>NC_142883.1:62075000-64575000 GCF_051225735.1 Oryctolagus cuniculus | reverse complement strand
TGATCTTGTTCCCTCGATTTCTGTGTTTGTTGCTTGGCATAGTTAATTCTTCTTTCGTCACTGTGCGTTTTTTTTTTTTAATTTTTTTTACTTTATACTATGTCCGTGTTAAGTGGACTGCCTGCTGTTGGAGGAGCCTTGGAGGCTTGAGATGGGTGTGGCCTGAGAGCTCTGCTTGGTTCTTCCTGGTTAAGGGTGTGCAAAGGTGACACCCTCAGGTTATGCGTGGTAAATCTCTCTCTATTTATTTATTTTATTTATTCAGGGGGTAAGTAATACCGCACCTCACGGCTGTGCAGAATTGATGGTATTTAGCTTCCAGTCTCTGGCTTCTACCCAAAGAGTCTGTGTAGGCTCTGTTTCTCCTCTGGACTCCTACTGGGTTGCCTAGGCTACTGAATTGTAGTGACTCAGTTCCTTAGCTCTCCCCTGTTGTTATGTAAATCCAGAGATGGGGCCTGCTCTTTGTCTCTTGCAAACTCAAGCCTTGCAGCCTTGCAACCTTTGCAAGGTTGTCGGAGAGAGAAACCCCAAGCTTTTTTTTCCTTCTTTCCGGTAGTGAGTCTGCTGCACTTTCCGGCTCCCCTGTAGATTCTGACCCCCGTTTCCCCGCCAATGTCTCGGGTTATTGAGCTCACCTCCCCTTCCAGCGTTGATGTGTGGACTCAGAGCCCTGGACGTCCCAACTCTACAGGCTGGCGTCTGTGTGACATGCACTCCCCTTCCTGCACTGGCGCGCAGACCCTGCGGCTCCTGCGGCTCCCGCGGCTCGGCTTCCGTGCGGTGGGCGACCTTGTTCTCCCAGTAGGTCCTGCAATTCACAGCCACTCGATCCAGGAGAGTTTCCTCTGCAATATTTTCCTGGTTTTTTTTCTGAGGCTACCGTAACTCCCCTTTTATTAAACTAAATTTTCCCGGACTATTGGTGCGCACCCTCACTATTCCGCCATCTTGGCTCCGCCCCCTCTGTACTCAATTTCTACATACTTTAAGTTTACAAAGTCATCAATTTGTATTTAAAAACATGATCATGGCCGGCGCCGTGGCTCACTAGGCTAATCCTCTGCCTTGCGGCGCTGGCACACTGGGTTCTAGTCCCGGTCGGGGCGCTGGATTCTGTCCTGGTTGCCCCTCTTCCAGGCCAGCTCTCTGCTGTGGCCCGGGAAGGCAGTGGAAGATGGCCCAAGTGCTTGGGCCCTGCACCCCATGGGAGACCAGGAGAAGTACCTTGGTCCTACCATTGGATCAGCGTGGTGCGCTGGCCGCAGCGGCCATTGGAGGGTGAACCAATGGCAAAGGAAGACCTTTCTCTCTGTCTCTCTCTCTCACTGTCCACTCTGCCTGTCAAAAACAAAAACAAAAAATAAAAAACAAAAAAACCAAAAAACAGCATCATTCTAATGAAAAATACGAAACTCCGCAGATTGTGGTGGATTGTATGCTGTATTTTCTTCTTCTTCTTTTTTTTTTTTTTTGAATGATTAAGTGATTGAATGATTATCCCTACTCTACAGTTTCCTTCCACCAGAGTGGAATATTTTACAACAGAGAGTATGGTTCATCTCTCCAGTTTAAAATGCATCATACAAATTGGCAGCAGTTTGAAATTAAGTGTTAAGAACTACAGCTTTAGCTGTTGTTATGAGCCATTTGGTTAATAAAATAATAATGGCATGTCTGATGTATTAAGTATTTATATTAAGGAGATGCAAATATACTCTTCTTACAATCATAAGCATTTGCATCTTTATCCCACATGACTGGCTTAAATTTGGTGATTTTGTGTAATTCTATGATTTAAGCACTACTCAATTTCCACATAAGTTGTATGTATTACTTTCTTGTTTTGACGGAGGTACATTTGCCTTCAATTTAATTGAGGGAATCTCAACAAAATTTGAGGTAGCTACATTTGAATCAATTTCATTAATGAAAAGTTATTCTAAGGCATGAGGTATATTATTTGCTTTATTCCTTAACACTTCTCAAACCATGCTTAGTATATTAGGCTTATTTACTAGCCCTGTGCTTTCCTATGACTTTGAAAGAAGTAACCGCTTTTATGTGCTAGAGCCCTCTTATCATTTAGGACTGAGCATGTCGTAGTTACACAATATATACTGTAAAAGTGAGTAAAGCATTTTACATCACACTAGATTTAAAAGGCAGTGATGATTTGCATTAGGTATGTGGATTAGATTGGGAAGATATTTTTGGGGCTGGCGCCGGGGCTCAATAGGCTAATCCTCCACCTGCGGCACCAGCACACGGGGTTCTAGTCCCAGTCGGGGCGCCAGATTCTGTCCCGGTTGCCCCTCTTCCAGGCCAGTTCTCTGATGTGGCCAGGGAGTGCAGTGGATGATGGCCCAGGTGCTTGGGCCCTGCACCCCATGGGAGACCAGGAGAAGTACCTGGCTCCTGCCATCGGATCAGCGTGGTGCAGGGCGCACCGGCCATGGCGGCCATTGGAGGGTGAACCAACGGCAAAAGGAAGACCTTTCTCTCTGTCTCTCTCACTGTCCACTCTGCCTGTCAAAAAAAATAATAAAAATAAAAAAAGATATTCTTGGAATACATGAAAATGCAGCACACATAAATAAAGTGACATAAAAAACAAATTTTTCATTTCGTGCCTCAATTCCTTCTTTGGTCTGATGGTCTTAGAAATCATTTCCTAATATAAATACCATGATTAAGTAAGTTGATGCAAAAAAATTTGTGAAGTAGACTTTATAGTTCTAATAGGTTCTAAATAAAAACATATTTATGCTTTTCCTTGAGTTTTTTACTTTATTTACTTCATAAAGTCTGCTAGACAGGCTATTAAGAAGTTTGATAATGATCCTCTGAGCTCTGCAGCCTGGATGATGTTTAATATTGTTTTCAATACATCGTGGTCCTGATAATATCAGGGAATTTTGACCAAGGATATCAATGAAGGAATGAGTGTTGCTCTTAAAGCTAGGGGCAGAGTTGAGCCATTAGGAACAGAGATTACAGATCTGTTTCAAACATTTTAAAATGCGCACTTTTCTTGCATCATCATGTAACACACACTTTGTAAAATCATCTCCTAAAAAGAGAACACAGATTTAATTTAGTCTTTTTTTCTAACTTTAATTGGTATTGGCAATATAGTTCAGAAATGGTTCCTTCCTCTCTGTGAGTCCTCAGCAGGGATATGATACTGTATCAGTGAAACGACATGGCAGGTTTTCAGTAGCTTCTTGCTTGAACTTTCCTGCCTATCCTGGCCTTGCCTTGCGAGCATTTAAGCCTTGGAATATCCCTCGGCAGGGTCTTGGGCAGCACAACAGAGCAACTTGATCAGCTGCAGGTAGTCCTTATTGCTCTCATCGGGACTATAGGGGCAGCAGGTTCCCTTCTGTCTGTGCTAATGACCCACCAGGCAGGGTCTCTTGTGGATCCTTCTCTGTGGACTTGAAAGGAGAGTTGGGATGCTGAAGGGATCTATTAGGAATTGGTGTTTCATTGGGGACAATTGAGTTGAAAAGTTGTGGCGAAGAATAAACACTGGCCCAACCTTTACTTCAGGAGCACTTGCAGTTTGGAAAGGGTAACTCCCTGGCAAAATGCCATTGCCATACTTCCTGTCTTTAGCTCTAAGTACTCAGAGAAGGATTCTGTTTCTCACTTAAAATCTAAACAAGTGTTTGAGTTTGTTGAAGAACATGGTTCTTCAAAAGAAGTTGAATCCAAAACCTGTAACAGGGGCTCGCGCTGCGGCGTAGTGGATAAAGCCACCACCTACAGTGCTGGCACCCCATATGAATGCTGGTTCGAGTCCAGGCTGCTCCACTTCAGATCCAGCTCTATGCTATGGCCTGGGAAAACAGTGGAAGATGTCTTTGGACCCCTGTAGCCACAGGGTAGACCTGGAAGAAGCTCCTGTCTACTGGCTACAGATCAGCGCAGCTTCAGCCGTTGCAGCCATTTAGTGAGTGAACCAGTGGTTAGAAGACCTCTCTCTCTGCCTCCCCTTGTCTCCCTAACTCTGACTTTAAAATAAACAAATAAATCTTTTTAAAAGCATACAACATATTTTCTAATCTAATATTAAGAAAAAGCAATTTAAAATCACCTAAAAATCTGTGGAGATCCAAGCTGGCTGAACAGCATACACTGAACGCCACACTGACCTGAACAGCAGAAAAGTACCAGGAAACCAAGGAAGGTACATATTTCCAAGGAACTGACAGCCATAAATTCTCATTTGAGAAGTGGCAGAACGGAACAGAGACTCCGGTACAACAAGGAAATAGGAGAGGAAGGCAGCTGTGGCTGGCAGGTTTACTGGCCACACCCTGCATCTAGGAAGCCAGCAGCTGACTGGGAGTCAGCATCTTCCTAGAGCAAGGTATAAAGAAGTTGCCAGATGTCCTGTCATTGGAATTTCACAGTCCTTCACTGACTTAAATCCAGCCAGGGGAGCTGACCGGGGTCTGAGCAACTACTTGACTTTGAAAAAGGGAAGCCACCATTGCATTCCTCCCATCCCCATTCCCCCAGAAGAACCAGACTCAATTGAATGTGCAGATTCAGGGTGGATCTCGGTTCTAACTTTGTAAACAGCAAACAGTTTCCACTGCTACCAAATGCAAGTAGAGCCAAAGTCAGAGAAGATTACAGTGTGGAGAGCAGGCTCCCTGCATTCTCCAACTGTGAGAGTTTGGGGTATAAAGATTGGGCTACTCATTCTACATGATCCTGGCTTGTTCCCCTCAGCATTGTGAGGCTAGCATCATCACCAGCATATAAAAAATAGTACCCAGCCTGCAGAAGTTGCCTCTGCACCTCCTATCACACAGTAATGGGAGTCCCATGCACAAACCCCAACATCAGCCTTGCATGCTGAAGGAAAACTGACAGCAGCTCCATCCAAGCCTCTCAAAGCCACAACTGTTGCAGTTGGTATTATAATGTTTCAACTAACTTGCACACACTGATGATGTCTTGAGAGCTCTTTTTTTCATTTTTTAAACTTTTATTTAATGAATATAAATTTCCAAAGTACGGCTTATGGGTTACAATGGCTTCCCCCCCATAACGTCCCACCAACCCGCATCCTTCCCCTTTTCCACTCCCTCTCCCCTTCCATTCACATCAAGATTCATTTTCGATTCTCTTTATATACAGAAGATCAGTTTAGCATACATTAAGTAAAGATTTCAACAGTTTGCTCCCACACAGAAACATAAAGTGAAAAATAATAGATGCTTTTTAAAATGATGATGAAATCAGATCAGACCTATTGTCATGTTTAATCCCAGTGAGAGTCAAGTTGGGAATTGCTAATTTCTTCTTTTTTTTTAACAGAAGATCAGTTTAGTATTCATCAAGTAAAGATTTCAACAGTTTGCACCCCCATAGAAACACAAAGTGAAATATACTGTTTGAGTACTCATTATAGCATTAAGTCTCAATGTACAGCACATTAAGGACAGAGATCCTACATGAGGAGTAAGTGCACAGTGACTCCTGTTGTTGACTTTACAAATTGACACTCCTGTTTATGGCATCAGTAATCTCCCTATGCACCAGTCATGAGTTTCCAAGGCTATGGAAGCCCCTTGAGTTCTCCGACTCTTATCTTGTTTAGACACGGTCATAGTCAAAGTGGAGGTTCTCTCCTCCCTTCAGAGAAAGGTACCTCCTTCTTTGAAGACCTGTTCTTTCCACTGGGATCGCACTCACAGAGATCTTTCATTTAGTTTTTTTTTTTGCCAGAGTGTCTTGGCTTTCCATGCCTGAAATACTCTCATGGGCTTTTCAGCCAGATTGGAATGCCTTTAGGGCTGATTCTGAGGCCAGAGTGCTGTTTAGGACATCCGCCATTCTATGGGTCTGCTGAGTATCTCGCTTCCCATGTTGGATCACTCTCCCCTTTATTTATTCTATCGGTTAGTATTAGCAGGTATTAGACTTGTTTATGTGCTTCCTTTGACTCTTAGTCCTTTCATTATGATCAACTGTGAACTGAAATTGATCACTTGGACTAGTGAGATGGCATTGGTACATGCCACCTTGATGGGATTGTATTGGAATCCCCTTGAGAGCTCTTTCTGCATTACTGTGGTGCAGCCAGGTGGCTATGACCATCTCCAATACTGGCTGCCTCCCTGGGATATCTGGCACTTGAACCTACTATATCCTACAACACCAGGACTATAATAATCAGCACTAACATCCTCAAACACACTGTGATCTACCCACGGGACATATGAAAGAACCTGCCTGCATTCAATTTCTCTAGAACTTACCTGCCAGAGCAAAACATCCTGTTTACCTTATAGTCACCCTGTAGGACAGGAGCAGGGTTCATTGCACATCACTCAGTCTCGAGATTAGGGTTTTGATGATATGACAAAGCACCCCTTGCGCTCTCCCAGCAGGACCTAGGGCAGGTCCCATGCACGTCACATAGCCCTAGAAGCACAGCTGTTGATGCCATAAACCATAGTATCACTCAGACTTGCAAGTAGTGCAAGGGGACAGCCCCCTTTTTATCCCTTTGAACCAAGAACAAGGTCCTGGCTATCACAATTCACACCGTTACTCATACCCAACTCTTTGGACACTGAATTTACTGTAGGAAATCCACAATCATCACAATTGCCTCAAAGTCACATCTCACAAACAAACAAACAAGCAAAAACCCTCTGCATACTAAACCACTGTTTCATTGTCATTTTATAAGAAATCACACCAAGGATACACTTTTGGGCTCACCTAGAATCAAACCCAAAGCAACAAACCAAGTGACACCCTGAATTCCATCTAAGAGACATACTCTTTTCAATAATACTTATTCCATAAAGACAAAGGGTCTTTTACGCTGGAAGTGCAGATGGCAACATAGAGACACAGGAAACATTAGGAAGCATGATATCGGGGCCGGTGCCATGGCGCACTAGGTTAATCCTCCGCCTGCAGTGCCAGCATCCCATATGGGCGCCAGTTCTAGTCCCGGTTGCTTCTCTTCAAGTCCAGCTCTCTGCTGTGGCCTGGGAAAGCAGTAGAAGATGGCTCAAGTGCTCGGGCCCCTTCCCTCTCCTGGGAGACCAGGAGGAAGCACCTGGCTCCTGGCTTCAGATCGGCCCAGCTCCGGCCATTTGGGGAGTGAACCAATGGAAGGAAGACCTTTCTCTCTGTCTCTCTCTCTCACTGTCTGTAACTCTACCTATCAAATAAATAAATAAAATCTTAAAAAAGAAGCAAGATATCATGACACTTTCAAAATGACATAATAAAAAACACAGCTTAAAAAAAGTTGTAGATGGGCACCAGCATTGTGGAGTAGTGGGTAAAGCTGCCACCTATGAGGCTAGCATCCCATTTGGGCTTTGATTCAAGTCTTGGCTGACACATTTCTGATCCAACTCTCTGCTAATGTGCCTGGGAAAGAAAAGAAGATGGTCCAAGTCCTTGGGGACCTGATACCCACATGGGAGACCAAGAAGAAGCTCCTAGCTCCTGGCTTTGGACTGGCCAAGATCTTGAAATTTGGGGAGTGAACCAGCAGATGGAAGATGTCTCTGTCTTTCTCTGCATCTACCACTTTCTGTGTGTAACTCTGCCTTCCATGTAAATAAATAAATCTTTAAAAAATGAAAGTGAGGAAAACAACTGGCGATAGAATGAAATATTTACTAAAGAGATAGAAATCATTAAGAAGAACTAAACAGAAATTGTGGATATTAAAACTTCAATCAATGAAATAAAAAATGCAATTGAGAGCTTCAGCATCATAATAAACCAAGTAGTAGAGAAGAATTTCTGTTTTGGAGGATAAGGTTTTTGAAGTAACCCCTCAGACAAAAATAAAGAGAAAATAATTAAATAGAATGAAAATATTGTATACAAAATATGAGATATCATTAACAGATCAAATAATTTTATTGTAAGGAAATCTTGAAAAAAAAAAGAGAAAAAGACACCAAGAATGCACTATATGAAATGATAGTTAAAACTTCACAAGTTTTGAAAAAGAGACTGACATGTAGATACAGGGAGCTCAAAGGACTGCTAATGACTGACCCATACACAATATTCTCCAATGCATATTGTACTCAGATTGCAAAAAGTCAAGAACAGTGAGAGAATCTGGAAGACAGTAAGAGAAAATCATTAGGTCACATAAAACGGGAAACCAATTAGACTAACAAGAGATGTCTCAGAGGAAGCCATCTCAGCCAGAGGAGAATGCATTGAAATTTTCCAGATCTTAAAAATAAAACAAAACTTCCAACCAAGACCATTATCTTCAGTGAAGTTATCCTTAGAAAGAGCAATAAGGTGTTTCCAGGTAATTAAAACTAAGAGAATTCTCCCCAACTAGACCAGCTAGCTGCTGGAATAAAATACAGGTAAACACTTCAAGACATTGGTGTAGGTGATGACTTCTGTGATAACACCCCAAAACACAGGTAACAAAAGCATGACTAGACAAATGGGATTATGTCAAACTCAGAAGCTTCTGAACATTAAGGGAAATAATTTAAAAAATCCTGCAAGGGCAAGATGGCGGAATAGGAAGGGAACACATTGATAGTCCCTGCAGGGAGAGACAGTTTAATAAAAGTGGAGATACTGCAGGTTCAAGGAAGAGTAGGGGAGGAAACAGCAGAAGAAACTCTTCCGGAACGCGTGATTCACAGCGGACCTGCGTGGAGAGCGTGGGAGCCCACAGTTCGGGACACCAGCGGCAGACTCAACACACCAGTGCTGGAACGCAAGGTGAGCTGAACCTCAATAGCCCAAGACACCGGCCGGCAAGTGGAAAGAGGAGACTAGAGGGAATGACCCCCCGGGGGGGGGGAAGTTCACCAGGCTAACTGGAAGAGAGAGAGAGAGAAAAAAAAGTGACTGGTACGGACACGGGTTTCTCTCTCTCTGCTCACCTCTCAAAGGCGAGCAAGACAAAGAGCAGGCGCCATCTTGGACATACGTCATAAGCAGAGCGACCTCAGGTCTGCACCGGCCCTGAGCCTAGCAGAAAAACCTGACTCTGGGCGGGGTGAATTAACAGGAGATTAGGACCTATTGAATTTGTGGTGCTACTGAACCGAGACTGTGAAAAAAGAGACGGTGGGGGAGAGAACTCACGGAATTCACGTGAGTACTCTCCAGAGATGCTACAATTCTGTAACTTTGGCAACCCAGTGGGAGACTGAAGGAGAATTTGAGCCCACGCTGAGGGCAGAACAGATTCCCTGTGTGGTCCTTGGGAAAGAGCTTCCGATCTCTGGCTCCTGTGGGTATATCATTTGCCTGCTAACTACCTCCAACTTCGTTCAGCTGTGTGGAATTACTTCCCTTTTGAATCAAAAAAAGAAAGAAAGAGAGAGAGAGAGATCTACCACGCCTAACCTGGGAGTGTCACCCTTGGCACACCAAACAGAGCTCTCAGGCCACACCCATCTCAAGCCTCTAAGGCTCCATCAAAAACAGACAGTCCACTTAATCTAGAGTCATAGTATAACAAGAAAAAGCACCACAGTGAAGAAACCAAATATCTCCAAAATGCCAAAAAAACGCAAAAACCGAGGTAATAAAAACAAGAGAGTCACCATGACGCCCCCAAATGAAAAAGACACCCCAATTCAAGATTATGAAGATAATGAGATAGAAGAAATGCAAGAAGCAGATCTCAAAAATTGATAAGAACATTAAGAAGTTCTCAAAAACAAATTCTTGAACTACAGAAATCCTTAATGGACAAGATAGAAAATCTCTCTCGTGAAAATGAAATATTAAGGAAGAATCAAAATGAAACAAAACAACTAGTACAACAGGAAACTGTGATAGTGACGAGAAATCATAATGAAATGAAGAATTCAATAGATCAAATGAAAAACACAATAGAGAGCCTTACAAACAGAATGGGTGAAGCAGAAGAGAGAATATTGGACTTAGAAGACAGAGAACAGGAAAGGATACAGTCAGACCAAAGAAAAGAAGAGGAAATTAGAAATCTAAAACATATTGTCAGGAATCTTCAGGATACTATTAAAAAACCCAACATTCGGGTTCTAGGAGTTCCTGAAGGCATGGAGAGGGAGAAAGGATTAGAAGGCCTTTTTAGTGAGATATTAGCAGAAAATTTCCCAGGTTTGGAGAAGGACAGAGAAATCCTAGTACAGAAAGCTCACAGAACCCCTAATAAACACGACCAAAAGAGATCCTCACCACAACACGTTGTAATTAAACTCTCCACAGTGAAACATAAAGAAAAGATCCTAAAATGTGCAAGAGAGAAACGTCAGATTACTCTCAGAGGATCTCCAATTAGACTCACAGCTGACTTCTCATCAGAAACCCTACAAGCTAGGAGGGAATGGCGAGATATAGCCCAGGTACTATGAGAGAAAAACTGCCAGCCCAGAATATTATATCCTGCAAAGCTATCATTTGTGAATGAAGGTGAAATAAAGACTTTTCATAGCAAACAGAAATTGAAAGACTTTGTCGCCACTCGTCCAGCCCTGCAAAAGATGCTTAAAGATGTGTTACACACAGAAACACAGAAACACGGTCATCAATATGAAAGAAGGTAAAGGAAGGAAACCTCACAGCAAAAGATCACAGGGAATTCCATGCATGTATTAGAAAATATCTTTGGTAAATGGCAGGGCAAAGTTACCACGTATCATTAGTCACATTGTTCGTTAATGGCCTGAACTGTCCAGTTAAAAGACACAGATTGGCTGATTGGGTTAAGGAACAAAACCCATCTATTTGCTGCTTACAAGAAACACATGTTTCCAACAAAGATGCATACAGACTGAAAGTGAAAGGCTGGAAAAAGATATACCATGCCAACAGAAATGAAAAAAGAGCGGGCGTAGCCATCT
This sequence comes from Oryctolagus cuniculus, assembly GCF_051225735.1. Lineage (NCBI taxonomy): Eukaryota > Metazoa > Chordata > Mammalia > Lagomorpha > Leporidae > Oryctolagus > Oryctolagus cuniculus. The sequence continues at coordinate 64,564,126 of NC_142883.1, read as the reverse complement.
TAATATCGGACAACATGAACTTTACCACAAAAACTGTTAAGAGAGACAAAGAGGGACACTATATAATGATTAAGGGATCAATACAACAAGAAGATATAACAATTATCAATGTGTATGCACCTAACTACAGGGCACCGGTTTATCTAAAAAATTTGTTAAGGGACTTAAAGGGAGACTTAGACCCCAATACAATAGTACTGGGGGACTTCAATACTCCACTCTCAGAAATAGACAGATCAACAGGACAGAAGATCAACAAGGATACAGTAGATTTAAATGACACTATAGCCCAAATGGAACTAACAGATATATACAGAACTCTCAATCCTACAGCTAAAGATTTTACATTCTTCTCAGCAGTACATGGAACCTTCTCTAGGACTGACCACATACTAGGCCATAAAGGAAGGCTCAGCAAATTCAAAAGAATTAGAATCATACCATGCAGCTTCTCAGACCACAGCGGAATGAAGCTGGAAATTAGCAACTCAGGAATCCCTAGAGCATACGCAAACCCATGGAGAGTGAACAACATGCTCCTGAATGAACAATGGGTCATAGAAGAAATTTAAAGAGAAATCAAAAATTTTCTGGAAGTAAATGAGGATAACAGCACAACATACCAAAACTTATGGGATACAGCAAAAGCAGTGTTAAGAGGAAAGTTTATATCAATAGGTGCCTACATCAAGAAATTGGAAAGGCACCAAATAGATGAGCTTTCAATTCACCTCAAGGATCTAGAAAACCTATAGCAAACCATACCCAAATCTAGTAGGAGAAGAGAAATAATTAAAATCAGAGAAGAAATCAACAGGATTGAATCAAAAAAACATTACAAAAAATCAGAGAAACGAGGAGCTGGTTTTTTGAAAAAATAAACAAAATTGACACCCCATTGGCCCAACTAACTAAAAAAAGAAGAGAAAAGACCCAAATCAATAAAATCAGAGATGAAAAAGGAAACGTAACAACAGACACCACAGAAATAAAAAGAATCATCAGAAATTACTACAAGGACTTGTATGCCAGCAAACAGGAAAATCTATCAGAAATGGATAGATTCCTGGACACATGCAACCTACCTAAATTGAACCAGGAAGACATCGAAAACCTAAACAGACCCATAACTGAGACAGAAATTGAAACAGTAATAAAGGCCCTCCCAACAAAGAAAAGCCCAGGACCAGATGGATTCACTGCTGAATTCTACCAGACATTTAAAGAAGAACTAACTCCAATTCTTCTCAAACTATTCAGAACAATCGAAAAAAAGGGAATCCTCCCAAATTCTTTTTATGAAGCCAGCATCACCTTAATTCCTAAGCCGGAAAAAGATGCAGCATTGAAAGAGAATTACAGACCAATATCCCTGATGAACATAGATGCAAAAATCCTCAATAAAATTCTCGCCAATAGAATGCAACAACATATCAGAAAGATCATCCACCCAGACCAAGTGGGATTTATCCCTGGTATGTAGGGATGGTTAACATTCGCAAATCAATCAATGTGATACAACACATTAACAGACTGCAGAAGAAAAACCATATGATTATCTCAATAGACGCCGAGAAAGCATTTGATAAAATACAACACCCGTTCATGATGAAAACTCTAAGCAAACTGGGTTTGGAAGGAACATTCCTCAATACAATCAAAGCAATCTATGAAAAACCCACAGCCAACATCCTATTGAAAGGGGAAAAGTTGGAAGCATTTCCACTGAGATACCTTACACAAAAATCCATTCAACATGAATCAAAGACTTAAATCTACGACCTGACACCATCAAATTATTAGAGAGCATTGTAAAAACCCTGCAACATATGGGTACCAGCAATGACTTCTTGGAAAACACCCCAGAAGCACAGGCAGTCAAAGCCAAAATTAACATTTGGGATTGCATCAAATTGAGAAGTTTCTGTACTGCAAAAGAAACAGTCAGGAAAGTGAATAAACCCACAGAATGGGGAAAAATATGTGCAAACTATGCAACAGATAAAGGGTTAATATCCAGAATCTACAAAGAGATCAAGAAACTCCACAAAAACAAAACAAACAACCCACTTAAGAGATGGGCCAAGGACCTCAATAGACATTTTTGAAAAGAGGAAATCCAAATGGCCAACAGACACATGAAAAAATGTTCAAGATCACTAGCAATCAGGGAAATGCACATCAAAACCACAATGAGGTTCCACCTCACCCCAGTTAGAATGGCTCACATTCAGAAATCTACCAACAATAGATGCTGGAGAGGATGTGGGGGAAAAGGGACACTAACCCACTGTTGGTGGGAATGCACACTGGTTAAGCCACGATGGAAGTCAGTTTGGAGATTCCTCAGAAACCTGAGTATAACCGACAGAATGGGAAAAAATATTTGCAAACTATGCAACAGATAAAGGGTTAATAACCAGAATCTACAAAGAGATCAAGAAACTCCACAAAAACAAAACCAACAACCCACTTAAGAGATGGGCCAAGGACTTCAATAGACATTTTTCAAAAGAGGAAATCCAAATGGCCAACAGGCACATGAAAAAATGTTCAAGGTCATTAGCAATCAGGGAAATGTAAATCAAAACCACAATGAGGTTTCACCTCACCCCGGTTAGAATGGCTCACATACAGAAATCTACCAACAATAGATGCTGGAGAGGATGTGGGGGAAAAGGGACACTAACCCACTGTTGGTGGGAATGCACACTGGTTAAGCCACGATGGAAGTCAGTTTGGAGATTCCTCAGAAACCTGAGTATAACCCTACCATACAACCCAGCCATCCCACTCCTTGGAATCTACCCAAAGGAAATTAAATTGGCAAACAAAAAAGCAGTCTGCACATTAATGTTTATTGCTGCTCAATTCACAATAGCTAAGACCTGGAACCAACCCAAATGCCCATCAACAGTAGACTGGATAAAGAAATTATGGGACATGTACTCTATTTTTTTTTTGTTTTTGTTTTTGTTTTTGTTTTCTCTTTTATTTAATGAATATAAATTTCCAAAGTACGACTCATGGGTACTCTATTGAATACTATACAGCAGTCTAAAACAACGAAATCCAGTCATTTGCAACAAAACGGAGGAATCTGGAACACATCATGCTGAGTGAATTAAGTCAGTCCCAAAGGGACAAATATCATATGTTCTCCCTGATTGGCGACAACTAACTGAGCACCAAAGTGGAAACTTGTTGAAGTGAAACGGACACTGTGAGAAACAGTGACTTGATCAGCTCTTGTCCTGACGGTTGATGTACAATGTAATACTTTATCCATTTTAGTATTTTTTTTTGTTCTAGTACCATTGATTGAACTCTGTAATTAACACACAATTGTTCTTAGGTGTTTAAATTTTAACTGAAAAGTGATCCCTATTAGGAATTTGGAAAACTTTATTTTGAGTGAAATAAGCCAATCCTAAAGGGACAAATACCACTTGTTCTCCTTGATAGGTGTCAACTAACTGAGCACCAAAAAGGAAACCTATTAAAGTGAAATGAACACTATGAGAAACGGTGACTTGATCAGCCTTCACCCTGACTGTTGATGAGCAGCTAAATATGTTATCCCTCTTAGTATTTTTTTGTTTGTTCTACTTAATACTATTGGTTGAATACTGTAATCAATACACAATTCTTCTTAAGTGCTGAAACTTAACTGAAAAGTGATCGCTGTTAAATATAAGAGTGGGAATAAGAGAGGGAAGAGATGTGCAATTCGGGACATGCTCAAGCTGACTTGCCTCAAACGGTGGAGTTAGAAACATACCAGGGGATTCGAATTCAATCCCATCGAGGTGGCATGTACCAATGCCATCTCACTAGTCCCAGTGATCAATTTCTGTTCACAATTGATCATAATGATAGGACTAAGAACCAAAGGGATCACATAAACAAGAATAGTGTCTGCAAATACTAGCTGATAGAATAAAAAAGGGAGAGAATGATCCAACATGGGAAGTGAGATACACAGCAGACCCATAGAATGGCAAATGTCCTAACAGCACTCTGGCCTCAGAATCAGCCCTTAAGGCATGCGGATCCAGCTGAAATGCCCATGAGAGTATTTCAGGCATGGAAAGCCAAGACACTCTGGGGAAAAAAAAAACCTAAATGAAAGATCTCCGCGAGTGAGATTCCAGTGAAAAGAATGGGTCATCAAAGAAGGAGGTACCTTTCTCTGAAGGGAGGAGAGAACTTCCACTTTGACCATGGCCTTGTCTAAATATGATCAGAGTCAGTGAACTCAGGGGGCTTCCATAGCCTTGGCTGCTTATGACAAGAGCCTATGGTGATTACTGATGCCATAAACAAGAGTGTCAATTTGTTAAGTCAGCAACAGGAGTCACTGTGCACTTACTCCTCATGTAGGATCTTTGCCCTTAGTGTTCTGTACATTGAGATTTAATGTTATAACTAGTACTGAAACAGTATTTTTCACTTTATGTTTCTGTGTGGGAGCAAACTGTTGAAATCTTTACTTAATGTATGCTAAACTGATCTTCTGTATATAAAGAGAATCGAAAATGAATCTTGATGTGAATGGAAGGGGAGAGGGAGTGGATAAGGGAAGGGTTGCGGGTTGGAGGGACATTATGGGGGGAAGCCATTGTAATGCATATTCTGTACTTTGGAAATTGATATTCATTAAATAAAAGTTAAAAATAAATCCTGCAAGAATACTGATAGCGATTGTATCTAACATGTAAATGCAATTGAGAAAAGCATTCTATTTAAATATGTTGATATTTATATCCTTTATAGGCCAGCGACTTGAGCCATTTTCTACTGCTTTCCCAGGCCTTAGCAGAGAGCTGGATCAGAAGTGGGACTCTAGCACCCATATATGATTCCTGCACTGTAGGCAGCGGCTTTACCCATTATGCCACAGTGCTGGCCCCTATTTATTTATTTTATTTAAAAGGTAGAATTATAGAGACAGGGAGACATAGCAAGAGAGGTCTTCTACCCACTGGTTCACTTCCCAGATGGCTACATTGGCCAGGTCTTGGCCTGGCTGAAGCCAAGAGTCAGGAGCTTCCTGGTCTCCCACCTAGGTAGAGGGGCCCCAAACACTGCTTTCCCAGGCACATTTCTTTGCAGAAAGATTTGAAGAGATTATGGCTATGAATCTTCAAAAGATAAATTAAACAAACAAAACAAGAGAATACATTCAGAGAACCAAGGAGGCTCAAAAAGAACCAACACAACAAGGCATGCCAGAGTAAAAATATGGAGAAACCAGCTGTCATCATCTGTTTGGGCTATGATGACAGAAAACTGAAGACTGGATTTCTCATGAACATAAGTCTATTTTTCGCAGCTCTGGGGCCTGAAAAATCCATGATCAAAACTCCTAGGAACTCACTGTCTGGTGATGGTCTCCTCCCCAGGTCGTGAAGGGCATCGTCTCACTGTCACTCACCCAACAGAAGAAAGCAGGAGCCCTCTGGGCTTCTACACAGGGCACAAATCCCATTCATGGGGCTCCGCCTTCATGAATCATGGAATTCATGTGCAGTCATATTTGCATTTCTCTCACCAGAGTAGAGATCATGTTCCAAGCCTTGTACAACAAGAGAGAAAATTTTAGAAGAAATCTTAACAATTCCTACTATAGATTTTTTAATCTGGATTCCAAATTTTCATATTCCTCCCAATTGCAAACTAGATTTACTTTCTCAAAAGAATTTCAAGTCTCCTCATCAGCTCAAGCGCAAAGTAGCATCACCTAAATGTAAATCTTAACATCTCATCAGCTCACTGTCCAAAAAAGACCTAAATCTGATACGCATATTGTTGAAAATTGATCCTATAAATTCCATCCTCTCCATCTATAGACTTCAGAAACCAAAGAGAAAAGAGTTATTTTCCTCAAGGCTCCTAGCATGCATTAGAGAGACGGATCCAGGATAGCGGTCACTCGGCTTTGTTAAAAAAGGATGAGGTTGGGAGGAAAGGTGCATCACTGGCCCACACCAGTCCTGACATACAGTTAGGAAAACATATGGTTCTTCCTAAGTCTCAAGGCTTCAGAGTGATCCTTCGTGGATTTTTGGCTCCATTCTCTGGGCTCGGGACTCTGCCCTGTAAGTTGTTCTCAGATTTCCTTTTCCACGACAGGTTGCACGTATCTGTGCCTGAGCTGCATCTGACAGGCCTGCTTCCTGTTGGTGAAATACTGGGTGCCCAGAAGTCCCCTTTTGTTTTGTACTCTATTGATCCTTTTCAATAAAAGCCAATAGTTTTTCTGCCAGTATAATCTTATAACTACCTTGTGGGCCTTCCATGGCTTTTACTGGTTTTCACTGTATTAGACAAAAGGCACATCCACAAATCTTTGAAGATAACCCCTTCTCCATCTTTGGCTCCAGCCCTTAAGCTTCCTGGAATTCCTTTGTTTTGGATCTGAAGATATGTGGAGCACATCCTTATCTTTAAAAAGCACTCTTTCTTCTTCTCTCTGTCTCTCTCTCTCACTGTCCACTCTGCCTGTCAAAAAAAGCACTCTTTCTGTGATTTCACACTTTGTCCTTTTGATCTCTGTAAGGCTTTAGCCCAAACTTGCACAATCACACTTTCAGCCTTAACTTTATGTTACCCTTTTGTCTGTTATTCATGACTTCCAGTATCTGTAGCCATCTAAAAAGGCTGCCTGGAAAGGATGCATTTTCTTTATGAGATCTTTATCATTCAATTCAATCTTTTTAAAATAGAAGAATTTTCAAAACTAAAAAATGTAATAGTATGACAACAATTCAAACAGTGGATATGGAATTTAAAGATGTTAATTTTGATAAAAAATTTGAAATGCATACATAGCTTCTGTGTAATACTCATTTGAAGATCCTTGAATGCATGGATTTCAAAATTTTTGCCATTAAATAAGTCTCTTAATTCCACCTCCCAAAACTTTTTGAAATACCCTCATGGAATAATCACTTGGTGCCCTTGTGTAATTATTCCCCAAATAATATAAGCAGCATGCAAGCTTTTTTCACTTCTTTTTCTTTGCATTTTAATTTTGTGATTTTAAGCAGTGAGATGACACATTATTTCCTCCCTTTTTCACTTTTCTCCAAGTCCCCAAGCAGTTCTGAGCTTTGCACTCTCTAAGGAGTGGCATGGAAGACTGTGTATGTGGCAAAGTGGCTCATTTATCTCAGAGGGACCAGAGATGATTGACAGTATTGAGATTCATCATACATCATTCTATTCAACATGGTTCAATGGGTGATTTCATCTCCATTCTTGACTGGCAACCGTAGATGTCAATAAGTAAAATATTCAACAGGTAGAGGTTTTGTCTGTACCATTTCGGGCATATGTGAAACATGTAAAATCCTGGAAAAAATGCCCACAGGCCACATTCAAATTTTGTGGCAAATTTAATCTTTATTGTGCTGAAAACAGCCAATTCTGAGGCCACGAGAGAGAAAGTCTCACAGCCTTGGTTTCAAAAGGCTAGTAACTCTCTTCCCTCACGCCCTGAGAAAAAAGATGTGACTAGCCAAAAAAAAAAAAAAAAAAAAAAAAAGGCTAATTGAAATTCTCATGATTTCTGAGATATTTCTTCAATTTTGATATAGCCACAGTTCTGAATTTCTTGTTTCTAAAGTTATTTCAGCTTATTGCTCTTGTAGTTAATTTTTCAGCATGAACTTCTTGCACATGAAATAATAACTCCCTTGTTTTTACATTTATACTTCCTTTTTCTCCGATCTAGTAACAGAACAATGTAAAGCAACAGTGACATTCATCATCTGTTTAAGTAAACTTTGATTGTTTTGCTGTGATTATGAATGAGAAAACTACAGGCTCACTTTGTTTTAAAGACTTATTTATTTATTTGAGAGGTAGAGTTACAGACAGAGAGAGGGAGAGACAGAGAGAAAGGTTTTTCATCTGCTGGTTCACTCTGAGCCAATCTGAAAACCAGGATCCAGGAAATTCTTCAGGGTCTCCCATGTAGGTGCAGTTGCCCAAGTAATTGGACAATCTACACTGCTTTCCCAGACCATAAAAAGAGAGAGGGATCAGAAGAGGAGCAGCTGCAACATGTGGGATGCAGGCGCTAAAGGCAGAGGCTGAGCCTACTACGCCACAGTGCCGGCCTCCTCGTTTCACTTTTTATGTTCATGTTTACCTCGGGTTAGCTGACTATACTCTTTCTGACCTATACCAGGCCATAGGCAAAAGGTATGGCCTTTAGATTCACAGTGTCATAGGATAATTCTTTTTTTTAAAAACTTCTTATTAAAAATGAACTTCTTATTAAAAATTCTTATTTTAAACTTTATTTTTTATAAAATGCATTTGTAGAAATGTTTCATTAAATACTGGTCCTACAAAAATAAAAATAAAGCAAACATACATGTTACATATGTTACTTAGACATAAACACACATTATTTACAAGTTCAAAAATTCAAAAACTCCAGCAAGTTTCTCCATGATTCTCAACAAATCTGATAAGTAGAGGAAACAATAATAGCACAAATACACTACACAATATGCATATTTTTGTTTTTGAAAAATTAATCAATACAAATATATGAACACGGGGCTGGCGCCATGGCTCACTTGGTTAATCCTCCACCTGCATCCCATATGGGTGCCGGGTTCTAGTCCCAGCTGCTCCTCTTCCAGTCCAGCTCTCTGCTGTGACCCAGGAGGGCAGTGGAGGATGGCCCAAGTGCTTGGGCCCTGCACCCACATGGGAGACCAGGAGGAAGCACCTGGCTCCTGGCTTCGGATTGGCACAGCGCCGGCCATAGCAGCCATTTGGGGAGTGAACCAATGGAAGGAAGAACTTTCCCTCTGTCTGTCTCTCTCTCTCTCTCACTGTCTATAACTCTACCTGTCAAATAATATACATATATATGAACACAAGAAGTGTGGGAGTATACATTCTAAGAGCAAAGTTTGGTTTCCTATTTTATTCTAATTTTCCAAACTAGACCCTACTGGAAATCATCCAATCCTTTCCACTCAAATCACTTTGCTTAAAGCATAACACGCAAACTGGTAAGAAGAGGAGCAAACGAGTCTGTAATTCCATTGTCATCTCTGGTATTAGGAGCTATCTGTATTCTACTTTGCTTTACTAATTTATTTAGTATTTAAAATAGTCCAGGCCGGCGCCATGGCTCAATAGGCTAATCCTCTGCCTAGCGGCGCCAGCACACCAGGTTCTAGTCCTGGTCGGGGCGCCAGATTCTGCCCCGGTTGCCCCTCTTCCAGTCCAGCTCTCTGCTATGGCCAGGGAGTGCAGTGGAGGATGGCCCAAGTGCTTGGGCCCTGCACCCCATGGGAGACCAGGAGAAGCACCTGGCTCCTGCCATCGGATCAGCGCGGTGTGCAGGCAGCAGCACGCCAGCTGTGGCGGCCATTGGAGGATGAACCAACTGCAAAAGGAAGACCTTTCTCTCTGTCTCTCTCTCTCTCACTGTCCACTCTGCCTGTCAAAAAAAATAGTCCAAAGTCATAATTCATTTATCAGGCACTCTCTTTTTGTGAGGTACTATTAATTAGTTTCTCCATGTTAACTGATAATGGTGATATTGGAGATTAATTTATGAGTTAGTCTGGTTATTGCTGAGTCGCAAGCTTCCTGAGCTACATTATATTGCATTTCTTTAGTACTGTCATGTTCTTTTTCCATTGAGTATACTTTGGTAAATTTGGGTTATGCTGAGTTTCCTGATTTAGGTTCATAAATTATTATTTTTTAAAGATTTATTTATTGTACTGAAAGTCACAGTTATACAGAGACAGGAGAGGCAGAGAGAGAGAGAGAAAGAGAGACAGAGAGAGCGAGAGAGAGAGAGGTCTTCCATCCACTGCTTCACTCCCCAGAAGGCTGCAACAGCCAGAGCTGAGCTGATCTGAAGCCAGGAGCCAGGAGCCAGGAGCCTCCTCTGGGCCTCCCACAGGGGTGCAGGGGCCCAAGGAATTGGGCCATCTTCTACTGCTTTCCCATAGGCCCATAAATTATTAACTGGAGTGCTGGAGATATTACCTAAGCCCTGATTTTTTATTATTTGTTTATTACACTTGAGATAAACCCACTTTACTATGAAGTTAAATGATACTGTGAAGACATCATTTCCTACTATGTGTTTAAGACATGATAAACACTTAAGTGGGCCAGTGCCGTGGCTCACTAGGCTAATCCTCCGGGCTGACACACAGGTTCTAGTCCCGGTCGGAGCGCCGGATTCTGTCCCGGTTGCCCCTTTTCCAGGCCAGCTCTCTGCTATGGCCCGGGAGTGCAGTGGAGGATGGCCCAAGTGCTTGGGCCCTGCACCCCATGGGAGACCAGGATAAGCACCTGGCTCCTGCCTTTGGATCAGCGCGGTGCGCCAGTCACAGTGCACCGGCTGCGGTGGCCATTGGAAGGTGAACCAATGGCAAAAGGAAGACCTTTCTCTCTGTCTCTCTCTCTCTCTCACTGTCCACTCTGCCTGTCAAAAAAACAAAAAACAAAAAACCAAACACTTAAGTAATGACTTATACGTCTTTTTTTTATTTAAAAACTACTGACTTTTTCATTTTATCTATTTGAAAGGCAGAATGATGATAGATAGATAGATACATAGATAGATCGCTCTAAACCATTCAGTTGTCACTTGTTTTTTACTCTAAAATAAGTCACCGTCTATAACATTCCAAAAATTACATAAAGCTAATAGAAAAATTCCAGTAATTTAAACTTTTCTTTAATTCCTTGAAGTGGCTTGATATATGAATTGTATTGTTAGTTATCTCTATACCTTGATTTTACTGTCTGTAAGAAGATGACAATACCAGGAAGCTCTCTCTACCTCATACAATTTTGAATTAGCCAGCTGAAGGAATGCATACATCATCCCATGTCATGCTTTATAAAGCATGAAGTTAGGATAATGAGGTGGCGAGAGCATGAGCTTGGAGGTCAAACCTGTCTGGGTCCCCTGGCTGCCCTGCCATTTAATAACTGTGTGCCACTGAACACTGTGTAACTGCTCTGCATTTCAGATTCGTCATCAGGAAATATCATGCTAATGAATAACTCCAGAGATGTCTGTGTGGATTAGGCCAGACAATGCAGATAAAGTCCTTGGCACGGAGTGCAGAGTGGCGCACAAAGGTAATAGCTCAGTAGAGTAGTTGTATTCATGTTGTTAGAAGATTATAACTACAAGTTGTTTCCCCAAGGATTTTTTAAAGTTCCTGTTTCCAAGTTAAAGAATATATCCCCTCACTTATGAATAAAAAACCACTCAATTTTAAAATGCTTTATTTTAATTATAAAGCATCTTCAGGAGTGTCAGAATTGGATGTCTCCTGGCTGTACTTGGACATCCATGCATCCATGCAGTTGATTTGCAGCCATCTGTAGGTTCAGAGCGCCTTTTACCTAAACAGATCAAGGGCACACGCTGCTGGTCCCGGTTGGTGGTCTGGCATCACAACCACTTAGCCTGCTCTTTGTCCAAATCTCACATGGCAAGGATCTTAGATAACCCCATTTCTGTAAACTTTCTAATAACAATTCACTAAGTGGCTAGATCAGTGACTTGGAATTATTCTGGGTTTTCAGTGAGCAAACACAGCCTGGGATAACTCTAAGTTTTATTTTTTTCTGAAAGACTATACAAGAAATAAAGGAGTATAAAGTGTTCTCACTGGCAACAACTTTAATCATTGCTTAGCTAGGTACAAAATCCACTCAGGAATTCTTTAGAAATTTGATGGTTATTGACAAAAATATATGTGTCTCCAGCAACCCTCCAGAGATGCCTGTATCTATTTCCCCATTATTTCACAGCCAAAGTGAAGCAGCCACCATTCCTTCAAAGTTCTCTTTCACTCCTATTAATTTTGTGGACTTTGAGGAGTCATGGCTTTAGTTCACTTCTTCATACCACTCTTATTTTATTGTTGTATCATTCATTGACTCCGTGTTTGCTTTAGACTTAAATCCCTTGTAGTCAATCTCTAAAATAGAGTCTTTAAAAATATTTAATTGTACTTACTTGAGAGGCAAAGATACAAAGATAGGTAGAGAAATGGAGAGATGTCTCTCCTCTGCTGGTTCACCCTCCAAAACCCTGCCACAATGAGGTCTGAATCAAGCCCAATACCCTCTGCTTGTGGCGCCATCATCCCATAGGGTGCCAGGTTCTAGTCCTGGCTGCTCCTCTTCCAGTCCAGCTTTCTGCTGTTGCCTGGGAGGGCAGTGGAGGATGGCCCAAGTTGGGCCCTGCACCTGTGTGGGAGACCAGGAGGAAGCACCTGGCTTCTGGCTTTGGATCGGTGCAGCACCGGCCATGGCGGCCATTTGTGGGGGGTGAAGCAACGGATGGAAGACCTTTCTCCCTATCTCTCTCTCTCTCTCAGTGTCTAACTCTGCCTGTCAAAAAAATATTACCTTAAATCAACTTCAATATTAAAATAATAATTTAATTTAATAACATTACAGTTTTAAGTTAGAAAATTGTGCATTTTAGTACATTATATTCTCAGCTTAGTAATTCGTTCTATTTTATGTTTATTTAAAATAAATCTTCTATTTCAAAACCTCTTTCCCTAGAACAAAGTTTAATAAATCAAATTTATGAATAACATCTAATCATAGAAAACATTATTTGTCATTTAAAATATTAACTAAGGTGGAATATTTTCAATTTTTGTGTTAAAAATAGTCTATTTCACACTAAAATTTACTTGTAAATATCTGTACCTTATTATCTTTGGATTAGATTCTGATACTAGATCCTACAACATAAACACTCTCATATGTTTCTAAATATTTGAGTCACAATTTTAGGTCAGAATTCATATATTACAATCCATTTTGTAGCCCAAACAACAAACAACAGTTTCAGACTTATCCAATATTATTTGCAATATATATTTTGCCTAAACTTGAACAAAATATATAAAAAAGCTGTTATATCATTCAGTGTATTCCTTTCTTTTATTCAAATCAATACCAATTGCTAATATTTTCTATTTTGCACACATATATAAAGAGTATTTATTGGAAGACTTGAGTTCAGTGAGTCAGGGGAGATTTCTGACAATCGATGTCTTGAAATTGATCCTTAATTTTAGCATGCACTGTAGATCAATAATGAGTCAGTGCAGCATAAAAGGTGATTCATGAAAAATTTATGATTAGATAAATTAGACTTCATTAAGTCTAAAATATCTTGTTTTCAAAAGACACTGTTAAGAAAATGGATACATAAGCTTTAGAGTGTGATAAAATATTTGTTAAGAATGTATCTGACAATGAATTTTGGAAGACAATGTATAAAAATCTGTTAAAGCTAAGAAAGCACCCAACTGAAAATTGGACAAACTATATGACCAGACTTCCTAGCAAACAGGACACAAGTCTTGTGGGAAGTGGTGTCACCTCCACTCACAGGGAGTATATACCAAGACCCACAGTGGACATTAGAAACTCTGCAGAATACTAAAGCCCATATTGTATTTTTCCTATTCATTGCTATCTATCATGAATTTTAGTTTATAAGTTAATCAAAATAATAGATAACAATAACTAGTAAGTATTGAACAATTTGGACAAATACTATAATAAAAGTTGTATGTACATGATCTTTCAAAATAAGAGGGTACTTAAGAGGACCATGGAAAAATAGTTAGAAAAGGTAAGTATATTTTGGTCCAGAATTAGAAAGATATTCAAAATAGAAATATATTTATATTTATATTTATATTTATTTTCTAGTGCATATTTTCCATTAACTTTTTCAAGATACTTCATATGCATGAATTTCAAGTATTTTATATAAAAATAAAATTGTTCTTTTAATTATATTTTCTACAGTCTCTTTGAAGTACCCTTGTATCTTGTCCTGTACTCACTCATCTTTCTTAACTATGTGAAGTGATACAACGTCTAGATGACAAGATGAAATGTCAGCATACATCTGAGAGCTTAAAATACACACCTACATTATCTTATGATCTCTGTAGCACAGGAATCCAGCATCTCTTGGCTGGGTCCTCTGCTTCTGAGTCTCTTACTAAATTGCTGTTGTTCAGAGCTGGAATCTCCTGCAAGGCTCAGCTGATGAAGGATCCACTCCCCAGCTTACTGTAGTGTTGGAGGGTGCAGTTGCTTGCAGATTGCTGAATCGAAGGCCCAATTCCATCATCAGCTATTGCCAGAGTCTTTCCTCATTCTTTTGTTACATTACTTTGTATCCTATTGAGTAAATGAATACAGTAAATTCTACCTGCACTAATAAATAGAGGATTACACAAGGAATCCAGAAGGTTGGAGGATGCCTGCAGATTATTGGAGACACTCAGCCACAAATCGCAATCCATGGAATAACTGGAAATTTCACACAATGCTTGTGGAAAGTAAAATAGTATTATCACTTTGTAAAAGACATTTTGGCAGTTCCTTATGATTTTAAATGTATACCTACCATATAACTCAACAGACATCATTTTCTTGGCATTTTCATAGAAGAAATAAAGGCACAAGTGCTGCTGCAAGAAATTTTACAGTAGTTGTACGTACAATAGACACAACTTGGAAACAACCCAAGCAGCCATGGATGTACAGAAGACGAAACAGTCTGTAGCATGCTCACATTCAACAAAAAATGCAATGAACAACTGGTCTATACAAGATGAATGATGAAAAGATTCTGAGTGAAGTAAGCTAGAGTTTAAATGATACTTATGGTATGATTACATTTTTATAAAATTGCATGAAAAAAATTGCAGGGATTGAAAGCAGAAGAGTGACTGACTGCGCGGGGATGTGTAGAGACTTGGTGGTGGTGGGGTGACAGGAGCGATTGTGAAAGGACATGAGAATGTGTCTGGTGATAGACCTGTTCAATTTTTTGCCTGTGGTGGTGATTTCATGGAACATACGGGAGATGAAATAGACACTTTCAATGTGTGCAGTTTAATGTGTCTCATTTCATATAAAACATGGCTACCTTGAACTGAATCTCATTTCTTGTGAGTGACCAATTATCCCTTTGGAAACAAATATAATCTGAAGCATTAGCTAAAATCTGCAGGAGGAGGTCTCTTTCCTCCCAGTTCTGGAGAATCAAGAGCATGGTGTCAGAATTGGCTTAGCTCTGGTGAGGGCGCCCTTGGCTGCATCCTGTCCCAACAGAAGGCAACATGGTAGGAACAAGTGAGAAGGAAAGGTCCCATGGCAAGTCAGGAGGTCAGAGACATAGATGGCTCAAGGATCGCTTTTTTAAAACAACCCACTCTTTTAAAGCATCTCTGGGACAGTTGCTTTAATTCCTTCTGAGGGCAATGGTCATAATGACCTGTCCACCTCTTAAACCCCTCTCTGCCTCTCCATATGCCACACTGACCACTGAGCTTCCAACACAAGGATCTGTGGAACACAATCACATCAAACTACAGCAACCCCTGTGATTATTTGTTTCTTTATTATGCTTTCCAACATTTCACATAAAACAGAACTTGCCCATTTACATTGCTCATTCCTAGCTTAATTTCTTTTGCTAAGAATTCAGTAGAATTTCTACTGCCTAGAGCAGTACAATGCACATAAATGACACCCAATAAATATTTTGAGAAGACATAATTTTAATATTTTTATCTCCAAAACTGAAAATTTCCTGAGGTATGGATATATTAATAAACTTGATTGAATCTTTCTACAATGTGTACACAGATAAAAACATTGCATTTACCTCATAGTATACACAATTATTAATTTCAATTGAAAATACATAAAATTAAGTGACCTTTTAATTCAGCATTTTACAGGATCAAACATTGCCCTATTGTTTAAAGAGACCATAGATTTTATTAGGGTGATCATAAAGGACACCTCATATTCTGAATGATCTGTATTGATTAATTAATTTCCTAACCTTATATTATTTTCTCTTATGCTTCCCAGTGTAGTAAGAAATAGTAGATATTCTTCAGTAGTTCTTGTGTGTTTGATTTATTTCATACTGTCCTCTTACACTGTCCATTTTGATGACCAAGACTTTCCTTTAATATACATGTCATCATTAATGAAGAGAAATGACAAATTTGAGTATGGGTTTTTCGTTGAGTTCCATAGATTATTCATGACATATTCTACAATATAATTTTTAAGCCTATTTCCTTTTATCACAAGCCATTCAAGTAAAAATTTCTTAAATTCTGATTTGAGAGCCTGTTGGCTAGAAACTTTTTATTTTTTTAGGCAAATCTGAAAAAAGTGATTCCTTAGAATTTCTTTCTGCAATGTAAATATAATGTGTATATACAAATAATGCCATGTGAGTAAATGAGAAACAGCTATATGCTTTGCACATATGATAGTATATGAACATTGTGTACATACACATACTAAATGAAGAAACACTGGGCGTATCTGAATACATGCATCTTATTTTGCACTTCCACAAATTCTGGGACTCCAGTACACACATATATTATGCTTATGGCACCATCATCTGTTCTTGAGTCTTATTTTTTGCTTTCTATTGTTCTACATTTACCATTTCTTTTTATCTACTATCAAGTTCTATGATTCATTTCTGACAAGTTCATTCTTCCTTCAGGACTATTAATGAACTTTTTGTTTAATATATTTTCAATTGTGTTGCTTTTGTAATTAGTATCTTTTTGCTGATGTTTGACACACATACGTTTTTATGTACTACAGGCTGATTTACTTCATTTCATTGAGCCCCTATATCTGTATTAAGGTTTTTTCTTTTAACTGATTTTAATGTTATTCCCAGATGACCCAGAGAGAACATGCTATTCAGCTGGGACAGAGGGATACATGGTGATTTCATGGACTATATGGGCGGTGTCTCAGAAACAAACTAAAACAAAGAAGAGAGTGGCACCAAACGATTCCAAGGTTCACTGCATTTTGCCCACTGGATGCTACAAGTGCAATGGGCTGGGGATTCATGGGTGCCCTTTGCTTGCTGTTTCTGGGTGAAACAAGCCCCAGTGCTTACCTTTCCTATCCCATTGGTGTGCATTCAATGTGTAGGGCATTTAAACTATCCCATGTACATAGATATTTCATATTGAACGTAATTATGTTAAAATATTTACCTAGTGTTTTGGCTTGGGAAATATATACAAGGAACCTCACATATATACAGGCCTGATCCCATTTTCCTTCAAATCTTAACCTGATACCACAACTGAACGAGAGTCTGGATGAAAGAGGGAGGATTGTATTTTGCATGTGACAAAATGCAAATGGTCATGGCAAAAGAATGAACTGTGACAGAATGCATTTTCTAAACATGATCACAGTAATAGGCATGGCTGCTCATGAACTTCCGGAATGTTTTTCTGTTTATTAACAGCTGGAAACTACATTTTCACTCCCTTGACACTGGGAGGGATTCTCCGACTGTCTTGATGACGACAACATGACACGAGGGGATACTGGGTTATTCCAAGGCCGATAGAAGAGGAGATGATGCTTCTGCCTGGATGTCTTTTTCACGTTACATGAGTTTGCAAGTGAACCGTCATGTCCTGAGCGAGCCGGGTCCACACAGACGCAAAGTTCAGGGATTTTGCCTCAGATTCAGATCAAACTTCTCAGCCCAGCCAACAGTCATGATCAACAGCCAGCAGGTCAGCTGGAAGATTAATTTACTCCTTAGCTTTTAAGAATCTCATCTGAGTACTGCAAATTTCAGATTTCTGACCAAAATAAATGGTATTTTTTTCTAAATAAGAGGTTTGCATGCCTTCAGTTATTATAAATAGAAAAAGTTACTTTTGGTGAAGAAGACAAAACAAGGAACAGGGAATAAAAATGAATTTAAACTTACTCATAATGCTTTCACTTTTCACAAGAAAATATGATTGAGTATTTTGTTAGTAAGATATTTAAAAAGAAACTATTTTAAATGATATTAACATGTTTCTAACACTATGAAGTATTTTTATTTTTTTAAATTTTCATTTTATTTGGAAGACAGAAGGACAGAGAGAGAGACAGAAATACACAGAGATTTCCCCATCTGCTGGTTTACTTCCCAAATACCTGCAGTAGCTGGGACTTGGCCAGGCTGACCCAAAAGCCAGAGAGCCAGGCACTCAATCTGGATGTCCCACATGGGTGGAAGGAACCAGAGTACTAGAGTTATCACTTGATGCATCACAGAGTATACAGAGGCAGAGCTGGGGCTCAGAGCTGGCACTCTATGAGATATTAGTGTCTCAAGCAGCATCTTAACCACTGTGCCAAATGTCAATCATATGTCATTATTTTAAAATTCTAGGGCCGGCGCCGTGGCTCACTTGGTTAATCCTCCACTTGCGGTGCCAGCCTCCCATATGGGCGCCGGTTCTAGGCCAGGTTGCCCCTCTTCCAGTCCAGCTCTCTGCTGTGGCCCGGGAGGGCAGTGGAGGATGGCCCAAGTGCTTGGGCCCTGCACCTGTGTGGGAGACCAGGAGGAAGCACCTGGCTCCTGGCTTCGGATCGGCACAGTGCCGGCCGTAGCGGCCATTTGGGGAGTGAACCAACTGAAGGAACACATTTCTCTCTGTCTCTCCCTCTCACTGGCTAACTCTACCTGTCAAATAAAAAAAATTCTAAAAGAATTATATTAAATGTTTAGAATTTGAAAATATTATTTAACATACTCAAATTATTCCCCAAGATTTGAGAATGAGATATCTCATTGGATTTATGGGCAACATGATGTAAGTTCTATGTCATGCTTTGAGATCAGAACAGAAAGTCAATTTCTTTAGAGCTGATCTTTTTTATCTATAAATCCAATGTCCTCCATACCACTGTTCATTTCAGCTGGTAATTTAAAGACCCATACATAGTCAATTAACCAGATGCATCCCTTCCGTCTGGCAAAATACAAATAATCAATAAAATATGTATTGAGGCTTATTAGCCCCTACTTTTCAAATTAAGATTCAAGAACATATGGGTGGCCGGCGCCGCGGCTCACTAGGCTAATCCTCCGCCTTGTGGCGCCGGCACACCGGGTTCTAGTCCCGGTCGGGGCGCCGGATTCTGTCCCGGTTGCCCCTCTTCCAGGCCAGCTCTCTGCTGTGGCCAGCGAGTGCAGTGGAGGATGGCCCAAGTGCTTGGGCCCTGCATCCCATGGGAGACCAGGATAAGTACCTGGCTCCTGCCATCGGATCAGCGCAGTGCGCCGGCCGCAGCACACCGGCCATGGCGGCCATTGGAGGGTGAACCAACGGCAAAGGAAGACCTTTCTCTCTGTCTCTCTCTCTCACTGTCCACTCTGCCTGTCAAAAAAAAAAAAAAAAAAAAAAAAGAGAACATATGGGTATGTTATATTTTCTTTACAAGGGTCTGCATTATGTAACGACAAACTTAAGATTACATTCTAGCTTGAAAAGGCATATGAAATGTAAATTTTAGCTAGGAGAATATGTTTAATTTATTTGAATATTTCACTATTTGGAAATAGCTTGAAACAAAAAAGGACATAATCCACCTCTATTAAAATATACTGCCTTAAATAAAATTATTTTGACTTTACTGTCATCATTGATCATCGTGTAGATTTACTAGTTAAATATTATTTTAAAGGATTTATTATTGAATATTAAGTATTTTCCAAGTAAATTGTAAAAAAAAACACCCTGTAGGTCTTGCTCTTGTGGTTCCTTTCATTCTCTGAATTTATAGCTAATTTTCACGAGTTATAAAGTTCTGGATTACACATGCCCCCACCCATGACACCTCCCAGCAACCAGGGGCTGGAATTGTGTAGCAGTGGGTACACCACTGTTATGAGGGTGACATCCTATATCATAGTGTTCCTTTGAGCTCTGCTCCTCTGCTTTGGATCCAGCTCCCTGACGAAGTGCCTGGAAAGGCCTAGGGACACACCTCAAGTGCAGTACGGGGGTCTCTGCCATCATGTGGGAGACTAGGCTGTAGTGCTTGACTTCATCCTGGCCCACATTAGGGTATTGCAGCCCTTTGGGGAGCTAATCCCTGAATGTGGGGAGCAACTGGGAGCAACTCGGACTAGACTAAGTTACTGGAATTAAGACTTATTCTATGCATCTGCTCTCCCACAATATGGCGCTGGGAGAGGAGCAAACAGCTTCTACACAGCTGCCTCCAGTTCAACCAATAAACTGTAGGACCTGCTCCTGATTGGAGGAGAGCAGCGTACTCGGCGTGTGGGTAGCAGAGTTGGGATTGGTGGAAGAGGACTATAAAGGAGGAGAGAGACAACATGCACCAGGAACATCTATCTGAAGGAACACCTGTGCAGCCCCCGAGAGAGCCGGCCGGCGGTGTGCCGCTCCCCCGCGGAAGTGGGGAAAGTGGCAGGGGGAACCGCCCTTCCACAGAGGTGGAAGGGTCGGTAGCCAACCCGGGAAGAACCAGCAGCAAACCCGGGAAGGGCCGAGCAGACAAAAGAACAGCGCAGGGTCCTGTGTCGTTCCTCCACGAAGACGGGGAGCGACACCTGAATACACGTTTCTTCTCTTTTTCTCCGAGCTCTCTCTGTCTTTCAAATGAATAGCTAAGTATTTTGTAAAAAGAAAGAAAAAATGACCAGAGTACTATAGTTTTCTAATGTGCTTCAGATTTCAGTAGCTAAATTCTCTAAGAATAGTGCTTTCGCTTCACTCTTCCTCCCTTATCTGTTTTTCATATGAAAAGATATGAATGCTGGTGGAAAATATTATCTAAGCCCCCAGCTTATTAATAGTTTATAGATGACACTGTCATGAGAACTGTGGCCAAGTCATAGCAACCTTGGTGTCTGTGACGGCTGTGTCATCCTTTGCATGATCTGATATGATGTGGGAGGTGCCCTTGCCAATGTTCCTTTGCTTAATATTCACCTGTAACACAGACACCAATGGCTTTTCACTATTTAAAACACAATGAAATCCATATATTGGGAAATTTATATTTTAATTAGAAGTTCTGTCAAATAACCTTCATTTGATACAATGGAAAGTGAAGTGTTTACAGTAATAAGGAAGTTACCGTAAGCTTACATTCTTTAAACTTAAAGAAATATTTTTACAGTTGGTTCCATTTTTATCTGAACATTTTCAATGCACCTTTACTATAGTGAGTATTTTATTTTATTGCTTGTTCATTTCCTGTTTATTTGTAATGTTTGCTGTCACAGGCAAATGTACAAACTATTATAAAGCAAATTTGATTTCCAGTACAAGAAAAATGCTAGCTTGTGTAATATAAACCCGTGCACACATGTCTATGTCTGTGTCACCAGCATCCGAACGTACACTTGCCCAGAGGGGCTCTGACCCAGCTGTCACACACACAGCCGTGTTCTCGCCGCCAAGGCCTGCCCACTCCAAGGCATTTTATCTTTCACATTATACTCTCTCTGCCTGTTTGTGTCCCACAGTATCCTCCAAAAGTGTGTGTGGGAAATTCATTTTTATGCTGTTCATGTGTGCTCACACATTTAATATAGGAATCAAAAAGTTATTTAGGTTTATAAAACACCATTTCACACTATCTTTATCCATTTCCTCCTAGTCTGGCCTTTGTCCATCTACGTGTGTTAGTCCAGATGGAAGAGAATATGTTTCCCCCGGCACTGCCTTCCCTGACAAATTATGTAAAAGCCTTCTTTTTCTTTTTTCATTTTAATTTTTAATTAGTTTCTAGCAGATTCAATGTGTTTAGTAGATACAATTCTAAGAACATATGATAGTCCCTCTCATCCCTTCTCTCCCTCCTATCCTCTTTCCTTCTCCCCCCCTTTTTTTTGGTTTTTAGTTTTTGAGATAACATATTTTAAACTTACATTACACTAAAAGGCTTAATACTTTGCTAAATAAGAAGTTAAACAAGTAAAAAGCCAAAAGACACTAGTTTAGTGGGAATATAGACATGGCCATAAACAATAACTGAATGGGAAAATGACCATTTCACCTATATAAATTATAAAGTAATCAAGATCATTAAAACTATAGTTGGAAACATTTTTAAAGGAATTATTCATTTATTTGAAAATCAGAGTCATAGAGAAAGGGAGAGACACAGAAAAAGAGAGAAAGATCTTCCATCCATTGGTTCAATCCATGATGGTCACAATGGCCAGGGATGGGCCATACCAAAGCCAGGAGCCAAGAGTTTCATTCAATCTCCCATATGGGTGCAGGGAAACAAGTACTTGGGTCATCCTCCAGCTATTTTTCCCAGTTCACTAGCTGGGAGCTGGGTTGGAAGTGGAGCAGCCAGGACTTGAACTGGCAGCCATATGGAATGCTGGCACAACGGCTTTACCCTCTATGCCACAACATCAGACCCTAATATAACATTCTTAATCATTGGTTTCACAAAGATATAAAACAAAGTTTTACAAAACCATTTTTGCTGCAATACTGATACACACTGACATTTCATTCTTTTTCTTCTTTTTTTGTATGTTTCTTAACTTTTTACCACATATAAGGGAGAGTATACCATATTTGTCTTTCTGGGTCCAAGCCTTATTTTTCTTAAATTATTTTTCATTATCTGAGGTTTACCTAACTTATAGTAAATGAATTTCCTTTTAGCATAACCACATTTAAGTTGAAAATCAA
Organism: Oryctolagus cuniculus; assembly: GCF_051225735.1. NCBI lineage: Eukaryota > Metazoa > Chordata > Mammalia > Lagomorpha > Leporidae > Oryctolagus > Oryctolagus cuniculus. The sequence goes on along the minus strand of NC_142883.1, from coordinate 64,541,522 downwards.
ATATTTGCCTTCTATCAAGAAAAGCAATGCTTATTTAAAAATTATAGAAGCAAAAAAAAAAAAAAAACAAAAACATTCTCTTGTTACTATTTTTTAAATGAAGATCTGGATCCACATGGTATTAACATGTCCTGCAAATTTCCAGGAATATTTATTTAATTTTTATTTATTTTTTTAGTTGACAGGTAGAGTTATAGACAGTGAGAGAGAGAGACAGAAAGGTCTTCCTTCCGTTGGTTCACTCCCCAAATGGCAGCTATGGCTGGCGCTGCGCCGATCCGAAGCCAGGAGCTAGGCACCTCCTCCTGGTCTCCCATGGGGTGCAGGGCCCAAGTCATGCACTTGGCTCCAGGAATGTTTATTTAAAAACCATGCTTTTGTTTTAAAATTTAGAAACTGCTTCAGGATTCTGATATGAAAATTTATAGAAGCAGAAATAATCATAACAAATAGCAATATAATCAAAACAAAAAGAGGGTTCATTAGACCAATGTAACCAGAAACTGAAGTACTAAAAACTAATTCAAAAATTAAGAAATAAAATTCAATTAATATATGGGATGAAAAGCCCTCCAAGGTCAAGTCAGATATATTATTCTAATAAAACTACAGTTAAAGAGTAGGACATCTGTATTTCTAATAATTTAAATTACATAGAGGTCGGCATCATGGCTCACTTGGTTAATCCTCTGCCTGCGGCACGGCATCCCATATGGGTGCTGGGTTCTACTCCCGGCTGCTCCTCTTCCAGTCCAGCTCTCTGCTGAGGCCCAGGAAGGCAGTGGAGGATGGCCCAAGTGCTTGGGCCCTGCACCTGCATGGGAGACCAGGAGAAGCACCTGGCTCCTGGCTTCGGATTGGTACAGCATGTCGGCCGTAGCGGCCATTTTGGGGGTGAACCAACGGAAGGAAGACCTTTCTCTCTGTCTCTCTCTCTCACTGTCTGACTTTGCCTGTAAAATAAGTAAAAATAAATAAATAAATAAAAATAAAGAGTCATTATCTTTAAAAATTACATAATTTTTATGAGGAAATAGCTCAATGATGATCCTAAGTTACAATTTAGGCACCACACAAACACTATTGCAAGAAGGAAGTAAAATAAAGACACAAATATGTGATGTGAAAAAAAAATTTAACCTCAAAATTTTGTTATAAACCAACAGTGTTTACAATCTGATGAAATATTGAATAGGTAATGGTGAAATTTTTTTCTCTTTTTTAATTTAGTAAATATAAATTTCCAAAGTACAGTTTATGGATTACAATGGCTTTCCCCCCCAGAATTTCCCTCCCACTCGCACCCCTCCCATCCCCTCTCCCTCTCCCATTCCATTCACATCAAGATTCACTTTCAATTCTCTTTATATAAAGAAGATCGATTTAGTATATATTAAGTAAAGATTTCATCAGTTTGCACCCACACAGAAACACAAAGTGTAAAATACTGTTTCAGTACTAGTTATAGCATTACTTCACATTGGACAACACATTAAGGACAGGTCCCACATGAGGAGTAAGTACACAGTGACTCCTGTTGTTGACTTAACAATTTGACACTCTTGTTTATGGTGTCAGTAATCTCCCTAGGCTCTAGTCATGAGTTGCCAAGGCTATGAAAGCCTTTTGAGTTCACCGACTTCGATCTTATTCTGACAGGGTCATAGTCAAAGTGGAAGTTCTCTCCTCCCTGCAGAGAAAGGTACCTCCTTCTTTGATGACCCATTCTTTCCACTGGGATCTCACTCGCGGAGATCTTTTATTTAGGTTTTCTTCTTCTTTTTTTTTTTTCCAAAGTGTCTTAGCTTTCCATGCCTAAAATACTCTCATGGGCTCTTCAGCCATATCCAAATGCCTTAAGGGCTGATTCTGAGGCCAGAGTGCTTTTTAGGACATCTGCCATTCTGTGAGTCTGCTGTGTATCTCGCTTCCCATGTTGGATCATTCTCTCCCTTTTTGATTCTATCAGTTAGTATTAGCAGACACTAGTCTTGTTTGTGTGATCCCTTTGACTCTTAGACCTATCAGTGTGATCAATTGTGAACTGAAATTGATCACTTGGACTAGTGAGATGGCATTGGTACATGCCACCTTGATGGGATTGTATTGGAATCCCCTGGCACGATTCTAACTCCACCATTTGGGGCAAGTCCGATTGAGCATGTCCCAAATTGTACATCTCCTCCCTCTCTTATTCCCACTGTTATATTTAACAGGGATCACTTTTCAGTTAAAATTTAAACACCTAAGAATAATTGTGTGTTAATTACAGAGTTCAACCAACAGTACTAGAACAAAACAAAGAAAAAATACTAAAATGGATAAAGTATTACATTGTACATCAACAGTCAGGACAAGAGCTGATCAAGTCACTGTTTCTCATAGTGTCCATTTCACTTCAACAGGTTTCCCCTTTGCCGCTCAGTTAGTTGTCACCGATCAGGGAGAACATATGATATTTGTCCCTTTGGGACTGGCTTAATTCACTCAGCATAATGTTTTCCAGATTCCCCCATCTTGTTGCAATTTTAAACGTTTGGATGCAGGTGTAGTGGTTTTTTTATGGTTTTACTTTGCATTTCTCAGATGATGAATGATACTGAGTACCATTTTGTATTGCTTTCCATCCATTCATTATGTGTAGTGTCTGTTCAAGCCTTTTGCCCATTATTTAATTAAGTTATGCTTGTTCTTATTTTTGGTTTTTGAAGGTGATTTGCATATTATAATGAGTCATTTGTAATATATATTATTTTCCAACTTTTTCTCTTGATCTGCGGTTTGTTTTATATTCTCTTAACAATGTCTTTTGAAAACCAGAAATTTTTAATTTGATGAGGGTACAAGTGGTCTATTTCTTTCTTTTATGCATACTTTGTTTATCATATCTAAGCAATCTTTGCTTAAATGAGGAAGGCATAAAGCTACTCATGTTCTCAAAAATTTTCAAAATTTTGGTTTCCCATTTGAGACCATGATCTATTTTCTGCAATCTTCTAAATCCAATGATAATTTAGTGTGTTTATGTATGGATAAGCAATATTTCCTGCATCAATTATTTCAAAGCCCATTCTTTTAGCTTGAATTATTTCAGATCTTTCTAAGTCATGTGTTTGTGTATGGATGAATATATTTTAGCCACTCTATTCTTTGCATTAAGTTCTTTATTGTCTGATGCTATCTTGATTACTGTGGCTTTAAAAATAATTCTCAAAATCTTATAGTGATAGCTCACTTTACCCTTTTGTTATTCCTTATCCAGGGCAGGGGGTGCATCTTACATGCTTTGTATTTAAATATTGTGAAATTCTTCATAGGAACTATTTCAAGACGTTGAGTAGGATGGTGTTGAATCTACAGATAAATGTTAAGAGAATATATGTTTTAAAGATATTAAATGTTCTGCTATATAAGCAATGTAAATTATTAATTTATTCTTTCTTTAATTTCTCTCAGCAATAATTTTTTTAATTTCCAGAATAAATGTCTTAATTATTATTAGATTTTTCCTTAGGTATTTCATTTTTCAGGTTGTTAAAACTGGGATTTTTTTGCACTTTTAATTTCTAAAAATTAATTGTTCATCAATAGAAGAGCAGTTATTTGTGTGTAAGTTTTGTATCTCATAATCTTGATGAACACACTTACTAACCCCAGTAATTGGTTTTTATATATTTTCTTGGATTATTTTCACCTAACCATGCCTAAAATGAGCCTGTGAAATATGCCTATGTTGATATTTTGAAAAGAAAATCACTATATCTATTATATCTTTATATATATAATTATATATAAATATATTATATTACATTATATAATATATAATTATATATAAACATATAATTATATGTATTATATATTATATGTATTACATATCTATATATATTATATCTATTATTTAAGGTGATATGTATCTTTATTTTAGACCTCAACCCAAATATACATTAAACATAGTATTAAAAACTGTGTACCACAATTATTGTAGTAGACTAATGCTAATTCATCCCATGAATGACTTCAGAAGCCTTAGATTATCTATCAGCTTTAGAACAAAAAAATACAATTAGAACATGAGAAATACAAATGAGGGTTTACAATTATATTTTTAAAAATTTGTTCCTTATATAAGGTGAACAAACTTCATGTATTTCATATATACAGATTTAAGAGCATAGTGATAGTTCTTTCACTACCCTTGCTACTGCTTATGATCTCACCCTCCCTCCTTCCTTTCTTATTTTTTCTTTCAGTTTTTACAATGACATACTTTATTTCATAATCACAAGCTTGATCTTCCACTGAATAAACAAACAAATAGTAAGTATAAAAATCATTGTTGTTCAAGAGTATAGACAAGGATTGTAAACAACAGTCAAATCTCAAAATGTCAATTTTACTCATATAAATTATATTTTTGTGTTCTGTATATTAATTACCACAAGTAAAGGAAAACATATGATATCTGTATTTTTGGGACTGGCTTATTTCAGTAAGCATAATCGTTCCAAGTTGCATACATTTTGTTGCAAAATACAGGATTTAACTCTTTTTAATGGCTGAGTAGTATTCCATGGTGTATATATATCCCATTTTCTTTATCCAGTCATTGGTTGATGGTCAACTGGGTAGATTGCATATCTTAGCTCTTGTGAATTGAGCTGCAATAAACATGAAGGTACAAATAACTCTTTCATATGCTGATTTAATTTCATTTGGGTAAATTCCCAGGAATTCATGGCTGGGTAACGTGGTAGGTCTATTTTCAGATTTCTGAGGATGTCTTCCATATTGGTACTACTGTAATAGAGGGCAGCATATGTGCGATAGTTGAACATCAAATTTGACTTTAATTCAGCTGCCAGCCAAATGAATAGGATATATTTACTTAGGTTAACAATGGTTTTACAAAACCAAGTATATACAAGTTCAGTGTCAATGTCTCACTGTATACACATATTAATGTATCTTGATGTCAGGTGTCCATTTTGGAGTCAACATGAGGGTTTAAGGAATGTCAGAGATTCCTTCTCAGCTTTTTGGCTAAGATCAAGTGTGGGAATATCACAGATGCAGATGATGGGGTTCCAAGTACAAGACAATGGGTCAGAAAAGCCTAAATGATGTATGCAGAGAAAAGATAAGCTAAAAAAGGAGAACTAGGATTGACCTGAAATACCTGTTTGTGGTAACTGTTGGTAAGTGCTATAAACTGATCAGTGTATTATAAAGTGTCAGTGATATATATATATATATATATAGTAAAAATTGTGTGAATGTCATACTATTTGGTATAGATATATAAAAATGTCTACACTGAATTGTACCCCTTAACCAAAAAACTTTCTCTCCCAAGTTTTATGATTTTTTTCATGAATTCCACATTATGTAATATTAATATACCTATCTCTTTGAAAAATAATATGCATGTATGCATATGGTTACATATGAAGCAAATATAGCAACATGCTAAAAATTGTTATATCTATGAATGCTCATGGAATCTTTCTTTGTACTTTTCTATATTATTTGTGATATTTAAAAATAAAAAATTTAAAAGAAAGGTTAGTCTTTCTAAGGAATAAAAGAAAACTGAGGCATAACATCTTTAATAATGTTCTTCCTCTGTGTCACTTTTTTATATATTAGTTTTATAGATTAGATGCTTCTTTTCAATAATTGAGTACAACAGTGATTATTATCATCTTATTTTACTGGGAATAACAGAGTATTTGTGGCTTCTGTGACATAGCTACTGTCACACCTGAGAAAGTCACAGATTAATGTTCAGGACAGTGGTTCATGTTCTATATCCGTTCCTTCTTCTTTTACCCTCTTTGCTATTCTTATCTTCTCATGCCTTGGCAACTCATGACAAGAGCCTAGGGTGATTACTGATGCCATAAACAGGAGTGTCAATTTGTTAAGTCAACAACAGGAGTCACTGTGCACTTACTCCTCATGTAGGATCTCTGTCCTTAATGTGTGGTAGAGTGTGATTTAATGCTACAACTAGTACTCAAACAGTATTTTTCACTTTGTGTTTCTATGTGGGTGCAAACTGTTGAAATCTTTACTTAATATATGCTAAACTGATCTTCTGTATATAAAGAGAATTGAAAGTGAATCTTGATGTGAATGGAAGGGGAGAGGGGAAGGGAAAGGGGAGGGTTGCGGGTGGGAGGGAAGTTATGGGTGGGGAAGCCATTGTAATCCATAAGTTGTACTTTGGAAATTTATATTCATTAAATAAAAGTTAAAAAAAGCAAAATAATCAATAAATAAATCTTATATACAGGCAAAATTTCATTTATGAGTAATAGTAGAAAATCAAATATACATCGCTGAATAGAAAACTGTCTAATTTTTTATTATCTTTTATTTTTATCTTTATACTAACAAAGTAACGCTATTTTCAATGGGATGGATATCTAGGAATGATAAGTGAAAAGCATAATATGTTAGCAGTATGTTTGCAAAATTCAGATGCAAAAATAGATGAAATCCAAGATGATTTAAATTTGATGGCTAGTTGAAAGTATTTTAGTAAACATAGAGGAATATAAAGAGTTTAAATAAATTACAATTCTAGAAATATCCTAGGATGCACAAACCAGTGCAATACCAAAGAGTAATTTTCTCAGCTCTCTCTCACACAAAGCCTCTCACACATACATATCTGCCAATTTGTTGGCATTCAAGTACACAGAGGGTTCTATGGCTTTAAAATTGGGATGAGTTTTAAAAATACGATCTAAGGAAACAACAGAGAAACAGCCAAAAGACTAAGAAAGTCCTAATAAAAGATCCTAATAAAAAAGACAGTGAATGGGGAACTTCAAATCTTCCTTCACAATTTCTGGTAATTATATACATAATAGTGTAACAGAAAAAACACAAACTGGTGTAAATTCTTGCAATTGTATGTGTGGATGCATATATGAAGTTCCAAAGAAGTTACCCAAAAGAAAATACTTTATGTTCAACCTATGTGATTTTTAGACATTTTCTTTTCATTTAGGTAAGAGATAAGATAATTCAAAAGCATTCAAGTTGTTCTTCTAGAAGCATGGCTTTTTTCTTGCCTATGTAATATTATGCAACAACATAGAAAATTCTTGTTTCCTATTGAATTCATGTTGACACTACTTTATGTGAAAACCTGTTATTACTGGCTCTTTAAAAATAACACTTACACTGCCGGCACTGTGGCTCAACAGGCTAATCCTCCACCTAGCAGCGCTGGCACACTGGGTTCTAGTCCCGGTCGGGGCGCCAGATTCTGTCCCGGTTGCCTCTCTTCCAGGCCAGTTCTCTGCTATGGCCCAGGAGTGCAGTGGAGGATGGCCCAAGTGCTTGGGCCCTGCACCTGCATGGGAGACCAGGAGAAGCACCTGGCTCCTGCCTTCGGATCAGTGGGGTGCGCTGGCCACAGCGCGCCGGCCGCGGCGGCCATTGAAGGGGGAACCAACGGCAAAGGAAGACCTTTCTCTCTGTCTCTCTCTCACTGTCCACTCTGTCTGTCAAAAAAAAAAAAAAACACTTACACTTTGTTTATAATTTATACACTTATTTAAAAATTATCAACAAGCAAATTATATACAAAAATATGCACTGCTTGTCTCTTCTCTGTTTAATAGAAAATAGTTTGCTTTTTTTCTTATATTTATTGCCTACTTGACCTTTTTTCTCTCTGACAGTTCCAATCAAAATCAAGTTACATATTGAGAAAGAATAGAGATATATTCAAACATGTTTAATTAACACTCTACCACTCCACCCCTCAATTTGTTTAACGATTATGTGATATAATGCAGTACATTCCAGATAAACATCAAAAACCAACAATTGTCAAGTAGGGATTTGCTGTCAAGTTGCATAAAAATTAGCTGTGATAAACATAGAGAAACTGGCACCAACCCAGACCTATGTAATCGAAGTTTCTAAAAGAGAATTAGGAAATATGCAATGAAAATATCTCCCCTGGGTGACTCTAATGTGAAAGGTTATCCAAGTTCACGGTTACAGCACACAAGAAACTACCTGTTTCTGAACTAAAAGCATAACAAGCATTACAGTAAAGTAATCATAAAAGCAGAGCAGGCATTTGGCACAGTGATTATTAGCACACTACTTGGAACACCCTCATCCCATTTCGTAATGTCAGCGTTAAGACCCTGGCACTGCCTAAAGACTCCTGCTTCCTACTAATGTGCATGCTGGGAGTCAGTGGTGATGGCAAGTGGTCTTCCATGTGGGAGAGCAAAGCTGATTTCCTGGTTTCCAGTTTCAACTTGACCCAGCAGTGAGCAGACAGGAGTCTCTCTCTCTCTCTCTTTTCTTTCTCTCTCTCTCTCTGTCTTTCTCACTGAATAGACTAGTGAAAAAAAATCAAACCTCATTGTAGGTGCTAAACTCTGATTTTTTTAGAATTAGAAAAAAATAAAAATATAGGACATTCAATGCCTGTGTTGGTTTGATTGACCTACTCTCATTTGTCTCTCCAGATTGTATACTTTACAGAAAGGAGCTCAACTCCATTCAGGAAATATATGAACATTTGTTTTTCTTAGTAGTATTCCTACCCAGAATGCTATTTTCAATTTGTTTAATCAGCAAAGACTTCTCTGTCAAGACACATATTGAGTTACTTATCTTGCAATAGTTCTTGACTATTCAAGCTTACTTACCACTCCTTAGCTCTGTATTTGTTTTGATCAAACCACTCATCACATCACATTGAACCTGCTGTTGCTTGCCTATTTATGTCCATAAATAAAAAATGAGCCCTTCCAGGATACCTGGTGTTCTTTTAATTGTTGAAGCCCTCATTTAAGTTGTGAATATTGTTTCATGTGTGATATGCTTCAATAAATGTTTGCCCAATCATTAATGACATGATAATAGGGGCAATTAGTTTTCATAGAACAATCTTTGCTGATAGAAAAACCCACTTAGGAGACCAGATAGACTTAGCAGAAGGTAATTTAGGATCCAAGAAAAGTTTTTTTTTTATCATAGTAAACATTGTTGCCAAATACTAATAGATTATCCGTCAATCTTCATTGTTATGATTGTTTGTTGAAAGTTAAATCATGCATGATTAAACTCTTTCTAGTCAATGATTCAGACAACAAAAATAATAAATACAGGGTTGATCCACATTTTTATTCTTTAATGCAGTTTGTTCTTTATTTATAATCTTTTATGTTTAAAATAATGCCATGAATTTTTACATCGTGTTGCTTCTGCACTAGTTTTCTCCGTGTGGTTTTCAAAAAGATCATGGATAAAATGTGGAAATTGCTCCAGTTGAATAAGCAAGTTTAATCCTGTGGTGATATTTGCTTCAGTTACAGGCTACGTAATCCATGAAGTATAATCCTGAGTACGATCCATGGAGATGATTTTATTAGTAGGAAGCATCATCTAAACTCATGTGATTCCACCCATTGTTCAATAGGATGAAATGTCAAAACATTAAAGTCTCATTTATCTTTAATTTCATTCCAAAAACTAGTCTTGAAAGCAACCAATTATCTTATTAATCACTCCCAGGAAACGTTACTAATGTTCCATTATCTGCATGTTTAGGTTTGACCTTTGATGGTGCAGAAAAGCTATCTTCACTTTAACAAAATCATATCCTTCAGTTTTGAGAATGGTTAGTTGCAATATGATTAGGATTCTGCTCTTTCTCCATCTACTATATTCATATTATGCGTATTACAAACTTGGGCTTCTTCAGTGTTTATGTCATGTTTGATTCCATGCTTTTTGATGACCTATATAAAAATAAATTGTTCATATTCAGATTTATTTATCATTGATACATAAAAATCCTACAAGTTGTAGGATATCAACCAATGTATCAATACCTGTTTACATTGTATAATATTAAAATCAGAGTAAACATATTTATCTCCTCAAATATTTATAATTTCTTTTGGTGGGAATATTCAAAATTCTTACTTCAAGCTTTAAAAAACACATTTACAGTAGATCATTGCTATCTATAGGTATTTTACTATGCAGTAAAACACAAGAACTTATGAACTTACTCCTCCTACCTAACTCTAATTTCTTTATTTCTTTTATTTTTTGGTGCTGAAACCCAGAAGCAAACTCTAATTTCATATTTATGAAGCAGCCTTTCCCCACCACTCCCTCCCTCCACCCATCCTGGCTTTGGGAAATGGTCACTTCACTCTCAAGTTCTATGAGGTTGAGTTTTTCAGAATCAACATGTGAGAAACAAGGTTCAGTACTTACCTTTTGGTACCTGACTTATTTCACTTAACATAATAACCTACAGCTCTTTATATGTTGTGACAAATGGCAAGATTAGACCATTTTTAAAAGAAAGTTGGTTTACTTGAAAATCAGAGTATCAGAGAAAGGAGAGAGAAAGGGAGATAGAGAGAGAGAGAGAGAGAGAGAGCAAGAGAGTGAGCTTTTATTTTCTATTTCTCTCCTCAAATGCCCATAACATCATGGGCTGGGGCTGGCCAAAGTCAAGACACTGGAACTCCATCTGGGTCTCTTATATGGGTGGCAGGAACCCAAATATTTGGGCCATTATCCCCTGCTTCTCAGGTTCACTATTAGCAAGGTAGAATGGAAGTGCTAATCTGCACAGATGTCCCAACCTGTGGCTTAACTTGTGTGCCACAATTCTCATCCTCAGATTTGCAATATGTTTGTGACTGAATAATATTTTTCTGTGTATATGTAGCAGTTTCTTTATTCTTTATTATGAAGTGAATACACAGGCTATACTGGCAGATTGTTTAAATTCTGCTATGGTGAGTTCTGAGAATTGGTGATGTGCAATTGTTTTAAAGGCATGATTGGCCACATCCTTTCTCCTTTTGTAGCTCCAAAGCCTGGATGGGGGTCGTGGACTCATCTTCAGACCTGAGGAGAGCAGTGCCTGTCTAGAGGTGCCCTGACCGTTTATTCCCCATTTATAAGGAAGCAGAAGAGTCTCCTCTTATGTTTCAGTGCATCACTGGTTCAGAGGCGTACGCCACTAAAAAGTGTCCATTTTGGCAATCTTCATGTACTGCCTGAACACAACTGTATACCTTGTAGAAAGTCCTAAAATGTTCAGTATCAGCATCATAGAAAGTCATACATCCCCTTCCTTTGTGTGTTTAGTATGGAAAATTTATTTCCAGGAAGTTATGACAGGAATTCACAGAGCACAGAGTCAAGAGAGCTTTCAAGTTACAATTACAGCTGACTGTAAATGGCTCTGCCCCATTTACATCAGCTGTTACAATGTCTTCATTGCAATAGTGTGTTTGTCGCCCAAAGTCACCATCTGCTTCCTGATTTTAGTGAGATTTTCTTCCATACAAGTTTTCCTACTAATTTAATGCTTAGTACATAATTCAGAACACGGTATTCTAACAAGTCTTTTTGCAATCATTCCTGCAGTAAAAAGTGTTTCAAAATCAAGTATGTAGGAATGTGTGTCCTTCTGGCAAGGTATTTACAACCAAAGAAAAATTCCAGCTGGTAGATTTGAATCAGGCACAATATCCTTAAATGCAATGCAAATAAAAAATATATGAAAGTGGAAAGAAGCACAGAAAATTGTTAGAGAAATTCAAAACATTGTGCAGATACTTTACCGAAGTTACAACCTTCCTTACATAATGTTATCTCATCAATCTAGAGCTCTGGGGTTCTAGAGGTACATAGCAGATGACTTGGAGCTCCACTATTCTGCTGAGTTGAACTAAATTTCTGAAATCATTTAAACTCCCTTAAGAGAATTACATTTATTATCCTGTCAAGAGGGACTAGAACATATATCTGTTTCATGAAATTGGTTGGTGAAAAGATATATGTGGTTTTCGTCTGTTTCTGAAGTGCTTTGAGAAGACAAGAAGTGATCATAAACACACAAGTATCTCATCAAGATTTACTGAATATCGCTATTTGTTCTGTTTCAAAGTCACGAGAACTAGAAAATTTCGGCAGAAAACTGACAGGATGAATTGGGTGACAGTGACAGTGAATCAGCACTCCCCCACGATGTTATTACTGGGGAAGGACTGAGTGGCAGGACTCTCAGTGCTGAGGCTCTGCCCTGTTCTCTCGCCCACGATTTAGGAAACACAGCTGCAGTCAGATATAGGTAAAGGGTGTGCCTACAGCCATGTGGCCTCCCTGCTTACATGCAGACCAGGTGATCAAACAAACCTCTCCAAACCAAAATGCAGTTACCATGTCAGTACTCCCATTTACTGGTGCATCAGTGAACTTTAGACCCGTTCTGGGGAGACTGTTTCCTGCTAATGCTCCTGGTGATGTGCTCACTCTTGAAATGCCCTTTTGACAAGGAGTCTGACTTACTGCACTCTTTCATTAAATTGTGTAGAATGTGCATTGTTGCACGGAGGAAGACAAAGGCTCCTTCCTCTGAGAGCCCACAACCAAATGACATGTGATAGAGGGGAAAAATGAAAATCAAAACTCTTCCTTGAAAGTAGAGGGAATGATGGGGCCGGCACTGCGGCACAGTGGGTTAACGCCCTGGCCTGCAGTGCCAGCATCCCATAAGGGCGATGGTTTGAGACCCTGCTGCTCCACATCCGATCCAGCTTTATTCTATGGCCTGGGAAAACAGTAGAAGGTGGCCCAAGTCTTCATAGGAGACCCAGAAGAAGCTCCTGGCTCTTGGCTTCGAATTGGCACAGCTCTAGTTGTTGCGGCCAATTGGAGAGTGAATTAGCGGATGGAAGACCTCTCTCTCTCTCTGCCTCTTCTCTCTCTGTGTAACTCTGACTTTCAAATAAATAAATAAATCTTTTAAAAAAGAGTTAAAGTAATCTTTAAAAAAAAACTAAAAAAAGAAAGTAGAGGGAATGAGAAAAATATAAACATAGCTGATTTGGGGGGAGTCTTGTTAAATTTTTATAAATTTTGAGAAATTATTGCCCATGCAAATTAAAAGTAGTGGAACAAGGAAACCAAGGAATGAGACTAGATACATTTAGAGTGTAATTGCTGGACATTCACTAAGGAATTAAGAAAAACAGTGAAAATATTTCCAAACCCTAACAGCGACCACACTGAAGTCTCAAAGCACCTCGATGAAGGAGGCCATGTAGACATACACATATTCTTGATTAGCTACAGCAATAGTTTGCAAATCTGGGAGGAAAAGCCAAATAATCAGGTAATAAAAACAATGAATGAATTTAGGGTTATCAGTGAAGTAACTGAGCATGGTAACAATTCTGAGAATGGAGTCTACTGTAGATTGGAAGGTGTTGAAATACTGAACAAAGTAGACGTAAATCACAGTTTGAAATCTTGGTGTATAGAAGGTGATTTTATCAAAATTTGATAATCAGATAGCTCAAGAAAATTAGCTGGGTAAGTATAGGCAATTAATTTTTAACTTCTGAATGCCCCACTATAACCATTGGCATCATAAGTCTGAATTGAACAATCTTAATTGAAGGCACTTTAAATTTAAAAAATGGTACATAATATGCCCAAAGTAATGTGTTAAAGTGATGGGCGACTAGAAAGAAGAAGTTGAATATAACTCTATGACTGTAATGTCCACGACACAGCCATGATTATAAACAGAGGTAATGGACATAGACAAGAATGTTGGTAGTGCTAAAGTTATAATAGAAGGACCAGTACAGTTCATTAACAGATATATCTAAAATCACCTTCTTTTTTATTGTATAATCTATTAAGCTAGCAAAATTAATATTTATAAATATATTTCTTAAATGTTAGTCTGTGTCATCTATTCAATTTTAGCATAGTGTAGATTTAAATATAATCAATACCTTCTGTAGAAAGTCACTTCTTGAGAGGGCTAAGTTCCATGTAAATAAGTTAAATACTGAAAATGTAATCCTATCCCAGTCCCCTAGAGTAAGAAATACTTCTTTTTTTTCTTCTATTATGTAGTCCTCATCATATATTTCACATAGTGTGGTCTGTAATTTAGTAGGTATGTTGGTGTCTTTCCATGAAACATTCTTTCTATAAGGGAAAGGGTATAGACACATACATATATGAAGGGTCTCCTAGAAGTTCATGGAAAATACCTAATATTCTAAAATATGTGGATTTCTAAAGTTTTTGCACATAATAAACCTTTCCATTGCACATTCCATGAGTTTTGTAAAGAATCCTTGTGCATATGCACACACATACAACATAGTTACCATGCCACTTCACATCTCATATCCTAAATAATCACTGTCTCTTTAAGATTTATTTATTGATTTATTTGAAAGGTGGAGTTACAGCGAGAGAGAGAGAGAGAGAGAGAGAGAGAGAGAGAGAGAGAGAAATCTTCACTGCCCAAATAGCCACAATGACAAGCTTCATTTGAGTCTCCCTTGTGGGTGCAGGGACCTCAGTACGTGGGGCCATCTTCTTCTGCTTTTCCAGGTATACTAGTAGTGAGCTGGATTAGAAGTGGAGGAACCAGGACTCAAACCAGTGCCCTTATGGGATGCTGGTATCACAGGTGCTGGCTTTACCCAAGACACCACATTGCTGGCCCCAGTAATTCTCTCATAATGCTGTCCAGTCAAACAGATTTTTTTGCTGGCTACTTCTCCTTACTATCTAATTCTACTAATACACACCTATATGGAGACTCAGGTATCTAATTGCAAGCACTTATTAACAATTTCAAAATATATCTGGATGTTATGCAATACTGTTATCAGGTTAGAGGCAAGAATATAGGAAATTACTACTTTTTATACACAACTTAGCCAGGTGATAATAAACTCAATCAAACACATGGAGTTCTTAAAGTGTTCTTGTGTATCAAGAAAGCAGGAAACCAAGGACAGAAGTATGAATTGTAATAATATTTAAAAAGGAAATATAAGAGGAACAAAGATGAGTAGTAAGTAAGAAAAGAAAATCACAAAAGAAAGAAGGGTCATACACTCTGTAGAAGAGATTTGTTGGATTTTTGACATGTTGAAGAGAGTCAAACAGATTAAGTTGTGGACATTCCTATTTCATTTAACATCATAATGTTTGAATTGAAAGAGAATCCTTCCAATGGACTGGTGGAATTGGACTATTATCTGCAAAGTGTTATTCAACATAAGGAAAGAAGAGGAAATATTTAAACATAAAATTTTATTTGAAATTCTTTTATGAAGAAGAGATAGAATGATTAGTATATAAACGGGGATTTTATTGCTTTTTCAATAAACATGAAACTAACATCTAAGTAAGACTATACAGATTTATACATTTGTGTATAAAATATATCACTTTATATCACTTATTTTAGTTATTTATATGGTATATAAGACTAAAGTAAGTGAAATTAATTTATATTCAGAGGAAAGATAGATCTATAGGATTAGAGACATGGGAAGCAGACTTGAATTGTAAAGTGGTGTCTATTATTTATTTGTTTACTTTTAAAATGTGGAAAGAGAGGAGAGATAAAGAATCTACCATCCACTGGTTCATTCCTCATGTATCTACAGTTATGGAAGCTGGGCAAGGCTGAAGTCAGGAGCCTGGAACCCAATCTGAGTGTCCTACATGAGTGGAAGAGACCCAAGTACTTAATCTAGTATGTGTTGCTTCCCAGGCTGAGCATTGTAGGAAGCTAGGCTTGGAAGGGGATCCAGGTGATGAACCCACAGTCTTATATGCAACTGAGGCACCCCACATGGTGTGTTAACCCCTCTGCTAAATGCCCACCCATGCAGAGGAGTTTTTAGAACAGCAGTTTCAGAGCTGCGACGAGCATGATGATTGGGAGAAGGGGGAATTTGAGGGCACCCCTGGTGCAACACTTATGATGATGCTTGTGCTTCAGATGCTGGTGCACACCCTGGTAGGCAGAAGGTGATGACTGAAGCAGTTGGGTACCAGTTTCCCAGGCAGGAAACTCATTCTTAGTTGTGTTCTTGCTTCAGCATGGCCCAGCCTCAGATGTTGTGGGAAGCTGGGGAGCATCTGCCTTTGTATCTCTTCTTTGCCTCTCCAGACAAGGAAAATAAGAATTACAAGTATAATTAAAATGAACATACAACTGTATAGTATTGAGAGCCTAGTGTGAAACTCCCCAGGTGTGTGGCACACTCTGGATATGCTGAGCATCATTGGCTATCTTTAAAAGGACTCTACATTATTGTAGGACATTATGGGGATTACAAGGGTCATATCTATTGCTTATAACATAAGGCATAAAGATAGCTCTGATGGTCATTTAATCCTTTATCACTGTCCCTAATACAATTTTGCACTTGAATGATCTGGAGAGAATAACTGTTCTTTCCAGTAGACTATGATGCTTTCCCAATGAACACCTGTGCATGCTATAATAAATGATTCATTGAATTGCCCACATCAGAAATCAAATTCCGATCTATGGAAACTATTTCACAATCAACCAACCTCTACTAAAATATGCATTTTCACCTGTCTCTCTTGGAACTGAAAGAAAACAGAAATAGAGAAACTTTTCCCAGTGAATTAATGAGAACTAGACTTGACTACACAATGTAAGGAATACACTTGCCATTTACTCTTTGTCTCTTCTCTGGTTGTCATGGTGATCTTAGCTAAAACTGGTACAATATTAAACAGAAATATTCATATACATTTATATCATTCATAAAGTAGTAAATGCAATAAAGACATCAAGATTCCATAAAGGTAGTTTTAGAAAACATTGTAAGCCTTCTCTCTCTTAAGGAAATGGTCCTAAAGTTTAAATCAATTTTGGAATCCCTTTCAAAGTTTTTTTTTATTTGACAGATGGAAATTAGACAGTGAGAGAGAGAGAAAGATATTCTTTCCATTGGTTCACCCCCCCAAATGGCCACCACAGCCGGCACTGCACTGATCCAAAGCCAGGAGCCAGGTGCTTCCTCCTGGTCTCCCATGCAGGTGCAGGGCCCAAGCACTTGGCCATCCTCCACTGCCTTCCCAGGCCACAGCAGAAAGCTGGACTGGAAGAGGAGCAACAGGGACTAGAACCTGGCACCCATAGTGGATGCCAGTGCCACAGGTGGAGGATTAACCAAGCGAGCCATGGCACTGGCCCCAAGAGTGCTTTCAAAATACAGAAGGGAAGATATTTGGCCAAGTGGTTAAAATGCATATTAGGCCATCTATGTCCCACATCAGAGTACCTGGGTTCGATACTTGGAACTGACTCCCAATTCTTGCAACCTGCCAGTGCAACCCTGGATGACAGCAGGTGGTGGCTCAATTATTTTGGCCCTTGTCATCCCTGTGGGAGACCCAGATTGCTAACTCCTCCTTTCTGTCTCAGTTGTTGCAGGCATTCAAGGAGTGAGCTAACAGATGGGTGCTTTGTCTTTCTGTATTGTTCTTTTCTCTCTGCTTTATGAATTAAGAAACATACAGATCATGATTAGTTTCTAAAGAGGAATATTCTAAATAGTCACACCACTTTATTCTGTTGTGAGCAGTACAGAAATTTTGAGACCTCAATACTAAAGAGCTATTTAGAATATTATTTAATATATTTAATGACATTTTCAATTATATAAATGACAGACCCCTTATCTTTTCTGTTGAGGAATAGTGTTTTTTTCTTCATACTATTTGTTGTTCTCATTACTTAGTTTAGGTTTAACCTTACAAGTAATAAATAAACTGAGAATAGATCTTTGTAAAAATTGAGAGTGTGAATGGGAGAGCGAAGAGGAAGAAGGGTTTGAGTTTGGCCAGGAGGGAGGGTAGGGTAGGAAGTGTAACTATGCCCCTAAATCTGTATATATGAAACACTTGAAATGCATTACAAATAAAATTTTATTACATATAATTATATATATTCATAAATTAAGCATTCACTTATCTTTTCTATTTAATGCTTGCTACATCTTTGTTAACTTAGAATTAGAAAAAAAGCAAATGAGATGATTAAAGAAAAATATATTAAAAAGTGAGGTGAAATCACTCTGAAACTGAATAGAAAAATAATTTAGAAATCCACATGAACAACAGTGATTAACAACAACAACAACAAAATCCTACAAGAATTTGAAGGTGAATAAGAAAAAAAAATTCAGGAAAACTTATTGTTTAATCAGAAGAAAGTAAATGATTTGTACACCTAAGCAAAAGTTTATATTAGTGAGGATATTGTTTACTTAACATGCTACATGAAACAAACACTTTAGGCTCTATTCATTTTATTACGTGTTTATAGATTATAGAATTGACCATGGGGGGTAAATTAAGCAACCACATTTGGAAAATGCTCAGTTATAAGAGTTTAACAGGGTAAGTTATCTGAATAGACACTGAAATGAGCACCCAGAGGTTACTTTCAGGTGCTTTAGTGCTTCACATAGGAGAGTCTGATTTCATGAAACTTAAGCTTTAAATGAGGGTGCTCATGCCTGTTCCATGACCTTCTCCAGTCTCCGTAGACTGCGTTCCCTTTTCTGAAATAACGTTGCTGAATTCTGCTCACTTCACTACATAAAACTCTAAAACAGAAAGGATAATCATTCCCACATCCCTGGATGTCTGTCATTGCTTTTGTACAAGCCTTGCACAATATGCAAACATGTAACTTTTGGGGGTAAGAGTTCCAGAAAACTTGTGCTCTATTTCCTTGCTAGTCATACCGTAACTCTGTATTCCTAATTTTCCATATAAAGATTATGAAGATCAAGCCTTATGCTATTTCACCTCTGTTTCTTGAAGTTGGATTACAGAAGCTCTCCCTCACTCTTTACTTTTCACAGTAAATCCTGAGCAGCCATTCTTTAGGTGATAGTTGGTAGTGTAGTGGGGGAATGGGCATTTAGAGATGAACGCGTGAAGGAACCATGTGCAGAGCTACATAATAGACCTTCTTTCTACTGCATTAACACTGGGTAGAAAGACCAGCATAATGGGATGTTTAAGATTATTGGTTTACGCCAGCGCCGCGGCTCACTAGGCTAATCCTCCACCTTTCGGCGCCGGCACACCGGATTCTAGTCCCAGTTGGGGCGCCAGATTCTGTCCCGGTTGCCCCTCTTCCAGGCCAGCTCTCTGCTGTGGCCAGGGAGTGCAGTGGAGGATGGCCCAAGTGCTTGGGCCCTGCACCCCATGGGAGACCAGGAGAAGCACCTGGCTCCTGCCATTGGACCAGCGCGGTGCACCGGCCGCAGCGCGCCGGCCGCAGCGGCCATTGGAGGGTGAACCAACGGCAAAAGGAAGACCTTTCTCTCTCTCTCTCTCTCACTGTCCACTCTGCCTGTCAAAAAATAAAAAATAAAAAAAAGATTATTGGTTTAATAAATAAGTGATTGGTGGAGTAGATCTTAAATCTCAAGTATGGCAGCTTCCAAAATGTGTCTGCAAATAAAGTCAAAGAATTAACCATGGAAAAAGAATTTGAAGTATGTAAGGATTTATGCAATGCTTGAATGCTCCAAGGAGTGACAGGACAGAGGTGAGAGGAGTGGGCTGGTCTTTAAGTGGGAGCAGAAACAACATTTTCCAAAGTAACTGGAAAAGATCAGGGCTGCATGAAAAGCGGAAGAAATTATTTGGACAGACAGTGATGTAAAAGATGATGAAATATCTATCAATGACTTCATCTTCGTTTGTGTTTGCATATAAACTTTTTAAAAAATTCACTGACATAAAAATTATATGTATTTTTGGGAACTATGTGATGTTTCATTACATGTATATGTTGTTTAACAAACAATCGGTGTAAATATCTTTATTCTCTCAAGCATTTAGCATTTCTTTATACTGAACATATTCTTTATACTGAACATATTCAAAAATCCTATCTTGTAGTTACTTTTGTACAGAAATATATTGTACATTAACATTATTTACCCTCCCCTCACGGTACAGTAGCATCCCAGCACTGCTTACTCCTACCTAGATATAGCCTGGTACCCATCCATCAACCTTTCCTCATCCCTTGCTCCTCAATTCATCACTGCACTTTTAACCTCTGTGAAAATACCTATTTTTTAGACTCCACATATGAGCCAGACCATGGGGAATTTGTCTTTCTGTGCTCATCTTATTTCACTTAGAATTATTACTTCCAACTGCATGTATTTTACAAGATTTCATCCTTTTTATGACTCAGTACTATTCCATGGTCTTACTTTGCTTTTTGTCGCTTCAACTGCCTACTGCAAACTGAATAATCCCTACAGAAGGAAAAGTTTACTTTGACCTTTGGCGGGTGGCTAGGAAGACCAAGGTCAAAGCTCTCCATCTGGTGACAGCCTTCCTGCTGGTGTCGCCTGTCTACAGAGCCTGACTTGGGCATCGCCTCTGACAAGGCGGGGATGCACAGGAGACAGAGCCAAACTAACTATGTAACAGAACCTCTCTTACAATAACACATTAGCTCCTTAATCCACTAGTCCACAAATGATGTAATCCACACACCACGATTTAATGACCCCTTGATAGTCTCTCCTAGCCCTGCGTCCTAATATGTCACCCTGGGGATCACAATTCACTGTGGATTTTCTTCAGGTGGGCATACAAAGAACATCAGGCCTTTCCTACCCAGTCACAGGAAAATAAAATAAAAGCTTTAAAAATAAAGGAAAGAATGGAAATGAAAGAGTTAACAGTAAGGGCATCACTTAGGTACATGTAGTTCACATTATTTTTGGAGTTATTTATATTATGTCTATTTAAAGATTACTGAGCAGAAGCCATGCTTATCTGCTGAGTTGTGTGCAAGGTCAAACATTTTCTCTGCTCAATAAACGATGACCCATAATACCACTAAGTAAAGAAACAAGAAGACTCCACTGAGAAGGAACGCTAAGCATCCTTACTACCATCAACCAACTCTTTCTTTTGAGTGTGTTCCCCTTTGCTTCTGACTGTTCTTGTTAGAGAAATGCCAGCTTCATTTATCAAGTATATATTCAAATCAGGAAATCATCTTTCTGAGAACCAGAGTGATAAAATGGGACTCTAAAGTCAATCTAGAAATTAAACATAGGCAGTGCCTTTCACAGTTCTTTGGACTAGTGAATAATACATTCATAAGTGTAGACAGATATTGAATTACACAGGCATTTGGGGAAGAAACAATATTACACTTTTTGCCTCTAGTGTTCAAAATGGACTTTGGAATAAGCAAGGTTTAGGCTAAGTGCAGCTGGAAGAGTAGGGTAGAATATAGAGAGGGGGAAATGTGGAAACAAGGTAGTTTTACATTAAGGGGTAATGGTGTGGTAAAGAATAGTAGTGGAAACTGCAATGAAATTTTTATGTATAAAGTAGCATAGATTCATAGAAGTGCGTTTTATGAATAGGAAAAAATACTGGAAGGTAAGGCAGCCTGGGAAGATGCTCTTTTTAGTGCCTTCAATTGAAGGTTATGGTATTTAGCATCTTCCTTGTCACTAAGGACCACTGAAGATGTGGAGAGGTAGAACCATAAAGAAAAGATGTTCTAGAAGAGGAAACAAAGAGATTGTGTTCAAGATGGATGGCAGGAAAACAGTAGATGCAGTGAAACCTCAGTTCCTGTATCTGGACACGAGGTGGTGGGATGAATGCAAACCACAACCTAGTGAAATGGAGACAGAAATGCATCTCTGGGGGATCCAGTGATCTTCGTATGCTACAAAGCTTTCACAGAGATTAGTAACTGCTAAGTAGAAGAGCATGGGATGGGCAGCGCGTTTCTATATTTTAACTGGTTTAGATGAATTATTGCTTACAGTTATATACCTTATTAAAAGGAAAGCATCCTCTAAAGAAGTATTTAGATCAAGGTAAGAAAAAAAGCCCAAGAACACTCAAACCCTCCACACATGTATAATTTTTAACTTTAGATCATTTTCTCATTCAGGTAGATTTACTTACATAAAATTGTCCAACAAGCTCCTCAGGGAAACACAATAGTGCAAGTGCACTAAATTGTCACTGTGATTTACAACACAGTAATCAAACACACAGAAACTCTAAAGTCAGTTCATATATTGAAGGCAACCTATTAAGATGTTAACTCTGTAAATGGATATGAGATACAGGGGAATACAGGAATTTATATTAACTCTGTAAATGGATATGAGATACAGAGGAATACAGGAATTTATATCAGATCATTTCAGGAAAGATGAATCAGTTTTGATGTGTAACCTCTGCGGAGAAAAAGGCTACATAGTAGGTATAATATAAAACATGGATTTTCAATGATACTCATAGAAATAAATGTAACACTTGAATTATTATCATAGAGAATAATAAGGACAGGTTCCTTATTTAGTTGACCCTGAATAGTATTGATGCTTTACTTGTAACCATTATAGGGAGAGCCTGGAGCAACATTTTGCTGCTGTATTATTATTACACTGCACTGGAGGCAGTACATGTATAAAAAATAGAACAAGTTACATAATGTAGCTTGGTCTCTGAGGGTACCATCTACTAAACATTAGACATTTCAATAGTTAAATACTTATATTTCCACTCACTTTTATACTTATTTTTAAAATTTTTTTATAATGAGTCTTTGTATGTGTCTGTGAGTTCATCATAGTGGGAGTTCAATGGATTTTACTTTTAATTATTTAATTGAGAGAGAAAGAGAAAGAGAGAGAGATGAGAGAGAGGTCTTCCATCCACTGGTTCACTCCCCAGATGGCTGCGATGGCCAGAGCTATGCTTATCTGAAACCAGAAGCCAGGAGCAGCCTCCTAGTCTTCCATGTGGGTGCAGAGACCTAAGCACTTGGACAATTCTCCACTGCTTTCCCAGGCCACAGCAGAGAGCTGGGTCAGAAGTGGAGCAGCCAGGTCTCGAACCAGCACCCATATGGGGTGCTGGCACTGCAGGCACTGGCCCTACCCGCCATGCCACAGCACCAGCCCTTATACTAATTCTTAATATAATTGTGATTAAATGAATACAATGGAGGGCTTTGTGGAATACAGGTATTTATTCATAAATCATAGAAATCCAAATTATAGCTTACCTTCCCATCTTCTCATATCTTTGATATTGGAAAAATCAATTTAAAATAGCCAACACTTTTTTCTTCACTTATTTGCAGAAAAGATAATTCTTATTTCTCATAGGGTTAAAATTGGTAATTATTGTTATCTTTCATACTTTTTCTGATTTTTGATTTAATGCATAATTATTCACTTTATAAAATTCCTTTCATTAAGGTAAGTATATATTTTTTAAAAGATGTATTTGTTTATTTGAAAGACAGCTACACAGATAAATGGAGAGACAGCAGAAGGAGGATATATATATATATATATATATATTCATACAGAGAAAGAGAGAGAGAGAGAGAGAGAGAGAGAGATCCTCCATCCACTGGTTCCATCCTCAGATGGTTGCCATGGTTGGCCAAAGCCAGGAGCCAGAACTTCATTCAGGTCTCCATTTATTTTTGTACATATTCTTAATATAATTACATTATATACTCTATGTACATATAACTAATTAATATGATTGCGCCACATGAGTGGCAGGGATTCAAACACTTCTGCTGTTTTTCTTGGGGATCTGGTTCAGAAGTGCATCAGGTAGAATACAGCTGGCTATGCCACAACACCAGCCCCAATTTTTGATCTTTATCCATGAGGATCCTTCAAAAATTCTTGAGAAAACTGAATGAAAAGATAAATGTCTTCTGTTACAAAATTTTTAAATCTATCTATCTATCTATATATGTATATGCAATATTCAACAATCTTGTGGAAAACAAAAATTATGGAAAAACTGGATTTCAAAACAACTTCAAAATAAACTATTACATTATATTCTGAGGATTGCATCTATGAATAACATGGAATCTGATATCTTTTTATTTCTATGAAATTAGCATGAGAATTGAGAACTGTGTTGCAGTAATTATCATGCATTTACTGTGACCCTGAGGACCTAATGTTTTAATGAATTCTTTTTTTTCCATTGTTTCATTTTTAAAAAACTTTTATTTAATGAATATAGATTTCCAAAGTAAAGCTTATAGATTACATTGGCTCCCCCACCCAATGACTTCCCTCCCACCCGCAACCCTCCCCTTTCCCACTCTCTTTCCCTTTCCATTCATACCAAGATTCATTTTCAATTTTCTTTATATACAGAAGATCAGTTCAGTATGAATAAAGTAAAGATTTCAACAGTTTGCACCTACAAGAAACACAAAGCGAAAAATACTGTTTGAGTACTAGTTATAGCATTAAATCTCAATGTACAGCACATTACGGACAGAGATCCTACATGAGCAGTAAGTGCACAGTGACTCCTGTTGTTGACTTTACAAATTGACACTCCTGTTTATGGCATCAGTAATCTCCCTATGCTCCAGTCATGAGTTTCCAAGGCTATGGAAGCCTTTTGAGTTCACTGACTCTTATCTTATTTAGAAAAGGTCATAGTCAAAGTAGAAGTTCTCTCCTCCCTTCAGAGAAAGGTACCTCCTTCTTTGAAGACCTGTTCTTTCCACTGGGATCTCACTCACAGAGATCTTTCATTTAGGGTTTTTTTTGTTTTGTTTTGTTTTGTTTTGTTTTTTGCCAGAGTGTCTTGGCTTTCCATGCCTGAAATACTCTCAATGGCTTTTCAGCCAGATCCAAATGCCTTTAGGGCTGATTCTGAGGCCAGAGTGCTGTTTAGGACATCCGCCATTCTATGAGTCTGCTGTGTATCTCGCTTCCCATGTTGGATCACTCTCCCCTTTATTTATTCCATCAGTTAATATTAGCAGGCACTTGACTTGTTTATGTGATCCCTTTGACTCTTAGTCCTTTCATTATGATCAATTGTGAACTGAAATTGATCACTTGGACTAGTGAGATGGCATTGGTACATGCCACCTTGATGGGATTGAATTAGAATCCTCTAGTATGTTTCTAACTCTACCATTTGGGGCAAGTCAGCTTGAACATGTCCCAAATTGTACATCTCTTCCCTCTCTTATTCTTACTCTTATATTTAAAAGGGATCACATTTCAATTAAATTTCAACACTTAAGAATAACTGTGTGATAATTACAGAATTAAACCAGTCATATTAAGTAGAACAGAAAAAAAACTACTAAGAGGGATAACGTATTAAGTTGTTCATTAACAGTCAGGGCTATGCTGATCAAGTCACCATTTCTCATAGTGTCCATTTCACTTCAGGAGGTTTCCTTTTTGGTGTTTAGTCAGTTGTCACCGATCAGGGAGAACATATGATATTTGTCCCTTTGGGACTGGCTTAGTTCACTCAGCATGATGTGTTCCAGATTCCTCCATTTTGTTGCAAAGGACCGGATTTCATTGTTTTTTTTTTTTTCTGCGGTATAGTATTCTAAAGAGTACATATCCCATAATTTCTTTATCCAGTCTACCGTTGATGGGCATTTAGGTTGGTTCCAGGTCTTGGCTATTGTGAATTGAGCTGCAATAAACATTAGGGTGCAGACCGCTTTTTTGTTTGCCAATTTAAATTCCTTTGGGTAAATCCCAAGGAGTGGGATGGCTGGGTCGAATGGTAGGGTTATCTTCAGGTTTCTGAGGAATCTCCAGACTGACTTCCATAGTGGCTTGACCAGTTTGCATTCCCACCAACAGTGGGTTAGTGTCCCTTTTCCCCCACATCCTCACCAGCATCTGTTGTTGGTAGATTTCTGTATGTGAGCCATTCTAACCGGGGTGAGGTGAAACCTCATTGTGGTTTTGATTTGCATTTCCCTGATTACTAGTGATCTTGAATGTTTTTTCATGTGCCTGTTGGCCATTTGGATTTCCTCTTTTGAAAAATGTCTATTGAGTTCCTTGGCCCATCTCTTAAGTGGGTGGTGTGTTTTGTTTTTGTAGAGTTTCTTGATCTCTTTGTAGATTCTGGTTATCAACCCTTTATCTGTTGCATAGTTTGCAAATATTTTTTCCGATTCTGTCGGTTGTCTCTTCACTCTCCTGTTTCTTTTACAGTACAGAAACTTCTCAATTTGATGCAATCCCAATAGTTGATTTTGGCTTTGACTGCCTGTGCCTCCCGGGTCTTTTCCAGAAACTCTTTGCCTGTGCCAATATCTTGAAGGGTTTCTCCAATGTTCTCTAATAACTTGATGGTGTCGGGTCATAGATTTAGGTCTTTAATCCATGTTGATTGAATTTTTGTGTAAGGTGTAAGGTAGGGGTCTTGCTTCATGCTTCTGCACATGGAAATCCAGTTTTCCCAGCACCGTTTATTGAATAGACTGTCCTTGATCCAGGAATTGGTTTTAGATCCTTGATCAAATATAAGTTGGCTGTAGATGTTTGGGTTGATTTCTGGTGTTTCAATTCTGTTCCATTGGTCTATCCATCTGTTTCTGTACCAGTACCATGCTGTTTTGATTACAACTGCCCTATAATATGACCTGAAATTTGGTATTGTGCTGCCTCTGGCTTTGTTTTTGTTGTACAAGATTGCTTTAGCTGTCTGAGATCTCTTTTGCCTCCATATGAATTTCAGCATCATTTTTTCCAGGTCTGAGAAGAATGTCTTTGGTATCTTGATTGGGATTGCATTGAATCTATAAATTGCTTTTGGGAGAATGGACATTTTGATGACGTTGATTCTTCCAATCCATGAGCATGGAAGATTTTTCCATTTTTTGGTATCCTCTTCTGTTTCTTTAAGATTTTGTAATTCTCATTGTAGAGATCTTTGACGTCCTTGGTTAAGTTTATTCCAAGGTATTAGATTGTTTTTGTAGCTATTGTGAATGGGATTGATCTTAGCAGTTCTTTCTCAGCCATGGCATTGCCTGTGTATACAAAGGCTGTTGATTTTTGTGCATTGATTTTATATCCTGCCACTTTGCCAAACTCCTCTATGAGTTCCAATAGTCTCTTAGTAGAGTTCTTTGGATCCTCTAAGTAAAGAATCATATCATCTGCAAAGAGGGATAGTTTGACTTCTTCCTTCTCAATTTGTATTCATTTAATTTCTTTTTCTTGCCTAATATCACTGGCCAAAACTTCCAGAGGTACGTTAAATAGCAGTGGTGAGAGTGGGCATCCCTGTCTGGTGCCAGTTCTCAGTGGAAATGCTTCCAACTTTTTCCCATTCAATAGGATGCTGGCCGTGGGTTTTTCATAAACTGCTTTGATTATACTGAGGAATGTTCCTTCTATACCCAATTTGCTTAGAGTTTTCATCATGAAAGGGTGTTGAATTTTATCGAATGCTTTCTCTGCATCTATTGAGATAATCATATGGTTTTTCTTCTGCAGTCTGTTAATGTGTATCACATTGATTGTCTTGCACACATTAAACCATCCCTGCATACCAGGGATAAATCCCACTTGGTCTGGGTGGATGATCTTTCTGATGTGTTGTTGCATTCTATTGGCCAGAATTTTATTGAGGATTTTTGCATCTATGTTCATCAGGGATATTGGTCTGTAATTCTCTTTCAGTGCTGCACCTTTTTCCGGCTTAGGAATTAAGGTGATGCTGGCTTCATAGAAAGAATTTGGGAGGATTCCCTCTTCTTCGATTGTTCTGAATAGTTGGAGAAGAAATGGGATTAGTTCTTCTTTAAATGTCTGGTAGAATTCAGCATTGAATCCATCTGGTCCTGGGCTTTTCTTTGTTGGGAGGGCCTTTATTACTGTTTCAATTTCTGTTTCATTTATGGGTCTATTTAGTTTTTCTATGTCTTCATGGTTCAATTTTGGTAGATTGCATGTGTCCAGGAATCTATCCATTTTTGATAGATTTTCCTGTTTGCTGGCATATAAGTCCTTGTAGTAATTTCTGATGATTCTTTTTATTTCTGTGGTGTCTGTTGTTACGTTTCCTTTTTCATCTCTGATTTTATTGATTTGGGTCTTTTCTTTTTTTTAGTTTGTTGGACCAATGCGGTGTCAATTTTGTTTATTTTTTCAAAAAACCAGCTCTTCGCTTGGCTGATTTTTTGTCATGTTTTTTTTGGATTCAATCCTGCTGATTTCTTCTCTGATTTTGATTATTTCTCTTACCTTACTAGATTTGGGTCTGTTTTGCTGCAGATTTTCTAGATTCTTGAGATGCGCTGAAAGGTCATTTATTTGGTACCTTTGCAATTTCTTGATATAGGCACCTATTGCTTAAATTTGCCTCTCAATACTGCTTTTGCCGTATCCCATAAGTTTTGATATGTTGTGTTGTGATCCTCATTTACTTCTAGAAAGTTTTTGATTTCTCTTTTGATTTCTTGAATGACCCAGTGTTCATTCAGGAGCATGTTGTTCAGTCTCCATGTGTTTGCATACTTTCTAGGGTTTCCGGAGTTGCTAATTTCCAGCTTCATTCCGCTGTGGTCTGAGAAGCTGCATGGTATGATTCTAATTCTTTTAAATTTGCTGAGACTTACTTTATGGCCTAGTATGTGATCAATCCTAGAGAAGGTTCCATGCACTGCTGAGAAGAATGTGAAGTCTTTAGATGTAGGATTGAAAGTTCTGTAGATATTTGTTAGATCCATTTGGGCTATAGTGTCAAATAAATCTGCTGTTTCCTTGTTGATCTTCTGTCCGGATGATCTGTCTATTTCTGAGAGTGGAGTATTGAAGTCCCCCAGTACTATTGTATTGGAATCTAAATCTCCCTTTAAGTCCCTTAACATATCTTTTAAATAGACCGGTGCCCTGTAATTAGGTGCATATACATTTATAATAGTTACATCTTCCTGTTGAATTGATCCCTTAATCATTATATAGTGCCCCTCTTTGTCTCTCTTAACAGTTTTTGTATTAAAGTCTATTTTGTCTGATATTAAGGTGGCTACACTTGCTTTTTTTTTGTTTCTGTTGGCATGGAATATCTTTTTCCAACCTTTCACTTTCAGTCTGCATGCATCTTTGTTAGAGAGATGTGTTTCTTGTAGGCAACAAATAGTTGGGTTGTGTTCTTTGAGCCAATCTTTTAACTGGACAGTTCAGGCCATTCATGTTTAATGTGACTATTGATACATAGTGACTTTGCCCTGCCATTTTCCCGGAGATATTTTCTAGTATATGCTTTGAGCTTCCCATGCTCTTTTACTGGTAGGTTTTCTTCCTTTACCTTCTTTTATATTGATGGCCGTGTTTCTGTTTCTGAGTGTAGCACATCTTTAAGTATCTTTTGCAGGGCCGGACGAGTGGCCACAAAGTCTTTCAATTTCTCTTTGCTATTTAAGGTCTTTATTTCACCTTCATTCACAAATGAGAGCTTAGCAGGATATAATATTCTGGGCTGGCAATTTTTCTCTCTTAGTACCTGGGCTATGTCTCGCCATTCCCTCCTAGCCTGTAGTGTTTCTGATGAGAAGTCTGCTCTGAGTCTAATTGGAGATCCTCTGAGAGTAATCTGACGTTTCTCTCTTGCACATTTTAGGATCTTTTCTTTATGTTTCACTGTGGTGAGTTTAATTACAACGTGTCGTGGTGAGGATCTCTTTTGGTCATGTTTACTAGGGGTTCTATGAGCTTCCTGTACTAGGATGTCTCTGTCTTTCTCCAACCTGGAAAGTTCTCTGCTAGTATCTCACTAAAAAGGCCTTCTAATCCTTTCTCTCTCTCCATGCCTTCAGCAATTCCTTGAACTTGAATGTTGGTTTTTTTAATAGTATCCTGTAGATTCCCAACAATATTTTTTAGATTTCTAATTTCCTCTTCTTTTCTTTGGTTTGACTGTATGTTTTCCTGTGCTCTATCTTCTAAGTCCGATATTCTCTCTTCTGTTTCACTGACTCTGTGTTTTAGACTTTCTAATGTGTTTGTCATTTGATCTATTGAGCTCTTCATTTCATTTTGATTTCTCTTCACTATCACACTTTCCTGTTCTACTAGTTTCTGCGTTTCATTTTGATTCTTCCTTAAAATTTCATTTTCATGAGTGAGATTTTCAATCCTGTCCAGGAAGGATTTCTGTAGTTCAAGGATTTGCTTTTGAAAACTTCTAAATGTTCTTATCATATACTTTTTGAAATCCGTATCTTGCATTTCTTCTACCTTATCGTCTTCATAATCTTGGCTTGGGGTGTTTTGTTTATTTGGAGGCGTCATAGTGTCATCGTTGATCTTGTTCCCTCGATTTTTGTGTTTGTTGCTTGGCATTGTTGATTCTTCTTCCCTCAGTGTGAGCTTTTTTTTTTTATATATATATACTATGTCTGTGTTAAGTGGACTGTCTGCTGTTGGCGGAGCCTTGGAGGCTTGAGAAGGGTGTGGCTTGAAAGCTCTGCTTGGTTCTTCTGCGTTACGGGTGTGCAAAGGTGACACCCTCAGGTTATGCGTGGTAAATCTCTCTCTTTTTATTTATTTTATTTTTTTTTATTCAGGAGCTAAGTAATACTGCATGGCTGATCAGAATTGATGGTATTTAGCTTCCGATCTCTGGCTTCTACCCAAAGAGTCTGTGTAGGCTCTGTTTCTCCTGCGGACTCCCACTGGGTTGCCTAGGCTACTGAATTGTAGTGCCTCAGTTCCTTAGCTCTACCCTTTTGTTATGTATATCCCGAGTGGGGCCTGCTCTGTCTCTTGCTCGCCTTTGCAAGGTTGGCGGAGACAAACTTGCCTGTACCAGTAACCCCCACCTTTTTTTTTTCCCTTCTCTCCTGTAGTCAGTCTGGTGAACTTTCCCGCCTCAAGCCCGCTTCCCTCTAGATTCTGTCTGCCGTTTCCCCGCCAATGTCTCGGGTTACTGAGCTCACCTCCCCTTACAGCGCCGGTGTGGACTCGGAGCCCTGGGCGTCCCTGCTCTCCCCGCTGGTCGTCTGTGTCACATCCACTCCCCTTCCAGCACTGGCGCGCAGACCCTGCGGTTCCCGCGGCTTGGCTTCCACGCGGTGGGCGACCTTGTTCTCCCCATAGGTCCTCCAAGTCACAGCCACTAGATCCGGAAGAGTTTCCTCTGCAATTTTTCCTGATCCTTTTTCTGAGGCTACCGTAACTCCACTTTTATTAAACTAAATTTTCCCGGACTATCAGTGCACGCCCTTACTATTCCGCCATCTTGGCTCTGCCCTTAATGAATTCTTTAAAAGCAAAAAAAAAAAATCTATCTGCAATCTTGTCATGAACTTTCTAAAAATATACGAAGTCTAATTTCAATTATGTATGGAGTACAGTGAGACACTTTGACACAGGTATTCAATGCATATCGCTCCACAGTAGTCAATAATTTTCACCCTGTCGATCCTTCAGGCTCCTCTCTATACTGAGTTATTGTGAAGTAGCGTCACCTTACCAGGCTGTGTAACACCAAAAATCTGTTCTTTCAATCTGACTCTGATCTGGTACTCATTATCCCGCTTCCCTGTATCTTTTCCTCCTCTGCCCTCTCCACATGCCTCTAGGAATTGCCATTTGATATTGTGGTAAGTTTCTTTTGTTTAGTGTCCACACTTGAGGGGGAACAGGTGATATTTGTCTTATGTGTCAGTGCGTCTTATTTCATATTGTTTGTCTTTGTAAAAATATTCATTTAAATTGGGGTGAGAAGATGCTTTCTTGTGATTTTAATATGCATGTGTTTGATGAAGAGTGACATTGAGAACTTCTTCACATATTTTTTTTCACTTGTATGTATTCTTTGGAAAAATGTCTTTTTAAGCCTTTTCCATTTTTTGGTCAGATTTTTTTTTTGCTTGCAATTGAGCTCTTTGCATTTCTCACACAATTGTTTATGTTAGCTCCCTATCAGATGCATAGTTGCCAAGTATTTTTCCCTGTTCTGTAGTGTGTCTTTTCACTTTGCTCACCATCCCCTATGCTGAACAGAAAATGTGCAATTCGATGTAATCCCATTTGCCTATTTTGGTTTTGTAGTTTGTGCTCTGGGTGTCATATCCAAAGTACAATTGCCCAGATCAATATCATGAAGCATATACCTTGTGTTTTCTTCTAGTAGTTTCACAGTTTTAAATCTTTCACAAATCTTAATCTAGTTTGAGTTGATTTTTGATTACAATGAGAGGTAGAGATCTATATGTTTCTGCTTGTAGATGTGCAGTTTTACCCTGTCATTTATTGAAAAAAAAAAAACTGTTCTTTTTGGGGCCGGCACCATGGCTCACTTGGTTAATCCTCCACCTGCAGTGCTGGCATCCCATATGGGCACCGGGTTCTAGTCCTGGCTGCTCCTCTTCCAGTCCAGCTCTCTGTTGTGGCCCGGGAGGGCAGTGGGGGATGGCCCAAGTGCTTGGGCTCTGCACCCTCATGGGAGACCAGGAGGAGGCGCCTGGCTCCTGGCTTTGGGTTGGCGCAGTCTCGGCCTTAGTGGCCATTTGGGGAGTGAACCAACGGAAGGAAGACCTTTCTCTCTGTCTCTCTCTCTCACTGTCTATAACTCTACCTATCAAAAAAAAGTTCTCTTCACATTGTGTGTACTAAGCACCTTTATCAAAAATCGGTTGGCTGTAAATGCATTAATTTATTTTTGGGCTTGCTATCCAACAATTATTTTTGTTAGGACTGCACCTCAGATTGATAATACTTTCTTAGGAAACTATTTATTAACATGAGAATATGTATAATGTGTAGTTCTTTATTTTGATAGTTGGCTTCATGATAGAGTGGATTTAATTTTAATTAATTCATCATTAAAACATGGTTTTATAAATTTTCCTGCCACCAAACCAGATCATATTCCAAACTAAATTGTTATATTTAGTATAACAGTTCATTTTAATCTATTTAGTTGAGATATGTTATATCAGATATATTAGAAACCTTTTTAAATTTAAAATAATTAAGAAATTAAGAAAGGTCACTCAATTTTTTAAAGTCACATTTCTAATAAAAATACCTTAGTTGAATTCAGTTTTATATCTTTTGAAGTAATTCTATTTTTTCTAGATTTTGAAGTTTACTATTTTCTCTGGTGTTCATTTGGTACATGTCTCGCTTACCATAAGCATGGAACATTAGGAGTCTAGGGATCGCCTCTGGATAATGGAGTAAGAAAATTTGTCTGCAGACTGCTGCTGGCATCTCCCTGGTCTCCTCAGGGAGGTATACTGTGTCCTGGGTCCTGCATTGTCCTTTGTGATGCTTGCAGGAAAAACTGTTTCCCTTCCATTGCAGTCAGTTTAGGTGACAGGAGACTACAGCCAGGGATCCAGTCAGGAGGAGAATAGTGTCTGACAGTTAAAACAAACATAAATACTGACATTCACATATTTTCTGTTGTCTTATTTGTTTATAGCTTTCTCAAGTTTTATTATTGCTTGTCCACATTTTGTTTATTGTATCATTCACTGTGTCACCTAAAGTGAAGTTTTCTCTTTTACTTCGGTCTCACTGCAACGCATTCCCTTCCACTTGAGCTGATACTGACTTTGATTTATGGTACATTGTCCCATTCTTAGTAATGGGAAAAATTAGCATAGTCAGTGCAGACATTTTCTCAGCATGAGATATCTGTTTTGCATACATTTTGCTCCATCTTTGCTTTAGGCTTTTATAGACTACCATGGAGCTATTAAATACTATTTTAAAACCAATCATCTCCACCAATTTCATCTTACTTTCAGCCACCTGCACTGTAAAACATGACATAGATGTGGGATATATATCTTCCTAATTGTTAATATGATTAAATGACAACATATTCAAGCTTCTTGGTCCAGTGCCAGACACACAAAAGCTATAAAAATATTTGCTATAATTACTAATAGATTATACTCCAAAATATTCAAACAATGTAATTTATACAAACTATTTAATTGATCTTAGTTCAATTAAATAAAAGATCAATACTTAAAAAGTTACAACCCATATATTTGGAAGTTGAAAAAAATACACAATAAATAATGAATATAAGAGCAGTATTTAAAAATCTACCTAGAATTAATGGATAATGGAACTGCTATACATAAGAAAGGTCTAGTGACTCTGCTAATAAATAAATACATAAAGAGAAGTAAAAGAAAATTATACCAGCAAATGTATATATTAGAAAAATAAGAACATTTAGAAGCATTGATTATCAAACATAATGCTTACAAATGAACCAGAGAATAAACATAGATAAAAGTAGAGGAAACAGAGTAAGTATTTTTCAGAGCAAAAATTAATGAAATACAAAACAAAGATATGAGGATAATCAAATGCAAAAGTTCAGTGTTAAAATTATTTTCCAAAAATACAACCTAGTGAATAGTGAACAGAATTCTGATGAACCATTCTTATTTATGGTCTGGAATTGTAAAAGAACCAAGTTATAAAACAATTCTGTTGAGTTACAAATCAATAAATGAATAAAAGCACAAGTCTGTATTACCCATGGGGTTTTGTACTGGGAGATTTGGAGTATTGTATTGGGGTTTGTGGTGAAATGAGAAGGCTGCACCAAGATGGCTGCTTGCAAGCACGCATCAGTTATTCACGAATGGCTTCGGAACCCACCTGGCAAAGAAGCCAATCTGCCCCTTGACAGGACTGGCTGCCTCAGCTATATAAGCTGTTGTACCAACTGAAATAAATGAGTCTACGGGCTGCTTGCCTCTGGTCTGCTTTCACCCAACTCCCAGTGTTTGTGTCGTGACTCCATGTCTCTTGCCCCCACTGTGCTCCTCCTCTCAGAATGAATCCATAGCAACATCTGGTGCCCATTGTGGCAAGGCTTAAGTAGCCCATGTTTTAGATATTTTTCTATGAATAGTTTAATGCCTGTAGAGATCTCAGGTTTTATGGGGTCTTGCCTTTGTAGCTATATTTAGCATCTAATTACAGTGAGATTTTTTAAAAAGATTATTTATATTAAAGGCAGAGAGAGAGAGAGAGAGAGAGAGAGAGAGAGAGTTCCATTTGCTGGTCCACTCCCCAAATGGTTACAACAGCTAGGACTGGGCCAGGATGAAGCCAGGAGCCAAGAGCTTCTTTCAGGTCTCCCACGTGGATACAGGGGCCCAAGCACTTGAGCCACCTTCTACTGCTTTCCCAGGTGAATTAATAGGGGGGCGGATCAGAAGTGGATCAGCTGGGACACAAACTGACACCCATATGGGATGCCGGTGCTGCAGGCAGCAGCTTAACCCATCACATCATGGCACTGGCCCCTAGTGAGATTTTTTACAGGGATTTCCCTACTAGCCCTTCTTTCTGGGATCTCCACTTTCCATACAGATAGATCCACTTGGGAGGCAATATAGCCAGAGTTCAGAGAAAGAGCTACAGCAGAGTGTATACAGGTAGCTAGGGCAATCAAGAAAAAATGGTCCTGACACAGGACTAGAGGTGTGTCCTACTATGACAGTCATTAGACAAGGGAGCTCTACCTAGTAGGGGAACTGAGCATTCAGGCTTATACAAAACCCTCGGGGCACTGTTGGGAGTCAATAAAACAATCTAAAGTATAATAAACACTTTCTCTTTGGTCAGCCATCTATCCCTGCAATGATGCAGGAAATCATAAACAAGAATTGGGTTAGAACACATGAGGGCCTCCAGTATCTGACAAAAATTTAATTTTGTTACCTGCCATGTCAACGGTTACCCGAGCAAGTCTCCAAAATGATGGTTAGCAGTCCAGCTGGAGCCACTGGGAGACCGTGACTCAATCAGTCCTCAGATCTTTTAGCCATCAGTAGTCCAGTGGTCTCCATTTCTCATTGGGGTCAAGAACAATCCTTCTTCCAATTTCCTTTGCTTTTGCAAATGGCACACTGGTTTAGACTCAGTGGCCAACAGGCTGAGGGCCCTAAGCCTGGGCTCTGCTTTAGGCTCTGGCTTTGTCCTCAGTCTCCAGGAGGGGTAACCCTGAGGTGGTCCAGTGCCCAAGGCAACATCCGTCACCTGGGCCTTTCATGCACTACTTTTATCTCTGTCCATTCCCTCTGCTCTACACCTACTGTCAGATACTTGGGAAATCATCCCTGTGAGTCCTGCTAAGCATGTCTGGGGTCCTGCACCTGCTTTTTACCTGACATCTGAGGGCTGCTTGATTACTGAAGTGCATGGCTGTAAGGGCTTGCCCTTGGGGTAAGTAGGATCTGTGTTGGTGTATTTTCTAAAGACCTTTGTTAGGCAGCTCTGAAACATGGTAGGGTTTTTATATGTATCTTGGGTAGCCTCTCTCACCTCTTAGTAACTGGCTGGCTTAGCTGAACATTTCATTCTACTGGGCAAGTTATCATGTGGTCCTGATGCTCCCTATCGTTGAAGCACATTGGGCAATTCCAGCAGGCTCACTGACATCTCTACCTGTCCTGTAGATGGTATGGGCTGGACTTAAAGCAGCAAGAGTAGGGCCACTATTTAGCCTTATTGATTATGTGTTGTTTCTTTTCAATACTGCACCAGTGAAATGGCAATAGTTGCATGTTTGGTGTAGTCAAAACAAAGAGTTACTTCCACAAATTCCTAATGAAATTAGCTGGAGTCCTCAGAAGATTGTCCCAATTTTTTTTTTTTGCTTATTGTCAGATCAGACATAGAGAATGAAACACAGACTCAAACAGTCCGACCAGCTCCATCCCCAGTCTGTCTTAAAGGGCAAAGCTTAAAACTGCCAAGCTCATGAGAGTGGATGGGGAGCAGGGATTTGATGGTTGTCTTGAGAGGCAGAAAATGCAATCCCCTGGCTTCTTATTCTTGCTGCCTGAGCTAGGAGCTCATAAGAATGCCTCCACTTGGGGGAGTCACCATTTTGCCAATTAATTGGGCGGGAAAATTGACAGGAAGAGAAAAAAGTAGATGCTTTCAGCAGCTGCAAGTATCCAGACCAGGGTTGGAAAAAACCATGCAACAATCGAATTTGGGTCTGTTCACCGCACAAAGATAACGGCCCTCAGCCCAGAGGCAGTGTACGTCAGAGTAGTGGACTGAAAGCAAAAGGAAGAAGTACAAGAGATCTCCATGGTATCTCAGGCCAGGGTACAGTGTATGAGAGACGGTGCTTTCAGTGAGTGGAGAAAAGTCACCTCAAGGCAGTAACTACCACTATGTCTACAAGAGACAGAGTTAGCATGCTTCAAAGATGGGGAATATGTGAGTAGCAGGCAACCAAGATGTGACATCAGGAGATGTTAGATCCAGGGGAGAGTAGTGAGAGATAATTAAAGTGACAGGACAAGAAGAAAGGGGCAAAAACCTCAGAGAGGATCCAGATCCTTACTCAATGTCCAAGGGGACCTGACCTGTTTGAGAGGCAAGGAGCCAAAGAAAGCAAGGGTGCTTGGAGCAATCCCAACATGAAATACCAAGCTAAAAGGCAAGTTGTTCCCCACCAAGTAGGGACATGAATCATCCGCAGAGAAAGTAGATTTCCTTAAACCACGGGTCTTTCCAAACCAATCCAAAGCCAACTATCCCAAAGCATACGGGGCAGCTTCCAGGGGGAGATCAGGTGGAAGAAGCTAATGCCCAAATGGAAAGACCACAAAGGAGAAGAAAGGAATAAGGGAACCATCAAGGAAGGTTCCTGACTCACCCATCCTTTAGCATCAAACTGTATCCTGTAGTCTTAATTCTGGGGCCCAGGTTGTCCTCAGGAGTCTCTTCGTGGTTGCTGGGAAGCTGATACAGAACCACTTGGGACTCCTGTGTGCCAAGACAAAGAAATCAGTCACGAGCCAACAACGTGAAGACAACAGTGTTTTATATAAAGAAAGTGGCAAATAGAAGGCTACTCCACAGTCAGAACCGCCTGCAGAACTTCTTATTCCTATCTAGCTGTAAATTAGTACCTATTAATCAGCCTTTACCCAGAGACTGACTTTCTAAACTTGTCCTGTGCCTGATTCATTATTGATTTCGTGGTCATCACAGTTGTGAACTCTGGCTTCACTGTTTCTCTAGAGGCAAGGCACTATGCACAAGTTTGTGCAAACCATCACAATAAAGTTTGTAACCATATCAGTGTATAATCCAAAAGCTGCTCCTGTTGAGCTTCAGGCCAACCAAGATGCATCTAATCTAGTCTTGATATCCTTTAAATCTTCCCTTGCAGTATTGTAACCATCCGTTCAAGCATCTGAAACCTCTCCCAGAAATCACCATCACCTGCCAGAGGGCCGCCTCGCCTGTGGATTTCAGCCTGACACACAACACTGGGTATCACTGTTTATCTTTAAATGACTCTGATGCTGTAAGTCTCAGTACAGCTGAATGTAAGAAAAGTATGATAGTACTTACTATCAAAGACATATAATACTTCCCATTGCATATAATGTTGTGGAATATCAAGGAACCAGACACTGGAGGATTCAAGTGTATGCAGGTTTTGCTATTGTGAATTCTAGGGGCATCTGGACAGTGCTTTATCCACTGAATTCTGTTCATCCTCATGAAACTCCACCTCACCTTAGTATGGGATCAGCTACCCACAGCCATTCTCTCAAATGAAAACGAGACATAGCAGTGTTATCATAAATAACTCACACTAGTAAAAAGTTCACTCCCATTAAATACAGCAAAGTAAAAGGCTAATGAACTGGTAACATCCTAACCCTTGAAATAATGTGCATCTAAGGTACTTCCTTAGGGGTGCCTGTGACTACCTAAATGTTATCTCAACAAAAGGGAGAGGACAGTTTGCCATGAGGGAAAGCAGGTCCACAGATGCTCACACTCTGCTCCACCTCAAGCATCACTGGGTCTCGTCCCTCCTCTGGCCCGTGCCTAACTCAGCACCGTGGAATCCTGACACACTCTCCATATTCTTCCTGCTGAGTGTGTGTATGTCTATCTGTGTGCTCTGGCGTATCTCCCACACGCAATCCTGAATCTGGGGAAACTGGACAGTGTAGTCTGATCTCTATACATTAGATGCATCCATGAGAGATGCTTTCATGCATTTTCCTAAAGCATCAGGTGGGGAAGTGAAGAACCCACCCGAGAGCAGTCCAGAACACGAGAGTGTACCCACCGCTGTTTTCTAGATGTGTCCTGGAGAAGCCTCCTGAAGCCCCTTCTCAGCTCTCAGGGATACACAGCCTGGCTCCTTTTCCTCTCTGTGGATGAAGCTTCAAAGTGCCCCAAGGTACAGCAGTGGCCCCTCAACACTCACCCAATGAAAACGGCACTCCAGTCCTCACAGAGAAAGCAGCAGGCAAGACATAAGAGGGAACCTGCACATGCGCACCAGGTGGGACGGCCACAGCACGTTTGGGCGCCACCTGCAGGCCCTAGTAGTAACGCAGGACATGCCAGTTCTGTAGAGCGCTGGGTTCCCAGTGGCCCCTGCTGCTCCACTGGGCGAATCAATGAACATTCCTACTTAACATATGCCAGGCTGTGATTTCACATGCACCAAGGAAGACGGCAAGCCCCGAGTATTCTGTCTGCATGACACCAGATGAAGACAAAAAAGAAATAAAATACAAAGTCACTACAAAACATTTGATGAATTTTCTTTATACCTGCAATGAAAACTTGGAATGAAAATGCTAAAAGTTACCATTTACAATACCATGCAAAAATAAAAGACTTATAAATCCAGCACAATATGAACAAAAATATCTCACAGAACTGTAAAACATGATTAAATAAATGAAATACAAGTCAATAGAAAATTTTTTATGATAAACAGAACATGAGCATGTCAATTTTCCTCTCATCTTGATATGTAGGGTAATCTCAATCAAATTTCCACTGAACTGCTTTGTAGATAATGTTATGTAGATAACCCGCTGTGCCACAGTGCTGGCCCCTCCCCTCTAGTTTTGATAGTAGCTAGCTAGCCACCTTTTCCAAATGTGTGTGTGTGTTTTTTTTTTGAGAGGCAGAGTGGACTGTGGGGAGCAACTCAGACTAGACTAAGTTACTGGAATTAAGACTTATTCTATGCATCTGCTCTCCCACAATATGGCGCTGAGAGAGACCAAACAACCTCTACACAGCTGCCTCTCGCCAACTTGACTGATGAGCTGCAGGAGCTGATCTTGCTCCTGATTGGAGGAGAGCAGCGTACTCGGCGTGTGGGTAGCAGAGTTGGGATTGGTGGAAGAGGACTATAAAGGAGGAGAGAGACAACATGCACCAGGAACATCTAAAGGAAACATCTGAAGGAACATCCGGATAACATCTGAGCAGCCCCCGAGCGAGCCGGCTGGTGGTGTGCCGCTCCTCCGTGGAAGTGGGGAAAGTGGCAGGGGGAGCCACCCCTCCACGGAGGTGGAGGGGTCGGCAGCCAACCCGGGAAGGACCAGCAGCAAACCCGGGAAGGGGTGAGCAGACAAAAGAACAGCGCAGTATCTAGTGTCATTCCTCCATGAAGAGGGGGAGCGACAGTGGACAGTGAGAGAGAGACAGAGAGAAAGGTCTTCCTTTTGCCGTTGGTTCACCCTCCAATGGCTGCCGCGGCCAGCACGCCATGGCCGGTGCACCGCGCTGATCCGAAGGCAGGAGCCAGGTGCTTCTCCTGGTCTCCCATGGGGTGCAGGGCCCAGGGACTTGGGCCTCCTCCACTGCCTTCCCTGGCCACAGCAGAGAGCTGGCCTGGAAGAGGGGTAACCGGGACAGAATCTGGTGCCCCCCAAATGTATTTTTAAAAAACCAGATTTTCTATAGAATAATCACTTTACCTGACTTCTGGGGGCAAAGTGCTGCAGGAACACCATGGAACAAAGAGGAAGAAATTGGGAAGGTGAGAGAAGGAAACACATGTGTCAATTTAAGGAAAGAAAGGCTACCCGAGATAAAATTTTCCCAAAAGACAAGGGGTTAAATGATGTGAATTCTCACCTCTTTATCCTGTTTCTCAATTATAAAATTTCTAAATTTTCAGTAACTTCAGGGAATCCAAATCCCCACAAATACATTTCATCCTCAAAGAATCATTGCATCATTTTGTAACATTTGGTTCAAGTTTAAGACAGAAATTAAGATTAAAATTCTGAAAATAACAGAGAAGGAAAGAAAATCTACAAGTGTCATCTTTGGTAAAATGGGCTAAGAGCTATAAAAGGACAATTTAAGTGTTCTTTAATTTAAGTGATAGGAGGCATCTTTTTTCAACACTGAGGGTTTAATATAAAACACTGAATTCAATGCATGATCACTAGGGTTCATCAGTTATTCCCTCAGTTCCCTTAAAATCTAGTTAGCATCTTTTGTAATAAAATTCAATAGTGTTAAACACTACAGGGGCTGGTGCCTTGGCTCACTAGGTTAATCCTCTGCCTGAGGCGCTGGTATCCCATATGGGCGTCGGGTTCTAGTCCCGGTTGCCCCTCTTCCAGTCCAGCTCTCTGCTGTAGCCCGGGAGGACAGCAGAGGATGGCCCAAGTGCTTGGCCCCTAAACCCACATGGGAGATCAGGAGGAAGCACCTGGCTCCTGGCTGCAGATTGGCGTAGTGCTGGCCGTAGCAGCCATTTGGGGAGTGAACCAAAGGAAGGAAGACCTTTCTCTCTGTCTCTCTCTCTCACTGTCTAACTCTACCTGTAAAAAAACTACATATATATATGACTACATCAGCAATAAGATGATCAAAGAATGTTAAGTTCAGCATCAATGTTAGCAGCATACTGCACAACTAAACTCAGACACCTGACTGCAGTTTTGTTTTGTTTTGTTTTTGCAAGGATTTCTCTTTTGGGAGGAGAGGGAAGAAGAAATGGGGGGAAAGGTAAATATGCTAACTTAGAATACTTGCCATTAAAATGAATTAATTTGTATTCTGTTGTTCATCAGTATGCAAGTAAGGACCTGGAGTTTTCAATCCCCAAAGAAGCTGTTACCCATATGAAAATTTATGTTTTAGGAGAGCCTAGGTCTTCACATTACTGGTTCTACACTCCTGAATTTTGAATTTTGATTTGAAAACAAACCAGATAACTTGAAATCAAACTCAGAAAGCTCCAAAATAAAGAATAATAGTTCTTCCTTCTAAGGGCACATATTGAGAACCACGCAACAAGACCCTTCGGTAATTCATAAATCAACCTCATTATTCCAAATTTGGCTTTATAATAAATATTAATGGAGAGTCCTGGGCAATTTGATAACTGTACATAACTAAAAGGTTAAATATTAATTTTTTGAATAGAGTAAAATCTTCCTTCGCTAGATGTAAATTCTGATTGGGCTATTGGTAACTTGCATGACACATACAAGGAAAGATTATATGAGGATGGGGCCCATGCCATGGCTCATTAGGTTAATCCTCCGCCTGCAGTGCCGGCATCGCATGTGGGTTCCGGGTTCTAGTCCCAGTTGCTCCTCTTCCAGTCCAGCTCTCTGCTGTGGCCTGGGAGGGCAGTGGAGGATGGCCCAAGTGCTTGGGCCCCTGCACCCACATGGGAGACCAGGAGGAAGCACCTGGCTCCTGGCTTCGGATTGGTGCAACGCCGGCCATAGCGGCCATTTCGGGGGTGAACCAAAGGAAAAGGAAGACCTTTCTCTCTGTATCTCTCTCTCTTACTGTCGTATAAATATAGAATAGATTATATGAGGAGGCTTTCAGCACAGAAAGATATAAAGGACTTTTTCCTTACAAAAAAATAATAAATAGAAATATCATTCAGGCAGTGAAACAGGAAAAAATTCATAACCTGTATACAACTTGTTTTCTTGTATAATCAGTGCTTTATAAAGTTTTCCTAATTTTTATATCTTTAAAGACAATCTGTCATAAAGTAACAAGAATCCAAAATTATAATTCTTTTTTTTTTGACAGGCAGATTTAGACAGTGAGAGAGACAGAGAGAAAGGTCTTCCTTCCTTTGGTTCACCCCCAAAATGGCTGCTACAGCTGGCGCACTGCACCGATCCGAAGCCAGGAGCCAGGTGCTTCCTCCTGGTCTCCCATGTGGGTGCAGGGGCCCAAGCACTTGGTCCATCCTCCACTTCCTTCCTGGGCCAACAGCAGAGAGCTGGACTGGAAGAGGAGCAACCAGGACTAGAACCCAGGGTGCCAGAGCCGCAAGCGGGGGATTAGCCAAGTGAGCCGCAGCACTGGCCATAATTATAATTCTTAAAATTTGTAATCAATATGTTTCCATGAACTCTTGACACATTAGATTGCTATGAATCCTTTTAAGAATTCTTTGAATTTTTGTTCCTTTCTACTTCTACTTTATTCTATCAATATTTGTCTTAACTTCCTTGTAGTCAAGAGCCAGACCACCTGGGATATAGTTCCCCTAGCTTCTCTTCAGTGTAGGACAGAGGCAGAGAATGAGAAAGGGGAAAGAAAGGGGTGGGGATGGATGAGAGCCAGAGACAGAAAAAAGAATCCTGATTATCCCCTATTCTTTTCTTTTTCCCTTCACTGTACATCTAATTTCTTTTTCTTTTGGATCCACTTTAAATATCCATCATAGTAAA
Source organism: Oryctolagus cuniculus (assembly GCF_051225735.1). Taxonomy (NCBI): domain Eukaryota; kingdom Metazoa; phylum Chordata; class Mammalia; order Lagomorpha; family Leporidae; genus Oryctolagus; species Oryctolagus cuniculus. The sequence goes on along the minus strand of NC_142883.1, from coordinate 64,498,294 downwards.
TTGAAACACATTTTTGGGAAATCTTATAATTGTCACAGGAGATTCAGAACAACAAAGATGAGCTGATCCAGAGTCTAAAGTCTAAATAGATCAATTAATGCGGTGATTCACATGCAGCAAAAATTTTGTTCCAATCACCTTTAAGAGTTTCAATGTAACCCCAGTCTAGACTCCAATTTATTCTGAGCCTCTCAGGAATGAACTGTTTTGTCATTTACATATTCTATCAGACCAATTCTCAAAAAACACACACCCTAAATTTTACAGATGTGAAACAGGGAAGAGATGGGTATAGGGAAGAGATGGGTATAGACTATACTAACTCACAAGATTCACACTATAAAGTACACTGACTCAAATTTTCTCCAACCTTCACACCGCACACTCATTCAAGCACACATATTGGACATAAAAATTGTGCCAAGATCAAGCATCAGCTTTCTATTTTAAAAGCCTTAATAAAAATGTAGATAGGCTCACTGCAGTTTCTTTAAGGGAATATTCAGTGCTTCGGTCCTGCTTTACGTTTTCACAACTCAGTGTTAAGAACAGAGTAGGGGGCCGGCGCCAAGGCTCACTAGGCTAATCCTCCGCCTTGCGGCGCCAGCACACCGGATTCTAGTCCCGGTCGGGGCGCTGGATTCTTTCCCAGTTGTCCCTCTTCCAAGCCAGCTTTCTGCTGTGCCCTGGGAGTGCAGTGGAGGATGGCCCAAGTCCTTGGGCCCTGCACCCCATGGGAGACCAGGATAAGTACATGGCTCCTGCTATTGGATCAGCATGGTGCGCTGGCTGTGGCGGCCATTGGAGGATGAACCAATGGCAAAGGAAGACCTTTCTCTCTGTCTCTCTCTCTCTCTCACTGTCCACTCTGCTTGTCAAAAAAAAAAAAAGGAAGACCTTTCTGTCTCTCACTGTCCACTCTGCCTGTCAAAAAAAAAAAAAAAAGAATCACCTGACTACAAAAGGAACAATCTGTAAATGATGTCACCAACACTAACAAACTTGTTAACATTCACACAACATATTATTCATCCTTGTTTCATGATCACAAAAAATAATTAACTTTTTATATTACATACTGAAGAGCAGCACCTTGCCCTACTGCACACAAAAAACGCAGAAAAAAGAAAAAGAAAAGTTGCCTACATGGATGCTCTAAACCCCTCAATGTATAGCTGAGAGATCTTGTCCTACTCAGTGCCGAATGTTTGCCATGCAGCCACTGCTTGGACAATGATTGCACATTCACAGGATTAAACAAATGTAAAAAGTACCTCCTTAAAATGGCAGAGAGCTAGTATTGCATTCATCTGTGGAGTAGAATAGCCCAGGAAATAGAAGAGGAGAAACAGGATATGGTCCTTAGGTTAGGAATAAAGCAAGGTTTGATACAGATATCCCCTCTTGTAGGCACTCTGCGGGTAGAATGTAGCCACGACAAACTTCCCATCAAACATCCTTCCGGTCAGTAATTCCTGAGCGTCTTTGGAACCACCAGCATTGGCATACTCGACAAAGACTTGCCCTCTGCCAGGATTTTCCTTTGGACGAGCGGAGATATCACGGGTCCATATTTCTGGCATTCCTCTTTTACATCTTCTACAATATCTTCATGTTCCTCTTCATTCTCAAGATGATCATCATCTAGCACGCTCAGCAGTCTTAGCAGTGCGGTAGGAACTACCATCAGATCTTCAACATGAGGGGCAAAAGGAATGCTAACGAATGGGCTGCGTGATGCCATTTCAGCAGGAACTCTTCTGCTTGGATCATCATGAAGCATGCTTTTGATAAGGTCTCTTAGGTGATGGGTTGGAATTGTGGCATTCACCACTGCTTTACCGGCAAATATCTCATCAACAACAGCAGAACTGCTTGCCTTCCATTCCTGAGATCGGACTGTATGCTTCAGCTTCGTTCCTGAGAACATTTCCAGTAAAATGATTCCTAGGCTCCGCAGACCAGCAGCCGAGCTACATTATGTATCACTCTGCAGGCCAGCCTGGGCCACGTGATTTTTCAGCTCTGCTTCTGGAGCACGACACCCGTCTGTTTGAATGTACTTTACACCCGGAGTGCCTTCTTTGAAGCTAAGTCCAAAGTTAGTGAGTTTAAAACATTCGTTCTCTGCACTCCACAGTATGTTCTGCGGTTTGAGGTCTGCGTGGACACGACCCTCATGATGAAGGAGAGCAAGGCCTTCCAGAACATCTCTGGATGATACAATGCTGTATCATCCACGTGGAACAACCCTGGTGACTGGACTATGAAAGCAGTTCCGAAACACTGACATCCAGGAGTGCAAGCAACAGCATGATAGCACATTCAGAGAGAAGTGGATCGTAAAGACTCCATGTGAAGTCATGATGTTCCTGTGACCCTACAACTGTTCAGGCACTGCTCTCTCTTTGCGGAACCCAAAGCCACAGCCTCGGTGGTTCCTGGCGGGAAGAACTGCTTGAGGGTGCCCGGTGGTGAGCCTGGGGTGCCGCAGCAGTGCACTCGATACACCGAGGCTGAGGAGCTGCTCTGTACCCGCCACAGCCGCTCCCGCAGACCTCCAGACACTGTGGTGGCTCAGCGCCCCATGCACAGCCAGACCCTGCCATTGGTGTGGGCTAAGGGCACTGACACCACAGCTGTAGCAATGCCCCAGGTAGGTGGACTGGGCCCGTGCTCACATCCCCGCCCACCGGACCTGCAGCTCTGCAGCGAGGTGGCTGCAGCACCTCACCTGCTCCCAGGACCTCAATCCGCAATGACCACTAACGCTATTTTAAAAATTTGATTTTACTGGGGTTGGCGCTGTGTTGTGGGTAAAGCCGCTGCCTGCAATGCTAGCATCCCACATGGGCGCTGGTTCTTGTCCCGGCTGCTCCTCTTCCAATCCAACTCTCTGCTATGGCCTGGGAAAGCAGCAGAAGATGGCCCAAGTGTTTGGGCCCCTGCATCCATGTGGGAGACCCGAAGAAGCTCCTGGCTCCTGACTTCCAATCGGTGCAGCTCCGGCCACTGCGGCCAATTGGGGAGTGAACCAGCAGATGGAAGACCTGTCTCTCTCTTTCTCTCTCTCCCTCTCTCATTCTCTTCTTCTCTCTTTCTCTGCCTCTCTTCCTCTCTCTGTGTAACTCTGATTTTCAAATAAATAAATTTTTTAAAAATAACTTGATTTTACTAAACCCAGTAAAGTCAAAAGTTAATAAAATTGGCTTGGTACAATTAACATATTTAAATTTGAAAAAATATTGTGAGTTTTAAGGTGTGTATTTTCTAAAGATCTATTTATTTATTTGAGAGGCAGAGTTACAGAGAGGGAGGGAGGGAGGGAGGGAGGGAGAGAGAGAGAGAGAGAAGTCTTCTATTCACTGGCTCGCTCCCCAGATGGCCGCAATGGCCAGAGCTGGGCCAGTTCGAAGCCAGGGGTCTGGAGCTTCTTCCAGGTCTCCCACATGGGTGCAGGGCCCAAGCACTTGGGCCATCTTCTACTGCTTTCCTAGGCCATTAGCAGGGAGCTGGATCGGAAGCAGAGCAGCTGGGACTCAAACTGGCATCCACTTGGGATGCTTATGCTGTAGGTAGAGGCTCAACCTACTACACTACAGAACTGGCCCCAAGACACTGATTTTTAAAGATATCTGCATCCCTTTCAACATTGCAGAAAAAAATAAGCAATTTATGAGGCAGGAAAATAGGTAGCAGGAGCTCACATTCTCCCCTACCTCAGGCCCAACCTGTCTAGTCCCCAGTATCAGTGCCCTGTCCCCAACTGAGAATGCTGTGTGAGTGTGAGGTTCTCTGGAGGTGAATATGGGCAATCTCATGAGGAAGTTTGGTTTCCCCCTATATTGGATAAGGGGAGGTTCCTCTTCCCCACTTCAACTGAGAGAATTATGGCAGCATCCCAGTTGGGGGATGGGACATGCATATGCACAACACATGCACAGGCACAGGGCAGCTAAAGCATGTCTGAGCTCCACATGCTGGCTGTGCCCCTATCCCAGGATGCTCAGAGGTAACTGCTGAATTGTCTGCAGCTGCTCCTTGCTAGATCCCTGACTGAAGCAATGGAAATCCCTGTTCACAGATACGAGGCCATGATGTTACTGGCAACAAGGGGATGGAGAGCAGTAAGTATCCTGTATACATAACAGTAGATGGAGAAAAAAATCAGCAAAAGCCAATACCAGTCCAAAAAGGTTTATGCATTTTCTTTACACCAGCAATGAACAGTTGGACTTTAAAATCCTTAAAATTACCATTTAAAATACTACATAAAATAATGAAGTTATAAATCAAGCAAAACATGGACATTATATCCAAAAAAATGATGAAAAACTGAAAGGATATAAATTGAAATCTGAATCAATAAAGTTGATTTTCATAATTTGTAAACTGAATATAAAGCTATCAATTATTTTCTGCTCCATATCATATAGCAATCCCATTCAAATTTCCATTGAACTGTTTTATAGATCCCGACAAATTATTTATATAGCTAGAGTACCTTACACAATGGTGAATAATAAAGTTGATGTGCTCATAGTTTCCTGTTTGAAACTTACTATAAAGTCATAGAAATGCATAAAGTGATCTTAGAAAAAGAACGCCGACAGGGCAGTCTGGTGTAGGCTAAGTGAAATTAGCAGGAAACAGTGGAGGAAGTGCACACCCAGGGTACAGCTACAGGGGGACACTGCAGTGGGAGGTCCTGCAAGAGCAGGGGACACAGCTCAGACTTGTGTGGAAGGTGCAGACACGCAGCACCCAGCAAGAACACAACAAAGGGCCCAGCAGCTTGGATCCAGAAAAAGTGCCCACTCTGGTGAGCAAGGTGGGGTCAGACTGCACAGGCCAGAGCCACTGTTGATACAGCTGCAGGGAGAGCCCAGTGGACTGCACTGTCTTTGAGTCTAGCCCAGAAGCCTGAGAACACACTGACTGCTCACCCAGAGTGGGAAAAAAATTGTGCATCTCTCCCTCGCCTTCCCCTTCCAGCAACAGCGACCTGCAGCCAGCTGTGGGAGGGCCGGCACCAGTTTTGGACGTAAACAGTTAGAAGCCGCTCAAGTTCTAGTGGGGACACTTTTCACCAGGGCAGCTACAGTGCAAATGGCAAGTATGGTAGCCACTTCACCAGCTGCATGACCCAGCAATGGTAGGCAGGGGGAGCCACCCCAACAGAAGGGACATACCGCCTGCAGGGACTCTCCTATGTGCCCAGCACAATTGTGAAACGACTAGGGCTATAGCCGACAGGTACTGTGCACCCGTGTGATTGAAGGACTTTTCAAGAGGGAAAAGCTCGAATTCCCCACTGACTTTGAGTCTGGCTGGGAGGATCAGATTCAATTCGTCAGGGAATAACACACACAGGCAGCAGCACTGGGAACACCTCAGTCTCTTTGTGGACGGGACAGGATAGCAGGGTAGAATGGACTTCTTGCAGTCTTTGACCATGGGAGCCCTGGGTGCTGAGACTGAAAAAACTATGACTTCATGAGAAGACGCAGGGTGTAGCTGAGTTTCTGGGCAATCATTGGGTGCAGCTCCACACGCATGGAGCCCTTGGTTGCCAGAGGCAGCTCACTGCAGCGGGAACTGTGCCCACAGTGAGGTCTGCTAAGATCATTTGTTCAATTCACACGGCAGTACAGATGAGTGTTGAACCCACTGGGGGCATTGCTCAGCTTGGAGGAGAGGAGGTGAGGGGGTGATCACACCAACAGAGGTGACCATTGTCCCCTTCTTTTTAAAAAGAGATTTATTTATTTATTTGAAAGGCAGAGTTACAGAGAGGCAGAATCAGAGAGAGGGGTCTTCCATTCACTGGTTCACTCTCCAGATGGCCACAACCAATACCACAGAAATAAAAAGAATCATCAGGAATTACTACCAAGAATGTATGCCAACAAATCAGGAAATGTTGAAGAAATGGATAGATTTCTGGACACATATAATCCAAAATTGAGTCATGAACAAAATTGAGTCATGAAAACAGATAACAACCCAGAGATTTAATCAGTAATAAAGACCCTCCCAATAAAGAAAAGCCCAGGTCCTGATGTCTTCACTGCTGAATTCTACAAGACTTTTAAAGAACTAATGCTAATTCTTCTCAAGCTATTCAAAACAACTGAAAGGGAGGGTATCCTCCCAAACTCCTACTATGAAACCAGCATCAACTTAATTCCTAAACCACAAAAAGAAACAACAGACTCATTTCCCTGATGAACATAGATGCAAAAATGCTCAACAAAATACTAACCAATCAGATGCAACAATACATCAGAAATATCATTCACCCATACCAAGTGGGATTAATCCCTTGTATGCAGGGATGGTTCAACATCCGAAAATCAATAAATGTGATACATCATATTAACAAACTGAAGAACAAAAGCCATGTGATTCTCTCAATAGATGTAGAGAAAGCATTTGATAAAATCCAACATCCTTTAATGATGAAAATCTTAAACAATGTGGGTATAGGAGGATCATTCCCCAACATAATTAATGCAATTTATGACAAAACCACAGCTGGCATCTTACTGAATGGGGAAAAATTGGAGACATTCTCACTAAGATCTAGAACCAGACACTCTCACCATTACTATTCAATACAGTCCTGGAAGTTTTTGCCGAAGACATTAAGCAAGAAAAAGAAATCAAAGAGATACAAACTGGGAAGGAGGAAATCAAACTATCCCTATTTGCAGTTGACCTGATTATATATATAGGGGATCCAAAAGACTCCACCAAGAGACTGTTGGAACTCATAAAAGAGTTTGGTAAAGTAGCAAGATATAAAATTAACAAACAAAAATCAATAACCTTTGAATACACAGGCAATGTCAGCTCAGAAAGAATGTCTAAGATCAATCCCTTCCACCTTAGCTACCAAAAAATTAAATACCTTGTACTAAATTTAACCAAGGACATCAAAGATCTCTGTGATGAGAACAAAGCATTAAAGAAGAAAACAGAAGAAGACATTAAAAAGTGGAAAAATCTTCCATGTTCATGGATTGGAAGAATCAGTATCATCAAAATGTCCATACTACCAAAAACAGTTTATAAATTCAATGCTATCCCAATAAAAATACCAACAACATCCTTCTCAGATCTAGTAAAAATGAGGCTAAAATTCATATGCAAACACTAGAGACCCCGAATAGCTAAAGCAATCATAAGCAGCAATAACAAAGCTGGAGACAGTACAAGACCAGATCTCAAGAAATATGACAGGGCAATTATAATTCAGACATCCTGGTACTGGCACAAAAACAGAAATGTAGGCCAATGGCACAGAATAGAAATTCTACAAATCGATCCACGCATCTACAACCTACTTATCTTTGGCAAAGGAATAAAAATCAATCCCTTGAGCAGACAGTCTCTTCAACAAATGGTGCTGGGAAAACTGGATCTTCACATGCAGAACTATTAAACCAGATCCCTGTCTTACATCTTATACAAAAAAAAAAAAAAACCACTCAAAATGGATCAGAGACCTAAATCTAAGACAGGATATCATCAAGTTACTAGAAAATAAAAGAATAACCCTACAAGACATTGGCATAGGCAAAACCTCTTGGAAAAGACTCCGGAGCACAGGCAATCAAAGCAAATGGGATTTATCACACTGAGAAGCTTCTGCACTACAAAAGAGACACAGAGCAAACTTAAGAGGCAACTCAGAATGGGAGAAAATATTTGCAAACTATTCAACAGATAAAGGATTAATTTCCAGAATCTATAAAGATCTCAAGAACCTCAACAACAGTGAAACAAACAATTCAGTTACAAATGGGCAAAGGACCTGAACAGACATTTTTCAAGACAACAAATTCAAATGGCCAACAGACACATGAAAAAATGCTCAATATCACTAACCATCAGGGGAATGCAAATCAAAACCACAATGAAGTTTCACCTCACCACCATTAGAATGGCTCTTATACAAAAATCAACAAACAACAAATGCTGGCAAGGACGTGGAAAAAAGAGAACCCTAATCCACTGTTGGTGGAAATGTAAACTGGTGAAGCCACTGTGGAAGACAATATACAAATATCTTGGAAAGCTGTATATAGACTAGCCATATGACTCAGTCATCCCACTCCTGGGAACTTACCCAAAAGAAATGAAATCAGCATATGTAATCGTGATCTGTACCCCCATATTCATTGCAGCTGAATTTACAAGAGCAAACATATGGACTCAACCCAGATGTCCATCAACTGAAGACTGGAGAAAGAAATTATGGCTTATGTACACTATGGAATACTTAACAGTTATACAAAAATTGAAATCATGTCATTTGAAAATAATGGATGCAACTGGAAATCATTATACTTAGTGAAATAAGCCAATCACAAAAAGACAAATAGAATACATTCTTTGATCTTTGATAACTAATAGAGTATCTAAAAGTTAATTTATAGTAGCACAACTGACACCTTGAGATGTAATGATTTTGAACAGCCCTTGTCTTGACTACTGAGGAACAGTATTTCTTTTTATTTGTTTGCTCTTCTGCTTTCTTCATACTATTCCGTGAACTCTGTACTTAGTGTAGGGTTCATCTTATGAGTATAAAATTAACTGCAAATAGATCTTTGTAAAACATAAGAATGGAAATGGGAGAGAGAGGAGGAGGAAGGGTGGGAGTATGGCAGGAGGGGAGTAGGCTGGGAAGAATCACTGTGTTCCCAAATTTGTATATATGAAATGCAAGAAGTTTATATTCCTTAACTAAATTTTTTTTTTAAATAACACACACATCCATCAGCAAAGAGGATAAAGGCTCCAGATAGAGGCCCCTAGAAATGGGGTCAACTGACCTTTTCCAAAGGGGCAAAGGCAATGGGATGGAAAAAGAACGTCTTTTCAACAAATAATGATCACACCATTGCAACAACAATTGGTAAAAAAATGAACAAAGCTACAACCATTTTACCCTCTACTCCATTTTATCCCATTCAACTTTATATCCATTTTATACCACTGTATACAAATGTCTCTCTTTGTATAAAGAAAAATGACAGATGTTTTTCACTAATAGTAGCTGACTTTCAGAACAACTTTGTAAGTTATGGATATTTTACAGGCAAAAGCACAGAAGTTGATTTTGTCTGGAAGGACTTACAAGTCTCCATGGAGCAACTCCATTCATGACAGCAAATCCCACTATCTCCTGCTAAAACCATTTCCTACTGTTCTACAGCTCCCAAAGTAGCTGAATTCAAACACCACAAAATGCACGCCGATATGCACTAGCTTCCTCTATGCTCAGTCACACATATACACCACTACAATCTCCACACAAATTCCAGAGCCCTGACGATTCTCCATCCCACCACAATCCTGCACCCACTTCAAAGAACTTGGACATCTGAGCAAAATGTGTACAACATGTGAAGCCACTAGAAAGCACATGAAATAAAAAAACACCATCTTGCATATCACCCAAACACCCTCAAAATCCAGTCTTCATGCTCAACCCACTCAACTACACCACATCGTCAGAGTTTTGATGCTCGGTGTCCTGTCCACAATGTAGTCTCCAAAAACACATAGCTGTTTCTCCAGACCCAATGATGAACCCGATCCAATTCCTAATGAACTCCCCAAACACAAAGGTGAACAGAATACATATATACATAATGTAATCTCACGAATCTACACAAGCAGTCTTTCCCTATGCCATAACTGCACACACACCAACCATACAAAATATTTTCCTAATACTCTACTCCTGAACACAATCACCATTCACCAATGGCCTCAGCACACATAGGCCTAACTTACCTCTTCATGTCTTCATCATGCACATGGGCTAAGTGAGAACTGGTGTTACAGGGGCCAGGTGTGGTATTTGTACCAAGATCCTCTTATGCTTCTTGTTCTTCTTGACAGCATTTCTTCAATGATCTGAAAGCAAACAAGAATGTTTGCTTGGCTGGTGCCATGGCTCAATAAGCTAATCCTCTGCCTGCGGCACCGGCACAGTGGGTTCTACTCCTGGTTGGGGCGCCAGATTCTGTCCCAGTTGCTCCTCTTCCAGTCCAGCTCTCTGCTGTGGCCTGGGAGTGCAGTGGAGGATGGCCCAAGTGCTTGGGCCCTGCGCCTGCATGGGAGACCAGGAGAAGCACCTGGCTCCTGGCTTTGGAACAGCGCGGTGCGCTGGCTGCAGCACGCTGGCCACAGCAGCCAGCTGTGGGTGAACCAAAGGAAAAGGAAGATATTTCTCTCTGTCTCTCTCTCTCTCTCACTGTCCACTCTGCCGTCAAAAAAAAAAAAAGAATGTTTACTCTTACTGCTTTTGTTCACAATAGGACTGGGCAGTGGCTGGCACTGTGGCACAGTGTGTAGAGCCGCCACCTGCAGAGCCAGCATCCTATGTGGGCACTGGTTCAAATCCTGGCTGCTCCACTTCCAATCCAGCTCTCTGCTATGGCCTGGGAAAGCAGTAGAAGATGGCACAAGTCCTTGGGCCCCTGCACCCATGTGCAGACCCAGAAAGAGCCCCTGGCTCCTGGCTTCGGGTAGGCTCACCTCTGGCTGCTGCAGCCATCTGCAGAGTGAACCAGCATGTGGAAGATTCTCTCTCTCTCGATCTCCCTCTCTCCTTCCCTCCCTATTCCTCTACCTCTACCTCTGCCTCTCTGCAGCTCTGTTTTTTAAATAAATAAATAAATCTTAAAAAAATCCCACAGTACTGGGCAAGAAAAAAATTAAAGGCATACAATTAAGCAAGAGGAAAAACTGATCCTTGCCTGCATATAACATTACAGAAAAAACTAAAGACTCCATCAAGAGACTTAGATTTGATAAGCAAATCCGATAACATTTTAAAAACAAAAGGAACAACAATTAGTAACAATTTATGCACTAATCACAAAGTTAATGAAAAAGAAACAGTAAGAGCAACACCATTCACAGTAGGTACAAAAAAAGGAAGACACTTGGAATAAATTTAACCTAGGGTATAAAATTCCCATCAAGCTACCAATCACATCTTTCCTTAGAATTTAGGAAAACTATCCCAACGTTCAAATGGAAGCACAAATGAGCTCAACATAAAAGCATTTTCAAAAAATGCAAAAGCTGGGGTCTTCCCACTACCAGGGTTCAAAACATGTTATAGAGCTATTTTAACCACTACAGTAAGGTACTGGCATGAAAACAGTCATAAAAAAGAATGGAGCAGACTGGGTTTGCCACAGAGTAATCCACACATCTACAGCCAACTGATAGTTGACAGAGATTCCATAAACATGCCCTGGAGGAAAGACAGTCTCTTCAATAAATGCTGCACAAGACTTTCCATGGATGCCTCCACTTATACTGTACATAAAATAACTCAACATGCATCACAGATCTAAATGTAAGACCTAAAACTACCAGGAAGCAGCACAGGAGACACCTTTCATGACACTGGCATAGGAAATGATTTTTTAGATAATATCCTAGAAGCACAGGCAACAAAAGCAAACATGACAGATGTGATTATATAAACCAAAGAAATTTCTGAGCACCAAAATAAAAAGGCAGCCAAACGAAGAGACAACTGTTAGAATGGGATTAATATATTCATAAAGTATGTCCCTGAAAGAGGAAGAAAATTGAGGATATGCAAGTAATTTTTAAAACTCAAAAACAACAACCCATTTAAGAAATAGTCAGCAGTCACAACAGACATTTCTCAGAAGAAGAAATTCAAATAACCAACCGACAATATGAAAAACAGTTTAGTTTCACTAACCATCAAGGGAATGAAAAGGAAAGTCACAATGAGGACTCATCCCATTCCGATTAGGATGTTTCTTGTCAAAAATACCACATTCTGAAAAGAATATGGAGAAAAGGAAACCCTTATACACTGTTGGTACAATATACATTAGAACAGCCACTACTGAGAACAGCATGAAGGCTGCTTAAAAATTATAACTACCTTATGATCCAGCTATCCCACTTCTCAGTGTATTTCTAAAGGGAATCAAATAATCACTTTCATTGCAGCACCATTCATAATAGCTAAGCTATGGAATTAACCCAGGTGTCCATCAGTGGAAGAATGGAGGGGAAAAATGTGATACACACACACACACACACACACACACCACACAGGTATACACAAAATACAGTATTGTTTACCCATGATAAAGAATGAAACACTCCCATTTGCAGCAAAATGATTGGAACTCAAGATCATCATGTTAAATGAAAACTAATATAATGTTAAATAAACCAGACATAGAAAGATCCCTATGACATTTCTTTGATAAAGTTTGATAAAGTTTAAAAAATTGCCCATGTGAACTCTGAACAGGGATTAGCACAATTTGGGAGCCATGGGCATAGGTTGAATAACAGATACCAAAACCCAGTCAGACAAAAGAAGTAAGTTGTAGTGCTCTGCAGTGCACTAGTACCTCTGAAGTTCAAGACAATCAATTATTTACTGTAGAAAGAGCCAGAGTAAAGGAGCTAGCAGGGTCCAAGTGCAAAGAAATAACATGAAATGGAAATGGTAGCTACCTGGTTTGATCAGTTTATGCTGTGCACATGTATTGACATATTAGACTGGACCCCATAAACACACACTAGCATTGCAAAATTTTTTTTAAAATAAATAATTTAAGAAAAAAATAACAAATATTTAAGAAATAATTTTTTAAAAATCTGAAAAGTGTGGTATTCAATGAAGGAAGAAATGAAAATCATCCATAACTGCCCTCCAAAGTTAAAAACTGACAATAAAACTGTATATATGTGAATATACATGTCTATGTGTGCATGAAATGCTCCATAACAAAAGTAACCTACAAAATGAGTTAGAAACTATGGTGATAGTCACTAAACTTTTAAAATATCAACGTAGCCTATGGTGCGGTTTCACATGTGTGTAAAATAAAGACATGCAGGGCCGTTAAACACAAGAACTTCAGGAAAGCAGTATACTCAAATACAAAAAGGAGGGAAGGGAATTATGTCTTTAGCTGTACCTGTAATGTCTCCTTCCTTTACAAAATACTGTCTGAAACAGTTTGGCAAAAGGCTAATTCTGTTAAACGTAGGTGGTGAGTATATGGGTATCTTTATACTTGATTTATTTTATAATGGCTTTATTTTCCTACATTTTTAAAATACTTCATACTGAAAACTAAAATAGGAATAAAAACCATTCATTTAGCAGGTAGCTTCAGAACAATTAACAGGCAATAAGACAATATGTAAACATTACATTTTGCATTTTGTGACAATAAAACCTATCTTTATACTGAATTTTTAAATTTTTAACTATGTATTTTTATTTATTTAAAATGCACAGTGACTTGGGGCTGGTGTTCTGGCATAGCAGGTGAAGCTGATGCCTGCAACACTGGCATCCCATGTGCGTGCTGGTTCAAGACCTGGCTGCTCCACTTCTGATCCAGCTCCTGAGAAAGCAGCAGAGGATGGCCCAAGTGCTTAGACCCCTGCTACATGGAAGATCAAGAAGAAGCTCCTGACTCCTGACTTTGGCCTGGCCCAGCCCCAGCCATTGCAACCATTTGGAGAGTCTCTTCCTCTCTCTGTGTAACTCTGACTTTCAAATAAATAGATAAATCTAAAAAAAAAAGACAGCATGACACAGAGAGAGAGCAACAAACATAGATCTTCCGTCCACTGGTTCATTCCCCAAATGCCCACCACAGCCAGTGTTGGGCCAGACCAAAAGCAGAAGCCTAGAATTCCATTCAGGTGTCTCTCATGGGTTTCAAGGACCCAAGTGCTTGAGCTGCCATCAACCACCTACATAGGTGTATCAGCAGGAAACTAGAGGAGAAGTGACACAACCAGAGCTCAACCTGCACTCTAATATGGGATGCTTAACTCACCATGCCCACTGTGCAACCCCCCTCCTAATTTGACATTTTAAATGTTGAAAACACAAGAAAACACTTGGAGAACCTCATAGGCAGCATCTAGAAATACAACTAGCACAATGCTGATTCCCAAAAATACCCAAGAAAAATAGCAATTGAATGATGTGAAAGATACACTTAGACATGTCTCTGATACCCTCCAAGACCCTTGCAAATCACTGTCAACACCCTCTGTGCCAGGAAATCACCCTCTACTTCTTAAAAATTCCCCAGTACACTTTATAAACCATTTTGACCTGTTCTGCAGCAAGTGACTCATTTGCAGACAAGCGATACCATCATTATTCAGATCTAAATCATACAAAGCACCCATACAAACCTTAGAAAAAGGAAATCTGGACCAAGCATGGCCCTCAGGTCCTATTACCTGCAGCCTGCACCCTCATCTCTTCAGTGTCCCCAACTCCACTTCTCTTCAGTCCACTCTCAGCTCAGGAGCAAAAATTCTGTTTCGGATATTTTATGTGTGTCCTCTCGGGAAGAAAAAAAATAGCATTACATCTACTCAAATCTCAAAATTTGAAAGTTTTTTCCAGCTACATTTTAAAACTATTTATATATTTATTCTTGTTTTTATTTGAAAGAGAACAAATAGAAAGTGCTTTGTTATCATTTATGGTCTAAAATAGATGTTCTAAATGACTGTTTTTTTCATTCTCCAGGATTCATACACTACCACGTGTCATTATTATGTCATCTATACAAGACAGGACTGCCATATTCAGCCTGGGGAGCTAACTGGGGTCTCAGCAACTTCCAGGCGTGGAGAAGGGAAGCCACACTATTCCCCTACCATCCCCCACTGCTACAGAGCTCCAGAGTCTGCAAAAAAGAGTTCACAGTGGGCCTCTGTAACACTCCTACCAGAATCAGTCAGCACAACTTGTAGGGCAAAGCAAAGATTCTCTACATCCTGCAATGGTGATAGTTTGTGGCATTACTCCAGAGTTACGCTCACACACTGTATGAGCCAGAGCGATGCCCTTTCATTTCTGGGGGTTAGCACCAACATCAGCTCATTTAAAAAAAAATACCCCCACCCTGGGAGATCTGTACCCTGCAACACCAGGACTGCAACAATTAGTTCTAAACTTCTCAATCCCACTGAAGTCTACCCAGTGCAATTACTGAAGAAACTGCTTGCATTCCACCTGTCTGGACTCATACCCACCAGAATAAAATCTGTACACCTTGTAGTCACATGTAGGACTGGAACAGGATCCCAGCACTGCAGGCACAGAATTACCGAATTTACATGCTAAGCCACAGCGCCAGCCCCTTCACTTCCTTTTTTTTTTTTTTGACAGGCAGAGTGGACAGTGTGAGAGAGAAACAGAGAAAGAAAGATGTTCCAGGCTGGTGCCACGGCTCAATAGGCTAATCCTCTGCCTTGCTGCGCCGGCACACCGGTTCTAGTCCTGGTCAGGGCGCTGGATTCTGTCCCGGTTGCCCCTCTTCCAGTCCAGCTCTCTGCTGTGCCAGGGAGTGCAGTGGAGGATGGCCCAAGTGCTTGGGCCCTGCACCCCATGGGAGACCAGGAGAAGTACCTGGCTCCTGCCATCGGATCAGCATGGTACACCAGCCTCAGAGCACCTTTTTCCATTGGTTCACCCTCCAATGGCCGCTGCGGCCAGCGCGCTGCAGCTGGCACACCACGCCGAATCGAAGCCAGGAGCCAGGTGCTTCTCCTGGTCTCCCATGCAGGTGAAGGGCCCAAGGACTTGGGCCATCCTCCTCTGCACTCCTGGGCAACAGCAGAGAGCTGGACTGGAAGAGGAGCAACCGGGACAGAATCTGGTGCCCTGACCGGGACTAGAACCTGGTGTGCCGGCACCACAGGTGGAGGATTAGCCTATTGAGCCACGGCGCCAGCATCACTTCCATTTTTAATACCATTACTGGAGTATTTGGCAATAAAGACATTTGTATCCCACATTCAGAGTACCTGGGGTTCAACATACAGATCTGGCTCCTAACTCCAGCTTCCTTCTAATGCAGACTTTGAGAGCAGCAACGGCTTGGGTAGTTGGGTTCTTGCCACCCATATGGCAAAGCTGGATTGAGTTCTTGACTTCTGGTTTGACTGGCCCCATCTCAGCCATTGCAGGTATTTGGGAAATAATCCAGTACATAAGAGCTCTCTCTCAAATAATCATTTCAAATTTTAAAAATATGAAAATCATTACGATATGCCAAGCCATGTGCTAGGTACTGGGAATAAGATAGAGACCTCTCTTGGAGTTTCCATAGTAGAAGCTATGTCAGACAGTGCATAATAAAATAGATTATGAAAAGGGCTCTGAAGGAAGTCAGCTGGGTTCTGGTCACAGCAGTATGCTTTGCGGACATTAACATCTTACGTATCTTCTCTATGGGCCACACAGGGTAAAACCATGAAAAAGTGCCATTGTTACTTCTAGGCTAGCAGCTGTACTGAGCCAGGGTAGAATGGAGGAAGTTTTCCTATGCCAATGTAAACTGCTATTGATTTCTGTTCTAATCATCACACCCACACTGAATTGCCCATGTCTCTACAGAAATCTTCTAAGAACTGATTTCATTGTAGCCCCTACCTAACAGAACTGTCAAATATGAAAACAAGGATACTGAGACTTTAGAGGAAATGGCCTCGTTCCATAATAAATAAGCATAATAGGGCCAGTTAGGGCCCTGATGGGAGGAAAGACAGCTCTTGGATTTGAACTTGGAGGAGGAAACTTCAAGCTAGCAACCAGAACCAGATAACTCTGAAGACCCCCCCCCAAAAAAAAACCAGCCCTGTTACTTCCTTGGGAAAGTCCGCCTCCCCAGCCCCACCCCACACTAGTGGGCTGCTGGGGTTCTGGAGCCACCTGGGTCTGTGACCCAGTGGCTGTAGAAAAAGGCTGCCCTGGCTCAAAGCAGAAGAGCCCTGGAGGCGGAGCCTAATAAAGAATGTGTAAATAAAGGTCAGGTGTCATAAAGGGTGGGGCGGGGTGCACAGTTGCTAAGGCATGCCCTCTAAGGGGCTGCCATAATTCATTAGCTCATGCTCAGGGCATGCTGTGTGTGCCCTAGCATCCTGAGTTACTGTATCCTGAAAATTCATTAGCTCATGCTCAGGGCATACTGCGTGTGCCCCAGCAGCCTGAGTCACTGTATCTTGAAAACCCCGTCAATGACCCCTTTGTGCTTGTGGGTCCCATGGCTCCTCTTCAACTGGCAGCCTTTGTGGCTGCCAGCCCAGGCGACTCAGCCTCTGGAGTGGGCCCAGGACCTGGTCCAGCTGACCTCCAGCCTCCCTTGGCTCTCTGAGCCCTGGTCTTCCCACTCCCCGAACTTCCCACCTGAATCGCCTGACGCACTCACACCCCCGGCAGACCCCGGCGGCTTTGATTACCTGGGGTCTTCTGCTCTCTCCCAGATGCTGGCCTCGCCTCGAGAGTCCACAGTGAGTTTGCTTCCTTTTCTGGACATGGATTCAGCTCAAGGGGTGCCCCCAGAGCCAGAACAGCTTGCTTTTCCAAAGCAGTATTTCAATAGGCTGACTCGACAACAAAGGCTACCAGAGGCCATTCCCGTGCTAGACGGGGATCAGGTTCAGCCCCTGGCTCTGCCTCCTCGACTGGAAGGAAAGATTCACCAGTCATTGGAAGCATTCGTTCTGCCGCTAGACAGTCAGGATTCACAAGGAAACAAGTTGATTGTTTCACCCCTGACCCCCAAGAAAGATCTAGCTCGGCGTCGACGGCTTCCTAAGGTTGGTGTTGGAACTCCAGACAAAGCGGCCAAGCTTCAGGGTCAAAATCAAGTGTTGCCGGCTGACTATGGGGTCTATCCTGGTGGTTTTCCTACGGAATCCCAGGAGAACCCAGGAGAACCTGCACAGCCCTCTGAGCAGGCTGAACCATCTCAATTCCTGCTGGAGGGCCAGACTCAAAATCCAGAGACTCAGGAGCCCATCCAATCCTCCTCCGCACAGCAAGAAGGACAAGCTCCGCCTCCACAGGCCGTTGAACCAGATGAACCTTCTTCACCCCAGCAAGAGGGCCCAGGTGCAGACCTGCAGCAGCCCGAGGAAGAAGCATCTCCGTTGCAGCAGGAGGCCCCCACTCAGAATCCATTTGCTACTGCAGAAGTAGTAGGTCAGGCATCAGTGTATCACAGTCTTAACACTCCATCCTCACCTCAGATTGTAGCTCTCCAAGCAAACTTCCCCAGCGTCACACTGAAACCTGCAGACACGGAGCTGACAGAAGCCTCAGGGGCAGGTGAGGAAGTTCAGTCTACTCCAAGCATGGAGCAGGCTCCAGCTCAGCCTCTGGGGCATCCTGAGGGAGTGGGACTCCCCTCAGCCCAACAAGAGGCCCCAGTGCAGACTCCGGAATTCCCTGGGAAGGTGGAATCTTGGACTCAAGAGGGTCTAGCTCAGACCTCAGATCTCCCTGAGGAGACTGGACCTTTCTCTACCCAAAACGATGCCACAGCTCAGCCCTCAGAGTATGCTGAGGAAGTCAGCCCATCTGTAGGCCAGCAGGGGGCCCCAGCTCAGCCTTCCGGCCTGCCTGTGAACACTGAATATTCCTCCAGCAATCAGGAGCAGCCTGCTCAGCCTTCCGAGTCTCCAGAGATCGAACCTTCTAGAAGCCAACTGGAAGACCCGGAGAAGCCTTCGGCACTCCCTGTGGAAGTCAAATCTCCAGTACAGCAAGATCCCCGAGCTCAAGCGCTAGAATCTCCTGAAGAGAATATCATAGCTCAGACTCCACAGATTCAGAAGGGGACGGACTGGTCTCCAGATCAGAATCAAGTTCACCGTTATAACCTGCCCAATGTTACCATCAAGCCTGCAGATGTGGCGCTGACCATAACTCCGGAGCCCACCATGGAGTGGGACTCTTCTCCAGTGCAGCAGGAGGGCTCTGCTCAGACTCCGGGCCCTTCTGTGGAGACAGAACCCTATATTAGTGATCAGGAGCAGCCCACTCAGTATGTTGAGTCTTCTGTAGAGAACAAACCCTCTCCAGCCCAGCAGGAGACCCCATATCAAACTCTGGGCCCTTCCCTGGAGACAGAAGCTTCTCCAGCCCAGCAGGAACCCCCAGAGCCGACTCCGGTCCCTTCTGCAGAGACGGAACCTTCCCCATTCCAGCAGGCACCCAGAGCTCACACTGCACGCCCTTCCGTGGAGGCAGAACCTTCTCCCCGTGAACAGGAGCAGATAGCTCAGTATGCGGAGGCTCTGGTGGAGACTCAGCCTCCTCCAGGCCCTCCCGTGGAGACAGAGCCTTCTCTCAGAGAACAGCAGCAGATTGCTCAGTACGCGGAGGCCCTGGTGGAGACTCAAGCTCCTCCAGGCCAGCTGGAGGCCCTAGCTCTGATTCCAGTCCCTCCTATGGAGACCGAACCTTATATCAGTGAGCAGGAGCAACCAAGGCGGCCCTCTGAGTCTTCTGAGGAGGTTGAATCTTCTGGAAAGAAGACAGAAGTCCCAGCCCAGCCTCCAAGTCATCACACAGTGACCATTTTACCTCCCGGTCACCATCAAGTTCAGCAGTACGACTTGCCCAATGTGACTACTAAACCTCCAGACCTGCAGCTGACCCTAACACCAAAACCTGAAGCAGAAGTGGAAACATTTCCAGTCAGCCATGAGGTCACAACAACGCAGGCCTCAGTCGCAGCTCTGCCTCCAACACCTCTTGAAGAGGTCGAACCACTGCCAATTCAATCTCCAGAAGTTATGCAGGATGAGAAACCCTCTACGACCCAGCAGGAGGAAACAGCTGAAATTTTACAGACCCCCGAAGAGGCTGCACCTTCTCCAATCCATCAGGAAGCCCAAGCCCATGCCTCAGTGTTCCCTACGGAGCCTGAGCCTTTGAAAGACCAGGAGGCAGACACAGCTCAGCAGCCAAAGCCCCCGGAAGAGGATGAGCACTCCCCACTTCCAGGGGTCCCAGCTCAGCCTGAAGAACTGAAGGAACCTTCACCAAGCCAGCAGGGGATTTCTGTTCCACCTCTAGAGCGCCCCGTGAGTGCTTACCAATTACCACTCCAACAGGGAAACACAAACCAGCCTTCAGATATCTTCCCAGAGATGAGTGATGCTACCCCAATGAATATGACATTTTCACCTCATATTCCAGAAGAAATACTCAGAACTCAGCATTTAAGGTTGTCTAAAACCAAACCAAAACATGTGGATATTGACCTTACCAGAACCCTAAAGCCCACTCCAGAGGTTTATCCTTACCCCAGTCAACAGGAAGGACCTGCCCAGCCTACAGTTCCCACCAAGCAAGTTGAATTTTCTCCAACCCAGCTTGGGCCTCCTCTTGCCAAGCCTCCGGCACTGCCTGAAAAGATGGAACTTTCTCGAGTTGAGCCTCTAGAGCCCCTCAAGGAGGCAGAACAAGCTCCAGTGCAAAATGTAGCCCCAGCCAAGCCACAAGACTTCCCTAACACTCAATCGTCTGCAACCCAGCAGGAGCTTCAAACTCAGCAACCAAACCTGACCAAAGTCACAGGTCAACCTTTGGATGTGGAACTCACCATAACTACACAACCTGGAATGGAAGGCGGACTTTCTCCAATCATGCAGGAGGCCCCAGTTCAGCTTCCAGGGCCATCTAAGGGGGGTATAGCTCAACCCCCAGGATATCAGGGGATGACAGTTCCAACACCAGCTCAGGATCAAGCTCCGTTTCCAAAATCACCCCGCATCACATTTCAACCTTTTGATCTGGCACTTACAATAACTCCACAGCCCATTACAGAGGCTGAACTTGCCACAAATGTGCAGGAGACTCCACCTAAAGAATCTGTAGCTCAGCCACCAGTGCATCATGAGGGTCAAAATCAACCTCCACTAACACCCAGTGTCACAAATCAACCTTTAGACCTGGCACTTACCATTACTACAGAACCTACTACAGAGGCTGAGCATCCTACAGACCTGAGCAAGACTACAGCTCCATCTCCAAACCTGACTCCAGTCACAACTCAACATCTGGACCTGGGACTCACCATAACTCCAGAAACCAGCAGTATGGTGACTGAACCCTCTACAGACATGCAGGAGACCTCCAGTCAACCTCCCACGGAGGGTGTAACCCAATCTCCAATACATCAAGAGGTGACAGTTCCAACACTGGGTCATAATCAAGCTCAATATCCAACATTGCCTCACATCACAGTTCAGCCTTTGGACACAGTGCTTACCATAAATGCAAAGCATACCAGGAAGGCTGAACATTCTACAGCCCTGAAGAAGACTAAAGTACCTCCCGTGCTCCATGAGGAGGTACTTTCACAACCAGACCAGGTTCAGGCTCAGCATCCAACCCTGACAGAAGTCACAGTTCAACCTTTTGATGTAGAACTTACCCTAACTCCAGAATCCGTTGTGCAGGGTGAACCACTCCCAACCATGCAGGAGACTTCAGGGCAGCCTCCAGGGCCACATAATGAAGTGGTCTATCAGCCTCCAGTTTATTATGAGATGGTAGTTCCAAAACCAAGTCAAGATCAAACTCCGCATCCAATGTCACCCAGTGGCACAGCTGAACCTTCGAAGTTAGAGTCAACCATAACTCAGGTACCCACTACACAGGATGAACATTCTACAGCCTTCAAGTCTATATCTCCTCCTCCTTATCCAATGTACCCTGAGGTGACATTTTCACCTCCAGTCCAGATTCAGACTCAGTATACAAACCTGCCTCAAGTCACAGTCAAGCCTCTGGACCTGGAAATTACCCAAACTCCACAACGTACTACAGAGGCTACACCTTCTACTACCATGCAAATGACCCTAACTCAGTCTACAGAGCCACTAAAGGAGCTCGTAACTCAGTCCCCAGGGGACAATGAGATGACAGTTCCAACAGCAGGTCAGCATCAAGCTCAGCACCCAACATCACCCAGTGTCATAGCTCAGCCTTCCAAGATGGAGCTAACCATAACTCTGGTACCCACTGCAAAAGCTGGCCATTCTCCATCCCTGAAGAAGACTACAGATCTACATCCAGGCCAGGTTCAGACTCAGCACTCAACCCTAACTGAAGTCACAGATCAACCCCTGAATGTGGCTGCCACCATAAATGTCTGTGAGCTCTGCACTTGCAAAGATGAGACACTTTCATGCACTGGCCTCAGCCCAGTGCAGAAGCTTCACAGAGTTCCTGTACCAGAGCCCAACAGCTACAATGGCACCTTCAGCATATTGTAAGAATCTCCCTTCCTCATGGTTCCCTACAGCCTGCCTGTCTCAGCAGCTTTTCCCCAAGATCTTCTGAGCCCTCCTCAAGTCCCCACCTTATGTTGACTCTCTGTGTGTGTGTTTTTTTTCTGGACAGGCAGAATTAGACAGTGAGAGAGAGAGAGACAGAGAGAAAGGTCTTCCTTTTTCCATTGGTTCACCCCCAAGTGGCCACTTTGCTTGTGAGCTTTCTTATCCTCCTTCTCTTCTTGGACTTGTGTCCCTTCTACAGTCTCATGTGATTGCCCTTACTCCTTTTCCTGATTCTTTATTCATTGACATTCACCATACTATTACCTCATTGCTTTACTCCCATTCTTAAACACAGCCCTCATCCCGACTTATTAGAGATGATACAACAGGTTTAAGGATAGATTCTGGAGCCAGGTTGCCTGGCTTTGAACACAGGTCTCCCAGGGATTAGCTTTGTGACTTTGGACAAGTTATTTAGCTTGGATTCAATATCCTCATCTGTAAAGCTGGCTTAAAGAATGGTGCGATGGATTGTAACAGAAAATAAAAATGCGTGACTCCACAGTCTTTCCCTGGATGACAGCGAGAATGGTGGTGGTCTATAAGGCAGAAGCACAGCAGTCAGAAAGAAGAGCCCGTTAGTGGGAGATGTGTTCAGTGTTAGGCACTTTTTATTGATGACATAAAGTAACCCGAGAGGACATATCCACCAGGAAGGTGAGCATACAGGTATCTGTTTTATTGCTGCTCCTGCTTCCAGGAAAATGTGTACCTAAAACAAATAGGTTCATTGTTGCTGAGGAGTGAGGACAGAGTTAAAGCTAAGCACTCACAGCAATTCAAAGTTGAAGCTAAATATAAGTCATTTAACAGCTTCTTGTAAACAAGTATCGATTATGAGCACCTTCCCCCTTTTTAAAAAGTGCATAGAATGTAGGATAAAATGTGAAAGTATGATCCCCCACACACCCTCATCATCCCCTGGTCCTCACTCTATCACCTGTAACTCAGGCTGTGTGTCTTTCCTTCCAACCTCCTCTCACTTTTTTTCCTATGGAGGTAATGCTTGGCTCCTGGCTCAGTGATCGGCACTTTTACCCTATGCTGTATTCCAAAAGGCTTTCCACATCAGCACCTTAGTCCCTCTGATTTTAAATTGTCTGTATCCATTCAGTACTTGGAAAGATTTCAGCAGAGGGCGCTTGGCCAAAGCACTGGTATTACCTGCATAGGTTTTCATTATTCTTATTGGTGACAATACATTTTGCCCATTTTTTTCTTGAATAATTTATCCTTTTCTCACTGATTTGTAGAAGTCAGTGTAGACACCTGAGTTATTTTGGTGAAAATACTTAATTTTCAAAGTGATTGACTGTCTTTACTGTCAAAGAGACTGGACAGAGACGAAGTTAAGCTTCTGAGAGGATGCTTCATTGTTTATGTCAGTGGCCCCTCATTATTTATTGAGTGAGCAAACTGGGAAGCAGAGAGCTATGGAACATAAAAGCACTGGTATTTATTAGAAAGCTGATAATATTTCTGTATTTCAATACTCCCCCATGAGGGTGCCATGATTTTTTTCCTCGTTCTGTTCATTCTTTTCCAACCCATTCAAGGATGTGAACTGTGTTCCTTTACAGAAATTTCCAAGGAAACTCGATTTCTTTCATTGATGAAAATGTATGGAAAGCATACCGCTGGGCTGAGACACTGTGAGTACACACTCCCAAACATGAATACACAAAACTAACTGCATTGTAAGAGCTTTCTTGTTTTACTATTTTGAGGTCAGTATGTCAGAAAAAGTATTCCCCTCTCCATGTCACAATCAACATCTGTTGATTATAATTCAATGGTTGTTTTAACAAGGCACAGAATTTGAAATAAGAAACTACTTCTATTTATTTGCATTTTATCAGTAATACCATTACATTCTTAGTAGATAAAAAGTGATAGGGATAGTGAAGACCTTCATTATGTCCTAACTCCCTACCTATGAGGTAATAATTACTGCTCTGAGTTTGGCATATATCCTTCCAAAAAATTACCTACAAACATATTTACATAGAGCATAATAGCTGTGTTGTGTGGTTTCTTTTTTTAACCTAAATAGTAACATCCTGCAACTTGGTTCTTTCACTTCATGGTTTCTCCTGGATTTCTTTCCCTCTTAGTACTCAGTCAGTTACCCTATTCATTTAACTCGTGCATGATATTCTATAGTATGGATGGCCATTTCACAGTTTACTTAATAATCCCTCTATTGATGGATTTTCGATTATGTCCACTTATGTATTGCGGCAAGGAAAATCCTTGTGCACACTTGTGAACATGGACAAGCATTTTGCAAAATAGAAGTCTAGAAAGAAAATGGGGCAGCTAGCACTGTGACATAGCGGAAAAGCCTCCGCCGGCCATGCCAGCATCCCATATGGGCGCTGGTTTGAGTCCTGGCTGCTCCACTTCTGATCCAGATCTCTGATATGGCCTGGGAAAGCAGTGGAAGATGGCCCAAGTGCTTGGGCCCCTGCACCCATGTGGGAGACCTTGAAGAAGCTCCTGGCTCCTGGCTTCGGATCAGCACAGCTCCGGCCATTGTGGCCAACTGGGGAGTGAGCCAGTGGATTGAAGACCCCTCTCTCTCTCTCTGCCTCTCCTTCTCTCTGTGTGTAACTTGACTTTCAAATAAATAAATAAATCTCAAAAAAAAGAATGAAAATGGATGAAGACTACGGAAATAGGAAATTTTAATTGTCTTCAGAAAAGCTGTGCACACATACTTACACTCCAGCTAACAGAATATAAGAACATTCATTTCCCTTCATCCTTTTTAAAAAGATGTATTTGTTTACTTGAACTATGGGAGTGGGGGGAGGGGGAGATAGAGCGAGAGCAAATGAGAGAGTGAGAGAAAGACAGAATCTTCCATCCACTGCTTTATTCCCCAAATGCCCAAAACAGCCATGGCTGGGCCAGGCCAAAGCTAAGATCTAATACTTGATTCTGGGTCTCCCACAGGGATGACAAGGAATCAAGCACTTGGGCCATCATCTGCTGCCTCCTAGGTGCACTAGCAGGCATCTGGCTCAGAAGCAGAGGGCCCAAGACTTTAACCAGGCTCTCCAATATGGAATTTACGCTTCTCAAGTGACGGCTTAGCCTGCTATGCCCCAACACTGACTCTTCCCTTCACCTTTTCACCTCGGGATGCTCTTTGTCTTTTTGCTAATGTGACTGGCAAATAAAAGGGTTCCCAGCTGAATCTGGATTTCTCTGATTACTCATAAATTTAAATGTCTTTATATACTTATTGAACATCTATGTTTTGTTGAGGTTTTGTCCACTGTCCATTTGTTGAATTATCTTTTCCTTACTGATTTTTGAAAGGAATCAGTTTAGACTCCCAATTTTGGGGGAAAATACTTAACATTCAAAGTAATTAACTAAAAATAAAAATCTATCATGTCACCTAGGCCAGTGAACTAGAAATTTTGAAGTGCTGAGTGTAACATAATAAAAAAAAGGAATTAATTGACATTTTTCATGACAGTTTGCGTGTTATATCACTGGGACAACTTGTACAGACATCATAAATTATTTCTGAATACAAACAAGACATATAACAGACAAAGGAGAAGGGTTATGATCACTTTAAGATAAATTTTCCCAGGGCCTGTGCAGTGCTGCAGTAGTGCAGTGGGCTAAGCTGCTACTTGCGGCGCCGGTATCCTGTACGGGCACCAGTTCTAGTCCCAGCTGCTCCACTTTAAATCCAACTCTCTGCTATGGCCTGAGAATGCAGTAGAGGATGGCCCAAGCACTTAGGTCTGTGCACCCATGTAGGAGACCCCAAAGAGGCTCATGGATCCTGGCTCCTGGCTTCCAATTGGCCCAGCTACAGCCATTGCAGCCATTTGGGGAGTGAACCAGTGGAGAGAAGACCTTTCTGTCTCTCCTTCTCTCCATCTGTAATTATAACTCTGAAACAAATAAATAAAATCTTTTTTAAAAAAGATAAAAGTTTCCCCTTAGCCTACTATCTCATTTCTGATGGGAAAATGCTAGAATCAGGCAGTTGTGACTTTTAATTTATGATGTTTCTTAAATACAATACACACAGTTTGTATATATTTTGGTTATGCTTCGTTTAAAGATGTCCCAAACTTGTAAGAAAAATCAAAGTCAGGGCTGGCACTGTGGCATAGCAGGTAAAGCCACCACCCACAGTGCCAGCATCCCATATGGGTGCCGGTTCGAGTCTCAGCTGCTCCACTTCTGATCCAGCTCTTTGCTATGGCCTGGGAAAGCAGTGGAAGATGGCCCAAGTCCTTGGGCCCCTGCACCCACATGGGAAGACCTGGAGGAAGCTCCTGGCTCCTCATTAGCACAGCTCCAGCCTTTGTGGCCAATTGGGGAGTGAACCAGTGGATGGAAGACCTTCCTCTCCCCTCTCCCCTCTCCCTTCTCCCCTCTCCTTCTCTCTGTGTGTAACTCTGACTTTCAAATAAATAAATAAATCTTTGGAAAAAGGAAAAATCAGAGTCATCTGACACAAAAGTAAATAACACTAGTTTCCTCTGAAGAGTGAAGACGGGAGTTGGAAAGGCTAAGGGATAAAGGGAAGGGGAAGAAAATTTAATTTTTCTTATTTGAGAGGCAAAGGCAGCATGCTATCATACACTGTTCACTCCCCAGATGCCTGTAGTGGTGAGACTGGGTCAGTCAAACTCAGGAACCTCAAACTCAGTCTTGTTCTCCTACATAGATGGCAGGGATTTAAATACTCAGCCATCATTACTGCCTCCCTGGTCAACCTTAACTTGTAGCCC
Source organism: Oryctolagus cuniculus (assembly GCF_051225735.1). NCBI lineage: Eukaryota > Metazoa > Chordata > Mammalia > Lagomorpha > Leporidae > Oryctolagus > Oryctolagus cuniculus. The sequence continues at coordinate 64,471,316 of NC_142883.1, read as the reverse complement.
CGGCATACCTCAAACATGGGGCTTCGGTAGTAGGGCTTGGGGAAAAAACAGAAGGAAATGGCAGTTCTGCCAATCTTGGTGCCTCCCAGTGTTAGGTTCTAACAGGGACATTGTGACCTACAGAGCAGACATTACATTTATGATTTGGTGGGAAGGACGGATAGGTGTATAGAGATGGACAAAAAAGGGAGAGTGGGAAAAATGGTTTAAATTAAAATACAACAGACATTGCCACCCTAGAAGTAAATTAGAATCTGGGTATTTAAACAGCACCATTACCAAAGTTTCCTCTACATACAGACTTAGTCCTATGAAGCAAACAGCTGCAGTTAGTTGTCATTTTGATTCAGAAGTACCTCTTTCATTTTCCAGAATCCTCAGTGAAAATGACTTGACTGAATTACATAAGGACTCATTTGAAGGCCTGCTATCCCTCCAACACTTGTAAGTCAGTTAATCATACTTATTTATGAGATTTTAGTTACATTATCTAGGAAACAAATATGGGTCCCAGCTGGATAATCTCTAAGGTTTCTTCTGGAAGTCTACACTGTAGGGTCTCATATCTCTAACATGGAATACCTATTATGTGCTTTGTGGTTTTTTTTTTTTTGACAGGCAGAATGGACAGTGAGAGAGAGAGAGAGAGAGAGAAAGAGAGAAAGGTCTTCCTTTGCCATTGTTTCACCCTCCAATGGCCGCCGCGGCCAGTGTGCTGCAGCCGGCGCACTGCACTGATCCGATGGCAGGAGCCAGGTGCTTCTCCTGGTTTCCCATGGGGTGCAGGGCTCAAGTACCTGGGCCATCCTCCACTGCACTCCCTGGCCACAGCAGAGAGCTGGCCTGGAAGAGGGGCAACCAGGACAGAATCCGGCACCCAGGCCGGGACTAGAACCCGGTGTGCCGGCGCCGCAAGGCGGAGGATTAGCCTAGTGAGCCACGGATTATATTTGTATTTAATTTACAAGCAATGGATGAAATTGGATCCAAGGTCTGTCTTCATACAGGTCCTAAGTTAAGAATGAGTTTTATATTTATAAAGGACTGTATAGAGAAACAAAGAAACAAGAAAATGCAACAGAGACAATATGTGGCCCACCAAGTCTCAAACATTTATCATCTGGCCTTTACAAACAAGGTTTGAACAAGTTGGTTTAATACAACAAAGGGAAGAAAACATAAACCAACAACATTAATTTGAATGCTGTCAACTGAAAGTTGTTAGATGATCTAATCTTGAATAAGTTAACCTTTTAATGATTTCTTTTTTTATCTTTTATTTAATGAATATAAATTTCCAAAGTACGACTCATGGGTTACAATGGCTTCCCCCCCCCATACCGTCCCTCCCACCCACAACCCTCCCCTTTCCCACTCCCTCTCCCCTTCCATTCACATCAAGATTCATTTTCGATTATCTTAATATACAGAAGATCAGCTTAGTATACATTAAGTAAGGATTTCAACAGTTTGCTCCCACACAGAAACATAAAGTGAAATATAATAGATGATTTTTTTAAATGATGATGAAATCAGATCAGACCTATTGTCATGTTTAATCCCAGTGAGAGTCAAGTTGGGAATTGATAATTTCTTTCTTTTTTTTTTTTTTTCCAGAAGATCAGTTTAGTGTACATTAAGTAAAGATTTCAACAGTTTGCACCCCCATAGAAACACAAAGTGAAATATACTGTTTGAGTACTCGTTATAGCATTAAGCCTCAGTGTACAGCACATTAAGGACAGAGATCCTACATGAGGAGTAAGTGCACAGTGACTCCTGTTGTTGACTTTACAAATTGACACTCCTGTTTATGGCATCAGTAATCTCCCTATGCACCAGTCATGAGTTTCCAAGGCTATGGAAGCCCCTTGAGTTCTCCGACTCTTATCTTGTTTAGACACGGTCATAGTCAAAGTGGAGGTTCTCTCCTCCCTTCAGAGAAAGGCACCTCCCTCTTTGAAGACCTGTTCTTTCCACTGGGATCTCACTCACAGAGATCTTTTTGCCAGAGTGTCTTGGCTTTCCATGCCTGAAATACTCTCATGGGCTTTTCAGCCAGATCCGAGTGCCTTTAGGGCTGATTCTGAGGCCAGAGTGCTATTTAGGACTCCGCCATTCTATGAGTCTGCTGAGTATCTCACTTCCCATGTTGGATCACTCTCCCCTTTATTTATTCTATCGGTTAGTGTTAGCAGATACTAGACTTGTTTATGTGCTCCCTTTGACTCTTAGTCCTTTCATTATGATCAATTGTGAACTGAAATTGATCACTTGGAATAGTGAGATGGCATTGGCACATGCCACCTTGATGGGATTGAATTGGAATCCCCTGGTATGTTTCCAACTCTACCAATTGGGGCAAGTCAGCCCGAGCATGCCCCAAATTATACATCTCTTCCCTCTCTTATTTCAATTAAGGAACTATTATACCCATGTTGGAAATAGATAATTAAAACAATAGCTACATAATATTGGGAAGTGCACATCATTAATCCTTATTAGGCTAATTACTGGGCCTCTTCAGCAAATAGATTCTTGTCTCAAAAGTACAAGGCTTAAGGAACATAGCAGCATGTGATACTCACAACACTCCTTTGAATGATGATCAGAACTTCTAGGCCATACGGGGACAACCACATCTGCATGGTTCCTCTTGAGCACCTTTCCCATCTGGGCTCCGGAACCTTGCAAACATGGTTTGGAGAAAAACAAATGAGACTACTGCTGGTAGAATAGGCCCTTCATTGTTTCTGATGGAAAATCCTTTGTAGCCTAATTAGTTTATGCTAGTGTATGTATTCACTTCATTTTCAAAATGCCAATCAATTGTCTAAAGCTGAAAGAGAAAGCCAAACACTTTGCCTAGTACTGGAGACACATAAATGAGTAAGACAGGATCCCACCTTCCCAAGAGCTCACAATCTTGCAGGGGAAACAAATACACAAGCTCAAACCAATACCCAACAAGCACTATGTAGCTGACGGAGTGCTGCAGAGGGACCAGGGAATAATAAAACCACACTGCTTTTTAAAAATTCACTTTTCCTTCTTCTACCTACTCAACCATTCCTTCATTTATTAAACACCTGAGTCTATTTCCATGAGTCAGTTTTAAACATAGTGGGCAATGTAGATGAGCAAGGCCAAATCCATGCTTTCAAGAAGTTTATGCTCTGGGGAAATGGAAGGCACAAGTAACGATATCAAAAGAAATGGATATAGAGTCCAGACAAGGGAGAAGACTTTGGGCTGGGTCAGGGATGATGGAACCAGGGAGCAATGCCAGTTGAACAGGACTTCCAAGGGGGCAGTGGGCATCATCAGACGTCGTGGAGAGAATATCGTGGGAGAAAGGGAAAACATGGAAGCTTCTGAGGCACAGAGATGCAGGGAAAGCTGGAGGGTGAAGCCAGGTCTTCCAGGCCTTTGAATGCTGAGCAAGAGTCACCACGGGGAACCATGCTGTCACAGCAGTGCTCTAAAACAGACTTGAGCTTGCACCACAGTTACCTGGGGCTCTGAACCCTACCCCCACAGTAACTGCCTGAGTCGGTCTAGAACAGGGCTGAGAATCTGCCTCTTCTGTAAGCACCTAGTGATGTTGGCCTCGGAGAGTCACTTAGGGCAAGTCCCACTGGTGACTCTGGGTGGGACAGGGGAGAGAAGATTCTAGAGATGGAGCCACCAACAGATGAGTTGCAGGTGAAAAGTGAGGGTCAAATTGTAATCAGTGGAAGTAAGAGTCCTCTACCACCAAGAGTGTTTTCGAGTGGGAATCCAGTGTCGTGCTGTTTTCTGACGGTTCTATCATGGCTTTCATGGACTATCAAGCAACAAGCAACAAATAAATTTCCTTTAGTATGACAGAAAGTGTAATTCTGAATCAGTTCAAAATAATGAATTAATTAGAGAACCAATTTCATTTCAAATGATTCAAAAGGGCATCTTTTTTTCTGGTATTGAATGAAGTTAGAAAACTAGGACTAAACCAGGAAAGGTGTGAAAATGTGAGTATTCTTTGGAATATTAGACATTAAAAATGGAGATGACAGCTTTGCTCCTTGTTTCAAATGGATGAAGACTATGAAAGTTCATCTAATCAATTCTGCACTCAGGAAAGTTTACCACCACAATCTATCAAGATCTATAGTTGTGTATGTCATTGTTGAAGGTTCTAACAGTGAGACTATTAGGAGAGGTTGTAAGAAGGGGTAGTATCTCCAGAGGGTCAAATACAAGTCCAAAGCTTTACAGTTTAGGTAAAAACTGCATATCCAACATTATCAAATGCAAATTTTATTATCCCCACTGACTATATAGGTAATAGCTAACCAAGGCAATGTTTTCCTTTTCCTAGAGATTTATCCTGCAATAAAATAGAGTTTATCGAAAGACGTGCATTTGAGTCACTCCCTTTTTTGCAGTCTATGTAAGTTACAATTTCATCACATTTGGAATTTTAATAAATCTTCACTGTTCACCTTGAAATAGGGTTAAGATTCTACTTTACATTTGTAGTAGAAGGTTGCTAAAATTCTGTAACAGGTCCTTTTCCTCTCTAGCAAAAATACTATCAGGTACAAAGGTCAGAGTGAATCCCACAGAGCAGGGCTTCTCAGCCAACATGATTTTGCATTCAGGTAACAGCTTGCAGCCCTGCACGTGCTGCTGACACTGCGTGAGCTAAGCCCAGCCTGCTGTTAAGCCACTTACTATGTACAGGACAAACCTCCACAAGAAAAGCATTATCGAGTCCAAAATGTCAATAGCATTCAAGTTGTGAAACTCTGTTCCAGAGAAATAAAGATCACACAGTACAAGTATGTCATGTAATATGAAAATAATATGATGAAATTTAATGTAAATGTGCAAGTATAATTCAGAAACCAAATCTTCCAGTACCAGTAAATTCTTTAGTGTGTAGATAAAATGTGGAAGTATTGTTTCATCTATAAAAATTAGAATCACTCCTGAAAGAAGAGTATTCTGAAAATATTTCTTTTTTTCTTCTTCATTCTCTTTCACTCGTGTCTTTTTTTGTAGAAATCTTGGTTGCAATTTACTGACAGAACTGAGCTTTGGGACATTTCAGGCGTGGCATGGAATGCAGTTTTTGCACAATGTGTAAGTGCAATAGATGATGAATACATATTTAAAAACAATTTGTGTATAAAAATTGTATATAGTTATGCTTATCTGGGTATTAAGCCCTGTATATAAACTCTGCAAAGAAGGTCTTCATTTCCATTTTTTTTCCAAAAATCTAACACAAAGTACTCTGGGAGAAAAAGGTTCTGGTGCTTTCTCAGGGTTACCTGCTTTTAAATCCTAATGCAAAAATAATTCCTGGGACCCAGCCAAAGGGCACATCTCTCCCCATCACCCACCCAGATCATAAGCTTTTTCCAAAATGTATTTAGCTCTCAATTTATAAATTATCTGTGGATACTAATAACTTTTGAAATAGGAAGAAGTGGCATATATGTTAAACTGTAGTGTTAAAAAAAATAAGAAAATACACTGCTCTAGCCTAATCCCACATATTTTGTCCTGACTAAACTGCAACAGAAAGTGAGTTTTATTCACTTTCAACTCAACAATTCTGTGACGTTCAATGGCCCAAGGGAATTTTAGATTCAAGATACAGATTCTCCACTAAACCTGATGTTGAAAGACTATCCACCTGTTCTGTAGTTCAGAATCCCAGTCATAACCATTCTGGTTATGAGGGAAGGTTTTAGGATGTGTGGAGGATGGACCAACAGTGCCTGCAGATCTTGGGGAAGAACACTGAGAGTCTGTTTTTCCTATATCCATACACTGGGGAGCTGGTTCCTGGAGCCCCAACACCAAGTGGTTTTGGTAGCATCAGTAAAAATGGCCTCAACATATATCATTCCATTAGATTCCCTCCTAAGGGACTGAGTTCCAGTACAGTTTTCTGTAGACAACACAGGGAGAAAATCTGTGGAATCACAGCATATGAAAAGTAATGAATTCATTTAAGAACATTCACTGAGTGCCAGGCCCACCGAGTGCCAGGTGCTGTATTAAGTGCTGGGGGTACAAACTGGAACAGGACAGAAGCTTTGTCTCCAGAGACTTTCATGCCAGCAGGGGGAAGTTGGACATTGATGGGAAAATGAGTGACAGCCATGCTAGCATCTGTGCAGCAAGGCCAGAGAGAGGAGCTGAAAAAGTAGGAGCAGAGCTAGGGATGGCGCACAGTGCACGAGGCACCAGTTCATTTATCTCAAGATTCTGTGTCCATCTTAAGCCAAAGAAAAAAAGCATTTGCTTCATGGTGATGCAAAAACCAGAGCTAGCTGGTATTGGAAACTAATTCTCTTATCATGCGATCTGAACATATCTAACTCGTGGTTGCTTCAAAAATTGGCACAATGGCTGTAATACACCAAGTGTGTGTTGGGAGCTGGTCTCCTTTATTTGGGGACATATTCTTTTATTAGACAAAGCAAATCTGCTTCAAGGAAACTTTTGGTATCACCGTTGCCCCAGGAAGACACCAGTGATCTTATGACCAAAGACGAGGGTTTTTAAAGTGAAAACAATGCTGTTCACTGCATTACACAGTCCAGAAAAGAGTGCCAGCTGAGCTGGATTCATCATGAACTGGAGTCTAAGCTTCAAGGCTTTACGCTTGCACGTGCCCCTTCCAAGGTCCTGGGAGGGGCTGGAGCAATTTTTATATTCATAATTCTGCATGTTTCATTATAAGGGATTCCCCAAATTAGGTTAAGCTCACGCTCAGCAAAATCTGCATTCACCGTTACTTTGCATGTACTACATGCAGCCCAGTAAACATTCTTCTGAATGAAGCCTCTGTGTAAACTGCAGTGTGGTAGGATCAGTCTATTGTGAATCTGAAATCCACCTCAAAGACATGCCAAGAGCTTACCAGTGACATAACTCTCTTCGAATATTAATACTCATCAAATCTTTCAGTGAAATCAGAAATGAAATATATTATGGAAAATCAGCAGTAATTGATAATTCTAAACATTAAGTATACTTTATTTCTTCTGCTTCATTCATGTGCATTAAATCTTAACTCATTGGCTTCTTTCTAAAAATTGTTTTAGTCACTTCATTGGTTCTCACAATACAAGTTTCATAGTTTAGTAGTGGAAGGACTCTAGAGTGTAGAGAGGGGCTCCCTTACCCAGACAGAGCACACCCACATGCTCACTCATCTGTTACTCACAAGCACTGTGGGTGACTAGGAGGAGAGTCCAGGCTTTCTCCCTCCTCGGATATTCACCCCACTGCTGACACTGTAGGTGAGCTGGGTGTGGTCGTACACTGAAGGTCAGCCATGGGCATCGCCTCCTTCAGGCAAGCTGTGGATACACCTGCATTTGCACACTGCTGGCACAGTCCTCCCTCTGCGGTGTGTCCTGGAATCCAAACAGCATCTCCCCAAACTCAGAGAGAGGCATAAACCTTACAGATGAAGAGAACAACTCAGGTCTGCCCTTTGGGGTGTTTTGTAAGGGTTCACAAGTTTTCACATTGTCACTTCCTGCAACTATTACACTTTTCTTCTCATAATCTTTTCATCTGCACCATATTCTCATCTGTGTAGCAAGAGGTCTTCTTTTCTCTTAAGGTAATTCTTCCTCTGCACCGTATGCTTCTCTTAAAGTATTCTCTTCATTGGCTTTAGGGTTTTTTTGTTCTTTTACTTTTTTCTTTAAGATTTATTCATTTATTTGAAAGTCAGCGACACGGCTGGTGCTGTGGCACAGCAGGTTAATGCCCTGGCCTGAAGTGCCAGCATCCCATATGGGTGCCGGTTTGAGACCTGGATGCTCCACTTCCAATCCAGCTCTCTGCTATGGCCTGGGAAAGCAGTGGAAGATGGCCCAAGATTCTGATAGCTCACTGGGATGCACTTTGGAGGAGCTCAGCTTCATTCTGCATGCTCATCTCCATTCATTCTCTCTCTCTCTCTCTCTCTCTCTCCCTCTCCCTCTCTCCCTCCCTCTCTCCCTCTCTCCCTCCCTCCCTCCCTCCCTCTCTCCCTCTCTCCCTCTGTCCCTCTATCCCTCTCCCTCTCTCTCCCTCACTCTCTCTGATACTGGGCATACAGGCTATTTTTTTTTTGAGAGTTTGAGTTTTTTTTTGTTGTTGTTGCTCATTTTACACATACTTCTCTTTTCTCATTATAATTCCTGATTTGGTTCAAATGTAGACAAAATAACTTAGACAAAGTTCAAACATTATCCAATAGTCATGTGGTTACATATGACTTTGAGTATGCAAGTAATACATCTCATAATTTAAAAAAAATTTGAGAAGCAACAAATTAAAAATAAAATTAATCCACAATCCAAAAACCTAAACCCAAATATTGCTAAGACATCAGTCTATTCCTAAAGCAGATGTTTCTTTTTTTTAACTTTTATTTAATAAATATACATTTCCAATGTACAACTCCTGGATTGTAGTGGCTTTCCCCCCCAATAACCTCCCTCCCACCTGCAATCATCCCATCTCCCATTCCCTTTCTCATCCCATTCTTCATCAAGATTCATTCTCAATTATCTTTATATACAGAAGATCAACTTAGTATATACTAAGTAAAGATTTCAGCAGTTCGCACCCACACAGAAACACAAAGTATAAAGTACTGTTTGAGTACTAGTTATACCATTAATTCACATAGTAGCACACATTAAGGACAGAGATCCTACATGGGGAGTAAGTGCACAGTGACTCCCGTTGTTGATTTAACAATTGACACTCTTATTTATGTCAGTCATCACCCGAGGCTCTTGTCATAAGCTGCCAAGGCTATTTTTAAGGCTAACACTGAGCTTGCCAGGGAGGAACTGTCTAGGGCAAGTTAAATACACAAAACCCACACAAATCTCACTATTCTTACAGAAAGTCAGCCAATTTTCTTGAGTAAATGCCCCACAGGTGGCTGCAAGCCTTTGGTTAAATTTCCAGAATTATCAAAAACTTGATTCTGACCACTTTTACCATTTTGTTGTTCCCTTTATGAAGGGATAAATTTTCAAATGTTCTCACTCCACTGTTTACATAGGTTTCCACTGATGTCACCTACAACATGCTTTTAAATCTCTAGTCTCAATGACTCTGAGCTAAATATCTAATTGTGGGATAAGATTAGGGAAAAGGAATAAAAAGAGAAACTAATTTTCATGAGCGCTATCCTGAGAAGGTTGATGAAATTTTCAAAGTACTTCTATATTTAGTCATCTCAAGCTTCAGATTAAAGTGACAAATATTTGGACCCTTTTCTGCACACATATTAGACACAGTCTGGGGCAGGACTGAGCTCCAGCTCCAGCTTTGCTTCTTACAAGTGCAGTGACCTACAACAAGTTACACAGCCTCTGTGACCCAGCACAATATATATCACAATAGGCTACTGGGGTACAATACCTATCACAGAGGTTATTGGGAACATCCAGTGTTGAATGCTGAACACAGATGCTTGGCAGCCCAATCAATATCATCTGTAAGAATTATTATTTTCACAGTCTGTAACAGTACAGTATGTTTTTGAGTAGAGTTAAACTAAAGGCAGTTTTTTTACCTGTTTTTGTTTTTGTTTGCTTGCTTTAAAAAATTTAAAAATCTATTACAACATTTAGGAATGAAATTTCCCACAACATGAATTTATTCATTGTATTGGTATGGAAACAAAATGTGATTTCTTTACTCAACAAATATTTATTAACCATGCAGCAAATTTCAGGCACTATGCCACACACAGGCATAACAAAGACAATAACAATATCCCTGCCCTCAAGGAGCTACAGGCCAGGAGACTGACAGGCCAACAGGTGATGACAAGCAATGTAACAAAGACTGTGATGTGATGTGATGCAATGTGACGTGATGATGTGGTGTGATGTGATGTGATGTGATGTGAAGATGTGTGATGTGAAATGAGAACACCAGTGGAAGAACGTGACAAGAGTATGGCTTTGACGTGGGTTCTTTTTCCATCAACTAAATGAATTAAGTCATGGCTTGTTTAAAATTTCTAAAGATGAAAGGCAAGCACCTTGAATTATGGAGAACACAGGATTAGTGTTTCCTACACAAAAAAGGGCTTCCCTATCAGTGTGGTCACTTCTATACGTCTTTCTTTTTTAAGACACAGACAGCTCCCATCCACTAGTTCATTTCCCAAATACCTGCAATGGCTCGGGCGAGGCTAGGCCAGGCCCAGGCTGAAGCTGGGAACCAGAAACCAGTCCACGTCTCCAAGTAGGCAGCAGAAACTCAACCAATTGAGCCATCACCACTGCCTCCCAGGGTCTGCATTAACAGGAAGTTGCAATTAGAAGCTGGAACTGGGAATCAAACCCAGGCATCTGATTTGAGACGTAGGTATCCCATCTGGGTGTTAATTGCTAGGCAAAACACTGGCTCCACTTCTAAGGCTTTTCACCTAAAAAGTTCTTTTGCATACTTTTTGTTTATTATGCATTTTTTTGTATCTTTTCTCTTTCTCTTTCTCTTCTCCATTCATCCTCTAAGAGACATAGGTAGTTCCCAAAGAACAAGTGCTTTTTGAATTCTAAGGGTGATTTATAAGTACACAGAAAGTAATTTTAAGCCTAAAATGTCTACACAAAAAAGAATATAATTTCTCATACAATCTTGTGCTTATTGAAAGGCCAATAACTTTAATTCCATTGCATTTTTCAGAAATCTCAATCGTAATCCTCTGACAAATGTTGAAGATTCGTATCTTTTTAAACTGCCAGCATTAAAATATCTGTAAGTATTAAACTAATCCTTTTTTATTTTCATCAAACATTAAATATTTGAGATTGAGGCTAAAAAGTCATGATTTTAAATTAGATTACTGAAAAAAAAATAAATTAGGTTACTGAAAAAAAGTTATTGACTGAGGCAAGAACTGAGAAAGAATTTATCATGGGAAAGACAGCTGGCAGGGCAAGACAGTGTTACATGCAAATGCATGTTAGGAATACCATTTATCCCAAGCAAAGAGGTATAGATGTAAATTTTTTAAAGAAAAAAATAAGAATTAAAAGAGGTCAGTGTAGTATAAAATGAAAAATAAGACAATGGCAGAAAAAGGTGTAGGTTCTACTCTTCAATGCCAAGGTCATTAATCTGATGATGCAAATAGTAAAGTCATTTCAACCAGGGCTTTCTGGAACGGTCTCCATGACAAACTCTTGAGCTGTCTTGCTTTATAGAGAAGCCAAAACTGATGTAACCACATCTTCCTGAAACAACCTTTTTAAGGACAGATCTTTTTATTGAGGTCCACACCATGAATGTTTGGGCTTTCTCCTTCAGAGACTTGGGAACAACACAAGTACCACTTACCACAGTTGAGAACATCCTCATGATGACTCTTCAATTGGAAAACCTGTAAGTTATCTTTTTCTTAGGTTTATTTCCATGTAAGTCTGTAGACTTGTTTTCTTAAGTCAGGCTTATGGAGGTATAATTTTTATGTATTTCAATTCACACTGTAAAGTTTGCTGAGTTTTGGCAAACACGTGGTTATGTAACCACCACCAAATTCCGGATGTAGAACATTTCTATCAACCCAAAAAGGTCCCTCATGGTCCTTTCCAATCGATCGTCTGCTCCCATCCCCAGACCCAGGCCCTCAAACCACTCACCCTGTTTCTATTCTTGTAGTTTTTCTTTCCACAGAGTCTTATAAGCAAAATCATGTAGTAAGTGTAGCCTCTTGTGTCTGGCTCCTTTTACTCAGCATAATCCTTTAGAGATTAAACTACTATTCATGTTGCTGCCTCTACCTATTGCTGAGTAATATTCCAATTGTGTAGTTACACCAGTTTGTTTATCCATTTCATCAGTTTATATAGAACTGTGTTTTCCAACTTTTTGCAATTATAAATAAGGCTGCTAGCAGCACTCACATGCAGGTCTGTGTGTGAATATGTGTCTTCATTTCTTTGGTGTAAATATCTAGGGGTAGGACAGTGCATTACCTACTAAGCGTATATTTAACTGTTTAACACACAGCTAAACTGTTTGCCAAGTAGCTGCTGCAGTCTGCACTCTCACCAACAATGTTCAAGAGTGGCACTTGCAACATGTGTTGTCCCAGTCCTCAGATTTCAACTTTTTTTTTTTTTTTTTTTTTTAGATTTCAACTTTTTTAACAAACATTTAGAAACTGGACGTTGTGGCACAGCATTAAGATACCACTTGGGGGGCTGGCACCGTGACTCACTTGGCTAATCCTCCGCCTGTGGCACCGGCATCCCATATGGGCACCGGGTTCTAGTCCCGGCTGCTCCTCTTCCAGTCCAGCTCTCTGCTGTGGTCTGGAAAGGCAGTGGAGGATGGCCCAAGTGCTTGGGCCCTGCACCCGCATGGGAGACCAGGAGGAAGCACCTGGCTCCTGGCTTCAGTTCAGCACAGCTCCGGCGGTAGCAGCCATTTGGGGGGAGGTTGGGGGGTGAACCAATGGAAGGAAGACCTTTCTCTCTGTCTCTCTAACTCCACCTGTCAAATAAATAAATAAATAAAAAGATAGCACTTGGGATGCCTGCATCCCATATCAGAGTGCCCAGTTTGAGTCCCAGCTACTCTGCTTCCAGCTAATGTGCACCCTGGGAGGTAGCCAATGGTAACTCGAGTATTCTGGTCTCTGCCACCCATGTAGGAGACCCACACACTGAGACCTATATCCTTGGCATAGTCCTGGCCCAACCCTGGCTGTTACCAGCATTTGGGGAAGTGAACCAGCAGATGGAAGGTCAATCAATCAATCTCTCTCTCTCTCTCTCTCTCTCTCTCTCTCGTTCTTTCAAATAAGTTAAAAAATAAAACTTTTTTAATGTAGCTTTTATGCTAGTAGATATATAGTGGAATCTCTATATTTTTTTTAGTATTTAAAAATAGTTACTTGAGAGTCAATCAGTTCTCTCACCAAATGCCCACCATGACCAGCACTGGGCTGAAGCTGGAATTGACAGCTGGGAATTCAACCGAGACCTCTCACTTAGGTGGCAGGAACCCCAATTACTCAAGCCAAAGAAAGGCAGAAGAACTATATTAGCAGGAAGCTGGAATCAGGAACCAGAGAGAAGAATCAAATGCAAGTGCTCAAATGCGGGACTCAGTCATCCTAACGCTGGCACCTTGGGTACACTCACTGCAGTTTAAACTTGCACTACTCTAATGACTGACGATACTGTTGTGCAAATATCTTTACCAAGTGTCTATTCAATCTGTTCCCATGTAGTAATTTGATGTTAATCTTAGGGAGTTTTAAGAGTGTTTTATATGCTCTGGGTATGAGTACTTTCTCTCAGATGTATGTTTAGTAAATACCTTCTCTCTGGTTGTAAGTTATCCTTCCACTCTATTAATTGTATCTTCTGAAGAGTAGAAGTTAATTTTTTTTAATGTTGGTGAACCTATAGCAACTTTTTATCTTGTATGGTTTGTCCTTTTATTCTGCCTTTCCTGAAAAAATCTTTCAAATAACCCATTGTCTAATCTAAAGTTACAGAGATTTTCTCCTGTTTTCTTGTAGAAACTGTAGAGTTACATTTAGGTCCATGATCCTTTCTAGTTAATTTTCATGCAGAGTTTGAAGTATCTCAAGTTTTGAAGTTTTAAAAAGGATTTCCTTAGAGCCCTATTCCGACATTTTACCATAAACTCACTGCAACTTCCATTGTGACCTCCCCCCTGCCAATTGGACAAGCTAAACAGAAACTATGATAAGGCTAGTTGAGCGGACTCCACAAGATAAGAATGGGAAAGGCCTCTCACAGCATACCCTGCCCTAATCACTTCTGTCAGATCACCTCCTTGACTAACTTTCCCACATCATCAAGTCCACTGGTTTCTGCTCTAGCCTCCTCTTCCTCAACCTTGGGCAGCATCTGCCACAGTGGATCCTCCCAGGTCAGTGAGAGGCCTTCCTCTCCAAAGAGTCAAAGCTCTCATCATCAACAAGCTTTCTCAGTTAGCCAAGGCTATGGTGTTCTAGCTGCTTTTTTCATACTTGACCATCAGTGGACAGGAAAAGTGCTAGCATTTTCTGGAGCCATGTGCAACCAAGGCTATAAAAACCTGAAAGCAATTGTTACACTGGAGTTCATTATTGGAAGTCCTCAGGAGTTTAGACAAAGCAGGCCAGCTCACTTGTGTCATGACTCATAGGCGATGGTCCTTAATGCATTCTTAAAGACTTACTTATTTATTCGAAAGGCAGAAACACATGTAGGGTTTTTTTTTTTTTTGCCAGAGTGTTTTGGCTTTCCATGCCTAAAATACTCTCATGGGCTTTTCAGCCAGATCTGCGTGCCTTAAGGGCTGATTCTGAGGCCAGAGTGCTGTTAGGACATCTGCTGTTCTATGGGTCTGCTGTGTATCTCACTTCCCATGCTGGATCGTTCTCTCCCTTTTTTATTCTATCAGCTAGTATTTGCAGACACTAGTCTTGTTTATGTGCTCCCTTTGGCTCTTAGTCCTATCATTATGATCAATTTGAACAGAAATTGATCACCGGGACTAGTGAGATGGCATTGGTACATGCCACCTTGATGGGATTGAATTGGAATCCCCTGGTATGTTTCTATGTGGGTGCAAACTGTTGAAATCTTTACTTAATATATGCTAAACTGATCTTCTGTATATAAAGAGAATTGAAAATGAATCTTGATGTGAATGGAAGGGGGGAGGGAGAGGGAAAGGGGAGGGTTGCGGGTGGGAGGGAAGTTATGGGGGGGGGAAGCCATTGTAATCCATAAGCTGTACTTTGGAAATTTATATTCATTAAATAAAAGTTAAAAAAAGAAAAAAAAGAAAGACAGAAATACAGAGAGAGAGAAAGATCTTCCATCTGCTGGTTCCTAGCTCAAAAGACCACAACAGCCAGGGCTTGGCCAGGCCAAAGTCAGGAGTCGGAGCTTATTCTGAATCATGTGGGAGCAGGAGCCCAAGCACTTGGGCCATCCTCTGCTGCTTTCCCAAGTGCATTAGCAGGGAGCTGGACCAGAAGCGGAGCAGCTGGGACTTGAACCAGTGCCTATAAGGGATGCTGACACTGCAGGTGAAGGCTTAACCTGCTACAGCACAGCGCTGGCCCCTTTATTGCATATTAATGTGCAATGGTCTTTAATACTTAAATATTATCTAGTAAGAATAAGTTATACCTCAGGTCATTAGCAATTTCAAAAGATTTTCCAATATTTTTTAAAATTTTATTTATTTATTTGACAGATAAGAGTTATAGACAGTGAGAGAGAGACACAGAGAGAAAAGCCTTCCGATGGTTCACTACCCAAATGGCCACAATGGCTGGAGCTGCACTGATCGAAACCAGGAGCCAGGTGCTTCTTCCCAGTCTCTCACATGGGTGCAGGGGCCCAAGGACTGGGGCCATCTTCCACTGCTTTCCCAGGCCATGGCAGAGAGCTAGATCAAAAGCAGAGCAGCTGGCACTAGAACCAGCGCCTATATGAGATGCAGGCGCTGCAGGTGAAGGACTAACCTACTGCACCATGGTGCTGTCCCAGATTTGCCAATATTTTTAAAATTAATGATTTGGGGCCCAGCCCTGTGGTATAGTGGGCTGTCTCCACCTGCGGTGCCAGCATCCCATATGGGCACCGGATCCAGTCCTGGCTTCTCCTTTTCTGATCCATCTCTCTGCTATGGCCTGGGAAAGCAGTAGATGACCTAAGTGCTTGAGCCTCTGCACCTGCATGGGAGACCCAGAAGAAGCTCCTGGCTCCTGGCTTCAGATTGGCCCAGCTCTGGCCATTGAGGCCATTTGGGACGTGAACCAGCTTAAGATGGAAGACCTTTGTCTCTGTCTCTCCCTTTCTGTGTTTGTAACTCTACCTCTCAAATAAATAAAAATCTTCTAAAAAATAAATATTTTATCACTGACATCATCCCTAGTGCATCCATTTTAGTAAGCAGCAAAACTACAACATTCTCTATGCAAGATGCAGTGTTCCTGCCAGAAATGGTCCCTAGTGGGGCTGGTGTTGTGGCATAAGGTGAAGTTGTCTGTGATGCTGGCATCCCATATGGGAGTGCCAGTTCAAGTCCCAGCTGCTCCACTTCCCATCCAGCTCCTTGCTAATGAACCTGGGAAAGCAGCACAGGATGACCAAAGTGCTTGCCCCCTGCCACCCAGGAGAGACCTGAATATAGTTCCTGGCTCCTGGATCCTGGCTCCTGACTTCAACCCAGCCCAACCCCAGCTGCGGTGGCCATTTGGGGCATGAACCAGTGGCTGGAAGATTTATTCACATTCATTTATATCATTCATATTCTCTCTCTCTCCCTCTCCCTCTCCCTCCACTCATTCTCTCTCTCTCTCCTTTCTCTCCTCCACCCAACCATCACTCTGCCTTTCAAATAAATAAAACTTTTTTTTAAAAAAATCTTAGCCACTCAAAAAAATAAATGTTCCCTGGTGATTATATTCAGTATTGGTCTTAGAAATACAAATTGAGGTACATGCTGTAAAACAACTGATTTGAATGCCTCAAAAATCCCAATGCCATGAAACACTGCAAAAAAGGAACAGTTCTAAACTGAAGAAAATTAAAGAGCCATGAAAATAAAATGCAATGCCTGATTTAAAAGTAGCCAAGACATGTTTGGGACAACTGAGAGCACCTGCATGTGGACCACAATAGACGGTGATGTTAATGTTAAAGCTGACTGGGTGATAACAGTGTTGTGGATATGCAGGAGAATGCCTTTGTTCTTAGGAGACGCAGACTTCAGGTTTAGCAAGAAAAGGTCATCGTATCTACAGCTCATTCTCAAATGGTTTGTCCAAGAAGTGCATAGAGACACACACGTGGAAAGTGAATGTGGCAAAATGTTAGCAACAGTTGAATCTAAGTGAAAGAATATGTAAATTCATGACACCAACCTTTCGGATATTTTTGTAGTCTTGAAAATTTTCAAAATACAAAGTTAGGGGTAGAAAGGACTCAACAAAAATTTCCTGTTAGAATTGAAGTCTAGTAAAACACTAGCTTAGCGTTCTGAGTGCATTCTTTCTATATGAAGCTTTCCCTGGACCCAAAGAAGTAACATTAGTCATCTGTAGCAACTCAACCATTGGTTATTCTATTGGTTAGAAAGAGCCTGGCCCACTAAGTGTATCCAGTGTTAATCTAAACTCTATACATTGTGCCCCCAACCCACAGCCTTCGTGTTTCCATGAAACACAGGTTCTGTTTTCCTAATAAAGTCATCCTTTTGCCTCAGAGAAGGCCCCCAAACAACCCAAGGTGGGAGAGCATCAGTACTGTGCAGGTAGTGGTTTGCAAGTGAATAACTACAGTGTCTAACTGTGTTGCACACTCACATGTGTCAGGCACACCTCAAGTGCTGATTCATTTGGTCCTCACATCTCATTAGAGGTAGGTGCTATCAGAATGAGGTGGTTGAGAAACAGAGTCTAAGCCATTTGCCCAAGATCATATTATTAGCAGAGCTAAGATGTGAACCTAATCTGGTGATGGAATCTGTATTCCTAATCACTAAATTATACTGCTTAAGTATAATCTTGAGGACTCACTCCTATTAAACAGGCTGTTTTTATCTCCCTGAACAGCCTCCAATAATTCTTAATAAGATAACCAACTAGCTTTGTTAGCATTTTTGCCAATTTTATTTTAAAAATACTCAAACCTACTAGGGACAGGCTTTGTGGCACAGCAAGGTAAGTCACCACTTGTGATGCCAGCACTCCATATTGGAATGTCAGTTTGAATCCCAGCTACTCCACCCGGCTTTTGTGGCCATTTGGAGAGTGAAAAATAATAATAAATAATAACATAAATAAATAAATCTTTTTAAAAATAATTCAATCCCCCAAGAAAAGTAAAGAATAGTACAAAAAGTACACCGAGAACCCAGGCACTGCCATACAGGATGTGGGTATCACAAGCAGCATACTTCTCATGTGGACTCAATTATTAGCCTTCCTTCCCTCCTCTGCTCCCTCACTCCCACCCCTCCCCCTTCCTCCTCCTCTCTCTTGCTTCCTCCCTTCCTTCTTTCCTCTGAGCAGTTTCATAGTAGTTCCAGAGATGAAGAAATAATAGACACAGTGGACCACCTATGTGGATAGATGTATATACCATAGGCCATGACCACAGCAAAATACCCGCCACCTCAACTTGTGCTTTTATCTTTTTATCATTCTTCCCTTCCATCCCTCCTTGCGCTCCCCAATCCAATTTCCATGTAACCTTGACCTTCTTACTGTTACTATGGGCTATTATGCATGTTCTACATGTTTATAGAAATGAAACCACAAACAGTATGCACTGTTTTCTAACCAGTTTTTGTCACTCAACATGACTCAACATGACTAAGACACTCTTGTTGTTGTGTGTACCAAGAGTTAATTTCCTTTTATTGCTGAATAGCATTTCATTATATGAACCTACCATAGTTTATCTATTCACCTATTTGTGAACACTTAGGTTGTTCCAGTTTGGGGGTATTAGAAATGAAGCTGTTTGCACTTATGCCCCATGTAGGAACTCTGTCCTTAATGAGTTGTACTATGAGAATTAACTGCAAAACTTGTTCTCAAACAGTACTTTTTATGTTGTGGGGTGGGGGGTTGGTGCAAAGTGTTGAAATCTTTACTTAGTATAGAGTTGCTCTTTTGTATGTAAAGTCAATCAAAAGTGAATCTTAATGAAGAATGGGATGGGAGAGGGAATAGGAGGTAGGATGGGAGTGGGGGTGGGAGGGCAGGTATGGGGGAAAAAACACTATATTCCTAAAGTTGTACCTATGAAATTTGCATTCATTACATAAAAGCTTTAAAAAATAAAACAAATAAAAATTAAACTGTTTATGAGGCAGGCGTTTGGTGCAGCCGTTAAGCCACTACCTGGGATACTCCAATCCCACATCAGAATGCCTGGATCCAAGTCCCGGCTCTGCTCCACCCCAGCTTCCTGCTAACGTGCACCCTGGAAGGCAGTGGGTGATGCCCCAAGGACTTGAGTTCTTGCTCCTCACATGGAAAACCAAACTAGTTTCTGAGCTCCTGGCTTTGGCCTGGCGCAGCCCTGGATGTCGCAGACATTTGGGGAGTAAACTACCTAATGAAAAGATGTGGCCAGCACCGTGGCTCAATAGGCTAATCCTCCGACTTGCTGTGCCAGCACACCGGATTCTAGTCCTGGTCGGGACACCAGATACTGTCCGGTTGCCCCTCTTCCAGGCCAGCTCTCTGCTATGGCCTGGGAGTGCAGTGGAGGATGGCCCAAGTCCTTGGGCCCTGCACCTGCATGGGAGACCAGGAAAAGCACCTGGCTTCTGGCTTCGGATGAGCACGATGCGCCGGCCACAGCGCGCCGGCTGCAGCGGCCATTGGAGGGTGAACCAATGGCAAAAGGAAGACCTTTCTCTCTGTCTCTGTCTCTCACTGTCCACTCTGCCTGTCAAAAAGAAAAAAAAAAAGAAAAGATGTGTGTGTTTGTGTGTGTTTCTCTCTCTTCCTTCCACAGAAACTTTTGAAATGATAAATTAAAAATATATATAATAAAAATAGACTGACAGTTTCTTAAAAACACACACCTACCATAAGTTGCAGTCTTTCCATTTCTGGGTATTTAGGGAAGCACCACCTGACACATCCCAGGGCACTCCCTGGCAGGAAACAGGGATCAGAAATGGAGCCAGGCACTCCAGAAGGGGATGTGCTTGTCCCAAGCAGCATCTTCATGGCTGGGCCAAACACCTGCCTGGTCAAATTACTTTCACTCACCCATCAGTGAGCGAGTGTTCCTTTTTCTCCACATCTTTTCCAACAATTACTGCAGTCAGTCATTTTTCTGGGACCAGACTAGTTTCTAATAGTGAACACTTCCAACAGGGATGGAGAAGGGGACTCCAGAGGTTGGGGGAAGTCCTCCTGTGCACTCCCAACCCACAATGAGACTTGTGAACTGGAAGGAGACACCCCTGAGTCAAACGACAGATCCATGGTGCCCAATGCTCACCCTGTTGACTTTATTTTGGATACACCACACCCACTTCCATGCCTATGCCTCCTTGGGCCACCTCTCCCTCCTTCCTTTATTCTCATATTCAAGACCAACAATTGGCCACCAGGCTTCTACCCAAATGTCCTGGCCACATACCTCAAGAACTCCTTTGCTGGCACCTTGGCTCACCAGTTTGACCCACCCAAGGAACCCCTTTACAGGTAACTTAATTCTCTGTCTCTATTCATAGGATCTTACCTAGCCATATGGCCTGCTGCCTCTGCCAATTTAAACATACTATCGAGGTTGTCTGCAACACCGTCAAGCTTCACTGTGACAATGAATGCCTGCCAAATACGACACATTGCCGTGAGTCAGAACTTCCTGAGGATCTTTTTTTAATTTTTATTTGTTTTAAATTTCTTATTTTAAAATTTTAGGTTCAAGTTTAAAGTAACAATGTAATTAATTGCTGAATTTTTATTCATTCATTCAGATTTAAACTCCCTAAATTGCTACACTGCTCCCTTGCTGAAAGTCAGGTTCCCAATCACCGCTATGTAATTTAATAACATAGTTACTGCTATGTAATTTACATATGCACAAAGGATCATGGAAAAGAGGTGGAAGGGGAAGGAAGCAATGTTGGGAACCACACACGTGGTGTTCTGTGCTCTTGGGTGCTTTGCTTTTCAATGATAACTCATTTGCACACAGTCTATAAACTGGTTTTCTATGTGTTGGGCCTCAAGGGCCCTCTGTCTTATAGAAGAGGTCTACACTGCTCACTGCGGTTGTTTGTTTTTGCACTTGTAGAAAAGAGTACAAGTGATGCTGTTTTATTGGGAGCCTGGGAGTTTCTGGTCCCATAACCAGAAATGGCTGCCTGGCTCCTCTGATGCAGTCGGAAGGCTCCTCCATTCCTGTAGACTGTCCAATTCTGAACCTGCTCTGAGTCTCACACTTTTCTATCCACAGAACACTCGGGTACTTTTAAGTATCTTTCTGTAGATGAGGGTTATTACCACTGATGTCGTGACTTCCAAAATGTGACCACTTTCTTCCTTAGACAGCTTGAATTCGGATCTCAGTCAGGGATCTGAGGCATTAGCACAGTGATAACTGTATACCCATCTACACAGTGTTGCTCACCTTTCAGACCAGTTTCCTACCAATTATATTATTCCCTTCATCTCAAGAGGTGAGAAGGACAAGCATTGTTAATCTCCCTTTACAAGGGTGGGAAAGAACACACTGAGGTGAGGAGCAAGGCCCCTTGGCTTGACCACCTCTGCCCTCACTCCCCTTACATGCCTATCTCTTGCCATGGACACCTGTGATGGCAGCAAGAACACAGGGCCACAGGGAGGGAGGGAGGGAGGGAGGGAGGAAGCCTTGTGCTCCCTCAGCATGAGGCAGGACTGTGGAATGATGTGGCTGAGAAGCAGGGGCAGAGCCACAGAAGGGGCAGCTGGGTGGGGCCATTTGTCCTCCAGCCTTATTCTAAGCCTGGAGTGGTTGGTCATTGGAAACCAATGAAATAATACTGATCATAGTTACTGCTTTTTAACACTGCGAACTCTTCTGAATGCCACTCTCAAAAATATCTTTTTCTCCTTTGTTGTTGCCATTTCATAGGTTTGAGTTTGGTTTTACTTTTCTCTCTAAAGTCTCAATGGTACCCCAAATATTGGATTTGACTCCTAATTTAATTGATCAGAGTGTAGGGCTGTGGACTGACATAAAGCTGTCCCATCAGTCTTCCGTACCAAAAAGCAGTCTCTTCTTTTTTTGACAGTTGAAGAAGCATCTATAGGGAACCCAAAGGGGCCATTCATGAAGATATTGCAAGCCCGGAAGAACAACACCAGCAAGCAGCTGACTATTGAGCCAGAGAACCCAGTATCAGAGAGAAACAGTGTGGACTTCCCAAGCCACATGAGTGAACAGCGGGACTTCAACAATGAAAGTGATGTTATTAGTGCACTGAATTACATATTGCCTTATTTCTCAGAGGAAAATCTACAAAATGTAGAATCAACATTATTACCATTCATTACACTACTTTTTTCAAATGTGCAAGATAGAGATAAGTCCCTGAGCTACGTGAAAACCCACATAAGAAGGCCCTCTCATCCTTACAGAAATAAGTTGAGAAAGCTCTATTTTCTACAGAATTTGTTAGATGAAGAAGTTCAAGAAAAAATCGATGAGGTTAAGAAGGAAGAAAAGGCCATGCTTATGCAGCCTATCCTGTTAGGTCATCAATTTAACCCTCAAATCCTCCAAAAGAAATCAGAAACTGCCCCGTCACAGGAGAACAGCCTGGCAACCATGCCAAGTGTGGGGTACAGGCTGCAGAGAGTGAAAAAAGTCATCAAGGGGCCAAAGGGCTTACGGAAAAGGCACCTCCAGGAGATGAGGAAGAGCCTCGGGAGGAGACGGGGCACCTGGCCCTTTGCGGAGAGCATTGGGGGAAGAAGGCTTGGGAGAGCAGGCTCCAGGGAGCTGAAGGAGCTTCAAGTGGCTCAGAGGCCCAGGCAGGTGGCCGGAAACTCCTTGCACACGGAGCCCTTGCTCACAAAGGAACGTGAGGCTGCAGCCTCCTCTTTCCTGAAGAAACACATCCTGGGCAGGCCTTCTACCTCCCCTGCAAAATCTCTCTCTGAGATCAACAACAAAGGAAAAGACTTAACCTACACCATTTTTGTCTTAGAAGATGCCAATGCTAGAGCTAAAAATAAGGCGGCAGGGAAACCAATCTGGCATTCCAGACAAAATTACCGCTTTCACAAAACTCGCTCTCACCTGGTCCTCCGAACCCCCAAGGCCAAACTGAGTCGGAAGTTCAGAAGGAAAAATTCCCTCAACAGGCTGACGGCTGGGAAGAGGCCTCCGTTCCCTGCACTGCGGAGTCTCATAAACTCCCCCTCCGGAGAGGCTTTCTCATCCCCTGGAGGCCTGCATTCTCAGGGGAGTCCTCCTCTGAGAGAACCTTCTATAGAAGACACTAGGGAGGAAAACCATTCCGGAGGGCGTGTTTTTGAAGAAAACATTTTGCCAGAAAACACCACTGCGCATGAAGAAACGCTCCCTGGCGACAAAATGCACACAGATCCTTCAGCTACAGATTCTGCTGGGACCGAGTTCAACCTAATGCCAACTGTGGACCAAACCAAGGAAACACAGTGGGAATACCCCAGCGAGGGCACTGAAGCCCCCACCATGCCCGTAGGCTTCACCTACCCCGTGATGCTGTCCCAGGGAGAACAGTTTGAAATTCAGCTGAATCAGCAGCTACAGTCCCTCATCCCCAACACTGACGTGAGAAGGCTCATTTCTCACGTCATCCGCACTCTGAAAATGGACTGCTCTGAGGCCCAGGTGCAACTGCCCTGTGCCAAGCTCATCTCCAAAACAGGCATCCTGATGAAGCTCCTCAGTGAGCAGCAGGAAGAAAAGATAGCCAAGGAAGAATGGGACACAGAGCAGTGGAGGACCGAGACCTATATCAATGAGAGTACAGAAGCCCCGAGTGGACAGAAAGAGCAGGAGTCGAGTAAGGTGAGGACAGGAGATCTGCACTTTCCCATCCCTTAGGAGACCCCAAGCGGGAAGACCAGGGGCTCCCAGTCCAGATCTTGTCTCGGTAATGTAACTTTTGCCAAGACGGTGACACTTTGTTAGGAGGCAGACCTAACACACTGTAGAGAAAATGTGTAATACCAAGATTATATATAATACAGCAGATTTTGTATGGTCTTTTAAGATCTTTTACGCCACTCACCTGAAGAACGGGGTTCTGAATATTTAGCATCCATATTTTCCAGCTCTTTATTCTGTCTTTTTAAACTGTGCTCTTTCTTAGCTCGCAAAAGGAGCTCAAGAACACGGCTATCACAACAAGCTCATCGTGGCAATATCTGTGACGGCAGTGGTCACGATGCTGGTTATCATCTTCTGTCTCATTGAGGTAAGGACGACTCGTTCAGGTTGCCAGAGTGCATCCTTCCTTTGTAATAGACTCGGAATCCACAGACTGTACATCAAAGCCACTTTCCACGTACCATGAGCTGACCTTCCTCTTTAGTCACCAAGACTGAGATGCGCTTTACTCTTTCCCTTGAAAAGCACATTCCACAGATTTTTTAAAGGAACCCCACTCGTGGGAAATCTGTGCAACTGGAACCGAGATAACAAGGGACTGGACATTTGGAGAGGTTAAGTGTAAGAAGGCCAGAGTAAAGTGGCAGAAGTTCTCCAAAATTGTGTCAGGGATTTGATGTACTCTCTTCTACCACTGATTTCTTTCCTCATTGCTGAAATGATGAGATTATATACTCTCCACCCTCAAGGAACTGTCTCTGCCCTTGGGAGAAAGCACACAGCTGAAAGACAAAAGTATTATCTTACAGAGTCATTAGATCTACGTAGCATCCTACTGCTCCAATGTCTAAGACTTTGTCTAAATGAGTTCAGCTGATGCACTGCAGCTGACTCCTGCATCAAGCTGCTCTAAGATGTGTTCCCTCCCTGGAGCTTGCCTGCACCCTCCCACACAGCCCAGTGTTTTCACAGTCCCACCACACAAGGCTCCCACAGCCACAAGCACCCAGCCCCCTGTCAATTCTCCCAGAGTCTGGCATCTCCTCTAGGTTGGTTGCTGGGTTCACGGTGACTAGCTGGAGCAGCTGTTACGTATCTCCAAAATGGTGCCTGCCCTCTCTTGGCTAGTTACAGCATTCCAGTGCCTGAGGTCAGGCAGAGAGAAACGTGAACTCCCCCACTTTTTTTTGCTCTAGGTTGGCAGGTACATCATCCCCCACAGAGCTCCAAGCCAGACCCATGCCAGGCTTTTCCCACAGCTTTATTGCCAGTGGCTTGAGCTGCTGCAGTATGGTCTTGCCTCATTCCAAAGCTGGTGCTGAGGCTCTCAGCTGCTGGGGTCTCAAACTGTGCAAGTCCACACCCTCCACATAGGTCCGCAGCGTCCATCCAATTTGCATGGAGTTTCCTCTACCATTTTCTCCCTAAATCTTCCCTGAGATTGCACTCCTTCCACTTTTTTTTAACTATCCACCCCTAGACTAGAGCAGCAAGCTGCCTCCCTAGGCCACCATCTTGAAAAATCCCTGAGATGTGACGATTTTAAATAGCCTTTGTGTGAACTGTTGAAGAACAGTGAATTTTTTTCTTCATGCTAGTTGTTGAACATTTTACTTAGTATAGGGTTAATCTTATGAGTATAATGTTAACTGAAAATAGATCTTCATAAAATAAGAATGGAAATAGGAGAGGGGGGAAGAATAAGGGATGGGAGTGTGGGCAGGAGGGAGGGTAAGGTGGAAAGTATCACTATGTTCCTGAATCTGTATACATGAAATCTGTCTATCTTCAATGAAAGTTTTTTTTTTAACTTTTATTTAATGAATATAAATTTCCAAAGTACGATTTATGGATTACAATAGTTTCCCCCCCATACCGTCCCTCCCACCTGCACCCTCCCATCTCACACTCCCTCTCCCCTTCCATTCACATCAAGATTCATTTTCGATTATCTTAATATACAGAAGATCAGCTTAGTATACATTAAGTAAGGATTTCAACAGTTTGCTCCCACACAGAAACATAAAGTGAAAAATAATAGATGATTTTTTTAAATGATGATGAAATCAGATCAGACCTATTGTCATGTTTAATCCCAGTGAGAGTCAAGTTGGGAGTTGATAATTTCTTTCTTTTTTTTTTTTTTTTACAGAGGATCAGTTTAGTATGCATTAAGTAAAGATTTCAACAGTTTGCACCCCCATAGAAACACAAAGTGAAATATATTGTTTGAGTACTCGTTATAGCATTAAATCTCAATGCACAGCACATTAAGGACAGAGATCCTACATGAGGAGTAAGTGCACAGTGACTCCTGTTGTTGACTTTACCAATTGACACTCCTGTCTATGGCATCAGTAATCTCCCTATGCACCAGTCATGAGTTTCCAAGGCTATGGAAG
Source organism: Oryctolagus cuniculus (assembly GCF_051225735.1). Lineage (NCBI taxonomy): Eukaryota > Metazoa > Chordata > Mammalia > Lagomorpha > Leporidae > Oryctolagus > Oryctolagus cuniculus. The sequence goes on along the minus strand of NC_142883.1, from coordinate 64,445,284 downwards.
CCCTCTGAGTTCTCCGATTCTTATCTTGTTTAGACAAGGTCATAGTCAAAGTGGAGGTAATGAAAGTTTTTTAAAAGACATGTCTAGCCACAAGAAGTAAGTGATCACAGCATAGAGATGAGAAAGAGACCAGCATGGGTAGTGCCCACCCTAACACTACATAGTTTCAGTGTAGGGCAAGCTCCTGCTCTCTAATCCTTTTCATAAATTTAGTATTTTTTCTCATCTATTTTTTCCTAAAAGATGGCAGCTGGTCAGATTTTGTAAAAAGTTTTCTTGGGGTTTGAGTTAAGTTGCCTTGAATTTGTAGATTAATTTGAGAACTGACATCTTTATGATACCCTAGAAACATGACATTTTATGGACTTCAGAAGAGCATCCTCATCACATAAATCTTACACAACTTTCGTTGAGTTTATTCCAAGATAGTTTATTCCTTTCTATTGCTATTAAAGAAGGGCTCTGTACTCCATTTTCCCTCTAGTCACTGGTGGTGCACAACAAACAGGAGATTCACTGTACTACTCTCCTGACTCAGCACCTAGTCACCTCCCCGGACCCACACGTTACGTCCAACAAAATGTCAGCTGATTATCTTGGGCTTTTTTTTTTAGGTTGTCCACCATCTCCTATGCAAATGATGACAGTTTTGTCTCTTCCTTTGCAGTAATTATACCCCATTTATTTTTCTTATTGCACTAATTTCAGCCTTTTCAACAATGATGACTAGTAGCAGTCTAATAAGTATCCTACTCCTGTTCTTGCCTTTAAAACACCATTGTTTAGGTTTCTGGTCCATACTTTCAGCAGGTTAAGGGTGTTTCCTACTACTCCACTTTTTTTTCTTCCAGATTTTTAAAATTTTGTTTAAGGACTACAACTTCCATGTTCCCAAATTAGTATAGATTAAATGCATGACGCTGCACTCCCATTCCACTTTTAAGAGGACTCACTGATGACTGGCTGTCAATAGAATGTATTAAGTCCCAGAGGCATTCAAGACCAAGGACTGTGGAAGAGTGAGAACTATTAACAAGACAGAATTCCTGTCCTCAAAAAAGCTATCTTATTGGGCAGGCAAGGCTTTTAGAGAAAGAAAGGGAAGGTAAACGATTTGGAGATAGAATCATTATGGTGAATAATGACTGCTTTTCCTTACAAAACAGATTTACTCTCATAGAGGAAGAGGAAGAGGAAGAGAAGACATAGAAAAATCTTCAACGTAAGTATCAGTCTGACAATTGTTACATTAGAATTTTAGAAGTAGAGGAGTACTGAGAACTCATCTATTTAAACCTGCTCATTTTAGAATGAGGACATTGCCAGAGGCAGAAGACTATCCATCTGAGTGTTTTGCCTGATTCCAGCAAATCTGGTCCCCAGCCATGGCTGGGGAGACGGCACCAGCACGGACACATGTGCTGTCAGTGGTCCTTCCGAGACACAGCAGCTAGGGAGGGGCTTTGTTTGTGCTGTTCCTGCTGCTGGTGGCATCTGGCCAGTTCAGAGGCCTTTCCAGAGGCTCGGAGAAGGGCTATGGAAAGACACATGACACTGGGGGAAGGGGGACAGTCGCCCTCAAGGCTGCTGGAGAGTAAAACGTATGAGGTGGCTGGAAAACTTACTGGTTTCCAGACCCCTGCTGCCTATGCCTTTTATTCACACCTTCTCAGACCGTTTGTCTCTCCCTGTTATGATAAGGATACAAGGAGAAAGGGACAATACTGGTCCCATAGTCACACTGCCAGTGAGTATCACAGAGAGGATGGTTCCTCCCCAGCCAGGGACTTCTCCCTTGGTCATAGTGAGCTTGGGCTGTGTGCTACAATTTCTATTGCAAATCAATACCCACACGCTCTGTAGACACAAGCAGTTGCTGAAACAATGCACTCTTTTTCTGTTTTAATCATATTCAAAAAGGGTACCTTGTATTTCCACGCTGGTTTTGTCCTTTAAACTGGTTTCACTACTCAATCTTCCATCAGTGACAGACACCCTGCAGTGAGAAAAATCTTTGAGCTGGGTAACGTTGCTATTGGACTCGGGTATTGCTTCATAGGATTCAATTTATAGGGGACTAAAGCAGCTATGGAAACACAAGCAGGAGGTGGGGAGGGTGGCAGGAGTGGAAGCCTTGCTCTGCTCTCTTCCCACAGGGAGCTCAGTGAGGCCCCCGCCGAGAAAACGCCCCCTCCAGAGTCCTCGGCAGAAGGTGAAGAGAGCGAAGCCCCCGAGGAAAACACGGAGTGACCGTCCCGCCTCTGTCACCTGCAAGTCCTGTTTTCTGATATTGCATCTCAGCAGTGCTTATAAAATACTTAATTGCTTACATTCATGGGTGTGATATTCATAAGCAATTCTAGCCAGGTGGCGAGAAATTAAAATGTTGTCAAATATTTATTGTATGCAGTAACAGGGGCCACAGGCAAGAAAAGCAGGACTGCTTCTAGAAGCCTCCGAGGGAGTCAAGCCCTCCCCAGGGGCACAGCACCAGCAAGAACTCTCACCTCTCTTCTTCCATTAAGTCAGTCTCCAAGAACCCGAAAACACATCCCCAAGGCGTAGACTTTTAAATCAAATACCGGGTGTTCTGGTGCTTTCTTTCCCCTGGATCACTGAGAACCAATCAACAGAGGGGGATTAGACCTCCAGCTCACAGAGGACCCGCTTCCTCTGGTCGGTCTCGGAGGGCCTTGGGGTGGTCAGAATATTTGGATCATAATACCTCCCAAGTCACTGTCCAAAGTTTGTCACTGGGAGTGAGAAGCACTTCAGCAAGCTACCAGTATTCCTGAGTCTAAAATATAAGATGAAATGGTACTAATAACAATGCGCAGAGGCCAGCGTTGTGGCGTAGTGGGTCAAGCTGGCACCTGCAGTGCCGGCCTCCCATATGGGAGCTGGTTCAAGTCCCAGCTGCTCCACTTCTGATCCAGCTCTCTGCTATGGCCTGGGAAAGCAGTAGAAGATGGCCCAAGTCCTTGGGCCCCTGCTCCCATGTGGGGGACCCAGGGGAAGCTTCTGGCTCCTGGCTTTGGATTGGCTCAGCTCCGGCCATTGCAGCCAACTGGGAAGTGAACCAGCGAATGGAAAACCTCTCTCTCTCTCTCTCTCTCTCTCTCTCTCTCTCTCTCTGTAACTCTCCTTTAAAGTAAATAAACAAATCTTTTTAAAACCAAAACCAATGGGCAGTGGCAGCAGCCACTGCCATTCGGGATTTTCCTAATTTGTGCCAGGCTCTATGTCTGGCATTTTACATTCTTGTATCACATATCCCAGCAATCCATGGGAGCAAATGCCTTTATTATTATTTGACAGATAAAGAAACACGGCTCAAGGCATGGAGGTGACCTGCCCAAAGTCACACATCCAAAAGTGTTAGGATTTTTTTAAAGATTTGTTTATTTGAAAGTCACAGTTACACAGAAAGAGCAGAGGGAGGGAGAGGGAGAGGGAGAGGGGGAGGGGGAGGGGGAGGGGGAGAGGGAGAGGGTCTTCCCATCACTCCCCAATTGGCCTCAATGCCTGGAGCTGTGCCAGTCTGAAGCCAGGAGAAGAGTTAGGATTTTAACCCAGGGCTGTTAGATTCCAAAGCCTCTGGGACCTGCTGTAGGGCACAGGGATAGAGAAAAAGAACAACCGGGCCGGTGCTGTGGCATAGTAGGCTAAGCCTCCACCTGCGGTGCTGGCATCCCATATGGGTGCAGGTTCTAGTCCCGGCTGCCCCTCTTCCAATCCAGCTCTCTGCTATGGCCTGAGAAAGCAGTAGAAGATGGTCCAAGTGCCTGGGCCTGTGCACCCATGTGAGAGACCCAGAAAAAGCTCCTGACTGCTCACTCCTGGCTTTGGACTGGCCCAGCTCCAGCCTTTACAGCCATTTGGGGAGTGAGCCAGAGGATGGAAGAGCTCTCTTTCTTTCCCTCGCTCTGTCTGTGACTTTGTCAAATAAATAATCTTTAAAAAAAAAAAAAAGAAGAGCCACCAAAGTGGTGACAGCAGTGATGATCACACTGATGGGAAAAGGCGGTGGCTGCTACTGTTCACTGAGCACCAGCTGAGCACCGGCACAGTACTAGGCAGTAGGGTCACAGAAACTACCCCCATGCTGGTCACATTTTATAACTGGGGGAGGGGGATGTTGATTTGAATGTGAATGTTGGATATAAACAGGGAGAAATCACAAATAGAGACTTTTGTACTTGCTGGGCTTCCCGGAGACTGGATGAGGATTCCAGACAGCTGCAGGTTTCTATGTTGGCTTACTTACAGTATTTACAACATGGTACACAATGTGAGGCTTAGATAATGTTTTTACGTAATACAGTCTCAAATTAAATAATTCTTATTAGTCTCAATAATAAAAATAAGCCCATCATATTTTTTAACTTTTATTTAGTAAATATAAGTTTCCAAAGTACAGTTTATGGATTACAATGGCTTTCCCCACCATAATTTCCCTCCCACTCACACCCCTCCCATCTCCCGCTCCCTCTAACATTCCATTCACATCAAGATTCATTTTCAATTATCTTTATATACAGAAGATCAATTTAGTATATATTAAGTAAAGACTTAACCATTTGACATTCTTGTTTATGGCATCAGTAATCTCCCTAGGCTCTAGTCATGAGTTGCCGAGTCTATGGAAGCCTTTTGAGTTCGCCGACTTCGATCTTATTCCGACAGGGTCATAGTCAAACTGGAAGTTCATTCCTCCCTTCAGAGAAAGGTACCTCCTTCTTTGATGGCCCCATTCTTTCCACTGGGATCTTTCATTTAGGTCTTCTTTTTTTTTCCAGAGTGTCTTGGCTTTCCATGCCTAAAATATTCTCATGAAGCCCACCATATTTTAATATAACAGTTTTTTCAATGTCATCAACATTACTTTGCATTTACATATCACTTGATAATCTGAAGAACACATTTGAAGATAATTGGAAGAACACATATGAGGGTATACTCCCTGTATTATTTTTGCTAAAGTTCCTATAATAAAGTAACGTAAAGCATAGACACTGCTTTTCTCACAGATCTCGAGGCCAGAAGTCTGAGATCAAGATGCTGGTAGCCTTTGGTTTCTTCTAAGCACTCTCTCCGCAATTTGGCTATCATATTTCTTTTTTTTTTAACTTTTATTTAATGAATATAAATTTCCAAAGTACAGCTTATGGATTACAATGGCTTCCCCCCCAAAAAGTCCCTCCCACGCGCAACCCTCCCCTTTCCCACTCCCTCTCCCCTTCCATTCACATCAAGATTCATTTTCGAATATCTTAATATACAGAAGATCAGCTTAGTATACATTAAGTAAGGATTTCAGCAGTTTGCTCCCACACAGAAACATAAAGTGAAAAATAATAGATGATTTTTTAAATGATGATGAAATCAGATCAGACCTATTGTCATGTTTAATCCCAGTGAGAGTCAAGTTGGGAATTGATAATTTCTTCTTTTTTTACAGAAGATCAGTTTAGTATACATTAAGTAAAGATTTCAACAGTTTGCACCCCCATAGAAACACAAAGTGAAATATACTGTTTGAGTACTCGTTATAGCATTAAATCTCAATGTAGAGCACATTAAGGACAGAGATCCTACATGAGGAGTAAGTGCACAGTGACTCCTGTTGTTGACTTTACAAATTGACACTCCTGTTTATGGCATCAGTAATCTCCCTATGCACCAGTCATGAGTTTCCAAGGCTATGGAAGCCTTTTGAGTTCTCCGACTCCTATCTTGCTTAGACAAGGTCATAGTCAAAGTGGAGGTTCTCTCCTCCCTTCAGAGAAAGGTACCTCCTTCTTTGAAGACCTGTTCTTTCCACTGGGATCTCACTCACAGAGATCTTTCATTTAGGGTTTTTTTTGTTTTGTTTTGTTTTGTTTTGTTTTGTTTTTTGCCAGAGTGTCTTGGCTTTCCATGCCTGAAATACTCTCATGGGCTTTTCAGCCAGATCCGAATGCCTTTAGGGCTGATTCTGAGACCAGAGTGTTGTTTAGGACATCTGCCATTCTATGAGTCTGCTGTGTATCTCTTTCCCATGTTGGATCACTCTCCCCTTTATTTATTCTATCGGTTAGTATTAGCAGGCACTAGACTTGTTTATTTCTTCCTTTGACTCTTAGTCCTTTCATTATGATCAATTGTGAACTGAAATTGATCACCTGGACTAGTGAGATGGCATTGGTACATGCCACCTTGATGGGATTGAATTGGAGTCCCCTGGTATGTTTCTAACTCTACCATTTGGGGCAAGTCAGCCTGAGCATGTCCCAAATTGTACATCTCTTCCCTCTCTTATTCCCACTCTTATGTTTAACAGGGATCACATTTCAGTTAAATTTCAACACTTAAGAATAACTGTGTATTAATTACAGAATTAAACCAGTCATATTAAGTAGAACAGACAAAAAAACTACTAAGAGGGATAATGTATTAAGTTGTTCATTAACAGTCAGGGCTATGCTGATCAAGTCACCATTTCTCATAGTGTCCATTTCACTTCAACAGGTTTCCTTTTTGGTGTTCAGTCAGTTGTCACCGATCAGGGAGAACGTATGGTATTTGTCCCTTTGGGACTGGCTTATTTCACTCAGCATGATGTGTTCCAGATTCCTCCATTTTGTTGCAGATGACTGGATTTTGTTGTTTCTTACTGCGGTATAGTATTCTAAAGAGTACATATCCCATAATTTCTTTATCCAGTCTACCATTGATGGGCATTTAGGTTGGTTCCAGGTCTTGGCTATTGTGAATTGTGCTGCAATAAACATTAGGGTGCAGACCGCTTTTTTGTTTGCCAACTTAAATTCCTTTGGGTAAATTCCAAGGAGTGGGATGGCTGGGTCGAACGGTAGGGTTATATTCAGGTTTCTGAGGAATCTCCAGACGGACTTCCATAGTGGCTTGACCAGTTTGCATTCCCACCAACAGTGGGTTAGTGTCCCTTTTTCCCCACATCCTTGCCAGCATCTGTTGTTGGTAGATTTCTGTATGTGAGCCATTCTAACCGGGGTGAGGTGAAACCTCATTGTGGTTTTGATTTGCATTTCCCTGATTGCTAGTGACCTTGAACATTTTTTCATGTGCCTGTTCGCCATTTGGATTTCCTCTTTTGAAAGATACCTATTGAGGTCCTTGGCCCATCTCTTAGGTAGGTTGTTTGTTTTGCTTTTGTGGAGTTTCTTGATCTCTTTGTAGATTCTGGTTATTAACCCTTTATCTGTTGCATAGTTTGCAAATATTTTTCCCATTCTGTCGGTTGTCTCTTCACTCTCCTGTTTCTTTTGCAGTACAGAAACTTCTCAATTTGATGCAATCCCAATAGTTGATTTTGGCTTTGACTGCCTGTGCCTCCCGGGTCTTTTCCAGAAACTCTTTGCCTGTGCCAATATATTGAAGGGTTTCTCCAATGTTCTCTAATAACTTGATGGTGTCAGGTCGCAGATTTAGGTCTTTAATCCATGTTGAGTGGATTTTTGTGTAAGGTGTAAGGTAGGGGTCTTGCTTCATGCTTCTGCACGTGGAAATCCAGTTTTCCCAGCGCCATTTATTGATAGACTGTCCTTGCTCCAGGGATTGGTTTTAGATCCTTGATCAAATATAAGTTGGCTGTAGATGTTTGGATTGCTTTCTGGTGTTTCAATTCTATTCCATTGGTCTATCCATCTGTTTCTGTACCGGTACTGTGGGGAACAACTTGGACTAGACTAAGTTACTGGAATTAAGACTTATTCTATGCATCTGCTCTCCCACAATATGGCGCTGGGAGAGGAGCAAACAGCTTTTACACAGCTCCTCCATTTCGACCAGTAACCTGCAGCAGCTGATCTTGCTCCTGATTGGAGGAGAGCAGCGTACTCGGCGTGTGGGTAGCAGAGTTGGGATTGGTGGAAGAGGACTATAAAGGAGGAGAGAGACAACATGCACGAGGAACATCTAAGGGGAACATCCGAATTACATCTGAGCAGCCCCCGAGAGAGCCGGCCGGCGGTGTGCCGCTCCCCCATGGAAGTGGGGAAAGTGGCAGGGGGAACCGCCCTTCCACGGAGGTGGAAGGACGGTAGCCAACCTGGGAAGAACCAGCAGCAAACCCAGGAAGGGCCGAGCAGACAAAAGAACAACGCAGTGTCTAGTGTCGTTCCTCTGTGAAGAGGGGGAGCAACACAGTACCATGCTGTTTTGATTACAACTGCCCTGTAGTATGTCCTGAAATATGGTGTTGTGATGCCTCCGGCTTTGCTTTTGTTGTACAAGATTGCTTTAGCTATTCAAGGTCTCTTTTGCCTCCATATGAATTTCAGCATCATTTTTTTCTAGATCTGAGAAGAATGTCTTTGGTATCCTGATTGGAATTGCATTGAATCTATAAATTGCTTTTGGGAGAATGGACATTTTGATGATGTTGATTCTTCCAATCCATGAGCATGGAAGATTTTTCCATTTTTTGGTATCCTCTTCTGTTTCTTTCTTTAAGATTTTGTAATTCTCATCGTAGAGATCTTTAACATCCTTGGTTAAGTTTATTCCAAGGTATTTGATTGTTTTTGTAGCTATTGTGAATGGGATTGATCTTAGCAGTTCTTTCTCAGCCGTGGCATTGCTTGTGTATACAAAGGCTGTTGATTTTTGTGCATTGATTTTATATCCTGCCACTTTGCCAAACTCCTCTATGAGTTCCAATAGTCTCTTAGTAGAGTTCTTTGGATCCTCTAAGTAAAGAATCATATCGTCTGCAAAGAGGGATAGTTTGACTTCTTCCTTCTCAATTTGTATTCCTTTGATTTCTTTTTCTTGTCTGAAGCTCTGGCTAAAATTTCCAGAACTATGTTAAATAGCAGTGGTGAGAGTGGGCATCCCTGCCTGGTGCCAGATCTCAGTGGAAATGCTTCCAACTTTTCCCCATTCAATAGGATGCTGGCCATGGGTTTTTCATAAATTGCTTTGATTATATTGAGGAATGTTCCTTCTATACCCAATTTGCTTAGAGTTTTCATCATGAAAGGGTGTTGAATTTTATCGAATGCTTTCTCTGCATCTATTGAGATAATCATATGGTTTTTCTTCTGCAGTCTGTTAATGTGGTGTATCATGTTGATTGATTTGCGAATGTTGAAGCATCCCTGCATACCAGGGATAAATCCCACTTGGTCTGGGTGGATGATTTTCCTGATGTGTTGTTGTATTCTATTGGCAAGAATTTTTTTGAGGATTTTTGCGTCTATGTTCATCAGGGATATTGGTCTATAATTTTCTTTCAGTGCTGCATCTTTCTCTGGCTTAGGGATTAAGGTGATGCTGGCTTCATAGAAAGAATTTGGGAGGATTCCCTCTTTTTCGATTGTTCTGAATAGTTTGAGAAGAAATGGGATTAGTTCTTTAAATGTCTGGTAGAATTCAGCAGTGAATCCATCTGGTCCTGGGCTTTTCTTTGTTGGGAGGACCTTTATTACTGTTTCAATTTCTGTTTCAGTTATGGGTCTATTTAGGTTTTCTATGTCTTCATGGTTCAATTTTGGTAGATTGCATGTGTCCAGGAATATCCATTTCTGATAGATTTTCCTGTTTGCTGGCATACAGTCCTTGTAGTAAATTCTGATGATTCTTTTTATTTCTGTGGTGTCTGTTGTTATGGTTCCTGTTTCATCTCTGATTTTATTGATTTGGGTCTTTTCTCTTCTTTTTTTAGTTAGTTGGGCCAATGGGGTGTCAATTTTGTTTATTTTTTCAAAAAACCAGCTTCTCGCTTGGCTGATTTTTTTGTAGTGTTTTTTTGGATTCAATCCTGTTAATTTCTTCTCTGATTTTAATTATTTCTCTTCTCCTACTAGATTTGGGTTTGGTTTGCTGCAGTTTTTCTAGGTCCCTGAGATGCGCTGAAAGCTCATTTATTTGATGCCTTTCCAATTTCTTGATATAGGCACCTATTGCTATAAACTTGCCTCTCAGTACTGCTTTTGCTGTATCCCATAAGTTTTAATATGTTGTGTTGTTATCCTCATTTACTTCCAGAAAGTTTCTGATTTCTCTTTTGATTTCTTGAATGACCCAGTGTTCATTCAGGAGCATGTTGTTCAGTCTCCATTTGTTTGCATACTTTCTAGGGTTTCCGGAGTTGCTAATTTCCAGCTTCATTCCGCTGTGGTCTGAGAAGCTGCATGGTATGATTCTAATTCTTTTAAATTTGCTGAGACTTGCTTTATGGCCTAGTAGGTGATCAATCCTAGAGAAGGTTCCATGCACTGCTGAGAAGAATGTGAAGTCTTTAGATGTAGGATTGAAAGTTCTGTAGATATCTGTTAGATCCATTTAGGCAATAGTGTCGAATAAATCTGCTGTTTCCTTGTTGATCTTCTGTCCAGATGATCTGTCTATTTCTGAGAGTGGAGTATTGAAGTCCCCCAGTACTATTGTATTGGAATCTAAATCTCCCTTTAAGTCCCTTAACATATCTTTTAAATAGACCGGTGCCCTGTAATTAGGTACATATACATTTATAATAGTTACATCTTCCTGTTGAATTGAACCTTTAATCATTATATAGTGTCCCTCTTTGTCTCTCTTAACAGTTTTTGTATTAAAGTTTATTTTGTCTGATATTAATATGGCTACACCTGCTTTTTTGGTTTCTGTTGGCATGGAATATCTTTTTCCAACCTTTCACTTTCAGTCTGCATGCATCTTTGTCAGAGAGATGTGTTTCTTGTAGGCAACAAATAGTTGGGTTGTGTTCTTTGAGCCAATCAGCCAATCGGTGTCTTTTAACTGAAGAATTAAGACCATTAATGTTTAATGTGACTATTGATACGTAGTGACTTTGCCCTGCCATTTTCCCAGAGATATTTTCTAGTATATGCATTGAGCTTCCCATGCTCTTTTACTGGTAGGTTTTCTTCCTTTACCTTCTTTCATATTGATGGCCGTGTTTCTGTGTTTCTGAGTGTAGCACATCTTTAAGTATCTTTTGCAGGGTCGGATGAGTGGCGGCAAAGTCTTTCAATTTCTGTTTGCTATGAAAGGTCTTTATTTCACCTTCATTCACAAATGAGAGCTTGGCAGGATATAATATTCTGGGCTGGCAATTTTTCTCTCTTAGCACCTGTGCTATGTCTCACCATTCCCTCCTAGCCTGTAGTGTTTCTGATGAGAAGTCTGCTGAGAGTCTAATTGGAGATCCTCTGAGAGTAATCTGACGTTTCTCTCTTGCACATTTTAGGATCTTTTCTTTATGTTTCACTGGGGTAAGTTTAATTACCACGTGTCGTGGTGAGGATCTCTTTTGGTCATGTTTATTGGGGGTTCTATGAGCTTCCTGTACTAGGATGTCTCTGTCCTTCTCCAAACCTGGAAAGTTCTCTGCTAGTATCTCACTAAAAAGGCCTTCTAATCCTTTCTCTCTCTCCATGCCTTCAGGAACTCCTAGAACTCGAATGTTGGTTTTTTTAATAGTATCCTGTAGATTCCCAACAATATTTTTTAGATTTCTAATTTCCTCTTCTTTGGTTTGACTGTATGTTTTCCTGTGCTCTGTCTTCTAAGTCCGATATTCTCTCTTCTGCTTCACCCATTCTGTTTTTAAGGCTTTCTAATGTGTTTGTCATTTGATCTATTGAGCTCTTCATTTCATTTTGATTCCTCTTCACTATCACACTTTCCTGTGTTACTAGTTTCTGCGTTTCATTTTGATTCTTCCTTAAAATTTCATTTTCACGAGAGAGATTTTCAATCCTGTCCAATAAGGATTTCTGTAGTTCAAGGATTTGCTTTTGAAAACTTCTAAATGTTCTTATCATAATTTTTTTGAGATCCGGTTCTTGCATTTCTTCTATCTCATCATCTTCATAATCTTGGCTTGGGGTGTTTTGTTTATTTGGAGGCATCATAGTGTCATCGTTGATCTTGTTCCCTTGATTTCTGTGTTTGTTGCTTGGTATAGTTAATTCTTCTGTTGTCACTGTGCTTTTTTTTTTATTTTATACTATGTCTGTGTTAAGTGGACTGCCTGCTGTTGGAGGAGACTTGGAGGCTTGAGATGGGTGTGGCCTGAGAGCTCTGCTTGGTTCTTCCGGGTTATGGGTGTGCAAAGGTGACACCCTCAGGTTATGGATGGTAAATCTCTATTTATTTATTTATTTATTTAATTCAGGAGGTACGTAATACCGCACCGCATGGGCACGGCTGTGCAGAATTGATGGTATTTAGCTTCCGATCTCTGGCTTCTACCCAAAGAGTCTGTGCAGGCTCTGTTTCTCCTCTGGACTCCCACTGGGTTGCCTAGGCTACTGAATTGTAGTGCCTCAGTTCCTTAGCTCTCCCCTTTTGTTATGTAAATCCAGAGTGGGGGCCTGCTCTTTGTCTCTTGCAAACCTTGCAAACTCTTGCAAACTCTTGCAAACTTGCAAACCTTGCAACCTTGCAACCTTTGCAAGGCTGGTGCAGAGAGAAACCCCCCACCTTTTTTCCTTCTCTCCTGTAGTCAGTCTGGTGAACTTTCCCGCTCCCCTCTAGATTCTGACTGCCGTTTCCCCGCCAATATCTCGGGTTACTGAGCTCACCTCCCCTTCCAGCGCCGATGTGTGGACTTGGAGCCCTGGGTGTCCCAACTCTCCCCGCTGGTGTCTGTGTCACATCCACTCCCCTTCCTACACTGGTGCGCAGACCCTGCAGCTCCCGCGGCTCGGCTTCCGTGCGGTGGGCAACCTTGTTCTCCCAGTAGGTCCTCCGAGTCACAGCCACTAGATCCAGAAGAGTTTCCTCTGCAATTTTTTCCTGATCCTTTTGCTGAGGCTACCATAACTCCACTTTTATTAAACTAAATTTTCCCAGACTATCGGTGTGCACCCTCACTATTCCACCATCTTGGCTCCACCCCCTGACTATCGTATTTCTAAACAAAAACTCCCAAGAGTGAGAGTCTGCTTTGCCCAGCTTGTCCTGGATTGCTCAGAGTTTGTATCCTACCCTAGAGCCTGGCCAGCCTGTTGATGACCTGTCTCCCCTGGGGTCAGGTGCACACCTCTGGCTGTAACCTGGAATGGAAAATGGGAACCCGTGACCAGGTGGCACAAAACCTGCCTCTACCTCCACCTTACTGACAGGCAAACTTCAGCTCAGAAGACTAATGCCACTACATGAATGAAATTCTCACGGATTCCTATGAAACCTGCCAGAGAGAAATGAAGCACTTTGAAAAAGATGGTGAAAAGAGGCAGCAGATGACTAGGGAAAAAGGGATACAGAAAAGAAATGCAGTGATTCAGAGGAGGAGATAGGTGGCCAGGGCAGTGTGAGAAAGAGGAACCTCTGCTGGGGAGGGAGCTGACTGGGGCAGAGTCCCTTTACTCATGGGGCTCCTGCACTGAGAAGAAAGACAACCCTCTGAGTCCATGTTGTGTTGGACACGACAGTAGCTCAGCACCAACATGTGGTCAGGCTCTTGGCTGAGTGGAAAGAGATGCAGGTGTGGAAGGATTAAAGTAGCTGGGAAAGAAAGACGTTGTTTTAGCTGCCAGGAGGAAGCAAAGGCACTCTAAACAGAGGACGGCACATGGGCAGAGAAGCATCAAACTGTGTGAGTCTTCTAGAACGTGGAGTGCAAGGAGTAGAAGACAGCTAATGAAGCTGTACATGTGATGGAGAACCTTACCTGGAAAAGCCTGGTCATGAACTTGGCCAAACAAGATGAACTACTGACAGTTTAAGCAGAGAGAAGACGTGACCAAGCTTCAGTCTTACAAGAGTGCTGATAGCCTAGAAATGGAGAGAGCAAGAGATCAACTGGGAGGTCCAGACTCAGCAGCAACCTGGGGGATTGGGTATCTAACAGGTGGGGCAATGCAGCGGGGCTTAGATTCCCCCTTTCAGCTTGTAGGCAGAGAAATAGCTCAAGACACATGAGCACAATGGGAAAACAGGCTCCCCCTTTCTAGTGAGACAGTTTCTACCATCAGACTGTTTCCACTGATGGTGGCCTATGTGCCCTCTGCCTCGCCATGCCTTTAAACATGTAGCACATTCCAGGGCAGGTGTCCTCTATAGAACTCTATCCATGGTAGGCACAGGCAAGCTAAGTCCAGCCTAACGCACCTTTGTCTGAAAACCTGTGAGACTAAGTCTGCTCTTGTATCACTCTGGTTGTACATCTTCCCCCAAAACTCTAACTCCTCCCTGCACAATGTGATGCTAGCATCCTCTTTATGGGACAGGGAGCCAAGGAATTTTATACCTAGGAAAAGCTATGAGTTTTTAGGCACGGCAAGTATTGTGGTAGTGAGAGACTTAGAGACTAGGGCCAAAGTCTCTAACCATGATCTAGGCATCATGAGTTAATACGCCATCTCAGAGGATTGTCTCAAGTCTGTCTGCTTTAACCCTGTGTCAGACAGTTATGGTTTATCTGATGCTCTGTAAGAACAATATAAATTTACCAGATTTTCTCCAAGTCAAGAATTCAGGGGTAGCTCCGGCAGCTCTGGCTCTGGGTCACTCAAAAGGTTCTCAAGCTATTAGCCAGAGCTGCAGGCATCAGAGAGCTTAACTGAGGCTGGTAGATCTACCTCCCAAGTGGCTCACCCACTCATCTTCAGGGGAAGTTGGTGCTGGCTGTTGGAGGGATGCCTCAGTGTCTCCCATTAGGGGGCCTGTTCACATGCTATTTGGTGGCGTGTCCTCACACCATAATGGCTGGCTCCCTTTGGAGGGAGTGGTCTGAGGACAAAGAGACGGATGATACTTTTTATGAACTAGCCTCAGAAGTACAGGGCATTATCCCTGCCAATAGTATGGTCGAGAAGTCAAGGATTCAATCTCTTGAAGAGAGAAGGGTTAAAGAATTTATAAATATATAGTGAAACCTCTTGCACACAGGTTAAAAAAAAATTTCCCCACTATTACTCTCACTCTTTCAGTACTTCACTTCTGACCCCTGCTGGGGGGGGCAGTTCCCACACTAAGCAATTCTGCAATTCTCTGTGAATGCCAAGTGGGCATTCTATAATTCAATTCAATTATGACACAGTTAGTGTCAGGTCGCACAAGCTAAGGGCTTAGTCCCACAAGCTGACCTTACTTCAGGTGCCAATCAAAAATCCAGTTTGCCACCTGTGCTTCTGACTGGGTAGCTGTAAATCCGGATTCCTGTGACATCCCTCTTTGGGCACAATCACTTGCTAGAATCCAGAAAAATAGTTACTTAGTCTTGCCAACTGATCAGAAAGGATGATGTAAGGATGCAAATAAGCAACCAGATGAAGACACACATCCGCGTGGGTCTGGAAGGCTCCCATGGAGTCAGGGTGTTCCACCCTGCCAACACAGGGACGTATGCCTCCACCTGGGGGCTCCCCTATGCCAGCTGTCCTGAGTCAATCTCCAAGACACAGGCACCTACTTTAACAAGGCTCCGTGTGCTCTCTACACTCCTGAGGTGTTATAGGGAAGGCCAGGAGAAAGCAGAGGCCCTCTGGCTACTTCAAGGCTAGAGGTCAGCAGGGAGATGAGGGTGGGGAAGACAGAGCAGGGCGAGGAGGACTGGTGTCTGGCAAAGTCTGGAAGGCACAATGTTAACATTGCTTTGCAGCTTCCCATCCTGGAAGCCAGGGCCTCCCACGTCCAGGGCAACAGGCTCCACTGGCTCTGGCTCCTGACATCCTGGTGGGATTGGGAAGCTGCAGAGTCTTGGAGAACGCAGTAGGGAGCAGCACCCCCATTCAAGAAGAGGAAGACGCCGAGGATGGAACAGAAGCGGAAACAGGGCTTCAAGCTGAAGCTTTAAGTGTTGGTGGGTACTGCTGGAAAGAGGGTTTTGCACCACGCTGTAGCTGTGTGGGCTTGCAGGGTGGAAGGAAATGAAGGGTATGAAATCTCCATGTGGATGAGAGCCACACCCCAAGGAAGGCAGAGCAATAAAAGGCACCTGGGTCCCTGACACATGAGCCAAAACACTAGCCCCGGACATCCTCACCACGTCGTTACTCAAGAGCCCAATAAACTGATTTTTTATTTTAACCTACTGTTGTGTGGGTCTCTGTTGTAGCACCTGAACCTACAACCTCATCAGTGTTAGCTCTGGTCACAGTAACGCTATGTCATACACCATCCCAAAACACAGAGTGGGTTACAATCACCATTCTTTCAGCTCTGTAGGTCGTGGTGATACAGGTAGGAAAAAGCCAGCTGGGTTAGGTTGAACTTGGATGGAAAGTGAAGGCAGGTGGCTACAAGATGGGGAGAAGGGTTTCTAATGAACATTGAGCCTGCATGCTGTTAAAGCAGACTTTGCATAAAGGCCAACTGAAATAAGTGCAGAGAGCAGGCCTTATACAAGCGAAGGGTTGCATTTAACAGACATGCAATTGAGAATCAAAAAAAAGCCTGGAACCTAAAAAATGTTAGGAGAGAAGAGTTTTGAGACTCTAAATGCACAAAACACAGACACCTGGGATTGTAAATGAGCAGAGCTAAGTGGTGAAGCCAGGGACTGCGACCTAACAAGTCCAGGGCTACAATAACAGGGACAGTGTTCAAGATGGGCCCAAAACTCATAAAGTGCTGACCCAAAGGAATTTTGGGGAGGGAGGACACCTGGGCAGATTCTAGCCAAATGGGCAGAGTGAACTAAGCAAGATGGGATCACAGCAAAATGACCATTCAACAGTTTCTTTATTCACCCTGTCCCCGTGTTTTCATACTTCAGCTGCACGAGACAGTCAACCTGGGTGACTGAGGACACCTAGGACATGTGTGCCTGATCATCTCCACAGTTTTGCTCGAGTGCTGTGCTGGCAGGGCTGGCTCTGCTTCTCACACGGGTCTGCCGATCCGCCATGGCGGCTCTGGTCACAGGTATTCACTCTGGGGCCCAGGCTGGCCGAGGCAGCTGCTCCCCGAGAGCAGCTCTTCTCACAGTGAAGGCAGAAGCACACGAGGGCCACAGAAACTCACGCGGCCCCTCCAGCCTAGGCTCAGAACCACTATGTCTTCATTGCTTCTTCATCACATGGGCCACAGCAAGCCACAGTCTTCCCACAATGAGACTACGGCAAGTGTGCGGATCAGGGAGGGGTGAGGAATTGGGGCCAATAAGTGCGTCTACTCCACTGTGATGAACCCTGGTTTGAAGGTTACACGACCTGGGCCCACTCTTCTAGGGGTTGCCTGGAAATGAGTGTAGTAAAAGGCACTGTCCATCCCTCACCCCCAGTTTTCTGTTAGGTCAGGAATCCTGAAAAGGCAGCCTTCCTTCTCCACAAAGCCCCTGTGCCCTTCCCTCAATGCCTAACATCCAGTCTGCCCCCACGGATGACGCAGCAAGATTGCTGAGTGCGTTTTAGATGGTCCCTTTATTCCCCCCCCACTGCACCACTATATGAATCATTAGGAAATATAGTCTAACATCCTAAAGCCCAGCAGCCAGTGCACTAGGTATCCACCCAAAATGCTCTTAAGAGATTGTTCCATTGAAGCTGAGTCTGTAGCCAGAACTGACACCAAATAGTGCATCTACTGCCTCGTGGGGACCTCAAGAAGAAGGAGCTAGGGCCAGCGCTGTGGTGTAGCAGGCTAAGACACCTGCAGTGCCAGCATCCCATGTGGACACAGGTTCAAGCCCCAGCTGCTCCACTTCTGATCCCATTCCCTCCTAATGTACCTGGGAAGGCAGTAGAAGAATGACCCAAGTCCTTGTGCCTCTGCACCCAAGTGGGAGACCCGGAGGAGCTCCTGGCTCCTAGCTCCAGCCTGGTCCAACCCCAGCTGTTGTTGCAGCCATTTGGGGAGTGAACTAGCAGATAGAAAATCTCTCTCACTCTCGCTCACTCTCTCTCTCTCTCTCTCTCTCTCTGCCTTTCAAATAAATACATTAAATCAGGAAGAGGAAGAAGCAGCGGCGGCAGCAGCAACAGCTGGAGATCGGAACAGGTTAGTGAAATTTCTTTCTCTAGAGGCCATTTGGACCTGGGAAATTTTTTTTAAAAGCTTTTTATTTACTTATTTGAGAGGTAGAGTTACAGACAGTGAGAGGGAGAGGAGACAGAAAGAAAGGTCTTTCTTCCGCTGGCTCAGTCCCAAATGGACACAAAGGCCAGAGCTGTGCCAATGCAAAGCCAGGAGCCAGGAGCTTCTTCCAGGTCTCCTGCATGGGTGCAGGGACCCAAGGACGTGGGCCATCTTCTATTGCTTTCCCAGGCCACAGCAGAGAGCCAGATTGGAAGAGGAGCAGCCGGGATTCGAACTGGCATCCATATGGGATGCCAGTGCCACAGAGGATTAACCTACTGCAGCACAGCGCTGGCCCCTGGGACCTGGGAAATTTTAAAGTTTCTCACAAGCAGAAATATCCTAAGAGGCAGGCTATCTCAAGGCCCAAAATTAGCCAGAGATCCACAAGGCTTCAGGACAACTGAGAGGCAGTGAGAGTCACCACCAGCGAGCAGTCACCCCACTGCTGCACAATGCCCCTTGGCCACTCAGCCACAGGTGCTCCACCTTAACTGCCATCTTTCTCGGAAGACCTTGCTCTTTAAAGGAGAACCATTAAAAAAGACCAACTACTGCTGAATTCAGGGCACAGGCCACGTACACTGAATGTATTTTAGGGCAGTGGCTCATGATAAATTGTTTCCCAAGTTCCTCAAAGGTACTGGTTAGTGTCAAGCTCTCTCGGGCCCAGGCTGATAACTATGAAGTGTGGGGAATTTCAGTTGTTGGGAGGTACTTGGTTATGATACATGTGGACTCTTAGGGCTTATTATAAAAGTGATGGCCTATGGCTCTCCAGACTGAGAAAGGATTGCCTTTGTGAATAATAAGAGGATGCAGCAGTTATAAAAAATTAATAGACTGTGACAGTCTGTCTCCTAGATATATAGGTGTGTTAAGTGAACAAAGCCCTATGGTAGTGTGTGGGTAAAGCATGCTACTATCTTAGTTTTCTGTTGCTACAACAAAATACCTAAGACTGGGTGATTTATAAAGAAGCTCGTTTGGCTCATGGTTCTGGACCTGGTTAGTCCAAGACCATGATGCAGACTTCTGCTCAGCATCTGCTGGGGCCCCTCTTACTGCATTAGAACACGACACAGAGCATCACATGCTGGGACACAGCACATATGCTGGCTCAGGTCGCTCTTTCTAAAATGCTGCTAATGCCAATGGGGCTCCCTCTGTCCTGACCTCATCCAATCCTAAGTACCTCCCGCAGCCTCTACCTCCAGACACCATCAACACAGGAGATTTGGAATTCAGGTTTTTTTTTTTCTTATTTGACAGGTAGAGTGAGAGAGAGAGAGAGAGAGAGAGAGAGTGAGAGTGAGAGAGAGAGAGAGAGAGAGAGAGAGAGAAAGGTGCTCCTTCCACTGGTTCTCCCCAAATGGCCACCATGGCCGGGGCCACGTTGATCCAAAGCTAGGAGCCAGGTGCTTCCTCCTGGTCTCCCATGTGGTTGCAGGGCCTAAGCACCTGGGCCATCCTCCACTGCCCTCTCGGGCCACAGCAGAGAGCTGGACTGGAAGAGGAGCAACTGGGACTAGAACCCAGTGCCCATATGGGATGCCAGTGCTGCAGGTGGAGGATTAACCAAGTGAGCCATGGTGCCTGCCCTGGAATTCAGTTTCTAATATGTGAACTTTGTGAGGACACAGTCCAACAGCAACTACTGTGTGCTCTGCATTATCTGTATAGAACTTTAGGATCCATTACAGCAGCCAATAGCCACATATGGCTGTTTAAATGTAAATTTGAAAGTCAAAGCTCCCAAGTCACACTTGGCCATCTTTTTTTTTTTAACTTTTACTTAATTATTTTCTTTTTTCTTTCTTTCTTTTTTTTTTTGACAGGCAGAGTGGACAGTGAGAGAGAAAGGTCTTCCTTTACCGTTGGTTCACCCTCCAATGGCCGCCGCGGGCGGCGCACTGTGCTGATCCAAAGCCAGGAGCCAGGTGCTTCTCCTGGTCTCCCATGCGGGTGCAGGGCACAAGAACCTGAGCCATCCTCCACTGCACTCCTGGGCCACATCAGAGAGCTGGCCTGGAAGAGGGGCAACTGGGACAGAATCTGGCGCCCCGACCGGGACTAGAATACTGGAATACTGGGGCTACTTTATTTATCTTTATTTATAGCTAAGCATTTATACATTGTCTACTACCGTGAGGAAAAAAAATCATAGTGAGGTACAACAATAATTACAAACCTCCACTAGCTTTTCCACACACTGGCACAAGTCTAGTAGAATAATCTGAGGAAGGTTTTCAGTTGACAAAAGCAGTCTTATACAATTCTTTCCTTTCCACTTCATTATACCACTTATCACTTCAGCCCTACGAATTATTCACTTCCTATCCCTACATGAAACAGGATCTAATAATCCATCAGCAATCGCTTCCAATTCATATAAAATTGCATGTCACCCTTACAGTAGAATGTAATATATCCTAGCTCCTCTTATTGTTTTTTTTTTCCTCACCCTAGTCTTATTTTCCCTTGACCTGCTGGGAGACCCTGACAATAATACCCCAGCAAACCCCCGTATACCCTTCCCCATACTAAACCAGAATAGTCGATCCACCTATGCAATCCTATGATCAATCCCAAATAAACTAGGCAGTGCCCTAACCCTAGTAGCCTCAGTCCTATTTCTACCCATTATTTGTATCTTCAACTATCAAAACAATGAAGCACAATATCCTTCCCTCTAAGCCAAGGCTTATTCTAAATTATACTAGCAAAGCTCTTCACACCCAAGTGAATCAGAGGACCCTTCTTTTCAGACAAACAGAAGCCATTATGTAATTCCTCTAGCTAAAGACGGGAGGAAACCAGGACCGACCTGAAACTACACAGGGGTAAGGTTGTCTAGGAAAAGAATACCAGGGTGAATAAATTTCAAATCCTACCATGGGGTCATGTCAACTTCTGGGCTTGAACAAACAAAAGGGACTAAAAAGAAGAGCAAGACGGGATGAAGCCGAATCATGAACATCGGGAGTAGCAGGGAGTTCCTTCTGAGCTGCTACTGAGAGGCAGGGAGACGAAGACCAAGGAACTCCCCGAGCTGCAGCCAGGAAGTCAGCTGACTGACGGAGCTAAGGTGCAGTTTATCACGTGTCTATGAGAGGACTGTGACGACGACGACTCTGGACAGAGATCTGTTGTTTGACTTTTAAAACCAAAAATCACAAACGGAGATTTTTTTTTCCACCAACATTTTAGTAACCATTATGTGAAAACCACTGTGAACAAGACTGGGGAAGAACAATGGTCCCTGTCTGTCGCTCCCCCTCTTCGCGGAGGAACGACACAGGACCCTGTGCTGTTCTTTTGTCTGCTCGGCCCTCCCCGGGTTTGCTGCTGGTTCTTCCCGGGTTGGCTACCGACCCTTCCACCTCCGTGGAAGGGCGGTTCCCCCTGCCACTTTCCCCACTTCCACGGGGGAGTGGCACACCGCCGGCGCCGGCTGGCTCTCTCGGGGGCTGCACAGGTGTTCCTTCAGATAGATGTTCCCCTTAGATGTTCCTGGTGCATGTTGTCTCTCTCCTCCTTTATAGTCCTCTTCCACCAATCCCAACTCTGCTACCCACACGCCGAGTACGCTGCTCTCCTCCAATCAGGAGCAGGTCCTACAGCTTGTCAAGTTGGTGAGAGGCAGCTGTGTAGAAGTTTACTCCTCTCCCAGCGCCATATTGTGGGAGAGCAGATGTATAGAATAAGTCTTAATTCCAGTAACAGTCAAGTCCGAGTTGCTCCCCACACCTGTCCTCTGTCATATTTTCTTGGCCCAAAAAGTACCACGACTAAAACTATTTCAAGATTTCAAAACATATTTTAAAGGAAAAAAATCAGGCTTATGGAGTCAGGCAAAGTCTTTACAATGTTGCAACTGTCTGTAAAAAGATACTATGTAATTTGATTAATTCTTAAAATTTTGGAACTTCCTTAAAAAAATCAGGTTGCTTATTCTATCAATAGAATCCTGACAACCCTGGAAACATGAATGAAATGACAGCATAGAAACTTGAATGAAAGGTCTAAAGATTTTTAGATGACTGTTCTCTTTTATAAAGCCACACTCACAATGAGAGTGAATTCGGAACTGACTCATGCAGTTAGGGGAATGATGCAGATCTGAGACAGAATCCGAGGTCCATGGGTGACTGGCACCCAACCATCCATTTGGGGGTCCCAGTAAAATGTACTGAGTAGGATGACCTTCAGGGAAAGCTTAATTAGCTGCAGATGCCGGAAGAACCCGGAGACCAAGCAACGGCCGCGAGCAGGAACGTCCTGGCTGAGCAAGTGACTAGAACCATTTTCACAACTCTTGTCCACTAAGTACAACCGTAACCCGCCGGAATACCACGGACACACCAAAATAAGAACACTGGCATGTGGTAGGACCCGTAGTACAATGGCAGGGCACCTTGTTCCCACCCACCAACAGGAGGAGGAGACCAACTTGTGGGACCCCCCACCGCCACGAAGGTGCTTCCTCCGGGATCCGCCTGACCACACCAGGCGCCCTCAGCGTCCGTGCCCCGCGGGCACCGCCGGGACCCCGGCCACCAGGGGCCGCGCCGCTCCCTCCTCAGAGGCCGAGGCCACCGGGCGGCGTCTCCGCAGCAGCCCTGCCCGGCCGGGGCTGACCGAGAGGAGCCACGCGGACGCCGGGTCCTCGCTCTCCCTTCCCGGCTCCCGCTCCGGGACGGGTCAGGGCCAACGGCGCCGCTCCGGCCGAGGACACCGGGACTCGCCAGGCCTGAGGAGCCGGCGCCGCGCAGATGCGGGAAAGCTCTCGGCCCGGCCGAACCCGCGCCCTCACCTGGCTCACGGCTGCGCTGCGGGCCCGCCCTTCCCGCCCGCGTCCGCCGCTGCCCCTCGCTCGCCGCCCTGTCCGGGGTCGGGGCTGGGGCTCCGACGGCCCTCGGGCTGTAACTGAAAACAGCACCCGAACCGTCGCCTGAAGTCAAACGGCGGTTGCAACGCTAAGTAGCCTATTTATAGACTCACTATTCAAATGAGGGCTCCAGAGAGGGAGTCAGATTGGATGGAACGAAACAGTACCAACCAATCAGAAAGCAAAGGTTGCGCCTATGTAAATGTGGACCATTGCAAAAGCAACAAATTTGCAATTGCCAAGTTACTGTACCCTAGGTCAACAAAGCACTACAGTGAGCTGTTAGTATGGAGACCAGCCCCAGGAAGCTGCTGTTAGAGAAGAGGACCCTTCATTGTCCATGAAAATTTGTGAGCAGAGGAAATGTCCTTGAGGCGGTCTTATCCTGGTTGCGGGTGGGAGGGCAGGCCTGCTTCCCCTGGTGCACGGATGTGTTGCTCAGGACAGAAATAAGGCAAAAAGTTCCAGAGAGGCGGGGGAAGAGGCCAGAGAAGGACCCAGGAGCAAAGTCCAGAAGCCATAAAGCAAAACCAGGGCGAGCTGTTCCCACGGGTAGCAGTCACTTGGGTGGGGTAGGGCGTAGAGCCGTAAGTGAACACACAAGGGGGCTGCAGTCTGGGTGGGGTTTAGTGTGCAGAAGGTTTTCTGCCAATGTCATGGCACAGCCACATGGGGTTTAACCTCCACATGGCCCTCAGCGCCATCTCCTCCTTCCTGGTCCTGGGGGATCGTGGGAAAGTAGGCAGACTGGATTGCCAGGTAAGGGGAGGAATTGCAGTGCAGACCTAGAGGCTTCTGGCTCACCTGTTCCCACCTAATTTTTCTGTCTTGGCCCCTGTATCACCAGGCCCCATCTCTACCACTGAACTTGGTGGTTTCCAGACCTGTGCCTTTTCTGTTTCCTTTCCCTCTGCGACATGTAATAGTAACCCATCATTAACACTGCATGTGCTGTCTCAGGCACTGTTCCCCAGAGACTCCGCCCTCCACGTGGTAACTCCTTTGCTTTTCATGGAGGACACTATGAAGAAAATGTCACTACTGTTTATGGAAACAAGGGGGCTGGCACTGTAGCATAGTAGGCTAAGTCTCCACCTGCGGCGCTGGCATCCCATATGGGAGCTGGTTGAGTCCCAGCTGTTCCACTTCCCATCCAGCTCTCTGCTATGGCCTGGGAAAGCAGTAGGAAGATGGCCCAAGTCCTAGGGCCCCTGCACCCGCGTGGGAGACCTGGAAGAAGCTCCTGGCTCCTGGCTTCAGAGAAGCCCAGTTCCAGCTGTTGCGGCCATTTGGGGAGTGAACCAGCGGGTGGAAGTCCTCTCTCTCTGTCTCTCTGTCTCTGTCTCTAATGCTGCCTCTCAAATAAATAAATAAATCTTTAAAGAAAACATTCTGGGACTCACTCTGGGTTTAGTGAGTGCTGTGGCTCAAGTTCTGAGAACAAAACAAAAGCTTTCAACTCCCTGGTTCTCCAATGTTCTTTCCTCCTTTATTACCCAAATTCCAATCTCCTGGCAGAGAGAAGTCGCCTAATAAAGTTCTGAGGGGAATTTTTCAGAGGGGGAAAAAAATCCAACAACCTCTGGGCTTTAGAGGGAACTGTTTATTCTGGGGCTGTTTGGGATCAATAACCCACTATTTCAGACCTGCAGAGATCCATGTCCTGACCTGCCACCGTTTCTATTCCGAGAGCTCACGTGGCCCAGATTCTGCCGCCTCTGAGCCATGGCTGCCTTTCAAGATACAAAAAACATCTGAAGTCTCCATTTCATTCTCTGATAGCTCCTGGCTTTGGATCAGCGCAGCTCTGGCTGTTGCGTGTCGGAGTCTCTACAAACACTCCCCAACAAGGCGAATGGTCCACGGGTGATGAACACATCACAAGCACCCGTGGGTTCTGTCGAAGCAGGAACCACTTTATTGAGGAAGTGTGCAGGCTTATAAAGCTTACAAAGGGCATGAGCAGTAGGGGAGCCAATCAGAGAAGAGGTCACGCAGGCATGGGTGGGCAACGCACAGGGGCAACTTAAGCAAAGTATAGGGATCACGCACTGTCCACGTGTCCAGAACTAAATCTGACCTATCCCTGCCCCCTGCCGGTGCTTTGATCTTATGTAGCTTAACTGAGGCAGCCTCAGACCCACCAGGCGCCATATGCCTGTCTTAGGTTATCCCATCTGACTGGGATCAGCCCTTTAAGGAGCATGTCTGTCTTAGGTTGTCCCCCTCTGGGGATCTTACCCGTCTTTGACTACTACTCCAGCTGTTAAGGGCTGCCCCAGGGGATCTTTTTTTAACTTTTATTTAATGAATATAAATTTCCAAAGTACGGCTTATGGATTACAATGGCTTCCCCCCCATACCGTCCCACCAACCCACTACCCTCCCCTTATCCACTCCCTCTCCCCTTCCATTCACATCAAGATTCATTTTCGATTCTCTTCATATACAGAGGTTCAGTTTAGTATACATTAAGTAAAGATTTCAACAGTTTGCTCCCACACAGAAACATAAGGTGAAAAATAATACATGATTTTTTAAATGATGATGAAATCAGATCAGACCTATTGTCATGTTTAATCCCAGTGAGAGTCAAGTTGGGAATTGATAATTTCTTTCTTTTTTTACAGAAGATCAGTTTAGTATACATTAAGTAAAGATTCCAACAGTTTGCACCCCCATAGAAACACAAAGTGAAATATACTGTTTGAGTACTCATTATAGCATTAAGTCTCAATGTACAGCACATTAAGGACAGAGATCCTACATGAGGAGTAAGTGCACAGTGACTCCTATTGTTGACTTTACAAATTGACACTCCTGTTTATGGCATCAGTAATCTCCCTAAGCTGCAGTCATGAGTTTCCAAGGCTATGGAAGCCTTTTCAGTTCTCCGACTCTTATGTTGTTTAGACAAGGTCATAGTCAAAGTGGAGGTTCTCTCCTCCCTTCAGAGAAAGGTACCTCCCTCTTTGAAGACCTGTTCTTTCCACTGGGATCTCACTCACAGAGATCTTTTGCCAGAGTGTCTTAGCTTTCCATGCCTGAAATACTCTCATGGGCTTTTCAGCCAGATCCAAATGCCTTTAGGGCTGATTCTGAGGCCAGAGTGCTGTTTAGGACATCTGCCATTCTATGAGTCTGCTGAGTATCTCGCTTCCCATGTTGGATCACTCTCCCCTTTATTTATTCTATCGGTTAGTATTAGCAGGCACTAGACTTGTTTATGTGCTCCCTTTGACTCTTAGTCCTTTCATTATGATCAATTGTGAACTGAGATTGATCACTTGGACTAGTGAGATGGCATTGGTACATGCCACCTTGATGGGATTGAATTGGAGTCCCCTGGTATGTTTCTAACTCTACCATTTGGGGCAAGTCAGCTTGAGCATGTCCCAAACTGTACATCTCTTCCCTCTATTATTCCCATTCTTATGTTTAACAGGGATCACATTTCAGTTAAATTTCAACACTTAAGAATAACTGTGTATTAATTACAGAATTAA
Organism: Oryctolagus cuniculus; assembly: GCF_051225735.1. Classification (NCBI taxonomy): domain Eukaryota; kingdom Metazoa; phylum Chordata; class Mammalia; order Lagomorpha; family Leporidae; genus Oryctolagus; species Oryctolagus cuniculus. Next base: position 64,418,893 of record NC_142883.1, on the reverse strand, counting down.
ACCAGTCATATTAAGTAGAACAGACAAAAAAACTACTAAGAGGGATAATGTATTGAGTTGTTCATTAAAGTCAGGGCTATGGTGATAAAGTCACCATTTCTCATAGTGTCCATTTCACTTCAGGAGGTTTCCTTTTTGGTGTTCAGTCAGTTGTCACCGATCAGGGAGAACATATGATATTTGTCCCTTTGGGACTGGCTTGATGTGTTCCAGATTCCTCCATTTTGTTGCAAATGACTGGATTTCGTTGTTTCTTACTGTGGTATAGTATTCTAAAGAGTACATATCCCATAATTTCTTTATTCAGTCTGCCGTTGATGGGCATTTAGGTTGGTTCCAGGTCTTGGCTATTGTGAATTGTGCTGCAATAAACATTAGGGTGCAGACCGCTTTTTTGTTTGCCAATTTAAATTCCTTTGGGTAAATCCCAAGGAGTGGGATGGCTGGGTCGAACGGTAGGGTTATCTTCAGGTTTCTGAGGAATCTCCAGACTGACTTCCATAGTGGCTTGACTAGTTTGAATTCCCACCAACAGTGGGTTAGTGTTCCTTTTTCCCCACATCCTCGCCAGCATCTGTTGTTGGTAGATTTCTGTATGTGAGCCATTCTAACTGGGCTGAGGTGAAACCTCATTGTGGTTTTGATTTGCATTTCCCTGATTGCTAGTGATCTTGAACATTTTTTCATGTGCCTGTTTGGCCATTTTGATGTCCTCTTTTGAAAAATGTCTATTGAGGTCCTTGGCCCATCTCTTAAGTGGGTTGTTGGTTTTGTTTTTGTGAAATTTCTTGATCTCTTTGTAGATTCTGGTTATTAACCCTTTATCTGTTGCATAGTTTGCAAATATTTTTTCCCATTCTGTCGGTTGTCTCTTCACTCTCCTGACTGTTTCTTTTGCAGTACAGAAACTTCTCATTTTGATGCAATCCCAATAGTTGATTTTCGCTTTGACTGCCTGTGCCTCACGGGTCTTTTTCAGAAACTCTTTGCCTGTGCCAATATCTTGAAGGGTTTCTCCAATGTTCTCTAATAACTTGATGGTGTCAGGTCTTAGATTTAGGTCTTTAATCCATGTTGATTGAATTTTTGTGTAAGGTGTAAGGTAGGGGTCTTGCTTCATGCTTCTGCACATGGAAATCCAGTTTTCCCAGCCCCATTTATTGAATAGACTGTCCTTGCTCCAGGAATTGGTTTTAGATCCTTGATCAACTATAAGTTGGCTGTAGATGTTTGAGTTGACTTCTGATGTTTCAATTCTGTTCCATTGGTCTATCCATCTGTTTCTGTACCAGTACCATGCTGTTTTGATTACAACTGCCCTGTAGTATGTCCTGAAATCTGGTATTGTGATGCCTCCGGCTTTGTTTTTGTTGTACAAGATTGCTTTAGCTATTCGAGGTCTCCTGCGTCTCCATATGAATTTCAGCATCATTTTTTTCTAGATCTGAGAAGAATGTCTTTGGTATCCTGATTGGAATTGCATTGAATCTATAAATTGCTTTTGGGAGAATGGACATTTTGATGATGTTGATTCTTCCAATCCATGAGCATGGAAGATTTTTCCATTTTTTGGTATCCTCTTCTATTTCTTTAAGGTTTTGTAATTCTCATCGTAGAGATATTTAATGTCCTTGGTTAAGTTTATTCCAAGGTATCTGATTGTTTTTGTAGCTATTGTGAATGGGATTGATCTTAGCAGTTCTTTCTCAGCCATGGCATTGGTTGTGTATACAAAGGCTGTTGATTTTTGTGCATTGATTTTATATCCTGCCACTTTGCCAAACTCCTCTATGGGTTGTAATAGTCTCTTAGTAGAGTTCTTTGGATCCTCTAAGTAAAGAATCATATCGTCTGCAAAGAGGGATAGTTTGACTTCTTCCTTCTCAATTTGTATTCCTTTAATTTCTTTTTCTTGTCTGATGGCTCTGGCTAAAACTTCTGGAAGTATGTTAAATAGCAGTGGTGAGAGTGGGCATCCCTGTCTGGTACCAGATCTCAGTGGAAATGCTTCCAACTTTTCCCCATTCAATAGGATGCTGGCCATGGGTTTTTCATAAATTGCTTTGATTGTATTGAGGAATGTTCCTTCTATACCCAATTTGCTTAGAGTTTTCATCATGAAAGGGTGTTGAATTTTATCGAATGCTTTCTCTGCATCTATTGAGATAATCATATGGTTTTTTTCTGCAGTCTGTTAATGTGGTGAATCACATTGATTGATTTGCAAATGCTGAACCATCCCTGCATACCAGGGATAAATCCCACTTGGTCTGGGTGGATGATCTTTCTGATGTGTTGTTGTACTCTATTGGCCAGAATTTTATTGAGGATTTTTGCGTCTATGTTCATCAGGGATATTGGTCTGTAATTCTCTTTCAGTGCTGCATCTTTCTCTGGCTTAGGGATTAAGGTGATGCTGGCTTCATAGAAAGAATTTGGGAGGATTCCCTCTTTTTTGATCGTTCTGAATAGTTTGAGAAGAAATGGAATTAGTTCTTCTTTAAATGTCTGGTCGAATTCAGCAGTGAATCCATCTGGTCCTGGGCTTTTCTTCGTTGGGAGGGCCTTTATTACTGTATCAATTTCTGTCTCAGTTATGGGTCTATTTAGATTTTCTATGTCTTCATGGTTCAATTTTGGTAGACTGCATGTGTCCAGGAATCTACCCATTTCTGATAGATTTTGCTGTTTGCTGGCATACAAGTCCTTGTAGTAATTTCTGATGATTCTTTTTATTTCTGTGGTGTCTGTTGTTACGTTTCCTTTTTCATCTCTGATTTTATTGATTTGGGTCTTTTCTCTTCTTTTTTTAGTTAGTTGGGCCAATGGGGTGTCAATTTTGTTTATATTTTCAAAAAAGTCTTTAGATGTAGGACTGAAAGTTCTGTAGATATCTGTTAGATCAATTTGGGCTATAGTGTCGATTAAATCTGCTGTTTCCTTGTTGATCTTCTGTCCGGATGATCTGTCTATTTCTGAGAGTGGAGTATTGAAGTCCCCCAGTACTATTGTATTGGAATCTAATCTCCCTTTAAGTCCCTTAACATATCTTTTAAATAGACCGGTGCCCTGTAATTAGGTGCATATACATTTATAATAGTTACATCTTCCTGTTGAATTGATCCCTAATCGTTATATAGTGCCCCTCTTTGTCTCTCTTAACAGTTTTTGTATTAAAGTTTATTTTGTCTGATATTAATATGGCTACACCTGCTTTTTTTTTGTTTCTGTTGGCATGGAATTCTTTTTCCAACCTTTCACTTTCAGTCTGCATGCATCTTTGTTAGAGAGATGTGTTTCTTGTAGGCAACAAATAGTTGGTTTGTTTTTTTTTTTGACAGGCAGAGTGGACAGTGAGAGAGAGAGACAGAGAGAAAGGTCTTCCTTAGCCGTTGGTTCACCCTCCAATGGCCGCCGCGGCCAGCGCGTGGTGGCCGGCACACCGCGCTGATCCGATGGCAGGAGCCAGGAGCCAGGTGCTTTTCCTGGTTTCCCATGGGGTGCAGGGCCCAAGCACCTGGGCCATCCTCCACTGCACTCCCTGGCCACAGCAGAGAGCTGGCCTGGAAGAGGGGCAACCGGGACAGAATCCGGCGCCCTGACCGGGACTAGAACCCGGTGTGCTGGCGCCGCTAGGCGGAGGATTAGCCTAGTGAGCCGCGGCGCTGGCCTAAATAGTTGGGTTTTGTTCCTTGAGCCAATCAGCCAATCAGTTTCTTTTAATTGAAGAATTAAGACCATTAATGTTTAATATGACTATTGATACATAGTGACTTTGCCCTGCCATTTTCCCGGAGATATTTTCTAGTATATGCTTTGAGCTTCCCATGCTCTTTTACTGGTGGTTTTTCTTCCTTTACCTTCTTTCATATTGATGGCCGTGTTTCTGTGTTTCTGAGTGTAGCACATCTTTAAGTATCTTTTACAGGGCCGGATGAGTGGCCACAAAGTCTTTCAATTTCTGTTTGCTATGGAAGGTCTTTATTTCCCCTTCACTCACAAATGAGAGCTTAGCAGGATATAATATTCTGGGCTGGCAATTTTTCTCTCTTAGTACCTGTGCTATGTCTCGCCATTCCCTCCTAGCCTGTAGTGTTTCTGATGAGAAGTCTGCTCTGAGTCTAATTGGACATCTTCTGAGAGTAATCTGACGTTCCTCTCTTGCACATTTTAGGATCTTTTCTTTATGTTTCACTGGGGTAAGTTTAATTACCACGTGTCGTGGTGAGGATCTCTTTTGGTCATGTTTATTGGGGGTTCTATGAGCTTCCTGTACTAGGATGTCTCTGTCCTTCTCCAAACCTGGAAAGTTCTCTGCTTGTATCTCACTAAAAACGCCTTCTAATCCTTTCTCTCTCTCCATGCCTTCAGGAACTCCTAGAACTTGAATGTTGGTTTTTTTAATAGTATCCTGTAGATTCCCAACAATATTTTTTAGATTTCTAATTTCCTCTTCTTTTCTTTGGTTTGACTGTATGTTTTCCTGTGCTCTGTCTTCTAAGTCTGATATTCTCTCTTCTGCTTCACCCATTCTGTTTTTAAGGCTTTCTAATGTGTTTGTCATTTGATCTATTGAGCTCTTCATTTCATTTTGATTTCTCTTCACTATCACACTTTCCTGCTCTACTAGTTTCTGCGTTTCATTTTGATTCTTCCTTAAAATTTCATTTTCACGAGAGAGATTTTCAATCCTGTCCAATAAGGATTTCTGTAGTTCAAGGATTTGCTTTTGAAAACTTCTAAATGTGCTTATCATACATTTTTTGAAATCCGTATCTTGCATTTCTTCTATCTCATCATCTTCATAATCTTGGCTTGGGGTGTTTTGTTTATTTGGAGGCATCATAGTGTCATCGTTGATCTTGTTCCCTCGATTTTTGTGTTTGTTGCTTGGCATATTTAATTCTTTTTTCATCACTGTGCGTTTCTTTTTTTTTAATTTTTTTTATTTTATACTATGTCTGTGTTAAGTGGACTGCCTGCTGTTGGAGGAGCCTTGGAGGCTTGAGATGGGTGTGGCCTGAGAGCTCTGCTTGGTTCTTCCGGGTTACGGGTGTGCAAAGGTGACACCCTCAGGTTATGTGTGGTAAATCTCTCTCTTTTTATTTATTGATTTAATTTATCCAGGGGGTGCATAATACTGTACCGCACAGCTGTGCAGAATTAATGATAATTAGCTTCCGATCTCTGGCTTCTACCCAGAGTCTGTGGAGGCTCTGTTTCTCCTCTGGACTCCCACTGGGTTGCCTAGGCTACTGAATTGTAGTGACTCAGTTCTTTAGCTCTCCCCTGTTGTTATGTAAATGCAGAGAGGTTGCCTGCTCTTTGTCTCTTGCAAACTCTTACAAACTCTTGCAAACTCTTGCAAACTCTTGCAGGCCTTGCAGCCTTGCAGCCTTGTTGAGGGAGAAACCCCCCACCTTTTTTTCCTTCTCTCCTGGAGTGAGTATGGTGCACTTTCCCTCTCCCCTCTAGATTCTGACCGCGGTTTCCCCGCCAATGTCTCGGGTTACTGAGCTCACCTCCCCTTCCAGCGCCGATGTGTGGACTTGGAGCCTTGGGCGTCCCAACTCTCCCCGCTTGTGTCTGTGTGACATCCACTCCCCTTCCTGCACTGGCGCGCAGACACTGCCGCTCCCGCGGCTCGGCTTCCGTGCGGTGGGCGACCTTGTTCTCCGGTGGGCGACCTTGTTCTCCCAGTAGGTCCTCCGAGTCACAGCCACTTGATCCAGAAGAGTTTCCTCTACAATTTTTTCCTGATCCTTTTTCTGAGGCTACTGTAACTCCACTTTTATTAAACTAAATTTTCCCGGCCTATCGGTGCGCGCCCTCACTATTCCGCCATCTTGGCTCCGCCCCCCTGTCCCAGGGGATCTTACCCGTCACTGGCTACTACCTCAGCAACTTAGGGTATGATGTATTATACCTTTACATCTTGGCAGTGGCCGTGGGCGGATGTATAGGGTTCCCAATCTGGCGCTTAAAGAGCGGCATAACCCAGTTGTTGAAGAGTGGCATATAGTTGTTGGACCACCATTAACTGGAGCGCAGCTATGCGATCTTAGACAAATTTACAAGGACAATGGAGAGCAAGGGGCCCACAAGGGGGAGGAGATAAGGAAGCCATCCCCCAAGACCCGACCACAGGTAACTAGAGCTTCAAGGTCTTCTTGGAGGGTCTTGATCTTGTCCTGGATGATGCCAGAGTGATTAGCATAAAAGTAGCACTCCTGATGTACCATGATGCTCCAGTCACAATGAGGCAGAGTCCAATATGTTTTTTTTTCTTTTGACAGGCAGAGTGGACAGTGGGAGAGAGAGACAGAGAGAAAGGTCTTCCTTTGCCGTTGGTTCACCCTCCAATGGCCGCTGTGGCTGGTGCACTGTGGCTGGCGCACCACGCTGATCCGAAGCCAGGAGCCAGGTGCTTCTCCTGGTCTCCCATGGGGTGCAGGGTCCAAGCACCTGGGCCATCCTCTACTGCACTCCCGGGCCATAGCAGAGAGCTAGACAGGAAGAGGAGCGACAGGAAGAGGAGCGACCGGGACAGAATCCAGCGCCCCGACTGGGACTAGAACCCAGGGTGCTGGTGCCGCAGGCAGAGGATAAGTCTAGTGAGCCACAGCGCCGGCCCTAATATGGTCTTTTCATCCCTGTAAGAGTAAAGAAAAACCAGTCCTCAAGAGGGGTTCCTCCTGGGTGATATTCTTTGGCTGGTATCCAACAAGACTCCACTCCGCTATCACCTCCTCCAAGAAGCCTCTGGCTGCTGCCAGTCAGCTGCTGCTGGGTGGGCTGCTCTCTGTAGCTAAGGGGGGCCTCTCCACGGTGCCTGCAGCTGGCTCTCTCAGCACGGCCCAGGCTGAGCTGTGACTGTCATTTACAGGTCTGCGTTCCTCATCAGATTGAGTGCCTCGGCACCTTCCCCACCTGATCCTCTTACTGAACCAGTTTTTATCCACAGCCAATTATGGATGGACCGTGAGAGGTGCTAGGGCTAAAAAGGTGGCTGAGGCATGGTGTCCTGCCCTGGTGTAGCTCACAGTCTACTGGGGCGTGGTGGGACAAGACAGACTCCAACATCCATGTAGATGTTTCAGCCTGCAGCGCTGGCATCTCACATGGGTGCCAGTTCGAGTCCTGGCTACTCCTCTTCCCATCCAGCTCTCTGCTGTGGCCTAGGAAAGCAGTAGAAGATGGCCCCAGTCCTTGGGCTCCTGCACCCGCATGGGAGACCCGGAAGAAGCTCCTGGGTTCAAATTGGTGTTTCGGCAGGATTTTTGCATTTGAAAAAAAAAGAAGCTAAGGGTGCAGGCAGCTCCTCTGGCATGAGGCAGGTCCCGGGGCCCTGGGTTTCCTTGGCCCAGAGCCTTCTGGGTATTTGCGCATTTCCCCAGAAGATCAGAAAGGGGGCAGAAAGAGACGTGGGCCCATAGGGGGAGGCATGGAAGTCAGAGAGCCACACACCTGGACTGCCTGCTCACCCAGGAATTCAGCCCAGAGACACACTGGCTTTTTTCCAGTCACCCTCAGTGGCTGGACTCTTCTTGCTGTCAGCCTGGGGGCCCAGGCCAAAGCCTGTTCTTCCTCTGAGCCAGTAGGGGGCGCTTGAGGGTGGGCTAACCCATTAACCTTGGTGTCCTAGAGCCCTTATACCCCCCCATCCGCTGATCCCCAGGGGCCATGAGGAAGAAAACATCCCAAGTGGGAGGTCAGGAGGATGGTGGGCAGTCCGAGCCGAGTGACTGCACCAGCAGCCACCTGTGAGTGGCCGCGTGCCTGGGCCCTGAGCAGACCACTCCCACTGGCAGGCAAAGTGTGTCACCTTTAACTGGAACCCTCCCCACCAGCTCACAGACAGCACAGGTCCCCGTGCACTCCTGATGCTGCTGTCTGCCCTGTGAGCTTAGCTGGCGGCTCCGTCCCCGGTCTGCTCCACCTAGGAAGTGGTGGCTCCAGCTGTGGCTGTGCAGCACTTTCTGCTCACTTCCCACACCAGCAAGCCCCCAACTGACTTCTCCCTCCCAGAGGCACCCAGAATGGAATCGGAATCCCCTCGGTCAAGGCCACCACCCCTGCCCCCCACCAGGATGAGGACGTTAAGATCCCGCCTGGTCTTTCTCACTTCTGAATGGGGCCTGCCTCCAGCCAGGCCATTCTGAATGCAGCATCGGACAGCATGGTCTCTTTGAGACAAGGGCCGGGCCATGGCCAGACTTCACCGGAAGTCAGAGCCAGAGTCACTTTGGTGCTGACACGGCCTGTGCTTCTGGGTGCCCCCTGGGGACTCTCCTCTCCCATCTGTTCTCCTCACCACCCTGGAGGCGGTTCACAGAGCGTGATGACAGCAAAGTGTCCATGGGGTGGGCAGAGGGGCTAACCACAGGACAAACAGAGTGAAGGGGAGGCTACAGCCTGCAACCTGGGAGATCCAGCAGTGTGGGAACGTGAGACGCAACCCTACGGGCTGAGTCTACACAGCTGGAAATGCTCAGCGGCCTGTGCCATGTGTGCCCCCTCATTCCCTGCTTTATCTGACCATGCCCTGGCCCTCCCTCAAGAGGCCCTGTCACCCAGCAAACCAGGGCAGAGACAGCCCCACGGCTGCCAAGGTGCGGCAGGGGACAGGCAGGAGGGGCAGAAAGAGATGCCACCAGGGACAGGGAACCAGGTAGTTCCTTCCCCACTTGGGATTAAAAGTGGTCACCACTGCTCCACCTTGAGCACTGTCATCGGGGAAGCTGGGAGAAGGATGGATGGGAAAACGACACGCGATTAGGAGTAACAGTGGGGCAGGCACCGTGGAGCAGCAGGGCAAGCTGTATCTCCCATCGGAGCGTTTGGGGTTGAGTCCCGCCTCCGTTTCCCATCCAGCTTCCTGCTAATACGCACCCTGGGAGACGAACATGCACTGTGGGAGGCAGTGGGTGATGGTTCAAGTGCTTGGCCCACCCCCCTTCCCGCCGCCACTCATGTGGGAGACCCAGATGGAATTCCAGGCTCCTGGCTTTGGCCTGGCTTAGCCCTGGCTGTTGCAGGCATTTGGGGAGCAAACCAAATGGAAGACCCCCCCACCTCCCCTATACCCATCTCTCTATTGCTAAGTAAACTAAAAAAAAATTTTTTTTTAATGCCAAAAGTAACAGACTAAAAAAAAAAAAAGACGCCAAGGGCTTGAGAGAGGCCCCTGGCCCAAGGCACACGTACCCTTCCTCGGTCTCATTGATGATGTCACAGATCTCCATGTTCAGTGTCCAGTCCTTGCTCTACAAGGAGCCGTCTGTCGCCTTTTCTGTGGAATCAGAAAGAGAGATGGGTTTACATTCTCCTCGAAGAAAGGGGTGGTGCTGGCAGGAAAAGGGGAGAGACCAGACTCCCCCATTCTCTTCCCAAGCAAGATGGGTGGAGCCAACGGGGCTGCTTTCATGAGGGAACACACACTGGGGACAGATCTGGCCCAAGGACTGGCATCCCCTATGGGCGCTGGTTCGGGTCCCAGCTGTTCCACTTCCGATCCAGCTCTCTGCTGTGGTCTGGGAAAGCAGTAGAAGATGGTCCAAGTCCTTGGGCTTCTGCACCCATGTGGGAGACCTGGAAGAAGCTCCTGGCTTTGGATTGACTCAGCTCTGGCTGTTGCGGACACCTGGGGAGTGAACCAGTGGATGGAAGACCTTTTTCTCTGTCTCTCCCTCTCACTGTCTGTAACTCTACCTCTCAAATAAATAAATAAAATCTTAAAAAAAAGAAAAAGGGGAGGGGAGAAAGGACCATCATTTAGTAAACCATGGTGGGTGTGGTATCAGGTGCCATGGGCGCACTGTATCACACCACGCACAAAACAACCTGCTGCCCACTCAGTAGAGGAAAGGACAACTTTTTTTCTTTTTTCTTTTTTCCCCAAAGATTTAGTTTTATTTATTTGAAAGGCAGAGTTACACAGGCAGGATAGGGTGGGGTGGGAGGGAGATCTTCCATCCTCTGGTTCATTCCCCAAACGGCTGCAACAAATCAGGGCTGGGCCAGACTGAAGCCAGGAGCCAGGAGCTTCCTCTGGGTCTCCTACATGGGTGCAGGGGCCCAAGCACTTGGGCCATCTTCTACTGCTTTCCCATGTGCATTAGCAGGTAGCTGGATTGGAAGTGGAGGAGCTGGGACTCGAACCAGCACCAACACAGGATGCCAGTATCACATGCGGTGGCTTTACCCACTACACCACAATGCCGGCCCCTGGACAATCTTTTTTTTAAGATTTATTTTATTTGAAAGAGTTACAGAGAGAGGTAGAGACAGAGAGAGAGGTCTTCTATCTGCTGGTTCACTCCCCAGATGCCTGCAGCAGCCAGAGCTGTGCTGATCCGAAGCCAGGAGTTTCTTCCGGCTCTCCCACGTGGGTGCAGGAGCCCAAGGAATTAGGCCATCCTCCACAGCTATCCCAGGCCATAACAGAGAGCTGGATCAGAAGAGGAACAGCCAGGACTAGAACCGGTGCTCAGAAGGGATGCCGGCACTGCGGGCCAGGGCATTAACCCACTGCGCCACAGCGCCAGCCCCCCATCTGGACAACCTTTTCAACAAACGGTGCTGGGAAAACTGCCTTTCCACATGCAAAAACAAAACAAAAAAAAAGAGTGAACCTTTCTCTTGCGCCATATGCACAAATGAATCCCAAGATGTAAACCTAAGAGCGACAGCTGCAGAATTCTTAGAAAACACAGCGGGAAAGGTTCACAGTGTTGGATTTGACAGTGATTTCCTGGTTCGAACACCAAAGGCATAGGCAACAAAATTGTCTCCCATTCCGTGGGAGACAATATTTGCACCTCATGCATGCGGCACAAGGCAGATCTCCAGAACACAGAAAGAACATCTATGATCCCTGACAACAGAACTACCCAGGTTAGAAATGGGGATGGGCAGGTATTTGGCCTAGCGGTTCAGACAGCCCCAACCCACACCAGAGTACCCTATTCCAATCCCATCCCTGGCTCCTGACCCCATCTTCCTGCCAACGCAGACCCTGAGGGGCAGCCGTGAAGGCTCAAGTAATTGAGTCCCTGCCACCCACTTGGTGGACTGAATACCCGGCTCCCAGTCAACCCCAGGCAGGGGTCCTGTGAGCACTCAGGGAGTGAACCAGCAGATGGGAATTTGCTCACTTGTGCCTGTGTGCACTCTCTCTCAAATAAGTAACTTAAAAATAAATACGGGCTGGCGCCGCGGCTCACTAGGCTAATCCTCCGCCTTGTGGCGCCGGCACACCGGGTTCTAGTCCTGGTCGGGGCGCCAGATTCTGTCCTGGTTGCCCCTCTTCCAGGCCAGCTCTCTGCTGTGGCCTGGGAGTGCAGTGGAGGATGGCCCCAGTGCTTGGGCCCTGCACCCAATGGGAGACCAGGATAAGTACCTGGCTCCTGCCATCAGATCGGCGTGGTGCGCCGGCCGCCGCGCACCAGCCGCGGCGGCCATTGGAGGGTGAACCAATGGCAAAGGAAGACCTTCCTCTCTGTCTCTCTCTCTCACTGTCCACTCTGCCTGTCAAAAAATAAAAAAATTAAAAAAAATAAATAATAAATACGTAAAATTGAGAAAAGTCTTGAACAGCCAGTTTTCCAAAGAAGATATGTTAGTAGCCAAGAAATACACGGAAAGGTGTTTAACACCACTAAGCATTAGGGAAATGCAGATCAAAACCACAGTGAGGTGGCATATGCTATCAATTAGGATGGTTATCACCATAAATATGTAGGTAGATAGATGGATGGATAGATGGATGGATGGATGGATGGATGGATGGATAGATAGCAGGTGTTACTGAGAATGTGGAAGAACTGAAACCCCTGTGCACGGCAGGTGGGAAAGTACACAGTGCAGCCACCCTGACGAGCCCTCAAAACCAGATACCTATGGAACTATTTCCACTCGCCAAGATATGGGATCAACCTAAGTGCCCACAGTGGGAGGAAGAGAGAATGAAATGGTGGCATAAACACTCGAGGTAATATTACTCAGCCATGAAAAAGAGTGATATCTTGACATCTGCCACAGGTGAGTGGACTTGGAGGTCGTTATGTTAAGTGGTATAGGCTGGACATAGGGAGACAAATAACACACTTATGCTCTAAGTATAAATTTTTTTTTTAAAAAGTCAATCTGAGCTTTGATAGTGATTACCACAGGGTGGGAATGGGGGTGGGGGTGGGGGAGAGGAGGTTGGAAAAGGTGGGAAATAATAGATTCTCCTGTTCCTCAGCACAGTGGGGCACCTGGTTCACAACAATGTATCGGATACTGCAGGAGGAACTGGAAGGGAGGGCTGGGTAAGCCCAAACACAGAGAAGGGGATGCAAACGCTAATTCTGGATTGGATATATGTATGGGATATATGTATGCTATGCTGTGTTGAAATGCTGCACGGTACCCCATAAAAATGTGCAAGTATTACATTTAGTCACTAGTTAAGCTGCCGCCTGCAGTGCCAGCATCCCATATGGGCATCAGTTCTAGTCCCGGCTGCTCCACTTTCGATCCAGCTCTCTGATATAGCCTGAGAAAGCAGTGGAAGATGGCCCAAGTCCTTGGACCCCTGCACCCACATGGGAGACCTGGAAGAATTTCCTGACTCCTGGCTTCGGATCAACTCAGCTCCAGCTGCTGCGGCCATCTGGGGAGTGAACCAGCAGATGAAAGACCTCTCTGTCTGTCTCTCTCTCTCTCTCTTCCTCCCTCCCTCCGCCTCTCTGTAACTCCGCTTTTCAAATAAATAAAAATAAGTATTTAAAAAAAATGAATTGTAAGCAGGGTCTCACAAAGGTACTTGAACACTCATGTTCACAGTAGCAGCGTCACTCACAATAGCCGTAAAGTGGGAACAACCCAAGTGTCCACCCACAGCGGAATGGAGAAACAAAGTATGCTACAGGCCTGCAACGGTAGCTCACTGGTCTCAAAACAGGAGGGGATCTGACACCTGCTCCAACGTGGCTGAACCCGAGGACACTGTGCTGAGTGACATAAGCAATCACAAAAGGACAAAGTGTGGGGCCGACGCTGTGGCACAGCAGGTTAAACTGCCGCCTGTGACACCAGCATCCTACATGGATGGGTTTGAGACCCGGCTGCTCCACTCCCAATCTAGATCCCTGCTAATGAGCCTGGAAAAGCAGTGGAAGATGGCCACAAGTGTCTGGGCCCCTGCACCCACGTGGGAGTTCCAGATGAAGTTCCTGGATCCTGGCTTCATCCTGACACAGCCCCTGCCATTTTGGCCATTTAGGGAGTGAATCAGTGGATGAAGATTCTCCTCCCTCTCACTCTGTAACTCTGCCTTTCAAATAAATAAACAGCAAATATTAAAAAAAAAAACAAACACAAGGGCTGACATTGTAGTATAGTGGGTAAAGCTACCACCTGCTTTACTAGTATCCCATGTGGGCATGAGTCCGAGTCCTGGCTGCTCCACTTCCAATCCAGCTCCCTGCTAATGTGCCTGGGAAATCAGTAGAAGATGACCTAAGTGCTTGGGTGCCTGCATTTGGGAAGTGAACCAGCTGATGGAAGATTTTCTCTCTCTCCCTCTCCCCCCTCCCTGTGTGTGTGTGTGCGTGTGTGTGTGTGTAACTCTGTCTTTCAAGTGAATAAATAATCTTTAAAAAAATTCAGGGGTCAGAATTGTGGCACAGCGGGTAAAGCCACCACCTGCAATGCCAGCATCCCACAAGGGCACCAGTTCAAGTTCTGGCTGCTCCACTTTGGTTCCAGCTCCTTGCTTATGGCCTGGGAAAAGCAGCAGAAAATGGCCCAGGTGTTTGGGCCCTTTCTACCCATGTGGGAAACCCAGATGAAACTCCTGGCTCTTGGCTTTGGCCTGACCCAGAGCCAGCTGTTGCGGCCATCTCGGGGAGTGATCAAGCAGATGGAAGATCTTTCTCTCTCATCTCGCCCTCTCTTTCTGTAAATCTTTCAATTAAATAAATAAATAAATTTAACAAGTTCCACCCTCACCTGGCTTGGAGGCCATGTTTAAAAAAAAAAAAAGAAGAGAAAAACCAAAAGGACAAAGTATGATTCCACTCATATGAGACACTCAGGAGAATCGCATTTGGAGAGAGGAAGTAGCAGAGCGGCTGTCAGACGTGGGGAGCCAGTGTTTAATGGGCAGAGCTGTAGCCGGGGAAGATGGAAGTCCCATGGAGCTGGATGGTGATGATGGTTCCCTCACAGAGCGAATGTACTTAACCACTGAGCTGCACACTTAAAATGGCAATGACGGTAAATTTTATGTTATCTATATTCTACTACAAAAATTAAAAAAAGTCATCAAAAGGAAAAGAAAAAAGTATGCATGAGCCGATGGCCTGCTGGGCTGGAGGGAACAGGGAGACGCAGCCCGCTTGCCAGGGCATGCCGACAGTCCAGAGAAGCAGAGGGAACAGCAGGCCCTGGACTGGGACCAGTGTCACCTGAGTCCCTGCCCTTTGGGCTATGAGCTCTGGGCCACATCTCCCTTGGCTTCTGCTTATGTCGGAGAGGTGATCTTGTCAGCATTCCCAGCCTGGCTGCCCATGAGTACCACCTGGGGAGCTTGGGCACACAACACCACCTGAGCCTCAGCCCCACAGGTTCTGATTTGAATGGCACAGCATGGCACCAAGCAATAAGATTCTTTTAAATGTTTCCTGGGTGATTCCTCTATGCAGCGAGTTTGGGGATCCTGCTCTGTCTCATGCCCTGCCCCTGTGCTCTCTCTAGCTGGGGAGAGAGATATAGGGACATGGGTGCTTCCTCTGGGTGGTCGCAGACTCTGGCCTGTCTGTCTCTGTATGCCCCCACCTCCTTTTTAAAAAGATTTACTTATTTATTTGAGAGGCAGAGTTACAGAGAGAGGAAGAGGCAGGGAGAGAGAGGTCTTCCATCTGCTGGTTCACTCCCCAAATGGCTGTAATGGCTGGAGCTGGGCCAATCCAAAGCCAGGAACCAGGAGCTTCTTCTGGGTCTGCCACATGGGTGCAGGGGGATAAGGCACTTGGGCCATCTTCCACAGCTTTCCCAGGCCATAGCAGAGAGCTGGATCAGAAAAGGAGTAGCCAGGACAGGAAGCGGTGCCCATATGGAATGCCGGCACTGCAGGTGGAGGCTTAACCTACTACACCACAGCACTGGCCCTGGGTGCCCTCCTTGAAGAGCCCGCTGTCTGGCACGCTGTCTGTTGGTTCCCTCTGCAGCCTCTTGGCACCAGGGCACAGGTGTGCAAGTGCTCAGAGTGCTGTGGCTGTCCTCTGTCCCAGGCCAAGCTGGACTATCCCAGGACCGACTGCCTGTCTGCCTCTTCCCATAATCCCCTCTGAAGGCAGGGACTTAACAGCTCTCTCTCCTTAGCTCTAAGGATTGTGCATGGTACACTCCAGGCTTCTGTCAATCTCAAGGAAACGGCTCTGGGACCACGTGGTTGTACTTAAAGTCACAGACAAGGGCAGGCATTTGGAGCAGCCATTAAAACGCCACTTGGGACCCCTGCATCCCACATCGGAGCACTTGGGTCCGAGTCCTGGCCTTGCTTCTGCTTCCAGCTTCCTGCCTAAAGGGCACCTGTGGAGACAGCAGATGGAGGCTCACGTACTTGGGTCCCTGCCACCCACACATGGGAGACCCACACTGAGTTCCAGGCTCCTGGCTAGGGCCTGGTCCAGCTCCACCTGTTGCAGGTAACTATTTGGGGAGCAAACCAGCTGATGGAAGACCTCTCTGTGTGCACCTTTCAAGCAAGATGAAAATAAATACAGGCAAGGGAAAAAGAAAACAAAGTTGCAGAAGGAGAAACACAGCCCTGAGAGTGGGCGTGAGTTGATTCTCTGGGCTCTCCAGAGACAGGGCAGGGTCCTGAAGCAGTTGGCAATAATGGCTCCCTGTAGGTGGCTGGCATCAGTTTCGCCCTCTGCCTGGCTCATAGAAGCCTATGGCCCTCACTGGTCACCCCTTGAATGCTGCTCCTTCCTCCCGGCCCCCTTCACCACCGGAGAGGTGGATAATTCGGCTGTTTTCTCCTCATCCTCCTCAAACAGAAGAGGCTGAATGTGCAAGGCTAAAACCAGGCTTCTTTTCCTTCTGGTGCTGGGCTGTTCCTAAAGTCGCACCTTTTAACTTCAAAGGGCAGGAAGCAGCAGCCAGGAAGCCAAGCCACTGGACTGTGAGGCCCCTCCCAGCAGGGTTGCCCTAGGTTTCTGACTGCTGGGGAGGGGCGGGTGGGAGGCGCAGCCGTGTCCAGGAGAGAACTGTCGCTGCTGTCAGGGTCAAGGTGCCAGGGCATCCTGGCCCTTGTCCATACCAGGTGGGAGGCAGCCTTTCTGAAAGACCACAATGCCATGGCAACAGCATCCAGAGGACAAGCCACTCTTGAGCTGGGGTTTAACGGGAGCTGAATCTGATCACCCCCAGCCCTCCACAGCCCTGTCCTATCCAGCCTTTGGCCAACAGCATCACCACAGAGGCTGGCACTCTGCAACCAGGGGCAGTGGATCCTTGACCCTAACCCATCCCCAGCTCTGGGCCACGCCAGGTTTTATTTTTGCGTTTATGCGACCAAAGACACGGGGAGGGGGAGGGGGGCACTGAACTCAGGCTTTCCTCTGGCCTGGGGACGGGAAGGAGTGAGACTGGTGCCCGTACTGAGTGGCCTTAGTGTTCCCTTTTGCTGGGGAGTCTTTTATATGAGGAGGAGAGAGAGCTGATTTACCCTCCTTTGTCAGCCTCCCTGGCGGAGCCAGACCCTCGCGGCCGTGTTTGTGCAGCGTTCCCTGCGTGGCGGGGGCGGGGCGGGGGCAGAGAAAGAAGTGTTCTTTCGGCATTGGCTTTTCATAATCCAAATGAGTCTTTATCTTTTAGCTCAGAAACTCAGAATCGCAGTAATTGAATAGCACACGCTGACATTGCGGACAAGTTATCATGCCTCTGAACTCCTCCCAGGTTTTTATTAGAGGGAAGCAGAGGGTGAATATAAAGTTAATGGATTCTGCCGCTGAACCGACCTTGGAAATGAGGTTTCATTGATTTAATATTTCCTCTATTAAGCCTCCCAAGACTGTGTCCCTCATGGCCCTGCCCAAGTGTAATCTCGGTCTGCCGCAGCCAGACTTGTGTGAAGGGGATGACAAGGTACATGGCGGGGCCCCACCCCCACCCCCGGGCCACCTCCCACGCAGGGACACCTGGCCTGTCCCCTGGATGGCTGTGATGGGGCCACACAGCCAGAGCTGCTTCCTAAAGGATGGGCCTCCCGCCAGGAGGCTGCTGGCCCCAGACAAAACCCACACTGTGCCTGAACTTGACCTGGGAGTGAATCACCTCTTCCCAGCACTGACACCTTAGAGGGGAAGGGAGTGGGACAAGTCCTGGTCTATCTGGCTCTTAACCCTCGCTGACCCGGAAGTGCTTTTGCATCTCTCCCTTGCCCTCTCCATGGCCTCCTTGCTTGCCAGGCTGGTGCCATCAGAGGACTTTTTGGTTACGATCTCCCCAAACCTTGGAGCAGGCTAGGTTTAGTCCAGTGGTTAAGACATGAAGATACCCACATTCGACATCAGGGAGTCTGGCTCTGGATCCAGCTTTCTGCTGCTGACGTAGACGACACAGAGGCAGCAGCCATGTCTCAAATGCCTCCTACATGGGAGACCTGGATTGAGTTCCTGGGTTTGGCTCCAGCCCGGGGGTGGGGGGGCTGGCGCTGTGGCGTAGTTGGCTAAGCCTCTGACTGTGGCCCCTGCATCCCTATGGGTGTCGCTTCGCATCTTGGCTTCTCTTCTGATCCAGCTCTCTGCTGTGGCCTGGGAAAGCAGTGGAAGATGACCCAAGTGCTTGGGCCCCTGCACCCACATGGGAGACCTCTAAGAAGCTCCTGGCTCCAGCTGTTGTGGCCATTTGGGGAGTGAATCAGTGGATGGAAGATCTCTTTCTTTTTCTCTCTCTCACTCTCTGTAATTCGGCCTCTTAAATAAATAATAAAAAAAAAAGATCTGCCCGAGTGTCAGGATCCTTCCAAGAGCCCTGCTCAATGCTGAGTGTTATGGCATAGTGGGTAAAGCCGCCCACCCTCAATGCCGGCACCCCATACAGGTGTGCAGGGGGCTCCACTTCCTACCCAGCTCCCTGCTGATGGTCTGGGAAAGCAGCGGAGGATGACCCAACTACTTGGGCCCCTGCCACCCACATGGGAGACCAGGTAGAAACTCCTGGCCCTGGCTATTGCAGCCATCTTGGGAGTGAACCAGGGATGCAGGATCTCTCTCTCTCTCTCTCTCTCTCTCTCTCTCTCCTCCCAGTCCTCACCACTGTCTCTCCCTCTCTTCTAGCTCTGACTTTCAAATAAATAAGTCTTTTTAAAAAAATGCAAACTAGAGGCAGTTGCACAAACGTGGGGGTAATATCTATATTCTTGGAGGATGTTGTCACTCCTTGTAAGAATAGCTTGTTTGGGTGGGTGAGTTCTAGTACATTATGCAAAAAGCAAGTGCAGCCAGTGAAACCCAGACATTTCCAGCTTACGCAGAGGCCATCTAGATTAGTATTTGAGGATCTGTGGAAGAGTGGATTGTATTAAGTCTTGGCGGAAGTGATGGTGACTGTGCCCCTCTCCTGTACCGACAGGATGGGGCAGTCCTGGAATTCACCTAAGACATGAGATTCAGATCCACGCTCAGGCTCTGCCGGCAGATGGAGCAAAAGTATGCAAACATCCACGTTTCAGAGAGTGATAGGCCTGAGATCAAATTTTTTTTTTAGATTTATTTATTTGAAAGATGGAGCTAGAGAGAGGCAGGGGGGGGAGAGACAGAAAGAGAGAGAGTTTTCTATCTGCTGGTTCACTCCACAGATGGCCCCAATAACCAGAGCTGGGTCAATAGGAAGCCAGGAGCCAGGAGCTTCTTCTGAGTCTCCCACGTGGGTGCAGGGTCCAAGCACTTGGACCATCTTCTACTGCTTTCCCAGGACACAGTAGAGAGCTGGATTGGAAGTGGAGCAGTGGGGATTCGAACCAGCACCCATACAAGATGCTGGCACTGCAGGTGGCGACCCTACCTGTTACGCCACAGCACTGCCCCCTCCCAATGCTCATTTTTTAATTGGGTAGTTTTTTGTTGTTGAATTGTCGAAGTTGTTTATATACATTCTGGATAGTAATCCCTTGTCACATATATAATTTAACAATTTGTTTTATGTTTACTTGAAAGGCAGACAGACAGGGAGAGACAGAGATAGGTCGACAGATCTTCCATCTGCTGGTTTACTCCCCGATGCCTGCAACAGCCAGAAGCTGGGAGCCTGGAACCCTATCCAGGTCTCCCATGTGAGCAGCAGACACCAAAGTACTTGAGTCCTCACTGCTGCCTCCCAGGGCATGCGTTAGCGGGAAGCTGGATCGGAAGCAGAGCCAGGACCCAACCTCAGGGGCTCCAACATGGGGTATGGGTGTGCCACGCAGTGACTTGACACCTGCCCTCAACTTCACAGTTCAATGCAGTGGGCAGTCTTTCCACTCTCTTGATGATGTCCTTTCAGGCACATACTTTTTTTTATGGGAATTCTTTTTTTTTTTCTTATTTGACAGGCAGAGTTAGACAGTGAGTGAGTGAGTGAGAGAGAAAGAGAGAGAGAGAGAGAAAGTTTTCTTTCCATTGGTTCACCCCCCCAAATGGCCATTACAGCCGGAGCTACGCCAATCCGAAGCCAGGAGCCAGGTGCTTCTCCTGGTCTCCCATGCAGATGCAGGAGCCCAAGGACTTGGGCCATCTTCCACTGCCTTCCCGGACCACAGCAGAGAGCTGGACTGGAAGAGGAGCAACCAGGACTAGAACCTGGTGCCCAAATGGGATGCTGGTGCCACAGGTGGAGGATTAACCAAGTGAGCCATGGCACCAGCCCCACACATATGTTTTTAATTCCAATGAAGTCCTATGTATCTATTCATTTTCTTTTGCTGTCTATGCTTTTGGTGTCATATTCGAGACATCATTGCTAAATCCGATGCCATGAAGATTTTTCCCTGCTTTCTTCCAAAACTTTTTTTTTAAAGATTTATTTTCTTGGCCAGCGCCGCGGCTCAATAGGCTAATCCTCCGCCTTGTGGCGCAGGTACACCGGGTTCTAGTCCCGGTTGGGGCGCCGGATTCTGTCCTGGTTGCCCCTCTTCCAGGCCAGCTCTCTGCTGTGGCCAGGGAGTGCAGTGGAGGATGGCCCAGGTGCTTGGGCCCCTGCACCCCATGGGAGACCAGGAAAAGCACTTGGCTCCTGGCTCCTGCCATCGGATCAGCGCAGCGCGCCGGCCATGGTGGCCATTGGAGGGTGAACCGACGGCAAAGGAAGACCTTTCTCTCTGTCTCTCTCTCTCTCACTGTCCACTCTGCCTGTCAAAAAAAAAAAAGATTTATTTTCTTTATTTGAAAGGTAGAGTTACAGAGAAGGGCAGAGAGAGAGAGAGAAAGAAAGAGGGATGGAGGGAGGGAGGGGAGGAAGTCTTCCTCCATTGGTTCACTCCCCAGATGGCTGCAACAGCTGGAGCTGTGCTGATCGAAAGCCAGGGGCCAGGAGCTTCTTCCAGGTCTCCCACGTGGGTGCAGGGGCCCAAGGACTTGGCCCCTCTTCCACTGCTGTCCCAGGCCACAGCAGAGAGCTGGATCGGAAGTGGAGCAGCCAGGTCTTGAAACGGCACCCAGATGGGACGCTGGCACTGCAGGCAGCGGCTCTACCTGTTACGCCACAGCACCAGCCCCTTCTTCAAATACATTTTATATATATATATTTTTTTTTTTGCTCATTTTTTTAGGTCTTTGATCCATCTGGAGTTAATTTAAAAAAAAAAGTATTTGAAAGGCAGAGAGAGAGAGAGAGAGCTCCCATCCAAAAATCATTCCTATGCAGTTTAACTCTCCAAATGCCCACGAAGGCTGGGCCGGGAGCCAGAAACTCAATCCAGGTCTCCCATGTGGGCAGCAGGGACCCAAACACTTGAGTTATCACTGCTGCCTCCTGGAGTCCACAGCACAGGAAACTGGGGTGAGGAGCCAGAGCCAGGAGTCCAGCTCATGCACTCTGATAAGGGACCTGGGCATCCCAACCAAGGTCTTAACAGCAAGGCCAGATGCCCAGTCCTGGAGCTGATTTTTGTATATGGTGTAAGATAAGGGTGGAACGTCATACTTTTGCATGTTGATAGCATTTTCCCAGCTCCATCTGTCCCCACTAAATAGGCTTGGCACCTTTATTGAAAATCAATTAATAAATGGGGGGTTTATTTTATTCCACTGGCTATGCTAGTGTCACTTTTTTTTTAAGATTTAATATTTACTTAAAAGGCAGAGTTTCAGAGAGGGAGGGAGAGAAGGAGAGAGGAAGGGAGGGAGGAAGGGAGGGAGGGAGGAAGGGAGGGAGAGAGAGAGAGAGAGAGACAAAGTTCCCCATCTGCTGTTTCATTCCCCAAATGGCCACAACAGCTGGAGCTGAGCTGATCCAAAGCCAGGAGTCAGGAGCTTCTTCAAGGTCTGCCACATGGGTGCAGGGGCCCAAGGACTTGGGCCATCTTCTATTGTCTTCCCAGGCCACAGCAGAGCTGGATTGGAAGTGGAGCAGCCGGGACTCGAACCAGTGCCCACACTGGCCACCAGCACTGCACGTGGCAGCTTTACCCACTAGGCCACAGCACCGGCCCCCATACTGCTTTAGTAGCCTCAGTTTTATAGTAAGTTCTGAAACCAGGAAAGTGTGAACCCTCCAGCTCTGCTTTTTTCTAAGCTTTTTTTCTGCCTTTTTTTTAGCTGACTGCGTAGGTTCCCCTAAGATCTCATGTGAATCTCAGGATGGATTTTTCTATTTCTGCAAAATATGTCATTGGGATCTGGAATGGGATTGAACTGTATCTATAACTTAAGGTAGTATCATCATCTTCAAAACAGTAAGTCTTGCAGGGTAGATGTTGAACCCAGGGTTAAAACGCATTCTATATTGGACAACCTGCATGCGATGCCCGGTCCCGGCTCCTCCTTCAGCTTCCTGGTCAGTGTAGACCCTGGGAGGCAGGGATGGCTCAAGGAACTGAATTGCTGCCACCATGTGGGAGACCTGGGGTTGAGTTCCTGGTCGCCAGCTTCAGACTTGGCCATGTGAGCAACTGCAGAGTGAACCAGCAGACGACAGCCTCCCTGCCTCTCAAATAAATAAATGCTTACAATTATTGTCTTGGGGCCAGCGCTGTGGCGTAGTGGGTAAATCCACCGCCTGCAGCACTGGCATCCCATATGGGCGCCGGTTCGAGTCCCAGCTGCTCCACTTCCCATCCAGCTCTCTGCTATGGCCTGGGAAAGCAGTAGAAGATGACCCAAGTCCTTGGGCCTCTGCACCCACATGGGAGACCTGGAAGAAGCTCCTGGCTCCTGGCTTCAGATCAGCACAGCTCCAGCCATCATGGCCATTGGGGAGTGAACCAGCAGATGGAAGACCCCGCCCCCCGCCCGCCTCTCCTTCTCTCTGTGTAACTCTGACTTTCAAATAAATAAATAAATCTTTAAAAAATTGTCTTCCTATCCATGAAGATAACATTTCTTTCCATTTATTTGTACCTTCTTTAATTTCAGCAAAGTTTTTAATATTTTCAGTGCACAAGTTGTTTAGCCACCTTGGTTAATTCCTAGGTATTTTATTCTTTTAGATGCTATTCCAAATGAAATTCTTAAAAAAATTTACACTTAACTTTTTTCTTTTTAGATGAAAGCAACACACATAGAGAGAGAGAGAGAGAGAGAGAGAGAGAGAGAGAGAGAGAAATCTTCCATCTGCATGTTTACTCCCCAAATGCCCACAACTCAATCAGGTCTCCTATGTGGGTGGAAGAACCCAAGTACCTAGGACATTACCTGCTGCCTCCCAGGGCGCACATCAGCAGGAAGCTGGAATTGGAAGTGGAACTGGGACTCGAACCCAGGCACTCTGACACAGAACGCGGGTGCCCCAAATGCCATCTTAACCACTCTTCCAAATGCCTACTCTGAAACTGTTTCCTCAATTTCTTTTTTCGGTTGTTCATTGTTACTATATATAAACACAGATTTTTTTTAATAAGGCAGAGAGAGAGAGATCTGCCATCTGCTGGTTCACTCCCCAAATGGCTACATAGCCAAGGCTGAACCAGGTCAAAACCAGGGGCCAGGAACTCCATCAGGGTGACAGGGACCCAAGTATTGGGCCAGCTTTTACTGCCTCCTGGGGTGCATTAGAGAAAGTTGGATCAGAAGCATGGAGTAGCCGGGACTTGAACCAGGCACCTATTATGCCACAATGCCCAGCCCTTGTCTTTCCTCCCTTCTTCCCTTCCTTTCTTTGTTGGGAATGCAACCGATTTCTGCGTGTTGATATTGTATGATATAACTTGGCTGAATTTATTTCTCAGCTCTAACAGTTGGTACGGCCTCCTCAGAGCGCTAAAGTCCTGCCATCTGCAGAGATTTCACTCCTTGCCTTGCCATTTGGATGTCTTATTTCTTTTGCTTCCCCAATTGCTCTCGCTAGAATTTCCAATACTGTGTTGAGCAGGACGGGGGAGAGTAGGCAGCCTTGCATCGGCATGCACTTTTGCAGAGACCCAATCAAGAACAAACAAGGCTGGTGCTGGTGCTGGTGCTATGGTGTAGCGGGTAAATCCGCTGCTTGCAGCGCCGGCATCCCATATGGATGCCGGTTCGAGTCCCGGCTGCTCCACTTCTGATCCAGCTCTCTGCTATGGCCTGGGAAAGCAGTGGAAGATGGCCCAAGTCC
Source organism: Oryctolagus cuniculus (assembly GCF_051225735.1). Taxonomy (NCBI): domain Eukaryota; kingdom Metazoa; phylum Chordata; class Mammalia; order Lagomorpha; family Leporidae; genus Oryctolagus; species Oryctolagus cuniculus. The sequence continues at coordinate 64,395,103 of NC_142883.1, read as the reverse complement.
TTGGGCCCCTGCACCCATGTGGGAGACCCAGAAGAAGCTCCTGGCTCCCGGCTTTGGATTGGCGCAGCTCCGGCTGTTGTGACCAATTGGGGAGTGAACCAGCGGATGGAAGAACTCTCTCTCTGCCTCTCCTTCTCTCTCTCTGCCTAACTCTGACTTTCAAATAAATATTAAAAAAAAACAAACAAACAAAAAAAAACAAAACAAGGCTGAAGAACTCCCTGGGTCCCTCATGCTGGAGAGCAAAGTGGAGCCACGCCCACACAGGAGGACTGTGCCAGCCCGGGTGAGCCCACATGGCGGCCTGCTGGATCCCACATCCTCTCCAGGGCCCTCCCTTGTTCCAGCTCCCGAGGCACGCCCTCTGATGGCTGCAGCATCGCGCGGTGCAGCCCTGGCCACCACTGAGATCTCAAGACGACTCCAAGGTCCTGAGATGTTCTTCAACTCCGCGAGGCATGGGCGCATTCCCAGCCCCCACCCTGGACTTGAAGCTGGCGGGAGGCGGGGCATCCCCAGGACAGTGTGTGACCACAGACCCTCACACACTGCTGGGGGGCGGGGCAGAGGGGCGGTCTCTGTGTTTTCCCTTTGGGCTTAGAAGCAGGAGACACTCCGAGAAGGGAGTGGGGTGGACTCAGACTGGGTGAGCCCAGGGCAGTCACCACCACACCTCTCCCACGTCTGTAAAGCACTTACTCCCACAGTCACTGTGGCAGAGTAAACACGGGGCAGAGCCCCCCCCCCCCCGCCGCCACCTCCACCGGCTGGGGCACCGTTCCTCCCTCTGCAGCCCAGGGTCATCCACGGAAGGTACGGCTATGGTTACTGCAGCTCTTCTGCAAAGAGGGCCCCCTCCTCGCCCCTCCGGCAGCATCCCGTGTCACCACTGCCACCTGCAGGTAGAGTGCGCCACAAGCATGCTCACCAGATTTGAGCCCTGGGAGCTGCAGCCTTTTGGATTTCCGGGTTTGTGAGCTGCGAACTCACAGAAGCTTCCCTCCCAGAACAACGCCCCCCGCCCCCCCACCCCGAACTTGGCTTGGTTCACCTGCACGGTGAAGGCGCAGCCAGGGCACAGTCTCCCCGAGCATCAAATGTCCAAACTCCAAGAGGTCTTACAGAGCATGGCCCGCAAAGGGTCCCTCCCACTCCACTTCCTGGCCCTTGGGGAATGAGCACGCAGGGAGCAGGGGATGCTGTCAAACTCCTAGCTCCCTGCCCCTAACCTCCACCGAGCCACGGATCCCAAATCTTCCCCAGGCAAAGGCACTCATCCGTCTCAAGCAGAAGCAGAGAAAGAGAAGGGAGAAGGAGCACCACACCAGGGCTAGGTGCTTTGCACATGCTGGAGCAACCACCCCCCTCACCTCGTCCTCCAGAAAACAGGATCTTGTTTGCCGAGGTAAAGCAACCAAGGGCCAGCAAGTTGACCAGCTGCCCAGTGCGTGGCTGGCAGGTGGTGGCACTCCCAACCATGTGACCCAGGCCATCTTGGACCCTGACCCATCTCCAGAGAGAGGGCAGTGGGGGCCAGGGAGGCCCCGGCCTCTAAGGCAGACTGTGGAGAGCTCTGGGATGCACAGGCAGGGGAAGGCTGGAGACCCCAGGCTTTGCGGTATAACCGCGCGTGTTGGCAGACGTTTGGTTGCAGCAAACTAAGTACCGAGTCGACTTTTCCCCCTTGCTCTGCTTTTCTTGTTTTATTAATAGACTTTAATTTTGGAATAATTTGAGATCTACCAAACCACTGCACAGGAAGTCCCCATAGGCCCTCCTCCCAGCATCTCTGATGTTAGCGTCTTCTGTAACCACGGTACACTGGCCAAAACGAAACAATTATCGGTAGCACGGCGCTGTTAAAACTCCAGACATTACTCGGATTTCTCTGGTATTTCCAAGATCCAAGCAGGCTACCATGGTGCACTTAATTTTCTCCTGCTTTAAGCGTCTGTTTTCTTTAAAGATCGCTGAGTTTGCAGACTCGCCAGCGTCCCCCCACTGGAGAGCTGGGATCGGCAGGGATTGCTCTGTGCAAGCCCGGCTTCCACACCCAGCCCTGTTAGGGTCCCCGCCGCGGCCGGCCGGCTGCCCACTCGCCACACAAAGGAACCCTTCAGGCCAGCCAAGCAACAGAGAACACAGAAGCTTGTTAGCCACACAGGCCCCGGGCTGCTGACCCAAGTTCTTTTTTAACTGGAATTCCCTTGAGGAGAATCCACAGATTTAAAATGCATTTGGGGTGTGTTTTCTAGAGGCTGAGCCGCCCGGGTTTGATGTCTTCCCTTCTTTGTACTTGGACGGAATAGCTTCTGTGTGGAGTAAATGCGTGCATGCGTGAGAGGAGCTGGGGGGGTGGGGGCTGGCTGGGAGCTGCATGCGGGGGTGTGCGGGGCGGGGGGGTGGGGGTGGGCAGGCAACCTCATCCCAGCACTGCAGGCTGCTCTCTAGTGTCAGGCCGGTGAGCTGTCGACTGGGAAGATAAAAGGTCCCCGAGGACCTGGTGCTCGGGTCAGAGCGCTGTGTGACAGCACAGCAGATCAAATGCGAGCCACGCACAGGCCCTGTGTCCCCTCCCCCTTCTCCGCTGGGGTTGCCAATTCTTTGTCCCCATCGTGCCTCTCGGGGGCTGGTCGCCCGGCCCGTGTGTCCTCTTTGGCCACCAGCGTTCTGAGAGAAGAGACGAGGGCCTGAGCGCTTCAGCGGGTGGCTGTGTCGCTACCGGCGCTGCTTCTGATTAAGGAGACGGCATTCCTCCGGGAGGGGAGACTATGCAAGGCCATCCAGGGATGTCCTGGCTCGGTCTAAACCTTGAACTGAGCGGTCTGTCCCTGCCGAGTGCCTTGCTAGATTGGAACAGACATAAGTAAGCCCTGAAGGAGCTCCCCAGGGTGGGGACAGCCCTGGCAGCAGCCGCGAGGGGCAAATGCGAAGCACACGGACTGCAGGGCGCACTAATGAATGCTGCAGACCGAGGGAGAGGGTGGAAGAGCAGGCAGGAGCAGGGGAGGCAGCCCCGTGGGACGCGTGGACGGCGGTGAGAGGAGCCGCTCGGGAGAGCCCTGGCATTTTCTACAGGGAGTCTGGGGGCTTTGCAAGGAAGCACTTGAGATAGAGGGCTCTAGGAAGGGCAGGGAGCTGGGCTGGAATGGAGGACAGCACGGGGGTCAAGGGCACTGGCTCTGTCCCCACATTTCCTTACACTCTCTGATGGTCCACTCAGTGATCTATAAAACCGGCATACCTGCTCCCAGGGTGCGGTGAGGTGGAACGAGTTGTGGCGAACGTGCGGTAACTCTACACTACACTCCATAACGTGTGTGTCCTCTGGGCTGGACTTGGGCAAGACGGCTGAGGCGAGTGGCAAGGCCGACAGGGCGGTGGCTGTCTCCAAGGCTCCGGCAGAAGAGCGAGGTAGCCTCCTGGAGCGTGGGGACAGAGGTCCCAACAAGAGTCACGGGCTGTTGGCCACGCTGCAGCCAGCCTAGGAGGCTGGCCAGGGACTGCAGACCGAGCCGTGAACAAGGCTTGAAAAGGAAGCAATTATGAAATTCCAAGCCAGGAGAAAAGACTCCCCCCAAGTCCCCCAGGGCTCGTACCTGCTGTGTTCATTACAGCCGGAATGCCTTTGACTACTCCCGCGGAGAGCTGCTCTTCAGAACTGGGTACAGAGAGACACCCTCCCGGCCACCATCACAGCACTGGCACTATTCAAAGGCATGTGTGGAGAGCTCTCAAAAGCCACCATGGGAGTAAGACTCAGAAACCAGCTCTAACATCCTCCATCCAGAGGCCCTCGCCTTCGGGGGACCAGAAGCCAAACCAAAACACCCGTGTGCAAACGTGGAAACTAAACTTTCACACTGATGTTCACGTGTAGTTTGGCAAGAGCAGTACCTGCTGGGGGCGGGTGCTCGGTGCAGCAGTTAAGTCGCCGTGAGACACCTGCATCCCAAACCAGCTTCCAAACCAGCCTCCTGCTAACGCACCCTGGGAGGCAGCAGTGATGGCTCAAGTACTTCGGTCCCTGCCACCCCCGTGGGAGACCAGGATGCAGCTCCTGGCTCCCAGCTTTGGCCTGGCCCAGCCTTGGTTGTTCTGGACATTTGGGGAGCAAACCAATGGATGTGCTATTTCTCTCTCTCTCTTTCTGCGTTTGAGATAAATTAATTAACTTTAAAGACAAGAGAAGGTTACAGTGAAACAGAATATTACATTATTGAAGAAAGCCTACATTTAAGAATACTTTGGAAAAACAATTCAGGCAACAGACATCAAGGGACAAGCCGAAAGAGGTTCTGATCCTTTGGCCTAATAATCTCTTTCTCAAAACTCCCAGTGGAGGGCCAGCGTTGTGGCAAAGTGGGTTGGGCCACCACCTCTAATGCCAGCATCCCATATTAGTGTCCATCTGAGTCCTGGCTGCTCTACTTCCAATCCAGCTCCCTGCTAATGTGCCTGGGAAGGCAGTGGAGGACGGCCCAAGTGTCTGGGCCCCTGCACCCACGTGGAGAACCAGCAGAAGCTCCTGGCTCCTGACTTTGGCCTGGTCCAGCCCTGATCATTGTGGCCATTTGTGGAGTGAACCAGTGGATGGAAGATCTCTCTGTTTTTCTAACTCTGCTTTCAAATAAATAAATAAATCTTTTTTTTTTAAAAAAAGGACAACTACAAGATAAATGAAAGTTTAAAAATAATAAAGTACATTTAAAAAAATTAAAATACCTAGGCATAAGGCTAGCCTCCACACACAAGTCAGACTTTGTATGGAATCTATAGATTATTTTATCTAAGGAGAAAAGCACTCCAACCCCAGTACCTCTAATAAACCAGCTCTACTCTACCTGACTGGCCAGGTTTTCTGGTAACTCTCCCTGGTTCTAGGAAGACACCCCACACCCCAGGGTACCCAGCCATGAACATGAGCTGGCTCTGGGGTGGGTGGAGGTGCAGACATAACCCACACATGTGATTTGCCTTCCACGGCCAACACAACAGGCATTTGAATCGTCTGGGAAATTGCTCTTATCCATCAACACAGAAAAAGCAGGGACATCAATGGTGAGAACAAACAGGGGAGATTAGGTTTAAATGCAGCCATATTTAAAGATGAAGAAGAGATCCAACCCGAGCACGGATTCCTGCCTGCACAGTGTTCTGAGCTAATAGACTTATCACACGCGGGGGTGTGTAACTTATTAACGACAATGTGACTTTAAACAGTTCTAACTGGGTCACCTTGAATAATACAAAACACAGCTTGCCAGGGGAGACATGCAAATAAGATGCTCAGAATCCAGGGGGAATAGGCATTTTCCTAGCCGTTTGGAATTTTTACTGTAGAGTGAGAAGCCTCCTATCTATGGAATTTTTTTTCTTTGCACTATAAAACCCAGCAACAGAATACTACATTCTTCAGTGGGGTGCAGTCTGGAGGGTGGGGCCTGCCTTGCCTTTGCCACCTCACACCCAGTCAAGCTGGGAGTGGAGAAAGTGGCCAGCCAGCCAGGTTCACCATGTGGGCAATAGGCAGACAGGCCCCACTACCCCCATCAGCACAACCCACACAGGGGCCTCCTCCACACAGCCCCCTCCCCTCCACCCCTTCTCAAAGTCAAGCCTGGCAGGCAGAGCACTTCTTTATAAAGGACTCCTGACCTTGGAAGGCAGCACAGGCGTGAGGTAAAACCTCCCTTACCCAGAGGGCAACGCAGACGGGAACAACACCTGGTCTCGCGAGAGTGGCCACGGACAACACAGGGAAATTGTACCCTTGCAGCTGGCTGACTGGGTGTTTTATGACACTAAATAACCATGGCTAATTGATTTTATTTAAAAAAAATTTCTTTATTCATTTGACAGGCAGAGTGAACAGCGAGAGACAGAAACAGAGATCTTCCATGCACTGGTTCACTCCCCAGATGGCCACAATGGCCAGAGCTGGTCCAGGTCAAACCCTGAAACCCTGAACTTGGTCTGGGCTTACCATGTGGGTGGCAGGAGCCCAAGGACTTGGGCCATCTTCCACTGCCTTCCCAGGCACATTGGCAGGCAGCTGGATCAGAAATACAGCAGCTGGGACTGGCGCTGTGGCGTAGTGGGTAAAGCTTCTGCCTGTGGCGCCAGCATTCCATATGGGTATCAGTTTGAGTCCCGGCTGCTCCACTTCTGATCCAGCTCTCTGTTATGGCCTGGGCTTGGGCCCCTGCATCCACATGGGAGACCCAAAAGAAGCTCCTGGCTCCTGGCTCCTGGCTTTGGATCGGCTCAGCTCTGATCATTAGTGGCTATTTGGGGAGTGAACCAGAGGATGGAAGACCTCTCTCTCTACCTCTACCTCTACCTCTACCCCTACCCCTACCTCTACCTCTACCCCTTCCCCTTCCCCTACCCCTACCTCTACCTCTATCTCTCTGTAACTTTGCCTTTCAAATAAATAAATAAATAAATCTTTAAGAAAGAGAAATACAGCAGACAAGATGGGAACCTTGCACTCATAGGGGATGCTGGCATTGCAAGGGGCAGCTTAACTTAATGCCCTGGCCTGAAACGCATGCATCTCATATAGGCACTGGTTCAAGTCCCAGCTGCTCTACTTCTGATCCAGCTCTCTGGATCCTCATAAGAAAAAAAAAAAAAAAAAACAAAAAAAAACAAAAAAAACAAAAACAACTTCAGTGGGAAAAAGGATAAAAAAAAATCACCCATAACTGTGACCCAGCAATCTGCCCCCGAGGAAATATGGGCTGAGAAGGAGACCACCCTTGGGAGAAAACCCAGCTCTCCCACACGCGGCAGGATGGCTAAGCAAGGAGCTCTGTATGTGGCTTTTAGAAAACGAGGAATCCTTGGGCCCAGTGGCCAGGCAGAAATCGGTAAAGGAATGCTAAGTGGAAAACAGGCAGCATGAAGTAGTGTGTGCATACTAATCACGACAAGGTTGAAAAAAAAATAAAATAAAATGCGTGCGCACAGAACGCATCGGGTCAGCAAGGAAGACAGAGGCGAGTAACCCCTCCAGCATTTCCTCCCGCAATTAATTGAGCTCTTTGGGGGTCCCACGGCCCTCCCTTGCTGACTCTAGCCTTTATCCTTGGGTGAAGTCTCCTCCTGGCACACAGTAGGTATTCAGTAAGGTTTGCCCAACAGAAAGAAAACATAAATAGTTGTGTATTTTTTCCCTTCCAAGCTATCCACGCCCACAGAAACCATTCAGGAAGGGCATTCCTCAGTGATTATCAGAGAACAATGCTTCCATTTCTGATTCACAAAGTGCTTCTGACACTGCGGGCTGGTGCAGCCAGCGAGGCAAAACAAAATGCAGCCGACTTCCTGTCCAGATCCCTGCTGGACCACAGAGGGAAAAAAAAAATCTCACCGTGTTTTTGCAAGCTTCTAAGGAGTCTCATTGCCATGGTTCCTAGAACCAAGTCTGAAGAAATTCTCCAAGCACAGCTGGCGGAGTAACGGCCCTTCCTGGGCACGCCATGGCTGCCCTCCGAGGCTGGCACGGGGCGGGGGTGCAGCTGGGACTGGGGTCACTCTGCAGCCCTGGGAGGGGAGCACAGGAATTGCCCAACTGGAGTAGACTGGTGGGCAGCTGCACAGCCAGTAATTTTTTTCAGAACAGTAGTTTTTCTTTCTTTCTTTTTTTTTTTTTTAAGATTTATTTGTGTCAAAGGCAGAGTGAAAGAGACAGAGGGAGAGACAGAGCGAGAGATTGCCCATCAGCTGGTTCACTCCCCAAATGGCTCCAACGGCCATGCCAAAGCCAGGAGCCTGGAACTCCATCCCGGTCTCCCAGGACATCTTCTGCTACCTTCCCTGGGGCACATGAGCAGGGAGCTGGATCTGAAGTGGAGCAGCCAGGCCTCGAACCAGCGCTCCGATTATGGGATGTCGGTGTTGCAGGCAATGTGCCACAACTCTGGCCCCAGGACACGGCAGTAGTTCTGAAGTCTTTTTTTGGATAAGATGTTGAAGAAATAACGTGCTCCCTTCTTAGTTCATCTGGTAAGACTTTTCCAGAAAGGAGCGAGAGCACACGGTTCGGCACGCTTGCTAAGGTGCCTTCTCCCAGCTCTGGTCTGGTCAGGTAGCGCTCTTCACCCCACAGCACTTTGGCTGCAGCTGTTCATAGAAAACACCGAAAATGCCCGAGCACGCCACGGATTTTCACACCAGCAAGGCGGCTGCAGGTGGGAGGCCGGGACTCACTGCGGGAGGCTCCGCCCTGCGTCTTCATGAAGATGCACAGAGCCCAAGCCTGGGCACACAGAGCAAGACAAGACCGACACATCCCCGAGCCCCTAACGACCACGGGACAGCGGGCCCGCAATGCTGGCGCAGGGTCACTTTGCTGAGGGTTCCTCATGGGGTCCAGGGAATGAGGAGGAGAGCTGCTGACACAAACTTAAAAAAAAAAAAAAAACACTTCAGCCCCCGTTCTCCTAACAAAAGCCAGAAACCTGGCCCAGGTGGTCCTGGACAGTCGCCGAAGCAGAAACTCTGCAAAGATGGTAGAAAAGGGCAGGTGGGAGGAGGGAAGGAGGGGAGCAATGTGCAGGACATGACCTTGACCTTGGCAGGGACAAGGAGCACACCTGGCAGGCCCCTCCCAGCAGCCTGAAACTCCCGGGATTCGCAGGCCTGGCTGATTCCACCCCCAGTCCAAGAGGTGAAATGCCCTGCCCTGGAGTCTCTTGCAAGCAACTCAGGAGAATGCTATAAAGTGAGATCTGGTCACATGACCGCCAGTTCCAGCCCGAGCTGCTGTGAGAAGGGTGTGTCGCCCTACTTGCAAAAGGAATTTAAGGCAGCCTTTAATAAGTTATATCCAAGGAAAAGAAAAGCAAATACAAGGAGGACCAGAAAGCACATGGAAGAAAAGATTTTTTTTTTTTTCTCCCAAGAACTAGAGCGCTAAGACATTGCCGAATCAGGCCAGGGCTTCCTGGCAGCCTGGGCGAAAAGGGAAAGACAATGCATTTCACGTGGTCCTTACTTTCTGATTAAAGGCAGCATGGAGAGGCATTCCTTTAGGAAGGGGAGAAATTTTTTTCTCTGACACCCAGTACTGAGATCAATTCTCCTGCAGTCTTTCTTATATTCAGGAGCGACGGACAGCATAAAATATGCTGTCTTCAACAGTTTTACACAAAATACACAGTGCTCTTCCTGCAGCTCAGCCCATTCTCCGGACAAGAGACCGCCCCCCCGACCCTCGCCTGCCCCTCTGCAGACAAGCGGTGTGGAGCACCGACGAGGCGGTCACACGGGCCGTGGGAAGCGTCTCTGGAGGACCTGCGCTCATCTCCTGCTGCTGCCCATTGGCAAACACCTCAATCCGTCTGCATCTGTGGAGCCGGAACAGACACTCCTACAACTCGCAAAGCTTTGGGGGAAGTGAATGAGAGCGAGGCCTGGCACAAAGCCGGGCGGGCACGTGGGAGCCTGGCCAGGAAGCGGGGGTGGCAGCGGCTGCCCCTCGGGAGGGAGCGGGGTGAAGTGCCTCCTGGATGATCACGCACCACGCAGAGGGGAATCTCAGAATTACCTGACCGTCTCTGATAACATCAGAGACCCCGGACACCAGGTGGGCCAATGCCAGACCCAGGTCCTCCCACCCACTGATGCTCACGGCCCTGGAAGGCCCCGGGTACACCGACCTATTCCACACAGGGAACCTTTCTCTTTCCTGGCAAAAACGCATCCCTCTTGCGTGCGAGTCTCCAGACACCCATGCAAATCCCATTATTACAACCTGAGGTGGCCACCTTGCCCAGAGATCCCATTCGAGGGGAGCTGGTGTGTGTTTAATTGTTCCGAATGCGTATCACTGACCAATGCCTTGATGAGCCACGGATAACATCCATCAGCCCTTGATGGCTAATTTGGTATAACACGAATCCTGCCGGTTCTAATAACTCACAGGAGACTACTCCAGTACTTACCAGCTATATGTCTTCCACACTCATAAAACAACCATAATTACCTTTCATGGGTGAGATGTTCTAGTAATTCTTAAGTGACTTAACCCTAGGAAACCTACGGAAAAAGCTAATTTCCAAGAAGTTTTGTTTCAAACGTAGAAGACTAAGAACTTAGGAGTTTGCATTTTTAATAAACAAGTCAGGGAAACCTGTACCCCTCCATCTCCTGGGGCGTCAGGCTTTGCAGATTCTGCCCCCTGGATAGCGGAGGGTAGGGGGCGAGGCTGTGTCACGGCCCACTGCCTCTCCTGTCCTGGAAGTTCCCTTTGGAAGCTGTGTGTCTGTACACTGGGGAAAGCGGGGTCCCCCCAAAGCAGGCCGGGGGAGGTACTCTGGGACAGATCTCAGTGCAAATCTCGCTGTAAAGCATCGGGATAAGTTGTGCAACCTCCTTAGGCCTCAACATTCTCATCCATAAAATGGGGGACGGAGCAGACCGTTGTGGTGCAGTGGGCTGGGCCACCGCTTCGGATGCTTGCGTCCCGTAGCAGAGCGCCTGGGATGGAGTCCTGCCTCTGCTTCCTGCCAGGGTGCACCCTGGGAGGCAGCAGGCGAGGGTTCAGGGACTTGAGTCTCTGCCGCCCGCATGGGAGACCTGGCTTCAGCCTCACCGAGCCCCAGTTGTACTGCCTTTCAAATAAATTTTAGAAAAATTTGAAGTGGGGGATTATACCGTTAATGAATATGGGAGCGACTACCCTGTGGTACTGTGTGTGCCCGAATCACCTGGAGTTTGTTAAAGCCACGGGCAGACACACCAGTCCCGTCCTCAAAGGTTCTGTTTCCGCCTGTCTGATGTGGGGCTCGGAGATCTGCCGGGATTTAAATTATTTTTCATTTTTAATTACACAATATGTAAATACATTTCCCCCTTGTAAAATATTTTTTTTTTTTTTTGACAGGCAGAGTGGACAGTGAGAGAGAGAGACAGAGAGAGAAAGGTCTTCCTTTTTGCCGTTGGTTCACCCTCCAATGGCCGCCGCTGCAGCCGGCGCACCGCGCTGATCCTGGCAGGAGCCAGGAGCCAGGTGCTTTTCCTGGTCTCCCATGGGGTGCAGGGCCCAAGCACCTGGGCCATCCTCCACTGCACTCCCTGGCCATAGCAGAGAGCTGGCCTGGAAGAGGGGCAACCGGGACAGAATCCGGCGCCCCAACCGGGACTCGAACCCGGTGTGCCGGCGCCGCAAGGTGGAGGATTAGCCTATTGAGCCACGGCGCCGGCTCTCCCCCTTGTAAAATATTAAAACGTTACCTTATCAGTTATGATTGCATTCAGCTGCAAGCAATTAAAAACTCACAGTCGCTTAAGCAGATGGGGGGTACTTTTCTCACGGAATAAGAACTCTAGGAACAGGCAGTCTGGAACGAGAACAGGAAGTACGGCAAGGACCCAGATGCTCTGTTTCTCTCTCTGCCCTCCTCGGCCTGAGCTGCCGTCCTCACAGCCATGGGGCGCCTGCTGACCCACCCGGCTGACAGGCAGGAAGGGTGGACATGGGCCAAAGGACTTGGCCAATTGACCTACGAAGGGCTGTTCTCCCTGACGGCTTCTGCCTCCAGCCAGGACGGTGTCACGTGACCACTCCTAGCTGCAAGGGAGTCTGGGTAAAAAGGGATTTTTTGCCAGTTAAGCACACGGCCGCTCCAAACAAAACCAAGGTGTCTAGCAGGAGGGAAGAAAGAAGACAGGCGCTGGGTGCCTGCGGGCAGTGTCTCTGGCGTGACAGAGAAGGTTCGTGTTCTCTTTGGAGCTTCTTTCCCGGCCCCAGCCTCCGTCAGTCATTTTGGACAGTGCTGCCACACTTAAGAGTCCTTGGGTAGGGGCTTAGATCTGCCTTTAAGATGTTCTACAGAGCACAGTCCTAACGGGGCTTCCAGTGAGGTCTTACTCTCATCCTCTTTCCTTCACCTAAAAGCCACCCAGCAAGACGAATCTCATTTGTTACAGCCACATCTCAAATTTGGCCCCAGACGGCTGTGCTCAGCTTCTGCCGCTGCAGCGTGGAAAATTACTGGCTGGTTTCAAAAAGCAAATCCATCCTTTCAAGGGTGATGATCGGCCGCCCCTGACGATATTTAAAGACTGTGACTTCGGCCCAACACGCGGCCGGCCGAAGCCTGGGGCCCCAGTGGAAAGGGTAGCGTTGTCCCACAGCGGGGACGCCCCGCCTGGACACATCCGGCTGCTAGGTTAAGGAAAAAAAAAAAAAAAAAAAAAAAAAGCAAAAATCAGAGGAGAGGAAAGGGTGCGGTACACAAGAAGTGGAGAAAAAGATACAAAACAGATATGCACGGCATAGCGTGTTACATGAAAAGTGTGTAACTGGCACAGCGGGTTAACGCCCTGTCCTGCACCCATATGGGTGCAGGTTCGAGTCCTGGCTGCTCCACTTCTGATCCAGCTCTCTGCTATGGCCTGAGAAAGCAGCAGAAGATGGCCCAAGTGCTTGGGCCCCTGCACCCACGTGGGAGACCCAGAAGAAGCTCCTGGCTCCTGGCTTCGGATCAGTACAGCTCTGGCCATTACAGCCAATTGGGGAGTGAACCAGCAGATGGAAGACCTCTCTCTCTCTCTGCCTCTCTCTGTAACACTGCCTTTCAAAAAAATAAAAATAAATCTTTTTTCAAAAAGTGCACAACTATGCCCAGGAAAAAAAAGCCTCAAAGCCTGACCCCTAATACAGTAACGGCAGTTCCATAAGGTTACACCTGAGCACAGAAATTCTGTCTTATTCTATATTGTTTTGTTTGAGGGATAGGGGCGCATTCCAAAATTTTCTACTTAGAAAAAAATACATAATTCTTTTGAAACCGGACTGAAGGCTTTTTAAAAATATGTCATCAGGAAGAGAAGCAGAGTTTTTGGAAGGCCCTCTGTGGGCGGGCTCATCTGACTCTATCTTGATTTATCTGGTCTCTGTAAAATTAAGCAGCTGAGAAGGAGGACTGGGCGGGGGGAGGAGGAGCCAGGATGTGGCGTGACCGTGGCTGTGGCGGCAGCATTTCCAGGACCGGGAAATGTTCATGGTGAACAGGTGAGAGTGTTCCAGAAGGAAACACAGGCTCTTGAGGGCCCCAGACTTCCTAATGCAGAAAGACAGCCACGCACGCTCATTACGCATCACTGGGCTGCTCTCAGCCACCCCGCATGGAGAAATTTGGGTGGAACTCGGGTTGGGGGGGCACCATGTGCACTGCATACGAAACCCAAAACGTACAAGACCCCTGCAGCAGGATGGGACAAGTTTTCCCAGGCAGGGTGCATCCTCAGCAGGCTGCTGCCTGCGAATTTCCTCTGGCAGTTTCCGTGACTATCAAACAGGCAGAGTTTTTAACAGACAAGAGCCACAAGTCAGATGCTGTTAGCTCCAGGGCGGGCAGCTTCCGGTGCACCTGACACTCTATTCTCTTCGTGCTCAGGCAAATGCTTAGGCCCTGCAGGCAACACATGGCTTTGGCTGGGCTGCTCCTAAAACAAAGATGCCTGCTCTGGCCAAGGACAGTGGATGTAAACTGTGTTTGCCATTCTCCAAGCCCCTTCCCCCAGACCTGCAGGGCAGAAAAGCGGCTTTCTCCCATCCACTCTCACTGCTCTTTCTGGTCAGCAGACCGCAGCTGGCTGAGCTGCACCTGGTCATGCTGCCAGCTTTAGGACGAGGTAGCTCAGAGCACTGCAGAGGGCAGAGGCTGGGGTGCCAGGAGCCCCCATCCTGGGCCCAGGGACCCGAGCAAAGTCCCTTCTCTGGTTTCTCTGGGGCTCCAACGTGAAGCTGAATCATGCACCTGATCCCCCTGCCCCTGAGGTCTGTGATGATGGTGACATCAGGCCTCAAAAGCCTTCGGGTCACAAGGAATCACGTTACAGGAATGGAATGGAGTCAGCAACTCCACATAAAAGAACTCAACCCAGCAGGAATGAAAGAAATGAACGTCGAAGCGAAATACCCCTTCATCTACCCATGTAGCAAACTCCTAGCAATGATTCAGAACGGGTGAGGCCTCGTCTTGTGCAATGACCCTAACTGGGCTCCCCAAACAGGGGTTCGTCCCCTCCGCCTGCCCAACCCATCCCCTTTGCAGCACCTGAGTGGCCCTTCTCATCCTGACACTGGTCACTAGAAGTCCTTCATGGCCTCCCACTACCAGCAGGTCAGAGTCTACATTCCTCTGAGCCCTTGCCACCCCACCCTCCAGCAGCCCTGGGGTTCCTGCCTTCTGTCCCCACCCCCACCCCTGCCCCAGCCTGGACACCTGGGACAACCTCTCTCCACCATTGCATCTACTTCTGGCCTTGTTTCTGTTTAACACCTTCAACACAAGGTCTAAAAACCCTTCTTCCACAGGGCCCCTGTTCCATATACCAGTGCCCCTGCCCCTGCCCAGTCCTGGTCCCAGCCCCCGGCCAGCTTACGTAAACCAGTATAATTTGTTTAGAGAGGAAGAACCTTGAAAATGAACCTACCCTTTGACATGGTAAGTCTGTTCATGGGGATTTATTATAGATAAATAATGTAAAATGCAGACAGAGAGTTAAGCCATAAGATGTTTATCACTGTATAATTGTAACAGCAAGGGAGAAAAAAATAAGACATCTAAATGTCCCGGCATTAAGAGAATGGTGGGTAAACTGTAGCACATTATGTAGTTGTTTTAGTTTTTTTATTTGTTTAAAAACATTTTCATTTTCAATGTTTATTTATTTTATTTTCATCTCTGACAGAGCAGAGAGAGAGATAGAGCTATCTTCCACATGCTGGTTCACTCCTCAAATGCCCACATTTGGGGGCTGGGACTGTGGCATAGCGGGTAAAGCCACTGCCTGCTGTGCTGGCATCCCATATGGGTGCCGGTTTGAGTCCTGGCTGCTCCACTTCAAATCCAGCTCCCTGCTATGGCCTGGAAAAGTAGTGGAGGATGGCCCCTTCCCCCTCGTGGGAGACCCAGAGGAAGCTCCTGGCTCCTGGCTTCGGATTGGTGCAGCTCTGGCTGTTGTGGCCAACTGGGGAATGACCCAGAGAATGGAAGGCCTCTCTCTCTCTCTCTTTCTGCCTCTCCTCCTTTCTCTGTGCAACTCTGGCTTTCAAATAAATAAATAAAACCTTAAAAAAAATGCCCACAACGGGCAGACTGAGCCAGGCCAAAGTCAGGAGCTTGGAACTCCATCCGGGTCTCCCAAGTGGGTGGCAGGGACCCAAGTACTTGGGGCATCATCTGCCTCCCAGGATGCATTCAGGATGCTGGATCAGAAGCAGAGCAGCAGGCACTTGAGCCAGCACTCCAACAGAGGACGCAGGCGTCCCAAGTGGTGGCTTAACCTGCTACACCACAACACTTGCCCAGTGTTGTCATTATCACTACTTATGGGGGCTGGGGCTGGGGCTGGCTCTGTGGCACAGCAGGTTAATGCCCTGGCCTGCAGTGCCAGCATCCCATATGGGCGCCAGTTCCAGACCCAGCTGCTCCACTTCCAATCTGGCTCTCTGCTATGGCCTGGGAAAGCAATAGAAAATGGCCCAAGTCCTTGGGCCCCTGCACCCACGTAGGAGACCTGGAAGAAGCTCCTGGCTCCTGGCTTCAGAACGGCACGGCTCTGGCCGTTGCGGCCATCTGGGGAGTGAACCAGCGGATGGAAGACCTCTCTCTCTCTCTCTCTCTGCCTCTCCCCTCTCTGTGTAACTCTGACTTTCAAATAAATAAATAAATCTTTAAAAAAATATTTATGGGGGCTGGCATTGTGGCACAGTGGGGTAATAAGCCACTGTCTGCAGTGCTGGCATCCCATATGGGTGCTGGTTCGACTCTCGGCTGCTCCACTTCCAATCCAGCTCCCTGCTAGTGGACCTGGGAAAGCAGAAGAACATGGCCCAGGTGCTTGGGACCCTGCACCCACACAGGAGAGCCAGATGGAGTTCCTGGCTCCTGGCTTCGGCCTGGCCCAACCCTGGCTGTTGCGGCCATCTAGGGAGTGAACCAGCAGATGGAAGACCTCTCTCTGTTACTTTGCCTTTCAAATAAGTAAATCCAAAAAAGATAATATTTATAACCTGTTTTTAATTAAAATGCTTATTACACACAGGGCGGGGGAGAACAGGGCACAAAGTTATCTACAGCATCATCTCTGTAAAGAAAAACACACTCATAATATGGAAAGACACGCACACATCACAGATGGCTAGTGACCTCCAGGAGGTAGGGAAATGAGTATTTTTGTCTCCTTCTCTACATCGCTTCATGCTTTCAAATTTTCAGGTTGTGGGCAGGGGAGGGGGAAAGGGAGGGAGGGAGGGAGGGATTCTTAAGAGCCTAAGTTGAATTCTTCCCCTTGCTCCGGAGCTGCCTCATACCGCGAGGGGTCAGAGTTGATTCGGTCTCTCTCTCTCTCTCTGATGTCCCTGTGGCACCGATCTCCTGTCACCTTCCCCTCGGGGTCTCCTAACCTACATCATGCGGTGACAAATGCCAGAGGGGCAGAAAGGAGGGCTGGGGCCATCTGTTTCTGCAGACCCCAAGGATAAAGGACAGCAGAACCTGGCAGACGGTCCTAGGCCAGCAGCTCCTGCTCCCAGAAGGAGGTGGTCACCCAGAGTAGCCGCTGGACGCTGGATGTGACCTTTTTCCCGGGGGACGGGGGCTTCATAGAAGCCTAGCCAGCCCCTGCCCCTGCCCCTGTGACGGCATTCCACTACAATCCCTCTCGGGGAACACTGAACATCTTTACTTTCATCTTTGCTGGGAGGCAACCAATAAGGAAATGGCAGCCTGTGTGCCACCACACACCCCGATGAATAAACCACCAGGCACGTTCAACGTCTGATGCCGGGGCCGTCGGGTTCCCATTACACAGGTATGGGAGGCAAGGCCAAAGATCTGTAGGAAACGGGGCTGGTATCCCACCGCCCAGATGAAAACAAATCTTCTTTCCTGCCTTCTCTGTGTCAGCACCAGGGTGGGCCTCTCCCCGTGACGGAGGGCCCCAGGGCACACAGGCTCTGTGTCACCTGCCAGGGTCGTGCGTGCGTGCGTGCGTGTGTGCCTGGGCTTTCAGCTCCCAAGGCTGACAAAGGGCCCGGCGCTGACAGCAGCCCGCATGCAAGGCGCTCACACTGTGAGCCACGGGCATGAGAAGGCGTGGGGATAAATGGCACTAAATAATGCAGGGGTGAGCACCACGCAGGCGGGAACCTAACAAAGGGCGTTTGAGAGAGCTGCGCCGTGGTGGGTGGACGGCAAGGGGACCGCCCTACTGCTGAGCTCCAAAGTGGAGCGCTCCAGCTTACAGGCAGCTCCCGTGTCGTCTCCTTCACGGCTGCGGGCCCACCTGCCCCTGACACGGCTCATTCCAGAGTCCTGCTCTGTCCTGCCACTCAACAGAAGGTCCGCACAAAGGCGGTGCCTCGTGCGTGGCTGGATTCTACCACATGGCAGGTCAGCTTCAGAGGCTGTTTTGGGGTCACACAGCAACCCGCAGCAGGGACCCCCCTTTTCCATATCACTCCCTCCCACCCAGCCTGGTGCAGCTGAACGAGCATCGAGGACCAGCTGGTGGGAACGAGAGGGGACAGACTTCAGGTGAAATTAAAAGAGACCCTTTCCCGGCTGGCATTGTGGCATAGCAGGTAGAGCCCCTGCCTGTGCTGGTTCGTGTCCCAGGTGCCCAACTTTTGAGCCAGCTCTGTTCTAATGGCCTGGGAAAAGCAGCAGAAGATGGCCCCAAGTGTTTGGGCTCCTGCCCCGACATGGGAGATCTGAAAGAAGCTCCTGGCTTTGGCCTGGCCTAGCCCTGACCATTGTGGCCATCTCGGGGAGTGAACCAGCAGATGGAAGACCTCTCTCTCTCTCTCTCTGTCTCTCCCCTCTCTGTGTAACTCTTTCAAAATAAATAAATAAATAAATAAATCTTTGAAAAGGAAGAAATACCTTTCTCTCTGACTGCAGAAGAAGCCAGACAGGTGATGAGTCTCCCATCACTGGAGGTATGCAAGTCTGGGCTACAGACCCCTGGCAGGACACCCCCTAGGGGATGACCCCTGTGCCAGATGCTGCCGTTGGTGACCCACAGGTCCCCAGGCCTGGGATCCTGGGTGCCTTGGACAGGCCTGCAGCTGCCTTTCTCCATTGCTACCAGAAGGTGGACAGGAGCCCTGCTTCTCCAGGGACAATGGCCGAGGGAGGCCCTGGGGAGGAACATGGGAGCTGTTCAGTCTTTCACTGGAGAACAGAGCAACGGGGCGCCCTGGATGGAGCCATGAAGCTTGGGACGGCCCTGGGATTGCTGCCGTCTCCAGATACCACTTCTACCTCTCCCCCCCACCCCAAACACAGAGGCAGCATCCAGTTAATCACAAACAGCACCACCTAACCTCACCGACTGCCTTGTTCACTTCTCATCGGGAGGCGGCACAGAAACTTCTCACCCCCACTTTTCACATCCCGGGGCGGGGGGCAGACTCACACACACCGCGAGCAGAAGGGTCTGCCCCAGACCTCAGCTCTGTCTGGCTTCCTGACGAGCTGTCCTAAAAACCTAGGCAGCTGCTCGCTAGCGGGCTGCAAACCGTGAAACCAAGACCCCTGACACCCGGCCTGCCTTTACGTGAGCTGTTTCCACTCAGTCCAGAAGGACCTTGCCCGTGAACCAGGCTTTTTCCGAGGCTGGCGAAGGCAGGCCCGACCTCTCTGGTGTAACCCCGCCTCCCTCTGGGTGTTGAGACTAACGCCAGGCAAACAGTCTGGCAGCTGGGTTCTGGAAAGTATTTGTCAACCCCTCATCAATCAGCGGGACCCAGGCCCCGACCGTGAAGGCTGTTAACCTGGCCCGGGGGGAGACGCCAGGCGCTGGCATGCCTCCGGAAAGAAACCCACAGCCTCTCCCCAGGGCCTGCTCACAGAAAGCGACCGTGAATCTGTTCAGTTCACCCCGAAATGCGTTAAGGGCAGAGGAACCTGTTAAACGTGACAACAGAGGCACCATCGGCAAAATCCAGGCTATGAGAAACACTGTAGGGTACAGGACCTGGTGTCTTCAATAAATAAACTTTGCAAGGGGGAAAAAATGTGGAGGAGGAGTCTACGGAGGAAGACTAACAACCAAACTACAACACTGGATCTTACTAGGCGCTATCCAGAGAAACAAACCCGTCATATTAGGAATTACTGTTAAGGTTTTTTGTCATTGCCATTGTTTAAAAAGATTTATTTATTTGAAAGGCAGAGTTCCAGGGAGGGAGGGAGGGAGAGAGAACTTTTATTCTCCTGGTTTACTCCCCAAATGGCCATAACAGCAGGGGCTGGATCAGGCAGAAGCCAGGAGTCTGGAACTCCATCCAGGTCTCCCCTGTGGTTGGCAGGGGCCCGAGCACTTGGGCCATCATCTACCGCCTTCCCAGGCTCATTGGCAGGGAGCGGGATCGGATGTGGAGCAGCCGGGGACTCGAACTGGCACTAGAATGGGATGCTGGTGTTGCAGGTGGCTGTTTAACCCTCTGCATCTCCCTCTCTCTCTCTCTCTGCCTCTCCTCTCTCTTTGTAACTCTTCCTTTCAAATAAATAAATCTTTAAAAAAAAAATAAAGAATTAAGTCCTGAAGAAGAACATACTCAGATTCAACGCTCTTGAAGAAAAGCTACTGGAAAAACAGATGCTAAATGCAATGGAAACGAAGCCAAGGGAAAGACTCAGACTCCGTGAACACCCGCGTGCCTATCGCGGGTGAGGCTCTGCAGCAGGCATTCTATTCACTGGCTGTGTGATCTCCGTACCTCAACTTGCCCATCTAGAAGATGGGAGCATTGGGAATGACACTTCAGGGATGGGCCAGACCCCTGCTTGGGGAGCCCACATCCATATCGGAAAGCTGCTCTGCTTCTGATCCAGCTCCCTACTAATGCGACTGGGAGACAAGAGCTGATGCCCCCAAACACTTGGGCCCCTGTCACCCAGTCGACCCAGATGGAGCTCCTGGCTCCTGGCTTCAGCCTGGCCCAGCGCTGGCTGTGGTGGGTATTTGGGGAGTGAACCGGCAGAGGGAGGCCCTCTTTTTCCCTGTCTCTGTTGCTCTGTCTACAAGTAGCTGAAAACAAATGAACATTTAAGAGAAAAGAATTCTATTTCATATAGTTAGTTGCTAAACAGATGAGATGAGCTTATACAAAGGCACTTTAGAACGTTCATGGAAAATACAATTAAAAGGCAAGTTTACCTTGGTGTAAAAAATTTTTTTTAGATTTATTTATTTATTTGAAAGTCAGAGTTACACACAGAGAGAAGGAGAGGCAGAGAGAGAGAGAGAGAGAGAGAGAGGGAGAGGGAGAGAGGTCTTCTATCTGCTGGTTCACTCCCCAGCTGGCTGCAATAGCCAGAGCTGCGCTGATCTGAAGCCAGGAGCCAGGAGCTTCTTCCAGGTCTCCCACGTGGGTGCAGGGGCCCAAGCACTTGGCCATCTTCCACTGCTTTCCCAGGCCATAGCAGAGAGCTCGATTGGAAGTGGAGCAGCAGGGACTCAAACTTGCACCCGCTACGCCACAGTGCTGGGCTCCCAAGACTTTGTTTTAAAGATTTTTATTTATGTGTTTGAGAGGCAGAGAGACAGATACATCGAGAGAAAGCTCCCATGGACCATCACTCTCCAAATGCCTGCAATAGCCCCACACTGAGGAGAAAGCTGGGAGCCAATCCCATGAAGGTGGCAGGAGCCCACCCACTATCTCCCACACCCAGGGTCTGCACCAGCAGGAAGCTGGAGTCACAAGTGAGCCTGGGCACTGAACCCATGCACCCCAATACAGGACACAGATGTCTTAATGGGCATCTTAACTGCTAGGTCACACGCCCACCCCAAGTGTAAAACCATTTTGAAATTGTACTGGGGCCGGCATTGTGGCGTAGTATGTTAAGCTACCCACTGCCTGCAGTGCCGGCATCCCATATGGGTGCTGGTTTGAGCCCTGGCTGCTCTGCTTCTGATCCAGCTCTCTGCTAATGCGCCTGGGAAAGCAGTGGAAGATGGCCTGAGTGTTTAGGTCCCTGCACCGACATGGGAGACCCACAAGAAGCTCCTAGCTTCCAATTGGTCCAGCTCCAGCCACTGCAGCCATTTGGGGGTGGGGGTAAACCAGTAGATGGAAGATCTCCATCTTTCACTCTGTTTCTCCCTCTCTCTGTAACTCTGCTTCTCAAATAAATAAGTAACTCTTAAAAAAAAAAAAAAGAAATTGCGTCTATGAAGGTCTTCAAAAAGTTCATGGAAATGTGTATTATGTAAAAAAAACTATGCATGAATTAATTCCAAAGGGTTATTGGTACCAAAATAAACTTATCACTCCATTTCTGCATACATTTTGGAGCCCTCTTGTACATGTCAAGCACTTAGAGGAGTTCCTGGCACACAGAGGTACTCAGTAAACATAGCTTTGGGGGCCAGCACTGTCGCACAGTGGGTTAAAGCCCTGGTCTGCAGAGCCAGCATCCCATATGGGCGCCAGTTCGAGTCCCGGCTGCTTTATTTCTGATCCAGCTCTCTGCTATGGCCTGGGAAAGCAGTAGAAGATGGCCCAAGTCCTTGGGCCCCTACACCTGCCTGCGAGACCGGAAGAAGCTCCTGGCTCCTGGCTTCAGATCAGCCCAGCTCCAGTTGTTGCGGCCAATTAGGGAGTGAAGCAGCGGATGAAAGACCTCTCTCTGTCTCTGTCTCTGTCTCTGTCTCTCTCTGTAACTCTGCCTTTCAAATGAATAAAATAAATCTTAAAAAAAAATAAAAAAAAAAACAGAAAGAGAAAGAAACAGAGAAATCGCTATTTAAAAAAAAAAAAAAGAAGAAGAACTGGATCAGACCTTCCTGAACAGGGCTTCCAAGCCAACAGGTTCTATCACGGTCATTAACACGCCCAGCCCCGGCGGCTCAGCACTGCTGAACAGAGGCACCAAACCCAGCAATGATGTTTGCCACTGCCACGTTTATCTTCGAATTTTCCGTTGCTAGCCATGATATAGTTGCCGGGGATGAATGAACACTGTCCATGCCTCACTCTCTCAGGTCCCTGGAAAACCAAACCCCACAGGTAGCCTAGGAACCTCATTTTGCTTTAAGAGGTTGATTAGGCCGGCGTCGCGGCTCAATAGGCTAATCCTCCGCCTGCAGTGCCGGCACACTGGGTTCTAATCCCGGTCGGGGCGCTGGATTCTGTCCCGGTTGCCCCTCTTCCAGGCCAGCTCTCTGCTGTGGCCCGGGAGTGCAGTGGAGGATGGCCCAAGTGCTTGGGCCCTGCACCCTATGGGAGACCAGGAGAATCACCTGGCTCCTGGCTTCAGATCAGCGCGATGCGCTGGCCGTGGTGGCCATTGGAGGGTGAACCAACGGCAAAGGAAGACCTTTCTCTCTGTCTCTCTCTCTCTCACTGTCTACTCTGCCTGTCAACAAAGAAAAAAAAAAAGAAGTTGATTGGTACAAGAAAATGGCACAAAAGGGCTGGTTTTTCCTGTGTCTGCTCTGGTCTCTCCAGTACCGGTGCTGATGAGTGCTAGTGACCTCCTACCCGGAGCAGAGGCACCAAAGGAAGGCAGGAGACACGGACAAAGGAACAGCTTCTCAGTACCCAGCGGTGGCCTAGGACAGCGGACAGAGGACAGGGCTGTACCACATGGCCTGCCTGACCCAGCATCGGCGTTTTCTGTGCCTGGCAGGGCTCTGTCAACAACAGCAATAAAGACAGGTGGAGGCCTGGTAGTCAGCCTGGGCTCCAACTCAGGGCTCTGCAATTGATTAGCCCCAAGACCTCAGGCAAGTTCATTAACCTTAGTTTTAAGTTCTCAGGCACTTCACGTGTAACATGGGGACAGTCACCACACATACTCGAGAATCAGAAATAACAAACACTTGATTAAAGAATTTTTATAATGTCAAGCACTCGGGCCATCTTCCGCTGCCTTCCCAGGCACACAAGCACGGAGCTGGATCGGAAGTGGAGCAGCCGGGACTCAAACTGGCACTCAGACATGGGATGCCGGCGTTGCAAGCAGCAGCCTAACCTGCTGTGCCACAACGCTGGTCCCTGTCCCTCGTTTTTCAAGGCGAGGCGACTGAGGCTCAGACGAAGTACTCAAAGACACAACGCTGTGGCAGCTGAGGATGGACTGGGGTCTGTCTGCTCCCGCTGGTTCACTCCCCAGCAGCTCAGGGCCACGGGCAGCAACCTTGCCCTAGCACAGGTCGGAACCAGGGGCACAGGTGAATAAAGACTCTCAGGGTGAAGCAGAAAGCCCTGCTCTTTTAGAGACATGCATTCAATGTATGGATAAAAGTCCAAGAGGTCTGAAATCTGCTTCAAAATAGCGCAGGAGGGGAGGGGAGAGGAGGGGAGGGAAGGAAGGAGAGGGGAAGGGTGGGGTGGGGAGGGGAGGGGAGGGGAGGGGGACTGTCAGATGGAAGACACTGGATTGGCCGGATGCTGAGAGTTGCTGAGGCTGAGCTACAGGTAACACAGGGGTTCCTGAGACCCCTCTCCCTATTCCTGTGTGTGTCTGAAACTTCCCCTAATAGAAAGACAAACAGCCACACAAACAAACAAGAAACTACCCCATCTCCTGGAGAAGGGGAAAGACAGAAACAGGTCTCAAACTGGGGTGCGTTCTGTCCCCAGGTTCTGAGTCCACACCATAATAATTGTTTGAGGAGCCAGTGGGTTAAGCCCCGACCTGGGATGCCGGCATCCCCTATGAGCGCTGGTTCAAGACCAGGCCTCTCCACTTCTGATCCAGCTCCCTGCTAATGCACCTGGGAAAGTAGCAGAAGGTGGCCCAAGTCCTTAGGCCCCTGCCACCCTTGTGGGAGGCCCGATGGGTTCCGAGCTCCTGGCTTTGGCCTGGCCCAGCCTTAGCCATTGTGGCCAATTGGGGAGTGAGTCAGTGGATGGAGGATCTCTCCCTCCCTCCCTCTCTCTCTCTCTCTCCCCTCTCTGTAGCTCTGCTTTTCAAATAAATAAAACTTAAGAAAAAACTTTCTTTTTTGATTTTTAAAAATTTATTTGAAAGTCAGAGTTACACAGAGAGAGAAGGAGGGGCAGAGGCAGAGAGAGAGAGAGAGAGAGAGAGGTCTTCCCTCTGCTGGTTCACTCCCCAACTGGCCACAACGGCCGGAGTTGTGCTGATCCAAAGCCAGGAGCCAGGAGCTTCTTCCGGGTCTTCCTATGTGGATGAAGAGGCCCAGGCACTTGGGCCATCTTCTACTGTTTTCCCAGGCCATGGAAGAGAGCTGGATCACAAGTGGAACAGCCAGGGCTCGAACCGGCGCCCATATGGGATGCCAGCACTGCAGGCAGCGGCTTTACCTACTACGCCACGGTGCCGACCCCTCCAGAGAAAAACTTTGAAAGCACCCCTCCTTCTGTCCCTCCCAAAGCATGGCTACTCCTTGCTGGGAAGCTAAGAAAGTACCTCAGCCTCCACTAAGGAGCAAATGGCAGAAAAACCAGGCTGCACAGGGCAGGGGACAGGACAGAGCCCTGCCACCCGGGGAGTGCAAGGGCTTGGAGAGGAGCAGCCATCCTTGGGTCTACAGAGAACCTGAGGGGTCCCAAGGAGCCCACAGGAACAGGACAGCAAAAGCAGGGGGCACGGCCGGGGGAGCCCAGAGGCTGAGCTGCCTCCAGGTCTCTGGGAGTCGCTGTTGCAGCCCCTGCACTGGTCTCACTTCCTCCAGTCTTTCCTAGAGCCCTCCCTCCATGCTGTCCCAGGAAGGTCCTCCCCACAGACCTCATCACCTCCACTTGACTTGGACATACTATCCACTCCGGTTGCCCAGGAGACCGCCACAAACCAGGCATTACTTCCGCCCCGCCCTCACAGGTCACACGTGGTCCAGCTGCCTCCAACACACACACAGGCCCTCTCCCCTCGTGTCCTCGGCGCCTGGCAGCTCCTTCCCGCTCCTGATACACTCCTGCCGGGGACCAGCTCAGACGTCTCCTCCTTAGTGATGCTGTCATTCTGCCCAAGCTCAGAGCGCACCTCTCGGTTCGCAGAGCACACACCCCACCCCACCCCCACTGCCATCACGGCACTTGGGGGCGGGTCTGTCTGCCACGAGAAGATGGGCAGGCAGAGGCAGCGGACAAGGTGACCAATACAAGGTGGCTGTCATCACTATCGGTGGCGTAAACAGCGCGGCCCCTGGGCAGGCAGGCAGGGTCCGTGCCAGCCATCACAGATACCCTGGCACGCAGCGGCTGTTGGGAGAGCCTGTCCAGTGAGTGGACAGGTGTGGACGGCAGGACGCTGAGCCGAGGGCTCCTTCCCAACCTTGGCCGGAGCAGCCCTGCTGCCGTGCCCTTCACACGTCTGGAAAGCCCGTGGCTGTGGGAGGCTAATTTAGCGCTGAAAAATGTCTGCAGCCGCTTCCTTCGGAGGCTCCAGACAAATGGAAAATGATGCCGACAGCCTGATGCCCCCTCAAAGCGCGAGAATATTTATGATCCCTGGGATCAGAGACTGGCTGTTTTAGAAGCCGGGAAAGGTCACAGGAGGAGTGAATGCCGGCCATCTGCTCTGGGCTGGGGACGGAGAGTCCCATCATCAGTGATGCTCCCCAGCGCAACCGAACACCTGCTTCTCTCGTGAAAAAAAAAAAAAAAAATCTACCAGGCGACACAACCATCTTTATTTAGCTTAGGACACAATGAACGTCTTCTACCAGCTGAACACAAACACACCGACTAACGGGGAGCCTGGGGGCCCGCTGGTAAGTGAACGGGGCCCCGCGAAGCCGGCTGTAGCCCTTGCAGGCAAAGGGCCACGTGGGTCTCCATATTTCTTGGCGACAAGGCTTAACGGAGGAGAACAAGTGCTCCCGGAGATGTCTGCATGATTGCGAGGGAGAAAAACCTCATCAGGGGCTGGCGCTGGCAGAGCCCCCGCCCCCCCTCCCCTCCATTTTTCACGGGCCCGCTGCTCCCACAATTCCCAGCACCGCTCTGCTGACATTCCGACAGATGCTGCTTGCCACCGCGCACTAATCCTCATCCTCGGGGCCCAATGGAAACAGAGGGTTTCCCATTCATCAGGGCCGCCGACACCGAAATAGCTCATCTGACCTTTGCAAATACCACAGGGTGGATTTAAAGCAGGAGCTGGCAAAAGGTAACGCGTGGATCTTCAGCTTTTCCTCTTGCAGACGATTTTACGCAGTCATTAGCCAAGAAACAGGCTGCTGAGACGACCGAGGAGGTTAAAAACGAGGCAGAAACTGCCAAGTTGGAAGTGAGGTAGCCACTGACATTTCAACACACGCACACACACGCATGCATGCACGCATTCCTTGATGAATTATTTAACATGTATTTTATATATATATAAATGGCTCAGAAATCTCCTGGCTTTGGATTTAAACCAACGTCACGCTGGAAATGAGCAGCAGCTCTTCGTGAGAAAGCTTAAGACTTGTACATGGAAATAAACATGGATGTCAACACCCAGCACCAGCTGGACTCCGCCCAGCAGAGCCAACACCGCCTCAGACCCTCGCTCTGAACTGATGAGAAGACGCTCCCTTTAACAAGGCGAGCTTCGCAAGCCTCATCACACACACACACACACACACACACACACTCACTCGCTCTCACACACACACACACTCTCTCTCACACACGCACACATTCTCTCTCTCACACACACCTTTTCTACTTAGAGCCTGTAAATCTTCTAAAAAAGATTTACTATATTTATTTCAAAGGCAGAGAGAAAGAGAGAGAGAGAGAGAAAGAGAAAGAGAAAGAAAGAGAGCGTGAGCGAGCTTCTATCTGCTGGTTCACTGTCCAAATGGCCACAACAGCCAGGGCTGGGCCAGGCTAAAGCCAGGAGCCTGGAATTCCATCTGGATCTCCTACCTGGGTGGCAGGGGCCCAAGCATTAGGGCCATCTTCCACTGTTTTCCTGGGCACATTAGCTGGATTGGAAGTGGAACAGCTGGGACTTGAACTGGTGCTCATAAGGGATGGTGGTGTCACAAGCAGTGGCTTAACCTGCTATGCCATAGTGCTGGTGCTGAGCCCATATATTTTTTTAAAAAAAGATTTATTTATTGATTTGAGAGGCAGAGGCAGAGAAAGAGAGAGAGAGAGAGAGAGAGAGAGAAAGAGAGATCTTCCATCCAATGGTTCACTCCCTAATTGGCTGCAATGGCCAGAGCTGTGCCAATCCGAAGCCAGGAGCCGGGAGCTTCTTCCAGATCTCCCACATGGGTGCAGGGGCCCAAGGACTTAGGCCATCTTCTACTGCTTTCCCAGGCCATAGCAGAGAGCTGGATTGCAAGTGGAACAGCCGGGACTCGAACTGGTGCCCATATGGGATACCGGCGCTGCAGGCGGCAGCTTTACCTGCTACACCACAGCGCTGCCCTGAGCCTGTAAATCTTAATCATTGATATTTTAGGAGCAAAGTGACCCCTTGATATTTCACGGTGGTTTGCTTTGTTTGCCTGTAATTCAGCATCACACAAGCCTGGGTAAATGAAAAGCAAGACTTTGGGCTTTTTCTCACTAAAAAAAAAAAAAGTAATTACCAAAACCTTGAGGAGCAGAAAAGACACACTGCTCACTGGAGTCTGCCGCCCCCCTGATTTAATTCTTTATGACAGCTCTGTTGAGATAGAATTCACACGCCACAGAATCTACCCTCTGAAGTGGATGAAGTAGTGGGTTTTAGTATATCCATGGGCTGTGCAAGCACCACCATGCTCTAACTCCACAGTACTTTTTTTTTTTTAAGATTTATTTATTCATTTGAAAGGCAGAGTTACAGAGAGGCAGAGAGAGAGAGATCTTCTATCTGCTAGTTCACTCCCCAAATGCCCACAACAGCGGGAGGTAGGCGGCCCGAAGACAGGAGCCAGGAGCTTCTTCCAGGTCTCCCACGTGGGTGCAGGGGCCCAAGGACTTGGGACAACTTCCACTGTCTTCCCAGGCCATAGCAGAGAGCTGGATGGGAAGTGGAGTGGCCGGGACTGAACCAGCGCCCATATGGGATGTGGACACTGCAGGCCGCGGCTTAACCTGCTATGCTACAGCACTGGCCCCTCTCTAGAACACTTTCATCACCCCAGAAAGAAGCCCTGGACCCATGAGTGGTCACTTTCCCCTCCGCTCAGCCCCCACGAGCACCTGTCCATTGGCTGTCTATGCAGATAGGTCTATTTCGGCATTCCACATGGAAGCAACCGCACCTGTAACGGACAGCCTTTTGCATGGGGCTTCTTTCACTGAGCATGTATTTTTACCCAATGGGGGTTTTTACTAGAAACTTGGTAGGTTTCCTTCCCATCTTGATTCTCATACATTTAAAACTTCAGGGCCAGCACTGTGGCGTAGCAGGTAAAGCCACGGTCTGCAGTGCCGGCATCCCATATGGGCACCAGTTTGAGTCCCGGCTGCTCCACTTCCCATCCAGCTCTCTGCTATGGCCTGGGAAAGCAGTAGAAGATGGCTCAAGTGCTTGGGCCCCTGCACCCACGTGGGAGACCCAGAAGAAGCTCCTGGCTCCTGGCTTTGGATCAGCTCAGCTCTGGCTGTTGGGGCCAACTGGGGAGTGAACCAGCAGATGGAAGACCTCTCTCTCTCTCTCAGTCTCCTTCTCTGTATGACTTTGATTTTCAAATAGATATGTAAATATTAAAAAAAAAAAAACTCATCCTCTGCCAACATTACAAGCCTGCTGTCTACTCCACAAGGGGTCACTACTGAATCCAGAAGCTGAGGGGGACCGGTTTTGCTCTCTGAATATCCACCTATGCTCTTGGTCTGATTTTAGACAAGTGCCTGGGGGTAGGAGGGCACTGAACAGCACAGTCCTCAGGACAACCACACATTCAGTATGGTCTTCAGCCAGAAAGAGAAATGAACTCCAGTACATGGATTTCATTTTATATTTTTAAAAAGCAGATGTTTTTTTTTTTTTTTTGACAGGCAGAGTGGACAGTGAGAGAGAGAGACAGAGAGAAAGGTCTTCCTTTGCTGTTGGCTCACCCTCCAATGGCCGCCGCGGCCAGCACACTGCAGCCGGTGCACCGCGCCGATCCGATGGCAGGAGCCAGGTACTTCTCCTGGTCTCCCATGGGGTGCAGGGCCCAAGCACTTGGGCCATCCTCCACTGTACTCCCTGGCCACAGCAGAGAGCTGGCCTGGAAGAGGGGCAACCGGGACAGAACCCGGTGCCCGGACCGGGACTAGAACCCGGTGTGCCAGCGCCGCAAGGCGGAGGATTAGCCTAGTGAGCCGCAGCACCGGCCAAAGCAGATGTATTTCTAAAGGCAAAGTGACAGAGAGATTGAGAGACAAAGAGAAAGAGATCTTCCACCTGCTGGTTCACTCACTCCCCAAAAGCCCACAGTAGCTGGGACTGGGGCCAGGCCACCGCCAGGAGCCAGGAACTCCATTCAGGTTTCCCACATGGGTGGCAGGGAGCCATCAGCTGCTGCTTTCCCAAGTGCATGATCAGGAAGCTGGATCAGGAGCGGAGTGGCTGGGATTGAGCTTGCGTGAGCATAAGGGATGCTGACCCACCATGCCACAACCCTGGCCCCGAGAACAAGTATTTTAAACAGGAAAGGCTACCTGGCATCCATTAAACTCTGTGCTTTGTAAATGTTAGAGGCTAAACTGTGTACCCCACCCCATAATTCATATGTTGAAGTCCTAGCCACAATATAACAGTGTTTAGAGATAAGTCAGGCTGGCGCCGCGGCTCACTAGGCTAATCCTCCGCCTTGCGGCGCCGGCACACCGGTTCTAGTCCTGGTCCGGGCGCCGGATTCTGTCCCGGTTGCCCCTCTTCCAGGCCAGCTCTCTGCTATGGCCCGGGAGTGCAGTGGAGGATGGCCCAAGTGCTTGGGCCCTGCACCCCATGGGAGACCAGGAGAAGCACCTGGCTCCTGCCATCGGATCAGCACGGTGCACCCGCTGTAGCGTGTGGCCGCGGCGGCCATTGGAGGGTGAACCAACGGCAAAGGAAGACCTTTCTCTCTGTCTCTCTCTCTCACTGTCCACTCTGCCTGTCACAAAAAAAAAAAAAAAAAAAGAGAGAGAGAGATAAGTCAGCCTAGCTAATATCTCATTTAATGCCAACAGACCTGGGTCTTTCTTTTTTTACTTAAAAGATTTATTTTATTTCTTCAGAAGGCAGAGAGAGGGACAGGGAGAGAGGGAGAGAGAGGGAGCAGGAAGACAGAGAGGGAGAGGAAGGAGAGGGAGAGGTAGAGAGAGATCGATTGATCTTCCATCTGTCGGTTCACTCCCCAAATGCCTGCAACAGCCAGGGCTGGAGCAGGCCACAGCCAGGAGCCTGGAACTCCATCTGGTCTCCCACGTGGGTGGCAGGGGCCCAAGCACTTGAACCATCATCTGCATCCTTCCAGGATGCATTTGCAGGAAGCCGGATTAGAAGTGGAGTGGCTGGGGTTCCAGTGGGTGCTCCAAGAGAGGAGGTGGGCACCCCAAGCAGCAGCCTAACCCCGCCGGCCCCAGCAGCCTCTCTCCTGAGAGCCTTTGCAGGCACTCACAGGCCCAGGGCTCTCTTTCTGGGTTTGCAGTTCCTCTGGCTTCATGCTGGTGGTTACACGGCAACTCCTTTCTCCTTTCTAAAGACAAACTCACTGCACTTGAGGGGACGGCACACAGGTCGGGTGGGCCCTTCAGAACTCTGACTGCAGCCTTGACGTTCATCGGTCACCCCAGAGCTGACATGCTGGACTTTGGCTGAGATGTTTCTCAGGAACTCCGAGCCCTGTTCAAAACAAACTAATCCCCGATCTACCCTGAGACCCAGACAGCCTGGAGCCCAGCTTTGCCATCCCAAAGGGAACACACTGGCCCCAGCTCTGACCAGTCAAAGGAAGGCCATGCGCACCATGGACCAACCAGAGGCCCACGCGTGAGCTGATCAGGCACTGCTCATCCCCCGCTTTGACCTGAGAGACTCCCTGTCCTCACTCTGTTGGGGAGTCTGGGAATTGGGTGTTATTAGCCACCTGACTGCTGGCTCTGCGCTTTGCACTAAACACCTGGTTTGTTCCACCACCCCGTTGTCAGCGATGGGCTTGCCACAGACTGGGTGAGTAGACCCAGTGTGGGGGTTCTACGGCAACTCCTCCAACCAGTCTTGTGGGTGTGCAACAGCAGTATCAGCTTCCACACCCCACTGGACAAAAGCAATACTCATGATCCATGGTCATGCTGACTCAGTGGGCAGGGCAGGGCAGGGCAGGGCAGGGCCAAGCCTGCTCAGAGTGGATGGTAGGAAAGCCAAAAGAGGAGAGTGCCAAGGGGCCAATGCTGTGGCGTAGCAGGTAAAGCCACCACCTGCAGTGCCGGCATCCCCTATGGGCTCTGGTTCGAGTCCTGGCTGCTCCATTTCCTATCCAGCTCTCAGCTATAGCCTGGGAAAGCAGTAGAAGATGGCCCAAGTCCTTGGGTCCTTGCAACCATGTGGGAGACCCAGAAGAGGCTCCTGACTTCAGGCCACCATTGTGACCATCTGGGGAGGGAACCAGCAATGGAAGACCTCTCTCTCTCTCTCTGTCTCTGCCTCTCTGTAACTCTGCCTCCCTCAAATCAATAAATAAATCTTTGGGGCCGGCATGGTGGTACAGTGGGTTAAAGCCCTGGCCTAAAGCGCTGGCATCCCATATGGGCGCGGGTTCGAGACCCGGCTGCTCCGCTTCCTGTCCAGCTCTCTGCTATGGCCTGGGAAAGCAGTAGAAGATGGCCAAAGTCCTTGGGCCCCTGAACCCACGTGGGAGACCCGGAAGAAGCTCTTGGCTCCTGGCTTCGGAGCGGCACAGCTCTGGCCATTGCAGCCATGTGGGGAATGAACCATTGGATGGAACACCTCTCTTTCCCTCTTTCTCTCTCTCTCTCTGCCTCTCCTCCCTCTGTGTAACTCTGACTTTCAAATAAATAAATAAATCTTAAAAAAAAATAAATAAATCTTAAAAAAAAAAAAAAAGAAGAAGGGAGCGCGCCAAGCAGGGGTCAGAGTGCATGGCGGGAAATGGGAGTGCAGCCCAGCAGTTAAGACAGCAGTTGGACACCACAGCCCATGGCAGGCTCCAGTCCTGGCCCTGCTTCTGATTTCAGCTTCCTACTAATGCACACATCGGGAAACAACAAGGCCTGGTTCCAAGAGTTGAGTCCCTGCCACTCAAGTGGGAGACCCGTACTGGGTTCCTGAGTCCTGGTTTCATCCTGGCCCAGCCCTGGTTGTTGTGGGCATTTGGAAAGTGAACCAGTACGTGGCATCTCTCTCTCTCTCTCTCCCTCCCTCCCTCCCTCTCAAATTTAAATAAAAGGGAGGGGGGCAAGGATCACACAAGGAATAGCCTGTCCCAAAGACCAGGTGCATGGGGTGCAGGAGCCATGAAGCCAAAGAGGGTCCACGCAAGGCCCCAGTCAGGGACACCTCACTTTAATGTTCTTGGGGATCCTCTGTGGGCGTTCTCTTTCCTTTCCACCCCAGCCAGCTGCTCTGGCCATCTGCTCCATATGTCCCCCCAACCCCAGCTCTCCCAGTGTGAGGGGATGCTCTAGACTGGGATGCAGCTGAGGAACTCCTACCAGGACAAACCCAGCTCCCCACCACGCCCCGAGGCCTGGCACCACCAGACCACAGCACTGACTGAGCACACAGCTCAGCAGAGCAGTGTGGAGAGAGTGACAGCCCGGCCCAGCCCTCCCTGGGCTCCCACCTCGACCAGGAGAATAAATCCCGTGGCCCCTCCTGCAGCTCAGAGTCTCACAGGACAAACTCAGCCCCCCCCCCCAGTCCTCCAGGGCGATCTGAACCAGGATGGGCAGATGAGAGAAGTTCACGGGCAGCGGGCAGCGAGGTGACGGCGGTCAGAGGCTGCGTCTCAGTTAAGTGTGATGTCTCAGACTCTCCTGGATGGAGCAGAATCCCCCACGTGAGCGAGTGGCAGTGAAGACAGCCGTCCCGGGAAGGGAAGGCCAGGAGCAGGCCCAGAGGCCGGCAGAGCGGCCCCCAGAGGCGCACAGCCCGGAGTGGCCAGAGCTGGAGGAGTGCTCCCCAGAGTGGGCCACGGTCTACTAGGGGGTGATGTGAGGAGGGCCAGGGTAGTGAGAGCATTGGCCCCTCCTCCTGAGGTTCTCCCACCCCTGCCCCCTTCTGGTGCTAAAGCCCATGGCCAGTGTTATACTCTGTGTGCCCTTTTTATTATTATTATTATTAAATTTAGGTCTTTATTTGAAGGGCAGAGTTACAGAGAGAGAGAGAGAAAGAGAGAGACCTTCCACCTGCCGGTTCACTCACCAAATGTCTGGGGCTGGCCCAGGCTGAAGCCAGGAACCAGGAACTCCATCTGAGTCTCCCACACGGGTAGCAGGGAGCCCAGGCACTTGGGCCATCTTCCACTGCCTTTCCAGGTGCATTAGCAGGAAACTGGATCGGAAGTGGAGCAGCCAGGCCTCCAACCAGCACCACAGGCAGCAGCTTAACCCCCTGTGCCCTAACACCAGACTTTCTTTTTTTCTTAATTTTTTTTTTAGAATTAAAAAGAAAATCTTCTTAAAATGTGTTTATTTAAGTAGGAGAGACAGCCACTGGTTCACTCCCCGAATGCCTGCAATGGCCCTCAGCCGAAATCGAACCTGGCATGAGTGGGGAACTTAATCCAGGTGCCCCATGTGGGTGGCAAAGATCCAGCTACTTAGGCCATCGCCACAGGGCTGTCTCCTAGCTCTGCACCACCAGCAGGAAGCTGGAGTCGTGAGCCAGAGTCGGGCATCGAACTCAGATACTCTGACAGGGTTCACGAGTGGGCATCTTAACTGCCAGGCTAAATGCCTGCCCCTTGGGCTCCCACTGTGCGGAATTCCTGTCCTAGTGAGAGTGCGCCTTGGCTGGGAGCCTCGGGCAGCAGCAGGATCCGGTTAGAATAGCCATGCTTTGATTTCATTGCGTTTATTTTCATTTTCACTGTCTTTATCTTACTTTAGATTAATGCCCACTGTAACTTTTTAAAAATTTTATTTTTTTATTTATTTGAAAGACAGAGTTACAGAGAGAAGTAGAGACAGAGAGAAAGAGAGAGGTCTTCCATTCGTTGGTTCATTCCCCAGATGGCTGCAATGGCTGAAGCTGAACTGATCTGAAGCCAGGAGCCAGGAGCCGGGAGCTTCCTCCAGGTCTCCCACGTAGGTGCAGGGGCCCAAGGACTTGGGCCATCTTCTACTGCTTTCCTGGGCCACAGCAGAGAGCTGGATAGGAAGAGGAGCAGCCAGGACTAGAACCGGCACCCACATGGGATGCCAGCACTGCAGGCGGCAGCTTTACCTGCTACACCACAGCGCCAGTCCCCCAATGTAACTGTGCAATAGTGGTAAGGCTCCTTTAGGAGTAAACTTGCCCAGGGGGATGGCGCTGTGGCACGGCAGGTTAAACCACATCGGAGTACTGGTTCGAGTCCTGCCTCTGCTTCCAATCCAGGTTCCCGCTGATGTGCACTCTGGGAGGCAGCAAGCGATGTCACAAGTACTCGGGTCCCAGCCACCCACAGGGGAGACCCAGATGGAGCTCTGGTCTCCCGGCTTCAGCCTGGCTCTGCCCTGGCTGTTGCGGGCATTTAGGGAGTGAACCAGCAGACGCAGAAGTCTAATCCTCTGTCCAAAAAGCCTGGCCTCACTATCTTATGGGATTAGAGCAAAGAGGAGTAAGATTCACTTGGGAAGAGCCTATGGGGTCCCAAAGCCCTCACGTCATCAGTAAAAGTAAAGGAATCTGAGCGTAGGCATAAAAGCTTGCTACCCTGAAGTAGTGACAGAGACGTGTAGCTTCTGGGGCCAGCGCTGTGATG
The DNA here is from genome assembly GCF_051225735.1 of Oryctolagus cuniculus. Taxonomy (NCBI): domain Eukaryota; kingdom Metazoa; phylum Chordata; class Mammalia; order Lagomorpha; family Leporidae; genus Oryctolagus; species Oryctolagus cuniculus. The sequence goes on along the minus strand of NC_142883.1, from coordinate 64,360,264 downwards.
CAGCCGGTTAAGCCTTAGCAAGTGGTGAGCGCCAGTTCTGAATCTCTGGTGTTCTGCTTCCGATCTAGCTTCCTGCTAGTGCAGCTGGGAAGGCAGTGGAAGATGCCCCAGTGCTTGGGTCCCTGCCACCCATGTGGGAGACCCGGATGGAGTTCCTGGCTCCTGATGTCGGCCTGGCCCAGCCCTGGCTGTTAAAAAGAGGTGATGTAGGGGGGTTGGCACTGTGGTATAGTGGATAAAACTGCTGCCTGCAATGCCGGCATCCCATATGTGTGCTGGTTCCAGTCCTGGCTGCTCCACTTCTGATCCAGCTCTCTGCTGTGGCCTGAGAAAGCAGTGGAAGATGGTCCAAGTCCTTGGGCCCCTGCACACATGTGGGAGACCTGGAAGAAGCTCCTGGCTCCTGACTTTGGATCAGCACAGCTCCGGCCATTGCAGTCATTTTGGGAGTGAACCAGCAGGTGGAAGACCTACCTCTCTCTCTCTCTCTCTCTCTGCCTCTCTGTAACTCTGCCTTTCAAATAAATAAGTAAATCTTTTTTTTTTTTTAAAAGAGGTGATGTAGGCTTGATAAACTTTAAGTGAAAACCAACTGGAAATGGGGGATCACAGCATTCTTAGGAAAAAAAAAACTTTTCACAAAAGCGAAGACCCTGGCTGATGTCACCCAGAGGAGGAGAAGGCCAAGGAGCAAAGAACACTGAATCTTAGCAGCTCCTGTGGACGTGGTGCCTAGCAAGAGAGTTGGCTGAAGGCAACAGCTTTAACCCGCAGGCCTCAGAAATTGTCTTCCGCTAGGCAGCACGGCCCAGCAGCAGCCAAATGCCTCCCTTCCTGGGGCGAGGACATGTAAAGGATAGGGAGCCCTGATGAGGGAGCGGGTGGGGACCACAGGGACCTGCCGCAGGCTCTGTTGGGGATGGGCAGGCTGAGAACATGGTCAGGGATCCCACAGCCCCTATCAAATTTCAAATGCCCCTGCATTCTGATGGGGCATTTTCCTCCCAGGAATCGGAATCGCAGAAATGGCTAAGCATGGCCGGCACCGCGGCTCACTAGGCTAATCCTCCACCTTGCGGTGCCGGCACACTGGGTTCTAGTCCCAGTCGGGGCGCTGGATTCTGTCCCAGTTGCCCCTCTTCCAGGCCAGCTCTCTGCTGTGGCCAGGGAGTGCAGTGGAGGATGGCCCAAGTGCTTGGGCCCTGCACCCCATGGGAGACCAGAAGTACCTGGCTCCTGCCATCGGATCAGCGTGGTGCGCCGGCCACAGCACGCCGGCCTCAGCACGCCGGCCGTGGCGGCCATTGGAGGGTGAACCAATGGCAAAGGAAGACCTTTCTCTCTGTCTCTCTCACTGTCCACTCTGCCTGTCAAAAAAGAAAGACAGAAAGAAAGAAAGAAAGAAATGGCTAAGTGCACCAAGGAAACGTGGCCACAGGGCTGTTTAAAGGGCAAGAGCTGCCACGTGCACAGTAGGTGACCGCTACATCGATTCTAGGTTAATTCACTGCGCAAACGATGAGGCAGACCTACACGTGCTGACTTGGGCAGGCCAAGGTGAGACCGAGGACAGGAAGGATCTGCCTCCCCTGATGTCAGCACCCTGTAGCAGCCCTCACCAGTTTGCTACACTGTAACCTGCTATGGGGGTGGAGGTGGGAGGGAGTTGTCACCGCCAGACTGCTGAGTTGTCTTTTAGGAGAGTCCTTGACAAAACCAAACCACACCAGCCACAGCCAAGACAGCGGCTGGAGTCTGTGACCCAGGCTGCCCAGAGAGCCCCCTCCCAGGGCGTTTTCACACCCACCGTGCTTCGGCAACCAATGTCCGACACAGGAGGCAGAGAGAAGCAGGACCCGCCAGGGCGCGAGCTCCAGCGGCTCTCCCCACCTCTCATCTGTTCGCCTGTGCTGCTCTGTCACCCTACCTGGCCAATGATGTCCCGTTTCCCTAGCTGGCCCAGGAGGGCCCCCCCTCCCGCCCCGGTGGCAGGGCCCTAGAGGATGAAGCAGGCTGGGCGGAGACCTCTTGGCTGCCTGAGACCCACTTCCTCCTCTGCCCACCCACAGGCAGGCCACGAGGGGTGCACGCCTGCATCCTGACCTCCACAACAGGCGGCAGTGGGGCTCTGCGGGCCACACACATCAGGCTGTCCCCTCCCCTTCAGCAGCCTCTGTCCTGTCCTCCATGGAGCTCTGGGCTCTTGCAAGTTTTGAACAAGGGCAGGTGTCACAGCACAATGGTTTAAGCCACTGTCTGGGTTGCTAGCATCCCACATCAGAGCCCCGGTTCCAGTCCCAGCTGCTCCACTTCCTAACCAGCTCCCTGTAACGCGCCTGGGAAAGCAGCAGATGATGGCCCAAGGGCTTGGGTCCCTGCACCCACGCAGCAGATCCAGCTGGGGTTCCTGGCTCCTGCTTTTGGCCTAGCCCAGCCCTCGCTATTGCAGACATTTGGGAAGTCAACCAGCAGATGGAATCTCAATCAATCAATCTCTCTCTCTCTCTCTCTCTCTCTCTCTCTCTCTCCCCGCCACCCTTTCAGATAAACAAACTTTTTTTTAATCAGCACCAATGTTATAAAGTCCAATGATAACCTGAAGACATCCTGCCCTCCTCCCAGCCCCTTCTCTGTCTCTGATCAACTCGGCTGAGCCTTCCAAACCAGGCCCAGGCAGCATCCACGTGCTGAGGGAACTTCCTTCTCCCGCCACCACCCTGGGTGGGCTGGGCACCACGCCTCTTGGGGCTCCCGCAGGGCCCAGTCCCCTCGTTTCCCCCAGGGCCCGCCCTGGGCCCCAGAGTGGTGTATCTCCCCACTCCCTGTGGAGGGCCGAGCCCTGCCATGCCCTTGAGTGTGAACAAACCAGGAAGCAGCAGTTTGGCTGCATCAGCCTTCTGGAAAGGTGCTAGGGACAAGCAGGAGGGCCCCAGGTCACTTCCCAGGCCCTAGGAGGACAAAGAACTGCGGGCAGAGCCCAATGTCACCACGAGGACAGAGCCGAAGCTTCCCACAGCTCCCTGACCCGAGCCCATTAGGGAAACCTATGTCCAGTGGCAGGCACGTGGATGGGAAAAGCCCACACCCGACCTCACTGATCGGGCTGCATGGCTCTGAGAACGTCACAACAGACATAAAAATGCCCAGCGCCCAAGGTCAAGTGGGTGACATGAGGCCAAACCTTAAAGGATCCAGCACAGTTTCTGGCACAGGCAGGTGCTCTAGTACTGTCCCTCCCCTCCGATCCCCGCCTCTCCCCTCCCCTTGCTTCTACTCCACACAAAGCTGCCCCTCCTTGGGTCCTGCTCAGATAGGTTCTTTCGGGGCAGGCCTAGGATGTGACTCGTGTTTGAACTCAAAATCCTACCCGACCCGACATGACACCTTTAGATACTGTCTAAATATACATAAAATACAAGGGCCACTGAGATTCCGGGACTCCCGGGTCTGCTCTGTGTGTGTGTGTGTGTGTGTGTGTGTGTCTAAGCCAGGCCTGATGCTTGTGGATCTGTACCAGGAGCAGGAGGGAGGAAGGGATGGGGCCAGGGGCCTGGTGCGTGTGCAGAGAGACAGGGAGAAGCCCGAACTACAGGGTCACGAAAGCCAGGCTCTGTGTATGTTCTAAAGAAGATGAGGAGGTCCAGCAGGTTGCTGGCCGAGCTGTCCAGAAGTTTTGAGTCGCAGCAGCGTGGGAAGAGAAGGGGCGGAAGGGGCTGGGCGGCGCCTACGACAGCCCACGTGCGGCCAGAGAGGGTCCAACTTAGAAAGGAGACTGAACGCTAAGACGAGGGAAAACGCTAATGTCACTACGCCGGAAAAAGAAATACACAGAAGGCCTGCGCACAGATGCTGAGCTCACAGCCAGGAGAGGCCCCCAGGGCCCCCAAGGCACCCTGGGGCCTCGCCGTCCATCTGCTCAGCCCCTCCCTGACCTCCCTTCCTCCTGCCGTCGCTCACCCCTGGAGCAATCTGTCTTGATGTTCAGAGAAGTAGTTAGGAAATTGAAATGAGTGCATCTCATGGGCACCTTGTCAGAAACGTGCCATAACGAGTGACATTTTCGGGTGTCAGAGTTAGTCTCTCGTCTGCCGGTGGCTCCGATTCGCCCAGCTGACAAGTGAGAGGACTGTGACACCAACAATTATAGAAACACACTCAGCCTGGGATCTGGGAGCCAAGCTGCTCTCTCCACCTCGTCCATCACTCTCAGCGCTCAGCAGATGACACGGGGGCCACTGGCAGAGGGCCCTCACTTCTCAAACCCTGCAGCCTGGGGAGACAGGCTCCCAGGACCCGGACTGTAGGACCTTCCGTGATGGCAGGGCGGGGAAGGTGACCTACACAATGTTGTCGGACTACAGGAAGAAAGAGAAAGCATCTTCAAACACCACTAGGATTCCACGCAAAACAGCATTTACCATATGGCTCCGCTGAACTGCTCAGACAGGCAAAACTAACCCATGGCGGCAGAGGCAAGATCAGGGCCGCCTCAGCAGGTATGCTGGAGCAGGAAGGGGCATGAGCGAACTCTCTGGGGCACGGTTGACTGTCTGTATCTTGATGGGGTGTGGATTACAGCATGCAGGAGTTTGTCAAAGCAACTGGGGTGGGCGTCATGGAATGGCAGGTTAACATGCTGCTTGGGCGGCCGCATCCCGTATTCCAGTGTTGGTTCGAGTCCCTGCTGCTCTGCTTCTGATCCAGCTCCCTACTGAAGCACCTGGGAAGGCAGCAGACGATGGCCCAAGTATTTGGGCCCCTGCCACCTGTGTGAGAGGCTCAGCCAGAGTACCTGGCTCCTGGGTCAGTCTCAGCAATTGGCATTTGAAGAACTAATCAGCGGATGAAAGATTGAGCTCTCTCTGTTTCTCTCCTTTCTCTCTGTCACTCTGCCTTTCAAATAAATAACTCAGAAAAATATTATAAGGCAACAAGACTCCTATATATAGTGTACATACACACATGGGTGTATCTACACATGAGAGTACTTAAAATGTTCATGGGAATGGAATTAAAAGTTTATTTTGGGGGCTGGCGCTGTGGCATAAAGGGTAAAGCCACCAACTGCAGCACCAGCATCCCATATGGGTGCTGGATCGAGTCCCGGCTGTTCCACTTCTGATCCAGCTCTCTGCTGTGGCCTTGGAAAGCAGTAGAGGATGGCCCAAGTGCTTCAGCCCCTGCACCTGTGTGTGAGACCTGGAAGAAGCTCCTGGCTCCTGGCTTCGGATCAGCACAGCTCCCGCCATTGTGGCCATCTGGGGGAATGAATGAACCAGTAGATAGAAGACCTCTCTCTCTCTCTCTCTCTCTCTCTCTCTCTCTGCCTCTCCCCACCCATGGCTGATGACTTGCTGGCTCAATCTCATGAGCCGAATGCTCCAGAGAAACCCCTCGCTGAGGGGCGGGCATTGTGGCACCCGTGATGCCAGCATCCCCTATGATTGGCTTCTGATCTAGCTTCCCGCTAATGCGCCTGGGAAGGCAACAGAAAATGACCCACGTGCTTGGATCCCTGCTACACCCACGTGGGACATCCTGATGGAGTTCCAGGCTCCCAGCTTCAGCTGGCATCCCGATATGGTAACTCTGCCTTTCAAATAAATAAATAACTCTATTTAAAAAAAAAGTTTACTTTGGTGCAAACGGTTTTGAAATTCATGCTTATGAGGGATCCTCAAGAAATTCAAGAAAAGGAGTATTAGCAAAACACTATATATGGATCTCAAAGCTTTGTACATCAAAGTAAATTTACTTTGTTGTTGTTTTTTTTTTTTTTTTTTTTTTTTTTTTTTGAGAGAGAGAGACGGAGCTCCTCTCCACTGATTTACTCCAAATCTTGCAATGGCCAGACCTGGACTGACACTGATGCCAGGAGCTGAGAACTAAATCCAGGTCTCCCACATGGATGACAGAGACCTAAGCACACACACCATCCCCTGCCACCTTAGCAGGAAGCTAGAGCAGAACCAGACTTGACTCCAGGTGCTCTGATATGGGAATGTGGGCATCCCAACCGGTATCTTTAAAAAAAAAAAAGATTTATTTATTTATTTGAAAGGCAGAGTTACAGAAATGCAGAGAGAGAGAGAGAGAGAGAGAAAGGTCTTCCATCCACTGGTTCACTCCCCTGATGGCCGCAATGGCCAGAGCTGTGACGATCTGAAGCCAGGAGCCTGGAGCTTCCTCTGGGTCTCCCACATGGGTGCAGGGGCCCAAGGCCTTGGGCCATCTTGTACTGCTATCTCAGGATGTAGCAGAGAGCAGGATTGGAAGTGGACCAGCCGGGACTTGAACTGGTGCCCAAATGGGGTGCCTGCACTGCAGACCGGGGCTTTAACCTGCTGCACCACAGTGCCAGCCCCTCCAACCAGTATCTTAACTGTTAGGCCAAACATCTGCCCCTAAATATATCTTTTAATTCCATTGTGTGAACTTGCTGATGTGCCCCGTGTGTGTGTGTGTGTGTGTGTGTGTGTACTGGATTCATAAGAAAGTAGAATCTTCTATTGAGCACTAAAGGTTTTTTATAGAAAGTAAAAGCCACTGTGATTTGGGCCTTAAGCTTTGGGCAGGGAAAAGGACTTTGAGAACCTGTGGTTCAAACTGTGCTCTTCAAATGAGTCCATCAGTAGGCCTCCACTTCCCCAGAGCCAGCCAGCAGAGCAGCCGCTGGGCAGGAACCAGCCCCGGGATTCCTAAGTTCTGACACGGGGTTGGTTCCTGGTTCTGGACTGGTCCTAGGGAGAAGCAGATGAAGCAGAAGACCAAAGGCGATTTTATGAACTTATTTCATTTAAACCGCCAAGCCTGGAGCTGAACAGTCTCTCCCAGCAAGCCTGGGCCAACCCAGGACATCAGCTGTCCAGCAATGAGAAAGCGCTTGCTTAGACCAGCAGGCTTAGTGTGTCTGCTCACAGAGAACCCAGTGACTGGCAAGCGGCTGCGAGCTAAGGAGACGGAGACCAGGAGTCCTAAGATCGGCTCACTGTGGGGCCTTGAACTGCCTCTGACTGTGACAGAGAGACATGCGTGTTTAGTCTTCGTCTCTGGTCCCTGGCAATCGGCTCCCCAACCTTGGAAGCCTTGAGTGATAACAGTGTCTTCCGGATGCAAAAGAGATGACTGGTGGCAGGGGACGCCAGACGGCTTCAGGCTGGGGCCGGCGGCCAGAAGCACCAAGGCCTGTTTATGGCCCTGGCACTTTGAGCTCCACCCTGAGTCACCCACCCATGGCTGATGACTTGCTGGTTCAATTTCGTGAGTTGAAAGCTCCAGAGAAAGCCCTCGCGGGTACTGTTTAAACCCCTCACCGAGGAGCGGGCATTGTGGCACCCATGATGCCAGCATCCCCTGTGAGCACCAGTTTGAGTCCTGGCTGCTCGGCTTCTGATCTAGCTTCCCGTTAATGCACCTGGGAAAGCAACAGAATATGACCCAAGGGCTTGGATCCCTACTACACCCACGTGGGAGATCCTGATGGAGTTTCAGGCTCCCAGCTTCAGCTTGGCCCAGCCCCAGCTGTTGTGACCATCTGGGGAGCGAACCAGCAGTTGGAAGCACTCTCTCTCTCTCTCTCTCTCTCTCTCTCGTCTCTGATTGCCTTCCAAATAAATAAATCTTAATAAAAGAAAAGAATTCCTTAACTGACGGGTCTGGAGAGCTTCAGGCTGGTGGAAGGGGCGGGGAGGGCAGAGCACCTGCAGAGGGAGCGGAAGCCCTGCCTGGTTCCCTCCCCCTTGTCCCAGACATCTCTTCCATGGGCTGCTCCGGAGACAGCCTATTAACGTCAAGGTCAGCGCAGGGTTTTTTCCAGGCTCTGTGGGGCACTCTAGCATATGATCCCTCACGAGGAGGGCGCCCTGGACTCCCCAGTTCCTAGCCTGGGGGGATTCAAACCTTCAGGGGTGTGCTCCGAGTCTGGTAAGTCAGGAACGGGACTGACTTGAATAGCAGGCACCCAGGTGGTATCAGGATGCCAAAGCAGAAACCACACACGTGGGGCCAAAGTGTTGTCAGGTTGAAACCAGCACAGACCTACCCTCGTGGGGCCCGATTCCCCACCTATGGGACCAAATGTCACTCGGGCCTTGCCAGCTACGATCCTGGGGGTGAGCCGCTGCTGGCTTCCGAATTTCCAGAGTTAATGGGGGGAGGGTGCTCACTCAGGGAGCCACCGCAAACTCAGCGTCCGAACGCCAAGCACCACAGCTTTGCAGCCTTCCTATGCTGTTTGGACTAAGCTTGTGTCAGAACTCTCGGGATTTCTGCAGCGGGGAGCAGCACATACATGCAACCCGTCCTTGTCCCCAGCTCTCAAAAGACCTGCAGCCCAAGTGCCCCGAGATGAAAGAATCGGTCTCTCTCCGCGAGCCTCTCAGTTTGACACTGAAACTCAAAGCAGAATTCCCGACGTGCCTCGCAGATGGCAAGGCCCGGGCTGCATTAATGATTAAAACGGCAGCTGGTGGTGTCTGAGCGGCAAGGTGGCCAGTTAGGCAGCTTAGCATCTGTTTAAATTCCCTCTCCTCTTCCATCTCACACTGTCGGTCCAACGCAGATCCGGAGAGAAAGTAAAACAACGCAGATCTGAGCTTTAATGAGCTGGAAAGGAAACACATCCTTGGACCAAATTCCCGGAAAACTTGCGGGGATGAGAGAGGACAGTTAAGACACGGAATGACAGGAGGCCTGAGACCAAACTCAGCCCCCCGGGGGAGGTCCTGCCTTGCTGGGCCTCAGCTTCCTGATCAATGAAGGATGAGGCCTCCTGCCTGACAGGGCTGCTAGGAGAGGGAAGGGAAGTGATGCCTGTCAGGTACTGAACCCAGCCCCTGGCAGAGACCAGCATCACGGTTCTTTTATTTTATTTATTTATGTATTTATTTGACAGGCAGAGTGGACAGTGAGAGAGAGAGACAGACAGAAAGGTCTTCCTTTGCCGTTGGTTCACCCCGCAATGGCCGCCGCAGCCGGCGTGCTGCGGCCGGCGCACCACGCTGATCCGATGGCAGGAGCCAGGTACTTATCCTGGTCTCCCATGGGGTACAGGGCCCAAGCACCTGGGCCATCCTCCACTGCACTCCCTGGCCACAGCAGAGAGCTGGCCTGGAAGAGGGGCAACCGGGAAAGAATCCGGCGCCCCGACCAGGACTAGAACCGGTGTGCCGGCGCCGCAAGGCGGAGGATTAGCCTAGTGAGCCGCGGCACCGGCCCTAGCATCACGGTTCTTAAAAAAGATTGTTTTTATTTATTTATTTGAAAGGTAGAGTTACGGACAGTGAGAGAGAAAGACAGAGAGCTCCACAATGGCTGGAGCTGCGCCGACCTGAAGCCAGGAGCCAGGAGCTTCTTCCAGGTCTCCCATGTGGGTGTAGGGGCCCAAGGACCTGGGCCATCTTCTACTGCTTTCCCAGGCCATAGCAGAGAGCTGGATTGGAAGTGGAGCAGGCGGGACTCGAACCGGTGCCCATATGGGATGCTGGCGCTGCAGGCAGAGAATTAACCTACTGCGCCACGGCGCTGGCCCCAACATCACGGTTCTTAATATAAGGGTATGACATCCAAGGCAGGCAACAACAAGAGGAACAAAATCCAACTGGACTTCAAATGAATGAATTTTAGGCCTCAAAGGCCACTATAGACAGAACAGAAAGGCAACCCACAGAATGGGAGAAAAATCATTGCAAAAAATTTATCTGATAAGGGGTTAAAATCCAGACTTTGTAGAGAACTCAAAAAAAAAAAAAAAAAAAGCCTGAACAACAACAATAAGCAAACCGATTAAAAACTAGGCAAAGGACTTGAAGAGGCATTTCTCCAAAGATGATACACAACTGGCCAACACACACACACACACACACACACACACACATGCAAAGACGCTCAGCAGGGCCAGTGCTGCGGCACAGGAGGTGAGGCCACAGCCTGCAAGGCCAGCATCCCGTACTAGTTGGATCTAGTGCTAGTTTGGGTCAAAGATGCTCTGCTTCTGATTCAGCTCCCTGACAAAGCACCTGGGAAAGTAGCAGAAATTGCCCAAGAACTGGAGCCTTTGCCCATCCATGTGGGAGATGCAAACGGAGTTTGCATGACTCTAACTGGGCTCCCCAAACAGGGGTTCGTCCCCTCCGCCTGCCCAACCCATCCCCTTCGCAGCACCTGAGTGGCCCTTCTCATCCTGACACTGGTCACTAAAAGTCCTTCGTGGTTTCCCACTGCTGGCAGGTCAGAGTCTACATTCCTCTGGGCCCTTGCCACCCCACCCTCCAGCAGCCCTGGGGTTCCTGCCTTCTGCCGCCACCCCCACCCCTGCCCCGGCCTGGACACCTGGGACAACCTTCTCTCCACCGTTGCATCTACTTCTGGCCTTGTTTCTGTTTAACACCTTCAACACAAGGTCTAAAAACCCTTCTTCCATATACCAGTGCCCCTGCCCCTGCCCCAGTCCCAGTCCTAGCCCCCAGCCAGCTTAGGTTAAGCAAAGCAAACATAAACCAGTATAATTTGTTTAGAGAGGAAGAACCTTGAAAATGAGCATACCCTTTGACATGGTAAATCTGTTCATGGGGATTTATTATAGGTAAATAACGTAAAATGCATTCAGAGAGTTAAGCCATAAGATGTTTATCACTATATAATTGTAACAGCAAGGAAGAAAAAAATAAAAGACATCTAAATGTCCCAGCATTAAGACAATGGTGGGTAAACTGTAGCACATTATGTAGTTGTTTTAGATTTTTTTTATTTGTTTAAAAAACAACATTTTCAATTTCAATGTTTATTTATTTTATTTTCATCTCTGACAGAGCAGAGAGATAGAGCTATCTTGCACATGCTGGTTCACTCGTCAAATGCCCACATTTGGGGGCTGGGACTGTGGCATAGCGGGTAAAGCCACTGCCTGCTGTGCTGGCATCCCATATGGGTGCCGGTTTGAGTCCTGGCGGCTCCACTTCAAATCCAGCTCCCTGCTACAGCCTGGGAAAGCAGTGGAAGATGGCCCAAGTCCTTGGGCCCCTTCTCCCTCATGGGGACCCAGAGGAAGCTCCTGGCTCCTGGCTTCGGATTGGCGCAGCTCTGGCTGTTGTGGCCAACTGGGGAATGACCCAGAGAATGGAAGGCCTCTCTCTCTCTCTCTCTCTCTGCCTCTCCTCCTTTCTCTGTGCAACTATGGCTTTCAAATAAATAAATAAAACCTTTAAAAAATGCCCACAACGGGCAGACTGAGCCAGGCCAAAGTCAGGCGCTTGGAACTCCATCCGGGTCTCCCAAGTGGGTGGCAGGGACCCAAGTACTTGGGCATCATCTGCCTCCCAGGACGCATTCAGGATGCTGGATCAGAAGCAGAGCAGCAGGCACTTGAGCCAGCACTCCAACAGAGGACGCAGGCATCCCAAGTGGTGGCTTAACCTGCTACACCACAACACTTGCCCAATGTTGTCATTATCACTACTTATGGGGACTGGGGCTGGGGCTGGCTCTGTGGCACAGCAGGTTAATGCCCTGGCCTGCAGTGCCAGCATCCCATATGGGCGCCAGTTCCAGACCCAGCTGCTCCACTTCCAACCCAGCTCTCTGCTATGGCCTGGGAAGACAGTGGAAGTTGTCCCAAGTCCTTGGGCCCCTGCACCCACGTGGGAGACCTGGAAGAAGCTCCTGGCTCCTGGCTTCGGATCAGTGCAGCTCCGGCCATTGTGGCCAATTGGGGAGTGAACCAGCAGATGGAAGACCTCTCTCTTTCTCTCTGCCTCTCCCATCTCTGTGTAACTCTGACTTTCAAATAAATAAATAAATCTTTAAAAAAATATTTATAGGGGCTGGCATTGTGGCACAGTGGGTAAAAATCCACTGTCTGCAGTGCTGGCATTCCATATGGGTGCTGGTTTGACTCTCAGCTGCTCCACTTCCAATCCAGCTCCCTGCAACTGCACCTGGGAAAGCAGCAGAACATGGCCCAGATGCTTGGGCCCCTGCACCCACACAGGAGAGCCAGATGGAGTTCCTGGCTCCTGGCTTTGGCCCGGCCCAACCCTGGCTGTTGCGGCCATCTGGGGAGTGAACCGGCAGATGGAAGACCTCTCTCTCTCTCTGTTACTTTGCCTTTCAAATAAGTAAATCCAAAAAAGATAATATTTATAACCTGTTTTTAATTAAAATGCTTATTACACACAGGGCGGGGGAGAACAGGGCACAAAGTTATCTACAGCATCATCTCTGTAAAGAAAAACACACTCATAATATGGAAAGACACGCACACATCACAGATGGCTAGTGACCTCCAGGAGGTAGGGAAATGAGTATTTTTGTCTCCTTCTCTACATCGCTTCATGCTTTCAAATTTTCAGGTTGTGGGCAGGGGAGGGGGAAAGGGAGGGAGGGAGGGAGGGATTCTTAAGAGCCTAAGTTGAATTCTTCCCCTTGCTCCGGAGCTGCCTCATACCACGAGGGGTCAGAGTTGATTCGGTCTCTCTCTCTCTGATATCCCTGTGGCACCGATCTCCTGTGACCTTCCCCTCGGGGTCTCCTAACCTACATCATGCGGTGACAAATGCCAGAGGGGCAGAAAGGAGGGCTGGGGCCATCTGTTTCTGCAGACCCCAAGGATAAAGGACAGCAGAACTTGGTAGACGGTCCTAGGCCAGCAGCTCCTGCTCCCAGAAGGAGGTGGTCACCCAGAGTAGCTGCTGGACGCTGGATGTGACCTTTTTCCTGGGGGACGGGGGCTTCATAGAAGCCTAGCCAGCCCCTGCCCCTGCCCCTGTGACGGCATTCCGCTATAATCCCTCTCGGGGAACACTGAACATCTTTACTTTCATCTTTGCTGGGAGGCAATTAATAAGGAAATGGCAGCCTGTGTGCCACCACACACCCCGATGAATAAACCACCAGGCACGTTCAACGTCTGACACCGGGGCCGTCGGGTTCCCATTACACAGCTATGGGAGGCGAGGGCCAAAGATCTGTAGGAAACGGGGCTGGTACCCCACTGCCCAGATGAAAACAAATCTTTCCTGCCTTCTCTGTGTCAGCGCCAGGGTGGGCCTCTCCCTGTGATGGAGGGCCCCAGGGCACACAGGCTCTGTCACCTGCCAGGGTCGTGCGTTCGTGCGTGCCTGCCTGGGCTTTCAGCTCCCAAGGCTGACAAAGGGCCCGGCGCTGACAGCAGCCCACATGCAAGGCGCTCACACTGTGAGCCGCGGGCATGAGAAGGCGTGGGGATAAATGGCGCTAAATAATGCAGGGGTGAGCACCATGCAGGCGGGAACCTAACAAAGGGCGTTTGAGAGAGCTGCGCCGTGGTGGGTGGATGGCAAGGGGACCGCCCTACTGCTGGGCTCCAAAGTGGAGCGCTCCAGCTTACAGGCAGCTCTCCTTCACGGCTGCGGGCCCACCTGCCCCTGACACCACTCATTTGAGAGTCCTGCTCTGTCCTGCCACTCAACAGAAGGTCCGCACAAAGGCGGTGCCTCATGCGTGGCTGGATTCTACCACATGGCAGGTCAGCTTCAGAGGCTCTTTTGGGGTCACACAACAACCCGCAGCAGGGACCCCCCTTTTCCATATCACTCCTTCCCACCCAGCCTGGTGCAGCTGAACGAGCATCCAGGACCAGCTGGTGGGAACGAGAGGGGACAGACTTCAGGTGAAATTAAGAGGGACCCTTTTCTGGCTGTCGTTGAGGCGTAGCAGGTAGAGCCACTGCCTGTGACGCAGGCATCCCATGTGGGTGCTGGTTCGTGTCCCAGGTGCCCAACTTCTGAGCCAGCTCTATTCTAATGGCCTGAGGAAAGCAGCGGAAGATGGCCCCAAGTGTTTGGGCCCCTGCCCCGACATGGGAGACCTGGAAGAAGCTCCTGGCTTTGGCCTGGCCTAGCCCTGACCACTGTGGCCATCTGAGGGAGTGAACCAGCAGGTCCTCTTCCTGTCTCTCCCCTCTCTGTGTAACTCTTTCAAAATAAATAAATAAGACTCGGAGGACCTACAGGGAGAGCAAGGTCGCCCACCACGTGGAAGCTGAGCCACGGGAGCCGCGGGGCCCGCCGACCTGCCGAACCCACCAGACCTGCCGAACCCACCAGAGCCGCTGGAGCTGCCGGAGCTGCGGAGTCTGCGCGTCAGCGCTGGAAGGGGAGGTGAGCTAAAAACCTCTCGGTAACCCAAGACATTGGCGGGGAAAGGCAGAAAAAGCCTGCAGAGAACGAGGCCTGAAACCCCATTGGGGAAAGTTCACCAGGCTGGCTGGAGGAGAGAAAAAAATTGAATAAATAAGGGGAACCGGCATGGACATTTAGCATCTCTCCACTCACCTTACAAAGCCGAGCAAGACAAAGGGCAGGCGCCATTTTACATAGGTAAAGCAGTGCGTGCCATTTTGCATATGTAAAGCGGGTGCCCCTCATTAGCCAAGCAGAAAAACCTGACTCAGGTAAGCAAATGAATACCCACAGGGGCCAGATTTCATACATGAACTACTCTCAATTCCACTCAGCTGTGTGGAATTACTTCCCAACTGAGTCAAAACAAAAAAAGAGAGAGAGAGAGAGAGAGAGCGAGAGTGAGCAAGAGAACAATCAGAGTGAATCACCTTTGGCACACGCTTAACCCTGTAGAACCAGAGCTCTCTGGCCACACCCATCACAGCCTCTAAGGATCCATCAAAAGCAGACAGTCCTCTTAATCTAGAGTCACAGTATAATGAAAAAACCAAAGAATATCTCCAATATGCCAAACAAACGCAAAAGCTGAGGTAACCAGAACAAGGAAGAAACGATGACACCCCCAAATGAAAAAGACACCCCAATTCAAGATTATGAAGATGATGAGATAGAAGAAATGCAAGAAGCGGATCTCAAAAAATTGATAAGAACATGAAGAAGTTCTCAAAAACAAATTCTCGAACTACAGTAATCCTTAATGGACAAGATAGAAAATCTGTCTCGTGAAAATGAAATATTAAGCAGGAATCAAAATGAAATGAAACAACTAGTAGAACATGAAACTGTGATAGTTATGAGAAATCATAATGAAGTGAAGAATTCAATAGATCAAATGAAAAACACAATAGAGAGCCTTACAAACAGAATGGGTGAAGCAGAAGAGAGAATATCAGAAGACAGAGCACAGAAAAATATACAATCAAACCAAAGAAAAGAAGAGGAAGTTAGAAATCTAAAAAATATTGTCGGGAATCTTCAGGATACTATTAAAAAAAACAACATTCGGGTTCTAGGAGTTCCTGAAGGCATGGAGAGGGAGAAAGGATTAGAAGGCCTTTTTAGCGAGATATTAGCAGAAAATTTCCCAAGTTTGGAGAAGGACAGAGACATCCTACTACAGGAAGCTCATAGAACCCCTAATAAACATGACCAAAAGAGATCCTCACCACGACACGTTGTAATTAAACTCTCCACAGTGAAACAGGAAGAAAAGATCCTAAAATGTGCAAGAGAGAAACGTCAGATTACTCTCAGAGGATCTCCAATCAGACTCACAGCTGACTTCTCATCAGAAACCCTACAAGCTAGGAGGGAATGGCGAGACATAGCACAGGTACTAAGAGAGAAAAACTGCCAGCCCAGAATATTATATCCTGCTAAGCTCTCATTTGTGAGTGAAGGTAAAATAAAGACCTTTCACAGCAAACAGAAATTGAAAGAATTTGCCACCACACGTCCAGCCCTGTAAAAGATGCTTAAAGATGTGTTACACACAGAAACACAGAAACACGGTCATCAATATGTAAGAAGGTAAAGGAAGGAAATCTCACACCAAGAGATCACAGGAAGTTCAAAACATATATCAGAAAATATCTTTGGCAAATGGCAGGGCAAAGCTACTACTTATCAATAGTCACATTGAACATTAATGGCCTAAAGTGTCCAGTTAAAAGACACCGATTGGTTGACTGGGTTAAGAAACAACCCATCTGTTTGCTGCTTACAAGAAACACATCTTTCCAATAAAGATCCATACAGACTGAAAGTGAAAGGCTGGAAAAAGATATACCATGCCAACAGAAATGAAAAAAGAGCAGGCGTAGCCATCTTAATATCGGACAACATAAACTTTACCACAAAAACTGTTAGGTGAGACCAAGAGGGACACTGTATAATGATTAAGGGTTCAATTCAACAGGAAGATATAATGATTATCAAAGCATATGCACCTAACTACAGGGCACCGGTTTATCTAAAAGATTTGTTAAGGGAATTAAAGGGAGACTTAGACCCCAATACAATAGTACTGCGGGACTTCAATACCCCACTCTCAGAAATAGACAGATCAACAGGACAGAAGTTCAACAAGGAGACAGTAGATTTAAACGACACTATAGCCCAAATGGACCTAACAGATATCAACAGAACTTTTCATCCTACACAGAAAGCATTTACATTCTTCTCAGCAGTACATGGAAACTTCTCTAGGATTGACCACATACTAGGCCATAAAGCAAGTCTCAGCAAATTTAAAAGAATTAGAATCATACCATGCAGCTTCTCAGACCATAAAGGAATGAAGGTGGAAATTAGCAACTCAGGAATCCCTAGAGCATATGCAAACGCATGGAGATTGAACAACATGCTCCTGAATGAACAATGGGTCATAGAAGAAATCAAAAGAGAAATCAAAAACTTTCTGGAAGTCAATGAGGATAACAGCACAACATACCAAAACTTATGGGATGCAGCAAAAGCAGTGTTAAGAGGAAAGTTTATATCATTTAAAGAAGAACTAATTCCATTTCTTCTCAAACTATTCAGAACAATTGAAAAAGATGAAATCCTCCCAAATTCTTTCTATGAAGCCAGCATCACCTTAATTCCTAAGCCAGAAAAAGATGCAGCATTGAAAGAGAATTACAGACCAATATCCCTGATGAACATAGATGCAAAACCACAATGAGGTTTCACCTTACCCCGGTTAGAATGGCTCACATGCAGAAATCTACCAACAACAGATGCTGGCGAGGATGTGGGGAAAAAGGGACACACTGGTCAAGCCACTATGGAAGTCAGTCTGGAGATTCCTCAGAAACCTGAAGATAACCCTAGCGTTCGACCCAGCCATCCCACTCCTTGGAATTTACCCAAAGGAATTTAAATTGGCAAACAAAAAAGCGGTCTGCACCCTAATGTTTATTGCAGCACAATTCACAATAGCCAAGACCTGGAACCAACCTAAATGCCCATCAATGGTAGACTGGATAAAGAAATTATGGGATATGTACTCTTTAGAATACTATATCGCAGTAAGAAACAACGAAATCCAGTCATTTGCAACAAAATGGAGGAATCTGGAACACATCATGCTGAGTGAAATAAGCCAGTCCCAAAGGGACAAATACCATATGTTCTCCCTGATCGGTGACAACTGACTGAACACCAAAAAGGAAACCTGTTGAAGTGAAATGGACACTATGGGAAATGGTGACTTGATCAGCATAGCCCTGACTGTTAATGAACAACTTAATACATTATCCCTCTTAGTAGTTTTTTTGTCTGTTCTACTTAATATGACTGGTTTAATTCTGTAATTAATACACAGTTATTCTTAAGTGTTGAAAATTAACTGAAATGTGATCCCTGTTAAACATAAGAGTGGGAATAAGAGAGGGAAGAGATGTATAATTTGGGACATGCTCAAGCTGACTTGCCCCAAATGGTAGAGTTAGAAACATACCAGGGGATTCCAATTCAATCCCATCAAGGTGGCATGTACCAATGCCATCTCACTATTCCAAGTGATCAATTTCAGTTCACAATTGATCATAATGAAAGGACTAAGAGTCAAAGGGAGCACATAAACAAGTCTAGTACCTGCTAACACTAACCGATAGAATAAATAAAGGGGAGAGTGATCCAACATGGGAAGTGAGATACTCAGCAGACTCATAGAATGTCAGATGTCCTAAATAGCACTCTGGCCTCAGAATCAGCCCTTAAGGCATTTGGACCTGGCTGAAAAGCCCATGAGAGTATTTCAGGCATGGAAAGCCAAGACACTCTGGCAAAAGATCTCTGTGAGTGAGATCCCAGTGGAAAGAACAGGTCTTCAAAGAAGGAGGTACCTTTCTCTGAAGGGAGGAGAGAACCTCCACTTTGACTATGACCGTGTCTAAACAAGATAAGAGTTGGAGAACTCAGAGGGCTTCCATAGCCTTGGAAACTCATGACTGGAGCCTAGGGAGATTACTGATGCCATAGACAGGAGTTTCAATTGGTAAAGTCAACAACAGGAGTCACTGTGCACTTACTCCTCATGTAGGATCTCTGTCCTTAATGTGCTGTGCATTGAGATTTAATGCTATAACGAGTACTCAAACAATATATTTCACTTTATGTTTCTATGGGGGAGCAAACTGTTGAAATCTTTACTTAATGCATACTAAACTGATCCTCTGTAAAAAAGAAATTATCAATTCCCAACTTGACTCTCACTGGGATTAAACATGACAATAGGTCTAATCTGATTTCATCATCATTTAAAAAAATCATCTATTATTTTTCACTTTATGTTTCTGTGTGGGAGCAAACTGTTGAAATTCTTACTTAATGTATACTAAGCTGATCTTCTGTATATACTAAGCTGATCTTCTGTATATTATTATTATAATCTTGATGTGAATGGAAGGGGAGAGGGAGTGGGAAAGGGGAGGGTTGTGGGTGGGAGGGACGGTATGGGGGGGAAGCCATTGTAATCCATAAGTCGTACTTTGGAAATTTATATTCATTAAATAAAAGTTAAAAAAAAGAAAGAGAATTACAGACCAATATCCCTGATGAACATATACGCAAAAATCCTCAATAAAATTCTGGCCAATAGAATGCAACAACACATCAGAAAGATCATCCACCCAGACCAAGTGGGATTTATCCCTGGCATGCAGGGATGGTTCAATGTTCACAAATCAATCAATGTGATACACCACATTAACAGACTGCAAAAGAAAAACCATATGATTATCTCAATAGACACCGAGAAAGCATTTGATAAAATACAACACCCTTTCATGATGAAAACTCTAAGCAAACTGGGTATGGAAGGAGCATTCCTCAATACAATCAAAGCAATTTATGAAAAACCCATGGCCAGCATCCTATTGAATGGGGAAAAGTTGGAAGAATTCCCACTGAGATCTGGCACCAGACAGGGATACCCACTCTCACTACTGCTATTCGATATAATTCTGGAAGTTCTAGCCAGAGCTATTAGGCAAGAAAAAGAAATTAAAGGGATACAAATTGGGAAGGAAGAACTCAAACTATCCCTCTTTGCAGATGATATGATTCTTTACTTTGGGGACCCAAAGAACTCTACTAAGAGACTATTGGAACTCATAGAAGTTTGGCAAAGTAGCAGGATATAAAATCAATGCACAAAAATCAACAGCCTTTGTATACACAGGCAATACCACGGCTAGAAAGAACTGCTAAGATCAATCCCATTCACAATAGATACAAAAATAATCAAATACCTTGGAATAAACTTAACCAAGGACGTTAAGGATATCTACGATGAAAATTACAAAACCTTAAAGAAAGAAATAGAAGAGGATACCAAGAAATGGAAAAATCTTCCATGCTCATGGATTGGAAGAATCAATATCATCAAAATGTCCATTCTCCCAAAAGCAATTTATAGATTCAATGCAATACCAATCAAGACACTGAAGACCTTATTCTCAGGTCGGGAAAAAATGATGCTGAAATTCATATGGAGACGCAGGAGACCTCGAATAGCTAAAGCAATCTTGTACAACAAATACAAAGCCGGAGGCATCACAATACCAGATGTCAGGACATACTAGAGGGAGCTTGTAATCAAAAAAGCATGGTACTGGTACAGAAACAGATGGATAGACCAATGGAACAGAATTGAAACACCAGAAATCAATCCAAACATCTACAGCCAACTCATATTTGATCAAGGATCCAAAACCAATCCCTGTAGTAAGGACAGTCTATTCAATAAATGGTGCTGGGAAAATTGGATTTCCACGTGCAGAAGCATGAAGCAAGACCCCTACCTTTCACCTTACACAAAAATTCACTCAACACGGATTAAACACTTAAATCGACGACCCGACAACATTGGAAAAACCCTGCAAGAAATAGGTACTGGCAAAGACTTCTTGGAAAAGACCCCAGAAGCACAGGCAGTCAAAGCCAAAATTAACATTTGGGATTGCATCAAATTGAGAAGTTTCTGTACTGCAAAAGAAACAGGAGAGTGAAGAGGCAACCAACAGAATGGGAAAATATATTTGCAAACTATGCAACAGACAAAGGGTTGAGAACCAGAATCTACAAAGAAATCAAGAAACTCCACAACATCAAAAGAAACAACCCACTTAAGAGATGGGCCAAGGACTTCAATAGACATTTTTCAAAAGAGGAAATCCAAATGGCCAACAGGCACATGAAAAAAAGTTCAAGATCACTAGCAATCAGGGAAATGCAAATCAAAACCACAATGAGGTTTCACCTCACCCCGGTTAGAATGGCTCACATGCAGAAATCTACCAACAACAGATGCTGGCGAGGATGTGGGGGAAAAGGGCCACTAACCCACTGTTGGTGGGAATGCAAACTGGTCAAGCCACTATGGAAGTCAGTCTGGAGATTCCTCAGAAACCTGAAGATAACCCTACCGTTCGACCCAGCCATCCCACTCCTTGGGATTTACCCAAAGGAATTTAAGTTGGCAAACAAAAAAGCGGTCTGCACCCTAATGTTTATTGCAGCTCAATTCACAATAGCTAAGACCTGGAACCAACCCAAATGTCCATCAACAGTAGACTGGATAAAGAAATTATGGGACATGTACTCTATAAAATACTATACAGCAGTCAAAAACAATGAAATCCAGTCATTTGCAACAAGATGGTGGAATCTGGAACACATCATGCTGAGTGAATTAAGCCAGTCCCAAAGGGCCAAATATCATATGTTCTCCCTGATCAGCGACAACTAACTGAGCACCAAAGGGGAAACCTGTTGACGCGAAATGGACACTATGAGAAACATTGACCTGATCAGCTCTTGTCCTGACTGTTGATGTACAATGTAATACTTTATCCATTTTAGTATTTTTTCTTTGTTTGTTCTAGTACTATTGGTTGCACTCTGTAATTAACACTCAGTTATTCTTAGGTGTTTAAATTTTAATTGAAAAGTGATCCCTGTTAAATATAACAGTGGCAGTAAGAAAGGGAGGAGATGTGCAATTTGGGACATGCTAAATCGGACTTGCCCCAAATGGTGGAGTTAGAAAAGTGCCAGGGGATTCCAGTACAATCCCATCAAGGTGGCATGCACCAATGCCATCTCACTAGTCCAAGTGATCAACTTCAGTTCACAATTGATCACACTGATAGGTCTAAGAGTCAAAGGGATCACACAAAGAAGACTAGTGTCTGCTAATACTAACTGATAGAATCAAAAAGGGAGAGAACGATCCAACATGGGAAGCGGGATACACAGCAGACTCATAGAATGGCAGATGTCCTAAATAGCACTCTGGCCTCAGAATCAGCCCTTAAGGCATTCGGATATGGCTGAAGAGCCCATGAGAGTATTTTAGGCATGGAAAACCAAGACACTCTGAGAAAAAAAAAAAGAAGAAGACCTAAATGAAAGATCTCTGCGAGTGAGCTCCCAGTAGAAAGAACGGGGCCACCAAAGAAGGAGGTACCTTTCTCTGAAGGGAGGAGAGAACTTCCACTTTGACTATACCCTGTCGGAATAAGTTCGAGTTCGGCGAACCCAAAAGGCTTCCATAGCCTTGCCAACTCATGACTAGAGCCTAGGGAGATTACGGACGCCATAAACAAGATTGTCAAATTGTTAAGTCAACAACAGGAGTCACTGTGTACTTACTTCTCATGTGGGATCTGTCCTTAATGGGTTGTCCAATGTGAAGTAATGCTATAACTAGTACTGAAACAGTATTTTTACACTTTGTGTTTCTGTGTGGGTGCAAACTGATGAAATCTTTACTTAATATATACTGAATCGATTTTCTGTATATAAAGATAATTGAAAATGAACTGATGTGAATGAAATGGGAGAGGGAGCGGGAGATAGGAGGGATGCGAGTGGGAGGGAAATTATGGGGGGAAAGCCAATGTAATCCATAAACTGTACTTTGGAAATTTATATTTACTAAATAAAAAAAATTACTCCTATAGGTTTTCATAGCCAATTCTTGACAACCAAAACTAATAGGCATACACAAGGAGACAGGAGTCACATGAGAAAAAACGCAAAAAGAAACAATAGGGACATACCTAAAATCAATCCATATATTTTAATGACCATAAACTTTAAAATTAATCTATAAAATTATTTATTTTTAAAAGATTTACTTTATTTATCTGAAAGGCAGTGTTAGAGAGAGAGCAATATCTTCCATCCACTGGTTCACTCTCCAAGTGGCCACAGTGGCCAGGGCTGGGCCATGATGAAGCCAGGAACCAGGAGTTTCAACTGGGTCTCCTATGTGGGTGCAGGGCCCAAGGACTTGGGCATCCTCTGCCGCTCTCCCAGGCACATTAGCAGGGAGCTGGATTGGAAGTGGAGCAGCCAGTACTTGAACTGACGTCCATATGGGATGCCAGTACTACAGGAGGCGCTTACACCCATTATGCCACAGCACCAACCCCCAATCCATAAACTTTAAAATAACCTTAACAATGTTAGGTAGGAAGGCAGAAATTTAGCCTGTTTGTGTATGCGAAAGGCCTGAAGACCAGCACCTACTGCAGAAGCTCCAGAAGCCCAGCATTTTGCACTTCAAAGTCCTGCTCAGGTAGTCCCAGCCCTTCCCACCCAAGGAAAGCTCCCAGGAGAATTCTCTCCTCAGGACAAAATGGGTTACGTGACCTGATAACATGGGGCAATAAACCTTAACAGACCCCTAAGGGAAGCCTCTCTACTATGCCCCAGCCAGCAAATCTGGGGAAGAATTTGCTAATTTTCACCCAGCAAACCCTTCGGTCAGGACTCTCCCTCCTTCGTACTGGAAGAGAAGGGGAGGTGGGTAAACAGTCTCCCTTAAAAACCTAGGGAGTCCAAACAGACTGTGTGCTCAGCCCTCTGCCTCTCTGCTGAGCCCTCTGCCTGGCCTGGCCTGGCCTGCCCAGGTGTATTCTCTCCACTCAACCATGTAACCTCGCTCTCCCCCAGTCTGAGTGACTGGGCACTCTCTCTGTGTCCCTTCCATTCTGACAGATGCCCTATCCCCAATAAAACTTTATCATTTCACTGTCTCATGCCTTAATTCTTTCTTGCATGAAGACAAGAACCTGACAGCTTCCATGGCCTTCTCTCGGGTGAAAACAATATTCAAGAACATTAAGAAAATATTAATAATTGCATCAAAGAATTAATAACCACAAGGACCATGCCTGGGAAGGCAGTGCAGGATTGCCTGGGTGCTTGGGCCTCTGCCACTGGTGTGGAAGACCAGGAAGGAATTCCTGGCTCCTGGCTTTGGCGTGGTCTGTTGCAGCCACTTGGGGAGTGAACCAGCAGATGAAGATCTCTCTGTCTCTCCCTCCCTCTCTTGCTCTGCTTTTCAAAACAGGTAAATAAACAAATCTTAAAACGAATTATAAAGTACAAAATAAAAACCAAATGGAGGGGCCAGCACTGCGGCACAGCGGGTTAAAGCCCCGGCCTGCAGCGCTGGCATCCCATATGGGCACTGGTTTGAGTTTTGGCTGCTCTGCTTCAGATCCATCTCTCTGCTAATGCACCTGGGAAGGCAACAGAAGATGATCCAAGTGCTTGGGCCCCTGCACCCAGGTGGGAGACCCAGAAGGAACTCCTGGTTCCTGCCTTTGGACAGGCCCAGCCCCAGCCATTGCAGCTACATGGGGAGTGAACCAGATCTTTTTCTCTCTCTGTAACACTGCCTTTTAAATAGACAAATATTTAAAAAAAATACAAAGTCTATGGGAAAGACTTTAAGAAAAAAAAAGTATGGATCTCAAAAAAATTTTTACACCAATATAAGCTTATCTTTTAATTCTATTTTTCCACAAACTGTTTGAAGTACTCTGGTATACTTGGGAACACAGGATTCTTTTTTTTAAAAGATTTATTTTATTTATTTATTTGCGAGTCAGAGTTACACAGAGAGAGGAGAGGCAGAGAGAGGTCTTCCATCCTCTGGTTCACTCCCCAATTGGCCGCAACGGCAAGAGCTGTGCCTATCTGAAGCCAGGAGCCAGGAACTTCTTCTGGGTCTCCCACACGAGTGCAGGGGCCCAAGGACTTGGGCCATCCTCCACCACCTTCCCAGGCCATAGCAGAGAGCTGAATTAGAAGTGGAGCAGCTGGGTCTTGAACCAATGCCCATATGGGATGCTGGTGCTTCAGGCCAGGGCATTAACTTGCTGCACTACAGTGCTGGCCCCAAAATTCTTAACTTACCAAAAATATCCATCAAAAATGAAGGTCAGGGGCCGGTGTTGTGGCACAGAGGGTTAACGCCCTGGTCTGTAGCACCAGCATCCCATATGGGTGCCAATTCTAGTCGCAGTTGCTCCTCTTCCTATCCAGCTCTCTGCTGTGGCCTGAGAAAACAGTGAAAGATGGTCCAAGCCCTTGAGCCCCTGTACCCATGTGGGAGACCTAGAAGAAGTTCCTGGCTCCTGGCTTCAGATCAGTGCAGCTTCCAATCGGCTCAGCTCCAACAGTTTCAGCCAATTGGGGAGTGAAGCAGTGGACGGAAGACCTCTGTCTCTACCTCTCTCTATAACTCTTTCAAATGAATAAAATAAATCCTTTTTTTAAATAAATGGGGGGCCAGCGCTGTGGTGCAGTGGGTTAACACCCTAGCCTGAAGTGCCAGCATCCCATATGGGCACCAGTTCTAGTCCCGGCTGCTTTACTTCTGATCCAGCTTTCTGCTATGTCCTGGGAAAGCAGTAGAAGATGGCCCAAGCCTTGGGCCCCTGCACCAGCATGGGAGACCAGGAAGAATCTCCTGGCTCCTGGCTTCGGATTGGTGCAGGAGTTTCATTGCAGCCAACTGGGGAGTGAACCAGCAGATGGAAGACCTCTATCTCTCTTTTTGCCTCTCCTTTCTGTGTAATCCTGACTTTTAAATAAATAAATCTTTAAAAATAAAATTAATGAATGTTATTTATAAAAGAAATACAGGAGGCGGAGCCAAGATGGCGGAATAGTGAGGGTGCGCACCGATAGTCTGGGAAAATTTAGTTTAATAAAAATGGACTTACGGTAGCCTCAGAAAAAGGATCAGGAAAAAATTGCAGAGGAAACTCTTCTGGATCTAGTAGCTGTGACTTGGAGGACCTACTGGCAGAGCAAGGTTGCCCACTGCGCGGAAGCTGAGCCACGGGAGCCGCAGGGTCTGTGCGCCAGTGCAGGAAGGGAATTTGATGTCACACAGACACCAGCGGGGAGAGCAGGGATGCCCAGGGCTCTGAGTCCACACATCGGCGCTGGAAGGGGAGGTGAGCTCAGTAACCGGAGACATTGGCGGGGAAACGGTGGACAGAATTTAGAGGGAAGCGGGCTTTGAGGCAGGAAAGTTCACCAGACTGACTACAGGAGAGAAGGAAAAAAAAAGGTGGGGGGCTACTGGTACAAACAAGTTTCTCTCTTTCCACCAACCTTGCAAAGGCAAGCAAGAGACAAAGAGCAGGCCCTGCTCGGGATTTATATAACAAAAGGGGAGAGCTAAGGCTACAATTCAGTAGCCTAGGCAATCCAGTGGGAGTCTGCAGTAGAAACTGAGCTGGCACAGACTCTTTGAGTAGAAGCCAGAGATCGGAAGCTAAATACCATCAATTCTGCTCAGCCGTGTGGTATTACTTACCTCCTGAATAAAAAATAAAATAAATAAATAAATAAATAAATAAATAAATAAAGAGAGAGAGAGAGAGAGAGAGATTTACCATGCATAACCTGAAGGTGTCACCTTTGCACACCTGTAACCGGGAAGAACCAAGCGGAGCTCTCAGGCCACACCCATCTCAAGCCTCCAAGCCTGCTCCAACAGCAGGCAGCCCACTTAACACAGACATAGTATAAAAAAAAAAAAAAACTCACAGTGAGGGAAGAAGAATTAACTGCCAACCAACAAAAACAAAAATCAAGGGAACAAGATCAACGATGACACTATGACACCCCCAAATAAACAAAACACCCCAAGCCAAGATTATGAAGATGATGATATAGAAGAAATGCAAGAAGTGGATCTCAAAAAATTGATAAGAACATTTAGAAGTTTTCAAAAGCAAATCCTTGAACTACAGAAATCCTTATTGGACAGGATTGAAAATCTCTCTCATGAAAATGAAATTTTAAGTAAGAATCAAAATGAAATGCAGAAAAGAGTAGAACAGGAAAGTGTGATAGTGAAGAGAAATCAAAATGAAATGAAGAGCTCAATAGATCAAATGACAAACACATTAGAGAGCCTTAAAAACAGAATGGGTGAAGCAGAAGAGAGAATATCAGACTTAGAAGACAGAGAACAGGAAAGGATACAGTCAAACCAAAGAAAAGAAGAGGAAATTAGAAACCTAAAAAATATTGTTGGGAATCTACAGGATACTATTAACAAAACCAACATTCGAGTTTTAGAAGTTCCTGAAGGCATCGAGAGAGAGAGAAAGGATTAGAAGGCCTTTTTATTGAGATACTAGCAGAGAACTTTCCGGGTTTGGAGGACAGAGACATCCTAGTACAGGAAGCTCATAGAACCCCCAGTAAACATGACCAAAAGAGATCCTCACCATGACACGTGGTAATTAAACTCAGCACAGTGAAACATAAAGAAAAGATCCTAAAATGTGCAAGAGAGAAACGTCAGATTACTCTCAGAGGATCTCCAATCAGACTCACAGCAGACTTCTCATCAGAAACACTACAGGCTAGGAGGGAATGGCGAGACATTGCACAGGTGCTAAGAGAGAAAAATTGCCAGCCCAGAATATTATATCCTGCTAAGCTCTCATTTGTGAATGAAGGTGAAATAAAAACCTTTCATAGCAAACAGAAATTGAAAGATTTTGCCACCACACGTCCAGCCCTGCAAAAGATGTGCTACACTCAGAAACACAGAAACACAGCCATTAATATGAAAGAAGGTAAAGGAAGAACACCTACCAGTAAAAGAGCGTGGGAAGCTCAAAGCATATACTAGAAAATATCTCCGGGAAAATGGCAGGGCAAAGTCACTATGTATCAATAGTCACATTAAACGTGAATGGACTTAACTCTTCAGTTAAAAGACACCGATTGGCTGATTGGCTTAAGGAACAAAACCCAACTATTTGTTGCCTACACGAAACACATCCCTCTAACAACGATGCAAGCAGACTGAAAGTGAAAGGTTGGAAAAAGATATTCCATGCCAACAGAAACCAAAAAAAGCAGGTATAGCCATATTAATATCAGACAAAATAAACTTTAATACAAAAAATGTTAAGAGAGACAAAGAGGGGCACTATATAATGATTAAGGGTTCAATTCAACAGGAAGATGTAACTATTATAAATGATTATGCACCTAATTACAGGGCACTGGTCTATTTAAAAGATATGTTAAGGGACTTAAAGGGAGACTTAGATTCCAATACAATAGTACTGGGGGACTTCAATACTCCACTCTCAGAAATAGACAGATCATCCGGACAGAAGATCAACAAGGAAACAGCAGATTTAATCGACACTATTGCCCAAATGGATCTAACAGATATCTACAGAACTTTCAATCCTACATCTAAAGACTTCACATTCTTCTCAGCAGTGCATGGAACCTTCTCTAGGATTGATCACATACTAGGCCATAAAGCAAGTCTCAGCAAATTTAAAAGAATTAGAATCATACTATGCAGCTTCTCAGACCACAGTGGAATGAAGCTGGAAATTAGCAACTCCGGAAACCCTAGAAAGTATGCAAACACATGGAGACTGAACAACATGCTCCTGAATGAACAATGGGTCATTCAAGAAATCAAAAGAGAAATCAAAAACTTTCTGGAAGTAAATCAAGACAACAACACAACATATCAAAACTTATGGGATACGGCAAAAGCAGTATTGAGAGGCAAGTTTATAGCAATAGGTGCCTATATCAAGAAATTGGAAAGGTACCAAATAAATGAGCTTTCAGCACATCTCAAGGACCTAGAAAAACTGCAGCAAACCAAACCCAAATCTAGTAGGAGAAGAGAAATAATTAAAATCAGAGAAGAAATCAACAGGATTGAATCCAAAAAAATTACAAAAAATCAGCCAAGCGAAGAGCTGTTTTTTTTGAAAAAATAACAAAATTGACACCCCATTGGCCCAACTAACTAAAAAAAAGAAGAGAAAAGACCCAAATCAATAAAATCAGAGATGAAAAAGGAAACGTAACAACAGACACCACAGAAATAAAAAGAATCATCAGAAATTACTACAAGGACTTGTATGCCAGCAAACAGCAAAATCTATCAGAAATGGAGAGATTCCTGGACACATGCAATCTACCCAAAATGAACCATGAAGACATAGAAAACCTAAATAGACCCATAACTGAGACAGAAATTGATACAGTAATAAAGGCCCTCCCAACGAAGAAAAGCCCAGGACCAGATGGATTCACTGCTGAATTTGACCAGACATTTAAAGAAGAACTAATTCCATTTCTTCTCAAACTATTCAGAACAATCGAAAAAGAGGGAATCCTCCCAAATTCTTTCTATGAAGCCAGCATCACCTTAATCCCTAAGCCAGAGAAAGATGCAGCACTGAAAGAGAATTATAGACCAATATCCCTGATGAACATAGACGCAAAAATCCTCAATAAAATTCTGGCCAATAGAATGCAACAACACATCAGAAAGATCATCCACCCAGACCAAGTGGGATTTATCCCTGGTATGCAGGGATGGTTCAGCATTTGCAAATCAATCATTGTGATTCACCACATTAACAGACTGCAGAAGAAAAACCATATGATTATCTCAATAGATGCCGAGAAAGCATTCGATAAGATTCAACACCCTTTCATGATGAAAACTCTAAGCAAATTGGGTATAGAAGGAACATTCCTCAATACAATCAAAGCAATTTATGAAAAACCCACGGCCAGCATCCTATTGAATGGGGAAAAGTTGGAAGAATTCCCACTGAGATCTGGCACCAGACAGGGATGCCCACTCTCACCACTGCTATTTAACGTACCTCTGGAAGTTTTGGCCAGTGCTATTAGGCAAGAAAAAGAAATTAAAGGAATACAAATTGAGAAGGAAGAAGTCAAACTATCCCTCTTTGCAGATGATATGATTCTTTACTTAGAGGATCCAAAGAACTCTACTAAGAGACTATTGGAACTCATAGAAGTTTGGCAAAGTAGCAGGGTATAAAATCAATGCACAAAAATCAACAGCCTTTGTATACACAATCAATGTCTCGGCTGAGAAAGAACTGCTAAGATCAATCCCATTCACAATAGCTACAAAAAGAATCAAATACCTTGGAATAAACTTAACCAAGGACATTAAAGATCTCTACGATGAGAATTACAAAACCTTAAAGAAAGAAATAGAAGAGGATACCAAAAAATGGAAAAATCTTCCATGCTCATGGATTGAAAGAATCAACATCATCAAAATGTCCATTCTCCCAAAAGCAATTTATAGATTCAATGCAATACCAATCAACATACCAAAGTCATTCTTCTCAGATCTAGAAAAAATGATGCTGAAATTCATATGGAGGCACAAGAGACCTCGAATAGCTAAAGCAATCTTGTGCATCTAATACAAAGCCAGAGGCATCACAATACCAGATGTCAGGACATACTAGAGGGAGCTTGTAATCAAAACAGCATGGTACTGGTACAGAAACAGATGGATAGACCAATGGAACAGAATTGAAACACCAGAAATCAATCCAAACATCTACAGCCAACTTATATTTGATCAAGGATCTAAAACTAATTCTTGGAGCAAGGACAGTCTATTCAATAAATGGTGCTGGGAAAATTGGATTTCCACGTGCAGAAGCATGAAGCAAGACCTCTACCTTACACCTTACACAAAAATCCACTCAACATGGATTAAAGACCTAAATCTATGACCTGACACCATCAAGTTATTAGAGAATACTGGAGAAACCCTTTAAGATGTTGGCACAGGCAAAGAGTTTCTGGAAAAGACCCCAGAAGCACAGGCACTCAAAGCCAAAATCATACTTGATCATAATGATAGGACTAAGAACCAAAGGGATCACATAAACAAGATTTGTGTCTGCAAATACTAGCTGATAGAATCAAAAAGGGAGAGAATGATCCAACATGGGAAGTGAGATACACAGCAGACCCATAGAATGGCAGATGTCCTAAACAGCACTCTGGCCTCAGAATCAGCCCTTAAGGCATTTGGATCTGGCTGAAAAGCCCATGAGAGTATTTCAGGCATGGAAAGCCAAGACACTCTAGAAAAAAAAAACCTAAATGAAAGATCTCCGAGAGTGAGATCCCAGTGGAAAGAAAGGGTCATCAAAGAAGGAGGTTCCTTTCTCTGAAGGGAGGAAAGAACTTCCACTTTGACCATGACCTTGTCTAAAAACTAACAGAGTCTGTGAACACATGGGGCTTCCATAGCCTTGGCAGCTCATGACAAGGGCCTAGGTTGATTACTGATGCCATAAACAAGAGTGTCAATTTGTTAAGTCAACAACAGGAGTCACTGTGCACTTACTCCTCATGTAGGATCTTTGTTCTTATTGTGCTGTACATTGAGATTTAATGCTATAACTAGTACTCAAACAGTATATTTCACCTTGTGTTTCTGTGTGGGAGCAAACTGTTGAAATCTTTACTTAATGTATGCTAAACTGATCTTCTGTATATAAAGAGAAACGAAAATGAACAAAAAAAGAAATTAAAAATTAAAAAAAGCAAAATCAACTATTGGGATTGCATCAAATTGAGAAGTTTCTGTACTGCAAAAGAAACAGTCAGGAGAGTGAAGAGACAACCGACAGAATGGGAAAAAATATTTGCAAACTATGCAACAGATAAAGGGTTAATAACCAGAATCTACAAAGAGATCAAGAAACTCCACAAAAGCAAAACAAACAACCCACTTAAGAGATGGGCCAAGGACCTCAATAGACATTTTTCAAAACAGGAAATCCAAATGGCCAACAGACACATGAAAAAATGTTCATGATCACTAGCAATCAGGAAAATGCAAATCAAAACCACAATGAGGTTTCACCTCACCCCGGTTAGAATGGCTCACATGCAGAAATCTACCAACAACAGATGCTGGCGAGGGTATGGGGAAAAGGGACACTAACCCACTGTTGGTGGGAATGCAAACTGGTCAAGCCACTATGGAAGTCAGTCTGGAGATTCCTCAGAAACCTGAAGATAACCCTACCGTTCGACCCAGCCATCCCACTCCTTGGGATTTACCCAAAGGAATTTAAATTGGCAAACCAAAAAGCTGTCTGCACATTAATGTTTATTGCAGCACAATTCACAATAGCTAAGACCTGGAACCAATCTAAATGCCCATCAATGGTAGACTGGATAAAAAAATTATGGGATATGCACTCTTTAGAATACTATACCGCAGTAAAAAAAAAAATGAAATCCAGTCATTTGCAACAAAATGGAGGAATCTGGAGCACATCATGCTGAGTGAAATAAGTGCATCCCAAAGGGGCAAATATTGTGGGGAGCAACTTGGAATAGACTGTTACTGGAAATAAGACTTATTCTATGCATCTGCTCTCCCACAATATGGTGCTGGGAGAGGAGTAAACAGCTTCTACACAGCTGCCTCCATTTCAACCAATAAGCAGCAGGACCTGCTCCTGATTGGAGGAGAGCAGCGTACTCGGCGTGTGGGTAGCAGAGTTGGGATTGGTGGAAGAGGACTATAAAGGAGGAGAGAGACAACATGCACCAGGAACATCTAAGTGGAACACCTGAGGAACATCTGAGCAGCCCCCGAGAGAGCCGGCCAGTGGTGTGCCGCTCCCCCGCGGAAGTGGGGAAAGTGGCAGGGGGAACCGCCCTTCCACGGAGGTGGAGGGACGGTAGCCAACCCGGGAAGAACCAGCAGCAAACCCGGGGAGGGCCGAGCAGACAAAAGAACAGCGCAGGGTCCTGTGTCGTTCCTCCGCGAAGAGGGGGAGCGACAAAATATCATATGTTCTCCCTGATTGGTGACAACTGACTGAACACCAAAAAGGAAACCTGTTGAAGTGAAATGGACACTATGGGAAACGGTGACTTGATCAGCATAGCCCTGACTGTTAATGAACAACTTAATACATTATCCCTCTTAGTAGTTTTTTTGTCTGTTCTACTTAATATGACTGGTTTAATTCTGTAATTAATACACAGTTATTCTTAAGTGTTGAAAATTAACTGAAATGTGATCCCTGTTAAATATAAGAGTGGGAATAAGAGAAGGAAGAGATGTACAATTTGGGACATGCTCAAGCTGACTTGCCCCAAATGGTAGAGTTAGAAACATACCAGGGGATTCCAATTCAATCCCATCAAGGTGGCATGTACCAATGCCAGCTCAGTATTCCAAGTGATCAATTTCAGTTCACAATTGATCATAATGAAAGGACTAAGAGTCAAAGGGAGCACATAAACAAGTCTAGTGCCTGCTAATACTAACCGATAGAATAAATAAAGGGGAGAGCGATCCAACATGGGAAGTGAGATACACAGCAGACTCATAGAATGTCAGATGTCCGAAACAGCACTCTGGCCTCAGAATCAGCCCTTAAGGCATTTGGATCTGGCTGAAAAGCCCATGAGAGTATTTCAGGCATGGAAAGCCAAGACACTCTGGCAAAACAAAAAAACAAACAAAAAAAACCTAAATGAAAGATCTCTGTGAGTGAGATCCCAGTGGAAAGAACAGGTCATCAAAGAAGGAGGAGAGAATTCCACTTTGACTATGACCTTGTCTAAACAACATAAGAGTCGGAGAACTCAGAGGGCTTCCATAGCCTTGGAAACTCATGACTGGAGCATAGGGAGATTACTGATGCCATAAACAGGAGTGTCAATTGGTAAAGTCAACAACAGGAGTCACTGTGCACTTACTCCTCATGTAGGATCTCTGTCCTTAATGTGCTGTACATTGAGATTTAATGCTATAACTAGTACTGAAACAATGTTTTTCACTTTGTGTTTCTATGTGGGTGCACACTGTTGAAATCTACTTAATGTATACTAAACTGATCTTCTGTATATATAGAAATTTGAAAATGAATCTTGATATGAATGGAAGGGGAGAGAGTTCGGGAAAGGGGAGGGTTGCGGGTGGGAGGGAAGTCATCGGGGGGTGGGGGGAAGCCAATGTAGTCCATAAGCTGTACTTTGGAAATCTATATTCATTAAATAAAAGTTAAAAAAAAGAAATGCTATAAAAAATAAACAGTAACCATAATTATTAAATGCCATATGGATAAGTAAAATATACATGAAATCTGAAAAAAAAAGAAATACATTAAAAACTAGAAGTGAACAGATGAAAAGAGGTAACAGCAGAGAAAACAATAACCAAAAAGAGGATGCTTTGGTGATATTAATATTAGACAAAACATGGCTGGCGCTGCAGCTCACTAGGCTAATCCTCCACTTGCAGTGCCGGCACGCTGGGTTCTAGTCCCAGTCGGGGCACCAGATTCTGTCCCAGTTGCTCCTCTTCCATTCCAGCTCTCTGCTGTGGCCCAGGAAGGCAGTGGAGGATGGCCCAAGTGCTTGGCCGCTGCACCTGCATGGGAGACCAGGAGGAAGCACCTGTCTCCTGGCTTTGGATGGGCACAGCACGCTGGCCATAGCGGCCATTTGAGGAGTGAACCAACGGAGGGAAGACCTCTCTCCCTCCCCCCCCTCTCTCTCACTGTCTAACTCTGCCTGTCAAAAAAAAATTAGACAAAATAGACTTTAAGGCAAAAACCATGAACAAAGATAAGAACTAGAATCTACTTGTCTTTCCAAGACCATGATCCTAGCCAAGTTACTATCTTGCCTAGACTGTTTGTACAACCTCTTAGCCTAGCCTGCTTTATACCCCTCAATCAGAGTTGTTTCCTAATAGTCTTTCATTGAAATTTTCCATATGCTCTGCACTCACTCAGATTAGAACCCCAGCTCCTGACCATCATCTACAAAGCCCTGCAGGGGCAGCTTCCCTCCAGCTCCAGCCTTACTCCCTCCCAGTCTCCCCCTCCCTTGAGCTTCCGTAGCAGCAGATCCCTCTTGATTTCTAGGATGTATTACAATCCTTCTCCTATCTGGTATTTTGCATTGCTA
Source organism: Oryctolagus cuniculus (assembly GCF_051225735.1). NCBI lineage: Eukaryota > Metazoa > Chordata > Mammalia > Lagomorpha > Leporidae > Oryctolagus > Oryctolagus cuniculus. The sequence continues at coordinate 64,325,936 of NC_142883.1, read as the reverse complement.
TTCCCTTTGCCTGGCAAGATGACCTCTCCACTTCCCCAGGATGGCTGCTTCTGACCCTTCATGGCCCAGTTTAAATGTCCCATCTCCAGAAGCTGCCCTTGTGCACCTGTTCTGAGGGAAACACTTTCACCCCCACCCCAGTTTCTCTTTCATATTCTCCAGCTTGTCTCAAAACAAAGAAGCATTAAATACTAAGTGGGTACTGCATTTTGATTCTCAACTGATTCATTTCTTGTTTGTACTCTCAATTAGATAAGAACTGGAGGGAAGAAAGATCCTCTCAAAATTTCAGCAGGCTTGCAAGAGAAAAATTAAACCTTAAGTTTTAGTTTGAAATAGGTTTAGCTTAAATGAAACAGGTTTAGCTTAAAAGAAATAAGGTTAGCATAAGAAAGCATTTTTAGGAAATGAAGGAAGGCCAGATAATGGTGAAACAAATAAGAAAAACAGAATTAACTGGAAAGGATAAAGTGATAGCGATATTTGTGCATGTTCTAATAAAAAGGAAGAAAAAATTCTGAAAATTTAGAAAGCAGAGTAGGAGGGGATAGGAAACCAAAAGTAGAGAACAGATAGAGGAGAGGCACAGAGGAAGAGGATGGGGCAGGGTGGGGGGAGATTTTTTCCTTTGAGACAACGTTGAGCAGAGGTACCCCCCAAAATATTTCAGATATTCTGTTGAACATTCCCCAATGATATTATTTGAAATAAAACCTTTTTCATGATTCTGATTAATTTACCTGGATAAGGGCCTCTTGAAATTTCTCTCACCACTATCCATTCTCCAAATGGGATATCATATCTGGTTTGGAAACTGCAAGCTCTGTTCAAAACAAAAATAAATAAATAGGATTTGATGTTGTGAGAACTACTGCCAAATTCAGTCTCAGTTCTCAATTTTCTACGTAGAGTGGCTATTACAGGAAGATATAGAGCTGCACTATCCAATACAGTTGCTAATAGCAACACATGGCAGATTAAACCAGACTTAAAATTAAATTAAAAATCCAGTTCTTTAGGTGGAACAAATTTGAACTGCTCAAAAGCCACAAGTGGCCAGCGCCATGGCTCACTAGGCTAATCCTCTGCCTTGCGGCACCGGCACAGCGGGTTCTAGTCCCGGTTGGGGCGCCGGATTCTGTCCCGGTTGCCCCTCTTCCAGGCCAGCTCTCTGCTGTGGCCAGGGAGTGCAGTGGAGGATGGCCCAAGTACTTGGGTCCTGCACCCCATGGGAGACCAGGATAAGTACCTGGCTCCTGCCATCGGATCAGCGTGGTGTGCCGGCTGCTGCGCGCCAGCCGCGGCGGCCATTGGAGGGTGAACCAACGGCAAAGGAAGACCTTTCTGTCTGTCTCTCTCTCTCACTGTCCACTCTGCCTGTCAAAAAAGAAAAAAAAAAGCAAGCCACAAGTGGCTTGAATGTGCGATACAGGCTAGCAGAGATACAGGTTTCTGTTTTTTTTTTTTTTTTTTTAAGATTTATTTATTTATTTGAAAGTCAGAGTTACACAGAGAGGGGAGAGACACACAGAGAGAGAGAAAGGTCTTCCATCCGATGGTTCATTTTCCAATTGGCCTCAATAGCTGGAGTATGCTGAACCAAAGCCAGGAGCCAGGAGCTTCCTCCGGGTCTCCCATGTGGTTCAGGGGCCCAAGGACTTGGGCCATCCTCTACTGCATTCCCAGGTCATAGCAGAGAGCTGGATTGGAAGTAGAGCAGCCGGGTCTTGAACCAGCGTCCATATGGGATGCCAGCACTTCAGGCCAGGGCATTAACCCACTGCGCCACAGTGCCGGCCCCACAGATTTCTGTTTTGTAGATTTATTTTTATTTATTTGAGCGGTAGAGTTACAGAGAGAGAGGGAGAGACAGAGAGAGAGGTCTTCCATCCGATGGTTCACTGCCTAATTGCCTGCAATGGCCTGAGCTGAGCTGATCCAAAGCTAGGAGCTAGGAGCTTCTTCCAGGTCTCCCACACGGGTGCAGGGTCCAACGACTTGGGTCATCTTCCACTGCTTTCCCAGGCCATAGCAAAGAGCTGGATTGGAAGAGGAGCAGCCGGGACATGAACCGGCGTCCATATGGAATTCCAGTGCAATAGGCGGAGGCTTAGAGCCTACTATGCACAGCGTTGGTTCCCAGATTTCTATCATAGCAGAACATTCTATTGTACAGTAACAATCTAGAGAATTATAAAGGTATTTATCTCAAGAGAGCTTAATACTATGGTTTCATGTGATAATGAATCATGGGAAAAACTCAAAATGGGGGGGGGCAGCACTGTGGCGTAGTGGGCAAAACTGCCACCCACACTGCCAGCATCCCATATGGGCACTGGTTCAGGTCCTGGCTATTCTACTTCAGATCCAGTCCTCTGCTGTGGCCTGGGAAAGCAGTGGAGGATGGCCCACGTCCTTGGGTCCCTGTACCCGCACGGGAGACCTGGAGGAAGCTCCTGGCTCCTGGCTTTGGGTTTGCGCAGCTCCACCTGTTGTGGTCATCTGGGGAGTGAGTCAGCAAAGGGAGGACCACCCCTCCCCTGCCTCTCTGGAATTCTTATTTTCAAATAAATAAATAAATAAATATTTTTTTTTAAAAATGGGGGTAGGTGTTTGGCATAGTGGTCAAGATACTGCTTGTGACACCCACATCCCATCAGAGGTCGGGGTTTGAATTCTGTCTCCATTTCCAGTGTATACCCTGGGAGGTAACAGGTGATGGTTCAAGTAGTTGGGTTTCTGCCATCCATGTGGGAGACCTAGGCTGAATTCTGGACTCCTGTCTTCAGCTTGGTCCAGCTCTGGCTGTGAGACATCTGGAGAGTGACAAGTAGATGGAAGATTTCTCCCCCTCTCGCTCATTCTGTTTTTCAAATTAATTATTAATTAAAAAGAAAATCAACACATTTGTTTTCTTTCTTTTTAGAAGCACTGATAATTCCTTTATGGAATAGATGAGAATAACTTTGGAATTAGATTCCAACAAAACATATTAAAGGACTTCAAAAAGTTCATGATAAATGGAATTAAAAGACACAAAAAATAAAATGTTATTTTTCAACATGAGCTTACAAGTTGAAGATACTTGTAAACAATGATACCAGCCACTTGGTCCAACGTGAAAGAACTGAGGGCTCTGGGATTTTAACCACATCACTATAGCTCTTTAACTGAAGAAAAATGGGCATTCTTTAAAGATCTTTTAAGAATAGGAAACAAAAACAAGTCAGAAGGAGCTGTAAGGTGGAAGCCTGATCATTTCCCTACAAACACTCACAAAACCGCCCTTGTTCGACGAGCGGGATGAGGAGGAACAGTACCGTGGTGAAGGATACTCTGGGAAAGCTTTCCTGTGTGGTTTTTTGGCTGAGCTCTGATCAACTTTCTCAAAAACACTCTGTAAGCAGATGTTACTGTTCTTCAGCCTGTAAGAGAAAGTCAACAAGCAAAATGCCTTACGCATCCCCAAATCCGGCTGCCATGCCCTTTGCTCTGACGAGACCACTTCCACCTTCAGTAGTCATTGCTTTGTCTGTGCTCTGTCTTCTGGATCACACTGGTAAAGCCATGTTCATCTCCCTTGACAATTCTTGAAAGAAATGATCTTGATGCAGTTTTACAATTTTCTGTGGTAGCCTCTGCTCTTATCTGGGGCTGATCAGGGGATCGAGCGGAAAGTCTGCTCCACTTTGTTTTTCAGTCAGAGCTGGGCAGACTGAGGCAACTGGGATGTTTAGGGCTGGCTACTGTTTGTGCTACTGTCAGTCCTCTTTAATTCAAGCACAAGAAAGATTATTTTTTCCCTTGCCAACTGTCATGGATTGTCTGCTGCTAATATGTTCATCTTTAACCTCACCCTGCTGCTTCTTAAAATGAGTTTTCTATTTGTAAACTTTTTTTTATTTTTAAATTTTGTTTATTTATTTGAGAGGGAGAGTCACAGACAATGAGAGGAAGAGACAGAGAGAAAGGTCTTCCTTTTGTTGGTTCACTCCCCAAATGTCTGCAATGGCCGGAGCTGAGCCAATCTGAAGCCAGGAGCCAGGAGCTTCTTGAGGGTCTCTCACATGGGTGCAGGGGCTCAAGCACTTGGGCCATCTTCCACTGCTTTCCCAGGCCACAGCAGAGTGCTGGACTGGATGAGGAGCAGCAGGGTCGAGAAGTGGCATCCAAATGGGATGCCAGTGTCGCAGATGCAGGATTAACCTACTGTGCCATGGGGCCGGCACCCCTGAAAACTTTTCACAAGCATAAATGACTTCATCATTCTTCCACCCATGCTTCTCCATAAATATGATGTTTGTTTTGTTTCAATTTTATCAGAATTTAGAATCCAGGGGCTCTGTTAGGGTCTCCTTTCAAACTGATGTCTTATCCTCAAACTAGAACCTATTCAGACATGTTACAGCAAGTCAGTATGAGCTTATTTTGGTGTAAAAATGTGAAATCCATGTAGTTTTTGGTCATAATACACCTTTCCATAAACTTTCTGAAGACCCCTTGCATTTGTTATTCTACAATAAGCAGATCATTTAGTTAAGAATGAAGAGCAGCACGATGACCAACAATGTCATCACAGAGTCTGACACCTAAACTCAAAACTAAAATCCAGTTAGGTACCTTAGAGGCTCTGTGTCCTCAGTAAACTGGGTCAAGGGGGCAAATGTATCAACACAGAAGAGGAAGTGACCTTACCCAGGGAGACAAGATTCCTGTCATTCTCCAGCATCACATCCTTGTGCAGGCTCCTCTGTGTAGGGTCCTTCAGTCTCCATTCCTCCAATGTGAAGTCTACAGCCACATCTTTAAAAGTCAGTGATTCCTAGAATAAATAAATTGTGATCACCCAGAGACTATACTATCAACCCTGTTAGGCAGAATAACACGTATAAAACTGGAGAAAAACTCCAGAAATTAGAATCACCAAATGATTATGTATGCCAACTCCTTAATCCTTATAGGACATAAAGATCTCTCCAGTGACAAGAACTTAAAACCGTAAGAGGAAGCCTATTCCATCTTTGGAGTTCCACCTGAAAGTAGTTTTACCAAACTAATTCAAATCTGGTTTTCTAGAAACTACATATTGCTCCTACTATACTTTCTGGAGGCAAACAGCATGGCTTCTTCCTTCTCTAGAAAGTCTTTAAAATATTTGTGTACAGCTAGTGGTTTCTACCCAAATAATCTGCTATCTCAGAAAACCCTGACTTGTGTAAAAGATCACCTTCTTTCAGTTCTAATCTGTAGAATATGGCTTAATAAAAGATACTGCATCAATCAAACCACAGATACAGAACGCTATAAGCTCTCTGAGACAGAAAAGAACACATGGGACTTTGGGGGCCAGTTCTTTGGTTAGGATATGAAATGTGTACAAATGCTTGTATAAAGAATGGAAGAATGAGTCCAAAGTATTTTTAATGATGAACTACTGAGAGAAGGAGGAAACAGAGTGGAGAAGACTGAAATAGGACCTAGGCTCTTTTGAATATTTCTTGTTTTGTAGATTTGACTTTTGAATTGTGGAAATATTTTATATTGTTTTAAAACAAGGATTAAACTTCAAGAAAGCAATCTAGTAGAGAACAACCAGCTGGAATAGCATACCCATTTATTAGAGAGGAACTATTCTGAGTGATTTTAAAACACAGTAATTTTTCTATACCTCTAATAAGAACCCCGAAACAAAGACAGTAACAAAAACAAGACATTTTCTGTAAGCAATCTTATTGGTGGTAGAAGTAGAAATGATCTTCTGTAACTTTTGTGTGTGCAGTGCTGGATAAAGCAAATTAGCCTATCAGTGTTCCTAAAAACTAATCAATTTGGTATGGGAAAACAAAGATATAAAGAGGATACAAATGATGAGATTAGGTTAAAAACTCCACAGCTCTGAATTTGAAGTTATCAGTACAGACTCATGAAATATTTCATATTCAAGGGAAAGAACCAGCTTTAACAATATGAAGTAAGAATGTATTGGCCGGCGCCGTGGCTCACTAGGCTAATCCTCCGCCTAGCGGCGCCGGCAAACCGGGTTCTAGTCCCGGTCGGGGCGCCGGATTCTGTCCCGGTTGGCCCTCTTCCAGGCCAGCTCTCTGCTGTGGCCAGGGAGTGCAGTGGAGGATGGCCCAGGTGCTTGGGCCCTGCACCCCATGGGAGACCAGGAAAAGCACCTGGCTCCTGGCTCCTGCCATTGGATCAGCGCGGTGCGCCGGCCGCAGCAGCCATTGGAGGGTGAACCAACGGCAAGGGAAGACCTTTCTCTCTGTCTCTCTCTCTCCACTCACTGTCCACTCTGCCTGTCAAAAAAAAAAAGAATGTATTATGCTGGGGCTGGCATTGTAGAGTAGCAGGTAGAGTCACTGCCTGCAGTTCCGGCCTTCCATATAGGTGCTGGTTTTGAGTCCAGGCTGTATCACTTCCAATCCAGCTTTCTGCTATGGCCTGGGAAAGCAGTAGAAGATGTTTCAAGGCCTTGGGCCCCTGTACCTGCATGGGAGACGCAGAAGAAGCTCCTGGCTCCTGGCTTCAGAACAGCACAGCTCTGGCCATTGCAGCCAATTGGGAGTGAACCAGTGAATGGAAGACCTCTCTCCCTCTCTTCCTCTCCTCCTCTCTGTATGTAACTCTGAATTTCAAATAAATAAATAAATCTTAAAAAAATTAATAATGATATGAGCCTTAACCTCTGAAAATTAGGGATGCATGTGACCAGGCTATGATACATTACTAAACCAACATAGTTGGAACTACTGATCAAGTGTTTCTTACAAAACTTATACTTCAAAGTCACTGTTAAAACACTTTTCTTAAATCAGATTAATACCTATTCCAAACACATATACACTTAAATGTCTTTAGGTAAAATTAAAATATTCAGCATAACGGCCAGCGCCGCAGCTCACTAGGCTAATTCTCCGCCTAGTGGCGCTGGCACACCGGGTTCTAGTCCCGGTCGGGGTGCCGGATTCTGTCCTGGTTGCCCCTCTTCCAGGCCAGCTCTCTGCTGTGGCCAGGGAGTGCAGTGGAGGATGGTCCAGGTGCTTGGGCCCTGCACCCCATGGGAGACCAGGAAAAGCACCTGGCTCCTGGCTCCTGCCATTGGATCAGCGCGGTGCGCCGGCCGCGGCGGCCATTGGAGGGTGAACCAACGGCAAAGGAAGACCTTTCTCTCTGTCTCTCTCTCTCACTGTCCACTCTGCCTGTTAAAAAAAATATTCAGCATAACATCTAATTTTTAGTCTTGTCTTTTACAGCTTTCTAACTTGATTCAGTAGCTTAGTCACTGTTCACTACTTCAAAGCCTGCCTGTAAGCTCTCTTCTCACCAGGATACCCTCACAAATACTTTTTGACATGTTAAATCCCACCTGTATTTGGGTAACAGCTTAAATCTATTCTCACGAATTTTCTGTTGACCAACTTAGCTAACACTAATGTCCCAACTGAAAGATTATTTAAGAAAAAGATCTATTTTTAATTCTTTTAAAAAAATACTGTTTATTTTATATTAGCAGGTATCTCCATCTGCTGGTTTACTGGCCAAGTGTCCCAACAACCAGGGCTCCACCAGGCTGGAGGCAGGAGCTGTGAATTTTTGGAAAGATATTTGGTTCAGTATCAACAGTGAATCTTCTAATAGATTGTATTCTACCATGATGAACCCAAATTTCCTGTGTCAAACTGTTAGGTTCAGTTTCCAGAGAGGGTTTGGTGAGGCAAAGTCCCAAACTTCAGGAGAAGTAGAACACGTGCAAATCAATACAGCAGGTTGGAAACAGAGGAAACCTTAACTCACCAGAGGTCCAATGAAAAAAAACACGGCAGCCATGATCTCTGCTTCTGTGTTTCACTCTCCAGAAAGAGTCGCGACCAGCAAAGACATATCTGCAGAAGACAGTAAGTCACACAGACCAATCTCACTTGGGAGTTTCAGATACAAGTGAGCATGATCTTCCTAAGGGAACACAAAAGTAATGTTCAAGACGAGAGAAGACCAAAGACTTTTGGTCCAAGAGATCTTGAAATCTGTTGTAATAATCATTTTCTGTAATTGTTTTAAAAATTTATTCTAAAGGGAGAGAGAGAAATAGAGAGAGAGAGAAATCTCAACCACTGGTTCACTCCCAAATGCCTGCAAAAGCCAGGACACTGGGCCAGGTCAAGGTTGGGTGCCAGGAAATCAATGTTGCCCATATGGGTGGCAGAGACCGAATTATTTGAGCCATCACCTACTGCCTCCCAGAGTTAGCATTAGCAGGAAGCTAGAACCTGGTACAGAGCCAGTACTTTATCCCAGGCACTACAATATGGGATGCAGGCATTCCAGGCATCTTAACTGCTACACCAAATGCCCATCTCAGATCTTGAGATTTTAATACTATTACAGGTAGTTACAGTTAGCAGGCCAGACATTGTACAAGGATTTTATTTTTAAAGATTTATCTATTAACTAGAAAGGCAGAGCTACAGAGAGGCAGAAAAAGACAGAGAGGGGTCTTTCATCTTCTCCAAATGGTCACAATGGCTGCAGCTGAGCCAACCTGAAGCCAGGAGCCAGGAGCTTCTTCCAGGTCTCTCATGTGGGTGCAGGGGCCCAAGGACTCAGGCCATCTTTCTACTGCTTTCCCAGGCCACAGCAGAGAGCTGGAATGGAAGTGGAGCAGCCGGGACTCAAACTGGCACCCAAATGGGATGCCAGCACTGCAGGCGGCAGCTTTACCTACTAAGCCACAGCACTGGCCCCAGAGTTTAAAAAGTACTCTTGGGGCTGGCAATGTTTTATAGTGGGCAAAGCCACCACTTGTGACACCAGCATCCCACATCAGCATTTCTTCAAGTACCAGCTTCTCCATGTTTGCACCCGGGAAAGCAGTGCAAAGTGGCCCAAGTACTTGGGCCCCTGCCACCCATGTGGGAGATCCCGCTTCAGCCTGGCTCAGCCCAGCCACTGTGGCCATTTGGAGGAGTGAACCAGTATATAAAATATGTCTTTCTGGCTGGTGCCGTGGCTAACTAGGCTAATCCTCTACTTGCAGTGCCGGAACCCCGGGTTCTAGTCTCGGTTGGGGCACCGGATTCTGTCCCGGTTGCTCCTCTTCCAGTCCAGCTCTCTGCTGTGGCCCAGGAAGGAAGTGGAGCATGGCCCAAGTGCTTGGGCCCTGCACCCGCATGGGAGACCAGGAGGAAGCACCTGGCTCCTGGCATCGGATCGGCACAGCGCGCCGGCCATAGTGGCCATTTGGGGGGTGAACCAATGGAAGGAAGACCTTTCTGTCTCTCTCTTTCACTAACTATGCCTGTCCAAGAAAAAAAAAAAGAAAAGATGCCTTTCTCTCTCTTTTAAATAAATCTTAAGAAAAAAAAACTCTATCATTTGATGTTCACATCAAGTCAATGGAGATTATATTTCTATTCCATATATAAGACAAGAGAGGTTTACAATAAGGAAACTACTTATTTAAGGTCATGCAGACATATGACTTCTAATCGACGTAATTTCTTTTTTTTCCTTAAAAGGTTTATTTATTTTATTTGAAAGGCAGAGTTACAGAGAGAGAGAGAGAGAGAAACAGACTGAGAGATCTTTCATCCTCTGGTTCACTCCCCAAATGACTGCAATGGCTGCAACTGGCAGATTAAGCCAGGAGCCAGGAGCTTCTTCCAGGTGTACCACGTGGATGCAGGGGACCAAGCACTTGAGTCATCCTTCGCTGCTTTCCAGGCCATTAGCAGGGAGCTGGGTCAAAAGTGGACCAGAGGCAGAGGGTTAACTCAATACGCCACAGCACCAGCCCCTAATCAATGTAATTTCAAAGCTCACACCTTTCCCACTAAATCAACTTTCTGTATAAAGTGGAAGAAAATTCAATCTCTTTGGCACAGTCACCCTCTCATCAAACAAAGAAATATTCCAAGAATATCTTTTTCCTTCCTTTTGTGTGAACAGTCAATGTTTAATAAATATTTCTGTTTTTATTTGGAAGAATTAGAGAGAGAGAGAGAGAGACAGACAGACAGACAGACAGACACCTTCCATCTGCTGGTTCACTCCCTAAGTGGCTGCAATAGCCAGAGCTGGGCCAGGCTGAAGCCAGGAGCTTCATCTGGATCTCCCATGTAGGTGCAGGAGCCCAAGGACTGGGGTCATCTTCCACTGCTTTCCCAGGCCATTAACAGGAACCTGAGCTGGAAGTGGAGCAGCCAGGAATCGAATCAGTGCCCATATGGGATGCCTGCATTTGCATTACAGGCAGCAGCTTTACAGATTACACCACAACACTGGCCTTGAGTCAATTTCTTAAAATTTCCAGAGACTGCAGTTTCACTAAAGTGAACACCACAACTTCAAAATTTAAATACTGGATACCTTGACATGCCCCTTCTAATCTCATATTCAAATAACTTTTAATCTATCTTTCTATATAATGCAAATCCAAATAAGACACAGGGATAACAAGAATAATAGAAAATAAAGTGGAATTCAATGCACAAAGCATTGAGCAGTAGTCTTTTTATATTGAAAACACATGACCATTCAAGGTTTTATACTATGGAGGAGTAGGGTGGCAGAGATCTTGTTCAGACGTGCCTGGCACTGATTCTACTTTTCTACCTGTATAAAGGAGGTAACTTGCTACTGCTGAGTCCGGTTCAAGAACCAGAAGCACCCGATGTATAACATTTCCTTATACCCCCTGGTAGAGACTGCTAACACAAATTCTTCCAGGATGGGACCGTAAGACTCAGGAACAAAAGGGCAAGGACAGAAAAATATTTTTCAAAAAGATTTATTTATCTTATTGAAAGGCAGAGAGAGAGAGAGAGAGAGAGAGAGAGAGAGAGAGAGAGATCCTCCATTCACTAGTTCACTCCTCAAATGGGTGCAATGACAGGAGCTGGGCCAGTCTGAAGCCAGGAGCCAGGAGCTTTATCCAGGGCACTCATATCCGAGCAAAGACTCAAGTACCTGGGCCATGTTCCACTGCTTTCTCAGGTGCATTGTAGGGAGCTGGATTGGAAGTGGAGCAGCCGGGACTCAAACCAGTGTCCACGTGGGATGCTGGTGCTGCACGTGGTAGCTTTACCAGCTATACCACGTCAGCCCTGAAAGAACAAGTATTGAGTTTTGGAAAACTCTAACCTGTGTAATTAAATGTTCCCTCATTTAGGGACTCTGTTATGCTTAAACATACTGAATCTGCACCTGCCATGAATGGGCACCTTACTCCCCATAAGGTTTAATAGCTTGCCCTATAAATAGAGCAGAACTAAATCTAACTGTAATATAGTCTATGTCAATCAGAACATCATCTGAATGATATTGCAACAGTTAACCAGTACTTTGCTAAAAAGCAAGAATTAAAATACATAAAGCAAGACTGCCATCAATGCAAAGAACATTAGAGATACAGAAGTTAAGCACATGTGAGTATAATAAAACTAACATCTAAAAGTTATTTTCAGGCACTCAGGGAGCATTTGCTAAGATCTGCCACAGACCACAGAGAAAAAGTTACAATCAAAAAGAAGGAACTAGGGCTGGTGCTGAGGCGTAGTGGGTAAAGCCGCTGCCTGCAGTGCCAGCATCCCATATGGGCTCCGGTTTGTCCCTGCTCCACTTCTGATCCAGCTCTCTGCTATGGCCTGGGAAAGCAGTGGAGGATGGCCCAAGTCCTTGGGCCCCTGCACCCACATGGGAGACCTGGAAGAAGCTCCTGGTTCCCGGCTTCAGATCAGTGCAGCTCTGGCCGTTGGGCCCGATTGGGGAATGAACCAACGGAGGGAAGACACCTCTCTCTCTCTCTCTCTCTCTCTCTGCCTCTCCTACTGTCTCTGTGTAACTCTTTCAAATACATAAATAAACCTTAAAAAAAAGAAATTGAATAGAGTGCATTCTCTAAACATGATGCAATAGAATACAAATGTAAATGGAACTCTGGGACAGGGGAATTTTTTTTTTTTTGGCCTTGAACTTAAAATAGGTACTCTTTAGTAGCTACTAAGTAAAATTTAATTGGCAGTGAGTTAGGAAATGAAAGTATTGTACATTAGACATACATACATGATTGCTGCCAAAGTTTTCAGGAGATTGAATTTATATTCCTAAATACTTTCAGGTAGGATTTTGGGAAAGAGCAAAAACATTACGTGTTCAAAATAAAGAAGAAAAACACTTAGCAAGGTAGCCAATAAGAAAACTAAGAGGTAAAAATGATAAAGGAAGAAACTAATGCATTAAAAAAACGCAAATAAAAAACAAGTGACAAAGCCAAGATCTGATTCTCTAAATAATGAAATCTACAAGCCACTGGCTAAAGCAGGAAAAACAAAACAAAAAAAAAAACAGAAAAAAGAGGTTATAATAAACATTTTAAAACTGCGTGCCAATAAAAATAAACTTCCCAAAGGATAATTTGTTTAAAATGTTCTGTGACTGGAGGCAGGTGCTTGGTGCTGCTTGGGAGGCCAGGGGCCCATATTTGAGAGCCTGGGTTTGCGTCTCAGGTCATGATTCCAGCTTCCTGCTGACGTGCAGCCTAGCAGACAGCAGGTGGAAGACCTGGCCTGAGTTCTGAGCTGCAGGCTTTGGCCTGGCCCAGCCGCAGGGCTAGCAGGCACCGGGGAAGTGTCTGTCTTACCCGCCTTTCCAATTAAATAGTTAGATCTGTAAAGATGACTAAAGTCTCACTTGGCAGCACACTCTGTAGATTATGCTTGTAAAATATGTTTCACTACCAGGCTGTGCAATTAGCACATTTAAAATTGTATACGCATTAGACGTCATGCTGGTTAAAATTCAGTATTATTCGGCTTTCCATCAGCCGTATCAACACACCCACAGGAAGAAAAGGCCGCAGGTGACCCAGCCAAAACTCTCCCGAGACCTGCGCTCCATGGGGCTGTTTCCCACTCCTCCTGTTCTCTACGGTCCAGGTGGACAGTGAGAAGTGGCCACACAGTGCGGAACGAGCCTAAAGGAGGAGAAACTTCCTCGCTTGTCCAGACCCCAAGTCGGTGCGGCCGTCTAAGAGCGACGAAGGGCCCCGCGTTCCCGAAGCAGCAGGCCGCCCTCAGCTCAGGGGGGGCGACAGGTGATGTCCACGTGATTCTCCGAGACGCCCCCAACACGGGCCGCGAGGAAGAGCGGCGCAGGCTGCCCGACGGGAAGCAGGTCCACCCGCCGGCCTCGCCCTCTCTCCCTAACCCGCTCCGGGTTCCGCTCCGGGTTCCCCTCGGGGAAGGGCCAGCCCCAGCCCAGGCCCCGCGTCTGGAGCCCGGCAGGACCCCGACCCGGAGAGGGGGCTCGGACCCGGGCGAGCGGGGCGAGCGGGGCGAGGGGTGCCTGGGCGGAGCCGGAGCCGGCGCCCGGGGAGCGGCCCAGCCCCATCATCTCCCTCACAGGTGGGCGGGCCCGGGTCCGCCCTGGGACAGGGGCGCCGGAGCCAACGGCCACAGCCTGGAGGGAGGCACCGAGGGAGGCGCGGAGGACGACCGAGGCCTGGCGCCCGAGGCAGCGACTACCTGCCGGCCGCACTGAGATCGACCTAGGAAGCTCGCACAGCAGGGTGGGAACGCTTTCACCAATGGCGCTGACTCGGCGGGCGAAATGCCAAGCAAGCCAGTGCGCCTGCGCCAACGCGGCGCCGGAACTACAATGCCCAGAATGCTCCGCACGTGTAGCTCCGCCCCCTAACGTCGGCCTTTGCGAGGGAGTTGACTGTGTTTAACCCTGCTCATTGGAGGGACCTCTGTAATTCAGCCGAACACCCTGTTCTCTGATCGTCAGAGGCTGAGTGGGCAACCCAGACTTCCACCCTCGTCAGAGGCTGAGTGGGCAACCTAGACTTCCACCCTCACCTGACTGTGGAACAGATCAGTTGCTACAGGGGTGATGTCAGCCTGTGCAAACCTAGACACCTGCTGGTACCATACCTCCCCTCAGTCTCAACTGGAGCCCTGTGGGAAGCAGGAATAATGAGCTTCCTCCACTGACAGCCAAGGTGTTATCAGCGGACCAGGGCGCATGGAATATTCTCTCTGCTCAACACTAACCAGGGACTCCCCCTCCCCAAAGCTGCCAAGGGAGGCTGGGTCCAGAGTTTAGAATTCCACTCTCAGCTACAACCAGGTAAGTGACTTTCTTACCCACCAGGCTGGTGCCAGGTGAGGCTGGCTTGCTGTAAACCCAAGGTTTAAGTAACATCCGGGTTACCATAATACTCAAAGTGTACCAAATTTGGCAAAAGACATGAATCCACAAATTCAAGAAGGTAAGAAAATGCCCAGCAAGATAACACACAAAGAAATCCACGCTGAAGGATAATAACCCCCAGGGAACGCAAGACAAACCCTGAAAACAGCAAGAGAGGAGACAAAGCCATGCAAGTAGCAGCAACAACACGTTCAAATACCGGTGGATTTCTCATGAGGAAGCTGGGAGGCCAAAAGGAAGTGGAACATTTTTCAAGCACTGAAGAAAACAACTGTCAACTCAGAATTTTCTATTAAAATACACATAGGATTTTTCTATGAAAATATACATAGGAATCAAAGCATTCTCAGATAATGGAAAACGAAGATAATTTATCATGGGCAGATCTACTCTAAAAAGAATGGCCAAAAAATTGGGGGTACAAGTAAAAAATTTCAGTCATAGGAATCTGAGAAAATTCATTACCAGCTGTGGACAGGCAAAATAATATCCTCCCAAAGATGTTCACATTCTAATCCATGGAATTCAGAAAAGGAGCTTGGCAGATGTAATTCAATTAAGATTCGATTAAGAAGGGGAGAGTGCACCAGCTTATCCAGGTGCACCACAATACAGCTATCGTATGGCCCTTTAAGGTGGAGAACCTCCCTTCCCTGTGGTCAGAGGGGGATGCAACTATGGGAGAATGGCACAGGGGCTGGTGTTGTGGCCAAGCAAGTCAAGTTGATGCTTGTGATGTTGACATCCCAGGCTGGAGTGCTGGTTCCATTCCATTCCTGTTTTCCACCCAGCTTCCCATGAATGAGACTGAAAGGGCAGCAGATGATGGCCCAAGTACCCTGCCACCAATATGAGGGATCAGGATGGAGTTCTAGGCTTGGCCTGGCCTCGACGTGGCTGTCTTTTGGGGAGTGAACCAATGGATGGAAGATCTCTTTCTTTCTCTATCACTTTGCCTTTCAAATAGATATATCTTTTAAAAAGAGGAAAGCACAGAGTACACTGATTTTTGAAAATTTGAGAGGCAGAGAGAGACATAGAGAGGGGTCCCATCCACTGGCTCATTCCACAAATACAATCACTTCTGCTTCCCAGGGTCTGCTTTAGCAGGACACTGGAATCAGGAGCCATAGCTGAGAACTGAACTTGGCACTTTGAAATGAGGCATAGACAGCCTAACCAGAATCTTTTTTTTTTTTAAGGATTCATTTATTATTTTTTTTGAAAGGCAGAGTTCACAGAGAGGGAAGGAGGGAGGGAGGGAGGGAGAGAGAAAGAAAATCTTCTATCCACTGGTTCACTCACCAAATGGCTGCAATGCTTGAGTTTGGGCTGGTTCAAAGCCAGCAGCCAGGTGCTTCTTCTGGGTCTTCCCTTGTGGGTGGCAGGGGCCTGAGGATTTGGGCCATCTTCTGCTGCTTTCCCAGGCACATTAG
The DNA here is from genome assembly GCF_051225735.1 of Oryctolagus cuniculus. Lineage (NCBI taxonomy): Eukaryota > Metazoa > Chordata > Mammalia > Lagomorpha > Leporidae > Oryctolagus > Oryctolagus cuniculus. The sequence goes on along the minus strand of NC_142883.1, from coordinate 64,310,280 downwards.
CAGAGAGCTGGATCCAAAGTGGAGCAGCCGGAACATGAACTGGTGCCTGTATGGGAGCCAGCATTGCAGGTTGCAGCATTACCCACTATGCCACAACGCCGGCCCCCTTAACCAGAATCTTAACTGCTAGGCTGAATACCTTCCCCAAGAATGGTGGTTTGCTCCCCAAATAGCGATGATGGTTGGGGCTGGGCCATGCCAAAGCCAGGAGCCTGAAACTCCATCTGTGTCTCCCATGTGGCTGGTAGGCCCAAATACTTGGGGCATCTTCTGTTGCTTTCCCAGCTCATTAGCAGGGAGCTGGGTGGGAAGCAGAGCAGCTGGGACTCAAACCAGCCCTTTGATGTGGGATACTGGTGTTACAGGTGTCCGCTTAACCCACTGTGCCACAATACCAAGCCCAATGAAGATTATTTTAAATGAGTTTTGTTCCTTTTTGGAACAGCACACATATTATAAGAACTTAATCTACAGTATCTGAGTTTTCATAGATCTTCAACTGCAGCTCTGTATTTTGCAAACTTTCTGGCAGGTTCTGAGTTTTTGTTTTAGATGGAATAGCACAGGAAAATCTGTCAACTTAGTGCTTTGGCTACTCATTTTCCTCAGAATGGTCATTGCTTTGACTTATTTATCCTTCCCAAAAGCTGTTTGATGTGTGTGCTGCTGTTCTGAACAAGTGATTCTTGTTTCTTTTGTTTCTGGTGTAAGATTATATAATTTAATATATCAATGCATAAACGATCAAATGTGGCTTCTTTAGGTATTTTTCAATGGCACCCTCTGGTATCGATTAACATGTTGGGAAAACCAGACATAGCTCCTTGTGCAGCCATAGTGCCTGCTGCCAATTGGTTTCACTCAAGTCCATTGACAATGTGTATTTCCTTGTGCTTTACAGGAAATTATTTTGGGGGATGGAGTTTATTGAGTGAGAGAGAAAGAGCAAGTACTAAGTCAGAAGATGACCCCAGCTTCAGGTGGAAAGCTCCCTTTGTGGGAGGAAATGCTTTCTGAGAAATTGACAAGTACCTGTGCATGTTGTCATTATGAAATCTGTACTCTTATGCAGATGGAAGATCTCTTTCTCTCTGCTTTTCAAATAAAATGAGAACAAAAATGAAGTTTAAAAAAGTTTAGAGGTCTTCCCCTTTCGAAGGAGAATTGCTTTTTATTATATCAAGTAGTAGTTATGTGTTTTGATATGCCATTGTTTTAACCTCCTTCTTGAAAGTCTCAAATATGCTGCTATTAGATGTTCAGTATGTTTGAGACAAAGCAATCTGGAAAGAATATAATTTTTTTCCTGAGGCAAGATCAAAATGCTAATTTTTGGTTTATTGTGTAAGGCTATGAATATTTTTGTCTGAGTTTTGTTTCTGTTCTTTACTGAAAACAAATATTCATTTGCCCAAGAAAAGGGGTAAAATGTGCGAACTCTACTTGATAAGTATATTACTTCACACTGTGGCCTTTTAAGAGTTCTGAGAGGGGCTGGTGCTGTGGGGTAGCGGGTTAAGCCACCGCCTGCAATGCTGGCATCCCATATAGGCTCCAGGTTGAGTCTCAGAGCTTCACTTCCAATCCAGCTTCTTACTAATGTGCCTGGGAAAGAAGTGGAAGATGGCCCAAGAGCTTGGATCCCTGCACTCATGTGGGAGACCTGGATGAAGCTCTTGGCTCCTGGCTTTGGAGGGCCAGCCCTAGCTGTTGTGGCCATCTAGGGAATGAATGGAAGATCTCTCTTTCTGTCTCTCCCTCTGTCTCTCTGTAACGAAGCTTTCAAATAATTAAAATCTTAAAAAAAAGACCAGCGCTGTGGTGTAGTGGGTAAAGCCACCGCCTGCAGTGCCAGCATCCCATATGGGCTCCGATTCAAATCCTGGCTAGCCGCTCCTCTTTTGATCCAGCTCTCTGCTATGGCCTGGGAAAGCGTAGAAGATAGCTCAAGTCCTTGGGCCCCTGCACCTGTGTGGGAGACATGGAAGAAGCTCCTGACTTCTTGCTTCAGATCAGCGCAGCTCTGGCCATTGTGGCCATCTGAGCAGTAAACCAGCAGATGGAAGATTACTTCTGAAAGCTCTCCCACATACATTGCATTTGTATGGCTGTCCTCCAGAATGGGTCCTCAGGTGCCCAGTGAGATGTGGATCACTGCTAAATGCTTTCTCACAATTGATGTATGTAGTGGGCTTCACTCCAGTGTGACCTCATTCATATCTGGCAAATTTGATGTCTACTCAGATGCTTTTCCACGTTCATGACATATGTAAGGTTTCTCTTCAGTATCAATTCCCAGATGCTGGGTAAGATTGCGTATTTATGGAAGGCTTTTCCACAGACAGTGCACTCATAGGGTTTCTTCCATATGAATCCTCAGATGGATTGAGTTGGGGGAACAACGGAGGGCTTTCCCACATTCATTACATTTTTTTCTTTCTTCTTCTTCTTTTTTTAAAGATTTATTTATTTATTTGAAAGTCAGAGTTACACTGAAAAAGAAGGAGAGGCAGAGACAGAGGTCTTCCATCCGCTGATTCACTCCCCAAATGATGGCAATGACTGGAGCTCTGCCAATCCAAAGCCAGGAGCCAGGAGCTTCTTCCAGGTCTCCCACGCAAGTGCAGGGGCCCAAGGACTTGGGCCATCCTCTACTGCTTTCCCAGGCCATAGCACAAAGCTGCATCAGACATGGAGCAGCCAGGACTTGAACCGGTGCCCATATGGGATGCCGGTGCCATAGGCAGAGGCTTAGCTTTCTATGTCACAGTGCCAGCCCCTACTATTAACTCTTGATTCATACAGGGCCTATGTATAGTCACCAAAGACTTATAAAAAAGATAAAGCTGTACCAACCAGTATGTTGTAAATGATTTTTGTTTGGTAGACAAGATGGTTCCAAAGGTTATGGCAGTAGTCCTGCAGGACCAATTTTCTAATTAGCAATCTTATTTGTGCTTTTATTACTTCACTACACACACACACACACACACACACACACACAAATACCCCATCTCTGGTGTTTTCTTTCAAGCTGGCATACTAGTTTGATAATTCTTTCATCAAGACCAAATCTTTATCAACTTAAAAAAATTATACTTTGACATCTTGTCTCCCAAGAAAACAGCAACATTTATTGCCTCGTTTTCTGTTTTCGATAATGGAAACTGCTTGTAAGAAAGAGGCTTATACAAACCAAAAGTAATGTCTACCCAGTATATGTGTGTATAACTGTGTGCTTAAGAGACCTTAGTTACAGCTGTGAACCAAGATGAGCAATGGGAGAAGACACAGAGCCCTTTACAGAGGATGAGAGGAGCAAGCTTTATCTCAGATGCCACCATCCCTTCCCTACTTGTTGATGGACAACCTCCATACTTGCTCCCAGCCATCAGCTTTTCTCTTCTTCCTTCTGTTGTCCACACTGCAAAAATTAAACTTGGTCTATGTCAGCTCACTTGCTAAAAATGACAATTGAAATCCTCTAGTTCCTTGCTTCCATATCTGAAGCACCAGCATCCCATATGGGCGCCGGTTTGAATCCCAGCTGCTCCACTTTCAATCCAGCTCTCTGTTATGGCCTGGGAAAGCAGTAGAGGATGGCCCAGGTCTTTGGGCCCCTGCACCCATGTGGGAGACCCAGAAGAAGCTCCTGGCTCCTGGCTTTGGATCACTGCAGCTCCGGCCTGTTGCAGCCAAATATGGAGTGAACCAGCAGATAGAAGACCTTTCTCCCTGCTACTCTGGTTTTCCATGCTCTACGCAAATATAACCACATAATATGTAGTTCCTGAAAATCACAATCCTTCAGCTCACACCTTCTCCCTCTAGAACATCATGGCAAAGCTATACAAGTTGAGTATCCCTTAGCTGATGTCCTTGGGACCAGGAATGTTTTTGATTTTGAATTCCTTGGGATTTTGGTATATTTACAAATATATAATCAGATATCTCAGGGTTAGGACCCAAGTATAAAAAATTCATTTGTATTTCATGTACACCTTATACACATGACTAAAAGGTAATTTTGTACAATATTTTTAGTGTGTCTGTGTTAGGACAAGTCACATGAGTTCAGATATGGAGTTTTCCTGTTGGTGCTTAACATTGTTTTGATTTCCAGATTAGAGAGTTCCAATCTGTATCTGAGACAGTGGATATTTCAATAGAGTGTTGTGGGGCAGTAGGTTAAGCTGCGGCCTGCAATGTTGGCATCCAATATGAGCGCCAGTTCAGTATCCGGCTACTCCACTTGCCATCAGTTCTCTGCTAACATGCCTGGGAAAGCAGTACAGGGTGACCCAAGTCTCTGGAACCCTGAGCACATGTGGGAGACCTTGAAGAAACTGCTATCTCTATTCTATGGCCTGGCTCCACCATTGCGGTCGTTTGGGAAGTGAACCAGCAGATGGAAGACCCCTCTCTCTCTGCAACTTTGCCCTTCAAATAAATAAATATGTATAAAAAGAATAGGCTTGATCTACCAATGCCTCGGATTCCCATGATGTGAACTTTAAAAAGTTAAAAGGTTAAAAAAACAAGAGGTGGTCGGCGCCGTGGCTCAATAGGCTAATCCTCCGCCTTGCAGCGCCGGCACACCGGGTTCTAGTCCCGGTCGGGGCGCCGGATTCTGTCCCGATTGCCCCTCTTCCAGGCCAGCTCTCTGCTGTGGCCCGGGAGTGCAGTGGAGGATGGCCCAGGTGCTTGGGCCCTGCACCCCATGGGAGACCAGGAGAAGCACCTGGCTCCTGCCTTCGGATCAGCATGGTGTACCAGTCGTAGCGCACCGGCTGTGGCAGCCATTGGAGGGTGAACCAATGGCAAAAGGAAGACCTTTCTCTCTGTCTCTCTCTCTCCACTCACTGTCCACTCTGCCTGTCAAAAACAAACAAACAAACAAAAAAACCAAGAGGTTATATAGTGAAAAATGTAAATGATTCAGTGAAAACATCCAATTATTTTAGGGCATTAACTGGAACAATACAGTAACCCATAGATGCCACATTGCATGTATTATCAACTACAGGGGAATACTCTTCCCACTGACCAGTAAAACTTATGGTGAGGGAGAGCTCAGGTGGCTCTGGGCCCCCATATTGCCCATTTTAGGCCAAGAATAAGTATAAGAAGGGAAGAGAGAACATGGGAACATATAGCTTCTAACTTGAATCCTGTTCTAGTATTTTATTTTTTAAAGATTTATTTATTTATTTGCAATCAGAGTTACACAGAGAGAGGAGAGGCAGAGGGAGACAGAGAGAGGGAGGGGAGAGGGGGAAAAAGGGAGAGGGAGAGAGAGAGATCTTCCATCCGATTCACTCCCCAATTGGCTGCAATGGCTAGAGCTATGCCGATCTGAAGCCAGGAGCCAGGAGCCTCCTCCGGGTCTCCCATGCGGGTGCAGGGCCCCAAGGACTTGGGCAATCTTCTACAGCTTTCCCAGGCCACAGCAGAGAGCTGGATCAGAAGTGGAGCAGCCAGGTTTGGAACTGGCGCCCATATGGGATGTCACTGCACCACAGTGCCAGCCCCTTGTTTTAGAATTCCAAAAAGTGAGGATTTATCTAAGAAATAAAAACTATGAGTATCTTTTAAAAGATGATTGAACACTTACCAACAGATTTGAATGTTTGATTATTCTTAATTATTTTATACCTGTGTGCTGTTAAATTGCTTTCCCCCAAATCATATATATTTCAAACTTCAGTGTTTTAAAACCTATTTTGCCTGGTTTTACTGCCTTACTTTTACTGTTGCCCATTGCCCCTGCAAAGGGAATAGTGGCTGTGCTTGGCCTGAGATTCAGTACTACATGATAGAAACCACCCTCCTCTCCTCCTCAACTTATATATATGTAGGCTCCCAAGGGCATCTCCATCCCATCTTCCAGATGAACAATTAGGAATGTGATTGGCTTCCTGGATACGGAGATAATTTATGTTGGTCCTTCTTTACATCATGAAAGATTCTATATTAGGTGAACTTAAAAGCAATTTACACAAGTTCCTGATAATATATGTATGTATACAGACAACATCTTTATTGACAATGGGACAGTAAGAACAAATTGTTTATAGGTAACCAAAAACATTTGAAACGCACAACATTAAAGCTTTCAACATTTACGCTGGAGTACAAACATGCAGTCAAGTTGAACATCAGGCATAACGAGGACAAATACTGAAACACAAAGAGCCGTATTTCCCAGTGGAGTTTTACCAGTGGAGTTGAGTCCCTTCACGTTATATTGCAAACTTGTTTCTGGAGTCAGCAAATAGCTCCTGTTTAAGTCAGACCCACAAGGAAAAAAGCATGCTCCAGGAGATCTCAAGGAGGCTGTGCAGGGAACAGCAACAGAAAAGAAGCAAGAGCAGGAAGAAGTAAAGCTTCAACTCTGTGACAGGCCAGGGAGCAGGACGGTCATGGTCCTCAACAGGTAAAAAAAAAGGTGTGGAGAATACAATGATTCTCAACTTCCACAGGCTGATTCTTAGCCACATCATTTGACACACACACACACACACACACACACACACACAGGTTTCAAAAAGCTTTTGGGAAATCTGAATTATGAAAATTATTATGCATGGGTTTTGAAAAAACTTTTGCACCAAAATACATGTGCTTTTAATTCCACTGACTTTCTGAGACACTCTTTTATACAATTGTAGACATATGTACACACACACACACACACACACACTCTGATGCTTAACTGCTTCATTCAGGAATAAATGTAGACAATGAAGGGGGAATTGGGAGCACTGCTCACATAAGTGGAAGGGGGGCTCCTCATGCTACTGTGCCAGATCCTTTAGATGCACCGTCCTATTTAATCTCATGACAACCTTATGAGAAAGGGATGATTTATTTCCATTTTACGAATAAAGAAACTGAGACTCAGGATAAGTTGCCTCCTAAGGTCACACAATTGCTAACTGGGGTTGGTAGATTTTAAGCTCAACTTTCAAACACCCATGTTGGGCGTGCATATTTTTGTTAGTTTAAATGTGGCCCCCAAATGAATTTATTTTCACTGAACCATATGGTATATTTAAAACATTTTCACAGCTTCAATTCTCTCCACAACACATGGTAACATCCTAAGTTAGGAACATTTTGATGCATTTCCCATCTCTTTTATTTTCCTTTCACACAAACTCACACGGTTGTGTAATCTTAACAATAAACTAGAGGGACAGGGCTACTGTTATGGAGTAGTAACAACTCAGTGTTCATCTGCATTGCTCTGCTTACCAGTCTGGTACATGGAGGTAACTTCAATGGCTTTCGTCCCTAGTGAAGGATTACTTCACCGTCACTACAACTTCTCCAATTTCTCTGACTATTTTATCTGTCTCTACCTCACTTCTTGACAGATGCTCTAGCATAGGAGCAGCATTTTCTGTAGAGCCAGATAGTAAATATTTTAGGGACATACAATCGGCTGTTGACTGAATGTCCAAAATCCATACCCTGAAACCCAGTCAATACCTATGTGATGGTCTTTGTAGGTGGGGCCCTTGTGAATGAGATTAGTGTCCTTATAAGATGGGCCCCATTCTACCTAGTGAGGACACAGTGCAAGGGTGCCTTCCTACCAGGAAGTAGGCCTTCATCAGACCCCAAATCTGCGAATGCCTTGATCTTGGGACCTCTCAACTTCCAGAACTATGAGAACTATGTCTTGGCTGCTTATAAGCTACCCAGTTTTATTTTGTTAAAGTAGTCAGGAGACACAATTTCTGTTGCAGCTACTCGATTTTGCCACTGCAAGGAAAGGCAACCAAAGACAACATGTAAAGGAATGTGTGGCTGAGTTTCAATAAAATTTTATTTAGAGAAATTGACTGTAGGCCCAGGTTGATCTATGGGTCTGGGCTACAGCTATCTGCTCAAAACTATTAATATTGAATATTAAGGAGGTGAAAGAATTCCTTTTCCTATATTGTGATGAGTCAGCCATTATCCTACCCAAACCCTTCAGACCCAAGTCTTCCCTCCCAACTCAATCTCCTTCAATGTTTTTTGTTCATTCTACAATCTCTTTGTCAAGAGCCCTTTTGTTCTCATTGCCATCATTGCTAGATTTATATTCCATGCATCCCTAATGATAGTGCACTTCACTATCCCTACTTCTTTAAACTATCTCCCTACTTTTCTTCCATCATAAAATAAGTTCCACTGAGAGGGAACTGTAGGTAACTGGGATAATGTGGAAGGGACAAGCGTACAGGCTGATTGATAATTGATCATGAAGGATAGGAGTTAGGAGAGAAGAAAGTAGAAATCTGTATTTTTCTATCATTTTACATAATTTTCTTTATACAGAACATATATATATAATAAAAATGGCATTTACATAGTGTTTTACTAGTTATTTGACCTTTTGCTTTTGTGTTTCCAATCCCACCACTGGTCTTGGTCACCCTTGTAACTTATGCTAACATATCACTGTGATTTCATGCCTTGTCCATCTTTAGAACTCTGAGATAAAGACCAACCAACACATGGAGAACAACAATAACAACAACAGGGTAAAAATTAAGGACAGAAAAACTGCTTTTCAGCTGCTTATCTCAGTGAGTTGCTCAGGACTGTCCTGTGACTATTTTCCATACCTGACAGGAATGCAGGAGCTGCTGTCTCACAGTTGCTTCAGTTCTTCTTGACTGGAACCTTAAGTATAATAACACATTGATCCAATCCACCAGCTTTCCAAACCCTCAATAGCCATGGGGTCTTTTCTCAAAGTGACACAGCACAATGTACACAATGCTAAATAACGTGGAGAAACAATGTTTCCTGGATATTTGTGGACATTAGAAAACCAAGGATTATTCAATGCCAAGGATAAACAAAGAGGGGCTTGATCAACACTTAAGATTCTGACCAACTCTGTCTTTCAGGCTAACTCCAGGAAAAAGTAGAAAATGAAGGTACATTTCTATAGACAGGGATAACAGTGCCTCAATCTATAATCAATATAACTCATATGACCATAGCTCAGAACCTGCTGTAAATACTTTGTTTATATTCATAAAAGTAGATAGCAACTTTTGGGAGATAGGAAGGAAATCCAAAAAACTTTCAACTCTTAGCTTATTTAGCTTTTTTGGATAATAGAAATTACATTTTCTGGAGAAATGATACCACCTGCATATCTGGATCTCTATTTTGGATTCAAAGAATAATAACTTGGTGAACTCTTCATGATAAGGATCTACTATAAGCTATCAACCTAACCTATCAAGTAAGAATTTCCTTTCCAAAGTGAGAAACTACAATAGGGCTCCAATATGACCAGGAGAAGGGAAAACAATTTCATAATTTATAATGCTACCTTCTCTGGGATTGCATGAATTTCCTTGGATGGGTATTTGAGAGGTTGAAGATTAAAATTTTGAGATTTCTGGTCAGAAGTTTTAATAAGCAAATCAATGGACATAAGGACCATCCTGTCTGTGGCTCAAAACTATGTATTATGTGAGTGAAATTAGATGTTTATATAAAATTAGTCCTCAAGTGCATACAATGGTTTACATCTAAACACTCAGGTACTTAACACAGTTATAAACCCAACTTACATTATTTCACATTCAGGGATGTTCCAGGGTTGTTCTTCAGTGTGAATTCTTTGATGTCTGCTGAGGGATGAACTACACTTAAAGCTTTTCCCACATTCATTACCTCTAAAGGGCTTCTCTCCAGTATGAGTTCTCTGGTGTTGAATAGGAGCTGATGAATGAATGAAGGCTTTTCCGCACTCTCTACATTCACAGGGTTTCTTTCCAATACGAATTCTTTGATGTTCAGCAAAATTTGAGCTCCTACTAAAGGTTTTCCCACATTCACTACACTCATAGGGTTTCTCTCCAGTATGAGTTCTCTGATGCTGAACAAGATGTGTGCTTTGACTAAAAGTTTTTCCACATTTGCTACATTCATATGGCTTTTCCCTGGTATGAACCCTCTGGTGCTTAGTAAGGGATGAACAGTGGCTAAAGGCTTTCCCACATTCTTGACATTTATAGGGTTTCTCTCCAGTATGAGTTCTTTGATGTTTAATGAGTGCTGATAAATGAAGGAACACTTTATCACATTCATTACACTCGGCTTAACTCCAGTATGAATCAACTGAGGTTGCACAAGATGTGTACTTCGGTTAAAACCCTTCCCACATTCGCTGTACTCATAAGGTCTTTCTCCAATGTGAATTCTCTGATGAACTGGAAGGGACAAGCTTTCTGTGAAGGTTTTCTTGCATTCGTTGCACTCAAAGAGAATTCTAGTATGAGTTCTCTGATGCTTTGTTAAATTAGCTCTGTGGCTAAAAGATTCCCCACATTCACTGCAGGTGTAAGGTTTCTCTCCAGTGTGGACTCTCTGGTGTCGAATAAGTACTGAATGGTAAGTGAAGGGTCCACCACAATCATTGCACTGATGAGGCTTTTTCTCTTTAAAAGTTCTCTGCTTTTTCATTAAGCTCAACTTCTGTTTCAATCTTTTATCAAGTGTATGAAAGGAAAAGGATCCTCTGGGAACTCTGTCTTGAGTGGCAAGAACAGACTTCTGACTGTAGTTCTCCCAGTAAACGTCATGTTCATGATCTGTTTCTTCAGGTAATGAATTCATGTGGGTGAACGTTTCTCTCAAGTGTCTCTCCTGACTTCCTTGCATATTCTCTAACCAACTGTCACATTCAAGAGCTGTTTCCAAGCCATTATTCTTTGTCAGTCTCTCTATTATTGCAACCTGGCAGGAATCTTCTTTGGAAAAATCTTGCACTGAAGTTGAATCCTTGCTCTTGGGTCTTGTCTCCATGTCTGAAAAACATTGGAAATGCAAATCCCCTTCATTTTATGTGCTCAACAGAAAGGCAATTCTGTAATAGGTAAAAGTTAATGAAGGTGAAAGGCATGCCTTCATGGAGTAGGTGGATCTGACTCATCAGATGATTTGTAAAGAGAAGCAAATGGAGGGAAACAAATACTCAGTATATGCAGAGAAAATGAGTATACTCCATCCAGTAGAGTCCCAAGAGGGAAAAGACATCCAGAAATATAGGTAAATGCGGGTTATGTATGAAGCAATATATCCACTTATGAGCAGACAATGAGTACATCAGGTCAGATGGGAGAAGTAACTTTTTATACAACACACATTGCTACAACAAATATCCAGGCAATTATCTCAGTATATAGTTATGACTTCTAAGTTCTCAGTTTTCCAATCTTGCCACATCCAAATATAAAACCCACTGCCAGTTTAATCTTCCTAACAATGCTTTTCTACTATGCCCCTCATCATTTGAGCCATCACCTGCTGCCACCCCTCTAGCAGTAAGCTGGGATTAGGAGCACAGCTAGGATCTGAATCCAGGCTCTCTGATACAGGATGCAGGTGTCTTCACCACTAGGCCAAATGGCTGTCCTTGTATCTAATCTTTAATCAATTACCTCCTGCTTTATTAGAGAGTCTTAGAGCAGAAAAGTCATAATTTTCTTTTTTTTTTCTTTTTTCTTTTTTGACAGGCAGAGTGGACAGTGAGAGAGAGAGACAGTAAGGTCTTCCTTTGCCATTGGTTCACCCTCCAATGGCCGCCGCAGCCTGCATGCTATGGCTGGTGCACCATGCTGATCCGATGGCAGGATCCAGGTATTTATCCTAGTCTCCCATGGGGTGCAGGGCCCAAGTACTCAGACCATCCTCCACTGCACTCCCTGGCCACAGCAGACAGCTGGCCTGGAAGAGGGGCAACCTGGACAGAATCCGGCGCCCCAACTGGGACTAGAAGCCAGTGTGCTGGCGCAGCAAGGCGGAGGATTAGCCTAGTGAGCCACGGCGCCGGCCCAAAAGTCCTAATTTTATCTGACAAGGATTGTAAATATAAAACACTTCTCCCTTTTCCAACTATCTATCTAGGTAATAATGGATTTTCTTCATACACTTATACTAGAACAGCATATCACAGGTGCTGGCACTGTGACACAATGGGTTAGGATGCGGCCTGTGATGCCAGCTTATCATATCTGAGTGCTGGTTAGGATCCCAGTTGCTCAGCTTCCAATCCAGCTCCCAACTAATGTGCTTGGGATAGCAGTGGAGGGTAGCTCAAGTACTTGGGCCCCTGACACCCAAGTGGGAAACCTAGATAGAACTCCCGGCTTCTGGTTTCAGCCTGGACTAGCTACAGCCATTGTGACCATCTGTGCAGTTAAAGCAACAGATGGAAGATCTCCCTCCCCTTCTCCTCCTTCAAATAAATAAATCTTTAAAAAACAAACATAAAAAAACAACATATCACAAAAAAACTGCATTCAGAAGCAACTATCAGAATAATTATCTTTGATGAAGCCATATTTTGGAGAGATTTGCAGAAATGTGAAGAAAAAAAAAGAAATCCTGTATAGGTATTGATTTGAGTCCCAGCTGCTCCACTTCTGATCCAGCTCCCTGCTAATGAGCCTGTGAAAGTAGCAGAGGATGGCCCAAGTCCTTGGGCCTCTGTACTCACATGGGAGAGATGGAAGAAGCTCCAGGCTCCTGGCTTTGGACAGGGCCAGCCCCAATCATTATGGACATTTGGGAAGTAAACTAACAGATGTAAGATCTCTCTCTTTCTCTGTAACTCTGCCCTCCAATAAAATAAATCTTTTTAAAAAATCAAGAAAACTATAAAAATCCACCACTCTTAGGTAACATATTTTTGTTTATGAAGTCTTCTTATAAAAATTGTAATGCAGCAGAGGGTAATGGGTTTATAATTATTTTAAAATTAATAGCTCATTTTTGCTCAGTCTTAATTTTTTTTAATAATTCCTCCTTTTTTGATTTATTTATTTACTTGAAAGGCATAACTACAGACAGAGAGAGGGAGAGACAGAGAGAGCAAGTTATCTTCCATTCACTGGTTCACTCCCCAAATGGCTGCAATGGCTGGAGCTGGGCCAGGCTGAAATCAGGAGCCAGAAGTTACATCCTGATCACGCACGTGGGTGCAGGGGCCCAAGCAGTTGCACCATCCTCCACTGCCATCCCAGGCCATAGCAGAGAGCTGGATCAGAAGTAGAGCAGCCAGGACTAGAACCAGTGGCCATATGAGATGCAGTCACCGCACGTGGATGCTTAACCTACTGTGCCACAAAGCTGGCCCCTCAGTTATAATTTCTAATGTGGTAAATTTTGGTAGATATCACCTGTATGGACAAAAGCTCTTTACAGTCTTCAATAATTTTTAGTTACACTAGGTCTTTGGATGCGAAAACATTCAAGAGCTGCTAAGACACAGCCTGGAGAAGGAGGGAAAACAGGTGAGATAAAAATGTCGAAGTGAGTAAAAGCAGAGTTTTACAAGATTTTGTCAACCTCAAGGATTCTGGTCATTAAGCCAAAGGGTGTGAGAATCCCTGAAGTGTTTGGAGCAAAGGGATAACTTGATTTGACTTGATTTTGAAAACATCACTCTCAGTACAATGTAGAGAATGGAGTGCATGGGGCAAAGGCAGAATTGGGAGATTTATCATAACCGTTCAGGCAAACAACAGGCATGTGGGTGTTAACAGTGCATGAGTATTCGCTAATTACAGTAAAATGTAATTAAGTAAATGTGTTCATGCATAAAGGAGAGGAGGAAATGTAAAAACTGTCCACAGAGTTCTGGCATGTACAATTTGATGAGGCAGGGAGTATCTAGGAAAGAAGCTGCCTCCTCTCTCTGGCCCTCAACATGGGAAGATGTAAGTCAGCCTAAACCTGTTTGTAGCCAGTGCTCGAGGAAAAGTGTGCTTGAGAGCAAAACCCACGGAGAAAAAGAAAGCTTTGGGAAATAAAGCTTTGGGAAATGAAGAGAACAGGTTTTAATGTTATTTCTTGGGCCCCACATCTGGCCAGACCTCAATTTTTCAATAACATTTTAGTCAATAAATACCTCTCTTTGCTTAAGCCAGTTTTTTTTTCCATCAGCTCCAACCGACTAATAAAGTCTTCAAGACTAATGTAAGGTGGCTGAGAAGCCAATGGAAGACAGCAAGTATATAAAGGACTGCAAAGTCACTTGTATACACACTGCCAATGTCTAATAATTACTGTGTATGCCCTGGATCATAGTGGCCGAGAGAAAGGCGGAGGAATCTTTGGGTTGTGGCACTCCACACACAACAGGGACAGCTCCCTTTCTCCTCCCCAGCTCCTTCAAATAAAACTTTTCAGAACATATAAACTTGAAAGATAAACACAATGATCACCCATATGGTATGACTACCACCTAAATTCAGCAATTTAAAAAAATATATATTTATTTAAAAGGCAGAGCAGTAGGGAGAATGAGAGAGAGGACGAGGGAGTGGAGGGGAGAGAGAGTGAGAGCGAGAGAGATCGATCCTCCATTCACTGGTTAACTCCTGAAATGTCTACAACAGCCAATGCTGAGCCAGGAATTCTATCCAGGTCTCCCATGTCGGTGGCAGTGGCCCAAGCATCATCAGCAGGAAGCTGGACCAGAAGTGGAGCAGCCAGGACTCAAACTAGCACTCGGATACGTGATGCTCATGTCAGAAGTGGAAGCTTAATCCACTGTGTCATAATGTTAGCCCCAACAATTCTTAATATTAGCTATTCTGGCCCTTTGTGGGGAAGGGTGATAACTTAAAAGTTGCAGACAACAATGAATATGGATGGAAAAGAGAGGTACCATGGGTAAGTAGGAGACATTTTCTACTGAGCCCTTTGTAATCTAGAACTGAGCTCTCTCTAGAGTGGCTCTAGTGTCACAAAGGAATGCACCTGTACTTTGAGAAGTAAGGTGGGATTTCCGCAACCATTAGCGCTCACACTCACCTGGGACCCGGCTGTGAGGCGCAGAGCTGCCACTTCACCTTCGTCTGCACTCCTTTGAGAGCTAAGGGCAAGGAAGCAGTAATGATGGGGCCTCCGCCGCTCTTGTCCTCAGAACTGCAAGTCTAAAAATCCTGCTTCCACACAAACTGTGCTCCCTACAAACACTGAGACTGAGGGGAGCCCAAGTCAACCCACTGCCTCGCAAGACCATGGACAGTGTCTGTGAATATTGCTACTTGATGTTTATATTTGAACACATTCTAGAAGGTGGCACTCTCAGATCCAGAAATTAGAATACATCAGTTCCTTTTGTTGGAGAAGTAGGCTCCATGGCCCTCTAAAATTATCCCACATGCTTATTTAAAATGTAGACTGCTGGAGCCGGCACTGTGGCAGATTAAGTAAAGCCACCACCTGCAGTGCCGGCATCCCAGTTGGACACCAGTTTGAGTCCTGACTGCTCAACTTCCAATCCAGCTCTCTGCTATGGCCTGGGAAAGCAGTAGAGATGGCCTGGTTTCAGCCTGGCCCAGCCCTTGCTATCGCAAGGGTTTGAGGAGAGTCCTAAGGGGTGGAAGATCTGTTCCCCACCCCCACCCCCTCTCTCTCTCTCTCACACACACACACACTCACTCACTCACTCACTCTGTTGTTCTGCCTTTTAAGTAGATGAAAATAAATAAGTATTCAAAAAGAAACCAGCTCCCTCAAGATATTACTCATTATAAGGAATCTATGATAAATGAGTATGGGACAAACCTTTGTGTAGAAAAGTTTTAAGAATATTTATTGACTTGTATAAATGTTTTTACTACGAATTTTCTCAAAACTTTTAAATATAATAATGGACATTGAGGCCCTCTTAGAGCACATTTTGATGAATGTCCCATACTTATTTTATATTTAGAAATTTATATCAGACAACACTTCATGGGACTTGTGAAATATTTTTAGAAATGTCTTTTTTAAAAAATTATTTATATAAAGGGAATTTCATGTATTTCATATATACAGATTGAAGATTGTAATGATACTTCTCACCCTACCCTCCCTCCTTCCCTTGCTCCCACCATCCCTCCTTTTTTCTTTTAATTTTTACAAGCTTAAACCTCCACTAAATAAAATATCTTTACTGAGATACTAAACTAAAGAAACATGGAGCTACTATTCCTAGAAACAACCTCTATCCATGAATTTGCTCCCTCCAAAGCAAAGGCAAGGAAAACTAAATGTATGAGTTCTTCAGTAACTCCTTCATGAGTTTCCAAGTTTTTCTCAGGGGAGACTGACCATCCTTGAAACACTGGGAGTTGAAATAAGAAATGGGCAAATGCAAAAAGTTCTGGATCATTTCTCAGAGGAGAAGCCAGTTCTCAGGGAAGGTCAGGTACACCTAAACTCTTCTGCGGATTAATCAATCATTTAAGAAAGGATATACTCAGAGACATTAATATGGACATTCGGGACCAAGGGCTGCCACCATTGGAAGGGACATAAAGAGACATCTGGGTCTAAGGCCTTTATTTTGAAGGTGAAAAAGTGAATCCCAGAGAGGTTAGGTGGCACAAGCTAGGCTACAGCTATCAAAACTGAAGTTAAAACCAGGCCAGCCGGCGCCGCGGCTCACTAGGCTAATCCTCCACCTTGCGGCGCCGGCACACCGGGTTCTAGTCCCGGTCGGGGCGCCGGATTCTGTCCCGGTTGCCCCTCTTCCAGGCCAGCCCTCTGCTGTGGCCCGGGAGTGCAGTGGAGGATGGCCCAAGTGCTTGGGCCCTGCACCCCATGGGAGACCAGGAAAAAGCACCTGGATCCTGGCTCCTGCCATCGGATCAGCGCGGTGCGCCGGCTGCAGCGGCGGCCATTGGAGGGTGAACCAACGGCAAAGGAAGACCTTTCTCTCTCTGTCTCTCTCTCTGTCCACTCTGCCTATCAAAAAAAAAAAAAAACAAAAAAAAAAACAAAAAAAAACAGGCCTCACGAATCTCAGTTTAGATTTTTTTCTCTTGTAAGATTCCCCCACCACTTCATTTGATAAGGCCTAAAGGCGCAAAGTACCTTGAGAAAGCTTTGGATACAGTGGCAAAAAATTCTCATTCTAGTCTTGTAGTTCTTAAACTGCAGAAAGTAATGAATTTGTTAAAATGCATATTCTAAGATACCATTATCCAGAGATTCTTCAGACCTAGAGCTGGAGAAGAATAGGACCCTCAGATGACTCTGAAAAATGTGCTTTGAGAAACACATGTGAATGGTTGCTAATTTGCTTTGGTATTAAACCTAAATCCTTTAATTTGGTATATTGCATACAAAGTTCGTGTAGTGGAACCAGAGGTAATTCAACTGAAAAAGTCAAATACAAGAATCCATTGTGAACATGTATAGTATATATATGAATTACCGAAATCATGTCATCTAACTTAAGTTGTTATAGCGTGGTTTGCTAAATGTGTGTAGGACTCACTTCTTTTTGAAGATATTGAGATTCAATGCTAAGTAAACATATTTACTGTTTCTGAATATTCTGGGTGGGGATAAAATACTGTTTAAAAGAGAAATCCCAATAAAAGAAGTCTCAACTGCTTTGAGATTTGGATATGAAATGGTTCTTCGAAACCAACATCTTGAAGTACTTGAATGCAAATAAGTCAAAGAGGATAGGTTATATTATCTTCTATGTACACTTGGGTTTTTTAAATGAAAGAGAAACTGTGTGATAAAGTGGTTCTGAGGTTTTCCTAAAGAAACAAAATCTCTGCAGTGAGTTGCGGTTTCAGGTTGGTAATCAAACCTGATAAGCAGAAACAACCTGAAAGAAGCCACTGTTCCCAGCATTCACCATTTCCTCAAAACCTGCATGCTACTCGGCTCCTCGTCTTCATGCTTTTATGAACTGTCATCTAATCTTTCCTTCCTTTAAAGCTTCTCTCCATTTCTACTTAAAATGGAAGAACATGGACAGAAAGAATGTGTCTCAGAAGTGCTACCCTAAAGAGACTTGATATTAAGTCTTGTGTTCAAATATAAGCTGGCAATACATTCCAAGATGGGGAATTTGAAGAGGATTATTGCTGGGACAAACACACCAATATTAGCAAACATTAAATCAGATGTGAAGGAAACGATATTGATTATTTTTGTATACTCCACAGGAAGATAGTTTTCCCCTCCCCTGTGCCAATCTCCCTTTCTGCCTCCTTTCTTTTTCTAGGATATTTGAAGGTTTATTTTCATTTTATTTGAAAGGTATAGCAACAGAGAGAGGGAGAGAGAGTTTTATGTCCTGGCCCACTCTCTAAAAGCCCACAACAGCTAGGGTTGGACCAGGCTGAAGCCAGGAACCAAGAATCCCATCAGGGCCACCCAATGTGGTAGCAGGGATCCTTGGAATGAAGTCATTATCTGTTGCCTCTCAGGGTATGCGCTAGCAGGAAGCTGAATCAGAAGTTAAGGAGCCAGTATTTGAACCGGGCATTCCAATATGAGATGCAGACATCCCATGTGAAGACTTAACTGCTTCTGCCAAATGCCCATCTCTCTCCCTCCTCTTCTGCTCCCTCCCGGCCTCTTCTTCTTCCCTTGCTCACCTTCTCGTTCTCTTGCCCTCCCCTTCACTTGTCCTCCATTTCTTTCTTTCATTCTTGCTCTCTCTGCTACACATATATACACCAAGTCATTGGTTGAGCCTTTTCCAATTTACTGTTTAAGAGACTGAACTATCGTATTACATTATGTTCCCCACTCCTCTGCTCTTGGAAGGAGCATTTGTCTATTGGACTAATATATACAAATAGTATCCCTTTTTTATTTCCATATTTCTCAGACTGATAAAGGAAGGCCTATTAAACTTGTCATGAGTTTTGGAGATGTCCACTTGACCATCTGAAGGTTGAAGTATAACTTTGCTCCTAAGAGGACATTTGTTCTGGTTCCATTTCTCCCCACCAGAGGTACCCTCTTAAGGCTTTGCATCAAAGACTACCTTCCTCTATGAATACCAGTTTATTTTGTCAATGAAAGTCTTCCACAGGAGAATGCAAAGGAAGAGGACAATGAGGTCAGGATATTTATTCCCTAACATGCTCTCTGCATAGACAACACAGATCGTCTACATTGTTCCACATTTTCCACTGGGTGGGTTCTCAATATAGCTACTACGTTCACTAGGTTCTGATAACCACTCCCTCCTTTGCTTCTTCAGATCACGTGCTGATAGTCCCAGAGTACTACATTTTCCTATTAGAGCTTAGTCTTCCAAAACCTTTCCACAGCCAGTTGGAGTATACCATCTCTTTTTGGCAAGGATCTTGGATAATACAGCATTCAGCTTACAAATTATATTCTAGTTTTTATTGAAATATGACAAAATAGCAGTGAAAAACCGTAATTTAAAAGCTTAAAATTTTGTTTACCACTATAAACTTAGCACCTACTATGATGCCAGGTATATAGTTTTTCAATATTTATTGAAAGAATAAATTGTGTGTTTATACTTAAATATAAAGATGTAAAACCTTTACATGTAATATTTTGGTGCCACAAATTTATTCTATTACTTTGACAATGCAGAGTCAAGTGTGTTTTTTTTTTCCCTCAAGAAAATATATAGCTCTCACCACCTCCATCAGAAAAAGGAAGAAGTAGTAAACAGTACTATCTAAGATTCTTTTTTTCCTTTGGATAAGTGTGTTTATAAAATAGAGCAATCATTTGGTATGTACATGTTCCTAATGGAATGGTGGATACACAAGCCAGGACATGAGTTAGAGAGATGGTCCGGCTTTTGTCTTGTATTTGCCTCACACACATCTTGGTTGGCCAGATAGACGTGACTCCAAGAGAGTCCCCTAGTGACTCTGTTCTTTAAATGTCCTGAACATCTGAGAATGTCACTTACAGACCTCTGTCTTTTGCCCTTTTTCTTCTTTTGGTGGCTTTCAGATGGCTAAATGCATCTGAAATCAGTCACAAAGGTTCAGAGTGGCCCTCTGAGGAGCAGTCAGCGAGTGAATGCCGCGTTCCACAACTGAGGCAGCCTCAAGTGTTATCTCCAAAGGGAGCACAGAACATGGCCAGAGATCTCACTATGGGGGCCAGAATCGTGGCATAGTGGATAAAGCTGTTACCTGCGATGCCGGCATCCCATATAGGCACTGGTTCGCGTTCTGGCTGCTCCACTTCTGATCCAGTTCTCTGCTAATGTGCCTGAGAAAGCAGCAGCAGATGGCCCAAGTTCTTGGGCCCAGGCACCCATGCAGGAGACCTGGAGAAAGCTCTGGGCTCCTGGCTTTGATCTGGCATAGCACCAGCAATTTCAACCATTTGAGAAGTAAACAGTAGATAAAAGATCTCTCTCTGACTTTGTGCCCCCACCCCCGTAACTCCACCTTTCAAATAAATAAAAAAAATCTTCAAAACAAATACCTCATTATGTGGTTGACCAGATATATTTCCAAAATTAAGACCCTATTCTGGGGCCAGAATTGTGGTACAACCAGTAAAGCCACCGTCTGCAGTGTTGGCATCCCATATGGGCACTGGTTTCAGATTTGGCTGCTCCACTACCAATCCAACTTTCTGCTATGACCTGGGAAAGCAGTAGAAAATGGCCCAAGTCCTTGGGCCCCTGCACCTGTGTGGTAGACCTGGAAGAAGCTCCTGGCTTCAGATTGGCACAGCTCCAGCTGTTGCAGCCATTTGGGGACCGAACCAGCAGATAGAAGACCTTCTCTCTCTCTCTCTCTCTCTCTCTCTCTCTCTCTGCCTCTGCCTCTGCCTCTCTGTAACTCTGCCTTTCAAATTAATAAATAAATCTTTTTTAAAAAGACCCTATTACAAGAATTTCTGATAGAGAACAATAAGAAAATGTCCAATAGCATCAAGAAGAAAACTAATGACCATATTTTTTCACTATAAATCTAACTGCTCCAAATGGACACATTGAACTGTTTAGTCATCAGGTGCCAATATACCCTGATATTGATGCCATTATCTTTTTTTTTTTTTAATGAAGTCTCAGATTAACAGAAAAAATTTACTAAAATATCCTTTAGCATAGGGAATAGCAGCAAGCTCTCTAGAGTTCAGGTTAAAATATTCAGGCTCTTTCAATAATGAAAATTAAGGATATGGGATCATTGAGAATCAACCAAGGGGCAACGCAATACTTTCTCAAGGACTAAATTATGGGCTTCCATTTCTGGTACTCTTAACCTGCCATGTTGTAGAGACCAAATGCTCTCTTTAAAGTGCTTATGCTGGGGGCAGTGCTGTGGTGTAGCAGGTAAAGCCACCACCTGCAGTGCCGGCATCCTATATGGGCACAGGTTTGAGTTCCGCCTGCTGCACTTTTTTTTTTTTTTTTTTATTTATTTATTTTTTTTTTGACAGGCAGAGTGGACAGTGAGAGAGAGAGACAGAGAGAAAGGTCTTCCTTTGCCGTTGGTTCACCCTCCAATGGCCGCCGCGGCCGGCGCGCTGCGGCCAGCGCACCGCGCTGATCCGATGGCAGGAGCCAGGAGCCTGGTGCTTTTCCTGGTCTCCCATGGGGTGCAGGGCCCAAGCACCTGGGCTATCCTCCACTGCACTCCCTGGCCACAGCAGAGGGCTGGCCTGGAAGAGGGGCAACCGGGACAGAATCCGGCGCCCCGACCGGGACTAGAACCCGGTGTGCCGGCGCCGCTAGGCGGAGGATTAGCCTAGTGAGCCGCGGCGCCGGCTCGCCTGCTGCACTTCTGGTCCGCTCTCTGCTATGTCCTGGGAAAGCAGCAGATGATGACTCAAGTCCTTGGGCCCTTGCACCCACATGGGAGACCCGGAAGATGCTCCTGGTTCCTGGCTTTGGATCAGTGCTGCTCGGGCCACTGAAGCCAATTGGGGAGTGAACCAGCAGATGGAAGACTTTCTCTTTCTCTCTCTCTCTCTCTCTGTGCATGTGTGTGTGTAACTCTTTCAAATAAATAAATCTTGAAAAAATACTTATTCTAAAATAGGAAATCAATTCAGTACTTTTTGTTCAATGAACCTTGCAACTATAGTAACTGGACAAGAAAATACAGCAGAAATGACAGTCATGTTATCTTCAGTTTAAACAATTTGAGGTCCTCGTTTCTAGGACCAAGGGAAATGTGTTACATGTCTTTTACTTGGTTTATTTTCTAAAATTAGGCCAAGAAAAATAATCAGTTGTAGGACTTGAATGTATAAAGATCATTACTTCCCACAAATCACTCAGTCTTTATTTTATATTTGGAAATACTAAATATCCCTTTCAGGTTGAAAATCTTCCCTCTGAACTAATGAAAGGAAAGCTAGCATCTATATTGTAATTACTCCAGTACAAATCTAAAATGCTAGATTTTTTTTCTGATTAGTTTCTTTCAGCATTAAAAAAATCAAACAACTATGAGAACACATCACAAAAACAAAGGGTAAGATTTGACAATATATATTAAATACATAAAAGATAAATGTATACTATAAGCTAGTAAATATATAAAATAAAAAAAGAATGATAATTCAGATTATTTAGAATGAGCTTAATAGTTGAAAATGAGTCATCCAAATACAGGGTATCATTTGGTATTCAGAAAAACCCAAATGAGATAGAGAAAGGTAGAAGAAAATCTGAGGTATGGATAGGCAAGACACCTTTTCTGAAATATGGTTGAACCAGGACATAAGTGTATGTCTTCTGAATCCAGTTCCCAGGCTCTATCCACTGTACTTCCCTATCACCACAGAATGGAAGATATACTGATATTCATTCCAGAGGGCATTCGAATGTTATATAGGGGGCCAGCTTCATGGCGCAATGGGTTAAGCCTCTCCTGTGACATTAGCATTCCATATCAAAGTGCTGGATTGGGTCCTGGCCGCTCCACTTCCTATCCATCTCCCTGTTAGTGCAGCAGAGGGAAAGCAGGAGAAGATAACCCAGATACTTGGGTTCCTGCACCCGCAGGAATGCTGAACATTCATTGTGTTACAACAGGTTATGCTGTCACCTGAGATGCTGACATCCCAAATGGGTGCCAGTTTGGGCCCCTGCTGCTCTACTTCTGATCTAGCTCCCTTCTATTACACCTGGAAAAGCAGTGGAAGATGGCTCAAGTGCTTGGGTTCCTGCCATCCATGTGGGAGACCTGGGTGGAATTCCAGGCTTCTGGCTTTGGCTTGGCCCAGCCCTGGCTGTTGCAACCATTTCAGGAGTGAACCAAAGAATGGAAGATCTCTCTCTCTCTCTCTCTCTCTCTCCCTCCCTGTCTCCAACTCTGCCTTTCAAGTAAATAAAATCAATATTTTAAAAAAGAATGCTATATATGCAGGACACACAGCAGACTCACAGAATGGCAGATGTCCTAAACAGCACTCTGGCCTCAGAATCAGCCCTTAAGGCATTTAGATCTGGCTAAAAAGCCCATGAGAGTTTCATAGGCATGGAAAGCCAAGACATGGTGGCAAAAAAAAAAAAATGACCTCCATGAAGGATCTCTGTGAGTGAGATCCCAGTGGAAAGAAGGGGCCATCAAAGAAGGAGGTACCTTTCTCTGAAGGGAGGAAAAACTTCCACTTTGATTATGGCCTTGTCTAAATAAGGTTGGAGTTTGTGAACTCAAGAGGCTTCCATAGCCTTGGCAACTCATGACAAGAGCCTCGGGTGATTACTGACATCATAAGTAAGAGTGTCATTTGTTAAATCAACAACGGAAGTCACTGTGCACTTACTCCCCGTGTAGGATCTCTGTCCTTAATGTGTTGTACTGTACGAATTAATGGTAAAACTGCTCAAACAGTACTCTATACTTTGTTTGTGTGGGTGCAGTCTGTTGAAATCTTTACTTAGTATATACTAAATTGATCTTCTGTATATAAAGATAATTGAAAATGAATCTTGATGAAGAATGGGATGGGAGAGGGAGTGGGAGATGGGATGGTTGCAAGTGGGAGGGAGGTTATAGGGGGGAAAACCACTATAATCCAAAAGTTGTACTTTGGAAATTTACATTTATTTAATAAAAGTTGAAAACAAAGAATGCTATAAATGCATTTATGTCTTCTGTACATCACCTGAAATCCATGATAAGTACCCTGTCAGCTCATGGTATGAGCTAAGTATGTAAAAATGAATTTAGACTAGTGTTCATGAAGCACACAAAAGCTAAAATAAGTCATGACATAGCCAGTAGATTTCAGGTGTTCAAAAATCTTTATGAAAATCATCTCTGAACATAACATTCATATATAAATTTCCCCCTTTTTTACTCCTAGCCTTTCCTTTCAATAAAATTTTTCTCCTACTTTGATTTCATGTTGTCTTGTTCTAAAATTCCTAGGGTCCTCATGTTCTACCCTAACTCCAGACTAAAACCAAATACTATCATTTAAATTATGGAGTAAGTGCCTGATTAGACTTACTGTCATTTTCATCAAGTGGTTTTAGCATGAGATAAAGATCTTTTTTAAAGGTTCATTTATTTATCAGAAAGGCTGAATTAGAGGAGGTGGGTGGGGGAAGTAAGAGACCTTTCATCTGCTAGTTTACTCCCCAAATCGCCCCAACAGCTGGGCCTGTGCCAGGCTGAAACTAGGATCCTGGAGCTTCTTCTGGGTCTCTGAGGTTGATGCAGGGGTCCAAAGACTTGGACCATCTTTTGCTGCTTTCCCAGGTGCATTAGCAGGGAGCAGTATCAGAAGAGGAGAACTTGGGTCTCAAACCAGTGCCCATATGGAATGCCAGTGTCACAGACAGCAGCTTAACCCACTATGCCACAATGCTGTCCCCTGAGGTAAAATCTATAACCCAAAGACAGAAGCAACAGTTCTGTAATTAGAGTCATTATAGTAGCAAGTTAATTTAGGAAGTATATTGGACAGCAGATTTCAAGCAGTCTTTTTGGGTGCTATTGCAATCAGGCCCCAGGCATGTTACTTGTACACTGACGCCAATTGCGATGCTGACTCTAATCTGCAACTATAGACTGTGCTGTACTAGAGGAGCTCCCTTGGACTCTGCCTTCCTCAAAGTACTTATATTATGCTTTTGAATTAGAAATTTGTATAATGATCAAATTCAAGGGCGCATGCAGAGAAAAGTAATTGTTCTTCCTGTTCCCTTGACATCCAGCTCCATTTCTCAGAGGCAACCCATGTTTATACTCTTATGTGTATCTTTCAGAGATACTGTATGGCAAATAAAAACATAGTGTATGTATATACACTCATGCAGACATTCTACATATACATTTTCCTCTGTATTATTTGTGTTTTGGAAGGTGGATATATAAGCATGCTATTTGTACTTTGTCAGGTATTTTTATAATAATTTATTCTAAAATAAATCATTCTTTCTTTCAACCATGTAATTCTGTTTCCTCCTTTCTATTCTCCTTTAGCTGTCCTCTAGTTTCTTCAGTGACTAGCTATAGCTTATGTACTCAGCCAAAAGCAAACATTTTTCCCCCAGTTGGAATGTCAGCAATTGTGCAATCAGGCTTAGTTGTATGACAGTTGAAATGGATGCACTTATCATAATTAAAAGGTAGTGTCCTCAAAAATCATATGCTGTATTTATGTCCATTTTACATTTCACACCTCTGATTCACGTTTGAAGTTTATAGACACCTGCAAATCTATTTTTCTGTATGCTTAACAATGATTCTCAGATGTTTCCATGCGGGCTTCATTCCAACAGCATTTTCGTTTTTCGTCTTAGCAGTTAAGAATCAGTTTACCTCAAGCCTGTTGAATATTAATAGATAACTAGAATTAAGGGAGAATAGGAAGCTTTTGTGAAGCAGGTAACTAGCAAATGAATAATCCAGAAAGTTCTATAATCTCTATCAAAGTGATTTATAATTGAGCCAATTATTTTCTGCCTTTCCTGATAAAACCACAATCTCAGCAATGACTATAGTTCTACCCCCTTCAGGCCTGAAGACTTCAGCTACATTCTACCTTCAAGTCTAAAGCTTCTGACACTTGGAAGCTGCTTCTCTTCTTTCTTAGGACCCATAGTAATGTCTCATTCCAGGACTCACCAGACTGATTAATGAAATGCTCATATTGGGGCTTCATTCTCACTAACTGAGAGTAGCATCCCAGCTGGGGTTGATATTCACATTTGAACTTGATCTCTACTTGACTACAGACAGGAGACTTACCAAGGGGTGAAACCTGAAGACCTCTGGTTTCATGGAAGCAAATTTGGTTCTACTTATATCTTAAATACCTTTCAAGATGCTAACTGCTTGGAAATTGCAAGAAAACATGCTGCATCCAAATTCAGGTTTTAATGTCACATGTCACACTTTCAAACTTATGTAGAATTATCATGTGCATGCCATGCACAAGGAAGTGGAGTAAATAATTATCTCCTGGCATTATCTATTTTAGATCCTACCCTAAAAAGAATGTTATGATGCAATGTATTTATTCACATCAGAATGAAGCTCAGGATATAGCTCTAAGTTAATTTTATTTTGAGAGAAAATTTCATTAAAATAGATAAAGGCCTTGTTTCAAAAAGGGAGTAACAGAACTAATGCATTTTGCTCAGGTTTGAGCATTTCAGTAAAAGCTTAATGCTTAAAGTGACATTTTCAAGATACAATAGTACTGACAAAGGAATATCTGATAGGATGATGGAATATCACCATGATAAATCAACTGAAAATGAGACAAATCACCCAAGTGGGAAAGAAGCTCTTGTGTTGATTTTCTATCAACATGGTTTTAGGACCAGGAGATTGTGAGTGGACATAGCTGGTATTTTATCTGAACTTAGGGTTTTGGAAATTTATGTTTTGACAGGATCTGATCCAGGTCCCTAAGGATCTTATAGAATTCAATTGGCAATTGGCAGCTCTGACTCATAGCTTTGTTTATACTCCTATGTTTCAACACATCAGAAAAGCTATTTTTTCCCTATAGTTTCTAAGAATGTCTCTCAATTACAGAGCCTGAGTCTGAATCATTTCTGGTTCCCTTTTCTAGCTTATATCCATCTTATTTCTTGTATATATGTCCATTATGATGTCTTTCAGAATCCATCAGGGATATGGCATAGATATGCAATATTTTACTGACTTAAAGGTATGCAGAAAACATTCTTTGCAATAAGCAACATTTAATATATTTATTTCTTTTTCTTTTGCCCGTGCATGACTGCAATGAAAACAAATATTCTCGTATTTAATATGACTTCTAAAATAACCACTTCCTTTACCTGAATGGCCCATATTTGGTTCTTGCTTTTACACTTGTGGTCAAATTTTGCCATTCTCTCTGTTGATTAATAGCCATTATTGTTCTTGTCATTATCATCATGATCATGTGTACTGTTATCATAGCCAATTTGCTTTTTGGCATTTACAGAAACCTGTCACTATTCTAGATACAATTACATTTCCTAATCACTCTTCATTTCTACCTACTATATGAAATACCTCATTGATGCATTGCTAAATAGCAATGGTTAAGTATTATATAGTTCTTCCTAGCCTCTTTGAATTCTTCGTTATCTCTGTGTTTTTTGTCTTTCTCTTCAGATCATCTAAGATCATATTTGCCTGCCACTCTGACTGAAGGCACGTTCCTGCCTTCTCAGATGCAATGTGGGGGTGGGTCAATGAAACACAAATATGCAAAAAGAATCATATTACACAGATATATAAACTTCCATGAGCACACCAAGGAAGAGATATTAGTATAGTCTAAAATAATGGGAATTATTTTACATCTAGGAAAACAAAGTTTTCTAGAATGAAGAGAACTTTGAGATATAATATAAATGTTCTATATAAATACAGTTTATGAAGGAATAGCAGTGCTCACTGACATGGAGAGTTAAAGAGATAGACAAAACTCTGTGAAGTTCACTAATGTTAGAGTCTTAAATGATATCGACTCCATTTCTCTTTTGTAAATCATTACAATATCCCGTACTGAAGCCTTTAAATAGTGGATAGATTAGAAAAAAGCAGACATGTTTTGCTAAACTTGATGTTCTCATCATTTGTTTATCTTTAGAAACATAATAAACGTCATTTTCAAAGGAAAAACCAGAAATAAAACTGTGTGTGGAAATTACAGCTCATTCTATGTAGCCATTTAAGGTAGTAGGAATAACATGGGGGTTTACTATTCTTTGTACTTTTCTGCTCTTCTGAAAACTATTATCTAGAAAGGAATGAATAATAACTGCTATCAAACAAGATTATCATTCATTTGAAGCAACTTTCCATCTTTGCATCTTCTTATGAAGCTTTCCATAAGTGGCATAATAAGAAACCGTCTCTCCATTCTTGGGGATCTGGTGGCATTTTATCTATATTTCCTGGTGATACTTCATTATTTCTAATACGATAAGGTAACATCTTCTCTCCCCACTGAAATGTTTGATGTGAACACAAACTTGTTTCATTATTCAACTTTCCAAAGCACCCAGCAGTTAGTATTTTATTTATAGTCCAAGCCCAAAAGTTGTTGAATAAATGTATGAATGAGCCATTCCACTGAAAGCTGATTCTTGGCTTGTTACTCATGGGATATTATTTCAAATATTGACTTCCAAAGCAGTAACCACAAAATTAATAGGAAATAGAATGAACATGAGGATTTTTTTCAGGAAAATTGAGCTCTGAACTTAGTCATCTGTTTGGAAATAATTTATAAATTAAAAATGCTTGTTTTGACAAAATTCTGACATATTGCTTTATGAAATGTGCCCACAGCTGAGTATATTCAGAGGTGTACCAGTTAAAGAACAAATGAATTTAGGATTTAGTTTTCAGGCTTATATTTGCCAACAATAAAAATTAATCAAAATTGAAAGAAAGCAATGCAATTAAATTGCTAATAAGCAAAACCAAAGCAATGTATGAATTATTACACAATATATAATATAGAATATAGAATATTACAGATTTCTTTTTATAAAATATATGAACACTTCACAATGCATTATGTAAAATTCATTTACAAGATAAAATATAATTATTTAAAATATGAGCCTATAAACTAAAGTACTGAAAGAATTCAATTATTAATTCTTTCCTTTTACAGCTTTTTATTCAGAATAACAATAGAAGAAATGACAATTTATGTAGACTATTAACTACATTTCTGTAGTATTAGACAAACAAAGCCACAATACTCTTTGGTTGATATCTAATTGAACAAAGTATCCACCAGCCTTGCCATGTGCACCTTATAATTCTATGATATTATTTGTTATTTCAGATAAATAATTTCAAATAAACAATTAGAATATTTAAACAAGAAGGAACCTAAAATTCTTCATGTTTTAGAGCCTCTTCTCACAAAGTGAAAAGTTAAAGAGGCCTGAAGTTTGAAAAATGACGTGGTTTTATGAGATTTAGTGCACTTTAATGTAGATATTTAAAAGCAAAACCAAAGATGTTTGGTGTAACCACTGAATCTTTCATATGTCATGGTAGACTTCATGAAATCAAGTCTATTACTTGCTTTTGAATTGCCTTCCAGCCACATTCTCCCTTAAGACAAAACAGGAACTGTGGCAATAATCTCTGATATTAGTTTTACTTGTGGAAGAAGACACAAAGTTGTCGAACTTGGCCAATAATAAGTAAAATATAAAATTTTTAAATATAGGGCTATTTCAAATAATGTGAAAATGAAATAAGTACTCTACTTGCTATCATCTGCATTTTATAATTAAAAAAACCTGTAAAACATTTTCAGAATAAACTATTCAAACATTTAGAAAGTTTCTCAAAGGATTCCTATAAATTTAAGTGGAACCTACCTTTAAAATTTGGCCGGATTCTTGCATCATATCCTGATGTCCTTCCCATTAATTTGTCCAAGAAATCCGAGGGAGACAGAGTCTGTGAAGGTTGTTTTCCAGACCTGGAGTCATGGTCTTTGCAGAAACCCGTCCTAAACACATCATTAACTATTTTAGCAACAATTCCATTCTCGTATTCTGAGAATGAATGCTCATAGAATGTTTAACATTATATTTTGGTAAAGATTATTTGATGTGTTATTCAAAAGAAAAATAGAGAAAACAAACTCTTTGGTCAACTTCTGAACTTGTGCATGGTCTGAAGTTAACTTTAAATGATAAGTGTAAATCCTGAGTCATATGTCATAAGTTTCTGAACTTAAAAACTGTAAGAGATTTAAGATGAGACAATTTACATAGCTTTATGATGTAGATTTTGTGCCCATATATTTTTCTTTCTAGAGTTATCAGAGAAGTGAGGATGATAATTTCTGAAATTAATGTGATTGGTTTAAAATCATTTCCCCTTGGCTTAAAAATGTTCCAGTATTTCAGCCCTAAATATAAATTCTCTATCTTTTATAAGAGATATGTAATGTGGGAAGCCAAACAAAGTAAATGGTGCAACTAATTATCCCATTGTTTTTTTTAATCACCTGATAGATTCTATTCCAGGTATCACATTAGTATTTTTCAATGTGATGACTAAAAAGAACCTTCAGTTAGAAATTTAGCTTCATTTTAAAATAGGTCAACAATGAGCAAGTCTTTACCTATGTTATTTTATCAGTAGTTATTTATATATGCGCCTTCAAATTGTTGACTGTCCAATAAGAATTCATAAGAAAGACTTACAAATAATTTTGTCTTTTGAATTATCAAAATGCTAAAAGTAGATTGGGAAATTTCTCAAATTTTCATATTGCTGATAAAAATTAATAGAAATCTAATAAAAGATAATATTTGGATTTTAACAAAATCAATTATTTTACAATACATAGCAGTTGCCTGAATGTTAATTTCCCCCCAAAGCATATATTTTACAAGCTTTGTTTTCAATAGTTTGACAAAAAGTCTTATTAAGGCTGTCACTAACAAAATACTACACTTTTGCTAGTTTTTCGATGAAGAGACACAAATGTAAGTGTAAAGGTAACATAAATATTTGGTAGGACTTAAAATTGATACAGTCATCCAGAAATACTCACATTCCCATATGCAGATTCATCTGATTAATCAAGTATTATTTGATTATGATGATGGTGGTAGTGGTGAGGATGATGATGGTGATGAGGATGATGACTCTAACAAAACCCAGTCTATATTTTTTTCTTAATCATAGTAGGAGGTGTGAACCTGAAAGGAACATAGTGAGTTTTCCCAGTATTCATAGCATTATTGCTATGTGTTCCATTTCACTTGGTTCTGTGAAAAAAATATAAAATGTGGTATAAATTAAATGAAGAGTCCTACACTTTGTTGTAAGAATATCTCCTATCTCTATCCTGTCTTAGACCATCTACTATTAGATGATTATTTTACTTACAGGTAATAATTTGATATTTTGAAGTATCAATTGATTTGACAATTAAGTGGAAAAATGCAAGTGTGCAAATAATTTATCACTTATTTTAATTATGCATGCTCCATTTTGCATACCTACATAAAGGCAAAGATGTCATATTAATTAAATTTTGGTAGGCAATTGATTTCCAAATAGACTATACACTAGAACGTAGCATTGAAAAGAGATTTCCAACATTTCAAGAAAATTTCTCAATTGTAGTGTGCTTCTAGTTGCTGGAATACAAGTCCCAAGTTGGCAGAGGATTAGGATTCTTTTATAGTTTATATAAAATGGGCATGCTCCTGGTAAATTAATCCAATCACTTGCACCACATGAAAAATTTTGCACCCAATAATCCTTTTAAATGACTTCCAGAAGAATTCAAAAGCAAAAATATCACCCTTATATTGCAATATAAAGAACATGCAACTTATCAGACTACCTTAATATTGTATTGGCTGTGAAAACGCGTATTGAAATGCATAGAGTGGAGCTATGGAACATTAAACTTGCTTTTGTAAAAATTTACCACCTTCCCACCATAATTAAGCTTTTTAAATGAAGAAAAAGAAATTAATTATTCACTATAAAATTAAAACAATATGATCCAGGACACAGAAAAAGAGATAATAATTACATGATCCGTTCTCTTTCAAACAGTTTTCATGTGCAAAATATCAGCATGCAAAGTCGTTTCACCTACCTGAAGTGATTTGTTTCTAAGAAAAATGCAAACAAGGCTGTCAAAATGTTCACTAGCTGCCGGTTCATTCCTGTTTCTGTGATGCTTGTGGAAGATATCCCGAAATGATTCCAGAAAGAAGCTAGGAAAAAGTATTTATTTATTGTCCAGATTCAAAATCTGGCAGAAATCTAGTTTCCTTGAAAATCAAAAAGAGATTTGGATTTGAACAGTTTGCTGAGAAAAAACAAAAAGTGCCAGTCCTGGGCATCATGGTCAGGTCAAACCGAGGCTCAGGACCATCAGTTAACCAAGCAGAGACAAAGCCTCAGGACTGATGAATCCCCCAGCTGCTTTTCCTGAATAATAAAAAAATGCTGCTACCTTAATCACATCACCATGCAAAGGGGGTTGGTGACAATGCCATGCTGGAAGTCAGGTTGCTGTGGCTTTTGTTTTATATCCTTTCTGTTTATCAAAGCTCTTTTCTCTAGAAAATGTTCTTTTTAAAAAAAAGAAGTTGTAAATGAGGGAGAAAAAAAAGACTCTCTGCGTTGGAGTGGGTGGGGAAAAGAGAGGAAAATTGCTGAGATCCTGTGCTGGAATGAGGGCTACAGGGAGAGACGGAGACGTGATCTTACCCAGCCTATAAATTTCAGTTAAAAAATGCAGTGCAAACTCTTGACAGGTAACCCTGTTATCTGAAGTTATATTTACAAATATTACTAATAATAAAAGCAATAATAAATAATAATAAAATGCAAGTAACTAGCAATTTCTACATTTTGTCTGTGAAATAAAACCTTGTTAGTCACCTTGTCATTCCATAACAGCTTTAATTTTAAAACAAGGTAATATAATTAATTTTTAGTCCATAAGCGAGTGCCCTGCCCTTGAATAAGTTTAAATATTACAGCAGAGTAACAAAGAATTCTGTGTTTTAGAAAAGTGAATTCTGAGAGAAAAATTGCAAGTTTTATTTAATCTCTTAATGTTCATGTAAATTACCTGAGAATCCTGTTCAAATGCAAGTTCTGATTCAGTAGGTCCAGCATGGGGCCTAAGAGTCTGCATTTCTAACAAGTTCCTAGTTGAAGCTGGTCCTGCTGGTTCACAGATCACAATTTGAACAGCAAAGCTCTTTATGCCATTTCATTAAATTTCTATACCACCATGACAATGAAAATATAGGAACTGCCTTTGAGATGAATGTAGCAGCACCCAAGCATTCTGCTTACATACAAAATCAGGTCTTTGGATGCATGTTATTAACCCTTGATCTAGTGAATGTGATTCAATGTAAAAGGAAAACAGTATGGAATATTGTAAGACATCCTTGGACTGCAGCATCAAATCTATTGTCTTCCAAATTCATCCACATAGAAACTCTAGGTCTGATTTTATCCCTGCAGTCTTGACCCAAAAATAAAATCAATTTCTGTAAATACATTCTTCAATTGGTACTATATGGAATGATAATACAATATTTTTGTGCTTGGGATTCTTTTCAAAAGAAAATACAAATGTAAAAATAGGACAAAATGATTTGTCCCAAATTTAAAGTTCTAATGATGCTTAAAGCAGTGCAAGTCTTTTCTAGTAATTCTTTTAACAACACTCATGTTATTAACCAGGAGTGGGGTGAGTATGGAAACCTGTGACAAAAGGAGACTCTGGCCAGTAGAATGAAATCATGGCACATATTATTTTAGAGTTGGAAGGAACTTTAGACATGATCTTGTCTAACCTCCTCATTTTATTTCTCAGCATCCTCAATTTGGATTTTAGCCCTATTAATTCAAAGAAAGAGATCTTCCTAAATCTACCCATGGATTCCTTGTAACTGAAGCCAAAGAACATTTCTTTTACTTATATTACTTGGCATTTCCATGATAACTTTCTTCATTGGTTTCTTTCTTCTTGAAGCACTTTCCTCTCTGGACCTTGTGAAACAGCTGCTCCTAGTTTGCCTCCTACTTGGTCTCCTTGCCAGGTACTCGTCCTCTACCTGGTGTGTAACCACTGGATTTATTAGCAGCTATATTCTAAGCTCTCTCTTCTCACATTATAGTTTTGTAGATAATATTGTGATAATATTCTATTATCATTTCATGCAGATGACAATGAATGTATATTTCTATCAAGACCCATAAATCCAACTGCTTCCTAAATAATTCCTTTTGGCTGTCTTAAAATCTCCTCAAACTCTTCATGTGAAAATAAAACTTTTGGTAAATTTCTCCATCCTTCTGGTATTCATTTTACTTCACTTGTTTCCCTGTCACCAATCAATGTCCAAGATATGATCTCTAAAACTCCCTCTCAACCACCTAGCATATCCAGTTCTTACCAAGTCCTATTGATTTTATCCCCCAAATATCTACCAAAGCTGTCCATTTCTTTCCCTCTCAACCTCTATGATCCCAGTACGCATATCTTTATTTCTTACCTGGACTGCTGTTAAACACCGCCTTACTAGAGTATCTGATCCAACAGCTGGCCCTCTTCCACCTCATTCCATGCTTCAGCCAGAATGGTTGTTCAAATATCAGGATCTGGTTATGTCACAGTCCCTGGTTAACACTATAGCTCTCCACTGAAGTTTGGGTAGAACAAAGAAACTACTTGATCTGAAAGTCCAGCATGATCTGTCCCATGCCTATGTCGTCCCTTTTTTATCCCCTATTCTTCTTACCCTTCCCCTCTAAACATATTGATTGTTTTTTAGTCCCTCATTCTTGCTGTATTTCTTAATCTTATGAAGTGCTCATGCCTCTCATCTTTGTCTAGTTAATACCAGCTTATTTTTCAAATTCCTGCTCATGTATTATTTCCTTAAGACCTTCTCTAACCTGCATAATTCTATCAACTCAGATTCAGCGAACTCATCACCACTGCATGCACACATGTGTAGGACTATTTAATTATATTATGAGCTTTGCAATGGAGAAGGAGAGCAGATATTTTGGTCCATCATTGTATCCTCATATTTTAAGTGATAATGACAATAATCATGATGGCACTACTGATGGTAACCAGAAGTGCTGCTTAGTCAAAGTAATATGTGTAAATATTTGTAGTTTGTAGTTAACAAATATTTCTGTGAAAAATTATTGTTAGGAAATTAACAAATTAAGAGCTGTGATTATTTGAAAGGAAACCAGGTTCAGTGGCTCAGCATTCTAAGGCATGAAATGAAACTCAAAGTAGAACAATATGAATCTGATTGATTTTGTGACCTTGGACAGTCATTTAAACTCTCTACGCTGCATTTTAACAATATGTAAAATATATATAATGTTGGTACAAGATATATCTCTATGTAGGATAGTCTTGAAAGCCACATGAATTCATACATGATACTGGATTTTAGGCTATTGATCTCAGTTATAATATCTACTGGCTGTTAAAATTCATGTTTTTACTTTGTTTTTTGAACAATTCCATTTTCAAAGAAGTCAGTCTCAGGAGCTTTGTAAAGACCTATTTACAATGCAATGCAGTCCTGAAGTCTAATCTTCCTATGCCTGTAACTCACCAGATTACAACTGGTTTAGGCATGTGGCACCTTCATTTTGTATTCTTCCTGTCAAGGAAATGAAAAAAATATTACCCGTCCAATGATGTCACAAAGATTAACACACAATATTTGGTCTATGTGATGATACATATTAAAATGTCTCAATGGATAGCTGGCGCCGCGGCTCACTTGGCTAATCTTCTGCCTGTGGCGCCGGCACCCCAGGTTCTAGTCCCGGTTGGGGCACTGGATTCTGTCCTGGTTGCTCCTCTTCCAGTCCAGTTCTCTGTTGTGGCCCGGGAGGGCAGTGGAGGATGGCCCAAGTGCTTGGGCCCTGCACCCACATGGGAGACCAGGCGGAAGCACCTGGCTCCTGGCTTCAGATTGGCGCAGCGCGCTGGCCATAGTGGCCATTTGGGGGGTGAACCAACAGAAGGAAGACCTTTCTCTCTGTCTCTCTCTCTCTCTCTCTCTCACTAACTCTGCCTGTCAAAAAATGTTTCAATGGATATAAACAATAGAAGCATTTCTTCTAAACATCAGTATCATTTATTGATAGTGGTAAGTCTCAAGAACCTCTAACAGATTTACAATTCCTTACAGTTTCCAAATTACCTATACTATGTGGCAGAATAATAATTGAGATTCATATTTTTCCCAATGGAGAATCTAAAGTTCATGGGAATTGGTCAGAATTTACAAGTTTACATGGTTAAGTGATAAAATCATATTTCCAATATCTACTACTCAAGTGAACAGAATTATTTCTCATCATGTGTGATTGATGTTATTTTGCAAGTCAATGGAAGCCTACAATATACCCACAACAATTTTTTTTAACAACCATGCTTTTATTTCATTGCAGTAAATGCCATTTTGATAGCATTTGTGCCAACAACATACACACACACACACACACACACACACGATGAATGGCAAGACCATATTTACAGTCTCAAAGTCAATTTCCTATAGGGGAAAGTTGAAAAATGTCTAATATAGCAATATCCTGCATCAGGACTCCTAGTGAACTCTTACGGGTCGTCCAATAGAGTGATGTTCCTCCTCAAATATTAGCACTATTCCTGCCACTTGAAAAGATGAAGTAAAGATTAAGAAAGGACATATTCATTTACAAATGAAATTCAAGTAGGGGCTTTAGATAAATAAGAGAGGGCAAGATGTTGGTTTACCAATTCTTTAGTTGATAGAGAATGCTTCTTGGGCCTGCGCCACGGCTCACTATGTTAATCCTCCGCCTTGCGGCGCCAGCACACCGGGTTCTAGTCCCGGTCGGGGCGCTGGATTCTGTCCTGGTTGCCCCTCTTCCAGGCCAGCTCTCTGCTATGGCCAGGGAGTGCAGTGGAGGATGGCCCAGGTGCTTGGGCCCTGCACCCCATGGGAGACCAGGAGAAGCGCCTGGCTCCTGCCTTTGGATCAGTGCGGTGCGCCGGCTGCAGTGCGCCAGCCGCGGCAGCCATTGGAGGGTGAACCAACGGCAAAGGAAGACCTTTCTCTCTGTCTCTCTCTCTCACTGTCCACTCTGCCTGTCAAAAAAAAAAAAAAAAGAATGCTTCTTCACAGAGGAAAACAATAAAGCCAATTTCACCCGGATAAAATGTACCTCCTGACCTTTCGGGAAGCATCATCTGCCTCAGGCAGACACTCTTCTCACCTTAAGTCCCTAGGTTAGAGTGCATCTTTAGGTGAGAAAACCCTCTGACATGAGGATGCATGATCATTATATTTACTAAACATGTGGCTTATGAGGTTAACATTAGTGATTGCCATTCCTTAACTATATATATATAATATATATATAGTTATATATAGTTTTATATATGTATTTATAACTATATATAATGTATATAGTTATATATAGTTTTATATATATTTATAACTATATATAGTTATATATAATATTACATTATTCAGGGTTCTTCAGATACAATAGGATATTTAAATATAGATATAGACACACTCTCTCACACACATACACATACATACACACACACATGTAAAGAGATTAAATGGAGGGTGGCAAATGTGATTATGAGGTGAGGTCTCATGACAAGTTGCCTGCAAGCTGGAGAACCTGGGATTATAGTAGCATGATTCATTTCAAGTCTAGAGCCTCAGAATCCAGGAATCTGATGGTGTAACTCTAAGTCTAAAACTGAAGGTCAGAGAACCCATGGCATTGCCAAAGCAAGTCCTAGAGTTGAAGGCCAGAGAATCCAATGTTTTGATTTCAAAGAGCAAGAAAAGAAATGTGTACCAACTCCAGGAGAGAAGAGAAATGAATTGTATTTCCTCTACTTTATTGTTCTCCTCTTCCTCTTCCTCCTGCCCTCCTCCTCCTTCATGGAAAATGGCATTAAGAGGTAATTTTATTTCCATGAAAAAGTTTTAAATCCATGTATAGCTTTTTCATTATATATATTTATATATATATACACATGAACTTCTTAAAGACTCTCTTTAATCTTGTACAATACCCAAATATATCTATCATTTTTTCTTGTGATTTGCTTGAAGATATTTCTGGACATATTAGGAACTTTTATACTGAGATTAACTTATACTTTTATACAAATGCTGGGCTATAATAAACCTTGGTAGGAGAATAATAAGTTGAAATGTTAATTGTACAGCACTTTCGTCTCCTTGGTTAACATTATTCCAAGGTATTTATATTTTTTGTAGCTACTGTGAATGGAACTTATCTTACAAGTTCTTTCTTAGCCATGGCATTTTCTGTGTATACAAGGCTATTGATTTTATTTATATTTAATTTTATCTATTCAATTTTATTTTATGTTCTTCAAGTTTACCAAACTCTCTTATGAGTTCCAATAGTCTCTCAGTGGAGTCTTTTGGTTCCCCTATGTATAAGATCTTGCCATCTGAAAACAGGGATAATTTGGCTTGTCCCTTTCCAATTTATATCCCTTTGATTCTTTTTCTTGACTAATGGCTCTTGCTAAAACTTCCAGGACTATATTGAATAGCAATGGTGAAAGTGTACAACCTTGTCTGGTTCTGGGTCTCAGTGGAAATGCTTCCAACATTTCCTCATTCAATTTGATGCTGGCCATGGGTTTGTCATATATTGCCTTGATTGTGTTGAGGAATGTCCCTTCTATACTCAATTTGCTTAAGGTTTTTATCATGAAAAGATGTATTATAGCAAATT
This sequence comes from Oryctolagus cuniculus, assembly GCF_051225735.1. Taxonomy (NCBI): domain Eukaryota; kingdom Metazoa; phylum Chordata; class Mammalia; order Lagomorpha; family Leporidae; genus Oryctolagus; species Oryctolagus cuniculus. The sequence goes on along the minus strand of NC_142883.1, from coordinate 64,271,710 downwards.
CTTTCTCTGCATCTATTGATATAATCATATGGTTTTTTTTCTTCACATATTTATTGATATGCGTATGTTGAACTACCCCTGCATACCAGGGATAAATCACACTTGGTCTGGATGAATGATCTTTCTGATGTGTTATTGGATTCGATTAGCTAGTATTATGTTGAGGATCTTTGCATATATGTTAATCAGGGATATTGGTCTATAGTTCTCTTTTCTTGTTGTATGTACTTCTGGTTTTGGAACTAACGTGAGGCTGGATTCCCAAAAGGAATTTGGGAGGATTCCCTCCCTTTCAATTGTTTTGAATAGCTTGAGAAGAATTGGAATTAGTTATTCTTTAAAAGTTCGGTAGAATTCAGCAGTGAATCTGTCCTGTCCTGGGCTTTTCTTTGTTGGGAGAGTCTTTGTTACTGATTTAATATCCATCTTGGTTATTGGTCTGTTTAGGTTTTCTGTGTCTTCATGACTCAATCTTGGTAGATTGTATGTGTGCAGGAATCTATCCATTTTTTCTAGACCTTCCAATTTGTTGGCATATAACTGTTTGTAGTAATTTCTGGCAATTCTTTTTATTTTTGTGGTATCTGTTTTTACATTTCCTTTTTAATCTCTGATTTTATTTATTTGGGTCTTTTTCCTCTTTTTTTGGATAGTTTGGTCAGTGGTGTGTCAATTTTCTTTATTTTTTTTAGAAAAACAACTCTTTGTTTTACTGATCTTTTTTGTTTCAATGTTGTATATTTCTTCTCTAATTTTAATTATTTCTTTCCTCATACTAATTATGAATTTGGATTGTTGTTTTTCTAGATCCTTGAGATGCACTGATAGCTCATTTGTTTGATGACATTCCAATTTCTTGATGTAGGCACTAATTGCTATAAACTTCCCTCTTTAACACTGCTTTTGCTGTATCCCATAAGTTTTGATATCCTGATTTGTCATCTTCATTTGTTTCTAGGGATTTTTTTTATTTCTCTTTTGATTTCTTCTATGACTCACTGTTTGTTCAGGAGTGTGTTGTTCAGTCTCCATGTGTTTGTATATCTTCTAGAGATGCTTAAGTTTTTAATTTCCAGCTTCATTCCATTTTGGTCAGAGAAGATACATGGTATGATTTCAATTTTTTGAATTTGATGAGACTTGTTTTATGGCCTAGAATATGGTCTCTCCTAGAGAAAGTTTCCTCCATTGATGAAAAGAATGTGTATTCAACTGTGGGAGGAAATGTTCTGTAGATATCAGTTAGGTCCAGTTGGTCCATAGTATAGATTAGCTCTGTAGTTTCTTTGTTGATTTTCTGTCTTTTGATCTGTCCACTGATGAAAGTGGGGTGTTGAAGTCGCCCATTACTATTGTAATGGAGTCTATATCACTCTTTATATCCAATAACATTTACTTTAAATAGCCAGGCACCCAGTCATTGGGTGCCATATACATTTATTATAGTCACACCTTCTTGTTGAATAGACCACTTAATCATTACATAGTGCCTTTCTTCGTTTCTTTTAATAGTTTTTGTGTTGAAGTCTAGCTTGTGTGATATTAGGATCTGCCCATTATTCCTTTCCATTAGCATGGAATACCTTTTCCCAGTCTTTTGCTTTCAGTCTGTGTGTATCTTTGTTGGTGAAGTGTCTTTTTTTGTAGGCAGCAAATAGATGGCTCTTGTTTTTCAATCCACTCAGCCAGTCTGTATCTTTTAATCAGAAAATGTAGGCTATTTACATTCAAAATTATTACTGATAAGCAACAATTTGGTCCTACCACCTTTCCATGCATATTCCTATTGTTTACTTTGGATTTCCTTTGTACTTTTACTAGATTTTCTGCCTTTACATTCTTTCATAATGATGACTATCATTTCCTGCTTTTGTGTGTAGTACACACGTAAGAATCATTTGTAAGGCTGGACAAGTGGTGGCAAATTATTTCAATTTCTTTTTTAGAAGGTCTTTATTTCACCTTCATTTAGAAATAAGAACTTTGCTGGGCACAGTATTCTGGATTGACAGTTTCTTTTAATATTTGGACTACGTCTGTCCATTCTCTTCTAGCCTGTAGGTTTTCTGATAAGAAATCAGCTATTAGTCTAATTAAGGATCCTCTGAAGGTAATTTGGCATTTCTCTTGTGCACACTTTAGAATCTTTTCTTTATGTTTTACTGAAATGTGAAAGTTTGACTGTAATGTATCATGGCAAAGGTCTTTTCTGATCAAGTCTATTAGGAGTTCTATGTGCTTCCTGTACTTGGATGTCCTTTTATGCAAGTTTTCTGGTATTATTTCACTGACTAGGCCTTCTAATCCATTCTCTCTTTCCATGCCTTCAGGAACTTCTAAGACACATTTGTTGGGTCATTTGATAGTATCCCATAAATCTCCAACACTGTTTTCAGTGTTTTAGTTTTTCAGTTTTTAGCAGATTCAATAAAGTTCATAGATATGATTTTAAGAATTTAATGGTATTTCATTCCTCCTTCCCTTCCCCTCCCTCCTCCTTCTTTTTCCTTCCTTCCTTCCTTCCTCCCTCCCTCCCTTCCTTCCTCCCTCCCTCCCTCCCTCCCTCCCTCCCTCCCTCCCTTCCTTCCTTCCTTCCTTCCTTCCTTCCTTCCTTCCTTCCTTCCTTCCTTCTTCTTTCTTTCTTTCTTTCTTTCTTTCTTTCTTTCTTTCTTTCTTTCTTTCTTTCTTTCTTTCTTTTTCTTTCTTTCTTTCTTTCTTTCTTTCTTTCTTTCTTTCTTTCTTTCTTTCTTTCTCTTTCTTTCTTTCTTTCTTTCTTTCTTTCTTTCTTTCTTTCTTTCTTTCTTTCATTTTTGAGAAAACATATTTTAAATTTTCATGACAGTCAAGGGATTAATGCTCCACTTAATAAAGAGTTCAAGAAGTAAAAAGTCAAAAGGCCCTAGTTGAGTGTAAATACAGGCTAGAGCTATAAACAATAGTCAAACAGAAGAATGGCCATTTCATCCACATATAGCAAATTTCAAAGTTATCATGGGTCATTAAAAACTATAGTAGTCTAACATAGTTAATCATTGGTTTGACAAAGGTATAAAGCAAAGTTTGACAAAACCATATTTGCAGCTATACTGATACACATAGGCAAAGTATTGTGTATTTCTTCGAGGATGAAACAAATTATGACATTAGTACTGCCCTCTATGGACTTATGATCCACATGTGAAGATAAGAGGAAGAAATATTACAGAAGTAGGGTTCTAGGGTAAGGGTATCAACAGGAAAGATCAATATACTGATACTCAAAACATTTCAAAATATAGCATATACGTATGTGTTCTTCAGAGTCTATGTTATGGTTCTTATCTTGGCAGGTTTGCAAAATTAATCCTTGTTAATGCCCCAAATATGTTATTAATCAGATATATGACATACTGTATAATACCCAAGAGCCTGCTTGATATAAACAGAATGAAAATATAGCTATTGGGCTGCCAACTCACCATGTAGACCTGAGCGGTGGATAAGTTTCCTGGATGCATTTTGCTTGGGCGGGTTCCATGATAAACGTGATACTAGGATTACGGAATCAGCCAGGTGACCAAGAAGTATTCAGTACAGCAGTTAAGATGCCACTTGAGGGGGCTGGCACTGTGACATGGCTGGTAAAGATGCTGCCTGCAGTGTTTGCATCCCATATGGACAACTGCTTGAGTCCTGGGTGCTACACTTCTGATCCAGCTCTTTGCTAATGTGCATGCCTAGGAAAGCAGCAGGAGATGGTCCAAGTCATTGGGCTCCTGCACCCACATGGGATACCCAGAGGAAACTCCTGGCTCCTGACTTCAGATCAGCCCAGCTCTGGACATTGCAGCTGTTTGGGAAGTAAAACAGCAGATAGAGGGTTTCTCTCTCTCTCTCTCTCTCTCTCTCTCTCTCTGCCTTTCAAATAAATAAATATATAAATAAATAAATCTTTTACAGCTATCTTCTAATATACACCCTAGGAGCCACCAGGTAATGACTCAAGTATGTGGGTTCCTGCCCCCTACATGGGAAACCCAGATTGAGCTTCTGGTTCCTTGCTTTGACTTGTCCCAGCCCCGGCTGCAGAGATGGAAGATTCTCTCTCTCTTTCTCTCTCTCAAATAAATAAAAGTAAATAAATTTAAGAATAATGAAAAATGTATGTTTAAATTTGAGTGGAACCTATATCAAATAGACAGATGGAATCATCCCTTTTTTTAAAAAAAAGATTTATTTATTTATTTGAAAGTCAGAGTTACACAGAGAGAGGAGAGGCAGAGAGAGAGAGGTCTTCCATCCGACGGTTCACTCCCCAGTTGGCTGCAACGGCCAGAGCTGTGCTGATCTGAAGACAGGAGCCAGGAGCTTCTTCCAGGTCGCCCACTCAGGTGCAGGGGCCCAAGGACTTGGCCCATCTTCTACTGCTTTCCCAGGCCATAGCAGAGAGCTGGATCGGAAGAGGAGCAGCCGGGACTAGGACTGGTGCCCATATGGGATGCTGGCGCTTCAGGCCAGGGCGTTAACCCACTGTGCCACAGCACAGGCCCCAGATGGAGTTACCTCTAACTTCATAATACCCATTTCAGAAATTGCATATTTACATCTTCTGTTTTCATTACTCATGTCTTAGATCGGGATTTGATTTATCTCAGACTTCTCTCTTTTATGTACCATTTCTGATAAACTCCACTGCTAATTGACATATTCTTTGCATCTTGAAAATAATATATTATGAAATTGCATATGATTATATAAGTATATATGTGGAATTTATGTAATCAATATAATAGTGAAATGAATTTATATGCAACCACAAATAGCACAAGTCACAGAGAATCACCATCTCTCAAGCCTCCTGAGAGCTAATCTATTACTCCATATCTTATAACTTCTATCTTGAATAGTGTCCTGAATGCAAACACAAACACACACTTTATGTAGTTTCTCATGTTTTAAATTATATAAAATGAATGATATTATTTGTAATTTTGTGACTTTGTTTGGTAAACATGTCATTATATATAACAAGAATTCATTCATTTCATACTGTATTGCTCATTATATGAACATTCCACAATTTATTTATCTGTTCCATTGTTCATGGGCTTTTGGGTTACTTCTAGGGATTTTTTTTGTCACACCAAATAATGCTGCATAATATTCTTGTACATTTCTTTTGCTGTATATGTGCAAAGTTTCTCTAGAATGCGTATTTAAAGGAAGAATTATTGGGTCTTAAGGTATGCACAGCTTCAATTGTATTAGATTTTGCCAAGTTGTTTTTTAAAGTGTTATACCAATTTACATTCTTATCATAGAGTAGAAAAGCTCTAATTGCTTTAGCTCCTTACCAACACTCGGCATTTTCAGACTTCTTAATTTTTGCCAATCTGGAGAATGTTAAGTAGAATCTCGTTGTGACTTTAGTTTTCATTTATCTGATTACTAATTGGATTGAGTACCATTTCAATATATTCACTAACCATTTATGCTTCATGTATAAATATCTGTTTATTCTTTTGAAAATATTTGATTAGTTTGTTTCTTTTTCCTTATCTATGTGTAAAACTATTTTATAGCAATCCTTTGGCAACTGCTTGTTTTACAAATATCTTTTCCCAGCTTGTTGCTCTTTGCTTTCTTGATATTATTAAAATTTTATTTTATAGAATAAATTTTTATAAATGGGATGTTCTAAAAGTGATTAATCTTTCTGCTTGTGATTTTTACTATTTTTATCTTGCAACAAAATAATTGAAATTGCTGTACAGTTGGGTAAATATAAATATATTAACAATATTTATTAATTTCAAATATATATTAATTTTAAGACAAAAATAGGTGAAGATGAGCAGAGAGAAAAATAGAGGTAGGAAAAGGTAAGAGAATATCCTGATAAGGTTTTAAATGCTAAAAAAGGTTGAACAGGATTAACATTTTCAACTGGCAAATCAAGAAGTCTTTATCTCTCCTTAACTCTAAGCCTGCCTGGTATTGATCCAATTCCAATGCTCTCCACTACCTTAAAAAGATGCCATCCAATAGAGGAGAAAAAAGGTTCTCAGAGACCATGATACTGAAATTATTTCACATTATATGTGATAATTCATTGTCCTTATGAATAGAAGCTCTATTTCTTAAAATATGCCAAGCCAGCACATCTCCATCTCCTCTCAGAGCAGACATGACATATAGGTACCATAAATATAAGATACATATATGGTAGGGATTCCTTTTACAATTTTATTATATTATTTTTTAAAGTTAAAAATATTAACAATGAATGTACATATTTATAGGGTAAAGTGCGATGTATTCAATACATGCATACAACATATACCGATCAAGTCAGCATAACAAACATTTCCTCTTTTGCCATTATTTTAGGATGAGAGCCTTATAGTTCCTCTCTTCTTTTGCTCTGAAAACATATACTAGGTTTTTGTGACCTATAGTCACCCCACTGTGCTGTGTAACACCAGGAACTTATTTATTCCTTTGATGTTACTCTGATTTGGTACCCATTATCCAACCCCACTCTATCTTCCCTACCCACCCCCCAGCCTCTAGTAATTACTATTCTGTGTTCGTATTGAGTTTTTGAAGTTTTCACATATGATATGAGAACATGTAGTATTTCCCTTTCTGGGAATATTTATTTTGCTTAATATAATGCCCTTCAACTCCATCTAATCTGCCACAAATGACAGGATTTATTTTATGGCTGAATAACATTCCATTGTGCATCTACACCACCTTTCTTTATCCATTCATCTGTTGATGGACACTTTGGCTGATTCTGTACCTTCACTCCTGTGAATAGTGCTGCAATAAATGTGGTACAGGTATCTCTTGGATGTAATGATTCATACCTTTTGAATATATACCCTGTGGTGAGATTGCTGAATCATGTAATAGTTCTAGTTCTACTTTTTATAAGGAATCTTCATACTGTTTTAAGAGTGCCCATTTCTCCCCATCCCCACCAGCATTTGTGATTTTATGTATTTTTGATAATAGCCATTATATCAGAGATGGGTGATATCTCATTGTGGCTTATTTTGAGTTTTCCTGATGCCTAGTGATAAGGAGCTTTTATTCATATACTTGATGGCCATTTGTATTTCTTTTGAGAAATGTCTATTCAGGTCATTTGCCTTCTTCTTAACTGGATTCATTGTTTATTTGTTGTTGAGTTTTTTGAATTCCTGATATATTCTGGATATTAATCATTTGTCAGATAAGTAGCTTGCAAATATCTTCTTCCATTATGCTGATTGCTTTTTCACTACGTTGATTGATTCCCTAGTTGTGCAAAATTTTAGTTTGATATAATTCCATTTGTCTAGTTTTACTGTTGTTGCTTTTGCTTTTGGGGTCTTATTAAAAAAATCATTGCCTACACCAATATCTTGAAATGTTTCTGCTGTTTTCTTCTAGAAATTTCATGGTTTCAGGTCTTACATTTAGGTTTTCTATCCATCCTGAGTTGATTTGGGTGTATGGTGAGAAGTAGGGAACTAATTTCATTTTTTCTACATATTTATATCTAGTTTTGCCACCACCATTTATTGAAGATACTATGCTTTTTTTTTTAAGATTTATTTATTTATTTGAAAGTCAGAGCTACACAGAGAGAGAAGGAAAGGCAGAGAGAGAGGTCTTCCGTATGCTGACTCACTCTCCAGTTGGCTGCAATGACCAGAGCTGTGCTGATCAGAAGCCAGGAGCTTCCTCCAGGTCTCCCACACAGGTGCAGGGGCCCAAGGACTTGGGCCATCTTCTACTGCTTCCCAGGCCATAGCAGAGAGCTGGATCGGAAGTGGAACAGCAGGGTCTTGAACTGGCATCCATATGGGATGCCAGCACTGTAGGCGGTGGCTTTACCCACTACGCCACAGCGGTGCCCCTGAAGATACTATGCTGCTTACAGTGTATGTTATTGGCATCTTTGTCAATAATTAGTTGCCTGTATGTACATGAATTAATTTCTGTGTTCTATTTTTCTGTTTCATTGGCTTATGCGTTGGTCTTAATGCCAGTACAGAGTGTTTTCATGACTATAGCTTTGTAGTATATTTTGAAGTCATGTTTTATGATGTCTCTCTCCCCCCCCGCTCTCTAATGTTTTCATATATCTTGACATATAATTTTTATATATTCTTTTTTATATCTATCTATATATATAAATCATTTTTTTTTCTTGCTGAGGATCACTTTGGTTATTCTGGCTCTTTTGTGATGCCATATGAATTTTACAACTGCTTTTCATATTTCTGTAAAGAATGTCATTGGCAGGGCCAGCGCTGTGGCATAGTGGGTAAAGCTGCCACTTGCAGTGCCGGCATCCCATATGGGTGCCGGTTCTTGTCCTGACTGCTCCACTTCGATCCAGCTCTCTGCTGTGGCCTGGGAAAGCAGTAGAAGATGGCCCAAGCCCTTGGGCCCCTGCACCTGTATGGGAGACCCGGAAGAAGCTCCTGGCTCCTGGCTCCTGGCTTTGGATTGGCGCAGCTCTGGCCAGTTGTGGCCAGTTGGGGAGTGAACCATCAGATGAAGATCTCTCTCTCTCTCTCTCTCTCTCTCTCTCTCTCTGCCTCTCCTTCTCTCTCTGTGTAACTCAGACTGTCAAATAAAAAAAAGAATGTCATTGGCACTTTGATGGACAATTGTATTGAATCTGTAGATTGCTGTATGTGTTAATACGGACATGCTAACTAATAATTTTTCCAATCCATTAACATGGAATATCATTCTACTTTTTAATGTGTCTTTCATGATTTTTTTCATCAGTGTTTCATACTTTTCATTGTAGAGCTCTTTCACTTTTTTGGTTAAATTTATTCCTAAATATTTTTTTTTAGTTATTGTAAATGGCATTGCCTTTCTTGATTTCCCTCTCAGTGGGGTCATTATTGGTACATAAAAATTCTACCTTTTTTTTCAATGTTGATTTTGTATCCTGTTACTTTCCTGAATTTATGTATCAGTTCTAACAGCTTTTTGGTGGAGTGTTTAGGTGTTTCCATGTATAAAATCATGTCGTCTGAAAACATGGGTATTTTTCTCCTTTCCAGTTTGGATGCCCTTTATTTCTTCCTCTTCGCTATTGCTATTTATTATACTCCCAACACTATATTGAGTAAATGTGGTACATGTGGACATCTTTGCCTTGTTCTAGATCTTAAGAGAAACACTTTTAGCTTTTACCCATTCAGTATGATGTTGGCTGTAGGTGTGTCATATAACCTTTATTATAAATAGTGGAAAATTTAGCCATATGATTACTTGTTTGATCAGGTAAAGAAGAAGTGGGTGGAATCTCCATCAACAGAGCTTTTAAAAAGTAAATGTATCTTTCCTAGACCAACTTATCACCCCACACACAGGCCTGTGCAGCTATAGCACATGCTATCAATTACTTTTTACTTGTTGAACTCTATTTAGTGGAGTATTAAACCTTTGACTAAGATATAAATTGAAAATGTTATCTCAAAAATTAAAAGGGAGAGAGAGAGAAGGGGGGAGAGAGAGAGCGAGAGAGTAAGAGAGAGAGAGGAAAGGGAAGAGGAAGGGAAGTATCGTTATATTCTTAGGATGGTACCTAGGAACTACATTGAATCTGTTCTCTTTGTATGAATTTCACACTAACATAAGAATTGATGAGAATTCTGTTGTAATTATCATGCATCTACTGTGACCCTGAGAATCTAGTGTATTAATAAATTCCTTTAATTAAAAAATCAATCAAAATAAAATGTGCCACCACTGGCTGCACCACTTGCCACAACATTCTAGACTACTTTGAGCCACTTAAGAAGCCAGATAGATGGATTATACAGGATCTGGGGTCATCTTTACTGCTGAAATTTCATTCGTATTTGACACTAACAGGATTATTTTGTGAGACTGAAAATAAAACATGCATTTGTGAACACAAAGTGAAAGAATTAAATGGCTGTATAATGCAAATAAAAAAGAGAATTTAGAAGGTGTGAATTCTAATTCTACCTCTCAAGCTTACTACATCATCTTAGACAAGTTACTCTGATTTTGCTAGCTCCAGTTTTCTCTTCAGCAGACTTCAAAGACTATTATAGTGCTGTGTAAACTTCAAGTAGTCCAATAAATATGGGTTGTTATTCTTGAATAAATGCCTTCATTTTCACAATCACATGAGACTGAAAAATAGCCTCCTTAATCATCTTCTCAATTCTAAGAAGATAATTATAATTGGTATTCAGCATTTCATATTACTTAGGAAAATGTATTTTTCAGTGATGATAAATAGTATGAAAGTAGTTCAAAAAGTTTGTGGAGAATTGAAACTAAAAGATAAGTTCATGTTGATGCAAAAATTTTAAAATTCTGTGTATGTTTTTTCATAATATACATTTTCATGAACTTTTGGAAGACTCCTTGTATGGATTTCAAACTTTTTGGTAGCATCATAAACTTATCTTTTAATCCAATTTTCAGTGAACTTTTTGAATCCTCTTGTATATCCAAAACACACATAGGTGGAGAAAACAACATGCTGCTGTTTTACATATGGGCAATTGTTTTATGAGCTTCTGGAAAGAAAGAAAATTCATTTGACTTTTAATTTACTAACTTTAATAATTATAAGCATGTGTAATAGTCATGCCAAATAATAGATAAATTGTTAAATATGAATAGTAGGCTAATGCTGCTGACACAAATAGAAGGTGTTCTTGTCAGAAAAAATATTTTAAAGGGAGTTATAGATAATTTAATATAAACACAAGACCGAGTCTGTGGAAATAACTGAGTTGTGTTTGCTTCTTGAACAGTACATTGAAGATATAATCAACTAAAATAAAATAATTGAGTAACCATTTATCTTTTACCTTTTAAGGAAAATTATTTTTGTTACATTTTTCAATGCTTTGAAAATAAGGCCAAATATTATTTCTTTTTTTTTAAAAATTTTTTTTTGACAGGCAGAGTGGACAGTGAGAGAGAGAGACAGAGAGAAAGGTCTTCCTTTGCCGTTGGTTCACCCTCCAATGGCCGCCGTGGCCGGCGTGCTGCAGCCGGCGCACCGCGCTGATCCAATGGCAGGAGCCAGGTGCTTCTCCTGGTCTCCCACGGGGTGCAGGGCCCAAGCACCTGGGCCATCCTCCACTGCACTCCCTGGCCACAGCAGAGAGCTGGCCTGGAAGAGGGGCAACCGGGACAGAATCCGGCGCCCCGACCGGGACTAGAACTCAGTGTGCCGGCGCCGCAAGGCGGAGGATTAGCCTAGTGAGCCGCGGTGCCGGCCCCAAATAATATTTAAAAACTACCTTAGTATTTAACCAAATACTAGGCAAATCGAGTTTCACAGGATTCTATCATATAATTATAAAATAAGCTTTTCTATATATTTATAGTATACCATATAGAAAAGATGAATGTACTTCTCAATATCAGAGGGTAGGCTGGGAGATATCAGTATGTTCCTAAATCTGTATATATGAATTGCATGAAATTTGTTTACTTTAAATAAATTTAAAAAACAAGTAAAAAGAATTTTAAGGAAAAAATATCCTGACTACAAAGTTGCATGAATATAAATAAGAATGAAAAATGAAATCTGAATAGTGGGTGACAAATCATTTTCTTGGGTCTCCAGAAGCCACTTAAATATTAACAGTTTGCCATGATTAACCTTTTGTTACATTAGAATACCAACAATAATCTTGCTGTGCATTTTAGACCCCTTGATTCTGTTGTGTTGAGTAGATACATTATTCCTAAGAGTATGTCCTTTCACGTTGAAATTTCAGCTTCTTGGGCCAGGATTACATATTCCTACTTTGCAATTTTTTCTGGCAGTTCATTCTGTTCCCAGTGTATTCTCATCACCAAAGACCCATGGCTCTTGGGCACTCGATTTTTCATTGGTTACTCCAGATTCCCTCTCCACCCTTCATCCTGCTCTATGACTCTCAAGACTGATGTTCCTAGATTGTGCGATTTAGGCTTCATTTATATCTGCCTTTCAGTTGACTTCAGCCAATAGGCAGCACCAGTTGGGCAGTTGAGAAGGAAGGAGAAGTTGGAATATTTATTCTACTAGCTCTCTTCCAACTGAGTAGAAGTTTGGTAGTGACTTTTTTCTGTTGAAGGCCTCAGTTCTCGGATGATGGGTTTACCCTGCAGCTATAGCTCCTTTAGTTTCCAGTAATGCCTTTCCACTTCTGTGCTCTCAGGCCTAGAATGTTAACAGCTCCTTGCTGTTGTTGGCCCCTGGGTATTTTATTCTCCCTAGTTGGCTTCCCTTAATTCTGACAACAAATTTAGTAAATAGTCCCTTTAGTAAACCCTTTCCATTTGAATATGCCCTTTGTTTCCAGACCTGTAACGTATATGCCCACTATTCCCCATGGACTCATTTTCGAACTCCTGTCTGATCTTTAACACCCTTTGCTTCTTCACCTTTCTGTTTTGCAAGCTGTGAGCCAACATTTCTTTCTCCTCTTCTATATGACCTCTAGCACACACTTTCTCTGCTTTATTGTGACTTTGTACTTCATTTTAAACTCACATATAATTATTTACTTAGGTGTAAAGCATATTTCACCTAAAGATAACACAGAAATCCAATCTTCATACTTCTTATAGCTTCCGAGTCAGGGAGAGGCACTAGTTAGGCCCTGGTTTTGAGATTTCAATGTGTTTTCCTGATTGTTTCTCGTCCTTGGCAGCCTCTCATAATTTCTTTCAATCTTAATTCATGTATTCACCTTTATCTTTCTCCTGGCCCCAATTCTTATAACCTTTTGAGTCCCAAGCTCCCGCTTAAGCTACTAATTTAGATTGTTGATGACAAATCAAAGGACGATGAGTTTATGAGTCTGAACATCCTTTGTTTGCTCAATATAACAAAGTCTGAATCTTCTACCCTTCAGGGCACAATACAGAACTTATCTAATTTTTTTTTTGACTGATCAAAAAAAGGAGGTCAATGTACTTGGAAAGCGCTATCATGTTTACTTAAACTAAACACTGATGTTAGTTCCGTCACTGTATTCAAAGTATTAAAGTGAGGGATGCTCAAGGGTGGTTCAGTACATGAGACTGTTGGAAAAGGAAAAGGAAAAAAAAATAAGGCTATAATGAATTTCTATAACTTGAATCTACTTTTGCTTCAATCTTCAATCTATTAAGTGCTGTCTCATTTTGTATCCCCCAGGGCCAGCTTGGATTCTTCAAGACAAAGCCAGAACACATTCCAGCAATGAAGATAGAGAAGAGGATATCTTTGCTCCCATTAAAAGTATCCAATTTTATTGTGCAGGTAGTAAGTTTAATAGGCAATACATCCCTCTATAGAAGAGGAGAGAGGTCAGAGGTAGCACAGCCCTATTTAGATCTGCGGAGTGGGTGGCCAAGATCTGACCCTATTCCAAGGTCACCCTGATTATGAAGGACATGAGATTTGTTTCTGGTGCAGCAGGTTTTGTTAGAGTAAGCACGAACTCTAGATTAGGAAAGCTTTGTCTTTGAATCTTGTTTCCACCATTTACTAGGGCCAGGAGTCCTGAACTAAACCATCAATAGAACCAAGTTTCTAGGCACTGTAGATCTGCTGAACTCCATTGAAAAATATTTTTATTGAGTACCTACTATGTCCCAGGCCTTACTCTAAGCATGAAGGATATTAAAAATGGAGGTAATATGAAGTCCTTACCTACACAGGATTCATCATGACTTTGCAGTCCAACCTTCTCTCCAGCCGTCAACTCACCCTAAAAGGCGTAGATGGCACATTGCCTCGCCTGTGACTATAAGCAATCATGAAAAATGCACTAATTAAATGTCTCCATAATGACTGTGTGATTCAGGAATGGCCCAATGCCAATGCCTTAAAAAGTCTGTTCTGTGCTCCAAATGCCACTCTTTTCCTGAAGCTAATGGATAAAGTGACCAGCACATACACTTAAAATTGATTGTTTTCTTTAGATTTAATCAAGTCCTGCTCTCCTCCTCCTTTGAAAATGTTAATACTTTCTTTCTACTTCAGGCACTACACCTTAACAGAGAAGAATTAAATTTTCTCCTCTGACTTTTAATTATCCTCTGACAGCTTTGAGAAATGGCATGAGTAACATAAATCAGAAACGCCAGTTGACTTTGGAATGCATCCTGCATGCTTTTGCAACAGATTTTTTGAGTTATGTTGTGAACAAATATTAACGTTAATTTGTGTCTCCTTAGCAGACACCAGCAGGTGAGCAGAAAATGGAAAGAGGTCCTTCATGAATGCATTCCATGATGGGGGACGTTCCAGGTCTAACAACGCCATGAACATGATTGGCGAGTAGACAAAAGAAGAGGTCATTGAATATTTCTTAAGAATATCATTCTAGGTGATATATGCTAAGCGGTACCTCAGACATTTCCTCAACTGATATCCAATCCATATCAGTGCTTCTCGAAGTATCTGTAGGAAAGGAACCCATTTTTTTAAAGATAATTTCTAACCTAAATGTTTCTAAATGCTAACTCTCAGTTTCTGTGTTTTTCATAGCCCAGTAACATCCAACTAACACTCGTCCAGGAAAACACCTTTTGTCTTATTCTACTATCTTGTTTATTTATTTATTTTAAATTTTGTTTAAGGACCACAACTTCATGCATTTAATATATACGAATTTGGGAACATGGTGATTCTTACCCCGCCCCCCATGATCCCACCCTTCTTCCTCCTCCCTCTTCCTTTCCCATTCTTATTTTTCACAGAGATCAATTTTCAGTTAATTTTATACTCATAAGATTAACCCTACACTAGGTAGGAAAATACCTTTTGAGTAGCCCTGTTCAATATAACTAATAATTACCATTTAGGAGACAGAATATCACACATCTTATAAACATCATAATGTAATCTTCACAACAACACTATGAGGCAATTCTTTCCATTTTGCAGATGAAAAATAATTTTCTGAGAGTCATAAAATTAGTCAGATGTAGGGCATTCCATCCTGACTCAAATCATCACCTTTTAAGACTCAGCAAGTAGCAAGGATGAATAGTCCCGAATGTGCAGGGTTATGACAGAAGAATGACCTTGGGCACAATCAGATCTGAGAGTGTAAGGTAAAAAATTAATGCTGAAAGCAAAAGATCAAGAGAATGTGGTCAGCCATGAGTCAGGTACTGGGTAATTGAAGCTAAGTATGATTAAAACTGATTTGGCTGCTGGATCATGGAGTAAGCCTGATGAGCCACTACCCCAATAAGGGATTTTGCTTTTGTTAAGTGTCTTTTCTTCCTAAGGGAATCAAACATATCAATAGCTTTCATCTGAATTCACCACTATCTTGCAATGTACCATCTGAGCTTCACTATACCTCGGTGGTCTTGATTATTTTAAGGTGAGAGAGTCATCAATTACTATGCATAAAGCTTTAGTGTACATGGCAAAAGGAGAGATACATCCTTTGGCAAGATTTGAGGCTCAATTACAGGACTTTCATCCTCAGGGAAAACAAATGATATGCCATTCGGAGTCATTAAAGTCAAGGATTTCACTCCTCCTCATTAGAACCTTCTGTTCATAAGGAAGCACATCATTTGAGACCAATCAAATTGGGAGGGGATTGCCCCCATAGGCTAGGAGGTGGGCGTAGCATGATTGCTAAACTACTTGTCGGGAGAGAAGACTTCTGCCAAGTAAGTAGATCGTGGGGAAACCCACTTGAAATAACATGGCATCTTCGGGCTGGATAAGTCCCCTGGAAGCAGGCTAATAATGGAAACTCACATTGGAAGCCAAAATCAGGGGACAGATACAGGATGGAAAATGAAATAGGAGAAACTCAAAGTATGCATGTGAAAGCAGGGATGTAAAGCCAAAAGAAGAACCAAGAAAAGAAGAGTCTCTGAACAGGGAAAACTCAATAGAGGCCAAAGTGTGTCCAAGCTCTAAGGGTTGGCAGAAGATCAGGCAAATAATATACTGAAATTCTACAAAATGCATAAACACAACATACATCCACATACCCACAAGAAGTCAGTTGCCTATTTTCATGCCACCCACAGATGATCATTTCAGTGGGTTTTCTATGCATTGTTTGAGTTTGAGAATGACAAAACCGGGTTCCTAACTGTGCTCTGAATAGTGTATTGCCAGAGGGAGGGGGAAATACAAGGACTCTGAAAATAGAGACAGTTCACTATGACCCAGAGAGAACTTGTTCTTCAGAGCCATACAGGTGCAGCACAGATATCTCAGAAGTTTTCTGGGGGGCAGAATCGTATGTACAGTCAAGTGGTCAGGGTTAAAGGCCCCCCAAGCTGGCATCAGTCCAGTAGTTCACCTTTATATGGTTGATATAGTCTTTTCTGGGTTAATATTTGATTTTTAAAAAGGCTCTGCTTTTTGTAAACGGGGAAAATAAAAAGATTGAAAGTCATTGCTCTAATCCCAAGTAATCATTTTGCAGATAAGGAAACTGAGGTTCCCAGTGATGAGAGAACATCTGAAATGTCCCATGGCCAGGTATGTCAGTTGTAAGATGATTTCTTGCTTCCCTGTTTCTTTTGTGACATTTCCCTTGAATTTGCTGATCCTTTTACATTCTCTTTAGAATAGGCCTCCTCTTTTTCAGAAAATACCTGTTGTTAGCTCAGGATTATACAGCAGTGTGGGTAATCAACAGTCTATGTTTTCCTAGGACTAAGAGTTTGTCCTTGACTGTAGGATTTTTAGTGCTGAAATTGAGAAAGTCCTAAGCAAATCAAAATGCCTTGTCACCTTATCAAGAAGGGCCCAATTTCCGTATCTTTCCTTATCAACAACTATGCGTTTGTTGTTGGAATCCTGAGTAAGTTTCACTTTAGGTTTCTGACTCAGAGTTCTTAAACCTCTAGAGCCTAATATTTGAGCATGGCTCCCAATTTCTGCTTCCTGACCCCATGGTTTCTGATTCATATCTATGTAGACCCTGTCTATCTGCTTACTTCTTTGTCATGGACAACACCCTCTAACTAGCCTTCGGTATTTTCCTCCTGGAATATGAACACATGAGGTCGTTGATGATATCACTTGCCTCCATACAGACTGAAGTTAACTATTTGGATAGTTTATAAATCAGTCCTACCTAATTTGTAGCACATTCTGCTAACTCTTAGACCAATAATCAGACTTGTGCCAGAGTTTTTACCAATCATCATTTTTCTTCACTTCCAACAGCTTTGGAAAACAAAATATATCAGCTGCTAGATGTCAACTACACTTGTATATTTTATGCCTTATCCAGTCCATAAACTGAGTGCCCCAACCTGACAGATGAGCCAGGGGATAAATTGTTTTTGGTGAGCTCCATTTATCAAATAGTTAGAAAAGTCTTTTTGGACTGCTGCTGCTCAGTTTATCTAGATTATTATCACAATTTACTTTACCGTAAGTAAACTTCCTGCATATCCCTCAAAGGTTTTATTTAGTAACCCACACATGGGATTTTAGAGTCTCATTTGACAAGATCTTGGCCAAAGTGTGGCTGTTACGTCACTCAGCATTTGGCCTGTGGGGAGAGCCTGGTGGCCTTTGCTCTGTTCATCTGCCCACTCGGATCTATTCTAGGTTTACATCATAGATTCTGATCTGAACTATTTTTCAGAGTCCCAGACAGGTTCTTTTTTTTTTTTTTTTTCAAAAACAAAAACAAAATAAAACAGTTTGCCTCAACTCTGTGTTTCTCTTGCTCTCTCTAGCCACAGTGACGGCACTCAGGCCTAAGTGTTCAAGGGATGTGGTTAGAGACTCAAAATGGCATTGATCTCCATGCCGTACAGCATTCAAGTTTAGCTGTCATGCGAAAGATAATGGTTATTTTGTTCCCATTCAGTAAATATCATTTTCTATAGTAGCTATATCAATGGAAGAAAGATTGGAGTGGTAAGGTTCTGGCAATTTTGAAACACAATTTAGGATTGTCGATTATAGTATTGTCTCTTGGCACTCCCCAGATACCACATATGCTTTCCTACAGAGAAGGAAACTGAAACACAGAGAGATGGAAGTGGTGACCCTCTACTCTAGATGCGCATTCAGTTCATCTGGGAACTTTAGAAAAGGAGGAGGTCTGGCTCAGAGCTGGTCTGAGTGGTTGGGGGTGGAGCCTGGCATTGATGGTGCTTAAAAGCCCTCCAAGTGGTTCTCATGTACAATTTTATTTTTTTTTCTATTTTTTTTTCTATTTTTTTTTTATTTTTGACAGGCAGAGTGGACAGTGAGAGAGAGAGACAGAGAGAGAAAGGTCTTCCTTTGCCGTTGGTTCACCCTCCAATGGCCGCCGCTGCAGCCGGCGCATCGCGCTGATCCGATGGCAGGAGCCAGGTACTTCTCCTGGTCTCCCATGGGGTGCAGGGTCCAAGCACCTGGGCCATCCTCCACTGCACTCCCTGGCCACAGCAGAGAGCTGGACTGGAAGAGGGGCAACCGGGACAGAATCCGGCGCCCCAACCGGGACTAGAACCCGGTGTGCCGGCGCCGCAAGGCGGAGGATTAGCCTATTGAGCCACGGCGCCGGCCCTCATGTACAATTTTAAAGCCATGCTCTGTTCAGTGGCCAAGTAGGGTGTAGAGCAAGGAAATGCGAGTCGAGACAGAGATTTATCTACTGCCCTATGCTGACACCTTGCAGAATGCTGGCTATTGGTAGGGAAAAGAGCACAGAATGGTAAGTTAGGACTACCCTGCAGAGGGATTGTGTTGTAACAAGCGGTGCTTGACTAAAAGGGAGAATGCTAGTCCCATCTCAGTCAAGTGCGAACATTTCTCAGGAGGCAGAGGAGACACAAGGTCATGCTGACACACTTCATGAACTCAGCTTGGACCTCACTAGGGTCTTCTCCAATAATAGTACCCTCTGAAAAAGGGAAAGAAGTCCTTCAGCAAGCGGGTTGACAGCAGAACTTCTTCAGGAGACAGCTGCTTGAAATCCTCTTCAGAGAATTCAAATAATCAGAACATTCCTGCATACTCCTTAAGTCAACATCATTTATTCTCTTTGCCACCCTACACTCTGAGCCCAACAGACAGTTGAGTAATCACTGAAGAAACTGCCTTGTCTGCAGTGCTTGACATATAATTGATCCTCATTATTTGAGGATTCTGTATTTGGGAATCCACTAGTCACTGAAATTTATTTGTAATCTCAAGATCTATATCCAGAGCATTTTCACGCTCATTCATGGACATGAGCAGAGTGATGGAAAACTTTATTATGCTGGTGTTCTCACATGCTGTCAACTGACCTTCATGTTTCAGTTCTCAAATTGTAACAAAGTGTCATTTTTGGTGATTGTCTTGGTAATTTCACTGTTTAAAATGAGTCCCAAGTATAGTGCTGAAGTGCTATCTAGGGTCCCTGAGTACAAGAAGTTTGCCACATGCCTTATGGTGAGTATACAGACATTAGATCAAGTTTGTTCAGGCATGAGTGATAGTACTGTTGGCCGTGATTTCCATGCTAATGAATCAATAGGGTATAGTAAACAATATGTTTATAAATAGAAACACACATACATTAGTGTTATATATTAATTACCTGATGAAAATGTGAGCAGAGGCTCATAGGAACCTAACCCTCTGTTTCCCATAGGAGCAGTGGTCAAGTATTTGACAATTCAATGTTCACAGTGACTTACAGAATATAACCACCACAATGAGAATCGACCATATCTGGTACATGCTTAGTAAATACTTATTAACCAAGTGAGAGACTGAATACAAACCTCACATTTGTTTATTTTACATGTACAAATCATTTTTGTGTGTGTTTCTCTTGGATTCTGTGTTGATGCTTGGACTCAAACTCTGCCCCAGAGAGTTAGCTGTTAATTGAGTGGCAACAATAAATCAGGCATTTCACATATCAATTTTTATTTAGCCCTCGTGTTAGTCCTATGAGGCAAAGGTTTATCTTCTTTATTTCACAGAAAAGGTAACTGAGGCCCAAAGAATTGGTCAAAATCCCTCAGCTAAAGAAAACGGTGAGTATGTATTTGATTCAGGCAGCCAGGGTATTATTAGTGGTTCAACTGGACACAGTTTATATATTGAAATTCTAATCTCCAACTACTAAGAATGTGATGTATTTGGAGAAGGGGTTTTTAAAGGTTCGATGAGATCACTGCCATGGGGCTTAGTGCATTCCAACTGGCAGAGCTTAGAAGAAAAGGAGCTGAGGACACATAGAGGGACAACTATGAGGACACAAGGAGAAGATGGCATCTATAAACCAAGGAGAGGCCTCAGGAGGCCAACTCTGCCTGTACCTTGATCTTGTGGGCTCTACAACTGTAAGCAAAGACATTTTTGTTTAAGCTACCTCGACTGTGGATTTCTTGCTATGGCTGCCTGAGCAAACTAAGATAACTACAATCATGATGCCTGGCTGATAAATCAGTCATGGCCCTGCCTCCAAATCTCTCAGAGTCTAGCCACTTGTCATCATCCACAGGAGACAGTTTTCTCCAAGGAGGGAACAGTATAATTACAAACGAGGTTATGGCTAAATCTGGAATTCTGGAACTGACTACAAGGAAGGAGCAACTGAGAAAAGGTGCTGGATCTTGGGCCAATGCCAAGTAGAGCATGAAGGTGGCCAAGCCAGAACAAAGCACTAGGAGGGGTGCCAAATAACAGAATTACTAACACAGCAGGAGGCAGTTGTGCTGGATTCAAAAAAATGAGCCAGCCAAGAAGGAGGATCAGGTCAGAAAGGCGAACACATAAAAGGCAAAGCCAAAAGGCATTAGGCATCAGGAAAGCGATCATGAGGACTGCCTTCTGCAGCTTTAGCCCACCTGAGACCCTGGAAGACATAGCATATGGCTTTAAAAGCTTGAACTCATTTCCCTTTCACGTTCCTTTATCTAGACTAGATTTTTCAAAAAACTGCAGTGAAGTTGAATTCTGATATCCCCATCAAAATCTGGTTGAGTGGCACCTTGATCATGAATGACTGTATCATGTTGGGATTCCCAAAAACAGATTCTTAGAGGAAGATTCTGAAATGCAGTAGTCTTTAATTTTAATAACAGGATAAATCCTTATTATTTTTACCTTTTCTATACTATCCTGGGAATTTTTACATACTTTATTTTCTTTCATACATTTTGAAAATGATTTTATCAATTCAACAAGAATTTTGACTTAAATTGTATTAAATGAATTCAACAAGAATTCTGACTTAAATTGTATTAAATGTATATAATTATTTGGATAGGATTAGCATTTTTAGTAAGAATTTTGATCAAGGAGCATGGTATGTCTCTATATTTATTCAGTTCTGGTTTTGTGTCCCTCAATAAAATTTATAATTCTATCCAGTACATCATATAACTTCCTCATTAAATTGTTCCTATGTGTTTTATTGTTTTTGTCTTGTTAATAAGGTATATGTGCCTGTTTTGCATTTTCATTCATATTTAGTTTCTACTAGTAAATCAGTTGATTTAAAAATCATTTTTTTGGGAAAGGGCCATCAAAGAAGGAGGTACCTTTCTCTGAAGGGAGGAGAGAACTTCCACTTTGACTATGGCCTTGTCTAAATAAGATCGGAGTTGGTGAACTCAAGAGGCTTCCATAGCCTTGGCAGCTCATGACAAGAGCCTCGGGAGATTACTGATGTCAATTGTTAAATCAACAACAGGAGTCACTGTGCACTTACTCCTCATGTAGGATCTCTGTCCTTAATGTGTTGTACTATGCGAATTAAAGGTAAAACTACTAGTCAAACAGTGCTCTATACTTTGTGTATCTATGTGTGTGCAAACTGTTGAAATCTTTGCTTAGTATACACTAAGTTGATCTTCTGCATATAAAGATAATTGAAAATGAATCTTGATGAAGAATGGGATGGGAGAGGGAGTGGGAGATGGGATGGTTGTGGGTGGGAGGGAGGTTATGGGGGGAAAAGTTGCTATGATCCAAAAGTTGTACTTTGGAAATTTATATTTATTAAATAAAAGTTGAAAAAAATCATTTTCTTGGGAGCCAGAACTTTACTATGTTGTTATACTTTGAATTGCATGCTTTTTTTTTGACAGGCAGAGTTAGACAGTGAGAGACAGACAGAGAGAAAGGTCTTCCTCCCATTGGTTCACCCCCCAAATGGGACAAAATCTGGTGCCCCAACCGGGACTAGAACCCCGGGGTGCTGGTATCAGA
The DNA here is from genome assembly GCF_051225735.1 of Oryctolagus cuniculus. Taxonomy (NCBI): domain Eukaryota; kingdom Metazoa; phylum Chordata; class Mammalia; order Lagomorpha; family Leporidae; genus Oryctolagus; species Oryctolagus cuniculus. The sequence continues at coordinate 64,249,536 of NC_142883.1, read as the reverse complement.
GGCAGAGGATTAGCCAAGTGAGCCACAGCACTGGCCTGTATGCTTTATTTTAGTTGAGCCTGTTAAGTTTTTTAGGAAACCATGGACTCATTTACAAATCAGGATAATATGACTCTCTTCCAATATTTACTTACTTTATTTTAGGAACTATTGTGTTAGCTAGAACTCTGAAGAAATGAAAATAATAGCATCTCTTCTTTGAGAAAGCACAAATTATTGGCCAGTGTTCACTACACATTAGAGTTGTTATTGGGACTGCAGGTACTTTGCATATGATGTGTAATGCCTCTTGCTGTCCTTCCTATTTCTGAACAATATTGTTGGGTTCAGGCACCTGTGTGTGCAGAGCCATATGGAAACAGGGGCTTTTAAGGAACACATTTTGAAATGGTTTTTCTGCCTAGATGTGGGGTTGATGCTAGAGGTAAGCAAAATATACCTCTGAGGTCAATTGCCCTACATCTATTTTAGCAATAGTTGCAGTATTTTTTTGAAGCCTCAGACAATTTGGGCTTTTACTTTTTTTTTATTTAGTAAATATAAATTTCCAAAGTAGAGTTAATGGATTACAATGCCCCCCCATAATTTCCCTCCCACTCACACCCCTCCCATCTCCCGCTCCCTCTCCCATTCCATTCACATCAAGATTCATTTTCAATTATCTTCATATACAAAAGATCGATTTAGTATATATTAAGTAAATATTTCATCAGTTTGCACCCACACAGAAACACAAAGCATAAAATACTGTTTCAGTACTAGTTATAGATAGCATTACTTCACATTGGACAACACACTAAGGACAGATCCCACATGAGAAGTAAGTACACAGTGACTCCTGTTGTTGACGTAACAGTTGGACACTCTTGTTTATGGCATCAGTAATCTCCCTAGGCTCTAGTCATGAGTTGCCAAGGCTATGGAAGCCTTTTGAGTTCGCCGACTTCGATCTTATTCTGACAGGGTCATAGTCAAAGTGGAAGTTCTCTCCTCCCTTCAGAGAAAGGTACCTCCTTGTTTGATGGCCCCGTTCTTTCCACTGGTATCTCACTTGCAGAGATCTTTCATTTAGGTCTTCTTCTTTTTTTTTTTTCAGGGTGTCTTGGCTTTCTATGCCTAAAATACTCTCATGGGCTCTTCAGCCATATCCGAATGCCTTAAGGGCTGACTCTGAGGCCAAAGTGCTATTTAGGACATCTGCCATTCTATGAGTCTGCTGTGTATCCCGCTTCCCATGATGGATCATTCTCTCCCTTTTTTATTCTATCAGTTAGTATTGGCAGACACTAGTCTTGTTTATGTGATCCCTTTGACTCTTAGACCAACTACGCAACAGATAAAGGGTTGATAACCAGAATCTACAAAGAAATCAAGAAACTCCACAAGATCAAAACCAACAACCCACTTAAGAGATGGGCCAAGGACCTCAATAGACATTTTTCAAAAGAGGAAATCCAAAGGGCCAGCAGACACATGAAAAAATGTTCAGGATCATTAGCCATCAGGGAAATGCAAATCAAAACCACAATGAGGTTACACCTCACCTCAGTTAGTATGGCTCACATTCAGAAATCCACCAACAACAGATGCTGGCGAGGATGTGGGGAAAAAGGGACACTAATGCACTGTTGGTGGGAATGCAAACTGGTCAAGCCACTATGGAAGTCAGTCTGGAGATTCCTCAGAAACCTGAAGATAACCCTACCATTTGACCCAGCCATCCCACTCCTTGTATTTTACCCAAAGGAAATTAAATTGGCAAACCGAAAAGCTGTCTGCACCTTAATGTTTATTGCAGCTCAATTGACAATAGCTAAGACCTGGAACCAACCCAAATGCCCATCAACAGTAGACTGGATAAAGAAATTATGGGACATGTACTCTATAGAATACTATACAGCAGTCAAAAACAACGAAATCTGGTCATTTACAACAAGATGGAGGAATCTGGAAAACATTATGCTGAGTGAATTAAGCCAGTCCCAAAGGGACAAATATCATATGTTCTCCCTGATTGGCGACAACTAACTGAGCACCAAAGGGGAAACCTGTTGAAGTGAAATGGACACTGTGAGAAACAGTGACTTGATCAGCTCTTGTCCTGACTGTTGATGTACAATGTAATACTTTATCCATTTTAGTATTTTTTCTTTGTTTTGTTCTAGTACTATTGGTTGAACTCTGTAATTAACACACTATTATTCTTAGGTGTTTAAATTTTAACTGAAAAGTGATCCCTGTTAAATATAAGAGTGGGAATAAGAGAGGGAGGAGATGTACAATTTGGGACATGCTCAATCGGACTTGCCCCAAATGGTGGAGTTAGAATCGTGCCAGGGGCTTTTACTTTTGACATCTGGTCCAAGTGTACCCTTCATAAGCAGAGTGGAGTGCAAATGCTCCCGGCAACATGTTGTGTGTCTGAATGGGAAGGTAGAAGCTCAGGCTGCCACTCCCTTGCTGTGTCTCCAACGACTGTGCTGTTGGCTTGTGGCTCAGCGGTTGTTTTCAAAGTTCAGGACTCTAACCTGCACCCTTCTCTGTCCTCAAGGATAAAACCCACTTCACGTAACTAAGCCCATGTAAGTCTGCACACTGGGGTTTAGAGAGAAGCACACAGAGCTGTTTTCCTCCTCTTCGTCTTGTAAAGAATTCCTTTCAGTGCTTCAGAAATAAGCAGCTGGGGTAATTGTTTCCCTCGACCTTCACCTTTTCCTTCCTCATTTTGAAATCAGCCTGAAAACTCAGAGAAGCCAAAATAAGTCACCCTGATTACTCAATGATTTCTGTCCGCTATCTTGACACCTCACCGTTCCCTTTAAATCATCTTTCTGTGTGGTACAAGGGGACAAGTGTACCACATGAGTGCCTACGGCTCTGTGCTCTGTAGAGCAAGCAGCTTGCACCTTCTTTCTTATTTGCTGTGGTTGAGGATACCTGTGATAATTATCACCCATAAAATTCACCCGGTCTATCAGATGCACACTATTTGGGAGGCTTTCAAAGGTTTCTATTTCTTTCCTACCCAATTCTCCTTGCAATAGTATGGTACTAGACTAAATATAACATTTGTACAATGAAAAATTTTGTCTCATTTTTCTGTGACTTTGATGCTCTTGTATTTTGAACTAGCCAGACTCTGATAGCTCAAGTTGCCTAGTAACCAGCTGAAGACCAGCACCAGATTAGAACCAAGGGAAGCTACATTTCTTAATAAAGAGAACAACAGCTGGGAGCCAACAGGTCTAAGGTCACTGTGGGGCTGGATCCTCGCTCTTTTGAGGATATGACTGTCACATCTCCTGTGAAGCTGCTCAAATCCTCCATCTGTAAAATGGGCCTGACATTTGACAGCAGGTAGTTCTGGCACATATTGTGAGAATTAATAGAGAATCCAGAAAACAGCTTGATTCTTTCAGAATAAAAGCAATTAGAAAGTGTGTCAGAAAATGTTGGAAAGCAGGATCAGCTAAGTCACCAATTTCCAAGATTTAAAGGTAAATGTAGTAACATCAGTACCAGTCCCTCTGATTGCCTTGCACCTGAGATAACTGTGCTTATGTGATTATCTCAAGGTCAGAAGGTTGTGATAAATACTTTGAAAACTGTGGAAAGCCTGTTATGATATTAAAAAACAATCTGAGTTACAATGTCTGAAATCAACCCACTACTCAGCATTACTTTGGCTAATCTTCTGTAAAGACTGTCAATTCTAGAACTCCATACCAGATGCAATTGTTACTTTTGTGCATATTTGGATGAATAGCATATGGAAATGACTCCATTTGGTTTGCAGTCACCTTTCTTGATGCTAATATGGAATTTTGAACTCACTTGAACCAATGTGCCTTACCTAGGGTTCAAGCACAACTCCCTTGCCTGAAATTTGTGTGTTTGCTTTTTCCTATTACCCCCTGCAGACCTTGCATTTCACCTATGCTTATGTATTTCCCCCACTCCTGCAACAGACTCTTCTCAGCTGCCAACATCAGCTAACAAGCTTCTGCTTTAAAACAAATTTATTTTCCATAGTTTCCTCGCATGATCTGAAACCAAACTTTTCAGAGTCCCCAACACAAGCAACCATTCAGAAAGTGCACTGTTGTATTTTCCAGGCTCACAGTGGTCACAAAGCCCCTGAGGTATCATCAGGTGTCAGGAAGAATTGGGTTCAAATCATTTCTTTGCTGCCTTCTGAGCATACCTAAGGTAAATTTCTTCATTTCTCTCCTTACATTCTCATCTATGAAACAGACAATATATATATATTTATATGCATATATATTTCCTTATATATGCATGTGTGAATATACACGAATATACATATATATTCGTAGGTCAGAAATCTCATAAGTACTCACTGTTCAATACATTTATAATTGATAAAGTTCTCTCTCTCTCTTTCCCCCTCTGGCTCTGTCCCATTTCTTGTTTTCATATCAATCATAGGCAGCTTTTCTAAAGGCTATAATAGGACCCTGTATCAACTAACAGAATACAAGAATATTTCAAGAAAAAATGGAATTTAATTATTTTTAAAAACTATTTATTTATTTGAAGGACAGAATTACAGAGAGAGGTGGAGACAGAGAAAGAGGTCTTCCATCTGCTGGTTCACTCCCCAATGGCTGCAATGGCTGGAGCTGTGCCAATCCGAAGCCAGGAGCCAGGAGCTTCTTCCAGGTCTCCCACATGGGTGCAGGGGCCCAAGGGGCTGGGCCATCTTCACTGCTTTCCCAGACCATAGCAGAGAGCTGGATCAGAAGAGGAGCAGCTGGGACTAGAACTAGCATCCATGTAAGAGGCCGGCGCTTCAGGCCAGGGCTTTAACCTGCTGTGCCACAGTGCTGGCCCCAAGAATTAAATGATGTTTATTTTGCTGCAAAATGCATGCAGGAGGGTGTGGGAAGTCTTCAAAAAGTTCAAGGAAAATGCATATTATGAACAACTATGAATTTTGAAAAATATTTAGCACCAAAATAAATTTAGAGTTAGTTCCATTTTCCCATAGATCTTTTGAAGCACCCTGTAGACGTGTTCCTTTGGAAAGGACTTAAAACCAGATTAAAAGGTAAAGCGTGGTGCCCATTAACTTGCATTATAATTTTCTGCGATGTTTCAAGAGTCCAGCCACTTTGCTTTTCTACCCCATGCTGAGATCATTCCTTAACTACAAGTGTAAAAAGCATGATCATTAAGTAAGGCAAAGAAAACTTTAGAAAAAAAAAGGCAAGTATGCTTTGCTCCTTTCTTAAGGTGACAGATTTCAACTATCTTCACTGAAGATATATATATATATATATATTATTTTTTGACAGGCAGAGTGGACAGTGAGAGAGAGAGAGACAGAGAGAAAGGTCTTCCTTTGCCGTTGGTTCACCCTCCAATGGCCGCCGCGGCCGGCGCGCTGCAGCTGGCGCACCGCGCTGATCCGATGGCAGGAGCCAGGAGCCAGGTGCTTCTCCTGGTCTCCCATGGGGTGCAGGGTCCAAGCACTTGGGCCATCCTCCACTGCACTCCCGGGCCACAGCAGAGAGCTGGCCTGGAAGAGGGGCAACCGGGACAGAATCCAGCGCCCCGACCGGGACTAGAACTCAGTGTGCCGGCGCCGCAAGGCGGAGGATTAGCCTAGTGAGCCGCAGCGCTGGCCCTGAAGATATATTTTTAAAGGATGTTCAGTTAGTATAGCAGAAAAACACCAACAACCAGAATCCTGGAGAGAGAAACCATCTTACATTGAAACCTCTCAAGGGCTACCTGGCCATTTGCACCTTCTCGCTGGGCATTAGGGAATTCATTGTGCAGAGACACGTGAATGCCTTGGCTGAATCTGATTCACCAGCAAGGACTCTGAAAGTCATTCATTTAACCACTTGTGCTGAAACCACTGTTGAAATGGCAGCTGGCTGAAGTGACATAGGAAATCAAGTCCTTGCACTTAATGTGAAAGATGAAAGGAGGCATCACTCAGAGGGTTGATTCAAGGCCACGTACTGCATAGGCCCTCACCCTCAGAACAGCGGGGAACTTCTAAACACTGCCCTGACCCACATTCCTTTTTTCAACCCACTAGAAATTCTGTGCATGTTCTCTGCAAAATCTATCTGGGTGCTTCTGTGGGGCCAGGCGATTCCCAGAGTCCCATAACTCGAAGGACAGGAGAACATGGAGGTTTGCAGTTTTCTGAAAAGTACAAGACAAGTGTGGCTCCCACTTTCATTCTCCCAGGACTGTCCTGGCTTTTGCAGTGAACATCTGCAGTCCCAGGAACCCCCTCAAACCTGCAGAAACATAGGAGAGCTTTCGAAGAAGCATAGTTGGAAGTGGGGAATATCGCAGCACCTCTAACTTCTTTAAATAATACAGGTCTTAGACTTGTTCAGCTTCAAAGATGCCAGGACAAATAGTTTCTGGTCAGCCCACAATCGTAATGCCATCTAAGATCTTTGCTTTCTTCTCAAGCTCAGTTGTTACATTATATTTAAACGTGTTCATTTATCTATTTGAAAGGCATAATGATACACACACACACACAGAGATATCTTCTATGTAATGGTGCATTCCCCAAATAGCTCCAACAGCTGGGGCTGAGCCACACTGAAGCCAGGAGCCAGGAACTCCATCTGGCTCTCCCAAGTGGGTGGCAGGGATTCAAGTATGTAACTCACCCTCTCTGCTTTCCAGGCACATCAACAGGGATCTGGATCAGAAGCAGCGCAGCCAGGACTTGAACCAGCACTATGATATGGTATGTGCATCCCAAGTATTGGCTTAAGCTGCTGTGCCGTTAGTGCTTACCTATGACTACATTATTTCTGAGGTGGGAACTGCTTTTCAAGACTGATGAAAGCTGTGGGAATGCTTTCTAGAAGCAGCTATTATATCCACATGATACTGAAGTATAATATACATAAAGCATATGTATTTATGGAAAGGTTACAGCATGATACATTTTCACAAACTGAACACACCCATATCAACAACACCCAGGTCAACAAAAAGAACATAACCACCACCTCAACAGGACCTCTCTTTTCCATTCCAGGCACTAGCTCACCAAAGATAGATGCTGCCCCCAACTGTTAAGAGACCTTAGGCCAGTGTTGTCTGCTTTTCAATTTCATATAAATGAAAGCATGGAGTAGGTGCACTTTTATATTTGGCATCTTACATTCAAAATTAATTTGTGAGAATAGACCATATTGTTGTGTGTAGTTGCAGTTCTTTAATTCCCAAGTATATTATGTTTTATGAATTTGATTTATCCATTCCATACTTTTATTGGTAGATATTTAGGTAGCTTTTAATGAATAAATATGTGCATTTCTGTTGAAGATAAATCAAGAAGTAGAGTGACTTGGTTGTGAAATATGCAGATATATTTTATCTAATTGATTTGGAAGTTTACATGATGGTGAAATTCATTTTTATTTTGGTGTACAGTTCTGCAGGTGGATTGCACTCTTTCATTTGGTACAACTATGGGGGATTCACTCACATTGTTTACAGGTCCCTAGTTTATTCATTTTCATTATTTAATGCTATTTTGTTGTATAAACATACCCCAATTTGTTCACCCTCTGAGGATTTTTCCACTTTAAGGTGACTATGAACGTTCATATGTAGGTTTTTGTGTGAATGTAGTTTTACTTTTTCTAAGTGTTCTGGTTTGAGTGCATGTGATCTACCAAAATTCACATTTGGGAGCCTAACACCCAATGCAGTAGTTTTAAGAAGTGGGATCTTTAAGAGGTGACTGAATCAGGAGGATTCCTTATAAAAGGGCTTGAGGGAACTGGATAGTCCCTTTCACCCTTCAATCCCTCTCCACGTGAAAACAGAATGTTAGTCCTCTCTGGGGGATGCAACAACAAGACACCATGTTGGGAGCAGGAACCAACCCTCCCCCGTCACCATGTTTGCTGCTGCCTTGATCTTGGACTTCCACCCCCTAGAACTGTTCTCTATAAATTACCCAGTGTCAGGTATTTTATTATAGCAGCAGGAGCAGATTGACACCAGGAGCATCAGTTAGCTATATTGGTTCATTCGGTATTAGTGTAACTGTGAGAAACTGCACAGCTGGTTTCCAGAATGACTATCTTCTTCATTCTCATCAGTGAAACCCTTGCTATAAGCAAACAAGAAACTTCGTACCTTGAAATTAGCCACCCATTCTCCTGGCCCAGAGACTTACAAAATAAGCACCTACACTCAGAGAGAGAGAGAGAGGGAGGGAGGGAGGGAGAGAGAGAGAGAGAGAGAGAGAGAGAATCTGTCTCCTCTGCATCCTCACCAGCACTTCGTATTGTCAGATTGTGATTTTTAATCTATACTTCCTTAATGGACGATAAAGTGAAATACCATTTCATCTATTTGCCATCCTCAGATAATTACTTTATGTACTTTGTCTAGAGTTTTTAGTTTTAACTACTCATAAGGTAGGGTGAAGTATGATTATTCATCTCAGCTAGATCCAGCAGTCCTCAGTAACTTTTGAATTGAACACTTTTAAATGTGTAAGATACTTTTTTGCTCTCATATAGTTTTTTTTTTTGACAGGCAGAGTGGACAGTGAGAGAGAGAGATAGAGAGAAAGGTCTTCCTTTGCTGTTGGTTCACCCTCCAATGGCCGCCGCGGCCAGCGCGCTGTGGCCGGTGCACCGCGCTGATCCGATGGCAGGAGCCAGGTGCTTCTCCTGGTCTCCCACGGGGTGCAGGGCCCAAGCACCTGGGCCATCCTCCACTGCACTCCCTGGCCACAGCAGAGAGCTGGCCTGGAAGAGGGGCAACCGGGACAGAATCCGGCGCCCCAACCGGGACTAGAACCCGGTGTGCCAGCGCCGCAAGGCAGAGGATTAGCCTAGTGAGCCGCAGCGCTGGCTGCTCTCATACAGTTTAAAAAAAAAGATTTATTTATTTATTTGAAAAGCAGAGAGGCAGAGAGAGAGAGAGAGAGAGAGATAATGGCTGGAGCTGGACCAATCTTAAGCCAGGGACCAAGAGCTTTCTCTGGGTCTCCCACACCGGAAGATGGACTTGGGCCATCTTTGACTGCTTTCTCCGGCCATAGCAGAGAGCTGGATCAGAAGTGGAGCAGCTGGGTCTTGAACTGGCGCCCATATGGGATGCTGGCACTACAGGCAGTGGCTTTATCCACCGTGCTATGGTGTGGACTCCTCGAATTGAACTTTAACATATTCCTTAGACAATGTGGGCTCTGTTGATCTCAGACAGCAGAGCAAATAAATTGACAAGATGAGGACATAAGATGGTATGGTTATATCTCAATGACTCTCAAAGGATACTTCATCTCCTTTGCATTACTGCTCCTGGTTTCGTGAGTGCCTGCTGCTTGGTGGGATGAGCACCTACAAAACTCAAGTGGGTCAAAGAAGTTGTGTGAATTGACTGAAAACCCACCTCACATCTGTTTTCTGACTTCCACTTCATTTGGCTTTCCAAGGGAGCAAGGTCACCAACTCCGCTTAGTTTGTGGTATTTAAAACTGCTGTCATATTAAGTAACTGGATCTGCTTGAGTACTTTTTCCCTTTTCAATGGTTCTACAGAAAGAATTCAAGTTTGACATGACCCAGTAGTTTTCTAGGTAAGGAAACAGGCTTTCCCTAGAATACACAAAGGCTACCTTAACTACAAAATTCATAGCATGGGTCATGATGAATAGCTGTGATTACATATTTGTCAACCTGGAGCTGATCTCAGAAATGATATTTATGATACAGCCAGAGATTAAGTCTTAAGATGCCCAAGTCTCAATATCCATCCTCACTTATTAAGCAGGATTATTTGAACCCACAGCAGTGTTCTGGGATTGGTCAGTTGTTTTGAATGGCTCCATTAACTCACCCAGGCCATTAAAACAGTAATACTCAGAGTGGCCTTCATACCTACAGTGTCAGCATCACGTGGGAGCATGTTAGAAATCCCGACACCCAAGCAACCACTCTGCATAATGTCTCCAGGGCTGGGTACGGGAATCTGGCTCTTCATAAACTCTGTAAGGTGTTCTTATGCAGTCTGACGCTTAAAAACCAGTAATTAGTAATTTGTACTTATTGCAAAGCTGAATTAAAAGGTTGGAGTGAGGAAATTAGATGCTTCTCCCAATATTTTCTACTGTGTTGGTCTATTACGCCTTAGGACCAGACTCCCCATGAAACCTACAAAAGGAAGAATTAAGACAGCTTTACTAAAGACAGTGAACAAGACTGCCAGCTTGCAAGAGACTGTGTGGCCCTCTTTACAACTATAGGCTGTAAAATAATATGAAGTGTGGGTAAGAAATACAGGTCTATTTTTTAAACTATTTTAGAAGAAAGGCACACAATAATTTTTAGTTTGTTTTTTTTTCTTTTTTAAAGATTTATTTATCATAAATTTATTTGGAAAGCAGAGTTACAGAGAGAGCGAGCAAGAGTGAGAGAGAGATGTCTTCCATGTGTAGGTTCACCCCCCTAATGGCCACAACAGCTGGGGCTGGGCCAGGACAAAGCCAGGAGCCAGGAGCCAGGAGCTTCATCTGGGTCTCCCATGTGGTTCAGAGGCCCAAGGACTTGGGCCATCTTCTGCTGCTTTCCCAGGTGCATTAGCAGCGAACTGGATTCAAAGTAGAGCAGCTGGGACTTGAACAGGAGCCTATATGGGATTAGGGCAGCACAGTGCTGGCCCCTTGTTTTTTCTTTTTATATTATTTGGGAGGGAGTAAGGGGGAGGAGGAGGGAGGGGAGAGAGGGAGGAAAGGAGGGAGGAAGGGAGGGAGGGAAGGAGAGAGGGAGGGAGGGAGAGAGAGAGAGAGAGAGAGAGAGAGAGAGAGAAACTCCCATCTTCTGGTTCATTCCCCAAATGCCTGCAATGGCTGGGGTTGGGCCAGGGCCAGAGCTAGGAGCTGGGAAACTCAATCAAGGTCTCCCGCGTAAGTTGTAAAGACCCAATTACTTGAGCCATCACCACTGTTTCTCAGGGTCTGCACTGGCAGGAAGCTGAGTCAGTAGGTGGAACTGGGAGGTGAACCCAGGCACTCCAATGTGACACATGGGTTTTAGAAAGAGCATCTTAACCAGTAGGCTAAATGCCCACAATCCTACAAGAATCTTAAAATAAAGAAATCTTCCTATTTGCTTCATAATGTAATACTAAAAAACCACAAAAAAACAAAGCTGTTTGTAGTGTGTTTCCTTCTTGAAAGATACCATTTTCTGACCATAATGCCAGGGCTAAGTAAGCCAACTTTTATAGTAACTCTGACAATAATCTCAATCTTGAGCCTACCCAGAGGTATTCTGAGACTTAAAATCAGATAGAGGTAGACTGGCAAAAAAAGACAGCAACAGTCCTCTAAATTGATCTTGAATTGATCAGTGCGCTGTGTGCTGAAGCTGCCCATTGATATACCAATGTGGGAGTATGATGAAGTCACTTTACAAAGCATTCACTCAAATCCGCATAGGCAATAACAGAAGGTGATAAAGTTGTTCTTTTTTCCCCTCTACTCACCTTCTACTTCTCTGCACTCTCCCTGCTCCTTAGCAAGGTATATTTCCTTACACAGGAAGCTGCTGCTACTGATGATCATCACGGGCACAGGACTTTTGTTATTTCTTAGCTTCATCCAGCCAAAAAGATGCTGTGAATCCCCCCCCCCCCAGTTATTATCAAGAACATACATTGTGCAAGCTGATGTGCAGAAATCTGAGGTGCAAGCTGTGGAATGGAACTGAACTAAATAAGCTTATTATACAGATGGAGTTTATTTTTTGGAGAGTTGTCTGTCCCTGCTGTTCAAACTTTAAGCAAAAGAAACATATTAGATTGTACTTTGAACATTGTTTTCCAATGAATTTCACTATAAAATCATTAGAAGTGAATTAGTTGCATCATATATTTTTATTTCGAATTGGGACCTGGGTTCATCATCAGATCTAGTCTCCCCTTCTGCCTCTTCCCTGCCTCACCCCCCTCAATAACTGTAGCTTACTGAGGAAGAACAGAGAATGTTGGCTATGTAACCAGAATTGCAGGGGTATTTGACATATTGCACATGCAGCCTATGGAAGAATCATAGCTGACTCCACAGTTTACAGCTCGAATCCCATGCAAGTGAGCAGCCTCAGAGGTAGAGAATTATTTGAAGGGAAAGGATACTGGCTGATGGATTAGCTGACCCCTCCATCTATCTAGGAACACGTGAGGATGTTAAAATCAGGACAAAGGAGTGTCTGGGGGAGAAACTAGATGGCCAGATGCTTTGGCACCCTGGAATTCTCATAATGTGCCACCACGACCACCCCCATTCTGTTATTTCCTTATGTTTGGAAAAAAGTTTGTATTATTATAGGATTTTCAGAAAGATGAAGGAGACAATGATCTTCGATAAGCAAAAGGGGGTTTCTTTAGTTTTGAAAGAGTTTTGTTCATTTTCCTTTAACAACACAAGCTCTGCTCCAGCAATATTCCAAAATTGTCACTGCTCACCAGTGTCACCTGTTGCTCAAGGACTTGTAAAGTTCATTTGCAGTCTTAATTCACAATGGGAGAGGATCCAATTCTGCATGACTAAGACCAAGGGTTAATAATGCTTAGAGAGTTTAAGGAAAAAAATCCCCAAATCCTCATATAATTTTACTTATGTTTCTAATATTAATTTATTGAAAATATATTTTATACTGGGACAAAAATTATCCTTAATGTACAGGATCAATTGAACAATTTGTTCTAGTGGGTCTAATCCTTCCATTGTTATCAATCTCTGCAGGTCAAATTTAAATTTTATTATTTTATGATTTCATTTTTGAGAATATTTTCATTTTGCCTCTCCTAACAGATGAAAGACTCCTATTTTAGACACAAAATCAAGTATCACTGTGGCCATTATTCATGAAGGAAATCAAAGTTCCTGGACTCTGATACTAACCATCAACCAACAATTGGTTAAAAGTGAATTGTTGGTGACCATTCTGCCCAAACTACCTATTTTGAACTACATAGTTTAGCCTAGTTTTAATATTTGCTCTAATCCATAGGTTGTGTATTAGTCTCTCCTTGGTTTCCAACATGCTGAGATTAACTGTAATGATCCTAATTTCCATTTTTAGGTCATGTCTTGGCATGCATGATCAAAACATTGAGTCCTATTGGAACCAATGTAAAACAAAGTACAAGGCCATGAGAGGGGTTTGTTGTGATGTAACAGAGTCATATGACCATTTGGCTAAGTTTATGTGGCACAATCAACTTGAAAATAATGCTTTTAATTCCCTTTTACTTATATATCAGAATAATTGCCCCTTAACTAATATAATGCTCCCTTTTAGTTTCATTTATCAGAACAATTTCCTGTTAAGTATTTGATACTTTCACTTTTGTTTTAGTGTGTGTCAGAACAAATATTCAGGAACAAATTATTCAAGTGAATATATCAGAGACAAATTGTTCAACTGATCCAATTTGAAGACAATTGAAATGATCTTGTATCTGATTAGTCACAAACCTTGCAACATTTGAAAAAAAATAGTAGTCCATATTCAGTACAATCTATTTTTACTCAGTTTAAAGCCAGCACTTGGTAAACAAAGGGATTAAAGGTCCCCTTTGTAAAGTGCCTAAAGTTCCTGAGCGACTACAGTGCACAGACTTGAAATCAGTGACTTAGAAAATGAATGCTATCAAGCAAACGAATAAATGAATAAAAATAAATGAATAAATAATTGGGGAGAAAACTCAGGCTTATTAGTAAAAACGGGAAAGCAGATGTCTTTGCTGAGGCTGGTACTTTGGTTGAAAAATGGGAAATTGTTTTGTGACAATTCTTGTTACTGGCATAAAACATCTGTAATGAATTTCAGAGTGTTCATTGCTTTTGGGTCAACACACTTTCTTAGTAGACCAGTTCGATGGCTCTGAGACAGAAAATCGCCAGGATGAATAGTCAGGCCCTCGTGTCTTGATGCCTCCTGTCACTGCACCTATGGTGTTAATGGAATAATAATAACTCATCATGTGAGGGAAACACTCTATTTAGAGAGGCATGTTAGCTCCTATCAGAGTGATCCTACAACTAAGAATCAGCTCAGAACTGCTACTTCTCTTCTCAGACTTCCTGTTTGACTTTGAATCCACACCTGACACCTCTTGGGGTTGATGATGGGGTTTCAAGTGTTGTTAAATGGAATTTTGGCCAAAGGATAAAGTATTACCTTAATTGTATCTTGGCCCAGATCCTCCCTTCTCCTTGAAGTCCCCCAAGTCACTATTCCCACAATGAACAATGACAAGAGAAGGTCATTGTTACTTTTTAGTGAGCCTGGACCTGAAATCCCAACACAACTTTCTATGCAAATGGACAGGAATCAGTGGCTTAGACTTAAGGAGGTTAGAACAGAGAATGTTGTACTCCTAAACTCAAATGCCACTTTCAAAACCTGCCACCCATATGGCAGCTGCATTAGGAATATGAGGCCAGTATTTGGAACACCCAAGTGCATATGTGATAGAAAAGAAAGGAAGGAAGCCAGAGCTCAAGGCCACATTCTGCTCCATGGAAGCAACAGAAACAGAGAATGACGTTTGTGTATTTGACTCTCTAATATACAAAGCCAGCCACTCACTGGAGTACTGGAATCTGAACCACCCAGATTAGCAATGCCTGCTTTGAAAAAGGCCCTAGAAAGTAGGTTGGTAGAAGACAGAGACCTTCTTCTAGTCCACAGTATCTATGTTTCTCATTCTAGAAAACCACTGTCTACTTATGCTTCCTACCTTGGAGGACATGTAGGTTTGGAAATCTTCATACAATGAATTTTTTGGCAGATGAAATTCTGCTCGTGACCTTGTTGGCAAAAGAACCTGAACATGTATGCATGGAAACAATCTTTGACTTCCTGAAGCCAAAGAATAACCAGGTTCATGCTGGTACATGATGACTTAAGTGAATTTGAAATTGAAGTCTGATAAATTTGTTAATGACATTTCCTTTAACCAAGAGGATCAACAAAATCCATAGTGTGGGGAGCAACCCGGACTAGACTAAGTTACTGGAATTAAGACTTATTCTATGCATCTGCTCTCCCACAATATGGCGCTGGGAGAGGAGTAAACAACTTCTACGCAGCTGTCTCTCGCCAACTTGAGTGATGACCTGCAGGAGCTGATCCTGCTCCTGATTGGAGGAGAGCAGCATACTCGGCGTGTGGGTAGCAGAGTTGGGATTGGTGGAAGAGGACTATAAAGGAGGAGAGAGACAACATGCACGAGGAACATCTAAAGGGAACATGCGGATAACATCTGTGCAGCCCCCGAGAGAGCCGGCCGGCGGTGTGCCGCTCCCCCCGCGGAAGTGGGGAAAGTGGCAGGGGGAGCCGCCCTTCCACGGAGGTGGAAGGGACGGCAGCCAACCCGGGAAGAACCAGCAGCAAACCTGGGAAGGGCCGAGCAGACAAAAGAACAGCGCAGGGTCCTGTGTCGTTCCTCCACGAAGAGGGGGAGCGACACATAGGAAGTAAATCTTCACTTCATCTCATACTGATGTTAGTGACAGAATTATGGAGACTTCTTTTTTTGCAGAAAGCCAATGAATTTGTTGCTTTAATAAATAAGTACATAAAAACAGACTCAAACTCTAAGAGGTTAAGAATGTTCTAGAATAGTGCTACCCAATAATCTTCACTAATATGGTAGCCAGACACCATATATGGTTATTGAGCATATAAAATATGGCAGTAAGACTGTAGAATTGGTTTATTAATTTTATTGATTTTAAATAGCCATATGTATCTTTTAATTACCATATTGGACAGCACATTTCTAGAAGAACCATTCCATTCATGGGCACTATATTTTTTCTGAATATATCGTCAGTATAAAAGAATAAACAATATATACAGTTTAAAGTATAATAAAGAGTCAATGTACCATACTACCCAGTTTAAGAAACAGACTACTACTGAAACCCCTGAGGTTCTCCAAGTGTTCCTGTCTGGTCTCCGTGTTCCCCATCCCACCCCCAAAGGTAATTACATTCTTGAATTTCGTGTTTACTTACCACTCCCTTATTTTGTTGTTTGTCTTTACCAAAATTTGTATGCATTTTACACAAATTTTTATTTATTTCACCTCACATGTTTTTGGACATCTGATAAACAGAATTATAATAACTGCATTGCTTGGTGACCCTATTATTCTACAAGGTAATAGTAGATTGTTTCCAAAATAATTGTATGAATTGATAAACCCTCCAATAGTTCAATATGTGTTTTGTTCACCACATTCTGGCAAAAACCATTTTTGTCAAATATTTCCAATTTCAATTTTTGTGATAGTCATAGATGTCATATAGTTGTTTCCTTAATTAGTTACCCAGATTATTTATGGGAAGAAGGATCTTTCATTCAAATGTCTCTTCTTTTGAAATGGTTGCTTGACATTTTTCTTTTTTTTCATACATTTGTTTACATATTCTGGATATTAATTCATTTCCAGTTACATTGAAAATACCATGTCCCTATTTGTGGTTTGTCTCTTCATTTCTTATGGCCTACTTATCAAAAAGGAAATCTTAATTTTAGTATATAAAATGTAGTATGTATTTCCTTTGCTTGTGCATTTGTCATCTTTTAAAACAAATGGCCAACAGACCCATGAAAAAATGCTCAGGATCACTAACCATAAGAGAAATGTGAATCAAAACCACAATGAGGTTTCACCTCACCCCAATTAGAATGGCTATCATCCAAAAATCAAAAATCAAAAATAAATAATACTGGTGGGAATGTGTGTGTGTGGGGGGAATATACCCTAAACCACTGTTGGTGGGAATGTAAATTAGGACAACCACTGTGGAAGACAGTATGGAGATTCCTCAGAAATCTGAAAATAGATCTACCATGTGACCCAGCCATCCCACTCTAGGGAATTCACCCAAAGGAAATGAAATCAGCATATGAAAGAGTTATTTGTACCCCATGTTTATTGCAGCTCAATTTACAATAGCTAAGATATGGAATCCACCCAGATATCTGTCAACTGATGACTAGATAAACAACACACACACACACACACACACCCCACTTTGGATACTACTCAGCCATCAAAACGAATGAAATCATGTCTTTTGCAACAAAATGGATGCTACTGGAAACCATTATGCTTAGTGAAATAAGCCAGTCCCCAAAAGACAGATATCATATGTTGTCACTGTTATGTAGTAGTTAATATAGAATACAAAAAATGTGTAGGAATGAAATGGACATCTTGTGATTTAATTGTTCCTTTTAGCCCTTGTTTATACTCCTGTGAAACTTAGTCTTCCTGCTTTTTACTTATGGACTATTATGGTTAGTGGTGCATTAAGCCTGTGATTATGCTGTGGACTGAAATTATGTTTTTGCAAAAATTAAAAAAATGAAGGATGGAGGGGTATTGAGAGAAGAAAGTATGGTTATCTTCTTAGAACTGTACTTATAAAACATATGAAATCTGTTTTGTCTATATTAACAAAAATGTTTAAAAAGATTATCCCCCCAATAGAAATTCTCTCTACCCAGAGTTTATAGAGCTAGTCACACATATTTTTTTCTTTAAGTTTCAGTTTTCCTTTTGCCTTTAAGACTTTAATCCATTTGTAATTGATTTTAATTCATAGTAAATTATGGAAATACAAATTCATTTCTTTCCATATGAATGACAATTAATCCAGTATTAGATATTGGATAAATGGGTTATTAACTCACTTATCGCCCATGCTAACTCTTAGGTATTTGGGCACGGTTCCAAGCCATCTCCTGTTCCATTAGTCTGTGTATCTCATCCTCAGACACTACCACAATGTCTTAATTACTATAATGGAGAAAGAAAGGATCCAAACACAAAAGGGTAACTAATCTAGGTTTCAATTTATACACAACAGAACACAGATATGTCCACATCCTCTCCAGTGGGGCAGGGAGAAGAGTAGGAGATGAAATCAGAAGGCAATTAGGGAGATATATTATGGAGTGAGGTGAAAGCTACTGCAAGGTTCTCAGCAGAGGAGCAACATGAACTGACTCCTGTCTTTCTTAAAGGACCACTCTGGTGTCTGGTTGAGAATAGATCTTTGTGAGGCCAGAGTGGAAACAGCGAGAGTGGTTGTGAGTCCAGTCTAACAATCCAGATGACAGAAGATTGTAAACGGGACTAGAGTGGTGACAGCAGATGTGATGAATTACGGCCAGATGCTGTGTAGATTATGAAGATAACCCTGATCATATTTGCTGATGAATCTATTATTAAGAAAAGAGATGTATCAAAAGAAGAGAAGTGTCAAGAATGACATATTAAGATAGGCCTGGGAGACATAATGCTAAGTGAATTAAATCACAGAAAGATAAATACTGCATGATCTCACATACGTGGGAAATCTGAAAACCAAAAAACGTTTTGAATACACAGAAACAGAAAGTAGAACAATGGTTAACAACGGCAAGGGTAGGGTTGAGGTAGAATGGGAAAATGTAGGTCCAAGAGTATAAAGTTGAGTTATGTAGGATGATTAAATCTAGAGATTCAATGTACAACATGAGGATTATAGTTAAAAATATTATATGGAATGCTGGAAATTTCCCCAAAGAGTATAGTTTAGGTTATCTTACCAAATACAAAAAAGGTAACTATATAAGATATTCATGTCTTTACAGTGACCATTTCACTATGTATATAAAAATATATCATATATTAATATACATAATATATAATTAATATGCATCGTGTATATTAATAGTAATATATTACTATTTATAGTAACCATTTCACTATATATCTCAAAATATCATGTTTTATATATTAACCATATAAAAACCAATAATGCATTAAGTTTTTTTGGCTGGGGAATTATAAGGAGTGGTTATATGGTATAAACAAAATATACATATATTTTATATACCATATATGTTTATGGAATATATAAAGTACCTACACATACACACACATAGTATCTGGTACAGGTTTGGAACATGGTGTGTGTATATATTTAATAATCTCTTTCCTCTCCTCTTGGGCCATGAATATAAAAGATAACTTAGGGGCCAACACTGTGACATAGTAGGCTAAGCCTCTACCTGCAGTACCTATCCCATATGGGCACCAGTTCATGTCCTGGCAGCTCCCTGCTAATGGACTGGGAAGACAGTGCTAGGTGGCCCAAGTCCTTGGGCCCCTGCAACCTTGTGGGAGACCCAGAAGAAGCTTCTGGCTCCTGGCTTCAAATTGGCTCAGCTCCAGCCATTGTGGCCATTTGGGGAGTGAACCAGCAGATGGAAGACGCCTTTCTCTGTCTCTCCCTCTTTCTGACTGTAACTCTACCTCTCAAATAAATAAATTAAATCTTGAAAAATGAAAAAGGACAACTTAGCTAAGACTTTAGTATTCTATGGATCCTTAAACCTAGAGATAACCTCACACTGAAGTGGGTGTTCTGGGTTATGGTTGCCTGATAATGAGGTGGAGCTGGAAAAAGGTATGTGAAATAGCAATGCCTACAGCCCTGATTCTTCAGCCATAGATATGTGCTAGCAGGGATGCCCTTCTTTGGAGATAATCAGAGCAAATAAGAGTAGCTGGAATAATGTGGCTTCCAAAGGGACACTATTTTTAAGATCAAAGGCTATTTTAGCATGAGCCCAAGTGTTAATGTTTACAGTAGAGAGCTTTGAGATTTCTGTGTTATCTGTATATAAATAGAACATCTGAGCCATTTGGAAGAAAGCTTAGATATTTGCAAGATGAACATAGCTCTCTGCTATTGTTGATCACTGAAATCCTTTTCAAATGCTGTTCTAATTGCATCAGCCCTTGAGATGGATGGCTTGAGATGAACTTATTGATTATGTGCCTTTAAGAGATGACAGACCCTATCACCAACATGACAGAGCGTGTCTCTGTACATCTCAGTCTGCAAAACCAGTACCATGCACTGCATCTTCATGTTATCAGCAGCAGCAGCAGAAAGTTTTGTGGTTACTACAAAAGCTATGCTTTCTCCTTTTTTTGATTTATAATGCATGTCTAACCAAAAGACTTTGCCTTGTTTTGTAGCCTTCTATGCCACTCTCATATCTCAGTTGGGCTAATTGTTAATATGAGGTCAGAAACAGTAAGTATTCTTGACTTGATGTTCCTTTTAAGATTGCAGAGAAGATACAGGGCACATGCCAGCAGGAATTTTTGTTTGAATATGCTTCATTGTTGTCATCTCTCTAAGACCTGATGAGAACATTCAAAAGAGAAATTTTAACAATTTCTCTAAAACCAGGGTTGACTTGAATAAAGTTTGGTGACAGGAATTTTGCCTAAGTGATGTTTTCTTCACTCTCAATTCCCTGAGTTACTCAAGAATTTGAATATGTTGAAGATGATTCTGAACAATCCCGTGAATAGGTTAGAGCATTCTGAAAAGAAGAGAAATATTATGCATTTGTCTATTCCAATACATAGTCTGATATCACCAAGGACAATGAATTTCAGGAAATAATTCCTTGGGCATTCTTACAAGAAATTATTTTATACTCACGTTCACTGCACATGCATGTTCTTTGTGGTCAATGATGAGACACCAAGGAAAGCTTTTGAGGATTCTAGAATTCTATTCACTATCATAGGGTGTTTTCTTTCAGCTTTTAGACTACTAATTAGGAGTTAAAGCATATTTTTAAAAAACCTAGAATGTGAGCCGGCGCCGTGGCTCAATAGGCTAATCCTCCACCTTGCGGCGCCGGCACACCGGGTTCTAGTCCCGGTTGGGGCACCGGATTCTGTCCCGGTTGCCCCTCTTCCAGGCCAGCTCTCTGCTATGGCCAGGGAGTGCAGTGGAGGATGGCCCAGGTGCTTGGGCCCTGCACCCCATGGGAGACCAGGAAAAGCACCTGGCTCCTGGCTCCTGCCAGGATCAGCGCGGTGCGCCGGCTGCAGCGGCGGCCATTGGAGGGTGAACCAGCGGCAAAGGAAGACCTTTCTCTCTCTGTCTCTCTCTCTCACTGTCCACTCTGCCTGTCAAAAAAAAAAAAAAAAAAAAAAAAAAAAAAAAAAAAAAAAAAAACCTAGAATGTATAATTAAACCAAATGGTTAGTCCTACTTGCTATTGTGTGTATGTATAAGCCTTTTAATTGTATTCAATTCTATAAAATAGAAACATTTAGTTGATTTTTTTCTTTCAATTTTCCAAAGCAATATTTATAGTGCAATCTTTGATGTGAGAGTTGGCTAAAACATAGATTTATAAATAGGACCAAGCTTCATTGTCAGAAGATTTCACCACTAATGTGGGTGGTGTGTGTGTGTGTGTGTGTGTTGCGTCTGTGTTGCTTGTATGCCCATACACTGTAATCAGTCTTCAGGCTCGGAAGTGATAAGGGTATTTTTATGGATCTCATAATATTCATTTACAGACAGTGAAAGAAAATATCCCCAGATCAACATCTAATTGCTTTATTGGAATATGTAGTGAGGAGAAGTAATAAAGCTCTAATTTTAGTAAGGAGGACCGGGTGATTTTCTGTCTCCCATTCTTTTTGCACAGGACTCACTTCCCCACCAGTAAACATCCATTGTTGAAATGTGAAAGAGCTCCAGGGCTGGGCAGCTGGGTTTTCTCTCTAAACTGCCAGCTTGCATGCGATAGCAGCTGCCAATACCAAGTGTGCATCCCCATCTCGTGACTCGTGATTGACCTCAGTGAGATAAACCATGAGGTACAGGCCTAATACTGACTTATGTCTGGCTTTGGGATGTGCAGCAAATACCAAGGGCTTAGTGTAAACTTGGAGCGACCACTTGGGCTTTAATTAGACCAGTGGATGAAAAGTGGAATCCAGTACCATAGTCCACACATAAAGCCAGAAGATCCATTGGAAACTCATCTGGAAACCAAAAGAAAAGACACCCTGGAACTGCAATATTAAATCTGAGGCACTTAAATAAGGCTACAAATGATGATCTCTCAGTGGTGAGACGAAAACTGAGAGTGATCTCTTTCTCTGATGCTCGCCGTGCAGAACCTTTTCTTCTAAGCACTGAATAAATTTCTAGAAGATAAATGAAACGATGAACATCAATGTTCAGTGCTGAGTTCAGTGTTACGTTCTCCACTTCCCTCTCTGTTCTTCTGCATTCCTACTTCTATTTTCTCTCATTCTGCCTCTCTCACACTCCCTCTTCCTTGTCGCCACTCCTGAAATTCTTTCCTCCCTCAAACATGTGAGAAAAAACATGGCCATATCTGGATTTGACTTCTAAGTTAATATCTGCTTTCCAAGGATCAACTCAAATGGAACCAAATAATCTGGGTCCTAAATACTTCTTGAAAAAGTATTGGCACCAACTTAAAATAAAAATGCTTACACATATGGCTACAATGCAGTTAAAAGGAAGGGGAATGGTGGCCAGGAATCATATCAAGTGAGACCTAAGTACATCAGAAATAAAGTAATGACACAGTCACCATAACTGACAAGTCAGCTCAGCTAGGTGCGTCCTGCTAGGATAATTGAGAAAACATAGGTTGAAAAACTGTCACTAACAGAAGACACTGCCATTGTTTTTAAAACTCAGACTTGTCATGATGCTTTGCATATAGTAGTTGCTCACTAAACAACTGTCAGCTGATTATGGGAAGATTAAATGTGTTTGTAGAGAAAACACAACATTATTTGAACACAGAAACACACACAAATAATATACAAATCTCCAGAAGATTTTTCACCCAACCAGCAACACCAGCGGGGCTACTGGGATCCATGGCTGTATACAAAACGCAAACATCTTTTTGTAAAGATTCTGATGCAAGCTGAGAGCACATAGACACTAGTTCAGAAAAGACATTCATCCTATTTAGGACTACTTTGGCTGCAGATACCAGAAATGGAATCAATACACTAGTGAAAGCTAAAAGCCAGCAATTATTACTAAAATATAATAGCATAGACCCCACAGACCAAGGGCTTAGTACATTTGTGCACTTTCCGTTTTTCAACTCTGGGTTACTCTACAAGTCTTCATCTCTCTCTGTCTCTGTCTCTGTCTCTCTCTCCTCCTATTCCTTCTGAGTTTCCCTGCTCCTCGGTCTACATGGTAAAAACAGGATCATGCCACCACTCATAGTTTTACATTGCCTATGATTAAGTTAGCAGATATTTTCAAGGAAACGCCTCTGTTTTGTCCAGTCTAGGTCACACGTTCAAGTTTGAACCAATCAATTGTGCATGGGAAGTCAAGGCCATATCACAGAAAATCATTACCAGAGAGATATCTCTTACCATTTGGATGGGAGTAGGGTGATTTGCCGAAGAAGGATTCTACTCAATTCAAGATAATATTATTTGAATGCTTTCAGGGGATCTAAGACTGAACAAGGCTAGAAGTAAAAAATGCTAAAATTACTGGAGAATAACCTCGACTGTCTTAAGTATAACCCTTCTCAACCATGAATTTGGCCAAAGCTGCATACGAGTTAAAAAAGAAAAGCTTCCAATAAGTATCTGATGTGTATATACCTTGTGTTCTTAAACAGACTTATACAATTTGCTTTCAGATGACTATATTCAAAAGTAAAGTAATTTAAAGTACCTGGTTTGTATCTCCACTTGGGCAAAAAGTCATCCTACACTCAAATGTAGGTTGGCCCCAGATGGACCTGGGCACAAGGTCCAAATTTCTCATTAAAGAACATAAAAAAGTCTGCTTGAAAGTCTGGATGAGAATTAACAGACCCCATGCCACTCCCCAGATTAAAAACGACCATAGGGTAAAGGAAAGGTCATTTTGACCTGGGGAGTTTTAAAGGGAAGTATTAAGTTAAACTGCTATAACCACAATAGTACAATTCTGGCCCCAAGAAATCTCCCATCCACAGATGCTGGAGAGAAAACGTGATTATGCAGATTCACAAATTGTATTTCCCTGGAAAGCATTCAAGGGGTTAAACAGCTTATCATGTCCAAAAGAGGGCTGCGCCTACAACAGGACAGGAACTCATTCCCTGTGCTCTACACTAAAACACTTAAAGTTAGTTTACGCTTAGCAAGGGTAATATAGAAATTTCAGGGAGGTCTAGACTTTTGGTTGTTTCCCCTTTCCTCTTTCCTCATAATGAAGATAAACCAGATAGAACGGCTTAACCAAAGTCACATATATGCATTGGGAGAAAAGGTAATCCCACCCCACATACAATATTTCCATGAATTTCTTTTTTTTAAGATTTATTTATTTGAAAGTCAGAGTTACACAGAGAGAGGTAGAGACAGAGAGAAAGGTCTTCCATCCGCTGGTTCACTCTCCAATTGGCCGCAATGGTCAGAGCTGCACTGATCCGAAGCCAGGAGCCAGGAGCTTCTTCCGGGTCTCCCACGTGGGTGCAGAGGCCCAAGGACTTGAGTCATCTTCTACTGCTTTCCCAGGCCACAGCAGAGAGCTGGATTGGAAGAGCAGCAGCCGGGACAGAATCTGGTGCCCATATGGGATCCCGGCGCTTCAGGCCAAGGCGTTAACCCGCTGCGCCACAGAGCCTGCCTCCCTGAATTTCTGCTTATAGTGAATTTCCAAATACTCAGCCTGAGACCTAGTCATCTCTTAGACGACAATAATCCAACTTAACAGAACCAACAGCACCACTAGCCAGAGACTGAGCCACCTCACTGCATTCTAAAGAGGTGGAGGAACCAAATGAACAGCGTTAGCATCCTAGTCAGTAAGACAATGGTTGCAGTGCGCTTGGCAGGCTTTAGGGAAACACCAGCTGAATCCAATATGTTCGTTACACATTCGAGCTAAGTCTGAGCAGGTGGAAGACGAGCTCAAACAAATGGAGTTGGACACTAGTAATAAAGAATTCAGTAAGGAAAGCAAATGTGGTTAGAAACCAGTCATAAACATCAGTCAGGAAACTTGAGGATTTGTTTGAGCTTACAGGCCAATTGAAAGCGACTAGACTACCTGTAGCAGTGATATTTCAAAATGTGTTCTCTGGAGTAGCAGCATCAGTCTGGCAACTTGTTAGAGATGTGAAATTTCGCCGGTGCCGCGGCTCACTAGGCTAATCCTCCACCTTGCGGCGCCGGCACCCTGGGTTCTAGTCCCGGTCGGGGCGCCGGATTCTGTCCCGGTTGCCCCTCTTCCAGGCCAGCTCTCTGCTGTGGCCCGGGAGTGCAGTGGAGGATGGCCCAAGTGTTTGGGCCCTGCACCCCATGGGAGACCAGGAAAAGCACCTGGCTCCTGGCTTCGGATCGGCGCAGCGGCCATCTGGGGGTGAACCAACGGCAAAGGAAGACCTTTCTCTCTGTCTCTCTCACTAATTCTGCCTGTCAAAGGAAAAGAAAAGAGATGTGAAATTTCAGCTTCACTGCAGTCTTACTGAGCCACAACCTCCAAGGGTGGGGCTTGGAAAGTTTCGCTTTAACAAGTGCATGAGGTGGCTCTGAGAAGCACCGATAGAGGGAAATGGATGTTGACACATGTATTAAGTACAAGGGGAGAGGCATCATGTATATGCCATGTATAGGAACAAAAACTTTTAAATAAATGCAACATGAGAATATTCCCTGGAGCTGTGTTTTTCAAAAGCCAGGTCATGAAATGTTATTGGGTCAGGAAATACATCTAAGTCACTATTAGCATTTAGAAAACTTAAGTAGATTAGAAAATGCTAAAGTTTGAAGATTATTTGGCTGCCTAACCCATGCATATATTTAATCTCCGAATTCAAAATTTAGTGTTACTGGGAGGGTGGATACTTGATCCAATTATGGGCTTTAGCAGGTAAGCCAGGTGAGCAGTCTTTAGCTCATTAGAGACAGGCCCTCTGAAGGCACTTATCATGAGAGCGTTGAATATAAAAGGCCGAGTCAGCCCCGGCTTCTCTCCTTTTGCTTCCTGGCTTGCTAGGTGATCCTTCTAGCACACATACTTTGCTGTTGCCATCCACCATCCTCACTAGACTTGCAGCCAATAGGGCAACCTGATCTCCAAAATGGTGAGCCAACATGAAACTCCCTCCTTAATAAGTAGGTTCTGTCTGGCATTTGTTATCATGAAATGCCAATACAGAAAATATCTATCATGCTTATAGTATTTTCTTCTATAATGCTTTTTTTCAGTCGTGTGTGTGTGAGAGAGATGTAAAAAAATGATTTATTACTTTAGATAGAAATTAAAAATTTGCAAAAACCACTTCCCCAAGGCAATGATTCTTAACCTATGATGTGCTTAAGTGGTATCTGAGTGTATAAAACATAAATTTCCAGGTTCCAAGCAGAGATTTTGGTACACTGAACCTGAGGTCTGAAGATGCATTTTAACAAGCATTCCATGTGATTCGGATTCAGGTGGACTGCAGATCTACGTGTTTCCAGAATAGATTGTAACTAATGCTAATAATGAAAAAGTAATGTCAGATTAAATATTTTTGAGCCCAATTACAGGCTAGGCTAAAAGCTGTGGAGTTTATAAGGTGGAATTGGACATTAATCCCTCTCTCCAAAAATATTAAAAATTTAAAGAAGCGGTCTTTATTTTCGGGCTTGCCTGATTTCAAAATTTGTAAGAGACAAATGGTAAATATCCCATGGCGGGGGGTGGGGTATGTTTGCCACTTATGATCTAGTTAGTAAGACAAAACATCGTTTGGCAGAGTCTCTACTAGTATGTATAGTTCCTTTGTGAGCAGTAGAAAGAGGACACACCCTCAGCAAGTAAATTAGGAAAATACATACCTAATGAGTGGGGTGTCTAGCCTGAGACTCAGGCCATAGCTTTGTGTGGTAGACGGCAATATGGCCACAAATTATTACATTCTATCCACACTCTTTGGTAGTGCCTTCCCACTCCAATTGTAGACTACTCCTCAGACTAGATTTGTCCAAAAGGATCTCGGAAAACATGATGGTGGAGGTTCTAGTCACTATAACCAAGGCAACCCTAAACCAACTGCTCAAGCTCACCCACTAGCTTATTGTAGATAGAAAAATAAGACAATTGACATCAGCTGAGTCTATCTAGCTCAGAAGAATCCAGGTGAGCCTAACTCACATTGCCAACCTGTAAGAATAATGGTAATTGTTTCAAGTTACTGCATTTTAAAGTGTTTGGTTATTTACTGAAGACTAATGAGATACTTGGAGAGTGAGTTCTGGTAGTAGTTCATTTCCTATTCAAGCCTCTTAAGCCCAAAGCAGCCCTGTGACACCGGCAGGCTCAAAGTGCAAAGTGTCCCAAGTTAGATTAAGCTGTTTGTACGGTAACAATAAAGTTGAGAGGTTGAATTTTTAATATCTGACTATATTTGAAAGACCAAAATGACATGAAGAGCCTAGTGAGTTGGGAAATTAGATGGTCCAGTTTGTTGGGAGAAGAGTTGCAGATTTATTTTCTCTGAATAAATTTGGTCTGGCTATAAATTCACAGACTGCCTCCTCTCTATTCTGCACCTCTTTTCCTAACATTTATGGTGCCCTGTGGGGGCAGGCACCAATCTGCAACTCTTTTCCCAATGCAGTTACCATCAGTGTGTAATAACTCAGCCAATGTATAACGGATTCTACTGCATGACAAAAATTCCGAATTGATTATTGTATACACATATGGCCTCTAAGGCATAAGGACTACTTTGGACCATTTTTATTAAAAATATCATGCATATTGAGATAGGATACTCTACATTTCATCACTAATCTGGATCCCTGTGGAAAACTATTTTGAAAAGGTGTTCTTATGTAATGCAGCACCAGGAACAGTTAGACAAGTTCCAATGCCAGTCATCCCCCTTTCTTCTCCTTGTCACATCATCAAATGTGAAGAGGATAAAAAACTGGGGATCTCTTAAACATTTTTTGTTCAGTTTGGGAATATTTACTTTGAATTCTGAAAGTTTCCTTCCATGATATCAGCAAATACCTATGTTGATCACAACAAAAGGAAAATAACAGCCCTGTACAGTCCCCTGTGCTCAGAAATGAAGCCTAAACAGATTGGTTTATCATTCTACAGTGGAAGCCAACAGCTGTTGAATGAAAGATGAGCTGGACTTTGAAAAAATGTTCCAGTAAGAGGGCAAAAAGGATGCTGAAAGAGAAATAACTTATTGTAAACTACTGTCTTGCTACCAATTGAGCAAAAAAGTCCGTCTTTAGGAGGAAAATGTTATAGATTTGTAATATATTTATTCTGTGGTTAGATTTGAGTGTGGTTGTGTTATATTTTCTGGACTGAAGTCATAGTAACAGGTACAATATGTTAACAAAAGCAGGATGTGTGTTAAACTGAAGAAAACATTTTCAGAGTTAATGGAGAGGTCTGAACAAGGATAAAATTGTATTCCTTTGTGTTGGTTTGGACATAAAAGAAGCAAACATTAAATTATTGATAGTAAAAAGTGATGAGTTGGGTGTATAGGAGATGGCAAGACTAAAGATGCATCCAATACAAGGATGGCCCCATTACACAATTATTGGAGCAGGGAAGAAACATGAAGTAACCAGAGAGCAATTAGCAATGTTGGTGTTCTCTAATGGGCCCCACAGTTCAGCCATAGCTGGGACACAAAACCACTAGAATTAAATGCAATAATTTTCATATATGAATGTGTGTGCTTTCCTCTGTGGAGAGGGTTCAATAGCTTTCATGAGATTCCTGAGGGGAACATTACCCTCATCACCTTCTCAAAAAACAAACAAACAAACAAAAAAAAAAACAAGAATTACTACAGTAATGAAATCTTAGTTTGTGACAATCTCAGTTCATTAGAGGATGGTTTGATTTCTTTGCTAAACCATATCCTGACTGTCCCTTGCACATAAGTCTTAGCACTTCATAAGCAATTTGAATCTTTACTTTTGACTTCATAATGAAATTACATGTGTATTCACATGGGATAGAAAATGTTCCAATTATTGCTTTGGGGTCTCTTGGAAAGAAAGGGTTAATCTAGGAAGGCAATTGTCTCCCCAGATCTCCAATTTCCCTGCATTTGACTTGTTTTTAATTGGCATAGGCAATTTTTATGCTTTTATTTCTTTAATTTTAGTTTAACATGCTAAATATAGTTTTAAGAATATAATGATACTCTGCTCTTCCTGCCTTCCTTTCCTCTCACCCATCTCTCCAATTCTCCCTCCCTCTTCCTTTCTTTCTTTCTAAGCCTTTTTACTATGACTTAAATTTACAATATGCTATCTCAAATACATTCTTCCCTTTTCTTTGTTTTATCTCTTGGAACATTTTTTTTTCCCCTAACTCTGACAACCTGATGCTCTCTTTTCCATGATCCAAAGGGATTACTTTGGTTATCAGGATCCTCTGGGATCCTCTGGTTCACTTTATATGCTAGAACTTGGTTCTCTATCTTGTATTCACTGAAGCTGAGATATTTGTTGTAATATTAGCCTTCCTGTCAACATGCCCTAATTCATGTAAAATACAGTTGGCCTGACGGTCCTTCAGTTGGAGGTGTAATGGCTGAGAGTGCATCGGCTCTCTTTTGAAATGGAATCTGTGAGTTCAGAACAATGCCTACTTGTCTCACTTGAACAAACACTGAGCATCCCTTCAGAAGACAGCACCATGCAGGGTCATCAAAGATTTATCCATCTTGACATCCCCAGTGCTCTTGGAAAGGATCTAGAAGCAAAGCATGATGAAAGTCTTTGCAAATGTCCTTCAGCTACAACTCACCAGCCAGAGACATTTAGCTAAACTTGGTTGCAGGGGCAAAACTGGTTTGAGAGCATAGATAACCTATTTTAATAGTGAAGTTGATTTGGTCATCCATTCCAGGGAAGCCTCAGGTTGCGTGAGAGAGGACATATCCACTCTTGAGAGGGGTAGAGCTAAGAGGGATGTATTTGTTGGATTCCACTGTTTCTCATTTTAAAAGTAGCAATACCGGCCGGCGCCACGGCTCACTAGGTTAATCCTCCAACTTGCGGCGCCGGCCCACCGGGTTCTAGTCCCAGTCGGGGCACCGGATTCTGTCCTGGTTGCCCCTCTTCCAGGCCAGCTCTCTGCTGTGGTCAGGGAGTGCAGTGGAGGATGGCCCAGGTACTTGGGCCCTGCACCCCATGGGAGACCAGGAGAAGTACCTGGCTCCTGCCATCGGATCAGCGCGCTGCGCCGGCTGCAGTGCGCCGGCCGCGGCGGCCATTGGAGGGTGAACCAACAGCAAAAGGAAGACCTTTCTCTCTGTCTCTCTCTCTCACTGTCCACTCTGCCTGTCAAAAAAAAAAAATGGAATACATGATAAAGAAGATAGAAATAATCCCTACCTCCACTTCTGATCTACTATTCTCACATGACTAAAATTTAGATGTTGCTGTGTTTGAATCACAGTAAGATCTGCTTTTTGTGTGTATATACAACCCAGTTATTTCGCCCCCTGCTGGTTCTCAGGTGGTCCCATTCTGTGGACTTCAATAGTTAATTATTCTCCCATAGAATCTCTATTATCTGGAAACATGTGAGAAAACATTTCCTAGAAAATCAAATTAGGCTGCAGATAAAATTGACTGGGCTACCTCACTTAGTTGTACAACCTGGACTGTGTCAGTTTTTTTCCTCTATGAAGTGAAGACAGAATAATTACTAGCTACCTGTTATTGGAGAGTTAACGTAAGATGATCTTTTAAAACAGTAGCTCGTACACAATAAGTAGTCAATGAATACTGTTAGCAATATTTATTGCTTTATATTTCCCACATAGTGTTTATATCCCCCAGATAGAGCACGGAACCTCTGAGCCAAAGAGAAGAAAGAGGACTTTAGTAATTGCATTGTGATCTGTAGTTGTCACAGCTAGTTCTGAAATGAGAATACACTTCCTTTCGTATGCTCTCAGCTTGATGTTTGTTCAAGATATCCTATGGGTTGAAGGTGCCTGCGTGAGTCTACTTGGTACTGTTATGGTTTCCTATCACCATCAATCTAGGCAACACATGTTAATTAAGTGCTTTACTGTTTTTGCACATGATTTATTAGATCTCTTTTCATTAATGTGTTTGATCAAAAAGGAAAGTAATTGGAAAACAATGGTGGCAACACATACTTGGTGTCAATTATTAAAAACAAAAGTTCTTAGCATGAGATCTTCATTATTTGCCTTTAAGCTTTCTTGGGGTCTTGGCTGAGGGCAAACCATCTAAACTATTACTACCTCTAATTCTTAGATTCACTGTTGTTTTTCTTTGAAGAGTGCTGAGGGGAAGTATAATTTGATATTTCCAATCAAAATACCAACAGCTGTCTAAAGAAAGCTGGAATTGCACAATTTTCCATTTATCCCTTAATCACAAAGTCAATAAAACTCTAGTCAAAAACCTGTGATTTGTTCCTTAAATATTAGTAATATGACTTTGTAGGATAGGCTTCTCAGAAAATGACTGCAGTCTTAAGGAGGAAAAACAACTTTATTTCTTCCTTGAATAATTTGTGTTCTAATGGAAGGATTCATGACAAGTTGGGAGGTAACTCAAGAGGTCATTTTGTATATCCCTCATTTTTTAGGCAGGGTTATAAACAAAATCTCCAAGAATTTGTTCCAGCCTTTTCACTAAAGCAACTAAGATGAAGACTATTATTGGGGTGTTGTGATTAATCCTGCTATTCTGCTAAATCTATAAGATGAAGGTCATCATCTCCTACCCTCAGAGATGTTAAGATGTTGTTGGTTTTCAATATCTTAAAGATGATGAGTTTTTATTTTTGGAGTCAATTTAAAGACTCTTAGAATGTTTTCATAAATCATGTTTGAAACAATGTAGGGTATAAATACACAAACTGCATGTCACTATCGGGTAATATTCAGGTATAAGCATATAGTCTTAAAGCATTGTGATAAGAATAATGTATCTGACTGCAATGATGAAGCTAATTTTATACTTTGGAATTTATTACTAGCTCATTTTTAGAGTAAATTTTCAATACTTCATCTTAGAAAAATTTTGTAGGTGAAGGTCCTTACCAAAAAAAATGGGCCAAATGTGAAAGTGGCATGGCCATGTACAAACTGGAACAAGAGATCTACTAACTGGGAGATTAAAAAAAAAAAAAACAACTTGATTCCAGGATGAAAACGCTGTTAATTTTAGAAATAATTTGATTTCTGGAAGGATCTCTCTGAAAGTATATTAATGATTGACTCATAATAATTATAAATATATAATTGCTCTCATCTAACCTTCAAATCAAATCCATTAAAAGTACACTGACTTTGTGTTTGTTTTTTTTTTATTATTTTTTTTGACAGGCAGAGTGGACAGTGAGAGAGAGAGACAGAGAGAAAGGTCTTCCTTTGCCGTTGGTTCACCCTCCAATGGCCGCCGCGGCCGGCGCGCTGCGGCCGGCGCACCGCGCTGATCCGATGGCAGGAGCCAGGAGCCAGGTGCTTTTCCTGGTCTCCCATGGGGGTGCAGGGCCCAAGCACCTGGGCCATCCTCCACTGCACTCCCTGGCCACAGCAGAGGGCTGGCCTGGAAGAGGGGCAACTGGGACAGAATCCGGCGCCCCGACCGGGACTAGAACCCGGTGTGCCGGCGCCGCTAGGCGGAGGATTAGCCTAGTGAGCCGCGGCGCCGGCCGGTACACTGACTTTGAAATTACATCAAGAGGTTATTTTTAAATAGATTTTTATCAAATTTAAACAGCAATAAATTAGAATATTGGTCTGTCTGTATTTTTAAAAAGATTAATTTATTTGAAAGGCAGAGTGACAGAAAGGAAGAGGCAGAGAAGGAGATGGAGAGAGATTTTTCATCTGCTATTTCACTCCCCGAATAGCAGCAATGGCCAGGGTTGGGCCAGGCCAAAATCAGGATCCTGGAACTCCATCCTGGTCTCTTACATGGGTGGGAGGGGCCCAAGTACTTGGGCCATCATCCACAGCTTTCCCTGGTGCATTAGCAGGGAGCTGGATTGGAAGTGGAGCAGCCAGGACTCGAACCAGTGCTTTGATATTGGATGCTTGAGTTACAGGCAATGGTTTGACCTGGTACGTCAAATGCTGGCACCTCATTCCTTCTTAAGTTCTTCTGTAGATAGTTTTATATATATATATATTCCCAATTTAACTTTGGCAGTGGATGATACTATGCTAAAACTGGAAGTAGCCCTATACTTCTGAAATAAATAACATGGAACACTACTTTTATGAGATGGTCCTTATGAAAAAGGATTCCTAATCAAATACATTTGGGAAACATTGCTTTCCATATTCTGAGACTTCACCTAAAGAATTCAAGAAACTTGCCACCAATGAAACCTGCTTAGTTCTATTTAACCCCACATGCCTCAATTTGATCATTGATGGTATTTTTTTCATAGAACTCCAGTTAATATCCTGTCACACTTTGAAAAATGCTAATCTAGACCAATCCTCTGAAAAAGGAACCTTATTCCAAGATAGTTGCCCAAGATCAAACCACTAATTAACAGCAGCGCTGGCATTGAAATACAGATGTTCTAACTCCTTGCCTGATGCTCGTTTTCATTACGACCAAATATTCAGTGTCTTTATTCAAGGATGAAGAGGCACTAATTTTTTCTTCCACATCCATCCAAGTGTCCATTCCTCACCTCAAGAGAACAGCAGGGAAGATTCCTTCTGACACCTCCCTCGAAGATTCCAGACAACCTAACACTGATGCACCCTCCTGCCTTAGAACATTCAGGTGATTATGAACAGACATGAATAGTATGTCGACTAAGCCACCTAAGAAAGGCAATTCTGCCTTCCCATTTGCTATTTCCACTCCTGCTCCTTTGAAATGCTCCTTCATCCGCACCTCCAATAACCTTGAAAAGAATTTTTTTTTTTTTTTTGTCTTTAAGACCTCTTGAGCCGGCACCGCGGCTCACTAGGCTAATCCTCCGCCTTGTGGTGCTGGCACACCGGGTTCTAGTCCCGGTCGGGGTGCCGGATTCTGTCCTGGTTGCCCCTCTTCCAGGCCAGCTCTCTGCTGTGGCCAGGGAGTGCAGTGGAGGATGCCCAAGTGCTTGGGCCCTGCACCCCATGGGAGACCAGGAGAAGCACCTGGCTCCTGCCATCGGATCAGCGCAGTGCATCGGCCGCGGCGGCCATTGGAGGGTGAACCAATGGCAAAAGGAAGACCTTTCTCTCTGTCTCTCTCTCACTGTCCACTCTGCCTGTAAAAAAAAAAATACCTTTTGAAGACCATTTATGTCACACTTCAGGAGTTTTTTCTTGTTATCTGAGGAACCATGAGAGAGTGAAAAATCTTTATCCATCTGGGAACTGAAATGGAATATATGTTCAGAACACTTACTGCTTATCTCCACTAGCTCTGTTTTCTTATTGTACACTTTGAATGAGTAGACATGCATGCTGCTCACATCACCCTGCCTCTGAGTTGGAGTGTTTTACCTGGCGATAGTAAATTATTTGTTTGCTATTGAATCAATTATATTTTGCCTGAAAATACAGACCTTATCACATTTCCTTCATCAACTTGTTAATTTGTCTTTTCTTTAAATAATATGGAATATTAAAAATGGTTAGTTGGGTATGACAAGGTAGCCTCCTCCCCATACAGTGGTCTGTGGTCATCATCTTGGTAATTTAGAAATGCAGAACCTTGGGTTCTACTGAGCCAGACTCTGCCATTCAACATGGTGTCCATGGGCTCTGTGTGACCTTAATGTCAGGGAAACATGGGCTAGGGTATTTTACAAAGAGTGCAATTTGTCAGGTGGGCGCTGCAAACAATTATGTTTATTTACCAACCTCTACTGAACTGAAGCATCCTATTTTGTTCTGAAATACACAATAAAGCAAATATATTGTTACATGAACTTTAAAATTTGTGCAATACAAACAGATCTGGAGACTTTGTGACGTGTTTTAAAGGGAACATCAAAATGGAGCCCATGCGACTAATTTAGTCATTTTGACTCTGATGCCAAGTAAGTTAACAGGCAGCCTTCTTTCCCTCAAGGAATTGAGGACTGAGGCTGCGCTGAACAGTTCTGCATCAACCAGAGCTGTGGGGAGTGTGTGTGTAGTAAATGCAGCCCTGTCATTTGCCCATGTGGAACCATCCAGGGCAAGGCATTAGCATGCGCAGCAGATACGTAATCAGTCTCTGGCTTTAGTCTTTCTGGGCGTGATTTCCCTGCAGCTATCTTCTTGGGACTAATGGGGAAAAGGGAATCAAGTCTTCAATGCTTCCTTGATTTAAACAACAACAAAAGGTGTGATATTCCTCAGGCTACTAAGAGGTGGTGTGCTTGACTGTGTACTAATCTTACTTGATAAGACTGCAATTGATTTATTTTTCCATGCATTTACAAGCGCTGTATCTTAGCAGTAGCTTTGTCTAAGGAGCTTTGCCCAAGCAGCTCATTACACTACAAAAAAAAATCCCTGTGAGGTAAAGGGATCAATATTTATTATGCTCCATCTTAGAACTAATAGAGACTGTGCATGGAAAGAGGTGAAACACGGTGAGTTGAATTTCAGACTCCATTTTTAGAGTTAAGGAAAACTAACTTATTTTACTAGTTTATTATTAGGTAGTTCTGACCACCCTCTCAGTTTCTAACAAGGAAGTAGATGAATTTCAAAAAGCCATGAAGATGTATCTTAGTCAATACACGTTTCAAGCATCATAAATGGATACAATTCCCAACTGTTGGTTCCATATGTGCTGCTGGCCCTGTTATTAATTATCTTTTCACCTGCTCATTTGTGGTCAGTGGATGTTCATGCACCTTCAAGTCTGCATTAAATGTAGGAACTCTGCATTTGCCTGTCGATGGATTGTGCCTTAGTTAAGCAGAGATCACAATCCAGGATTAAATCGAAAGGCATGCAAAGTAGATGAAGCAATTAGGTATAGGTTGCTTGGAATGCAGTATAATCTATAACGCAAAGTCTGGAATAAAACAATAAGCATTAATGTATTTCTCAAAGGCAATACTTGGACTATAGATTTACAACCTACTGGAAGCATCCAAGGGTCTGTTCTGGCTGGACAAAGTAGTGCTAAAGTAAAAAGGAGAAGAGAATGGAAACCTCTTCAATAGAACATATTTGTACTTTACCTTGTGCTTCCAAAGACTTAGAGTTGACTGGTGGGATTCCTAGTAATTGTGATCAATGAGTGTTAAAGAATTCTTCTCATTTCCTTGTTATACACCATCCAGACAATTGAGAATTCTTTTTTTTTTTTTATTTTTTATTTTTTTGACAGGCAGAGTGGACAGTGAGAGAGAGAGAGACAGAGAGAAAGGTCTTCCTTTGCCGTTGGTTCACCCTCCAATGGCCGCCGCGGCCGGCGCACCGCGCTGATCCGATGGCAGGAGCCAGGTGCTTCTCCTGGTCTCCCATGGGGTGCAGGGCCCAAGCACCTGGGCCATCCTCCACTGCACTCCCTGGCCACAGCAGAGGGCTGGCCTGGAAGAGGGGCAACCGGGACAGAATCCG
Organism: Oryctolagus cuniculus; assembly: GCF_051225735.1. Lineage (NCBI taxonomy): Eukaryota > Metazoa > Chordata > Mammalia > Lagomorpha > Leporidae > Oryctolagus > Oryctolagus cuniculus. The sequence continues at coordinate 64,213,067 of NC_142883.1, read as the reverse complement.
GTGCCCCGACCGGGACTAGAACCCGGTGTGCCGGCGCCGCTAGGCGGAGGATTAGCCTAGTGAGCCGCGGCGCCGGCCGACAATTGAGAATTCTTACTGTGGTCAGAGCAGACTTTCCGAAAGCAGAGAACACTTAAGGGATCAAGACTCAATTTTTCCCACACCTAAGATGTTATATCTTTCTCCATAAAAGAAATATTTTTAATATAACTGGTAAGAAGATAAGTATTTTCAAATTATATCTTGCAGAAGACATTCAAAAACATGCAAAATAGTTATAGTCCAGTAGCTTTGAAACATCTACACAATTGGAATATTTTTCTAAGAATATAAAATTTGTTAAATCTGACCTACATAGTTCAAAAAAGCTAAATAGACCACAAAAAGAAAAATTTTCAACTCTCTCAATTCTCCATTCCTCTCCAAAGGCCATTATGATTAGATAGTTCTTTGGATTAGGCCCATGGTATCATTAAGACAAAGACAATATGTATACTATTTAAAGCATTTCGGCCGGCGCCGCGGCTCACTAGGCTAATCCTCCGCCTTGTGGCGCCAGCACACCGGGTTCTAGTCCCGGTCGGGGCACCGGATTCTGTCCCGGTTGCCCCTCTTCCAGGCCAGCTCTCTGCTGTGGCCACAGAGTGCAGTGGAGGATGGCCCAAGTGCTTGGACCCTGCACCCCATGGGAGACCAGGAGAAGCACCTGGCTCCTGCCATCGGATCAGCGCGGTGCGCCAGCCGCAGCGCGCCAACCGCGGCGGCCATTGGAGGGTGAACCAACAGCAAAAGGAAGACCTTTCTCTCTCTCTCTCTCTCTCTCACTGTCCACTCTGCCTGTAAAATAAATAAATAAATAAATAAATAAATAAATAAATAAATAAATAATTAAAGCATTTCAAAGCAAAGGAAAAAATAAAGTCCAAATTTTTAATTTTTAAAATTGATTTGAGTGGTGGAAAGAGAGAGGGAGAGAGCTTCATCTATTGGCTTATTCCCCAAATGCTTGTAACACCCAGGCCTGGGCCACACTAAAGCCCAAATCTGGGAATTCAATTGAGGTTTCCTCATAGGTATCAACTACTCGAACCATAACCTGCTGCCTTCCAGGTTATGGATTGGTAGGAAGCCATAATCAGGAGTGGAGTCAGAATGTGAATACAGGTATCCCAATGGGTTGAGTGTCCCAATTGGTATCTTGACTAGCTAGGTCAAACGCCCACCTCCAAAGTACAAATTTATTCCTAAGAGGCTAGCTTGACTATGAAATGCAGATCACATAAGGACAACCTGACTCCCCAGAATAAAACTACTGACCAACTTTTTATGAACATAACAAATGTTAGCAAATTGAATATTAAAGATTTTAAGAGAATATATATCATGAAAAATACAAGAGGAACTAAACATCAGAAAGCAATTTACATGAATAAAGACAGCCATGTGATCATCTCAATAGATGCATATGCTAAAATCAAGCATAACTTCATGATAAAATTATATTGGTAAGGGATGAATAGAAAAATATGGTCTTACCTTCAGCAGGCATATACGTTGGGGACCAAGAGCAAAAATTTTAAATAGTAAAATGCAAACATTTCTATTACAAACAAGATCCAGATAATGATTCCCCCATTAGATTATTTTTCAACATCTTGGGCAATAAAAAATACTCATTCAGTTCTCAAAATCATTGAAAACAAATATTATTTTTGATGAAGTAGATTTTTTTAGCCTTTAGTAGTATAATTTTATCCTCTAAAATTTTTGCCTGATAATTTCTACAGTTACTATGTTGCTCTCACTAACAAAGTTTTCTTTTAGTTTTTGTAGACAGACAATATCATTGTCCTGTGTGATTGTCCAGGTGTTTCTCTAAAATCAGGCTGACACTTTGGTTTTATCGTATCTTGATATTTGACTATAATTATCATCTATGTGTCAAGTAAATCAAACAGAAGAGTTGAGAGATCTAACTTCATCCTCTCCTATTGCTTCCTGCCTTCCATAGTTGCAGAAATAGCAATAATCTTCATTTCACAAAGAAAATTTCCTATCTTTGGTCCACCATTCTCTGAATTCTCATTAATACTTGATGTATGATAGTGGCTGATTTAGAACTGAAACACCACAACACCATTGCAAAATGGACAGCCAAATCACTGTTCATTCTGAACAGAAGACATAAAGATATATTTTTCAATGTGAAAAATTAACAGAACAAACACATTAAGCTCAACATTTACATGAGCAATGTCTGGAGTTCTAATTAGAAACATTAATTAGGAATGTTGAACAAATAAATCTTGAAAGAACTAATTTGAAAACTTCAGTTTTCCTTAAATGTCACTCATATTTACAGTCTCTGAGCTGAATTTTTATATCATTCTTCTTTGGTTCTGTGAATGATAGTATGTTGGAGACAAATTATAGTCGAATGAAGGATGCACTTATTTTAAGCACTGTATTTGGATGGATGGCAACAGATGATGCTTTCTTAGACTACTGAAGCATGTGCAGCAAAGAGCTGACAGTAAACACAAACGGCACGTGGCTGGGGATCACTATAGCGTTTATGTTTAATGACATTGGGAAATTGTCAGGAAAGCTGGACATAGTTTTTTTCTTTTACTTTGAAGTGCTATATTTGCTTGAGGAAAGAAGATAAAAGTCACAATGAATGTGAATATGAAACAGAAAAAGCATAATCTACTTAGTGTGTACAAACCAAACCATTAATGTTCCCCAAATAGGTGGAGCTGAATTAGTCATTTTAAATGTTTTATTTTAAGATAATTGTAGTTCCCCATGCAGTTGTAAGAAATAAATCCTGTATATCTTTTACTCAATTTTACTCAATAACATCTTGAGAATTGTAGTACAATGTCACAAGCAAGACTATTTACATTAATACAGTCTACCAAACTTGTACTGATTACCCTAGTTTAATTGTATGTGCCCGTGTGTGTTTATTTCTGTGTACAAATCCATCCCAACAGTCAAGATCCTGAACAGTTCCACCACTATAATGCCCTTTTCAAACCACACCCATCTCCCTCCCACTCCTTTCCCTCCTCTCCATCTCCCAACTCCAGTATTTAGCCCTGGAAACCACTATTCTGTGCTCCTTTACTATGATTTTTTTTTTTAATGTGAAGAGTGCTAATATAGGGCCAGCATTGTACTGGCCACCTGTGATGCTGGTATCCTATATGGGTGCAGGTTCGTGTCCCGGCAGCTCCACTTCCAATCCAAGTCCCTGATTATGGCTTGGGAAAGCATTCAAGATGACCTAAGTACTTGGTCCTCTGCACCCATGTGGGAGATGAAGCTCTTGGCTTTGGCCTGTCCCAACCCTAGTCTTTCAGCCATTTGGGGAGTGAACCAGCAGATGGAAGATCTCTCTGTCCCTCTCGAACTCTGCCTTTCATATAAATAAAATTTTTAAAAAAGCATTATATAAATGGAGTTGTGTAATAAGTAACCTTTTTGGAATTGGCTGTTTTCAGTAAGCATAATTCTTAGGAGATGCATCCAAGTTTTGGAGTTTATGAATAGTCTTTATATTGCAATGTTCATAGTACATGGTATGGATTTACCATAGTTTAACCATCTGAACTGTTTCCATTTGGGGATATTATTAATAAAGTAGCTCTGAGTGATTCAGTTCAGTTTTCCCACTTCTTGCTAGCATTTGAGGGATTTCCAGTCCTTCCCTCCCTTCCTCCCTCCCTCCCTTTTTTTACTGGCTAGATAGGTGTTGAATGCATTCTAGGATTTCTCAGTTTTGGCACTATTGATGTCTTGGACTGGCTAATTGGATTGTGGAGAATGATGTCCTGTGACTGTAAGATGTTAGTCTGCACCCCAGCCTTTACCTACTGGATACCAATAGCAGGTCACATCTAATATCCTTCATCCCCACCACCACTTTGTGACAACTGAAAACGTCTTCAAACACTGGTAAATGTCCCCAGGAGACTTTTTCCCCACCTGAGAATTGTTGTAATATATTATGACATTCTGAATCTAAGTGAAACAAGATCATTAATGATTATTTATTGACTTTGGGTTCTTTTCATTCTATTGTATGTTAAAAACTTCTGTTAACATCCCACTCTCCTCCTCTTTTCCATTCAAAGCCCTCAATTCATCACCCAGATTCGTAAGATTATAAACCTGCTACGATGACTTACTGGACTAAGACCAAAGTGAAATTGCTTTCATATGATCTTGTCCAGGCTATTAACTCTCAAATTGTCTCCATCAGCTACAAATATGCCAGTTCCAACTTGTTTGTTAGGTGCTTATCCCAGGCAGGAGCAAATTGTGAATATTTATGAGATGAGAAAGGAGAGAAAAATGTGATCAATAGAATTTTAAAGGGAGGGAGAGCTGAAGTAGATTAGAAAGAATCTAAGTTAAAACAGATAATGTGGCAAGTTGGGAAAAGCTGTAATTTCTATAGTTTGACCTGCTGAGTCCTGTAAGCACAAAATTCTGCACATCCCTTCCGGTGTATGTCAAAACACTAATCGCTCTACTTCTCAGTCTATTAAAATGTTTCTCATCCTCCAAAGCTCAGATCAACTGCTATTTCTTCTATAACACTGTCTCCTATTCTTCCAGCTGGAACAAAATAATCCTTCCTCTGGATTCTGCCAACATTTATCTCCACCTTGATCATTACCAGGATTTCTATCATTCTGTCCATGCTCTGATTATGTGTGCATCTGTCTCCATCCTGAGATTTCTAGCTTCTTGAATTTTATTTTGCAGTGACTTAAAGGCCAGGGCAAGAGTACATGTGTAGGAGTAAAATAGGGGATATAGAAGGCAGGAAGGGAAAAGATGGAAAAGCAGCAGGTATCTGAGACAATGGAAGAAAGGATGATTTTTTTTTTCAAGGCAGAATTATTAGGGACCTTTGATATCACCTTGCAATTGGAAGCCCACCTTAACATTTGGATCCAAGCAATCTCTAGGATGGGAAAAAAAAAAACCTGTTAACTGAAATCAGGGAAAGGGATCTTCTAGTGTTTCTCGAATACAATCATCTGGAAGGTTTCTTAAAGCACGTTGCTGGGCCCCACCCCTAGCAATTGTGGTTTGGTCGGCTTCGAGTAGAAACTGAGAAAGCACATGTCTAAGAGGTTTCACCTAGCAATGCCAATGCTTTGAGAGCCACTGGTCTGGCTGGCTTGTGTTGACAGCATGGACTTCCCTTGAGCAGAAATCTGCAGACGTCAGCCCAGCTGCATGGCTCTGGAGAGCTATAAGGGAAGGACTTCTATAATGGGACCATACTGGCCAGCACTTCCTCTTGGCTGAAATAAGTAGACTATCTCCATGAGCATGGGGTATGGACCTCTTTTAATTATGTTAACTAGACAGACATTTAATGGGACATCCATATTCATCTTCATATTTCTGAAATTCTTTGCATGCAGGAGGTGAGGACACTCAGTGGTCAGTAAATTAAGTGGACAAATGAACTTAATACCCCAGCAGAACTTGCCAAACAGTTTGCCAGTAGAAGCTTGTTGGTCTTGGTGTTGTTGCTAATGATGCCCTAATATTCTCAACCTGATGCAAGCAGCATGTTATATACAGATGTGGAAATGGTTAGGGGACTGAATAACTAGTTTTCCTTCCTCAAAACTGATCTAGGCTATAAATACTTCCTGTGAGCTGGCAGATAGATGAAAGAAATGGGTACAGATACGTAAATGTATGGATAGCTACAGAGATATCCCAACTCCTCTCAAAGATTTTGTTGCAGTAGAGCTGTATGGTGGCCCCAAGAATGTCCACCTCCTGGTGTTCATGCCTATGTGTAACCTACTCCCTTTGAGTGCGACTGGATCACTGTAGTGATTCATTCTTTTTTTTTTTTTTAATTTTTTTTTATTTTTTTTTAATCTTTTATTTAATGAATATAAATTTCCAAAGTACGACTCATGTGTTACAATGGCTTCCCCCCCCATACCGTCCCTCCCACCCACAACCCTCCCCTTTCCCACTCCCTCTCCCCTTCCATTCACATCAAGATTCATTTTCGATTATCTTAATATACAGAAGATCAGCTTAGTATACCTTAAGTAAGTATTTCAACAGTTTGCTCCCACACAAAAACATAAAGTGAAAAATAATAGATGATTTTTTTTAAATGATGATGAAATCAGATCAGACCTATTGTCATGTTTAATCCCAGTGAGAGTCAAGTTGGGAATTGATAATTTCTTTCTTTTTTTTTTTTTTTTTTTTTTTTTACAGAAGATCAGTTTAGTGTACATTAAGTAAAGATTTCAGTCGTTTGCACCCCCATAGAAACACAAAGTGAAATATACTGTTTGAGTACTCGTTATAGCATTAAGCCTCAGTATACAGCACGTTAAGGACAGAGATCCTACGTGAGGAGTAAGTGCACAGTGACTCCTGTTGTTGACTTTACCAATTGACACTCCTGTTTATGGCATCAGTAATCTCCCTATGCACCAGTTATGAGTTTCCAAGGCTATGGAAGCCCCTTGAGTTCTCCGACTCTTATCTTGTTTAGACACGGTCATAGTCAAAGTGGAGGTTCTCTCCTCCCTTCAGAGAAAGGCACCTCCCTCTTTGAAGACCTGTTCTTTCCACTGGGATCTCACTCACAGAGATCTTTTTGCCAGAGTGTCTTGGCTTTCCATGCCTGAAATACTCTCATGGGCTTTTCAGCCAGATCCGAGTGCCTTTAGGGCTGATTCTGAGGCCAGAGTGCTATTTAGGACATCCGCCATTCTATGAGTCTGCTGAGTATCTCACTTCCCATGTTGGATCACTCTCCCCTTTATTTATTATTTGGTGTTAGCAGATACTAGACTTGTTTATGTGCTCCCTTTGACTCTTAGTCCTTTCATTATGATCAATTGTGAACTGAAATTGATCACTTGGAGTAGTGAGATGGCATTGGCACATGCCACCTTGATGGGATTGAATTGGAATCCCCTGGTATGTTTCCAACTCTACCAATTGGGGCAAGTCAGCCCGAGCATGCCCCAAATTATACATCTCTTCCCTCTCTTATTCCCACTCTTATGTTTAACAGGGATCACATTTCAGTTAATTTTCAACACTTAAGAATAACTGTGTGATAATTACAGAATTAAACCAGTCATATTAAGTAGAACAGACAAAAAAAATACTATGAGGGATAATGTATTAAGTTGTCCATTAGCAGTCAGGGCTATGCTGATCAAGTCACCATTTCTCATAGTGTCCATTTCACTTCAGGAGGTTTCCTTTTTGGTGTTCAGTCAGTTGTCACCGATCAGGGAGAACATATGGTATTTGTCCCTTTGGGACTGGCTTACTTGTAGTGATTCATTCTAAAAACTGAATGCAGCAAAAGTAAAGGGGTTTTATTTCATTGATTAGGTTACAAATATTACAACTTTCTTCCATTTTAATTGTACTGTCTTGACTCTGTGCTCAGTCCGATGAAATCAGATTTAATACTGGCAGTGCCACATAGACGTGAACTAAGAGGACTCTGACAAAAATCCAGTATAGGGTTGTAGCAATGGGCCCAACATGGTCCAACTACAACATGAGTGGGCTAAGAAGAAGACCCTTCTAAGTGAAGCCTCAGACAATAGTGATTGTGAGAGATGCTGAAACAGTGGACTCTGTTAAGCCATGTGTTGATTTCTGATTTGTGGAAAACATGAGATAATAACTATGTATTGTTTTAAACTAATAAGCTTTGGGATAATTTGTTTTGCAGCAATAGATGGTGAGTACAGATTATTTCCTAAAAATGCCAAACAGTTAATCTCTTATGGAGAAGTCAATAAGGGGTAGGTGTGGGTGTGGTTGTGCGAGACAGAGACAGAGAGAGAGACAGAGACACACAGAGAAACAGAGACAGAGAGAGAGGCAGAGAGAGAGGGGCAGAGGCAGAGAGAGATCAATACAAGGTTATAAAGACTTCTGATTCCCTCCTAACAGTCATGGTCTTATTTCCATTGCACAAAATTTGTAGCTAAAATTATAGCCTCAAAAATCAAACACCGTAAGTTCTGGTATTAACTAGGAGTGTTATTGTTCAAACTTTCCAGACCTAATCAGGCCACCCCACTTAGCTTGTTCACAACTGATAGAACTCTGATATTTGTAATAATGGTTGGCTTTTCTCTTTCTTACATACCTAATTCAATTCATATCTTCTTGCAGACTTAAGTGAGACTCCAGTAGAATGCAGTTGTGCCTCAGTCATGCTAGATCCTAATATGCTACAACTGTTCACAAACTTTTCTATACATCAGACATATACACAGGCAATATTCATTCTCTTATTTCTGCAATTTTTTTTCAGATTTATTTATTTGTTTGAAAGTCAGAATTACACAGAGAGAGGCGAGGCGGGGTGGGGGGGAGGGAGAGAGAGAAGGAGGGGTCGGTCTTCCATCGCTGGTTCACTCCCCAGTTGGCTACAGTGGGTGGAGCTGCGCCGATCTGAAGCCAGGAGCCAGGAGCTTCTTCCGGGTCTCCCACATGGGTTCAGGGGCCCAAGGACTTGGGCCATCATGCACTGCTATCCCAAGCCACAGCAGAGAGCTGGATCGGAAGTGGAGCAGCTGGGACTCGAACTGGCGCCCACATGGGATGCTGGCACAACAGGCGGCAGCTTTACCCACCATGCCACAGTGACGGCCCTTGAAATTTTCAATAAATGTGTACTGATTGCCTATGATGAACAACACACTGTACTAAGAACAGTAACAGGAAGATGTCCATGACCATTACATACACACACACACACACACACACTCCTTCAAATTTGCAGTAACCTGCACACCCCCTATCCTCATGGTGATTTCCTTTTAGCAGTGTCTAAGTTTGTTATTCTGAGAATATTATCATTTGTGAAATGCTGTCAGTGAAAAAGCTGACTCTCAAGAACAACAAACTCTGACATTGGCAGGTGCCTCTATCAGGCTTTTCAAAAATGAAACTTGTACAAGGCCCTTTTATTATAACTGACTTGACATTTAGCGTGATATGTGTAACTTTGGCTGTTTGCCAAAGGGCCACACTATAAGCTTAAGAGGCCTCTCTGTAAAGATGAACCACAGCAAGGCAGACACCAGTGTGTGTCTGACATGGATTCAGCTCTGCTTAACACAGTCAGCGTGTAGCACAACCACAGAACAGAAAACGCATGTCCCTCAGGGTTCCCAGAGATCATAGGAAGTGAACAAAAGATGGAGTAAGTTCATGAAATACATTGGGTATAACTGAAAAGCAGTATCTAAGTATCAAAATAGATCCATGAAAAGCAATTTGGCAATACATGTATGTATGACTTGCATTTTATGTATCTCTTGATCTAATGAATTTACTTCTAGGAGTTTATCCTAAGAGGCATGGGAGTGGGGGGTGGGAATCATAAGGCTTTGAAAATCTGTTTGCATGGGCATTTGCTAAACTTACATTTATGAGGGATGACATTGAAAACAGCCTAACTATGTGCTAAGAGGGGACTGGATAAATTATTCTATAATAACACAATGGAATATAGTTTAGTCTTTAAAATACTGTGGAATAATAATTAAGCAGGAAGAGAAATGTTAATGTTTGGCATTTATTACAATGTGAAATAGCAAGTTAAGAAACAACAGGTTTGATATTTTAATCTTAATTATATTTTCCATGATCACATATTTTAAGACTATTATCTATATGTTCTACAATTAGTACACATTGTTTGGCAAACATTAAACTATTTGAAAAGGGACCATGGCCAGCACTGTGGTGTAGTGGGCTGGGCCTCCACCGTTGGCACCAGAATCCTTTATGTGTGCTGGCTCGAGTCCCAGCTGCTCCTCTTCCTGACCAACTCTCTGCTATGGCCTGGGAAAGCAGTTGAGGATGGTCCAAGTGCTTGGGTCCCTGCACCAATGTGGGGGACCTGGAGGAAGCTCCTGGCTCCTGGCTTTGGATTGGCTCAGCTCTGGCCATTGTGGCCATCTGGGGGGTGAACCAGCAGATGGAAGATACCCCCTTCCAGCTCTAACTCTATCTCTCAAATAAAAAAATAAAATCTTTAAAAAATACATTCCTAGATATAAATTAAAACCACAATGAGATACTCCTTAAAAAATAAGAAAAGGAATCAATTAATACAGTATATATTAAAGGAATTCTTAAATATTGAGATTTTAGTTATACAAAAACTGGTAATATATGTACCTTAGTATCTTTAATTCTGTCTTCTCAACAACTTGGTTAACCCTCAAAGGCAATAGAGTTCAAAAGATCATTGCCACATAACCAGCCTATGTCCTATTCCATCCTGGACCTGGGACTTTACTTTTGCCAAAGAATGAACCAAAACAAGGCTCTCTCCGTGCTGGGGCAGAAGAGACAGGGCTTCACATAAAGAGAAGCAAATGTCAGCTGGGTCAGGCACAACTGTATGGCCAGTGCTGGAGTCCTCAATGGCAGTTCAAACATGAATGTATTTTCTGTTCAGGGAGTAGGAGTTTTTCCATTTTTTAATTAGTCTTAATGGATGACTTCAAAGGAACCAAAATGGCAGAAGATACAATAGGTGTGGAAATACTTGGTCTCTTCCTGAAATCAAGCAAAACCTGAAATTTGACCAGGCACGATTTTCATTCTAAATCTAAGTAATGTCTCATGTTTAAGTAAATTTCCTCTCTGAAAATTTTTCCATTTCTTTCATATAGATAAAAAGAATTTTCCAACCAGAGTTCAATTGAAGCATATGTACAATATCTAAATTGACCCCAAACATAGAATTTTATAAAGACTCTGACTCAGTTATGTTGCTTCTTTCTAGGAAGCACAAAATATATCCTGAGGAGATAACCCTCACTACATGTACACAGCAGCCTTACATTTACCCCTTGAACATGAATTATCACTCACCAAGTTTGAAATACCCAGGATAAAGAGATGAAGTCTGCCCTAACACATAGTAAACAAGAACAGGCGAAGCAGTTGAGGCAGAAGACATACAAAGTGGTTTTTCTATGGAAAATAAGCAAATTCCATTTTCTTTTTTCCCTTTTTAAAATTTAATTTTTTTATTTGAAAAGCAGAAATAGGGTGTGGGGGAAAAAACTTCCATCCATTGGTTCATTCCCCCAAATGACTGCAGTAGCTAGGACTGGAACAGGCTGTTTCTTCCTGGTCTCCCATGTCGGTTAATGGTCCCAAGCACCTGCGCTATCTTCCATTGCTTTCACAGGCATATTAGCAGGGAACTGGATCAGAAATGGGGCAACGAATACTGGAACTGGTGCCCATATGGGATGCCTGCATTGCAGGCAGTGGCTTAACCTGTTAAACCAGAATGCTGGCCCCAGCAAATTCCACTCTCAATACAAGACATTCAGTGCTTTCATAGATTAATGCACAGTGTGAATCTATTGGCAATGGCAAACAGACATTTTAAAAGTATTCAACAGTGGGAGACATGAGAGAGGCTGCCACGAGGAGGGAAAGACTTTTGCTGAATCTTGAAAGGGTGGAAAATTAACTCAACAGATAAGTGGGGCACACAGAGATGTGGTGATGATGAAATGTGGATGGCCACATGTAAAACAAAGGAATTCTTAGGACAACATAAGGACTGCTTCTCATTTCTGTTGTTTCACTGATGTGAAATTTGATAATACATTGGCAGTTAGTAAGCTCATATGGCTTAAGAACTTGTAAGATTTCTTAATGATGATCTATTGGGTTATTGTTAGATTGTTCATTCACCCCTCTTCTATTTTGTGGGTATAGTATACTTGTCCATCCCTTGATTCTGGATTTATCCATTGTCCTGCATTGGAGAGTGGAATGACAAGAGACATAAGGCTTTAAAGCATTCAGGAGATTGGACTTTCTCATTTGTACTTCCGCTATCCCTATGAGAAGAACTAACTCTGACTAGCTCACTGTTCTTAGCAGGAAAATAAGAGAAACAGAGCAGCACTTCCCTACCCCAGTCCTTCAGGCTCAACTGGCCCCTAGTTGACATTCAGACCTGTGAGCCTTCTATCATACGTCTATGAAATTCTGCAGCTGTCTGTTATGCAGCAGTGTTGTAATCATAGTTACTGATAGACCAATCAAAATATTTCCTGATACTTTTTGTGTGATTTCTAACATAATTAACGTTTCTTAAATGAGCAGTTTATCAAAATTCTGTATTGCTACTTTATAGTGGATGAGTTTTTACTGGAGAAATGTTAGATGGAGTTTGTTTAAAATGAGGATGGCTAGATACCCAAGTCCCTGGGCTGCTGGTGGAAGAGGAGATACAGGGAATGGAGAGTGGGACAAAGCCAATAGTCACCTTCTTCACGTGTTTTCCCAGGACATATCTGGCACTCAATTAAATACTTGATTTGAGGGGAAACAAGATTCATCCCAGATCGTTTCAAACGTAAATCTGTTTCCTCTCTGTATGCTGCATTTGTAGATTGGAAAGACTTGATAGTATAAGGAAACCACTTGTCTCCAAATTGATCTATAGATTTGATGGAATCAGTCATTATGGAAATGCAGAAATTGATTCTAAAATTTACATGGAAACACAAAGGCTGAGGATAGCCTTGGTAATCTTGAAGCATAGAGCCGGAGGATACTGCCAGTTATCACGACTTCTTATAAAGTCACAGCAATTGAGGCCATGTGGCATGAGTGCAAGGACAGATAAACAGACCAAGGAGATAAAAAATCAAGAAACAAACCCACCCAGCTGCATGATTGATGATAAAATTGACTCTGCAGTACAATGGGCAAAATGATGTTTTCTTCAATAAGTGGCCTTGGATTATTAAACATCCAGGTGGGAAAAATACTCCAGTGAAACCTGACTCCTACCTCCACACTAACACAAAACTCAATTTTAGATAGGTGGTTGATATACAAATGTAAAAGTAAAGAAGAAAACATAGGTTACAATTGTCATGCCTTAAGAGTAAGCAAAATGTTCTCAAACTGTACCATAAAGATAATAAATTACAATTTGTACTATAATTCTAATCTCCAGTTCTGAAGTAATGCTGCCAGTATGATACTTGGAGGGGGCATGTTTCACATGTACCAGAAGACATTATTCCAATTAGGGGCTCGGCACTAAAACGTATTATTGCCGCCTCAAGCCTCATTTTTTATGAGGTTCTCGATCTGATAGGAAAGATTGACATTTCCCTCAATTGTGATACAGAAAATGATTAAGAATGAATGAGTTTTCTTTCTAGTATAGGTTTTACTTGCTGGTATTAGAATTAATATTAGGGGTCAACAATTAAGAGGTCCTTCTTTTCCAATATAAATTTCTCTGATACTATTTCATGACAGACATCACAGAGCAAAGAAGAAATCCCTGTTCACTTTTACAGTATTGCATTAAGGGTCCTTGTACTAAGCTTCCTTAGTACACTGTGTTACTCTATGTATCATGGACTTCTTGACCAACGAATAGTGCCGAATCTCAAGTGTTAGGGGCTCTGCTAAATGGTGATTGTTCTGCAGTGAAAACAAAGCATCTCACATGATGATCTGAGTCAGGGAGAGCGATTACTCCCATAAAGGCAATTCTTTTTTTTTTTTTTTTTTTTTTTTTTATTTTTGACAGGCAGAGTGGACAGTGAGAGAGAGACAGAGAGAGAAAGGTCTTCCTTTGCCGTTGGTTCACCCTCCAATGGCCGCCGCTGCAGCCGGCGCACCGCACTGATCCAATGGCAGGAGCCAGGATCCAGGTGCTTTTCCTGGTCTCCCATGGGGTGCAGGGCCCAAGCACCTGGGCCATCCTCCACTGCACTCCCTGGCCATAGCAGAGAGCTGGCCTGGAAGAGGGGCAACCGGGAATAAAGGCAATTCTTAATAGTGCCCATCACATAGAATGAGGTAAACATGTTCAATTCCAAGCATTTCAGGAGTTAAGTAATTCTACAGGAAGGAAAACTCAAAAGATGAACCCTCAGGCGTGAAGATGAGCCAAGGAAAGGGCAACCCGAGTGGCAGCCCCACATTCTCCTTCTGCTCTGTGACGTTCAGAAACATGCAGGTGGCAGACCTCGTCTGAAGTGGCCTGGAGACTGACCAAAAAAAGGCGGCGTCGAAGTAAGTGAAGCTGTGAGCTATGTTTTCCCCTGCAGATGTATGAAAGGATGAATTTAGGCCCCAAACGGAGGAGTCAGGGCATCAGAAACAAAGTCACTGCATAGAGAGACGTCAGCACACCCCACAGAACTGTACCTCCCTCTGAGAGTCACCCTGCCTACCTTGTTAATTCCTAAGGAGGCCTGACAGAATGGTAAAGTTCTGATTGGTAAGGGTAGCTATGTGCCAGGGATTATAAAAAATTTGTAGAAATTCATAATATGAAGGAATGTACTGATTTCAAAGTATTTGCACTAAAATAAACTGATGTTTCAATTCCATTTTCCATGAACTTTTTCAAGTACTCTCGTGTACACATACGCATAACTCGGCCACCTACAATGTGATGAGAGGTGTTCTATACCCTATTGCGTGAGGGTACTCAGACTCGACACTAATGAGCCACTTCAACGGAGGCATACTGTGTGCTTGGAGGAAAGAGCAATGTATACTTTTCAATGTCAGAGAAATATTATCAAAATCTCATTTTGTCCAAGTATAATTTCTCCCAAAATTTAGCTGCTAGAGTGATGCATGCCACAAAACAATAGCTTCCCTGCTACCCATCTGACTGACTCAGGCCTTGGATTAAGTTGGCTTCCCCCCAAAGGTTGATTTGCCCCAAAATTAACATGTGAAATATTTGTCTATTGTCTGCCTCAAGTTATCCAAAAAATAAGGAATCTATAAACATTTTAATCTTGGCCAATTACTTTGTTGTGCTGGCTCACTTGTATTACGCAATAGCAAGCAAAAACTCAAATGTGCTTAACCTTGGTAAAGAATAATTGATCGACTTTAAAATGACTTCAAGTTTCATGCTAACAGTGTGCAAGTACAAAATATTTGTGGCCATTAGTGAGAGAGCTTTGATAATTTATTTCAATAGAGCAGAACCAAAAGAATATTCACTAAATGTGAATCACTTCTTAATCTAAAATGACTTTTTCCTTTAATAAAAGAAAAGTCAGCCATTCATGAGATATATGCATAAGTGGCTATGTGTCAATACATCAGATAGGCTCACACTACTAATAATATATTGAGAGATTTTTAGTATAATTAGGAACACATGTCCTTCTCAGTATCTCCTACAGCTCCACTCCCAAATGGTCTCACAAAAAGGAAGGAGGAAATTTGTTGGTTTTGAAATAGTTTTTAAAAATACATACTCTTGGGGCCGGCACCGCGGCTCACTAGGCTAATCCTCCGCCTTGCGGCGCCGGCACACCGGGTTCTAGTCCCGGTTGGGGCGCCAGATTCTGTCCCGGTTGCCCCTCTTCCAGGCCAGCTCTCTGCTGTGGCCACGGAGTGCAGTGGAGGATGGCCCAAGTCCTTGGACCCTGCACCTGCATGGGAGACTAGGATAAGTACCTGGCTCCTGCCATTGGATCAGCGTGGTGCGCCGGCTGCAGCGCGCTGGCCGCGGCGGCCATTGGAGGGTGAACCAACGGCAAAGGAAGACCTTTCTCTCTGTCTCTCTCACTGTCCACTCTGCCTGTCAAAAAAAAACAAAAACAAAAACAAAACAAAAAAAAACAAAATACATACTCTTGGGAAACAAAAAGACTGTGTGAAGCTAGCATGTCCATCTGTCTGTCTGGAAGACAACTCTGTAAGGATTTAACAATGTAACTTAGGATTTTGGTACTGCCAGTTGCTAGACGATGTCATTGCAAGGTGGTGCTTTTGTTTTATCTGATGAATTTAAGTTGCAGGAGTCATCAGGGTCCCAATCTTACCCTCAGTCACTCTCTCCCTCCCTCCTTTCTTCCTTGATTAAATGAAGTTGGCTGCACTCTGTTGGGCCATGGAGATTAATTCCGGATATGTGCAAAATCCACCTGGCAAACCCGATAAAGGCAGCTTCCAGGAGTGGAAATGGAACAAAGGCATGAATAATAACACAAGGGGGATTTACAAAGGACAAAAATATGGGCTGCCATTTGATAGTGACAGTAATTACTTAAGTAAATGTCAAAATGCTTGAAAGAAACAAGAGAAAGACAAGTCATGAATATTTAAAACTTAAACATGTCATTCTATTGATGTGCCATTTGGAAAGAGATCCTTCTGGTGTTAGGTCAGGTAGTGTGCTATCAAGTTGGTGTACAGCCTATTTTTATAATGGGTAAACTGAATTATAACTGATACAACCCATGCATACATTTTATCCAGTCTGTTAATGCTTTACTACTCAAAGTGTTGTCCCTGGGTTAGCAGAAGCTCCGACCCTGAATCAGAGCCTGCACTTGAACCAGATCCCCAAGTGATCTGTGTGTGCTAAAGTTGGAGATGTCCAGTCTCTGAACATTTTTAAATGGCATGTTTCTGGTGATGGGTTGTTCCAATCTTCTGCACTTAGAATGCTTTACTGGATGGTAAAAGGATTGCAGTGGCCTCAGAGAATATAGCTATAAATAATTTGCTAGCCTATCTGGTCTGCTCATGAATCAATGTGGAGGGTCCTTAACTGTCCAATCATGGATCATGGTGACTTAGAAGGGAACCCCTAGAGAGTACATAATCCTCCCATAGAGGTTCCCAGATTACATTTCAAGAAGAAAAGGCTGAAATTAGTGCATTAAAGTGCAAATTGTGCTACAAAGAACAGCCCCTGATCTGTTCTTTAAAACATTCATGTAGCCTTCTCTTAGAAAAAATTTAAATCACAACTACTGATGGGGAAGGTATCAAAATATTTATGACCTCAACAGGAGACTGAATCAAGTCTGTACCAAGAAAAGTGAAATGTGCTCAGAATTGTTGACTATTAGACCTGGCAATCACTTTAGAACTAAACAAGCACACTACCACCCTATTCTCACCAGGCAGAAAATAAAACCCCACGTGGTGAAATACCATGTTCAGAACTTCACAAATAATTGATGATAGAGCTAGAATTAGAGGCCCAGCCTTACAAATCAAATCAGTGCTGTTTCTCTGCTCAACATGCAAGTATGTGATCTGCGTGATGATTGAGTCATGGGAATGCAAAAAAGAGCCCTCAGCTTTTCCTGTCTCCAATTGCATCATTCAGTGCATTCAACAATACCTTTACCTGCTCATTTGGAAACGGTTATTTTTAAATGACGTTCAAAAGCAGTGTCCAAAAATAAAAGGGGTGTAGCCCTTAAAAATAGAACAATTCCAAAAGAAGCCAGGTGCCTGTTTGGTTAATGGATGATTTAAGTATCTGATTGAAGTTAGCATTTATAATAATTACGTGTGCCAATGGAAGATTTTTTGAAGAAAAGAAGAGGTGGTTTGAGTAAATTACTTCCTCGATTTGAAATCTGGATAAATCACAATGAAGCCTGTTATTTTTTCCCCTGCTTTTGCCAACTGGAAAAGAGGGTATAAGGAGGTTGTAAAGGCAAGTAGATTTTCTATCCTGAGCAGGCAAAGCATGTAGAATGGGTCTACAAAAAGTTCGTGGAAAATGCATATTATGAAAAACCTATGTATGGATTTCAAAATTTTTGGCATCAAATGAATTTGTCTTCAATTTCATTTTTTTATTCAAAATTTAGAGACAGGGAGAGTTCTCATCCACTGGTTCATTCCACAGGCCCACCATGGCCAATACTGAGGCAGGCTGAAGCCAGGAGCAAGAAGCTCAAGCCATGTCTCCCACATGGGTAGCAGGAAGCCAACTACTTGAGCCTTTACCACTGCATCCCAGAGTCTGCATTATCAGGAAGCTGGAGTCAGGACACTGAGCTAGGCGTCAGAGCCAGGCACTCCCACGTGGGACGCAGGCATCTTAACCACAGTCTTAACAACCAGGCCGAATACTTTGCCTTCAAGGAACTTCCTGAAGTAATTGTGTATTTACTGAATACTCAGCTAGCAGAGTGAGATGAGAAAGTTCACATGCTGCTCCAAACGTCAGAGCCAACATTGTAAAAAACAGACCCACGGTCAGTGGCTTTATTCAACTTTAGATGGCAAACTGGAGTTGAACTCAACAAGATTAGTTAAATTTGAAGTTAGAGTCGATATTTTTTCTCCTAATCACCAATGAGCATTTCATTAGAATGTTTTACTCCCTTGAAATATTTTATATTAAATAATATAAATTAAATGTGAATAAGTTAACATAGATTAAATAAATTGTATGCTAATGAACAGTATCAGTTGTCTTCAATGAGAGTAATTCCTACCCACATCAGCAAGGAGCTGTTTTTATGTATCTGGTGGTACTTACCTACAATGCAGTACAAAGAAATAAGTAACTCCCTAAGGATCAACGGATCATCATTTTGTAAGGGGCTACTAAAAATGAGCTCTGGTGGCCAGTGTTGTGGCACAACAGCTTAAGCCACCACCTGTGCAGTTGGCATCCTGTATCATATTGCTGGTTGGAGTCCCTGTTGCTCAGCTTCTGAACCAGCTCTCTGCAAATACGCATGGGAAGGCAGCAGAAGGCCCAAGTACTTGGGCCCCTGAAACCCATATAGGAGACCAGATGGAGTTCCTGGTTTCTGATTTTGGCCTGGCCTAGCCCCAGCTGTTGGGATCATTTGGGGAGTGAATCAGCAGATGGAAGATATTCAGTCTCATTTATTCATTCCCCTTCTCCCCCTCCCGCTCCAATAAAATATTTTTAAAAAGGAAACCTTTATTTGTTTCATCTTGGGTTGGGAGATTGGAGAACAAAATCATTGGTGAAAAATTCCCTCATTCAAGACTGAGCAACAAGACCAGTTCTGCAGAACTTAAAAATAGGGAATCCAAAATCCTTGATGCGTTTCCTTCTCACAGGGATCTCACTCCTCAGAAGCTGGTATTCCATTGCTGCTTTGCTCTTCATAAACCAGTGTGTCCTTACAAGAAATGGAGTACATACCACAGCCAGTCTTAATCAGGTGTGTACATTGAATCAACTGCTGATTTGATTCAATCGCTCTCTATAGGGAGCCAGGCATTTGTCTTTTGAGAAAATACCAGAATAGCTCTGAGAAGAACTCCAGTAGAGAACTGCTGCCTTAATGCAATGGAATGGAACTCTGGCTTCTCTTGTGACATAAGGGTGTAAGAAAGGGAATGTCTTCATAGCATTTCCAAACCACAGTGTTATCTACCACCTTTACCAAATGGATAGGGGGCTGTGGTAACCCCAATGAATCACATCTCTCAGAAATTTTGTCCAGTGTACTGCTTTCTGTTGTGAACTCTGGACTTGCCCATGTGCCTTTCTTTAGCCAATAAAACATCAGCAAATGCGAGTCAAGCAGTGACTTGGTACGTACTTGTGAATTGCATTTGTCCTCCTAGAGTCCTGAGACCATGCTCTGGAGAAGCTATGGAACAACATATGAAGAGCCAGGCCCAGTCATTTGAGCAGAGCCATCAGCTGACTGTACCACGCAGTCAACTCACAAAATTGTGAAGAGTCAGAAATAATTGCTGTTCTGAGCAACTTTGGAATGGTTTGTCATGAAGTAATAGATAACAAACACGATGGAATGAAACTGTTCACTATCTCCTTTCTAAAAAGCAACTCATCAGAAAATAAATGAAGATGTACATTGAAAAATTCATCTTAGAGAAGGAAAGCAAGGTATCTGAACTTGAAATAAGAATATAACTCTGCATAATGGATCCCCCAATGGTTTAACAAACCAAACCACATACATAAAACTCTTAAAGGGTTTTTCTATCCTGAAACTTGGCTACATCAGTCTGACTTCCAACCCTTTATAAGCTCGTAAAAAACTTTCCATTTGGATGTTTTGAGTATAAAAGGGCATCCAAATATCGATTAATGAATGTGTACATGTCTGTACACATGTACATTCAAAAAGTTATTAAGACCACTTAATTATTAGCAGAGATGTTAAAATCTCAAGTCTGATCATTTAAAAATCAAACCTTCTGATGTCCATGCTTCTTAAATTCCTGTATATGTATTCTTAGAGGGGATAGAGCACCAAGAGGATGTGAAAAACCACAAAATATCCATGACACTTCTTTCTTGCATGCTTATTTTAAACTTGCAGGAATTTAATTTATGATACTATTTTATAATTTAAAAGTTTTTAGCAGACATGTAAAAATTACACTTATGTGTATGCTTTAATATAATTGGGAAAAAGAAATAGTAGACAAAAAATTGGAAAAGAAGTCAAATTATCCATGTTTGCAGGTAACATGGTGTTGTACATGGCAAAACCTAAACACTCCCCTGAAAAGCAGTTAGAATTGATAAACCAATTCAGTAAAGTTGCAGGTTATAAAATAAACATAAAAAGCTATTGTTATAAACTAAACATACAAAAAACTGATAATCATATAAAGAAAAATCAAGTAAGAAATCTCACAATAACCAGAAAAAATCAAATATTTAGGAATAAATTTAACAAAAGTGAAAGATCTTTGCACTAAAAATTATTAAACATTGATGAAAGAAATGGACACAAAAAATGGAGATATTCCTTGCTCATGGATTGAAAGAATATTATTAAAATGTCTATCTTGGCCGGCGCCGCGGCTCACTAGGCTAATCCTCCGCCTTGCAGCGCCGGCACACCGGGTTCTAGTCCCGGTCGGGGCACCGGATTCTGTCCCGGTTGCCCCTCTTCCAGGCCAGCTCTCTGCTGTGGCCAGGGAGTGCAGTGGAGGATGGCGCAAGTGCTTGGGCCCTGCACCCCATGGGAGACCAGGAAAAGCACCTGGCTCCTGGCTTCGGATGAGCACGATGTGCTGGCCACAGCGCGCAGGCCGCGGCGGCCATTGGAGGGTGAACCAACGGCAAAAGGAAGACCTTTCTCTCTGTCTCTCTCTCTCACTGTCCACTCTGCCTGTCAAAAAAAAAAAAAAAAAAAAAAAGAAGAATTGTGTATTGATTACAGTATTCAACCAAAAGTATTAAAAAAAAAACTAAATGAAAGATCTCCACGAGTGAGATCCCAGTGAAAAGAATGGGTCATCAAAGAAGGAGGTACCTTTCTCTGAAGGGAGGAGAGAACTTCCACTTTGACCATGGCCTTGTCTAAATATGATCAGAGTCAGTGAACTCAGGGGGCTTCCATAGCCTTGGCAGCTCATGACAAGAGCCTAGGGTGATTACTGATGCCATAAACAGGCGGCCATTGGAGGGTGAACCAATGGCAAAGGAAGACCTTTCTCTCTGTCTCTCTCTCTCACTGTCCACTCTGCCTGTCAAAAAAAAAAAAAAAAAGGAGTGTCAATTTGTAAAGTCAACAACAGGAGTCACTGTGCACTTACTCCTCATGTAGGATCTTTGTCCTTAGTGTGCTGTACATTGAGATTTAATGCTATAACTAGTACTCAAACAGGATTTTTCACTTTATGTTTCTGTGTGGGATCAAACTGTTGAAATCTTTACTTAATGTATGCTAAACTGATCTTTTGTAATAAAGAGAATCAAAAATGAATCTTGATGTGAATGGAAGGGGAGAGGGAGTGGATAAGGGGAGGGTTGTAGGTGGGAGGGACGTTATGGGGGGGAAGCCATTGTAATCCATATTCTGTACTTTGGAAATTTATATTCATTAAATAAAAGTTTAAAAAATAAAAAAAGAAAAGTTCACACACAGGAATCTGAAACAATTATTTTAATCTGTAAGTATTGCTAAATCTCTTTGAAAATGTTTTCAAGTTTCTAGTCTGTGCTTGAACATTCTAACTTATCTCTGAAACTATAACAGGAGATTACACTGAAATGCCCATTACACCTCAGAATTATGCCAACAGAAGAGTGGGTCCAAAAATTTATAACGCTTGCTTAAGCAGATCAATACTCTGTGGCCATTCATTGAATTGTTGAACAGTTTTTACCATTAGCATATCGTTAGAATTTCCAAAGAAATGATGAACAAATATTTTAAAACGTTTAAGTGAGGTTTTCAGTGGTGCTGAGGCTCAGCACTTCTCTCGCGGTCACCTCCATCTGAAAGTACACAGTGTTCAGCTCCCGTCTGAGCTTGATTTTCTCACTCAGCTCTTTCACAAGGTCAGAGACCGTGGAAGACCGTGTCGTCAGACACCTAAACCCAACCAGGTAGGACTACACTGTAAATTAGCTTAGATAGACTCAGACAAGTCAACCAATATCATAACTGAGAGAGTCCGGCTTCCATAAAGGGATTTTTACTAGTAGTTAGTGACGAGATACATATTATGAGATACCTCAATGTGAAAGAGTTTACACAGAGTTCGTGATTGGATTCTTCTTTTGGAGTTTCCATATTTCACATTCACTTTCTTACCAGTAGTTGGGAAAGAAAATGAAAGGGTTCTCCAAGAAATTTTAAAAATGAGTATTTTAAAAGCAAATTTTCAAAATTAGATATATAAATGACAAAATCTAAGAAAAAAACTACACAGAAAGCCGCTTTAGAGACAGGTATTCCTGAATACACAGCTGTCACAGAAACTCGTATTTCTAACTCAGACGTATCTATTCTAAGATAAATTTCTTTTCAGTTAGAATGCGGTCCTTAACATTGCATGCAAACTGTTTCTTCCGTAGATTAAACATGAGACGTCTTCTCTAAAGTTTTATTTGTTCACTTTAAAATCATAGTTATGCACACAGAGCTAGAAACACACACACACACACACACACACACACAGAGAGAGAGAGAGAGAGAGAGAGAGCTGGAGAGAGAGACCCTTCATCCGCTGGTTCACTCCACAGATGACTGTGCTGGACTGGGCTTGGCTAGGCCAAGGTCAGGAGCCAGTAATTCCATCTGGGTCTCCCTCATGGGTGTCGCGGAAGCAAATACTTGAGCCATCATCTGCTACCTTCCCAGGCACATTTGCAGGGAGCCGGATCCAAAGTGGAGGAGTGGGGCTGAAGCGATGCTCCAGGACCAGGCTAACCTGCTGCGCACTTCACCTGCCCCAGATACAGCTTTTGCAGCAGAAAGGCTGTAGGCTACAATACCTGAATTGAAAGCAACAGCCTTTTCTTTTCTGGAACCATTGTCCCAAGCACAGGACATGTCACTGATCTATGCTCTGAGTTCCTGGGGTAATGGCATCTTTAAAGGAAAAAGCAATCGATTCATGGTAAGCGACCTCTGGCTAATTCTCCAATTAGTTGACGATTTGGATGTGGAATGTGCCCTAAGTGTTGTGTGGAGTGTGAAATTCAGGCAGGGAAGGTGCCCACCTGTGATATTGTCAAGAAAGCAGATGGCTGAGAAAATACAGTTTCTGCAATTATTTCACAGTTGAAACTCATTTTAGTCAATGTAGTATTTTATTAAAATTTAGTTCTTAAAATTTGCGTTAGGAAAATCATACAAGTATTTTCATTTTTCTGTTATAATTTACCAAGTTTATTGGTAGACATTCACATTATTACCAAAGCATGAAAGAGAAATAATGTGGTCCTTGTAATCTGCTATATGAATGCAAAACTGTGATTGTTGAAGTGCAACTTTAATACATTTACATTTAGAATACCTTGCACAGTACAATAATTGTTTGTATAATGTGTATATTTCATAATTAAAGTGTCTTTGCAGATATAAACAGCAGCTTGCACATAACATTAAAACAGAAATAAATACAATGTTTTTAAAGATGAACTCTCTATTACTCAAGATAAAAATAAAAGAGAAAATTGTAAAAAGATTTATGTATGTAATTGAAAGGCATAATGACAAAAAGAAAGGGAGAGGGCTCTTCCATCCACTGGTTCACTACCAAATTCCTGCATCAGCTGGGGCTGGTCCATCCCAAAGTCAGGAGCCCAGGGCTCCATCCATCCCCTCCATGCAGAGACTTGATGACTGCTTTCATTAATATTTTGTAATTTTCATTGTGCCGATTTTTCACTTCTTTGGTTAAATTTATTCCCAAATATTTGATTTTGTTGTGGCTTTTGTGAATGGAATTTCTTTCTTGATTTCTCTTTCTGTGAGTTCATTTTTGGCACATAAAAAGTTACTTTGAACAAATAATAAATAAATAAAAAAGTTATTTGAACAAATATTATTCAGATTTAAAAGAAGAAATTTTCTCATTTACAATAATACAGATAAAGCTGGCAGACATTATGCTCAGTGAACTAATCTGGTCACAGAAGAACTAAATACTGAATGATTCACTTATGTGAGGCACCTAAAGTAGCCACGCTTGTAGAAACAGAGAAGACAATAGCAGTGATCAGTGATTGGGAGAGGGGAAAATGTGGAGCTGACCTGATAGGAAGTTTCAGGTTGCAAGAGCCCTGCCCTGTGGTGCAGTACCCTGGTCAGCACTGCTCTGCTATAAACATTTAATAGGGTACACCCCTTGTTAAGTGCTGTTACCACAAAACAAATGAAAATAAAAAAGGGAGGGGGCAAAAGAAAACTTTGGATGTAATGGATATGTGTATTCCATGAGTGTAGTGACATTTTCACAAGTGTATGCACTGTAGGGTGAAGCTAGATAATGTTAATTTACTGTGTATTTCCCCATAAATCATCTAAAAATAGGATTTTTAAATGCTTTTACTATAAAGAAATGCTTGAAAAGATAAATATTTGTACCCTGTTTGAGCATTGTACGATGTATACATGCAATCAAACATCACATAAGTCCTGTAAATAAGTACAGCTTCATTTGTCTGTTAAAATCTCTAAATAAAAACTGAAACAACAAAGTGGATTCATTAAATATGCTGATATTTATCATCTATAATTCAGTAAAACTTCCTAAAAGGTAAAAAGAAAGAAGGAAATTTTTTTTTTTTGACAGGCAGAGTGGACAGTGAGAGAGAGACAGAGAGAGAAAGGTCTTCCTTTTGCCGTTGGTTCACCCTCCAATGGCCGCCGCTGCAGCCGGCGCACCGCGCTGATCCTGGCAGGAGCCAGGAGCCAGGTGCTTTTCCTGGTCTCCCATGGGGTGCAGGGCCCAAGCACCTGGGCCATCCTCCACTGCACTCCCTGGCCATAGCAGAGAGCTGGCCTGGAAGAGGGGCAACCGGGACAGAATCCAGCGCCCCAACCGGGACTAGAACCCGGTGTGCCGGCGCCGCAAGGTGGAGGATTAGCCTATTGAGCCACGGCGCCGGCAGAAAGAAGGAAATTTAGGATGTATATCATGCAAACCAAGAATGACAATATTTACCATGGAAAGCAGAAAAGGAAGAGAAAAGTGCAAAATAATTCCCTATTAAATAGCTATTAAATTGATATAAATTATTAAACTCAGAAATTAAAAGATAAAATATGCAAAGCTGTAAGGAAAACACTTACAAATCATTGACTGTCGAATGCCATCAGTTATAAGAAGAATCATTGCTTTTTGTGTTACTGCAAAAAAAATCCACATATAATACATCAATTAAAGTGAGCAATGTTCATACGTCATAACTGAATAGAATTGTCTTAGAAGTGATGAAATTCATTTGTTTTGAAAGATTTATTTATTTATTTGAAAGTCAGGGTTATACAAAGAGAGAGAGAGAGAGAGAGAGAGAGAGAGAGAGAGATAGGAGTCTTCCATCTGAAGGTTCACTACCCAATTGGCTACAATGGCTGGAGCTGTGCCGATCCAAAGCCAGGAGCCAGGAGCTTCTTCCAGGTCTCCCACATGGGTACAGGGGCCCAAGGACCTGGGCCATCTTCTACTGCTTTCCCAGGCCATAGCAGAGAGCTGGATCGGAAGTGGGGCAGCCAGGTCTCGAACCAGCGCCTATGTGGGATGCCGGCGCTTCAGGCCAGGGCGTTAATCCACTGCGCCACAATGCCAGCCCCGAAATTCATTTTTTTTTAAAGAAAAATTTTAGGCCGGCGCCGCGGCTCACTAGGCTAATCCTCCGCCTAGCGGCGCCGGCACACCGGGTTCTAGTCCCGGTCGGGGCGCCGGATTCTGTCCCGGTTGCCCCTCTTCCAGGCCAGCCCTCTGCTGTGGCCAGGGAGTGCAGTGGAGGATGGCCCAGGTGCTTGGGTCCTGCAGCCCATGGGAGACCAGGAAAAGCACCTGGCTCCTGGCTCCTGCCATCGGATCAGCGCGGTGCGCCGGCCGCAGCGCGCCGGCCGCGGCGGCCATTGGAGGGTGAACCAACGGCAAAGGAAGACCTTTCTCTCTGTCTCTCTCTCTCTCACTGTCCACTCTGCCTGTCAAAAAAAAAAAAAAAAAAAAAAAAAAAAAGAAAAAGAAAAATTTTAAAACATTTAAGTGAAGGGATATATAGGTTACAAATAAACCCTAAGAAATTTGAAATATCACTATTAAGACAGTACAAAAGACAATAAAAGGCTTTATTAAAGGCCAAGAATGATGTTTTCTGATATCTTGGTAAATGGAACACCATGACAAGGAAAAACAGCCCCTGTAAGCTCAGCCCTACAAAACCATTCAAAAAATGAGTAACTATCAAGTCTCACCTCAGAGACCTGGAGAAGAAAGAGTTCGATCGGTAATGGCTAGGAAACTTAATAAAAATGATTTTAATTGCAATAAAGTGTAAATGAAATAAAATAAAAAACAAGCAGAAGCATTGAAGATCTAAGCAAGGTAACTAAAGGACCCAATCACTAAATGTGAAAGGAGCAGTTCAGTGAGCAACCAGAGGAAGATACAAGTACAGAGACTGAGTTCACGACAGGCCCTGCAGGGAGCCTGAGTTAAATAGTATTTTATAAAATGGTCAGTGATTTCTATTTCTTGTCCATAAACAATGCAATGATACTCTTGCTGACGTTCAATTAATTTTGTGCTCTTTATAGTCTATCATGATCTTGGTGTTATCGTATGTGTTTGAACTGTGCTGTGATGGGAGACTTTACTTTGGCAGAAACCACCTTGATTTAGAGAATTCACTTGAAAATGAAGTCTGGATTTCTTGCCTGGGTTACAAGGAGGGATAAAATCATTGTTAGCACATACTGTAATGGCTAAATATAAGTTGGAATTGAATATTTCAGGTTTTCAGTATTCCAACAGGATTAAATAATGTGTCTTCAGGTGAAAATATGGAAGATGTGATAATTCTGGTTTTTAAAATATTTTTATTTATTTGTTTGAAAGTCAAGATTACAGAGGCACTGAGAGAGGGAGAGAGAGAGAGAGAAAGAGAGAGAGAATCTTCCGTCTGCTGGTTCATGCTCCAAATGACTACTAATGGCTGGGGCTTAGCCAGGCTGAAGCCAGGAGCCAGGAGCCAGGAGCTTCTTCCAGGTCTCCCATGTGGGTGGCAGGGCCCCAAGTACTTGGGCCACTTTCTGTTGCTTTCCCAGACACGTTAGCAGGGAGCTAGATCAGAAGTGAAGCAGCCAGGACATGAGCTGGCATCCATATGTGATGCCAGCATTACAGGCAGCAGCTTAGCCTGCGAGGCCACAGTGCTGGTTCCAAGGATTCATGCTGGAGGCATGAATAATTCCATTGGCTCACTAACAGGATTTTAGTATGTCAGTGGCTTTTCAAATGTTTGCTTTCAAAAATTTGAAGAATCCTGTCAGCTAATATTTCTTAAAATAAAAATTGCCAAAGTAACCCAGTTTATTCTGTAAATATATATTATCTGTTAATGAATAAACTGGCAGCAGGATATACATTTGATAAAGTGTAAATATTAATAAACTGTATGTTTTAATAGTAGTGATTTATCTGAATTTTATAACATGATTTTTACTAACTTTATTTTGATAATTATAAGAAAATTCAAAGCAGGAAAAATTAGTTTATGGAAAAATGGAAAAATATTTAAGTTTCAACAGGGTTTTTTCACAAAATACAGTAGAAAATGAAAATTATGAAAATGTATGTTGTCACCATGTTCTGTTGGGAACTTAATTAAAAATTTGAGTTCAATGACAGAAAGTGATGGGATTCCACTGTGTATTGTAATAATTTTATTGTAGCATGACATCCAAAGGTTTCTTTTTGTTGTAGGTTCACATAACAAACTACTTTAGAGAATACAGTGCATCTGGGGCAGAGTTCATATTTGTGTCTGAGTGGTAGAGTGAGGAAAATGTCTCAGGGCAAGATTGGGCTGGTTTTCCAGAAGAATATTACAATGTTGATGGTTGCCTAAAGTTAAGGTTTCTCAGCTGCAGCAAAATACAACTGTGTTTTTTTTAGCATCCGCATGGGCACACTCACACATGGCCCCGTAGGATTTAGAAGCCTGTGGCATCTACTCAAGAATAATAAAGGGTTTTGCTTCTAACCCAAGGATCTCAAGCCTTCTGACAATGTCTATGAAACTTCATGATACTGAGTTAACTGGGAAGAAAGATGGAGTATCAGACTCTCTGTAATTCTTGAAAATAGTGTTTATAATAACGCATCTACACATTTGCATTATTTACAGCTAAAATATGCTTAGATAAAAATAGAAATATGTATACTGAAAATGTGGAAGATAATTGCTCTAAACGTGATGTTTTAATCATATAACTGTTGGCCATCACAGTGTGAGAAAGGAAAGTTACTTTTCTGGATTTGTCCCCCCTAATGCTGGATCCCTGATGAACCTCCTGATTGGATGCAGTAGGAGTTCCAAGGCTCTACATAACACGAATGAATGCTTTAACCAGTCTAGCATTAGTGGGAAAAAAGTGTTTTAAGGCAATATTTTGGAAATTTGAGAATTTGGGTTTGTAAAGACAGGGAGAAGTCAAATTGTTTCTTTGATTTCAAGCCTTATTGATAACACATTGTATAAATTCACATCCAATTCTTTGGAATGACTGAACATTTTTTGGTGGACTTTTCAAGATATTTGCAGAAAGCATTAGCATCTGCCTTAAGATGATGATCTTCAATTTCGTGGATGTTGGGATGAGTGTGAATAACTTGCATGATGCGGAAGATCAGAGTCTGAATATGATGTGTGGACTGTTTAAAAACTTGATTGTGTCCACGAATTTTAAGAGCAGATCCATACTTTTCATTCTTGTGGTTAGCTGCATACTTGGACTTACTGCTAATGCTATTCAGTGAAGCAATGGAAGAACATAAAAATATTCTCAACACTTTCTAATCTTCATAAAATGGTCAAGTATATGCAAAGTTCCAGATATTTTCCAAAAGTTTGAAAATGTATGTGAATAGGTAGTTTTCATGAAGCTTTGCAGTTAGTAAAAGATAGGTGGGCATAAGCTGTGGCGGTGATGCTTATATAATTACTGAACATTGTTACCTTGTGTGTGAATTAAGTATTTGGCTATCATTGGATTCCAGACATGAACATAGTTTTAAAGTATTTTATTAATACTATTACAAATGCTAAATGACTATTATTTCTAAAGGACTTAATTTTTCTCATCAAAATTGAAAAAAAGGAGAGCCGATGTTGTGGTATAAAAGGCTGAGCCTCTGCTTGCAATATATCCCATATGGACGCCATGTCCATGTTTCAGCAGCTTCATTTCTGATCCAACTCTCTGCTAATGGCCTGAGAAAAGCACCGGAATATGGCCCAAGTATTTGGGCTGCTGCCACCCACATGGGAGACCGGGAGGAATCTCCTGGCTCCTGGCTTCAGCTTGGTTCAGTTTGGGTCATTCCAGCCATCTGCAGAGTTAACCAGAGGCTGGAGGATTCATTCTCTCCCTCTCTCTTTCTCTCTCTCTCTCCCCCACCCCAACTCTCTCTATGGCTCTTTCAAATAAATAAAATCTTTGTAAAGAATGGAAAAAATCTAAAAAATTGAATATATGAATATATGAATATAAACCAGTTTGTACAAAAATATGTGTGCTATTAAAAACTTGTCATGAAAGAAGTGAAAAATTAAAATTGGGAACTGTATAATACATTTCTCCTGTTTTCCAAGGATATTTATAAATAGGTTTGTGTTTTCAAGTATTTTTTTATTTTTATTTTTTTTTATTTTTATTTTTTTTTAAATTTTATTTATTTATTTATTTATTTATTTTTTGACAGGCAGAGTGGACAGTGAGAGAGAGAGACAGAGAGAAAGGTCTTCCTTTGCCGTTGGTTCACCCTCCAATGGCCGCCGCGGCCGGTGCGCTGCGGCCGGCGCACCGCGCTGATCCGATGGCAGGAGCCAGGAGCCAGGTGCTTTTCCTGGCCTCCCATGGGGTGCAGGGCCCAAGCACCTGGGCCATCCTCCGCTGCACTCCCTGGCCACAGCAGAGGGCTGGCCTGGAAGAGGGGCCACCGGGACAGAATCCGGTGCCCCAACCGGGACTAGAACCCGGTGTGCCGGCGCCGCTAGGCAGAGGATTAGCCTATTGAGCCATGGCGCCAGCCCTTGTGTTTTCAAGTATTGACAATAAAATCACTATGACAAAGTGCTAACCAGCCCAAGAAGCATACTTCGATAAACAACAATCTTGAATTTGATGTGCAACTGGAAGGAAATAATTATTGAATAGATGGAAATATGATTGCTTGTTGAAAATATGACTGTGATTTATTTTTTGTTTTGCTATATGCAAAAATGACCTTCATCTGTACTGAGTCTAGTTTAATTAATAATGGGTATTTTTTATAAACATATTTGTCACAATTATACAAGTATACTTGCACTGCCATATCCATATGTAGATTATTTAGGTTGACTTTCAATTACATACAGTCAAAAAGAAATAACAAAACCTAATAATTGACCAATTAAATATTGAAAATTTTTTAGCTTTTAAACTCCTGAAGTTTGGGAAGTTATGTGCAAGTTGTCCAATTAAATGAATATGCATGATCACTTAATTTATCTCTTTTTTAAGATTTCTTTATTTATTTGAGAGGCAGAGTAAGAGACAGAGAGGGAAGTCTTCTACCTGCTGGTTCACTCCCCATATAGCTGCAAATGCCATAGTGGGGCCAATATAGAGCCAGGAACCAGGAGCTTCTTCTGGGTCTCCCATGTGGGTGCAGGGGCCCAAGGATTTGGATCTTCCATTGATTTCCCAGGCCATGTGCAGAGAGCTAGATTGGAAGAGGAGCAGTTATATAGACCCTGAAGTTTTTTTTTTAACTTTTATTTAATGAATATAAATTTCCAAAGTACGACTTATGGATTACAATGGCTTCCCCCCCACACCATCCCACCCACCCACAACCCTCCCCTTTCCCACTCCCTCTCCCCTTCCATTCACATCAAGATTCATTTTCGATTATCTTAATATACAGAAGATCAGCTTAGTATGCATTAAGTAAAGATTTCAACAGTTTGCTCCCACACAGAAACATAAAGTGAAAAATAATAGATGATTTTTTTTAAATGATGATGAAATCAGATCAGACCTATTGTCATGTTTAATCCCAGTGAGAGTCAAGTTGGGAATTGATAATTTCTTTCTTTTTTTTTTTTTTTTACAGAAGATCAGTTTAGTATACATTAAGTAAAGATTTCAACCGTTTGCACCCCCATAGAAACACAAAGTGAAATATACTGTTTGAGTACTCATTATAGCATTAAGCCTCAATGTACAGCACATTAAGGACAGAGATCCTACATGAGGAGTAAGTGCAAAGTGACTCCTGTTGTTGACTTTACAAATTGACACTCCTGTTAATGGCATCAGTAATCTCCCTATGCACCAGTCATGAGTTTCCAAGGCTATGGAAGCCCCTTGAGTTCTCCGACTCTTATCTTGTTTAGACACGGTCATAGTCAAAGTGGAGGTTCTCTCCTCCCTTCAGAGAAAGGTACCTCCTTCTTTGAAGACCTGTTCTTTCCACTGGGATCGCACTCACAGAGATCTTTTGCCAGAGTGTCTTGGCTTTCCATGCCTGAAATACTCTCATGGGCTTTTCAGTCAGATTGGAATGCCTTTAGGGCTGATTCTGAGACCAGAGTGCTATTTAGGACATCTGCCATTCTATGAGTCTGCTGAGTGTCTCACTTCCCATGTTGGATCACTCTCCCCTTTATTTATTCTATCGGTTAGTGTTAGCAGGTACTAGATTTGTTTATGTGCTCCCTTTGACTCTTAGTCCTTTCATTATGATCAATTGTGAACAGAAATTGATCACTTGGAATAGTGAGATGGCATTGGTACATGCCACCTTGATGCGATTGAATTGGAATCCCCTGGTATGTTTCTAACTCTACCATTTGGAGCAAGTCAGCTTGAACATGTCCCAAATTATACATCTCTTCCCTCTCTTATTCCCACTCTTATGTTTAACAGGGATCACATTTCAGTTAATTTTCAACACTTAAGAATAACTGTGTGATAATTACAGAATTAAACCAGTCATATTAAGTAGAACAGACAAAAAAACTACTAAGAGGGATAATGTATTAAGTTGTTCATTAACAGTCAGGGCTATGCTGATCAAGTTACCATTTCTCATAGTGTCCATTTCACTTCAACAAGTTTCCTTTTTGGTGTTCAGTCAGTTGTCACCAATCAGGGAGAACATATGGTATTTGTCCCTTTGGGACTGGCTTACTTCACTCAGCATGATGTGTTCCAGATTCCTCCATTTTGTTGCAAATGACTGGATTTTGTTGTTTCTTACTGCGGTATAGTATTCTAAAGAGTACATATCCCATAATTTCTTTATCCAGTCTACCGTTGATGGGCATTTAGGTTGGTTCCAGGTCTTGGCTATTGTGAATTGTGCTGCAATAAACATTAGGGTGCAGACCGCTTTTTTGTTTGCCAACTTAAATTCCTTTGGGTAAATTCCAAGGAGTGGGATGGCTGGGTCGAACGGTAGGGTTATCTTCAGGTTTCTGAGGAATCTCCAGACTGACTTCCATAGTGGCTTGACCAGTTTGCATTCCCACCAACAGTGGGTTAGTGTCCCTTTTCCCCCACATCCTCACCAGCATCTGTTGTTGGTAGATTTCTGTATGTGAGCCATTCTAACCGGGGTGAGGTGAAACCTCATTGTGGTTTTGATTTGCATTTCCCTGATTGCTAATGACCTTGAACATTTTTTCATGTGCCTGTTGGCCATTTGGATTTCCTCTTTTGAAAAATGTCTATTGAGGTCCTTGGCCCATCTCTTAAGTGGGTTGTTTGTTTTGCTTTTGTGGAGTTTCTTGATCTCTTTGTAGATTCTGGTTATTAACCCTTTATCTGTTGCATAGTTTGCAAATATTTTTTCCCATTCTGTCGGTTGTCTCTTCACTCTCCTGACTGTTTCTTTTGCACATTTTACTCAATTTCTAATTACTAGAAACAAAATCAAAATATTCGAGTTTAAACATGAGTCTCAGTCAACCATAGAATATATTTTTTTAAAAAGAGGAAATATTCTCATTCTCTTTCAATAATAAAAAAATCTATATTTTTGAAAATGACTTGAAAAACTATTCACTTAGACATATTTTCCTCCCCTTTGATAAATCAACTGATTTGCATCTAGTAGTTTTTTTAATGAAAAATCTACTTATTCACATGAATACACATATATGGATATGTGTGCATATGTATCTGTATCTGTCTGTGCATCTGAGCTATCTGGTTCCTAGGTTTCTTTTTTTTTTTAAAGATCTATTTATTTGTTTGAAAGAGTTACATAGAGAGAGGAGAGGCAGGCAGAGAGAGAGAGAGAGAGAGAGAGAGAGAGAGGTCTTCCATCTGCTGGTTCACTCTCCAGTTGGCCACAATGGCTGGAGCTGCGCTGATCTGAAGCCAGGAGCCAGAAGCTTCTTGCAGGTCTCCCACATGGGTGCAGGGGCCCAAGGACTTGGCCATCTTGTACTTGTACTACGGCTTTCCCAGGCCATAGCATAGAGCTGGATCAGAAATGGAGCAGCCGGATCTCGCACTGGTGCCCATATGGATGCCGGCACTTCAAGCCAGGGCGTTAACCTGCTGCGCTGGCCCTCGGTTCCTAGGTTTTTTAACTGTGATGCCATGATACAACCAAAGAAAAGTCATATGAGAGCATTTCTGCCCCATGGATACTCCACACAATTGCAGCACTCAGATTATCTGGTCCATCTCTTCAACTAGTGTAGTTGACCTAGATTTGGTCAGTACAACAAAATACCTGAGAAACCTAACTTTACAGGCAGAAGAAATTTTTTGTAGCTCACAATTTTAGCAGTTCACCATCCGGGATCTAGGGGTTCCCTGTTCATGCCGTCATTTGCTGAGGCTAGAGGATGATGGTGGTGGGAGAAGGGTCACACGGTAAGCCAAGAAACAGAGAGAGTAGCTGGGTACATCTCTAAGGCTTTTATAACAAAGCTTGTCATGAAAGAATAATATTCAAGGGACTGCTCCAATCACCTATGGTCCTACCACTAGGCCTACCTCCCAACACCAAGTGGTACTCCATTCTCATATGGCTTTAGGGATTCAAGGTCTGTATGGGTCCAGAAGCCATATCCTTTTCAAATCATGGCAGCCCTTCCCTTGTCTACTGGATTCTAGAATCAGATTTTATGATTAAACAGGTATTCATAGATCATACATTAAAACTTGCCCTTGTTTATAGGCATCATTGAAACTTGGCCTCTCCTCTAATTGAGAGAAAAAGCAATTCTGCATCTTTGTGTTTTGGAACTGTAGGTAGTTGCAAAAATAAATATGTAGAACTTGTCATGTATCAACCACTATACCAGGCATATAACCTAAATAATTTCATTTACTCCACATTCATACAGTAAAAATGAACTGCTATTATATTCCTCATATTGCAGATAAAGAAAATGAAGTGCTCAATTTTTAATTGACCCACAATTTCTATCTGAGGTGTTTATGCTCCTACCTTTAAGGTTACTTTGCTACTTGACATGTATGTGCCTCAGTTTTCTCATCTAGAAAGGAAACTAACTCGTTCATTCATTTATTCAGTCAGTCATTTCATTAGTATCTACTACATGCTATACTATATCTGCCTCGGGCCACGGTATTCATCAGGAACAAAAGAGATTTTGTGTCTGCTTTAAAGAGTAGGTGAGAAATGACTGAAGAATAAACAAGAAATTAATGAGTACACCACGTTTTGTGTCACCAGGAGCGTGGATGAAACATGAAGTAGGTTAAGGAGGAGAGAGATTGTGCTAATGGGAGTACTCTTCAATATAAGCCATGGGAAGTTCCATGCTAAAAAGGTATTTGAGACAAGTAAGACTGTTCAATGTACAAAGAAAAGAATGAATAAGAGAGTGCTCTAGAAACAATACGTTCATCACTGTAGGAGGAAAATGAGCAAGCAGAAGAAAGATAGATGAAAATCTCACAGCAATGCCAGCAGCTAAAACATGTAGAGTTTGGTAATATTTTTGTCAGTTGCTGTCCAGGCAGACAGAAACCCCCAGTAACTGCAATGGGGAATGTGATGCAAGTAGTTGATAGTTGTTCACTATTACATAGGGATGAAGGGAACAGAACCCTTTAGGGATGGTAAATAAAAGGAGCTGTTGTGACTGCCTCAGGGCTGCTGGCAAGACTGTAGGCAGGGCAAGATCTAGGGGCGCCCTTTGCTCGTGAGAAGTGAGATCCACACTTCTCTGGAGACACTGAGATCACGGCCTGCCAGGCTGCAGAGAATTTTCCTGAAGTGCTGCACGGACACTACCATCTGGGGAGCTGCTCCTGGTGCTGCAGAAGCCGCCCCTGGACAGGCGATGTGCACTGTGACCCCTGTGCACCAGGAGACCAACGCAAGGGGATCACACAGGAAGATAGAAGAGCAACTGTATCTTTCCCAGGGTCCCTCTGGTGGGTTCCACAGGGAAAGTTAGGGATATGACACTGACAAAGCAAAACAAAACTGTTCCCTATCACAAGCAGAACAAAGATGGGGAAGTTTGGAGCTGATGAAAGTGGGCATGCCATTGCAAGAATCTGGATTGTACTCTCATTTGAAGAATCTGAGCATAATGGTGACCTATTCTGAATTAAACTTTTGAAAACCAGCTAACCTCCACAGGGAAAGATGAGGGAAAAGTAGAGGAGAGAAAAAGAGAACAAAGAAACCCTCGGATGGGCGCCAGCATTGTGCCGTGGCAGGCAAAGCTTGCCGGCATCTCACACAGGTGGCAGTTCATCTCTGAGCTGCTCCGCTTCTGATTCAGCTTCCTGCTAATAGGCTGGGAAAAGCAGCAGAAGGTGGCCAAGTGTTTGGGACTCACAGGAAGCTCCTGGCTCCTGAATTCAGCCTGGCCCAGCCCTGGCCCTTGTGGCCATTTGGGGAGTGAACCAGGTAATAGAAAATCTGTGTGTATGTGTGTGTGTGTGTGTGTGTGTGTGTGTGTCTGTGATTCCTTGTCTCTCTGTAAATCTGACTTTCAAATAAATAAATATCAAAAAACACCTGGAAGGAGAAGCTGATAGTCATGACATGAAATGATTTTGACTTGGGCCAACGTGGCGGTAGAGGAGACAGGTCAAGGGCTTTGGTTCACAATATGCTTCCTAAGATTACCAGCAGGATTTAGTGATGAACTGGTCTGGAGTATCAGGGAAAGCAGGCATGGATCATTCCATTATTCCAAATTTATTTCCACAATCTTCTGGAAGAAGAGCTGTGTCATTTATTGGATGACCAAGTCTAAAGAAAAGTGCAAAACAATTGAGCTTCGTGCTTTGGAAAAGAGATAATATCTGCTATAGTGAAAAGATTAAGAATTTGATGTGAACACTAGAATTTTGAAGAATTCATTTCAGCTTTCATGGACTAAAATGCTGTCCAAACACCTTAAGAACTTTCTGGTCAGAATGGAAATAAAATTAATGAAGTATTATTTTGTTGTAATCAACTAAAAGGAAGTTCTAAAGCATGTTAAACTGGCATTATGAAAGAAGTATTTAATAAGTGTCTGTGGTAAATGAGAAATTGTAATATTGGCCAACATTTATCCAAGCATCTAACCAGAACATAACCTGTACTACAAATAAAATATTTATTTATATTTATAACCATGGCTTAATTTTACTCAACACAGGGGGTTATATTAAAAAGATTTGGGCTCTCACGTGAATAATGATTGCTGTCTGTCATAATTATTGAATGTAGATTTTGGGACATGTGTTTGGCACAGAAGTCACCATGCCACTTGGGACATATGCATCCCATATCCAAGCACTGGGATTTGAGTCTTGACTCAGCTCCTACTTACAGCTTCCTGTCTGTTCACATCCCGGGGAGGAAGAGTCCCTGCCACCCATGTGTCGCAGTCATTTGTGGGGTAAGCTCTCTCTGCCTGTTCTGCCTGTCCTCTCACTGACTCATGGTTTTTCAAAATAATTGTGTAAAAAATTAAGTTGTTGATTGTGAAGGTTTAGAATTTTCAAGCCAAGAGCTCAGGCTTTGATGTTACTTTCTTATCGGGGCAAGCCCAGGAGGAGAATCATTAGTCCCAACCCATCAAGGGACTCTCACTCCAACAGGAAGATTCTCAAAAACAAGTGATCTGGGACAGATGGACATAAGCATCCATTTATTCACTCACATTACACTGGTGTTGAGTTCCAACCATGTGCCAGGCATGGTACTGAATGCAAGTAATAGTAATTAATACAAAATTATAATGATCACAATGACAGCTGCAATAGCGAGAGTCTGCCAACGCCTAAAGCTGGCATCCCAATGAGCGGGGTTAGTGTCCTGGCTGCTCAACTTCCAATCCAGCTCCCTGCTGATGGCCTGGTAAGGTAGTGGAGTATGACCACATGTTTGGGTTCCTACTACCCATGTGGGAGACCTGGAAGAAGCTCCTGGCTCCTGGCTTGGGCCTAACCAGCCCTGGCCATTGTGGACATCTGGTGAGTAAATAAGGGGATGATACGCTTCTCTATGTCTTCTCTCCCTCTCTCTTTGTAACTGGTTTTCAAATAAGTGAGAATGCTGCAGCACAGTGCCATAAAAGTTTGCTTGGGGAACCTGCATCCCATATCAGAGTGTAAAGCAAGTCCTGGCCACTCTCCTTTTAATCTAGCTTCCTTCCAATGCACCTGGGAAGCCAGTGGATGATGATCCAATTGCTTGGGTCCCTGCAAACTATGTGAGGGACCAGGAATGGAGTTCCTGGCTTCATATAGCCTAGCTATGTGACATTTCAGGACTGAACTAGCAGATAAAAGATCTCCCTCCCTCTCCTTCTCTCTCTCTCTGTTTCTCTCTCTCTTCTTCTCCCTCTCCCTCTGCCACTCTGCCTTCAAACAAATAAACTAAAGAAAAAATCCATTAATTTGCAGCAACTTAGGAGAAACTAGAATACATTATGGCTAAGTGAAATAATTCAGACACAAAAGGAAAAAAATTGCATGATCTTACTCATATCTAGAATCTAACAATGTTGAACTCGTGGAAGTAGAGAGTGGAATGCTGACCAACCTGGGCTGGGTGTGGAGGTGGGGAGCAATGATGGCGAAAGAAGGGACATGAGTAAACTGTACATGTTTCTCTAAGATGGGAGAGACATGCCATTACTGAGTGCACAGCATGGTGATCAGAGTTAATAGTATTAAAGTACATATTTGAAAACTGAGTTGCAGGTTCCCAACTGCAGCATGGCCCAGCCCTAGTTGTTGTGGGCATCTGGCGAATAAGCCAGCAGATGGGAATGATTTACACTGCTCTCTCTGTAAGTCTTTCAAATGACTAAATATTTTTAAAACATTTTGAGTAAAAATACTTTAAAGATTACATCAGAATTGGGATTATGCTGACCGAACAATCAAAAGTATGATAATTTGGCCGGCGCCGCGGCTCACTAGGCTAATCCTCCGCCTAGCGGCGCCGGCACACCGGGTTCTAGTCCCGGTCGGGGCGCCGGATTCTGTCCCGGTTGCCCCTCTTCCAGGCCAGCCCTCTGCTGTGGCCAGGGAGTGCAGTGGAGGATGGCCCAAGTGCTTGGGCCCTGCACCCCCTGGGGGACCAGGAGAAGTACCTGGCTCCTGCCATCGGATCAGCGCGGTGCGCCGGCCGCGGCGGCCATTGGAGGGTGAACCAACGGCAAAAGGAAGACCTTTCTCTCTGTCTCTCTCTCTCACTGTCCACTCTGCCTGTCAAAAAAAAAAAGTATGATAATTTGTTATGATTCAGAAGCAAAAGATGAAGAAATAGTAGAGATATAAAGATTTTATAGTTGATATATAGGGACAAATAGTTCAAAATATTCTGTTATTATTCAATGATGTTAGTAATAGGGGTTCACAGCAAGTGGGAAAATAAAAACAAACTTGGCCTAAGCTGTTTTTTTCAGTGTCTCAACTCTTTTTTTTTATTTAAGGCATACAAATTTCATATATTTCCTATGTAAAGATTCAGAAAGAGTGATACTTCTAGAAATAGGAACGGGGACAAAATTTCCCTCCTGCACTTGTTCCCACCATTTTTCCTCCCCCCTCTCCTATTCCTATTCTTATTTTTTAACAAAGATCCATTTTCAGTGACTTCGTACTCATAAGATTAACTAGCTAAAGAGTCCAACAAATAGTATGAAGGAAAAAAAAAAACACTGTTCCTCAACAGTCGAGATAAGGGCCATTAAAAATCATCACATCCCAAAGTATTAATCTCACTCCTATGGATTACCTGTTAGGTACTCACATAGCCCTGGAGTGTGGTGCTCAGTTTTTTAGGGGGCTGCTTGCCCCTGTCCAAGTCTACTCATCAATTAGAGCTAATATGTGTCAGGGATGTGCACACACTCTAATCTGCAAGAGCACCATCACAGAATTCCTGAAGTAATTGTATAGTGCTTACTCTGTGTCAGGTAAGAAATATCTCTAATTCTTAATTCAACCATGTAGGTATTATTTGATTTTTTTCAACTGAGTAAAATGAAAAACAAAATGTTAAGTGACATTCTCATAACACTGCTGGTATACGGGATACTTGAGATAATCAGCTAAGGTTTTATAACTCCAAATAATGAATACCTTTGCGAGCAAGTGCTTCTCTGAAAAACGAATGTATTTTCTGGCAAAAATATTCCCTCTCTATGGAATATTTTTCAAGATTTGTCTAGAAATAGGAGCAGGGACAAAATTTCAAATGGCAACAAGAAAGGCAATCAGATTTGATTGACTGTTGTCAATGATTGCTTATGGGTTTGAAAAAAACAAGGAAAAAGACATGCCCTCCACACAGATACTAATGCAGCATTTATGAAATTGCTAGTACCATTGAACTAATATGACACATTAAAACAATTTCCAATAATCATCTGATCTTTGTTGTGGAAAATTAAATTATAGCAATTGTTTTCATTCTTTTACAAATTATAGGTCACATCCTAATTTTTAAAAGCACCCTGAATCTTTGATCTTAAATATGATCTTAAGTATGGCAAAGCAATTGCTTGTAAAATATTTTTGTCATTTATCCAACAATTTAATATGAAATTATTATATGGATATGTATTTAATTTCTCTTGATATAAATAATAGTTTATAATATGCAGTTGTAATTGTATTTGATTGTTAAAAATACCATCAAAACTGTCAACCTTAAAGCATTAAACTATTGTGACTTTTGAAATTCCACTTTTGAATTCAGTGATTTGGAAAGTTACTTTGAGTAAAATATGAATAATTTCATGGTACCATCTCCTTTTTTTCAGAATCAGAAAAGCAGTAACCTCTTTTTTAAAAATCTATTAATGTAAAGAGAATGGATTTTGTGCTTTCCATAGGTACAGTTCCAAGAACACAATTCCACTTCCCCCACAGCCCTGCTCCCCCATGCCCATCCTCTCCCTCCCTCCCTTCACTTTATCAGGCTTTGCAAAGCCATGATTCTAAACTACTTTATATTCATAGGTTTAATTCACACCTAATCATAATGTCCAAAAGTAAAGTGTGGAAGGATTACAGTTCCACATGAGTATAAACAATAAAAAAAACCCAAAATGACCATTTGAATCACAAACATTTTCTGTATTCTATGTTAATTGCAGAATTTCCAACAAAACATGATATTGTCTTTTTGGGATTGACTTATTTAACTAAGTATAATGATTTCCAGTTGAATCAATTTGCTGGAAAAAACAAGACTTCCTTTTTTATTGCTGAGTAGTATCCCTTAGTGCACATATACCACATTTTCTTTATCTAGTCATTAGTTGATGGACATCTGGGTTGATTCCATATCCAACCTATTGTGAATTGAGCTGCAATAAATATGGGGGTAAGATAACTCTGTCATATGCTGATTTCATTTCCTTTGGGTAAATTCCCAGGAGTGGGATGGCTGGGTCATATGTTAGATCTATTTTTAGATCTCTGAGGAATCTCCATGCTGTCTTCTATAATGGCTGATTAGTTTACATTCCACCAAAAGTGGATTAGGGAGCCTATTCTCTCACATCCTCGTCAGCAATTATTGCTGTTTGATTTTTGGATTATATACATTCTAACTGGGGGGAAGTGATACCTCATTGTGGTTTCTTTTGCATTTTCCTGATGGCTAGTGATCCTGAGCATTTTTTCATGTGTCTATTGGGCACTTGAATTTCCTCTCTTGAAAAATGCTTGTTTATGTCTTTTGTCCATTTCTTAACTGGGTTGTTTTTTTTTGTTGTTGTTGAGTTTCTTGAGCTGTTTATAGATCTTAGCTATTAATCCTTTATCAGTTGCATAATTTACAAATGTTTTCTCCCGTTCTGTCTATTGCCTCCTCATTTTGTTGAGTATTTCTTTGCCATATGGAAGCTTCTTATTTTGATGTAATCCCGTTTGTCTATTTTTGCTTTAATTGCCTTTGCTTCTGGTTTCTTTTTCAAAAATCTTTGCCTATACCAAAGTCATACATGGTTCCCCAATACTTTCCTCTAGTAATTTAATGGTGTCAGGTTGCAGATTTAGGTCCTTGGTCCATTTTGAGTTGATTCTTTATGAGGTGTAAGGTAGGGGTCTTCTTTCATGCTTCTGCATTTGGAGATCCAATTTTCCCAGCCACATATGTTGATGTGACTGACTGTCATTTCTCTAGGGATTAATTTCAGCTTCTTTGTCAAAGATAATTTGTATGTAAATATGTGGATTAAATTCTGGGGTTTCTATTCTGTTTCATTTATCTACATGTCTATTTTTATGCCAATACCAGGTTGTTTTGATTTTAATTGCCTTTCTCTATGCTTTGAAGTCTGGTATTGTGATGTCTCAGGCTTTGTTTTTGTTGTTTAAAATCACTTTAGCTATTCTGGCACAATTGTGTTTACATATGAATTTTAGCATTTCTTTTTCTACATCTGAGAAGAATATTGTTGGTATTTTGATTGTGATCACATTGAATCTGTAAGTTGCTTTCCACATTGTGGATATTTTGATTATATTAATTTTTAAAATTCATGAAAATGGAAGATTTTTGATTTGTTGGTTTCTTCATCTATTTCTTTCTTCTTCTTTTTTATTTGATAGATAGATTTAGACAGTGAAGAGAGAAACAGAGAGAAATGTCTTCCTTCCATTGGTTCACCCCCCAAATGGCTGCTACAGCCGGCGCTGCTCCAATCCGAAGCCAGAAGCCAGGTGCTTCTTCCTGGTTTCCCATGCGGGTGCAGGGACCCAGGCATTTGGGCCATCCTCCACTGCCTTCCCGGGCCGCAGCAGAGAACTGGCCTGGAAGAGGAGCAACCAAGACTAGAACCCGGCACCCATATGGGATGCTGGTGCCGCAGCCGGAGGATTAACCAAGTGAGCCGTGGCTCCGGCCTCTTTTTCTGGTTTTTGAACTAAGGTGATACTGACTTCATAGAAGGAGTTTAGGAAGATCTCCCTCCACCCCCATTTCAAATGTTTTGAATAGTTTGAGAAGAATTATATTTAGTTCTTTAAAAGTTTGGTAGAATTCAGCAGTGAAGACATCTGGTCTGGCTTTCCCTTTGTTGGGGGGCTGGTCTTTATTACTGATTCAATCTCCATCTTGCTTATTGGTCTGTTTAGGCTTTCTATGTCTTCATGACTCAGTTTGGATAGATTGTATGTGTCCAGGAATCTCCATTTCTTTATTGTCATATTATTGTTCGTAGTAATTTCTGATGATTCTTTTATTTCTGTGGTATCCATTGTTGCATCCCCTATCGCGTTTCTGCTTTTATTGATTTGGGCCTCCTCTCTCTTATTTTGGCTAGTTTGGTAATAGTGTATCAATTTTTTTTTCAAGAAAACAATCCTTCATTAAGCTCATCTTTTGTATTATGTTTGGTTTCAATATTGTTTATTACTTCTCTAATTTAAATATTTCTTTCCTCCTTTAAATCTCAGATTGATTAAACTTTGGGATACATTGACAGATCATTTGTTTGATGTCTTTCCAATTTCTTTATGTAGGAACTAGTTCCCTCCTTTCCACTGATTTTGCTGTTTCCCTTAAGTTTTGATATGTGGTATTGTCATCTTCACTTGCTCAGGAATTTTCTGATTTCCACTTTGATGTCTTATATATGATTCACTGTTCATTCAGCAGTATATTTATTCTTCAGTCTCCATGCATTTGCATATTTTCTAGAGTATCTTAAATTGTTTATTTCCAGCTTCATTCTACTATGGTCAGAAACAATACATGGTGTGGTTTCATTTTTTTGAATTTGCTGAGAATTGCTTTATGGCCTAGCATATGGCTTATTCTAGAGAAAGTACCACACACTCATGAAAAGAATATGCATTCTGAAGTTGTGGGATGAAATGCTCTGTAGGAATCAGTTAGGCCCACTTGATCTTTCCTTTACCTCACCAAGTCTGTTGTTGAAGGTTTCCACTGAATTTTCTGTTTAGCACATTGCATTCTTCATTTGTAATATTTCAGTTTGATTTCTCTTCAATATCTCTATCTTGGCAAAATTTTCCATCTGTATCCTG
Source organism: Oryctolagus cuniculus (assembly GCF_051225735.1). Lineage (NCBI taxonomy): Eukaryota > Metazoa > Chordata > Mammalia > Lagomorpha > Leporidae > Oryctolagus > Oryctolagus cuniculus. Next base: position 64,169,229 of record NC_142883.1, on the reverse strand, counting down.
TATGGGTTTCTTTTTTTTAAACTTTTATTTAATGAATATAAATTTCCAAAGTACGACTTATGGATTACAATGGCTTCCCCCACATAATGTCCCTCCCACCCGCAACCCTCCCCTTTCCCACTCCCTCTCCCCTTCCATTCACATCAAGATTCATTTTCGATTATCTTAATATACAGAAGATCAGTTTAGCATACATTAAGTAAAGATTTCAACAGTTTGCTCCCACACAGAAACATAAAGTGAAAAATAATAGATGATTTTTTAAATGATGATGAAATCAGATCAGACCTATTGTCATGTTTAATCCCAGTGAGAGTCAAGTTGGGAATTGATAATTTCTTCTTTTTTTTTTTTTTTACAGAAGATCAGTTTAGTATACATTAAGTAAAGATTTCAACAGTTTGCACCCCCATAGAAACACAAAGTGAAATATACTGTTTGAGTACTCATTATAGCATTAAGTCTCAATGTACAGCACATTAGGGACCGAGATCCTACATGAGGAGTAAGTGCACAGTGACTCCTGTTGTTGACTTTACAAATTGACACTCCTGTTTATGGCATCAGTAATCTCCCTATGCTCCAGTCATGAGTTTCCAAGGCTATGGAAGCCCCTTGAGTTCTCTGACTCTTCTCTTGTTTAGACAAGGTCATAGTCAAAGTGGAGGTTCTCTCCTCCCTTCAGAGAAAGGTACCTCCTTCTTTGAAGACCTGTTCTTTCCACTGGGATCTCACTCACAGAGATCTTTCATTTAGGTCTTTTTTTTTTTTTAGCCAGAGTGTCTTGGCTTTCCATGCCTGAAATACTCTCATGGGCTTTTCAGCCAGATTGGAATGCCTTTAGGGCTGATTCTGAGGCCAGAGTGCTGTTTAGGACATCCACCATTCTATGAGTCTGCTGAGTATCTCTTTCCCATGTTGGATCACTCTCCCCTTTATTTATTCTATCGGTTAGTATTAGCAGGTATTAGACTTGTTTATGTGCTTCCTTTGACTCTTAGTCCTTTCATTATGATCAACTGTGAACTGAAATTGAGCATTTGGACTAGTGAGATGGCATTGGTACATGCCACTTTGATGGGATTGAATTGGAATCACCTGGTATGTTTCTAACTCTACCATTTGGAGCAAGTCAGCTTGAGCATGTCCCAAATTGTACATCTCTTCCCTTTCTTATTCCCACTCTTTTTTTTTAAACTTTTATTTAATGAATATAAATTTCCAAAGTACGGCTTATGGATTACAATGGCTTCCCCCCCATATCGTCTCTCCCACCCGCATCCCTCCCCTTTCCCACTCCCTCTCCCCTTCCATTCACATGAGGATTCATTTTCGATTCTCTTTATATACAGAAGATCAGTTTAGCATACATTAAGTAAAGATTTCAACAGTTTGCTCCCACACCAACATAAAGTGAAAAATAATAGATGATTTTTTAAATGATGATGAAATCAGATCAGACCTATTGTCATGTTTAATCCCAGTGAGAGTCAAGTTGGGAATTGATAATTTCTTCTTCTTTTTTTTTTTTTTTACAGAAGATCAGTTTAGTATACATTAAGTAAAGATTTCAACAGTTTGCACCCCCATAGAAACACAAAGTGAAATATACTGTTTGAGTACTCATTATAGCATTAAGTCTCAATGTACAGCACATTAAGGAAAGAGATCCTACATGAGGAGTAAGTGCACAGTGACTCCTGTTGTTGACTTTACAAATTGACACTCCTGTCTATGGCATCAGTAATCTCCCTATGCTCCAGTCATGAGTTTCCAAGGCTATGGAAGCCCTCTGAGTTCTCCGACTCTTATGTTGTTTAGACAAGGTCATAGTCAAAGTGGAGGTTCTCTCCTCCCTTCAGAGAAAGGTACCTCCTTCTTTGAAGACCTGTTCTTTCCACTGGGATCGCACTCACAGAGATCTTTTGCCAGAGTGTCTTGGCTTTCCATGCCTGAAATACTCTCATGGGCTTTTCAGCCAGATTGGAATGCCTTTAGGGCATATTCTGAGGCCAGAGTGCTGTTTAGGACATCTGCCATTCTATGGGTCTGCTGAGTATCTCGCTTCCCATGTTGGATCACTCTCCCCTTTATTTATTCTATCGGTTAGTGTTAGCAGGTACTAGACTTGTTTATGTGCTCCCTTTGACTCTTAGTCCTTTCATTATGATCAATTATGAACAGAAATTGATCACTTGGACTAGTGAGATGGCATTGGTACATGCCACCTTGATGGGATTGAATTGGAATCCCCTGGTATGTTTCTAACTCTACCATTTGGGGCAAGTCAGCTTGAACATGTCCCAAATTGTACATCTCTTCCCTCTCTTATCCCCACTCTTATGTTTAACAGGGATCACATTTCAGTTAATTTTCAACACTTAAGAATAACTGTGTGATAATTACAGAATTAAACCAGTCATTTTAAGTAGAACAGACAAAAAAACTACTAAGAGGGATAACATATTAAATTGTTCATTAACAGTCAGGGCTATGCTGATCAAGTCACCATTTCTCATAGTGTCCATTTCACTTCAGGAGGTTTCCTTTTTGGTGTTCAGTCAGTTGTCACCGATCAGGGAGAACATATGGTATTTGTCCCTTTGGGACTGGCTTACTTCACTCAGCATGATGTGTTCCAGATTCCTCCATTTTGTTGCAAATGACTGGATTTTGTTGTTTCTTACTGCGGTATAGTATTCTAAAGAGTACATATCCCATAATTTCTTTATCCAGTCTACCGTTGATGGGCATTTAGGTTGGTTCCAGGTCTTGGCTATTGTGAATTGTGCTGCGATAAACATTAGGGTGCAGACCGCTTTTTTGTCAATTTAAACTCCTTTGGGTAAATTCCAAGGAGTGGGATGGCTGGGTCGAATGGTAGGGTTATATTCAGGTTTCTGAGGAATCTCCAGACTGACTTCCATCGTGGCTTGACTAGTTTGCATTCCCACCAACAGTGGGTTAGTGTCCCTTTTTCCCCACATCCTCGCCAGCATCTGTTGTTGGTAGATTTCTGTATGTGAGCCATTCTAACCGGGGTGAGGTGAAACCTCATTGTGGTTTTGATTTGCATTTCCCTGATTACTAGTGATCTTGAATGTTTTTTCATGTGCCTGTTGGCCATTTGGATTTCCTCTTTTGAAAAATGTCTATTGAGGTCCTTGGCCCATCTCTTAAGTGGGTTGTTTGTTTTGCTTTTGTGGAGTTTCTTGATCTCTTTGTAGATTCTGGTTATTAACCCTTTATCTGTTGCATAGTTTGCAAATATTTTTTCCCATTCTGTCGGTTGTCTCTTCACTCTCCTGACTGTTTCTTTTGCAGTACAGAAACTTCTCAATTTGATGCAATCCCAATAGTTGATTTTCGCTTTGACTGCCTGTGCCTCCAGGGTTTTTTCCAGAAACTCTTTGCCTGTGCCAATATCTTGAAGGGTTTCTCCAATGTTCTCTAATAACTTGATGCTGTCAGGTTGTAGATTTAGGTCTTTAATCCATGTTGAGTGGATTTTTGTGTAAGGTGTAAGATAGGGGTCTTGCTTCATGCTTCTGCACGTGGAAATCCAGTTTTCCCAGCACCATTTATTGAATAGACTGTCCTTGATCCAGGAATTGGTTTTAGATCCTTGATCAAATATAAGTTGGCTGTAGATGTTTGGGTTGATTTCTGGTGTTTCAATTCTGTTCCATTGGTCTATCCATCTGTTTCTGTACCAGTACCATGCTGTTTTGATTACAACTGCCCTGTAGTATGTCCTGAAATCTGGTATTGAGATGCCTCCGGTTTTGTTTTTGTTGTACAAGATTGCTTTAGCTATTCGAGGTCTCTTGTGCCTCCATATGAATTTCAGCATCATTTTTTCTAGATCTGAGAAGAATGTCTTTGGTATCTTGATTGGGATAGCATTGAATCTATAAATTGCTTTTGGGAGAATGGATATTTTGATGATGTTGATTCTTCCAATCCATGAGCATGGAAGAGTTTTCCATTTCTTGGTATCCTCTTCTATTTCTTTCTTTAAGATTTTGTAATTCTCATCGTAGAGATCTTTAATGTGCTTGGTTAAGTTTATTCCAAGGTATTTGATTGTTTTTGTAGCTATTGTGAATGGGATTGATCTTAGCAGTTCTTTCTCAGCCGTGGCATTGCTTGTATATACAAAGGCTTTTGATTTTTTTTTTTTTTTGACAGGCAGAGTGGACAGTGAGAGAGAGAGAGAGACAGAGAGAAAGGTCTTCCTTTTGCCGTTGGTTCACCCTCCAATGGACGCCGCTGCAGCCGGCGCACCGCGCTGATCCTGGCAGGAGCCAGGAGCCAGGTGCTTTTCCTGGTCTCCCATGGGGTGCAGGGCCCAAGCACCTGGGCCATCCTCCACTGCACTCCCTGGCCATAGCAGAGAGCTGGCCTGGAAGAGGGGCGACCGGGACAGAATCCGGCGCCCCAACCGGGACTAGAACCCGGTGTGCCGGCGCCGCAAGGTGGAGGATTAGCCTATTGAGCCACGGCGCCGGCCTAAAGGCTTTTGATTTTTATGCATTGATTTTATATCCTGCCACTTTGCCAAACTCCTCTATGAGTTCCAATAGTCTCTTAGTAGAGTCCTTTGGATCCTCTAAGTAAAGAATCATATCGTCTGCAAAGAGGGATAGTTTGACTTCTTCCTTCTCGATTTGTATTCCTTTGATTTCTTTTTCTTGTCTGATGGCTCTGGCTTAAACTTCCAGAACTATGTTAAATAGCAGTGGTGAGAGTGGGCATCCCTGCCTGGTGCCAGATCTCAGTGGAAATGCTTCCAACTTTTCCCCATTCAATAGGATGCTGGCCGTGGGTTTTTCATAAACTGCTTTGATTATATTGAGGAATGTTCCTTCTATACCCAATTTGCTTAGAGTTTTCATCATGAAAGGGTGTTGAATTTTATCGAATGTTTTCTCTGCATCAATTGAGATAATCATATGGTTTTTCTTCTGCAGTCTGTTAATGTGGTGAATCACATTGATTTTTTTGCGAATTTTGAACCATCGCTGCATACCAGGGATGAATCCCACTTGGTCTGGGTGGATGATTTTCCTGATGTGTTGTTGTATTCTATTGGCGAGAATTTTATTGAGGATATTTGTGTCTATGTTCATCAGGGATATTGGTCTATAATTTTCTTTCAGTGATGCATCTTTCTCTGGCTTAGGGATTAAGGTGATGCTGGCTTCATAGAAAGAATTTGGGAGGATTCCCTCTTCTTCGATTGTTCTGAATAGTTTGAGAAGAATTGGAGTTAGTTCTTCATAAATGTCTGGTAGAATTCAGCAGTGAATCCATCTGGTCCTGGGCTTTTCTTTGTTGGGAGGGCCTTTATTACTGTTTCAATTTCTGTCTCAGTTATGGGTCTGTTTAGGTTTTCGATGTCTTCCTGGTTCAATTTAGGTAGGTTGCATGAGTCCAGGAATCTATCCATTTCTGATACATTTTCCTGTTTGCTGGCATACAGGTCCTTGTAGTAATTTCTGATGATTCTTTTTATTTCTGTGGTGTCTGTTGTTACGTTTCCTTTTTCATCTCTGATTTTGTTGATTTGGGTCTCTTCTTTTTTTAGTTAGTTGGGCCAATGGGGTGTCAATTTTGTTTATTTTTTCAAAAAACCAGCTTCTCGCTTGGCTGATTTTTTTGTAGTGTTTTTTTGGATTCAATCCTGTTAATTTCTTCTCTGATTTTAATTATTTCTCTTCTCCTACTAGATTTGGATTTGGTTTGCTGCAGTTTTTCTAGGTCCTTGAGATGCGCTGAAAGCTCATTTATTTGGTGCCTTTCCAATTTCTTGATATAGGCACCTATTGCTATAAATTTGCCTCTCAATACTGCTTTATTGTATCCCATAAGTTTTGATATGTTGTGTTGTTATCTTCATTTATTTCCAGAAAGTTTTTGATTTCTCTTTTGATTTCTTGAATACCCATTGTTCATTCAGGAGCATGTTGTTCAGTCTCCATTTGTTTGCATACTTTCTGGGGTTTCCTGAGTTGCTAATTTCCAGCTTCATTCCGCTGTGGTCTGAGAAGCTGCATGGTATGATTCTAATTCTTTTAAATTTGCTGAGACTTGCTTTATGACCTAGTATGTGATCAATCCTAGAGAAGGTTCCATGCACTGCTGAGAAGAATGTGAAGTCTTTAGATGTAGGATTGAAAGTTCTGTAGATATCTGTTAGATCCATTTGGGCAATAGTGTCAATTAAATCTGCTGTTTCCTTGTTGATGTTCTGTCCGGATGATCTGTCTATTTCTGAGAGTGGAGTATTGAAGTACCCCAGTACTATTGTATTGGAATCTAAATCTCCCTTTAAGTCCCTTAACATATCTTTTAAATAGACCGGTGCCCTGTAATTAGGTGCATATACATTTATAATAGTTACATCTTCCTGTTGAATTGATCCCTTAATCATTATATAGTGCCCCTCTTTGTCTCTCTTAACAGTTTTTGTATTAAAGTTTATTCTTTCTGATATTAATATGGCTACACCTGCTTTTTTTTTGTTTCTGTTGGCATGGAATATCTTTTTCCAACCTTTCATTTTCAGTCTGCATGCATCTTTGTTAGAGAGATGTGTTTCTTGTAGGCAACAAATAGTTGGGTTTTGTTCCTTGAGCCAATCAGCCAATCGGTGTCTTTTAAGTGAAGAATTCAGACCATTAATGTTTAATGTGACTATTGATACGTAGTGACTTTGCCCTGCCATTTTCCCGGAGATATATTCTAGTATATGCTTTGAGCTTCCTATGCTCTTTTACTGGTAGGTTTCCTATTGATGGCCGAGTTTCTGTGTTTCTGAGTGTAGCACATCGTTAAGTATCTTTTGCAGGGCCAGACGAGTGGCCACAAAGTCTTTCAATTTCTGTTTGCTATGAAAGGTCTTTATTTCACCTTCATTCACAAATGAGAGCTTAGCAGGATATAATATTCTGGGCTGGCAATTTTTCTCTCTTAGTACCTGGGCTATGTCTCGCCATTCCCTCCTAGCCTGTAGTGTTTCTGATGAGAAGTCAGCTGAGAGTCTAATTGGAGATCCTCTGAGAGTAATCTGATGTTTCTCTCTTGCACATTTTAGGATCTTTTCTTTATGTTTCACTGGGGTAAGTTTAATTACCACGTGTCGTGGTGAGGATCTCTTTTGGTCATGTTTACTAGGGGTTCTATGAGCTTCCTGTACTAGGATGTCTCTGTCCTTCTCCAAACCTGGAAAGTTCTCTTCTAGTATCTCACTAAAAACGCCTTCTAATCCTTTCTCTCTCTCCATGCCTTCAGGAACTCCTAGAACTCGAATGTTGGTTTTTTTATTAGTATCCTGTAGATTCCCAACAATATTTTTTAGATTTCTAATTTCCTCTTCTTTTCTTTGGTTTGACTGTATGTTTTCCTGTGCTCTATCTTCTAAGTCCGATATTCTCTCTTCTGCTTCACCCATTCTGTTTTTAAGGCTTTCTAGTGTGTTTGTCATTTCATCTATTGAGCTCTTCATTTCATTTTGATTTCTCTTCACTATCACACTTTCCTGTGTTACTAGTTTCTGCGTTTCATTTTGATTCTTCTTTAAAATTTCATTTTCACGAGAGAGATTTTCAATCCTGTCCAATAAGGATTTCTGTAGTTCAAGGATTTGCTTTTGAAAACTTCTAAATGTTCTTATCATAAATTTTTTGAAATCCGTATCTTGCATTTCTTCTATCTCATCATCTTCATAATCTTGGCTTGGGGTGTTTTGTTTATTTGGAGGCATCATAGTGTCATCGTTGATCTTGTTCCCTCGATTTCTGTGTTTGTTGCTTGGCATAGTTAATTCTTCTTTCGTCACTGTGCGTTTTTTTTTTTAATTTTTTTTACTTTATACTATGTCCGTGTTAAGTGGACTGCCTGCTGTTGGAGGAGCCTTGGAGGCTTGAGATGGGTGTGGCCTGAGAGCTCTGCTTGGTTCTTCCTGGTTAAGGGTGTGCAAAGGTGACACCCTCAGGTTATGCGTGGTAAATCTCTCTCTATTTATTTATTTATTTATTTATTTTATTTATTCAGGGGGTAAGTAATACCGCACCTCACGGCTGTGCAGAATTGATGGTATTTAGCTTCCAGTCTCTGGCTTCTACCCAAAGAGTCTGTGTAGGCTCTGTTTCTCCTCTGGACTCCTACTGGGTTGCCTAGGCTACTGAATTGTAGTGACTCAGTTCCTTAGCTCTCCCCTGTTGTTATGTAAATCCAGAGATGGGGCCTGCTCTTTGTCTCTTGCAAACTCAAGCCTTGCAGCCTTGCAACCTTTGCAAGGTTGGCGGAGAGAGAAACCCCAAGCTTTTTTTTCCTTCTTTCCGGTAGTGAGTCTGCTGCACTTTCCGGCTCCCCTGTAGATTCTGACCCCCGTTTCCCCGCCAATGTCTCGGGTTATTGAGCTCACCTCCCCTTCCAGCGTTGATGTGTGGACTCAGAGCCCTGGACGTCCCAACTCTACAGGCTGGCGTCTGTGTGACATGCACTCCCCTTCCTGCACTGGCGCGCAGACCCTGCGGCTCCCGCGGCTCCCGCGGCTCGGCTTCCGTGCGGTGGGCGACCTTGTTCTCCCAGTAGGTCCTGCAATTCACAGCCACTCGATCCAGGAGAGTTTCCTCTGCAATATTTTCCTGGTTTTTTTTCTGAGGCTACCGTAACTCCCCTTTTATTAAACTAAATTTTCCCGGACTATCGGTGCGCACCCTCACTATTCCGCCATCTTGGCTCCGCCCCCTCTGTACTCAATTTCTACATACTTTAAGTTTACAAAGTCATCAATTTGTATTTAAAAACATGATCATGGCCGGCGCCGTGGCTCACTAGGCTAATCCTCCGCCTTGCGGCGCTGGCACACTGGGTTCTAGTCCCGGTCGGGGCGCCGGATTCTGTCCTGGTTGCCCCTCTTCCAGGCCAGCTCTCTGCTGTGGCCCGGGAAAGCAGTGGAAGATGGCCCAAGTGCTTGGGCCCTGCACCCCATGGGAGACCAGGAGAAGTACCTTGGTCCTACCATTGGATCAGCGTGGTGCGCTGGCCGCAGCGGCCATTGGAGGGTGAACCAATGGCAAAGGAAGACCTTTCTCTCTGTCTCTCTCTCTCACTGTCCACTCTGCCTGTCAAAAACAAAAACAAAAAATAAAAAACAAAAAAACCAAAAAACAGCATCATTCTAATGAAAAATACGAAACTCCGCAGATTGTGGTGGATTGTATGCTGTATTTTCTTCTTCTTCTTTTTTTTTTTTTTTGAATGATTAAGTGATTGAATGATTATCCCTACTCTACAGTTTCCTTCCACCAGAGTGGAATATTTTACAACAGAGAGTATGGTTCATCTCTCCAGTTTAAAATGCATCATACAAATTGGCAGCAGTTTGAAATTAAGTGTTAAGAACTACAGCTTTAGCTGTTGTTATGAGCCATTTGGTAAATAAAATAATAATGGCATGTCTGATGTATTAAGTATTTATATTAAGGAGATGCAAATATACTCTTCTTACAATCATAAGCATTTGCATCTTTATCCCACATGACTGGCTTAAATTTGGTGATTTTGTGTAATTCTATGATTTAAGCACTACTCAATTTCCACATAAGTTGTATGTATTACTTTCTTGTTTTGACGGAGGTACATTTGCCTTCAATTTAATTGAGGGAATCTCAACAAAATTTGAGGTAGCTACATTTGAATCAATTTCATTAATGAAAAGTTATTCTAAGGCATGAGGTATATTATTTGCTTTATTCCTTAACACTTCTCAAACCATGCTTAGTATATTAGGCTTATTTACTAGCCCTGTGCTTTCCTATGACTTTGAAAGAAGTAACCGCTTTTATGTGCTAGAGCCCTCTTATCATTTAGGACTGAGCACGTCGTAGTTACACAATATATACTGTAAAAGTGAGTAAAGCATTTTACATCACACTAGATTTAAAAGGCAGTGATGATTTGCATTAGGTATGTGGATTAGATTGGGAAGATATTTTTGGGGCTGGCGCCGGGGCTCAATAGGCTAATCCTCCACCTGCGGCACCAGCACACGGGGTTCTAGTCCCAGTCGGGGCGCCAGATTCTGTCCCGGTTGCCCCTCTTCCAGGCCAGTTCTCTGATGTGGCCAGGGAGTGCAGTGGATGATGGCCCAGGTGCTTGGGCCCTGCACCCCATGGGAGACCAGGAGAAGTACCTGGCTCCTGCCATCGGATCAGCGTGGTGCAGGGCGCACCGGCCATGGCGGCCATTGGAGGGTGAACCAACGGCAAAAGGAAGACCTTTCTCTCTGTCTCTCTCACTGTCCACTCTGCCTGTCAAAAAAAATAATAAAAATAAAAAAAGATATTCTTGGAATACATGAAAATGCAGCACACATAAATAAAGTGACATAAAAAACAAATTTTTCATTTCGTGCCTCAATTCCTTCTTTGGTCTGATGGTCTTAGAAATCATTTCCTAATATAAATACCATGATTAAGTAAGTTGATGCAAAAAAATTTGTGAAGTAGACTTTATAGTTCTAATAGGTTCTAAATAAAAACATATTTATGCTTTTCCTTGAGTTTTTTACTTTATTTACTTCATAAAGTCTGCTAGACAGGCTATTAAGAAGTTTGATAATGATCCTCTGAGCTCTGCAGCCTGGATGATGTTTAATATTGTTTTCAATACATCGTGGTCCTGATAATATCAGGGAATTTTGACCAAGGATATCAATGAAGGAATGAGTGTTGCTCTTAAAGCTAGGGGCAGAGTTGAGCCATTAGGAACAGAGATTACAGATCTGTTTCAAACATTTTAAAATGCGCACTTTTCTTGCATCATCATGTAACACACACTTTGTAAAATCATCTCCTAAAAAGAGAACACAGATTTAATTTAGTCTTTTTTTCTAACTTTAATTGGTATTGGCAATATAGTTCAGAAATGGTTCCTTCCTCTCTGTGAGTCCTCAGCAGGGATATGATACTGTATCAGTGAAACGACATGGCAGGTTTTCAGTAGCTTCTTGCTTGAACTTTCCTGCTTATCCTGGCCTTGCCTTGTGAGCATTTAAGCCTTGGAATATCCCCCGGCAGGGTCTTGGGCAGCACAACAGAGCAACTTGATCAGCTGCAGGTAGTCCTTATTGCTCTCATCGGGACTATAGGGGCAGCAGGTTCCCTTCTGTCTGTGCTAATGACCCACCAGGCAGGGTCTCTTGTGGATCCTTCTCTGTGGACTCGAAAGGAGAGTTGGGATGCTGAAGGGATCTATTAGGAATTGGTGTTTCATTGGGGACAATTGAGTTGAAAAGTTTTGGCGAAGAATAAACACTGGCCCAACCTTTACTTCAGGAGCACTTGCAGTTTGGAAAGGGTGACTCCCTGGCAAAATGCCATTGCCATACTTCCTGTCTTTAGCTCTAAGTACTCAGAGAAGGATTCTGTTTCTCACTTAAAATCTAAACAAGTGTTTGAGTTTGTTGAAGAACATGGTTCTTCAAAAGAAGTTGAATCCAAAACCTGTAACAGGGGCTCGCGCTGCGGCGTAGTGGATAAAGCCACCACCTACAGTGCTGGCACCCCATATGAATGCTGGTTCGAGTCCAGGCTGCTCCACTTCAGATCCAGCTCTATGCTATGGCCTGGGAAAACAGTGGAAGATGTCCTTGGACCCCTGTAGCCACAGGGTAGACCTGGAAGAAGCTCCTGTCTACTGGCTACAGATCAGCGCAGCTTCAGCCGTTGCAGCCATTTAGTGAGTGAACCAGTGGTTAGAAGACCTCTCTCTCTGCCTCCCCTTGTCTCCCTAACTCTGACTTTAAAATAAACAAATAAATCTTTTTAAAAGCATACAACATATTTTCTAATCTAATATTAAGAAAAAGCAATTTAAAATCACCTAAAAATCTGTGGAGATCCAAGCTGGCTGAACAGCATACACTGAACGCCACACTGACCTGAACAGCAGAAAAGTACCAGGAAACCAAGGAAGGTACATATTTCCAAGGAACTGACAGCCATAAATTCTCATTTGAGAAGTGGCAGAACGGAACAGAGACTCCGGTACAACAAGGAAATAGGAGAGGAAGGCAGCTGTGGCTGGCAGGTTTACTGGCCACACCCTGCATCTAGGAAGCCAGCAGCTGACTGGGAGTCAGCATCTTCCTAGAGCAAGGTATAAAGAAGTTGCCAGATGTCCTGTCATTGGAATTTCACAGTCCTTCACTGACTTAAATCCAGCCAGGGGAGCTGACCGGGGTCTGAGCAACTACTTGACTTTGAAAAAGGGAAGCCACCATTGCATTCCTCCCATCCCCATTCCCCCAGAAGAACCAGACTCAATTGAATGTGCAGATTCAGGGTGGATCTCGGTTCTAACTTTGTAAACAGCAAACAGTTTCCACTGCTACCAAATGCAAGTAGAGCCAAAGTCAGAGAAGATTACAGTGTGGAGAGCAGGCTCCCTGCATTCTCCAACTGTGAGAGTTTGGGGTATAAAGATTGGGCTACTCATTCTACATGATCCTGGCTTGTTCCCCTCAGCATTGTGAGGCTAGCATCATCACCAGCATATAAAAAATAGTACCCAGCCTGCAGAAGTTGCCTCTGCACCTCCTATCACACAGTAATGGGAGTCCCATGCACAAACCCCAACATCAGCCTTGCATGCTGAAGGAAAACTGACAGCAGCTCCATCCAAGCCTCTCAAAGCCACAACTGTTGCAGTTGGTATTATAATGTTTCAACTAACTTGCACACACTGATGATGTCTTGAGAGCTCTTTTTTTCATTTTTTAAACTTTTATTTAATGAATATAAATTTCCAAAGTACGGCTTATGGGTTACAATGGCTTCCCCCCCATAACGTCCCTCCCACCCGCATCCTTCCCCTTTTCCACTCCCTCTCCCCTTCCATTCACATCAAGATTCATTTTCGATTCTCTTTATATACAGAAGATCAGTTTAGCATACATTAAGTAAAGATTTCAACAGTTTGCTCCCACACAGAAACATAAAGTGAAAAATAATAGATGCTTTTTAAAATGATGATGAAATCAGATCAGACCTATTGTCATGTTTAATCCCAGTGAGAGTCAAGTTGGGAATTGCTAATTTCTTCTTTTTTTTTAACAGAAGATCAGTTTAGTATTCATCAAGTAAAGATTTCAACAGTTTGCACCCCCATAGAAACACAAAGTGAAATATACTGTTTGAGTACTCATTATAGCATTAAGTCTCAATGTACAGCACATTAGGGACCGAGATCCTACATGAGGAGTAAGTGCACAGTGACTCCTGTTGTTGACTTTACAAATTGACACTCCTGTTAATGGCATCAGTAATCTCCCTATGCACCAGTCATGAGTTTCCAAGGCTATGGAAGCCCCTTGAGTTCTCCGACTCTTATCTTGTTTAGACACGGTCATAGTCAAAGTGGAGGTTCTCTCCTCCCTTCAGAGAAAGGTACCTCCTTCTTTGAAGACCTGTTCTTTCCACTGGGATCGCACTCACAGAGATCTTTCATTTAGTTTTTTTTTTTTTTTGCCAGAGTGTCTTGGCTTTCCTTGCCTGAAATACTCTCATGGGCTTTTCAGCCAGATTGGAATGCCTTTAGGGCTGATTCTGAGGCCAGAGTGCTGTTTAGGGCATCCGCCATTCTATGGGTCTGCTGAGTATCTCGCTTCCCATGTTGGATCACTCTCCCCTTTATTTATTCTATCGGTTAGTATTAGCAGGTATTAGACTTGTTTATGTGCTTCCTTTGACTCTTAGTCCTTTCATTATGATCAACTGTGAACTGAAATTGATCACTTGGACTAGGGAGATGGCATTGGTACATGCCACCTTGATGGGATTGTATTGGAATCCCCTTGAGAGCTCTTTCTGCATTACTGTGGTGCAGCCAGGTGGCTATGACCATCTCCAATACTGGCTGCCTCCCTGGGATATCTGGCACTTGAACCTACTATATCCTACAACACCAGGACTATAATAATCAGCACTAACATCCTCAAACACACTGTGATCTACCCACGGGACATATGAAAGAACCTGCCTGCATTCAATTTCTCTAGAACTTACCTGCCAGAGCAAAACATCCTGTTTACCTTATAGTCACCCTGTAGGACAGGAGCAGGGTTCATTGCACATCACTCAGTCTCGAGATTAGGGTTTTGATGATATGACAAAGCACCCCTTGCGCTCTCCCAGCAGGACCTAGGGCAGGTCCCATGCACGTCACATAGCCCTAGAAGCACAGCTGTTGATGCCATAAACCATAGTATCACTCAGACTTGCAAGTAGTGCAAGGGGACAGCCCCCTTTTTATCCCTTTGAACCAAGAACAAGGTCCTGGCTATCACAATTCACACCGTTACTCATACCCAACTCTTTGGACACTGAATTTACTGTAGGAAATCCACAATCATCACAATTGCCTCAAAGTCACATCTCACAAACAAACAAACAAGCAAAAACCCTCTGCATACTAAACCACTGTTTCATTGTCATTTTATAAGAAATCACACCAAGGATACACTTTTGGGCTCACCTAGAATCAAACCCAAAGCAACAAACCAAGTGACACCCTGAATTCCATCTAAGAGACATACTCTTTTCAATAATACTTATTCCATAAAGACAAAGGGTCTTTTACACTGGAAGTGCAGATGGCAACATAGAGACACAGGAAACATTAGGAAGCATGATATCGGGGCCGGTGCCATGGCGCACTAGGTTAATCCTCCGCCTGCAGTGCCAGCATCCCATATGGGCGCCAGTTCTAGTCCCGGTTGCTTCTCTTCAAGTCCAGCTCTCTGCTGTGGCCTGGGAAAGCAGTAGAAGATGGCTCAAGTGCTCGGGCCCCTTCCCTCTCCTGGGAGACCAGGAGGAAGCACCTGGCTCCTGGCTTCAGATCGGCCCAGCTCCGGCCATTTGGGGAGTGAACCAATGGAAGGAAGACCTTTCTCTCTGTCTCTCTCTCTCACTGTCTGTAACTCTACCTATCAAATAAATAAATAAAATCTTAAAAAAGAAGCAAGATATCATGACACTTTCAAAATGACATAATAAAAAACACAGCTTAAAAAAAGTTGTAGATGGGCACCAGCATTGTGGAGTAGTGGGTAAAGCTGCCACCTATGAGGCTAGCATCCCATTTGGGCTTTGATTCAAGTCTTGGCTGACACATTTCTGATCCAACTCTCTGCTAATGTGCCTGGGAAAGAAAAGAAGATGGTCCAAGTCCTTGGGGACCTGATACCCACATGGGAGACCAAGAAGAAGCTCCTAGCTCCTGGCTTTGGACTGGCCAAGATCTTGAAATTTGGGGAGTGAACCAGCAGATGGAAGATGTCTCTGTCTTTCTCTGCATCTACCACTTTCTGTGTGTAACTCTGCCTTCCATGTAAATAAATAAATCTTTAAAAAATGAAAGTGAGGAAAACAACTGGCGATAGAATGAAATATTTACTAAAGAGATAGAAATCATTAAGAAGAACTAAACAGAAATTGTGGATATTAAAACTTCAATCAACGAAATAAAAAATGCAATTGAGAGCTTCAGCATCATAATAAACCAAGTAGTAGAGAAGAATTTCTGTTTTGGAGGATAAGGTTTTTGAAGTAACCCCTCAGACAAAAATAAAGAGAAAATAATTAAATAGAATGAAAATATTGTATACAAAATATGAGATATCATTAACAGATCAAATAATTTTATTGTAAGGAATCTTGAAAAAAAAAAGAGAAAAAGACACCAAGAATGCACTATATGAAATGATAGTTAAAACTTCACAAGTTTTGAAAAAGAGACTGACATGTAGATACAGGGAGCTCAAAGGACTGCTAATGACTGACCCATACACAATATTCTCCAATGCATATTGTACTCAGATTGCAAAAAGTCAAGAACAGTGAGAGAATCTGGAAGACAGTAAGAGAAAATCATTAGGTCACATAAAACGGGAAACCAATTAGACTAACAAGAGATGTCTCAGAGGAAGCCATCTCAGCCAGAGGAGAATGCATTGAAATTTTCCAGATCTTAAAAATAAAACAAAACTTCCAACCAAGACCATTATCTTCAGTGAAGTTATCCTTAGAAAGAGCAATAAGGTGTTTCCAGGTAATTAAAACTAAGAGAATTCTCCCCAACTAGACCAGCTAGCTGCTGGAATAAAATACAGGTAAACACTTCAAGACATTGGTGTAGGTGATGACTTCTGTGATAACACCCCAAAACACAGGTAACAAAAGCATGACTAGACAAATGGGATTATGTCAAACTCAGAAGCTTCTGAACATTAAGGGAAATAATTTAAAAAATCCTGCAAGGGCAAGATGGCGGAATAGGAAGGGAGCACATTGATAGTCCCTGCGGGGAGAGACAGTTTAATAAAAGTGGAGATACTGCAGGTTCAAGGAAGAGTAGGGGAGGAAACAGCAGAAGAAACTCTTCCGGAACGCGTGATTCACAGCGGACCTGCGTGGAGAGCGTGGGAGCCCACAGTTCGGGACACCAGCGGCAGACTCAACACACCAGTGCTGGAACGCAAGGTGAGCTGAACCTCAATAGCCCAAGACACCGGCCGGCAAGTGGAAAGAGGAGACTAGAGGGAATGACCCCCCGGGGGGGGGAAGTTCACCAGGCTAACTGGAAGAGAGAGAGAGAGAAAAAAAAGTGACTGGTACGGACACGGGTTTCTCTCTCTCTGCTCACCTCTCAAAGGCGAGCAAGACAAAGAGCAGGCGCCATCTTGGACATACGTCATAAGCAGAGCGACCTCAGGTCTGCACCGGCCCTGAGCCTAGCAGAAAAACCTGACTCTGGGCGGGGTGAATTAACAGGAGATTAGGACCTAATGAATTTGTGGTGCTACTGAACCGAGACTGTGAAAAAAGAGACGGTGGGGGAGAGAACTCACGGAATTCACGTGAGTACTCTCCAGAGATGCTACAATTCTGTAACTTTGGCAACCCAGTGGGAGACTGAAGGAGAATTTGAGCCCACGATGAGGGCAGAACAGATTCCCTGTGTGGTCCTTGGGAAAGAGCTTCCGATCTCTGGCTCCTGTGGGTATATCATTTGCCTGCTAACTACCTCCAACTTCGTTCAGCTGTGTGGAATTACTTCCCTTTTGAATCAAAAAAAGAAAGAAAGAGAGAGAGAGAGATCTACCACGCCTAACCTGGGAGTGTCACCCTTGGCACACCAAACAGAGCTCTCAGGCCACACCCATCTCAAGCCTCTAAGGCTCCATCAAAAACAGACAGTCCACTTAATCTAGAGTCATAGTATAACAAGAAAAAGCACCACAGTGAAGAAACCAAATATCTCCAAAATGCCAAATAACAAACGCAAAAACCGAGGTAATAAAAACAAGAGAGTCACCATGACGCCCCCAAATGAAAAAGACACCCCAATTCAAGATTATGAAGATAATGAGATAGAAGAAATGCAAGAAGCAGATCTCAAAAATTGATAAGAACATTAAGAAGTTCTCAAAAACAAATTCTTGAACTACAGAAATCCTTAATGGACAAGATAGAAAATCTCTCTCGTGAAAATGAAATATTAAGGAGGAATCAAAATGAAACAAAACAACTAGTACAACAGGAAACTGTGATAGTGACGAGAAATCATAATGAAATGAAGAATTCAATAGATCAAATGAAAAACACAATAGAGAGCCTTACAAACAGAATGGGTGAAGCAGAAGAGAGAATATTGGACTTAGAAGACAGAGAACAGGAAAGGATACAGTCAGACCAAAGAAAAGAAGAGGAAATTAGAAATCTAAAACATATTGTCAGGAATCTTCAGGATACTATTAAAAAACCCAACATTCGGGTTCTAGGAGTTCCTGAAGGCATGGAGAGGGAGAAAGGATTAGAAGGCCTTTTTAGTGAGATATTAGCAGAAAATTTCCCAGGTTTGGAGAAGGACAGAGAAATCCTAGTACAGAAAGCTCACAGAACCCCTAATAAACACGACCAAAAGAGATCCTCACCACAACACGTTGTAATTAAACTCTCCACAGTGAAACATAAAGAAAAGATCCTAAAATGTGCAAGAGAGAAACGTCAGATTACTTTCAGAGGATCTCCAATTAGACTCACAGCTGACTTCTCATCAGAAACCCTACAAGCTAGGAGGGAATGGCGAGATATAGCCCAGGTACTATGAGAGAAAAACTGCCAGCCCAGAATATTATATCCTGCAAAGCTATCATTTGTGAATGAAGGTGAAATAAAGACTTTTCATAGCAAACAGAAATTGAAAGAATTTGTCGCCACTCTTCCAGCCCTGCAAAAGATGCTTAAAGATGTGTTACACACAGAAACACAGAAACACGGTCATCAATATGAAAGAAGGTAAAGGAAGGAAACCTCACAGCAAAAGATCACAGGGAATTCCATGCATGTATTAGAAAATATCTTTGGTAAATGGCAGGGCAAAGTTACCACGTATCATTAGTCACATTGTTCGTTAATGGCCTGAACTGTCCAGTTAAAAGACACAGATTGGCTGATTGGGTTAAGGAACAAAACCCATCTATTTGCTGCTTACAAGAAACACATGTTTCCAACAAAGATGCATACAGACTGAAAGTGAAAGGCTGGAAAAAGATATACCATGCCAACAGAAATGAAAAAAGAGCGGGCGTAGCCATCTTAATATCGGACAACATGAACTTTACCACAAAAACTGTTAAGAGAGACAAAGAGGGACACTATATAATGATTAAGGGATCAATACAACAAGAAGATATAACAATTATCAATGTGTATGCACCTAACTACAGGGCACCGGTTTATCTAAAAAATTTGTTAAGGGACTTAAAGGGAGACTTAGACCCCAATACAATAGTACTGGGGGACTTCAATACTCCACTCTCAGAAATAGACAGATCAACAGGACAGAAGATCAACAAGGATACAGTAGATTTAAGTGACACTATAGCCCAAATGGAACTAACAGATATATACAGAACTCTCAATCCTACAGCTAAAGATTTTACATTCTTCTCAGCAGTACATGGAACCTTCTCTAGGATTGACCACATACTAGGCCATAAAGGAAGGCTCAGCAAATTCAAAAGAATTAGAATCATACCATGCAGCTTCTCAGACCACAGCGGAATGAAGCTGGAAATTAGCAACTCAGGAATCCCTAGAGCATACGAAAACCCATGGAGAGTGAACAACATGCTCCTGAATGAACAATGGGTCATAGAAGAAATTTAAAGAGAAATCAAAAATTTTCTGGAAGTAAATGAGGATAACAGCACAACATACCAAAACTTATGGGATACAGCAAAAGCAGTGTTAAGAGGAAAGTTTATATCAATAGGTGCCTACATGAAGAAATTGGAAAGGCACCAAATAGATGAGCTTTCAATTCACCTCAAGGATCTAGAAAACCTATAGCAAACCATACCCAAATCTAGTAGGAGAAGAGAAATAATTAAAATCAGAGAAGAAATCAACAGGATTGAATCAAAAAAACATTACAAAAAATCAGAGAAACGAGGAGCTGGTTTTTTGAAAAAATAAACAAAATTGACACCCCATTGGCCCAACTAACTAAAAAAAGAAGAGAAAAGACCCAAATCAATAAAATCAGAGATGAAAAAGGAAACGTAACAACAGACACCACAGAAATAAAAAGAATCATCAGAAATTACTACAAGGACTTGTATGCCAGCAAACAGGAAAATCTATCAGAAATGGATAGATTCCTGGACTCATGAAACCTACCTAAATTGAACCAGGAAGACATCGAAAACCTAAACAGACCCATAACTGAGACAGAAATTGAAACAGTAATAAAGGCCCTCCCAACAAAGAAAAGCCCAGGACCAGATGGATTCACTGCTGAATTCTACCAGACATTTAAAGAAGAACTGACTCCAATTCTTCTCAAACTATTCAGAACAATCGAAAAAAAGGGAATCCTCCCAAATTCTTTTTATGAAGCCAGCATCACCTTAATTCCTAAGCCGGAAAAAGATGCAGCATTGAAAGAGAATTACAGACCAATATCCCTGATGAACATAGATGCAAAAATCCTCAATAAAATTCTCGCCAATAGAATGCAACAACATATCAGAAAGATCATCCACCCAGACCAAGTGGGATTTATCCCTGGTATGTAGGGATGGTTAACATTCGCAAATCAATCAATGTGATACAACACATTAACAGACTGCAGAAGAAAAACCATATGATTATCTCAATAGACGCCGAGAAAGCATTTGATAAAATACAACACCCGTTCATGATGAAAACTCTAAGCAAACTGGGTTTGGAAGGAACATTCCTCAATACAATCAAAGCAATCTATGAAAAACCCACAGCCAACATCCTATTGAAAGGGGAAAAGTTGGAAGCATTTCCACTGAGATACCTTACACAAAAATCCATTCAACATGAATCAAAGACTTAAATCTACGACCTGACACCATCAAATTATTAGAGAGCATTGTAAAAACCCTGCAACATATGGGTACCAGCAATGACTTCTTGGAAAACACCCCAGAAGCACAGGCAGTCAAAGCCAAAATTAACATTTGGGATTGCATCAAATTGAGAAGTTTCTGTACTGCAAAAGAAACAGTCAGGAAAGTGAATAAACCCACAGAATGGGGAAAAATATGTGCAAACTATGCAACAGATAAAGGGTTAATATCCAGAATCTACAAAGAGATCAAGAAACTCCACAAAAACAAAACAAACAACCCACTTAAGAGATGGGCCAAGGACCTCAATAGACATTTTTGAAAAGAGGAAATCCAAATGGCCAACAGACACATGAAAAAATGTTCAAGATCACTAGCAATCAGGGAAATGCAAATCAAAACCACAATGAGGTTCCACCTCACCCCAGTTAGAATGGCTCACATTCAGAAATCTACCAACAATAGATGCTGGAGAGGATGTGGGGGAAAAGGGACACTAACCCACTGTTGGTGGGAATGCACACTGGTTAAGCCACGATGGAAGTCAGTTTGGAGATTCCTCAGAAACCTGAGTATAACCGACAGAATGGGAAAAAATATTTGCAAACTATGCAACAGATAAAGGGTTAATAACCAGAATCTACAAAGAGATCAAGAAACTCCACAAAAACAAAACCAACAACCCACTTAAGAGATGGGCCAAGGACTTCAATAGACATTTTTCAAAAGAGGAAATCCAAATGGCCAACAGGCACATGAAAAAATGTTCAAGGTCATTAGCAATCAGGGAAATGTAAATCAAAACCACAATGAGGTTTCACCTCACCCCGGTTAGAATGGCTCACATACAGAAATCTACCAACAATAGATGCTGGCGAGGATGTGGGGGAAAAGGGACACTAACCCACTGTTGGTGGGAATGCACACTGGTTAAGCCACGATGGAAGTCAGTTTGGAGATTCCTCAGAAACCTGAGTATAACCCTACCATACAACCCAGCCATCCCACTCCTTGGAATCTACCCAAAGGAAATTAAATTGGCAAACAAAAAAGCAGTCTGCACATTAATGTTTATTGCTGCTCAATTCACAATAGCTAAGACCTGGAACCAACCCAAATGCCCATCAACAGTAGACTGGATAAAGAAATTATGGGACATATACTCTATTTTTTTTTGTTTTTGTTTTTGTTTTTGTTTTCTCTTTTATTTAATGAATATAAATTTCCAAAGTACGACTCATGGGTACTCTATTGAATACTATACAGCAGTCTAAAACAACGAAATCCAGTCATTTGCAACAAAACGGAGGAATCTGGAACACATCATGCTGAGTGAATTAAGTCAGTCCCAAAGGGACAAATATCATATGTTCTCCCTGATTGGCGACAACTAACTGAGCACCAAAGTGGAAACTTGTTGAAGTGAAACGGACACTGTGAGAAACAGTGACTTGATCAGCTCTTGTCCTGACGGTTGATGTACAATGTAATACTTTATCCATTTTAGTATTTTTTTTTGTTCTAGTACCATTGATTGAACTCTGTAATTAACACACAATTGTTCTTAGGTGTTTAAATTTTAACTGAAAAGTGATCCCTATTAGGAATTTGGAAAACTTTATTTTGAGTGAAATAAGCCAATCCTAAAGGGACAAATACCACTTGTTCTCCTTGATAGGTGTCAACTAACTGAGCACCAAAAAGGAAACCTATTAAAGTGAAATGAACACTATGAGA
Organism: Oryctolagus cuniculus; assembly: GCF_051225735.1. NCBI lineage: Eukaryota > Metazoa > Chordata > Mammalia > Lagomorpha > Leporidae > Oryctolagus > Oryctolagus cuniculus. The sequence continues at coordinate 64,147,034 of NC_142883.1, read as the reverse complement.
AACGGTGACTTGATCAGCCTTCACCCTGACTGTTGATGAGCAGCTAAATATGTTATCCCTCTTAGTATTTTTTTGTTTGTTCTACTTAATACTATTGGTTGAATACTGTAATCAATACACAATTCTTCTTAAGTGCTGAAACTTAACTGAAAAGTGATCGCTGTTAAATATAAGAGTGGGAATAAGAGAGGGAAGAGATGTGCAATTCGGGACATGCTCAAGCTGACTTGCCTCAAACGGTGGAGTTAGAAACATACCAGGGGATTCGAATTCAATCCCATCGAGGTGGCATGTACCAATGCCATCTCACTAGTCCCAGTGATCAATTTCTGTTCACAATTGATCATAATGATAGGACTAAGAACCAAAGGGATCACATAAACAAGAATAGTGTCTGCAAATACTAGCTGATAGAATAAAAAAGGGAGAGAATGATCCAACATGGGAAGTGAGATACACAGCAGACCCATAGAATGGCAAATGTCCTAACAGCACTCTGGCCTCAGAATCAGCCCTTAAGGCATGCGGATCCAGCTGAAATGCCCATGAGAGTATTTCAGGCATGGAAAGCCAAGACACTCTGGGGAAAAAAAAACCTAAATGAAAGATCTCCGCGAGTGAGATTCCAGTGGAAAGAATGGGTCATCAAAGAAGGAGGTACCTTTCTCTGAAGGGAGGAGAGAACTTCCACTTTGACCATGGCCTTGTCTAAATATGATCAGAGTCAGTGAACTCAGGGGGCTTCCATAGCCTTGGCTGCTTATGACAAGAGCCTACGGTGATTACTGATGCCATAAACAAGAGTGTCAATTTGTTAAGTCAGCAACAGGAGTCACTGTGCACTTACTCCTCATGTAGGATCTTTGCCCTTAGTGTTCTGTACATTGAGATTTAATGTTATAACTAGTACTGAAACAGTATTTTTCACTTTATGTTTCTGTGTGGGAGCAAACTGTTGAAATCTTTACTTAATGTATGCTAAACTGATCTTCTGTATATAAAGAGAATCGAAAATGAATCTTGATGTGAATGGAAGGGGAGAGGGAGTGGATAAGGGAAGGGTTGCAGGTTGGAGGGACATTATGGGGGGGAAGCCATTGTAATCCATATTCTGTACTTTGGAAATTGATATTCATTAAATAAAAGTTAAAAATAAATCCTGCAAGAATACTGATAGCGATTGTATCTAACATGTAAATGCAATTGAGAAAAGCATTCTATTTAAATATGTTGATATTTATATCCTTTATAGGCCAGCGACTTGAGCCATTTTCTACTGCTTTCCCAGGCCTTAGCAGAGAGCTGGATCAGAAGTGGGACTCTAGCACCCATATATGATTCCTGCACTGTAGGCAGCGGCTTTACCCATTATGCCACAGTGCTGGCCCCTATTTATTTATTTTATTTAAAAGGTAGAATTATAGAGACAGGGAGACATAGCAAGAGAGGTCTTCTACCCACTGGTTCACTTCCCAGATGGCTACATTGGCCAGGTCTTGGCCTGGCTGAAGCCAAGAGTCAGGAGCTTCCTGGTCTCCCACCTAGGTAGAGGGGCCCCAAACACTGCTTTCCCAGGCACATTTCTTTGCAGAAAGATTTGAAGAGATTATGGCTATGAATCTTCAAAAGATAAATTAAACAAACAAAACAAGAGAATACATTCAGAGAACCAAGGAGGCTCAAAAAGAACCAACACAACAAGGCATGCCAGAGTAAAAATATGGAGAAACCAGCTGTCATCATCTGTTTGGGCTATGATGACAGAAAACTGAAGACTGGATTTCTCATGAACATAAGTCTATTTTTCGCAGCTCTGGGGCCTGAAAAATCCATGATCAAAACTCCTAGGAACTCACTGTCTGGTGATGGTCTCCTCCCCAGGTCGTGAAGGGCATCGTCTCACTGTCACTCACCCAACAGAAGAAAGCAGGAGCCCTCTGGGCTTCTACACAGGGCACAAATCCCATTCATGGGGCTCCGCCTTCATGAATCATGGAATTCATGTGCAGTCATATTTGCATTTCTCTCACCAGAGTAGAGATCATGTTCCAAGCCTTGTACAACAAGAGAGAAAATTTTAGAAGAAATCTTAACAATTCCTACTATAGATTTTTTAATCTGGATTCCAAATTTTCATATTCCTCCCAATTGCAAACTAGATTTACTTTCTCAAAAGAATTTCAAGTCTCCTCATCAGCTCAAGCGCAAAGTAGCATCACCTAAATGTAAATCTTAACATCTCATCAGCTCACTGTCCAAAAAAGACCTAAATCTGATACGCATATTGTTGAAAATTGATCCTATAAATTCCATCCTCTCCATCTATAGACTTCAGAAACCAAAGAGAAAAGAGTTATTTTCCTCAAGGCTCCTAGCATGCATTAGAGAGACGGATCCAGGATAGCGGTCACTCGGCTTTGTTAAAAAAGGATGAGGTTGGGAGGAAAGGTGCATCACTGGCCCACACCAGTCCTGACATACAGTTAGGAAAACATATGGTTCTTCCTAAGTCTCAAGGCTTCAGAGTGATCCTTCGTGGATTTTTGGCTCCATTCTCTGGGCTCGGGACTCTGCCCTGTAAGTTGTTCTCAGATTTCCTTTTCCACGACAGGTTGCACGTATCTGTGCCTGAGCTGCATCTGACAGGCCTGCTTCCTGTTGGTGAAATACTGGGTGCCCAGAAGTCCCCTTTCGTTTTGTACTCTATTGATCCTTTTCAATAAAAGCCAATAGTTTTTCTGCCAGTATAATCTTATAACTACCTTGTGGGCCTTCCATGGCTTTTACTGGTTTTCACTGTATTAGACAAAAGGCACATCCACAAATCTTTGAAGATAACCCCTTCTCCATCTTTGGCTCCAGCCCTTAAGCTTCCTGGAATTCCTTTGTTTTGGATCTGAAGATATGTGGAGCACATCCTTATCTTTAAAAAGCACTCTTTCTTCTTCTCTCTGTCTCTCTCTCTCACTGTCCACTCTGCCTGTCAAAAAAAGCACTCTTTCTGTGATTTCACACTTTGTCCTTTTGATCTCTGTAAGGCTTTAGCCCAAACTTGCACAATCACACTTTCAGCCTTAACTTTATGTTACCCTTTTGTCTGTTATTCATGACTTCCAGTATCTGTAGCCATCTAAAAAGGCTGCCTGGAAAGGATGCATTTTCTTTATGAGATCTTTATCATTCAATTCAATCTTTTTAAAATAGAAGAATTTTCAAAACTAAAAAATGTAATAGTATGACAACAATTCAAACAGTGGATATGGAATTTAAAGATGTTAATTTTGATAAAAAATTTGAAATGCATACATAGCTTCTGTGTAATACTCATTTGAAGATCCTTGAATGCATGGATTTCAAAATTTTTGCCATTAAATAAGTCTCTTAATTCCACCTCCCCAAACTTTTTGAAATACCCTCATGGAATAATCACTTGGTGCCCTTGTGTAATTATTCCCCAAATAATATAAGCAGCATGCAAGCTTTTTTCACTTCTTTTTCTTTGCATTTTAATTTTGTGATTTTTAAGCAGTGAGATGACACATTATTTCCTCCCTTTTTCACTTTTCTCCAAGTCCCCAAGCAGTTCTGAGCTTTGCACTCTCTAAGGAGTGGCATGGAAGACTGTGTATGTGGCAAAGTGGCTCATTTATCTCAGAGGGACCAGAGATGACTGACAGTATTGAGATTCATCATACATCATTCTATTCAACATGGTTCAATGGGTGATTTCATCTCCATTCTTGACTGGCAACCGTAGATGTCAATAAGTAAAATATTCAACAGGTAGAGGTTTTGTCTGTACCATTTCGGGCATATGTGAAACATGTAAAATCCTGGAAAAAATGCCCACAGGCCACATTCAAATTTTGTGGCAAATTTAATCTTTATTGTGCTGAAAACAGCCAATTCTGAGGCCACGAGAGAGAAAGTCTCACAGCCTTGGTTTCAAAAGGCTAGTAACTCTCTTCCCTCACGCCCTGAGAAAAAAGATGTGACTAGCCAAAAAAAAAAAAAAAAAAAAAGGCTAATTGAAATTCTCATGATTTCTGAGATATTTCTTCAATTTTGATATAGCCACAGTTCTGAATTTCTTGTTTCTAAAGTTATTTCAGCTTATTGCTCTTGTAGTTAATTTTTCAGCATGAACTTCTTGCACATGAAATAATAACTCCCTTGTTTTTACATTTATACTTCCTTTTTCTCCGATCTAGTAACAGAACAATGTAAAGCAACAGTGACATTCATCATCTGTTTAAGTAAACTTTGATTGTTTTGCTGTGATTATGAATGAGAAAACTACAGGCTCACTTTGTTTTAAAGACTTATTTATTTATTTGAGAGGTAGAGTTACAGACAGAGAGAGGGAGAGACAGAGAGAAAGGTTTTTCATCTGCTGGTTCACTCTGAGCCAATCTGAAAACCAGGATCCAGGAAATTCTTCAGGGTCTCCCATGTAGGTGCAGTTGCCCAAGTAATTGGACAATCTACACTGTTTTCCCAGACCATAAAAAGAGAGAGGGGTCAGAAGAGGAGCAGCTGCAACATGTGGGATGCAGGCGCTAAAGGCAGAGGCTGAGCCTACTACGCCACAGTGCCGGCCTCCTCGTTTCACTTTTTATGTTCATGTTTACCTCGGGTTAGCTGACTATACTCTTTCTGACCTATACCAGGCCATAGGCAAAAGGTATGGCCTTTAGATTCACAGTGTCATAGGATAATTCTTTTTTTTAAAAACTTCTTATTAAAAATGAACTTCTTATTAAAAATTCTTATTTTAAACTTTATTTTTTATAAAATGCATTTGTAGAAATGTTTCATTAAATACTGGTCCTACAAAAATAAAAATAAAGCAAACATACATGTTACATATGTTACTTAGACATAAACACACATTATTTACAAGTTCAAAAATTCAAAAACTCCAGCAAGTTTCTCCATGATTCTCAACAAATCTGATAAGTAGAGGAAACAATAATAGCACAAATACACTACACAATATGCATATTTTTGTTTTTGAAAAATTAATCAATACAAATATATGAACACGGGGCTGGCGCCATGGCTCACTTGGTTAATCCTCCACCTGCATCCCATATGGGTGCCGGGTTCTAGTCCCAGCTGCTCCTCTTCCAGTCCAGCTCTCTGCTGTGACCCAGGAGGGCAGTGGAGGATGGCCCAAGTGCTTGGGCCCTGCACCCACATGGGAGACCAGGAGGAAGCACCTGGCTCCTGGCTTCAGATTGGCACAGCGCCGGCCATAGCAGCCATTTGGGGAGTGAACCAATGGAAGGAAGAACTTTCCCTCTGTCTGTCTCTCTCTCTCTCTCACTGTCTATAACTCTACCTGTCAAATAATATACATATATATGAACACAAGAAGTGTGGGAGTATACATTCTAAGAGCAAAGTTTGGTTTCCTATTTTATTCTAATTTTCCAAACTAGACCCTACTGGAAATCATCCAATCCTTTCCACTCAAATCACTTTGCTTAAAGCATAACACGCAAACTGGTAAGAAGAGGAGCAAACGAGTCTGTAATTCCATTGTCATCTCTGGTATTAGGAGCTATCTGTATTCTACTTTGCTTTACTAATTTATTTAGTATTTAAAATAGTCCAGGCTGGCGCCATGGCTCAATAGGCTAATCCTCTGCCTAGCGGCGCCAGCACACCAGGTTCTAGTCCTGGTCGGGGCGCCAGATTCTGCCCCGGTTGCCCCTCTTCCAGTCCAGCTCTCTGCTATGGCCAGGGAGTGCAGTGGAGGATGGCCCAAGTGCTTGGGCCCTGCACCCCATGGGAGACCAGGAGAAGCACCTGGCTCCTGCCATCGGATCAGCGCGGTGTGCAGGCAGCAGCACGCCAGCTGTGGCGGCCATTGGAGGATGAACCAACTGCAAAAGGAAGACCTTTCTCTCTGTCTCTCTCTCTCTCACTGTCCACTCTGCCTGTCAAAAAAAAATAGTCCAAAGTCATAATTCATTTATCAGGCACTCTCTTTTTGTGAGGTACTATTAATTAGTTTCTCCATGTTAACTGATAATGGTGATATTGGAGATTAATTTATGAGTTAGTCTGGTTATTGCTGAGTCGCAAGCTTCCTGAGCTACATTATATTGCATTTCTTTAGTACTGTCATGTTCTTTTTCCATTGAGTATACTTTGGTAAATTTGGGTTATGCTGAGTTTCCTGATTTAGGTTCATAAATTATTATTTTTTAAAGATTTATTTATTGTACTGAAAGTCACAGTTATACAGAGACAGGAGAGGCAGAGAGAGAGAGAGAAAGAGAGACAGAGAGAGCGAGAGAGAGAGAGGTCTTCCATCCACTGCTTCACTCCCCAGAAGGCTGCAACAGCCAGAGCTGAGCTGATCTGAAGCCAGGAGCCAGGAGCCAGGAGCCTCCTCTGGGCCTCCCACAGGGGTGCAGGGGCCCAAGGAATTGGGCCATCTTCTACTGCTTTCCCATAGGCCCATAAATTATTAACTGGAGTGCTGGAGATATTACCTAAGCCCTGATTTTTTATTATTTGTTTATTACACTTGAGATAAACCCACTTTACTATGAAGTTAAATGATACTGTGAAGACATCATTTCCTACTATGTGTTTAAGACATGATAAACACTTAAGTGGGCCAGTGCCGTGGCTCACTAGGCTAATCCTCCGGGCTGACACACAGGTTCTAGTCCCGGTCGGAGCGCCGGATTCTGTCCCGGTTGCCCCTTTTCCAGGCCAGCTCTCTGCTATGGCCCGGGAGTGCAGTGAAGGATGGCCCAAGTGCTTGGGCCCTGCACCCCATGGGAGACCAGGATAAGCACCTGGCTCCTGCCTTTGGATCAGCGCGGTGCGCCAGTCACAGTGCACCGGCTGCGGTGGCCATTGGAAGGTGAACCAATGGCAAAAGGAAGACCTTTCTCTCTGTCTCTCTCTCTCTCTCTCACTGTCCACTCTGCCTGTCAAAAAAACAAAAAACAAAAAACAAAACACTTAAGTAATGACTTATACGTCTTTTTTTTATTTAAAAACTACTGACTTTTTCATTTTATCTATTTGAAAGGCAGAATGATGATAGATAGATAGATACATAGATAGATCGCTCTAAACCATTCAGTTGTCACTTGTTTTTTACTCTAAAATAAGTCACCGTCTATAACATTCCAAAAATTACATAAAGCTAATAGAAAAATTCCAGTAATTTAAACTTTTCTTTAATTCCTTGAAGTGGCTTGATATATGAATTGTATTGTTAGTTATCTCTATACCTTGATTTTACTGTCTGTAAGAAGATGACAATACCAGGAAGCTCTCTCTACCTCATACAATTTTGAATTAGCCAGCTGAAGGAATGCATACATCATCCCATGTCATGCTTTATAAAGCATGAAGTTAGGATAATGAGGTGGTGAGAGCATGAGCTTGGAGGTCAAACCTGTCTGGGTCCCCTGGCTGCCCTGCCATTTAATAACTGTGTGCCACTGAACACTGTGTAACTGCTCTGCATTTCAGATTCGTCATCAGGAAATATCATGCTAATGAATAACTCCAGAGATGTCTGTGTGGATTAGGCCAGACAATGCAGATAAAGTCCTTGGCACGGAGTGCAGAGTGGCGCACAAAGGTAATAGCTCAGTAGAGTAGTTGTATTCATGTTGTTAGAAGATTATAACTACAAGTTGTTTCCCCAAGGATTTTTTAAAGTTCCTGTTTCCAAGTTAAAGAATATATCCCCTCACTTATGAATAAAAAACCACTCAATTTTAAAATGCTTTATTTTAATTATAAAGCATCTTCAGGAGTGTCAGAATTGGATGTCTCCTGGCTGTACTTGGACATCCATGCATCCATGCAGTTGATTTGCAGCCATCTGTAGGTTCAGAGTGCCTTTTACCTAAACAGATCAAGGGCACACGCTGCTGGTCCCGGTCGGTGGTCTGGCATCACAACCACTTAGCCTGCTCTTTGTCCAAATCTCACATGGCAAGGATCTTAGATAACCCCATTTCTGTAAACTTTCTAATAACAATTCACTAAGTGGCTAGATCAGTGACTTGGAATTATTCTGGGTTTTCAGTGAGCAAACACAGCCTGGGATAACTCTAAGTTTTATTTTTTTCTGAAAGACTATACAAGAAATAAAGGAGTATAAAGTGTTCTCACTGGCAACAACTTTAATCATTGCTTAGCTAGGTACAAAATCCACTCAGGAATTCTTTAGAAATTTGATGGTTATTGACAAAAATATATGTGTCTCCAGCAACCCTCCAGAGATGCCTGTATCTATTTCCCCATTATTTCACAGCCAAAGTGAAGCAGCCACCATTCCTTCAAAGTTCTCTTTCACTCCTATTAATTTTGTGGACTTTGAGGAGTCATGGCTTTAGTTCACTTCTTCATACCACTCTTATTTTATTGTTGTATCATTCATTGACTCCGTGTTTGCTTTAGACTTAAATCCCTTGTAGTCAATCTCTAAAATAGAGTCTTTAAAAATATTTAATTGTACTTACTTGAGAGGCAAAGATACAAAGATAGGTAGAGAAATGGAGAGATGTCTCTCCTCTGCTGGTTCACCCTCCAAAACCCTGCCACAATGAGGTCTGAATCAAGCCCAATACCCTCTGCTTGTGGCGCCATCATCCCATAGGGCGCCAGGTTCTAGTCCTGGCTGCTCCTCTTCCAGTCCAGCTTTCTGCTGTTGCCTGGGAGGGCAGTGGAGGATGGCCCAAGTTGGGCCCTGCACCTGTGTGGGAGACCAGGAGGAAGCACCTGGCTTCTGGCTTTGGATCGGTGCAGCACCGGCCATGGCGGCCATTTGTGGGGGGTGAAGCAACGGATGGAAGACCTTTCTCCCTATCTCTCTCTCTCTCTCACTGTCTAACTCTGCCTGTCAAAAAAATATTACCTTAAATCAACTTCAATATTAAAATAATAATTTAATTTAATAACATTACAGTTTTAAGTTAGAAAATTGTGCATTTAGTACATTATATTCTCAGCTTAGTAATTCGTTCTATTTTATGTTTATTTAAAATAAATCTTCTATTTCAAAACCTCTTTCCCTAGAACAAAGTTTAATAAATCAAATTTATGAATAACATCTAATCATAGAAAACATTATTTGTCATTTAAAATATTAACTAAGGTGGAATATTTTCAATTTTTGTGTTAAAAATAGTCTATTTCACACTAAAATTTACTTGTAAATATCTGTACCTTATTATCTTTGGATTAGATTCTGATACTAGATCCTACAACATAAACACTCTCATATGTTTCTAAATATTTGAGTCACAATTTTAGGTCAGAATTCATATATTACAATCCATTTTGTAGCCCAAACAACAAACAACAGTTTCAGACTTATCCAATATTATTTGCAATATATATTTTGCCTAAACTTGAACAAAATATATAAAAAAGCTGTTATATCATTCAGTGTATTCCTTTCTTTTATTCAAATCAATACCAATTGCTAATATTTTCTATTTTGCACACATATATAAAGAATATTTATTGGAAGACTTGAGTTCAGTGAGTCAGGGGAGATTTCTGACAATCGATGTCTTGAAATTGATCCTTAATTTTAGCATGCACTGTAGATCAATAATGAGTCAGTGCAGCATAAAAGGTGATTCATGAAAAATTTATGATTAGATAAATTAGACTTCATTAAGTCTAAAATATCTTGTTTTCAAAAGACACTGTTAAGAAAATGGATACATAAGCTTTAGAGTGTGATAAAATATTTGTTAAGAATGTATCTGACAATGAATTTTGGAAGACAATGTATAAAAATCTGTTAAAGCTAAGAAAGCACCCAACTGAAAATTGGACAAACTATATGACCAGACTTCCTAGCAAACAGGACACAAGTCTTGTGGGAAGTGGTGTCACCTCCACTCACAGGGAGTATATACCAAGACCCACAGTGGACATTAGAAACTCTGCAGAATACTAAAGCCCATATTGTATTTTTCCTATTCATTGCTATCTATCATGAATTTTAGTTTATAAGTTAATCAAAATAATAGATAACAATAACTAGTAAGTATTGAACAATTTGGACAAATACTATAATAAAAGTTGTATGTACATGATCTTTCAAAATAAGAGGGTACTTAAGAGGACCATGGAAAAATAGTTAGAAAAGGTAAGTATATTTTGGTCCAGAATTAGAAAGATATTCAAAATAGAAATATATTTATATTTATATTTATTTTCTAGTGCATATTTTCCATTAACTTTTTCAAGATACTTCATATGCATGAATTTCAAGTATTTTATATAAAAATAAAATTGTTCTTTTAATTATATTTTCTACAGTCTCTTTGAAGTACCCTTGTATCTTGTCCTGTACTCACTCATCTTTCTTAACTATGTGAAGTGATACAACGTCTAGATGACAAGATGAAATGTCAGCATACATCTGAGAGCTTAAAATACACACCTACATTATCTTATGATCTCTGTAGCACAGGAGTCCAGCATCTCTTGGCTGGGTCCTCTGCTTCTGAGTCTCTTACTAAATTGCTGTTGTTCAGAGCTGGAATCTCCTGCAAGGCTCAGCTGATGAAGGATCCACTCCCCAGCTTACTGTAGTGTTGGAGGGTGCAGTTGCTTGCAGATTGCTGAATCGAAGGCCCAATTCCATCATCAGCTATTGCCAGAGTCTTTCCTCATTCTTTTGTTACATTACTTTGTATCCTATTGAGTAAATGAATACAGTAAATTCTACCTGCACTAATAAATAGAGGATTACACAAGGAATCCAGAAGGTTGGAGGATGCCTGCAGATTATTGGAGACACTCAGCCACAAATCGCAATCCATGGAATAACTGGAAATTTCACACAATGCTTGTGGAAAGTAAAATAGTATTATCACTTTGTAAAAGACATTTTGGCAGTTCCTTATGATTTTAAATGTATACCTACCATATAACTCAACAGACATCATTTTCTTGGCATTTTCATAGAAGAAATAAAGGCACAAGTGCTGCTGCAAGAAATTTTACAGTAGTTGTACGTACAATAGACACAACTTGGAAACAACCCAAGCAGCCATGGATGTACAGAAGACGAAACAGTCTGTAGCATGCTCACACTCAACAAAAAATGCAATGAACAACTGGTCTATACAAGATGAATGATGAAAAGATTCTGAGTGAAGTAAGCTAGAGTTTAAACAATACTTATGGTATGATTACATTTTTATAAAATTGCATGAAAAAAATTGCAGGGATTGAAAGCAGAAGAGTGACTGACTGCGCGGGGATGTGTAGAGACTTGGTGGTGGTGGGGTGACAGGAGCGATTGTGAAAGGACATGAGAATGTGTCTGGTGATAGACCTGTTCAATTTTTTGCCTGTGGTGGTGATTTCATGGAACATACGGGAGATGAAATAGACACTTTCAATGTGTGCAGTTTAATGTGTCTCATTTCATATAAAACATGGCTACCTTGAACTGAATCTCATTTCTTGTGAGTGACCAATTATCCCTTTGTAAACAAATATAATCTGAAGCATTAGCTAAAATCTGCAGGAGGAGGTCTCTTTCCTCCCAGTTCTGGAGAATCAAGAGCATGGTGTCAGAGTTGGCTTAGCTCTGGTGAGGGCGCCCTTGGCTGCACCCTGTCCCAACAGAAGGCAACATGGTAGGAACAAGTGAGAAGGAAAGGTCCCATGGCAAGTCAGGAGGTCAGAGACATAGATGGCTCAAGGATCGCTTTTTTAAAACAACCCACTCTTTTAAAGCATCTCTGGGACAGTTGCTTTAATTCCTTCTGAGGGCAATGGTCATAATGACCTGTCCACCTCTTAAACCCCTCTCTGCCTCTCCATATGCCACACTGACCACTGAGCTTCCAACACAAGGATCTGTGGAACACAATCACATCAAACTACAGCAACCCCTGTGATTATTTGTTTCTTTATTATGCTTTCCAACATTTCACATAAAACAGAACTTGCCCATTTACATTGCTCATTCCTAGCTTAATTTCTTTTGCTAAGAATTCAGTAGAATTTCTACTGCCTAGAGCAGTACAATGCACATAAATGACACCCAATAAATATTTTGAGAAGACATAATTTTAATATTTTTATCTCCAAAACTGAAAATTTCCTGAGGTATGGATATATTAATAAACTTGATTGAATCTTTCTACAATGTGTACACAGATAAAAACATTGCATTTATCTCATAGTATACACAATTATTAATTTCAATTGAAAATACATAAAATTAAGTGACCTTTTAATTCAGCATTTTACAGGATCAAACATTGCCCAATTGTTTAAAGAGACCATAGATTTTATTAGGGTGATCATAAAGGACACCTCATATTCTGAATGATCTGTATTGATTAATTAATTTCCTAACCTTATATTATTTTCTCTTATGCTTCCCAGTGTAGTAAGAAATAGTAGATATTCTTCAGTAGTTCTTGTGTGTTTGATTTATTTCATACTGTCCTCTTACACTGTCCATTTTGATGACCAAGACTTTCCTTTAATATACATGTCATCATTAATGAAGAGAAATGACAAATTTGAGTATGGGTTTTTCGTTGAGTTCCATAGATTATTCATGACATATTCTACAATATAATTTTTAAGCCTATTTCCTTTTATCACAAGCCATTCAAGTAAAAATTTCTTAAATTCTGATTTGAGAGCCTGTTGGCTAGAAACTTTTTATTTTTTTAGGCAAATCTGAAAAAAGTGATTCCCTAGAATTTCTTTCTGCAATGTAAATATAATGTGTATATACAAATAATGCCATGTGAGTAAATGAGAAACAGCTATATGCTTTGCACATATGATAGTATATGAACATTGTGTACATACACATACTAAATGAAGAAACACTGGGCGTATCTGAATACATGCATCTTATTTTGCACTTCCACAAATTCTGGGACTCCAGTACACACATATATTATGCTTATGGCACCATCATCTGTTCTTGAGTCTTATTTTTTGCTTTCTATTGTTCTACATTTACCATTTCTTTTTATCTACTATCAAGTTCTATGATTCATTTCTGACAAGTTCATTCTTCCTTCAGGACTATTAATGAACTTTTTGTTTAATATATTTTCAATTGTGTTGCTTTTGTAATTAGTATCTTTTTGCTGATGTTTGACACACATACGTTTTTATGTACTACAGGCTGATTTACTTCATTTCATTGAGCCCCTATATCTGTATTAAGGTTTTTTCTTTTAACTGATTTTAATGTTATTCCCAGATGACCCAGAGAGAACATGCTATTCAGCTGGGACAGAGGGATACATGGTGATTTCATGGACTATATGGGCGGTGTCTCAGAAACAAACTAAAACAAAGAAGAGAGTGGCACCAAACGATTCCAAGGTTCACTGCATTTTGCCCACTGGATGCTACAAGTGCAATGGGCTGGGGATTCATGGGTGCCCTTTGCTTGCTGTTTCTGGGTGAAACAAGCCCCAGTGCTTACCTTTCCTATCCCATTGGTGTGCATTCAATGTGTAGGGCATTTAAACTATCCCATGTACATAGATATTTCATATTGAACGTAATTATGTTAAAATATTTACCTAGTGTTTTGGCTTGGGAAATATATACAAGGAACCTCACATATATACAGGCCTGATCCCATTTTCCTTCAAATCTTAACCTGATACCACAACTGAATGAGAGTCTGGATGAAAGAGGGAGGATTGTATTTTGCATGTGACAAAATGCAAATGGTCATGGCAAAAGAATGAACTGTGACAGAATGCATTTTCTAAACATGATCACAGTAATAGGCATGGCTGCTCATGAACTTCCGGAATGTTTTTCTGTTTATTAACAGCTGGAAACTACATTTTCACTCCCTTGACACTGGGAGGGATTCTCCGACTGTCTTGATGACGACAACATGACACGAGGGGATACTGGGTTATTCCAAGGCCGATAGAAGAGGAGATGATGCTTCTGCCTGCATGTCTTTTTCACGTTACATGAGTTTGCAAGTGAACCGTCATGTCCTGAGCGAGCCGGGTCCACACAGACGCAAAGTTCAGGGATTTTGCCTCAGATTCAGATCAAACTTCTCAGCCCAGCCAACAGTCATGATCAACAGCCAGCAGGTCAGCTGGAAGATTAATTTACTCCTTAGCTTTTAAGAATCTCATCTGAGTACTGCAAATTTCAGATTTCTGACCAAAATAAATGGTATTTTTTTCTAAATAAGAGGTTTGCATGCCTTCAGTTATTATAAATAGAAAAAGTTACTTTTGGTGAAGAAGACAAAACAAGGAACAGGGAATAAAAATGAATTTAAACTTACTCATAATGCTTTCACTTTTCACAAGAAAATATGATTGAGTATTTTGTTAGTAAGATATTTAAAAAGAAACTATTTAAAATGATATTAACATGTTTCTAACACTATGAAGTATTTTTATTTTTTTAAATTTTCATTTTATTTGGAAGACAGAAGGACAGAGAGAGAGACAGAAATACACAGAGATTTCCCCATCTGCTGGTTTACTTCCCAAATACCTGCAGTAGCTGGGACTTGGCCAGGCTGACCCAAAAGCCAGAGAGCCAGGCACTCAATCTGGGTGTCCCACATGGGTGGAAGGAACCAGAGTACTAGAGTTATCACTTGATGCATCACAGAGTATACAGAGGCAGAGCTGGGGCTCAGAGCTGGCACTCTATGAGATATTAGTGTCTCAAGCAGCATCTTAACCACTGTGCCAAATGTCAATCATATGTCATTATTTTAAAATTCTAGGGCCGGCGCCGTGGCTCACTTGGTTAATCCTCCGCTTGCGGTGCCAGCCTCCCATATGGGCGCCGGTTCTAGGCCAGGTTGCCCCTCTTCCAGTCCAGCTCTCTGCTGTGGCCCGGGAGGGCAGTGGAGGATGGCCCAAGTGCTTGGGCCCTGCACCTGTGTGGGAGACCAGGAGGAAGCACCTGGCTCCTGGCTTCGGATTGGCACAGTGCCGGCCGTAGCGGCCATTTGGGGAGTGAACCAACTGAAGGAACACATTTCTCTCTGTCTCTCCCTCTCACTGGCTAACTCTACCTGTCAAATAAAAAAAATTCTAAAAGAATTATATTAAATGTTTAGAATTTGAAAATATTATTTAACATACTCAAATTATTCCCCAAGATTTGAGAATGAGATATCTCATTGGATTTATGGGCAACATGATGTAAGTTCTATGTCATGCTTTGAGATCAGAACAGAAAGTCAATTTCTTTAGAGCTGATCTTTTTTATCTATAAATCCAATGTCCTCCATACCACTGTTCATTTCAGCTGGTAATTTAAAGACCCATACATAGTCAATTAACCAGATGCATCCCTTCCGTCTGGCAAAATACAAATAATCAATAAAATATGTATTGAGGCTTATTAGCCCCTACTTTTCAAATTAAGATTCAAGAACATATGGGTGGCCGGCGCCGCGGCTCACTAGGCTAATCCTCCGCCTTGTGGCGCCGGCACACCGGGTTCTAGTCCCGGTCGGGGCGCCAGATTCTGTCCCGGTTGCCCCTCTTCCAGGCCAGCTCTCTGCTGTGGCCAGCGAGTGCAGTGGAGGATGGCCCAAGTGCTTGGGCCCTGCATCCCATGGGAGACCAGGATAAGTACCTGGCTCCTGCCATCGGATCAGCGCAGTGCGCCGGCCGCAGCACACCGGCCATGGCGGCCATTGGAGGGTGAACCAACGGCAAAGAAAGACCTTTCTCTCTGTCTCTCTCTCTCACTGTCCACTCTGCCTGTCAAAAAAAAAAAAAAAAAAAAAAGAGAACATATGGGTATGTTATATTTTCTTTACAAGGGTCTGCATTATGTAACGACAAACTTAAGATTACATTCTAGCTTGAAAAGGCATATGAAATGTAAATTTTAGCTAGGAGAATATGTTTAATTTATTTGAATATTTCACTATTTGGAAATAGCTTGAAACAAAAAAGGACATAATAATCCACCTCTATTAAAATATACTGCCTTAAATAAAATTATTTTGACTTTACTGTCATCATTGATCATCGTGTAGATTTACTAGTTAAATATTATTTTAAAGGATTTATTATTGAATATTAAGTATTTTCCAAGTAAATTGTAAAAAAAAAACACCCTGTAGGTCTTGCTCTTGTGGTTCCTTTCATTCTCTGAATTTATAGCTAATTTTCACGAGTTATAAAGTTCTGGATTACACATGCCCCCACCCATGACACCTCCCAGCAACCAGGGGCTGGAATTGTGTAGCAGTGGGTACACCACTGTTATGAGGGTGACATCCTATATCATAGTGTTCCTTTGAGCTCTGCTCCTCTGCTTTGGATCCAGCTCCCTGACGAAGTGCCTGGAAAGGCCTAGGGACACACCTCAAGTGCAGTACGGGGGTCTCTGCCATCATGTGGGAGACTAGGCTGTAGTGCTTGACTTCATCCTGGCCCACATTAGGGTATTGCAGCCCTTTGGGGAGCTAATCCCTGAATGTGGGGAGCAACTGGGAGCAACTCGGACTAGACTAAGTTACTGGAATTAAGACTTATTCTATGCATCTGCTCTCCCACAATATGGCGCTGGGAGAGGAGCAAACAGCTTCTACACAGCTGCCTCCAGTTCAACCAATAAACTGTAGGACCTGCTCCTGATTGGAGGAGAGCAGCGTACTCGGTGTGTGGGTAGCAGAGTTGGGATTGGTGGAAGAGGACTATAAAGGAGGAGAGAGACAACATGCACCAGGAACATCTATCTGAAGGAACACCTGTGCAGCCCCCAAGAGAGCCGGCCGGCGGTGTGCCGCTCCCCCGCGGAAGTGGGGAAAGTGGCAGGGGGAACCGCCCTTCCACAGAGGTGGAAGGGTCGGTAGCCAACCCGGGAAGAACCAGCAGCAAACCCGGGAAGGGCCGAGCAGACAAAAGAACAGCGCAGGGTCCTGTGTCGTTCCTCCACGAAGACGGGGAGCGACACCTGAATATACGTTTCTTCTCTTTTTCTCCGAGCTCTCTCTGTCTTTCAAATGAATAGCTAAGTATTTTGTAAAAAGAAAGAAAAAATGACCAGAGTACTATAGTTTTCTAATGTGCTTCAGATTTCAGTAGCTAAATTCTCTAAGAATAGTGCTTTTGCTTCACTCTTCCTCCCTTATCTGTTTTTCATATGAAAAGATATGAATGCTGGTGGAAAATATTATCTAAGCCCCCAGCTTATTAATAGTTTATAGATGACACTGTCATGAGAACTGTGGCCAAGTCATAGCAACCTTGGTGTCTGTGACGGCTGTGTCATCCTTTGCATGATCTGATATGATGTGGGAGGTGCCCTTGCCAATGTTCCTTTGCTTAATATTCACCTGTAACACAGACACCAATGGCTTTTCACTATTTAAAACACAATGAAATCCATATATTGGGAAATTTATATTTTAATTAGAAGTTCTGTCAAATAACCTTCATTTGATACAATGGAAAGTGAAGTGTTTACAGTAATAAGGAAGTTACCGTAAGCTTACATTCTTTAAACTTAAAGAAATATTTTTACAGTTGGTTCCATTTTTATCTGAACATTTTCAATGCACCTTTACTATAGTGAGTATTTTATTTTATTGCTTGTTCATTTCCTGTTTATTTGTAATGTTTGCTGTCACAGGCAAATGTACAAACTATTATAAAGCAAATTTGATTTCCAGTACAAGAAAAATGCTAGCTTGTGTAATATAAACCCGTGTACACATGTCTATGTCTGTGTCACCAGCATCCGAACGTACACTTGCCCAGAGGGGCTCTGACCCAGCTGTCACACACACAGCCGTGTTCTCGCCGCCAAGGCCTGCCCACTCCAAGGCATTTTATCTTTCACATTATACTCTCTCTGCCTGTTTGTGTCCCACAGTATCCTCCAAAAGTGTGTGTGGGAAATTCATTTTTATGCTGTTCATGTGTGCTCACACATTTAATATAGGAATCAAAAAGTTATTTAGGTTTATAAAACACCATTTCACACTATCTTTATCCATTTCCTCCTAGTCTGGCCTTTGTCCATCTACGTGTGTTAGTCCAGATGGAAGAGAATATGTTTCCCCCGGCACTGCCTTCCCTGACAAATTATGTAAAAGCCTTCTTTTTCTTTTTTCATTTTAATTTTTAATTAGTTTCTAGCAGATTCAATGTGTTTAGTAGATACAATTCTAAGAACATATGATAGTCCCTCTCATCCCTTCTCTCCCTCCTATCCTCTTTCCTTCTCCCCCCCTTTTTTTTGGTTTTTAGTTTTTGAGATAACATATTTTAAACTTACATTACACTAAAAGGCTTAATACTTTGCTAAATAAGAAGTTAAACAAGTAAAAAGCCAAAAGACACTAGTTTAGTGGGAATATAGACATGGCCATAAACAATAACTGAATGGGAAAATGACCATTTCACCTATATAAATTATAAAGTAATCAAGATCATTAAAACTATAGTTGGAAACATTTTTAAAGGAATTATTCATTTATTTGAAAATCAGAGTCATAGAGAAAGGGAGAGACACAGAAAAAGAGAGAAAGATCTTCCATCCATTGGTTCAATCCATGATGGTCACAATGGCCAGGGATGGGCCATACCAAAGCCAGGAGCCAAGAGTTTCATTCAATCTCCCATATGGGTGCAGGGAAACAAGTACTTGGGTCATCCTCCAGCTATTTTTCCCAGTTCACTAGCTGGGAGCTGGGTTGGAAGTGGAGCAGCCAGGACTTGAACTGGCAGCCATATGGAATGCTGGCACAACGGCTTTACCCTCTATGCCACAACATCAGACCCTAATATAACATTCTTAATCATTGGTTTCACAAAGATATAAAACAAAGTTTTACAAAACCATTTTTGCTGCAATACTGATACACACTGACATTTCATTCTTTTTCTTCTTTTTTTGTATGTTTCTTAACTTTTTACCACATATAAGGGAGAGTATACCATATTTGTCTTTCTGGGTCCAAGCCTTATTTTTCTTAAATTATTTTTCATTATCTGAGGTTTACCTAACTTATAGTAAATGAATTTCCTTTTAGCATAACCACATTTAAGTTGAAAATCAAATATTTGCCTTCTATCAAGAAAAGCAATGCTTATTTAAAAATTATAGAAGCAAAAAAAAAAACAACATTCTCTTGTTACTATTTTTTAAATGAAGATCTGGATCCACATGGTATTAACATGTCCTGCAAATTTCCAGGAATATTTATTTAATTTTTATTTATTTTTTTAGTTGACAGGTAGAGTTATAGACAGTGAGAGAGAGAGACAGAAAGGTCTTCCTTCCGTTGGTTCACTCCCCAAATGGCAGCTATGGCTGGCGCTGCGCCGATCCGAAGCCAGGAGCTAGGCACCTCCTCCTGGTCTCCCATGGGGTGCAGGGCCCAAGTCATGCACTTGGCTCCAGGAATGTTTATTTAAAAACCATGCTTTTGTTTTAAAATTTAGAAACTGCTTCAGGATTCTGATATGAAAATTTATAGAAGCAGAAATAATCATAACAAATAGCAATATAATCAAAACAAAAAGAGGGTTCATTAGACCAATGTAACCAGAAACTGAAGTACTAAAAACTAATTCAAAAATTAAGAAATAAAATTCAATTAATATATGGGATGAAAAACCCTCCAAGGTCAAGTCAGATATATTATTCTAATAAAACTACAGTTAAAGAGTAGGACATCTGTATTTCTAATAATTTAAATTACATAGAGGTCGGCGTCATGGCTCACTTGGTTAATCCTCTGCCTGCGGCACGGCATCCCATATGGGTGCTGGGTTCTCCTCCCGGCTGCTCCTCTTCCAGTCCAGCTCTCTGCTGAGGCCCAGGAAGGCAGTGGAGGATGGCCCAAGTGCTTGGGCCCTGCACCTGCATGGGAGACCAGGAGAAGCACCTGGCTCCTGGCTTCGGATTGGTACAGCATGTCGGCTGTAGCGGCCATTTGGGGGGTGAGCCAACGGAAGGAACACCTTTCTCTCTGTCTCTCTCTCTCTCACTGTCTAACTTTGCCTGTAAAATAAGTAAAAATAAATAAATAAATAAAAATAAAGAGTCATTATCTTTAAAAATTACATAATGTTTATCAGGAAATAGCTCAATGATGATCCTAAGTTACAATTTAGGCACCACACAAACACTAATGCAAGAGGGAAGTAAAATAAAGACACAAATATGTGATGTGAAAAAAAATTTAACCTCAAAATTTTTGTTATAAACCAACAGTGTTTACAATCTGATGAAATATTGAATAGGTAATGGTGAAATTTTTTTCTCTCTTTTTAAATTTAGTAAATATAAATTTCCAAAGTACAGTTTATGGATTACAATGGCTTTCCCCCCATAATTTCCCTCCCACTCGCACCCCTCCCATCCCCACTCCCTCTCCCATTCCATTCACATCAAGATTCACTTTCAATTCTCTTTATATACAGAAGATCGATTTAGTATATATTAAGTAAAGATTTCATCAGTTTGCACCCACACAGAAACACAAAGTGTAAAATACTGTTTCAGTACTAGTTATAGCATTACTTCACATTGGACAACACATTAAGGATAGGTCCCACATGAGGAGTAAGTACACAGTGACTCCTGTTGTTGACTTAACAATTTGACACTCTTGTTTATGGTGTCAGTAATCTCCCTAGGCTCTAGTCATGAGTTGCCAAGGCTATGAAAGCCTTTTGAGTTCGCCGAGTTCGATCTTATTCTGACAGGGTCATAGTCAAAGTGGAAGTTCTCTCCTCCCTTCAGAGAAAGGTACCTCCTTCTTTGATGACCCATTCTTTCCACTGGGATCTCACTCGCGGAGATCTTTTATTTAGGTTTTCTTCTTCTTTTTTTTTTTTTTCCAAAGTGTCTTAGCTTTCCATGCCTAAAATACTCTCATGGGCTCTTCAGCCATATCCAAATGCCTTAAGGGCTGATTCTGAGGCCAGAGTGCTTTTTAGGACATCTGCCATTCTATGAGTCTGCTGTGTATCTCGCTTCCCATGTTGGATCATTCTCTCCCTTTTTGATTCTATCAGTTAGTATTAGCAGACACTAGTCTTGTTTGTGTGATCCCTTTGACTCTTAGACCTATCAGTGTGATCAATTGTGAACTGAAATTGATCACTTGGACTAGTGAGATGGCATTGGTACATGCCACCTTGATGGGATTGTATTGGAATCCCCTGGCACGATTCTAACTCCACCATTTGGGGCAAGTCCGATTGAGCATGTCCCAAATTGTGCATCTCCTCCCTCTCTTATTCCCACTGTTATATTTAACAGGGATCACTTTTCAGTTAAAATTTAAACACCTAAGAATAATTGTGTGTTAATTACAGAGTTCAACCAACAGTACTAGAACAAAACAAAGAAAAAATACTAAAATGGATAAAGTATTACATTGTACATCAACAGTCAGGACAAGAGCTGATCAAGTCACTGTTTCTCATAGTGTCCATTTCACTTCAACAGGTTTCCCCTTTGCTGCTCAGTTAGTTGTCACCGATCAGGGAGAACATATGATATTTGTCCCTTTGGGACTGGCTTAATTCACTCAGCATAATGTTTTCCAGATTCCCCCATCTTGTTGCAATTTTAAACATTTGGATGCAGGTGTAGTGGTTTTTTTTATGGTTTTACTTTGCATTTCTCAGATGATGAATGATACTGAGTACCATTTTGTATTGCTTTCCATCCATTCATTATGTGTAGTGTCTGTTCAAGCCTTTTGCCCATTATTTAATTAAGTTATGCTTGTTCTTATTTTTGGTTTTTTAAGGTGATTTGCATATTATAATGAGTCATTTGTAATATATATTATTTTCCAACTTTTTCTCTTGATCTGCGGTTTGTTTTATATTCTCTTAACAATGTCTTTTGAAAACCAGAAATTTTTAATTTGATGAGGGTACAAGTGGTCTATTTCTTTCTTTTATGCATACTTTGTTTATCATATCTAAGCAATCTTTGCTTAAATGAGGAAGGCATAAAGCTACTCATGTTCTTCTCAAAAATTTTCAAAATTTTGGTTTCCCATTTGAGACCATGATCCATTTTCTGCAATCTTCTAAATCCAATGATAATTTAGTGTGTTTATGTATGGATAAGCAATATTTCCTGCATCAATTATTTCAAAGCCCATTCTTTTATCTTGAATTATTTCAGATCTTTCTAAGTCATGTGTTTGTGTATGGATGAATATATTTTAGCCACTCTATTCTTTGCATTAAGTTCTTTATTGTCTGATGCTATCTTGATTACTGTGGCTTTAAAAATAATTCTCAAAATCTTATAGTGATAGCTCACTTTACCCTTTTGTTATTCCTTATCCAGGGTAGGGGGTGCATCTTACATGCTTTGTATTTAAATATTGTGAAATTCTTCATAGGAACTATTTCAAGACATTGAGTAGGATGGTGTTGAATCTACAGATAAATGTTAGGAGAATATATGTTTTAAAGATATTAAATGTTCTGCTATATAAGCAATGTAAATTATTGTATTAATTTATTCTTTCTTTAATTTCTCTCAGCAATAATTTTTTAATTTCCAGAATAAATGTCTTAATTATTATTAGATTTTTCCTTAGGTATTTCATTTTTCAGGTTGTTAAAACTGGGATTTTTTTGCACTTTTAATTTCTAAAAATTAATTGTTCATCAATAGAAGAGCAGTTATTTGTGTGTAAGTTTTGTATCTCATAATCTTGATGAACACACTTACTAACCCCAGTAATTGGTTTTTATATATTTTCTTGGATTATTTTCACCTAACCATGCCTAAAATGAGCCTGTGAAATATGCCTATGTTGATATTTTGAAAAGAAAATCACTATATCTATTATATCTTTATATATATAATTATATATAAATATATATTGCATTATATAATATATAATTATATGTTTATATATAATTATATATATTATATATATTATTATATATATTATATATATAATATATATATTATTATTATATATATATTATATATATAATATATTATATATATAATATATAATATATAATTATATGTTTATATATAATTATATATAAACATATAATTATATCTTATATATTATATGTATTATATATCTATATATATTATATCTATTATTTAAGGTGATATGTATCTTTATTTTAGACCTCAACCCAAATATACATTAAACATAGTATTAAAAACTGTGTACCACAATTATTGTAGTAGACTAATGCTAATTCATCCCATGAATGACTTCAGAAGCCTTAGATTATCTATCAGCTTTAGAACAAAAAAATACAATTAGAACATGAGAAATACAAGTGAGGGTTTACAATTATATTTTTAAAAATTTGTTCCTTATATAAGGTGAACAAACTTCATGTATTTCATATATACAGATTTAAGAGCATAGTGATAGTTCTTTCACTACCCTTGCTACTGCTTATGATCTCACCCTCCCTCCTTCCTTTCTTATTTTTTCTTTCAGTTTTTACAATGACATACTTTATTTCATAATCACAAGCTTGATCTTCCACTGAATAAACAAACAAATAGTAAGTATAAAAATCATTGTTGTTCAAGAGTATAGACAAGGATTGTAAACAACAGTCAAATCTCAAAATGTCAATTTTACTCATATAAATTATATTTTTGTGTTCTGTATATTAATTACCACAAGTAAAGGAAAACATATGATATCTGTATTTTTGGGACTGGCTTATTTCAGTAAGCATAATCGTTCCAAGTTGCATACATTTTGTTGCAAAATACAGGATTTAACTCTTTTTAATGGCTGAGTAGTATTCCATGGTGTATATATATCCCATTTTCTTTATCCAGTCATTGGTTGATGGTCAACTGGGTAGATTGCATATCTTAGCTCTTGTGAATTGAGCTGCAATAAACATGAAGGTACAAATAACTCTTTCATATGCTGATTTAATTTCATTTGGGTAAATTCCCAGGAATTCATGGCTGGGTAACATGGTAGGTCTATTTTCAGATTTCTGAGGATGTCTTCCATATTGGTACTACTGTAATAGAGGGCAGCATATGTGCGATAGTTGAACATCAAATTTGACTTTAATTCAGCTGCCAGCCAAATGAATAGGATATATTTACTTAGGTCAACAATGGTTTTACAAAACCAAGTATATACAAGTTCAGTGTCAATGTCTCACTGTATACACATATTAATGTATCTTGATGTCAGGTGTCCATTTTGGAGTCAACATGAGGGTTTAAGGAATGTCAGAGATTCCTTCTCAGCTTTTTGGCTAAGATCAAGTGTGGGAATATCACAAATGCAGATGATGGGGTTCCAAGTACAAGACAATGGGTCAGAAAAGCCTAAATGATGTATGCAGAGAAAAGATAAGCTAAAAAAGGAGAACTAGGATTGACCTGAAATACCTGTTTGTGGTAACTGTTGGTAAGTGCTATAAACTGATCAGTGTATTATAAAGTGTCAGTGATATATATATATATATATAGTAAAAATTGTGTGAATGTCATACTATTTGGTATAGATATATAAAAATGTCTACACTGAATTGTACCCCTTAACCAAAAAACTTTCTCTCCCAAGTTTTATGATTTTTTTCATGAATTCCACATTATGTAATATTAATATACCTATCTCTTTGAAAAATAATATGCATGTATGCATATGGTTACATATGAAGCAAATATAGCAACATGCTAAAAATTGTTATATCTATGAATGCTCATGGAATCTTTCTTTGTACTTTTCTATATTATTTGTGATATTTAAAAATAAAAAATTTAAAAGAAAGGTTAGTCTTTCTAAGGAATAAAAGAAAACTGAGGCATAACATCTTTAATAATGTTCTTCCTCTGTGTCACTTTTTTATATATTAGTTTTATAGATTAGATGCTTCTTTTCAATAATTGAGTACAACAGTGATTATTATCATCTTATTTTACTGGGAATAACAGAGTATTTGTGGCTTCTGTGACATAGCTACTGTCACACCTGAGAAAGTCACAGATTAATGTTCAGGACAGTGGTTCATGTTCTATATCCATTCCTTCTTCTTTTACCCTCTTTGCTATTCTTATCTTCTCATGCCTTGGCAACTCATGACAAGAGCCTAGGGTGATTACTGATGCCATAAACAGGAGTGTCAATTTGTTAAGTCAACAACAGGAGTCACTGTGCACTTACTCCTCATGTAGGATCTCTGTCCTTAATGTGTGGTACAGTGTGATTTAATGCTACAACTAGTACTCAAACAGTATTTTTCACTTTGTGTTTCTATGTGGGTGCAAACTGTTGAAATCTTTACTTAATATATGCTAAACTGATCTTCTGTATATAAAGAGAATTGAAAGTGAATCTTGATGTGAATGGAAGGGGAGAGGGGAAGGGAAAGGGGAGGGTTGCGGGTGGGAGGGAAGTTATGGGTGGGGAAGCCATTGTAATCCATAAGTTGTACTTTGGAAATTTATATTCATTAAATAAAAGTTAAAAAAAAGCAAAATAATCAATAAATAAATCTTATATACAGGCAAAATTTCATTTATGAGTAATAGTAGAAAATCAAATATACATCGCTGAATAGAAAACTGTCTAATTTTTTATTATCTTTTATTTTTATCTTTATACTAACAAAGTAACGCTATTTTCAATGGGATGGATATCTAGGAATGATAAGTGAAAAGCATAATATGTTAGCAGTATGTTTGCAAAATTCAGATGCAAAAATAGATGAAATCCAAGATGATTTAAATTTGATGGCTAGTTGAAAGTATTTTAGTAAACATAGAGGAATATAAATAAAGAGTTTAAATAAATTACAATTCTAGAAATATCCTAGGATGCACAAACCAGTGCAATACCAAAGAGTAATTTTCTCAGCTCTCTCTCACACAAAGCCTCTCACACATACATATCTGCCAATTTGTTGGCATTCAAGTACACAGAGGGTTCTATGGCTTTAAAATTGGGATGAGTTTTAAAAATACGATCTAAGGAAACAACAGAGAAACAGCCAAAAGACTAAGAAAGTCCTAATAAAAGATCCTAATAAAAAAGACAGTGAATGGGGAACTTCAAATCTTCCTTCACAATTTCTGGTAATTATATACATAATAGTGTAACAGAAAAAACACAAACTGGTGTAAATTCTTGCAATTGTATGTGTGGATGCATATATGAAGTTCCAAAGAAGTTACCCAAAAGAAAATACTTTATGTTCAACCTATGTGATTTTTAGACATTTTCTTTTCGTTTAGGTAAGAGATAAGATAATTCAAAAGCATTCAAGTTGTTCTTCTAGAAGCATGGCTTTTTTCTTGCCTATGTAATATTATGCAACAACATAGAAAATTCTTGTTTCCTATTGAATTCATGTTGACACTACTTTATGTGAAAACCTGTTAGTACTGGCTCTTTAAAAATAACACTTACACTGCCGGCACTGTGGCTCAACAGGCTAATCCTCCACCTAGCAGCGCTGGCACACTGGGTTCTAGTCCCGGTCGGGGCGCCAGATTCTGTCCCGGTTGCCTCTCTTCCAGGCCAGTTCTCTGCTATGGCCCAGGAGTGCAGTGGAGGATGGCCCAAGTGCTTGGGCCCTGCACCTGCATGGGAGACCAGGAGAAGCACCTGGCTCCTGCCTTCGGATCAGTGGGGTGCGCTGGCCACAGCGCGCCAGCCGCGGCGGCCATTGAAGGGGGAACCAACGGCAAAGGAAGACCTTTCTCTCTGTCTCTCTCTCACTGTCCACTCTGTCTGTCAAAAAAAAAAAAAAAACTTACACTTTGTTTATAATTTATACACTTATTTAAAAATTATCAACAAGCAAATTATATACAAAAATATGCACTGCTTGTCTCTTCTCTGTTTAATAGAAAATAGTTTGCTTTTTTTCTTATATTTATTGCCTACTTGACCTTTTTTCTCTCTGACAGTTCCAATCAAAATCAAGTTACATATTGAGAAAGAATAGAGATATATTCAAACATGTTTAATTAACACTCTACCACTCCACCCCTCAATTTGTTTAACGATTATGTGATATAATGCAGTACATTCCAGATAAACATCAAAAACCAACAATTGTCAAGTAGGGATTTGCTGTCAAGTTGCATAAAAATTAGCTGTGATAAACATAGAGAAACTGGCACCAACCCAGACCTATGTAATCGAAGTTTCTAAAAGAGAATTAGGAAATATGCAATGAAAATATCTCCCCTGGGTGACTCTAATGTGAAAGGTTATCCAAGTTCACGGTTACAGCACACAAGAAACTACCTGTTTCTGAACTAAAAGCATAACAAGCATTACAGTAAAGTAATCATAAAAGCAGAGCAGGCATTTGGCACAGTGATTATTAGCACACTACTTGGAACACCCTCATCCCATTTCGTAATGTCAGCGTTAAGACCCTGGCACTGCCTAAAGACTCCTGCTTCCTACTAATGTGCATGCTGGGAGTCAGTGGTGATGGCAAGTGGTCTTCCATGTGGGAGAGCAAAGCTGATTTCCTGGTTTCCAGTTTCAACTTGACCCAGCAGTGAGCAGACAGGAGTCTCTCTCTCTCTCTCTTTTCTTTCTCTCTCTCTCTCTGTCTTTCTCACTGAATAGACTAGTGAAAAAAAATCAAACCTCATTGTAGGTGCTAAACTCTGATTTTTTTAGAATTAGAAAAAAATAAAAATATAGGACATTCAATGCCTGTGTTGGTTTGATTGACCTACTCTCATTTGTCTCTCCAGATTGTATACTTTACAGAAAGGAGCTCAACTCCATTCAGGAAATATATGAACATTTGTTTTTCTTAGTAGTATTCCTACCCAGAATGCTATTTTCAATTTGTTTAATCAGCAAAGACTTCTCTGTCAAGACACATATTGAGTTACTTATCTTGCAATAGTTCTTGACTATTCAAGCTTACTTACCACTCCTTAGCTCTGTATTTGTTTTGATCAAACCACTCATCACATCACATTGAACCTGCTGTTGCTTGCCTATTTATGTCCATAAATAAAAAATGAGCCCTTCCAGGATACCTGGTGTTCTTTTAATTGTTGAAGCCCTCATTTAAGTTGTGAATATTGTTTCATGTGTGATATGCTTCAATAAATGTTTGCCCAATCATTAATGACATGATAATAGGGGCAATTAGTTTTCATAGAACAATCTTTGCTGATAGAAAAACCCACTTAGGAGACCAGATAGACTTAGCAGAAGGTAATTTAGGATCCAAGAAAAGTTTTTTTTATCATAGTAAACATTGTTGCCAAATACTAATAGATTATCCGTCAATCTTCATTGTTATGATTGTTTGTTGAAAGTTAAATCATGCATGATTAAACTCTTTCTAGTCAATGATTCAGACAACAAAAATAATAAATACAGGGTTGATCCACATTTTTATTCTTTAATGCAGTTTGTTCTTTATTTATAATCTTTTATGTTTAAAATAATGCCATGAATTTTTACATCGTGTTGCTTCTGCACTAGTTTTCTCCGTGTGGTTTTCAAAAAGATCATGGATAAAATGTGGAAATTGCTCCAGTTGAATAAGCAAGTTTAATCCTGTGGTGATATTTGCTTCAGTTACAGGCTACGTAATCCATGAAGTATAATCCTGAGTACGATCCATGGAGATGATTTTATTAGTAGGAAGCATCATCTAAACTCATGTGATTCCACCCATTGTTCAATAGGATGAAATGTCAAAACATTAAAGTCTCATTTATCTTTAATTTCATTCCAAAAACTAGTCTTGAAAGCAACCAATTATCTTATTAATCACTCCCAGGAAATGTTACTAATGTTCCATTATCTGCATGTTTAGGTTTGACCTTTGATGGTGCAGAAAAGCTATCTTCACTTTAACAAAATCATATCCTTCAGTTTTGAGAATGGTTAGTTGCAATATGATTAGGATTCTGCTCTTTCTCCATCTACTATATTCATATTATGCGTATTACAAACTTGGGCTTCTTCAGTGTTTATGTCATGTTTGATTCCATGCTTTTTGATGACCTATATAAAAATAAATTGTTCATATTCAGATTTATTTATCATTGATACATAAAAATCCTACAAGTTGTAGGATATCAACCAATGTATCAATACCTGTTTACATTGTATAATATTAAAATCAGAGTAAACATATTTATCTCCTCAAATATTTATAATTTCTTTTGGTGGGAATATTCAAAATTCTTACTTCAAGCTTTAAAAAACACATTTACAGTAGATCATTGCTATCTATAGGTATTTTACTATGCAGTAAAACACAAGAACTTATGAACTTACTCCTCCTACCTAACTCTAATTTCTTTATTTCTTTTATTTTTTGGTGCTGAAACCCAGAAGCAAACTCTAATTTCATATTTATGAAGCAGCCTTTCCCCACCACTCCCTCCCTCCACCCATCCTGGCTTTGGGAAATGGTCACTTCACTCTCAAGTTCTATGAGGTTGAGTTTTTCAGAATCAACATGTGAGAAACAAGGTTCAGTACTTACCTTTTGGTACCTGACTTATTTCACTTAACATAATAACCTACAGCTCTTTATATGTTGTGACAAATGGCAAGATTAGACCATTTTTAAAAGAAAGTTGGTTTACTTGAAAATCAGAGTATCAGAGAAAGGAGAGAGAAAGGGAGATAGAGAGAGAGAGAGAGAGAGAGAGAGAGCAAGAGAGTGAGCTTTTATTTTCTATTTCTCTCCTCAAATGCCCATAACATCATGGGCTGGGGCTGGCCAAAGTCAAGACACTGGAACTCCATCTGGGTCTCTTATATGGGTGGCAGGAACCCAAATATTTGGGCCATTATCCCCTGCTTCTCAGGTTCACTATTAGCAAGGTAGAATGGAAGTGCTAATCTGCACAGATGTCCCAACCTGTGGCTTAACTTGTGTGCCACAATTCTCATCCTCAGATTTGCAATATGTTTGTGACTGAATAATATTTTTCTGTGTATATGTAGCAGTTTCTTTATTCTTTATTATGAAGTGAATACACAGGCTATACTGGCAGATTGTTTAAATTCTGCTATGGTGAGTTCTGAGAATTGGTGATGTGCAATTGTTTTAAAGGCATGATTGGCCACATCCTTTCTCCTTTTGTAGCTCCAAAGCCTGGATGGGGGTCGTGGACTCATCTTCAGACCTGAGGAGAGCAGTGCCTGTCTAGAGGTGCCCTGACCGTTTATTCCCCATTTATAAGGAAGCAGAAGAGTCTCCTCTTATGTTTCAGTGCATCACTGGTTCAGAGGCGTACGCCACTAAAAAGTGTCCATTTTGGCAATCTTCATGTACTGCCTGAACACAACTGTATACCTTGTAGAAAGTCCTAAAATGTTCAGTATCAGCATCATAGAAAGTCATACATCCCCTTCCTTTGTGTGTTTAGTATGGAAAATTTATTTCCAGGAAGTTATGACAGGAATTCACAGAGCACAGAGTCAAGAGAGCTTTCAAGTTACAATTACAGCTGACTGTAAATGGCTCTGCCCCATTTACATCAGCTGTTACAATGTCTTCATTGCAATAGTGTGTTTGTCGCCCAAAGTCACCATCTGCTTCCTGATTTTAGTGAGATTTTCTTCCATACAAGTTTTCCTACTAATTTAATGCTTAGTACATAATTCAGAACACGGTATTCTAACAAGTCTTTTTGCAATCATTCCTGCAGTAAAAAGTGTTTCAAAATCAAGTATGTAGGAATGTGTGTCCTTCTGGCAAGGTATTTACAACCAAAGAAAAATTCCAGCTGGTAGATTTGAATCAGGCACAATATCCTTAAATGCAATGCAAATAAAAAATATATGAAAGTGGAAAGAAGCACAGAAAATTGTTAGAGAAATTCAAAACATTGTGCAGATACTTTACCGAAGTTACAACCTTCCTTACATAATGTTATCTCATCAATCTAGAGCTCTGGGGTTCTAGAGGTACATAGCAGATGACTTGGAGCTCCACTATTCTGCTGAGTTGAACTAAATTTCTGAAATCATTTAAACTCCCTTAAGAGAATTACATTTATTATCCTGTCAAGAGGGACTAGAACATATATCTGTTTCATGAAATTGGTTGGTGAAAAGATATATGTGGTTTTCGTCTGTTTCTGAAGTGCTTTGAGAAGACAAGAAGTGATCATAAACACACAAGTATCTCATCAAGATTTACTGAATATCGCTATTTGTTCTGTTTCAAAGTCACGAGAACTAGAAAATTTCGGCAGAAAACTGACAGGATGAATTGGGTGACAGTGACAGTGAATCAGCACTCCCCCACGATGTTATTACTGGGGAAGGACTGAGTGGCAGGACTCTCAGTGCTGAGGCTCTGCCCTGTTCTCTCGCCCACGATTTAGGAAACACAGCTGCAGTCAGATATAGGTAAAGGGTGTGCCTACAGCCATGTGGCCTCCCTGCTTACATGCAGACCAGGTGATCAAACAAACCTCTCCAAACCAAAATGCAGTTACCATGTCAGTACTCCCATTTACTGGTGCATCAGTGAACTTTAGACCCGTTCTGGGGAGACTGTTTCCTGCTAATGCTCCTGGTGATGTGCTCACTCTTGAAATGCCCTTTCGACAAGGAGTCTGACTTACTGCACTCTTTCATTAAATTGTGTAGAATGTGCATTGTTGCACGGAGGAAGACAAAGGCTCCTTCCTCTGAGAGCCCACAACCAAATGACATGTGATAGAGGGGAAAAATGAAAATCAAAACTCTTCCTTGAAAGTAGAGGGAATGATGGGGCCGGCACTGCGGCACAGTGGGTTAACGCCCTGGCCTGCAGTGCCAGCATCCCATAAGGGCGATGGTTTGAGACCCTGCTGCTCCACATCCGATCCAGCTTTATTCTATGGCCTGGGAAAACAGTAGAAGGTGGCCCAAGTCTTCATAGGAGACCCAGAAGAAGCTCCTGGCTCTTGGCTTCGAATTGGCACAGCTCTAGTTGTTGCGGCCAATTGGAGAGTGAATTAGCGGATGGAAGACCTCTCTCTCTCTCTGCCTCTTCTCTCTCTGTGTAACTCTGACTTTCAAATAAATAAATAAATCTTTTAAAAAAGAGTTAAAGTAATCTTTAAAAAAAAACTAAAAAAAGAAAGTAGAGGGAATGAGAAAAATATAAACATAGCTGATTTGGGGGGAGTCTTGTTAAATTTTTATAAATTTTGAGAAATTATTGCCCATGCAAATTAAAAGTAGTGGAACAAGGAAACCAAGGAATGAGACTAGATACATTTAGAGTGTAATTGCTGGACATTCACTAAGGAATTAAGAAAAACAGTGAAAATATTTCCAAACCCTAACAGCGACCACACTGAAGTCTCAAAGCACCTCGATGAAGGAGGCCATGTAGACATACACATATTCTTGATTAGCTACAGCAATAGTTTGCAAATCTGGGAGGAAAAGCCAAATAATCAGGTAATAAAAACAATGAATGAATTTAGGGTTATCAGTGAAGTAACTGAGCATGGTAACAATTCTGAGAATGGAGTCTACTGTAGATTGGAAGGTGTTGAAATACTGAACAAAGTAGACGTAAATCACAGTTTGAAATCTTGGTGTATAGAAGGTGATTTTATCAAAATTTGATAATCAGATAGCTCAAGAAAATTAGCTGGGTAAGTATAGGCAATTAATTTTTAACTTCTGAATGCCCCACTATAACCATTGGCATCATAAGTCTGAATTGAACAATCTTAATTGAAGGCACTTTAAATTTAAAAAATGGTACATAATATGCCCAAAGTAATGTGTTAAAGTGATGGGCGACTAGAAAGAAGAAGTTGAATATAACTCTATGACTGTAATGTCCACGACACAGCCATGATTATAAACAGAGGTAATGGACATAGACAAGAATGTTGGTAGTGCTAAAGTTATAATAGAAGGACCAGTACAGTTCATTAACAGATATATCTAAAATCACCTTCTTTTTTATTGTATAATCTATTAAGCTAGCAAAATTAATATTTATAAATATATTTCTTAAATGTTAGTCTGTGTCATCTATTCAATTTTAGCATAGTGTAGATTTAAATATAATCAATACCTTCTGTAGAAAGTCACTTCTTGAGAGGGCTAAGTTCCATGTAAATAAGTTAAATACTGAAAATGTAATCCTATCCCAGTCCCCTAGAGTAAGAAATACTTCTTTTTTTTCTTCTATTATGTAGTCCTCATCATATATTTCACATAGTGTGGTCTGTAATTTAGTAGGTATGTTGGTGTCTTTCCATGAAACATTCTTTCTATAAGGGAAAGGGTATAGACACATACATATATGAAGGGTCTCCTAGAAGTTCATGGAAAATACCTAATATTCTAAAATATGTGGATTTCTAAAGTTTTTGCACATAATAAACCTTTCCATTGCACATTCCATGAGTTTTGTAAAGAATCCTTGTGCATATGCACACACATACAACATAGTTACCATGCCACTTCACATCTCATATCCTAAATAATCACTGTCTCTTTAAGATTTATTTATTGATTTATTTGAAAGGTGGAGTTACAGCGAGAGAGAGAGAGAGAGAGAGAGAGAGAGAGAGAAATCTTCACTGCCCAAATAGCCACAATGACAAGCTTCATTTGAGTCTCCCTTGTGGGTGCAGGGACCTCAGTACGTGAGGCCATCTTCTTCTGCTTTTCCAGGTATACTAGTAGTGAGCTGGATTAGAAGTGGAGGAACCAGGACTCAAACCAGTGCCCTTATGGGATGCTGGTATCACAGGTGCTGGCTTTACCCAAGACACCACATTGCTGGCCCCAGTAATTCTCTCATAATGCTGTCCAGTCAAACAGATTTTTTTGCTGGCTACTTC
This sequence comes from Oryctolagus cuniculus, assembly GCF_051225735.1. NCBI lineage: Eukaryota > Metazoa > Chordata > Mammalia > Lagomorpha > Leporidae > Oryctolagus > Oryctolagus cuniculus. The sequence goes on along the minus strand of NC_142883.1, from coordinate 64,113,215 downwards.
TCCTTACTATCTAATTCTACTAATACACACCTATATGGAGACTCAGGTATCTAATTGCAAGCACTTATTAACAATTTCAAAATATATCTGGATGTTATGCAATACTGTTATCAGGTTAGAGGCAAGAATATAGGAAATTACTACTTTTTATACACAACTTAGCCAGGTGATAATAAACTCAATCAAACACATGGAGTTCTTAAAGTGTTCTTGTGTATCAAGAAAGCAGGAAACCAAGGACAGAAGTATGAATTGTAATAATATTTAAAAAGGAAATATAAGAGGAACAAAGATGAGTAGTAAGTAAGAAAAGAAAATCACAAAAGAAAGAAGGGTCATACACTCTGTAGAAGAGATTTGTTGGATTTTTGACATGTTGAAGAGAGTCAAACAGATTAAGTTGTGGACATTCCTATTTCATTTAACATCATAATGTTTGAATTGAAAGAGAATCCTTCCAATGGACTGGTGGAATTGGACTATTATCTGCAAAGTGTTATTCAACATAAGGAAAGAAGAGGAAATATTTAAACATAAAATTTTATTTGAAATTCTTTTATGAAGAAGAGATAGAATGATTAGTATATAAATGGGGATTTTATTGCTTTTTCAATAAACATGAAACTAACATCTAAGTAAGACTATACAGATTTATACATTTGTGTATAAAATATATCACTTTATATCACTTATTTTAGTTATTTATATGGTATATAAGACTAAAGTAAGTGAAATTAATTTATATTCAGAGGAAAGATAGATCTATAGGATTAGAGACATGGGAAGCAGACTTGAATTGTAAAGTGGTGTCTATTATTTATTTGTTTACTTTTAAAATGTGGAAAGAGAGGAGAGATAAAGAATCTACCATCCACTGGTTCATTCCTCATGTATCTACAGTTATGGAAGCTGGGCAAGGCTGAAGTCAGGAGCCTGGAACCCAATCTGAGTGTCCTACATGAGTGGAAGAGACCCAAGTACTTAATCTAGTATGTGTTGCTTCCCAGGCTGAGCATTGTAGGAAGCTAGGCTTGGAAGGGGATCCAGGTGATGAACCCACAGTCTTATATGCAACTGAGGCACCCCACATGGTGTGTTAACCCCTCTGCTAAATGCCCACCCATGCAGAGGAGTTTTTAGAACAGCAGTTTCAGAGCTGCGACGAGCATGATGATTGGGAGAAGGGGGAATTTGAGGGCACCCCTGGTGCAACACTTATGATGATGCTTGTGCTTCAGATGCTGGTGCACACCCTGGTAGGCAGAAGGTGATGACTGAAGCAGTTGGGTACCAGTTTCCCAGGCAGGAAACTCATTCTTAGTTGTGTTCTTGCTTCAGCATGGCCCAGCCTCAGATGTTGTGGGAAGCTGGGGAGCATCTGCCTTTGTATCTCTTCTTTGCCTCTCCAGACAAGGAAAATAAGAATTACAAGTATAATTAAAATGAACATACAACTGTATAGTATTGAGAGCCTAGTGTGAAATTCCCCAGGTGTGTGGCACACTCTGGATATGCTGAGCATCATTGGTTATCTTTAAAAGGACTCTACATTATTGTAGGACATTATGGGGATTACAAGGGTCATATCTATTGCTTATAACATAAGGCATAAAGATAGCTCTGATGGTCATTTAATCCTTTATCACTGTCCCTAATACAATTTTGCACTTGAATGATCTGGAGAGAATAACTGTTCTTTCCAGTAGACTATGATGCTTTCCCAATGAACACCTGTGCATGCTATAATAAATGATTCATTGAATTGCCCACATCAGAAATCAAATTCCGATCTATGGAAACTATTTCACAATCAACCAACCTCTACTAAAATATGCATTTTCACCTGTCTCTCTTGGAACTGAAAGAAAACAGAAATAGAGAAACTTTTCCCAGTGAATTAATGAGAACTAGACTTGACTACACAATGTAAGGAATACACTTGCCATTTACTCTTTGTCTCTTCTCTGGTTGTCATGGTGATCTTAGCTAAAACTGGTACAATATTAAACATAAATATTCATATACATTTATATCATTCATAAAGTAGTAAATGCAATAAAGACATCAAGATTCCATAAAGGTAGTTTTAGAAAACATTGTAAGCCTTCTCTCTCTTAAGGAAATGGTCCTAAAGTTTAAATCAATTTTGGAATCCCTTTCAAAGTTTTTTTTTATTTGACAGATGGAAATTAGACAGTGAGAGAGAGAGAAAGATATTCTTTCCATTGGTTCACCCCCCCAAATGGCCACCACAGCCGGCACTGCACTGATCCAAAGCCAGGAGCCAGGTGCTTCCTCCTGGTCTCCCATGCAGGTGCAGGGCCCAAGCACTTGGCCATCCTCCACTGCCTTCCCAGGCCACAGCAGAAAGCTGGACTGGAAGAGGAGCAACAGGGACTAGAACCTGGCACCCATAGTGGATGCCAGTGCCACAGGTGGAGGATTAACCAAGCGAGCCATGGCACTGGCCCCAAGAGTGCTTTCAAAATACAGAAGGGAAGATATTTGGCCAAGTGGTTAAAATGCATATTAGGCCATCTATGTCCCACATCAGAGTACCTGGGTTCGATACTTGGAACTGACTCCCAATTCTTGCAACCTGCCAGTGCAACCCTGGATGACAGCAGGTGGTGGCTCAATTATTTTGGCCCTTGTCATCCCTGTGGGAGACCCAGATTGCTAACTCCTCCTTTCTGTCTCAGTTGTTGCAGGCATTCAAGGAGTGAGCTAACAGATGGGTGCTTTGTCTTTCTGTATTGTTCTTTTCTCTCTGCTTTATGAATTAAGAAACATACAGATCATGATTAGTTTCTAAAGAGGAATATTCTAAATAGTCACACCACTTTATTCTGTTGTGAGCAGTACAGAAATTTTGAGACCTCAATACTAAAGAGCTATTTAGAATATTATTTAATATATTTAATGACATTTTCAATTATATAAATGACAGACCCCTTATCTTTTCTGTTGAGGAATAGTGTTTTTTTCTTCATACTATTTGTTGTTCTCATTACTTAGTTTAGGTTTAACCTTACAAGTAATAAATAAACTGAGAATAGATCTTTGTAAAAATTGAGAGTGTGAATGGGAGAGCGAAGAGGAAGAAGGGTTTGAGTTTGGCCAGGAGGGAGGGTAGGGTAGGAAGTGTAACTATGCCCCTAAATCTGTATATATGAAACACTTGAAATGCATTACAAATAAAATTTTATTACATATAATTATATATATTCATAAATTAAGCATTCACTTATCTTTTCTATTTAATGCTTGCTACATCTTTGTTAACTTAGAATGAGAAAAAAAGCAAATGAGATGATTAAAGAAAAATATATTAAAAAGTGAGGTGAAATCACTCTGAAACTGAATAGAAAAATAATTTAGAAATCTACATGAACAACAGTGATTAACAACAACAACAACAAAATCCTACAAGAATTTGAAGGTGAATAAGAAAAAAAAATTCAGGAATACTTATTGTTTAATCAGAAGAAAGTAAATGATTTGTACACCTAAGCAAAAGTTTATATTAGTGAGGATATTATTTACTTAACATGCTACATGAAACAAACACTTTAGGCTCTATTCATTTTATTACGTGTTTATAGATTATAGAATTGACCATGGGGGGTAAATTAAGCAACCACATTTGGAAAATGCTCAGTTATAAGAGTTTAACAGGGTAAGTTATCTGAATAGACACTGAAATGAGCACCCAGAGGTTACTTTCAGGTGCTTTAGTGCTTCACATGGGAGAGTCTGATTTCATGAAACTTAAGCTTTAAATGAGGGTGCTCATGCCTGTTCCATGACCTTCTCCAGTCTCCGTAGACTGCGTTCCCTTTTCTGAAATAACGTTGCTGAATTCTGCTCACTTCACTACATAAAACTCTAAAACAGAAAGGATAATCATTCCCACATCCCTGGATGTCTGTCATTGCTTTTGTACAAGCCTTGCACAATATGCAAACATGTAACTTTTGGGGGTAAGAGTTCCAGAAAACTTGTGCTCTATTTCCTTGCTAGTCATACCGTAACTCTGTATTCCTAATTTTCCATATAAAGATTATGAAGATCAAGCCTTATGCTATTTCACCTCTGTTTCTTGAAGTTGGATTACAGAAGCTCTCCCTCACTCTTTACTTTTCACAGTAAATCCTGAGCAGCCATTCTTTAGGTGATAGTTGGTAGTGTAGTGGGGGAATGGGCATTTAGAGATGAACGCGTGAAGGAACCATGTGCAGAGCTACATAATAGACCTTCTTTCTACTGCATTAACACTGGGTAGAAAGACCAGCATAATGGGATGTTTAAGATTATTGGTTTACGCCAGCGCCGCGGCTCACTAGGCTAATCCTCCACCTTTCGGCGCCGGCACACCGGATTCTAGTCCCAGTTGGGGCGCCAGATTCTGTCCCGGTTGCCCCTCTTCCAGGCCACTCCAGGGAGTGCAGTGGAGGATGGCCCAAGTGCTTGGGCCCTGCACCCCATGGGAGACCAGGAGAAGCACCTGGCTCCTGCCATTGGACCAGCGCGGTGCACCGGCCGCAGCGCGCCGGCCGCAGCGGCCATTGGAGGGTGAACCAACGGCAAAAGGAAGACCTTTCTCTCTGTCTCTCTCTCTCTCACTGTCCACTCTGCCTGTCAAAAAATAAAAAATAAAAAAAAGATTATTGGTTTAATAAATAAGTGATTGGTGGAGTAGATCTTAAATCTCAAGTATGGCAGCTTCCAAAATGTGTCTGCAAATAAAGTCAAAGAATTAACCATGGAAAAAGAATTTGAAGTATGTAAGGATTTATGCAATGCTTGAATGCTCCAAGGAGTGACAGGACAGAGGTGAGAGGAGTGGGCTGGTCTTTAAGTGGGAGCAGAAACAACATTTTCCAAAGTAACTGGAAAAGATCAGGGCTGCATGAAAAGCGGAAGAAATTATTTGGACAGACAGTGTTGTAAAAGATGACGAAATATCTATCAATGACTTCATCTTCGTTTGTGTTTGCATATAAACTTTTTAAAAAATTCACTGACATAAAAATTATATGTATTTTTGGGAACTATGTGATGTTTCATTACATGTATATGTTGTTTAACAAACAATCGGTGTAAATATCTTTATTCTCTCAAGCATTTAGCATTTCTTTATACTGAACATATTCTTTATACTGAACATATTCAAAAATCCTATCTTGTAGTTACTTTTGTACAGAAATATATTGTACATTAACATTATTTACCCTCCCCTCACAGTACAGTAGCATCCCAGCACTGCTTACTCCTACCTAGATATAGCCTGGTACCCATCCATCAACCTTTCCTCATCCCTACCTTTCCTCATCCCTTGCTCCTCAATTCATCACTGCACTTTTAACCTCTGTGAAAATACCTATTTTTTAGACTCCACATATGAGCCAGACCATGGGGAATTTGTCTTTCTGTGCTCATCTTATTTCACTTAGAATTATTACTTCCAACTGCATGTATTTTACAAGATTTCATCCTTTTTATGACTCAGTACTATTCCATGGTCTTACTTTGCTTTTTGTCGCTTCAACTGCCTACTGCAAACTGAATAATCCCTACAGAAGGAAAAGTTTACTTTGACCTTTGGCGGGTGGCTAGGAAGACCAAGGTCAAAGCTCTCCATCTGGTGACAGCCTTCCTGCTGGTGTCGCCTGTCTACAGAGCCTGACTTGGGCATCGCCTCTGACAAGGCGGGGATGCACAGGAGACAGAGCCAAACTAACTATGTAACAGAACCTCTCTTACAATAACACATTAGCTCCTTAATCCACTAGTCCACAAATGATGTAATCCACACACCACGATTTAATGACCCCTTGATAGTCTCTCCTAGCCCTGCGTCCTAATATGTCACCCTGGGGATCACAATTCACTGTGGATTTTCTTCAGGTGGGCATACAAAGAACATCAGGCCTTTCCTACCCAGTCACAGGAAAATAAAATAAAAGCTTTAAAAATAAAGGAAAGAATGGAAATGAAAGAGTTAACAGTAAGGGCATCACTTAGGTACATGTAGTTCACATTATTTTTGGAGTTATTTATATTATGTCTATTTAAAGATTACTGAGCAGAAGCCATGCTTATCTGCTGAGTTGTGTGCAAGGTCAAACATTTTCTCTGCTCAATAAACGATGACCCATAATACCACTAAGTAAAGAAACAAGAAGACTCCACTGAGAAGGAACGCTAAGCATCCTTACTACCATCAACCAACTCTTTCTTTTGAGTGTGTTCCCCTTTGCTTCTGACTGTTCTTGTTAGAGAAATGCCAGCTTCATTTATCAAGTATATATTCAAATCAGGAAATCATCTTTCTGAGAACCAGAGTGATAAAATGGGACTCTAAAGTCAATCTAGAAATTAAACATAGGCAGTGCCTTTCACAGTTCTTTGGACTAGTGAATAATACATTCATAAGTGTAGACAGATATTGAATTACACAGGCATTTGGGGAAGAAACAATATTACACTTTTTGCCTCTAGTGTTCAAAATGGACTTTGGAATAAGCAAGGTTTAAGCTAAGTGCAGCTGGAAGAGTAGGGTAGAATATAGAGAGGGGGAAATGTGGAAACAAGGTAGTTTTACATTAAGGGGTAATGGTGTGGTAAAGAATAGTAGTGGAAACTGCAATGAAATTTTTATGTATAAAGTAGCATAGATTCATAGAAGTGCATTTTATGAATAGGAAAAAATACTGGAAGGTAAGGCAGCCTGGGAAGATGCTCTTTTTAGTGCCTTGAATTGAAGGTTATGGTATTTAGCATCTTCCTTGTCACTAAGGACCACTGAAGATGTGGAGAGGTAGAACCATAAAGAAAAGATGTTCTAGAAGAGGAAACAAAGAGATTGTGTTCAAGATGGTTGGCAGGAAAACAGTAGATGCAGTGAAACCTCAGTTCCTGTATCTGGACACGAGGTGGTGGGATGAATGCAAACCACAACCTAGTGAAATGGAGACAGAAATGCATCTCTGGGGGATCCAGTGATCTTCGTATGCTACAAAGCTTTCACAGAGATTAGTAACTGCTAAGTAGAAGAGCATGGGATGGGCAGCGCGTTTCTATATTTTAACTGGTTTAGATGAATTATTGCTTACAGTTATATACCTTATTAAAAGGAAAGCATCCTCTAAAGAAGTATTTAGATCAAGGTAAGAAAAAAAGCCCAAGAACACTCAAACCCTCCACACATGTATAATTTTTAACTTTAGATCATTTTCTCATTCAGGTAGATTTACTTACATAAAATTGTCCAACAAGCTCCTCAGGGAAACACAGTAGTGCAAGTGCACTAAATTGTCACTGTGATTTACAACACAGTAATCAAACACACAGAAACTCTAAAGTCAGTTCATATATTGAAGGCAACCTATTAAGATGTTAACTCTGTAAATGGATATGAGATACAGGGGAATACAGGAATTTATATTAACTCTGTAAATGGATATGAGATACAGAGGAATACAGGAATTTATATCAGATCATTTCAGGAAAGATGAATCAGTTTTGATGTGTAACCTCTGCGGAGAAAAAGGCTACATAGTAGGTATAATATAAAACATGGATTTTCAATGATACTCATAGAAATAAATGTAACACTTGAATTATTATCATAGAGAATAATAAGGACAGGTTCCTTATTTAGTTGACCCTGAATAGTATTGATGCTTTACTTGTAACCATTATAGGGAGAGCCTGGAGCAACATTTTGCTGCTGTATTATTATTACACTGCACTGGAGGCAGTACATGTATAAAAAATAGAACAAGTTACATAATGTAGCTTGGTCTCTGAGGGTACCATCTACTAAACATTAGACATTTCAATAGTTAAATACTTATATTTCCACTCACTTTTATACTTATTTTTAAAATTTTTTTATAATGAGTCTTTGTATGTGTCTGTGAGTTCATCATAGTGGGAGTTCAATGGATTTTACTTTTAATTATTTAATTGAGAGAGAAAGAGAAAGAGAGAGAGATGAGAGAGAGGTCTTCCATCCACTGGTTCACTCCCCAGATGGCTGCGATGGCCAGAGCTATGCTTATCTGAAACCAGAAGCCAGGAGCAGCCTCCTAGTCTTCCATGTGGGTGCAGAGACCTAAGCACTTGGACAATTCTCCACTGCTTTCCCAGGCCACAGCAGAGAGCTGGGTCAGAAGTGGAGCAGCCAGGTCTCGAACCAGCACCCATATGGGGTGCTGGCACTGCAGGCACTGGCCCTACCCGCCATGCCACAGCACCAGCCCTTATACTAATTCTTAATATAATTGTGATTAAATGAATACAATGGAGGGCTTTGTGGAATACAGGTATTTATTCATAAATCATAGAAATCCAAATTATAGCTTACCTTCCCATCTTCTCATATCTTTGATATTGGAAAAATCAATTTAAAATAGCCAACACTTTTTTCTTCACTTATTTGCAGAAAAGATAATTCTTATTTCTCATAGGGTTAAAATTGGTAATTATTGTTATCTTTCATACTTTTTCTGATTTTTGATTTAATGCATAATTATTCACTTTATAAAATTCCTTTCATTAAGGTAAGTATATATTTTTTAAAAGATGTATTTGTTTATTTGAAAGACAGCTACACAGATAAATGGAGAGACAGCAGAAGGAGGATATATATATATATATATATATATATATATTCATACAGAGAAAGAGAGAGAGAGAGAGAGAGAGAGATCCTCCATCCACTGGTTCCATCCTCAGATGGTTGCCATGGTTGGCCAAAGCCAGGAGCCAGAACTTCATTCAGGTCTCCATTTATTTTTGTACATATTCTTAATATAATTACATTATATACTCTATGTACGTATAACTAATTAATATGATTGCGCCACATGAGTGGCAGGGATTCAAACACTTCTGCTGTTTTTCTTGGGGATCTGGTTCAGAAGTGCATCAGGTAGAATACAGCTGGCTATGCCACAACACCAGCCCCAATTTTTGATCTTTATCCATGAGGATCCTTCAAAAATTCTTGAGAAAACTGAATGAAAAGATAAATGTCTTCTGTTACAAAATTTTTAAATCTATCTATCTATCTATATATGTATATGCAATATTCAACAATCTTGTGGAAAACAAAAATTATGGAAAAACTGGATTTCAAAACAACTTCAAAATAAACTATTACATTATATTCTGAGGATTGCATCTATGAATAACATGGAATCTGATATCTTTTTATTTCTATGAAATTAGCATGAGAATTGAGAACTGTGTTGCAGTAATTATCATGCATTTACTGTGACCCTGAGGATCTAATGTTTTAATGAATTCTTTTTTTTCCATTGTTTCATTTTTAAAAAACTTTTATTTAATGAATATAGATTTCCAAAGTAAAGCTTATAGATTACATTGGCTCCCCCACCCAATGACTTCCCTCCCACCCGCAACCCTCCCCTTTCCCACTCTCTTTCCCTTTCCATTCATACCAAGATTCATTTTCAATTTTCTTTATATACAGAAGATCAGTTCAGTATGAATAAAGTAAAGATTTCAACAGTTTGCACCTACAAGAAACACAAAGCGAAAAATACTGTTTGAGTACTAGTTATAGCATTAAATCTCAATGTACAGCACATTACGGACAGAGATCCTACATGAGCAGTAAGTGCACAGTGACTCCTGTTGTTGACTTTACAAATTGACACTCCTGTTTATGGCATCAGTAATCTCCCTATGCTCCAGTCATGAGTTTCCAAGGCTATGGAAGCCTTTTGAGTTCACTGACTCTTATCTTATTTAGAAAAGGTCATAGTCAAAGTAGAAGTTCTCTCCTCCCTTCAGAGAAAGGTACCTCCTTCTTTGAAGACCTGTTCTTTCCACTGGGATCTCACTCACAGAGATCTTTCATTTAGGTTTTTATTTTTCTTTTCTTTTTTTTTTTTGCCAGAGTGTCTTGGCTTTCCATGCCTGAAATACTCTCAATGGCTTTTCAGCCAGATCCAAATGCCTTTAGGGCTGATTCTGAGGCCAGAGTGCTGTTTAGGACATCCGCCATTCTATGAGTCTGCTGTGTATCTCGCTTCCCATGTTGGATCACTCTCCCCTTTATTTATTCCATCAGTTAATATTAGCAGGCACTTGACTTGTTTATGTGATCCCTTTGACTCTTAGTCCTTTCATTATGATCAATTGTGAACTGAAATTGATCACTTGGACTAGTGAGATGGCATTGGTACATGCCACCTTGATGGGATTGAATTAGAATCCTCTAGTATGTTTCTAACTCTACCATTTGGGGCAAGTCAGCTTGAACATGTCCCAAATTGTACATCTCTTCCCTCTCTTATTCTTACTCTTATATTTAAAAGGGATCACATTTCAATTAAATTTCAACACTTAAGAATAACTGTGTGATAATTACAGAATTAAACCAGTCATATTAAGTAGAACAGAAAAAAAACTACTAAGAGGGATAACGTATTAAGTTGTTCATTAACAGTCAGGGCTATGCTGATCAAGTCACCATTTCTCAGTGTCCATTTCACTTCAGGAGGTTTCCTTTTTGGTGTTTAGTCAGTTGTCACCGATCAGGGAGAACATATGATATTTGTCCCTTTGGGACTGGCTTAGTTCACTCAGCATGATGTGTTCCAGATTCCTCCATTTTGTTGCAAAGGACCGGATTTCATTGTTTTTTTTTTTTTTTCTGCGGTATAGTATTCTAAAGAGTACATATCCCATAATTTCTTTATCCAGTCTACCGTTGATGGGCATTTAGGTTGGTTCCAGGTCTTGGCTATTGTGAATTGAGCTGCAATAAACATTAGGGTGCAGACCGCTTTTTTGTTTGCCAATTTAAATTCCTTTGGGTAAATCCCAAGGAGTGGGATGGCTGGGTCGAATGGTAGGGTTATCTTCAGGTTTCTGAGGAATCTCCAGACTGACTTCCATAGTGGCTTGACCAGTTTGCATTCCCACCAACAATGGGTTAGTGTCCCTTTTCCCCCACATCCTCACCAGCATCTGTTGTTGGTAGATTTCTGTATGTGAGCCATTCTAACCGGGGTGAGGTGAAACCTCATTGTGGTTTTGATTTGCATTTCCCTGATTACTAGTGATCTTGAATGTTTTTTCATGTGCCTGTTGGCCATTTGGATTTCCTCTTTTGAAAAATGTCTATTGAGTTCCTTGGCCCATCTCTTAAGTGGGTGGTGTGTTTTGTTTTTGTAGAGTTTCTTGATCTCTTTGTAGATTCTGGTTATCAACCCTTTATCTGTTGCATAGTTTGCAAATATTTTTTCCGATTCTGTCGGTTGTCTCTTCACTCTCCTGTTTCTTTTACAGTACAGAAACTTCTCAATTTGATGCAATCCCAATAGTTGATTTTGGCTTTGACTGCCTGTGCCTCCCGGGTCTTTTCCAGAAACTCTTTGCCTGTGCCAATATCTTGAAGGGTTTCTCCAATGTTCTCTAATAACTTGATGGTGTCGGGTCATAGATTTAGGTCTTTAATCCATGTTGATTGAATTTTTGTGTAAGGTGTAAGGTAGGGGTCTTGCGTCATGCTTCTGCACATGGAAATCCAGTTTTCCCAGCACCATTTATTGAATAGACTGTCCTTGCTCCAGGAATTGGTTTTAGATCCTTGATCAAATATAAGTTGGCTGTAGATGTTTGGGTTGATTTCTGGTGTTTCAATTCTGTTCCATTGGTCTATCCATCTGTTTCTGTACCAGTACCATGCTGTTTTGATTACAACTGCCCTATAATATGACCTGAAATTTGGTATTGTGCTGCCTCTGGCTTTGTTTTTGTTGTACAAGATTGCTTTAGCTGTCTGAGATCTCTTTTGCCTCCATATGAATTTCAGCATCATTTTTTCCAGGTCTGAGAAGAATGTCTTTGGTATCTTGATTGGGATTGCATTGAATCTATAAATTGCTTTTGGGAGAATGGACATTTTGATGACATTGATTCTTCCAATCCATGAGCATGGAAGATTTTTCCATTTTTTGGTATCCTCTTCTGTTTCTTTAAGATTTTGTAATTCTCATCGTAGAGATCTTTAATGTGCTTGGTTAAGTTTATTCCAAGGTATTTGATTGTTTTTGTAGCTATTGTGAATGGGATTGATCTTAGCAGTTCTTTCTCAGCCATGGCATTGCCTGTGTATACAAAGGCTGTTGATTTTTGTGCATTGATTTTATATCCTGCCACTTTGCCAAACTCCTCTATGAGTTCCAATAGTCTCTTAGTAGAGTTCTTTGGATCCTCTAAGTAAAGAATCATATCATCTGCAAAGAGGGATAGTTTGACTTCTTCCTTCTCAATTTGTATTCATTTAATTTCTTTTTCTTGCCTAATATCACTGGCCAAAACTTCCAGAGGTACGTTAAATAGCAGTGGTGAGAGTGGGCATCCCTGTCTGGTGCCAGTTCTCAGTGGAAATGCTTCCAACTTTTTCCCATTCAATAGGATGCTGGCCGTGGGTTTTTCATAAACTGCTTTGATTATATTGAGGAATGTTCCTTCTATACCCAATTTGCTTAGAGTTTTCATCATGAAAGGGTGTTGAATTTTATCGAATGCTTTCTCTGCATCTATTGAGATAATCATATGGTTTTTCTTCTGCAGTCTGTTAATGTGTATCACATTGATTGTCTTGCACACATTAAACCATCCCTGCATACCAGGGATAAATCCCACTTGGTCTGGGTGGATGATCTTTCTGATGTGTTGTTGCATTCTATTGGCCAGAATTTTATTGAGGATTTTTGCATCTATGTTCATCAGGGATATTGGTCTGTAATTCTCTTTCAGTGCTGCATCTTTTTCCGGCTTAGGAATTAAGGTGATGCTGGCTTCATAAAAAGAATTTGGGAGGATTCCCTTTTTTTCGATTGTTCTGAATAGTTTGAGAAGAATTGGAGTCAGTTCTTCTTTAAATGTCTGGTAGAATTCAGCATTGAATCCATCTGGTCCTGGGCTTTTCTTTGTTGGGAGGGCCTTTATTACTGTTTCAATTTCTGTTTCATTTATGGGTCTATTTAGTTTTTCTATGTCTTCATGGTTCAATTTTGGTAGATTGCATGTGTCCAGGAATCTATCCATTTTTGATAGATTTTCCTGTTTGCTGGCATATAAGTCCTTGTAGTAATTTCTGATGATTCTTTTTATTTCTGTGGTGTCTGTTGTTACGTTTCCTTTTTCATCTCTGATTTTATTGATTTGGGTCTTTTCTTTTTTTTAGTTTGTTGGACCAATGCGGTGTCAATTTTGTTTATTTTTTCAAAAAACCAGCTCTTCGCTTGGCTGATTTTTTGTCATGTTTTTTTGGATTCAATCCTGCTGATTTCTTCTCTGATTTTGATTATTTCTCTTACCTTACTAGATTTGGGTCTGTTTTGCTGCAGATTTTCTAGATTCTTGAGATGCGCTGAAAGGTCATTTATTTGGTACCTTTGCAATTTCTTGATATAGGCACCTATTGCTTAAATTTGCCTCTCAATACTGCTTTTGCCGTATCCCATAAGTTTTGATATGTTGTGTTGTGATCCTCATTTACTTCTAGAAAGTTTTTGATTTCTCTTTTGATTTCTTGAATGACCCAGTGTTCATTCAGGAGCATGTTGTTCAGTCTCCATGTGTTTGCATACTTTCTAGGGTTTCCGGAGTTGCTAATTTCCAGCTTCATTCCGCTGTGGTCTGAGAAGCTGCATGGTATGATTCTAATTCTTTTAAATTTGCTGAGACTTACTTTATGGCCTAGTATGTGATCAATCCTAGAGAAGGTTCCATGCACTGCTGAGAAGAATGTGAAGTCTTTAGATGTAGGATTGAAAGTTCTGTAGATATTTGTTAGATCCATTTGGGCTATAGTGTCAAATAAATCTGCTGTTTCCTTGTTGATCTTCTGTCCGGATGATCTGTCTATTTCTGAGAGTGGAGTATTGAAGTCCCCCAGTACTATTGTATTGGAATCTAAATCTCCCTTTAAGTCCCTTAACATATCTTTTAAATAGACCGGTGCCCTGTAATTAGGTGCATATACATTTATAATAGTTACATCTTCCTGTTGAATTGATCCCTTAATCATTATATAGTGCCCCTCTTTGTCTCTCTTAACAGTTTTTGTATTAAAGTCTATTTTGTCTGATATTAAGGTGGCTACACTTGCTTTTTTTTTGTTTCTGTTGGCATGGAATATCTTTTTCCAACCTTTCACTTTCAGTCTGCATGCATCTTTGTTAGAGAGATGTGTTTCTTGTAGGCAACAAATAGTTGGGTTGTGTTCTTTGAGCCAATCTTTTAACTGGACAGTTCAGGCCATTCATGTTTAATGTGACTATTGATACATAGTGACTTTGCCCTGCCATTTTCCCGGAGATATTTTCTAGTATATGCTTTGAGCTTCCCATGCTCTTTTACTGGTAGGTTTTCTTCCTTTACCTTCTTTTATATTGATGGCCGTGTTTCTGTTTCTGAGTGTAGCACATCTTTAAGTATCTTTTGCAGGGCCGGACGAGTGGCCACAAAGTCTTTCAATTTCTGTTTGCTATTTAAGGTCTTTATTTCACCTTCATTCACAAATGAGAGCTTAGCAGGATATAATATTCTGGGCTGGCAATTTTTCTCTCTTAGTACCTGGGCTATGTCTCGCCATTCCCTCCTAGCCTGTAGTGTTTCTGATGAGAAGTCTGCTCTGAGTCTAATTGGAGATCCTCTGAGAGTAATCTGACGTTTCTCTCTTGCACATTTTAGGATCTTTTCTTTATGTTTCACTGTGGTGAGTTTAATTACAACGTGTCGTGGTGAGGATCTCTTTTGGTCATGTTTACTAGGGGTTCTATGAGCTTCCTGTACTAGGATGTCTCTGTCTTTCTCCAACCTGGAAAGTTCTCTGCTAGTATCTCACTAAAAAGGCCTTCTAATCCTTTCTCTCTCTCCATGCCTTCAGCAATTCCTTGAACTTGAATGTTGGTTTTTTTAATAGTATCCTGTAGATTCCCAACAATATTTTTTAGATTTCTAATTTCCTCTTCTTTTCTTTGGTTTGACTGTATGTTTTCCTGTGCTCTATCTTCTAAGTCCGATATTCTCTCTTCTGTTTCACTGACTCTGTGTTTTAGACTTTCTAATGTGTTTGTCATTTGATCTATTGAGCTCTTCATTTCATTTTGATTTCTCTTCACTATCACACTTTCCTGTTCTACTAGTTTCTGCGTTTCATTTTGATTCTTCCTTAAAATTTCATTTTCATGAGTGAGATTTTCAATCCTGTCCAGGAAGGATTTCTGTAGTTCAAGGATTTGCTTTTGAAAACTTCTAAATGTTCTTATCATATACTTTTTGAAATCCGTATCTTGCATTTCTTCTACCTTATCGTCTTCATAATCTTGGCTTGGGGTGTTTTGTTTATTTGGAGGCGTCATAGTGTCATCGTTGATCTTGTTCCCTCGATTTTTGTGTTTGTTGCTTGGCATTGTTGATTCTTCTTCCCTCAGTGTGAGCTTTTTTTTTTTATATATATATACTATGTCTGTGTTAAGTGGACTGTCTGCTGTTGGCGGAGCCTTGGAGGCTTGAGAAGGGTGTGGCTTGAAAGCTCTGCTTGGTTCTTCTGCGTTACGGGTGTGCAAAGGTGACACCCTCAGGTTATGCGTGGTAAATCTCTCTCTTTTTATTTATTTTATTTTTTTTTATTCAGGAGCTAAGTAATACTGCATGGCTGATCAGAATTGATGGTATTTAGCTTCCGATCTCTGGCTTCTACCCAAAGAGTCTGTGTAGGCTCTGTTTCTCCTGCGGACTCCCACTGGGTTGCCTAGGCTACTGAATTGTAGTGCCTCAGTTCCTTAGCTCTACCCTTTTGTTATGTATATCCCGAGTGGGGCCTGCTCTGTCTCTTGCTCGCCTTTGCAAGGTTGGCGGAGACAAACTTGCCTGTACCAGTAACCCCCACCTTTTTTTTTTCCCTTCTCTCCTGTAGTCAGTCTGGTGAACTTTCCCGCCTCAAGCCCGCTTCCCTCTAGATTCTGTCTGCCGTTTCCCCGCCAATGTCTCGGGTTACTGAGCTCACCTCCCCTTACAGCGCCGGTGTGGACTCGGAGCCCTGGGCGTCCCTGCTCTCCCCGCTGGTCGTCTGTGTCACATCCACTCCCCTTCCAGCACTGGCGCGCAGACCCTGCGGTTCCCGCGGCTTGGCTTCCACGCGGTGGGCGACCTTGTTCTCCCCATAGGTCCTCCAAGTCACAGCCACTAGATCCGGAAGAGTTTCCTCTGCAATTTTTCCTGATCCTTTTTCTGAGGCTACCGTAACTCCACTTTTATTAAACTAAATTTTCCCGGACTATCAGTGCACGCCCTTACTATTCCGCCATCTTGGCTCTGCCCTTAATGAATTCTTTAAAAGCAAAAAAAAAAAATCTATCTGCAATCTTGTCATGAACTTTCTAAAAATATACGAAGTCTAATTTCAATTATGTATGGAGTACAGTGAGACACTTTGACACAGGTATTCAATGCATATCGCTCCACAGTAGTCAATAATTTTCACCCTGTCGATCCTTCAGGCTCCTCTCTATACTGAGTTATTGTGAAGTAGCGTCACCTTACCAGGCTGTGTAACACCAAAAATCTGTTCTTTCAATCTGACTCTGATCTGGTACTCATTATCCCGCTTCCCTGTATCTTTTCCTCCTCTGCCCTCTCCACATGCCTCTAGGAATTGCCATTTGATATTGTGGTAAGTTTCTTTTGTTTAGTGTCCACACTTGAGGGGGAACAGGTGATATTTGTCTTATGTGTCAGTGCGTCTTATTTCATATTGTTTGTCTTTGTAAAAATATTCATTTAAATTGGGGTGAGAAGATGCTTTCTTGTGATTTTAATATGCATGTGTTTGATGAAGAGTGACATTGAGAACTTCTTCACATATTTTTTTTCACTTGTATGTATTCTTTGGAAAAATGTCTTTTTAAGCCTTTTCCATTTTTTGGTCAGATTTTTTTTTTGCTTGCAATTGAGCTCTTTGCATTTCTCACACAATTGTTTATGTTAGCTCCCTATCAGATGCATAGTTGCCAAGTATTTTTCCCTGTTCTGTAGTGTGTCTTTTCACTTTGCTCACCATCCCCTATGCTGAACAGAAAATGTGCAATTCGATGTAATCCCATTTGCCTATTTTGGTTTTGTAGTTTGTGCTCTGGGTGTCATATCCAAAGTACAATTGCCCAGATCAATATCATGAAGCATATACCTTGTGTTTTCTTCTAGTAGTTTCACAGTTTTAAATCTTTCACAAATCTTAATCTAGTTTGAGTTGATTTTTGATTACAATGAGAGGTAGAGATCTATATGTTTCTGCTTGTAGATGTGCAGTTTTACCCTGTCATTTATTGAAAAAAAAAAAACTGTTCTTTTTGGGGCCGGCACCATGGCTCACTTGGTTAATCCTCCACCTGCAGTGCTGGCATCCCATATGGGCACCGGGTTCTAGTCCTGGCTGCTCCTCTTCCAGTCCAGCTCTCTGTTGTGGCCCGGGAGGGCAGTGGGGGATGGCCCAAGTGCTTGGGCTCTGCACCCTCATGGGAGACCAGGAGGAGGCGCCTGGCTCCTGGCTTTGGGTTGGCGCAGTCTCGGCCTTAGTGGCCATTTGGGGAGTGAACCAACGGAAGGAAGACCTTTCTCTCTGTCTCTCTCTCTCACTGTCTATAACTCTACCTATCAAAAAAAAGTTCTCTTCACATTGTGTGTACTAAGCACCTTTATCAAAAATCGGTTGGCTGTAAATGCATTAATTTATTTTTGGGCTTGCTATCCAACAATTATTTTTGTTAGGACTGCACCTCAGATTGATAATACTTTCTTAGGAAACTATTTATTAACATGAGAATATGTATAATGTGTAGTTCTTTATTTTGATAGTTGGCTTCATGATAGAGTGGATTTAATTTTAATTAATTCATCATTAAAACATGGTTTTATAAATTTTCCTGCCACCAAACCAGATCATATTCCAAACTAAATTGTTATATTTAGTATAACAGTTCATTTTAATCTATTTAGTTGAGATATGTTATATCAGATATATTAGAAACCTTTTTAAATTTAAAATAATTAAGAAATTAAGAAAGGTCACTCAATTTTTTAAAGTCACATTTCTAATAAAAATACCTTAGTTGAATTCAGTTTTATATCTTTTGAAGTAATTCTATTTTTTCTAGATTTTGAAGTTTACTATTTTCTCTGGTGTTCATTTGGTACATGTCTCGCTTACCATAAGCATGGAACATTAGGAGTCTAGGGATCGCCTCTGGATAATGGAG
The DNA here is from genome assembly GCF_051225735.1 of Oryctolagus cuniculus. Taxonomy (NCBI): domain Eukaryota; kingdom Metazoa; phylum Chordata; class Mammalia; order Lagomorpha; family Leporidae; genus Oryctolagus; species Oryctolagus cuniculus. The sequence continues at coordinate 64,094,901 of NC_142883.1, read as the reverse complement.
TAAGAAAATTTGTCTGCAGACTGCTGCTGGCATCTCCCTGGTCTCCTCAGGGAGGTATACTGTGTCCTGGGTCCTGCATTGTCCTTTGTGATGCTTGCAGGAAAAACTGTTTCCCTTCCATTGCAGTCAGTTTAGGTGACAGGAGACTACAGCCAGGGATCCAGTCAGGAGGAGAATAGTGTCTGACAGTTAAAACAAACATAAATACTGACATTCACATATTTTCTGTTGTCTTATTTGTTTATAGCTTTCTCAAGTTTTATTATTGCTTGTCCACATTTTGTTTATTGTATCATTCACTGTGTCACCTAAAGTGAAGTTTTCTCTTTTACTTCGGTCTCACTGCAACGCATTCCCTTCCACTTGAGCTGATACTGACTTTGATTTATGGTACATTGTCCCATTCTTAGTAATGGGAAAAATTAGCATAGTCAGTGCAGACATTTTCTCAGCATGAGATATCTGTTTTGCATACATTTTGCTCCATCTTTGCTTTAGGCTTTTATAGACTACCATGGAGCTATTAAATACTATTTTAAAACCAATCATCTCCACCAATTTCATCTTACTTTCAGCCACCTGCACTGTAAAACATGACATAGATGTGGGATATATATCTTCCTAATTGTTAATATGATTAAATGACAACATATTCAAGCTTCTTGGTCCAGTGCCAGACACACAAAAGCTATAAAAATATTTGCTATAATTACTAATAGATTATACTCCAAAATATTCAAACAATGTAATTTATACAAACTATTTAATTGATCTTAGTTCAATTAAATAAAAGATCAATACTTAAAAAGTTACAACCCATATATTTGGAAGTTGAAAAAAAATACACAATAAATAATGAATATAAGAGCAGTATTTAAAAATCTACCTAGAATTAATGGATAATGGAACTGCTATACATAAGAAAGGTCTAGTGACTCTGCTAATAAATAAATACATAAAGAGAAGTAAAAGAAAATTATACCAGCAAATGTATATATTAGAAAAATAAGAACATTTAGAAGCATTGATTATCAAACATAATGCTTACAAATGAACCAGAGAATAAACATAGATAAAAGTAGAGGAAACAGAGTAAGTATTTTTCAGAGCAAAAATTAATGAAATACAAAACAAAGATATGAGGATAATCAAATGCAAAAGTTCAGTGTTAAAATTATTTTCCAAAAATACAACCTAGTGAATAGTGAACAGAATTCTGATGAACCATTCTTATTTATGGTCTGGAATTGTAAAAGAACCAAGTTATAAAACAATTCTGTTGAGTTACAAATCAATAAATGAATAAAAGCACAAGTCTGTATTACCCATGGGGTTTTGTACTGGGAGATTTGGAGTATTGTATTGGGGTTTGTGGTGAAATGAGAAGGCTGCACCAAGATGGCTGCTTGCAAGCACGCATCAGTTATTCACGAATGGCTTCGGAACCCACCTGGCAAAGAAGCCAATCTGCCCCTTGACAGGACTGGCTGCCTCAGCTATATAAGCTGTTGTACCAACTGAAATAAACGAGTCTACGGGCTGCTTGCCTCTGGTCTGCTTTCACCCAACTCCCAGTGTTTGTGTCGTGACTCCATGTCTCTTGCCCCCACTGTGCTCCTCCTCTCAGAATGAATCCATAGCAACATCTGGTGCCCATTGTGGCAAGGCTTAAGTAGCCCATGTTTTAGATATTTTTCTATGAATAGTTTAATGCCTGTAGAGATCTCAGGTTTTATGGGGTCTTGCCTTTGTAGCTATATTTAGCATCTAATTACAGTGAGATTTTTTAAAAAGATTATTTATATTAAAGGCAGAGAGAGAGAGAGAGAGAGAGAGAGAGAGAGAGAGAGTTCCATTTGCTGGTCCACTCCCCAAATGGTTACAACAGCTAGGACTGGGCCAGGATGAAGCCAGGAGCCAAGAGCTTCTTTCAGGTCTCCCACGTGGATACAGGGGCCCAAGCACTTGAGCCACCTTCTACTGCTTTCCCAGGTGAATTAATAGGGGGGCGGATCAGAAGTGGATCAGCTGGGACACAAACTGACACCCATATGGGATGCCGGTGCTGCAGGCAGCAGCTTAACCCATCACATCATGGCACTGGCCCCTAGTGAGATTTTTTACAGGGATTTCCCTACTAGCCCTTCTTTCTGGGATCTCCACTTTCCATACAGATAGATCCACTTGGGAGGCAATATAGCCAGAGTTCAGAGAAAGAGCTACAGCAGAGTGTATACAGGTAGCTAGGGCAATCAAGAAAAAATGGTCCTGACACAGGACTAGAGGTGTGTCCTACTATGACAGTCATTAGACAAGGGAGCTCTACCTAGTAGGGGAACTGAGCATTCAGGCTTATACAAAACCCTCGGGGCACTGTTGGGAGTCAATAAAACAATCTAAAGTATAATAAACACTTTCTCTTTGGTCAGCCATCTATCCCTGCAATGATGCAGGAAATCATAAACAAGAATTGGGTTAGAACACATGAGGGCCTCCAGTATCTGACAAAAATTTAATTTTGTTACCTGCCATGTCAACGGTTACCCGAGCAAGTCTCCAAAATGATGGTTAGCAGTCCAGCTGGAGCCACTGGGAGACCGTGACTCAATCAGCCCTCAGATCTTTTAGCCATCAGTAGTCCAGTGGTCTCCATTTCTCATTGGGGTCAAGAACAATCCTTCTTCCAATTTCCTTTGCTTTTGCAAATGGCACACTGGTTTAGACTCAGTGGCCAACAGGCTGAGGGCCCTAAGCCTGGGCTCTGCTTTAGGCTCTGGCTTTGTCCTCAGTCTCCAGGAGGGGTAACCCTGAGGTGGTCCAGTGCCCAAGGCAACATCCGTCACCTGGGCCTTTCATGCACTACTTTTATCTCTGTCCATTCCCTCTGCTCTACACCTACTGTCAGATACTTGGGAAATCATCCCTGTGAGTCCTGCTAAGCATGTCTGGGGTCCTGCACCTGCTTTTTACCTGACATCTGAGGGCTGCTTGATTACTGAAGTGCATGGCTGTAAGGGCTTGCCCTTGGGGTAAGTAGGATCTGTGTTGGTGTATTTTCTAAAGACCTTTGTTAGGCAGCTCTGAAACATGGTAGGGTTTTTATATGTATCTTGGGTAGCCTCTCTCACCTCTTAGTAACTGGCTGGCTTAGCTGAACATTTCATTCTACTGGGCAAGTTATCATGTGGTCCTGATGCTCCCTATCGTTGAAGCACATTGGGCAATTCCAGCAGGCTCACTGACATCTCTACCTGTCCTGTAGATGGTATGGGCTGGACTTAAAGCAGCAAGAGTAGGGCCACTATTTAGCCTTATTGATTATGTGTTGTTTCTTTTCAATACTGCACCAGTGAAATGGCAATAGTTGCATGTTTGGTGTAGTCAAAACAAAGAGTTACTTCCACAAATTCCTAATGAAATTAGCTGGAGTCCTCAGAAGATTGTCCCAATTTTTTTTTTTTGCTTATTGTCAGATCAGACATAGAGAATGAAACACAGACTCAAACAGTCCGACCAGCTCCATCCCCAGTCTGTCTTAAAGGGCAAAGCTTAAAACTGCCAAGCTCATGAGAGTGGATGGGGAGCAGGGATTTGATGGTTGTCTTGAGAGGCAGAAAATGCAATCCCCTGGCTTCTTATTCTTGCTGCCTGAGCTAGGAGCTCATAAGAATGCCTCCACTTGGGGGAGTCACCATTTTGCCAATTAATTGGGCGGGAAAATTGACAGGAAGAGAAAAAAGTAGATGCTTTCAGCAGCTGCAAGTATCCAGACCAGGGTTGGAAAAAACCATGCAACAATCGAATTTGGGTCTGTTCACCGCACAAAGATAATGGCCCTCAGCCCAGAGGCAGTGTACGTCAGAGTAGTGGACTGAAAGCAAAAGGAAGAAGTACAAGAGATCTCCATGGTATCTCAGGCCAGGGTACAGTGTATGAGAGACGGTGCTTTCAGTGAGTGGAGAAAAGTCACCTCAAGGCAGTAACTACCACTATGTCTACAAGAGACAGAGTTAGCATGCTTCAAAGATGGGGAATATGTGAGTAGCAGGCAACCAAGATGTGACATCAGGAGATGTTAGATCCAGGGGAGAGTAGTGAGAGATAATTAAAGTGACAGGACAAGAAGAAAGGGGCAAAAACCTCAGAGAGGATCCAGATCCTTACTCAATGTCCAAGGGGACCTGACCTGTTTGAGAGGCAAGGAGCCAAAGAAAGCAAGGGTGCTTGGAGCAATCCCAACATGAAATACCAAGCTAAAAGGCAAGTTGTTCCCCACCAAGTAGGGACATGAATCATCCGCAGAGAAAGTAGATTTCCTTAAACCATGGGTCTTTCCAAACCAATCCAAAGCCAACTATCCCAAAGCATACGGGGCAGCTTCCAGGGGGAGATCAGGTGGAAGAAGCTAATGCCCAAATGGAAAGACCACAAAGGAGAAGAAAGGAATAAGGGAACCATCAAGGAAGGTTCCTGACTCACCCATCCTTTAGCATCAAACTGTATCCTGTAGTCTTAATTCTGGGGCCCAGGTTGTCCTCAGGAGTCTCTTCGTGGTTGCTGGGAAGCTGATACAGAACCACTTGGGACTCCTGTGTGCCAAGACAAAGAAATCAGTCACGAGCCAACAACGTGAAGACAACAGTGTTTTATATAAAGAAAGTGGCAAATAGAAGGCTACTCCACAGTCAGAACCGCCTGCAGAACTTCTTATTCCTATCTAGCTGTAAATTAGTACCTATTAATCAGCCTTTACCCAGAGACTGACTTTCTAAACTTGTCCTGTGCCTGATTCATTATTGATTTCGTGGTCATCACAGTTGTGAACTCTGGCTTCACTGTTTCTCTAGAGGCAAGGCACTATGCACAAGTTTGTGCAAACCATCACAATAAAGTTTGTAACCATATCAGTGTATAATCCAAAAGCTGCTCCTGTTGAGCTTCAGGCCAACCAAGATGCATCTAATCTAGTCTTGATATCCTTTAAATCTTCCCTTGCAGTATTGTAACCATCCGTTCAAGCATCTGAAACCTCTCCCAGAAATCACCATCACCTGCCAGAGGGCCGCCTCGCCTGTGGATTTCAGCCTGACACACAACACTGGGTATCACTGTTTATCTTTAAATGACTCTGATGCTGTAAGTCTCAGTACAGCTGAATGTAAGAAAAGTATGATAGTACTTACTATCAAAGACATATAATACTTCCCATTGCATATAATGTTGTGGAATATCAAGGAACCAGACACTGGAGGATTCAAGTGTATGCAGGTTTTGCTATTGTGAATTCTAGGGGCATCTGGACAGTGCTTTATCCACTGAATTCTGTTCATCCTCATGAAACTCCACCTCACCTTAGTATGGGATCAGCTACCCACAGCCATTCTCTCAAATGAAAACGAGACATAGCAGTGTTATCATAAATAACTCACACTAGTAAAAAGTTCACTCCCATTAAATACAGCAAAGTAAAAGGCTAATGAACTGGTAACATCCTAACCCTTGAAATAATGTGCATCTAAGGTACTTCCTTAGGGGTGCCTGTGACTACCTAAATGTTATCTCAACAAAAGGGAGAGGACAGTTTGCCATGAGGGAAAGCAGGTCCACAGATGCTCACACTCTGCTCCACCTCAAGCATCACTGGGTCTCGTCCCTCCTCTGGCCCGTGCCTAACTCAGCACCGTGGAATCCTGACACACTCTCCATATTCTTCCTGCTGAGTGTGTGTATGTCTATCTGTGTGCTCTGGCGTATCTCCCACACGCAATCCTGAATCTGGGGAAACTGGACAGTGTAGTCTGATCTCTATACATTAGATGCATCCATGAGAGATGCTTTCATGCATTTTCCTAAAGCATCAGGTGGGGAAGTGAAGAACCCACCCGAGAGCAGTCCAGAACACGAGAGTGTACCCACCGCTGTTTTCTAGATGTGTCCTGGAGAAGCCTCCTGAAGCCCCTTCTCAGCTCTCAGGGATACACAGCCTGGCTCCTTTTCCTCTCTGTGGATGAAGCTTCAAAGTGCCCCAAGGTACAGCAGTGGCCCCTCAACACTCACCCAATGAAAACGGCACTCCAGTCCTCACAGAGAAAGCAGCAGGCAAGACATAAGAGGGAACCTGCACATGCGCACCAGGTGGGACGGCCACAGCACGTTTGGGCGCCACCTGCAGGCCCTAGTAGTAACGCAGGACATGCCAGTTCTGTAGAGCGCTGGGTTCCCAGTGGCCCCTGCTGCTCCACTGGGCGAATCAATGAACATTCCTACTTAACATATGCCAGGCTGTGATTTCACATGCACCAAGGAAGACGGCAAGCCCCGAGTATTCTGTCTGCATGACACCAGATGAAGACAAAAAAGAAATAAAATACAAAGTCACTACAAAACATTTGATGAATTTTCTTTATACCTGCAATGAAAACTTGGAATGAAAATGCTAAAAGTTACCATTTACAATACCATGCAAAAATAAAAGACTTATAAATCCAGCACAATATGAACAAAAATATCTCACAGAACTGTAAAACATGATTAAATAAATGAAATACAAGTCAATAGAAATTTTTTTTATGATAAACAGAACATGAGCATGTCAATTTTCCTCTCATCTTGATATGTAGGGTAATCTCAATCAAATTTCCACTGAACTGCTTTGTAGATAATGTTATGTAGATAACCCGCTGTGCCACAGTGCTGGCCCCTCCCCTCTAGTTTTGATAGTAGCTAGCTAGCCACCTTTTCCAAATGTGTGTGTGTGTTTTTTTTTGAGAGGCAGAGTGGACTGTGGGGAGCAACTCAGACTAGACTAAGTTACTGGAATTAAGACTTGTTCTATGCATCTGCTCTCCCACAATATGGCGCTGAGAGAGACCAAACAACCTCTACACAGCTGCCTCTCGCCAACTTGACTGATGAGCTGCAGGAGCTGATCTTGCTCCTGATTGGAGGAGAGCAGCGTACTCGGCGTGTGGGTAGCAGAGTTGGGATTGGTGGAAGAGGACTATAAAGGAGGAGAGAGACAACATGCACCAGGAACAGCTAAAGGAAACATCTGAAGGAACATCCGGATAACATCTGAGCAGCCCCCGAGCGAGCCGGCTGGTGGTGTGCCGCTCCTCCGTGGAAGTGGGGAAAGTGGCAGGGGGAGCCACCCCTCCACGGAGGTGGAGGGGTCGGCAGCCAACCCGGGAAGGACCAGCAGCAAACCCGGGAAGGGGTGAGCAGACAAAAGAACAGCGCAGTATCTAGTGTCATTCCTCCATGAAGAGGGGGAGCGACAGTGGACAGTGAGAGAGAGACAGAGAGAAAGGTCTTCCTTTTGCCATTGGTTCACCCTCCAATGGCTGCCGCGGCCAGCACGCCGTGGCCGGTGCACCGCACTGATCCGAAGGCAGGAGCCAGGTGCTTCTCCTGGTCTCCCATGGGGTGCAGGGCCCAGGGACTTGGGCCTCCTCCACTGCCTTCCCTGGCCACAGCAGAGAGCTGGCCTGGAAGAGGGGTAACCGGGACAGAATCTGGTGCCCCCCAAATGTATTTTTAAAAAACCAGATTTTCTATAGAATAATCACTTTACCTGACTTCTGGGGGCAAAGTGCTGCAGGAACACCATGGAACAAAGAGGAAGAAATTGGGAAGGTGAGAGAAGGAAACACATGTGTCAATTTAAGGAAAGAAAGGCTACCCGAGATAAAATTTTCCCAAAAGACAAGGGGTTAAATGATGTGAATTCTCACCTCTTTATCCTGTTTCTCAATTATAAAATTTCTAAATTTTCAGTAACTTCAGGGAATCCAAATCCCCACAAATACATTTCATCCTCAAAGAATCATTGCATCATTTTGTAACATTTGGTTCAAGTTTAAGACAGAAATTAAGATTAAAATTCTGAAAATAACAGAGAAGGAAAGAAAATCTACAAGTGTCATCTTTGGTAAAATGGGCTAAGAGCTATAAAAGGACAATTTAAGTGTTCTTTAATTTAAGTGATAGGAGGCATCTTTTTTCAACACTGAGGGTTTAATATAAAACACTGAATTCAATGCATGATCACTAGGGTTCATCAGTTATTCCCTCAGTTCCCTTAAAATCTAGTTAGCATCTTTTGTAATAAAATTCAATAGTGTTAAATACTACAGGGGCTGGTGCCTTGGCTCACTAGGTTAATCCTCTGCCTGAGGCGCTGGTATCCCATATGGGCGTCGGGTTCTAGTCCCGGTTGCCCCTCTTCCAGTCCAGCTCTCTGCTGTAGCCCGGGAGGACAGCAGAGGATGGCCCAAGTGCTTGGCCCCTAAACCCACATGGGAGATCAGGAGGAAGCACCTGGCTCCTGGCTGCAGATTGGCGTAGTGCTGGCCGTAGCAGCCATTTGGGGAGTGAACCAAAGGAAGGAAGACCTTTCTCTCTGTCTCTCTCTCTCACTGTCTAACTCTACCTGTAAAAAAACTACATATATATATGACTACATCAGCAATAAGATGATCAAAGAATGTTAAGTTCAGCATCAATGTTAGCAGCATACTGCACAACTAAACTCAGACACCTGACTGCAGTTTTGTTTTGTTTTGTTTTTGCAAGGATTTCTCTTTTGGGAGGAGAGGGAAGAAGAAATGGGGGGAAAGGTAAATATGCTAACTTAGAATACTTGCCATTAAAATGAATTAATTTGTATTCTGTTGTTCATCAGTATGCAAGTAAGGACCTGGAGTTTTCAATCCCCAAAGAAGCTGTTACCCATATGAAAATTTATGTTTTAGGAGAGCCTAGGTCTTCACATTACTGGTTCTACACTCCTGAATTTTGAATTTTGATTTGAAAACAAACCAGATAACTTGAAATCAAACTCAGAAAGCTCCAAAATAAAGAATAATAGTTCTTCCTTCTAAGGGCACATATTGAGAACCACGCAACAAGACCCTTCGGTAATTCATAAATCAACCTCATTATTCCAAATTTGGCTTTATAATAAATATTAATGGAGAGTCCTGGACAATTTGATAACTGTACATAACTAAAAGGTTAAATATTAATTTTTTGAATAGAGTAAAATCTTCCTTCGCTAGATGTAAATTCTGATTGGGCTATTGGTAACTTGCATGACACATACAAGGAAAGATTATATGAGGATGGGGCCCATGCCATGGCTCATTAGGTTAATCCTCCGCCTGCGGTGCCGGCATCGCATGTGGGTTCCGGGTTCTAGTCCCAGTTGCTCCTCTTCCAGTCCAGCTCTCTGCTGTGGCCTGGGAGGGCAGTGGAGGATGGCCCAAGTGCTTGGGCCCCTGCACCCACATGGGAGACCAGGAGGAAGCACCTGGCTCCTGGCTTTGGATTGGTGCAACGCCGGCCATAGCGGCCATTTCGGGGGTGAACCAAAGGAAAAGGAAGACCTTTCTCTCTGTATCTCTCTCTCTTACTGTCGTATAAATATAGAATAGATTATATGAGGAGGCTTTCAGCACAGAAAGATATAAAGGACTTTTTCCTTACAAAAAAATAATAAATAGAAATATCATTCAGGCAGTGAAACAGGAAAAAATTCATAACCTGTATACAACTTGTTTTCTTGTATAATCAGTGCTTTATAAAGTTTTCCTAATTTTTATATCTTTAAAGACAATCTGTCATAAAGTAACAAGAATCCAAAATTATAATTCTTTTTTTTTTGACAGGCAGATTTAGACAGTGAGAGAGACAGAGAGAAAGGTCTTCCTTCCTTTGGTTCACCCCCAAAATGGCTGCTACAGCTGGCGCACTGCACCGATCCGAAGCCAGGAGCCAGGTGCTTCCTCCTGGTCTCCCATGTGGGTGCAGGGGCCCAAGCACTTGGTCCATCCTCCACTTCCTTCCTGGGCCAACAGCAGAGAGCTGGACTGGAAGAGGAGCAACCAGGACTAGAACCCAGGGTGCCAGAGCCGCAAGCGGGGGATTAGCCAAGTGAGCCGCAGCACTGGCCATAATTATAATTCTTAAAATTTGTAATCAATATGTTTCCATGAACTCTTGACACATTAGATTGCTATGAATCCTTTTAAGAATTCTTTGAATTTTTGTTCCTTTCTACTTCTACTTTATTCTATCAATATTTGTCTTAACTTCCTTGTAGTCAAGAGCCAGACCACCTGGGATATAGTTCCCCTAGCTTCTCTTCAGTGTAGGACAGAGGCAGAGAATGAGAAAGGGGAAAGAAAGGGGTGGGGATGGATGAGAGCCAGAGACAGAAAAAAGAATCCTGATTATCCCCTATTCTTTTCTTTTTCCCTTCACTGTACATCTAATTTCTTTTTCTTTTGGATCCACTTTAAATATCCATCATAGTAAATTGAAACACATTTTTGGGAAATCTTATAATTGTCACAGGAGATTCAGAACAACAAAGATGAGCTGATCCAGAGTCTAAAGTCTAAATAGATCAATTAATGCGGTGATTCACATGCAGCAAAAATTTTGTTCCAATCACCTTTAAGAGTTTCAATGTAACCCCAGTCTAGACTCCAATTTATTCTGAGCCTCTCAGGAATGAACTGTTTTGTCATTTACATATTCTATCAGACCAATTCTCAAAAAACACACACCCTAAATTTTACAGATGTGAAACAGGGAAGAGATGGGTATAGGGAAGAGATGGGTATAGACTATACTAACTCACAAGATTCACACTATAAAGTACACTGACTCAAATTTTCTCCAACCTTCACACCGCACACTCATTCAAGCACACATATTGGACATAAAAATTGTGCCAAGATCAAGCATCAGCTTTCTATTTTAAAAGCCTTAATAAAAATGTAGATAGGCTCACTGCAGTTTCTTTAAGGGAATATTCAGTGCTTCGGTCCTGCTTTACGTTTTCACAACTCAGTGTTAAGAACAGAGTAGGGGGCCGGCGCCAAGGCTCACTAGGCTAATCCTCCGCCTTGCGGCGCCAGCACACCGGATTCTAGTCCCGGTCGGGGCGCTGGATTCTTTCCCAGTTGTCCCTCTTCCAAGCCAGCTTTCTGCTGTGCCCTGGGAGTGCAGTGGAGGATGGCCCAAGTCCTTGGGCCCTGCACCCCATGGGAGACCAGGATAAGTACATGGCTCCTGCTATTGGATCAGCATGGTGCGCTGGCTGTGGCGGCCATTGGAGGATGAACCAATGGCAAAGGAAGACCTTTCTCTCTGTCTCTCTCTCTCTCTCACTGTCCACTCTGCTTGTCAAAAAAAAAAAAAAGGAAGACCTTTCTGTCTCTCACTGTCCACTCTGCCTGTCAAAAAAAAAAAAAAAAAGAATCACCTGACTACAAAAGGAACAATCTGTAAATGATGTCACCAACACTAACAAACTTGTTAACATTCACACAACATATTATTCATCCTTGTTTCATGATCACAAAAAATAATTAACTTTTTATATTACATACTGAAGAGCAGCACCTTGCCCTACTGCACACAAAAAACGCAGAAAAAAGAAAAAGAAAAGTTGCCTACATGGATGCTCTAAACCCCTCAATGTATAGCTGAGAGATCTTGTCCTACTCAGTGCCGAATGTTTGCCATGCAGCCACTGCTTGGACAATGATTGCACATTCACAGGATTAAACAAATGTAAAAAGTACCTCCTTAAAATGGCAGAGAGCTAGTATTGCATTCATCTGTGGAGTAGAATAGCCCAGGAAATAGAAGAGGAGAAACAGGATATGGTCCTTAGGTTAGGAATAAAGCAAGGTTTGATACAGATATCCCCTCTTGTAGGCACTCTGCGGGTAGAATGTAGCCACGACAAACTTCCCATCAAACATCCTTCCGGTCAGTAATTCCTGAGCGTCTTTGGAACCACCAGCATTGGCATACTCGACAAAGACTTGCCCTCTGCCAGGATTTTCCTTTGGACGAGCGGAGATATCACGGGTCCATATTTCTGGCATTCCTCTTTTACATCTTCTACAATATCTTCATGTTCCTCTTCATTCTCAAGATGATCATCATCTAGCACGCTCAGCAGTCTTAGCAGTGCGGTAGGAACTACCATCAGATCTTCAACATGAGGGGCAAAAGGAATGCTAACGAATGGGCTGCGCGATGCCATTTCAGCAGGAACTCTTCTGCTTGGATCATCATGAAGCATGCTTTTGATAAGGTCTCTTAGGTGATGGGTTGGAATTGTGGCATTCACCACTGCTTTACCGGCAAATATCTCATCAACAACAGCAGAACTGCTTGCCTTCCATTCCTGAGATTGGACTGTATGCTTCAGCTTCGTTCCTGAGAACATTTCCAGTAAAATGATTCCTAGGCTCCGCAGACCAGCAGCCGAGCTACATTATGTATCACTCTGCAGGCCAGCCTGGGCCACGTGATTTTTCAGCTCTGCTTCTGGAGCACGACACCCGTCTGTTTGAATGTACTTTACACCCGGAGTGCCTTCTTTGAAGCTAAGTCCAAAGTCAGTGAGTTTAAAACATTCGTTCTCTGCACTCCACAGTATGTTCTGCGGTTTGAGGTCTGCGTGGACACGACCCTCATGATGAAGGAGAGCAAGGCCTTCCAGAACATCTCTGGATGATACAATGCTGTATCATCCACGTGGAACAACCCTGGTGACTGGACTATGAAAGCAGTTCCGAAACACTGACATCCAGGAGTGCAAGCAACAGCATGACAGCACATTCAGAGAGAAGTGGATCGTAAAGACTCCATGTGAAGTCATGATGTTCCTGTGACCCTACAACTGTTCAGGCACTGCTCTCTCTTTGCGGAACCCAAAGCCACAGCCTCGGTGGTTCCTGGCGGGAAGAACTGCTTGAGGGTGCCCGGTGGTGAGCCTGGGGTGCCGCAGCAGTGCACTCGATACACCGAGGCTGAGGAGCTGCTCTGTACCTGCCACAGCCGCTCCCGCAGACCTCCAGACACTGTGGTGGCTCAGCGCCCCATGCACAGCCAGACCCTGCCATTGGTGTGGGCTAAGGGCACTGACACCACAGCTGTAGCAATGCCCCAGGTAGGTGGACTGGGCCCGTGCTCACATCCCCGCCCACCGGACCTGCAGCTCTGCAGCGAGGTGGCTGCAGCACCTCACCTGCTCCCAGGACCTCAATCCGCAATGACCACTAACGCTATTTTAAAAATTTGATTTTACTGGGGTTGGCGCTGTGTTGTGGGTAAAGCCGCTGCCTGCAATGCTAGCATCCCACATGGGCGCTGGTTCTTGTCCCGGCTGCTCCTCTTCCAATCCAACTCTCTGCTATGGCCTGGGAAAGCAGCAGAAGATGGCCCAAGTGTTTGGGCCCCTGCATCCATGTGGGAGACCCGAAGAAGCTCCTGGCTCCTGACTTCCAATCGGTGCAGCTCCGGCCACTGCGGCCAATTGGGGAGTGAACCAGCAGATGGAAGACCTGTCTCTCTCTTTCTCTCTCTCCCTCTCTCATTCTCTTCTTCTCTCTTTCTCTGCCTCTCTTCCTCTCTCTGTGTAACTCTGATTTTCAAATAAATAAATTTTTTAAAAATAACTTGATTTTACTAAACCCAGTAAAGTCAAAAGTTAATAAAATTGGCTTGGTACAATTAACATATTTAAATTTGAAAAAATATTGTGAGTTTTAAGGTGTGTATTTTCTAAAGATCTATTTATTTATTTGAGAGGCAGAGTTACAGAGAGGGAGGGAGGGAGGGAGGGAGGGAGAGAGAGAGAGAGAGAAGTCTTCTATTCACTGGCTCGCTCCCCAGATGGCCGCAATGGCCAGAGCTGGGCCAGTTCGAAGCCAGGGGTCTGGAGCTTCTTCCAGGTCTCCCACATGGGTGCAGGGCCCAAGCACTTGGGCCATCTTCTACTGCTTTCCTAGGCCATTAGCAGGGAGCTGGATCGGAAGCAGAGCAGCTGGGACTCAAACTGGCATCCACTTGGGATGCTTATGCTGTAGGTAGAGGCTCAACCTACTACACTACAGAACTGGCCCCAAGACACTGATTTTTAAAGATATCTGCATCCCTTTCAACATTGCAGAAAAAAATAAGCAATTTATGAGGCAGGAAAATAGGTAGCAGGAGCTCACATTCTCCCCTACCTCAGGCCCAACCTGTCTAGTCCCCAGTATCAGTGCCCTGTCCCCAACTGAGAATGCTGTGTGAGTGTGAGGTTCTCTGGAGGTGAATATGGGCAATCTCATGAGGAAGTTTGGTTTCCCCCTATATTGGATAAGGGGAGGTTCCTCTTCCCCACTTCAACTGAGAGAATTATGGCAGCATCCCAGTTGGGGGATGGGACATGCATATGCACAACACATGCACAGGCACAGGGCAGCTAAAGCATGTCTGAGCTCCACATGCTGGCTGTGCCCCTATCCCAGGATGCTCAGAGGTAACTGCTGAATTGTCTGCAGCTGCTCCTTGCTAGATCCCCGACTGAAGCAATGGAAATCCCTGTTCACAGATACGAGGCCATGATGTTACTGGCAACAAGGGGATGGAGAGCAGTAAGTATCCTGTATACATAACAGTAGATGGAGAAAAAAGCAGCAAAAGCCAATACCAGTCCAAAAAGGTTTATGCATTTTCTTTACACCAGCAATGAACAGTTGGACTTTAAAATCCTTAAAATTACCATTTAAAATACTACATAAAATAATGAAGTTATAAATCAAGCAAAACATGGACATTATATCCAAAAAAATGATGAAAAACTGAAAGGATATAAATTGAAATCTGAATCAATAAAGTTGATTTTCATAATTTGTAAACTGAATATAAAGCTATCAATTATTTTCTGCTCCATATCATATAGCAATCCCATTCAAATTTCCATTGAACTGTTTTATAGATCCCGACAAATTATTTATATAGCTAGAGTACCTTACACAATGGTGAATAATAAAGTTGATGTGCTCATAGTTTCCTGTTTGAAACTTACTATAAAGTCATAGAAATGCATAAAGTGATCTTAGAAAAAGAACGCCGACAGGGCAGTCTGGTGTAGGCTAAGTGAAATTAGCAGGAAACAGTGGAGGAAGTGCACACCCAGGGTACAGCTACAGGGGGACACTGCAGTGGGAGGTCCTGCAAGAGCAGGGGACACAGCTCAGACTTGTGTGGAAGGTGCAGACACGCAGCACCCAGCAAGAACACAACAAAGGGCCCAGCAGCTTGGATCCAGAAAAAGTGCCCACTCTGGTGAGCAAGGTGGGGTCAGACTGCACAGGCCAGAGCCACTGTTGATACAGCTGCAGGGAGAGCCCAGTGGACTGCACTGTCTTTGAGTCTAGCCCAGAAGCCTGAGAACACACTGACTGCTCACCCAGAGTGGGAAAAAAATTGTGCATCTCTCCCTCGCCTTCCCCTTCCAGCAACAGCGACCTGCAGCCAGCTGTGGGAGGGCCGGCACCAGTTTTGGACGTAAACAGTTAGAAGCCGCTCAAGTTCTAGTGGGGACACTTTTCACCAGGGCAGCTACAGTGCAAATGGCAAGTATGGTAGCCACTTCACCAGCTGCATGACCCAGCAATGGTAGGCAGGGGGAGCCACCCCAACAGAAGGGACATACCGCCTGCAGGGACTCTCCTATGTGCCCAGCACAATTGTGAAACGACTAGGGCTATAGCCGACAGGTACTGTGCACCCGTGTGATTGAAGGACTTTTCAAGAGGGAAAAGCTCGAATTCCCCACTGACTTTGAGTCTGGCTGGGAGGATCAGATTCAATTCGTCAGGGAATAACACACACAGGCAGCAGCACTGGGAACACCTCAGTCTCTTTGTGGACGGGACAGGATAGCAGGGTAGAATGGACTTCTTGCAGTCTTTGACCATGGGAGCCCTGGGTGCTGAGACTGAAAAAACTATGACTTCATGAGAAGACGCAGGGTGTAGCTGAGTTTCTGGGCAATCATTGGGTGCAGCTCCACACGCATGGAGCCCTTGGTTGCCAGAGGCAGCTCACTGCAGCGGGAACTGTGCCCACAGTGAGGTCTGCTAAGATCATTTGTTCAATTCACACGGCAGTACAGATGAGTGTTGAACCCACTGGGGGCATTGCTCAGCTTGGAGGAGAGGAGGTGAGGGGGTGATCACACCAACAGAGGTGACCATTGTCCCCTTCTTTTTAAAAAGAGATTTATTTATTTATTTGAAAGGCAGAGTTACAGAGAGGCAGAATCAGAGAGAGGGGTCTTCCATTCACTGGTTCACTCTCCAGATGGCCACAACCGATACCATAGAAATAAAAAGAATCATCAGGAATTACTACCAAGAATGTATGCCAACAAATCAGGAAATGTTGAAGAAATGGATAGATTTCTGGACACATATAATCCAAAATTGAGTCATGAACAAAATTGAGTCATGAAAACAGATAACAACCCAGAGATTTAATCAGTAATAAAGACCCTCCCAATAAAGAAAAGCCCAGGTCCTGATGTCTTCACTGCTGAATTCTACAAGACTTTTAAAGAACTAATGCTAATTCTTCTCAAGCTATTCAAAACAACTGAAAGGGAGGGTATCCTCCCAAACTCCTACTATGAAACCAGCATCAACTTAATTCCTAAACCACAAAAAGAAACAACAGACTCATTTCCCTGATGAACATAGATGCAAAAATGCTCAACAAAATACTAACCAATCAGATGCAACAATACATCAGAAATATCATTCACCCATACCAAGTGGGATTAATCCCTTGTATGCAGGGATGGTTCAACATCCGAAAATCAATAAATGTGATACATCATATTAACAAACTGAAGAACAAAAGCCATGTGATTCTCTCAATAGATGTAGAGAAAGCATTTGATAAAATCCAACATCCTTTAATGATGAAAATCTTAAACAATGTGGGTATAGGAGGATCATTCCCCAACATAATTAATGCAATTTATGACAAAACCACAGCTGGCATCTTACTGAATGGGGAAAAATTGGAGACATTCTCACTAAGATCTAGAACCAGACACTCTCACCATTACTATTCAATACAGTCCTGGAAGTTTTTGCCGAAGACATTAAGCAAGAAAAAGAAATCAAAGAGATACAAACTGGGAAGGAGGAAATCAAACTATCCCTATTTGCAGTTGACCTGATTATATATATAGGGGATCCAAAAGACTCCACCAAGAGACTGTTGGAACTCATAAAAGAGTTTGGTAAAGTAGCAAGATATAAAATTAACAAACAAAAATCAATAACCTTTGAATACACAGGCAATGTCAGCTCAGAAAGAATGTCTAAGATCAATCCCTTCCACCTTAGCTACCAAAAAATTAAATACCTTGTACTAAATTTAACCAAGGACATCAAAGATCTCTGTGATGAGAACAAAGCATTAAAGAAGAAAACAGAAGAAGACATTAAAAAGTGGAAAAATCTTCCATGTTCATGGATTGGAAGAATCAGTATCATCAAAATGTCCATACTACCAAAAACAGTTTATAAATTCAATGCTATCCCAATAAAAATACCAACAACATCCTTCTCAGATCTAGTAAAAATGAGGCTAAAATTCATATGCAAACACTAGAGACCCCGAATAGCTAAAGCAATCATAAGCAGCAATAACAGTACAAGACCAGATCTCAAGAAATATGACAGGGCAATTATAATTCAGACATCCTGGTACTGGCACAAAAACAGAAATGTAGGCCAATGGCACAGAATAGAAATTCTACAAATCGATCCACGCATCTACAACCTACTTATCTTTGGCAAAGGAATAAAAATCAATCCCTTGAGCAGACAGTCTCTTCAACAAATGGTGCTGGGAAAACTGGATCTTCACATGCCGAACTATTAAACCAGATCCCTGTCTTACATCTTATACAAAAAAAAAAAAAACACTCAAAATGGATCAGAGACCTAAATCTAAGACAGGATATCATCAAGTTACTAGAAAATAAAAGAATAACCCTACAAGACATTGGCATAGGCAAAACCTCTTGGAAAAGACTCCGGAGCACAGGCAATCAAAGCAAATGGGATTTATCACACTGAGAAGCTTCTGCACTACAAAAGAGACACAGAGCAAACTTAAGAGGCAACTCAGAATGGGAGAAAATATTTGCAAACTATTCAACAGATAAAGGATTAATTTCCAGAATCTATAAAGATCTCAAGAACCTCAACAACAGTGAAACAAACAATTCAGTTACAAATGGGCAAAGGACCTGAACAGACATTTTTCAAGACAGCAAATTCAAATGGCCAACAGACACATGAAAAAATGCTCAATATCACTAACCATCAGGGGAATGCAAATCAAAACCACAATGAAGTTTCACCTCACCACCATTAGAATGGCTCTTATACAAAAATCAACAAACAACAAATGCTGGCAAGGACGTGGAAAAAAGAGAACCCTAATCCACTGTTGGTGGAAATGTAAACTGGTGAAGCCACTGTGGAAGACAATATACAAATATCTTGGAAAGCTGTATATAGACTAGCCATATGACTCAGTCATCCCACTCCTGGGAACTTACCCAAAAGAAATGAAATCAGCATATGTAATAGTGATCTGTACCCCCATATTCATTGCAGCTGAATTTACAAGAGCAAACATATGGACTCAACCCAGATGTCCATCAACTGAAGACTGGAGAAAGAAATTATGGCTTATGTACACTATGGAATACTTAACAGTTATACAAAAATTGAAATCATGTCATTTGAAAATAATGGATGCAACTGGAAATCATTATACTTAGTGAAAAAGCCAATCACAAAAAGACAAATAGAATACATTCTTTGATCTTTGATAACTAATAGAGTATCTAAAAGTTAATTTATAGTAGCACAACTGACACCTTGAGATGTAATGATTTTGAACAGCCCTTGTCTTGATTACTGAGGAACAGTATTTCTTTTTATTTGTTTGCTCTTCTGCTTTCTTCATACTATTCCGTGAACTCTGTACTTAGTGTAGGGTTCATCTTATGAGTATAAAATTAACTGCAAATAGATCTTTGTAAAACATAAGAATGGAAATGGGAGAGAGAGGAGGAGGAAGGGTGGGAGTATGGCAGGAGGGGAGTAGGCTGGGAAGAATCACTGTGTTCCCAAATTTGTATATATGAAATGCAAGAAGTTTATATTCCTTAACTAAATTTTTTTTTTAAATAACACACACATCCATCAGCAAAGAGGATAAAGGCTCCAGATAGAGGCCCCTAGAAATGGGGTCAACTGACCTTTTCCAAAGGGGCAAAGGCAATGGGATGGAGAAAGAACGTCTTTTCAACAAATAATGATCACACCATTGCAACAACAATTGGTAAAAAAATGAACAAAGCTACAACCATTTTACCCTCTACTCCATTTTATCCCATTCAACTTTATATCCATTTTATACCACTGTATACAAACGTCTCTCTTTGTATAAAGAAAAATGACAGATGTTTTTTACTAATAGTAGCTGACTTTCAGAACAACTTTGTAAGTTATGGATATTTTACAGGCAAAAGCACAGAAGTTGATTTTGTCTGGAAGGACTTACAAGTCTCCATGGAGCAACTCCATTCATGACAGCAAATCCCACTATCTCCTGCTAAAACCATTTCCTACTGTTCTACAGCTCCCAAAGTAGCTGAATTCAAACACCACAAAATGCACGCCGATATGCACTAGCTTCCTCTATGCTCAGTCACACATATACACCACTACAATCTCCACACAAATTCCAGAGCCCTGACGATTCTCCATCCCACCACAATCCTGCACCCACTTCAAAGAACTTGGACATCTGAGCAAAATGTGTACAACATGTGAAGCCACTAGAAAGCACATGAAATAAAAAAACACCATCTTGCATATCACCCAAACACCCTCAAAATCCAGTCTTCATGCTCAACCCACTCAACTACACCACATCGTCAGAGTTTTGATGCTCGGTGTCCTGTCCACAATGTAGTCTCCAAAAACACATAGCTGTTTCTCCAGACCCAATGATGAACCCGATCCAATTCCTAATGAACTCCCCAAACACAAAGGTGAACAGAATACATATATACATAATGTAATCTCACGAATCTACACAAGCAGTCTTTCCCTATGCCATAACTGCACACACACCAACCATACAAAATATTTTCCTAATACTCTACTCCTGAACACAATCACCATTCACCAATGGCCTCAGCACACATAGGCCTAACTTACCTCTTCATGTCTTCATCATGCACATGGGCTAAGTGAGAACTGGTGTTACAGGGGCCAGGTGTGGTATTTGTACCAAGATCCTCTTATGCTTCTTGTTCTTCTTGACAGCATTTCTTCAATGATCTGAAAGCAAACAAGAATGTTTGCTTGGCTGGTGCCATGGCTCAATAAGCTAATCCTCTGCCTGCGGCACCGGCACAGTGGGTTCTACTCCTGGTTGGGGCGCCAGATTCTGTCCCAGTTGCTCCTCTTCCAGTCCAGCTCTCTGCTGTGGCCTGGGAATGCAGTGGAGGATGGCCCAAGTGCTTGGGCCCTGCGCCTGCATGGGAGACCAGGAGAAGCACCTGGCTCCTGGCTTCGGAACAGCGCGGTGCGCTGGCTGCAGCACGCTGGCCACAGCAGCCAGCTGTGGGTGAACCAAAGGAAAAGGAAGATATTTCTCTCTGTCTCTCTCTCTCTCTCACTGTCCACTCTGCCGTCAAAAAAAAAAAAAGAATGTTTACTCTTACTGCTTTTGTTCACAATAGGACTGGGCAGTGGCTGGCACTGTGGCACAGTGTGTAGAGCCGCCACCTGCAGAGCCAGCATCCTATGTGGGCACTGGTTCAAATCCTGGCTGCTCCACTTCCAATCCAGCTCTCTGCTATGGCCTGGGAAAGCAGTAGAAGATGGCACAAGTCCTTGGGCCCCTGCACCCATGTGCAGACCCAGAAAGAGCCCCTGGCTCCTGGCTTCGGGTAGGCTCACCTCTGGCTGCTGCAGCCATCTGCAGAGTGAACCAGCATGTGGAAGATTCTCTCTCTCTCGATCTCCCTCTCTCCTTCCCTCCCTATTCCTCTACCTCTACCTCTGCCTCTCTGCAGCTCTGTTTTTTAAATAAATAAATAAATCTTAAAAAAATCCCACAGTACTGGGCAAGAAAAAAATTAAAGGCATACAATTAAGCAAGGAGGAAAAACTGATCCTTGCCTGCATATAACATTACAGAAAAAACTAAAGACTCCATCAAGAGACTTAGATTTGATAAGCAAATCCGATAACGTTTTAAAAACAAAAGGAACAGCAATTAGTAACAATTTATGCACTAATCACAAAGTTAATGAAAAAGAAACAGTAAGAGCAACACCATTCACAGTAGGTACAAAAAAAGGAAGACACTTGGAATAAATTTAACCTAGGGTATAAAATTCCCATCAAGCTACCAATCACATCTTTCCTTAGAATTTAGGAAAACTATCCCAACGTTCAAATGGAAGCACAAATGAGCTCAACATAAAAGCATTTTCAAAAAATGCAAAAGCTGGGGTCTTCCCACTACCAGGGTTCAAAACATGTTATAGAGCTATTTTAACCACTACAGTAAGGTACTGGCATGAAAACAGTCATAAAAAAGAATGGAGCAGGCCGGCGCCGTGGCTCAATAGGCTAATCCTCCACCTTGCGGCGCCGGCACACCGGGTTCTAGTCCCGGTTGGGGCGCCGGATTCTGTCCCGGTTGCCCCTCTTCCAGGCCAGCTCTCTGCTATGGCCAGGGAGTGCAGTGGAGGATGGCCCAGGTGCTTGGGCCCTGCACCCCATGGGAGACCAGGAAAAGCACCTGGCTCCTGGCTCCTGCCAGGATCAGCGCGGTGCGCCGGCTGCAGCGGCGGCCATTGGAGGGTGAACCAGCGGCAAAGGAAGACCTTTCTCTCTCTGTCTCTCTCTCACTGTCCACTCTGCCTGTCAAAAAAAAAAAAAAAAAAAAAAAAAAAAAAAAAAAAAAAAAAAAAAAAAAAGAATGGAGCAGACTGGGTTTGCCACAGAGTAATCCACACATCTACAGCCAACTGATAGTTGACAGAGATTCCATAAACATGCCCTGGAGGAAAGACAGTCTCTTCAATAAATGCTGCACAAGACTTTCCATGGATGCCTCCACTTATACTGTACATAAAATAACTCAACATGCATCACAGATCTAAATGTAAGACCTAAAACTACCAGGAAGCAGCACAGGAGACACCTTTCATGACACTGGCATAGGAAATGATTTTTTAGATAATATCCTAGAAGCACAGGCAACAAAAGCAAACATGACAGATGTGATTATATAAACCAAAGAAATTTCTGAGCACCAAAATAAAAAGGCAGCCAAACGAAGAGACAACTGTTAGAATGGGATTAATATATTCATAAAGTATGTCCCTGAAAGAGGAAGAAAATTGAGGATATGCAAGTAATTTTTAAAACTCAAAAACAACAACCCATTTAAGAAATAGTCAGCAGTCACAACAGACATTTCTCAGAAGAAGAAATTCAAATAACCAACCGACAATATGAAAAACAGTTTAGTTTCACTAACCATCAAGGGAATGAAAAGGAAAGTCACAATGAGGACTCATCCCATTCCGATTAGGATGTTTCTTGTCAAAAATACCACATTCTGAAAAGAATATGGAGAAAAGGAAACCCTTATACACTGTTGGTACAATATACATTAGAACAGCCACTACTGAGAACAGCATGAAGGCTGCTTAAAAATTATAACTACCTTATGATCCAGCTATCCCACTTCTCAGTGTATTTCTAAAGGGAATCAAATAATCACTTTCATTGCAGCACCATTCATAATAGCTAAGCTATGGAATTAACCCAGGTGTCCATCAGTGGAAGAATGGAGGGGAAAAATGTGATACACACACACACACACACACACACACCACACAGGTATACACAAAATACAGTATCGTTTACCCATGATAAAGAATGAAACACTCCCATTTGCAGCAAAATGATTGGAACTCAAGATCATCATGTTAAATGAAAACTAATATAATGTTAAATAAACCAGACATAGAAAGATCCCTATGACATTTCTTTGATAAAGTTTGATAAAGTTTAAAAAATTGCCCATGTGAACTCTGAACAGGGATTAGCACAATTTGGGAGCCATGGGCATAGGTTGAATAACAGATACCAAAACCCAGTCAGACAAAAGAAGTAAGTTGTAGTGCTCTGCAGTGCACTAGTACCTCTGAAGTTCAAGACAATCAATTATTTACTGTAGAAAGAGCCAGAGTAAAGGAGCTAGCAGGGTCCAAGTGCAAAGAAATAACATGAAATGGAAATGGTAGCTACCTGGTTTGATCAGTTTATGCTGTGCACATGTATTGACATATTAGACTGGACCCCATAAACACACACTAGCATTGCAAAATTTTTTTTAAATAAATAATTTAAGAAAAAAATAACAAATATTTAAGAAATAATTTTTTAAAAATCTGAAAAGTGTGGTATTCAATGAAGGAAGAAATGAAAATCATCCATAACTGCCCTCCAAAGTTAAAAACTGACAATAAAACTGTATATATGTGAATATACATGTCTATGTGTGCATGAAATGCTCCATAACAAAAGTAACCTACAAAATGAGTTAGAAACTATGGTGATAGTCACTAAACTTTTAAAATATCAACGTAGCCTATGGTGCGGTTTCACATGTGTGTAAAATAAAGACATGCAGGGCCGTTAAACACAAGAACTTCAGGAAAGCAGTACACTCAAATACAAAAAGGAGGGAAAGGAATTATGTCTTTAGCTGTACCTGTAATGTCCCCTTCCTTTACAAAATACTGTCTGAAACAGTTTGGCAAAAGGCTAATTCTGTTAAACGTAGGTGGTGAGTATATGGGTATCTTTATACTTGATTTATTTTATAATGGCTTTATTTTCCTACATTTTTAAAATACTTCATACTGAAAACTAAAATAGGAATAAAAACCATTCATTTAGCAGGTAGCTTCAGAACAATTAACAGGCAATAAGACAATATGTAAACATTACATTTTGCATTTTGTGACAATAAAACCTATCTTTATACTGAATTTTTAAATTTTTAACTATGTATTTTTATTTATTTAAAATGCACAGTGACTTGGGGCTGGTGTTCTGGCATAGCAGGTGAAGCTGATGCCTGCAACACTGGCATCCCATGTGTGTGCTGGTTCAAGACCCGGCTGCTCCACTTCTGCTCTAGCTCCTGAGAAAGCAGCAGAGGATGGCCCAAGTGCTTAGACCCCTGCTACATGGAAGATCAAGAAGAAGCTCCTGACTCCTGACTTTGGCCTGGCCCAGCCCCAGCCATTGCAACCATTTGGAGAGTCTCTTCCTCTCTCTGTGTAACTCTGACTTTCAAATAAATAGATAAATCTAAAAAAAAAAGACAGCATGACACAGAGAGAGAGCAACAAACATAGATCTTCCGCCCACTGGTTCATTCCCCAAATGCCCACCACAGCCAGTGTTGGGCCAGACCAAAAGCAGAAGCCTAGAATTCCATTCAGGTGTCTCTCATGGGTTTCAAGGACCCAAGTGCTTGAGCTGCCATCAGCCACCTACATAGGTGTATCAGCAGGAAACTAGAGGAGAAGTGACACAACCAGAGCTCAACCTGCACTCTAATATGGGATGCTTAACTTACCATGCCCACTGTGCAACCCCCCTCCCAATTTGACATTTTAAATGTTGAAAACACAAGAAAACACTTGGAGAACCTCATAGGCAGCATCTAGAAATACAACTAGCACAATGCTGATTCCCAAAAATACCCAAGAAAAATAGCAATTGAATGATGTGAAAGATACACTTAGACATGTCTCTGATACCCTCCAAGATCCTTGCAAATCACTGTCAACACCCTCTGTGCCAGGAAATCACCCTCTACTTCTTAAAAATTCCCCAGTACACTTTATAAACCATTTTGACCTGTTCTGCAGCAAGTGACTCATTTGCAGACAAGCGATACCATCATTATTCAGATCTAAATCATACAAAGCACCCATACAAACCTTAGAAAAAGGAAATCTGGACCAAGCATGGCCCTCAGGTCCTATTACCTGCAGCCTGCACCCTCATCTCTTCAGTGTCCCCAACTCCACTTCTCTTCAGTCCACTCTCAGCTCAGGAGCAAAAATTCTGTTTCGGATATTTTATGTGTGTCCTCTCGGGAAGAAAAAAAATAGCATTACATCTACTCAAATCTCAAAATTTGAAAGGTTTTTCCAGCTACATTTTAAAACTATTTATATATTTATTCTTGTTTTTATTTGAAAGAGAACAAATAGAAAGTGCTTTGTTATCATTTATGGTCTAAAATAGATGTTCTAAATGACTGTTTTTTTCATTCTCCAGGATTCATACACTACCACGTGTCATTATTATGTCATCTATACAAGACAGGACTGCCATATTCAGCCTGGGGAGCTAACTGGGGTCTCAGCAACTTCCAGGCGTGGAGAAGGGAAGCCACACTATTCCCCTACCATCCCCCACTGCTACAGAGCTCCAGAGTCTGCAAAAAAGAGTTCACAGTGGGCCTCTGTAACACTCCTACCAGAATCAGTCAGCACAACTTGTAGGGCAAAGCAAAGATTCTCTACATCCTGCAATGGTGATAGTTTGTGGCATTACTCCAGAGTTACGCTCACACACTGTATGAGCCAGAGCGATGCCCTTTCATTTCTGGGGGTTAGCACCAACATCAGCTCATTTAAAAAAAATACCCCCACCCTGGGAGATCTGTACCCTGCAACACCAGGACTGCAACAATTAGTTCTAAATTTCTCAATCCCACTGAAGTCTACCCAGTGCAATTACTGAAGAAACTGCTTGCATTCCACCTGTCTGGACTCATACCCACCAGAATAAAATCTGTACACCTTGTAGTCACATGTAGGACTGGAACAGGATCCCAGCACTGCAGGCACAGAATTACCGAATTTACATGCTAAGCCACAGCGCCAGCCCCTTCACTTCCATTTTTTTTTTTTTTTGACAGGCAGAGTGGACAGTGTGAGAGAGAAACAGAGAAAGAAAGATGTTCCAGGCTGGTGCCACGGCTCAATAGGCTAATCCTCCGCCTTGCTGCGCCGGCACACCGGTTCTAGTCCTGGTCAGGGCGCTGGATTCTGTCCCGGTTGCCCCTCTTCCAGTCCAGCTCTCTGCTGTGCCAGGGAGTGCAGTGGAGGATGGCCCAAGTGCTTGGGCCCTGCACCCCATGGGAGACCAGGAGAAGTACCTGGCTCCTGCCATCGGATCAGCATGGTACACCAGCCTCAGAGCACCTTTTTCCATTGGTTCACCCTCCAATGGCCACTGCGGCCAGCGCGCTGCGGCTGGCACACCACGCCGAATCGAAGCCAGGAGCCAGGTGCTTCTCCTGGTCTCCCATGCAGGTGAAGGGCCCAAGGACTTGGGCCATCCTCCTCTGCACTCCTGGGCAACAGCAGAGAGCTGGACTGGAAGAGGAGCAACCGGGACAGAATCTGGTGCCCTGACCGGGACTAGAACCTGGTGTGCCGGCACCACAGGTGGAGGATTAGCCTATTGAGCCACGGCGCCAGCATCACTTCCATTTTTAATACCATTACTGGAGTATTTGGCAATAAAGACATTTGTATCCCACATTCAGAGTACCTGGGGTTCAACATACAGATCTGGCTCCTAACTCCAGCTTCCTTCTAATGCAGACTTTGAGAGCAGCAACGGCTTGGGTAGTTGGGTTCTTGCCACCCATATGGCAAAGCTGGATTGAGTTCTTGACTTCTGGTTTGACTGGCCCCATCTCAGCCATTGCAGGTATTTGGGAAATAATCCAGTACATAAGAGCTCTCTCTCAAATAATCATTTCAAATTTTAAAAATATGAAAATCATTACGATATGCCAAGCCATGTGCTAGGTACTGGGAATAAGATAGAGACCTCTCTTGGAGTTTCCATAGTAGAAGCTATGTCAGACAGTGCATAATAAAATAGATTATGAAAAGGGCTCTGAAGGAAGTCAGCTGGGTTCTGGTCACAGCAGTATGCTTTGCGGACATTAACATCTTACGTATCTTCTCTATGGGCCACACAGGGTAAAACCATGAAAAAGTGCCATTGTTACTTCTAGGCTAGCAGCTGTACTGAGCCAGGGTAGAATGGAGGAAGTTTTCCTATGCCAATGTAAACTGCTATTGATTTCTGTTCTAATCATCACACCCACACTGAATTGCCCATGTCTCTACAGAAATCTTCTAAGAACTGATTTCATTGTAGCCCCTACCTAACAGAACTGTCAAATATGAAAACAAGGATACTGAGACTTTAGAGGAAATGGCCTCATTCCATAATAAATAAGCATAATAGGGCCAGTTAGGGCCCTGATGGGAGGAAAGACAGCTCTTGGATTTGAACTTGGAGGAGGAAACTTCAAGCTAGCAACCAGAACCAGATAACTCTGAAGACCCCCCCCCAAAAAAAACCAGCCTGTTACTTCCTTGGGAAAGTCCGCCTCCCCAGCCCCACCCCACACTAGTGGGCTGCTGGGGTTCTGGAGCCACCTGGGTCTGTGACCCAGTGGCTGTAGAAAAAGGCTGCCCTGGCTCAAAGCAGAAGAGCCCTGGAGGCGGAGCCTAATAAAGAATGTGTAAATAAAGGTCAGGTGTCATAAAGGGTGGGGCGGGGTGCACAGTTGCTAAGGCATGCCCTCTAAGGGGCTGCCATAATTCATTAGCTCATGCTCAGGGCATGCTGTGTGTGCCCTAGCAGCCTGAGTTACTGTATCCTGAAAATTCATTAGCTCATGCTCAGGGCATACTGCGTGTGCCCCAGCAGCCTGAGTCACTGTATCTTGAAAACCCCGTCAATGACCCCTTTGTGCTTGTGGGTCCCATGGCTCCTCTTCAACTGGCAGCCTTTGTGGCTGCCAGTCCAGGCGACTCAGCCTCTGGAGTGGGCCCAGGACCTGGTCCAGCTGACCTCCAGCCTCCCTTGGCTCTCTGAGCCCTGGTCTTCCCACTCCCCGAACTTCCCACCTGAATCGCCTGACGCACTCACACCCCCGGCAGACCCCGGCGGCTTTGATTACCTGGGGTCTTCTGCTCTCTCCCAGATGCTGGCCTCGCCTCGAGAGTCCACAGTGAGTTTGCTTCCTTTTCTGGACATGGATTCAGCTCAAGGGGTGCCCCCAGAGCCAGAACAGCTTGCTTTTCCAAAGCAGTATTTCAATAGGCTGACTCGACAACAAAGGCTACCAGAGGCCATTCCCGTGCTAGACGGGGATCAGGTTCAGCCCCTGGCTCTGCCTCCTCGACTGGAAGGAAAGATTCACCAGTCATTGGAAGCATTCGTTCTGCCGCTAGACAGTCAGGATTCACAAGGAAACAAGTTGATTGTTTCACCCCTGACCCCCAAGAAAGATCTAGCTCGGCATCGACGGCTTCCTAAGGTTGGTGTTGGAACTCCAGACAAAGCGGCCAAGCTTCAGGGTCAAAATCAAGTGTTGCCGGCTGACTATGGGGTCTATCCTGGTGGTTTTCCTACGGAATCCCAGGAGAACCCAGGAGAACCTGCACAGCCCTCTGAGCAGGCTGAACCATCTCAATTCCTGATGGAGGGCCAGACTCAAAATCCAGAGACTCAGGAGCCCATCCAATCCTCCTCCGCACAGCAAGAAGGACAAGCTCCGCCTCCACAGGCCGTTGAACCAGATGAACCTTCTTCACCCCAGCAAGAGGGCCCAGGTGCAGACCTGCAGCAGCCCGAGGAAGAAGCATCTCCATTGCAGCAGGAGGCCCCCACTCAGAATCCATTTGCTACTGCAGAAGTAGTAGGTCAGGCATCAGTGTATCACAGTCTTAACACTCCATCCTCACCTCAGATTGTAGCTCTCCAAGCAAACTTCCCCAGCGTCACACTGAAACCTGCAGACACGGAGCTGACAGAAGCCTCAGGGGCAGGTGAGGAAGTTCAGTCTACTCCAAGCACGGAGCAGGCTAAGCTCAGCCTCTGGGGCATCCTGAGGGAGTGGGACTCCCCTCAGCCCAACAAGAGGCCCCAGTGCAGACTCCAGAATTCCCTGGGAAGGTGGAATCTTGGACTCAAGAGGGTCTAGCTCAGACCTCAGATCTCCCTGAGGAGACTGGACCTTTCTCTACCCAAAACGATGCCACAGCTCAGCCCTCAGAGTATGCTGAGGAAGTCAGCCCATCTGTAGGCCAGCAGGGGGCCCCAGCTCAGCCTTCCGGCCTGCCTGTGAACACTGAATATTCCTCCAGCAATCAGGAGCAGCCTGCTCAGCCTTCTGAGTCTCCAGAGATCGAACCTTCTAGAAGCCAACTGGAAGCCCCGGAGAAGCCTTCGGCACTCCCTGTGGAAGTCAAATCTCCAGTACAGCAAGATCCCCGAGCTCAAGCGCTAGAATCTCCTGAAGAGAATATCATAGCTCAGACTCCACAGATTCAGAAGGGGACGGACTGGTCTCCAGATCAGAATCAAGTTCACCGTTATAACCTGCCCAACGTGACCATCAAGCCTGCAGATGTGGCGCTGACCATAACTCCGGAGCCCACCATGGAGCGGGACTCTTCTCCAGCGCAGCAGGAGGGCTCTGCTCAGACTCCGGGCCCTTCTGTGGAGACAGAACCCTATATTAGTGATCAGGAGCAGCCCACTCAGTATGTTGAGTCTTCTGTAGAGAACAAACCCTCTCCAGCCCAGCAGGAGACCCCATATCAAACTCTGGGCCCTTCCCTGGAGACAGAAGCTTCTCCAGCCCAGCAGGAACCCCCAGAGCCGACTCCGGTCCCTTCTGCAGAGACGGAACCTTCCCCATTCCAGCAGGCACCCAGAGCTCACACTGCACGCCCTTCCGTGGAGGCAGAACCTTCTCCCCGTGAACAGGAGCAGATAGCTCAGTATGCGGAGGCTCTGGTGGAGACCCAGCCTCCTCCAGGCCCTCCCGTGGAGACAGAGCCTTCTCTCAGAGAACAGCAGCAGATTGCTCAGTACGCGGAGGCCCTGGTGGAGACTCAAGCTCCTCCAGGCCAGCTGGAGGCCCTAGCTCTGACTCCAGTCCCTCCTATGGAGACCGAACCTTATATCAGTGAGCAGGAGCAACCAAGGCGGCCCTCTGAGTCTTCTGAGGAGGTTGAATCTTCTGGAAAGAAGACAGAAGTCCCAGCCCAGCCTCCAAGTCATCACACAGTGACCATTTTACCTCCCGGTCACCATCAAGTTCAGCAGTACGACTTGCCCAATGTGACTACTAAACCTCCAGACCTGCAGCTGACCCTAACACCAAAACCTGAAGCAGAAGTGGAAACATTTCCAGTCAGCCATGAGGTCACAACAACGCAGGCCTCAGTCGCAGCTCTGCCTCCAACACCTCTTGAAGAGGTCGAACCACTGCCAATTCAATCTCCAGAAGTTATGCAGGATGAGAAACCCTCTACGACCCAGCAGGAGGAAACAGCTGAAATTTTACAGACCCCCGAAGAGGCTGCACCTTCTCCAATCCATCAGGAAGCCCAAGCCCATGCCTCAGTGTTCCCTACGGAGCCTGAGCCTTTGAAAGACCAGGAGGCAGACACAGCTCAGCAGCCAAAGCCCCCGGAAGAGGATGAGCACTCCCCACTTCCAGGGGTCCCAGCTCAGCCTGAAGAACTGAAGGAACCTTCACCAAGCCAGCAGGGGATTTCTGTTCCACCTCTAGAGCGCCCCGTGAGTGCTTACCAATTACCACTCCAACAGGGAAACACAAACCAGCCTTCAGATATCTTCCCAGAGATGAGTGATGCTACCCCAATGAATATGACATTTTCACCTCATATTCCAGAAGAAATACTCAGAACTCAGCATTTAAGGTTGTCTAAAACCAAACCAAAACATGTGGATATTGACCTTACCAGAACCCTAAAGCCCACTCCAGAGGTTTATCCTTACCCCAGTCAACAGGAAGGACCTGCCCAGCCTACAGTTCCCACCAAGCAAGTTGAATTTTCTCCAACCCAGCTTGGGCCTCCTCTTGCCAAGCCTCCGGCACTGCCTGAAAAGATGGAACTTTCTCCAGCTGAGCCTCTAGAGCCCCTCAAGGAGGCAGAACAAGCTCCAGTGCAAAATGTAGCCCCAGCCAAGCCACAAGACTTCCCTAACACTCAATCGTCTGCAACCCAGCAGGAGCTTCAAACTCAGCAACCAAACCTGACCAAAGTCACAGGTCAACCTTTGGATGTGGAACTCACCATAACTACACAACCTGGAATGGAAGGTGGACTTTCTCCAATCATGCAGGAGGCCCCAGTTCAGCTTCCAGGGCCATCTAAGGGGGGTATAGCTCAACCCCCAGGATATCAGGGGATGACAGTTCCAACACCAGCTCAGGATCAAGCTCCGTTTCCAAAATCACCCCGCATCACATTTCAACCTTTTGATCTGGCACTTACAATAACTCCACAGCCCATTACAGAGGCTGAACTTGCCACAAATGTGCAGGAGACTCCACCTAAAGAATCTGTAGCTCAGCCACCAGTGCATCATGAGGGTCAAAATCAACCTCCACTATCACCCAGTGTCACAAATCAACCTTTAGACCTGGCACTTACCATTACTACAGAACCTACTACAGAGGCTGAGCATCCTACAGACCTGAGCAAGACTACAGCTCCATCTCCAAACCTGACTCCAGTCACAACTCAACATCTGGACCTGGGACTCACCATAACTCCAGAAACCAGCAGTATGGTGACTGAACCCTCTACAGACATGCAGGAGACCTCCAGTCAACCTCCCACGGAGGGTGTAACCCAATCTCCAATACATCAAGAGGTGACAGTTCCAACACTGGGTCATAATCAAGCTCAATATCCAACATTGCCTCACATCACAGTTCAGCCTTTGGACACAGTGCTTACCATAAATGCAAAGCGTACCAGGAAGGCTGAACATTCTACAGCCCTGAAGAAGACTAAAGTACCTCCCGTGCTCCATGAGGAGGTACTTTCACAACCAGACCAGGTTCAGGCTCAGCATCCAACCCTGACAGAAGTCACAGTTCAACCTTTTGATGTAGAACTTACCCTAACTCCAGAATCCGTTGTGGAGGGTGAACCACTCCCAACCATGCAGGAGACTTCAGGGCAGCCTCCAGGGCCACATAATGAAGTGGTCTATCAGCCTCCAGTTTATTATGAGATGGTAGTTCCAAAACCAAGTCAAGATCAAACTCCGCATCCAATGTCACCCAGTGGCACAGCTGAACCTTCGAAGTTAGAGTCAACCATAACTCAGGTACCCACTACACAGGATGAACATTCTACAGCCTTCAAGTCTATATCTCCTCCTCCTTATCCAATGTACCCTGAGGTGACATTTTCACCTCCAGTCCAGATTCAGACTCAGTATACAAACCTGCCTCAAGTCACAGTCAAGCCTCTGGACCTGGAAATTACCCAAACTCCACAACGTACTACAGAGGCTACACCTTCTACTACCATGCAAATGACCCTAACTCAGTCTACAGAGCCACTAAAGGAGCTCGTAACTCAGTCCCCAGGGGACAATGAGATGACAGTTCCAACAGCAGGTCAGCATCAAGCTCAGCACCCAACATCACCCAGTGTCATAGCTCAGCCTTCCAAGATGGAGCTAACCATAACTCTGGTACCCACTGCAAAAGCTGGCCATTCTCCATCCCTGAAGAAGACTACAGATCTACATCCAGGCCAGGTTCAGACTCAGCACTCAACCCTAACTGAAGTCACAGATCAACCCCTGAATGTGGCTGCCACCATAAATGTCTGTGAGCTCTGCACTTGCAAAGATGAGACACTTTCATGCACTGGCCTCAGCCCAGTGCAGAAGCTTCACAGAGTTCCTGTACCAGAGCCCAACAGCTACAATGGCACCTTCAGCATATTGTAAGAATCTCCCTTCCTCATGGTTCCCTACAGCCTGCCTGTCTCAGCAGCTTTTCCCCAAGATCTTCTGAGCCCTCCTCAAGTCCCCACCTTATGTTGACTCTCTGTGTGTGTGTTTTTTTCTGGACAGGCAGAATTAGACAGTGAGAGAGAGAGAGACAGAGAGAAAGGTCTTCCTTTTTCCATTGGTTCACCCCCAAGTGGCCACTTTGCTTGTGAGCTTTCTTATCCTCCTTCTCTTCTTGGACTTGTGTCCCTTCTACAGTCTCATGTGATTGCCCTTACTCCTTTTCCTGATTCTTTATTCATTGACATTCACCATACTATTACCTCATTGCTTTACTCCCATTCTTAAACACAGCCCTCATCCCGACTTATTAGAGATGATACAACAGGTTTAAGGATAGATTCTGGAGCCAGGTTGCCTGGCTTTGAACACAGGTCTCCCAGGGATTAGCTTTGTGACTTTGGACAAGTTATTTAGCTTGGATTCAATATCCTCATCTGTAAAGCTGGCTTAAAGAATGGTGCGATGGATTGTAACAGAAAATAAAAATGCGTGACTCCACAGTCTTTCCCTGGATGACAGCGAGAATGGTGGTGGTCTATAAGGCAGAAGCACAGCAGTCAGAAAGAAGAGCCCGTTAGTGGGAGATGTGTTCAGTGTTAGGCACTTTTTATTGATGAGCATAAAGTAACCCGAGAGGACATATCCACCAGGAAGGTGAGCATACAGGTATCTGTTTTATTGCTGCTCCTGCTTCCAGGAAAATGTGTACCTAAAACAAATAGGTTCATTGTTGCTGAGGAGTGAGGACAGAGTTAAAGCTAAGCACTCACAGCAATTCAAAGTTGAAGCTAAATATAAGTCATTTAACAGCTTCTTGTAAACAAGTATCGATTATGAGCACCTTTCCACTTTTTAAAAAGTGCACAGAATGTAGGATAAAATGTGAAAGTATGATCCCCCACACACCCTCATCATCCCCTGGTCCTCACTCTATCACCTGTAACTCAGGCTGTGTGTCTTTCCTTCCAACCTCCTCTCACTTTTTTTCCTATGGAGGTAATGCTTGGCTCCTGGCTCAGTGATCGGCACTTTTACCCTATGCTGTATTCCAAAAGGCTTTCCACATCAGCACCTTAGTCCCTCTGATTTTAAATTGTCTGTATCCATTCAGTACTTGGAAAGATTTCAGCAGAGGGCGCTTGGCCAAAGCACTGGTATTACCTGCATAGGTTTTCATTATTCTTATTGGTGACAATATATTTTGCCCATTTTTTTCTTGAATAATTTATCCTTTTCTCACTGATTTGTAGAAGTCAGTGTAGACACCTGAGTTATTTTGGTGAAAATACTTAATTTTCAAAGTGATTGACTGTCTTTACTGTCAAAGAGACTGGACAGAGACGAAGTTAAGCTTCTGAGAGGATGCTTCATTGTTTATGTCAGTGGCCCCTCATTATTTATTGAGTGAGCAAACTGGGAAGCAGAGAGCTATGGAACATAAAAGCATTGGTATTTATTAGAAAGCTGATAATATTTCTGTATTTCAATACTCCCCCATGAGGGTGCCATGATTTTTTTCCTCGTTCTGTTCATTCTTTTCCAACCCATTCAAGGATGTGAACTGTGTTCCTTTACAGAAATTTCCAAGGAAACTCGATTTCTTTCATTGATGAAAATGTATGGAAAGCATACCGCTGGGCTGAGACACTGTGAGTACACACTCCCAAACATGAATACACAAAACTAACTGCATTGTAAGAGCTTTCTTGTTCTACTATTTTGAGGTCAGTATGTCAGAAAAAGTATTCCCCTCTCCATGTCACAATCAACATCTGTTGATTATAATTCAATGGTTGTTTTAACAAGGCACAGAATTTGAAATAAGAAACTACTTCTATTTATTTGCATTTTATCAGTAATACCATTACATTCTTAGTAGATAAAAAGTGATAGGGATAGTGAAGACCTTCATTATGTCCTAACTCCCTACCTATGAGGTAATAATTACTGCTCTGAGTTTGGCATATATCCTTCCAAAAAATTACCTACAAACATATTTACATAGAGCATAATAGCTGTGTTGTGTGGTTTCTTTCTTTTTTTAACCTAAATAGTAACATCCTGCAACTTGGTTCTTTCACTTCATGGTTTCTCCTGGATTTCTTTCCCTCTTAGTACTCAGTCAGTTACCCTATTCATTTAACTCCTGCATGATATTCTATAGTATGGATGGCCATTTCACAGTTTACTTAATAATCCCTCTATTGATGGATTTTCGATTATGTCCACTTATGTATTGCGGCAAGGAAAATCCTTGTGCACACTTGTGAACATGGACAAGCATTTTGCAAAATAGAAGTCTAGAAAGAAAATGGGGCAGCTAGCACTGTGACATAGCGGAAAAGCCTCCGCCGGCCATGCCAGCATCCCATATGGGCGCTGGTTTGAGTCCTGGCTGCTCCACTTCTGATCCAGATCTCTGATATGGCCTGGGAAAGCAGTGGAAGATGGCCCAAGTGCTTGGGCCCCTGCACCCATGTGGGAGACCTTGAAGAAGCTCCTGGCTCCTGGCTTCGGATCAGCACAGCTCCGGCCATTGTGGCCAACTGGGGAGTGAGCCAGTGGATTGAAGACCCCTCTCTCTCTCTCTGCCTCTCCTTCTCTCTGTGTGTAACTTGACTTTCAAATAAATAAATAAATCTCAAAAAAAAGAATGAAAATGGATGAAGACTACGGAAATAGGAAATTTTAATTGCCTTCAGAAAAGCTGTGCACACATACTTACACTCCAGCTAACAGAATATAAGAACATTCATTTCCCTTCATCCTTTTTAAAAAGATGTATTTGTTTACTTGAACTATGGGAGTGGGGGGAGGGGGAGATAGAGCGAGAGCAAATGAGAGAGTGAGAGAAAGAGAGAATCTTCCATCCACTGCTTTATTCCCCAAATGCCCAAAACAGCCATGGCTGGGCCAGGCCAAAGCTAAGATCTAATACTTGATTCTGGGTCTCCCACAGGGATGACGAGGAATCAAGCACTTGGGCCATCATCTGCTGCCTCCTAGGTGCACTAGCAGGCATCTGGCTCAGAAGCAGAGGGCCCAAGACTTTAACCAGGCTCTCCAATATGGAATTTACGCTTCTCAAGTGACGGCTTAGCCTGCTATGCCCCAACACTGACTCTTCCCTTCACCTTTTCACCTCGGGATGCTCTTTGTCTTTTTGCTAATGTGACTGGCAAATAAAAGGGTTCCCAGCTGAATCTGGATTTCTCTGATTACTCATAAATTTAAATGTCTTTATATACTTATTGAATATCTATGTTTCGTTGAGGTTTTGTCCACTGTCCATTTGTTGAATTATCTTTTCCTTACTGATTTTTGAAAGGAATCAGTTTAGACTCCCAATTTTGGGGGAAAATACTTAACATTCAAAGTAATTAACTAAAAATAAAAATCTATCATGTCACCTAGGCCAGTGAACTAGAAATTTTGAAGTGCTGAGTGTAACATAATAAAAAAAAGGAATTAATTGACATTTTTCATGACAGTTTGCGTGTTATATCATTGGGACAACTTGTACAGACATCATAAATTATTTCTGAATACAAACAAGACATATAACAGACAAAGGAGAAGGGTTATGATCACTTTAAGATAAATTTTCCCAGGGCCTGTGCAGTGCTGCAGTAGTGCAGTGGGCTAAGCTGCTACTTGCGGCGCCGGTATCCTGTACGGGCACCAGTTCTAGTCCCAGCTGCTCCACTTTAAATCCAACTCTCTGCTATGGCCTGAGAATGCAGTAGAGGATGGCCCAAGCACTTAGGTCTGTGCACCCATGTAGGAGACCCCAAAGAGGCTCATGATCCTGGCTCCTGGCTTCCAATTGGCCCAGCTACAGCCATTGCAGCCATTTGGGGAGTGAACCAGTGGAGAGAAGACCTTTCTGTCTCTCCTTCTCTCCATCTGTAATTATAACTCTGAAACAAATAAATAAAATCTTTTTTAAAAAAGATAAAAGTTTCCCCTTAGCCTACTATCTCATTTCTGATGGGAAAATGCTAGAATCAGGCAGTTGTGACTTTTAATTTATGATGTTTCTTAAATACAATACACACAGTTTGTATTTATTTTGGTTATGCTTCGTTTAAAGATGTCCCAAACTTGTAAGAAAAATCAAAGTCAGGGCTGGCACTGTGGCATAGCAGGTAAAGCCACCACCCACAGTGCCAGCATCCCATATGGGTGCCGGTTCGAGTCTCAGCTGCTCCACTTCCGATCCAGCTCTTTGCTATGGCCTGGGAAAGCAGTGGAAGATGGCCCAAGTCCTTGGGCCCCTGCACCCACATGGGAAGACCTGGAGGAAGCTCCTGGCTCCTCATTAGCACAGCTCCAGCCTTTGTGGCCAATTGGGGAGTGAACCAGTGGATGGAAGACCTTCCTCTCCCCTCTCCCCTCTCCCTTCTCCCCTCTCCTTCTCTCTGTGTGTAACTCTGACTTTCAAATAAATAAATAAATCTTTGGAAAAAGAAAAAATCAGAGTCATCTGACACAAAAGTAAATAACACTAGTTTCCTCTGAAGAGTGAAGACGGGAGTTGGAAAGGCTAAGGGATAAAGGGAAGGGGAAGAAAATTTAATTTTTCTTATTTGAGAGGCAAAGGCAGCATGCTATCATACACTGTTCACTCCCCAGATGCCTGTAGTGGTGAGACTGGGTCAGTCAAACTCAGGAACCTCAAACTCAGTCTTGTTCTCCTACATAGATGGCAGGGATTTAAATACTCAGCCATCATTACTGCCTCCCTGGTCAACCTTAACTTGTAGCCCCGGCATACCTCAAACATGGGGCTTCGGTAGTAGGGCTTGGGGAAAAAACAGAAGGAAATGGTAGTTCTGCCAATCTTGGTGCCTCCCAGTGTTAGGTTCTAACAGGGACATTGTGACCTACAGAGCAGACATTACATTTATGATTTGGTGGGAAGGACGGATAGGTGTATAGAGATGGACAAAAAAGGGAGAGTGGGAAAAATGGTTTAAATTAAAATACAACAGACATTGCCACCCTAGAAGTAAATTAGAATCTGGGTATTTAAACAGCACCATTACCAAAGTTTCCTCTACATACAGACTTAGTCCTATGAAGCAAACAGCTGCAGTTAGTTGTCATTTTGATTCAGAAGTACCTCTTTCATTTTCCAGAATCCTCAGTGAAAATGACTTGACTGAATTACATAAGGACTCATTTGAAGGCCTGCTATCCCTCCAACACTTGTAAGTCAGTTAATCATACTTATTTATGAGATTTTAGTTACATTATCTAGGAAACAAATATGGGTCCCAGCTGGATAATCTCTAAGGTTTCTTCTGGAAGTCTACACTGTAGGGTCTCATATCTCTAACATGGAATACCTATTATGTGCTTTGTGGTTTTTTTTTTTTTTTTGACAGGCAGAATGGACAGTGAGAGAGAGAGAGAGAGAGAGAAAGAGAGAAAGGTCTTCCTTTGCCATTGTTTCACCCTCCAATGGCCGCCGCGGCCAGCGTGCTGCAGCCGGCGCACTGCACTGATCCGATGGCAGGAGCCAGGTGCTTCTCCTGGTTTCCCATGGGGTGCAGGGCTCAAGTACCTGGGCCATCCTCCACTGCACTCCCTGGCCACAGCAGAGAGCTGGCCTGGAAGAGGGGCAACCAGGAAAGAATCCGGCACCCAGGCCGGGACTAGAACCCGGTGTGCCGGCGCCGCAAGGCGGAGGATTAGCCTAGTGAGCCACAGATTATATTTGTATTTAATTTACAAGCAATGGATGAAATTGGATCCACGGTCTGTCTTCATACAGGTCCTAAGTTAAGAATGAGTTTTATATTTATAAAGGACTGTATAGAGAAACAAAGAAACAAGAAAATGCAACAGAGACAATATGTGGCCCACCAAGTCTCAAACATTTATCATCTGGCCTTTACAAACAAGGTTTGAACAAGTTGGTTTAATACAACAAAGGGAAGAAAACATAAACCAACAACATTAATTTGAATGCTGTCAACTGAAAGTTGTTAGATGATCTAATCTTGAATAAGTTAACCTTTTAATGATTTCTTTTTTTTATCTTTTATTTAATGAATATAAATTTCCAAAGTACGACTCATGGGTTACAATTGCTTCCCCCCCCCATACCGTCCCTCCCACCCACAACCCTCCCCTTTCCCACTCCCTCTCCCCTTCCATTCACATCAAGATTCATTTTCGATTATCTTAATATACAGAAGATCAGCTTAGTATACATTAAGTAAGGATTTCAACAGTTTGCTCCCACACAGAAACATAAAGTGAAAAATAATAGATGATTTTTTTAAATGATGATGAAATCAGATCAGACCTATTGTCATGTTTAATCCCAGTGAGAGTCAAGTTGGGAATTGATAATTTCTTTCTTTTTTTTTTTTTTTACAGAAGATCAGTTTAGTGTACATTAAGTAAAGATTTCAACAGTTTGCACCCCCATAGAAACACAAAGTGAAATATACTGTTTGAGTACTCGTTATAGCATTAAGCCTCAGTGTACAGCACATTAAGGACAGAGATCCTACATGAGGAGTAAGTGCACAGTGACTCCTGTTGTTGACTTTACAAATTGACACTCCTGTTTATGGCATCAGTAATCTCCCTATGCACCAGTCATGAGTTTCCAAGGCTATGGAAGCCCCTTGAGTTCTCCGACTCTTATCTTGTTTAGACACGGTCATAGTCAAAGTGGAGGTTCTCTCCTCCCTTCAGAGAAAGGCACCTCCCTCTTTGAAGACCTGTTCTTTCCACTGGGATCTCACTCACAGAGATCTTTTTGCCAGAGTGTCTTGGCTTTCCATGCCTGAAATACTCTCATGGGCTTTTCAGCCAGATCCGAGTGCCTTTAGGGCTGATTCTGAGGCCAGAGTGCTATTTAGGACTCCGCCATTCTATGAGTCTGCTGAGTATCTCACTTCCCATGTTGGATCACTCTCCCCTTTATTTATTCTATCGGTTAGTGTTAGCAGATACTAGACTTGTTTATGTGCTCCCTTTGACTCTTAGTCCTTTCATTATGATCAATTGTGAACTGAAATTGATCACTTGGAATAGTGAGATGGCATTGGCACATGCCACCTTGATGGGATTGAATTGGAATCCCCTGGTATGTTTCCAACTCTACCAATTGGGGCAAGTCAGCCCGAGCATGCCCCAAATTATACATCTCTTCCCTCTCTTATTTCAATTAAGGAACTATTATACCCATGTTGGAAATAGATAATTAAAACAATAGCTACATAATATTGGGAAGTGCACATCATTAATCCTTATTAGGCTAATTACTGGGCCTCTTCAGCAAATAGATTCTTGTCTCAA
Organism: Oryctolagus cuniculus; assembly: GCF_051225735.1. Lineage (NCBI taxonomy): Eukaryota > Metazoa > Chordata > Mammalia > Lagomorpha > Leporidae > Oryctolagus > Oryctolagus cuniculus. The sequence goes on along the minus strand of NC_142883.1, from coordinate 64,054,684 downwards.
AAGTACAAGGCTTAAGGAACATAGCAGCATGTGATACTCACAACACTCCTTTGAATGATGATCAGAACTTCTAGGCCATACGGGGACAACCACATCTGCATGGTTCCTCTTGAGCACCTTTCCCATCTGGGCTCCGGAACCTTGCAAACATGGTTTGGAGAAAAACAAATGAGACTACTGCTGGTAGAATAGGCCCTTCATTGTTTCTGCTGGAAAATCCTTTGTAGCCTAATTAGTTTATGCTAGTGTATGTATTCACTTCATTTTCAAAATGCCAATCAATTGTCTAAAGCTGAAAGAGAAAGCCAAATACTTTGCCTAGTACTGGAGACACATAAATGAGTAAGACAGGATCCCACCTTCCCAAGAGCTCACAATCTTGCAGGGGAAACAAATACACAAGCTCAAACCAATACCCAACAAGCACTATGTAGCTGACAGAGTGCTGCAGAGGGACCAGGGAATAATAAAACCACACTGCTTTTTAAAAATTCACTTTTCCTTCTTCTACCTACTCAACCATTCCTTCATTTAATAAACACCTGAGTCTATTTCCATGAGTCAGTTTTAAACATAGTGGGCAATGTAGATGAGCAAGGCCAAATCCATGCTTTCAAGAAGTTTATGCTCTGGGGAAATGGAAGGCACAAGTAACGATATCAAAAGAAATGGATATAGAGTCCAGACAAGGGAGAAGACTTTGGGCTGGGTCAGGGATGATGGAACCAGGGAGCAATGCCAGTTGAACAGGACTTCCAAGGGGGCAGTGGGCATCATCAGATGTCGTGGAGAGAATATCGTGGGAGAAAGGGAAAACATGGAAGCTTCTGAGGCACAGAGATGCAGGGAAAGCTGGAGGGTGAAGCCAGGTCTTCCAGGCCTTTGAATGCTGAGCAGGAGTCACCACGGGGAACCATGCTGTCACAGCAGTGCTCTAAAACAGACTTGAGCTTGCACCACAGTTACCTGGGGCTCTGAACCCTACCCCCACAGTAACTGCCTGAGTCGGTCTAGAACAGGGCTGAGAATCTGCCTCTTCTGTAAGCACCTAGTGATGTTGGCCTCGGAGAGTCACTTAGGGCAAGTCCCACTGGTGACTGTGGGTGGGACAGGGGAGAGAAGATTCTAGAGATGGAGCCACCAACAGATGAGTTGCAGGTGAAAAGTGAGGGTCAAATTGTAATCAGTGGAAGTAAGAGTCCTCTACCACCAAGAGTGTTTTCGAGTGGGAATCCAGTGTCGTGCTGTTTTCTGACGGTTCTATCATGGCTTTCATGGACTATCAAGCAACAAGCAACAAATAAATTTCCTTTAGTATGACAGAAAGTGTAATTCTGAATCAGTTCAAAATAATGAATTAATTAGAGACCCAATTTCATTTCAAATGATTCAAAAGGGCATCTTTTTTTCTGGTATTGAATGAAGTTAGAAAACTAGGACTAAACCAGGAAAGGTGTGAAAATGTGAGTATTCTTTGGAATATTAGACATTAAAAATGGAGATGACAGCTTTGCTCCTTGTTTCAAATGGATGAAGACTATGAAAGTTCATCTAATCAATTCTGCACTCAGGAAAGTTTACCACCACAATCTATCAAGATTTATAGTTGTGTATGTCATTGATGAAGGTTCTAACAGTGAGACTATTAGGACAGGTTGTAAGAAGGGTTAGTATCTCCAGAGGGTCAAATACAAGTCCAAAGCTTTACAGTTTAGGTAAAAACTGCATATCCAACATTATCAAATGCAAATTTTATTATCCCCACTGACTATATAGGTAATAGCTAACCAAGGCAATGTTTTCCTTTTCCTAGAGATTTATCCTGCAATAAAATAGAGTTTATCGAAAGACGTGCATTTGAGTCACTCCCTTTTTTGCAGTCTATGTAAGTTACAATTTCATCACATTTGGAATTTTAATAAATCTTCACTGTTCACCTTGAAATAGGGTTAAGATTCTACTTTACATTTGTAGTAGAAGGTTGCTAAAATTCTGTAACAGGTCCTTTTCCTCTCTAGCAAAAATACTATCAGGTACAAAGGTCAGAGTGAATCCCACAGAGCAGGGCTTCTCAGCCAACATGATTTTGCATTCAGGTAACAGCTTGCAGCCCTGCACATGCTGCTGACACTGCGTGAGCTAAGCCCAGCCTGCTGTTAAGCCACTTACTATGTACAGGACAAACCTCCACAAGAAAAGCATTATCGAGTCCAAAATGTCAATAGCATTCAAGTTGTGAAACTCTGTTCCAGAGAAATAAAGATCACACAGTACAAGTATGTCATGTAATATGAAAATAATATGATGAAATTTAATGTAAATGTGCAAGTATAATTCAGAAACCAAATCTTCCAGTACCAGTAAATTCTTTAGTGTGTAGATAAAATGTGGAAGTATTGTTTCATCTATAAAAATTAGAATCACTCCTGAAAGAAGAGTATTCTGAAAATATTTCTTTTTTTCTTCTTCATTCTCTTTCACTCGTGTCTTTTTTTGTAGAAATCTTGGTTGCAATTTACTGACAGAACTGAGCTTTGGAACATTTCAGGCGTGGCATGGAATGCAGTTTTTGCACAATGTGTAAGTGCAATAGATGATGAATACATATTTAAAAACCATTTGTGTATAAAAATTGTATATAGTTATGCTTATCTGGGTATTAAGCCCTGTATATAAACTCTGCAAAGAAGGTCTTCATTTCCATTTTTTTTTTCCAAAAATCTAACACAAAGTACTCTGGGAGAAAAAGGTTCTGGTGCTTTCTCAGGGTTACCTGCTTTTAAATCCTAATGCAAAAATAATTCCTGGGACCCAGCCAAAGGGCACATCTCTCCCCATCACCCACCCAGATCATAAGCTTTTTCCAAAATGTATTTAGCTCTCAATTTATAAATTATCTGTGGATACTAATAACTTTTGAAATAGGAAGAAGTGGCATATATGTTAAACTGTAGTGTTAAAAAAAATAAGAAAATACACTGCTCTAGCCTAATCCCACATATTTTGTCCTGACTAAACTGCAACAGAAAGTGAGTTTTATTCACTTTCAACTCAACAATTCTGTGACGTTCAATGGCCCAAGGGAATTTTAGATTCAAGATACAGATTCTCCACTAAACCTGATGTTGAAAGACTATCCACCTGTTCTGTAGTTCAGAATCCCAGTCATAACCATTCTGGTTATGAGGGAAGGTTTTAGGATGTGTGGAGGATGGACCAACAGTGCCTGCAGATCTTGGGGAAGAACACTGAGAGTCTGTTTTTCCTATATCCATACACTGGGGAGCTGGTTCCTGGAGCCCCAACACCAAGTGGTTTTGGTAGCATCAGTAAAAATGGCCTCAACATATATCATTCCATTAGATTCCCTCCTAAGGGACTGAGTTCCAGTACAGTTTTCTGTAGACAACACAGGGAGAAAATCTGTGGAATCACAGCATATGAAAAGTAATGAATTCATTTAAGAACATTCACTGAGTGCCAGGCCCACCGAGTGCCAGGTGCTGTATTAAGTGCTGGGGGTACAAATTGGAACAGGACAGAAGCTTTGTCTCCAGAGACTTTCATGCCAGCAGGGGGAAGTTGGACATTGATGGGAAAATGAGTGACAGCCATGCTAGCATCTGTGCAGCAAGGCCAGAGAGAGGAGCTGAAAAAGTAGGAGCAGAGCTAGGGATGGCGCACAGTGCACGAGGCACCAGTTCATTTATCTCAAGATTCTGTGTCCATCTTAAGCCAAAGAAAAAAAGCATTTGCTTCATGGTGATGCAAAAACCAGAGCTAGCTGGTATTGGAAACTAATTCTCTTATCATGCGATCTGAACATATCTAACTCGTGGTTGCTTCAAAAATTGGCACAATGGCTGTAATACACCAAGTGTGTGTTGGGAGCTGGTCTCCTTTATTTGGGGACATATTCTTTTATTAGACAAAGCAAATCTGCTTCAAGGAAACTTTTGGTATCACCGTTGCCCCAGGAAGACACCAGTGATCTTATGACCAAAGACGAGGGTTTTTAAAGTGAAAACAATGCTGTTCACTGCATTACACAGTCCAGAAAAGAGTTCCAGCTGAGCTGGATTCATCATGAACTGGAGCCTAAGCTTCAAGGCTTTACGCTTGCACGTGCCCCTTCCAAGGTCCTGGGAGGGGCTGGAGCAATTTTTATATTCATAATTCTGCATGTTTCATTATAAGGGATTCCCCAAATTAGGTTAAGCTCACGCTCAGCAAAATCTGCATTCACCGTTACTTTGCACGTACTACATGCAGCCCAGTAAACATTCTTCTGAATGAAGCCTCTGTGTAAACTGCAGTGTGGTAGGATCAGTCTATTGTGAATCTGAAATCCACCTCAAAGACATGCCAAGAGCTTACCAGTGACATAACTCTCTTCAAATATTAATATTCATCAAATCTTTCAGTGAAATCAGAAATGAAATATATTATGGAAAATCAGCAGTAATTGATAATTCTAAACATTAAGTATACTTTATTTCTTCTGCTTCATTCATGTGCATTAAATCTTAACTCATTGGCTTCTTTCTAAAAATTGTTTTAGTCACTTCATTGGTCCTCACAATACAAGTTTCATAGTTTAGTAGTGGAAGGACTCTAGAGTGTAGAGAGGGGCTCCCTTACCCAGACAGAGCACACCCACATGCTCACTCGTCTGTTACTCACAAGCACTGTGGGTGACTAGGAGGAGAGTCCAGGCTTTCTCCCTCCTCGGATATTCACCCCACTGCTGACACTGTAGGTGAGCTGGGTGTGGTCGTACACTGAAGGTCAGCCATGGGCATCGCCTCCTTCAGGCAAGCTGTGGATACACCTGCATTTGCACACTGCTGGCACAGTCCTCCCTCTGTGGTGTGTCCTGGAATCCAAACAGCATCTCCCCAAACTCAGAGAGAGGCATAAACCTTACAGATGAAGAGAACAACTCAGGTCTGCCCTTTGGGGTGTTTTGTAAGGGTTCACAAGTTTTCACATTGTCACTTCCTGCAACTATTACACTTTTCTTCTCATAATCTTTTCATCTGCACCATATTCTCATCTGTGTAGCAAGAGGTCTTCTTTTCTCTTAAGGTAATTCTTCCTCTGCACCGTATGCTTCTCTTAAAGTATTCTCTTCATTGGCTTTAGGGTTTTTTTGTTCTTTTACTTTTTTCTTTAAGATTTATTCATTTATTTGAAAGTCAGCGACACGGCTGGTGCTGTGGCACAGCAGGTTAATGCCCTGGCCTGAAGTGCCAGCATCCCATATGGGTGCCGGTTTGAGACCTGGATGCTCCACTTCCAATCCAGCTCTCTGCTATGGCCTGGGAAAGCAGTGGAAGATGGCCCAAGATTCTGATAGCTCACTGGGATGCACTTTGGAGGAGCTCAGCTTCATTCTGCATGCTCATCTCCATTCATTCTCTCTCTCTCTCTCTCTCTCTCTCTCTCTCCCTCTCTCCCTCTCTCCCTCTCTCCCTCTCTCCCTCTCTCCCTCCCTCCCTCCCTCCCTCCCTCCTTGTCTCCCTCTCTCCCTCTGTCCCTCTATCCCTCTCCCTCTCTCTCCCTCACTCTCTCTGATACTGGGCATACAGGCTATTTTTTTTTGAGAGTTTGAGTTTTTTTTTGTTGTTGTTGCTCATTTTACACATACTTCTCTTTTCTCATTATAATTCCTGATTTGGTTCAAATGTAGACAAAATAACTTAGACAAAGTTCAAACATTATCCAATAGTCATGTGGTTACATATGACTTTGAGTATGCAAGTAATACATCTCATAATTTAAAAAAAATTTGAGAAGCAACAAATTAAAAATAAAATTAATCCACAATCCAAAAACCTAAACCCAAATATTGCTAAGACATCAGTCTATTCCTAAAGCAGATGTTTCTTTTTTTTAACTTTTATTTAATAAATATACATTTCCAAAGTACAACTCCTGGATTGTAGTGGCTTTCCCCCCCAATAACCTCCCTCCCACCTGCAATCATCCCATCTCCCATTCCCTTTCTCATCCCATTCTTCATCAAGATTCATTCTCAATTATCTTTATATACAGAAGATCAACTTAGTATATACTAAGTAAAGATTTCAGCAGTTCGCACCCACACAGAAACACAAAGTATAAAGTACTGTTTGAGTACTAGTTATACCATTAATTCACATAGTAGCACACATTAAGGACAGAGATCCTACATGGGGAGTAAGTGCACAGTGACTCCCGTTGTTGATTTAACAATTGACACTCTTATTTATGTCAGTCATCACCCGAGGCTCTTGTCATAAGCTGCCAAGGCTATTTTTAAGGCTAACACTGAGCTTGCCAGGGAGGAACTGTCTAGGGCAAGTTAAATACACAAAACCCACACAAATCTCACTATTCTTACAGAAAGTCAGCCAATTTTCTTGAGTAAATGCCCCACAGGTGGCTGCAAGCCTTTGGTTAAATTTCCAGAATTATCAAAAACTTGATTCTGACCACTTTTACCATTTTGTTGTTCCCTTTATGAAGGGATAAATTTTCAAATGTTCTCACTCCACTGTTTACATAGGTTTCCACTGATGTCACCTACAACATGCTTTTAAATCTCTAGTCTCAATGACTCTGAGCTAAATATCTAATTGTGGGATAAGATTAGGGAAAAGGAATAAAAAGAGAAACTAATTTTCATGAGCGCTATCCTGAGAAGGTTGATGAAATTTTCAAAGTACTTCTATATTTAGTCATCTCAAGCTTCAGATTAAAGTGACAAATATTTGGACCCTTTTCTGCACACATATTAGACACAGTCTGGGGCAGGACTGAGCTCAAGCTCCAGCTTTGCTTCTTACAAGTGCAGTGACCTACAACAAGTTACACAGCCTCTGTGACCCAGCACAATATATATCACAATAGGCTACTGGGGTACAATACCTATCACAGAGGTTATTGGGAACATCCAGTGTTGAATGCTGAACACAGATGCTTGGCAGCCCAATCAATATCATCTGTAAGAATTATTATTTTCACAGTCTGTAACAGTACAGTATGTTTTTGAGTAGAGTTAAACTAAAGGCAGTTTTTTTACCTGTTTTTGTTTTTGTTTGCTTGCTTTAAAAAATTTAAAAATCTATTACAACATTTAGGAATGAAATTTCCCACAACATGAATTTATTCATTGTATTGGTATGGAAACAAAATGTGATTTCTTTACTCAACAAATATTTATTAACCATGCAGCAAATTTCAGGCACTATGCCACACACAGGCATAACAAAGACAATAACAATATCCCTGCCCTCAAGGAGCTACAGGCCAGGAGACTGACAGGCCAACAGGTGATGACAAGCAATGTAACAAAGACTGTGATGTGATGTGATGCAATGTGACGTGATGTGACGTGATGATGTGGTGTGATGTGATGTGATGTGATGTGAAGATGTGTGATGTGAAATGAGAACACCAGTGGAAGAACGTGACAAGAGTATGGCTTTGACGTGGGTTCTTTTTCCATCAACTAAATGAATTAAGTCATGGCTTGTTTAAAATTTCTAAAGATGAAAGGCAAGCACCTTGAATTATGGAGAACACAGGATTAGTGTTTCCTACACAAAAAAGGGCTTCCCTATCAGTGTGGTCACTTCTATACGTCTTTCTTTTTTAAGACACAGACAGCTCCCATCCACTAGTTCATTTCCCAAATACCTGCAATGGCTCGGGCGAGGCTAGGCCAGGCCCAGGCTGAAGCTGGGAACCAGAAACCAGTCCACGTCTCCAAGTAGGCAGCAGAAACTCAACCAATTGAGCCATCACCACTGCCTCCCAGGGTCTGCATTAACAGGAAGTTGCAATTAGAAGCTGGAACTGGGAATCAAACCCAGGCATCTGATTTGAGACGTAGGTATCCCATCTGGGTGTTAATTGCTAGGCAAAACACTGGCTCCACTTCTAAGGCTTTTCACCTAAAAAGTTCTTTTGCATACTTTTTGTTTATTATGCATTTTTTGTATCTTTTCTCTTTCTCTTTCTCTTCTCCATTCATCCTCTAAGAGACATAGGTAGTTCCCAAAGAACAAGTGCTTTTTGAATTCTAAGGGTGATTTATAAGTACACAGAAAGTAATTTTAAGCCTAAAATGTCTACACAAAAAAGAATATAATTTCTCATACAATCTTGTGCTTATTGAAAGGCCGATAACTTTAATTCCATTACATTTTTCAGAAATCTCAATCGTAATCCTCTGACAAATGTTGAAGATTCGTATCTTTTTAAACTGCCAGCATTAAAATATCTGTAAGTATTAAACTAATCCTTTTTTATTTTCATCAAACATTAAATATTTGAGATTGAGGCTAAAAAGTCATGATTTTAAATTAGATTACTGAAAAAAAATAAATTAGGTTACTGAAAAAAAGTTATTGACTGAGGCAAGAACTGAGAAAGAATTTATCATGGGAAAGACAGCTGGCAGGGCAAGACAGTGTTACATGCAAATGCATGTTAGGAATACCATTTATCCCAAGCAAAGAGGTATAGATGTAAATTTTTTAAAGAAAAAAATAAGAATTAAAAGAGGTCAGTGTAGTATAAAATGAAAAATAAGACAATGGCAGAAAAAGGTGTAGGTTCTACTCTTCAATGCCAAGGTCATTAATCTGATGATGCAAATAGTAAAGTCATTTCAACCAGGGCTTTCTGGAACGGTCTCCATGACAAACTCTTGAGCTGTCTTGCTTTATAGAGAAGCCAAAACTGATGTAACCACATCTTCCTGAAACAACCTTTTTAAGGACAGATCTTTTTATTGAGGTCCACACCATGAATGTTTGGGCTTTCTCCTTCAGAGACTTGGGAACAACACAAGTACCACTTACCACAGTTGAGAACATCCTCATGATGACTCTTCAATTGGAAAACCTGTAAGTTATCTTTTTCTTAGGTTTATTTCCATGTAAGTCTGTAGACTTGTTTTCTTAAGTCAGGCTTATGGAGGTATAATTTTTATGTATTTCAATTCACACTGTAAAGTTTGCTGAGTTTTGGCAAACACGTGGTTATGTAACCACCACCAAATTCCGGATGTAGAACATTTCTATCAACCCAAAAAGGTCCCTCATGGTCCTTTCCAATCGATCGTCTCCTCCCATCCCCAGACCCAGGCCCTCAAACCACTCACCCTGTTTCTATTCTTGTAGTTTTTCTTTCCACAGAGTCTTATAAGCAAAATCATGTAGTAAGTGTAGCCTCTTGTGTCTGGCTCCTTTTACTCAGCATAATCCTTTAGAGATTAAACTACTATTCATGTTGCTGCCTCTACCTATTGCTGAGTAATATTCCAATTGTGTAGTTACACCAGTTTGTTTATCCATTTCATCAGCTTATAGAACTGTGTTTTCCAACTTTTTGCAATTATAAATAAGGCTGCTAGCAGCACTCACATGCAGGTCTGTGTGTGAATATGTGTCTTCATTTCTTTGGTGTAAATATCTAGGGGTAGGACAGTGCATTACCTACTAAGCGTATATTTAACTGTTTAACACACAGCTAAACTGTTTGCCAAGTAGCTGCTGCAGTCTGCACTCTCACCAACAATGTTCGAGAGTGGCACTTGCAACATGTGTTGTCCTAGTCCTCAGATTTCAACTTTTTTTTTTTTTTTTTTTTTTTAGATTCCAACTTTTTTAACAAACATTTAGAAACTGGACGTTGTGGCACAGCATTAAGATACCACTTGGGGGGCTGGCACCGTGACTCACTTGGCTAATCCTCCGCCTGTGGCACCGGCATCCCATATGGGCACCGGGTTCTAGTCCCGGCTGCTCCTCTTCCAGTCCAGCTCTCTGCTGTGGTCTGGAAAGGCAGTGGAGGATGGCCCAAGTGCTTGGGCCCTGCACCCGCATGGGAGACCAGGAGGAAGCACCTGGCTCCTGGCTTCAGTTCAGCACAGCTCCGGTGGTAGCAGCCATTTGGGGGGAGGTTGGGGGGTGAACCAATGGAAGGAAGACCTTTCTCTCTGTCTCTCTAACTCCACCTGTCAAATAAATAAATAAATAAAAAGATAGCACTTGGGATGCCTGCATCCCATATCAGAGTGCCCAGTTTGAGTCCCAGCTACTCTGCTTCCAGCTAATGTGTACCCTGGGAGGTAGCCAATGGTAACTCGAGTATTCTGGTCTCTGCCACCCATGTAGGAGACCCACACACTGAGACCTATATCTTTGGCATAGTCCTGGCCCAACCCTGGCTGTTACCAGCATTTGGGGAAGTGAACCAGCAGATGGAAGGTCAATCAATCAATCTCTCTCTCTCTCTCTCTCTCTCGTTCTTTCAAATAAGTTAAAAAATAAAACTTTTTTAATGTAGCTTTTATGCTAGTAGATATATAGTGGAATCTCTATATTTTTTTTAGTATTTAAAAATAGTTACTTGAGAGTCAATCAGTTCTCTCACCAAATGCCCACCATGACCAGCACTGGGCTGAAGCTGGAATTGACAGCTGGGAATTCAACCGAGACCTCTCACTTACGTGGCAGGAACCCCAATTACTCAAGCCAAAGAAAGGCAGAAGAACTATATTAGCAGGAAGCTGGAATCAGGAACCAGAGTGAAGAATCAAATGCAAGTGCTCAAATGCGGGACTCAGTCATCCTAACGCTGGCACCTTGGGTACACTCACTGCAGTTTAAACTTGCACTACTCTAATGACTGATGATACTGTTGTGCAAGTATCTTTACCAAGTGTCTATTCAAATCTGTTCCCATGTAGTAATTTGATGGTAATCTTAGGGAGTTTTAAGAGTGTTTTATATGCTCTGGGTATGAGTACTTTCTCTCAGATGTATGTTTAGTAAATACCTTCTCTCTGGTTGTGAGTTATCCTTCCACTCTATTAATTGTTTCTTCTGAAGAGTAGAAGTTAATTTTTTTTAATGTTGGTGAACCTATAGCAACTTTTTATCTTGTATGGTTTGTCCTTTTATTCTGCCTTTCCTGAAAAAATCTTTCAAATAACCCATTGTCTAATCTAAAGTTACAGAGATTTTCTCCTGTTTTCTTGTAGAAACTGTAGAGTTACATTTAGGTCCATGATCCTTTCTAGTTAATTTTCATGCAGAGTTTGAAGTATCTCAAGTTTTGAAGTTTTAAAAAGGATTTCCTTAGAGCCCTATTCTGACATTTTACCATAAACTCACTGCAACTTCCATTGTGACCTCCCCCCTGCCAATTGGACAAGCTAAACAGAAACTATGATAAGGCTAGTTGAGCGGACTCCACAAGATAAGAATGGGGAAAGGCCTCTCATAGCATACCCTGCCCTAATCACTTCTGTCAGATCACCTCCTTGACTAACTTTCCCACATCATCAAGTCCACTGGTTTCTGCTCTAGCCTCCTCTTCCTCAACCTTGGGCAGCATCTGCCACAGTGGATCCTCCCAGGTCAGTGAGAGGCCTTCCTCTCCAAAGAGTCAAAGCTCTCATCATCAACAAGCTTTCTCAGTTAGCCAAGGCTGTGGTGTTCTAGCTGCTTTTTTCATACTTGACCATCAGTGGACAGGAAAAGTGCTAGCATTTTCTGGAGCCATGTGCAACCAAGGCTATAAAAACCTGAAAGCAATTGTTACACTGGAGTTCATTATTGGAAGTCCTCAGGAGTTTAGACAAAGCAGGCCAGCTCACTTGTGTCATGACTCATAGGCGATGGTCCTTAATGCATTCTTAAAGACTTATTTATTTGAAAGGCAGAAATACATGTAGGGTTTTTTTTTTTTTTTGCCAGAGTGTTTTGGCTTTCCATGCCTAAAATACTCTCATGGGCTTTTCAGCCAGATCTGCGTGCCTTAAGGGCTGATTCTGAGGCCAGAGTGCTGTTTAGGACATCTGCTGTTCTATGGGTCTGCTGTGTATCTCACTTCCCATGCTGGATCGTTCTCTCCCTTTTTTATTCTATCAGCTAGTATTTGCAGACACTAGTCTTGTTTATGTGCTCCCTTTGGCTCTTAGTCCTATCATTATGATCAATTTGAACAGAAATTGATCACCGGGACTAGTGAGATGGCATTGGTACATGCCACCTTGATGGGATTGAATTGGAATCCCCTGGTATGTTTCTATGTGGGTGCAAACTGTTGAAATCTTTACTTAATATATGCTAAACTGATCTTCTGTATATAAAGAGAATTGAAAATGAATCTTGATGTGAATGGAAGGGGGGAGGGAGAGGGAAAGGGGAGGGTTGCGGGTGGGAGGGAAGTTATGGGGGGGGAAGCCATTGTAATCCATAAGCTGTACTTTGGAAATTTATATTCATTAAATAAAAGTTAAAAAAAGAAAAAAAAAGAAAGACAGAAATACAGAGAGAGAGAAAGATCTTCCATCTGCTGGTTCCTAGCTCAAAAGACCACAACAGCCAGGGCTTGGCCAGGCCAAAGTCAGGAGTCGGAGCTTATTCTGAATCATGTGGGAGCAGGAGCCCAAGCACTTGGGCCATCCTCTGCTGCTTTCCCAAGTGCATTAGCAGGGAGCTGGACCAGAAGCGGAGCAGCTGGGACTTGAACCAGTGCCTATAAGGGATGCTGACACTGCAGGTGAAGGCTTAACCTGCTACAGCACAGCGCTGGCCCCTTTATTGCATATTAATGTGCAATGGTCTTTAATACTTAAATATTATCTAGTAAGAATAAGTTATACCTCAGGTCATTAGCAATTTCAAAAGATTTTCCAATATTTTTTAAAATTTTATTTATTTATTTGACAGATAAGAGTTATAGACAGTGAGAGAGAGACACAGAGAGAAAAGCCTTCCGATGGTTCACTACCCAAATGGCCACAATGGCTGGAGCTGCACTGATCGAAACCAGGAGCCAGGTGCTTCTTCCCAGTCTCTCACATGGGTGCAGGGGCCCAAGGACTGGGGCCATCTTCCACTGCTTTCCCAGGCCATGGCAGAGAGCTAGATCAAAAGCAGAGCAGCTGGCACTAGAACCAGCGCCTATATGAGATGCAGGCGCTGCAGGTGAAGGACTAACCTACTGCACCATGGTGCTGTCCCAGATTTGCCAATATTTTTAAAATTAATGATTTGGGGCCCAGCCCTGTGGTATAGTGGGCTGTCTCCACCTGCGGTGCCAGCATCCCATATGGGCACCGGATCCAGTCCTGGCTTCTCCTTTTCTGATCCATCTCTCTGCTATGGCCTGGGAAAGCAGTAGATGACCTAAGTGCTTGAGCCTCTGCACCTGCATGGGAGACCCAGAAGAAGCTCCTGGCTCCTGGCTTCAGATTGGCCCAGCTCTGGCCATTGAGGGCATTTGGGACGTGAACCAGCTTAAGATGGAAGACCTTTGTCTCTGTCTCTCCCTTTCTGTGTTTGTAACTCTACCTCTCAAATAAATAAAAATCTTCTAAAAAATAAATATTTTATCACTGACATCATCCCTAGTGCATCCATTTTAGTAAGCAGCAAAACTACAACATTCTCTATGCAAGATGCAGTGTTCCTGCCAGAAATGGTCCCTAGTGGGGCTGGTGTTGTGGCATAAGGTGAAGTTGTCTGTGATGCTGGCATCCCATATGGGAGTGCCAGTTCAAGTCCCAGCTGCTCCACTTCCCATCCAGCTCCTTGCTAATGAACCTGGGAAAGCAGCACAGGATGACCAAAGTGCTTGCCCCCTGCCACCCAGGAGAGACCTGAATATAGTTCCTGGCTCCTGGATCCTGGCTCCTGACTTCAACCCAGCCCAACCCCAGCTGCGGTGGCCATTTGGGGCATGAACCAGTGGCTGGAAGATTTATTCACATTCATTTATATCATTCATATTCTCTCTCTCTCCCTCTCCCTCCACTCATTCTCTCTCTCTCTCCTTTCTCTCCTCCACCCAACCATCACTCTGCCTTTCAAATAAATAAAACTTTTTTTAAAAAAAATCTTAGCCACTCAAAAAAATAAATGTTCCCTGGTGATTATATTCAGTATTGGTCTTAGAAATACAAATTGAGGTACATGCTGTAAAACAACTGATTTGAATGCCTCAAAAATCCCAATGCCATGAAACACTGCAAAAAAGGAACAGTTCTAAACTGAAGAAAATTAAAGAGCCATGAAAATAAAATGCAATGCCTGATTTAAAAGTAGCCAAGACATGTTTGGGACAACTGAGAGCACCTGCATGTGGACCACAATAGACGGTGATATTAATGTTAAAGCTGACTGGGTGATAACAGTGTTGTGGATATGCAGGAGAATGCCTTTGTTCTTAGGAGACGCAGACTTCAGGTTTAGCAAGAAAAGGTCATCGTATCTACAGCTCATTCTCAAATGGTTTGTCCAAGAAGTGCATAGAGACACACACGTGGAAAGTGAATGTGGCAAAATGTTAGCAACAGTTGAATCTAAGTGAAAGAATATGTAAATTCATGACACCAACCTTTCGGATATTTTTGTAGTCTTGAAAATTTTCAAAATACAAAGTTAGGGGTAGAAAGGACTCAACAAAAATTTCCTGTTAGAATTGAAGTCTAGTAAAACACTAGCTTAGCGTTCTGAGTGCATTCTTTCTATATGAAGCTTTCCCTGGACCCAAAGAAGTAACATTAGTCATCTGTAACAACTCAACCATTGGTTATTCTATTGGTTAGAAAGAGCCTGGCCCACTAAGTGTATCCAGTGTTAATCTAAACTCTATACATTGTGCCCCCAACCCACAGCCTTCGTGTTTCCATGAAACACAGGTTCTGTTTTCCTAATAAAGTCATCCTTTTGCCTCAGAGAAGGCCCCCAAACAACCCAAGGTGGGAGAGCATCAGTACTGTGCAGGTAGTGGTTTGCAAGTGAATAACTACAGTGTCTAACTGTGTTGCACACTCACATGTGTCAGGCACACCTCAAGTGCTGATTCATTTGGTCCTCACATCTCATTAGAGGTAGGTGCTATCAGAATAAGGTGGTTGAGAAACAGAGTCTAAGCCATTTGCCCAAGATCATATTATTAGCAGAGCTAAGATGTGAACCTAATCTGGTGATGGAATCTGTATTCCTAATCACTAAATTATACTGCTTAAGTATAATCTTGAGGACTCACTCCTATTAAACAGGCTGTTTTTATCTCCCTGAACAGCCTCCAATAATTCTTAATAAGATAACCAACTAGCTTTGTTAGCATTTTTGCCAATTTTATTTTAAAAATACTCAAACCTACTAGGGACAGGCTTTGTGGCACAGCAAGGTAAGTCACCACTTGTGATGCCAGCACTCCATATTGGAATGTCAGTTTGAATCCCAGCTACTCCACTCGGCTTTTGTGGCCATTTGGAGAGTGAAAAATAATAATAAATAATAACATAAATAAATAAATCTTTTTAAAAATAATTCAATCCCCCAAGAAAAGTAAAGAATAGTACAAAAAGTACACCGAGAACCCAGGCACTGCCATACAGGATGTGGGTATCACAAGCAGCATACTTCTCATGTGGACTCAATTATTAGCCTTCCTTCCCTCCTCTGCTCCCTCACTCCCACCCCTCCCCCTTCCTCCTCCTCTCTCTTGCTTCCTCCCTTCCTTCTTTCCTCTGAGCAGTTTCATAGTAGCTCCAGAGATGAAGAAATAATAGACACAGTGGACCACCTATGTGGATAGATGTATATACCATAGGCCATGACCACAGCAAAATACCCGCCACCTCAACTTGTGCTTTTATCTTTTTATCATTCTTCCCTTCCATCCCTCCTTGCGCTCCCCAATCCAATTTCCATGTAACCTTGACCTTCTTACTGTTACTATGGGCTATTATGCATGTTCTACATGTTTATAGAAATGGAACCACAAACAGTATGCACTGTTTTCTAACCAGTTTTTGTCACTCAACATGACTCAACATGACTAAGACACTCTTGTTGTTGTGTGTACCAAGAGTTAATTTCCTTTTATTGCTGAATAGCATTTCATTATATGAACCTACCATAGTTTATCTATTCACCTATTTGTGAACACTTAGGTTGTTCCAGTTTGGGGGTATTAGAAATGAAGCTGTTTGCACTTACGCCCCATGTAGGAACTCTGTCCTTAATGAGTTGTACTATGAGAATTAACTGCAAAACTTGTTCTCAAACAGTACTTTTTATGTTGTGGGGTGGGGGGTTGGTGCAAAGTGTTGAAATCTTTACTTAGTATAGAGTTGCTCTTTTGTATGTAAAGTCAATCAAAAGTGAATCTTAATGAAGAATGGGATGGGAGAGGGAATAGGAGGTAGGATGGGAGTGGGGGTGGGAGGGCAGGTATGGGGGAAAAAACACTATATTCCTAAAGTTGTACCTATGAAATTTGCATTCATTACATAAAAGCTTTAAAAAATAAAACAAATAAAAATTAAACTGTTTATGAGGCAGGCGTTTGGTGCAGCCGTTAAGCCACTACCTGGGATACTCCAATCCCACATCAGAATGCCTGGATCCAAGTCCCGGCTCTGCTCCACCCCAGCTTCCTGCTAATGTGCACCCTGGAAGGCAGTGGGTGATGCCCCAAGGACTTGAGTTCTTGCTCCTCACATGGAAAACCAAACTAGTTTCTGAGCTCCTGGCTTTGGCCTGGCGCAGCCCTGGATGTCGCAGACATTTGGGGAGTAAACTACCTAATGAAAAGATGTGGCCAGCACCGTGGCTCAATAGGCTAATCCTCCGACTTGCTGTGCCAGCACACCGGATTCTAGTCCCGGTCGGGACACCAGATTCTGTCCGGTTGCCCCTCTTCCAGGCCAGCTCTCTGCTATGGCCTGGGAGTGCAGTGGAGGATGGCCCAAGTCCTTGGGCCCTGCACCTGCATGGGAGACCAGGAAAAGCACCTGGCTTCTGGCTTCGGATGAGCACGATGTGCTGGCCACAGCGCGCCGGCTGCAGCGGCCATTGGAGGGTGAACCAATGGCAAAAGGAAGACCTTTCTCTCTGTCTCTGTCTCTCACTGTCCACTCTGCCTGTCAAAAAGAAAAAAAAAAAAGAAAAGATGTGTGTGTTTGTGTGTGTTTCTCTTTCTTCCTTCCACAGAAACTTTTGAAATGATAAATTAAAAATATATATAATAAAAATAGACTGACAGTTTCTTAAAAACACACACCTACCATAAGTTGCAGTCTTTCCATTTCTGGGTATTTAGGGAAGCACCACCTGACACATCCCAGGGCACTCCCTGGCAGGAAACAGGGATCAGAAATGGAGCCAGGCACTCCAGAAGGGGATGTGCTTGTCCCAAGCAGCATCTTCATGGCTGGGCCAAACACCTGCCTGGTCAAATTACTTTCACTCACCCATCAGTGAGCGAGTGTTCCTTTTTCTCCACATCTTTTCCAACAATTACTGCAGTCAGTCATTTTTCTGGGACCAGACTAGTTTCTAATAGTGAACACTTCCAACAGGGATGGAGAAGGGGACTCCAGAGGTTGGGGGAAGTCCTCCTGTGCACTCCCAACCCACAGTGAGACTTGTGAACTGGAAGGAGACACCCCTGAGTCAAACGACAGATCCATGGTGCCCAATGCTCACCCTGTTGACTTTATTTTGGATACACCACACCCACTTCCATGCCTATGCCTCCTTGGGCCACCTCTCCCTCCTTCCTTTATTCTCATATTCAAGACCAACAATTGGCCACCAGGCTTCTACCCAAATGTCCTGGCCACATACCTCAAGAACTCCTTTGCTGGCACCTTGGCTCACCTGTTTGACCCACCCAAGGAACCCCTTTACAGGTAACTTAATTCTCTGTCTCTATTCATAGGATCTTACCTAGCCATATGGCCTGCTGCCTCTGCCAATTTAAACATACTATCGAGGTTGTCTGCAACACCGTCAAGCTTCACTGTGACAATGAATGCCTGCCAAATACGACACATTGCCGTGAGTCAGAACTTCCTGAGGATCTTTTTTTAATTTTTATTTGTTTTAAATTTCTTATTTTAAAATTTTAGGTTCAAGTTTAAAGTAACAATGTAATTAATTGCTGAATTTTTATTCATTCATTCAGATTTAAACTCCCTAAATTGCTACACTGCTCCCTTGCTGAAAGTCAGGTTCCCAATCACCGCTATGTAATTTAATAACATAGTTACTGCTATGTAATTTACATATGCACAAAGGATCATGGAAAAGAGGTGGAAGGGGAAGGAAGCAATGTTGGGAACCACACACATGGTGTTCTGTGCTCTTGGGTGCTTTGCTTTTCAATGATAACTCATTTGCACACAGTCTATAAACTGGTTTTCTATGTGTTGGGCCTCAAGGGCCCTCTGTCTTATAGAACAGGTCTACACTGCTCACTGCGGTTGTTTGTTTTTGCACTTGTAGAAAAGAGTACAAGTGATGCTGTTTTATTGGGAGCCTGGGAGTTTCTGGTCCCATAACCAGAAATGGCTGCCTGGCTCCTCTGATGCAGTCGGAAGGCTCCTCCATTCCTGTAGACTGTCCAATTCTGAACCTGCTCTGAGTCTCACACTTTTCTATCCACAGAACACTTGGGTACTTTTAAGTATCTTTCTGTAGATGAGGGTTATTACCACTGACGTCATGACTTTCAAAATGTGACCGCTTTCTTCCTTAGACAGCTTGAATTCGGATCTCAGTCAGGGATCTGAGGCATTAGCACAGTGATAACTGTATACCCATCTACACAGTGTTGCTCACCTTTCAGACCAGTTTCCTACCAATTATATTATTCCCTTCATCTCAAGAGGTGAGAAGGACAAGCATTGTTAATCTCCCTTTACAAGGGTGGGAAAGAACACACTGAAGTGAGGAGCAAGGCCCCTTGGCTTGACCACCTCTGCCCTCACTCCCCTTACATGCCTATCTCTTGCCATGGACACCTGTGATGGCAGCAAGAACACAGGGCCACAGGGAGGGAGGGAGGGAGGGAGGGAGGGAGGGAGGGAGGGAGGAAGCCTTGTGCTCCCTCAGCATGAGGCAGGACTGTGGAATGATGTGGCTGAGAAGCAGGGGCAGAGCCACAGAAGGGGCAGCTGGGTGGGGCCATTTGTCTTCCAGCCTTATTCTAAGCCTGGAGTGGTTGGTCATTGGAAACCAATGAAATAATACTGATCATAGTTACTGCTTTTTAACACTGCGAACTCTTCTGAATGCCCCTCTCAAAAATATCTTTTTCTCCTTTTTTGTTGCCATTTCATAGGTTTGAGTTTGGTTTTACTTTTCTCTCTAAAGTCTCAATGGTACCCCAAATATTGGATTTGACTCCTAATTTAATTGATCAGAGTGTAGGGCTGTGGACTGACATAAAGCTGTCCCATCAGTCTTCCGTACCAAAAAGCAGTCTCTTCTTTTTTTGACAGTTGAAGAAGCATCTATAGGGAACCCAAAGGGGGCATTCATGAAGATACTGCAAGCCCGGAAGAACAACACCAGCAAGCAGCTGACTATTGAGCCAGAGAACCCAGTATCAGAGAGAAACAGTGTGGACTTCCCAAGCCACATGAGTGAACAGCGGGACTTCAACGATGAAAGTGATGTTATTAGTGCACTGAATTACATATTGCCTTATTTCTCAGAGGAAAACCTACAAAATGTAGAATCAACATTATTACCATTCATTACACTGCTTTTTTCAAATGTGCAAGATAGAGATAAGTCCCTGAGCTACGTGAAAACCCACATAAGAAGGCCCTCTCATCCTTACAGAAATAAGTTGAGAAAGCTCTATTTTCTACAGAATTTGTTAGATGAAGAAGTTCAAGAAAAAATCGATGAGGTTAAGAAGGAAGAAAAGGCCATGCTTATGCAGCCTATCCTGTTAGGTCATCAATTTAACCCTCAAATCCTCCAAAAGAAATCAGAAACTGCCCCGTCACAGGAGAACAGCCTGGCAACCATGCCAAGTGTGGGGTACAGGCTGCAGAGAGTGAAAAAAGTCATCAAGGGGCCAAAGGGCTTACGGAAAAGGCACCTCCAGGAGATGAGGAAGAGCCTTGGGAGGAGACGGGGCACCTGGCCCTTTGCGGAGAGCATTGGGGGAAGAAGGCTTGGGAGAGCAGGCTCCAGGGAGCTGAAGGAGCTTCAAGTGGCTCAGAGGCCCAGGCAGGTGGCCGGAAACTCCTTGCACACGGAGCCCTTGCTCACAAAGGAACGTGAGGCTGCAGCCCCCTCTTTCCTGAAGAAACACATCCTGGGCAGGCCTTCTACCTCCCCTGCAAAATCTCTCTCTGAGATCAACAACAAAGGAAAAGACTTAACCTACACCATTTTTGTCTTAGAAGATGCCAATGCTAGAGCCAAAAATAAGGCGGCAGGGAAACCAATCTCGCATTCCAGACAAAATTACCGCTTTCACAAAACTCGCTCTCACCTGGTCCTCCGAACCCCCAAGGCCAAACTGAGTCGGAAGTTCAGAAGGAAAAATTCCCTCAACAGGCAGATGGCTGGGAAGAGGCCTCCGTTCCCTGCACTGCGGAGTCTCATAAACTCCCCCTCCGGAGAGGCTTTCTCATCCCCTGGAGGCCTGCCTTCTCAGGGGAGTCCTCCTCTGAGAGAACCTTCTATAGAAGACACTAGGGAGGAAAACCATTCCGGAGGGCGTGTTTTTGAAGAAAACATTTTGCCAGAAAACACCACTGCGCATGAAGAAACGCTCCCTGGCGACAAAATGCACACAGATCCTTCAGCTACAGATTCTGCTGGGACCGAGTTCAACCTAATGCCGACTGTGGACCAAACCAAGGAAACACAGTGGGAATACCCCAGCGAGGGCACTGAAGCCCCCACCACGCCCGCAGGCTTCACCTACCCCGTGATGCTGTCCCAGGGAGAACAGTTTGAAATTCAGCTGAATCAGCAGCTACAGTCCCTCATCCCCAACACTGACGTGAGAAGGCTCATTTCTCACGTCATCTGCACTCTGAAAATGGACTGCTCTGAGGCCCAGGTGCAACTGCCCTGTGCCAAGCTCATCTCCAAAACAGGCATCCTGATGAAGCTCCTCAGTGAGCAGCAGGAAGAAAAGATAGCCAAGGAAGAATGGGACACAGAGCAGTGGAGGACCGAGACCTATATCAATGAGAGTACAGAAGCCCCGAGTGGACAGAAAGAGCAGGAGTCGAGTAAGGTGAGGACAGGAGATCTGCACTTTCCCATCCCTTAGGAGACCCCAAGCGGGAAGACCAGGGGCTCCCAGTCCAGATCTTGTCTCGGTAATGTAACTTTTGCCAAGACGGTGACACTTTGTTAGGAGGCAGACCTAACACACTGTAGAGAAAATGTGTAATACCAAGATTATATATAATACAGCAGATTTTGTATGGTCTTTTAAGATCTTTTACGCCACTCACCTGAAGAACGGGGTTCTGAATATTTAGCATCCATATTTTCCAGCTCTTTATTCTGTCTTTTTAAACTGTGCTCTTTCTTAGCTCGCAAAAGGAGCTCAAGAACACGGCTATCACAACAAGCTCATCGTGGCAATATCTGTGACGGCAGTGGTCACGATGCTGGTTATCATCTTCTGTCTCATTGCGGTAAGGATGACTCGTTCAGGTTGCCAGAGTGCATCCTTCCTTTGTAATAGATTCGGAATTCACAGACTGTACATCAAAGCCACTTTCCACGTACCATGAGCTGACCTTCCTCTTTAGTCACCAAGACTGAGATGCACTTTACTCTTTCCCTTGAAAAGCACATTCCACAGATTTTTTAAAGGAACCCCACTCGTGGGAAATCTGTGCAACTGGAACCGAGATAACAAGGGACTGGACATTTGGAGAGGTTAAGTGTAAGAAGGCCAGAGTAAAGTGGCAGAAGTTCTCCAAAATTGTGTCAGGGATTTGATGTACTCTCTTCTACCACTGATTTCTTTCCTCATTGCTGAAATGATGAGATTATATACTCTCCACCCTCAAGGAACTGTCTCTGCCCTTGGGAGAAAGCACACAGCCGAAAGACAAAAGTATTATCTTACAGAGTCATTAGATCTACGTAGCATCCTACTGCTCCAATGTCTAAGACTTTGTCTAAATGAGTTCAGCTGATGCACTGCAGCTGACTCCTGCATCAAGCTGCTCTAAGATGTGTTCCCTCCCTGGAGCTTGCCTGCACCCTCCCACACAGCCCAGTGTTTTCACAGTCCCACCACACAAGGCTCCCACAGCCACAAGCACCCAGCCCCCTGTCAATTCTCCCAGAGTCCGGCATCTCCTCTAGGTTGGTTGCTGGGTTCACGGTGACTAGCTGGAGCAGCTGTTACGTATCTCCAAAATGGTGCCTGCCCTCTCTTGGCTAGTTACAGCATTCCAGTGCCTGAGGTCGGGCAGAGAGAAACGTGAACTCCCCCACTTTTTTTTGCTCTAGGTTGGCAGGTACATCATCCCCCACAGAGCTCCAAGCCAGACCCATGCCAGGCTTTTCCCACAGCTTTATTGCCAGTGGCTTGAGCTGCTGCAGTATGGTCTTGCCTCATTCCAAAGCTGGTGCTGAGGCTCTCAGCTGCTGGGGTCTCAAACTGTGCAAGTCCACACCCTCCACATAGGTCCGCAGCATCCATCCAATTTGCATGGAGTTTCCTCTACCATTTTCTCCCTAAACCTTCCCTGAGATTGCACTCCTTCCACTTTTTTTTAACTATCCACCCCTAGACTAGAGCAGCAAGCTGCCTCCCTATGCCACCATCTTGAAAAATCCCTGAGATGTGACGATTTTAAATAGCCTTTGTGTGAACTGTTGAAGAACAGTGAATTTTTTTCTTCATACTAGTTGTTGAACATTTTACTTAGTATAGGGTTAATCTTATGAGTATAATGTTAACTGAAAATAGATCTTCATAAAATAAGAATGGAAATAGGAGAGGGGGGAAGAATAAGGGATGGGAGTGTGGGCAGGAAGGAGGGTAAGGTGTAAAGTATCACTATGTTCCTGAATCTGTATACATGAAATCTGTCTATCTTCAATGAAAGTTTTTTTTTTTAACTTTTATTTAATGAATATAAATTTCCAAAGTACGATTTATGGATTACAATTGTTTCCCCCCCATACCGTCCCTCCCACCTGCACCCTCCCATCTCACACTCCCTCTCCCCTTCCATTCACATCAAGATTCATTTTCGATTATCTTAATATACAGAAGATCAGCTTAGTATACATTAAGTAAGGATTTCAACAGTTTGCTCCCACACAGAAACATAAAGTGAAAAATAATAGATGATTTTTTTAAATGATGATGAAATCAGATCAGACCTATTGTCATGTTTAATCCCAGTGAGAGTCAAGTTGGGAGTTGATAATTTCTTTTTTTTTTTTTTTTTTTTTTTTTTTTTTTTTTACAGAGGATCAGTTTAGTGTACATTAAGTAAAGATTTCAACAGTTTGCACCCCCATAGAAACACAAAGTGAAATATACTGTTTGAGTACTCGTTATAGCATTAAGCCTCAGTGTACAGCACATTAAGGACAGAGATCCTACATGAGGAGTAAGTGCACAGTGACTCCTGTTGTTGACTTTACCAATTGACACTCCTGTCTATGGCATCAGTAATCTCCCTATGCTCCAGTCATGAGTTTCCAAGGCTATGGAAGCCCTCTGAGTTCTCCGATTCTTATCTTGTTTAGACAAGGTCATAGTCAAAGTGGAGGTAATGAAAGTTTTTTAAAAGACATGTCTAGCCACAAGAAGTAAGTGATCACAGCATAGAGATGAGAAAGAGACCAGCATGGGTAGTGCCCACCCTAACACTACATAGTTTCAGTGTAGGGCAAGCTCCTGCTCTCTAATCTTTTTCATAAATTTAGTAGTTTTTCTCATCTATTTTTTCCTAAAAGATGGCAGCTGGTCAGATTTTGTAAAAAGTTTTCTTGGGGTTTGAGTTAAGTTGCCTTGAATTTGTAGATTAATTTGAGAACTGACATCTTTATGATACCCTAGAAACATGACATTTTATGGACTTCAGAAGAGCATCTTCATCACATAAATCTTACACAACTTTCGTTGAGTTTATTCCAAGATAGTTTATTCCTTTCTATTGCTATTAAAGAAGGGCTCTGTACTCCATTTTCCCTCTAGTCACTGGTGGTGCACAACAAACAGGAGATTCACTGTACCACTCTCCTGACTCAGCACCTAGTCACCTCCCCGGACCCACACGTTACGTCCAACAAAATGTCAGCTGATTATCTTGGGCTTTTTTTTTTAGGTTGTCCACCATCTCCTATGCAAATGATGACAGTTTTGTCTCTTCCTTTGCAGTAATTATACCCCATTTATTTTTCTTATTGCACTAATTTCAGCCTTTTCAACAATGATGACTAGTAGCAGTCTAATAAGTATCCTACTCCTGTTCTTGCCTTTAAAACACCATTGTTTAGGTTTCTGGTCCATACTTTCAGCAGGTTAAGGGTGTTTCCTACTACTCCACTTTTTTTTCTTCCAGATTTTTTAAATTTTGTTTAAGGACTACAACTTCCATGTTCCCAAATTAGTATAGATTAAATGCATGACGCTGCACTCCCATTCCACTTTTAAGAGGACTCACTGATGACTGGCTGTCAATAGAATGTATTAAGTCCCAGAGGCATTCAAGACCAAGGACTGTGGAAGAGTGAGAACTATTAACAAGACAGAATTCCTGTCCTCAAAAAAGCTATCTTATTGGGCAGGCAAGGCTTTTAGAGAAAGAAAGGGAAGGTAAACGATTTGGAGATAGAATCATTATGGTGAATAATGACTGCTTTTCCTTACAAAACAGATTTACTCTCATAGAGGAAGAGGAAAAGGAAGAGAAGACATAGAAAAATCTTCAACGTAAGTATCAGTCTGACAATTGTTACATTAGAATTTTAGAAGTAGAGGAGTACTGAGAACTCATCTATTTAAACCTGCTCATTTTAGAATGAGGACATTGCCAGAGGCAGAAGACTGAGTGTTTTGCCTGATTCCAGCAAATCTGGTCCCCAGCCATGGCTGGGGAGACGGCACCAGCACGGACACATGTGCTGTCAGTGGTCCTTCCGAGACACAGCAGCTAGGGAGGGGCTTTGTTTGTGCTGTTCCTGCTGCTGGTGGCATCTGGCCAGTTCAGAGGCCTTTCCAGAGGCTCGGAGAAGGGCTATGGAAAGACACATGACACTGGGGGAAGGGGGACAGTCGCCCTCAAGGCTGCTGGAGAGTAAAACATATGAGGTGGCTGGAAAACTTACTGGTTTCCAGACCCCCGCTGCCTATGCCTTTTATTCACACCTTCTCAGACCGTTTGTCTCTCCCTGTTATGGTAAGGATACAAGGAGAAAGGGACAATACTGGTCCCATAGTCACACTGCCAGTGAGTATCACAGAGAGGAAGGTTCCTCCCCAGCCAGGGACTTCTCCCTTGGTCATAGTGAGCTTGGGCTGTGTGCTACAATTTCTATTGCAAATCAATACCCACACGCTCTGTAGACACAAGCAGTTGCTGAAACAATGCACTCTTTTTCTGTTTTAATCATATTCAAAAAGGGTACCTTGTATTTCCACGCTGGTTTTGTCCTTTAAACTGGTTTCACAACTCAATCTTCCATCAGTGACAGACACCCTGCAGTGAGAAAAATCTTTGAGCTGGGTAATGTTGCTATTGGACTCGGGCATTGCTTCATAGGATTCAATTTATAGGGGACTAAAGCAGCTATGGAAACACAAGCATTTTCTCCCTACACCCCAGTGAATGATGCTTGTGAGGCTAAATCCTAAAGGGGCAGGTGTCAAATGCCTCTGGAGAGAGAAAATACTTCTGCCCCATGTGGTGGTGCAGTGTGTCCCACTGCGCAAGCACACTTGGCTGAGAAAGGCACTGGGACTGACAACAGACAAAAGTCTCCCCAGAGACACTGCAGGTCTGTAGGGACAGAGGGCTCCTGGAAGCCCAGCGCCCTGGGTACTGCATCTGAGACCCCAGGCTTGTAGTGAGCACTCACTGCAGTGATGGCTGAGGTGCATGTGTCATCCCAGGAAGACCGGAGATGCACACTGTGAGAAGTGAACAATGGCACTCGTCTCTAATGGCCTTGTGTGTGTTTTTCCCCAAGGAGCTTTCACGAATCAGTGGCTAGAAAGTGTTCGGAAGATGAGACTCAGGTAAATGGGAGGAGGCTGCAGTGTGTGGCTGGAGACAGCAGGGAAAATGCTCAATTCACATGTCTTTTTGTCTTTCCTAGGGCTTCTTCCGGCTGAGGTGGCCACTCTGGCTGAGGCGTCTGCTCAGCCCTTTCGGTGGCACACGCAAGAAAGCCAAGGACTTGCCCCCAGACAAGGAGCCTTCCGTAAAGGAAGAGTTTCCTGACAAGGACGCAGGGTACGTGACAGGGCCACTTCACCGTACTGAGTTTGGGGAGGTGGGGAGGGTGGCAGGAGTGGAAGCCTTGCTCTGCTCTCTTCCCACAGGGAGCTCAGTGAGGCCCCCGCCGAGAAAACGCCCCCTCCAGAGTCCTCGGCAGAAGGTGAAGAGAGCGAAGCCCCCGAGGAAAACACGGAGTGACCGTCCCGCCTCTGTCACCTGCAAGTCCTGTTTTCTGATATTGCATCTCAGCAGTGCTTATAAAATACTTAATTGCTTACATTCATGGGTGTGATATTCATAAGCAATTCTAGCCAGGTGGCGAGAAATTAAAATGTTGTCAAATATTTATTGTATGCAGTAACAGGGGCCACAGGCAAGAAAAGCAAGACTGCTTCTAGAAGCCTCCAAGGGACTCAAGCCCACCCCAGGGGCACAGCACCAGCAAGAACTCTCATTTCTCTTCCTCCATTAAGTCAGTCTCCAAGAACCCAAAAACACATCCTCAAGGCGTAGACTTTTAAATCAAATACCAGGTGTTCTGGTGCTTTCTCTCCCCTGAATCACTGAGAACCAGTCAACAGAGGGGGACTAGACCTCCGGCTCACAGAGGACCCGCTTCCTCTTGTCGGTCTCGGAGGGCCTTGGGGGTGGTCAGAATATCTGGATCATAATACCTCCCAAGTCACTGTCCAAAGTTTGTCACTAGGAGTGAGAAGCACTTCAGCAAGCTACCAGTATTCCTGAGTCTAAAATATAAGATGAAATGGTACTAATAACAATGCGCAGAGGCCAGCGCTGTGGCGTAGTGGGTCAAGCTGGCACCTGCAGTGCCGGCCTCCCATATGGGAGCTGGTTCAAGTCCCAGCTGCTCCACTTCTGATCCAGCTCTCTGCTATGGCCTGGGAAAGCAGTAGAAGATGGCCGAAGTCCTTGGGCCCCTGCTCCCATGTGGGGGACCCAGGGGAAGCTTCTGGCTCCTGGCTTTGGATTGGCTCAGCTCCGGCCATTGCAGCCAACTGGGAAGTGAACCAGCGGATGGAAACCTCTCTCTCTCTCTCTCTCTCTCTCTCTCTCTGTAACTCTGCCTTTAAAGTAAATAAACAAATCTTTTTAAAACCAAAACCAATGGGCAGTTCTGCAATTCTCTGTGAATGCCAAGTGGGCATTCTATAATTCAATTCAATTATGACACAGCTAGTGTCAGGTCGCACAAGCTAAGGGCTTAGTCCCACATGCTGACCTTACTTCAGGTGCCAATCAAAAATCCAGTTTGCTACCTGTGCTTCTGACTGGGTAGCTGTAAATCCGGATTCCTGTGACATCCCTCTTTGGGCACAATCACTTGCTAGAATCCAGAAAAATAGTTACTTAGTCTTGCCAACTGATCAGAAAGGATGATGTAAGGATGCAAATAAGCAACCAGATGAAGACACACATCCGCGTGGTCTGGAAGGCTCCCATGGAGTCAGGGTGTTCCACCCTGCCAACACAGGGATGTATGCCTCCACCTGGGGGCTCCTCTATGCCAGCTGTCCTGAGTCAATCTCCAAGACACAGGCACCTACTTTAACAAGGCTCTGTGTGCTCTCTACACTCCTGAGGTGTTATAGGGAAGGCCAGGAGAAAGCAGAGGCCCTCTGGCTACTTCAAGGCTAGAGGTCAGCAGGGAGATGAGGGTGGGGAAGACAGAGCAAGGCGAGGAGGACTGGTGTCTGGCAAAGTCTGGAAGGCACAATGTTAACATTGCTTTGCAGCTTCCCATCCTGGAAGCCAGGGCCTCCCACGTCCAGGGCAACAGGCTCCACTGGCTCTGGCTCCTGACATCCTGGTGGGATTGGGAAGCTGCAGAGTCTTGGAGAACACAGTAGGGAGCAGAACCCCCATTCAAGAAGAGGAAGACGCCGAGGATGGAACAGAAGCGGAAACAGGGCTTCAAGCTGAAGCTTTAAGTGTTGGCGGGTACTGCTGGAAAGAGGGTTTTGCACCACGCTGTAGCTGTGTGGGCTTGCAGGGTGGAAGGAAATGAAGGGTATGAAATCTCCATGTGGATGAGAGCCACACCCCAAGGAAGGCAGAGCAATAAAAGGCACCTGGGTCCCTGACACATGAGCCAAAACACTAGCCCCGGACATCCTCACCACGTCATTACTCAAGAGCCCAATAAACTGATTTTTTTATTTTAACCTACTGTTGTGTGGGTCTCTGTTGTAGCACCTGAACCTACAACCTCATCAGTGTTAGCTCTGGTCACAGTAACGCTATGTCATACACCATCCCAAAACACAGAGTGGGTTACAATCACCATTCTTTCAGCTCTGTAGGTCATGGTGATACAGGTAGGAAAAAGCCAGCTGGGTTAGGTTGAACTTGGATGGAAAGTGAATGCAGGCGGGTACAAGATGGGGAGAAGGGTTTCTAATGAACATTGAGCCTGCATGCTGTTAAAGCAGACTTTGCATAAAGGCCAACTGAAATAAGTGCAGAGAGCAGGCCTTATACAAGCGAAGGGTTGCATTTAACAGACATGCAATTGAGAATCAAAAAAAGCCTGGAACCTAAAAAATGTTAGGAGAGAAGAGTTTTGAGACTCTAAATGCACAAAACACAGACACCTGGGATTGTAAATGAGCAGAGCTAAGTGGTGAAGCCAGGGACTGCGACCTAACAAGTCCAGGGCTACAATAACAGGGACAGTGTTCAAGATGGGCCCAAAACTCATAAAGTGCTGACCCAAAGGAATTTTGGGGAGGGAGGACACCTGGGCAGATTCTAGCCAAATGGGCAGAGTGAACTAAGCAAGATGGGATCACAGCAAAATGACCATTCAACAGTTTCTTTATTCACCCTGTCCCGTGTTTTCATACTTCAGCTGCACGAGACAGTCAACCCGGGTGACTGAGGACACCTAGGACACGTGTGCCTGATCATCTCCACAGTTTTGCTCGAGTGCTGTGCTGGCAGGGCTGGCTCTGCTTCTCACACGGGTCTGCCGATCAGCCATGGCGGCTCTGGTCACAGGTATTCACTTTGGGGCCCAGGCTGGCCGAGGCAGCTGCTCCCCGAGAGCAGCTCTTCTCACAGTGAAGGCAGAAGCACATGAGGGCCACAGAAACTCACGCGGCCCCTCCAGCCTAGGCTCAGAACCACTATGTCTTCATTGCTTCTTCATCACATGGGCCACAGCAAGCCACAGTCTTCCCACAATGAGACTACGGCAAGTGTGCGGATCAGGGAGGGGCGAGGAATTGGGGCCAATAAGTGCGTCTACTCCACTGTGATGAACCCTGGTTTGAAGGTTACACGACCTGGGCCCACTCTTCTAGGGGTTGCCTGGAAATGAGTGTAGTAAAAGGCACTGTCCATCCCTCACCCCCAGTTTTCTGTTAGGTCAGGAATCCTGAAAAGGCAGCCTTCCTTCTCCACAAAGCCCCTGTGCCCTTCCCTCAATGCCTAACACCCAGTCTGCCCCCACGGATGACGCAGCAAGATTGCTGAGCGCGTTTTAGATGGTCCCTTTATTCCCCCCCACTGCACCCCACTATATGAATCATTAGGAAATATAGTCTAACCTCCTAAAGCCCAGCAGCCAGTGCACTAAGTATCCACCCAAAATGCTCTTAAGAGATTGTGCCACTTGAAGCTGAGTCTGTAGCCAGATCTGATACCAAATAGTGCATCTACTGCCTCGAGGGGACCTCAAGAAGAAGGAGCTAGGGCCAGCACTGTGGCATAGCAGGCTAAGCCACTTGCAGTGCCAGCATCCCATATGGCCACAGGTTCAAGTCCCAGCTGCTCCACTTCTGATCCCATTCCCTCCTAATGTACTGGGAAGGCAGGAGAAGAATGACCCAAGTCCTTGTGCCTCTGCTCCCAAGTGAGAGACCTGGAGGAAGCTCCTGGCTCCTAGCTTCAGCCTGGCCCAACCCCAGCTGTTGTTGCAGCCATTTGGGGAGTGAACTAGCAGATAGAAAATCTGTCTCGCTCTCTAACTCTGCCTTTCAAATAAATACATTAAATCAGGAAGAGGAAGAAGCAGCGGCATTGGCAGCAACAACAAGAGATCGGAACAGGTTAGTGAAATTTCTTTCTCTAGAGGCCATTTGGACCTGGGAAATTTTTTTTAAAAGCTTTTTATTTACTTATTTGAGAGGTAGAGTTACAGACAGTGAGAGGGAGAGGAGACAGAAAGAAAGGTCTTTCTTCCGCTGGCTCAGTCCCAAATGGCCACAAAGGCCAGAGCTGTGCCAATGCAAAGCCAGGAGCCAGGAGCTTCTTCCAGGTCTCCTGCATGGGCGCAGGGACCCAAGGACGTGGGCCATCTTCTACTGCTTTCCCAGGCCACAGCAGAGAGCCAGATTGGAAGAGGAGCAGCCGGGATTCGAACTGGCATCCATATGGGATGCCAGTGCCACAGAGGATTAACCTACTGCAGCACAGCGCTGGCCCCTGGGACCTGGGAAATTTTAAAGTTTCTCACAAGCAGAAATATCCTAAGAGGCAGGCTGTCTCAAGGCCCAAAATTAGCCAGAGATCCACAAGGCTTCAGGACAACTGAGAGGCAGTGAGAGTCACCACCAGCGAGCAGTCACCCCACTGCTGCACAATGCCCCTTGGCCACTCAGCCACAGGTGCTCCACCTTAACTGCCGTCTTTCTCGGAAGACCTTGCTCTTTAAAGGAGAACCATTAAAAAAGACCAACCACCGCTGAATTCAGGGCACAGGCCACGTACACTGAATGTATTTTAGGGCAGTGGCTCATGATAAATTGTTTCCCAAGTTCCTCAAAGGTACTGGTTAGTGTCAAGCTCTCTCGGGCCCAGGCTGATAACTATGAAGTGTGGGGAATTTCAGTTGTTGGGAGGTACTTGGTTATGATAACATGTGGACTCTTAGGGCTTATTATAAAAGTGATGGCCTATGGCTCTCCAGACTGAGAAAGGATTGCCTTTGTGAATAATAAGAGGATGCAGCAGTTATAAAAAATTAATAGACTGTGACAGTCTGTCTCCTAGATATATAGGTGTGTTAAGTGAACAAAGCCCTATGGTAGTGTGTGGGTAAAGCATGCTACTATCTTAGTTTTCTGTTGCTACAACAAAATACCTAAGACTGGGTGATTTATAAAGAAGCTCGTTTGGCTCATGGTTCTGGACCTGGTTAGTCCAAGACCATGATGCAGACTTCTGCTCAGCATCTGCTGGGGCCCCTCTTACTGCATTAGAACACGACACAGAGCATCACATGCTGGGACACAGCACATATGCTGGCTCAGGTCGCTCTTTCTAAAATGCTGCTAATGCCAATGGGGCTCCCTCTGTCCTGACCTCATCCAATCCTAAGTACCTCCCGCAGCCTCTACCTCCAGACACCATCAACACAGGAGATTTGGAATTCAGGTTTTTTTTTTTTTCTTATTTGACAGGTAGAGTGAGAGAGAGAGAGAGAGAGAGAGTGAGAGTGAGAGAGAGAGAGAGAGAGAGAGAGAGAGAGAAAGGTGCTCCTTCCACTGGTTCTCCCCAAATGGCCACCATGGCCAGGGCCACGTTGATCCAAAGCTAGGAGCCAGGTGCTTCCTCCTGGTCTCCCATGTGGTTGCAGGGCCTAAGCACCTGGGCCATCCTCCACTGCCCTCTCGGGCCACAGCAGAGAGCTGGACTGGAAGAGGAGCAACTGGGACTAGAACCCAGTGCCCATATGGGATGCCAGTGCTGCAGGTGGAGGATTAACCAAGTGAGCCATGGTGCCTGCCCTGGAATTCAGTTTCTAATATGTGAACTTTGTGAGGACACAGTCCAACAGCAACTACTGTGTGCTCTGCATTATCTGTATAGAACTTTAGGATCCATTACAGCAGCCAATAGCCACATATGGCTGTTTAAATGTAAATTTGAAAGTCAAAGCTCCCAAGTCACACTTGGCCATCTTTTTTTTTTTTTAACTTTTACTTAATTATTTTCTTTTTTCTTTCTTTCTTTTTTTTTTTGACAGGAAGAGTGGACAGTGAGAGAGAAAGGTCTTCCTTTACCGTTGGTTCACCCTCCAATGGCCGCCGCGGGCGGCGCACTGTGCTGATCCAAAGCCAGGAGCCAGGTGCTTCTCCTGGTCTCCCATGCGGGTGCAGGGCCCAAGAACCTGAGCCATCCTCCACTGCACTCCTGGGCCACATCAGAGAGCTGGCCTGGAAGAGGGGCAACTGGGACAGAATCTGGCGCCCCAACCGGGACTAGAATACTGGAATACTGGGGCTACTTTATTTATCTTTATTTATAGCTAAGCATTTATACATTGTCTACTACCGTGAGGAAAAAAAATCATAGTGAGGTACAACAATAATTACAAACCTCCACTAGCTTTTCCACACACTGGCACAAGTCTAGTAGAATAATCTGAGGAAGGTTTTCAGTTGACAAAAGCAGTCTTATACAATTCTTTCCTTTCCACTTCATTATACCACTTATCACTTCAGCCCTACGAATTATTCACTTCCTATCCCTACATGAAACAGGATCTAATAATCCATCAGCAATCGCTTCCAATTCATATAAAATTGCATGTCACCCTTACAGTAGAATGTAATATATCCTAGCTCCTCTTATTGTTTTTTTTTTTCCTCACCCTAGTCTTATTTTCCCTTGACCTGCTGGGAGACCCTGACAATAATACCCCAGCAAACCCCCGTATACCCTTCCCCATACTAAACCAGAATAGTCGATCCACCTATGCAATCCTATGATCAATCCCAAATAAACTAGGCAGTGCCCTAACCCTAGTAGCCTCAGTCCTATTTCTACCCATTATTTGTATCTTCAACTATCAAAACAATGAAGCACAATATCCTTCCCTCTAAGCCAAGGCTTATTCTAAATTATACTAGCAAAGCTCTTCACACCCAAGTGAATCAGAGGACCCTTCTTTTCAGACAAACAGAAGCCATTATGTAATTCCTCTAGCTAAAGACGGGAGGAAACCAGGACCGACCTGAAACTACACAGGGGTAAGGTTGTCTAGGAAAAGAATACCAGGGTGAATAAATTTCAAATCCTACCATGGGGTCATGTCAACTTCTGGGCTTGAACAAACAAAAGGGACTAAAAAGAAGAGCAAGACGGGATGAAGCCGAATCATGAACATCGGGAGTAGCAGGGAGTTCCTTCTGAGCTTATCACGTGTCTATGAGAGGACTGTGACGACTACGACTCTGGACAGAGATTTGTTGTTTGACTTTTTTTTTTTTTTTTGACAGGCAGAGTGGACAGTGAGAGAGAGAGACAGAGAGAAAGGTCTTCCTTTGCCGTTGGTTCACCCTCCAATGGCCGCCGCGGCCAGCGCGCTGCGGCCGGCGCACCGCGCTGATCCGATGGCAGGAGCCAGGAGCCAGGTGCTTTTCCTGGTCTCCCATGGGGTGCAGGGCCCAAGCACCTGGGCCATCCTCCACTGCACTCCCTGGCCACAGCAGAGAGCTGGCCTGGAAGAGGGGCAACCAGGACAGAATCCGGCACCCTAACCGGGACTAGAACCCGGTGTGCCGGCGCCGCTAGGCGGAGGATTAGCCTAGTGAGCCGCGGCGCCGGCCTGTTGTTTGACTTTTAAAACCAAAAATCACAGAGATTTTTTTTCCACCCACTAACATTTTAGTAACCATTATGTGAAAACCACTGTGAACAAGACTGGGGAAGAACAATGGTCCCTGTCCTCTGTCATATTTTCTTGGCCCAAAAAGTACCACGACTAAAACTATTTCAAGATTTCAAAACATAATTTAAAGGAAAAAAATCAGGCTTATGGAGTCAGGCAAAGTCTTTACAATGTTGCAACTGTCTGTAAAAAGATACTATGTAGTTTGATTAATTCTTAAAATTTTGGAACTTCCTTAAAAAAATCAGGTTGCTTATTCTATCAATAGAATCCTGACAATCCTGGAAACATGAATGAAATGACAGCATAGAAACATGAATGAAAGGTCTAAAGATTTTTAGATGACTGTTCTCTTTTATAAAGCCACACTCACAATGAGAGTGAATTCGGAACCGACTCATGCAGTTAGGGGAATGATGCAGATCTGAGACAGAATCCGAGGTCCATGGGTGACTGGCACCCAACCATCCATTTGGGGGGTCCCAGTAAAATGTACTGAGTAGGATGACCTTCAGGGAAAACTTAATTAGCTGAGGATGCCGGAAGACCCAGAGACCAAGCAACGGCTGCTGAGCAAGTGACTAGAACCATTTTTACAACTCTTGTCCACTAAGTACAACCGTAACCCGCCGAAATACCACGGACACACCAAAATAAGAACACTGGCATGTGGTAGGACCCGTAGTACAATGGCAGGGCACCTTGTTCCCACCCACCAACAGGAGGAGGAGACCAACTTGTGGGACCCCCCCCCCCCCACCGCCACGAAGGTGCTTCCTCCGGGATCCGCCTGACCACACCAGGCGCCCTCAGCGTCCGCGCCCCGCGGGCACCGCCGGGACCCCGGGCCACCAGGGGCTGCGCCGCTCCCTCCTCAGAGGCCGAGGCCGCCGGGCGGCGTCTCCGCAGGAGCCCTGCCCGGCCGGGGCTGACCGAGAGGAGCCACGCGGACGCCGGGTCCTCGCTCTCCCTTCCCGGCTCCCGCTCCGGGACGGGGTCAGGGCCGACGGCGCCGCTCCGGCCGCGGACACCGGGACTCGCCAGGCCTGAGGAGCCGGCGCCGCGCAGACGCGGGAAAGCTCTCCGCCCGGCCGAACCCGCGCCCTCACCTGGCGCACGGCTGCGCTGCGGGCCCGCCCTTCCCGCCGGCGTCCGCCGCTGCCCCTCGCTCGCCGCCCTGTCCGGGATCGGGGCTGGGGCTCCGACGGCCCTCGGGCTGTAACTGAAAACAGCACCCGAACCGTCGCCCAAACGGCGGTTGCAACGCTAAGTAGCCTATTTATAGACTCACTATTCAAATGAGGGCTCCAGAGAGGGAGTCAGATTGGATGGAACGAAACAGTACCAACCAATCAGAAAGCAAAGGTTGCGCCTATGCAAATGTGGACCATCGCTGGTCTGCTCTGCTGCCCCTTGTGGCCAAGTACAGAAATGCAGAGCTGAGCCCCTTGCGCCTGCGCCTTGTGGCCACCAGAGTCTGGTGCTCACAGGTGCGGTCCCTTCAAGTAGAGTGATGTGCAGGATCTTGCTGTCAGCATCACTGAGGACGTGCTGCCTTCCAAAGCCCAAGGACACGGAGCCCTAGGCAGTGGCGTCACCCAGATCTTGTTTTAAGAGCCAGTTTTCCATCCAGCACTGTGGCGTGGCAGGTTCGAGTCCCACCTGCTCCACTTCCCATCCAGCATGCTGCTAATGGCCTGAGAAAAACAGAGGAAGATATCCCAAATATTGGGGCCCCTGCCACCCACGTGGGAGACCCAGAAGCTCCTGGCTTCTGACTGGCCCAGACCAGGGCCATTGCAGCCATTTTGGGAGTGAAGCAGAGGATGGAAGCTATCTCTCCCTCTCTCTCTCTCTTACTCTCTCTCTCTCTTCCTCCCTCCCTCCCTCCCCCCTTTCTGTCTCTGCAACTCTTTTAAATAAAAAAAAAAAGACACAGTTCCCAACTGAGCCAGAGGCTGGCGGACACCAGGTACAGAACAGTGTTTTGTGCTGGTGCCGTGGTTCACAAGGCTAATCCTCCGCCTGCAGCGCCAGCACACCGGGTTCTAGTCCCGATCGGGGCGCCAGATTCTGCCCTGGTTGCCCCTCTTCCAGTCCAGCTCTCTGCTGTGGCCCGGGAGTGCAGTGGAGGATGGCACTCCAGGAGAAGCACCTGGCTCCTGGCTTCAGATCAGCGCGGTGCGCTGGCCGCAGCTGCCATTGGAGGGTGAACCAACGGAAAAGGAAGACCTTTCTCTCTGTCTCTCTCACTGCCTGTCAGGTAAATAAATAAATAAAAGAACCTGTTTTGACCTGGTGATGTTCACAAGAGGGCGAGAGCGAGAGCAGAGGGCTGGAATGAAGAAGGTGGCACTGCGTGAAAGTAGACCCCTAAAACAAGGTGGCTCCCGCTTGGACAACAGGAGGACCTGGGCCTCTGTGTTGGAAAGAAAATCTGCCAGTGTGGCAGTCAGAGACAGTCAGATCCTCGACGTGAACCCATCATCCCGAGAGGCAGCCACCAGGGACCTCCCACCTGGCTTTGCAGGCTTACCCTGGGGCCCAGGAGACTGCAGGGACAGACAGGGCAGAAATCACCATGAAGCTGATGGATGAATTTTACTCACCCGAAATCAAGAGGTCGCCATCAAAGAAGGGGGAGCCGGCTGAGGTGTCTGTGAAGATCCCAGAGAACCTGGGAACAAGGATCTGAGCTGGCTGGAACAGAAGGAGAAGTAGGTTGCCAATGCCTTGCCCTGCTTTAAGACCAGTGTGAGCCGGCGCCGCGGCTCACTAGGCTAATCCTCCGCCTTGCGGCGCCGGCACACCGGGTTCTAGTCCCGGTCGGGGCGCCGGATTC
Source organism: Oryctolagus cuniculus (assembly GCF_051225735.1). Classification (NCBI taxonomy): domain Eukaryota; kingdom Metazoa; phylum Chordata; class Mammalia; order Lagomorpha; family Leporidae; genus Oryctolagus; species Oryctolagus cuniculus. The sequence continues at coordinate 64,017,946 of NC_142883.1, read as the reverse complement.
TGTCCCGGTTGCCCCTCTTCCAGGCCAGCTCTCTGCTGTGGCCAGGGAGTGCAGTGGAGGATGGCCCAAGTCCTTGGGCCCTGCACCCCATGGGAGACCAGGAGAAGCACCTGGCTCCTGGCTTCAGATCAGCGCGGTGCACCAGCCACAGCGGCCATTGGGGGGTGAACCAATGGAAAAGGAAGACCTTTCTCTCTGTCTCTCTCTCTCTCACTGTCTACTCTGCCTGTCAAAAAAAAAAAGACCATTGTGGACAAAATGGCCATTGACAAGAAGATCCTGGAGATCCTTCTGGGGTCAGCCAGCAAGGTGCTGGGGGCCATCTTACCCCTGGTGCAGAGCGACCTTCGCAGTCGGCACAGCTCAGCCCTCTCCTGCTATGGCCGAGGGTTCCAAAGGCTCAGAACCTCATTCGCTGGTCTGACCAAGAGATGCTGGAAGGTATGAACTCAGAAGATAAAGAGACAGTGACGACTGTGAAGGGGGGTCATCACGGCTGTGCTGGACGGAGTGAAGGAGCTGGTCACACTGACCATCGAGGGACAGGGGTGGCTGTCTCCAACAAGCCCAGTGAAGCCCAGTTCCCCAGCTGGCAAACCTGATGGCCAGCCTGAGCTGCCCCTGACAGACCAAGAGATGGAGATTCTGAGCAAGACAAGTGGAGTGCTGCACCAGCTGAGCTGCTCCTGGATCCACAAAAAGGTCTCACCCCCAAGTCCCCTTTACCCGGCGTTCAGCTGGTTGATAGTGCACAGCATTGCCACCCAAGACAGTCGGCTCCATCCCCCACCCACATGGCTGTGGTCGCCCCCACGAGCCGAGCCATGGGGAATTAATAGGCAGGATTTCGATGTTGTCTGTCACGCACAGAGGCGACTTTCAGGAGGCAGCCACTCCTATGCTAGGGGAGTCGCCCCACCTCTCCCCCCTGCAGCAACATTGGCAAGCTCAACAAGTCGGATGAGCAGCGGAGCAGGGACAGTGGGCAGTGCTCCCGGAACACAAGCTGTGAAACACTAGCTCATTACGATCCCGACTGTGATCTCCTCCAGCAAGACCTCTCTAATGCAGACCGGATACCTCAGCAAGTGGCCTGTAACCTTAGCCCGTTGCCGGAGTCCTTGGGGGAGTCTGGGTCTCCGTTTCTTGGCCGTCCTTTCCAGCTGCCTCTTGGCAGCTGTCCCCAGATGGAGAGGCAGCAGACCAACACGCCACCCGCCCTGCCAGAGAAGAAGTGCCGGAGCACGGCCTCCCAGACCATGGACAGCTCTGGCTGCAGGGTGTCCCTACGATCCGCACTCCTAGCAGTACCCCCGGGGGCCAGCCCGCCCCCTGCACGCCCTTCGCTGTGATCCTCCCCTTTCAGCAAGAAGCATCCTTAGCCCCTGTGGAATTTGTGGGTGATTTCGCTGCTTCTGAATCCACGGGTGACCCAGAAAAACCGCTTCCCCTGCCAGAGAAGAAAAACAAACACAGTAAGCGTTGGCAGAGCTGATGTCAGCAAATGCGTTTGTAACCTAAAGTAGTGGCATGTTTTCAGTAAGCCTCAGACCAAAGCCAAATCGGTGGCCTCACTGTTTCAGAACAGACAGGACCACAGATTTATGGCCACTTGGGGGAGCCTAGTTCTGCCATGGGCTGTGGCCAGTGAATGTTGTCAAAGCTCAGTGAGAGCTGGCCTCTCTGTGCAGCCTCTGTGAAACATCCGGTCTCCACGGAGCCCGAGTGCTTCTCCCTTTAGGGAGCAGTCAGCTACCCTTATGGCCTGCACACACATGGCCCAGGGGATGAGCGTTGTGGTGTGCAGGCCAGCAGCGCAGTGACACCTGCGGGAAGTCGGGTGGACATCTGAGCCCCTCAGAACAGCTGCCCCAGGCTCTCTGGCTGTCCCCCATCCCGCGTGTGTGTGTGTGGACCCTGCGCACGGAGTTCTTGCAGGGTGACTAAGGGCTGGAAGATGCCCGGCAGGAGTAGTGAGGATGCCTCTTGGACCAGACACCTTAATATTAGGGCCTGGGGTAGAGCTGAAACTCTGAATATTTGCGTTTTAATTATTTTCCAACTATAAGTTTGCCATGTAAAAGAAAGAAGGAAATAAAAAGAAAGGAAAGAAGGAAAAAAGAAACAAACTACTGAGCCCCTGCCGGTGGCCACCAGTGTCTGGAGTGGAACCCTCTCATTGAGTGTCCTATGGGGGGCGCTCTGCCACCCAGGGGCCCAGAATCCTGCCCCTTGCACACAGAAGATCTGAGGTCATGTGGCCTGGGGAGAACTTGGCAGTGATCCTGGACCCAAGCATCAGGCAAGTGGGACATAAAAAAGTGTCCCCAACCTCAGTGTTTGCAGGTGTTTCCTGGGCTTCCTGTGGATGCCACCCCCCTCCAGGCATGGGGAGCCTCAGGTAAAGGCAAGCAGATTTGGGGGGTCTTCCATCCACCAGCTCACTCCCCAAATGGCTGCAATGGACAGAGGTGGGAGAATCCAAAGCCAGGAGCCAGGAGCTTCTTCCAGGTCTCCCACATGGGTGCAGGGGCCCAAGGACTTGGGCCATCTTCTGCTTTCCCAGGCCATAGCAGAGAGCTGGATTAGAAGTGGAGCAGCAGAGACTTGAACCAGCGTCTATGTGGAGTGCCAGTACCACAGGCAGAGGCTTAGTCCACAGCACCACAACATTGGCCCCTGTCTTCCTTATTTTTGTTTCTTGAATTACTGCATTTGTTTTTAGGCATTTGTGGATTTGGAGGGTTTTTTTTTTTTTCCTCTGCTGGCTTTCATCTTTGAGCTATGCCTCTGTGGCTTAGTGGAATATCTGCACTTTCAGTGCATACCAAGAGGTGTGTGGTGGGTGTGGCCAGGGAGCTCTGGTCAGTGCTCCAGGGTAGGGTGAGTAGCCAGGGTAACAGACAAGTTGGGTGTGGTAGATCTCAGTGCCTGGGTGTTAGTCCCCAGTGTGTTCCATGCCACCATATGAACCACACAAATGACCTGCACAGTCCTCACCATGAGCACAGTTCCCATTAGAATGACCTGCTCTAGGCAACCAAGGAGCTCTGAGCATGTGGCACCGCACCCAGTAATTGCCCAGAGACCTAGCTGCACCCTGCACCTAGTCCCCATGGTCTCAGCGCACAAGGTCTCAGCGCACAAGGCTCCCACAGTTGCTGGATACAGAGGTTTCTCTCTGCCCTGCCAGCCTGCTCAGACAACATAGAGGCAGATGTTCCCCAAGACAGCTCTGCCTTGGAGTCTTGATTCTGGGAGGCTGCGTACTATGTAGTTGGCCAGCCACCTCCAGGCTAGGCTCAAAGTCAGTGAGGACTGTGGACTGTTCCCTACAGCAGAATCTCTGGATCACACACATATACAAGAGCCACTGGCTGAATGTCGCTCTCTCTCTCTGGCTCTGCCACCAGTACTGCCGAGAAGATGGCATCCCGTCTCAGCCAGTTGCTGTACACGCACACAAAGTGTGCTGCAGATCCCACTCAAACCCAAAACGGCACCCGCCCTTTCTCAGCTGGGCAGCAGGCACTGTTGTGGGAAAGTTGGCGCCGGATCAATGTGCCCCCTCTACTTCTGCTGGGTCCTCAGGCGACCACTAGCAACCACCAGCCTCCAGGGCTCCTGTCTGGACTCAAGCCACGCTCTCCCTCTGGCTATACGACCATGGGTTGCTACAGTCAAGTCTCATTCCATCTCCAAGCTGCCACCTGCTCCGGCTCTGGGCTGTGGCAGTCGTGTGTAGTGACTGTGATGCTGTGCATCTGCACCCACCCCCCAGGTCCATGGCATTCCTCTTCTTGAAGGATTTCGAGTGTGGTTTTCTCTCCAATTCTCCCCCTCCCCACAAGAGTGCACTTCCTACACGTTTTTTTAGTGTTTCTCCCTAGTCTAGTGCGGTATGTCATTCCCCAACCGCTACCTGGGAATCTCTGAAATTGCATTATGAACAACATGCACAGACTTAGAAATTTGAGGGGTGAAATAAACATACCTTTTAATTCTAATTTCTGTGAGTTTTTGAAAGGATTCCACACAGGCTTCATACCAGTCCCCTTTATATGAGGCACTCATTAACCCTATAAATATCAGATAAATTGCAGAATGTGCTATTTCTGGGTAGTTTTATGTTATTCAGAAAAAAAACCTCTATTAACAATTACTGTATCAAAATAAGATATTCTTCACAATCGTCTGCTAAATCCATCATAAATTTTGAGAAAACATTTTCTGTTATAATTGTAAACAGATCTAAAATATTTTAAATATACTATAATGTCTGAAGACATTAAAAATGACTAACTCATTTTGGATTAGTTCACATTGCCTATATTTTTAAAAGATAAAATCTCACCAAAGTACAGAAAGTAAGTTAAATTGATAAGACTTCATAATTAAAAAGCCACATGCAATTCCAGGTGGCAAAGAACACAAATCTATAAAAGTCATTTATTTTTTAAAAAAAGATTTTATTTATTTACTTAAAAGTCAGAGTTACACAGAGAGAGAAGGAGAGGCCGGGGGAGGGTCTTCCATCTGATAATTCACTCCCCAGATGGCTGCAATGACCAGAGCTGAGCTGATCTGAAGCCAGGAGCTTCTTTCAGGTCTCCCATGCAGGTGCAGGAGCCCAAGGATTTGGGCCACCTTCTACTCCTTTCCCAGGCCATAGCAGAGAGCTGGATCAGAAGTGGAGCAGCTGGGACTAGAACTGGTGCCCATATGGGATGCTGGTAGCCATCCACCTGTGCCAGCAGCTGCTGCTCATACTGGGACTGCACAGGTGGATTCCATGGGAACCCCCCAGAAGGGGGACAGTGGGAGGACCATGCCCACTTGAAGATGGCTGACATAAAGCAAGTGACTTCACGTCCCTGCGTCCTGGTCACCACATATACATAACAGTTTGAGTTTGTAATTTTGAGGAGCTAGTCAGAATGCAGAATGAACAAGATAGTCCCTATGATAAATACAAATTCACAAGGATTAACGCCCAAGGTTACTCTTCTTGTGCTCGTTGCTATGGAAAACACACACCTGTGGGTTCTGATCATGGTTTGTATTAATTTAATTCAGTAACATGTTCTTTAAAGGGGGCTATGCCCTCTTAACAGTTCCACGAGGAACTGCACCCTACATCAGCTGATATGATTAGTTTAGATATACACCATTGATAGATCCTCATGCATTGAAATCCAACTCCACACACAAATATATGTGTTATACAGACGTCTCGTTGTGGCTGGATTTGAGTTTGGACTATTTCTGAACAAAATCTTTCACATGAAATTTGAAGTAATTGCATACATACTTTTTCAAAAATTAGGAGGAGTTATGTAACATTCCCAAACAGCTTTATTGAGATATAAGTCTGTTTCACTTTCCATGGAATTTATCCCTTAAAAGTGGGTAACTCGGCCGGTGCCGCGGCTCACTAGGCTAATCCTCCGCCTAGCGGCACCGGCACACCGGGTTCTAGTCCCGGTCGGGGCGCCGGATTCTGTCCCGGTTGCCCCTCTTCCAGGCCAGCTCTCTGCTGTGGCCAGGGAGTGCAGTGGAGGATGGCCCAAGTGCTTGGGCCCTGCACCCCATGGGAGACCAGGAGAAGCACCTGGCTCCTGGCTCCTGCCATCGGATCAGCGCGGTGCGCCGGCTGCAGCGCACCGGCCGCGGCGGCCATTGGAGGGTGAACCAACGGCAAAGGAAGACCTTTCTCTCTGTCTCTCTCTCTCACTGTCCACTCTGCCTGTCAAAAAAAAAAAGTGGGTAACTCAATGGTTTTCTTTTTTTAACATTTTATTTATTTGAAAGAGTTACATAGAGAGAGGAGAGGCAGAGAGAGAGAGAGAGATCTTCCATCTGATGGTCCACTCCCCAATTGGCCACAACAGCCGGAGCTGTACTCATCCAAAGCCAGGAGCTTTCTCCAGGTCTCCCATGTGGGCACAGGACCCCCAAGGACTTGGGCCATCTTCCACTGCCCTCCCAGGCCACAACAGAGAGCTGGATCGGAAGTGGAGCAGCTGGGTCTCGAACCGGCGCCCATATAGGATGCCAACGCTTCAGCCAGGGAGTTAATCCGCTGTGCCACAGCTTCGGCCCCAACCCAGTGGTTTTCACACAAATGTGCCACTGTCCCCAATATCAGTTTTAGAACCTCAGAAAGAAACTCAGTACCCTGTAGCTGTTTCCTCCCTGTTCCCTCATCCCTCCAACCCTAAGCAGTCACAAACCTGCTGTTTCTCTAGATTTGCCTGCTGTGGGCATTGCATATCGATGCATGAGGACATCCAGTGTTCTCACGCTCCATACAGCACCCACATCATCCTAGAGAGAGGAGGTTCTGGGCCCTGCCTCTCAGTTGTCCTCACCCAGAACATAGCCCTGGAAACCGGAGCAGACGCTGCAGCGCAACACCCACCAGCTACCAGAAGGGGGAGCCCCAAGTTCTTGGCTGAAATGGAGTTTCATGCCACTGAGTGAGAAAAGGAAGGGAAGGAGCGAGACGGGATTCCCTGGACACTTACTGAACCTGACTGGTGAAGATGATCTTAAGGCAAAGCAGGAAAATAAAGCACTGAATCTTAGTAAAAATATTTTCACTCGCTGTATGTGCTTGGGGCCATTTTTGGAGACTCCAATTGGATATTTTTGGGGGGTTTTGGTTTTAAATCATTGTTTATCAATTTTATTGGAATGAGAGCCCACACAGTTACCTATGCTGTCATGGTCACTCTAGGAATCATATGGGTTTAATTCTTGCTGCTCAGTGGCTTGTGAATTATATTTTACTCTCCATTTAGTCATAACACATTAGCTGGTAAAAATGAGTTAAACCCAATCAGTCGTCAGCCTCCTGAGCAGGAGTCATGTTATTTATGTTCTTTAGAGATTTTTTTAATGCTAAAATGATCTGTGTCATTACAACTTAAAATTTTAAATTTAAATCCTAATAGAGATCTCTGTGTCCATTAAATTGGTAAAATCAGTACCTGTTGAAAAGCACACATGACAATAAACTAGGAATTCTGTTACATATTAAAGGAGGCTATTGGGGTCGAGGCTGTGGCATAACAGGTAAAGCCACTGCCTGCGGTGCCGGCAACCCATACGGGAGTCGCTTCAAGTCCCGGCTGCTCCACTTCTGATCCAACTCTCTGCTATGACCTGGAAAAGCAGTGGAAGATGGCCCAAGTCCTTGGGCCCCTGCACCCACATGGGAGACCCAGAAGAAGCTCCTGGCTCCTGGCTTTGGATCAGCACAGCTCCAGCCATTGCGGCCAACTGGGAAGTAAACCATCGGATGGAAGACCTCTCTCTCTCTCTCTCTCTCTCTCTGCCTCTCCTTCTCTCTGTGTGTAACTCTGACTTGCAAATAAATAAATAAATCTTTAAAAAAGAAAAAGAAGAAGAAAATAACACCATAAGGGAGCCTAACTCACATTTCAAAGGTCAAGTTCTCTTCAGAACTGGCTGCCCATGAGACCAACCACTGGGCCCCTCCTCCTGCGATGGGCTGAACTGTGTCCCTGCTAAAGTCCTGTCAGGAAACCCCAGCACCCATTGTGACTGCATTTGCAAACAAGGCCTTTAATTAAGGAGGTTAGTAAGCCAAATGCTATCATAGGGGGGTGATCTGAATCCAAATAGACCCATGTGCTTAGAGGCAGGGGAGACAGCAGGCACACTCATGGACAGAGGATGAGGCACGTAGGAGGAAAGTGGCTGGAAGCCAAGCAGACAGGCTTCTTCAAGAGATACCGAACCTGCTAACACCTTGACCTTGCACTTCTAACTCTGGAAGTATGAGGAAGTAAATCCCTCAAAGGCAAGTCACCTCATTCATGGTATTTTGCATGGCGACCCTAGTGAAGGCACCCACATCTCTGCCTCTTTTTACCTGCAGCTAGAAGATGCACATTGTGAATTATCAGCGAAATGCAGAAACTAAAAACTGGCTTTAGATGGTTAAAAGCCTGAAACATAAAACATGAGAAAAAAAGATAAGAAAATATGGGAAACTGATATATATATTATATATTTATATATGATTTATAACACAAAAACCTGGATACAGAGTGAGGAAAATAAGAAATTGGGTGAAAGGGCCAGCTTGTGGCACAACACGTTGAAGCCAGTACTCAGGACCTGCTTCCCATGACAGAGTGCCCAGGGTCAAGACTTGCCTCTGGGGGCTGGCTCTGTGGTGCAGTGGGTTAAAGCCCTGGCCTGAAGCGCTGGCATCCCACATGGGCTCTGGTTCTAGTCCCGGCTGCTCCACTTCCGATCCAGCTCTCTGCTATGACCTTGGAAAGCAGTAGAAGATGGCCCAAGTCCCTGGGCCCCTGCTCCCATGTGGGGGACCAGGAAGAAACTTCTGGCTCCTGACTTCAGATCGGCTCAGCTCCAGCCATTGCAGCCATCTAGAGAGTGAACCAGCAGATGAAAGACTCTCTCTGTGTGTGCCTCTATCTCTCTCTGTAACACTGTATTTCAAATAAATAAAATAAATCTTAAAAAAAATTGCCTCTGCTTCTGACCCAGCCTCCTGCTCATGTGCACCCTGGGAGAGCAGTGCATGATGGTTCCAGTACTTGGCTCCTGGCTTCAGTCTGTCCCAGCCCCAGCTGAAGCAGGTATTTGGGGAGTGAACCAGCTCTGTTTTATTTAAATAAATAAACTTTGAGAAAAAAGAAAAGAATTAAATTATATATATGTGTGTGTATTTTAAGACCATAATGTGATCCGGCTGAAAATCTAAAACTTGGGGCCAGCGCTGTGGCATAGCAGGTGAAACCACCACCTGCAGTGCAGGCCTCCCATATGGGCGCTGGTTCTAGTCCCAGCTGCTCCACTTCCGATCCAGCTCTCTGCTATGACCTGGGAAAGCAGTAGAAGATGGCCCAGGTGCTTGGGCTCCTGTACCCACATGAAAGATCCTGAAGAAGCTCCTGGCTCCTGGCTTCAGATCAACTCAGCTCCAGCCGTTGCTGCCATCTGAGGAGTGAACCAGCAGATGGAAGACCTCTCTCTCTGCCTCTGCCTCTCTGTAACTCTGCCTTTCAAATAAATAAATAAATCTTTTTTAAAAAGTCTAAAACTTACATTAAAGTTATGTAAACATAAGGAGATGAAAACGACTCTGGTTTTTGTGTCTTTACAATGTAAGGTCTAGACTAACTCTGACACTTGCTGAAATGCATCTATTTGCAAAGCTTCGTAGAAGTCATCAATTATGTAGCTCAAATCACAATTTTACCTGGAGATCTCACTAAGTTTAAACAATCAAACAACCCCCTTTCATCTCAGGAAAGTTATTAAACATAAAGTAGAAGAAAAATGAGCAAATTATTTATTTATATGGTATACTTCACTTTAATTAGGACTTTGCCTAAATTTCCCATAGTCACATGCACCAGAAAATGTTCCATATAGGCCACAGAGACTCTAGCACAAAGAGTGATAAAACTGCTATTAAATAGGCTTGGACAGCTTACAGACTGGACAGATAAGTGGGACTTCATGAACCCTCACAGGAAACAATTCATATGGCCCAATGTGAGTTACAACAGATCTTCAGGGGCCAGCACTATGGCGTAGCCAGTATAGCTTCCGCCTGCAGTGCCATCCCATATGGGTGCTAGTTCAAGTCCCGCCTGCTCCTCTTCCAATCCAGCTCTCTGCTATGGCCTGGGAAAGCAGTAGAAGATGGCCCAAGTACTTGGGCCCCTGCACCCACGTGGGAGACCCGGAGGAAGTTCCTGGCTCCTGGTTTCAGATCAACGCAGCTCCAGCAGTTGCAGCCATCTGGAGAGTGAACCAGCAGATGGAAGACCGACCTCTCTCTCTCTCTCTCTCTCTCAAATAAATAAATAAATAAATATTTTAAAAAATAAACAGACCTTCAAGGATTGAAAGTTATTCTATCAGACCTAATTAACAAGTGGGTGACTATTGCTACTACTTCTTCATTTGGCAACCCAATTTGCCTGTTCTTACACCTGGAAAGAATAGGGGGCATCTCATGGTGACTTACTAAAAATTTTTTTAAGATTTATTTTATTTATTTGAAAGGCAGAGTTACAGAGTGAGAGAGAGAGAGAATCTTCCACCTGCTGTTCACCCCCTAAATGGTCACCATGGCCAGGGCTGAACCAGACCAAAGCCAGGAGCCAGGAACTTCATCTGGGTCTCCCACATGAGTGCAGGAGCTCAAGCACTTGGGCCATCTGCTGCTGCTTTCCCAGGTGCATTAACAGGGAACTGGATTGGAAGTGGAGCAGCTGGTCTCAAACTGGCACTCACAGGGGATGCTGGCATTGCAGGCAGCAGCTCAATCCGCTATGCCACAACACTGGCCCCAACTTACCACGGTTGTTTTTTTTTTTTTTTTTTTTGACAGGCAGAGTGGACAGTGAGAGAGAGAGACAGAGAGAAAGGTCTTCCTTTGCCGTTGGTTCACCCTCCAATGGCCGCCGCGGCCGGCGCGCTGCGGCTGGCGCACCGCGCTGATCTGATGGCAGGAGCCAGGAGCCAGGTGCTTCTCCTGGTCTCCCATGGGGTGCAGGGCCCAAGCACCTGGGCCATCCTCCACTGCACTCCCTGGCCACAGCAGAGAGCTGGCCTGGAAGAGGGGCAACCGGGACAGAATCCGGCGCCCCGACCGGGACTAGAACCCGGTGTGCCAGCGCCGCAAGGCGGAGGATTAGCCTAGTGAGCCGCGGCGCCGGCCCACCACGGTCTTAATGCTGATGTACTTACTAATCATCTTGGTGCCTTTTGCCATCCATTACCTTCCTCCATGACTAATAGCCAATATTAGCAATTCTGACTTCATCCAACAGATAAACACATATTTTGCTATTACAGATACGGCCACCAAGTTTGTCTTAGCACCTGTTACAACAGCCTCTCTGTCACCAGGTGCCTTCAGCTGGAGAAGACACAGTCCACCTCTCCTAGGACGCACACAGGGCACCTCAGCAGCTTTGCCACAGCCACAGCTGTTGCCAAGATCTTCATGGCACCCACCTTCACCAAGAACACAAGTATGACATCACACCAGCAGCGTGCACCACCAAGGAGATCCATTTGAGACACTCATGAAAAACATACACCTTGGGGCCAGCGCTGTGGCACAGTGGGTTAACGCACTGGCCTGAAGCGCCAGCATCCCATATGGGCACCGGTTCAAGACCCAGCTGCTCCACTTCCTGTCCAGCTCTCTGCTATGGCCCAGGAAAGCAGCGGAAGATGGCCCAGGTCCTTGGGCCCCTGCGCCCACATGGGAGACCCGGAAGAAGCTCCTGGCTCCTGGCTTCAGATTGGCACAGCTCCAGCCATTGCAGCCATCTGGGGAGTGAACCATCAGATGGAAGACTTTCTCTCTCTCTCTCTCTCCCTCTCCCTCTCCCTCTCCCTCTGCCTCTCCTCTTTCTGTGTAACTCTGACTTTCAAATAAATAAATCTTTAAAAAATTAAAAAAGAAAAAGAAAAATTTAAAAAAAGAAAAACATACACCTCGGGGCCGGCACTGTGGCATAGCTGGTAAAGCTGCTGCCTGCAGTGCCGGCATCCCATAAGGGTGCCAGTTCGAGTCCCAGCTACTCCACTTCCGATACAGCCAGGAGCTTCCTCCAGGTCTCCCATGCAGGTGCAGGGGCCCAAGCACTTGGCCATCTTCTACTGCTTTCCCAGGCCACAGCAGAGAGCTGGATCAGAAGTGAAGCAGCCAGGATGCCAGCACGTTAGGCCAGGGCTTTAACCTGCTGCGCCACAGTGCCAGCTCCAATACACATTCTGTTCATTAGCACATGGGACATTTTCTAGGGGAGACCACATACTGGGCTACAAATCAAGCCCAAGTAAATTTAAGAAGATTGCAGTCGTGGGGGCGGTGCTGTGGCCTAGTGGGTAAAGCTGCCACCTGCAGAGTCAGCACCCCATATGGGCGCCAGTTTGTGTCCGGCTGCTCTACTTCCAATCCAGCTCTCTGCTATGGCCTGGGAAAGCAGTAGAAGATGGCCCAAATGCTTGGGCCCCTGCACCTGTCTGGGAGACATAGATGGAATCTGCTGGCTCCTGGCTTCAGATCAGCGCAGCTCCAGCCATTGTGGCCAATTGGGGAGTGAACCAACAGATGGAAGACCTGTCTCGCTCTGTTGCTCTCTCTCTCTCTCTCTCTCTGCCTCTCTTCTCTCTGTGTAGCTCTGACTTTCAAATAAAAAAAAAAAAGAGGCCGGCGCCGTGGCTCACTAGGCTAATCCTCCGCCTTGCAGCGCCGGCACACCAGGTTCTAGTCCCGGTCGGGGCGCCAGATTCTGTCCCGGTTGCCCCTCTTCCAGGCCGGCTCTCTGCTGTGGCCAGGGAGTGCAGTGGAGGATGGCCCAAGTGCTTGGGCCCTGCACCCCATGGGAGACCAGGAGAAGCACCTGGCTCCTGGCTTCAGATCAGCACGGTGCGCCGGCCGCGGCGGCCATTGGAGGGTGAACCAACGGCAAAAGGAAGACCTTCCTCTCTGTCTCTCTCTCTCACTGTCCACTCTGCCTGTGAAAGAAAGAAAGAAAGAAAGAAAGAAAGAAAGAAAGAAAGAAAGAAAGAAAGAAAGAAAGAAGGAAGGAAGGAAGGAAGGAAGGAAGGAAGGAAGGAAGGAAGGAAGGAAGGAAGGAAGGAAGGAAGAAAGAAAGACCATAGGTCTTTTCAAACAACAAAGGGATAAAACTAGAAGTAAACAGTAAGAAACTTACAAATACATGGAAATTAAATAATGCTCTACTAAATGACCAATGAATCACTGAAGGAATTAAAAAAGAAACTAAAAATTTTCTTTAGGGGGCCAGCACTGTGGTGTAGCAAGTTAAGCCTCCACCTGCAGCACCAGCATCCCATATGGGCACCGGTTCGGGTCCTGGCTGCCCCATTTGAAGGTAGGCACCTTCCTGAGGCAAAGATTAAAATGCTAGCAATTTCTACCTGGCAGGTCTTCATTTTTCATTAAGTGTTCCAAAGAGAAGTTCACACTCAGATGTAAATAGCTGGTAGATGTCGTTGGACACTGGAAATCCTACCTGTGTCTGGGGAAGCACCCACCCAGGGAATGTAAGGAACTAGTCACCAGGGGCCTGCCCTATGCATGGGGTGCAGAATAACTGGAAGTCTTGAGAGTACCCCTGGGATAGCAAAGGATGCTGGGTATGCCAGACCCTGCAGTACACAGCATGTAGCAAGCACTCTCCATACTCCAGAAGCCAGCCAGAACCCCAGGAAGTCTTCCCCAACCCAAATGCATTTTCTCAGCAGGAAACAAACACTTTGCACAGCAGATGCCCCATGAGCAAGGCCGCAATGCATCTCTGATGAAGGCTACAGAACGGCCTCCACAGGCATCAGCACTCGCTGCAAGATCCGAAGAAAAGTTGAAGTTTTGGAGAGACCTCGCGCTAGGACCACTCGCTTGTGGAGAGAGGCAGCCTCTCCATCTTTCCCACCAAAACGTGAAGTTCAGTGCCTACCAGTAGGTCTCATTTAGGTTCACAGACTAACACAACATGTGATTTATTTGGAGATGCACATTATGAATGTGCCAAGAGCAGCAAATGACAGATGCTGCAACTTTGCACTAGCCCTACAGCCAAGTAACTATCCCATCAGTGCTCAATGACACCGGGAGAAAAACTCTAACAACTGACTTGCTAAGTCTGTCTTCACCAGGTCTCTAGCGCCTGTCCATTCTCTACCCAAATCACTGCCAACACCCTACACCAGGCCATCATCATTTTTTTAGAATTTTTTTAGAATTCATCACCACAGGTTGTAATTATGTTTCTCCATTCTGGAGCAAAGGGCTCATTTACAAACACAATCCAGCTTCTTGAAGGAGGCCCCACTCACCTAGGGTCTGCACCCTCTTCTGTCCAATCCACCCAACGCCACTGCCTTCCACTCTGCCTTGGCCATGGCCCACTCAGCAAGTTCTCTTTGCCTCGGGCTTTTACTCATGTGCTATCAGCCTGAAAAATGTTCTCATTCACATTCACTCCTCAAGACTTCTAAGGTCTTTCCCAGATCTATTTTTTTAAAAGATTTATTTATTTACTTGAAAGTCAGAGTTACAGAGAGAGAAGGAGAGGCAGAGAGGTCTTCCATGTGATGGTTCATTACCCAACTGGCCACAACGGCCAGAGCTGTGCCAATCCAAAGCCAGTAGCCAGAAGCTTCTTCCAGGTCTCTCACATGGGTGCAGGGGCCCAAGGATCTGGGCCATCCTCCACTTCTTTCCCAGGATATAACAGAGAGCTGGATCGGAAGTGAAGCAGCTGGGACTTGAACCAGCACCCACATGGGATGCCAGCACTGCAGGCGGCACCTCACCCACCACGCCATAGCACTGGCCCCTCCCAGATCTTTTTTTTTTTTTTTTGACAGAATTAGACAGTGAAAGAGAGAGACAGAGAGAAAGGTCTTCCTTCAGTTGGCTCACCCCCCAATGGCTGCCACGGCCGGAGCGCTGCACCAATCTGAAGCCAGGAACCAGGTGCTTATCCTGGTCTCCCATGCGGGTGCAGGGCCCAAGCACTTGGGCCATCCTCCACTGCCCTCCCGGACCATAGCAGAGAGCTGGACTGGAAGAGGAGCAACCGGGACAGAACCGGGCTCCAACCGGGACTAGAACCCGGAGTACCGGCACCGCAGGCAGAGGATTAGCCTAGTGAGCCACAGCGCCGGCCCTCCCAGATCTATTTTTAAGGCATCCACACACCTGAAGAGAGCTGTCCCACCTTCACACAGGGTTAGGTACCCAGCGTATCTTTATCGATTAATTCTTTAACCTACCTTTTCTAAGCTATCTTTAAATTTCAAAGAACTACACAATATATTTCCTCTACTTGTCATTGTCATTTCATTTCCCATCACAGGCCTGGCTGAGAGTCCACCTACAGTCAGTGTTTATTTCTTAGAAAAATAGTAATAGGCCTTACAAATGTTGCCATGCAACTAGACTGGGAATGCCCGTGGGTACAGATGAGAAGCATGAAAAATGAAACAAGCTAGAATGGTTTTTGTTGATTCAGTGAAGTACATTTGAAATGAATGGAAAGGGGCCGGCACTGTGGCATAGTGGGTAAAGCCACCACCTGCAGTGCTGGCATCCCATATGGGCACCAGTTCGAGTCTTGGATGCTCCACTTCCAATCCAGCTCTCTGCTGTGGCCTGGGAAGGCAGTAGAAGATGGCCCAAGTCCTTGGGCCCCTGCACCCACATGGGAGACCTGGAAGAAGCTCCTGGTTCCTGGCTTCGGATTGGGGCAGCTCTGGTCATTGCAACCAATTGGGGAGTGAACCAGCAGATGGAAGACCTCTCTCTCTCTCTCTCTCTCTCTCTCACACACACACACACACACACACACACACAATATTAAAAATCTCACAGAAAATGTGTGTTGTGAAAAAAATAAGCTCATCTTTTGATTCCATTTTTCCGTGAATTGTTTAAAGTCTGCTTACATAGCGTTTGATCTTTCTTCTTCAGAAAGAATGTACCCTATAGGTCTATATTTCATTTTTATTTTCTAAAATTATTTAAAGCACATACTATATACAGAAAAATAATTTCTGAAACTAGAAACTAGAACTTTTCTTCCAAGGACCAATACTATTTTGAAAAGGGCTGGGGTTAGGGTTAGGGTTAGGGTTAGGGTTAGGGTTAGGGTTAAGGTTAGGGTTTAGGGTTAAGGTTAGGGTTAGGGTTAAGGTTAGGGTTAGGGTTACAATCCTTCTGATTAAATATGACTTGAAGAGACCTACACAGGGTGGCAATTCTCTTGTTTGCTGAGAAAGTACCCGTGTTCTAGAACCCTAAAAAATATATCCCTTGAAAATATATTTTCGGCACAAATATTTCTGTTTACACGGAGTCACACTGCTGCCCTCAGCCTGAGACAACATTGGAGATCACAGGTTGTCTGGGAAACCAGCCACCCTTAGACCCCAGCAGCAGGTGCTCTCCATCCTACCTGGATCAACCACAGTCAGCAAAACAGTGAGCCTCGGGCAAAGGGATGAAAGTGGCCTTTGAGATATTTTTAAAATGCCAGGCTAATGGGACATAACCTGTTTTCCCCAATTATAGCTCCCTAACTTCTCTATTTATAGGCATATATTTTGTTTAAGAAAGACACCTTTCATGAGATTAATCTTGTTCCTGCACTTGTCACTTTGATTCCCGAAGGTTAACCTCTTGGTGAGAGGTGACCCACAGGGCATACTGGGAGATAAGTGTGGTGGAGCCATTGTGACGATGGATTTTCCAAAGGTCCCACAGTGGGCACTGCAGAATCACATTCCTGCTTGTAGCCTGCAGTATGCGCTCTTGGCTTAATTCAATAAATTCATAGTGATACACTTTTATTTGTGATTTAGACCCTGTAATTATAATGTATATCAGGGAGGAGCTGAGGAAAGGGTGGGGAGGGGGGCAGTCCTTGGAGCTTGTGCCCTGAGGCAACACGTCTTTGCACATGTCATGTGTTCCACGATGGCTGCAGCAATGTCTCCAGAGACCAGTCATCTAGGTGAGTCTCTGCACAGGCTGAGCTGAGCTGCAGTGCCAGTGACCAGGTTGGCTGCAGCAGACTCTGTCCAGGTTTCTCAGGGACCCTGGAAAGACAGCTCAGCCAATTTTCCTTTCCTTTTCTTTTCTTTTCTTTTGGGGGGGGGGCAACAAATTTGCAATTGCCAAGTTACTGTACCCTAGGTCAACAAAGCACTACAGTGAGTGTTAGTAAGTAGACCAGCCCCAGGAAGCTGCTATCAAAGAGGACCCTTCATTGTCCATGAAAATTTGTGAGCAGAGGAAATGTCCTTGAGGCGGTCTTATCCTGGTTGCGGGTGGGAGGGCAGGCCTGCTTCCCCTGGTGCACGGATGTGTTGCTCAGGACAGAAATAAGGCAAAAAGTTCCAGAGAGGCGGGGGAGGAGGCCAGAGAAGGACCCAGGAGCAAAGTCCAGAAGCCATAAAGCAAAACCAGCGCGAGCTGTTCCCACGGGTAGCAGTCACTTGCGTGGGGTAGGGCGCAGAGCCGTAAGTGAACACACAAGGGGGCTGCAGTCTGGGTGGGGTTTAGTGTGCAGAAGGTTTTCTGCCAATGTCATGGCACAGCCACATGGGGTTTAACCTCCACATGGCCCTCAGCGCCATCTCCTCCTTCCTGGTCCTGGGGGATCGTGGGAAAGCAGGCAGACTGGATTGCCAGGTAAGGGGAGGAGTTGCAGTGCAGACCTGGAGGCTTCTGGCTCACCTGTTCCCACCTAATTTTTCTGTCTTGGCCCCTGTATCACCAGGCCCCATCTCTACCACTGAACTTGGTGGTTTCCAGACCTGTGCCTTTTCTGTTTCCTTTCCCTCTGCGACATGTAATAGTAACCCATCATTAACACTGCATGTGCTGTCTCAGGCACTGTTCCCCAGAGACTCCGCCCTCCACGTGGTAACTCCTTTGCTTTTCATGGAGGACACTATGAAGAAAATGTCACTACTGTTTATGGAAACAAGGGGGCTGGCACTGTAGCATAGTAGGCTAAGTCTCCACCTGCGGCGCTGGCATCCCATATGGGAGCTGGTTGAGTCCCAGCTGTTCCACTTCCCATCCAGCTCTCTGCTATGGCCTGGGAAAGCAGTAGGAAGATGGCCCAAGTCCTAGGGCCCCTGCACCCGCGTGGGAGACCTGGAAGAAGCTCCTGGCTCCTGGCTTCAGAGAAGCCCAGTTCCAGCTGTTGCGGCCATTTGGGGAGTGAACCAGCGGGTGGAAGTCCTCTCTCTCTGTCTCTCTGTCTCTGTCTCTAATGCTGCCTCTCAAATAAATAAATAAATCTTTAAAGAAAACATTCTGGGACTCACTCTGGGTTTAGTGAGTGCTGTGGCTCAAGTTCTGAGAACAAAACAAAAGCTTTCAACTCCCTGGTTCTCCAATGTTCTTTCCTCCTTTATTACCCAAATTCCAATCTCCTGGCAGAGAGAAGTCGCCTAATAAAGTTCTGAGGGGAATTTTTCAGAGGGGGAAAAAAAATCCAACAACCTCTGGGCTTTAGAGGGAACTGTTTATTCTGGGGCTGTTTGGGATCAATAACCCACTATTTCAGACCTGCAGAGATCCATGTCCTGACCTGCCACCGTTTCTATTCCGAGAGCTCACGTGGCCCAGATTCTGCCGCCTCTGAGCCATGGCTGCCTTTCAAGATACAAAAAACATCTGAAGTCTCCATTTCATTCTCTGATAGCTCCTGGCTTTGGATCAGCGCAGCTCTGGCTGTTGCGTGTCGGGGTCTCTACAAACACTCCCCAACAAGGCGAATGGTCCACGGGTGATGAACACATCACAAGCACCCGTGGGTTCTGTCGAAGCAGGAACCACTTTATTGAGGAAGTGTGCAGGCTTATAAAGCTTACAAAGGGCATGAGCATTAGGGGAGCCAATCAGAGAAGAGGTCACGCAGGCATGGGTGGGCAACGCACAGGGGCAACTTAAGCAAAGTATAGGGATCATGCACTGTCCACGTGTCCAGAACTAAATCTGACCTATCCCTGCCCCCTGCCGGTGCTTTGATCTTATGTAGCTTAACTGAGGCAGCCTCAGACCCACCAGGCGCCATATGCCTGTCTTAGGTTATCCCATCTGACTGGGATCAGCCCTTTAAGGAGCATGTCTGTCTTAGGTTGTCCCCCTCTGGGGATCTTACCCGTCTTTGACTACTACTCCAGCTGTTAAGGGCTGCCCCACGGGATCTTTTTTTAACTTTTATTTAATGAATATAAATTTCCAAAGTACGGCTTATGGATTACAATGGCTTCCCCCCCATACCGTCCCACCAACCCACTACCCTCCCCTTATCCACTCCCTCTCCCCTTCCATTCATATCAAGATTCATTTTCGATTCTCTTCATATACAGAGGTTCAGTTTAGTATACATTAAGTAAAGATTTCAACAGTTTGCTCCCACACAGAAACATAAGGTGAAAAATAATACATGATTTTTTAAATGATGATGAAATCAGATCAGACCTATTGTCATGTTTAATCCCAGTGAGAGTCAAGTTGGGAATTGATAATTTATTTTTTTTTTACAGAAGATCAGTTTAGTATACATTAAGTAAAGATTCCAACAGTTTGCACCCCCATAGAAACACAAAGTGAAATATACTGTTTGAGTACTCGTTATAGCATTAAGTCTCAATGTACAGCACATTAAGGACAGAGATCCTACATGAGGAGTAAGTGCACAGTGACTCCTATTGTTGACTTTACAAATTGACACTCCTGTTTATGGCATCAGTAATCTCCCTAAGCTGCAGTCATGAGTTTCCAAGGCTATGGAAGCCTTTTCAGTTCTCCGACTCTTATGTTGTTTAGACAAGGTCATAGTCAAAGTGGAGGTTCTCTCCTCCCTTCAGAGAAAGGTACCTCCCTCTTTGAAGACCTGTTCTTTCCACTGGGATCTCACTCACAGAGATCTTTTGCCAGAGTGTCTTGGCTTTCCATGCCTGAAATACTCTCATGGGCTTTTCAGCCAGATCCAAATGCCTTTAGGGCTGATTCTGAGGCCAGAGTGCTGTTTAGGACATCTGCCATTCTATGAGTCTGCTGAGTATCTCGCTTCCCATGTTGGATCACTCTCCCCTTTATTTATTCTATCGGTTAGTATTAGCAGGTACTAGACTTGTTTATGTGCTCCCTTTGACTCTTAGTCCTTTCATTATGATCAATTGTGAACTGAGATTGATCACTTGGACTAGTGAGATGGCATTGGTACATGCCACCTTGATGGGATTGAATTGGAGTCCCCTGGTATGTTTCTAACTCTACCATTTGGGGCAAGTCAGCTTGAGCATGTCCCAAACTGTACATCTCTTCCCTCTATTATTCCCATTCTTATGTTTAACAGGGATCACATTTCAGTTAAATTTCAACACTTAAGAATAACTGTGTATTAATTACAGAATTAAGCCAGTCATATTAAGTAGAACAGACAAAAAAACTACTAAGAGGGATAATGTATTAAGTTGTTCATTAACAGTCAGGGCTATGCTAATCAAGTCACCATTTCTCATAGTGTTCATTTCACTTCAGGAGGTTTCCTTTTTGGTGTTCAGTCAGTTGTCACCGATCAGGGAGAACATATGATATTTGTCCCTTTGGGACTGGCTTGATGTGTTCCAGATTCCTCCATTTTGTTGCAAATGACTGGATTTCGTTGTTTCTTACTGTGGTATAGTATTCTAAAGAGTACATATCCCATAATTTCTTTATTCAGTCTGCCATTGATGGGCATTTAGGTTGGTTCCAGGTCTTGGCTATTGTGAATTGTGCTGCAATAAACATTAGGGTGCAGACCGCTTTTTTGTTTGCCAATTTAAATTCCTTTGGGTAAATCCCAAGGAGTGGGATGGCTGGGTCGAACGGTAGGGTTATCTTCAGGTTTCTGAGGAATCTCCAGACTGACTTCCATAGTGGCTTGACCAGTTTGCATTCCCACCAACAATGGGTTAGTGTCCCTTTTTCCCCACATCCTCGCCAGCATCTGTTGTTGGTAGATTTCTGTATGTGAGCTATTCTAACTGGGCTGAGGTGAAACCTCATTGTGGTTTTGATTTGCATTTCCCTGATTGCTAGTGATCTTGAACATTTTTTCATGTGTCTGTTGGCCATTTTGATGTCCTCTTTTGAAAAATGTCTATTGAGGTCCTTGGCCCATCTCTTAAGTGGGTTGTTGGTTTTGTTTTTGTGAAATTTCTTGATCTCTTTGTAGATTCTGGTTATTAACCCTTTATCTGTTGCATAGTTTGCAAATATTTTTTCCCATTCTGTCGGTTGTCTCTTCACTCTCCTGTTTCTTTTGCAGTACAGAAACTTCTCATTTTGATGCAATCCCAATAGTTGATTTTCGCTTTGACTGCCTGTGCCTCACGGGTCTTTTTCAGAAACTCTTTGCCTGTGCCAATATCTTGAAGGGTTTCTCCAATGTTCTCTAATAACTTGATGGTGTCGGGTCATAGATTTAGGTCTTTAATCCATGTTGATTGAATTTTTGTGTAAGGTGTAAGGTAGGGGTCTTGCTTCATGCTTCTGCACATGGAAATCCAGTTTTCCCAGCCCCATTTATTGAATAGACTGTCCTTGCTCCAGGAATTGGTTTTAGATCCTTGATCAACTATAAGTTGGCTGTAGATGTTTGAGTTGACTTCTGATGTTTCAATTCTGTTCCATTGGTCTATCCATCTGTTTCTGTACCAGTACCATGCTGTTTTGATTACAACTGCCCTGTAGTATGTCCTGAAATCTGGTATTGTGATGCCTCCGGCTTTGTTTTTGTTGTACAAGATTGCTTTAGCTATTCGAGGTCTCCTGCGTCTCCATATGAATTTCAGCATCATTTTTTTCTAGATCTGAGAAGAATGTCTTTGGTATCCTGATTGGGATTGCATTGAATCTATAAATTGCTTTTGGGAGAATGGACATTTTGATGATGTTGATTCTTCCAATCCATGAGCATGGAAGATTTTTCCATTTTTTGGTATCCTCTTCTATTTCTTTAAGGTTTTGTAATTCTCATCGTAGAGATATTTAATGTCCTTGGTTAAGTTTATTCCAAGGTATCTGATTGTTTTTGTAGCTATTGTGAATGGGATTGATCTTAGCAGTTCTTTCTCAGCCATGGCATTGGTTGTGTATACAAAAGCTGTTGATTTTTGTGCATTGATTTTATATCCTGCCACTTTGCCAAACTCCTCTATGGGTTGTAATAGTCTCTTAGTAGAGTTCTTTGGATCCTCTAAGTAAAGAATCATATCGTCTGCAAAGAGGGATAGTTTGACTTCTTCCTTCTCAATTTGTATTCCTTTAATTTCTTTTTCTTGTCTGATGGCTCTGGCTAAAACTTCTGGAAGTATGTTAAATAGTAGTGGTGAGAGTGGGCATCCCTGTCTGGTACCAGATCTCAGTGGAAATGCTTCCAACTTTTCCCCATTCAATAGGATGCTGGCCGTGGGTTTTTCATAAATTGCTTTGATTGTATTGAGGAATGTTCCTTCTATACCCAATTTGCTTAGAGTTTTCATCATGAAAGGGTGTTGAATTTTATCGAATGCTTTCTCGGCATCTATTGAGATAATCATATGGTTTTTTTCTGCAGTCTGTTAATGTGGTGAATCACATTGATTGATTTGCAAATGCTGAACCATCCCTACATACCAGGGATAAATCCCACTTGGTCTGGGTGGATGATCTTTCTGATGTGTTGTTGTACTCTATTGGCCAGAATTTTATTGAGGATTTTTGCGTCTATGTTCATCAGGGATATTGGTCTGTAATTCTCTTTCAGTGCTGCATCTTTCTCTGGCTTAGGGATTAAGGTGATGCTGGCTTCATAGAAAGAATTTGGGAGGATTCCCTCTTTTTTGATCGTTCTGAATAGTTTGAGAAGAAATGGAATTAGTTCTTCTTTAAATGTCTGGTCGAATTCAGCAGTGAATCCATCTGGTCCTGGGCTTTTCTTCGTTGGGAGGGCCTTTATTACTGTATCAATTTCTGTCTCAGTTATGGGTCTATTTAGATTTTCTATGTCTTCATGGTTCAATTTTGGTAGACTGCATGTGTCCAGGAATCTACCCATTTCTGATAGATTTTGCTGTTTGCTGGCATACAAGTCCTTGTAGTAATTTCTGATGATTCTTTTTATTTCTGTGGTGTCTGTTGTTACATTTCCTTTTTCATCTCTGATTTTATTGATTTGGGTCTTTTCTCTTCTTTTTTTAGTTAGTTGGGCCAATGGGGTGTCAATTTTGTTTATATTTTCAAAAAAGTCTTTAGATGTAGGACTGAAAGTTCTGTAGATATCTGTTAGATCAATTTGGGCTATAGTGTCGATTAAATCTGCTGTTTCCTTGTTGATCTTCTGTCCGGATGATCTGTCTATTTCTGAGAGTGGAGTATTGAAGTCCCCCAGTACTATTGTATTGGAATCTAATCTCCCTTTAAGTCCCTTAACATATCTTTTAAATAGACCGGTGCCCTGTAATTAGGTGCATATACATTTATAATAGTTACATCTTCCTGTTGAATTGATCCCTTAATCGTTATATAGTGCCCCTCTTTGTCTCTCTTAACAGTTTTTGTATTAAAGTTTATTTTGTCTGATATTAATATGGCTACACCTGCTTTTTTTTTGGTTTCTGTTGGCATGGAATTCTTTTTCCAACCTTTCACTTTCAGTCTGCATGCATCTTTGTTAGAGAGATGTGTTTCGTGTAGGCAACAAATAGTTGGTTTTTTTTTTTTTGACAGGCAGAGTGGACAGTGAGAGAGAGAGACAGAGAGAAAGGTCTTCCTTAGCTGTTGGTTCACCCTCCAATGGCCGCTGCGGCCGGCGCGCGGTGGCCGGCACACCGATGGCAGGAGCCAGGAGCCAGGTGCTTTTCCTGGTTTCCCATGGGGTGCAGGGCCCAAGCACCTGGGCCATCCTCCACTGCACTCCCTGGCCACAGCAGAGAGCTGGCCTGGAAGAGGGGCAACCGGGACAGAATCCGGCGCCCTGACCGGGACTAGAACCCGGTGTGCTGGTGCCGCTAGGCGGAGGATTAGCCTAGTGAGCCGCGGCGCTGGCCTAAATAGTTGGGTTTTGTTCCTTGAGCCAATCAGCCAATCAGTGTCTTTTAATTGAAGAATTAAGACCATTAATGTTTAATATGACTATTGATACGTAGTGACTTTGCCCTGCCATTTTCCCGGAGATATTTTCTAGTATATGCTTTGAGCTTCCCATGCTCTTTTACTGGTGGTTTTTCTTCCTTTACCTTCTTTCATATTGATGGCCGTGTTTCTGTGTTTCTGAGTGTAGCACATCTTTAAGTATCTTTTACAGGGCCGGACGAGTGGCCACAAAGTCTTTCAGTTTCTGTTTGCTATGGAAGGTCTTTATTTCCCCTTCACTCACAAATGAGAGCTTAGCAGGATATAATATTCTGGGCTGGCAATTTTTCTCTCTTAGCACCTGTGCTATGTCTCGCCATTCCCTCCTAGCCTGTAGTGTTTCTGATGAGAAGTCTGCTGTGAGTCTAATTGGACATCTTCTGAGAGTAATCTGACGTTCCTCTCTTGCACATTTTAGGATCTTTTCTTTATGTTTCACTGGGGTAAGTTTAATTACCACGTGTCGTGGTGAGGATCTCTTTTGGTCATGTTTATTGGGGGTTCTATGAGCTTCCTGTACTAGGATGTCTCTGTCCTTCTCCAAACCTGGAAAGTTCTCTGCTTGTATCTCACTAAAAACGCCTTCTAATCCTTTCTCTCTCTCCATGCCTTCAGGAACTCCTAGAACTCGAATGTTGGTTTTTTTAATAGTATCCTGTAGATTCCCAAGAATATTTTTTAGATTTCTAATTTCCTCTTCTTTTCTTTGGTTTGACTGTATGTTTTCCTGTGCTCTGTCTTCTAAGTCTGATATTCTCTCTTCTGCTTCACCCATTCTGTTTTTAAGGCTTTCTAATGTGTTTGTCATTTGATCTATTGAGCTCTTCATTTCATTTTGATTTCTCTTCACTATCACACTTTCCTGCTCTACTAGTTTCTGTGTTTCATTTTGATTCTTCCTTAAAATTTCATTTTCACGAGAGAGATTTTCAATCCTGTCCAATAAGGATTTCTGTAGTTCAAGGATTTGCTTTTGAAAACTTCTAAATGTGCTTATCATACATTTTTTGAAATCCGTATCTTGCATTTCTTCTACCTCATCATCTTCATAATCTTGGCTTGGGGTGTTTTGTTTATTTGGAGGCATCATAGTGTCATCGTTGATCTTGTTCCCTCGATTTTTGTGTTTGTTGCTTGGCATATTTAATTCTTTTTTCATCACTGTGCGTTTCTTTTTTTTTAATTTTTTTTTATTTTATACTATGTCTGTGTTAAGTGGACTGCCTGCTGTTGGAGGAGCCTTGGAGGCTTGAGATGGGTGTGGCCTGAGAGCTCTGCTTGGTTCTTCTGTGTTACGGGTGTGCAAAGGTGACACCCTCAGGTTATGCGTGGTAAATCTCTCTCTTTTTATTTATTGATTTAATTTATTCAGGGGGTGCATAATACTGCACCGCACAGCTGTGCAGAATTAATGATAATTAGCTTCCGATCTCTGGCTTCTACCCAGAGTCTGTGGAGGCTCTGTTTCTCCTCTGGACTCCCACTGGGTTGCCTAGGCTACTGAATTGTAGTGACTCAGTTCTTTAGCTCTCCCCTGTTGTTATGTAAATCCAGAGAGGTTGCCTGCTCTTTGTCTCTTGCAAACTCTTACAAACTCTTGCAAACTCTTGCAAACTCTTGCAGGCCTTGCAGCCTTGCAGCCTTGTTGAGAGAGAAACCCCCCACCTTTTTTTCCTTCTCTCCTGGAGTGAGTATGGTGCACTTTCCCTCTCCCCTCTAGATTCTGACCGCGGTTTCCCCGCCAATGTCTCGGGTTACTGAGCTCACCTCCCCTTCCAGCGCCGATGTGTGGACTTGGAGCCCTGGGCGTCCCAACTCTCCCCGCTTGTGTCTGTGTGACACCCACTCCCCTTCCTGCACTGGCGCGCAGACCCTGCCGCTCCCGCGGCTCGGCTTCCATGCGGTGGGCGACCTTGTTCTCCGGTGGGCGACCTTGTTCTCCCAGTAGGTCCTCCGAGTCACAGCCACTTGATGCAGAAGAGTTTCCTCTACAATTTTTCCTGATCCTTTTTCTGAGGCTACTGTAACTCCACTTTTATTAAACTAAATTTTCCCGGCCTATCGGTGCGCGCCCTCACTATTCCGCCATCTTGGCTCCGCCCCCCTGTCCCAGGGGATCTTACCCGTCACTGGCTACTACCTCAGCAACTTAGGGTATGATGTATTATACCTTTACATCTTGGCAGTGGCCGTGGGCGGATGTATAGGGTTCCCAATCTGGCGCTTAAAGAGCGGCATAACCCAGTTGTTGAAGAGTGGCATATAGTTGTTGGACCACCATTAACTGGAGCGCAGCTATGCGATCTTAGACAAATTTACAAGGACAATGGAGAGCAAGGGGCCCACAAGGGGGAGGAGATAAGGAAGCCATCCCCCAAGGCCCGACCACAGGTAACTAGAGCTTCAAGGTCTTCTTGGAGGGTCTTGATCTTGTCCTGGATGATGCCAGAGTGATTAGCATAAAAGTAGCACTCCTGATGTACCATGATGCTCCAGTCACAATGAGGCAGAGTCCAATATGTTTTTTTTTCTTTTGACAGGCAGAGTGGACAGTGGGAGAGAGAGACAGAGAGAAAGGTCTTCCTTTGCCGTTGGTTCACCCTCCAATGGCCGCTGTGGCTGGTGCACTGCGGCTGGCGCACCACGCTGATCCGAAGCCAGGAGCCAGGTGCTTCTCCTGGTCTCCCATGCGGGTGCAGGGTCCAAGCACCTGGGCCATCCTCTACTGCACTCCCGGGCCATAGCAGAGAGCTAGACAGGAAGAGGAGCGACAGGAAGAGGAGCGACCGGGACAGAATCCAGCGCCCCGACTGGGACTAGAACCCAGGGTGCTGGTGCCGCAGGCAGAGGATAAGTCTAGTGAGCCACAGCGCCGGCCCTAATATGGTCTTTTCATCCCTGTAAGAGTAAAGAAAAACCAATCCTCAAGAGGGGTTCCTCCTGGGTGATATTCTTTGGCTGGTATCCAACAAGACTCCACTCCGCTATCACCTCCTCCAAGAAGCCTCTGGCTGCTGCCAGTCAGCTGCTGCTGGGTGGGCTGCTCTCTGTAGCTAAGGGGGGCCTCTCCACGGTGCCTGCAGCTGGCTCTCTCAGCACGGCCCAGGCTGAGCTGTGACTGTCATTTACAGGTCTGCGTTCCTCATCAGATTGAGTGCCTCGGCACCTTCCCCACCTGATCCTCTTACTGAACCAGTTTTTATCCACAGCCAATTATGGATGGACCGTGAGAGGTGCTAGGGCTAAAAAGGTGGCTGAGGCATGGTGTCCTGCCCTGGTGTAGCTCACAGTCTACTGGGGCGTGGTGGGACAAGACAGACTCCAATATCCATGTAGATGTTTCAGCCTGCAGCGCTGGCATCTCACATGGGTGCCAGTTCGAGTCCTGGCTACTCCTCTTCCCATCCAGCTCTCTGCTGTGGCCTAGGAAAGCAGTAGAAGATGGCCCCAGTCCTTGGGCTCCTGCACCCGCATGGGAGACCCGGAAGAAGCTCCTGGGTTCAAATTGGTGTTTCGGCAGGATTTTTGCATTTGAAAAAAAAAGAAGCTAAGGGTGCAGGCAGCTCCTCTGGCATGAGGCAGGTCCTGGGGCCCTGGGTTTCCTTGGCCCAGAGCCTTCTGGGTATTTGTGCATTTCCCCAGAAGATCAGAAAGGGGGCAGAAAGAGACGTGGGCCCATAGGGGGAGGCATGGAAGTCAGAGAGCCACACACCTGGACTGCCTGCTCACCCAGGAATTCAGCCCAGAGACACACTGGCTTTTTTCCAGTCACCCTCAGTGGCTGGACTCTTCTTGCTGTCAGCCTGGGGGCCCAGGCCAAAGCCTGTTCTTCCTCTGAGCCAGTAGGGGGCGCTTGAGGGTGGGCTAACCCATTAACCTTGGTGTCCTAGAGCCCTTATACCCCCCCATCCGCTGATCCCCAGGGGCCATGAGGAAGAAAACATCCCAAGTGGGAGGTCAGGAGGATGGTGGGCAGTCCAAGCCGAGTGACTGCACCAGCAGCCACCTGTGAGTGGCCGCGTGCCTGGGCCCTGAGCAGACCACCCCCACTGGCAGGCAAAGTGTGTCACCTTTAACTGGAACCCTCCCCACCAGCTCACAGACAGCACAGGTCCCTGTGCACTCCTGATGCTGCTGTCTGCCCTGTGAGCTTAGCTGGCGGCTCCGTCCCCGGTCTGCTCCACCTAGGAAGTGGTGGCTCCAGCTGTGGCTGTGCAGCACTTTCTGCTCACTTCCCACACCAGCAAGCCCCCAACTGACTTCTCCCTCCCAGAGGCACCCAGAATGGAATCGGAATCCCCTCGGTCAAGGCCACCACCCCTGCCCCCCACCAGGATGAGGACGTTAAGATCCCGCCTGGTCTTTCTCACTTCTGAATGGGGCCTGCCTCCAGCCAGGCCATTCTGAATGCAGCATCGGACAGCATGGTCTCTTTGAGACAAGGGCCGGGCCATGGCCAGACTTCACCGGAAGTCAGAGCCAGAGTCACTTTGGTGCTGACACGGCCTGTGCTTCTGGGTGCCCCCTGGGGACTCTCCTCTCCCATCTGTTCTCCTCACCACCCTGGAGGCGGTTCACAGAGCGTGATGACAGCAAAGTGTCCATGGGGTGGGCAGAGGGGCTAACCACAGGACAAACAGAGTGAAGGGGAGGCTACAGCCTGCAACCTGGGAGATCCAGCAGTGTGGGAACGTGAGACGCAACCCTACGGGCTGAGTCTACACAGCTGGAAACGCTCAGCGGCCTGTGCCATGTGTGCCCCCTCATTCCCTGCCTTATCTGACCATGCCCTGGCCCTCCCTCAAGAGGCCCTGTCACCCAGCAAACCAGGGCAGAGACAGCCCCACGGCTGCCAAGGTGCGGCAGGGGACAGGCAGGAGGGGCAGAAAGAGATGCCACCAGGGACAGGGAACCAGGTAGTTCCTTCCCCACTTGGGATTAAAAGTGGTCACCACTGCTCCACCTTGAGCACTGTCATCGGGGAAGCTGGGAGAAGGATGGATGGGAAAACGACACGCGATTAGGAGTAACAGTGGGGCAGGCACCGTGGAGCAGCAGGGCAAGCTGTATCTCCCATCGGAGCGTTTGGGGTTGAGTCCCGCCTCCGTTTCCCATCCAGCTTCCTGCTAATACGCACCCTGGGAGACGAACATGCACTGTGGGAGGCAGTGGGTGATGGTTCAAGTGCTTGGCCCACCCCCCTCCCCGCTGCCACTCATGTGGGAGACCCAGATGGAATTCCAGGCTCCTGGCTTTGGCCTGGCTTAGCCCTGGCTGTTGCAGGCATTTGGGGAGCAAACCAAATGGAAGACCCCCCCACCTCCCCTATACCCATCTCTCTATTGCTAAGTAAACTAAAAAAAAATTTTTTTTTAATGCCAAAAGTAACAGACTAAAAAAAAAAAAGACGCCAAGGGCTTGAGAGAGGCCCCTGGCTCAAGGCACACGTACCCTTCCTCGGTCTCATTGATGATGTCACAGATCTCCATGTTCAGTGTCCAGTCCTTGCTCTGCAAGGAGCCGTCTGTCGCCTTTTCTGTGGAATCAGAAAGAGAGATGGGTTTACATTCTCCTCGAAGAAAGGGGTGGTGCTGGCAGGAAAAGGGGAGAGACCAGACTCCCCCATTCTCTTCCCAAGCAAGATGGGTGGAGCCAACGGGGCTGCTTTCATGAGGGAACACACACTGGGGACAGATCTGGCCCAAGGACTGGCATCCCCTATGGGCGCTGGTTCGGGTCCCAGCTGTTCCACTTCCGATCCAGCTCTCTGCTGTGGTCTGGGAAAGCAGTAGAAGATGGTCCAAGTCCTTGGGCTTCTGCACCCATGTGGGAGACCTGGAAGAAGCTCCTGGCTTTGGATTGACTCAGCTCTGGCTGTTGCGGACACCTGGGGAGTGAACCAGTGGATGGAAGACCTTTTTCTCTGTCTCTCCCTCTCACTGTCTGTAACTCTACCTCTCAAATAAATAAATAAAATCTTAAAAAAAAGAAAAAGGGGAGGGGAGAAAGGACCATCATTTAGTAAACCATGGTGGGTGTGGTATCAGGTGCCATGGGCGCACTGTATCACACCACGCACAAAACAACCTGCTGCCCACTCAGTAGAGGAAAGGACAACTTTTTTTCTTTTTTCTTTTTTCCCCAAAGATTTAGTTTTATTTATTTGAAAGGCAGAGTTACACAGGCAGGATAGGGTGGGGTGGGAGGGAGATCTTCCATCCTCTGGTTCATTCCCCAAACGGCTGCAACAAATCAGGGCTGGGCCAGACTGAAGCCAGGAGCCAGGAGCTTCCTCTGGGTCTCCTACATGGGTGCAGGGGCCCAAGCACTTGGGCCATCTTCTACTGCTTTCCCATGTGCATTAGCAGGTAGCTGGATTGGAAGTGGAGGAGCTGGGACTCGAACCAGCACCAACACAGGATGCCAGTATCACATGCGGTGGCTTTACCCACTACACCACAATGCCGGCCCCTGGACAATCTTTTTTTTAAGATTTATTTTATTTGAAAGAGTTACAGAGAGAGGTAGAGACAGAGAGAGAGGTCTTCTATCTGCTGGTTCACTCCCCAGATGGCTGCAGCAGCCAGAGCTGTGCTGATCCGAAGCCAGGAGTTTCTTCCGGCTCTCCCACGTGGGTGCAGGAGCCCAAGGAATTAGGCCATCCTCCACAGCTATCCCAGGCCATAACAGAGAGCTGGATCAGAAGAGGAACAGCCAGGACTAGAACCGGTGCTCAGAAGGGATGCCGGCACTGCGGGCCAGGGCATTAACCCACTGCGCCACAGCGCCAGCCCCCCATCTGGACAACCTTTTCAACAAACGGTGCTGGGAAAACTGCCTTTCCACATGCAAAAACAAAACAAAAAAAAGAGTGAACCTTTCTCTTGCGCCATATGCACAAATGAATCCCAAGATGTAAACCTAAGAGCGACAGCTGCAGAATTCTTAGAAAACACAGCGGGAAAGGTTCACAGTGTTGGATTTGACAGTGATTTCCTGGTTCGAACACCAAAGGCATAGGCAACAAAATTGTCTCCCATTCCGTGGGAGACAATATTTGCACCTCATGCATGCGGCACAAGGCAGATCTCCAGAACACAGAAAGAACATCTATGATCCCTGACAACAGAACTACCCAGGTTAGAAATGGGGATGGGCAGGTATTTGGCCTAGCGGTTCAGACAGCCCCAACCCACACCAGAGTACCCTATTCCAATCCCATCCCTGGCTCCTGACCCCATCTTCCTGCCAACGCAGACCCTGAGGGGCAGCCGTGAAGGCTCAAGTAATTGAGTCCCTGCCACCCACTTGGTGGACTGAATACCCGGCTCCCAGTCAACCCCAGGCAGGGGTCCTGTGAGCACTCAGGGAGTGAACCAGCAGATGGGAATTTGCTCACTTGTGCCTGTGTGCACTCTCTCTCAAATAAGTAACTTAAAAATAAATACGGGCCGGCGCCGCGGCTCACTAGGCTAATCCTCCGCCTTGTGGCGCCGGCACACCGGGTTCTAGTCCTGGTCGGGGCGCCAGATTCTGTCCTGGTTGCCCCTCTTCCAGGCCAGCTCTCTGCTGTGGCCTGGGAGTGCAGTGGAGGATGGCCCCAGTGCTTGGGCCCTGCACCCAATGGGAGACCAGGATAAGTACCTGGCTCCTGCCATCAGATCAGCGCGGTGCGCCGGCCGCCGCGCACCAGCCGCGGCGGCCATTGGAGGGTGAACCAATGGCAAAGGAAGACCTTCCTCTCTGTCTCTCTCTCTCACTGTCCACTCTGCCTGTCAAAAAAATAAAAAAATTAAAAAAAATAAATAATAAATACGTAAAATTGAGAAAAGTCTTGAACAGCCAGTTTTCCAAAGAAGATATGTTAGTAGCCAAGAAATACACGGAAAGGTGTTTAACACCACTAAGCATTAGGGAAATGCAGATCAAAACCACAGTGAGGTGGCATATGCTATCAATTAGGATGGTTATCACCATAAATATGTAGGTAGATAGATGGATGGATGGATGGATGGATGGATGGATAGATAGCAGGTGTTACTGAGAATGTGGAAGAACTGAAACCCCTGTGCACGGCAGGTGGGAAAGTACACAGTGCAGCCACCCTGACGAGCCCTCAAAACCAGATACCTATGGAACTGTTTCCACTCGCCAAGATATGGGATCAACCTAAGTGCCCACAGTGGGAGGAAGAGAGAATGAAATGGTGGCATAAACACTCGAGGTAATATTACTCAGCCATGAAAAAGAGTGATATCTTGACATCTGCTGCAGCTGAGTGGACTTGGAGGTCGTTATGTTAAGTGGTATAGGCTGGACATAGGGAGACAAATAACACACTTATGCTCTAAGTATAAATTTTTTTTTTAAAAAGTCAATCTGAGCTTTGATAGTGATTACCACAGGGTGGGAATGGGGGTGGGGGTGGGGGAGAGGAGGTTGGAAAAGGTGGGAAATAATAGATTCTCCTGTTCCTCAGCACAGTGGGGCACCTGGTTCACAACAATGTATCGGATACTGCAGGAGGAACTGGAAGGGAGGGCTGGGTAAGCCCAAACACAGAGAAGGGGATGCAAACGCTAATTCTGGATTGGATATATGTATGGGATATATGTATGCTATGCTGTGTTGAAATGCTGCACGGTACCCCATAAAAATGTGCAAGTATTACATTTAGTCACTAGTTAAGCTGCCGCCTGCAGTGCCAGCATCCCATATTGGCATCAGTTCTAGTCCCGGCTGCTCCACTTCCGATCCAGCTCTCTGATATAGCCTGAGAAAGCAGTGGAAGATGGCCCAAGTCCTTGGACCCCTGCACCCACATGGGAGACCTGGAAGAAGTTCCTGACTCCTGGCTTCGGATCAACTCAGCTCCAGCTGCTGCGGCCATCTGGGGAGTGAACCAGCAGATGAAAGACCTCTCTGTCTGTCTCTCTCTCTCTCTTCCTCCCTCCCTCCGCCTCTCTGTAACTCCGCTTTTCAAATAAATAAAAATAAGTATTTAAAAAAAATGAATTGTAAGCAGGGTCTCACAAAGGTACTTGAACACTCATGTTCACAGTAGCAGCGTCACTCACAATAGCCGTAAAGTGGGAACAACCCAAGTGTCCACCCACAGCGGAATGGAGAAACAAAGTATGCTACAGGCCTGCAACGGTAGCTCACTGGTCTCAAAACAGGAGGGGATCTGACACCTGCTCCAACGTGGCTGAACCCGAGGACACTGTGCTGAGTGACATAAGCAATCACAAAAGGACAAAGTGTGGGGCCGGCGCTGTGGCACAGCAGGTTAAACTGCCGCCTGTGACACCAGCATCCTACATGGATGGGTTTGAGACCCGGCTGCTCCACTCGCAATCTAGATCCCTGCTAATGAGCCTGGAAAAGCAGTGGAAGATGGCCACAAGTGTCTGGGCCCCTGCACCCACGTGGGAGTTCCGGATGAAGTTCCTGGATCCTGGCTTCATCCTGACACAGCCCCTGCCATTTTGGCCATTTAGGGAGTGAATCAGTGGATGAAGATTCTCCTCCCTCTCACTCTGTAACTCTGCCTTTCAAATAAATAAACAGCAAATATTAAAAAAAAAAACAAACACAAGGGCTGACATTGTAGTATAGTGGGTAAAGCTACCACCTGCTTTACTAGTATCCCATGTGGGCATGAGTCCGAGTCCTGGCTGCTCCACTTCCAATCCAGCTCCCTGCTAATGTGCCTGGGAAATCAGTAGAAGATGACCTAAGTGCTTGGGTGCCTGCATTTGGGAAGTGAACCAGCTGATGGAAGATTTTCTCTCTCTCCCTCTCCCCCCTCCCTGTGTGTGTGTGTGTGTGTGTGTGTGTGTGTGTAACTCTGTCTTTCAAGTGAATAAATAATCTTTAAAAAAAATTCAGGGGTCAGAATTGTGGCACAGTGGGTAAAGCCACCACCTGCAATGCCAGCATCCCACAAGGGCACCAGTTCAAGTTCTGGCTGCTCCACTTTGGTTCCAGCTCCTTGCTTATGGCCTGGGAAAAGCAGCAGAAAATGGCCCAGGTGTTTGGGCCCTTTCTACCCATGTGAGAAACCCAGATGAAACTCCTGGCTCTTGGCTTTGGCCTGACCCAGAGCCAGCTGTTGCGGCCATCTCGGGGAGTGATCAAGCAGATGGAAGATCTTTCTCTCTCATCTCGCCCTCTCTTTCTGTAAATCTTTCAATTAAATAAATAAATAAATTTAACAAGTTCCACCCTCACCTGGCTTGGAGGCCATGTTTAAAAAAAAAAAAAAGAAGAGAAAAACCAAAAGGACAAAGTATGATTCCACTCATATGAGACACTCAGGAGAATCGCATTTGGAGAGAGGAAGTAGCAGAGCGGCTGTCAGACGTGGGGAGCCAGTGTTTAATGGGCAGAGCTGTAGCCGGGGAAGATGGAAGTCCCATGGAGCTGGATGGTGATGATGGTTCCCTCACAGAGCGAATGTACTTAACCACTGAGCTGCACACTTAAAATGGCTATGACGGTAAATTTTATGTTATCTATATTCTACTACAAAAATTAAAAAAAGTCATCGAAAGGAAAAGAAAAAAGTATGCATGAGCCGATGGCCTGCTGGGCTGGAGGGAACAGGGAGACGCAGCCCGCTTGCCAGGGCATGCCGACAGTCCGGAGAAGCAGAGGGAACAGCAGGCCCTGGACTGGGACCAGTGTCACCTGAGTCCCTGCCCTTTGGGCTATGAGCTCCGGGCCACATCTCCCTTGGCTTCTGCTTATGTCGGAGAGGTGATCTTGTCAGCATTCCCAGCCTGGCTGCCCATGAGCACCACCTGGGGAGCTTGGGCACACAACACCACCTGAGCCTCAGCCCCACAGGTTCTGATTTGAATGGCACAGCATGGCACCAAGCAATAAGATTCTTTTAAATGTTTCCTGGGTGATTCCTCTATGCAGCGAGTTTGGGGATCCTGCTCTGTCTCATGCCCTGCCCCTGTGCTCTCTCTAGCTGGGGAGAGAGATATAGGGACATGGGTGCTTCCTCTGGGTGGTCGCAGACTCTGGCCTGTCTGTCTCTGTATGCCCCCACCTCCTTTTTAAAAAGATTTACTTATTTATTTGAGAGGCAGAGTTACAGAGAGAGGAAGAGACAGGGAGAGAGAGGTCTTCCATCTGCTGGTTCACTCCCCAAATGGTTGTAATGGCTGGAGCTGGGCCAATCCAAAGCCAGGAACCAGGAGCTTCTTCTGGGTCTGCCACATGGGTGCAGGGGGATAAGGCACTTGGGCCATCTTCCACAGCTTTCCCAGGCCATAGCAGAGAGCTGGATCAGAAAAGGAGTAGCCAGGACAGGAAGCAGTGCCCATATGGAATGCCGGCACTGCAGGTGGAGGCTTAACCTACTACACCACAGCACTGGCCCTGGGTGCCCTGCTTGAAGAGCCCGCTGTCTGGCACGCTGTCTGTTGGTTCCCTCTGCAGCCTCTTGGCACCAGGGCACAGGTGTGCAAGTGCTCAGAGTGCTGTGGCTGTCCTCTGTCCCAGGCCAAGCTGGACTATCCCAGGACCGACTGCCTGTCTGCCTCTTCCCATAATCCCCTCTGAAGGCAGGGACTTAACAGCTCTCTCTCCTTAGCTCTAAGGATTGTGCATGGTACACTCCAGGCTTCTGTCAATCTCAAGGAAACGGCTCTGGGACCACGTGGTTGTACTTAAAGTCACAGACAAGGGCAGGCATTTGGAGCAGCCATTAAAACGCCACTTGGGACCCCTGCATCCCACATCGGAGCACTTGGGTCCGAGTCCTGGCCTTGCTTCTGCTTCCAGCTTCCTGCCTAAAGGGCACCTGTGGAGACAGCAGATGGAGGCTCACGTACTTGGGTCCCTGCCACCCACACATGGGAGACCCACACTGAGTTCCAGGCTCCTGGCTAGGGCCTGGTCCAGCTCCACCTGTTGCAGGTAACTATTTGGGGAGCAAACCAGCCGATGGAAGACCTCTCTGTGTGCACCTTTCAAGCAAGATGAAAATAAATACAGGCAAGGGAAAAAGAAAACAAAGTTGCAGAAGGAGAAACACAGCCCTGAGAGTGGGCGTGAGTTGATTCTCTGGGCTCTCCAGAGACAGGGCAGGGTCCTGAAGCAGTTGGCAATAATGGCTCCCTGTAGGTGGCTGGCATCAGTTTCGCCCTCTGCCTGGCTCATAGAAGCCTATGGCCCTCACTGGTCACCCCTTGAATGCTGCTCCTTCCTCCCGGCCCCCTTCACCACCGGAGAGGTGGATAATTCGGCTGTTTTCTCCTCATCCTCATCAAACAGAAGAGGCTGAATGTGCAAGGCTAAAACCAGGCTTCTTTTCCTTCTGGTGCTGGGCTGTTCCTAAAGTCGCACCTTTTAACTTCAAAGGGCAGGAAGCAGCAGCCAGGAAGCCAAGCCACTGGACTGTGAGGCCCCTCCCAGCAGGGTTGCCCTAGGTTTCTGACTGCTGGGGAGGGGCGGGTGGGAGGCGCAGCCGTGTCCAGGAGAGAACTGTCGCTGCTGTCAGGGTCAAGGTGCCAGGGCATCCTGGCCCTTGTCCATACCAGGTGGGAGGCAGCCTTTCTGAAAGACCACAATGCCATGGCAACAGCATCCAGAGGACAAGCCACTCTTGAGCTGGGGTTTAATGGGAGCTGAATCTGATCACCCCCAGCCCTCCACAGCCCTGTCCTATCCAGCCTTTGGCCAACAGCATCACCACAGAGGCTGGCACTCTGCAACCAGGGGCAGTGGATCCTTGACCCTAACCCATCCCCAGCTCTGGGCCACGCCAGGTTTTATTTTTGCGTTTATGCGACCAAAGACACGGGGAGGGGGAGGGGGGCACTGAACTCAGGCTTTCCTCTGGCCTGGGGACGGGAAGGAGTGAGACTGGTGCCCGTACTGAGTGGCCTTAGTGTTCCCTTTTGCTGGGGAGTCTTTTATATGAGGAGGAGAGAGAGCTGATTTACCCTCCTTTGTCAGCCTCCCTGGCGGAGCCAGACCCTCGCGGCCGTGTTTGTGCAGCGTTCCCTGCATGGCGGGGGCAGGGCGGGGGCAGAGAAAGAAGTGTTCTTTCGGCATTGGCTTTTCATAATCCAAATGAGTCTTTATCTTTTAGCTCAGAAACTCAGAATCGCAGTAATTGAATAGCACACGCTGACATTGCGGACAAGTTATCATGCCTCTGAACTCCTCCCAGGTTTTTATTAGAGGGAAGCAGAGGGTGAATATAAAGTTAATGGATTCTGCCGCTGAACCGACCTTGGAAATGAGGTTTCATTGATTTAATATTTCCTCTATTAAGCCTCCCAAGACTGTGTCCCTCATGGCCCTGCCCAAGTGTAATCTCGGTCTGCCGCAGCCAGACTTGTGTGAAGGGGATGACAAGGTACATGGCGGGGCCCCACCCCCACCCCCAGGCCACCTCCCACGCAGGGACACCTGGCCTCTCCCCTGGATGGCTGGGATGGGGCCACACAGCCAGAGCTGCTTCCTAAAGGATGGGCCTCCCGCCAGGAGGCTGCTGGCCCCAGACAAAACCCACACTGTGCCTGAACTTGACCTGGGAGTGAATCACCTCTTCCCAGCACTGACACCTTAGAGGGGAAGGGAGTGGGACAAGTCCTGGTCTATCTGGCTCTTAACCCTCGCTGACCCGGAAGTGCTTTTGCATCTCTCCCTTGCCCTCTCCACGGCCTCCTTGCTTGCCAGGCTGGTGCCATCAGAGGACTTTTTGGTTACGATCTCCCCAAACCTTGGAGCAGGCTAGGTTTAGTCCAGTGGTTAAGACATGAAGATACCCACATTCGACATCAGGGAGTCTGGCTCTGGATCCAGCTTTCTGCTGCTGACGTAGACGACACAGAGGCAGCAGCCATGTCTCAAATGCCTCCTACATGGGAGACCTGGATTGAGTTCCTGGGTTTGGCTCCAGCCCGGGGGTGGGGGGGCTGGCGCTGTGGCGTAGTTGGCTAAGCCTCTGACTGTGGCCCCTGCATCCCTATGGGTGTCGCTTCGCATCTTGGCTTCTTCTCTTCTGATCCAGCTCTCTGCTGTGGCCTGGGAAAGCAGTGGAAGATGACCCAAGTGCTTGGGCCCCTGCACCCACATGGGAGACCTCTAAGAAGCTCCTGGCTCCAGCTGTTGTGGCCATTTGGGGAGTGAATCAGTGGATGGAAGATCTCTTTCTTTTTCTCTCTCTCACTCTCTGTAATTCGGCCTCTTAAATAAATAATAAAAAAAAAAAGATCTGCCCGAGTGTCAGGATCCTTCCAAGAGCCCTGCTCAATGCTGAGTGTTATGGCATAGTGGGTAAAGCCGCCCACCCTCAATGCCGGCACCCCATACAGGTGTGCAGGGGGCTCCACTTCCTACCCAGCTCCTTGCTGATGGTCTGGGAAAGCAGCGGAGGACGACCCAACTACTTGGGCCCCTGCCACCCACATGGGAGACCAGGTAGAAGCTCCTGGCCCTGGCTATTGCAGCCATCTTGGGAGTGAACCAGGGATGCAGGATCTCTCTCTCTCTCTCTCTTTCTCTCTTCCCCCTCCCAGTCCTCACCACTGTCTCTCCCTCTCTTCTAGCTCTGACTTTCAAATAAATAAGTCTTTTTAAAAAAATGCAAACTAGAGGCAGTTGCACAAACGTGGGGGTAATATCTATATTCTTGGAGGATGTTGTCACTCCTTGTAAGAATAGCTTGTTTGGGTGGGTGAGTTCTAGTACATTATGCAAAAAGCAAGTGCAGCCAGTGAAACCCAGACATTTCCAGCTTACGCAGAGGCCATCTAGATTAGTATTTGAGGATCTGTGGAAGAGTGGATTGTATTAAGTCTTGGCGGAAGTGATGGTGACTGTGCCCCTCTCCTGTACCGACAGGATGGGGCAGTCCTGGAATTCACCTAAGACATGAGATTCAGATCCACGCTCAGGCTCTGCCGGCAGATGGAGCAAAAGTATGCAAACATCCACGTTTCAGAGAGTGATAGGCCTGAGATCAAATTTTTTTTTTAGATTTATTTATTTGAAAGATGGAGCTAGAGAGAGGCAGGGGGGGGGAGAGACAGAAAGAGAGAGAGTTTTCTATCTGCTGGTTCACTCCACAGATGGCCCCAATAACCACAGCTGGGTCAATAGGAAGCCAGGAGCCAGGAGCTTCTTCTGAGTCTCCCACGTGGGTGCAGGGTCCAAGCACTTGGACCATCTTCTACTGCTTTCCCAGGACACAGTAGAGAGCTGGATTGGAAGTGGAGCAGTGGGGATTCGAACCAGCACCCATACAAGATGCTGGCACTGCAGGTGGCGACCCTACCTGCTAAGCCACAGCACTGCCCCCTCCCCATGCTCATTTTTTAATTGGGTAGTTTTTTGTTGTTGAATTGTCGAAGTTGTTTATATACATTCTGGATAGTAATCCCTTGTCACATATATAATTTAACAATTTGTTTTATATTTACTTGAAAGGCAGACAGACAGGGAGAGACAGAGATAGGTCGACAGATCTTCCATCCGCTGGTTTACTCCCCGATGCCTGCAACAGCCAGAAGCCGGGAGCCTGGAACCCTATCCAGGTCTCCCATGTGAGCAGCAGACACTAAAGTACTTGAGTCCTCACTGCTGCCTCCCAGGGCATGCGTTAGCGGGAAGCTGGATCGGAAGCAGAGCCAGGACCCAACCTCAGGGGCTCCAACATGGGGTATGGGTGTGCCACGCAGTGACTTGACACCTGCCCTCAACTTCACAGTTCAATGCAGTGGGCAGTCTTTCCACTCTCTTGATGATGTCCTTTCAGGCACATACTTTTTTTTATGGGAATTCTTTTTTTTTTTTCTTATTTGACAGGCAGAGTTAGACAGTGAGTGAGTGAGTGAGAGAGAAAGAGAGAGAGAGAGAGAAAGTTTTCTTTCCATTGGTTCACCCCCCCAAATGGCCATTACAGCCGGAGCTACGCCAATCCGAAGCCAGGAGCCAGGTGCTTCTCCTGGTCTCCCATGCAGATGCAGGAGCCCAAGGACTTGGGCCATCTTACACTGCCTTCCCGGACCACAGCAGAGAGCTGGACTGGAAGAGGAGCAACCAGGACTAGAACCTGGTGCCCAAATGGGATGCTGGTGCCACAGGTGGAGGATTAACCAAGTGAGCCATGGCACCAGCCCCACACATATGTTTTTAATTCCAATGAAGTCCTATGTATCTATTCATTTTCTTTTGCTGTCTATGCTTTTGGTGTCATATTCGAGACATCATTGCTAAATCCGATGCCATGAAGATTTTTCCCTGCTTTCTTCCAAAACTTTTTTTTTAAAGATTTATTTTCTTGGCCAGCGCCGCGGCTCAATAGGCTAATCCTCCGCCTTGTGGCGCAGGTACACCGGGTTCTAGTCCCGGTTGGGGCGCCGGATTCTGTCCCGGTTGCCCCTCTTCCAGGCCAGCTCTCTGCTGTGGCCAGGGAGTGCAGTGGAGGATGGCCCAGGTGCTTGGGCCCCTGCACCCCATGGGAGACCAGGAAAAGCACTTGGCTCCTGGCTCCTGCCATCGGATCAGCGCAGCGCGCCGGCCGTGGTGGCCATTGGAGGGTGAACCAACGGCAAAGGAAGACCTTTCTCTCTGTCTCTCTCTCTCTCACTGTCCACTCTGCCTGTCAAAAAAAAAAGATTTATTTTCTTTATTTGAAAGGTAGAGTTACAGAGAAGGGCAGAGAGAGAGAGAGAAAGAAAGAGGGATGGAGGGAGGGAGGGGAGGAAGTCTTCCTCCATTGGTTCACTCCCCAGATGGCTGCAACAGCTGGAGCTGTGCTGATCGAAAGCCAGGGGCCAGGAGCTTCTTCCAGGTCTCCCACGTGGGTGCAGGGGCCCAAGGACTTGGCCCCTCTTCCACTGCTGTCCCAGGCCACAGCAGAGAGCTGGATCGGAAGTGGAGCAGCCAGGTCTTGAAACGGCACCCAGATGGGACGCTGGCACTGCAGGCAGCGGCTCTACCTGTTACGCCACAGCACCAGCCCCTTCTTCAAATACATTTTATATATATATATATTTTTTTTTGCTCATTTTTTTAGGTCTTTGATCCATCTGGAGTTAATTTAAAAAAAAAGTATTTGAAAGGCAGAGAGAGAGAGAGAGAGCTCCCATCCAAAAATCATTCCTATGCAGTTTAACTCTCCAAATGCCCACGAAGGCTGGGCCAGGAGCCAGAAACTCAATCCAGGTCTCCCATGTGGGCAGCAGGGACCCAAACACTTGAGTTATCACTGCTGCCTCCTGGAGTCCACAGCACAGGAAACTGGGGTGAGGAGCCAGAGCCAGGAGTCCAGCTCATGCACTCTGATAAGGGACCTGGGCATCCCAACCAAGGTCTTAACAGCAAGGCCAGATGCCCAGTCCTGGAGCTGATTTTTGTATATGGTGTAAGATAAGGGTGGAACGTCATACTTTTGCATGTTGATAGCATTTTCCCAGCTCCATCTGTCCCCACTAAATAGGCTTGGCACCTTTATTGAAAATCAATTAATAAATGGGGGGGTTATTTTATTCCACTGGCTATGCTAGTGTCACTTTTTTTTTTTTTAAGATTTAATATTTACTTAAAAGGCAGAGTTTCAGAGAGGGAGGGAGAGAAGGAGAGAGGAAGGGAGGGAGGAAGGGAGGGAGGGAGGAAGGGAGGGAGAGAGAGAGAGAGAGAGACAAAGTTCCCCATCTGCTGTTTCATTCCCCAAATGGCCACAACAGCTGGAGCTGAGCTGATCCAAAGCCAGGAGTCAGGAGCTTCTTCAAGGTCTGCCACATGGGTGCAGGGGCCCAAGGACTTGGGCCATCTTCTATTGTCTTCCCAGGCCACAGCAGAGCTGGATTGGAAGTGGAGCAGCCGGGACTCGAACCAGTGCCCACACTGGCAAAACCAGCACTGCACGTGGCAGCTTTACCCACTAGGCCACAGCACCGGCCCCCATACTGCTTTAGTAGCCTCAGTTTTATAGTAAGTTCTGAAACCAGGAAAGTGTGAACCCTCCAGCTCTGCTTTTTTCTAAGCTTTTTTTCTGCCTTTTTTTTAGCTGACTGCGTAGGTTCCCCTAAGATCTCATGTGAATCTCAGGATGGATTTTTCTATTTCTGCAAAATATGTCATTGGGATCTGGAATGGGATTGAACTGTATCTATAACTTAAGGTAGTATCATCATCTTCAAAACAGTAAGTCTTGCAGGGTAGATGTTGAACCCAGGGTTAAAACGCATTCTATATTGGACAACCTGCATGCGATGCCCGGTCCCGGCTCCTCCTTCAGCTTCCTGGTCAGTGTAGACCCTGGGAGGCAGGGATGGCTCAAGGAACTGAATTGCTGCCACCATGTGGGAGACCTGGGGTTGAGTTCCTGGTCGCCAGCTTCAGACTTGGCCATGTGAGCAACTGCAGAGTGAACCAGCAGACGACAGCCTCCCTGCCTCTCAAATAAATAAATGCTTACAATTATTGTCTTGGGGCCAGCGCTGTGGCGTAGTGGGTAAATCCACCGCCTGCAGCACTGGCATCCCATATGGGCACCGGTTCGAGTCCCGGCTGCTCCACTTCCCATCCAGCTCTCTGCTATGGCCTGGGAAAGCAGTAGAAGATGACCCAAGTCCTTGGGCCTCTGCACCCACATGGGAGACCTGGAAGAAGCTCCTGGCTCCTGGCTTCAGATCAGCACAGCTCCAGCCATCATGGCCATTGGGGGAGTGAACCAGCAGATGGAAAACCCCGCCCCCCGCCCGCCTCTCCTTCTCTCTGTGTAACTCTGACTTTCAAATAAATAAATAAATCTTTAAAAAATTGTCTTCCTATCCATGAAGATAACATTTCTTTCCATTTATTTGTACCTTCTTTAATTTCAGCAAAGTTTTTAATATTTTCAGTGCACAAGTTGTTTAGCCACCTTGGTTAATTCCTAGGTATTTTATTCTTTTAGATGCTATTCCAAATGAAATTCTTAAAAAAATTTACACTTAACTTTTTTC
The DNA here is from genome assembly GCF_051225735.1 of Oryctolagus cuniculus. Lineage (NCBI taxonomy): Eukaryota > Metazoa > Chordata > Mammalia > Lagomorpha > Leporidae > Oryctolagus > Oryctolagus cuniculus. The sequence goes on along the minus strand of NC_142883.1, from coordinate 63,975,226 downwards.
TTTTTAGATGAAAGCAACACACATAGAGAGAGAGAGAGAGAGAGAGAGAGAGAGAGAGAAATCTTCCATCTGCATGTTTACTCCCCAAATGCCCACAACTCAATCAGGTCTCCTATGTGGGTGGAAGAACCCAAGTACCTAGGACATTACCTGCTGCCTCCCAGGGCGCACATCAGCAGGAAGCTGGAATTGGAAGTGGAACTGGGACTCGAACCCAGGCACTCTGACACAGAACGTGGGTGCCCCAAATGCCATCTTAACCACTCTTCCAAATGCCTACTCTGAAACTGTTTCCTCAATTTCTTTTTTCGGTTGTTCATTGTTACTATATATAAACACAGATTTTTTTAATAAGGCAGAGAGAGAGAGATCTGCCATCTGCTGGTTCACTCCCCAAATGGCTACATAGCCAAGGCTGAACCAGGTCAAAACCAGGGGCCAGGAACTCCATCAGGGTGACAGGGACCCAAGTATTGGGCCAGCTTTTACTGCCTCCTGGGGTGCATTAGAGAAAGTTGGATCAGAAGCATGGAGTAGCCGGGACTTGAACCAGGCACCTATTATGCCACAATGCCCAGCCCTTGTCTTTCCTCCCTTCTTCCCTTCCTTTCTTTGTTGGGAATGCAACCGATTTCTGCGTGTTGATATTGTATGATATAACTTGGCTGAATTTATTTCTCAGCTCTAACAGTTGGTACGGCCTCCTCAGAGCGCTAAAGTCCTGCCATCTGCAGAGATTTCACTCCTTGCCTTGCCATTTGGATGTCTTATTTCTTTTGCTTCCCCAATTGCTCTCGCTAGAATTTCCAATACTGTGTTGAGCAGGACGGGGGAGAGTAGGCAGCCTTGCATCGGCATGCACTTTTGCAGAGACCCAATCAAGAACAAACAAGGCTGGTGCTGGTGCTGGTGCTATGGTGTAGCGGGTAAATCCGCTGCTTGCAGCGCCGGCATCCCATATGGATGCCGGTTCGAGTCCCGGCTGCTCCACTTCTGATCCAGCTCTCTGCTATGGCCTGGGAAAGCAGTGGAAGATGGCCCAAGTCCTTGGGCCCCTGCACCCATGTGGGAGACCCAGAAGAAGCTCCTGGCTCCCGGCTTTGGATTGGCGCAGCTCCGGCTGTTGTGACCAATTGGGGAGTGAACCAGCGGATGGAAGAACTCTCTCTCTGCCTCTCCTTCTCTCTCTCTGCCTAACTCTGACTTTCAAATAAATATTAAAAAAAAAAAAGAAACAAACAAACAAAAAAAAAACAAAACAAGGCTGAAGAACTCCCTGGGTCCCTCATGCTGGAGAGCAAAGTGGAGCCACGCCCACACAGGAGGACTGTGCCAGCCCGGGTGAGCCCACATGGCGGCCTGCTGGATCCCACATCCTCTCCAGGGCCCTCCCTTGTTCCCGCTCCCGAGGCACGCCCTCTGATGGCTGCAGCATCACGCGGTGCAGCCCTGGCCACCACTGAGATCTCAAGACGACTCCAAGGTCCTGAGATGTTCTTCAACTCCGCGAGGCATGGGCGCATTCCCAGCCCCCACCCTGGACTTGAAGCTGGCGGGAGGCGGGGCATCCCCAGGACAGTGTGTGACCACAGACCCTCACACACTGCTGGGGGGCGGGGCAGAGGGGCGGTCTCTGTGTTTTCCCTTTGGGCTTAGAAGCAGGAGACACTCCGAGAAGGGAGTGGGGTGGACTCAGACTGGGTGAGCCCAGGGCAGTCACCACCACACCTCTCCCACGTCTGTAAAGCACTTACTCCCACAGTCACTGTGGCAGAGTAAACACGGGGCAGAGCCCCCCCCCCCCGCCGCCACCTCCACCGGCTGGGGCACCGTTCCTCCCTCTGCAGCCCAGGGTCATCCACGGAAGGTACGGCTATGGTTACTGCAGCTCTTCTGCAAAGAGGGCCCCCTCCTCGCCCCTCCGGCAGCATCCCGTGTCACCACTGCCACCTGCAGGTAGAGTGCGCCACAAGCATGCTCACCAGATTTGAGCCCTGGGAGCTGCAGCCTTTTGGATTTCCGGGTTTGTGAGCTGCGAACTCACAGAAGCTTCCCTCCCAGAACAACGCCCCCCGCCCCCCCACCCCGAACTTGGCTTGGTTCACCTGCACGGTGAAGGCGCAGCCAGGGCACAGTCTCCCCGAGCATCAAATGTCCAAACTCCAAGAGGTCTTACAGAGCATGGCCCGCAAAGGGTCCCTCCCACTCCACTTCCTGGCCCTTGGGGAATGAGCACGCAGGGAGCAGGGGATGCTGTCAAACTCCTAGCTCCCTGCCCCTAACCTCCACCGAGCCACGGATCCCAAATCTTCCCCAGGCAAAGGCACTCATCCGTCTCAAGCAGAAGCAGAGAAAGAGAAGGGAGAAGGAGCACCACACCAGGGCTAGGTGCTTTGCACATGCTGGAGCAACCACCCCCCTCACCTTGTCCTCCAGAAAACAGGATCTTGCTTGCCGAGGTAAAGCAACCAAGGGCCAGCAAGTTGACCAGCTGCCCAGTGCGTGGCTGGCAGGTGGTGGCACTCCCAACCACGTGACCCAGGCCATCTTGGACCCTGACCCATCTCCAGAGAGAGGGCAGTGGGGGCCAGGGAGGCCCCGGCCTCTAAGGCAGACTGTGGAGAGCTCTGGGATGCACAGGCAGGGGAAGGCTGGAGACCCCAGGCTTTGCGGTATAACCGCGCGTGTTGGCAGACGTTTGGTTGCAGCAAACTAAGTACCGAGTCGACTTTTCCCCCTTGCTCTGCTTTTCTTGTTTTATTAATAGACTTTAATTTTGGAATAATTTGAGATCTACCAAACCGCTGCACAGGAAGTCCCCATAGGCCCTCCTCCCAGCATCTCTGACGTTAGCGTCTTCTGTAACCGCGGTACACTGGCCAAAACGAAACAATTAACGGTAGCACGGCGCTGTTAAAACTCCAGACATTACTCGGATTTCTCTGGTATTTCCAAGATCCAAGCAGGCTACCATGGTGCACTTAATTTTCTCCTGCTTTAAGCGTCTGTTTTCTTTAAAGATCGCTGAGTTTGCAGACTCGCCAGCGTCCCCCCACTGGAGAGCTGGGATCGGCAGGGATTGCTCTGTGCAAGCCCGGCTTCCACACCCAGCCCTGTTAGGGTCCCCGCCGCGGCCGGCCGGCTGCCCACTCGCCACACAAAGGAACCCTTCAGGCCAGCCAAGCAACAGAGAACACAGAAGCTTGTTAGCCACACAGGCCCCGGGCTGCTGACCCAAGTTCTTTTTTAACTGGAATTCCCTTGAGGAGAATCCACAGATTTAAAATGCATTTGGGGTGTGTTTTCTAGAGGCTGAGCCGCCCGGGTTTGATGTCTTCCCTTCTTTGTACTTGGACGGAATAGCTTCTGTGTGGAGTAAATGCGTGCATGCGTGAGAGGAGCTGGGGGGGCGGGGGCTGGCTGGGAGCTGCATGCGGGGGTGTGCGGGGCGGGGGGGTGGGGGTGGGGGTGGGCAGGCGACCTCATCCCAGCACTGCAGGCTGCTCTCTAGTGTCAGGCCGGTGAGCTGTCGACTGGGAAGATAAAAGGTCCCCGAGGACCTGGTGCTCGGGTCAGAGCGCTGTGTGACAGCACAGCAGATCAAATGCGAGCCACGCACAGGCCCTGTGTCCCCTCCCCCTTCTCCGCTGGGGTTGCCAATTCTTTGTCCCCATCGCGCATCTCGGGGGCTGGTCGCCCGGCCCGCGTGTCCTCTTTGGCCACCAGCGTTCTGAGAGAAGAGACGAGGGCCTGAGTGCTTCAGCGGGTGGCTGTGTCGCTACCGGCGCTGCTTCTGATTAAGGAGACGGCATTCCTCCGGGAGGGGAGACTATGCAAGGCCATCCAGGGATGTCCTGGCTCGGTCTAAACCTTGAACTGAGCGGTCTGTCCCTGCCGAGTGCCTTGCTAGATTGGAACAGACATAAGTAAGCCCTGAAGGAGCTCCCCAGGGTGGGGACAGCCCTGGCAGCAGCCGCGAGGGGCAAATGCGAAGCACACGGACTGCAGGGCGCACTAATGAATGCTGCAGACCGAGGGAGAGGGTGGAAGAGCAGGCAGGAGCAGGGGAGGCAGCCCCGTGGGACGCGTGGACGGCGGTGAGAGGAGCCGCTCGGGAGAGCCCTGGCATTTTCTACAGGGAGTCTGGGGGCTTTGCAAGGAAGCACTTGAGATAGAGGGCTCTAGGAAGGGCAGGGAGCTGGGCTGGAATGGAGGACAGCACGGGGGTCAAGGGCACTGGCTCTGTCCCCACATTTCCTTACACTCTCTGATGGTCCACTCAGTGATCTATAAAACCGGCATACCTGCTCCCAGGGTGCGGTGAGGTGGAACGAGTTGTGGCGAACGTGCGGTAACTCTACACTACACTCCATAACGTGTGTGTCCTCTGGGCTGGACTTGGGCAAGACGGCTGGGGCGAGTGGCAAGGCCGACAGGGCGGTGGCTGTCTCCAAGGCTCCGGCAGAAGAGCGAGGTAGCCTCCTGGAGCGTGGGGACAGAGGTCCCAACAAGAGTCACGGGCTGTTGGCCACGCTGCAGCCAGCCTAGGAGGCTGGCCAGGGACTGCAGACCGAGCCGTGAACAAGGCTTGAAAAGGAAGCAATTATGAAATTCCAAGCCAGGAGAAAAGACTCCCCCCAAGTCCCCCAGGGCTCGTACCTGCTGTGTTCATTACAGCCGGAATGCCTTTGACTACTCCCGCGGAGAGCTGCTCTTCAGAACTGGGTACAGAGAGACACCCTCCCGGCCACCATCACAGCACTGGCACTATTCAAAGGCATGTGTGGAGAGCTCTCAAAAGCCACCATGGGAGTAAGACTCAGAAACCAGCTCTAACATCCTCCATCCAGAGGCCCTCGCCTTCGGGGGACCAGAAGCCAAACCAAAACACCCGTGTGCAAACGTGGAAACTAAACTTTCACACTGACGTTCACGTGTAGTTTGGCAAGAGCAGTACCTGCTGGGGGCGGGTGCTCGGTGCAGCAGTTAAGTCGCCGTGAGACACCTGCATCCCAAACCAGCTTCCAAACCAGCCTCCTGCTAACGCACCCTGGGAGGCAGCAGTGATGGCTCAAGTACTTCGGTCCCTGCCACCCCCGTGGGAGACCAGGATGCAGCTCCTGGCTCCCAGCTTTGGCCTGGCCCAGCCTTGGTTGTTCTGGACATTTGGGGAGCAAACCAATGGATGTGCTATTTCTCTCTCTCTCTTTCTGCGTTTGAGATAAATTAATTAACTTTAAAGACAAGAGAAGGTTACAGTGAAACAGAATATTACATTATTGAAGAAAGCCTACATTTAAGAATACTTTGGAAAAACAATTCAGGCAACAGACATCAAGGGACAAGCCGAAAAAGGTTCTGATCCTTTGACCTAATAATCTCTTTCTCAAAACTCCCAGTGGAGGGCCAGCGTTGTGGCAAAGTGGGTTGGGCCACCACCTCTAATGCCAGCATCCCACATTAGTGTCCATCTGAGTCCTGGCTGCTCTACTTCCAATCCAGCTCCCTGCTAATGTGCCTGGGAAGGCAGTGGAGGACGGCCCAAGTGTCTGGGCCCCTGCACCCACGTGGAGAACCAGCAGAAGCTCCTGGCTCCTGACTTTGGCCTGGTCCAGCCCTGATCATTGTGGCCATTTGCGGAGTGAACCAGTGGATGGAAGATCTCTCTGTTTTTCTAACTCTGCTTTCAAATAAATAAATAAATCTTTTTTTTTAAAAAAAGGACAACTACAAGATAAATGAAAGTTTAAAAATAATAAAGTACATTTAAAAAAATTAAAATACCTAGGCATAAGGCTAGCCTCCACACACAAGTCAGACTTTGTATGGAATCTATAGATTATTTTATCTAAGGAGAAAAGCACTCCAACCCCAGTACCTCTAATAAACCAGCTCTACTCTACCTGACTGGCCAGGTTTTCTGGTAACTCTCCCTGGTTCTAGGAAGACACCCCACACCCCAGGGTACCCAGCCATGAACATGAGCTGGCTCTGGGGTGGGTGGAGGTGCAGACATAACCCACACATGTGATTTGCCTTCCACGGCCAACACAACAGGCATTTGAATCGTCTGGGAAATTGCTCTTATCCATCAACACAGAAAAAGCAGGGACATCAATGGTGAGAACAAACAGGGGAGATTAGGTTTAAATGCAGCCATATTTAAAGATGAAGAAGAGATCCAACCCGAGCACGGATTCCTGCCTGCACAGTGTTCTGAGCTAATAGACTTATCACACGCGGGGGTGTGTAACTTATTAACGACAATGTGACTTTAAACAGTTCTAACTGGGTCACCTTGAATAATACAAAACACAGCTTGCCAGGGGAGACATGCAAATAAGATGCTCAGAATCCAGGGGGAATAGGCATTTTCCTAGCCGTTTGGAATTTTTACTGTAGAGTGAGAAGCCTCCTATCTATGGAATTTTTTTTCTTTGCACTATAAAACCCAGCAACAGAATACTACATTTTTCAGTGGGGTGCAGTCTGGAGGGTGGGGCCTGCCTTGCCTTTGCCACCTCACACCCAGTCAAGCTGGGAGTGGAGAAAGTGGCCAGCCAGCCAGGTTCACCATGTGGGCAATAGGCAGACAGGCCCCACTACCCCCATCAGCACAACCCACACAGGGGCCTCCTCCACACAGCCCCCTCCCCTCCACCCCTTCTCAAAGTCAAGCCTGGCAGGCAGAGCACTTCTTTATAAAGGACTCCTGACCTTGGAAGGCAGCACAGGCGTGAGGTAAAACCTCCCTTACCCAGAGGGCAATGCAGACGGGAACAACACCTGGTCTCGCGAGAGTGGCCACGGACAACACAGGGAAATTGTACCCTTGCAGCTGGCTGACTGGGTGTTTTATGACACTAAATAACCATGGCTAATTGATTTTATTTAAAAAAAAATTTCTTTATTCATTTGACAGGCAGAGTGAACAGCGAGAGACAGAAACAGAGATCTTCCATGCACTGGTTCACTCCCCAGATGGCCACAATGGCCAGAGCTGGTCCAGGTCAAACCCTGAAACCCTGAACTTGGTCTGGGCTTACCATGTGGGTGGCAGGAGCCCAAGGACTTGGGCCATCTTCCACTGCCTTCCCAGGCACATTGGCAGGCAGCTGGATCAGAAATACAGCAGCTGGGACTGGCGCTGTGGCGTAGTGGGTAAAGCTTCTGCCTGTGGCGCCAGCATTCCATATGGGTATCAGTTTGAGTCCCGGCTGCTCCACTTCTGATCCAGCTCTCTGTTATGGCCTGGGCTTGGGCCCCTGCATCCACATGGGAGACCCAAAAGAAGCTCCTGGCTCCTGGCTCCTGGCTTTGGATCGGCTCAGCTCTGATCATTAGTGGCTATTTGGGGAGTGAACCAGAGGATGGAAGACCTCTCTCTCTACCTCTACCTCTACCTCTACCCCTACCTCTACCTCTTCCCCTACCCCTTCCCCTTCCCCTACCCCTACCTCTACCTCTATCTCTCTGTAACTTTGCCTTTCAAATAAATAAATAAATAAATCTTTAAGAAAGAGAAATACAGCAGACAAGATGGGAACCTTGCACTCATAGGGGATGCTGGCATTGCAAGGGGCAGCTTAACTTAATGCCCTGGCCTGAAACGCATGCATCTCATATAGGCACTGGTTCAAGTCCCAGCTGCTCTACTTCTGATCCAGCTCTCTGGATCCTCATAAGAAAACAAACAAACAAACAAACAAACAAAAAAAAACCAAAAAAAAACAAAAACAACTTCAGTGGGAAAAAGGATAAAAAAAAATCACCCATAACTGTGACCCAGCAATCTGCCCCCGAGGAAATATGGGCTGAGAAGGAGACCACCCTTGGGAGAAAACCCAGCTCTCCCACACGCGGCAGGATGGCTAAGCAAGGAGCTCTGTATGTGGCTTTTAGAAAACGAGGAATCCTTGGGCCCAGTGGCCAGGCAGAAATCGGTAAAGGAATGCTAAGTGGAAAACAGGCAGCATGAAGTAGTGTGTGCATACTAATCACGACAAGGTTGAAAAAAAAATAAAATAAAATGCGTGCGCACAGAACGCATCGGGTCAGCAAGGAAGACAGAGGCGAGTAACCCCTCCAGCATTTCCTCCCGCAATTAATTGAGCTCTTTGGGGGTCCCACGGCCCTCCCTTGCTGACTCTAGCCTTTATCCTTGGGTGAAGTCTCCTCCTGGCACACAGTAGGTATTCAGTAAGGTTTGCCCAACAGAAAGAAAACATAAATAGTTGTGTATTTTTTCCCTTCCAAGCTATCCACGCCCACAGGCACCATTCAGGAAGGGCATTCCTCAGTGATTATCAGAGAACAATGCTTCCATTTCTGATTCACAAAGTGCTTCTGACACTGCGGGCTGGTGCAGCCAGCGAGGCAAAACAAAATGCAGCCGACTTCCTGTCCAGATCCCTGCTGGACCACAGAGGGAAAAAAAAAATCTCACCGTGTTTTTGCAAGCTTCTAAGGAGTCTCATTGCCATGGTTCCTAGAACCAAGTCTGAAGAAATTCTCCAAGCACAGCTGGCGGAGTAACGGCCCTTCCTGGGCACGCCATGGCTGCCCTCCAAGGCTGGCACGGGGCGGGGGTGCAGCTGGGACTGGGGTCACTCTGCAGCCCTGGGAGGGGAGCACAGGAATTGCCCAACTGGAGTAGACTGGTGGGCAGCTGCACAGCCAGTAATTTTTTTCAGAACAGTAGTTTTTCTTTCTTTCTTTTTTTTTTTTTTAAGATTTATTTGTGTCAAAGGCAGAGTGAAAGAGACAGAGGGAGAGACAGAGCGAGAGATTGCCCATCAGCTGGTTCACTCCCCAAATGGCTCCAACGGCCATGCCAAAGCCAGGAGCCTGGAACTCCATCCCGGTCTCCCAGGACATCTTCTGCTACCTTCCCTGGGGCACATGAGCAGGGAGCTGGATCTGAAGTGGAGCAGCCAGGCCTCGAACCAGCGCTCCGATTATGGGATGTCGGTGTTGCAGGCAATGTGCCACAACTCTGGCCCCAGGACACGGCAGTAGTTCTGAAGTCTTTTTTTGGATAAGATGTTGAAGAAATAACGTGCTCCCTTCTTAGTTCATCTGGTAAGACTTTTCCAGAAAGGAGCGAGAGCACACGGTTCGGCACGCTTGCTAAGGTGCCTTCTCCCAGCTCTGGTCTGGTCAGGTAGCGCTCTTCACCCCACAGCACTTTGGCTGCAGCTGTTCATAGAAAACACCGAAAATGCCCGAGCACGCCACGGATTTTCACACCAGCAAGGCGGCTGCAGGTGGGAGGCCGGGACTCACTGCGGGAGGCTCCGCCCTGCGTCTTCATGAAGATGCACAGAGCCCAAGCCTGGGCACACAGAGCAAGACAAGACCGACACATCCCCGAGCCCCTAACGACCACGGGACAGCGGGCCCGCAATGCTGGCGCAGGGTCACTTTGCTGAGGGTTCCTCATGGGGTCCAGGGAATGAGGAGGAGAGCTGCTGACACAAACTTAAAAAAAAAAAAAAAACACTTCAGCCCCCGTTCTCCTAACAAAAGCCAGAAACCTGGCCCAGGTGGTCCTGGACAGTCGCCGAAGCAGAAACTCTGCAAAGATGGTAGAAAAGGGCAGGTGGGAGGAGGGAAGGAGGGGAGCAATGTGCAGGACATGACCTTGACCTTGGCAGGGACAAGGAGCACACCTGGCAGGCCCCTCCCAGCAGCCTGAAACTCCCGGGATTCGCAGGCCTGGCTGATTCCACCCCCAGTCCAAGAGGTGAAATGCCCTGCCCTGGAGTCTCTTGCAAGCAACTCAGGAGAATGCTATAAAGTGAGATCTGGTCACATGACCGCCAGTTCCAGCCCGAGCTGCTGTGAGAAGGGTGTGTCGCCCTACTTGCAAAAGGAATTTAAGGCAGCCTTTAATAAGTTATATCCAAGGAAAAGAAAAGCAAATACAAGGAGGACCAGAAAGCACATGGAAGAAAAGATTTTTTTTTTTTTCTCCCAAGAACTAGAGCGCTAAGACATTGCCGAATCAGGCCAGGGCTTCCTGGCAGCCTGGGCGAAAAGGGAAAGACAATGCATTTCACGTGGTCCTTACTTTCTGATTAAAGGCAGCATGGAGAGGCATTCCTTTAGGAAGGGGAGAAATTTTTTTCTCTGACACCCAGTACTGAGATCAATTCTCCTGCAGTCTTTCTTATATTCAGGAGCGACGGACAGCATAAAATATGCTGTCTTCAACAGTTTTACACAAAATACACAGTGCTCTTCCTGCAGCTCAGCCCATTCTCCGGACAAGAGACCGCCCCCCCGACCCTCGCCTGCCCCTCTGCAGACAAGCGGTGTGGAGCACCGACGAGGCGGTCACACGGGCCGTGGGAAGCGTCTCTGGAGGACCTGCGCTCATCTCCTGCTGCTGCCCATTGGCAAACACCTCAATCCGTCTGCATCTGTGGAGCCGGAACAGACACTCCTACAACTCGCAAAGCTTTGGGGGAAGTGAATGAGAGCGAGGCCTGGCACAAAGCCGGGCGGGCACGTGGGAGCCTGGCCAGGAAGCGGGGGTGGCAGCGGCTGCCCCTCGGGAGGGAGCGGGGTGAAGTGCCTCCTGGATGATCACGCACCACGCAGAGGGGAATCTCAGAATTACCTGACCGTCTCTGATAACATCAGAGACCCCGGACACCAGGTGGGCCAATGCCAGACCCAGGTCCTCCCACCCACTGATGCTCACGGCCCTGGAAGGCCCCGGGTACACCGACCTATTCCACACAGGGAACCTTTCTCTTTCCTGGCAAAAACGCATCCCTCTTGCGTGCGAGTCTCCAGACACCCATGCAAATCCCATTATTACAACCTGAGGTGGCCACCTTGCCCAGAGATCCCATTCGAGGGGAGCTGGTGTGTGTTTAATTGTTCCGAATGCGTATCACTGACCAATGCCTTGATGAGCCACGGATAACATCCATCAGCCCTTGATGGCTAATTTGGTATAACACGAATCCTGCCGGTTCTAATAACTCACAGGAGACTACTCCAGTACTTACCAGCTATATGTCTTCCACACTCATAAAACAACCATAATTACCTTTCATGGGTGAGATGTTCTAGTAATTCTTAAGTGACTTAACCCTAGGAAACCTACGGAAAAAGCTAATTTCCAAGAAGTTTTGTTTCAAACGTAGAAGACTAAGAACTTAGGAGTTTGCATTTTTAATAAACAAGTCAGGGAAACCTGTACCCCTCCATCTCCTGGGGCGTCAGGCTTTGCAGATTCTGCCCCCTGGATAGCGGAGGGTAGGGGGCGAGGCTGTGTCACGGCCCACTGCCTCTCCTGTCCTGGAAGTTCCCTTTGGAAGCTGTGTGTCTGTACACTGGGGAAAGCGGGGTCCCCCCAAAGCAGGCCGGGGGAGGTACTCTGGGACAGATCTCAGTGCAAATCTCGCTGTAAAGCATCGGGATAAGTTGTGCAACCTCCTTAGGCCTCAACATTCTCATCCATAAAATGGGGGACGGAGCAGACCGTTGTGGTGCAGTGGGCTGGGCCACCGCTTCGGATGCTTGCGTCCCGTAGCAGAGCGCCTGGGATGGAGTCCTGCCTCTGCTTCCTGCCAGGGTGCACCCTGGGAGGCAGCAGGCGAGGGTTCAGGGACTTGAGTCTCTGCCGCCCGCATGGGAGACCTGGCTTCAGCCTCACCGAGCCCCAGTTGTACTGCCTTTCAAATAAATTTTAGAAAAATTTGAAGTGGGGGATTATACCGTTAATGAATATGGGAGCGACTACCCTGTGGTACTGTGTGTGCCCGAATCACCTGGAGTTTGTTAAAGCCACGGGCAGACACACCAGTCCCGTCCTCAAAGGTTCTGTTTCCGCCTGTCTGATGTGGGGCTCGGAGATCTGCCGGGATTTAAATTATTTTTCATTTTTAATTACACAATATGTAAATACATTTCCCCCTTGTAAAATATTTTTTTTTTTTTTTGACAGGCAGAGTGGACAGTGAGAGAGAGAGACAGAGAGAGAAAGGTCTTCCTTTTTGCCGTTGGTTCACCCTCCAATGGCCGCCGCTGCAGCCGGCGCACCGCGCTGATCCTGGCAGGAGCCAGGAGCCAGGTGCTTTTCCTGGTCTCCCATGGGGTGCAGGGCCCAAGCACCTGGGCCATCCTCCACTGCACTCCCTGGCCATAGCAGAGAGCTGGCCTGGAAGAGGGGCAACCGGGACAGAATCCGGCGCCCCAACCGGGACTCGAACCCGGTGTGCCGGCGCCGCAAGGTGGAGGATTAGCCTATTGAGCCACGGCGCCGGCTCTCCCCCTTGTAAAATATTAAAACGTTACCTTATCAGTTATGATTGCATTCAGCTGCAAGCAATTAAAAACTCACAGTCGCTTAAGCAGATGGGGGGTACTTTTCTCACGGAATAAGAACTCTAGGAACAGGCAGTCTGGAACGAGAACAGGAAGTACGGCAAGGACCCAGATGCTCTGTTTCTCTCTCTGCCCTCCTCGGCCTGAGCTGCCGTCCTCACAGCCATGGGGCGCCTGCTGACCCACCCGGCTGACAGGCAGGAAGGGTGGACATGGGCCAAAGGACTTGGCCAATTGACCTACGAAGGGCTGTTCTCCCTGACGGCTTCTGCCTCCAGCCAGGACGGTGTCACGTGACCACTCCTAGCTGCAAGGGAGTCTGGGTAAAAAGGGATTTTTTGCCAGTTAAGCACACGGCCGCTCCAAACAAAACCAAGGTGTCTAGCAGGAGGGAAGAAAGAAGACAGGCGCTGGGTGCCTGCGGGCAGTGTCTCTGGCGTGACAGAGAAGGTTCGTGTTCTCTTTGGAGCTTCTTTCCCGGCCCCAGCCTCCGTCAGTCATTTTGGACAGTGCTGCCACACTTAAGAGTCCTTGGGTAGGGGCTTAGATCTGCCTTTAAGATGTTCTACAGAGCACAGTCCTAACGGGGCTTCCAGTGAGGTCTTACTCTCATCCTCTTTCCTTCACCTAAAAGCCACCCAGCAAGACGAATCTCATTTGTTACAGCCACATCTCAAATTTGGCCCCAGACGGCTGTGCTCAGCTTCTGCCGCTGCAGCGTGGAAAATTACTGGCTGGTTTCAAAAAGCAAATCCATCCTTTCAAGGGTGATGATCGGCCGCCCCTGACGATATTTAAAGACTGTGACTTCGGCCCAACACGCGGCCGGCCGAAGCCTGGGGCCCCAGTGGAAAGGGTAGCGTTGTCCCACAGCGGGGACGCCCCGCCTGGACACATCCGGCTGCTAGGTTAAGGAAAAAAAAAAAAAAAAAAAAAAAAGCAAAAATCAGAGGAGAGGAAAGGGTGCGGTACACAAGAAGTGGAGAAAAAGATACAAAACAGATATGCACGGCATAGCGTGTTACATGAAAAGTGTGTAACTGGCACAGCGGGTTAACGCCCTGTCCTGCACCCATATGGGTGCAGGTTCGAGTCCTGGCTGCTCCACTTCTGATCCAGCTCTCTGCTATGGCCTGAGAAAGCAGCAGAAGATGGCCCAAGTGCTTGGGCCCCTGCACCCACGTGGGAGACCCAGAAGAAGCTCCTGGCTCCTGGCTTCGGATCAGTACAGCTCTGGCCATTACAGCCAATTGGGGAGTGAACCAGCAGATGGAAGACCTCTCTCTCTCTCTGCCTCTCTCTGTAACACTGCCTTTCAAAAAAATAAAAATAAATCTTTTTTCAAAAAGTGCACAACTATGCCCAGGAAAAAAAAGCCTCAAAGCCTGACCCCTAATACAGTAACGGCAGTTCCATAAGGTTACACCTGAGCACAGAAATTCTGTCTTATTCTATATTGTTTTGTTTGAGGGATAGGGGCGCATTCCAAAATTTTCTACTTAGAAAAAAATACATAATTCTTTTGAAACCGGACTGAAGGCTTTTTAAAAATATGTCATCAGGAAGAGAAGCAGAGTTTTTGGAAGGCCCTCTGTGGGCGGGCTCATCTGACTCTATCTTGATTTATCTGGTCTCTGTAAAATTAAGCAGCTGAGAAGGAGGACTGGGCGGGGGGAGGAGGAGCCAGGATGTGGCGTGACCGTGGCTGTGGCGGCAGCATTTCCAGGACCGGGAAATGTTCATGGTGAACAGGTGAGAGTGTTCCAGAAGGAAACACAGGCTCTCGAGGGCCCCAGACTTCCTAATGCAGAAAGACAGCCACGCACGCTCATTACGCATCACTGGGCTGCTCTCAGCCACCCCGCATGGAGAAATTTGGGTGGAACTCGGGTTGGGGGGGCACCATGTGCACTGCATATGAAACCCAAAACGTACAAGACCCCTGCAGCAGGATGGGACAAGTTTTCCCAGGCAGGGTGCATCCTCAGCAGGCTGCTGCCTGCGAATTTCCTCTGGCAGTTTCCGTGACTATCAAACAGGCAGAGTTTTTAACAGACAAGAGCCACAAGTCAGATGCTGTTAGCTCCAGGGCGGGCAGCTTCCGGTGCACCTGACACTCTATTCTCTTCATGCTCAGGCAAATGCTTAGGCCCTGCAGGCAACACATGGCTTTGGCTGGGCTGCTCCTAAAACAAAGATGCCTGCTCTGGCCAAGGACAGTGGATGTAAACTGTGTTTGCCATTCTCCAAGCCCCTTCCCCCAGACCTGCAGGGCAGAAAAGCGGCTTTCTCCCATCCACTCTCACTGCTCTTTCTGGTCAGCAGACCGCAGCTGGCTGAGCTGCACCTGGTCATGCTGCCAGCTTTAGGACGAGGTAGCTCAGAGCACTGCAGAGGGCAGAGGCTGGGGTGCCAGGAGCCCCCATCCTGGGCCCAGGGACCCGAGCAAAGTCCCTTCTCTGGTTTCTCTGGGGCTCCAATGTGAAGCTGAATCATGCACCTGATCCCCCTGCCCCTGAGGTCTGTGATGATGGTGACATCAGGCCTCAAAAGCCTTCGGGTCACAAGGAATCACGTTACAGGAATGGAATGGAGTCAGCAACTCCACATAAAAGAACTCAACCCAGCAGGAATGAAAGAAATGAACGTCGAAGCGAAATACCCCTTCATCTACCCATGTAGCAAACTCCTAGCAATGATTCAGAACGGGTGAGGCCTCGTCTTGTGCAATGACCCTAACTGGGCTCCCCAAACAGGGGTTCGTCCCCTCCGCCTGCCCAACCCATCCCCTTCGCAGCACCTGAGTGGCCCTTCTCATCCTGACACTGGTCACTAGAAGTCCTTCATGGCCTCCCACTACCAGCAGGTCAGAGTCTACATTCCTCTGAGCCCTTGCCACCCCACCCTCCAGCAGCCCTGGGGTTCCTGCCTTCTGTCCCCACCCCCACCCCTGCCCCAGCCTGGACACCTGGGACAACCTCTCTCCACCATTGCATCTACTTCTGGCCTTGTTTCTGTTTAACACCTTCAACACAAGGTCTAAAAACCCTTCTTCCACAGGGCCCCTGTTCCATATACCAGTGCCCCTGCCCCTGCCCAGTCCTGGTCCCAGCCCCCGGCCAGCTTACGTAAACCAGTATAATTTGTTTAGAGAGGAAGAACCTTGAAAATGAACCTACCCTTTGACATGGTAAGTCTGTTCATGGGGATTTATTATAGATAAATAATGTAAAATGCAGACAGAGAGTTAAGCCATAAGATGTTTATCACTGTATAATTGTAACAGCAAGGGAGAAAAAAATAAGACATCTAAATGTCCCGGCATTAAGAGAATGGTGGGTAAACTGTAGCACATTATGTAGTTGTTTTAGTTTTTTTATTTGTTTAAAAACATTTTCATTTTCAATGTTTATTTATTTTATTTTCATCTCTGACAGAGCAGAGAAAGAGATAGAGCTATCTTCCACATGCTGGTTCACTCCTCAAATGCCCACATTTGGGGGCTGGGACTGTGGCATAGCGGGTAAAGCCACTGCCTGCTGTGCTGGCATCCCATATGGGTGCCGGTTTGAGTCCTGGCTGCTCCACTTCAAATCCAGCTCCCTGCTATGGCCTGGGAAAGCAGTGGAAGATGGCCCAAGTCCTTGGGCCCCTTCTCCCTCATGGGGACCCAGAGGAAGCTCCTGGCTCCTGGCTTCGGATTGGCGCAGCTCTGGCTGTTGTGGCCAACTGGGGAATGAACCAGAGAATGGAAGACTTCTCTCTTTCTCTCTCTCTGCCTCTCCTCCTTTCTCTGTGCAACTCTGGCTTTCAAATAAATAAATAAAACCTTTAAAAAATGCCCACAACGGGCAGACTGAGCCAGGCCAAAGTCAGGCGCTTGGAACTCCATCCGGGTCTCCCAAGTGGGTGGCAGGGACCCAAGTACTTGGGCATCATCTGCCTCCCAGGATGCATTCAGGATGCTGGATCAGAAGCAGAGCAGCAGGCACTTGAGCCAGCACTCCAACAGAGGACGCAGGCGTCCCAAGTGGTGGCTTAACCTGCTACACCACAACACTTGCCCAGTGTTGTCATTATCACTACTTATGGGGGCTGGGGCTGGGGCTGGCTCTGTGGCACAGCAGGTTAATGCCCTGGCCTGCAGTGCCAGCATCCCATATGGGCGCCAGTTCCAGACCCAGCTGCTCCACTTCCAATCTGGCTCTCTGCTATGGCCTGGGAAAGCAATAGAAAATGGCCCAAGTCCTTGGGCCCCTGCACCCACGTAGGAGACCTGGAAGAAGCTCCTGGCTCCTGGCTTCAGAACGGCACGGCTCTGGCCGTTGCGGCCATCTGGGGAGTGAACCAGCGGATGGAAGACCTCTCTCTCTCTCTCTCTCTGCCTCTCCCCTCTCTGTGTAACTCTGACTTTCAAATAAATAAATAAATCTTTAAAAAAATATTTATGGGGGCTGGCATTGTGGCACAGTGGGGTAATAAGCCACTGTCTGCAGTGCTGGCATCCCATATGGGTGCTGGTTCGACTCTCGGCTGCTCCACTTCCAATCCAGCTCCCTGCTAGTGCACCTGGGAAAGCAGAAGAACATGGCCCAGGTGCTTGGGACCCTGCACCCACACAGGAGAGCCAGATGGAGTTCCTGGCTCCTGGCTTTGGCCCGGCCCAACCCTGGCTGTTGCGGCCATCTAGGGAGTGAACCAGCAGATGGAAGACCTCTCTCTGTTACTTTGCCTTTCAAATAAGTATATCCAAAAAAGATAATATTTATAACCTGTTTTTAATTAAAATGCTTATTACACACAGGGCGGGGGAGAACAGGGCACAAAGTTATCTACAGCATCATCTCTGTAAAGAAAAACACACTCATAATATGGAAAGACACGCACACATCACAGATGGCTAGTGACCTCCAGGAGGTAGGGAAATGAGTATTTTTGTCTCCTTCTCTACATCGCTTCATGCTTTCAAATTTTCAGGTTGTGGGCAGGGGAGGGGGAAAGGGAGGGAGGGAGGGAGGGATTCTTAAGAGCCTAAGTTGAATTCTTCCCCTTGCTCCGGAGCTGCCTCATACCACGAGGGGTCAGAGTTGATTCGGTCTCTCTCTCTCTGATGTCCCTGTGGCACCGATCTCCTGTGACCTTCCCCTCGGGGTCTCCTAACCTACATCATGCGGTGACAAATGCCAGAGGGGCAGAAAGGAGGGCTGGGGCCATCTGTTTCTGCAGACCCCAAGGATAAAGGACAGCAGAACCTGGCAGACGGTCCTAGGCCAGCAGCTCCTGCTCCCAGAAGGAGGTGGTCACCCAGAGTAGCCGCTGGACGCTGGATGTGACCTTTTTCCCGGGGGACGGGGGCTTCATAGAAGCCCTGCCAGCCCCTGCCCCTGCCCCTGTGACGGCATTCCACTACAATCCCTCTCGGGGAACACTGGACATCTTTACTTTCATCTTTGCTGGGAGGCAATTAATAAGGAAATGGCAGCCTGTGTGCCACCACACACCCCGATGAATAAACCACCAGGCACGTTCAACGTCTGACGCCGGGGCCGTCGGGTTCCCATTACACAGGTATGGGAGGCGAGGGCCAAAGATCTGTAGGAAACGGGGCTGGTATCCCACCGCCCAGATGAAAACAAATCTTCTTTCCTGCCTTCTCTGTGTCAGCACCAGGGTGGGCCTCTCCCCGTGACGGAGGGCCCCAGGGCACACAGGCTCTGTGTCACCTGCCAGGGTCGTGCATGCGTGCGTGCGTGTGTGCCTGGGCTTTCAGCTCCCAAGGCTGACAAAGGGCCCGGCGCTGACAGCAGCCCGCATGCGAGGCGCTCACACTGTGAGCCACGGGCATGAGAAGGCGTGGGGATAAATGGCACTAAATAATGCAGGGGTGAGCACCATGCAGGCGGGAACCTAACAAAGGGCGTTTGAGAGAGCTGCGCCGTGGTGGGTGGACGGCAAGGGGACCGCCCTACTGCTGAGCTCCAAAGTGGAGCGCTCCAGCTTACAGGCAGCTCCCGCGTCGTCTCCTTCACGGCTGCGGGCCCACCTGCCCCTGACACGGCTCATTCCAGAGTCCTGCTCTGTCCTGCCACTCAACAGAAGGTCCGCACAAAGGCGATGCCTCGTGCGTGGCTGGATTCTACCACATGGCAGGTCAGCTTCAGAGGCTGTTTTGGGGTCACACAGCAACCCGCAGCAGGGACCCCCCTTTTCCATATCACTCCCTCCCACCCAGCCTGGTGCAGCTGAACGAGCATCGAGGACCAGCTGGTGGGAACGAGAGGGGACAGACTTCAGGTGAAATTAAAAGAGACCCTTTCCCGGCTGGCATTGTGGCATAGCAGGTAGAGCCCCTGCCTGTGCTGGTTCGTGTCCCAGGTGCCCAACTTTTGAGCCAGCTCTGTTCTAATGGCCTGGGAAAAGCAGCAGAAGATGGCCCCAAGTGTTTGGGCTCCTGCCCCGACATGGGAGATCTGAAAGAAGCTCCTGGCTTTGGCCTGGCCTAGCCCTGACCATTGTGGCCATCTCGGGGAGTGAACCAGCAGATGGAAGACCTCTCTCTCTCTCTCTGTCTCTCCCCTCTCTGTGTAACTCTTTCAAAATAAATAAATAAATAAATAAATCTTTGAAAAGGAAGAAATACCTTTCTCTCTGACTGCAGAAGAAGCCAGACAGGTGATGAGTCTCCCATCACTGGAGGTATGCAAGTCTGGGCTACAGACCCCTGGCAGGACACCCCCTAGGGGATGACCCCTGTGCCAGATGCTGCCGTTGGTGACCCACAGGTCCCCAGGCCTGGGATCCTGGGTGCCTTGGACAGGCCTGCAGCTGCCTTTCTCCATTGCTACCAGAAGGTGGACAGGAGCCCTGCTTCTCCAGGGACAATGGCCGAGGGAGGCCCTGGGGAGGAACATGGGAGCTGTTCAGTCTTTCACTGGAGAACAGAGCAACGGGGCGCCCTGGATGGAGCCATGAAGCTTGGGACGGCCCTGGGATTGCTGCCGTCTCCAGATACCACTTCTACCTCTCCCCCCCACCCCAAACACAGAGGCAGCATCCAGTTAATCACAAACAGCACCACCTAACCTCACCGACTGCCTTGTTCACTTCTCATCGGGAGGCGGCACAGAAACTTCTCACCCCCACTTTTCACATCCCGGGGCGGGGGGCAGACTCACACACACCGCGAGCAGAAGGGTCTGCCCCAGACCTCAGCTCTGTCTGGCTTCCTGACGAGCTGTCCTAAAAACCTAGGCAGCTGCTCGCTAGCGGGCTGCAAACCGTGAAACCAAGACCCCTGACACCCGGCCTGCCTTTACGTGAGCTGTTTCCACTCAGTCCAGAAGGACCTTGCCCGTGAACCAGGCTTTTTCCGAGGCTGGCGAAGGCAGGCCCGACCTCTCTGGTGTAACCCCGCCTCCCTCTGGGTGTTGAGACTAACGCCAGGCAAACAGTCTGGCAGCTGGGTTCTGGAAAGTATTTGTCAACCCCTCATCAATCAGCGGGACCCAGGCCCCGACCGTGAAGGCTGTTAACCTGGCCCGGGGGGAGACGCCAGGCGCTGGCATGCCTCCGGAAAGAAACCCACAGCCTCTCCCCAGGGCCTGCTCACAGAAAGCGACCGTGAATCTGTTCAGTTCACCCCGAAATGCGTTAAGGGCAGAGGAACCTGTTAAACGTGACAACAGAGGCACCATCGGCAAAATCCAGGCTATGAGAAACACTGTAGGGTACAGGACCTGGTGTCTTCAATAAACAAACTTTGCAAGGGGGAAAAAAATGTGGAGGAGGAGTCTACGGAGGAAGACTAACAACCAAACTACAACACTGGATCTTACTAGGCGCTATCCAGAGAAACAAACCCGTCATATTAGGAATTACTGTTAAGGTTTTTTGTCATTGCTGTTGTTTAAAAAGATTTATTTATTTGAAAGGCAGAGTTCCAGGGAGGGAGGGAGGGAGGGAGAACTTTTATTCTCCTGGTTTACTCCCCAAATGGCCATAACAGCAGGGGCTGGATCAGGCAGAAGCCAGGAGTCTGGAACTCCATCCAGGTCTCCCCTGTGGTTGGCAGGGGCCCGAGCACTTGGGCCATCATCTACCGCCTTCCCAGGCTCATTGGCAGGGAGCGGGATCGGATGTGGAGCAGCCGGGGACTCGAACTGGCACTAGAATGGGATGTTGGCGTTGCAGGTGGCTGTTTAACCCTCTGCATCTCTCTCTCTCTCTCTCTCTGCCTCTCCTCTCTCTTTGTAACTCTTCCTTTCAAATAAATAAATCTTTAAAAAAAATAAAGAATTAAGTCCTGAAGAAGAACATACTCATAGATTCAACGATCTTGAAGAAAAGCTACTGGAAAAACAGATGCTAAATGCAATGGAAATGAAGCTAAGGGAAAGACTCAGACTCCGTGAACACCCGCGTGCCTATCACAGGTGAGGCTCTGCAGCAGGCATTCTATTCACTGGCTGTGTGATCTCTGTACCTCAACTTGCCCATCTAGAAGATGGGAGCATTGGGAATGACACTTCAGGGATGGGCCAGACCCCTGCTTGGGGAGCCCACATCCATATCGGAAAGCTGCTCTGCTTCTGATCCAGCTCCCTACTAATGCAACTGGGAGACAAGAGCTGATGCCCCCAAACACTTGGGCCCCTGTCACCCAGTCGACCCAGATGGAGCTCCTGGCTCCTGGCTTCAGCCTGGCCCAGCGCTGGCTGTGGTGGGTATTTGGGGAGTGAACCGGCAGAGGGAGGCCCTCTTTTTCCCTGTCTCTGTTGCTCTGTCTACAAGTAGCTGAAAACAAATGAACATTTAAGAGAAAAGAATTCTATTTCATATAGTTAGTTGCTAAACAGATGAGATGAGCTTATACAAAGGCACTTTAGAACGTTCATGGAAAATACAATTAAAAGGCAAGTTTACCTTGGTGTAAAAAAATTTTTTTAGATTTATTTATTTATTTGAAAGTCAGAGTTACACACAGAGAGAAGGAGAGGCAGAGAGAGAGAGAGAGAGAGAGAGAGAGAGAGAGGGAGAGAGGTCTTCTATCTGCTGGTTCACTCCCCAGCTGGCTGCAATAGCCGGAGCTGCGCTGATCTGAAGCCAGGAGCCAGGAGCTTCTTCCAGGTCTCCCACGTGGGTGCAGGGGCCCAAGCACTTGAGCCATCTTCCACTGCTTTCCCAGGCCATAGCAGGGAGCTCGATTGGAAGTGGAGCAGCCGGGACTCAAACTTGCACCCGCTACGCCACAGTGCTGGGCTCCCAAGACTTTGTTTTAAAGATTTTTATTTATGTGTTTGAGAGGCAGAGAGACAGATACATCGAGAGAAAGCTCCCATGGACCATCACTCTCCAAATGCCTGCAATAGCCCCACACTGAGGAGAAAGCTGGGAGCCAATCCCATGAAGGTGGCAGGAGCCCACCCACTATCTCCCACACCCAGGGTCTGCACCAGCAGGAAGCTGGAGTCACAAGTGAGCCTGGGCACTGAACCCATGCACCCCAATACAGGACACAGATGTCTTAATGGGCATCTTAACTGCTAGGTCACACGCCCACCCCAAGTGTAAAACCATTTTGAAATTGTACTGGGGCCGGCATTGTGGCGTAGTATGTTAAGCTACCCACTGCCTGCAGTGCCGGCATCCCATATGGGTGCTGGTTTGAGCCCTGGCTGCTCTGCTTCTGATCCAGCTCTCTGCTAATGCGCCTGGGAAAGCAGTGGAAGATGGCCTGAGTGTTTAGGTCCCTGCACCAACATGGGAGACCCACAAGAAGCTCCTGGCTCCTGGCTTCCAATTGGTCCAGCTCCAGCCACTGCAGCTATTTGGGGGTGGGGGTAAACCAGTAGATGGAAGATCTCCATCTTTCACTCTGTTTCTCCCTCTCTCTGTAACTCTGCTTCTCAAATAAATAAGTAACTCTTAAAAAAAAAAAAGAAATTGCGTCTATGAAGGTCTTCAAAAAGTTCATGGAAATGTGTATTATGTAAAAAAAACTATGCATGAATTAATTCCAAAGGGTTATTGGTACCAAAATAAACTTATCACTCCATTTCTGCATACATTTTGGAGCCCTCTTGTACATGTCAAGCACTTAGAGGAGTTCCTGGCACACAGAGGTACTCAGTAAACATAGCTTTGGGGACCAGCACTGTCGCACAGTGGGTTAAAGCCCTGGTCTGCAGAGCCAGCATCCCATATGGGCGCCAGTTCGAGTCCCGGCTGCTTTATTTCTGATCCAGCTCTCTGCTATGGCCTGGGAAAGCAGTAGAAGATGGCCCAAGTCCTTGGGCCCCTACACCTGCCTGCGAGACCGGAAGAAGCTCCTGGCTCCTGGCTTCAGATCAGCCCAGCTCCAGTTGTTGCGGCCAATTAGGGAGTGAACCAGCGGATGAAAGACCTCTCTCTGTCTCTGTCTCTGTCTCTGTCTCTCTCTGTAACTCTGCCTTTCAAATGAATAAAATAAATCTTAAAAAAAAATAAAAAAAAAAAAAACAGAAAGAGAAAGAAACAGAGAAATCGCTATTTAAAAAAAAAAAAAAAGAAGAAGAACTGGATCAGACCTTCCTGAACAGGGCTTCCAAGCCAACAGGTTCTATCACGGTCATTAACACGCCCAGCCCCGGCGGCTCAGCACTGCTGAACAGAGGCACCAAACCCAGCAATGATGTTTGCCACTGCCACGTTTATCTTCGAATTTTCCGTTGCTAGCCATGATATAGTTGCCCAGGATGAATGAACCCTGTCCACGCCTCACTCTCTCAGGTCCCTGGAAAACCAAACCCCACAGGTAGCCTAGGAACCTCATTTTGCTTTAAGAGGTTGATTAGGCCGGCGTCGCTGCTCAATAGGCTAATCCTCCGCCTGCAGTGCCGGCACACTGGGTTCTAATCCCGGTCGGGGCGCTGGATTCTGTCCCGGTTGCCCCTCTTCCAGGCCAGCTCTCTGCTGTGGCCCGGGAGTGCAGTGGATGATGGCCCAAGTGCTTGGGCCCTGCACCCTATGGGAGACCAGGAGAATCACCTGGCTCCTGGCTTCAGATCAGCGCGATGCGCTGGCCGTGGTGGCCATTGGAGGGTGAACCAACGGCAAAGGAAGACCTTTCTCTCTGTCTCTCTCTCTCTCACTGTCTACTCTGCCTGTCAACAAAGAAAAAAAAAAAAAGAAGTTGATTGGTACAAGAAAATGGCACAAAAGGGCTGGTTTTTCCTGTGTCTGCTCTGGTCTCTCCAGTACCGGTGCTGATGAGTGCTAGTGACCTCCTACCCGGAGCAGAGGCACCAAAGGAAGGCAGGAGACACGGACAAAGGAACAGCTTCTCAGTACCCAGCGGTGGCCTAGGACAGCGGACAGAGGACAGGGCTGCACCACATGGCCTGCCTGACCCAGCATCGGCGTTTTCTGTGCCTGGCAGGGCTCTGTCAACAACAGCAATAAAGACAGGTGGGGGCCTGGTGGTCAGCCTGGGCTCCAACTCAGGGCTCTGCAATTGATTAGCCCCAAGACCTCAGGCAAGTTCATTAACCTTAGTTTTAAGTTCTCAGGCACTTCACGTGTAACATGGGGACAGTCACCACACATACTCGAGAATCAGAAATAACAAACACTTGATTAAAGAATTTTTATAATGTCAAGCACTCGGGCCATCTTCCGCTGCCTTCCCAGGCACACAAGCACGGAGCTGGATCGGAAGTGGAGCAGCCGGGACTCAAACTGGCACTCAGACATGGGATGCCGGCGTTGCAAGCAGCAGCCTAACCTGCTGTGCCACAACGCTGGTCCCTGTCCCTCGTTTTTCAAGGCGAGGCGACTGAGGCTCAGACGAAGTACTCAAAGACACAACGCTGTGGCAGCTGAGGATGGACTGGGGTCTGTCTGCTCCCGCTGGTTCACTCCCCAGCAGCTCAGGGCCACGGGCAGCAACCTTGCCCTAGCACAGGTCGGAACCAGGGGCACAGGTGAATAAAGACTCTCAGGGTGAAGCAGAAAGCCCTGCTCTTTTAGAGACATGCATTCAATGTATGGATAAAAGTCCAAGAGGTCTGAAATCTGCTTCAAAATAGCGCAGGAGGGGAGGGGAGAGGAGGGGAGGGAAGGAAGGAGAGGGGAAGGGTGGGGTGGGGAGGGGAGGGGAGGGGAGGGGGACTGTCAGATGGAAGACACTGGATTGGCCGGATGCTGAGAGTTGCTGAGGCTGAGCTACAGGTAACACAGGGGTTCCTGAGACCCCTCTCCCTATTCCTGTGTGTGTCTGAAACTTCCCCTAATAGAAAGACAAACAGCCACACAAACAAACAAGAAACTACCCCATCTCCTGGAGAAGGGGAAAGACAGAAACAGGTCTCAAACTGGGGTGCGTTCTGTCCCCAGGTTCTGAGTCCACACCATAATAATTGTTTGAGGAGCCGGTGGGTTAAGCCCCGACCTGGGATGCCGGCATCCCCTATGAGCGCTGGTTCAAGACCAGGCCTCTCCACTTCTGATCCAGCTCCCTGCTAATGCACCTGGGAAAGTAGCAGAAGGTGGCCCAAGTCCTTAGGCCCCTGCCACCCTTGTGGGAGGCCCGATGGGTTCCGAGCTCCTGGCTTTGGCCTGGCCCAGCCTTAGCCATTGTGGCCAATTGGGGAGTGAGTCAGTGGATGGAGGATCTCTCCCTCCCTCCCTCTCTCTCTCTCTCTCCCCTCTCTGTAGCTCTGCTTTTCAAATAAATAAAACTTAAGAAAAAACTTTCTTTTTTGATTTTTAAATTTATTTGAAAGTCAGAGTTACACAGAGAGAGAAGGAGGGGCAGAGGCAGAGAGAGAGAGAGAGAGAGAGGTCTTCCCTCTGCTGGTTCACTCCCCAACTGGCCACAACGGCCGGAGTTGTGCTGATCCAAAGCCAGGAGCCAGGAGCTTCTTCCGGGTCTTCCTATGTGGATGAAGAGGCCCAGGCACTTGGGCCATCTTCTACTGTTTTCCCAGGCCATGGAAGAGAGCTGGATCACAAGTGGAACAGCCAGGGCTCGAACCGGCGCCCATATGGGATGCCAGCACTGCAGGCAGCGGCTTTACCTACTACGCCACGGTGCCGACCCCTCCAGAGAAAAACTTTGAAAGCACCCCTCCTTCTGTCCCTCCCAAAGCATGGCTACTCCTTGCTGGGAAGCTAAGAAAGTACCTCAGCCTCCACTAAGGAGCAAATGGCAGAAAAACCAGGCTGCACAGGGCAGGGGACAGGACAGAGCCCTGCCACCCGGGGAGTGCAAGGGCTTGGAGAGGAGCAGCCATCCTTGGGTCTACAGAGAACCTGAGGGGTCCCAAGGAGCCCACAGGAACAGGACAGCAAAAGCAGGGGGCACGGCCGGGGGAGCCCAGAGGCTGAGCTGCCTCCAGGTCTCTGGGAGTCGCTGTTGCAGCCCCTGCACTGGTCTCACTTCCTCCAGTCTTTCCTAGAGCCCTCCCTCCATGCTGTCCCAGGAAGGTCCTCCCCACAGACCTCATCACCTCCACTTGACTTGGACATACTATCCACTCCGGTTGCCCAGGTGACCGCCACAAACCAGGCATTACTTCCGCCCCGCCCTCACAGGTCACACGTGGTCCAGCTGCCTCCAACACACACACAGGCCCTCTCCCCTCGTGTCCTCGGCGCCTGGCAGCTCCTTCCCGCTCCTGATACACTCCTGCCGGGGACCAGCTCAGACGTCTCCTCCTTAGTGATGCTGTCATTCTGCCCAAGCTCAGAGCGCACCTCTCGGTTCGCAGAGCACACACCCCACCCCACCCCCACTGCCATCACGGCACTTGGGGGCGGGTCTGTCTGCCACGAGAAGATGGGCAGGCAGAGGCAGCGGACAAGGTGACCAATACAAGGTGGCTGTCATCACTATCGGTGGCGTAAACAGCGCGGCCCCTGGGCAGGCAGGCAGGGTCCGTGCCAGCCATCACAGATACCCTGGCACGCAGCGGCTGTTGGGAGAGCCTGTCCAGTGAGTGGACAGGTGTGGACGGCAGGACGCTGAGCCGAGGGCTCCTTCCCAACCTTGGCCGGAGCAGCCCTGCTGCCGTGCCCTTCACACGTCTGGAAAGCCCGTGGCTGCGGGAGGCTAATTTAGCGCTGAAAAATGTCTGCAGCCGCTTCCTTCGGAGGCTCCAGACAAATGGAAAATGATGCCGACAGCCTGATGCCCCCTCAAAGCGCGAGAATATTTATGATCCCTGGGATCAGAGACTGGCTGTTTTAGAAGCCGGGAAAGGTCACAGGAGGAGTGAATGCCGGCCATCTGCTCTGGGCTGGGGACGGAGAGTCCCATCATCAGTGATGCTCCCCAGCGCAACCGAACACCTGCTTCTCTCGTGAAAAAAAAAAAAAATCTACCAGGCGACACAACCATCTTTATTTAGCTTAGGACACAATGAACGTCTTCTACCAGCTGAACACAAACACACCGACTAACGGGGAGCCTGGGGGCCCGCTGGTAAGTGAACGGGGCCCCGCGAAGCCGGCTGTAGCCCTTGCAGGCAAAGGGCCACGTGGGTCTCCATATTTCTTGGCGACAAGGCTTAACGGAGGAGAACAAGTGCTCCCGGAGATGTCTGCATGATTGCGAGGGAGAAAAACCTCATCAGGGGCTGGCGCTGGCAGAGCCCCCGCCCCCCCTCCCCTCCATTTTTCACGGGCCCGCTGCTCCCACAATTCCCAGCACCGCTCTGCTGACATTCCGACAGATGCTGCTTGCCACCGCGCACTAATCCTCATCCTCGGGGCCCAATGGAAACAGAGGGTTTCCCATTCATCAGGGCCGCCGACACCGAAATAGCTCATCTGACCTTTGCAAATACCACAGGGTGGATTTAAAGCAGGAGCTGGCAAAAGGTAACGCGTGGATCTTCAGCTTTTCCTCTTGCAGACGATTTTACGCAGTCATTAGCCAAGAAACAGGCTGCTGAGACGACCGAGGAGGTTAAAAACGAGGCAGAAACTGCCAAGTTGGAAGTGAGGTAGCCACTGACATTTCAACACACGCACACACACGCATGCATGCACGCATTCCTTGATGAATTATTTAACATGTATTTTATATATATATAAATGGCTCAGAAATCTCCTGGCTTTGGATTTAAACCAACGTCACGCTGGAAATGAGCAGCAGCTCTTCGTGAGAAAGCTTAAGACTTGTACATGGAAATAAACATGGATGTCAACACCCAGCACCAGCTGGACTCCGCCCAGTAGAGCCAACACCGCCTCAGACCCTCGCTCTGAACTGATGAGAAGACGCTCCCTTTAACAAGGCGAGCTTCGCAAGCCTCATCACACACACACACACACACACTCACTCGCTCTCACACACACACACACTCTCTCTCACACACGCACACATTCTCTCTCTCACACACACTTTTTCTACTTAGAGCCTGTAAATCTTCTAAAAAGGATTTACTATATTTATTTCAAAGGCAGAGAGAAAGAGAGAGAGAGAGAGAAAGAGAGAGAGAAAGAGAGAGAGAAAGAGAGCGCGCGAGCGAGCTTCTATCTGCTGGTTCACTGTCCAAATGGCCACAACAGCCAGGGCTGGGCCAGGCTAAAGCCAGGAGCCTGGAATTCCATCTGGATCTCCTACCTGGGTGGCAGGGGCCCAAGCATTAGGGCCATCTTCCACTGTTTTCCTGGGCACATTAGCTGGATTGGAAGTGGAACAGCTGGGACTTGAACTGGTGCTCATAAGGGATGGTGGTGTCACAAGCAGTGGCTTAACCTGCTATGCCATAGTGCTGGTGCTGAGCCCATATATTTTTTTAAAAAAATATTTATTTATTGATTTGAGAGGCAGAGGCAGAGAAAGAGAGAGAGAGAGAGAGAGAGAGAGAGAAAGAGAGATCTTCCATCCAATGGTTCACTCCCTAATTGGCTGCAATGGCCAGAGCTGTGCCAATCCGAAGCCAGGAGCCAGGAGCTTCTTCCAGATCTCCCACATGGGTGCAGGGGCCCAAGGACTTAGGCCATCTTCTACTGCTTTCCCAGGCCATAGCAGAGAGCTGGATTGCAAGTGGAACAGCCGGGACTCGAACTGGTGCCCATATGGGATACCGGCGCTGCAGGCGGCAGCTTTACCTGCTACACCACAGCGCTGCCCTGAGCCTGTAAATCTTAATCATTGATATTTTAGGAGCAAAGTGACCCCTTGATATTTCACGGTGGTTTGCTTTGTTTGCCTGTAATTCAGCATCACACAAGCCTGGGTAAATGAAAAGCAAGACTTTGGGCTTTTTCTCACTAAAAAAAAAAAAAGTAATTACCAAAACCTTGAGGAGCAGAAAAGACACACTGCTCACTGGAGTCTGCCGCCCCCCTGATTTAATTCTTTATGACAGCTCTGTTGAGATAGAATTCACACGCCACAGAATCTACCCTCTGAAGTGGATGAAGCAGTGGGTTTTAGTATATCCATGGGCTGTGCAAGCACCACCATGCTCTAACTCCACAGTACTTTTTTTTTTTTTAAGATTTATTTATTCATTTGAAAGGCAGAGTTACAGAGAGGCAGAGAGAGAGAGATCTTCTATCTGCTAGTTCACTCCCCAAATGCCCACAACAGCGGGAGGTAGGCGGCCCGAAGACAGGAGCCAGGAGCTTCTTCCAGGTCTCCCACGTGGGTGCAGGGGCCCAAGGACTTGGGCCATCCTCTGCTGCTTTCCCAGGCCATAGCAGAGAGCTGGATGGGAAGTGGAGTGGCCGGGACTGAACCAGCGCCCATATGGGATGTGGACACTGCAGGCCGCGGCTTAACCTGCTATGCTACAGCACTGGCCCCTCTCTAGAACACTTTCATCACCCCAGAAAGAAGCCCTGGACCCATGAGTGGTCGCTTTCCCCTCCGCTCAGCCCCCACGAGCACCTGTCCATTGGCTGTCTATGCAGATAGGTCTATTTCGGCATTCCACATGGAAGCAACCGCACCTGTAACGGACAGCCTTTTGCATGGGGCTTCTTTCACTGAGCATGTATTTTTACCCAATGGGGGTTTTTACTAGAAACTTGGTAGGTTTCCTTCCCATCTTGATTCTCATACATTTAAAACTTCAGGGCCAGCACTGTGGCGTAGCAGGTAAAGCCACGGTCTGCAGTGCCGGCATCCCATATGGGCACCAGTTTGAGTCCCGGCTGCTCCACTTCCCATCCAGCTCTCTGCTATGGCCTGGGAAAGCAGTAGAAGATGGCTCAAGTGCTTGGGCCCCTGCACCCACGTGGGAGACCCAGAAGAAGCTCCTGGCTCCTGGCTTTGGATCAGCTCAGCTCCGGCTGTTGGGGCCAACTGGGGAGTGAACCAGCAGATGGAAGACCTCTCTCTCTCTTTCAGTCTCCTTCTCTGTATGACTTTGATTTTCAAATAGATATGTAAATATTAAAAAAAAAAAAAACTCATCCTCTGCCAACATTACAAGCCTGCTGTCTACTCCACAAGGGGTCACTACTGAATCCAGAAGCTGAGGGGGACCGGTTTTGCTCTCTGAATATCCACCTATGCTCTTGGTCTGATTTTAGACAAGTGCCTGGGGGTAGGAGGGCACTGAACAGCACAGTCCTCAGGACAACCACACATTCAGTATGGTCTTCAGCCAGAAAGAGAAATGAACTCCAGTACATGGATTTCATTTTATATTTTTAAAAAGCAGATGTTTTTTTTTTTTTTTGACAGGCAGAGTGGACAGTGAGAGAGAGAGACAGAGAGAAAGGTCTTCCTTTGCTGTTGGCTCACCCTCCAATGGCCGCCGCGGCCAGCACACTGCAGCCGGTGCACCGCGCCGATCCGATGGCAGGAGCCAGGTACTTCTCCTGGTCTCCCATGGGGTGCAGGGCCCAAGCACTTGGGCCATCCTCCACTGTACTCCCTGGCCACAGCAGAGAGCTGGCCTGGAAGAGGGGCAACCGGGACAGAACCCGGTGCCCGGACCGGGACTAGAACCCGGTGTGCCAGCGCCGCAAGGCGGAGGATTAGCCTAGTGAGCCGCAGCACCGGCCAAAGCAGATGTATTTCTAAAGGCAAAGTGACAGAGAGATTGAGAGACAAAGAGAAAGAGATCTTCCACCTGCTGGTTCACTCACTCCCCAAAAGCCCACAGTAGCTGGGACTGGGGCCAGGCCACCGCCAGGAGCCAGGAACTCCATTCAGGTTTCCCACATGGGTGGCAGGGAGCCATCAGCTGCTGCTTTCCCAAGTGCATGAGCAGGAAGCTGGATCAGGAGCGGAGTGGCTGGGATTGAACTTGCGTGAGCATAAGGGATGCTGACCCACCATGCTACAACCCTGGCCCCCAGAACAAGTATTTTAAACAGGAAAGGCTACCTGGCATCCATTAAACTCTGTGCTTTGTAAATGTTAGAGGCTAAACTGTGTACCCCACCCCATAATTCATATGTTGAAGTCCTAGCCACAATATAACAGTGTTTAGAGATAAGTCAGGCCGGCGCCGCGGCTCACTAGGCTAATCCTCCGCCTTGCAGCGCCGGCACACCGGTTCTAGTCCTGGTCCGGGTGCCGGATTCTGTCCCGGTTGCCCCTCTTCCAGGCCAGCTCTCTGCTATGGCCCGGGAGTGCAGTGGAGGATGGCCCAAGTGCTTGGGCCCTGCACCCCATGGGAGACCAGGAGAAGCACCTGGCTCCTGCCATCGGATCAGCACGGTGCACCCGCTGTAGCGTGTGGCCGCGGCGGCCATTGGAGGGTGAACCAACGGCAAAGGAAGACCT
This sequence comes from Oryctolagus cuniculus, assembly GCF_051225735.1. Taxonomy (NCBI): domain Eukaryota; kingdom Metazoa; phylum Chordata; class Mammalia; order Lagomorpha; family Leporidae; genus Oryctolagus; species Oryctolagus cuniculus. The sequence goes on along the minus strand of NC_142883.1, from coordinate 63,944,151 downwards.
TTCTCTCTGTCTCTCTCTCTCACTGTCCACTCTGCCTGTCACAAAAAAAAAAAAAAAAAAAAGAGAGAGAGAGATAAGTCAGCCTAGCTAATATCTCATTTAATGCCAACAGACCTGGGTCTTTCTTTTTTTACTTAAAAGATTTATTTTATTTCTTCAGAAGGCAGAGAGAGGGACAGGGAGAGAGGGAGAGAGAGGGAGCAGGAAGACAGAGAGGGAGAGGAAGGAGAGGGAGAGGTAGAGAGAGATCGATTGATCTTCCATCTGTCGGTTCACTCCCCAAATGCCTGCAACAGCCAGGGCTGGAGCAGGCCACAGCCAGGAGCCTGGAACTCCATCTGGTCTCCCACGTGGGTGGCAGGGGCCCAAGCACTTGAACCATCATCTGCATCCTTCCAGGATGCATTTGCAGGAAGCCGGATTAGAAGTGGAGTGGCTGGGGTTCCAGTGGGTGCTCCAAGAGAGGAGGTGGGCACCCCAAGCAGCAGCCTAACCCCGCCGGCCCCAGCAGCCTCTCTCCTGAGAGCCTTTGCAGGCACTCACAGGCCCAGGGCTCTCTTTCTGGGTTTGCAGTTCCTCTGGCTTCATGCTGGTGGTTACACGGCAACTCCTTTCTCCTTTCTAAAGACAAACTCACTGCACTTGAGGGGACGGCACACAGGTCGGGTGGGCCCTTCAGAACTCTGACTGCAGCCTTGACGTTCATCGGTCACCCCAGAGCTGACATGCTGGACTTTGGCTGAGATGTTTCTCAGGAACTCCGAGCCCTGTTCAAAACAAACTAATCCCCGATCTACCCTGAGACCCAGACAGCCTGGAGCCCAGCTTTGCCATCCCAAAGGGAACACACTGGCCCCAGCTCTGACCAGTCAAAGGAAGGCCATGCGCACCATGGACCAACCAGAGGCCCACGCGTGAGCTGATCAGGCACTGCTCATCCCCCGCTTTGACCTGAGAGACTCCCTGTCCTCACTCTGTCGGGGAGTCTGGGAATTGGGTGTTATTAGCCACCTGACTGCTGGCTCTGCGCTTTGCACTAAACACCTGGTTTGTTCCACCACCCCGTTGTCAGCGATGGGCTTGCCACAGACTGGGTGAGTAGACCCAGTGTGGGGGTTCTACGGCAACTCCTCCAACCAGTCTTGTGGGTGTGCAACAGCAGTATCAGCTTCCACACCCCACTGGACAAAAGCAATACTCATGATCCATGGTCATGCTGACTCAGTGGGCAGGGCAGGGCAGGGCAGGGCAGGGCCAAGCCTGCTCAGAGTGGATGGTAGGAAAGCCAAAAGAGGAGAGTGCCAAGGGGCCAATGCTGTGGCGTAGCAGGTAAAGCCACCACCTGCAGTGCCGGCATCCCCTATGGGCTCTGATTCGAGTCCTGGCTGCTCCATTTCCTATCCAGCTCTCAGCTATAGCCTGGGAAAGCAGTAGAAGATGGCCCAAGTCCTTGGGTCCTTGCAACCATGTGGGAGACCCAGAAGAGGCTCCTGACTTCAGGCCACCATTGTGACCATCTGGGGAGTGAACCAGCAATGGAAGACCTCTCTCTCTCTCTCTCTGTCTCTGCCTCTCTGTAACTCTGCCTCCCTCAAATCAATAAATAAATCTTTGGGGCCGGCATGGTGGTACAGTGGGTTAAAGCCCTGGCCTAAAGCGCTGGCATCCCATATGGGCGCGGGTTCGAGACCCGGCTGCTCCGCTTCCTGTCCAGCTCTCTGCTATGGCCTGGGAAAGCAGTAGAAGATGGCCAAAGTCCTTGGGCCCCTGAACCCACGTGGGAGACCCGGAAGAAGCTCTTGGCTCCTGGCTTCGGAGCGGCACAGCTCTGGCCATTGCAGCCATGTGGGGAATGAACCATTGGATGGAACACCTCTCTTTCCCTCTTTCTCTCTCTCTCTCTGCCTCTCCTCCCTCTGTGTAACTCTGACTTTCAAATAAATAAATCTTAAAAAAAAATAAATAAATCTTAAAAAAAAAAAAAGAAGAAGGGAGCGCGCCAAGCAGGGGTCAGAGTGCATGGCGGGAAATGGGAGTGCAGCCCAGCAGTTAAGACAGCAGTTGGACACCACAGCCCATGGCAGGCTCCAGTCCTGGCCCTGCTTCTGATTTCAGTTTCCTACTAATGCACACATCGGGAAACAACAAGGCCTGGTTCCAAGAGTTGAGTCCCTGCCACTCAAGTGGGAGACCCGTACTGGGTTCCTGAGTCCTGGTTTCATCCTGGCCCAGCCCTGGTTGTTGTGGGCATTTGGAAAGTGAACCAGTACGTGGCATCTCTCTCTCTCTCTCTCCCTCCCTCCCTCTCAAATTTAAATAAAAGGGAGGGGGGCAAGGATCACACAAGGAATAGCCTGTCCCAAAGACCAGGTGCATGGGGTGCAGGAGCCATGAAGCCAAAGAGGGTCCACGCAAGGCCCCAGTCAGGGACACCTCACTTTAATGTTCTTGGGGATCCTCTGTGGGCGTTCTCTTTCCTTTCCACCCCAGCCAGCTGCTCTGGCCATCTGCTCCATATGTCCCCCCAACCCCAGCTCTCCCAGTGTGAGGGGATGCTCTAGACTGGGATGCAGCTGAGGAACTCCTACCAGGACAAACCCAGCTCCCCACCACGCCCCGAGGCCTGGCACCACCAGACCACAGCACTGACTGAGCACACAGCTCAGCAGAGCAGTGTGGAGAGAGTGACAGCCCGGCCCAGCCCTCCCTGGGCTCCCACCTCGACCAGGAGAATAAATCCCGTGGCCCCTCCTGCAGCTCAGAGTCTCACAGGACAAACTCAGCCCCCCCCCCAGTCCTCCAGGGCGATCTGAACCAGGATGGGCAGATGAGAGAAGTTCACGGGCAGCGGGCAGCGAGGTGACGGCGGTCAGAGGCTGCGTCTCAGTTAAGTGTGATGTCTCAGACTCTCCTGGATGGAGCAGAATCCCCCACGTGAGCGAGTGGCAGTGAAGACAGCCGTCCCGGGAAGGGAAGGCCAGGAGCAGGCCCAGAGGCCGGCAGAGCGGCCCCCAGAGGCGCACAGCCCGGAGTGGCCAGAGCTGGAGGAGTGCTCCCCAGAGTGGGCCACGGTCTACTAGGGGGTGATGTGAGGAGGGCCAGGGTAGTGAGAGCATTGGCCCCTCCTCCTGAGGTTCTCCCACCCCTGCCCCCTTCTGGTGCTAAAGCCCATGGCCAGTGTTATACTCTGTGTGCCCTTTTTATTATTATTATTATTAAATTTAGGTCTTTATTTGAAGGGCAGAGTTACAGAGAGAGAGAGAGAAAGAGAGAGACCTTCCACCTGCCGGTTCACTCACCAAATGTCTGGGGCTGGCCCAGGCTGAAGCCAGGAACCAGGAACTCCATCTGAGTCTCCCACACGGGTAGCAGGGAGCCCAGGCACTTGGGCCATCTTCCACTGCCTTTCCAGGTGCATTAGCAGGAAACTGGATCGGAAGTGGAGCAGCCAGGCCTCCAACCAGCACCACAGGCAGCAGCTTAACCCCCTGTGCCCTAACACCAGACTTTCTTTTTTTCTTAATTTTTTTTTTAGAATTAAAAAGAAAATCTTCTTAAAATGTGTTTATTTAAGTAGGAGAGACAGCCACTGGTTCACTCCCCGAATGCCTGCAATGGCCCTCAGCCGAAATCGAACCTGGCATGAGTGGGGAACTTAATCCAGGTGCCCCATGTGGGTGGCAAAGATCCAGCTACTTGGGCCATCGCCACAGGGCTGTCTCCTAGCTCTGCACCACCAGCAGGAAGCTGGAGTCGTGAGCCAGAGTCGGGCATCGAACTCAGATACTCTGACAGGGTTCACGAGTGGGCATCTTAACTGCCAGGCTAAATGCCTGCCCCTTGGGCTCCCACTGTGCGGAATTCCTGTCCTAGTGAGAGTGCGCCTTGGCTGGGAGCCTCGGGCAGCAGCAGGATCCGGTTAGAATAGCCATGCTTTGATTTCATTGCGTTTATTTTCATTTTCACTGTCTTTATCTTACTTTAGATTAATGCCCACTGTAACTTTTTAAAAATTTTATTTTTTTATTTATTTGAAAGACAGAGTTACAGAGAGAAGTAGAGACAGAGAGAAAGAGAGAGGTCTTCCATTCGTTGGTTCATTCCCCAGATGGCTGCAATGGCTGAAGCTGAACTGATCTGAAGCCAGGAGCCAGGAGCCGGGAGCTTCCTCCAGGTCTCCCACGTAGGTGCAGGGGCCCAAGGACTTGGGCCATCTTCTACTGCTTTCCTGGGCCACAGCAGAGAGCTGGATAGGAAGAGGAGCAGCCAGGACTAGAACCGGCACCCACATGGGATGCCAGCACTGCAGGCGGCAGCTTTACCTGCTACACCACAGCGCCAGTCCCCCAATGTAACTGTGCAATAGTGGTAAGGCTCCTTTAGGAGTAAACTTGCCCAGGGGGATGGCGCTGTGGCACGGCAGGTTAAACCACATCGGAGTACTGGTTCGAGTCCTGCCTCTGCTTCCAATCCAGGTTCCCGCTGATGTGCACTCTGGGAGGCAGCAAGCGATGTCACAAGTACTCGGGTCCCAGCCACCCACAGGGGAGACCCAGATGGAGCTCTGGTCTCCCGGCTTCAGCCTGGCTCTGCCCTGGCTGTTGCGGGCATTTAGGGAGTGAACCAGCAGACGCAGAAGTCTAATCCTCTGTCCAAAAAGCCTGGCCTCACTATCTTATGGGATTAGAGCAAAGAGGAGTAAGATTCACTTGGGAAGAGCCTATGGGGTCCCAAAGCCCTCACGTCATCAGTAAAAGTAAAGGAATCTGAGCGTAGGCATAAAAGCTTGCTACCCTGAAGTAGTGACAGAGACGTGTAGCTTCTGGGGCCAGCGCTGTGATGCAGCCGGTTAAGCCTTAGCAAGTGGTGAGCGCCAGTTCTGAATCTCTGGTGTTCTGCTTCCGATCTAGCTTCCTGCTAGTGCAGCTGGGAAGGCAGTGGAAGATGCCCCAGTGCTTGGGTCCCTGCCACCCATGTGGGAGACCCGGATGGAGTTCCTGGCTCCTGATGTTGGCCTGGCCCAGCCCTGGCTGTTAAAAAGAGGTGATGTAGGGGGGTTGGCACTGTGGTATAGTGGATAAAACTGCTGCCTGCAATGCCGGCATCCCATATGTGTGCTGGTTCCAGTCCTGGCTGCTCCACTTCTGATCCAGCTCTCTGCTGTGGCCTGAGAAAGCAGTGGAAGATGGTCCAAGTCCTTGGGCCCCTGCACACATGTGGGAGACCTGGAAGAAGCTCCTGGCTCCTGACTTTGGATCAGCACAGCTCCGGCCATTGCAGTCATTTTGGGAGTGAACCAGCAGGTGGAAGACCTACCTCTCTCTCTCTCTCTCTCTCTGCCTCTCTGTAACTCTGCCTTTCAAATAAATAAGTAAATCTTTTTTTTTTTTTTTAAAGAGGTGATGTAGGCTTGATAAACTTTAAGTGAAAACCAACTGGAAATGGGGGATCACAGCATTCTTAGGAAAAAAAAAACTTTTCACAAAAGCGAAGACCCTGGCTGATGTCACCCAGAGGAGGAGAAGGCCAAGGAGCAAAGAACACTGAATCTTAGCAGCTCCTGTGGACGTGGTGCCTAGCAAGAGAGTTGGCTGAAGGCAACAGCTTTAACCCGCAGGCCTCAGAAATTGTCTTCCGCTAGGCAGCACGGCCCAGCAGCAGCCAAATGCCTCCCTTCCTGGGGCGAGGACATGTAAAGGATAGGGAGCCCTGATGAGGGAGCGGGTGGGGACCACAGGGACCTGCCGCAGGCTCTGTTGGGGATGGGCAGGCTGAGAACATGGTCAGGGATCCCACAGCCCCTATCAAATTTCAAATGCCCCTGCATTCTGATGGGGCATTTTCCTCCCAGGAATCGGAATCGCAGAAATGGCTAAGCATGGCCGGCACCGCGGCTCACTAGGCTAATCCTCCACCTTGCGGTGCCGGCACACTGGGTTCTAGTCCCAGTCGGGGCGCTGGATTCTGTCCCAGTTGCCCCTCTTCCAGGCCAGCTCTCTGCTGTGGCCAGGGAGTGCAGTGGAGGATGGCCCAAGTGCTTGGGCCCTGCACCCCATGGGAGACCAGAAGTACCTGGCTCCTGCCATCGGATCAGCGTGGTGCGCCGGCCACAGCACGCCGGCCTCAGCACGCCGGCCGTGGCGGCCATTGGAGGGTGAACCAATGGCAAAGGAAGACCTTTCTCTCTGTCTCTCTCACTGTCCACTCTGCCTGTCAAAAAAGAAAGACAGAAAGAAAGAAAGAAAGAAATGGCTAAGTGCACCAAGGAAACGTGGCCACAGGGCTGTTTAAAGGGCAAGAGCTGCCACGTGCACAGTAGGTGACTGCTACATCGATTCTAGGTTAATTCACTGCGCAAACGATGAGGCAGACCTACACGTGCTGACTTGGGCAGGCCAAGGTGAGACCGAGGACAGGAAGGATCTGCCTCCCCTGATGCCAGCACCCTGTAGCAGCCCTCACCAGTTTGCTACACTGTAACCTGCTATGGGGGTGGAGGTGGGAGGGAGTTGTCACCGCCAGACTGCTGAGTTGTCTTTTAGGAGAGTCCTTGACAAAACCAAACCACACCAGCCACAGCCAAGACAGCGGCTGGAGTCTGTGACCCAGGCTGCCCAGAGAGCCCCCTCCCAGGGCGTTTTCACGCCCACCGTGCTTCGGCAACCAATGTCCGACACAGGAGGCAGAGAGAAGCAGGACCCGCCAGGGCGCGAGCTCCAGCGGCTCTCCCCACCTCTCATCTGTTCGCCTGTGCTGCTCTGTCACCCTACCTGGCCAATGATGTCCCGTTTCCCTAGCTGGCCCAGGAGGGCCCCCCCTCCCGCCCCGGTGGCAGGGCCCTAGAGGATGAAGCAGGCTGGGCGGAGACCTCTTGGCTGCCTGAGACCCACTTCCTCCTCTGCCCACCCACAGGCAGGCCACGAGGGGTGCACGCCTGCATCCTGACCTCCACAACAGGCGGCAGTGGGGCTCTGCGGGCCACACACATCAGGCTGTCCCCTCCCCTTCAGCAGCCTCTGTCCTGTCCTCCATGGAGCTCTGGGCTCTTGCAAGTTTTGAACAAGGGCAGGTGTCACAGCACAATGGTTTAAGCCACTGTCTGGGTTGCTAGCATCCCACATCAGAGCCCCGGTTCCAGTCCCAGCTGCTCCACTTCCTAACCAGCTCCCTGTAACGCGCCTGGGAAAGCAGCAGATGATGGCCCAAGGGCTTGGGTCCCTGCACCCACGCAGCAGATCCAGCTGGGGTTCCTGGCTCCTGCTTTTGGCCTAGCCCAGCCCTCGCTATTGCAGACATTTGGGAAGTCAACCAGCAGATGGAATCTCAATCAATCAATCTCTCTCTCTCTCTCTCTCTCTCTCTCTCTCCCCGCCACCCTTTCAGATAAACAAACTTTTTTTTAATCAGCACCAATGTTATAAAGTCCAATGATAACCTGAAGACATCCTGCCCTCCTCCCAGCCCCTTCTCTGTCTCTGATCAACTCGGCTGAGCCTTCCAAACCAGGCCCAGGCAGCATCCACGTGCTGAGGGAACTTCCTTCTCCCGCCACCACCCTGGGTGGACTGGGCACCACGCCTCTTGGGGCTCCCGCAGGGCCCAGTCCCCTCGTTTCCCCCAGGGCCCGCCCTGGGCCCCAGAGTGGTGTATCTCCCCACTCCCTGTGGAGGGCCGAGCCCTGCCATGCCCTTGAGTGTGAACAAACCAGGAAGCAGCAGTTTGGCTGCATCAGCCTTCTGGAAAGGTGCTAGGGACAAGCAGGAGGGCCCCAGGTCACTTCCCAGGCCCTAGGAGGACAAAGAACTGCGGGCAGAGCCCAATGTCACCACGAGGACAGAGCCGAAGCTTCCCACAGCTCCCTGACCCGAGCCCATTAGGGAAACCTATGTCCAGTGGCAGGCACGTGGATGGGAAAAGCCCACACCCGACCTCACTGATCGGGCTGCATGGCTCTGAGAACGTCACAACAGACATAAAAATGCCCAGCGCCCAAGGTCAAGTGGGTGACATGAGGCCAAACCTTAAAGGATCCAGCACAGTTTCTGGCACAGGCAGGTGCTCTAGTACTGTCCCTCCCCTCCGATCCCCGCCTCTCCCCTCCCCTTGCTTCTACTCCACACAAAGCTGCCCCTCCTTGGGTCCTGCTCAGATAGGTTCTTTCGGGGCAGGCCTAGGATGTGACTCGTGTTTGAACTCAAAATCCTACCCGACCCGACATGACACCTTTAGATACTGTCTAAATATACATAAAATACAAGGGCCACTGAGATTCCGGGACTCCCGGGTCTGCTCTGTGTGTGTGTGTGTGTGTGTCTAAGCCAGGCCTGATGCTTGTGGATCTGTACCAGGAGCAGGAGGGAGGAAGGGATGGGGCCAGGGGCCTGGTGCGTGTGCAGAGAGACAGGGAGAAGCCCGAACTACAGGGTCACGAAAGCCAGGCTCTGTGTATGTTCTAAAGAAGATGAGGAGGTCCAGCAGGTTGCTGGCCGAGCTGTCCAGAAGTTTTGAGTCGCAGCAGCGTGGGAAGAGAAGGGGCGGAAGGGGCTGGGCGGCGCCTACGACAGCCCACGTGCGGCCAGAGAGGGTCCAACTTAGAAAGGAGACTGAACGCTAAGACGAGGGAAAACGCTAATGTCACTACGCCGGAAAAAGAAATACACAGAAGGCCTGCGCACAGATGCTGAGCTCACAGCCAGGAGAGGCCCCCAGGGCCCCCAAGGCACCCTGGGGCCTCGCCGTCCATCTGCTCAGCCCCTCCCTGACCTCCCTTCCTCCTGCCGTCGCTCACCCCTGGAGCAATCTGTCTTGATGTTCAGAGAAGTAGTTAGGAAATTGAAATGAGTGCATCTCATGGGCACCTTGTCAGAAACGTGCCATAACGAGTGACATTTTCGGGTGTCAGAGTTAGTCTCTCGTCTGCCGGTGGCTCCGATTCGCCCAGCTGACAAGTGAGAGGACTGTGACACCAACAATTATAGAAACACACTCAGCCTGGGATCTGGGAGCCAAGCTGCTCTCTCCACCTCGTCCATCACTCTCAGCGCTCAGCAGATGACACGGGGGCCACTGGCAGAGGGCCCTCACTTCTCAAACCCTGCAGCCTGGGGAGACAGGCTCCCAGGACCCGGACTGTAGGACCTTCCGTGATGGCAGGGCGGGGAAGGTGACCTACACAATGTTGTCGGACTACAGGAAGAAAGAGAAAGCATCTTCAAACACCACTAGGATTCCACGCAAAACAGCATTTACCATATGGCTCCGCTGAACTGCTCAGACAGGCAAAACTAACCCATGGCGGCAGAGGCAAGATCAGGGCCGCCTCAGCAGGTATGCTGGAGCAGGAAGGGGCATGAGCGAACTCTCTGGGGCACGGTTGACTGTCTGTATCTTGATGGGGTGTGGATTACAGCATGCAGGAGTTTGTCAAAGCAACTGGGGTGGGCGTCATGGAATGGCAGGTTAACATGCTGCTTGGGCGGCCGCATCCCGTATTCCAGTGTTGGTTCGAGTCCCTGCTGCTCTGCTTCTGATCCAGCTCCCTACTGAAGCACCTGGGAAGGCAGCAGACGATGGCCCAAGTATTTGGGCCCCTGCCACCTGTGTGAGAGGCTCAGCCGGAGTACCTGGCTCCTGGGTCAGTCTCAGCAATTGGCATTTGAAGAACTAATCAGCGGATGAAAGATTGAGCTCTCTCTGTTTCTCTCCTTTCTCTCTGTCACTCTGCCTTTCAAATAAATAACTCAGAAAAATATTATAAGGCAACAAGACTCCTATATATAGTGTACATACACACATGGGTGTATCTACACATGAGAGTACTTAAAATGTTCATGGGAATGGAATTAAAAGTTTATTTTGGGGGCTGGCGCTGTGGCATAAAGGGTAAAGCCACCAACTGCAGCACCAGCATCCCATATGGGTGCTGGATCGAGTCCCGGCTGTTCCACTTCTGATCCAGCTCTCTGCTGTGGCCTTGGAAAGCAGTAGAGGATGGCCCAAGTGCTTCAGCCCCTGCACCTGTGTGTGAGACCTGGAAGAAGCTCCTGGCTCCTGGCTTCGGATCAGCACAGCTCCCGCCATTGTGGCCATCTGGGGGAATGAATGAACCAGTAGATAGAAGACCTCTCTCTCTCTCTCTCTCTCTCTCTCTCTCTCTGCCTCTCCCCACCCATGGCTGATGACTTGCTGGCTCAATCTCATGAGCCGAATGCTCCAGAGAAACCCCTCGCTGAGGGGCGGGCATTGTGGCACCCGTGATGCCAGCATCCCCTATGATTGGCTTCTGATCTAGCTTCCCGCTAATGCGCCTGGGAAGGCAACAGAAAATGACCCACGTGCTTGGATCCCTGCTACACCCACGTGGGACATCCTGACGGAGTTCCAGGCTCCCAGCTTCAGCTGGCATCCCGATATGGTAACTCTGCCTTTCAAATAAATAAATAACTCTATTTAAAAAAAAAGTTTACTTTGGTGCAAACGGTTTTGAAATTCATGCTTATGAGGGATCCTCAAGAAATTCAAGAAAAGGAGTATTAGCAAAACACTATATATGGATCTCAAAGCTTTGTACATCAAAGTAAATTTACTTTGTTGGTTTTTTTTTTTTTTTTTTTTTTTTTTTTTTTTTTTTTTGAGAGAGAGAGAGAGACGGAGCTCCTCTCCACTGATTTACTCCAAATCTTGCAATGGCCAGAGCTGGACTGACACTGATGCCAGGAGCTGAGAACTAAATCCAGGTCTCCCACATGGATGACAGAGACCTAAGCACACACACCATCCCCTGCCACCTTAGCAGGAAGCTAGAGCAGAACCAGACTTGACTCCAGGTGCTCTGATATGGGAATGTGGGCATCCCAACCGGTATCTTTAAAAAAAAAAAAAGATTTATTTATTTATTTGAAAGGCAGAGTTACAGAAATGCAGAGAGAGAGAGAGAGAGAGAGAAAGGTCTTCCATCCACTGGTTCACTCCCCTGATGGCCGCAATGGCCAGAGCTGTGACGATCTGAAGCCAGGAGCCTGGAGCTTCCTCTGGGTCTCCCACATGGGTGCAGGGGCCCAAGGCCTTGGGCCATCTTGTACTGCTATCTCAGGATGTAGCAGAGAGCAGGATTGGAAGTGGACCAGCCGGGACTTGAACTGGTGCCCAAATGGGGTGCCTGCACTGCAGACCGGGGCTTTAACCTGCTGCACCACAGTGCCAGCCCCTCCAACCAGTATCTTAACTGTTAGGCCAAACATCTGCCCCTAAATATATCTTTTAATTCCATTGTGTGAACTTGCTGATGTGCCCCGTGTGTGTGTGTGTGTGTGTGTGTGTGTGTGTACTGGATTCATAAGAAAGTAGAATCTTCTATTGAGCACTAAAGGTTTTTTTTTTTTTTTTTTTTTTTATTTTTTATTTTTGACAGGCAGAGTGGACAGTGAGAGAGAGAGACAGAGAGAAAGGTCTTCCTTTGCCGTTGGTTCACCCTCCAATGGCCGCCGCTGCAGCCGGCGCACCACGCTGATCCGATGGCAGGAGCCAGGATCCAGGTGCTTTTCCTGGTCTCCCATGGGGTGCAGGGCCCAAGCACCTGGGCCATCCTCCACTGCACTCCCTGGCCATAGCAGAGAGCTGGCCTGGAAGAGGGGCAACTGGGACAGAATCCGGCACCCCAACCGGGACTAGAACCCGGTGTGCCGGCGCCGCAAGGTGGAGGATTAGCCTATTGAGCCACGGTGCCGGCACTAAAGGTTTTTTATAGAAAGTAAAAGCCACTGTGATTTGGGCCTTAAGCTTTGGGCAGGGAAAAGGACTTTGAGAACCTGTGGTTCAAACTGTGCTCTTCAAATGAGTCCATCAGTAGGCCTCCACTTCCCCAGAGCCAGCCAGCAGAGCAGCCGCTGGGCAGGAACCAGCCCCGGGATTCCTAAGTTCTGACACGGGGTTGGTTCCTGGTTCTGGACTGGTCCTAGGGAGAAGCAGATGAAGCAGAAGACCAAAGGCGATTTTATGAACTTATTTCATTTAAACCGCCAAGCCTGGAGCTGAACAGTCTCTCCCAGCAAGCCTGGGCCAACCCAGGACATCAGCTGTCCAGCAATGAGAAAGCGCTTGCTTAGACCAGCAGGCTTAGTGTGTCTGCTCACAGAGAACCCAGTGACTGGCAAGCGGCTGCGAGCTAAGGAGACGGAGACCAGGAGTCCTAAGATCGGCTCACTGTGGGGCCTTGAACTGCCTCTGACTGTGACAGAGAGACATGCGTGTTTAGTCTTCGTCTCTGGTCCCTGGCAATCGGCTCCCCAACCTTGGAAGCCTTGAGTGATAACAGTGTCTTCCGGATGCAAAAGAGATGACTGGTGGCAGGGGACGCCAGACGGCTTCAGGCTGGGGCCGGCGGCCAGAAGCACCAAGGCCTGTTTATGGCCCTGGCACTTTGAGCTCCACCCTGAGTCACCCACCCATGGCTGATGACTTGCTGGTTCAATTTCGTGAGTTGAAAGCTCCAGAGAAAGCCCTCGCGGGTACTGTTTAAACCCCTCACCGAGGAGCGGGCATTGTGGCACCCATGATGCCAGCATCCCCTGTGAGCACCAGTTTGAGTCCTGGCTGCTCGGCTTCTGATCTAGCTTCCCGTTAATGCACCTGGGAAAGCAACAGAATATGACCCAAGGGCTTGGATCCCTACTACACCCACGTGGGAGATCCTGATGGAGTTTCAGGCTCCCAGCTTCAGCTTGGCCCAGCCCCAGCTGTTGTGACCATCTGGGGAGCGAACCAGCAGTTGGAAGCACTCTCTCTCTCTCTCTCTCTCTCTCTCTCTCTCTCTCTCTCGTCTCTGATTGCCTTCCAAATAAATAAATCTTAATAAAAGAAAAGAATTCCTTAACTGACAGGTCTGGAGAGCTTCAGGCTGGTGGAAGGGGCGGGGAGGGCAGAGCACCTGCAGAGGGAGCGGAAGCCCTGCCTGGTTCCCTCCCCCTTGTCCCAGACATCTCTTCCATGGGCTGCTCCGGAGACAGCCTATTAACGTCAAGGTCAGCGCAGGGTTTTTTCCAGGCTCTGTGGGGCACTCTAGCATATGATCCCTCACGAGGAGGGCGCCCTGGACTCCCCAGTTCCTAGCCTGGGGGGATTCAAACCTTCAGGGGTGTGCTCCGAGTCTGGTAAGTCAGGAACGGGACTGACTTGAATAGCAGGCACCCAGGTGGTATCAGGATGCCAAAGCAGAAACCACACACGTGGGGCCAAAGTGTTGTCAGGTTGAAACCAGCACAGACCTACCCTCGTGGGGCCCGATTCCCCACCTATGGGACCAAATGTCACTCGGGCCTTGCCAGCTACGATCCTGGGGGTGAGCCGCTGCTGGCTTCCGAATTTCCAGAGTTAATGGGGGGAGGGTGCTCACTCAGGGAGCCACCGCAAACTCAGCGTCCGAACGCCAAGCACCACAGCTTTGCAGCCTTCCTATGCTGTTTGGACTAAGCTTGTGTCAGAACTCTCGGGATTTCTGCAGCGGGGAGCAGCACATACATGCAACCCGTCCTTGTCCCCAGCTCTCAAAAGACCTGCAGCCCAAGTGCCCCGAGATGAAAGAATCGGTCTCTCTCCGCGAGCCTCTCAGTTTGACACTGAAACTCAAAGCAGAATTCCCGACGTGCCTCGCAGATGGCAAGGCCCGGGCTGCATTAATGATTAAAACGGCAGCTGGTGGTGTCTGAGCGGCAAGGTGGCCAGTTAGGCAGCTTAGCATCTGTTTAAATTCCCTCTCCTCTTCCATCTCACACTGTCGGTCCAACGCAGATCCGGAGAGAAAGTAAAACAACGCAGATCTGAGCTTTAATGAGCTGGAAAGGAAACACATCCTTGGACCAAATTCCCGGAAAACTTGCGGGGATGAGAGAGGACAGTTAAGACACGGAATGACAGGAGGCCTGAGACCAAACTCAGCCCCCCGGGGGAGGTCCTGCCTTGCTGGGCCTCAGCTTCCTGATCAATGAAGGATGAGGCCTCCTGCCTGACAGGGCTGCTAGGAGAGGGAAGGGAAGTGATGCCTGTCAGGTACTGAACCCAGCCCCTGGCAGAGACCAGCATCACGGTTCTTTTATTTTATTTATTTATGTATTTATTTGACAGGCAGAGTGGACAGTGAGAGAGAGAGACAGACAGAAAGGTCTTCCTTTGCCGTTGGTTCACCCCGCAATGGCCGCCGCAGCCGGCGTGCTGCGGCCGGCGCACCACGCTGATCCGATGGCAGGAGCCAGGTACTTATCCTGGTCTCCCATGGGGTACAGGGCCCAAGCACCTGGGCCATCCTCCACTGCACTCCCTGGCCACAGCAGAGAGCTGGCCTGGAAGAGGGGCAACCGGGAAAGAATCCGGCGCCCCGACCAGGACTAGAACCGGTGTGCCGGCGCCGCAAGGCGGAGGATTAGCCTAGTGAGCCGCGGCACCGGCCCTAGCATCACGGTTCTTAAAAAAGATTGTTTTTATTTATTTATTTGAAAGGTAGAGTTACGGACAGTGAGAGAGAAAGACAGAGAGCTCCACAATGGCTGGAGCTGCGCCGACCTGAAGCCAGGAGCCAGGAGCTTCTTCCAGGTCTCCCATGTGGGTGTAGGGGCCCAAGGACCTGGGCCATCTTCTACTGCTTTCCCAGGCCATAGCAGAGAGCTGGATTGGAAGTGGAGCAGGCGGGACTCGAACCGGTGCCCATATGGGATGCTGGCGCTGCAGGCAGAGAATTAACCTACTGCGCCACGGCGCTGGCCCCAACATCACGGTTCTTAATATAAGGGTATGACATCCAAGGCAGGCAACAACAAGAGGAACAAAATCCAACTGGACTTCAAATGAATGAATTTTAGGCCTCAAAGGCCACTATAGACAGAACAGAAAGGCAACCCACAGAATGGGAGAAAAATCATTGCAAAAAATTTATCTGATAAGGGGTTAAAATCCAGACTTTGTAGAGAACTCAAAAAAAAAAAAAAAAAAAGCCTGAACAACAACAATAAGCAAACCGATTAAAAACTAGGCAAAGGACTTGAAGAGGCATTTCTCCAAAGACGATACACAACTGGCCAACACACACACACACACACACACACACATGCAAAGACGCTCAGCAGGGCCAGTGCTGCGGCACAGGAGGTGAGGCCACAGCCTGCAAGGCCAGCATCCCGTACTAGTTGGATCTAGTGCTAGTTTGGGTCAAAGATGCTCTGCTTCTGATTCAGCTCCCTGACAAAGCACCTGGGAAAGTAGCAGAAATTGCCCAAGAACTGGAGCCTTTGCCCATCCATGTGGGAGATGCAAACGGAGTTTGCATGACTTTAACTGGGCTCCCCAAACAGGGGTTCGTCCCCTCCGCCTGCCCAACCCATCCCCTTCGCAGCACCTGAGTGGCCCTTCTCATCCTGACACTGGTCACTAAAAGTCCTTCGTGGTTTCCCACTGCTGGCAGGTCAGAGTCTACATTCCTCTGGGCCCTTGCCACCCCACCCTCCAGCAGCCCTGGGGTTCCTGCCTTCTGCCGCCACCCCCACCCCTGCCCCGGCCTGGACACCTGGGACAACCTTCTCTCCACCGTTGCATCTACTTCTGGCCTTGTTTCTGTTTAACACCTTCAACACAAGGTCTAAAAACCCTTCTTCCATATACCAGTGCCCCTGCCCCTGCCCCAGTCCCAGTCCTAGCCCCCAGCCAGCTTAGGTTAAGCAAAGCAAACATAAACCAGTATAATTTGTTTAGAGAGGAAGAACCTTGAAAATGAGCATACCCTTTGACATGGTAAATCTGTTCATGGGGATTTATTATAGGTAAATAACGTAAAATGCATTCAGAGAGTTAAGCCATAAGATGTTTATCACTATATAATTGTAACAGCAAGGAAGAAAAAAATAAAAGACATCTAAATGTCCCAGCATTAAGACAATGGTGGGTAAACTGTAGCACATTATGTAGTTGTTTTAGATTTTTTTTATTTGTTTAAAAAACAACATTTTCAATTTCAATGTTTATTTATTTTATTTTCATCTCTGACAGAGCAGAGAGATAGAGCTATCTTGCACATGCTGGTTCACTCGTCAAATGCCCACATTTGGGGGCTGGGACTGTGGCGTAGCGGGTAAAGCCACTGCCTGCTGTGCTGGCATCCCATATGGGTGCCGGTTTGAGTCCCGGCGGCTCCACTTCAAATCCAGCTCCCTGCTACAGCCTGGGAAAGCAGTGGAAGATGGCCCAAGTCCTTGGGCCCCTTCTCCCTCATGGGGACCCAGAGGAAGCTCCTGGCTCCTGGCTTCGGATTGGCGCAGCTCTGGCTGTTGTGGCCAACTGGGGAATGACCCAGAGAATGGAAGTCTTCTCTCTCTCTCTCTCTCTCTGCCTCTCCTCCTTTCTCTGTGCAACTATGGCTTTCAAATAAATAAATAAAACCTTTAAAAAATGCCCACAACGGGCAGACTGAGCCAGGCCAAAGTCAGGCGCTTGGAACTCCATCCGGGTCTCCCAAGTGGGTGGCAGGGACCCAAGTACTTGGGCATCATCTGCCTCCCAGGACGCATTCAGGATGCTGGATCAGAAGCAGAGCAGCAGGCACTTGAGCCAGCACTCCAACAGAGGACGCAGGCATCCCAAGTGGTGGCTTAACCTGCTACACCACAACACTTGCCCAATGTTGTCATTATCACTACTTATGGGGACTGGGGCTGGGGCTGGCTCTGTGGCACAGCAGGTTAATGCCCTGGCCTGCAGTGCCAGCATCCCATATGGGCGCCAGTTCCAGACCCAGCTGCTCCACTTCCAATCTGGCTCTCTGCTATGGCCTGGGAAAGCAATAGAAAATGGCCCAAGTCCTTGGGCCCCTGCACCCACGTGGGAGACCTGGAAGAAGCTCCTGGCTCCTGGCTTCGGATCAGCGCAGCTCCGGCCATTGTGGCCAATTGGGGAGTGAACCAGCAGATGGAAGACCTCTCTCTTTCTCTCTGCCTCTCCCATCTCTGTGTAACTCTGACTTTCAAATAAATAAATAAATCTTTAAAAAAATATTTATAGGGGCTGGCATTGTGGCACAGTGGGTAAAAATCCACTGTCTGCAGTGCTGGCATTCCATATGGGTGCTGGTTTGACTCTCAGCTGCTCCACTTCCAATCCAGCTCCCTGCAACTGCACCTGGGAAAGCAGCAGAACATGGCCCAGATGCTTGGGCCCCTGCACCCACACAGGAGAGCCAGATGGAGTTCCTGGCTCCTGGCTTTGGCCCGGCCCAACCCTGGCTGTTGCGGCCATCTGGGGAGTGAACCGGCAGATGGAAGACCTCTCTCTCTCTCTGTTACTTTGCCTTTCAAATAAGTATATCCAAAAAAGATAATATTTATAACCTGTTTTTAATTAAAATGCTTATTACACACAGGGCGGGGGAGAACAGGGCACAAAGTTATCTACAGCATCATCTCTGTAAAGAAAAACACACTCATAATATGGAAAGACATGCACACATCACAGATGGCTAGTGACCTCCAGGAGGTAGGGAAATGAGTATTTTTGTCTCCTTCTCTACATCGCTTCATGCTTTCAAATTTTCAGGTTGTGGGCAGGGGAGGGGGAAAGGGAGGGGGAAAGGGAGGGGGAAAGGGAGGGAGGGAGGGAGGGATTCTTAAGAGCCTAAGTTGAATTCTTCCCCTTGCTCCGGAGCTGCCTCATACCACGAGGGGTCAGAGTTGATTCGGTCTCTCTCTCTCTGATGTCCCTGTGGCACCAATCTCCTGTGACCTTCCCCTCGGGGTCTCCTAACCTACATCATGCGGTGACAAATGCCAGAGGGGCAGAAAGGAGGGCTGGGGCCATCTGTTTCTGCAGACCCCAAGGATAAAGGACAGCAGAACCTGGCAGACGGTCCTAGGCCAGCAGCTCCTGCTCCCAGAAGGAGGTGGTCACCCAGAGTAGCTGCTGGACGCTGGATGTGACCTTTTTCCCGGGGGATGGGGGCTTCATAGAAGCCTAGCCAGCCCCTGCCCCTGCCCCTGTGACGGCATTCCACTACAATCCCTCTCGGGGAACACTGAACATCTTTACTTTCATCTTTGCTGGGAGGCAATTAATAAGGAAATGGCAGCCTGTGTGCCACCACACACCCCGATGAATAAACCACCAGGCACGTTCAACGTCTGACACCGGGGCTGTCGGGTTCCCATTACACAGGTATGGGAGGCGAGGGCCAAAGATCTGTAGGAAACGGGGCTGGTACCCCACTGCCCAGATGAAAACAAATCTTCTTTCCTGCCTTCTCTGTGTCAGCGCCAGGGTGGGCCTCTCCCTGTGACGGAGGGCCCCAGGGCACACAGGCTCTGTGTCACCTGCCAGGGTCGTGCGTTCGTGCGTGCGTGTGTGCCTGGGCTTTCAGCTCCCAAGGCTGACAAAGGGCCCGGCGCTGACAGCAGCCCGCATGCGAGGCGCTCACACTGTGAGCCGCGGGCATGAGAAGGCGTGGGGATAAATGGCACTAAATAATGCAGGGGTGAGCACCATGCAGGTGGGAACCTAACAAAGGGCGTTTGAGAGAGCTGCGCCGTGGTGGGTGGACGGCAAGGGGACCGCCCTACTGCTGGGCTCCAAAGTGGAGCGCTCCAGCTTACAGGCAGCTCCCGCGTCGTCTCCTTCACGGCTGCGGGCCCACCTGCCCCTGACACCACTCATTCGAGAGTCCTGCTCTGTCCTGCCACTCAACAGAAGGTCCGCAAAAAGGCGGTGCCTCATGCGTGGCTGGATTCTACCACATGGCAGGTCAGCTTCAGAGGCTCTTTTGGGGTCACACAACAACCCGCAGCAGGGACCCCCCTTTTCCATATCACTCCCTCCCACCCAGCCTGGTGCAGCTGAACGAGCATCCAGGACCAGCTGGTGGGAACGAGAGGGGACAGACTTCAGGTGAAATTAAGAGGGACCCTTTTCCGGCTGTCGTTGAGGCGTAGCAGGTAGAGCCACTGCCTGTGATGCAGGCATCCCATGTGGGTGCTGGTTCGTGTCCCAGGTGCCCAACTTCTGAGCCAGCTCTATTCTAATGGCCTGGGGAAAGCAGCGGAAGATGGCCCCAAGTGTTTGGGCCCCTGCCCCGACATGGGAGACCTGGAAGAAGCTCCTGGCTTTGGCCTGGCCTAGCCCTGACCACTGTGGCCATCTGGGGGAGTGAACCAGCAGGTCCTCTTCCTGTCTCTCCCCTCTCTGTGTAACTCTTTCAAAATAAATAAATAAGACTCGGAGGACCTACAGGGAGAGCAAGGTCGCCCACCGCGTGGAAGCTGAGCCACGGGAGCCGCGGGGGCCGCCGACCTGCCGAACCCACCAGACCTGCCGAACCCACCAGAGCCGCTGGAGCTGCCGGAGCTGCGGAGTCTGCGCGTCAGCGCTGGAAGGGGAGGTGAGCTAAAAACCTCTCGGTAACCCAAGACATTGGCGGGGAAAGGCAGAAAAAGCCTGCAGAGAACGAGGCCTGAAACCCCATTGGGGAAAGTTCACCAGGCTGGCTGGAGGAGAGAAAAAAATTGAATAAATAAGGGGAACCGGCATGGACATTTAGCATCTCTCCACTCACCTTACAAAGCCGAGCAAGACAAAGGGCAGGCGCCATTTTACATAGGTAAAGCAGTGCGTGCCATTTTGCATATGTAAAGCGGGTGCCCCTCATTAGCCAAGCAGAAAAACCTGACTCAGGTAAGCAAATGAATACCCACAGGGGCCAGATTTCATACATGAACTACTCTCAATTCCACTCAGCTGTGTGGAATTACTTCCCAACTGAGTCAAAACAAAAAAAGAGAGAGAGAGAGAGCGAGAGTGAGCAAGAGAACAATCAGAGTGAATCACCTTTGGCACACGCTTAACCCTGTAGAACCAGAGCTCTCTGGCCACACCCATCACAGCCTCTAAGGATCCATCAAAAGCAGACAGTCCTCTTAATCTAGAGTCACAGTATAACGAGAAAAACCAAAGAATATCTCCAATATGCCAAACAAACGCAAAAGCTGAGGTAACCAGAACAAGGAAGAAACGATGACACCCCCAAATGAAAAAGACACCCCAATTCAAGATTATGAAGATGATGAGATAGAAGAAATGCAAGAAGCGGATCTCAAAAAATTGATAAGAACATGAAGAAGTTCTCAAAAACAAATTCTCGAACTACAGTAATCCTTAATGGACAAGATAGAAAATCTGTCTCGTGAAAATGAAATATTAAGCAGGAATCAAAATGAAATGAAACAACTAGTAGAACATGAAACTGTGATAGTTATGAGAAATCATAATGAAGTGAAGAATTCAATAGATCAAATGAAAAACACAATAGAGAGCCTTACAAACAGAATGGGTGAAGCAGAAGAGAGAATATCAGAAGACAGAGCACAGAAAAATATACAATCAAACCAAAGAAAAGAAGAGGAAATTAGAAATCTAAAAAATATTGTCGGGAATCTTCAGGATACTATTAAAAAAAACAACATTCGGGTTCTAGGAGTTCCTGAAGGCATGGAGAGGGAGAAAGGATTAAAAGGCCTTTTTAGTGAGATATTAGCAGAAAATTTCCCAAGTTTGGAGAAGGACAGAGACATCCTAGTACAGGAAGCTCATAGAACCCCTAATAAACATGACCAAAAGAGATCCTCACCACGACACGTTGTAATTAAACTCTCCACAGTGAAACAGGAAGAAAAGATCCTAAAATGTGCAAGAGAGAAACGTCAGATTACTCTCAGAGGATCTCCAATCAGACTCACAGCTGACTTCTCATCAGAAACCCTACAAGCTAGGAGGGAATGGCGAGACATAGCACAGGTACTAAGAGAGAAAAACTGCCAGCCCAGAATATTATATGCTGCTAAGCTCTCATTTGTGAGTGAAGGTAAAATAAAGACCTTTCACAGCAAACAGAAATTGAAAGACTTTGCCACCACACGTCCAGCCCTGTAAAAGATGCTTAAAGATGTGTTACACACAGAAACACAGAAACACGGTCATCAATATGTAAGAAGGTAAAGGAAGGAAATCTCACACCAAGAGATCACAGGAAGTTCAAAACATATATCAGAAAATATCTTTGGCAAATGGCAGGGCAAAGCTACTACTTATCAATAGTCACATTGAACATTAATGGCCTAAAGTGTCCAGTTAAAAGACACCGATTGGTTGACTGGGTTAAGAAACAACCCATCTGTTTGCTGCTTACAAGAAACACATCTTTCCAATAAAGATCCATACAGACTGAAAGTGAAAGGCTGGAAAAAGATATACCATGCCAACAGAAATGAAAAAAGAGCAGGCGTAGCCATCTTAATATCGGACAACATAAACTTTACCACAAAAACTGTTAGGTGAGACCAAGAGGGACACTGTATAATGATTAAGGGTTCAATTCAACAGGAAGATATAACGATTATCAATGCATATGCACCTAACTACAGGGCACCGGTTTATCTAAAAGATTTGTTAAGGGAATTAAAGGGAGACTTAGACCCCAATACAATAGTACTGCGGGACTTCAATACCCCACTCTCAGAAATAGACAGATCAACAGGACAGAAGTTCAACAAGGAGACAGTAGATTTAAACGACACTATAGCCCAAATGGATCTAACAGATATCTACAGAACTTTTCATCCTACACAGAAAGCATTTACATTCTTCTCAGCAGTACATGGAAACTTCTCTAGGATTGACCACATACTAGGCCATAAAGCAAGTCTCAGCAAATTTAAAAGAATTAGAATCATACCATGCAGCTTCTCAGACCATAAAGGAATGAAGGTGGAAATTAGCAACTCAGGAATCCCTAGAGCATATGCAAACGCATGGAGATTGAACAACATGCTCCTGAATGAACAATGGGTCATAGAAGAAATCAAAAGAGAAATCAAAAACTTTCTGGAAGTCAATGAGGATAACAGCACAACATACCAAAACTTATGGGATGCAGCAAAAGCAGTGTTAAGAGGAAAGTTTATATCATCTAAAGAAGAACTAATTCCATTTCTTCTCAAACTATTCAGAACAATTGAAAAAGATGAAATCCTCCCAAATTCTTTCTATGAAGCCAGCATCACCTTAATTCCTAAGCCAGAAAAAGATGCAGCATTGAAAGAGAATTACAGACCAATATCCCTGATGAACATAGATGCAAAACCACAATGAGGTTTCACCTTACCCCGGTTAGAATGGCTCACATGCAGAAATCTACCAACAACAGATGCTGGCGAGGATGTGGGGAAAAAGGGACACACTGGTCAAGCCACTATGGAAGTCAGTCTGGAGATTCCTCAGAAACCTGAAGATAACCCTAGCATTCGACCCAGCCATCCCACTCCTTGGAATTTACCCAAAGGAATTTAAATTGGCAAACAAAAAAGCGGTCTGCACCCTAATGTTTATTGCAGCACAATTCACAATAGCCAAGACCTGGAACCAACCTAAATGCCCATCAACGGTAGACTGGATAAAGAAATTATGGGATATGTACTCTTTAGAATACTATATCGCAGTAAGAAACAACGAAATCCAGTCATTTGCAACAAAATGGAGGAATCTGGAACACATCATGCTGAGTGAAATAAGCCAGTCCCAAAGGGACAAATATCATATGTTCTCCCTGATCGGTGACAACTGACTGAACACCAAAAAGGAAACCTGTTGAAGTGAAATGGACACTATGGGAAACGGTGACTTGATCAGCATAGCCCTGACTGTTAATGAACAACTTAATACATTATCCCTCTTAGTAGTTTTTTTGTCTGTTCTACTTAATATGACTGGTTTAATTCTGTAATTAATACACAGTTATTCTTAAGTGTTGAAAATTAACTGAAATGTGATCCCTGTTAAACATAAGAGTGGGAATAAGAGAGGGAAGAGATGTATAATTTGGGACATGCTCAAGCTGACTTGCCCCAAATGGTAGAGTTAGAAACATACCAGGGGATTCGAATTCAATTGCATCAAGGTGGCATGTACCAATGCCATCTCAGTATTCCAAGTGATCAATTTCAGTTCACAATTGATCATAATGAAAGGACAAAGAGTCAAAGGGAGCACATAAACAAGTCTAGTACCTGCTAACACTAACCGATAGAATAAATAAAGGGGAGAGTGATCCAACATGGGAAGTGAGATACTCAGCAGACTCATAGAATGTCAGATGTCCTAAATAGCACTCTGGCCTCAGAATCAGCCCTAAAGGCATTTGGACCTGGCTGAAAAGCCCATGAGAGTATTTCAGGCATGGAAAGCCAAGACACTCTGGCAAAAGATCTCTGTGAGTGAGATCCCAGTGGAAAGAACAGGTCTTCAAAGAAGGAGGTACCTTTCTCTGAAGGGAGGAGAGAACCTCCACTTTGACTATTACCTTGTCTAAACAAGATAAGAGTCGGAGAACTCAGAGGGCTTCCATAGCCTTGGAAACTCATGACTGGAGCATAGGGAGATTACTGAGGCCATAGACAGGAGTTTCAATTGGTAAAGTCAACAACAGGAGTCACTGTGCACTTACTCCTCATGTAGGATCTCTGTCCTTAATGTGCTGTGCATTGAGATTTAATGCTATAACGAGTACTCAAACAATATATTTCACTTTGTGTTTCTATGGGGGAGCAAACTGTTGAAATCTTTACTTAATGCATACTAAACTGATCCTCTGTAAAAAAGAAATTATCAATTCCCAACTTGACTCTCACTGGGATTAAACATGACAATAGGTCTGATCTGATTTCATCATCATTTAAAAAAATCATCTATTATTTTTCACTTTATGTTTCTGTGTGGGAGCAAACTGTTGAAATTCTTACTTAATGTATACTAAGCTGATCTTCTGTATATACTAAGCTGATCTTCTGTATATTATTATTATAATCTTGATGTGAATGGAAGGGGAGAGGGAGTGGGAAAGGGGAGGGTTGTGGGTGGGAGGGACGGTATGGGGGGGAACCATTGTAATCCATAAGTCGTACTTTGGAAATTTATATTCATTAAATAAAAGTTAAAAAAAAGAAAGAGAATTACAGACCAATATCCCTGATGAACATAGACGCAAAAATCCTCAATAAAATTCTGGCCAATAGAATGCAACAACACATCAGAAAGATCATCCACCCAGACCAAGTGGGATTTATCCCTGGTATGCAGGGATGGTTCAGCATTTGCAAATCAATCATTGTGATTCACCACATTAACAGACTGCAGAAGAAAAACCATATGATTATCTCAATAGATGCCAAGAAAGCATTCGATAAGATTCAACACCCTTTCATGATGAAAACTCTAAGCAAATTGGGTATAGAAGGAACATTCCTCAATACAATCAAAGCAATTTATGAAAAACCCACGGCCAGCATCCTATTGAATGGGGAAAAGTTGGAAGAATTTCCAATGAGATCTGGCACCAGACAGGGATGCCCACTCTCACCACTGCTATTTAACGTACCTCTGGAAGTTTTGGCCAGTGCTATTAGGCAAGAAAAAGAAATTAAAGGAATACAAATTGAGAAGGAAGAAGTCAAACTATCCCTCTTTGCAGATGATATGATTCTTTACTTAGAGGATCCAAAGAACTCTACTAAGAGACTATTGGAACTCATAGAAGTTTGGCAAAGTAGCAGGGTATAAAATCAATGCACAAAAATCAACAGCCTTTGTATACACAATCAATGTCTCGGCTGAGAAAGAACTGCTAAGATCAATCCCATTCACAATAGCTACAAAAAGAATCAAATACCTTGGAATAAACTTAACCAAGGACATTAAAGATCTCTACGATGAGAATTACAAAACCTTAAAGAAAGAAATAGAAGAGGATACCAAGAAATGGAAAAATCTTCCATGCTCATGGATTGGAAGAATCAACATCATCAAAATGTCCATTCTCCCAAAAGCAATTTATAGATTCAATGCAATACCAATCAACATACCAAAGTCATTCTTCTCAGATCTAGAAAAAATGATGCTGAAATTCATATGGAGGCACAAGAGACCTCGAATAGCTAACGCAATCTTGTACATCTAATACAAAGCCAGAGGCATCACAATACCAGATGTCAGGACATACTAGAGGGAGCTTGTAATCAAAACAGCATGGTACTGGTACAGAAACAGATGGATAGACCAATGGAACAGAATTGAAACACCAGAAATCAATCCAAACATCTACAGCCAACTTATATTTGATCAAGGATCTAAAACTAATTCTTGGAGCAAGGACAGTCTATTCAATAAATGGTGCTGGGAAAATTGGATTTCCACGTGCAGAAGCATGAAGCAAGACCTCTACCTTACACCTTACACAAAAATCCACTCAACATGGATTAAAGACCTAAATCTACGACCTGACACCATCAAGTTATTAGAGAATACTGGAGAAACCCTTTAAGATGTTGGCACAGGCAAAGAGTTTCTGGAAAAGACCCCAGAAGCACAGGCACTCAAAGCCAAAATCATACTTGATCATAATGATAGGACTAAGAACCAAAGGGATCACATAAACAAGATTTGTGTCTGCAAATACTAGCTGATAGAATCAAAAAGGGAGAGAATGATCCAACATGGGAAGTGAGATACACAGCAGACCCATAGAATGGCAGATGTCCTAAACAGCACTCTGGCCTCAGAATCAGCCCTTAAGGCATGCGGATCCAGCTGAAAACCCCATGAGAGTATTTCAGGCATGGAAAGCCAAGACACTCTAGAAAAAAAAAACCTAAATGAAAGATCTCCGAGAGTGAGATCCCAGTGGAAAGAAAGGGTCATCAAAGAAGGAGGTTCCTTTCTCTGAAGGGAGGAAAGAACTTCCACTTTGACCATGACCTTGTCTAAAAACTAACAGAGTCAGTGAACACATGGGGCTTCCATAGCCTTGGCAGCTCATGACAAGGGCCTAGGTTGATTACTGATGCCATAAACAAGAGTGTCAATTTGTTAAGTCAACAACAGGAGTCACTGTGCACTTACTCCTCATGTAGGATCTCTGTCCTTAATGTGCTGTACACTGAGGCTTAATGCTATAACGAGTACTCAAACAGTATATTTCACCTTGTGTTTCTGTGTGGGAGCAAACTGTTGAAATCTTTACTTAATGTATGCTAAACTGATCTTCTGTATATAAAGAGAAACGAAAATGAACAAAAAAAGAAATTAAAAATTAAAAAAAGCAAAATCAACTATTGGGATTGCATCAAATTGAGAAGTTTCTGTACTGCAAAAGAAACAGTCAGGAGAGTGAAGAGACAACCGACAGAATGGGAAAAAATATTTGCAAACTATGCAACAGATAAAGGGTTAATAACCAGAATCTACAAAGAGATCAAGAAACTCCACAAAAGCAAAACAAACAACCCACTTAAGAGATGGGCCAAGGACCTCAATAGACATTTTTCAAAACAGGAAATCCAAATGGCCAACAGACACATGAAAAAATGTTCATGATCACTAGCAATCAGGAAAATGCAAATCAAAACCACAATGAGGTTTCACCTCACCCCGGTTAGAATGGCTCACATGCAGAAATCTACCAACAACAGATGCTGGCGAGGGTGTGGGGAAAAGGGACACTAACCCACTGTTGGTGGGAATGCAAACTGGTCAAGCCACTATGGAAGTCAGTCTGGAGATTCCTCAGAAACCTGAAGATAACCCTACCGTTCGACCCAGCCATCCCACTCCTTGGGATTTACCCAAAGGAATTTAAATTGGCAAACCAAAAAGCTGTCTGCACATTAATGTTTATTGCAGCACAATTCACAATAACCAAGACCTGGAACCAATCTAAATGCCCATCAATGGTAGACTGGATAAAAAAATTATGGGATATGCACTCTTTAGAATACTATACCGCAGTAAAAAAAAAATGAAATCCAGTCATTTGCAACAAAATGGAGGAATCTGGAGCACATCATGCTGAGTGAAATAAGTGCATCCCAAAGGGGCAAATATTGTGGGGAGCAACTTGGAATAGACTGTTACTGGAAATAAGACTTATTCTATGCATCTGCTCTCCCACATATGGCGCTGGGAGAGGAGTAAACAGCTTCTACACAGCTGCCTCCATTTCAACCAATAAGCAGCAGGACCTGCTCCTGATTGGAGGAGAGCAGCGTACTCGGCGTGTGGGTAGCAGAGTTGGGATTGGTGGAAGAGGACTATAAAGGAGGAGAGAGAAAACATGCACCAGGAACATCTAAGAGGAACACCTGAGGAACATCTGAGCAGCCCCCGAGAGAGCCGGCCAGTGGTGTGCCGCTCCCCCGCGGAAGTGGGGAAAGTGGCAGGGGGAACCGCCCTTCCACGGAGGTGGAAGGGTCGGTAGCCAACCCGGGAAGAACCAGCAGCAAACCCGGGGAGGGCCGAGCAGACAAAAGAACAGCGCAGGGTCCTGTGTCGTTCCTCCGCGAAGAGGGGGAGCGACATAATGGTGCCGTGACTCGGATAGGAAACCTAGGCAGGGTCTAGTGTCGCTCCTCCACGAAGAGGGGGAGCGACAAAATATCATATGTTCTCCCTGATCGGTGACAACTGACTGAACACCAAAAAGGAAACCTGTTGAAGTGAAATGGACACTATGGGAAACGGTGACTTGATCAGCATAGCCCTGACTGTTAATGAACAACTTAATACATTATCCCTCTTAGTAGTTTTTTTGTCTGTTCTACTTAATATGACTGGTTTAATTCTGTAATTAATACACAGTTATTCTTAAGTGTTGAAAATTAACTGAAATGTGATCCCTGTTAAATATAAGAGTGGGAATAAGAGAAGGAAGAGATGTACAATTTGGGACATGCTCAAGCTGACTTGCCCCAAATGGTAGAGTTAGAAACATACCAGGGGATTCGAATTCAATCCCATCGAGGTGGCATGTACCAATGCCATCTCAGTATTCCAAGTGATCAATTTCAGTTCACAATTGATCATAATGAAAGGACAAAGAGTCAAAGGGAGCACATAAACAAGTCTAGTGCCTGCTAATACTAACCGATAGAATAAATAAAGGGGAGAGCGATCCAACATGGGAAGCGAGATACACAGCAGACTCATAGAATGTCAGATGTCCTAAACAGCACTCTGGCCTCAGAATCAGCCCTTAAGGCATTTGGATCTGGCTGAAAAGCCCATGAGAGTATTTCAGGCATGGAAAGCCAAGACACTCTGGCAAAACAAAAAAACAAACAAAAAAAACCTAAATGAAAGATCTCTGTGAGTGAGATCCCAGTGGAAAGAACAGGTCATCAAAGAAGGAGGAGAGAACTTCCACTTTGACTATGACCTTGTCTAAACAAGATAAGAGTCGGAGAACTCAAAAGGCTTCCATAGCCTTGGAAACTCATGACTGGAGCATAGGGAGATTACTGACGCCATAAACAGGAGTGTCAATTGGTAAAGTCAACAACAGGAGTCACTGTGCACTTACTCCTCATGTAGGATCTCTGTCCTTAATGTGCTGTACATTGAGATTTAATGCTATAACTAGTACTGAAACAATGTTTTTCACTTTGTGTTTCTATGTGGGTGCACACTGTTGAAATCTACTTAATGTATACTAAACTGATCTTCTGTATATATAGAAATTTGAAAATGAATCTTGATATGAATGGAAGGGGAGAGAGTTCGGGAAAGGGGAGGGTTGCGGGTGGGAGGGAAGTCATCGGGGGGTGGGGGGAAGCCAATGTAGTCCATAAGCTGTACTTTGGAAATCTATATTCATTAAATAAAAGTTAAAAAAAAGAAATGCTAAAGCCGGCGCCGTGGCTCAATAGGCTAATCCTCCACCTTGTGGCGCCGGCACACCGGGTTCTAGTCCTGGTTGGGGCGCCGGATTCTGTCCCGGTTGCCCCTCTTCCAGGCCAGCTCTCTGCTATGGCCAGGGAGTGCAGTGGAGGATGGCCCAGGTGCTTGGGCCCTGCACCCATGGGAGACCAGGAAAAGCATCTGGATCCTGGCTCCTGCCAGGATCAGCGCGGTGCGCCGGCTGCAGCGGCGGCCATTGGAGGGTGAACCAGCGGCAAAGGAAGACCTTTCTCTCTCTGTCTCTCTCTCTCACTGTCCACTCTGCCTATCAAAAAAAAAAAAAAAAAAGAAATGCTATAAAAAATAAACAGTAACCATAATTATTAAATGCCATATGGATAAGTAAAATATACATGAAATCTGAAAAAAAAAGAAATACATTAAAAACTAGAAGTGAACAGATGAAAAGAGGTAACAGCAGAGAAAACAATAACCAAAAAGAGGATGCTTTGGTGATATTAATATTAGACAAAACATGGCTGGCGCTGCAGCTCACTAGGCTAATCCTCCACGTGCAGTGCCGGCACGCTGGGTTCTAGTCCCAGTCGGGGCGCCAGATTCTGTCCCAGTTGCTCCTCTTCCATTCCAGCTCTCTGCTGTGGCCCAGGAAGGCAGTGGAGGATGGCCCAAGTGCTTGGCCGCTGCACCTGCATGGGAGACCAGGAGGAAGCACCTGTCTCCTGGCTTTGGATGGGCGCAGCACGCTGGCCATAGCGGCCATTTGAGGAGTGAACCAACGGAGGGAAGACCTCTCTCCCTCCCCCCCCCCTCTCTCACTGTCTAGCTCTGCCTGTCAAAAAAAAAATTAGACAAAATAGACTTTAAGGCAAAAACCATGAACAAAGATAAGAACTAGAATCTACTTGTCTTTCCAAGACCATGATCCTAGCCAAGTTACTATCTTGCCTAGACTGTTTGTACAACCTCTTAGCCTAGCCTGCTTTATACCCCTCAATCAGAGTTGTTTCCTAATAGTCTTTCATTGAAATTTTCCATATGCTCTGCACTCACTCAGATTAGAACCCCAGCTCCTGACCATCATCTACAAAGCCCTGCAGGGGCAGCTTCCCTCCAGCTCCAGCCTTACTCCCTCCCAGTCTCCCCCTCCCTTGAGCTTCCGTAGCAGCAAATCCCTCTTGATTTCTAGGATGTATTACAATCCTTCTCCTATCTGGTATTTTGCATTGCTATTCCCTTTGCCTGGTAAGATGACCTCTCCACTTCCCCAGGATGGCTGCTTCTGACCCTTCATGGCCCAGTTTAAATGTCCCATCTCCAGAAGCTGCCCTTGTGCACCTGTTCTGAGGGAAACACTTTCACCCCCACCCCAGTTTCTCTTTCATATTCTCCAGCTTGTCTCAAAACAAAGAAGCATTAAATACTGACTAAGTGGGTACTGCATTTTGATTCTCAACTGATTCATTTCTTGTTTGTACTCTCAATTAGATAAGAACTGGAGGGAAGAAAGATCCTCTCAAAATTTCAGCAGGCTTGCAAGAGAAAAATTAAACCTTAAGTTTTAGTTTGAAATAGGTTTAGCTTAAATGAAACAGGTTTAGCTTAAAAGAAATAAGGTTAGCATAAGAAAGCATTTTTAGGAAATGAAGGAAGGCCAGATAATGGTGAAACAAATAAGAAAAACAGAATTAACTGGAAAGGATAAAGTGATAGCGATATTTGTGCATGCTCTAATAAAAAGGAAGAAAAAATTCTGAAAATTTAGAAAGCAGAGTAGGAGGGGATAGGAAACCAAAAGTAGAGAACAGATAGAGGAGAGGCACAGAGGAAGAGGATGGGGCAGGGTGGGGGGAGATTTTTTCCTTTGAGACAACGTTGAGCAGAGGTACCCCCCAAAATATTTCAGATATTCTGTTGAACATTCCCCAATGATATTATTTGAAATAAAACCTTTTTCATGATTCTGATTAATTTACCTGGATAAGGGCCTCTTGAAATTTCTCTCACCACTATCCATTCTCCAAATGGGATATCATATCTGGTTTGGAAACTGCAAGCTCTGTTCAAAACAAAAATAAATAAATAGGATTTGATGTTGTGAGAACTACTGCCAAATTCAGTCTCAGTTCTCAATTTTCTACGTAGAGTGGCTATTACAGGAAGATATAGAGCTGCACTATCCAATACAGTTGCTAATAGCAACACATGGCAGATTAAACCAGACTTAAAATTAAATTAAAAATCCAGTTATTTAGGTGGAACAAATTTGAACTGCTCAAAAGCCACAAGTGGCCAGCGCCGTGGCTCACTAGGCTAATCCTCTGCCTTGCGGCACCGGCACACCGGGTTCTAGTCCCAGTTGGGGCGCCGGATTCTGTCCCGGTTGCCCCTCTTCCAGGCCAGCTCTCTGCTGTGGCCAGGGAGTGCAGTGGAGGATGGCCCAAGTACTTGGGTCCTGCACCCCATGGGAGACCAGGATAAGTATCTGGCTCCTGCCATCGGATCAGCGCGGTGTGCCGGCCGCTGTGCGCCAGCCGCGGCGGCCATTGGAGGGTGAACCAACGGCAAAGGAAGACCTTTCTGTCTGTCTCTCTCTCTCACTGTCCACTCTGCCTGTCAAAAAAGAAAAAAAAAAGCAAGCCACAAGTGGCTTGAATGTGCGATACAGGCTAGCAGAGATACAGGTTTCTGTTTTTTTTTTTAAGATTTATTTATTTATTTGAAAGTCAGAGTTACACAGAGAGGGGAGAGACACAGAGAGAGAGAGAAAGGTCTTCCATCCGATGGTTCATTTTCCAATTGGCCTCAATAGCTGGAGTATGCTGAACCAAAGCCAGGAGCCAGGAGCTTCCTCCGGGTCTCCCATGTGGTTCAGGGGCCCAAGGACTTGGGCCATCCTCTACTGCATTCCCAGGTCATAGCAGAGAGCTGGATTGGAAGTAGAGCAGCCGGGTCTTGAACCAGCGCCCATATGGGATGCCAGCACTTCAGGCCAGGGCGTTAACCCACTGCACCACAGTGCCGGCCCCACAGATTTCTGTTTTGTAGATTTATTTTTATTTATTTGAGCGGTAGAGTTACAGAGAGAGAGGGAGAGACAGAGAGAGAGGTCTTCCATCCGATGGTTCACTGCCTAATTGCCTGCAATGGCCTGAGCTGAGCTGATCCAAAGCTAGGAGCTAGGAGCTTCTTCCAGGTCTCCCACACGGGTGCAGGGTCCAACGACTTGGGTCATCTTCCACTGCTTTCCCAGGCCATAGCAAAGAGCTGGATTGGAAGAGGAGCAGCCGGGACATGAACCGGCGTCCATATGGAATTCCAGTGCAATAGGCGGAGGCTTAGAGCCTACTATGCACAGCGTTGGTTCCCAGATTTCTATCATAGCAGAACATTCTATTGTACAGTAACAATCTAGAGAATTATAAAGGTATTTATCTCAAGAGAGCTTAATACTATGGTTTCATGTGATAATGAATCATGGGAAAAACTCAAAATGGGGGGGGCAGCACTGTGGCGTAGTGGGCAAAACTGCCACCCACACTGCCAGCATCCCATATGGGCACTGGTTCAGGTCCTGGCTATTCTACTTCAGATCCAGTCCTCTGCTGTGGCCTGGGAAAGCAGTGGAGGATGGCCCACGTCCTTGGGTCCCTGTACCCGCACGGGAGACCTGGAGGAAGCTCCTGGCTCCTGGCTTTGGGTTTGCGCAGCTCCACCTGTTGTGGTCATCTGGGGAGTGAGTCAGCAAAGGGAGGACCACCCCTCCCCTGCCTCTCTGGAATTCTTATTTTCAAATAAATAAATAAATAAATATTTTTTTTAAAAATGGGGGTAGGTGTTTGGCATAGTGGTCAAGATACTGCTTGTGACACCCACATCCCATCAGAGGCCGGGGTTTGAATTCTGTCTCCATTTCCAGTGTATACCCTGGGAGGTAACAGGTGATGGTTCAAGTAGTTGGGTTTCTGCCATCCATGTGGGAGACCTAGGCTGAATTCTGGACTCCTGTCTTCAGCTTGGTCCAGCTCTGGCTGTGAGACATCTGGAGAGTGACAAGTAGATGGAAGATTTCTCCCCCTCTCGCTCATTCTGTTTTTCAAATTAATTATTAATTAAAAAGAAAATCAACACATTTGTTTTCTTTCTTTTTAGAAGCACTGATAATTCCTTTATGGAATAGATGAGAATAACTTTGGAATTAGATTCCAACAAAACATATTAAAGGACTTCAAAAAGTTCATGATAAATGGAATTAAAAGACACAAAAAATAAAATGTTATTTTTCAACATGAGCTTACAAGTTGAAGATACTTGTAAACAATGATACCAGCCACTTGGTCCAACGTGAAAGAACTGAGGGCTCTGGGATTTTAACCACATCACTATAGCTCTTTAACTGAAGAAAAATGGGCATTCTTTAAAGATCTTTTAAGAATAGGAAACAAAAACAAGTCAGAAGGAGCTGTAAGGTGGAAGCCTGATCATTTCCCTACAAACACTCACAAAACCGCCCTTGTTCGACGAGCGGGATGAGGAGGAACAGTACCGTGGTGAAGGATACTCTGGGAAAGCTTTCCTGTGTGGTTTTTTGGCTGAGCTCTGACCAACTTTCTCAAAAACACTCTGTAAGCAGATGTTACTGTTCTTCAGCCTGTAAGAGAAAGTCAACAAGCAAAATGCCTTACGCATCCCCAAATCCGGCTGCCATGCCCTTTGCTCTGACGAGACCACTTCCACCTTCAGTAGTCATTGCTTTGTCTGTGCTCTGTCTTCTGGATCACACTGGTAAAGCCATGTTCATCTCCCTTGACAATTCTTGAAAGAAATGATCTTGATGCAGTTTTACAATTTTCTGTGGTAGCCTCTGCTCTTATCTGGGGCTGATCAGGGGATCGAGCAGAAAGTCTGCTCCACTTTGTTTTTCAGTCAGAGCTGGGCAGACTGAGGCAACTGGGATGTTTAGGGCTGGCTACTGTTTGTGCTACTGTCAGTCCTCTTTAATTCAAGCACAAGAAAGATTATTTTTTCCCTTGCCAACTGTCATGGATTGTCTGCTGCTAATATGTTCATCTTTAACCTCACCCTGCTGCTTCTTAAAATGAGTTTTCTATTTGTAAACTTTTTTTTATTTTTAAATTTTGTTTATTTATTTGAGAGGGAGAGTCACAGACAATGAGAGGAAGAGACAGAGAGAAAGGTCTTCCTTTTGTTGGTTCACTCCCCAAATGTCTGCAATGGCCGGAGCTGAGCCAATCTGAAGCCAGGAGCCAGGAGCTTCTTGAGGGTCTCTCACATGGGTGCAGGGGCTCAAGCACTTGGGCCATCTTCCACTGCTTTCCCAGGCCACAGCAGAGTGCTGGACTGGATGAGGAGCAGCAGGGTCGAGAAGTGGCATCCAAATGGGATGCCAGTGTCGCAGATGCAGGATTAACCTACTGTGCCATGGGGCCGGCACCCCTGAAAACTTTTCACAAGCATAAATGACTTCATCATTCTTCCACCCATGCTTCTCCATAAATATGATGTTTGTTTTGTTTCAATTTTAGCAGAATTTAGAATCCAGGGGCTCTGTTAGGGTCTCCTTTCAAACTGATGTCTTATCCTCAAACTAGAACCTATTCAGACATGTTACAGCAAGTCAGTATGAGCTTATTTTGGTGTAAAAATGTGAAATCCATGTAGTTTTTGGTCATAATACACCTTTCCATAAACTTTCTGAAGACCCCTTGCATTTGTTATTCTACAATAAGCAGATCATTTAGTTAAGAATGAAGAGCAGCACGATGACCAACAATGTCATCACAGAGTCTGACACCTAAACTCAAAACTAAAATCCAGTTAGGTACCTTAGAGGCTCTGTGTCCTCAGTAAACTGGGTCAAGGGGGCAAATGTATCAACACAGAAGAGGAAGTGACCTTACCCAGGGAGACAAGATTCCTGTCATTCTCCAGCATCACATCCTTGTGCAGGCTCCTCTGTGTAGGGTCCTTCAGTCTCCATTCCTCCAATGTGAAGTCTACAGCCACATCTTTAAAAGTCAGTGATTCCTAGAATAAATAAATTGTGATCACCCAGAGACTATACTATCAACCCTGTTAGGCAGAATAACACGTATAAAACTGGAGAAAAACTCCAGAAATTAGAATCACCAGATGATTATGTATGCCAACTCCTTAATCCTTATAGGACATAAAGATCTCTCCAGTGACAAGAACTTAAAACCGTAAGAGGAAGCCTATTCCATCTTTGGAGTTCCACCTGAAAGTAGTTTTACCAAACTAATTCAAATCTGGTTTTCTAGAAACTACATATTGCTCCTACTATACTTTCTGGAGGCAAACAGCATGGCTTCTTCCTTCTCTAGAAAGTCTTTAAAATATTTGTGTACAGCTAGTGGTTTCTACCCAAATAATCTGCTATCTCAGAAAACCCTGACTTGTGTAAAAGATCACCTTCTTTCAGTTCTAATCTGTAGAATATGGCTTAATAAAAGATACTGCATCAATCAAACCACAGATACAGAACGCTATAAGTTCTCTGAGACAGAAAAGAACACATGGGACTTTGGGGGCCAGTACTTTGGTTAGGATATGAAATGTGTACAAATGCTTGTATAAAGAATGGAAGAATGAGTCCAAAGTATTTTTAATGATGAACTACTGAGAGAAGGAGGAAACGGAGTGGAGAAGACTGAAATAGGACCTAGGCTCTTTTGAATATGTCTTGTTTTGTAGATTTGACTTTTGAATTGTGGAAATATTTTATATTGTTTTAAAACAAGGATTAAACTTCAAGAAAGCAATCTAGTAGAGAACAACCAGCTGGAATAGCATACCCATTTATTAGAGAGGAACTATTCTGAGTGATTTTAAAACACAGTAATTTTTCTATACCTCTAATAAGAACCCCGAAACAAAGACAGTAACAAAAACAAGACATTTTCTGTAAGCAATCTTATTGGTGGTAGAAGTAGAAATGATCTTCTGTAACTTTTGTGTGTGCAGTGCTGGATAAAGCAAATTAGCCTATCAGTGTTCCTAAAAACTAATCAATTTGGTATGGGAAAACAAAGATATAAAGAGGATACAAATGATGAGATTAGGTTAAAAACTCCACAGCTCTGAATTTGAAGTTATCAGTACAGACTCATGAAATATTTCATATTCAAGGGAAAGAACCAGCTTTAACAATATGAAGTAAGAATGTATTGGCCGGCGCCACGGCTCACTAGGCTAATCCTCTGCCTAGCGGCGCCGGCAAACCGGGTTCTAGTCCCGGTCGGGGAGCCGGATTCTGTCCCGGTTGGCCCTCTTCCAGGCCAGCTCTCTGCTGTGGCCAGGGAGTGCAGTGGAGGATGGCCCAGGTGCTTGGGCCCTGCACCCCATGGGAGACCAGGAAAAGCACCTGGCTCCTGGCTCCTGCCATTGGATCAGCGCGGTGCGCCGGCCGCAGCAGCCATTGGAGGGTGAACCAACGGCAAGGGAAGACCTTTCTCTCTGTCTCTCTCTCTCACTGTCCACTCTGCCTGTCAAAAAAAAAAGAATGTATTATGCTGGGGCTGGCATTGTAGAGTAGCAGGTAGAGTCACCGCCTGCAGTTCCGGCCTTCCATATAGGTGCTGGTTTTGAGTCCAGGCTGTATCACTTCCAATCCAGCTTTCTGCTATGGCCTGGGAAAGCAGTAGAAGATGTTTCAAGGCCTTGGGCCCCTGTACCTGCATGGGAGACGCAGAAGAAGCTCCTGGCTCCTGGCTTCAGAACAGCACAGCTCTGGCCATTGCAGCCAATTGGGAGTGAACCAGTGAATGGAAGACCTCTCTCCCTCTCTTCCTCTCCTCCTCTCTCTATGTAACTCTGAATTTCAAATAAATAAATAAATCTTAAAAAAATTAATGATATGAGCCTTAACCTCTGAAAATTAGGGATGCATGTGACCAGGCTATGATACATTACTAAACCAACATAGTTGGAACTACTGATCAAGTGTTTCTTACAAAACTTATACTTCAAAGTCACTGTTAAAACACTTTTCTTAAATCAGATTAATACCTATTCCAAACACATATACACTTAAATGTCTTTAGGTAAAATTAAAATATTCAGCATAACGGCCAGCGCCGCAGCTCACTAGGCTAATTCTCCGCCTAGTGGCGCTGGCACACCGGGTTCTAGTCCCGGTCAGGGTGCCGGATTCTGTCCTGGTTGCCCCTCTTCCAGGCCAGCTCTCTGCTGTGGCCAGGGAGTGCAGTGGAGGATGGTCCAGGTGCTTGGGCCCTG
The DNA here is from genome assembly GCF_051225735.1 of Oryctolagus cuniculus. Lineage (NCBI taxonomy): Eukaryota > Metazoa > Chordata > Mammalia > Lagomorpha > Leporidae > Oryctolagus > Oryctolagus cuniculus. The sequence continues at coordinate 63,907,119 of NC_142883.1, read as the reverse complement.
CACCCCATGGGAGACCAGGAAAAGCACCTGGCTCCTGGCTCCTGCCATTGGATCAGCGCGGTGCGCCGGCCGCGGCGGCCATTGGAGGGTGAACCAATGGCAAAGGAAGACCTTTCTCTCTGTCTCTCTCTCTCACTGTCCACTCTGCCTGTTAAAAAAAATATTCAGCATAACATCTAATTTTTAGTCTTGTCTTTTACAGCTTTCTAACTTGATTCAGTAGCTTAGTCACTGTTCACTACTTCAAAGCCTGCCTGTAAGCTCTCTTCTCACCAGGATACCCTCACAAATACTTTTTGACATGTTAAATCCCACCTGTATTTGGGTAACAGCTTAAATCTATTCTCATGAATTTTCTGTTGACCAACTTAGCTAACACTAATGTCCCAACTGAAAGATTCTTTAAGAAAAAGATCTATTTTTAATTTTTTTAAAAAAATACTGTTTATTTTATATTAGCAGGTATCTCCATCTGCTGGTTTACTGGCCAAGTGTCCCAACAACCAGGGCTCCACCAGGCTGGAGGCAGGAGCTGTGAATTTTTGGAAAGATATTTGGTTCAGTATCAACAGTGAATCTTCTAATAGATTGTATTCTACCATGATGAACCCAAATTTCCTGTGTCAAACTGTTAGGTTCAGTTTCCAGAGAGGGTTTGGTGAGGCAAAGTCCCAAACTTCAGGAGAAGTAGAACACGTGCAAATCAATACAGCAGGTTGGAAACAGAGGAAACCTTAACTCACCAGAGGTCCAATGAAAAAAAACACGGCAGCCATGATCTCTGCTTCTGTGTTTCACTCTCCAGAAAGAGTCGCGACCAGCAAAGACATATCTGCAGAAGACAGTAAGTCACACAGACCAATCTCACTTGGGAGTTTCAGATACAAGTGAGCATGATCTTCCTAAGGGAACACAAAAGTAATGTTCAAGACGAGAGAAGACCAAAGACTTTTGGTCCAAGAGATCTTGAAATCTGTTGTAATAATCATTTTCTGTAATTGTTTTAAAAATTTATTCTAAAGGGAGAGAGAGAAATAGAGAGAGAGAGAAATCTCAACCACTGGTTCACTCCCAAATGCCTGCAAAAGCCAGGACACTGGGCCAGGTCAAGGTTGGGTGCCAGGAAATCAATGTTGCCCATATGGGTGGCAGAGACCGAATTATTTGAGCCATCACCTACTGCCTCCCAGAGTTAGCATTAGCAGGAAGCTAGAACCTGGTACAGAGCCAGTACTTTATCCCAGGCACTACAATATGGGATGCAGGCATTCCAGGCATCTTAACTGCTACACCAAATGCCCATCTCAGATCTTGAGATTTTAATACTATTACAGGTAGTTACAGTTAGCAGGCCAGACATTGTACAAGGATTTTATTTTTAAAGATTTATCTATTAACTAGAAAGGCAGAGCTACAGAGAGGCAGAAAAAGACAGAGAGGGGTCTTTCATCTTCTCCAAATGGTCACAATGGCTGCAGCTGAGCCAACCTGAAGCCAGGAGCCAGGAGCTTCTTCCAGGTCTCTCATGTGGGTGCAGGGGCCCAAGGACTCAGGCCATCTTTCTACTGCTTTCCCAGGCCACAGCAGAGAGCTGGAATGGAAGTGGAGCAGCCGGGACTCAAACTGGCACCCAAATGGGATGCCAGCACTGCAGGCGGCAGCTTTACCTACTAAGCCACAGCACTGGCCCCAGAGTTTAAAAAGTACTCTTGGGGCTGGCAATGTTTTATAGTGGGCAAAGCCACCACTTGTGACACCAGCATCCCACATCAGCATTTCTTCAAGTACCAGCTTCTCCATGTTTGCACCCGGGAAAGCAGTGCAAAGTGGCCCAAGTACTTGGGCCCCTGCCACCCATGTGGGAGATCCCGCTTCAGCCTGGCTCAGCCCAGCCACTGTGGCCATTTGGAGGAGTGAACCAGTATATAAAATATGTCTTTCTGGCTGGTGCCATGGCTAACTAGGCTAATCCTCTACTTGCAGTGCCGGAACCCCGGGTTCTAGTCTCGGTTGGGGCACCGGATTCTGTCCCGGTTGCTCCTCTTCCAGTCCAGCTCTCTGCTGTGGCCCAGGAAGGAAGTGGAGCATGGCCCAAGTGCTTGGGCCCTGCACCCGCATGGGAGACCAGGAGGAAGCACCTGGCTCCTGGCATCGGATCGGCACAGCGCGCCGGCCATAGTGGCCATTTGGGAGGTGAACCAATGGAAGGAAGACCTTTCTGTCTCTCTCTTTCACTAACTATGCCTGTCCAAGAAAAAAAAAAAAAGAAAAGATGCCTTTCTCTCTCTTTTAAATAAATCTTAAGAAAAAAAAAAAACTCTATCATTTGATGTTCACATCAAGTCAATGGAGATTATATTTCTATTCCATATATAAGACAAGAGAGGTTTACAATAAGGAAACTACTTATTTAAGGTCATGCAGACATATGACTTCTAATCGACGTAATTTCTTTTTTTTCCTTAAAAGGTTTATTTATTTTATTTGAAAGGCAGAGTTACAGAGAGAGAGAGAGAGAGAGAAACAGACTGAGAGATCTTTCATCCTCTGGTTCACTCCCCAAATGACTGCAATGGCTGCAACTGGCAGATTAAGCCAGGAGCCAGGAGCTTCTTCCAGGTGTACCACGTGGATGCAGGGGACCAAGCACTTGAGTCATCCTTCGCTGCTTTCCAGGCCATTAGCAGGGAGCTGGGTCAAAAGTGGACCAGAGGCAGAGGGTTAACTCAATACGCCACAGCACCAGCCCCTAATCAATGTAATTTCAAAGCTCACACCTTTCCCACTAAATCAACTTTCTGTATAAAGTGGAAGAAAATTCAATCTCTTTGGCACAGTCACCCTCTCATCAAACAAAGAAATATTCCAAGAATATCTTTTTCCTTCCTTTTGTGTGAACAGTCAATGTTTAATAAATATTTCTGTTTTTATTTGGAAGAATTAGAGAGAGAGAGAGAGAGAGAGACAGACAGACAGACAGACACCTTCCATCTGCTGGTTCACTCCCTAAGTGGCTGCAATAGCCAGAGCTGGGCCAGGCTGAAGCCAGGAGCTTCATCTGGATCTCCCATGTGGGTGCAGGAGCCCAAGGACTGGGGTCATCTTCCACTGCTTTCCCAGGCCATTAGCAGGAACCTGAGCTGGAAGTGGAGCAGCCAGGAATCGAATCAGTGCCCATATGGGATGCCTGCATTTGCATTACAGGCAGCAGCTTTACAGATTACACCACAACGCTGGCCTTGAGTCAATTTCTTAAAATTTCCAGAGACTGCAGTTTCACTAAAGTGAACACCACAACTTCAAAATTTAAATACTGGATACCTTGACATGCCCCTTCTAATCTCATATTCAAATAATTTTTAATCTATCTTTCTATATAAGGCAAATCCAAATAAGACACAGGGATAACAAGAATAATAGAAAATAAAGTGGAATTCAATGCACAAAGCATTGAGCAGTAGTCTTTTTATATTGAAAACACATGACCATTCAAGGTTTTATACTATGGAGGAGTAGGGTGGCAGAGATCTTGTTCAGACGTGCCTGGCACTGATTCTACTTTTCTACCTGTATAAAGGAGGTAACTTGCTACTGCTGAGTCCGGTTCAAGAACCAGAAGCACCCGATGTATAACATTTCCTTATACCCCCTGGTAGAGACTGCTAACACAAATTCTTCCAGGATGGGAGCGTAAGACTCAGGAACAAAAGGGCAAGGACAGAAAAATATTTTTCAAAAAGATTTATTTATCTTATTGAAAGGCAGAGAGAGAGAGAGAGAGAGAGATCCTCCATTCACTAGTTCACTCCTCAAATGGGTGCAATGACAGGAGCTGGGCCAGTCTGAAGCCAGGAGCCAGGAGCTTTATCCAGGGCACTCATATCCGAGCAAAGACTCAAGTACCTGGGCCATGTTCCACTGCTTTCTCAGGTGCGTTGCAGGGAGCTGGATTGGAAGTGGAGCAGCCGGGACTCAAACCAGTGTCCACGTGGGATGCTGGTGCTGCACGTGGTAGCTTTACCAGCTATACCACGTCAGCCCTGAAAGAACAAGTATTGAGTTTTGGAAAACTCTAACTTGTGTAATTAAATGTTCCCTCATTTAGGGACTCTGTTATGCTTAAACATACTGAATCTGCACCTGCCATGAATGGGCACCTTACTCCCCATAAGGTTTAATAGCTTGCCCTATAAATAGAGCAGAACTAAATCTAACTGTAATATAGTCTATGTCAATCAGAACATCATCTGAATGATATTGCAACAGTTAACCAGTACTTTGCTGAAAAGCAAGAATTAAAATACATAAAGCAAGACTGCCATCAATGCAAAGAACATTAGAGATACAGAAGTTAAGCACATGTGAGTATAATAAAACTAACATCTAAAAGTTATTTTCAGGCACTCAGGGAGCATTTGCTAAGATCTGCCACAGACCACAGAGAAAAAGTTACAATCAAAAAGAAGGAACTAGGGCTGGTGCTGAGGCGTAGTGGGTAAAGCCGCTGCCTGCAGTGCCAGCATCCCATATGGGCTCCGGTTTGTCCCTGCTCCACTTCTGATCCAGCTCTCTGCTATGGCCTGGGAAAGCAGTGGAGGATGGCCCAAGTCCTTGGGCCCCTGCACCCACATGGGAGACCTGGAAGAAGCTCCTGGTTCCCGGCTCAGATCAGTGCAGCTCTGGCCGTTGGGCCCGATTGTGGAATGAACCAACGGATGGAAGACACCTCTCTCTCTCTCTCTCTCTCTCTCTCTCTCTCTCTGCCTCTCCTACTGTCTCTGTGTAACTCTTTCAAATAAATAAATAAACCTTAAAAAAAAGAAATTGAATAGAGTGCATTCTCTAAACATGATGCAATAGAATACAAATGTAAATGGAACTCTGGGACAGGGGAATTTTTTTTTTTGGCCTTGAACTTAAAATAGGTACTCTTTAGTAGCTACTAAGTAAAATTTAATTGGCAGTGAGTTAGGAAATGAAAGTATTGTACATTAGACATACATACATGATTGCTGCCAAAGTTTTCAGGAGATTGAATTTATATTCCTAAATACTTTCAAGTAGGATTTTGGGAAAGAGCAAAAACATTACGTGTTCAAAATAAAGAAGAAAAACACTTAGCAAGGTAGCCAATAAGAAAACTAAGAGGTAAAAATGATAAAGGAAGAAACTAATGCATTAAAAAAACGCAAATAAAAAACAAGTGACAAAGCCAAGATCTGATTCTCTAAATAATGAAATCTACAAGCCACTGGCTAAAGCAGGAAAAACAAAACAAAACAAAAAAACAGAAAAAAGAGGTTATAATAAACATTTTAAAACTGCGTGCCAATAAAAATAAACTTCCCAAAGGATAATTTGTTTAAAATGTTCTGTGACTGGAGGCAGGTGCTTGGTGCTGCTTGGGAGGCCAGGGGCCCATATTTGAGAGCCTGGGTTTGCGTCTCAGGTCATGATTCCAGCTTCCTGCTGACGTGCAGCCTAGCAGACAGCAGGTGGAAGACCTGGCCTGAGTTCTGAGCTGCAGGCTTTGGCCTGGCCCAGCCGCAGGGCTAGCAGGCACCGGGGAAGTGTCTGTCTTCCCCGCCTTTCCAATTAAATAGTTAGATCTGTAAAGATGACTAAAGTCTCACTTGGCAGCACACTCTGTAGATTATGCTTGTAAAATATGTTTCACTACCAGGCTGTGCAATTAGCACATTTAAAATTGTATACGCATTAGACGTCATGCTGGTTAAAATTCAGTATTATTCGGCTTTCCATCAGCCGTATCAACACACCCACAGGAAGAAAAGGCCGCAGGTGACCCAGCCAAAACTCTCCCGAGACCTGCGCTCCATGGGGCTGTTTCCCACTCCTCCTGTTCTCTACGGTCCAGGTGGACAGTGAGAAGTGGCCACACAGTGCGGAACGAGCCTAAAGGAGGAGAAACTTCCTCGCTTGTCCAGACCCCAAGTCGGTGCGGCCGTCTAAGAGCGACGAAGGGCCCCGCGTTCCCGAAGCAGCAGGCCGCCGTCAGCTCAGGGGGGCGACAGGTGATGTCCACGTGATTCTCCGAGACGCCCCCAACACGGGCCGCGAGGAAGAGCGGCGCAGGCTGCCCGACGGGAAGCAGGTCCACCCGCCGGCCTCGCCCTCTCTCCCTAACCCGCTCCGGGTTCCGCTCCGGGTTCCCCTCGGGGAAGGGCCAGCCCCAGCCCAGGCCCCGCGTCTGGAGCCCGGCAGGACCCCGACCCGGAGAGGGGGCTCGGACCCGGGCGAGCGGGGCGAGCGGGGCGAGGGGTGCCTGGGCGGAGCCGGAGCCGGCGCCCGGGGAGCGGCCCAGCCCCATCATCTCCCTCACAGGTGGGCGGGCCCGGGTCCGCCCTGGGACAGGGGCGCCGGAGCCAACGGCCACAGCCTGGAGGGAGGCACCGAGGGAGGCGCGGAGGACGACCGAGGCCTGGCGCCCGAGGCAGCGACTACCTGCCGGCCGCACTGAGATCGACCTAGGAAGCTCGCACAGCAGGGTGGGAACGCTTTCACCAATGGCGCTGACTCGGCGGGCGAAATGCCAAGCAAGCCAGTGCGCCTGCGCCAACGCGGCGCCGGAACTACAATGCCCAGAATGCTCCGCACGTGTAGCTCCGCCCCCTAACGTCGGCCTTTGCGAGGGAGTTGACTGTGTTTAACCCTGCTCATTGGAGGGACCTCTGTAATTCAGCCGAACACCCTGTTCTCTGATCGTCAGAGGCTGAGTGGGCAACCCAGACTTCCACCCTCGTCAGAGGCTGAGTGGGCAACCTAGACTTCCACCCTCACCTGACTGTGGAACAGATCAGTTGCTACAGGGGTGATGTCAGCCTGTGCAAACCTAGACACCTGCTGGTACCATACCTCCCCTCAGTCTCAACTGGAGCCCTGTGGGAAGCAGGAATAATGAGCTTCCTCCACTGACAGCCAAGGTGTTATCAGCGGACCGGGGCGCATGGAATATTCTCTCTGCTCAACACTAACCAGGGACTCCCCCTCCCCAAAGCTGCCAAGGGAGGCTGGGTCCAGAGTTTAGAATTCCACTCTCAGCTACAACCAGGTAAGTGACTTTCTTACCCACCAGGCTGGTGCCAGGTGAGGCTGGCTTGCTGTAAACCCAAGGTTTAAGTAACATCCGGGTTACCATAATACTCAAAGTGTACCAAATTTGGCAAAAGACATGAATCCACAAATTCAAGAAGGTAAGAAAATGCCCATCAAGATAACACACAAAGAAATCCACGCTGAAGGATAATAACCCCCAGGGAACGCAAGACAAACCCTGAAAACAGCAAGAGAGGAGACAAAGCCATGCAAGTAGCAGCAACAACACGTTCAAATACCGGTGGATTTCTCATGAGGAAGCTGGGAGGCCAAAAGGAAGTGGAACATTTTTCAAGCACTGAAGAAAACAACTGTCAACTCAGAATTTTCTATTAAAATACACATAGGATTTTTCTATGAAAATATACATAGGAATCAAAGCATTCTCAGATAATGGAAAACGAAGATAATTTATCATGGGCAGATCTACTCTAAAAAGAATGGCCAAAAAATTGGGGGTACAAGTAAAAAATTTCAGTCATAGGAATCAGAAAATTCATTACCAGCTGTGGACAGGCAAAATAATATCCTCCCAAAGATGTTCACATTCTAATCCATGGAATTCAGAAAAGGAGCTTGGCAGATGTAATTCAATTAAGATTCGATTAAGAAGGGGAGAGTGCACCAGCTTATCCAGGTGCACCACAATACAGCTATCGTATGGCCCTTTAAGGTGGAGAACCTCCCTTCCCTGTGGTCAGAGGGGGATGCAACTATGGGAGAATGGCACAGGGGCTGGTGTTGTGGCCAAGCAAGTCAAGTTGATGCTTGTGATGTTGACATCCCAGGCTGGAGTGCTGGTTCCATTCCATTCCTGTTTTCCACCCAGCTTCCCATGAATGAGACTGAAAGGGCAGCAGATGATGGCCCAAGTACCCTGCCACCAATATGAGGGATCAGGATGGAGTTCTAGGCTTGGCCTGGCCTCGACGTGGCTGTCTTTTGGGGAGTGAACCAATGGATGGAAGATCTCTTTCTTTCTCTATCACTTTGCCTTTCAAATAGATATATCTTTTAAAAAGAGGAAAGCACAGAGTACACTGATTTTTGAAAATTTGAGAGGCAGAGAGAGACATAGAGAGGGGTCCCATCCACTGGCTCATTCCACAAATACAATCACTTCTGCTTCCCAGGGTCTGCTTTAGCAGGACACTGGAATCAGGAGCCATAGCTGAGAACTGAACTTGGCACTTTGAAATGAGGCATAGACAGCCTAACCAGAATCTTTTTTTTAAGGATTCATTTATTATTTTTTTTGAAAGGCAGAGTTCACAGAGAGGGAAGGAGGGAGGGAGGGAGGGAGAGAGAAAGAAAATCTTCTATCCACTGGTTCACTCACCAAATGGCTGCAATGCTTGAGTTTGGGCTGGTTCAAAGCCAGCAGCCAGGTGCTTCTTCTGGGTCTTCCCTTGTGGGTGGCAGGGGCCTGAGGATTTGGGCCATCTTCTGCTGCTTTCCCAGGCACATTAGCAGAGAGCTGGATCCAAAGTGGAGCAGCCGGAACATGAACTGGTGCCTGTATGGGAGCCAGCATTGCAGGTTGCAGCATTACCCACTATGCCACAACGCCGGCCCCCTTAACCAGAATCTTAACTGCTAGGCTGAATACCTTCCCCAAGAATGGTGGTTTGCTCCCCAAATAGCGATGATGGTTGGGGCTGGGCCATGCCAAAGCCAGGAGCCTGAAACTCCATCTGTGTCTCCCATGTGGCTGGTAGGCCCAAATACTTGGGGCATCTTCTGTTGCTTTCCCAGCTCATTAGCAGGGAGCTGGGTGGGAAGCAGAGCAGCTGGGACTCAAACCAGCCCTTTGATGTGGGATACTGGTGTTACAGGTGTCCGCTTAACCCACTGTGCCACAATACCAAGCCCAATGAAGATTATTTTAAATGAGTTTTGTTCCTTTTTGGAACAGCACACATATTATAAGAACTTAATCTACAGTATCTGAGTTTTCATAGATCTTCAACTGCAGCTCTGTATTTTGCAAACTTTCTGGCAGGTTCTGAGTTTTTGTTTTAGATGGAATAGCACAGGAAAATCTGTCAACTTAGTGCTTTGGCTACTCATTTTCCTCAGAATGGTCATTGCTTTGACTTATTTATCCTTCCCAAAAGCTGTCTGATGTGTGTGCTGCTGTTCTGAACAAGTGATTCTTGTTTCTTTTGTTTCTGGTGTAAGATTATATAATTTAATATATCAATGCATTAATGATCAAATGTGACTTCTTTAGGTGTTTTTCAATGGCACCCTCTGGTATCGATTAACATGTTGGGAAAACCAGACATAGCTCCTGGTGCAGCCATAGTGCCTGCTGCCAATTGGTTTCACTCAAGTCCATTGACAATGTGTATTTCCTTGTGCTTTACAGGAAATTATTTTGGGGGATGGAGTTTATTGAGTGAGAGAGAAAGAGCAAGTACTAAGTCAGAAGATGACCCCAGCTTCAGGTGGAAAGCTCCCTTTGTGGGAGGAAATGCTTTCTGAGAAATTGACAAGTACCTGTGCATGTTGTCATTATGAAATCTGTACTCTTATGCAGATGGAAGATCTCTTTCTCTCTGCTTTTCAAATAAAATGAGAACAAAAATGAAGTTTAAAAAAGTTTAGAGGTCTTCCCCTTTCGAAGGAGAATTGCTTTTTATTATATCAAGTAGTAGTTATGTGTTTTGATATGCCATTGTTTTAACCTCCTTCTTGAAAGTCTCAAATATGCTGATATTAGATGTTCAGTATGTTTGAGACAAAGCAATCTGGAAAGAATATAATTTTTTTCCTGAGGCAAGATCAAAATGCTAATTTTTGGTTTATTGTGTAAGGCTATGAATATTTTCGTCTGAGTTTTGTTTCTGTTCTTTACTGAAAACAAATATTCATTTGCCCAAGAAAAGGGGTAAAATGTGTGAACTCTACTTGATAAGTATATTACTTCACACTGTGGCCTTTTAAGAGTTCTGAGAGGGGCTGGTGCTGTGGGGTAGCGGGTTAAGCCACCGCCTGCAATGCTGGCATCCCATATAGGCTCCAGGTTGAGTCTCAGAGCTTCACTTCTAATCCAGCTTCTTACTAATGTGCCTGGGAAAGAAGTGGAAGATGGCCCAAGAGCTTGGATCCCTGCACTCATGTGGGAGACCTGGATGAAGCTCTTGGCTCCTGGCTTTGGCGGGCCAGCCCTAGCTGTTGTGGCCATCTAGGGAATGAATGGAAGATCTCTCTTTCTGTCTCTCCCTCTGTCTCTCTGTAACGCTGCCTTTCAAATAATTAAAATCTTAAAAAAAAGACCAGCGCTGTGGTGTAGTGGGTAAAGCCACCGCCTGCAGTGCCAGCATCCCATATGGGCTCCGATTCAAATCCTGGCTAGCCGCTCCTCTTTTGATCCAGCTCTCTGCTATGGCCTGGGAAAGCGTAGAAGATAGCTCAAGTCCTTGGGCCCCTGCACCTGTGTGGGAGACATGGAAGAAGCTCCTGACTTCTTGCTTCAGATCAGCGCAGCTCTGGCCATTGTGGCCATCTGAGCAGTAAACCAGCAGATGGAAGATTACTTCTGAAAGCTCTCCCACATACATTGCATTTGTATGGCTGTCCTCCAGAATGGGTCCTCAGGTGCCCAGTGAGATGTGGATCACTGCTAAATGCTTTCTCACAATTGATGTATTTAGTGGGCTTCACTCCAGTGTGACCTCATTCATATCTGGCAAATTTGATGTCTACTCAGATGCTTTTCCACATTCATGACATATGTAAGGTTTCTCTTCAGTATCAATTCCCAGATGCTGGGTAAGATTGCGTATTTATGGAAGGCTTTTCCACAGACAGTGCACTCATAGGGTTTCTTCCATATGAATCCTCAGATGGATTGAGTTGGGGGAACAACGGAGGGCTTTCCCACATTCATTACATTTTTTTCTTTCTTCTTCTTCTTTTTTTAAAGATTTATTTATTTATTTGAAAGTCAGAGTTACACTGAAAAAGAAGGAGAGGCAGAGACAGAGGTCTTCCATCTGCTGATTCACTCCCCAAATGATGGCAATGACTGGAGCTCTGCCAATCCAAAGCCAGGAGCCAGGAGCTTCTTCCAGGTCTCCCACGCAAGTGCAGGGGCCCAAGGACTTGGGCCATCCTCTACTGCTTTCCCAGGCCATAGCACAAAGCTGCATCAGACATGGAGCAGCCAGGACTTGAACCGGTGCCCATATGGGATGCCGGTGCCATAGGCAGAGGCTTAGCTTTCTATGTCACAGTGCCAGCCCCTACTATTAACTCTTGATTCATACAGGGCCTATGTATAGTCACCAAAGACTTATAAAAAAGATAAAGCTGTACCAACCAGTATGTTGTAAATGATTTTTGTTTGGTAGACAAGATGGTTCCAAAGGTTATGGCAGTAGTCCTGCAGGACCAATTTTCTAATTAGCAATCTTATTTGTGCTTTTATTACTTCACTACACACACACAAATACCCCATCTCTGGTGTTTTCTTTCAAGCTGGCCTACTAGTTTGATAATTCTTTCATCAAGACCAAATCTTTATCAACTTAAAAAAATTATACTTTGACATCTTGTCTCCCAAGAAAACAGCAACATTTATTGCCTCGTTTTCTGTTTTCGATAATGGAAACTGCTTGTAAGAAAGAGGCTTATACAAACCAAAAGTAATGTCTACCCAGTATATGTGTGTATAACTGTGTGCTTAAGAGACCTTAGTTACAGCTGTGAACCAAGATGAGCAATGGGAGAAGACACAGAGCCCTTTACAGAGGATGAGAGGAGCAAGCTTTATCTCAGATGCCACCGTCCCTTCCCTACTTGTTGATGGACAACCTCCATACTTACTCCCAGCCATCAGCTTTTCTCTTCTTCCTTCTGTTGTCCACACTGCAAAAATTAAACTTGGTCTATGTCAGCTCACTTGCTAAAAATGACAATTGAAATCCTCTAGTTCCTTGCTTCCATATCTGAAGCACCAGCATCCCATATGGGCGCCGGTTTGAATCCCAGCTGCTCCACTTTCAATCCAGCTCTCTGTTATGGCCTGGGAAAGCAGTAGAGGATGGCCCAGGTCTTTGGGCCCCTGCACCCATGTGGGAGACCCAGAAGAAGCTCCTGGCTCCTGGCTTTGGATCACTGCAGCTCCGGCCTGTTGCAGCCAAATATGGAGTGAACCAGCAGATAGAAGACCTTTCTCCCTGCTACTCTGGTTTTCCATGCTCTACACAAATATAACCACATAATATGTAGTTCCTGAAAATCACAATCCTTCAGCTCACACCTTCTCCCTCTAGAACATCATGGCAAAGCTATACAAGTTGAGTATCCCTTAGCTGATGTCCTTGGGACCAGGAATGTTTTTGATTTTGAATTCCTTGGGATTTTGGTATATTTACAAATATATAATCAGATATCTCAGGGTTAGGACCCAAGTATAAAAAATTCATTTGTATTTCATCTACACCTTATACACATGACTAAAAGGTAATTTTGTACAATGCTTTTAGTGTGTCTGTGTTAGGACAAGTCACATGAGTTCAGATATGGAGTTTTCCTGTTGGTGCTTAACATTGTTTTGATTTCCAGATTAGAGAGTTCCAATCTGTATCTGAGACAGTGGCTATTTCAATAGAGTGTTGTGGGGCAGTAGGTTAAGCTGCGGCCTGCAATGTTGGCATCCAATATGAGCGCCAGTTCAGTATCCGGCTACTCCACTTGCCATCAGTTCTCTGCTAACATGCCTGGGAAAGCAGTACAGGGTGACCCAAGTCTCTGGAACCCTGAGCACATGTGGGAGACCTTGAAGAAACTGCTATCTCCATTCTATGGCCTGGCTCCACCATTGCGGTCGTTTGGGAAGTGAAACAGCAGATGGAAGACCCCTCTCTCTGCAACTTTGCCCTTCAAATAAATAAATATGTATAAAAAGAATAGGCTTGATCTACCAATGCCTCGGATTCCCATGATGTGAACTTTAAAAAGTTAAAAGGTTAAAAAAACAAGAGGTGGTCGGTGCCGTGGCTCAATAGGCTAATCCTCCGCCTTGCAGCGCCGGCACACCGGGTTCTAGTCCCGGTCGGGGCGCCGGATTCTGTCCCGATTGCCCCTCTTCCAGGCCAGCTCTCTGCTGTGGCCCGGGAGTGCAGTGGAGGATGGCCCAAGTACTTGGGCCCTGCACCCCATGGGAGACCAGGAGAAGCACCTGGCTCCTGCCTTCGGATCAGCATGGTGTACCAGTCGTAGCGCACCGGCTGTGGCAGCCATTGGAGGGTGAACCAATGGCAAAAGGAAGACCTTTCTCTCTGTCTCTCTCTCTCCTCTCACTGTCCACTCTGCCTGTCAAAAACAAACAAACAAAAAAACCAAGAGGTTATATAGTGAAAAATGTAAATGATTCAGTGAAAACATCCAATTATTTTAGGGCATTAACTGGAACAATACAGTAACCCATAGATGCCACATTGCATGTATTAAGTACAGGGGAATACTCTTCCCACTGACCAGTAAAACTTATGGTGAGGGAGAGCTCAAGTGGCTCTGGGCCCCCATATTGCCCATTTTAGGCCAAGAATAAGTATAAGAAGGGAAGAGAGAACATGGGAACATATAGCTTCTAACTTGAATCCTGTTCTAGTATTTTATTTTTTAAAGATTTATTTATTTATTTGCAATCAGAGTTACACAGAGAGAGGAGAGGCAGAGGGAGACAGAGAGAGGGAGGGGAGAGGGGGAAAAGGGGAGAGGGAGAGAGAGAGATCTTCCATCCGATTCACTCCCCAATTGGCTGCAATGGCTAGAGCTATGCCGATCTGAAGCCAGGAGCCAGGAGCCTCCTCCGGGTCTCCCATGCGGGTGCAGGGCCCCAAGGACTTGGGCAATCTTCTACAGCTTTCCCAGGCCACAGCAGAGAGCTGGATCAGAAGTGGAGCAGCCAGGTTTGGAACTGGCGCCCATATGGGATGTCACTGCACCACAGTGCCAGCCCCTTGTTTTAGAATTCCAAAAAGTGAGGATTTATCTAAGAAATAAAAACTATGAGTATCTTTTAAAAGATGATTGAACACTTACCAACAGATTTGAATGTTTGATTATTCTTAATTATTTTATACCTGTGTGCTGTTAAATTGCTTTCCCCCAAATCATATATATTTCAAACTTCAGTGTTTTAAAACCTATTTTGCCTGGTTTTACTGCCTTACTTTTACTGTTGCCCATTGCCCCTGCAAAGGGAATAGTGGCTGTGCTTGGCCTGAGATTCAGTACTACATGATAGAAACCACCCTCCTCTCCTCCTCAACTTATATATATGTAGGCTCCCAAGGGCATCTCCATCCCATCTTCCAGATGAACAATTAGGAATGTGATTGGCTTCCTGGATACGGAGATAATTTATGTTGGTCCTTCTTTACATCATGAAAGATTCTATATTAGGTGAACTTAAAAGCAATTTACACAAGTTCCTGATAATATATGTATGTATACAGACAACATCTTTATTGACAATGGGACAGTAAGAACAAATTGTTTATAGGTAACCAAAAACATTTGAAACGCACAACATTAAAGCTTTCAACATTTACGCTGGAGTACAAACATGCAGTCAAGTTGAACATCAGGCATAACGAGGACAAATACTGAAACACAAAGAGCCGTATTTCCCAGTGGAGTTTTACCAGTGGAGTTGAGTCCCTTCACGTTATATTGCAAACTTGTTTCTGGAGTCAGCAAATAGCTCCTGTTTAAGTCAGACCCACAAGGAAAAAAGCATGCTCCAGGAGATCTCAAGGAGGCTGTGCAGGGAACAGCAACAGAAAAGAAGCAAGAGCAGGAAGAAGTAAAGCTTCAACTCTGTGACAGGCCAGGGAGCAGGACGGTCATGGTCCTCAACAGGTAAAAAAAAAGGTGTGGAGAATACAATGATTCTCAACTTCCACAGGCTGATTCTTAGCCACATCATTTGACACACACACACACACACACACACACACACACACACACAGGTTTCAAAAAGCTTTTGGGAAATCTGAATTATGAAAATTATTATGCATGGGTTTTGAAAAAACTTTTGCACCAAAATACATGTGCTTTTAATTCCACTGACTTTCTGAGACACTCTTTTATACAATTGTAGACATATGTACACACACACACACACACACACTCTGATGCTTAACTGCTTCATTCAGGAATAAATGTAGACAATGAAGGGGGAATTGGGAGCACTGCTCACATAAGTGGAAGGGGGGCTCCTCATGCTACTGTGCCAGATCCTTTAGATGCACCGTCCTATTTAATCTCATGACAACCTTATGAGAAAGGGATGATTTATTTCCATTTTACGAATAAAGAAACTGAGACTCAGGATAAGTTGCCTCCTAAGGTCACACAATTGCTAACTGGGGTTGGTAGATTTTAAGCTCAACTTTCAAACACCCATGTTGGGCGTGCATATTTTTGTTAGTTTAAATGTGGCCCCCAAATGAATTTCTTTTCACTGAACCATATGGTATATTTAAAACATTTTCACAGCTTCAATTCTCTCCACAACACATGGTAACATCCTAAGTTAGGAACATTTTGATGCATTTCCCATCTCTTTTATTTTCCTTTCACACAAACTCACACGGTTGTGTAATCTTAACAATAAACTAGAGGGACAGGGCTACTGTTATGGAGTAGTAACAACTCAGTGTTCATCTGCATTGCTCTGCTTACCAGTCTGGTACATGGAGATAACTTCAATGGCTTTCGTCCCTAGTGAAGGATTACTTCACCGTCACTACAACTTCTCCAATTTCTCTATTTTATCTGTCTCTACCTCACTTCTTGACAGATGCTCTAGCATAGGAGCAGCATTTTCTGTAGAGCCAGATAGTAAATATTTTAGGGACATACAATCGGCTGTTGACTGAATGTCCAAAATCCATACCCTGAAACCCAGTCAATACCTATGTGATGGTCTTTGTAGGTGGGGCCCTTGTGAATGAGATTAGTGTCCTTATAAGATGGGCCCCATTCTACCTAGTGAGGACACAGTGCAAGGGTGCCTCCCTACCAGGAAGTAGGCCTTCATCAGACCCCAAATCTGCGAATGCCTTGATCTTGGGACCTCTTAACTTCCAGAACTATGAGAACTATATCTCGGCTGCTTATAAGCTACCCAGTTTTATTTTGTTAAAGTAGTCAGAAGATACAATTTCTGTTGCAGCTACTCGATTTTGCCACTGCAAGGAAAGGCAACCAAAGACAACATGTAAAGGAATGTGTGGCTGAGTTTCAATAAAATTTTATTTAGAGAAATTGACTGTAGGCCCAGGTTGATCTATGGGTCTGGGCTACAGCTATCTGCTCAAAACTATTAATATTGAATATTAAGGAGGTGAAAGAATTCCTTTTCCTATATTGTGATGAGTCAGCCATTATCCTACCCAAACCCTTCAGACCCAAGTCTTCCCTCCCAACTCAATCTCCTTCAATGTTTTTTGTTCATTCTACAATCTCTTTGTCAAGAGCCCTTTTGTTCTCATTGCCATCATTGCTAGATTTATATTCCATGCATCCCTAATGATAGTGCTCTTCACTATCCCTACTTCTTTAAACTATCTCCCTACTTTTCTTCCATCATAAAATTAAGTTCCACTGAGAGGGAACTAGGTAACTGGGATAATGTGGAAGGGACAAGCGTACAGGCTGATTGATAATTGATCATGAAGGATAGGAGTTAGGAGAGAAGAAAGTAGAAATCTGTATTTTTCTATCATTTTACATAATTTTCTTTATACAGAACATATATATAATAAAAATGGCATTTACATAGTGTTTTACTAGTTATTTGACCTTTTGCTTTTGTGTTTCCAATCCCACCACTGGTCTTGGTCACCCTTGTAACTTATGCTAACATATCACTGTGATTTCATGCCTTGTCCATCTTTAGAACTCTGAGATAAAGACCAACCAACACATGGAGAACAACAATAACAACAACAGGGTAAAAATTAAGGACAGAAAAACTGCTTTTCAGCTGCTTATCTCAGTGAGTTGCTCAGGACTGTCCTGTGACTATTTTCCATACCTGACAGGAATGCAGGAGCTGCTGTCTCACAGTTGCTTCAGTTCTTCTTGACTGGAACCTTAAGTATAATAACACATTGATCCAATCCACCAGCTTTCCAAACCCTCAATAGCCATGGGGTCTTTTCTCAAAGTGACACAGCACAATGTACACAATGCTAAATAACGTGGAGAAACAATGTTTCCTGGATATTTGTGGACATTAGAAAACCAAGGATTATTCAATGCCAAGGATAAACAAAGAGGGGCTTGATCAACACTTAAGATTCTGACCAACTCTGTCTTTCAGGCTAACTCCAGGAAAAAGTAGAAAATGAAGGTACATTTCTATAGACAGGGATAACAGTGCCTCAATCTATAATCAATATAACTCATATGACCATAGCTCAGAACCTGCTGTAAATACTTTGTTTATATTCATAAAAGTAGATAGCAACTTTTGGGAGATAGGAAGGAAATCCAAAAAACTTTCAACTCTTAGCTTATTTAGCTTTTTTGGATAATAGAAATTACATTTTCTGGAGAAATGATACCACCTGCATATCTGGATCTCTATTTTGGATTCAAAGAATAATAACTTGGTGAACTCTTCATGATAAGGATCTACTATAAGCTATCAACCTAACCTATCAAGTAAGAATTTCCTTTCCAAAGTGAGAAACTACAATAGGGCTCCAATATGACCAGGAGAAGGGAAAACAATTTCATAATTTATAATGCTACCTTCTCTGGGATTGCATGAATTTCCTTGGATGGGTATTTGAGAGGTTGAAGATTAAAATTTTGAGATTTCTGGTCAGAAGTTTTAATAAGCAAATCAATGGACATAAGGACCATCCTGTCTGTGGCTCAAAACTATGTATTATGTGAGTGAAATTAGATGTTTATATAAAATTAGTCCTCAAGTGCATACAATGGTTTACATCTAAACACTCAGGTACTTAACACAGTTATAAACCCAACTTACATTATTTCACATTCAGGGATGTTCCAGGGTTGTTCTTCATTGTGAATTCTTTGATGTCTGCTGAGGGATGAACTACACTTAAAGCTTTTCCCACATTCATTACCTCTAAAGGGCTTCTCTCCAGTGTGAGTTCTCTGGTGTTGAATAGGAGCTGATGAATGAATGAAGGCTTTTCCGCACTCTCTACATTCACAGGGTTTCTTTCCAATACGAATTCTTTGATGTTCAGCAAAATTTGAGCTCCTACTAAAGGTTTTGCCACATTCACTACACTCATAGGGTTTCTCTCCAGTATGAGTTCTCTGATGCTGAACAAGATGTGTGCTTTGACTAAAAGTTTTTCCACATTTGCTACATTCATATGGCTTTTCCCTGGTATGAACCCTCTGGTGCTTAGTAAGGGATGAACAGTGGCTAAAGGCTTTCCCACATTCTTGACATTTATAGGGTTTCTCTCCAGTATGAGTTCTTTGATGTTTAATGAGTGCTGATAAATGAAGGAACACTTTATCACATTCATTACACTCATAGGGCTTAACTCCAGTATGAATCAACTGAGGTTGCACAAGATGTGTACTTCGGTTAAAACCCTTCCCACATTCGCTGTACTCATAAGGTCTTTCTCCAATGTGAATTCTCTGATGAACTGGAAGGGACAAGCTTTCTGTGAAGGTTTTCTTGCATTCGTTGCACTCAAAGAGAATTCTAGTATGAGTTCTCTGATGCTTTGTTAAATTAGCTCTGTGGCTAAAAGATTCCCCACATTCACTGCAGGTGTAAGGTTTCTCTCCAGTGTGGACTCTCTGGTGTCGAATAAGTACTGAATGGTAAGTGAAGGGTCCACCACAATCATTGCACTGATGAGGCTTTTTCTCTTTAAAAGTTCTCTGCTTTTTCATTAAGCTCAACTTCTGTTTCAATCTTTTATCAAGTGTATGAAAGGAAAAGGATCCTCTGGGAACTCTGTCTTGAGTGGCAAGAACAGACTTCTGACTGTAGTTCTCCCAGTAAACGTCATGTTCATGATCTGTTTCTTCAGGTAATGAATTCATGTGGGTGAACGTTTCTCTCAAGTGTCTCTCCTGACTTCCTTGCATATTCTCTAACCAACTGTCACATTCAAGAGCTGTTTCCAAGCCATTATTCTTTGTCAGTCTCTCTATTATTGCAACCTGGCAGGAATCTTCTTTGGAAAAATCTTGCACTGAAGTTGAATCCTTGCTCTTGGGTCTTGTCTCCATGTCTGAAAAACATTGGAAATGCAAATCCCCTTCATTTTATGTGCTCAACAGAAAGGCAATTCTGTAATAGGTAAAAGTTAATGAAGGTGAAAGGCATGCCTTCATGGAGTAAGTGGATCTGACTCATCAGATGATTTGTAAAGAGAAGCAAATGGAGGGAAACAAATACTCAGTATATGCAGAGAAAATGAGTATACTCCATCCAGTAGAGTCCCAAGAGGGAAAAGACATCCAGAAATATAGGTAAATGCGGGTTATGTATGAAGCAATATATCCACTTATGAGCAGACAATGAGTACATCAGGTCAGATGGGAGAAGTAACTTTTTATACAACACACATTGCTACAACAAATATCCAGGCAATTATCTCAGTATATAGTTATGACTTCTAAGTTCTCAGTTTTCCAATCTTGCCACATCCAAATATAAAACCCACTGCCAGTTTAATCTTCCTAACAATGCTTTTCTACTAAGCCCCTCATCATTTGAGCCATCACCTGCTGCCACCCCTCTAGCAGGAAGCTGGGATTAGGAGCACAGCTAGGATCTGAATCCAGGCTCTCTGATACAGGATGCAGGTGTCTTCACCACTAGGCCAAATGGCTGTCCTTGTATCTAATCTTTAATCAATTACCTCCTGCTTTATTAGAGAGTCTTAGAGCAGAAAAGTCATAATTTTCTTTTTTTTTTTCTTTTTTGACAGGCAGAGTGGACAGTGAGAGAGAGAGACAGTAAGGTCTTCCTTTGCCATTGGTTCACCCTCCAATGGCCGCCGCAGCCGGCATGCTATGGCTGGTGCACCATGCTGATCCGATGGCAGGATCCAGGTACTTATCCTAGTCTCCCAGGGGTGCAGGGCCCAAGTACTCAGACCATCCTCCACTGCACTCCCTGGCCACAGCAGACAGCTGGCCTGGAAGAGGGGCAACCTGGACAGAATCCGGCGCCCCAACTGGGACTAGAAGCCAGTGTGCCGGCGCAGCAAGGCGGAGGATTAGCCTAGTGAGCCACGGCGCCGGCCCAAAAGTCCTAATTTTATCTGACAAGGATTGTAAATGTAAAACACTTCTCCCTTTTCCAACTATCTATCTAGGTAATAATGGATTTTCTTCATACACTTAAACTAGAACAGCATATCACAGGTGCTGGCACTGTGACACAATGGGTTAGGATGCGGCCTGTGATGCCAGCTTATCATATCTGAGTGCTGGTTAGGATCCCAGTTGCTCAGCTTCCAATCCAGCTCCCAGCTAATGTGCTTGGGATAGCAGTGGAGGGTAGCTCAAGTACTTGGGCCCCTGACACCCAAGTGGGAAACCTAGATAGAACTCCCGGCTTCTGGTTTCAGCCTGGACTAGCTACAGCCATTGTGACCATCTGTGCAGTTAAAGCAACAGATGGAAGATCTCCCTCCCCTTCTCCTCCTTCAAATAAATAAATCTTTAAAAAACAAACATAAAAAAACAACATATCACAAAAAAACTGCATTCAGAAGCAACTATCAGAATAATTATCTTTGATGAAGCCATATTTTGGAGAGATTTGCAGAAATGTGAAAAAAAAAAAAAAGAAATCCTGTATAGGTATTGATTTGAGTCCCGGCTGCTCCACTTCTGATCCAGCTCCCTGCTAATGAACCTGTGAAAGTAGCAGAGGATGGCCCAAGTCCTTGGGCCTCTGTACTCACATGGGAGACCTGGAAGAAGCTCCAGGCTCCTGGCTTTGGACAGGGCCAGCCCCGGTCATTATGGACATTTGGGAAGTAAACTAACAGATGTAAGATCTCTCTCTTTCTCTGTAACTCTGCCCTCCAATAAAATAAATCTTTTTAAAAAAATCAAGAAAACTATAAAAATCCACCACTCTTAGGTAACATATTTTTGTTTATGAAGTCTTCTTTATAAAAATTGTAATGCAGCAGAGGGTAATGGGTTTATAATTATTTTAAAATTAATAGCTCATTTTTGCTCAGTCTTAATTTTTTTAAATAATTCCTCCTTTTTTGATTTATTTATTTACTTGAGAGGCATAACTACAGACAGAGAGAGGGAGAGACAGAGAGAGCAAGTTATCTTCCATTCACTGGTTCACTCCCCAAATGGCTGCAATGGCTGGAGCTGGGCCAGGCTGAAATCAGGAGCCAGAAGTTACATCCTGATCACGCACGTGGGTGCAGGGGCCCAAGCAGTTGCGCCATCCTCCACTGCCATCCCAGGCCATAGCAGAGAGCTGGATCAGAAGTAGAGCAGCCAGGACTAGAACCAGTGGCCATATGAGATGCAGTCACCGCACGTGGATGCTTAACCTACTGTGCCACAAAGCTGGCCCCTCAGTTATAATTTCTAATGTGGTAAATTTTGGTAGATATCACCTGTATGGACAAAAGCTCTTTACAGTCTTCAATAATTTTTAGTTACACTAGGTCTTTGGATGCGAAAACATTCAAGAGCTGCTAAGACACAGCCTGGAGAAGGAGGGAAAACAGGTGAGATAAAAATGTCGAAGTGAGTAAAAGCAGAGTTTTACAAGATTTTGTCAACCTCAAGGATTCTGGTCATTAAGCCAAAGGGTGTGAGAATCCCTGAAGTGTTTGGAGCAAAGGGATAACTTGATTTGACTTGATTTTGAAAACATCACTCTCAGTACGATGTAGAGAATGGAGTGCATGGGGCAAAGGCAGAATTGGGAGATTTATCATAACCGTTCAGGCAAACAACAGGCATGTGGGTGTTAACAGTGCATGAGTATTCGCTAATTACAGTAAAATGTAATTAAGTAAATGTGTTCATGCATAAAGGAGAGGAGGAAATGTAAAAACTGTCCACAGAGTTCTGGCATGTACAATTTGATGAGGCAGGGAGTATCTAGGAAAGAAGCTGCCTCCTCTCTCTGGCCCTCAACATGGGAAGATGTAAGTCAGCCTAAACCTGTTTGTAGCCAGTGCTCGAGGAAAAGTGTGCTTGAGAGCAAAACCCACGGAGAAAAAGAAAGCTTTGGGAAATAAAGCTTTGGGAAATGAAGAGAACAGGTTTTAATGTTATTTCTTGGGCCCCACATCTGGCCAGACCTCAATTTTTCAATAACATTTTAGTCAATAAATACCTCTCTTTGCTTAAGCCAGTTTTTTTCCATCAGCTCCAACCGACTAATAAAGTCTTCAAGACTAATGTAAGGTGGCTGAGAAGCCAATGGAAGACAGCAAGTATATAAAGGACTGCAAAGTCACTTGTATACACACTGCCAATGTCTAATAATTACTGTGTATGCCCTGAATCATAGTGGCCGAGAGAAAGGCGGAGGAATCTTTGGGTTGTGGCACTCCACACACAACAGGGACAGCTCCCTTTCTCCTCCCCAGCTCCTTCAAATAAAACTTTTCAGAACATATAAACTTGAAAGATAAACACAATGATCACCCATATGGTATGACTACCACCTAAATTCAGCAATTTAAAAAAATATATATTTATTTAAAAGGCAGAGCAATAGGGAGAATGAGAGAGAGGACGAGGGAGTGGAGGGGAGAGAGAGTGAGAGCGAGAGAGATCGATCCTCCATTCACTGGTTAACTCCTGAAATGTCTACAACAGCCAATGCTGAGCCAGGAATTCTATCCAGGTCTCCCATGTCGGTGGCAGTGGCCCAAGCACCATCAGCAGGAAGCTGGACCAGAAGTGGAGCAGCCAGGACTCAAACTAGCACTCGGATACGTGATGCTCATGTCAGAAGTGGAAGCTTAATCCACTGTGTCATAATGTTAGCCCCAACAATTCTTAATATTAGCTATTCTGGCCCTTTGTGGGGAAGGGTGATAACTTAAAAGTTGCAGACAACAATGAATATGGATGGAAAAGAGAGGTACCATGGGTAAGTAGGAGACATTTTCTACTGAGCCCTTTGTAATCTAGAACTGAGCTCTCTCTAGAGTGGCTCTAGTGTCACAAAGGAATGCACCTGTACTTTGAGAAGTAAGGTGGGATTTCCGCAACCATTAGCGCTCACACTCACCTGGGACCCGGCTGTGAGGCGCAGAGCTGCCACTTCACCTTCGTCTGCACTCCTTTGAGAGCTAAGGGCAAGGAAGCAGTAATGATGTGGCCTCCGCCGCTCTTGTCCTCAGAACTGCAAGTCTAAAAATCCTGCTTCCACACAAACTGTGCTCCCTACAAACACTGAGACTGAGGGGAGCCCAAGTCAACCCACTGCCTCGCAAGACCATGGACAGTGTCTGTGAATATTGCTACTTGATGTTTATATTTGAACACATTCTAGAAGGTGGCACTCTCAGATCCAGAAATTAGAATACATCAGTTCCTTTTGTTGGAGAAGTAGGCTCCATGGCCCTCTAAAATTATCCCACATGCTTATTTAAAATGTAGACTGCTGGAGCCGGCACTGTGGCAGATTAAGTAAAGCCACCACCTGCAGTGCCGGCATCCCAGTTGGACACCAGTTTGAGTCCTGACTGCTCAACTTCCAATCCAGCTCTCTGCTATGGCCTGGGAAAGCAGTAGAGATGGCCTAAGTCTTTGGGCCCCTGAACCCACATGGACACCTGGAGGAAGCTCCTGACTCCTGGCTTCCAATTGGTGCAGCTCCAGCTGTTGCACCCACTTTGGGGGGGGGGTGAACCAATGGATGGAAGACCTCTCTCTCTCTGCCTTTACCTCCCTGTAACTCTGCCTTTCAAAGAAATAAATCTTTTTTTTTTTTTGACAGGCAGAGTGGACAGTGAGAGGAGAGAGAGAGACAGAGAGAAAGGTCTTCCTTTGCCATTGGTTCACCCTCCAATGGCCGCCGCGGCCGGCGCGCTGCGGCCGGCGCACCGCGCTGATCCGATGGCAGGAGCCAGGTGCTTCTCCTGGTCTCCCATGGGGTGCAGGGCCCAAGTACTTGGGCCATCCTCCACTGCACTCCCTAGCCACAGCAGAGAGCTGGCCTGGAAGAGGGGCAACCGGGACAGAATCCGGCGCCCCAACCGGGACTAGAACCCGGTGTGCCGGCGCCACTAGGCGGAGGATTAGCCTAGTTAGCCGCGGCGCCGGCCAAATCTTGGGAAATATATCAATTCCTATACAGTAAAATGACTGATTCAGCCATAGATAAATGTTGCCAGGGACATGGAGAGCATGGAGCCTTCATAAACTTCCAGGGGAGCCACTATGGACAGTAATGCGGCAGTTTCTCAGCATGTCCTACATGGGACTGTGTATTGCCAAAGTAGTTTATCTCCCAGGTATGCCACTAAAAGATACAAAATCCACATGTCCATAAAGGCTCACTGGAGCAGTATTCATGAAAGCCAAATATGAAAGCAACCCAAATACTACTGTGTAAGAAAAACAGTGGCAGTATGGCTTTTATAAATGCATACTATTTGGCAATACACATCAATTAAGAAATAAAAGACCACAAAAATAATGAAAGACAAAATATTTTAAGAAAGAGAGGAAATCAGAAGCAAAACCCCACACACTGTAGCATATCCAAAAGAACGGCCAATCTCTGGAGACAGAGTTTAGATTAATGCCTGTCTGGGGCTACTGGTGGATGAGGAGTTATTGTAAATAGTATGAAGAATTTGGTGATTAATGAAAATGCATTAGACTGTGCTTATGATCATAGAACTCCAAAAATCTGACAAAGCATGGGATAGTCACTTGAAACATCATGGCTGGGCAGAGAGGCTCCTGACTTTGGGCTTCACAGAAGAAACTGAAGACAAACAAATATGACAAGGTTTCACATACTCTGCTCATTTGGTTCAAAAATATTTAAGGCCATAAACACAAGGGGTCCTTACTGTTCAATGGGCAATATTTAGTATGAAAGAACTATGCATTTAGGAAATTTTTGCACCAAAATTAACAACACTTAATTCCATATTTCTTTTTAGATATTGCAGACAGCTCCCGACACTTCTCCCGTGGTGCAGGCCCCACCCCCGCAGGTGCCGGGAGAGGAGCTGGGCCTCCAGGTCGTGGTGCAGAGGGTCACTGCACTCCCGCAGGGTCCCCCGCGCCCGTGTCCTGTCGCAGCCCCCACCTGACTTGTCCCTCTGGTGGCCACAGCTCCGCTTGTGCCCGCGGAAGATGCCGGGCTGGCAGGAGTCCAGCAGGCCGGGTTGTTGGCGCTCACTTCCGCAGCGCCCCCAGCCACTGGCTCAGCTCATACACACACTTGCACTGCAGCCGGGCGGTCTGGGGCCGCCTGCGTCCTCTGTCCAGATGACCCGCATGACCCGGGAGCTGCCGAAGCTCTTCTCCTCCCCCTTTTCGGCCGCCTGGATGTGGGCCAGCTTGACGAGGGCGCTGTTCCTGGAGCCGGGCGTCTGGGCGAGGCTGAGGGCCTCGCTGGAGAGGGAGACGCGGAGCTTCTTGAAGGAGGCGGCCAGGGTGCCCTCGGCCTTGGTCCTGTGGAGGAAGAGCGGCCCCTCCTTCAGCGGCAGCGCCTGCAAGCTCAGAGCCGGCTGCAGGTGCAGCTCCTTCTCCTCCTTCTCCTCCTCCTCGATGTCCCGAGCTTGGTGACGAAGTCCTTCAGCGGCGCCACGCCCGGCGCACTGTGGGCTGCAGAGGCTCCATCCACGCCTCCTTGGCCCTGGGCGCCAGCGTGTCCATGCTGCCCGCGTTCTGAACGGCCTGGGCCAGCAGGAGCAGGGTGCGACCGGTTCGGGCGTCTGTGTGCCGCTCCCGCAGGGGGAAGAGCTTGGGCGACTGATGGCCGGAGAAGAAGCGCAGACACAGGAAGCTGGTGAGGGCAACAAGGGAGCAGCAGGTTCTCCTGCTGGGTGCTGGGGAAGCGCTCGCGCACACCCTGGAGAGCGGGGGAAGGTGGCGCGGCCACGGCGGGGCATGCGCGAACCGAGCGACAGCGTGCGCTCAGCAGCGCCCTCAGGTGGGCACGCAGCATCTGTGCACCCTGCTCCAGCACCTCAGACTCAGGACGGTGCACCCCGGAGCACCTTTATGTCCTTAACTTCCACCTTGCTGGGGTCCAGCTCCACGTACTTCTCTTCAAACACCCTGTCAAGGATGGGGCGCAGCACGGCGTGCAGATACCGCACCCCGCCACCTTCAGAAAAGACTCCATGGAGTTTGAGGCCAGAGAGTGGCTGCGAAAGAGGGTGTTGGCCTCGCTGGTGCGGCTCAGCTCCAGCTGGAACAGCAGGCCCAGGAATTCCATATATTGTAATTCCATATGCACTTAAAGAAATACTTCATTTTTCTTATGTGAAAAAATTTTAAAAATGTATTTAGCATCAATTTAAGATAAAGTGTTACCTCCTAAGTGCTCCACTTAGTGATTTAATGTACAGTAATACTCTCCAAATGGGGTCAACTTCAAGAGCAACATGTAGAAACAAGGAAAATACACTACTAATAAATAACTTTATGCCAAACTTTCTAACAAGGCAAAAGAGAAAAGAAAGTGTTACTTTTATCATATGCAGAAATAAATAAACCTGGTTTGATCATCATTGCTATTTTCAAGATTCTGTGTCACTAAAATCTGTTTTGGAAGGTGTCACTATGAGAAAAAGCTTTTGTATTGATGACAGTAGATTTTTCAGTGCATAATACACAATTACAAAGCGTTGTATTAAGCATTGCTCCTGTGTTAAACCATTGTCAATCCTCACAGTTCTGTGAAGTAGGCAACATATTAGGCATCTTGTGAAGGAAGTAACTAGGTACAAGAAGGCCAAGTGATTTACCTGAACTCAGACAGCCCACCCTCAGCAGACCCCAAATTCAAATCCAGGACTTCTGGCCAGCAGACAGGTTTTAACATGTACAGTAGATTTTACTTTTAAAACTAATTTGGAAAAGTAATTTTTTAAACCTAGATTTTTACTTTTAAGGGTTTTAAGTAGGAAGACTATATAAGGGGCAGGTATGAGAAATAACATTAGTAACATTTTGGACTTGTTAGGATTTAAATACACAATAGATATCCAAAGAGAGATCTCAAGTAGGCAGTGTGATACACTAATCTGAAATGAAGGAGGGTTCCTGGGCTAGAGATACAAATTTGGAAACCATTAGTACATACACGGTAGTAAAAATCATTAGAAAGAATATCAAAGATTGTACTGAAGAACAAGTCTATGTTTAAAAAGAGGGAAATGAGAAAAAAGCAGGCTGTGATGAATACACTAGAAAGGCAATAGAAAATAGAGCAGAAACCTACCATGACACAATCAAAGCAATATATGACTAAACCACAGGCAGTGTCATATTGAAGGGGATAAGCTGGGAGGAAGTCCACTAAATCTGGAGCCAGTGACGACCATTTCACCATTATTTTCAATATGCTTCTGGAAGTTTTAGCCAGAGACATTAGGTCAGAAAAGCAAATCAAAGTGATACGAATTGGAACGAAAGAAGCACAATTACCCAACTTTGCAGTTGATATGACCCTTTATATAGAGAAACCGAAAGATTCCAATAAAAGACTATTAGAGGGGCAGGTGCTGTGGTGCAGTGTGTTAACGCCCTGGCCTGAGGTGCCGGCATCCCATATGACTGATGGTTCAAGTCCCAGCTGCTCCTCTTCCAATTAAGCTCTCTGCTATTGTCTGGGAAAGAAATGGAAGTTGGCCCAAGTCCTTGTGGGCCCTGCACCCATGTGGGAGACCCGGAAGAAGCTCCTGGCTCCTGGCTTTGGATCGGCACAGCTCTGACCTTTGTGGCCAATTGGGGAATAAACCAGTGGGTGGAAGACTTTCTCTGTCTCTCCCTCTCACTGTAAATCTACTTCACAAAGAAATAAACACAATATTTTATTAAAAAGAGGAAAAAATAAATGACACAAAAATGGGAAAATATCCCATGTGGAAAAATTTTGGAGAAGAGTTTCTGTTCAGAACAATACTACTGACAGGATACATAAAATGACATTGAAGAAATGCCCTCTACTTTTATAGAAATAAGTGTTAACTTGGAGAGAACAAGCTTTGATGGGATCCTGGGATTGGAAGTTACTGGAATGAGTTCAGGAGTAAAGGGAAACAATATTTATGACAGTGAGGAAAGGCAGTATTCTCACAGATATTTTTGCTGAGTGACAATCATACATGATCTAATTTTCCTTTATCTGTGTTCTCTAATCCTTAAATAATAATTATAAATTATATTTGCAACACTTCACAGTTTTTAAGCTGTGAAATGAATATGTAGCACTAAAAGGCAGACAAAGGCCCTAAAGGATACATTTCTAAAGTTAGAGAATAAAAGGACCTCTTGACAATTCCCAAATATGTATTATGTGTACTAGTTGTCATTTTGTTTAGACTTCTAATACCACACAAAGATTGAAAAATCTCAAAGGCTTGGTAAACACCATTTAATCCTATCCTAGTGAAAGATAAAAGCTCTTAATCATATTAAATTTTGAATTGTTAAAAAAAGGAAATGTAGAAAGTAATCTTATTATATATGTAAAGCTTTGAAGCTTTATTTGAGCTCCCTCTTGAGAAACGTGGTGTGGCACACATTGTTGTCTCTAAAATGGGTAGTGACACGCATGCACGGTGTTCTGAGCAGGAAGAGTCACTGCATTAGCAGTCCTTTTGGGCCAAATCCAGCTCCTTGCTATCTTTGTATTTTGTTGGAATACAACCACACCTGTTTACTTACAGTCTATACATATTTTAGGCAACAACAGAGATATTATGGCTCATAAACCATAAAGTATTTACTTTATGACTCTTTATGAAAAGGTTTGCCAGTGCTATGCTTAGATCAAAGATCCTTTGATATGTTTTAATAGGTTTTATCCATCATTCAGAAATGTTTAGAGAGTATGTAACATTGTATGCAATCCCTCAACAATAGTCAACTAATTTGAGTGTCTATCATTTGAGCATTAATGCACTGGGAGCAAAACCCAAAAATCTCAAGATTAGTCATTTTTAGAAACTGATCAGAAAGCCAGAGTAGCATGGGGCTTTTCTTTGCACATCAACAGATATCTCAAATATTATAACTAAATTTTTTAAGATGTGTCATCAAACCAAGGGCTTTAAATATACTGAAATGGTGTAATAATAAGTATAATATATATGTATGCTCATTTTGAAAATGGATGCATACTATATTGTATATGTATGATAATTAATTAATTTATTTATTGGCTATTAGGCTATCTTCCAACTTTATGATATGGCATCATACCTCAGAACTTTAAGGACATTGTTAATACCTGTAATATATGTATGAAATGTTTCAATCAATGTAGGCTATTTATATTACATATATTATCTAATTATGTTATCTGTAATACATTACATATGTCCTTAACATAGATGTGCATATTAATGTATAATATTTCTTGTTATTTCTTGTTTTCTATAGGATATAATTCCTGGGAAGTAGTTACAAAATAATTTTTTTTAAGGAAGAGAAGAATAAGAAGCAAAAGCCCGCACATTGTAACATATCCAGAAAAAAAATGGCCAATCTCTGGAAACAGAGTTTAGATTAATGGCAGTCTGGGGTTAATGGTGGATGAGGAGTTATGGTAAATAATAAGAATAATTTGGGGATTAATAAAAATGCATTTATTTTAGACTGTGCTTATGATTATGGAACTCCAAAAACATGACAAGCAGGAATAGTCACTAAAAACATCATGGCTAGGCAGACCGGTTCCTGACTTTGGGCTTCACAGAAGAAACTGAAGACAAACAAATATGCCAAGGTGGCACATATTTTGCTCAATCTGGTTCAAAAATATATAATACCCTAAACACAAGGGGTCTTTACCATTCAATGGACAATGTTTAGCATGGAAGAACTATGCATTCATTTAAGAAATTTTTGCACCAAAATTAACAACATTTAATTCCGTATTTATTATTTGATATTGCCTAATTCAATTTAATTCCAAATACACTTAAAGAAATACTTCATTTTTCTTATGTGAAACAATTTAAAAGATGCATTTTTCATCAACTTAAGGTAAACTCTGCCTCCTAATTGCTCCACTTAGCATGACAAAATACCAATTCTGTTATTTCCAGATTACATTAGTCTTAATAAACTACTCCAAAGACCATAATATTAGACGTGAAACTAACTTAAATGTTTTAACATCCCTTAACCTTATACACCAAGTAAGATGTTGTTTGGAGTTTATTTCTTGGCATTAATTATACACATATATGGACTACAGAGTGAAATTTTAATTTATACATACAATGTGTACTGATGAATCAGGGTAAACAATTTTCCCTACTTTGACATTACACTTCATTATCAGAGCCTTGGAACACCTTTCTTCTATTTGCTTGTAAAATATAGAAGATTACTGTGGACTATAGTCACCCCACCATTCTATGTAACACTAGGAACTCACTCCTAAAATCTAACTCTGATTTGGTACCAATTACTCCAAGTAGTTTCTACAAATTTCTTAATTAATCAGTTTGAAAAAACAGACACACAGAGAGACAGACAGAGAGGGAAAGATAATACTCCCATCCACGGTTTTATTTCATGGAGGCTGCTCAGCATTGCTAATCAAGACCACAAGGGTTATGACCTCACAGAGGTAAAAATGGCTATTATATAAAAGTAAAAATGATAACAAGTATTGAACCAGATGTGGAGGAAAGGAAATATATAAAATTGCTTGTGGGAATGTAAAATGGAAAACACTATGGTGGTGTCTCAAACAAAATTAAAAATGGAACTAGCAAAAGACAAAGCTTTCCCACTACTGGAAATACATCCAAAGGAACTAGAATCACTATCTAAAAGATAACCGGGGGGTCGGCGCCATGGCGCAGTGGGTTAATCCTGTTGTGTCGGCATCCCATATAGGTCCCGGTCTGGTCCCGGCTGCTCCTCTTCCAATCCAGCTCTTTACTATGGTCTGGGAAACCATAGGAGGATGGCCCAAGTGCTTGGGCCCCTGCACCCGCATGGGAGACTGGGAGGAAGCACCAGGCTCCTGGCTTTGTATCCACACAGCTCTGGCCATAGAGGCCATTTGGGGGGGGGTGAACCAATGAAGGGAAGAGCTTCCTCCCTCTCCCTCTCCCCTCTCCCCTCTCCCTCTCCCCTCTTTCTCTCTCTCTCTCTCCCTCTCACTGTAACTCTACCTCTCCAATAAATAAATAAAATCTTAAAACAAGAGATACATTTCTTCATGTGAGCATTATTCAGAAGACAAGAACAGGATATGAAAATAGCCACACAGTCAGCAGATGAATACAGAAAACGTGATACACACACACCATGAATCACATTCAATACTAAAAAATATGCTCTTTTGTCACAACGTGGATCCAAATGTATGAATGTGGACATCAGAATGCTTGAAGTAAGGCACAGAAAGATAAATACCACACAATCTCACTAACATGAGGAATCTAAGAACATCAAACTTAAGCACAGAACAGAATAGTGGTTACCAGGGGCTGAGGATGAAGGAAATAAGATGGTAATTTAATGACACATATTTGCAGTTAGGAGATAAATTGACTCCTTGAGACCTAACACACAGTGCAGTATATTGAATATAAATACAGTATTAGATGCTCATGATTTGTTAAGCTCTTAAGTATTCTTCTATAAACATATAATCTGAATGATTTGTTAATTTGATTGTCCTATCATTAAATAATATATATGTACAAGAAGACACAAAAAGGTTAAAAATACGATAAAAATGTGAATTTTCCACAAACCTGAAGTCCCCTCACAAAGAAGTTTGTGAAAAATGGGATTACAAGAGAACGTGAATTTTCCATAATCTTTTAAAAGTCCCCTCACATATCAAAATATCAGGTCACAGAATCTGAGTATATACAAATTTTATATGTCAATTATATTCAAATATTCTTGAAAAAGTACCCTATATTAAATTATAAATTATAAATAATTTAGGAATCTAGACTTGTATCTTTGGGATTGGGAAGGTTATCAGGGAACAGAAATAATTTTTAAAGCACTCATAAATGTGACTAGCTAAAATTTCTATTTTTAGAGTTCAAAGACAGATGATCACCTGTCAAGATAATGTGTAAGGTCTAAGATGACATCCAAGTACCAAATTACAGTGGCCTCCTGCCCCTCTAACACTTTGACAAAAACCTTGAGCCAAATACCTTGTTTTGTTCTTATTTTCCCTAGTCTATGACACTTACGTCAGCAACATAAAGTGAGGTCAGACCCCAGAAAGAGCTATGCTGAGAGGCCAAGGTCCGGGACTGAGTCCCAGCTCCAACATCTTCGGGAAACTTGGGGAGTCAGGTCACCCTGGGAAGAAAAGAGGAACCAAGGACCCCACAACGGCAGCCCCTCACCTGCATGAACCCCATCACACAGCCCGGATTCTCCCTAGCGACCACCTGGTCCCCACTCACTATTGGGGAAGACGCAAGGCTGCCGCCACACAGCTTCCCAGAGACGACTCCCAGGATCCTGGGCCCACAAGCCCCTGCCAGGAAGGGACAGGACTCCTGGGGTCCGGGTGCCAGCCCAGCCCTGACACTGTGGACAGAGGGCTGAGGGCAGTGCTGGGCCAGCAGCGAGATGGGGCCACAGACTCCAGAGCCCTCACCGCCTTCCCCATCTCTGCACACCCGCCCTGCACTCACCTTCTCACAGCTTCTGAGGGGTGCGGAATCCTGTGGGGGAAACACCCGCGGTGAACAGGGGACGAACCTCCCAGCAGCACAGCCCCCTCCTCGGACCTCTCTCCACTGCAGTGTATGAGGTGGGGCCCTGAGGGGGGAGTGTCAGTGTACGATGTGGGGCCCTGGGGGAGTGTCAGTGTATGATGTGGGGCCCTGGGGGAGTCTCAGTGTATGATGTGGGGCCCTGGGGGAGTGTCAGTGTACGATGTGGGGACCTGGGGGAGTGTCAGTGTATGATGGTGGGGCCCTGGGGGAGTGTCAGTGTACGATGTGGGGCCCTGGGGGAGTGTCAGTGTACGATGTGGGGCCCTGGGGGAGTGTCAGTGTATGATGTGGGGCCCTGGGGGAGTGTCAGTGTACGATGTGGGGCCCTGGGGGAGTGTCAGTGTATGATGTGGGGCCCTGGGGGAGTGTCAGTGCATGATGTGGGGCCCTGGGGGGAGTGTCAGTGTACGATGTGGGGCCCTGGGGGAGTGTCAGTGTATGATGTGGGGCCCTGGGGGAGAGTCAGTGTATGATGTGGGGCCCTGGGGGAGTGTCAGTGTATGATGTGGGGCCCTGGGGGAGTGTCAGTGCATGATGTGGGGCCCTGGGGGAGTGTCAGTGTATGATGTGGGGCCCTGGGGGAGAGTCAGTGTATGATGTGGGGCCCTGGGGGAGTGTCAGTGTATGATGTGGGGCCCTGGGGGAGTGTCAGTGCATGATGTGGGGCCCTGGGGGAGTGTCAGTGTATGATGTGGGGCCCTGGGGGAGTGTCAGTGTATGATATGGGGCCCTGGGGGAGTGTCAGTGTATGATGTGGGGCCCTGGGGGAGAGTCAGTGTATGATGTGGGGCCCTGGGGGAGTGTCAGTGTATGATGTGGGGCCCTGGGGGAGTGTCAGTGTATGATGTGGGGCCCTGGGGGAGAGTCAGTGTATGATGTGGGGCCCTGGGGGAGTGTCAGTGTACGATGTGGGGCCCTGGGGGAGTGTGAGTGTATGATGTGGGGCCCTGGGGGAGTGTCAGTGTACGATGTGGGGCCCTGGGGGAGTGTCAGTGTATGATGTGGGGCCCTGGGGGAGTGTCAGTGTATGATGTGGGGCCCTGGGGGAGTGTCAGTGTATGATGTGGGGCCCTGGGGGAGTGTCAGTGTATGATGGTGGCAGCCCTGGGGAGTTGTGTTATTGTTTGATGGTGGCTGTCCTGGGGAGCTGTGTTATTGTTTGATGGTGGCAGTCCTGGGGAGTTGTGTTATTGTTTGATGGTGGCGGTCCTGGGGAGTTGTGTTATTGTTTGATGGTGGCGGTCCTGGGGAGTTGTGTTATTGTTTGATGGTGGTGGTCCTGGGGAGTTGTGTTATTGTTTGATGGTGGGGTCCTGGGGAGTTGTGTTATTGTTTGATGGTGGCGGTCCTGGGGAGTTGTGTTATTGTTTGATGGTGGGGCCTTGCGGGTGTGCAGTGTATGACATGGGGCCCCTTACAGTGGGGTCCCTATATCTTTCTTTGAGGAGAATACCACATTTGGTTATACCAAGTCCATAGGTGAGATACAGTGAAGTGACTCTGCTACTCTAGTGTCACTCCTATGGGCTGCAAACCCCACTGCTCTCAGGCTAAGTCCCCAGTGCCTGTTCTGGCCTAAAAAACCTCTTTCACCACCTTGCCAGACCACTTCCCACCCCTGCCCCATTTCTTATCACAAACCCTGAGCCCTTCCACCCTGACCTCCCTCCTGCTCACCAAAGGCATTTGCTACCCCGGGACCTTTGCACATCCCCCGCTCACCCCCAGAAACCTCCTTTCTGCATCTAGTTTGAACTCCGGCTTTCCCCAGAGGCCTCCTCTGAGCTACCGCCTCCTCCAAGCTCCACAGAGACAGGAGCCTGACCCTGGCTCGCCCCCATCACGGTGCCTCGAACCCTGTCGTGCCATCGGCTCTGAAGCTGTCAGTCTCCCAGCTGGAGTGGAGCTGCGCCCAGCCGCGGGGCCGAGCGTGCTTAGGCCTTGCCTGCTTCAGGGAGCCCTTCAGGGTGAGGAACGTGTAGGCCATGTAGCCGGGGATGAGGACCATGGAAGACAGAGCCATGAGCGAGCCCACTCCCTGGCCCCATTTGGGGAACACGTAGCTGCCCATGGTGAGAGGGGTGAAGAGGAACACGCCCTGCGGAGGGGGAGGGGCGGCGCTGTCAGCCTCCCAGGCCGGCCACCAAGGCCCCACTGCCTGGGCTGACCCTTCCCGGGGTTCAGCACCTGCGGCCCCCCACGAGGGCCTCGGAGAAAAGGCTCCTCCAGCCTGCAGGCACCCCTCCCCCGGGGTAACCCACCCTGGCCAGCAGGACCAGGGCCCACGTCAGCAGCCTGGCCTCCACCTCCCGGAGCCTGCCGGGCGCTTTGGACAGCTCAGCCCTTGTGGGCGGCACAGCAGGGGCTGGGTGAACTGGACCTGGGCCCTGAGGGCCTCCCCCGCCCGCCCTCGCTTCCAGAAGTTTCTCCCGGGGCGGAGCCGCCCCAACCCTGCAGGCGTTGCAGCCCCAGCCTCACCGCTATGATGATGGGGTTGAAGAAGGACCAGCACAGCTTCCACCAGATGCAGGGCCTGGAGCCCACCACCTCCTGGATGTTGTCGTAGAAACGGTTCACACCTGCGACACAGGCGCAAGCGCGGGGTGCACCGCTGAGCTGTGGGGTCTGCAGGCCGCCGCCCCCAGCACCCTTCGAACCGTCAAAGCCCATAGCACGCGCGCCAGGGAGAAAAGCCAGCCCCCTGCAGGTGGAGACATTCACTGGCCACGGAAGGTCAGGGGTCGCGGTCCCCTCCCACAGGCCCCGCCTCTCCTCCGAGGTATGGCTGGGCGGGCCGGAAGTGCAGCCCACCGCGGAGATCTGCGCATGACTACGAGAACCCTAGGCCTCGCGAGAGTAAGTTCTCCAAGGGAGCACTGCGCATGCGAAGTCCCGGAGGCTGGTGGTCTGGGTCGGGTCGGGGTGGAAGCAAGACCGGGCGAGCGCTGGGGGATGTGGCGCTGCCCATCTCCGTCCACGCTCTGGGCTCTCTGGTCCAGCAGAGAGGCAGGAGGGGCGGCCTCGGACCCTTGGGCCCTGGGCTCCGGAGATTTGGGGCACGACGGAAAGGAAACCCTGGTTCCTTCGTTTTTTCCCCCCAGGGACGATGTAGGCTTTCCATCATGGCAGCTTTTGTCAGGCGGATGATGTCAGCTCTATACTTCCGTCTCCCGTTTTACAGATCCGACGTGAAACAAGACTTTTTATCCCACAACGGACACTAGTTGGCTCCCTGCTTACATGAAGTATTTATCTGTTCTCCGTGGAGTCGTATGTATTTTAAAGACACAGAGCGATGGACAGGAGTCTTCCCTGTGCATAGCAGTGGGGGCAAGGTGCGACCTCAGCCAGGAACCTGGAACTCAGTAGAGGTCCCCCCCCCCCGCCGTGGGCAGCAGGGACCCAAGCCCTGCACCATTACCAGCTGTCTCCCCGGGGTGCACGTTGGCAGGAAGCTAGAACTGGACATGGAGCCCAGTCTTGAACCCTAATACGTACGGGTGTCCACGCAGCCCCTTAGCCTCTCTGTCGCATGCCCACACCCTAACTGTTGCTCTGTCTTCTGCACACGGAACTGGTGCACCCACCACGCTGAGCTGTGTGAGCACAGGGATTGAACAGTGCAGGGAGAGGGCCTGCTGTCCCAGCTGCTTCTGCTGAATGACGAATGAGTGAATGAATGAATGAATAAAGGAGCAGGGGTGGAGGCTCACTGTGGAACCAGGAGATGGAGACACATTCAAAGAACATGAGGGGCCGGCGCCGCGGCTCACTAGGCTAATCCTCCGCCTTGCAGCGCCGGAACACTGGGTTCTAGACCCGGTCGGGGCGCCGGATTCTGTCCCGGTTGCCCCTCTTCCAGGCCAGCTCTCTGCTGTGGCCAAGGAGTGCAGTGGAGGATGGCCCAAGTGCTTGGGCCCTGCACCCCATGGGAGACCAGAAAAAGCACCTGGCTCCTGCCTTTGGATCAGCACAGCGCGCCGGTGGTGGCGGCCATTGGAGGGTGAACCAACGGCAAAGGAAGACCTTTCTCTCTGTCTCTCTCTCTCACTGTCCACTCTGCCTGTCAAAAAAAAAAAAACCCACGAAGAACACAAGGAACAGCAAGCTCATGCTGCTGGTGGAGTAGTAATTGAAGAGTTTGAAGACGTAAATGCCCCCTTGTGAGAGGAAGGGAGCATGAGAGCGCCCCCCCCACATCTGGGCCCCCTGGCACCCAGCACCGCTGGGGAAGCCGGGCTCATAATAGACTGCCTGGGCCTCGTGAGCAGGCCAGGCCTGGGGGCCGTTCCCCAGCGCCGTCTGTCCATGCATGACTCGGTCCTGCCTCTCCCCTGCTGAGAACCTCCCAGCACACATGTAATAACATGGTACATAACTAAGCAGGGAGACGTCAAATCAAGTCTAACTCAAATGGCCTGGCCTGCAAGGCTCTGCTCCACTCCCTGCCACACTGGCTTCCTTTCTGTTCCTCACCCTCAGGGCCTTTGCACCTGCCATGCTCTCCTCCCCTCCCTGGCTGTCCCTCCTCATCTAGGTCTCCGCTCACCTGCTCACCTGTCACTTCCTTAGAGACCTCCCCCACCATCCCCTGTCCCAGGTAGAGGCCTCCCGGCCCCCTGCTGGCCATTTCCCGTCCTGCTGTATCCACTCTGCTCCACGGCACCTGGCACTTTGCAGGCACCTCATCTGTCAGCCTCGTCCCCACTGAAACTCAAGCTCCAAGAGAGTAGACTTGGCAGTGGCTCTCACACTGTTGCTGGGTTCCCAGTGTCACACATGTGGCCCACAGCCGGTGTTCCCAAGTGCGAGTGAGGGAACAAATCAACACCCGGGATCACAGTGGTTCCTGGGCCCACGGGTGGCCGTGTGGGTCGTGAGAGTCGTTCACGGTGAGTGTACAGTTCACAGACACATGTTCACGGATGCAACAAGTGGCAGTGTTCACTTCGAAGGCCCGACTCCAGGGGGGCTGCCGGGAAGCAGAGGCCAGGCTGCCTGCTGCGGTCTCTGGCTCTGTCCTACGCTGTCCTTCTCAGCATCTGCGTCTCTGACAGCCAGGGAGCCCCCGGAAGGCAGGACGCCGTCTGCCTCAGTGCCGTGTGTCCGGGGCTCAGCAGAGAGCTCTGTGGAGGCAGAGGGGGTGTTGAAAGGGCCCCAGGGCAGCAGCGGGAGCCCACCTGGGTGATGTTGGAGAGGCTGCTCAGGTAGGAGACGGTGCAGACGGCGACGTGAAGAGCTCCCGGCAACTGTGCAGCAGTCTGGGGTACTCGTCCACCAGGGCCGTGATGAAGCCCTCCATGGTGCAGAACTGCAGGGGGGCGGGGTCAGCCACCCGCCCACCGCGGCCCCACCCACCACCCACAGCCTGAGTAGCACCCAGACGGCAGGGCTGGGGGGGTGGCCCAGGGTCCAGCATGACGCTGCCCCTGCTACCCTGGGGGCCTCAGCGGAGTCCCCTCCCTCTGGGTTTCCATTTCCCCTGCTGGACTTGGCCAGTTCACAGGGCTGCTTCAGGGATATTCTAGGGGTCTGAGATTCTGAGTCCTCCTCTGGGGGGGGAGGGGCCTGGGAGAGGGGTGGTCTCCTGGCTGTCGATGACCAGCATCAGTAGCATGGAGAAGAGGATGGCCCAGAGCGGAGAGATGGGCAGCTGGGTCACTACCTCCAGGTACGCCAGGAATGCCAGCCCCGGGCCTGTGAGAACGAGGGGCAGCGTGGTGGGTACCCGCACCAGCCCCAGCACAGCCACCAGTCCCTAAGCCTCACGTCAGAGTCACCGCTGGGCAGCCAGGCCATGGTGCAGGCTGCAGGTGAGGGGCTCACTGTCCAGGTGGGGGACTGCAGCGGGCTGGCCATCAGCAGGGGCGGGGCACATGCAGAGAGGCGGCCCCTGCGGGGACACTTGGGAGGCCAAAGGCTTCAGGCTGGGGGTGAGGGGAGAGCACAGGGCAATGCTTGCTGAGGTTTCTGGCCTGGAAACTGGTTGGGAACCCTTCTCATGAGGGGGACCACAGGCTGGGGGAAGGCATGGGAGGTGTGTCCAGGACAGGTGGTGTTTGAGTGTCTGGCAGGGGTGTCCAGGAGCAGGGGAAACAAAGAATGAGAAACAAAGACATCGGAGCTGCCTGGGTGTGGCTCTGTAGGGGCCAGGGGAGGCCCAGAGGGGGAGGAGCTGCCATTGTCCAGGAGCTCAACGTCCTTTCCCCAGGCCCCACCCAGTGCTCCGGGGATCAAGCTCTGTCCCCTCCAGAGAGCTCAGGGAAACCTTTGTGCACACAGTGGACCTCCTGCCTGCTGCTGGCCCCGCCCCTGGGGATGGGGGAGGCTGCCTGTGGTTGCCCTGGGCCCTGGGGCACTGAGACTGAGGCAAGCTAAGTGTGCACAACCCACCTGGAGAGACTGTTCTGGGAGCCAGGATAAAAGCAGACTCAAGGTGAAGAGTTAAAATTGTATATGTGCGGGTGTAAAAAGTTAAGCTTAAGCTTACAGGTTTAAAACTTCCTGGTGCAGCTGTAAAAATAAAACAGAGTGAAGTAGCACCTTGACAGTAGGGGCTCCATTTTGGAGCACTTGAGACTCCATTCTGGGAAAGCACCCCCCACCGTGAGACTCTAGTCTGAAACTATGATCTCAAATAGTCAGACAATAGCAGTGCACTACATCACCCTTGGCAACACACAAAAACCCCCTAGCATGATTGCTCAAGCTTAAAAGTAGAAAGGTTGCACCTGCGTTACCTGGGCTAATAATGAAGATGTGATTTGTCTGTGTCTTAAGATCATAATTGCTGATTGTAAGATTTTAGCAACCGCTTAGCAACCGTGTATTCTCTCCCCCTTCCCGATTTTGCGGTTTTTGCCTTTATAAACCCTATGCTGTAGTTCCTCACTGCTCCTCTGTCCTTGTCAGAGGGCCCCAACATGTTGGATCAATAAATTTAACCCTTTGCTGGTTGCATGAGAGAAAAAGTCTCTTGGAGTTGTTCCTCGGGCAGTGGGCTTTTTCAGACCCTAACAAAGGGAGTTTGCATCATGGCTGGAAACATGGCGTGGTTAGATCAAGCCTTAAAGGCCCGGGCACAGGAGCGGGTCTTTTCCCCTACAAAATCCAGGGCCATGCAGGAAGCATCAGTGTGGCTGGGAGACAAAGAGGTTTTACAGTCAAACTGATCTGGGCACAAACCCCTTTTGAGCTCTGAGCTTGGGCAGGCGGCTTTGGCGAGCCTCAGTTTCCCCATCTGTGACATGGGGACATAGCACCTACTGCAGAGAGCTGGGAAGATCAGGGGGCAGTGTCTGGCAGGCAGTGAGTGCTCTGCCACCCATAGGGTGAGGACAAGGCAAGCCCCACTCCCAACCCCTGGCCCCGAGGTGGGCAGCGCTGACCTGAGGCCGCCACATCAGTAATGGACTTTTTGACGTGGGCATGAAGCCCACAATTGTGGGGAGCAACTTGGACTAGACTAAGTTACTGGAATTAAGACTTATTCTATGCATGTGCTTTCCCACAATATGGCGCTGGGAGAGGAGTAAACAACTTTTACGCAGCTGCCTCCAGTTCGACCAATAACCTGCAGGAGCTGATCCTGCTCCTGATTGCAGGAGAGCAGCGTACTCGGCGTGTGGGTAGCAGAGTTGGGATTGGTGGAAGAGGACTATAAAGGAGGAGAGAGACAACATGCACCAGGAACATCTAAGGGGAACATCCGGGTAACATCTGAGCAGCCTCCGAGAGAGCCGGCCGGCGGTGTGCCGCTCCCCCACGGAAGTGGGGAAAGTGGCAGGGGGAGCCGCCCTTCCACGGAGGTGGAGGGACGGCAGCCAACCCGGGAAGGACCAGCAGCAAACCCGGGAAGGACCGAGCAGACGAAAGAACAGCGCGGGGTCCTGTGTCGTTCCTCCACAAAGAGGGGGAGCGACACACAATGGAGAAGATGACAAAGCTGGCAAACATGCTGGTGCAGGAGTTGATGCAGCAGATGATGATGGAGTCCCTGGAGGGAGGCGGGGCGGGGTCAGGGAGGGTAGAGGTCATGGGGGTGGGGCCAGGGAGGGCAATGACAGGGACCCAGGAGCAAGCCAAGGAGGGTAGGGCCGGGAAGGAGGGGGCTCTGGGCTGCCACTGGCACCTGTACACGTTGTTGTGGAACAAGTTGTAGCTGCCCATGGCGATCAGGAAGCCCAGGCCCAGCCTATAGGAGAAGAGGATCTGCGTAGCTGCATCCAGCCACACCTATGGGCAGAAGTGTCTAGTGGCAATCACAGCCACAGACACCAAGGCCCCTGCCCGTACCAGTCGGCTGCCCCCGTCACACCCCAGGCTGCTCACTACGGAAGTTGGGCATGACGTAGAACACGATGCCCTCCTTGCGCCAGGCAGTGTGACTCCACGGAAGAACAGGATGACGAGCATGGTGTAGGGGTAGTGGCTGAGAAGTAGACCACCTGGCAAGGACAGGGAGGGGCACGTCAGTCCACCCACAGCCCCGCCCCTTGCACCTGCCTGTGCTGCCAGTGCTTCTTCCTCCAGGAAGCCTGCTCTGCTTGGCTGCCCGTGGAGTCTGAACCAACCAGCTCAGCACCTCATTTTACCTTCCCCATTCCCTGTGATTTTTAATGGATGTCTAATTTATCCAAGCAATGCCTGTTGGCAGGAAACGTTGAAAGTTACATAGGAACACACCCATGTGCACAAACACACATACACAGTGGCCCCTAGGATCAGCGTCCCACAAGGCACAGGTTTGGGTCTCTCACATCTGCTTTCTGATGTCTAGAACAGTCCATTGTATACAGTAGACACTCAATAAATGTCTGAAAAATATACAACCACAGGGCTGTGAGCATTTTACTGTTCCTTCTTTGACACCTTCTTCTGCACAGATGATCATGTCTCAGAAAAGCAGGCTACAGTCAGCCACTTGCTTTCTCAGTGAGCAGCTTTCAAGGTAAAAGACAGCACACTCAGTCTATTCTCTGAAGACCGTCTGCCACCTGAACAGTGAGTTTTAATTCTACGAACGGTCCCCAGGGAGGTCCCGCCACCCTCTCCCAGCAGCCTCCGCTGTTAGCCATTTGGGTGACTTCCAATCTTCCGTGCCTCATTGAACACTCCTGTTTATAAACCTTTATCTACAGAATGACTGTATCGCTCCTGGGAGAGACGTCTAGATGTGGAATCACCAAGCAGAAAGCGACGGCTTCTCAAAGGCTTTTGACGCATCTGAGCATTGCCCGATTCCCTCTAGAATCAGAACTTCAGGGTGGCGGTGCTGTTGTGGTGCAGTGGTTACACAGACGGGGGTGACACTGGCATCCCACACTGCTCCACTTCTGGTCCAGCTCCCTGCCAATGTGTTCGAGAAAGCAGCAGGAGCTGGCCCCAGTGCCACCCATATGGGAGACTCAGATGGAGATCCAGACTCCTGGCTTCTGCCTGCCCCAGCCCTGGCCGTTGCAGCCATTTGGGGAGTGAACCAGCGGCTGGAAGACACCTCTCTCTTTCTCTCTCTCCCTCTCCCTCTCTCTCAATCTCTCTCGCCCTCCTCTCTGTAATTCTGCCTTTCATTTTTTTTTCATTTTTTTGAATCATTTTTTACAGATAAGAGTTATATACAGTAAGAGAGAGAGAGAGAAAGGTCTTCCTTCCGTTGGTTCATCTCCCAAATGGTCACTACAGCCGGCACGGCGCCAATCTGAAGCCAGGAGCCAAGTGCTTTCTCCTGGTCTCCCATGTGGGTGCAGGGGCCCAAGCACCTGGGCCATCCTCCACTGGCCTCTTGGGCCACAGCAGAGAGCTGGACTGGAAGAGGAGCAGCCAGGACTAGAACCAGCACCCCTATGGGATGCCGGTGCTGCAGGTGGAGGATTAACCACGGGAGCCACGGCGCCAGCCCCTCAATTTTTTCATTTTAAAGAAAGGAAATGGCACTTCCTCCAGCGTGGCACAGGGTGGCTCCCTTGCAGTGCCAACTCTGAGCATAATCATTTTCAAAACCCATTTTTGCCAAATTGGTCATCAAAAGCCTGCAATTGTTTCTCTGCTCGCTGGTGTGGAAGAGCGGTTTCAGACTCATCTCAGCGGCTCAGGGGCCCCTGGCTCCCGGCCAGTGTGGGTCTCCCTTGGGGCAGCTTGCTCTCCCTCACTGCACTCTGGGCTTCCTCAGGACCAGGGAAGCCGCCTGCCGTCTGCACAAACCATTGTCCCTGGAATTGGGAAGAGGGGATGAAAACGAAGCCACTGGGTCAGTGTCTCAGTGCTCCGAGCCCCAGTTTCTCTCATCTGGAAAATGGGTGCAATTAGCCCGGCTGCTAGGACAGGAGAGCTGTGATGAGCCCACAAGGTGCTGGCACAGGGACCACTCAGCAGTGCACATAGCTGCACCTGGGGGACAGCGGCTCCCAGTGGCTTCACCGCCCTTAAAGCTTTGCTTTCCTGCTCCCTGAAGCTGGAACGGGAGACACCAGGCCCTGCCCAGCTCTCCCTCGTCCCATGCACGGGTCTGAGACGTGAGAACGAGCCTTGGGTCTGGGTCTCCGGTTCCCTCCAGGGCAGGTTTTCAGCACCTGCCTCAGGCCCACGTTGAGGCTTTGTAAGGCTCTGTTTTGTCTCTTTCTGCACCTTCTTCTGGAAAGTTCCGCCAGCTTTTTGGCATGTTCTGGTCCCGCCTCACCTGTCCCTAGCCACCTTCTGTTCCAGTCTCTCTGCTGTCCCTTTGCTCCCTTCGAGACTTGGAGACCTCAGACAGCACACCTGCCCCTCTGCTTCCTGCAGGAAACGCAGGTATCTTGAGCCTCAGCCTCCAGTGTAAGGCCTGAGAGGTGGGGAGGGGAGGGAGCCAAGGCCAGTTCTGTCCTGCCAGATGTCCCTGTGCGGGACATCCGGCTTGCAGTCACTCTGTCCTTGCTGACCTGATCATAAAGACGAAAGAGCAACAGCCCCTTGCTAAGTGCTGAGAGCTTTCTAGAATCACCAATGGCGGGGCTGGCATGGTGGGGCCATTGTTTGTGACAATGCCAGCTGCTGTCCTGACTGCTCTGCTTCCAATCCAGCTCCCTGCTCGTGCACCTGGGAAGGCAGCGGATGATGGCCCAGGTACACGGGAGACCCAGATGGAGTTCCTGGCTCTGGATTTTGGCCTGGTCTAGCCTCAGTCTTTGTGGCCATTTGGGGAGTGAACCTGCAGATGGAAGATCTCTCTGTCTCTGTTGCTCTGCCTGTCAAGTAAGTAAGTAAGTAAGTAAATAAATAAATAAATAAATAAATCTTTAAAACAAACTCAACAGGGTCCAACATTGTGGTGCAGAATGTTAAGCCAGATAGCGGCATCCCGTGTGGGCACCAGTGGGAGTGCTGGCTGCTCCAGTTCTTAGCCAGCTCCCTGCCAAAGCGCC
Source organism: Oryctolagus cuniculus (assembly GCF_051225735.1). Taxonomy (NCBI): domain Eukaryota; kingdom Metazoa; phylum Chordata; class Mammalia; order Lagomorpha; family Leporidae; genus Oryctolagus; species Oryctolagus cuniculus. Next base: position 63,862,649 of record NC_142883.1, on the reverse strand, counting down.
TGGGAAAGCAGCAGGTCATGGCCCAAGTCTTTGGGCCCCTGCACTAATGTGGGAACCTGGGACGGAGTTCTCGGCTCCCGACTTTGGTTTGGCCCAGTCTGGACCACTGTGGCCACTGGGGAGCGAACTGGCAGATAGAAGACCTCTTTCTGTCTCTTTTTTTCTCTCTCTCCCCTCTGCCTGTCTCCATGTCCCTCTTTCTGTCAAATAAATAAATCTTAAGAAAAAAAATGAACAGTAAAGGATGTGTGTAAGCACCAGCCCCATCCTGCAGAGGGGGAAGCGGAGCTTCAAAGAGAAACGGCTTCCTTCAGGTCACTCAGCCAGGAATCAGCCTCACTGGGATCTGAACTCAGACCTATTTGCAAACAGGGCCTGAGGACTTTGTCACAACCTGCCCGCCTGTGTTCCTCATCGCAGGAGCCCCTGCGCCCGGAACCGAAGCCCTGTTCCTGGGGCAAGTTGGCTGAGCGGCCCGTGACTGGCACCTGCCTGGGGCTGCAGAATGCCAGGGACCTGCTGTGAGCTGAGCTGCGAGCCCGACCTGTGTCAGCTCCTACGTGCTCTCTGCTGCTCTAGAGAGTAGGCGGTGCCCTAATGCCCACTGTGCAGGAGTGAGAGTCGAGGTACCCAGAGCTGAAGGGTTGGGAGGGGCCCCAGGAGCTGTGGACCCCTTGCCTGAGCAGAGCTCCCTTGGCAGCCCCAGGCCCTTACCTTTCCGGTCCAGCCCACACCTTTCCAGATGCAGTAATACACCAGGACCCAGGCGATGGCCAGGGTGATGGCCAGCAGCCAGCGCTCTGGCCCGGCTTGTCCAGCCCATCAGTCATCTGATGCATGTTGTGCCTGCTCTAAGAGGAGGGAGGAGAATGTCACAAGGGCCGCTGGGACTTGAGGGGGCCTGGGGCATGGGCAGGGATGTGGTCTACCTCAGGGATCATGTCAGAACCAGGAGCAACGACTCAAGGAGAGCAGGGGCTGCAGCTGCCTCTGTCGCTGCTCAGCGGCTGCCCCACCTCTGCTCTGCCTTGCGCCAGCCCAGGGGCCCTCTGGGTGCAGGTGCCCTGTGTGATCCTGCTACAGACAGCTCCCACCTCTGCTCTGCCCTGCGCCAGCCCAGGAGCCCTCTGGGTGCAGGTGCCCTGCGTGGTCCTGCCATGGGCAGCTCCCACCTCTGCTCTGCCCTGTGCCAGCCCAGGAGCCCTCTGGGTGCAGGTGCCCTGCGTGGTCCTGCCATGGACAGCTCCCACCTCTGCTCTGCCCTGTGCCAGCCCAGGAGCTCTCTGGGTGCAGGTGCCCTGCGTGATCCTGCTACAGACAGCTCCCACCTCTGCTCTGCCCTGTGCCAGCCCAGGAGCTCTCTGGGTGCAGGTGCCCTGCGTGGTCCTGCCATGGACAGCTCCCACCTCTGTTCTGTCCTGTGCCAGCCCAGGAGCCCTCTGGGTGCAGGTGCCCTGTGCTGTCCTGCCACGGACAGCTCCCACCTCTGTTCTGTCCTGTGCCAGCCCAGGAGCCCTCTGGGTGCAGGTGCCCTGTGCTGTCCTGCCACGGACAGCTCCCACCTCTGTTCTGTCCTGTGCCAGCCCAGGAGCCCTCTGGGTGCAGGTGCCCTGTACAGTCCTGCCATGGACAGCTCCCACCTCTGCTCTGCCCTGTGCCAGCCCAGGAGCCCTCTGGGTGCAGGTGCCCTGCGTGATCCTGCTACAGACAGCTCCCGCTCCTTTGCAGAATGAGGCTGCACTCCCTGGCTGGCCTCATGAGCCAGCTCCGCATCTGTAGTCTCAGGGCTCTGTCACCCATTCACCTGTCCCTGGCCTGCTCTCACCTCCTCCATGCCTCGGTGCACTGCCTCCCACAAGCCGCCCAGCACAGGGGATCTCTCCACGCCACAGAGACTTGGACCCCAAGACCTCATCTGTTGTACGCCCCCAACACACATCTGTGAAGTGCCCCCCTGGGAAACAGAATCAGCGTGGCCTTCCTGGAGCCAGAATGTATGTCTCTGTGTGTGCCTGCACATGAGCTGAACCTGTGTGTAGGCAGGTGTGCCAGTGTATGTCCATGTCATGTGTGAACATGTATGTTCATGTGTGTACGTGTGTGTTGGTGTGCAGATGGGTGTCTTGTGAATGTGTGTTAATGTATTTACATGTGCATGTGTCTGCATGCGTGTGTATATGTGTGTTCATGCATGAATGTGAACACACATGTATGTGTCTGCACCTGTGTGTGCATGGGTATGTGTGCACATGTGCTCACTCCAGGCAACCTGGGGTTTATAAGTACAGTGATCCCCCAGTATCTGCAGGAGACTGGTTCCAGGACCTTTTGCAGATAAAAACTCTGCAAGTGCTCAAGCTCCCACCAGAAAACGGCGCCTGTGTGCACAGAGGCTGCACACGGCCTCCCGTGAGCATGGAGTCATCTCTGCACAGTGTCTGGGCCTAGCTCCGTGTCCACACCATGGAAAAGCTGCGACACTGCACTGCTCCCCGAAAAACAAGAAGAAAGCCCGTGCACGTTTGGCACAGGCGCAATTTTTTCTCAACTATTTTGGGTCCACTATCGGCTGGACTACCTGTGAACCCAGGATGCAGGGGCCAACTGGGCCTGGGCTGGTTCTCAAGACGGGTCCTCACTGGCCTCTCTGGGAGCCCTGCTCAGCTGTGCTGGCTCCTCCCTGCCCTGAGCCCCCCTCCACCCACCCGCCACCTTCTCCACCCTGCACTGCGCCCCAGGAGGTGACTGCTCCGGCAACCTCTCCGGTCCCTTGGCCTCTGGCTAGCTCTGTATAGGCCACTGGGCAGTGCTGGCAGGGAGCGAGAGGCTCAGAGAGTAGGATGCCAGGGACTAAGTGTCCCTGGCTGCTACGCAACTGTGTCTCCAGCTGGGCTCCTCTACCTGCAGCCATGGCTGGCGTCAGGTGCCTCATTCTCCCTCCAGCTCTCTTCTGGAAAGGGGAGATGTTACCCATGCTGCTACACACAGTCTCCCCGCCCAGTTAGGAGGGGCTGCCCTGTCCCCTGCAGGCCCTGCCCACCCCGGTGCCCCATGCCACCCACACTCACTCCCAGAACTCCACCATGGTGCTGGTCATGGTGGTGGTGTTGACGATACTGTAGTTGGAGAAGCAGCGGTCGGTATTCCAGGGGTTATCACACTGTTTCCAGCAGTGTCTGCAAGGACAAGGTCGTGTGACCAAACCCCACTGGGGCCCCAGGGGCTGGCACATGGCCCAGCTCTCCCTGGCCATCCTCAGTGTACCCCAAACCTCCTGGAAGCCACGGTCCTGCCTCTCGTTGCCGATGGCTTGGGAGGGCAGGTGGCGCCGTGATCACAATGGGGCAGCATCTTGCTCCAGGCCACACAGCGGCTACAAGAGCGCGCCCTGCTCACTCCAGGGCCCAGCCCTCCAAACTACATCCCTGGGCCTCCTGTGCCCTCCCTGGGACCACTCTCCAGCTCTGCCACCCTGGCCATGGGGCCTCGCCCACTGCCTTCTGGGGCACGGCCAGCATGGCCAGCCCCAGCGTCTTCTCTACCAGGCCTGGTTCTCAGCATTGTGAGATCCTGAGAACCCCAGAAGGCTGGTTTCACATTTTGTCTCCTTCCAGGTTTTTTTTTATTATTAAGATTTATTTTATTCATTTGAAAGGCAGAGAGAGAGAAAGAGAGAGAGAGGGAACAGAGAAGAGATTGCCTATCTGCTGGTTCATTCCCCAAATGACTGCAACAGCTGGAGCTGGGTCAGGTCAAAACCGGGAGCCCAGACCTCAATCTGAGTCTCCCACGTGGGTGGCAGGGACCCAACTCCTTGAGCCATCACTCGCTGCCTTCGGGGTGCACGTGAGCAGGAAGGTGGAATTTGGTGCAGGGCTGGGATTCAAACCTCAGCACTCCCACAAGGGCCCGGGCACTGCGGTCGTGTCCTAAGTGCTGAGCCAGACTGCTGAGTGTGCAGCGTGGGGGCGCTCAGTGCATCCTGCAGCCACCCAGCCATCATCCCAGCCAGCTCCAGCTGCCTTCCAGCCTACAGAACTGGGACCCCGCGCCCACTAAACACTAACCCTGCACTCCCTTCCTGGAGTCCCTGTGACTCCACTCTGCTCTCTGCCTCCGTGAACTTGACTAACTTGACTAGCGGTGGGGAACCAGAGGAGTCCCTCCTTCTGGGACCAGCTTGTTTCGCCTGCACTTTGTCCACCATGTGGTGGCCTTGCCTGCCTCAAACGCTCATGTCCACTGGGCTCACAGGCCCTGGCTTGAGACCTCAGCCCGCCATCCTCTCCCGGGCCTCGGCTACTGTGTAGAGCTGCTGTGCACACATGTGTGCCAGCCCCTCTTAGAGACCCTGCTTTCTTCCTGGGGTGCTGACCCAGAGAGGGGACGGCTGGGTCACAGGGGGCTCCTGGAGTCAATCTCCTGGGGAGCTGAGGTTGTCCCCATTTCAGAAAGAGGCCACGAAGGCCCCAAGAGGTGAAGTCTCTTAGCTGAGGCTGCACGGCAGAGAGTGGACTTGGGATTTGAACCCAGGCCAGCAAGACCTGTGCACCATGGGACAACCATACCCATCTTAGACGTGGTGTGGTTGGGGGCAGGTGTGCACCCACAGAAGGTGCTCGGGGCCAGGACTGCTGTGGGAAACCCCACCCCGCTCTGCTCCCAGAGTGCTCAGGGGGCTGCTCACCGTGGTGAAGGAGTTGTACAGATAGTAGATGGCCCACGAGATGATCACGATGTAGTGATGTTCAGCCAGAAGGAGAGCACGGCCACAGCCAGGCTCACACCTGCAGGCAGGATACAGCATCAGCCACACGGCCGCTGCCCACTCAGCCAACCACCAGGATGGAGGCGAAGGGCCAGGTGGTGACCGGCAGAAGGTCACACATGCCCCCCAGGTGAGGGAGCCAGGACTCACGTCTGGGGCCAGGCAGGGTGGGGCCCACGGCCAGGACGCCTGACGCCCCGCATGTCCCGGGAGCCTGCCAGGCTCCAAGCCCCACCAGGAAGTGAGTGCAGGGAGTCCCTCCTCTTCCCTGCCCTACCCAACACCCTGGCTGGTGCTGGCTTCAGGGGCATGGCCACACTCACCCTTGAACATGGGGGCCAGCTTCCAGATGCCCAGCCCCCCGATGGACATATACTGGCCCAGCGAGCACTCCAGCAGGAAGAGCAGGACTCCAGCGAAGATGAGCGTCAGGAAGTAGGGGACGAGGGAGGCCCCTGGGGGCAGAGAAGGTGAGGCTTATGCCGGGCCCCTCCCCCTGGTCAGGGGAAGCATCCCTCCAGAGGTTCCTCTCCCTCTGCCTGGAAATCAGCACCCACAGCCAAAGAGAGGCTCAGGGCACCCAGGAGGAGGCCCGTCCTCTGCCAAATGGGGAGATGAATTTTGGGGTACAGATTAACTTTTTTATAAACTTTTTAAAATTGAAAGGCAGAGAGACAAGAAAAAGAGAGAGGTCTTCCATCCACCGTCCACCTGTTTACTCCGTCAAACGCCCACTGCAGCCGGAGCTGGGCCAGGCTGAAGCTCAGGATGGGAACTCCATCCAGGGCCCACGTACCTGAGTCCCTGCTGCCTCCCACGGTGCCCTTTAGGAGGAAGCTGAACCCAGGGACACAGGGCACCCTGAGTGGCATCTTCACCCTGACCCAAATGCCCGCCCCGGGTACTGCTCACACACAAGCATCGTCCTAGGGGAACCCCTAAAGAGAAATGAAGAGCAAGTACAGGGCCTGGGGATCCCCTGGGGTCTCCAGTGGCCCTATCTTGCTACGGCACCCCAGAAAACGCCCAGGTCCGGCCCAGTGGCCATCCACAAGGCCACTACCTACCACCTCCATTCTTCCTGCACAGGTACGGGAACCTCCAGACATTGCCCAGGCCAATGGCATAGCCCACACAGGACATGAGGAAGTCGAAGTGGCCCTTCCACATGTCCCTGTCGGGAAGCTCTGCCCCCTTCTTCTGCACCTTGACCATCAGGGTCTTGGGCTTGTCGTTGGCCACAGGGGCCTCGCTGACCTCCGTGGCGATCTGCCCGTTGGCCACCTTGCTGCCGTTGGCCGCCATGTCTCTGGGTTTGCACACAGGGGTCCTGGCAAGTGGGCGTGTGACATCAGCCCCGGTCCACGTGGACAGTAGCTTTGCAGCTCAAGGTCACCCTGGAAGGACAGGGCCAGGGTTTAGGACAGAGAGGAGCGGGGGCTGCGGGGGCCTCACCCTGAAATTACAAAAGTGGAGCAGCCGTCTGGGGGCCGGGGCAGGTGGGCTCCTGAAAGCCCTCTTGCTCCCACTGCCCCTGCTCTGGAGCGGAGAGGCCTCGGCTCCCAAAGCAGAAGGGGTGACGTGCTCCAGGGCTCCAGCCTCTGTGTCCCACCCCAGGGAGCAAGCCCAGGACCACGACCCTCCAAAGGCAAACACCAGGGCTGTAAGGAAAGATCTTCTCTTTGCCTCTGATGATGCGATAGGGGATTTGCCCTTCATCAAGGCCATAATCAGCATCTGGGCCGGCAGCGAAGGGGCTCCTTCTGTGGCTGAAGGTGGGGTGTCCCGGCCACGGGTGGTGCTGCAGCCCAGGGGTCCCGAGCTCCTCCCCCAAGTCTGCTTCACCACGTGGGCGCTGTGTGTGTCTTTGAGCAAGCGTCTCCACTGCTCCCGATCTCACACAACAGGACCCCCTCACTGCGCTGCTGGGGGCCCCCAGCCCGCTCTTGCTTTTCACTCTGTGTTTTTTTTTTTTTTTTTTGACAGGCAGAGTGGACAGTGAGAGAGAGAGACAGAGAGAAAGGTCTTCCTTTTGCCGTTGGTTCACCCTCCAATGGCCACCGCGGCAGCGTGCTGTGGCCGGCGCACCGCGCTGATCCAATGGCAGGAGCCAGGTGCTTCTGGTCTCCCATGGGGTGCAGGGCCCAAGCACTTGGGCCATCCTCCACTGCACTCCTTGGCCACAGCAGAGAGCTGGCCTGGAAGAGGGGCAACCGGGACAGAATCCGGTGCCCGGACCGGAACTAGAACCCGGTGTGCCGGCGCCGCAAGGCGGAGGATTAGCCTAGTGAGCCACGGCGCCGGCACTTTTCACTCTGTTTAGCTGAAAGGCAGACACAGCCCTCCCATCTACTCCCCCAACGCCTGCAGGGGCTGGGGCTGGCAGCCCGGCCCTAGCTCCAGCCCAGGCTCTCCACACGTGGACGACCACTGCTGGCCACGGCCACCCTGAGACTCACCACAGGCAGCCTGCACCCTTCCGCCTCTTTACTTCCAGGGGACAGTGTGTAAAACTGCACGCTGAGCAGTCCTGAGTTTGAGCCTCTAGGCTGCCTTTTGCCAGCTGCATGCCCCAACCTACTCAGCTAAGGGCTCTGCGGATGGCTCAGAGCCTCAACTTCCCCATCTGTGAAATGGGGTGATCCTCTGTGGAGCTGTGGGTGTGCGTTCCTCCCCACAGCTGGACTCACCTGATGATTGTCTGCGATGGGTCAGTTCTCACAGGGCTCTGGACGCAGCTCCTGGGTGACAGTCTGCAAGGCAGGGGAGGGGGCCGGCGAGCGGGCAGGCAGGGCTGGGGCATAGAGGGTGACAGGGCGGCAGGAAGCTGCTGGTGTCTGGCTGTGCACGTGGCTGGCAGAGTGTCCCCAGCCAGGGTGATGGCAGCGAGTCCTTGCAGCGTGGAGCTGGCGCTCAGGTGTGGGAACATGCTGGGGAGGGGCCAGCGGCCCGGGGACAGCCATGGAGGGGAGGGCCATGGGGGCGCTGAGAGGCGGAGGCTCCGTGATTTTATCAGAAGACACAGGAACCCAGCAGAGTGGGGCTGCAGCCTCCGGGCCCAACACCACCGCAGCTGCGTTCTCTCCACTCTGCAGCCAAGGCGTGGGCACGCAGGCAAGAGCACCTTGCTTTGTGGAGAAAAGCAGGTTTCAGAACAGTTGCTTCTGAATGACCCCGCGTCGGCCCTCTCCCTGCAAATTTGCCCATTTAAAACCAAAGCAAGAAGAAGAACCCAGCAGCCCGTGCGGTCAGCTGGGGTCAGGGGTCAGCCTGAGTGGCTTCCGTGCCCTCCTTTGTGGTCGGTTTCTATTTCCCTAACTTCTGCAGAGGGGCTTTCCATGGATACAGCAATGCAAAACAGACCTAGGGGGCCCTCAGCACCAACTGGCAGGAGTGGGGGCTGCACTGGCCTGGGGCTTCGCAGAGGTAGGAACTGAGCCAAAGCAAAGCGCAGGGCGGGCCCGGCGCCGCCCGCCTCCCCGTGGCCTCCGCCAGGCTGCTGCGCCCGCAGCGCCCTCACGTGCAGCCCCTATTACCAAACACCACTGTCCACTCCCGGAGCTCCAGGGGAGCCGGACCGCCTTCGCACAGCCCAGCCTGGAACGCCAGTCCCGCTCCTCGGCCCCGAGGACGGCACCCAGGGGTCTGAGCTCCTGCACGGCCCACAGGCGGCTCCTGGATGCCCGTCCAGATGCCGACGCGGGCGCGCAGGAGCCTCAGAGCTCAGAGCTCAGAGTGAGAGGCCGCTGCCCAGCTCCAGCACGGCAGGAAGTGGAAGGCGCCATGGCCCACCGGGGAATCCTGGGGGACACTGGGGGGCTGGGGAGCAGACTCCGGAAAGGGGCGGAGGCTGAAGTGCATCCCTTTGGGGGTTCAGCTACCAAGTCCTTAACACTCCACGATCCGGCGGGGTGGGGGGGGGGCAGCTCCAGCTGTCATGTGTTCAGAATGATCCAATCACCTCGGGCCATGGCTGATCACCTGACCCAGGCTAGCCAATCAAACTTCTTCCCGGGGAATCTGGCCTGGGACTGAGGAAGTGGGCGAATCTCGGAGCGACTTGGGGACTCCAAGGCAGCCTCCTCTGCCCATCTCGTCCCAAGGTAGCAGGCTCAGTGTGCGAGGAGGAAGCACCCAGAGCCAGCAGGTGGACAGGGGGCTCCCTGAGCCGGAAGTGGCCCCCAAAGTTCAGTTCAGCCCCTGAAAGCTTAATTCCTGGTGCAGCAGGGTTGAGAGGTGATCAGGCTATGAGAATTCTGCCCTCAGGAGTGGGTTGGTTATCTCAGAGTGGACTGGTTACCTCAAAGACTGGATATGTTTCCTCGAGACAGAATTGGTTATCCCAGGGCTTGGTTAGCTGTCCCAGAAGTGGGCTGGCTATCCAGGGGCTGGGTTGGCTATTCCAGGAATGGGCTGGTTATCTTGGGAGTGGGTTGGTTATCTCTGGAGTAGGTTGGTTATCCTGGGGGTGAGTTGGTTATCAGGACTGGGCTGGTTACCTTGGGAGTGCATTGGTTATCTCGGGAGTGGGCTGGTTATCTCTGGAGTGGGTTGGTTATCTCAGGAGTGGGTTGGTTATCTTGGGAGTGGGCTGGTTATCAGTCATTCTTGCTCCCTTGCTCTCACCATGCCTTCCACCTCTGCCACGTTATGGCACAGCAAGAAGACCCCCGTCAGACACGGGGACCACCCCCCTTCCTGGCCATCCCAGCCTCCATGACCATGAGCCTGGAAATCTGTCCGTCACCAGAAAGCCAGTCCGTGGCACATGGCTTCTGCAGCCCCAAACTCCCCTCCCCATCTTACTCCGGCGTGGGGGCTCCTGGTGCCGCCACAGCTCTCTGCCTCGCCCCCAGCAGGTGCTCCTCCCAGGAAGACAGTGAACAGGGACTTCCTGGGCATGCAAGGCCCAAGCACAGGAGCGCGTAGCCAGGTCCAGTGCAGGCCTGCGGCTTCCCTGTGAGGAGTCCCACCGCCCCAGTGCAGCGAGCCTTGCAGAAGGCGTGGAACGCACCCAGGGAAGCTACAGGAAGTAGAGGCTGAGGATGCAACTGGTGCTCCCGTGGGGTCCTGGACTTGTCCCATGCTGCGTCAGAAGGCCCTTGGCTGTGTCTGCCCTCCACGAGTGCTGGCTGGCTGACTTTACCTCTCTGTGAAGTGGGGGAGATACAAGCAGCTCCCACCTGGGGCTGTGCTGAGGATCAGAAGCGCTGAGGCCAAGCAGGTGTCAGGCAGCCCCTGTACAGGCAGCCACAGCGCTCACCCTGGCTCCGGGCCCCAGCAGTGACGATGACTACGGCGACAGTCTTTTTCGGAGCACGTTCCATTCAGGTCCTTGGCACCTTTGAGCATCTTCAGAAGCCCAGTGGGAACGGGAGCCCGGCCTCTTTCTACAAACTTGCAGCGGCCTCGCCCGCCACCCCGGGCCAGACGGGGGCTGAGAGCGGCACATCTGCATGCTTGGTCAGTCGCAGAAAAGTGATTCTATAACGAAGCAGAGCAGGGAAAAACACCCCAACCAGCTCGTCCATGCAAGAAACCCGGCAAGCCAGGGACTGGGTGCCCAACCCAGAGAGCTCCCAGGCAGTGGCACTCAGGCGCACACCTGGGACCCCGAATTCCTGGCGTGGGCGTCTCCCCTGCCCCTCCCTCCCTGGTGGAAAGGACACACAGGAAGCAGGTGTGGGCAAGCTCGCGGCAGGGCCCCGCCATCCCAGTCATTCCTGCCTTTCTTGAGATGCAGCCCAGGGCCCATGGCTTTTGGGGATAGTATCCAAGGATGCGGCCACGCACGGGGAGCGCCGGCCTGAGACTCTCCTTTACCTGCTGGTGGAGCAGGTGGGAGGAAGAGGCGTGGCCTCCTCCCAGCAGCTTTTGGCCCCATCTCATCAGGCGACAACATCCTGCAGGCCAAGAGTCCGCCCACATGGCCCTCTGGGCATTGAGTGGGCCCCATGAACTGAATTCCTCCAAAGCACCGCACATAATCGACCCTAGGAGGTGAGATCAGTCCTCTGGCCTCTGCCACTCGCTCATCACACAGCGAGGACATGGGGGACACACGCCAGGTGCTGGCAGGCTGTGAGTCAGCTAGTGCTTGCTGGGGGCCTGCTCTGTGCATGGAGCCGGGGCCGGCACAGGACACGAGAGGTGGAGAGGTGAGGGCCTTCCCCCGGCCAGGTCATCATCTGGGGAACCACTTCTGCTGTAGCTGATCCACTGCACTGTGGTGCACAGGCTCTGAAGATGAGAAGGAATGAGGCAGCTTGGAGGAGCCCAGGTGAGGGGCCACTCGCCCTGGGGTTTGAAGGTTGAACAGGTGTTCGTCAGGTTTGTGCAAATGGAAAAAGCACCCAGGTCGGGACAAATGCGAGAGCCGACGCAGAAAAGGGCCTTTTGCACCGGGGTGAGGACTTAGGGCCCAGCTGCAGGTGCGTGGCAGGGGTGATCACGTGACCAGATCCAGCTTCCAGAAAGAGACTCCATCATGGGCCTCTGGGAAGGATGGAGCTCAGGAGAAAGACGGAGGCAGGCAGGTGCACCCCCACTCCCAGACGACACCCATCCTGCACTGGGACCAATCCCCATGCCAAAAGGGGCCCAGTGAAGTAGGAAGAAGTCCCTCTGTCAGTCCCTGAGGGAGTCCGTGCTTTGCAAGAGAAAGAAAACATGTGGAGACCGGAGCCCTAGATCAGAAGCAGCAAAATGGGTCAGAACTGGCCCATGGGCTTGCTTTCTTGGTTGGAAAGAAAAAAAATTCAGCTGGAATTTGGGGCTGTATCTGGGATACAGCATCTCTGGGAGCATGGAGAGGAGGGGCAAAGGCCCTGGGCAGGATTGGGTCCGTGCATCTGAGAGGCCAGGGTGGCAGCAGGCCAGCACGAGGGGGAATGGAGCCAGCTGGAGGTTGTGGGCAGGGACCTGGTAATGCAGGGCCTCGGGAGCCACGGCGAGTTCAGATTTTATTCCACAAGGGCTGGGGGAGGAGGGTTCAAGCAGCAGGGCTGAGCTGACAGGGAGGCTGCACACGGCAAGGGGGCAAGGCAGAGATGATGCGGCTGTGATTGGGGGCAGAGTGGGGAAGGGCAGCTCCCAGGATCTGCTCTGGGGCTGTGGCCCACGGGCCTCCCTGGAGACTGGGCTGTCAGAGGCCAGCCCCGGGCTAGAGGACAGGCCAGGGGCGGGGACGTGCGGACGGCGCCCTGGACCATCTCCCTCTGTGCCACTGCATCGGGGGGCAGGCGGCTGTGTGGGGTGTGGACCTTGGCAGGGCTGACAGGCCAGGGCCACAGTCTCAGGGCCGCCATTGTCTCCGGCCAGGCTGGGCATGCAGCAGATCTGGCTCGCAGGAGAGGGAGGCGGGAGAACCAGAGGCCTGGGCACGGGGTCGGGGGCTCCCTCCCAGGACATGGTGCTCACTTGGGCTTTGTTCCGCTCCTGGTTCTCCCTGCAGAAATGGCAGAGGCAAGCGTGCAACTCGCTCTCCTTTCTCTTTGCAACACTGAGGTTCAAGAAAAAATTAATATTGGGTTTGGCTCCTTTCTGAAGAGGAACATAACGCGGTTTGTTCTCTGTGCTGGGGAAGAAAGCTCGGCTCTCCCAATTGGGCCAGGCTTTCCCGAGCCTCTGTTGTGTACCGGGCGTCACACCAGCTCCTATTGAGGGAGAAAAGCTAGCATCTATTGAGCGCCTACTGTGTGCCAGGCACTTCACCGGTATGGGACCGCCCAGGCCTTGTTCCATGTCTGCAAAGCAAGGGCTACTTCCCTCACCCGCCAGCCTGGACCCAGCAGACAGGGCAGCAAGGGAGGGCCTCGGCATCATGGGGGAGCCTGCCAGGAGGGCAGAGCCCCGGGCCCCATGTCACACCTGCAGCGGTGGCCATGGATTCTAACAGGTTCCGGTGATCCAGGTGCATGGGACGGCTTCTGAAGCCGTGATCTGGGGGCGACCTGGATTATGTCATGGGGCATGGTTCCGATCTCGCGAATCGGGCGGTCAATAGCTTGTCCGAGTCTCTGTGTTCTTGTCTGCACATGTGGACCCTCCTGCTGCATGGACTCGCGTGAGAAGCTGAAGCCAGGGAGTGCATGGAGAAGAGGCCTGATCCCCAGGAAGCATCCACACAGCTCGGCTGCTGTGGAAGGGGAGAGGGGCCGCACATGCCCCTGCCATGGAGGAGCGCTGGGCAATGCGAGGCACAGAGGAGCCACAGGTGCAGCGAGTGTGCGGCTGGCCTGGCATGGCTGGAGAACAGCAGGTGCTGTGGGCGGCTCTTGCTGTGCTCTGCCCTGGAGGTCAGGGAGGGCTCCCTGGAAGAGGTGCTTCTCTGATGAGAAGGAGCAGCTGGTGAGGGTCTCCTGGGCCTAGTGTTTCAAGAAGGCTCAGAAGCTGGCCGGGTCTGGGCTGGGGTGCAGGCTTCAGCTGACAGTCATGACAGCTGGGGTCTGGCTGCAGTCCCCCATTATTGGACCCTCAGCCCTTGCATAACAGGGCCCAGGCAACCTCTCTCCCAGTCCAGATTGTTCCACACCTCACCAGTGCACCTGTCTGCATGCAGGCGTCTATGGAGAAGACGAGTCTGCAGTGGGCTGCAGGCGGGCCCAGTGTCGCACAGCAGGAGTGGCATGACCCTTCCTGACTGCCATCTCTTCCCACCACACTCTCACCGCCAGCAGACTGGCGAAAGCCCCCAGCTGCCGCCACAGAGCCGAGAGGCGCTCACTTCTCCACCCCTGCAGTTACGGGGTGCCCCTCTGCACAGCACCCCAAGGCCCTTCGAGTGAATTCTGTGTTCTCTTTCTGGGTCCTGGTCAGAAACTGGGGCCACCAGGAAGCACCCCACACTGTGTGAGGCCCGGACGGTGCCCAGCACAGCAAGTGCTAAAAATACGGAAGCAATAACAATCGTTGGTCCAGAGAGGTCATACGCCCTTCCCAAGGTCACACGGGCACACAACGGGTGACTTGTGCCCTTTGACTGCTGACCCCATGACCTTGTTGACCTTGCCTGCAGTACACCCGGGGTAGGGGAGCAACTTGCCTGGCCTCCCTGCCCTGAGCCAGAGGAGGAAACAGAAAATCCCAGCTCCAGGGCGTCCCTGGGAGCTGCCGTGTGGTTGTCCAGGGCACGTCCCGGACCACAGTGGCGGAGGGAGCAGGCCACGGAGCAGCCCCACCCTGAGCCCAACGGGCACTGAGAGCAGTGTCCACTGCAGCTGCGGTGGCTCCAGGAGTCCAGGCCCCAGCTCTCCCGCGGCTGCACGCACGGAGGAAAAGCGGCCCAGCTTTTCACGGGCAAAGGAGGGGGAGCGGAATGAACTAGATGAGCTCGCAATGCAGGGAGGAGGTGAGCCGGCCACGCTTGCAACATGCCAGGGCCACACTACACACGTGGTGGATCCCCATGCCTTCTCTTATTGTACTGAAAGGTAAACCGAGGCACAGAGAACTAAAGTGACTTTGCAAAAGGCTCCCAGCCGGGGGCACCACAGCTTGAACCAGGGCAGCCGGATTCCTGTGCGCCTGCCCTTAGCTGCTGTCTCTGGCAGGTGCCCACAGAAAAACAAGCCCCACATTCAAGGTGTCCGGGAGCTGCCCCTCCCCAGACACAGCTCCTCCAAGAAACCCCACCCCAACCCCTGAGAGGCTGCTGCACGGGGCTTCAGTGGTCGCCCCACTAGGGCCACTGCAGCTGCCCGGCTGCGGCCACACGGTGTCCTGGGAGCCAGCAGAGAGCCCGTGATCCCAGCTGAGCAGCCCTCACGGGGCCTGTAGGGCTGGCGGCTCCAATGGGGTCCCCAAGGGGCAGCTCTCTCCGCTTGGAGACCCAGCTCTCCTCCAACGCAGCTGCCACTCGTGCCTTGTGGCAGCTGGGCACAGCCCCGGGGATGTGTTTTGGGGGCTGACCTGAGTGGTGAAGGCACAAGTTTGGCTCCCGGCACCGCACCACATGCACTGCGTGATCTCAAGCCAGGCCCCTGCCTGCCCTGTTTCTGGGTTCCCTTCCTTGCGCAGGTAGAGCGGTGTGGCTGACTCCAGAGCCTGTGTTGGCTTCTTCCCTCAATCTCATCTCATCCCACGTGACTCGCTCACACCCCAGGACCTCGTGAGTGTCTCTTCTGGCCCCTAATTCCCAGCAGCACCCCGCTGCATGCCTCATTTTCTCAAGGCCATTTCCAATCTGAGCCACCCAGCAGTGGCCGAGCACCTCCGGGGAGCCAGGTCCCAGGCTGGGTGCAGGGGGAGAAGCGGCGAGCTGAGGCTGAGTCGGGAAAGCTGAGGGGGCAGCCAGGCAGGGGTTCAGGTGGGTACCGGGCTGCACCTCCCTTGGGCCGGCAGAGATGGGGCAGGAGAAACGAGAGCTCCCTTCCACCTTGGCCAGGGAAGCAGGAGCGGAACAGGAGCTCCGGTCCACTCCAGGCAGAGGGAGCCATGATCACAACAGATCTGTGAAGGGCGTAACGCAAATGATGGCATCTAACTCTCGTGCCGCCCCCATGGCACAGACGAGGAAACAGGCATGGATAAAGCACGCGCTCGCAGGCCCGGATCCGCGTGACAGAGGCCTGAGCAAGTGCTGCCCGTGTTCCCGACGGCTCCTCTCCCACTGTGGGCCCCCGGTGGTCTCGCGGCTGCCAGTGCAGCCTGGGAAGGGGGAGCTGTGATGGGACTGCACTTTGACAAGGGCACTGGGCGGCTCTGTGCAGAGGGAGGCAGGGAGGCCGAGCGCGCAGGTGGCGGCAAGGGGGCCGGGCCACAGTGCATGCGCCCTCCCCTTTGCCCCAACCACAAATCCTCCCATCCCACCTCCCCAGCTGTTCTGCTGCCTCTGCACGGCTGGGGCTGGGGTCTCCCAGGTGCTGTTTCCCCCACGGAGGTCACACGGTGCCAGGTAAGAGGTGCTCTCCTGGCTCTGCCCTTGCGACAGAGGACACCGTGGGTCTCCTGGGCAGTGGCAGCATCTGCTGTTTTCTGGGGTTTAAGGACCCTCCCCACCCCCAGGGCTGGTCCAAGGTTCCATGACGATGGCTCAGCTGCGAGTGGCTGGCAAGGTGCTGCTTCACTACCTGTCTCTTCCCAGGTGAGGAGTCAGACAAGGAATCCAGGGAAAAGCATGGTGAGAGGGGGACAGGGCGGTGAGCCCCGGGGGAGGGGGGAGCTGCGTGCTGTGGGTGCCCACAAGCAGTGCCAGGCTGCGTCTCCCACTGACCGACCCCTGTGACAAGGCCAGGAGGCAGGGGCTTGCCCTTTAGCGTGCAGAGTTCAAGGGCACAGGTGGCGGAGAAGCCGGGATTCGAACCCAGGCTGCAGGGCCTCTCTCACTGCCCTCCTTCTGCTGGGTCCGTAGCAGGCCAGCCCATTAACTTCATCCTTGCCAAACCACCTCAAGGCGCTGACTCAGAATGAACCTGCTCTGGGCACCACAGGAGCCCCAGAGAACAGGAGAACATCTCCGGCCCTGCACCCCCACCGCGTGTCCCAGGTTCCCTGCCGCTTCTAGCCTCCGGCCTGCAGAGTCCAGCCGGCCAGAAACCCTGAATTCTGATCAGGAAGGCAGAGCACCGTGAAGCCTGCTTGGCATTCTGGGCCACGGCTCTCCGCCTGTGCACACACACGTGCAGGAAGCCACTCGTTCTTGTTTGAGACGTGCCTGAAGGGCTCCCAAGGGCTCGGGGTCAGGGCCTTGTAAGAGCTCAGATCCGGGAAAGAGACACGACAGCTGCTCCTGTCAGGGCCAGCAGCTGGCCACAGGAGCTGTCCCGAGTCACCATGCAGGTGCAGCCTCGGCCAAGCACCCTCTCTGTGCCCTGTGGTGGCCGCACACAGCTCCATGGCATCCACCCAGCATCCACTTCTGTCCCTCGACAGCTCTGCAGGTGTCACCGGCCCCACTCTAGAGAACAACTCACCGAGGCCCAGACAGAGCAAGATGGCGACATGTGGTCACACCAGACATCTTAAATGAGAGCCAGTGCCCAGATGTGTGCAGCTGAGAAATGTTTTTTTTAAAGATTTACTTATTAGGCTGGCGCCATGGCTCAATAGGCTAATCCTCTGCCTTGTGGCGCCAGCACACCGGGCTCTAGTCCCGGTCCGGGCGCCGGATTCTGTCCCACTTGCCCCTCTTTCAGGCCAGCTCTCTGCTGTGGCCAGGGAGTGCAGTGGAGGATGGCCCAAGTGCTTGGGCCCTGCACCCCATGGGAGACCAGGAGAAGCACCTGGCTCCTGCCATCGGATCAACGCGGTGCGCTGGCCGCAGCGCGCTGGCCACGGCGGCCATTGGAGGGTGAACCAACGGCAAAGGAAGACCTTTCCCTCTGTCTCTCTCTCTCACTGTCCACTCTGCCTGTCAAAAAAAATTTACTTATTTATTTTGAGAGAGGTGGGGGAGGGTTCACTTCCCAAGTGGCCACAACAGTGAGGGCTTAGCCAGGCCAAAGCCAGGAGCCAGGAGCTTCCTACAGGGCTCCCACAAGGTGGCTGGGGCCCAAACATGTGGGCTGTCCTTCATTGCTTTTCCCAGGCCACTAGCAGGGAGCTAGATTGGAAGTGGAGCAGGTGGGACACAGATCGGTGCCCACATGGGATGCTGGCATCACAGGCAGTGGCTTCATCAGCTACATCACAACACTGGCCCCCGGCTGACAGTTTTAAAGCTTGAACTGGCAGCCTGGACCAGGGGGCGTGGGGCTGCACCACTTAGCAAAGTCCCACGGGCACCGTCAGCCAGCCACTGACATCCCACCTCATCGGGGGTCTTGCCCGGCCCTCGACAGCTTCTAGTCTACAGGCCAGGACAGAGCCACCTCCACTACTCAGGGGAGTGGGAGAATGACATGAGCAGGGCCCCTTTGTGGGGGACCACAGGTGAGGCAACTCCGAGTGCAAGGGAAGATAACGCGCATTTTCCTTGAACTTTGCGAAGCCCGCGTATCTCACACACCTAGCAGTGATGAGGTTTGGAAACGCAGGTTCAGCATCACCAATTTTGTATCTAGAAAACAAAAAACTCCTCCTGTTCTCTTAAGGAAAATTCTATTGGCTTAAGGAAAACATGAGAGATGCGGCCTTAGAATATTTTGCGAGAATGGGAAGGGCATGGGTTTCAGAGCTGCCGAAGGGTCACGCTCCAGGCGCGAACATATTTTCCCACGAGAGGAAGCCAGTTTTATTTTTAAAAGACTCAAATGAGTGCTCACTTCTGCCAGCACAGCTGTTCTCGCTTCATTCACTGAGCTTTTGAGAATTCTACAGGGCGAGAGCCCCCCTTACAGGAGAATTCTACAGGGCGAGAGCCCCCCTTACAGGAGAATTCTACAGGGCGAGAGCCCCCCTTACAGGAGAATTCTACAGGGTGAGAGCCCCCCTTACAGGAGAATTCTACAGGGTGAGAGCCCCCCACCCTTACAGAGTGAAAAGTCCTAGGTAGTAAGAAGCAAAACCAGACTTCTGCTGAGAAAATTCGAAGTCCCGCGTCGGACGAGCAAACCTGGGCACGCCTCCTGCTCAGCGGCATGTCAGGGTCCTCAGGAACCCTGACAATGGCAGGGGAGGGCAGGGCCTGAAGACCAGGAGACCTGGGTTCGAATCCCAGCTCTGCCAGAAACAGAGATGATCACAATCTACCTTGAGAGCTATGAGGACGAAGTGGAAGAACGTGCGTGCTGGGTGCAGCAGCAGCTGGGCCATGGCAAAGACCGCCTGACCGGTGCTAGCATCACTGCTTCTCAGACAGAGGTGGGGAAAAGCTGTGGGCAGAACGCCAGCTCCATCAAGACAGGCGACGGTGGAGTGAGTCCCCGGGAGACGTTGATCGGCTCAGATTCTTAGAGCCATCACTCATGACACGCGACCCCCAGGGCACACGCGTGTTCCTTCAAACCCCAGTGAAATGTCAGCTGCTTGCACGTGTCCACGCAGAGCCTCCCTGACCCCTGTCCTGCCCAGGGGGACAGCAGTGTCCCAGGAGGGAGGCTCCTCTTTGCTGCCGACCTGTCCTCAGCCTCAGGAGTGGCTGCTGCCCAGGGGACCCTGGACTGGCTGTGGGGTGGGCCAGCACACAGAAATGGTTGCTTGCATCTCAACCGCCAGGCCCCCAGCTCCCAGCACTGAGTCCTGTACCCTCCTTCTGCTTCTAAAATGGGGCCAGGGGTCCACAGCCAGCTGCCTCCCTGGCCAGCATGCAAATGATTCACTTTGGGGTTTCTCTGGGTGTTAACCCAGTCCAGTCCCTGCCAAGGGCGCTGCCCACAGTGGGCCAGCTGGGCAGGTCTGGCACAGGAAGGGCCTGAGTGCAACGCTGTCTTCCACAAGGGAGGGTTTGCAGCTAGGAAAGAGAAAACCCTGCTGCTGTGCGCAGCTGTTGGGGGTTTGCAGGGACCACACACGCGCACTGAGACCCGCCCGTCACAGGGACCTGCATTTTCTTGTCCATCTTCTAGCTTCCCGCACTCGTCCAGCTGTGCCCATCACAAGCCCACTTGTGGCCATGAGTGGTGCTTCTAGTCCCCCTCCTTGGTTAGCAACAAGATCCACTGCCCCTGAGTGATGGCCGTGACAGGGCCTACGGGGCAGGTGCTGGTATCAACCCCACTGTGCAGATGCAAAGGACAAGGGCCCGGGCAGACAGTGACAGAGAGGGGGTAGGTGGGTAGGGCCATGCCTTGGGCTCTGGAGTGGACGGTCTGGGCCACCAGGCCACGCTGTGTCCCCTTCTGGCTGGCTGGCCTCATCACTGCTCCCCAAGTCTTTCCAGAATTCGGGTGCTCCCAGTGCCAGCCCCGCTGCACGGGTCCAGCCTCCTTTCAGGCCTTCCCTGCTGCAGGGGGAGCCCGGGCCCTGCGACCAGACAAGGCAAGCGTCCCACAGGCCGCCCATGCCACGGGCCCCTGGCCTGCCCCTCAGGACACAGTCCCCTCCGCGTGCCAGCGGCTCCCGCATCAGCATTCACGGTGCATCGCCCCACCTGTGCAATGCCATTATCTCCAAGGACACAGGCTCTGTTGTCATGGCAACCAGAGTCCTTCCACCAACTCTATTTAATAATTTCTCAGCCATGGAGCCGGGCTGCTGAGGGCCAGGGGTGAGACGCTCTGGGTCCTAGCACCTGCAGGACCTGGGGAGCCTCTGGAGGCCTCAGTTTATCCATGTGGGTCATGGGGGTGTCTGAAAGGGGGGTGTCCTGACTTTCTCTAGCCTATGAAAACCCAAACAAACGGCTTCCTGGGTCCAGCGAGACAGGGATGGAGTCAGAGCTGATAGAAGTGAGTCGGGGGTCTGAGCGAGACTTTAACTCCCAGGACGCACACGAGGCTGATGCGGGTTGCCACGCTCACCCCTGCTGTGTGGCCTCCACGGGGTCTGTGCCGTCTCCAGCTCTGAGCCCCGGGGTGGCGAGGAGGCGTGCTTTGCCTGCAGCATCACAGCCCTCAGTACCCCCATTTCACAGATGTGCAAACTGAGGCTCACAGAAGGCAAGGGCGTTATCCGTGGTGACCCAGCCATGTGCCCCACTCCAAGCCAGGCACACTAGACTCCAGAAAACAGAGCTGTGGGGGCTGTGACGGGTTTGTGGCTTTGACGCTGAGCTTACACCCACAGCAGAGCCCGGCACACAGTAGGTTTACTGTGTCCAGTTGCTGCCCACGCCTGGCCCCGGAGGTGACCCATCCAGACTGCCCAGAAAAGCCCCCAGAACAGCTGCCACAGAGCCCTGTCCAAAGAGCCACTTGGCTCAGAGCTGAGGAGGGGCCCTTGGCTGTGTGGCTCCTGTCTGCCTCCCAGGTTGGGGAGGGGACAGCTGTGCTCTCGTCTGGACCCCTGGCACCACTTCTGAGCACACTGCTGCCAGCCCAGAGGCACGGGGCCGGCATCTCTGTTAGTCTCCGTGGCATAACGAACAGCACTGCACCTGCTGTGTCAGCGCTGCGTATGTTCACTGCCGTTTGGAGAAAAGGCTCTTTACCCCCCTGCCCCCCAATCATTGCTCTTGGGGAGGTTATTCTTGGGGAGCTGGATGAGGAGCAGAGGAAGCGGGCATGCAACCCCCCTCCCCACCTGGAGGGCTGGCGCCTGGTTGGGGTTGGCCCGGGTCCCGCTCCACAGTCCAAATCCTTGGCTTTGGGGACGGAGAAAGCAAAGCCCAGAGAAGGCGGCCAGGGAGTGATTTCCCACCTCCTTCTCAAAGCTGGGAGCCCAGGCACAGGGGTCCCACAGACCCGGATCTGAGCCCAGCTCTGCACGGCTGAAGGAGCCAACGATACAGCCTCGGGCAGCACCCAGAGCTGCCTCAGCCTCAGCTTCCTTGTTGAGGGTCTGGGACACTGCTTGCCAAGTGCTCAGCTCAGGGGCGGCATGGGCTGGACCATTCCATGTCCCCTCGAGGCAGCCTGCCGTGCACTTGAACCCCATCTCCACAGAATGGCCCCTGCTTCTCCGGCCCTGAGCCCGCTTGTTTCTGTAAATCATAGGTGAGTCTCTGACCTCCAGCTCCAGGAATGGCCATGCTGGGGGTTCCCGTGGCCAAGGTCTCCCAGGGAGCTCAGGCTGCAGCCCAGGGGGGCTGCCTGGGACGCTGGGGGCTTCTGGCTTTGAGGCTTTTGCGTTGTGCTTTCGCCCAGCCTCAGCCCTTTTCCGTACCACAGGAAACAGCAGACACGGAGGAAAGACCCCCTTCTCTCCTCAGAGGCACAAAAAGAGACAAGGGGGATGGAGCACACGGGGGCTGGCATGGGGAAGACCTGGCCCAAACCTGGGGTGAGCGACCCCGCTGCTCTGGGCCTGTGACCTCCTCTGGCCAAGGTGCACCTTAGCACCAACCTCAGAGAGGGTGGAGTGAAGCCCAAGGCCTTGGCACAGGGACCAGGCCTGGGAGGCGCCTCAGGTCTCCTGCTCCCCTGTGTCCTTCAGGGAAGCTTCCAGAACTTGTGGGGTATGTCCGTCTTCAGCATAGCAACTCTCCAGAGGCAGGGGAGTGGGTTGTGGCCTGGGGGTTTCCGTCCACCCCCCCAGCTGGCTGGGCCACCTCTCCCTGCACGTGTCCACAGAACCCTTCCTCATGCCCTCCTGGGTGCCAAGGCTCCGGGCCCTTCTATGCCAGCTCACGGCCACCCTGCTGCTCGTTTTCATCCAATCTCACATGGATGAACGTGTGTTCTGTCTGAGCCCCGCCACCCCTTCCTCTCCACCCAGGGAGGAAAAACGCTCCGTGGGGCTTTGTCTTCTGATCCCAGGCGAGCTTCTCTCAACTCAGGTGTTTCTCGGAGGTGGTGAAACCGAGACTGAATGGGCCCCCGGCTGAACCGTCATGCTCAGCTCCAACACTGGGCATGGCCAAGGACTCCCCGGTTGGAACTCAGCTATGGGAGAACAAGGAGACACAGGACCCTTGGCTCCCAAAGTTCACAGCCGTGCCTCCCTGGGCTGTCCTACAGACCCAGTCTCTGCCTCTCACCAGATGTGGGCTGCTCTGACTCCCGGGACCACGTGGTGAACTCAGGTCTGGGCTTCAGAAGTAACCACCCCTGGACTGGGAGACTGGAAGACAGAAACGAGAGTTCGGGACTCTGAACCTCGGCTGCCCGTCCAGTGCTGGGGAGAACATGGGTAGCAGCGATACAATCATCTTAGGTTTACCATGGGGCTACTGCAGGGGCCTCCTCTGGGTCAAGGTCATTCTGACCTATGGATCATTCTCCGGTACCTCACGGGCACCTGCTGGCTTCTCTGGCCCTGAAACCTAGCAGCCGTAAGAGCACTTTCCCGGCCAGCTGTCTGGTGCTGTCCAGCGCAGCTCACAGCAGCCCTCATGGCAAATGTCTGCACTCACCTCATTGCGGGGCTGCCCCTACCCACACAGAACCACCTGACCCAACAACAAGGCTGCCGAAGCAACCTGATGCCCATGCCTCTCAGGGCATCTCTGACCTTTACTGTCCCTCTGGCCAGAGCTCAGCTAACTCAAGAGCTGGCAGGAGACACTGATCAGCAGATACCAGGGAGCCGACAGGTGGGCAGGGCTGCAGGCCACTGTCCCAGGCAGCTACCAACTCTTGCACTGCCTGGCCTGGCTTGCATGCCAGGGGCCCAGCCAGCCCCCCACCTGCACCCCAACACCCTACGCGGTGTGTGTTCCACTGAGCTGCCCATCCCCAGTTCATGGAATGCCACAGCCAATCGCTCTGCAAGATCTGGCCTCCTTGAAATTTCCAATTTGTGAGAAATGTAAAAATAGAAGGTCATTTGCCACAGGCAGCTTGCGTGGAATCGGATGCAGCTTTCGTGTCACGTCAGATCACGGTACGCAAGCTGATGGCTTCCTCAGGCTGCCTCCATGGCTTCCCAAACATCAAGACACAGGCAACCGGCCGGGAGACGCCCCAAAGTTAGGACAAGGTGGCGGGGTGCCCAGGTCACAGACAACATGGGACCTGCTGGATGCCTCTGTCCAAACCGAGTCCAGCAGCTAGGGACAAGTGCATCTCCCTGCCCCCCTGTCCCGCTCAGCTCCCCAGGGAGCCGGCAGTGCTCCCTGGTGGTGGTAGTGGAAGGGGGCGTGCTTTGTAGACCCTGCGGCTCCCTCAATGGGGCCGTCAGGTCATTGGGGGCTGTGCAGCGGCAGAGAGCGAAGCCCAGGTGTGGATGGGCTTGGGTTCGAGCAGCAAGTTCTGGGACTGCCCTCCTCCTCCTCAGCTCTCTCCCATCTAGGATCATCACACCAGCTGCCTCCCAGGGGCCTGTCAATGCTCAGCGCAATGACTTCCGTGAGGCGCTCCCCCGCAACCCGCCAGGCTGATGGCCACCGGCCTTCCTGCTGCTGTCCTAGGACTGACACTGCGGGGTGTTAACGACTGCCCGTAAGCACCGTGCGCTTGTGTTCACATCTGAGCCTGTGCCAGACAGCTCCCACCTCAGTTGCTGCCTTCCCCAGCCACAGGCTCTGCTCTGCAGATGTGCGGGGGATTATGGGATGGAGGAAGGTGCTCCAGGGCCCCAAAGCACCCTGAGCCGCATCTCCCAGGAGGTCTGATTTTGTGATCCACATCTGCTCTCCCTGTCCCTCTTCCTTCTAGAATGGTGCCGTCTGCAGAAAGGTGTGCCTGACCTCCATGTGTGCCTGACCCATGCAGGGAGTGGGCACAAGGCACACGCCACACCACAGAGCCGTGCATCTCAGCTGGGGTGGGGCAGGGGCTGCAGCCTGCACCTGGAGTCAGTTCAAGGTTGTTTCCAGAGCAGCAGCGTCTGCGCCCTGCCCCCCGCTCTCCAGCGGGCAGCTCTGCAGGGCTGAAGTGAAGGACCAGCTCTGACTCAGCGCGACAGGCCTGCCGACACTCATGAGTCAGTGCCTGTTTGGAGAGCCAGGCAATGGCAGGGCTGGGGCTGGCATCAGTGGAAAGGAGGCTCACCTGGGGCCAGCCCGCAGGGGCCGGCCTGGGCTCCCACCTGCCTGCCGGCACAGAGAGGGCAGAGGCTGCCGGCAAGGCTGCAGTGGTGGGGCTGGCGCTCTGCCTGTGTCCCCTATAAGCAAGAGGAACGGCGTCTTTGTGGCACAGGCAAGAAGCCGCCCGACACTGGTGCTTGACTTGATGTGGCTCCTGCACATCTCGTGCCGGCAAAGGCTTGCGTGCAAGGCAAACCCACGGGGCCTCACTGTCAACCCTAAACCCCATCCTCGGTTCCCCAAACCCGCCTCCTCACTTCACAGAGGAGAAGCAAGGCCCCGAGGCCTGCAAGCGTGCGCATCACAGCACAGGGGCAGATCCTGGCCCAGCCTCCTGCTGGCTATGCGCCCTTGGGCAAGTCACTTCCTGGTCTCTCTCAGTCCTCCGCCTTCTGAAGTGGGAGCCAGAGCAGCAGGGATGAGGAGCCGGGCACCGTGGGGGATTTCACTGCTCCATTCCCCACGAGCCGGAATGAGAACGTATCCCCAAGGTCACCTAACCAAGAAATGCCAGTGCCCGTCTCAAAGCAAACCCCCAGCCAGAGCTCACTCAGCCCCAGCCAGGGACACAGAGGCCCCAGCCTGTGGCCCTCCTGGCTCGAGCAGACAGGGAGAAATGGCAGTTAGGTCTGTGCATGCACCGGCTTCATCTGTTGACTTCCTGCTGCATGCTGGGCCATGTGCAAACACACAGCATCGCCGTTCCGGGGCTGCCAGGCGTGTGAACCCCAGGGTGCACGGGACAGCCAGGCCGTCAGGTGGCTCGTTTAGCTCAGATGAACGCGACTTGCCTCGTCTTCACCCTCTACCCTCCCACCCTCACCCGAGTTCCCGGGGACCCACTTCTCGGCAAACCTGCGGTCCTGTCGAGAGGAGGCCCTGATTTGCCTCCCTGTGTGGCTCCCGGGGAAGCCCTCCACTCAGACGCGGCCATGCTGGACAAGCAGGCTGCGCCTCTCCCTGGGGCTCACTGTCTGTCCTCAGAGGACTGGCCACGGGGCCAGCGCTTGGCTGGAGACAGAGCGCTCCCTTTGTTTGCTGTGTGCCTGATGATTTATTTGAGACCAGGGAGGCTCAGTCATTTTGCCCCGCTGCTCTGGGGAGGGGCCCTCCCTCTACCCCTCCCGCAGGGACTCACACCTCAGAGGGCAAGTTCTCCTCCCGCCCTGCCTCCGCCTGGGAGAGGCTCCAACCGATGGCCACTGGCTCAATGCTTCCCAGAGTTCTACACAGAGAGCTGGAGCCAGCTCCTAGGACGCCTGTGGGACCCAGTCCCCCTCTTTGTTTTATAACTGGGGGATGCCTTTCCCCCTGCCTCATGAACACATTCTCCCCAGGGGTCCCTGAGAGAGAGTCTAAGCCATGTCCGGCACGAGACACCCCCTCTCCTTCTCCAAACACCCCACTGCGTGCCGCAGGCTCACTCCCCAGATGGCCGCAACGCCAGGTCTGTTGAGCCAGGAGCTTCATACGGGTCTCCCAGGGACCCAAGCACTTGGGCCGTCTTCCACTGCTTTCCCAGGCACATTAGCAGGGAGCTGGATTGGAGGTGGAGCAGCCGGGACTGGAACCAGCACTCATATGGGATGTAGGCTTCACAGGCAGCAGCTTAACCTACTGCGCACCACAGTGCACCTGCAGACTCTACCCGATCTGGAAATCTGAGGACTGCCCCAGCAGCCTCCCCCACAGCCAACCCCAGCCCAGCCTTCAAGGACCCCACCCCCCCACCATTGCCATGTGCTGGCTGCCTGCCCTGTTTTGCAAAGGCCCCTGCACTTGGGGCCCTGCTGCCTTCTCTCCAGCCCTGGCCTCTCCCCTCATCTCTCTGTCTGCAGGGCTGCCACTTGCTGACTGTGGCGCACCCCAACCCCCTGCATCTGTTCTGGGGTCCTGCAAAACACTGGTTGCCGGTGGCCACACCAGCTTCTCTCTCTCCATGCTGCCTCCCACAAGCATGGTGTCCACCCGGCAGCAGGGCACAAAGTCCTGTGAGCTGTGAGCCAGGCACTGTCCTGGGCCACAGACCACAAGGTGAATGGGGGCCAGCAGGGGACAGGCTTTCCCAGACACGCCCACAAGCTCCCTGTGCCAGGAGCACACACACAGGCCAGCGGGGGACAGGCTGAGAAGGCTTCCTGGAGGAAGTGCCGCGTGAACCCCATTTGTGTGTGTGGAGGGGTGGCGTGCAGCTCCGGGCAGCAGCAAGGGATGTGTTTGCTGCCTGACCCTGGCTTCAGCTGCTTCAGGCCACGGCACCTGCACTTTCACGTGTGGGAGAGGGGACATGTGACCTAGGGCAAGCAGAGCCCGCACCCTGGCTTCAGTGAGGGCACACAGGACGGACGAATGCCTCAACAGCAGACCTCCAGTTGGGACTTTTGCTAAAGCTCTTGTCCAACAGGAGCTGGGTCTCAGCCAGGCCCCCAGGGCCTCTGCCATGCCCAGAGCCGGCCCCACCTGAAATAACCCCGAGGGAAAGGAGAGCCGGGCAGCAGGCTGAGACCCTGGGTCCAGCTACGCCTGAGCGTGGTGTCAGTTATTTAAACCAGGGAGTTCCGTTTTGTTCATTGAGACCTGTGTGAGTTCAGTGATGTCCTCAGTAAGCCAGTGTTGGATTGCAAATTACTTCTACGGGGAGTACAAATCCCCGTTTGCCTCCTTCGTGTTTCCTAGGTAACCCTGCTCATAATTGTCACCTTTGCCCTTATAGTCCTGATCGGAAGTCGATTCCGCTCTCTCTTTGTTGCTCTCAATTTCTTTTCCTACATCCAAAAGCCAGCTGGGGTGTGAGGCCAGTTCGCAAGGGGCCCTTCTGACGGTCAGGTGGTCTCCCCAGCCCCCCACGGCTGTTGGGCATCTGTGCGCCCGTCTCGAGGGACGGGGAGCCCGTGACTGCACCTGGCATGTGGTCTCAAACAGCAAACTGTGCTGGGGATTCTGGGAGCTCCCTAACATGCAGGAGTGTTGCGTTTTGAACCGGAGGCCGCTGTGGGCTTGGGTTAGAAGCTTAGGGAGAACTTGCACGCGCCCCTGTGAGCTAGGGTGGTGGGCCCTGCAGAGCGGCATTCCCAGCCGGGGCAGCGAGGAGGCCTGGCACGGAGTGGAGCAGCTCCCTGTGCCCTTGCTCTGCCAGTGCCGAGTCCCTGGGTGGCGCTCCGTGAGCGAGCCGTGTGCCCTTGTGTTCACGTCCCTGGAGACCTATTTCTGGCAAGTCGTACTGGTCTTCCAGTTCCATGATGATGCAAAGTTTCCTTCTGAGATGCACTTATTTAATCTAAAAAAGGAAAATATTTAAGTAACTAAAAATAGATACAGGCACAGATTTTTGCAAAAACTCTTTTGGCTGGTTTGCAAATGACTAAAGTTTGAGTAGCCTCATTTAGGGAACTGTTTCATCCATGTGTTCTTTCACTCCACAAATGCACACGGAGCACCTGCTGAGTGCGAGACAGACAGACAACACAGTCTGTGAGAGACGCCATGGGGAGCCTGGGGATGGGCCTGCCGGGCTTGCCTGCAGGCCTACGGCCAGGCCTTGACCTTCAGGGACACTGGAGAGCCGCTGAGTGTTCTGCAGCAGAATAAGGTCCTGCTGGCCAGGTGTAGGCCGGAGGCTGCTCTCCTGCCTGCTGCCCAAGACCCTCATCGGCAGCTCCTGGCAGACTCCGTCTCCATGACAACACAGAATTGCACCTTCCAGGCTTGCCAGAACTACAGTGAGACCCAGCGGTCTGCCTGCAGCCTCCGTGTTTGTTTGCAGAAGGGCTGCTGCTGCTTTCACTGCACCTCACACCACAGGTTCCCCCATTAGCAGAAGAGTCATTACTGCATGCGGCCCCTTGAGAAACCACAACAGACCCCGCGGGGGACCGCAGGACTGAGATCTTTTCCTTGTGGGGTCCCCGAGTCAGACTGGGGCAGATGGCTCTCGCAGCTGCGTCCTTGCTGAATGGGCAAATATTTGTGTACTTGGTCGTGTGTGCTGGGATCTCTACCCTCCCCAGGCTGACCCCTGCCCAGGGGCCCACTTCCTCGCGCCTGACCCCTCCCCCCCGCCCACGCCTTCCCAGCAGGTGGCCTGGCGCATTCTCCCCTTTGGAGCCAGACAGACCCGTGCACCAGTGGCCTCACCTCTTTGGGCCTTATCTGCAAAATGTGAAATGCAGGTAGGGTGCCCCTTGCGAGGGTGCTAGGAGGAAGCCAGCTAGTGCCCTGATGGGTGGCCACTGCTCCCCAGTTACCAGGATTCTAGTGTGGGATCAAGGCCGCCTTCACGCCTCATCACCTCTGTGAACCCCCTCTGATTCTGGCCCAGCTGCCCTGGACTCCCCTCTCGGGCCTTGCCCCGCCTCCCTTTGGGTCCTCACTCTCCCTCTGGTGGGGAGAGAGCCTTGCACACTGTAGGGCTCTTTACTTCTAGACACCACCCCTGCCCCCTGGATTCTCTTCCACACGCGGGGTTTGCATCTGGCCCTTCAGTGCCACTCAAGGTTCCCGGCTCTGGCCCTTACATATGCGGCTCCCTCTCCCCCTCTGCTGGGCTCTTGACTCTGCAGGTCCCAGGATGGGAGCCACCGGGACACCTGCAGCACCCCTGCCTGGCCCACTCCCCCAGCTACACTGGCCTGCCTGGCGCCTGGCTCTGAGCTTGGGGAGGTGGGGAAGGCGGATGCACAGGTCTGCCCCTGCAGGAGCACCCCTGCTGGGCCCCACCAGACTCCCAGCTGCCCCCACGGGGGATCTGCATGTCAGTCACCTGCCCCTGTGGGCACCCGGCAAGCACCCAGACCAAGTCCCTGGATCAGGAGGCTCCTTGGGAACCGAGGAGGGTAGGAGGTGCTGGAGGCCAAGGCGTGCCTGGGCAGAAGGTAAACCAGAAGCCTGGGAGGCAGGCATGGGGGGAGCAGGTGTCACGGAGACATTGGGGAGACTGGCTTCTCCTCCTGGGTTGTCCAGGAGCTCCCCCCACCCAGGCCACCCTATGCCTCTGAGACAGTGAGGGTACGCGGAGTCCAGGGTTACCTGAGTCCTGCCCATCACCCTTGGTTCAGCCAGAACAGCTCCACCTTTGCCAGCTCGGTGCCTGCTCCTGATGGCTTGAGCCGCCTGTGTAGATGAAGAGAGAGAAGCTCAGAGTCACTGCTCAAAGGTGTCCAAGGGCCTCCCGGCTTGCTCCTTTTCTGGCCGGAGTGGCTCCCCTCCCCCACCTTCCTTCGGCTTCAAGGGCTGGAGATGGAGTTGAACACCTTGCACAGCCGCGAGGCCGGGGCTCTCTGTCGTCAGCGGCACTGGGTCCCCCTTCCCCTGTCCTCGGGGTTTCATTCACCCGGGTGTTTACAGGATGGCTGCCAGCGCTCCCCACACACATCCTTCTCCCGTCACAGGATGAGGTCAAAGGCATTGATGCAGTGTTGACTGAGCCTGAGTCATACGCACCCCATCTCCTCAGATCCTAGGGTGGAACCAACCCACCTGCATCTCACGTCGGGTCCAAGCTCAGCCCTCTGTGTAGATGAACTCACTTACTGCACACAGGGTTCACAGGTGGCCCGTCCCTGTGGGAACAGAGGCTCAGGGAAGTGGGAGTGTTCTCTGGGCCCTGCAGGTGGGGCTCAGATGCACACATCCTTAACCACGCTGTCCACCACCCTCCATGTGCACATTGAGGGGCTTTACCAGATCAGGGAAAACTGCTCTGTGTCCAAACACGGTGGAATGACATGGAACTTGACCTAGCAGAGGCTTGCAACCAGATCTGAACCCTAGGATGTTCCAGAAGATGTGCCACGGCTAGCATCCATACCTCGGTGTTGGAGGGGTCTCGTTTGGGGCTCTTTTGGGAGCATTCCTGGGGCGGGGAAGGGGGAGTCACGTTCAGCCCATGTGTTCCAGAGGTGCGGGAAGGGGAGGCGACCCATAGGAAGGGGCTTCAGGAGGTTCATGGGCAGTGACATTAAGACCACGTGCATTTCCCATGTGCACACCAGGAGGCGGGCAAGCCAGCTGCCCGGGTTGGGGGACAACTGGAGTGCCAACCCCAGGGGCTGACTCCGGGAGAGCAGCAGTTCATGCTAGGACTTCCTGGTCTGGTGTCAGTGGGCAGGCCAGACCGGCCCGGGGCGACTGTCCCCCAGGGCCGAGGTGTGGGAGCAGGCACTGGAGCAGCGCGAGCCCGCGCTGTTTTCCTTATTTGCCATCCGCAGAGCAGCTAATCCCAGGACCATTCTTGATGAGAAAACGCGGACTCGGCGTTTTCATCCCAGGCGGAAGCTGTTGACTTCCTAGAATAGATCCGGGAGAGGGAAGCCCAGTGGGAAGTGCGTCTGTGGAAACGATGGGCAATCAGGGCCAGGCGCGGGGCCAGCGGTGAGGTCCTTTCTGGCTCTGCCTGACAAGGGGGCAGGCGGCACCAGGACGGGAACTGAAATCCCACTGGAGAGAAAACCGCCAGCCTGGTTCTCGGCGTTTGGGCCCCAGGCTGATGGCGGCTGGGGAGATACTCACAGGTACAGGAAGAGGGGACCACCTGTCCCCTCCCTTCCTCTCCCACCCGCTCCTCCTGCCTCTGTGGACTTTTCTCCCTCCCTCCCCTCTTCAGAATGCTCAGCTGGTCAGGGGTCCCCCTGTGGGAACGCTCACAGTCCTTAGGGCAGCAATTCTCTCATCCTCACTCCCCAGCGGGAACAGTGTGCTGTGTATGTGAGTGTGCACAGATGGGCAGCCAGGCTCCCTGCTGTCTGTGTGTGCGGATGGCCCCACAGTCCTGGGTCCTTGTGCCCCCTGCTCGTCCCACTCAGCAGCTCCTCAGAGAAGCCCCTGCTCTGTCACGGCACGCCCCGACCCACGCCTTCTTCCAAACTGCGTGTGGTGCGCGTGTGCCATGGGGAGGCTTTGAGGCACTCAGGGGCTTCCAACTCTTTTTTTAAAAAAATCCTTCTATCATCTATCTATGCCTGTCTATCTATGTATCTGTCTATCTATCTATATCTATCTAGTTACTTAGCCTACTTGAAAGACAGGAAGGGAGACAGAGACAGAGAGAGATCCATCATCTAACCACAAGTTCACTCCCCCAAAACAAGCAAAAGCCAGGACTGGGCCAAGCCAAAGCCAGGAGCCTGGAACTCAACCCAAGTCTCCCATGTGGGTGGCAGGTACCCCATTACTTGAGCCATCACCTGCGCCCCACTGGGATGCTCATTAGCAGGAACTTGGCTTAGAAGCAGAGCAGCCAGGACTGGACCAGATATTCCCATATAGGATGTTGGCATCCCAGGCAGCCCACTGCCCAGACACCCATGTTCTCCCTCTCTCTCCCCTGGCCCCCCGGCCCCCACCAGTGTCCTCTGTGCTGTGTTCCAAAGCCACATGTCCCAGAGGAGACCTCTGCATGCACTCCTGGCTGCTCATGGAGACCGAGAGAGGCTGTGAGTGTCCCAGAGGCTGCACGCCCTGTCTTGGGGCTGGGGCAGTGGGTTCTAGGCCAGCTCCCCTGCAGAGACCAGAGGGAGGCAAAGGCCAGGCTTCTCCTGTGGTCCTCGTCGTTCCCAGGTGGGTGAGCCACAGGCACTTCCCAGGGAACCACCCTGCGTGCTTGGCGGGAGGTGTGGGACCTGCACGGACACCCACTGCCCCAGTCCTGCTGAACTGAGAGGGGGGCAGATGGCAGGGCCCGTTCCCACTGGACCCAATGGCCACCTGCTTTGTACTTCAAGAGGCACCAAGCCAGGGCTGGCAAGGACCAGGCGTGAGTGTGGCTGGTCCCATTAGCTGCATGCGGCCAGGTGGGGAGGTGAGTGGAGGAGAGGCTGGGGGGAATACTGCCGTCTAACCGACCTCACTGAGCTGGGTGCCGTGGACCTTCTGTGTGCTCCTGCGAGGCTTGGCCCTGCTCAGGACCAGCTCTCAACGCTGAGATCCCACGCACAAGGTGAGGACAGAACAGCTACGAATACACGCTACGGGTGGACATCGTGCCCTAGACGCGCAGACGCTCCTGCGTGAGCCCATCCGATGGCAGGAGCCAGCGCTGGCTGTGGTCACCACAGCTTTGAAGCCACTCTGCATGGAGACAGCGCTGCAGGGACTTCCATGGCAGCCATGAGGTGACGGGAAAACACACGTGACCTCTGTTGGCTGCAGGCTGACAGGTGACAGCGGTTCACTGCTTGGGGAGAAAATGAATGGGACTCAAGACACAGTCAGGCCCGGTGCCGTGGCTCACTAGGCTAATCCTCCGCCTTGCGGCGCCGAAACACCAGGTTCTAGTCCCGGTCGGAGCGCTGGATTCTGTCCCGGCTGCCCCTCTTCCAGGCCAGCTCTCTGCTGTGGCCAGGGAGTGCAGTGGAGGATGGCCCAAGTGCTTGGGCCCTGCACCCCATGGGAGACAAGGATAAGCACCTGGCTCCTGCCTTCGGATCAGCATGGTGTGCCGGCCGCAGTGTGCTGGCCACAGCGTCCATTGGAAAGTGAACAAAAGGCAAAGAAAGAACTTTCTCTCTGTCTCTCTCTCACACTGTCCACTCTGCCTGTCAAAAAATTAAAAAAATAAATAAAAAATTAAAAAAAGGACACAGTCAGAGGAAGGGGTGGCCCTGGCTGGCCACAGGGGACAGGTGCACTGGAAAGGGAGAGAGGACATTCCTTAGCACTGGCCCAGCAGCGGGGGCATCACCTGGGGACAGCACCGAGCCCAGGCACCTGCAGGGACAGCCTGGGACAACCCCTCAGGCAGCGGCAAGTGTGGGTGCAGGAGACAGAGCAGGGTGGGTGAGGCACCTGGGGCTGCCACGCCTATCTGGGTGGGGCCTGTGGGAGGAGGGGGCGGAGCCGCTGGAGCAGGAATTGTGACTGCAGCCTGGAGGAAGGCGTAGCTCGAGGTACAGGGACACCCGTGTTTCTGTGGGATTTTGTACTTTAGAAGTGACCCAGGTTTCTTAGGACCCCCAAGTTCCAGGTGAGGAGGCTGAGGGCACAGAGACGGATTTGCTGTAGGTCACACAGCTTTGAACGTCCCTGTTGACACAGACTCTGTCTAGCAAGTCCAGGCTGAGGAGAGACCGTGGGGGCCCCGGGTGCTCATGGAGCCCTAGGACCTGGCTCTGGTGGCAGCGGCTGGAGGCTGGTGGGTGATGGAGCACAGTGTGGGCTCCACAGGGAGTGCGTGGGCCTGGGAGGTATGAGGAGGCTGCGATGACCCAGGGAGGAGCAGGGACACTGGGAAGAGCGCCGACTGTCTACCTGGGGGCCACGTGGACTTCCGAGGTGTCCAGTGCCAGGGCTGCTCTGACTACTGTGGTACACATAGGTGCCTGCCCCATGGGGAGTCCCAAACCCAGTCGATGAGGCACCAGTCCCATGAGGCCAAACCACAGGGTGACATTGACCCTGGGGAGGGTGCTGCTGTGAGGTGGGCACGAGCCACAGGCCTGGCCAGTCCGGGGTGAGCCTGGGACTTCCACTGCTCACAGCTGTGTCGTCCTCGCGACAGGAGGGCCTGAACCCAGTGAAGCTGAAACAGGGATACATGTGGTCAGGGCAAGCGTGAAACCTGGGTGTGATGGGTCTCAATACAACCACTAGAGCTCCTGGATCCAGCTGTGCCTGAAGTCCTAGTGGCACTTCTCCCTTTCATGGCCCAATAAGCCCTTTTGCCCTAGGGGAGGCTGAGCCTGAAGCCAGCTGGGACAGGGATTCTGGTGCTTGGCGATCTCAGGTGTCCTGGTTAATACCATGGCCAGGTCACCTAGATAGGGGTAGCCCAGTTCTGCCTACCACCACTGGGACGGAGCCACACCACGTACTGTCCATGGCTGCTTTGGCCCAGGGGGCAGAGACCACGAGGCCCACAAACCTACACGCTGACTATATGGCCTCTTACAAGTCTCTCGTCCCTGACCCGGATTATTGTCTCCTGCCTCAGTGAGGCAGAAACTGGGTTCCCTACGTCGGGCACAGCCAGGTCGGGAGCCTGGACGCTGCACCCGCCCCACGCAGTGGGCAGTTCTGGGCCTGCACGGAGTCCCTCTCTGTCTCCCCACTGTGCTCCAGGGAGACACAGGAGCTGGGGAAGCAGAAACCTACAAACCACAGAGGCTCACGGCCCAGCCCAGCCAGCCGTGGCTGCTGGTGTCCCAGACCCTAAAACCCGAGGGCGCTGTCCTGACTGTGGCCTGGGACCACAGGAAGGCCTGGCAGCCAAAATGCTTTCTCCGGCCGCTGAGTGAGACAGGGATCTCAGAGACCTGGGGGATGGGCAGTCACGTCTGGAGCAGGTGGCCTGGAGCTCTGCATGATGGGAAACACACAGGAAGCCCCATGCGACCTTGTAGAGTCCCTCTGGGCCCCCCTACCCCCACCCCCCTGCACCCTGTAGCCATGTGGGCGTGTCCTGCCAATCCCAGCCCCTTCCTGCCCCAGGCCTCTGCACTTGCTGCTCCCCACCCCTCCGTGGAGCTGGCATGGCTGCTTCCTTCACATCGGTCAGCAAAGAAGATGGGGTGGCCCTGGACTCCCTGCTCTGCCTGCCCCAGCACCCACATGCCTCAGGCCAGGGTCTTCCAGGCTGTTTGCCAAGAGGGCTTCCTGGAGGAGGTGACCTCTCTAACAGGGCTGGACAGGGAAGCCTCAGCCCAAGGATTAGGTGGCTATAAGTGCCCGGTGCATGTTGGGCACCCTTGTGAACCTCAGTTTACTTATCTGTCAAAGGCAGCAGCAGAAAACAGTTCCACGTGGGGTGTGTGGAGGCTGAGCAGCAGCTGGGGCAGTCTCAGCACTGGTCAGGGACCGGCCCATTCTGGTTGGAGGCCCCTGCAGGGCCAGGTGCATAGCCTGGGAGGGGGTGCTGCTGGAGACCCCCAAATCCTCTCTGGAAGAGAGGGGCATGAACTCAGAAACAGGCTGTTCTCCCCTCCCCTGCTCCGGGGCTCCTGGCCCTCAGGGAGCCTGGCAGCCCCCCCTGCCCCCACCCCCAACTCTGGAGCTGGTGGCTGAGCATGGGAGCTGATTGTCACCCGACCCCCACTGCCCTGCCGCCATTCCTTCGCAAGGCAGCAGTGCCAGGTGCAGCCGGGAAGGTGGCAGATGGCCACAAATGAGCAGCGAATGAGCTGCTAAACCATCAGCTGGGAAATCGAGCATCTCAGCTCCCAGGGGCCAGGGCCGTGCAAGGAGTGATGCTGGGGGGAGGGGGCTGTGCGAGTGTGCGGCGTTCAGCGTACGTCAGGCAGCCCCGGCAGCGCTCTGGCCAGGTGACACACACACACACGCAATCGCCCCCCATGCTCCCCAGCACATGCATGCCTGTATCCATGCATTCACCCCCAGGCTCTCAACAAGCCCGCACTCACTGTGGCACAGACAGAAACAGCAGCCTGCTGTGTCCCCACCCAGGGGGCCGGGCTCCCCCGTGGCTGGGGCACCGTCCTTATGCACACAGCCCCATGCCAGGGGCCCCCTGCGTGCCCCCCGCATAGGTACAAGCAGCCATCTGAGTGGCTTCTAAGGTGCGCAGAATCCTGCTGGGTGGTGCGGGCTGCTTTCTGGAGACTTGCACTTCCTGTTCTGCGGGAGTGAGGTGGGCCAGGGCTCAAAGCTGCCCATGGGACAAGTCGGCAACTGTGCGTCCTCAGGGCAAGGGCCTTGCGTGTCTATCTGCTGCTTGCTATGGTGGGCAGGTGCGCCCAGGTAGAGGCAGCCCTGTTCCTGTGGGTCTCTGGGGTGCAGCCGGCAGGGGGCAGGGTGCTGGATGTCAGCCAAGTTCACTGGCGGATGCTCAGGACAACACCTCCACCCCTTGAGCTGCTGAGGCTGTGGCCAGGGCTCCTGTAGCTGCCCTACACCAGAGCTCACACTCCACACACTAGTATTCACACTGGGCACATAAGAGCTGACCTACAGACTCACCCCCAGTGTGCACACATGCTCTGGGCACACACG
This sequence comes from Oryctolagus cuniculus, assembly GCF_051225735.1. NCBI lineage: Eukaryota > Metazoa > Chordata > Mammalia > Lagomorpha > Leporidae > Oryctolagus > Oryctolagus cuniculus. The sequence goes on along the minus strand of NC_142883.1, from coordinate 63,826,497 downwards.
CACCATGGCCTCTGGCACTGGGTGCACACGCAGGCACCCATACTCCCCAGGGAAGGCACAGGGACCCTGCCCCTGACACAGGATCCCCATTGGTGGATCATCAGAGGGGACTGTGGTGACAATGAAGGCCGAAGGACAGGGACACAGAGGACAAGGGGGCTCCCTGGGGGCCAGCAGTGGGAAGCCTGGCTGGTGACTCTCCCTGTCTGCCCTCTCTGTGGACAGGAAGGAAGGACTCTGAATCCACACCAGGTGGCCGGTCACACGATGAGCAGCCCGTGGCAACCGAGTGCAGAGTGAGGCCCGCCTTCCCACGTGTCCACCCTGGGATCTTTGCGCCAACGTCCCCTTGCACACATGTGTGCAGCTCCAGGCCGTGGAGCCCAGGGCCCCCACAGGCACACCTGACAGGAGGGACAAAGGTGCTCCTGGGAGGGGGCGGCGTGGGGGTCCTGAGCAGCGAGTGGGTACACTCTGGGAACTTGGGAGGACGTCCTTGGCATGGCCACCTGAATCAAGTCCCAACTCCCGGCTCTGGGACCTTGGGTAAAAGGCTTAACCTGACTGGACCTCGGTGTCCTCGTCTGCGAGATGGGTATAATAATGAGAACCATCACTGAGTTGTCGCGAGGATGAAATGACAAGATGCTCAGAGCTGGCCCCAGGCAGGACCAGTCTGTGCCTTTCTTCTGGATGGCTTACTCCCGCTGCCCCTTCCTCCAGGAAGCCTTCCTTGATCTTCTCTTCTTCCAAGCTCACAGAGCACTTGGCACCTGACAGAAACACCTGTTCCCATCCTAGCATTTATGAGTTTGTTGCACATTTTATCAAGCGCTGCTCTGAGCTGGCCGGGAGCCCAGGGGCTGCTGTAGAGCTGTCCGCCCAGATAAGAGCCCTTCTCTCCATCCTCCCTTCAGCCTGTGCACTGACTGACACACGGGGGAGGCCCAGGGGCCGGGAGGCCCAGAGCCCACCCGCTCCTCCCCTCCCCAGGCTCTGTCTCTGAGCTTTAAATAGCGTGTGGGGCCTAGAGAGGCGGAGCATTAACGAGCCACTGAGTCAGAGCCAGTTTTCCAGCGCGCTGTGTTTCTGATGAATTAATCATTTGTGACAGCTCCAAATGCTGATTCCACGCTCTCCTGGCGAGCTGGAGGTGCCCACGGGCTGTGCTGGCCCCACCACCCTGTTGGCATGTCCACTGCCCTCCCCCGTGCACTCCTGGCCTTTCTTACAGGGATCCAGCCCTTCCCATCATGCCTTTCCCTTCCCCCAAGCCACGCCCACTGCATCTGAATCCTTTAGCCTCAGCCAGAGCCTTGGCCTCCCTGGCCCTGCCCTCTGATGGGAGGGAGCTGCCCCTCTCTCTCGGGAAAGAGCAGAGGGGCACCAGCCCTCACAGCTGCTCTCCCTGCCATCTATGTGGCTGCACCTCTGTGACACCTGGGGACGATGCCTCCAGGGGATATGCAAGCTGGGTGGGGGCTGAGCAGAACTGATTCAGCAGCACAGCACGGGGTGCTTTGCAGAGACAGTGGGCAGGTGGGAACGGAGGACCCGTGGGCGCTCTGCCTGCTCCTGCTCCTGCCCCTTGGCCCCCCAGCCAGTCCCCTGGCCACACTGTGACCTTGTGACCTTCAGGCTCACCACCGGGTCAGGCTGTTCCCTGCACCCCGAGGGCCCTGGCATCCCTTCTCGGCTTGCACAACTTCTAAACTCACTCTGAAGAGGTTGCTGGGAGAATGTGTGACAGTGCTCAGCGTCTGTGGTGGGTGTTGTCCCCAGCCTGGCCAGAGCTCCTGGGGAGCAGGGACCTTGTCTTTGCTCACTGTCAGCCACAGGCTCAGGTCCAGACCCTGGGGACACTGGGCTACTTGGGGAGAGCTGGTGAAGTTACCCCTATGGTCAAAAGCCTCTGGCATAAGCTGGCACCGTGGCTCACTAGGATAATCCTCCACCTAGCGGCGCCGGCACACCGGGTTCTAGTCCCAGTCGGGGCGCCGGATTCTGTCCCGGTTGCTCCTCTTCCAGGCCAGCTCTCTGCTGTGGCCAGGGAGTGCAGTGGAGGATGGCCCAAGTCCTTGGACCCTGCACCCCATGGGAGACCAGGATAAGTACCTGGCAGCGCACCAGCCGCGGCGGCCATTGGAGGGTAAACCAACGGCAAAGGAAGACCTTTCTCTCTGTCTCTCTCTCTCACTGTCCACTCTGCCTGTCAAAAAAATAAATAAATAAAAAAAGCCTCTGGCAGACCAGGCAGGTACTTTAGGGGTGACCCTAGGGCAGAAGGTGTCTGAGTGCTCACAGGGCCCCGCCTGGACCTGTTCATGGCATCGCTGAGTGGGGAGACCAGGGTCCTTGGAGCTAAGCCAGGCCTGGACCCCGGACCCCAAGGGAGTTCTGGGGTCAGACAGGAGCAGCCCAGGCTCCTTCACCCACAGCCATCCCTCTCCCAGGTGTCAGGGACCTCAGGCTGCCCCGCACTGACCCTGTTGGGCACAGACTGCTGCACACAGCCCTGGCCAGCCTGGGGACACTCAGCCCTGACCACTGCGTGGGCACACAGGCATGGCCGATGCACACAGGGACGCACAGTTCAGCTCTGTGATTTCTCTGCTGACAGAGCCCAAGAACAGCAGCAGTCGGATGACCTCCACCAGGCTCAGGCCTCTGACACCATGTCATGGTTCCCTACCAGCACGCACACACGGAACAAAACAGGATGCAAGTCCAGTCATCACAGTGTTTGCCAATGGACTGCAAGACAGAATTTCACCACCAACAACTTAGAAGGAATTCCGTTGAAATCCCTGTTCTCTTAGTAGCCAATGTGTGAGCACTGTTTGCTGTTTGGAGAGGAGGCACAGGATATACAAACACCCCTGGACTGCCTTCCACCAGCCAGCTCGCTCTCCAGCACCCCTGGCCCCTACTCAAATAAAGCTTTGCACCTCCTCTTCTCGCCACCACATCTGCTCTCACAAACAAATGCTCCTCATCTCCTGGACACCAACTTGGACTCGGCTCATGGGGCCCAGGGCAGGTGACAAAAACTCTCTGAGCCTCCCTGTCCAGCTCTGCAAGGTAAGCCCGTAGCTAGCACCTGCCACGCAGGACCCTTGTGGGGTCCAGGGAGACGCTGACCGGAAGCGTGGGCAGGGCCACTGGCTCTCTCCTGGGCTGCCCGGCTTCCATGCCTTCTGCCTCCCTTCACCTCCTCAGTTTGCAATTGAAAGAGGGAGAGGGAAGGAGAGGACTGGAGAGAGGAAGAGAGGGAGGGAGGGAGACAGGGAAGGAGGGAAAGAGGGAGGGAGGGAGGTGGAGGGAGAGGGAGAGGGAGCAGCAGACAAAGGAGCAGGTGCCAGAGCCAGGGCGGGAGAGGGAGCAGACACTTAATCCACAGGAACAAATGCTCTGGCCTTGTGGGAGCTCACAGGCACCTGCAGGCCAGGGCCTGGGGCCCGCCTCACCTCCAAGGGGTGCTGTTTGTCCAGTGCCTGCTCTCTTTTCTGCGAGGTCAGCTGTTGGGAGCCTGTTGTGGCCTGGGGTGGGGGCAGCAGCCCAGGGGGCTGAAGGAGGATCAGAGGGGCTGGCTGGGGACCCCCTCAGAGGGAAAACAGCGCCACCTGCTCTGATCCTCTCCTGGTGGCTGCGATTACAGCGGCTCCCTGGGGCTGTGCAGCAGCAGAGCAGGCCCGGCTGCCTGCCCGCTGGGCCCCCGCTCCACACTGCCGGCTTCTCCTCCTCCTCCTGCCTCTCTCTCTACTGAAGGGAGCGGTCAAGATGAACTCATGAAAAGGTCTGAGGATGCTCGCTCACTCATTCATTCATTCCTCACTCATCCATTCATCCCCGCCTTACTTGATTCTCTTTTCTGAAAGATGTATCTATTCACGTGAGAGGCAGAGGGAGAGACAGGCTCCATCCGTGTCTCTCTCAAGGGGAGCAGGGACCCAAGTACATGAGCCATCACCTGCTGCCTGCCAGGTGCATTAGCAGGGAGCTGGGTTCAAAGCTCAGGGCAGCCGAGACTCAGAGCAGGCACTCTGATATGGGACAAGGGGGTGCCATGCGGCGGCTTAGCCTGCTGTGCCACAACACCCACGCCCCGGTCTCCCCTTCCCTGGTGGCCAGAGTGATTCTGCAGTGGAGAGCGAGGCTCTGTCTGGCCCCATCCCTGAGCCCACCTTGTCTCAGTGGCACCAGCCCTCCACGTACTTGTGCTTGGGGCACAAAACCGGCATGGAGCCATGTGGACCTTCCTGCCTCAGCCCCTTCAGGTCTGGGCTTAGAAGCTGTTGCCTCGGGGAACCTGCTCTGAGGGGAGGCACCCTCCACAGACAGCTGGCTGCCTGCATCCCCCCGGGCTGGAGGCCAGAAGCTGGGGAGCAGTTCAGGCTCCACATCTCACTCCCAAAGCCAGAGGCCCCCAGCTAGAGCTCTCTCTGGTTGTCTGAACTTCTCCAGGAGAACTGTCAGCCAAGGAGCAGTGTGTGTGTGTGTGTGTAAACATGCATGGGTGCACATGGACATGTGTGTGTACATGTGTGTGTACGCATGTGCACATGCACATATGTGTGTGTGCATGTGCAGGCAGGCCTGTGGCAGTCTAGGATACCAGTTAAAAGCAACTGGCCATTAGAGCCAGGAAACCAAGGGTGGGAGTATGGCTTTGCACAGCACTGGCCACGCACAGGGGCTTTACTGTCACCTGCAGGCTTTTGCCCCCCTTCCCACCCAGCCATGGGAGAGGGCATCAGGGCAGGGCGTCCTGGTGGGAAGCAAGAGGTGCCCATGTCTGAGACAGCAGCTGTTTTGACAGGTGCACAGAGGGCACCAAAAGTGGTGAGGCATCAGTGCAGCAACCCTGGGCAGAAACCCAGGTCAGGAGTCGTCACCCGAGCAGGGGACAGTGGCTGGGGCTCTGGGCAAGGGCGAGAAGACTGTGGCTTCCCCGGAGGACTCTTGCATGACCCAGCCCAGAGGGAGCTGGCGGGGGGGCACCCTTGGCCTTCAGTGCCCACTCTTCTCCTGCCAGGCCTCCCACTGGCTGAACCCCATAGGACACAGAGGACAAGGGCTCCTGTAGGTGTGGCCCTCCCTGGACAGGGGAGAGCTGGAGCCACCGGGCCCCAGGAGAGGGCGGACCTGGAAGGGGGAACAGAGGTCCTCGGCAGGGAGGGAGTGCTGCTGTGGTTCCCACACCCAGTGCATGACGGAGGTGCCAGGCCTCTTGTTCAAAGGTGACCAAGGATGCCAGGGCAGTGACAGAAGGGCTGCAAACCAAGCGGACAGAGCAGGTGCAGTGGGCTTATGCCAGGCCTAGGCTTCAGGAGCTGTCCAAGGTGCCAACACCACTCTGTGCTCACTGGGCCCTGTGCGCCCAGGGCTGCTGAGCCATCAGCTGCCACCCCGGCTGTCCCTGGGTATGCTGAGCACCAGGGCATGTGTTTCTGGAGTGTTCTTGTCTGGGGTCTGAGAGGGGACAAGCTGAGCACACGAATGAGCATCAGGGAACCTGGCAACCAAAAGCAGGGCTGCCATCGCCTCACTTCACCCTCACCTAGCGGCATGACCAATCACCTTGGCCATATCACCTCTGCTTTGCGGAGCACTTCCTGTGGGCCAGGGGAACTGCTGCACGGTCCCTCTGCCAGGCAAGGGCTGGCACCTCCCTGACAGCCCAGGAAATGGGGGCCAGAGTGAGGCTGCCTGCCATGGGCACCACCTGTCAAGACTGCTGTGTGCACAGGGCAAGCTGAACATGCTGGCATGAATGCCCATGGAGGCGCCCTGGGCCACTGCCAGGTAACTGTTGGATGGGAACCAGTCCACTTGTGGATGGGGGCAGCTCTAAGGTGTACCCGGGCTCCCAGGACCCCCTGGGCTCCCCATCCTGCTGCCCACAGGGGCCTTGGCTCAGTAACCCCACCTCCTTGCATTCCTACCCTCATGGTTCCTCCCACACTGTCAGCATTGGTCAGCACGGCCAACAGAGCAGGGCTGAGGTGGCTGGTGGGGTGTTACTACTGAGGTTATGTTACAGAAGACACCGTAGCTGCTGTTGGGAAGTCTCTCCCTCCCTGGCCCCACAACACAGGGAGCCCTCCAGGGAGGTCCACATGGTGAGGGACCAAAGCCAAGGTGAGCTGGGGAGGAGATTCCCCTGGTCTCAGTTGAGCCTCATGAGAGACCCTTAGCCAGGACCACCCAGCCAAGCTCCCTACAGATCTCCTGTCTTCAGAAGCTTCAAATTAGAAAATTATGTGCTCCTGGTCTTGAGTTGCTACATTTAGGGATCATTTGTTTACAGGAGACAATGAATACAAAGTCACTTTTTTTTTGACAGGCAGAGTGGACAGTGAGAGAGAGAGAGACAGAGAGAAAGGTCTTCCTTTACCGTTGCTTCACCCTCCAATGGCTGCTGCAGCCAGAGCGCTGCGGCCGGCGCACTGTGCTGATCCGAAGCCAGGAGCCAGGTGCTTCTCCTGGTCTCCCATGAGGGTGCAGGGCCCAAGGACTTGGGCCATCCTCCACTGCACTCCCTGGCCACAGCAGAGAGCTGGCCTGGAAGAAGGAAGCCCACATTCAGACACTTGGGCAACACCTGAAAAACAGCAGGATTTGAACCCAGAGCCCAGGAGCCGCTCCAGCCTGCAGGGGCCTCAGTGGCAGGGACTGGGTCTTGGCTGCCACCCAGCCTTGGTGCTGAGGCCAGGGCCCTCCACACATCAGATGCTGACTACCCATCCCTCTCCTTCTCTCGTGCTCTGTGGTTCATCGCAAATAAGTCTCCAGTGTTACTCGGAGGCTTAAGGACATGAACCCTGGATGTGGGCTTCATGCATTTAAATCCTTGCTCTGCAAGTTGCTAGCAGGGGGATCCTCAATCAATTATTTAACCTCAGTTTCTCCTTCTAAACAATGGTGCCAATAAGAGTGGGGGTGTGGGGAGTCTTGGAACGCTGCCAGTGAACAGCAAGGGCTGCTTCCCTCTCCCCAGCCTCCTGAACTCACCAGAAGCAGACACTGCCACCAGCTGTGATTCTGGGCCACCTAACAAATGAGTTCTGCTGTGCCCGGTGCCCTGAAGGTCCCCCATCCCGGTGCATGGAACTGAGGACAAGCTCTCATCCTGCCCTGACAGCCAGAGAAGAAAACCTCTTTGGCAGTAGGGACAGGTGGGCGCATTGGAGGGGGGAGTATGCTCTGCAAACTTCAATAAAAATTTTTTTGGCTGAGAACACACGCTGGCTGCCTTCCCAGCAGGTGTTCCTTAAACACACATCAAAGGGTAGCTGGAAAGCTGCCAAGATGAACAGGCGAACAGTCGCTGCCGGAAGACAGGGGTGCATCGTGCATAAACTGACATCTCCTGGGTGCACCCACACCGTGCCTCTCCCACCTTCTCCGTCTTCCTTTTGACCTGGGGACCCCAGCCCCTGGCTGAGTGGCTGACTCTGCCAGAGACCCAGAACGCACCTTCAGGCAATGCACCCCAACACTGGGAGAGGAACATGGCCCTTTTACTCCCAATTATGCTAATTAACTAGATTTTTTTTAAGTAGACAATTACTCCTTTCAGTTTGACACTTTCTAACTCCATTAGCCGTCCCAGCTGACAGCATCACAGTGCTGATGAGTTACTCAGAGTCGCTTGGAGAAAGACAGACCTGGCCCTGCCCCCCCCCCCCCGAATGACCTTGCACAGGTCCATGTGCCTGCCCCTCCACACAGAGTGACCTTGCACAGGTCCGTGCACCTGCCCCTCCACACAGAGTGACCTTGCATGTGTCCATGTGCTGCCCCCTCCACACAGAGTGACCTTGCACAGGTCCCCGTGCTGCCCCTCCACACAGAGTGACCTTGCACAGGTCCATGTGCCTGCCCCTGCACACAGGGAGGGCTTCTAGATACGACTCAGGTTGACAGCTGGGGTGACTGGGTTCTGTCCCCTTGGTGGCACCGATATGCCCTGGTTCTGAGGTGGAAGATAGCCTTCCTGGGGGCTTCTTCCTCACGTGGGGGCTGCCATCACTCACGGTGCATGCCCCATGCGTGTGTGTCGGGTGCCCAGGTGTATGAGCTGGGATGTGTGAGCTCACAGGTGCACAGCTGTGGGGCAGGCGGGCTCTCGCACCCTCCGAGCCTCTCCTAGACCAGAGAAGTGTGCAGTTCTGAGTGTGGAGCAACTGCTGAAGGCGCCTGCACTCCTCCCTGTGGGTCCTTCATAAGCCAGGAGTAAGATTGAACGCACCTGGTAAGGGCAGGGCGGCAGCTTCTCCCTGAAGAACCGCCTTGTGGGTGGACGGGAGACAGAGGCTGGGGAAGACAAGGCGTGAGCATGTACTGTGTGTGCACGTGCACAGCACATGTACATTTTCTGGGAACTTTGCATTTTAAATCCCGCCTTCCTGTTTGGAAAATCTTTGCAGGATGCTCTCTCCAACACCACCGTCCTCCCCTGAACCCACCAGGCACACAGCTCTGTGCGCCTTCCAGACCCAGTCCCCCAGCCCCTCCTCTCCCCCCATCAGCTTCAGGTGGCTGGGGGCCCAGGCACAGTGAAGCACACACAGGGGCTCTAAGCTGTAGCACCTCCTCCCTGGGCAGGTGAGCAGCCTAAGGCCTGGCATGGGAGGGCAGCCCCAGCCTGCAGTCAGCCAGCAACTGACTCCGCCTCCCGGTTCTGGGTTCCATGTCTGCACCACCACCACCCTGCCGTCTTTCAGGGGATCCAGCAGGCACGGGGCTGTGGGGTTCCATGCCTGCACCACCACCACTCTGCCGTCTTTCAGGGGATCAGCAGGCACGGGGCTGTGGGGTTCTATGTCTGCACCACCACCACTCTGCCGTCTTTCAGGGGATCAGCAGGCACGGGGCTGTGGGGTTCCATGCCTGCCCCACCACCACCCTGCAGTCTTTCAGGGGATCCAGCAGGCACAGGGCTGTGGGGTTCCATGCCTGCACCACTACCACCCTGCCGTCTTTCAGGGGATCCAGCAGGCATGGGGTTATGTCTGTTCACTCCTTCACTTTGATTCACTTGTTCGTCTGTTCATGCAGTAACACTGAGCACCAGCTCCAGGTCCTTCACCAAAGCACCAAGTGTGCGCTCTGGGTGAATGGAGCCACCTAAGCCACAACCCTGTCTGCAGGGGCTCCCACCCACTGGGCAGACTACAGGAGCCCAGCGGCAGGGCCAGGTGGGTGCTGGGAGGAGGAGGCGAGAGAGGGAGGCTCAGTGCATGGGCCCTGGCTGCATTCCCCTCACACAAGGGGGGAGGCAGAGGTGGAGGAGGGTGGTGGAAGGGAGACAGAGAGGGTGAGCAGGATGCAGACTGGGACCTCACAGCCAGCGCACCCCGCTGTGGCCAGGTGGTGCCGACTCCTTCCCGCTCTTGCTGGGACCTGTCCTCCCACCAGCCACCACCTTTCCCTCTTGCCACAGGATGAAGCTGTTCAGGGCAAACACCTGCCCAGGAATGCAGAGACCCTGGGAATGGCTGAGTAGGAACCGAGGCAGGTGTTCTGGGGCTGGGGCTTCCATGTGCAGGGGATGCAGGGAGAATCTGTGGTGCCTGCCCCTATGCCCCCACTTCACTTTCAGGGGCAGGGCTTGTGTCACCAAAGCCAGCCTGCCTGTGTACAGCTACGCAGGACAACCCAGAGCTAAGCCTCAGGGTTGACTGACTCACATCTCAATCCCAACATCTCTCCCAGGGCTTTCGTCTCTGCTTCAGTGAAGCGAGGGTTGGAGCAGACAAGAAAACGTTCAGCCATGTCTGCCCTGGGCTTGGTGGAGTGATAAGCACTCTGTAAAATTTACATGAAAAAAGCAAAGGATTTAGAATATCCAACACCAGATTGAAAGGGCAGGATAGGGTTGGAGGACTTAATGTTTCTGAATAGATCTTACTGGAAGAATTGTAATCAAGACTCAATACTGGCCGGCGCCGTGGCTCAATAGGCTAATCCTCCGCCTTGTGGCGCAGGTACACCGGGTTCTAGTCCCAGTCGGGGCGCCGGATTCTGTCCCAGTTGCCCCTCTTCCAGGCCAGCTCTCTGCTGTGGCCAGGGAGTGCAGTGGAGGATGGCCCAAGTGCTTGGGCCCTGCACCCCATGGGAGACCAGGATAAGTACCTTGCTCCTGGCTTCGGATCAGCGCAATGTGCTGGCCGCAGCGTGCTGGCTGCGGCAGCCATTGGAGAGTGAACCAACGGCAAAAAGGAAGACCTTTCTCTCTGTCTCTCTCTCTCACTGTCCACTCTGCCTGTCAAAAAAAAAAAAAAGACTCAATACTGTGGGGCCAGCCTTTTGGCACAGCGCTGGCAACCTAGGATTCCCCTATCATTTTGCCAGCTTGAGTTTCAGCTGCTCTGCTTCCAATTCCATCTCCCACCAACGTTCCTGGGAAGGCAGGAGAAGATGACCTGAGTACTTGGGCCTCTACCACCCATGTGAAAGATCTGAGTGGAGTTTCAGGCTCCTGGCTGTGGGCTGGCCCAATCCAGGCTGCTGTAACCATCTGGGGAATGAACCAGCATACGAAAGATCTCTCTGTGTCCCCAATCTCTCTCTGTCATGCTACCTTTCAAATAAATAAATCTTAAAAAAGACTGCAATACCAGCCGGCGCTGCGGCTCACTAGGCTAATCCTCCGCCTAGCGGTGCAGGCACACCGGGTTCTAGTCCCGGTCGGGGCGCCGGATTCTGTCCCGGTTGCCCCTCTTCCAGGCCAGCTCTCTGCTGTGGCCAGGGAAGTGCAGTGGAGGATGGCCCAAGTGCTTGGGCCCTGCACCCCATGGGAGACCAGGAGAAGTACCTGGCTCCTGCCTTTGGATCAGCGCAGTGTGCCAGCCACAGCGCGCCGGCCGTGGCGGCCATTGGAGGGTGAACCTATGGCAAAGAAGACCTTTCTCTCTGTCTCTCTCACTGTCCACTCTGCCTGTCAATAAATAAATAAATAAATAAAATGCTCTGCATGATTCTGTACTGGATGCTTAAATGTGGAAGAAATTGCTGCAAAGACAAATATTAGTCAATTGATGAAATGTCAGTGTAAATTCTGGATTAGGAAGCCATTTTATCAGAGTGGGTGTTTGTGGCACAATGGGTTAAGCCACCACTTGGAATGCAGACATTTCATATTGGAGTCCTGGCTTCAAGTCCCACTTCTGTTTCCAACCATTTCTTGCAAATGTATGTTCTGGGAGGCAGCAGAGGACGGCCCAAGTGCTTGGGTTCCTGCTACTCACACAGAATTGGATGGAGTTCCTGGCTCTTGGCTTCAACCTGGCTCAGTCCAGGCTGTTGCAGACACAACAGATGAAAGATCTTTCTATCACTTTGCCTTCCAAATAAGTAAATAAAATTAGAACAAGAATACCATTTTATCAATGTTAAATTTCTTTTTAAAAATATTTATTTACTTATTTGAATGCCAGAGTTCCACAGAGACAGAGAGATGGAGAGAGACAGAGACAGAGACAAAGAGAGATCTTCCATGCACCGGTTAACTCACCAGAGAGCCACACAGCCAGGGCCAGGCTAGACCAAAGCTGGGGGATTCTTGCAGGCTCCCATGTTGGTACAGAGGCCCAAGCCCTTGGACCATCTTCTGCTGCTTTTCCCAGGCCATTAGCAGGGAGCTGGACTGGAAGTGGTGCAGCCGAGATTCAAACTGGCACCCATATGGGATGCCATTGTCATAGTTGGTGACTTTACAATGTTGGCCCCAATGTTAAATTTCTGATTTTGATCCATGTCCTGAGGTTTTATAAAAGAGTGTTCTTTTTCACAGGAAATATGAGTATATCCTAAAATGTTGAAGGCATGGTATCCCCGATTCACTTTAAAATATTCATAAAATATAACATATGTGGGGAGGTAATACATAAAATGCAAATATAAACAATTGATGAATCCAAACAAAATCCATGCTATGATTTATGCGTATCCCCTAAAATTCACATGTTCGATATTTAATCTCCAATTTTATATGTTAGAATTGGCACTTTAGGAAGGTGTTTGAGATTAATGAGATCAGGAGCGTGAGGCTCCATGATGGCATTAGTAGCCCTGTCACCATGGAATGCTCTCTGCCATGTCACCATGCCATAAGAAGGCCCCCACCAGATGCCAGTGCCAATCTCTGGGGTACCCCAGTATTTATTTGAAAGGCAGAGTTACAGAGAGGCAGAGGCAGAGAGAGAGAGAGAGAGAGAGAAAGGTCTTCCATCCACTGGTTCATTCCCCAGTTGGCCACAATGGCCAGAGCTGGGCTGATCTGAAACCAGGAGCCAGGAGCTTCTTCAGGGTCTCCCATGTGGGTGCAGGGCCCAAGGACTTGGGCCATCTTCCACTGCTTTCCCAGGCCATAGCAGAGAGCTGGATCAGAAGTGGAGCAGCCGGGACTTGAACTGGCACCCCATATGGGATGCCAGCACTGCAGGCGGCAGCTTTACCTGCTATGCCACAGTGCAGCCCTGAGAAGCAAATATTTCAAATAAATTATCCAGTCTCAGATATTCTGTTATATGAGTAAAAATGAATTAAGACAGCATTGGGGGGAGTTTCTCATACTATTGTAGCTTTGCTGTAAGGCTGAAAATACATCAAATTGAATTGTTAGAAAAATCAATGGGGCAGAGGATTCTGGGAAGACAGCAGAGTAGGAAGAACAAGAGAAATCTCTGCCTACCTACACATCATTTATACTGGAAGAATCTGATGGATCTGTTTTGGCACTCAGGAGTCTCCTGCAGCAGGTTTGGATGGTGAGCTGTGGATAGTTTCAGTCTTAGCATGGTAGCAGCTGCCCATGCTTCACAGTCAGTCCCATGGCAAGCAACTGCACTGCGTTCCTGAAGTAGCTTGCACACACTTGACAGGAGCAGGTAGATGGGGGAAGATGAAGCAAGCCCTGGAGAAGGGAGATCATCTGAGTTCCAGAGTTACTACATCATTTAACCCAGCACAAATCATGATGCATCAAAGAAGCAGGAAAATATGGTCCCTTAATATACATAGATAGATAGATACATAGATATATAGTATTAATATAAAAACAAAATATATATAATAATTTATATATATTTATAACAGCAATTTACACACACATGTACACACACATACATAAAGCAAATAGAAACAGACCCTAAAAAAGATCTAGTGCCAGACATACTAGACAAAGACTTTTAAATAACTGTCTTAAAGATATTCTGAGAACTAAAGGAATATGCAGAGAAAATCAAGCAAATGATATGTGAACAAAAATACCAATATCAATAAACAGGCTGGCGCCACAGCTCACTGGGCTAATCCTCCACCTGCGGCACCGGCAAACCGGGTTCTAGTCCCGGTCGGGACGCCAGATTCTGTCCCGGTTGCCCCTCTTCCAGGCCAGCTCTCTGCTGTGGCCAGGGAGTGCAGTGGAGGATGGCCCAAGTGCTTGGGCCCTGCACCCCATGGGAGACCAGCAGAAGCACCTGGCTCCTGCCATCGGATCAGCACAGTGCATCGGCCGCGGCACGCCAGCGGCGGCGGCCACTGGAGGGTAAACCAATGGCAAAAGGAAGACCTTTCTCTCTGTCTCTCTCACTGTCCACTCTGCCTGTCAAAAAAAAAAAAATTTTAAAAGGAGTCCCATAGGGTAAGAAATGAAGATCTCAGGAAAGGCACATAGATGGCACTTATCAAAGCTAATGCTATTATAACAATGGTTCACAACTCCATCTTTTGTTTTCTACATAATTTAAGAGACTACTAAATTTAGAAGAATTATTAATTTACATTTTTAGGCACCTAATGTATAAACATGTGCTTTTTGTATTGTGATGCTACCAGTTTGATATTTTTTTCTCATGATTGCTTGGGCTATTCTGAGTCTTTTGTGATTCCAAATGAATTTTAGGATTTTTTATTCTGATTCTGTAAAGAATTTCAGTGGTACTTTGATAGAGATTGCATGGAATCTGCAGATTCCTTTACGTAGGATAGTTATTTTAATGATACTGAGTCTCCTAATTCATGAGCAAAGAGTAGCATTCCATTTTTTGTGTCCTTGATGATTTATTTCATCAATGTGTTTTCTGACAGGCAGAGTGGACAGTGAGAGAGAGAGACAGAGAGAAAGATCTTCCTTTGCTGTTGGTTCACCCTCCAATGGCCGCTGCGGGTGGCGCACCGCGCTGATCTGATGGCAGGAGCCAGGTGCTTCTCCTGGTCTCCCATGGGGTGCAGGGCCCAAGGACTTGGGCCATCCTCCACTGCACTCCCGGGCCACAGCAGAGAGCTGGACTGGAAGAGGAGCAACCGGGACAGAATCCGGCGCCCCTCATCAACGTTTGTAACAATTGTAGAGATTTTTATCTTCTTTGATTAAATTTATTCCTAAGTATTTGATTTTTTGTGTGTAGCTATAGTGAAAGGGATTCGTTCATGATTTCTCTTTCTTTGAGTTCATCATTAGTATATAAAAATGCTACTGATTTTTGTATATTTATTTTGTAATCTACAACTTTCTGGACTGGTTTATCAGTTCTAGCAGCTTCTTGGTGGAATGTTTAGGTTTTTGCCATGTACAACATCATGAAATCTGTAAACTTGAATGTTTTTATTTCTTCCTTTCCAATTTTGATGTCCTTTATTTCTTTCTCCTCCATAACTGCTCTTGCTAATACTTCCAGTACTATACTGAAAAAGAGTTGTGAAAATGAACATTCTTGTCTTGTTCCAAATCTGAGGGGAAATGCTTTCAGCTTTTCCTCAATCAGTATGATATAGTAATTAAAGCATCTTGGTACTGGCATAAAAAGTGACACATAAATCAATGGAACAGAATAGAGAGCCCAACAATTAAAGTACGTATATATGACCAAATGATTTTTGATAAAAGTGGCCAGACTATACACTGGAAAAAAGATGATCTCTTCAAAAATTGTGCTGGCAAAACTGAATGTATATATGTGGAAGAATTAAATTAGATCCATATTTCTCATTGTATACAAAAGTCAACTCAAGATGAATCAAAGACCTACATTTAAGACCTGAGCCTATGAAATTGCTGGAAGAAAATGCAGTTGAAAGTGCTACAAGACATTGATGTAGATTATGACTTCTTGTATGAGACTCCCAAAGCATAGGCAAAAACAAAAAATGAAAAAAAAAAAACAAAAGAAAACCTAGAAAAAAGGGATTATATCAAACTCAGAAGCTTCTGCATAGAAAAGTAAACAGTGAGTAGCGTGAAAAGACATCCAATAGAATAGGAAAAATATTTGCAAGTTACCTATCAGACAAAAGATTAATATCTAGAATACATCAGCAGCTCAAAAAATTCAGAAACAGCAGCAACAACAAAAAAGTAATAATTCAGTTAAGAAATGGGCAAGAGACTTCAGTACAGAGTTCTCAAAAGAAGAAATACAATTGGCCAACAAATATTTGAAAAAAAATTCAACATCACTAGCTTTTAGGGAAATGCAAATGCAAACTGCAAGATATACCTAATCTCTGTCAGTATGGCTATTATCCAAGAGACATAGAGACAAAGGATTGTGAGGATGTGGAGAAGGGGGAACTCATACGCTACTGGTGGGAATATAAATTAGTGCAGGCACTGTGGAAAACAACATGGAGATTTCTCTAAAAGCTAGAAATAGCCTTGCCATATGATCCAGCACTTGACTACAAGGTATATACCCGAAAATGTGAACATGTTGTATCAAAGAGATATCTGCACCATCGTGTTTATAGCAGCACTATTCACAATAGGCAAAATATGGAATCAACCAAGGAACACATCACCAGATGAATGGATAAAGAAAGTGTACATATGATGATGGAATATTATTCAGCCAGAAAACAGAATGAAATTCTGCCATTGGCATCAAAATGGATGCAACTGGAAGACACTATGTAGAGTGAAATAAGCCTGACCCAGAAAGACAAGTACCACATGTTCTCTCACATTCCTCCGTATGTGTTTGCTTGATCTAATTAAATGACAGAGATTGAAAAAATAAATAAAAAAATATGATCCCCCTACACACTACCCACTGGAGACTAACTTTAGATAGAAAGACACAAGAGATTTCAAGAACAAAGCAGGAAAAAGAACTTCCATATAAATAGCAACCAAAAGAGAGTGGATGGCTGTATTCATATCAGACAAGATAGAATTTAAATCTAAAAAATTTATAGGCAACAAAGGACATTAAAAATTAATAAAATATTCACTATAGCAAAAAGATATAACAGTTATTAACACATTTTTGACAATACCATCAAAGTATATGAATATAGTTGGACATTTCAATATTATATTGTAAACAGTGAATAAAATAACCATACAGAAGATAAGTAAGGAAATAGAAGACTTAAATCAACTTGAAATGGCAGACACATGTGGAACCCTTGACCCAAGAACAACACAACATTCTTCTTGAGTACAGCAGGGGGAGCCAGCACTGTGGCGCAGCAGCTTTTAAGCCTGCAGTGCCAGCATCCCATACGGGAGCCTGTTCAAGCCCAGGCTGCTATCCAATCTAGTTTCCTGCTAGTGTACCTGGGAAAGCAGCAGAGCATGGCCCAAGTGCTTGGGCCCCTGCACCTATGTGGGAGACCCAGTGGAAGCTTCTGGCTCCTAGCTTCAGATTGGTCCAGCTCTGGATGTTGTAGCCATTTGGGGAGTGAACCAGCAGATAGAAGACTAAGTCTCTTTGTCTCTCTGTCTCTCTGTCTCTCTGTCTCTCTCTCTCTCTCTCTCTCTCTGTATCTCTTTCAAATAAATAAAATTAATCTTTTTTTAAAAAAAAGTACACAAGGGACATTTTCCAGGATATATCAAATGTCAGGTCACAAATTAAGTCTCAATCAATTTAAATAGATAGATATCATACAAAGCAATTTTTCCCCCACAATAAGATGAAGTTAGAAATCAATAACGGGGCTGGCGCTGCGGCTCACTAGGCTAATCCTCCACCTTGCGGTGCCAGCACACCGGGTTCTAGTCCCGGTCGGGGCGCCGGATTCTGTCCCAGTTGACCCTGTTCCAGGCCAGCTCTCTGCTGTGGCCAGGGAGTGCAGTGGAGGATGGCCCAAGTACTTGGGCCCTGCACCCCATGGGAGACCAGGATAGGTACCTGGCTCCTGCCATCAGATCAGCGTGGTGCGCTGGCCGCAGCACACTAGCCGCGGCGGCCATTGGAGGGTGAACCAATGGCAAAGGAAGACCTTTCTCTCTGTCTCTCTCTCTCTCACTATCCACTCTGCCTGTCCAAAAAAAAAAAAAATCAATAACGGTAGGGAAACAGAGAAATCCAAAAAATTGTGAAGATCATATGCACTTCTGAAACAAACCAGTGTGCCAAGGAAAAAATCACAAAGGAAATGAGAAAATACTGGGAAATGGATAGAATAAAACCAAAACATACCAAAACATGCAGGAATAGCACAAGCAACACTAAAGGAGAAAGTTAAAGGTAAAAACACTTTAAAAAGAGAGAGAAAAAACAAATAAGAAGAAAAAGCTAAACCAATGCCAACAGGAAGAAGCAAATATGAAGACTAGAGCTGAAATAAATGAAATAGAGACTATAAAAGCAATAAAGAAGTCAGGTGAAATCATCAATTTGTTCTTTGAAAGTATCACACATATAATGAGGACAATCATTACCCTGCTGGTGATATTACTACGCGGATTAAAGAAGACCTAGCATCTAATGGCTACTCGGTAAACCAGATGCCCCTTCATCTAAGAGGAATGGAGGCTCACATTATAGAGGTACTAGTTTGAAGAAGTGGGCCACTGCTGGCATTTGAAAACAATATTGGAGAGAATAGAGGGAGGTAAGCACTTGGTTCAGCAGTTAAGACTGCTGGGGACTCTTATCAGAGGATCTCATTTGACTCTCCAATTTATTCCAAATGCCAATTTTCTGCTAACATGCACCCTGGGAACAGCAGTTCATGGTTTCAGTACTTGGGTCCCTGCTACTGACATGGAGACCTGAATTGAATTCCCAGCTCCTGGTTTTAGCCTGGCCCAACCCTGGCCATTGCAACCATTGCAGGCATTTGGAGAGGGAGCCACAAAGGGGAGATCTCTCTCTCTCTCACTCTTTCTCTTAGATAAAATGAATTTTTCAAAAGAATGGATAGAGATAAAAACCTACAGTGAGTGCCTGGAAGCCCATCTAGAATATTTCAATACCCAGAACACAATGATCTAAAATTGAAATAACACTGTCTTCCTAGGACAATGAATTATGAATTTCCATTTGAAATGTCTTTATCAGAAATTTTTCTGAGACACTTTGCTTCTCGTCATAAATCTCAGGAGTTCATATTTCATCCACTTGATGCCTATAGCAAAATTGCTCTTTGAATTCAAAAAGGAACACATGAAATTTCCCTGTAAATGTTTCTTACAAGTAGATGGAGGGAAAAAATGTCTATGAAGTCATAATATCGAAGATTAAAAATAACTAAGAAAAAGTATGATGGTGCCATGCAGAGATTTTCTTTAAAGATTTATTTATTTGAAAAGGAGAGAGAGAGAGAGAGAGAGAGAGAGAGAGAGAGAGAGAAAGAGAGAGAGAGAGAGAGATCTTCCAGGCACTAGTTCATTTCCCAAATGGCTGCAGTGGCTGGGGCTGGGCCAGGCCAAAGCCAGAAGCTTCATCCAGGTTTTCCACATGGGTAGCCGGGGCCCAAGCACTTGGAAACTCTTCCACTGCTTTCCCAGGCAGAATACAGGGGGTCTGGCTTGGAGGTAGAGCAGCCAGGACCCAAGCCAGCACCCATGTGGGATGCCAGCATCACAGGCAGCAGCTTAACATGCTGTAGCACAACACTTGCCCAAGTATGATGCTCATTTTGTTTTAAAGATTTATTTATTTGAAAGGCAGAGTCACAGAAAGGCAGAGGCAGAGAGGGGGGGGGGTCCTCCATCTGCTAGTTCAGTCTCCAGATGGCTGCAATGGCCGGAGCTGTGCTTGTCTGAAGCTTGGTCTCCCACATGGGTGCAGGAGCCCAAGGACTTGGGCCGTCTTCTACTGCTTTCCCAGGCCATAACAGAGAGCTGGATCAGAAGTGGAGCAGCCGGGACTCGAACTGGTGCTCATATGGTATGCTGTCTCTGCAGGCAGTGGCTTTACCCACTACGCCACAGCGCCAGTCCCAGCATAGATGTATTTAAAGGCCAATTTTCCTGCAAATAAATCCAAGGAGCAAGTCAGATTTAACCTTCCAAGCAAACATCTAGGCCTTTGACTGAGCTGTACCCTCTTACAAGATGGTCACAGCTGAGGGTAAACTCACTGCATGAAGACCCACTTGGGCCACGCAGGCCATGAATGTGGACCCTCAGCAGTGAAAACAGTTTGAAAAACCATCAGTAAATACTGCGTCTGCAGACCAAGCTGCAGCTCTGGTGATCCAACAAGCTGTTTACATCAGATCCATTTCAAGCTGTTAGCATGAAGATCACTTATGAAGAAAGACATTTTTTCGGGTCCGGCGCTGTGGCACAGTGGGTTAACACCCTGGCCTGAAGCACCAGCATCCCACATGGGCACCGATTCCAGTCCTGGCTGCTCCTCTTCCAATCCAGCTCTCTGCTATGGCCTGGGATAGCAGTAGAAGATTGCCCCAGTCTTTGGGCCTCTGCACCTACTTGGGAGACCTGGAAGAAGCTCCTGGCTCCTGGCTTCAGATTGGTGCAGCTCTGGCCATTGAGGCCATCTGGGGAGTGAACCAGCGGGTGGAAGACCGACCTCTCTGTCTCTACCTCTCTCTGTAACTCTTTCAAATAAATAAAATAAATCTTAAAAAAAAAGAAAGACATTTTTTCAAGGATCCATGCACATGGACAGGTGCATCACAGATTGCTCCTGGGCGAGTGGCAGGGTCAAAGTTTCTCCTCCTTCAGACCCTTTATTGGTGCATAGAGCACTGAGAGAGAAGAAGGATGCTTACAAAGGAAGCTAAGGCTAGGGATGGGGAGGGCGCAGGTTTTTACTACTGTACTTTTTTTTTAATTTGAGAGACAAAGAGAGCTCCCATTTGCTAATTTACTCTTCCAAATGTCCACAATGGCTGAGCACTGGGTCTGGCCAAAGTCAGGAGACAGGAACCCAATCCAGGTCTCCCTGTGGGTGTCAGGGACCAGAGCAGGATTGCCGCCTCCCAGGGTGCACATTAGCAAGAACCCAGAACCAGAAGCCAAAGCTGGGCTTCAAAATCAAGCAGGCCAAAATGAGACATGGGCATCTTCCCTGTTGGTTAAATGCCTGCTCCACTGTACGCCTTGATGCAAAAAATTCCACAGAATCCAGAGACATTCTAAAAATCACAGTGTTATATACATTACAGAATATGTTTCCCAATGGCTGTAATTGTCATCTTCATATTTCACAGATGAGGACATGGAAGCCCAAGGACTTAGGTAACCCAACCAAGGCAACACAGGTAGTGAGTGAACGGCCCAGCTGACATTCACTGGTGCTTTCTCTAGACTCACAGATACACTTGAATGGCATCAACAGGCATATGTCATCATTTCATTTTTTTAAGATTTTTATTTATTTAGTTGACAGATAGAATTACAAACAGTGAGAGAGAGAGAGAGAGAGAGAGAGAGAGAGAGAGAGAGAAAGGTCTTCCTTCTGTTGGTTCATTCCCCAAATGGCCGCTACAGCCGGAGCTGCTCTGATCCGAAGCCAGGAGCCAGGTGCTTCTTCCTGGTCTCCCTCACAAGTGCAGGGGCCCAAGAACCTGGGCCATCTTCTACTGCTTTCCCAGGCCATAGCAGAGAGCTGGACTGGAAGAGGAGCAGCCGGGACTAGAACCAGCACCGATATGGGATGCCAATGCCTCAAGCAGAGGATTAACCTAGTGCACCATGGCACCGGCCCTATCATTTCATTTTTAAAACCACAGGATAGGGACCGGCACTGTGGCATAGTA
The DNA here is from genome assembly GCF_051225735.1 of Oryctolagus cuniculus. Lineage (NCBI taxonomy): Eukaryota > Metazoa > Chordata > Mammalia > Lagomorpha > Leporidae > Oryctolagus > Oryctolagus cuniculus. Next base: position 63,805,527 of record NC_142883.1, on the reverse strand, counting down.
GGTAAAGCTGCCACCTATAGTGCCAGCATCCCATGTGGGCACCAGTTCGAGTCCTGGCTGCTCCACTTCCAATCCAGCTCTCTGCTAATGAACTGGGAGAGCAGGGGAAGATGGCTCACATCCTTGGGCCCCTACACCTGTGTGGGAGACCCAGAAGATGCTCCTGGCTTCAGATTGGCCCTGCTCCTGCCACTGTGGCCATTTGGAGAGTGAACCAGTGGATAGAAGACCTCTCTCTCTCTCTCTCTCTAAAACTCTGCCTTTCAAATAATAAATAAATCTTTTTTTAAAAAGTAGGATAAACACAAAATCACAAATAGAAACACACAAGCATAATAGAAATACAGAGATTATCAGTTCTTTAAAGAAAAGTGGCTATGTAAGACCAGCACACAACAATTATTATTCATTATGGAAGAATAATTATCTCTGGGCATATTGAATTTACTGTAATTTTAAATATGGCTTTAAAAACCCAGAGAATCATTTATTACATGTATGCTGCATGGATTACATATAACCAAGGAAGCACTGGAAATTGTGTTTCTCTTGTTTGTGTGGCCTCTTTTGCTTTTTTTTCTTTTTCTTAATTCATTGTGCTCACTTGGCCCAGTCATTACACTTTGGAGTTCCATAGCACAGAGAAGTTGATATAGCAACTATGATGATTTGAATGGTTTTCTTTTTTCACTGTTTCTCAAAAATACATGATTTGCAGTTACAATGTTTTCCTTCACACAGTGCCTCCCAATGATCCAATCCTGCCATCAAGAAAAGAAATGAAATCGGCCAAATTGCCAACATTCCTCACCTCGCCACCCCTCAGGACAGCTTATTTGTGTGCTGCAGTGAAGACTCTTATTAGCTCTTTCTCTTTCAGAGCCTGAAGTCCAGAACACTGCCTTATGCTGATCATAAAATAGAAAAGCATAATTTCTCTAGCTCTGTGATTTTGATCTTGCACATCCTATATAGTGTCATATAAGCTAGACACTTTATCATTTTCTCAAATTACACAGACAACTTGCAAGTGTTTTTAATGATCCATTAACAAGTAATGAGGGGCTGGAGCCGTGGTGGAGTTGGTAAAGCAGCCACCTGCAGTGCCGGCATCCCATTTGGGCGCCGGTTCTAGTCCTGGCTGCTCCACTTCCAATCCAACTCTCTGCTATGGCCTGCAAAAGCAGTAGAAGATGGCCCAAGTGCTTGGGCCCCTGCACCCACGTGGGAGACCTGGAAGAAACTCCTGGCTCCTGGCTTCGGATCAGCTCAGCTCCAGCCATTGTGGCCAATTAGGGAGTGAACCAGCGGTTAGAAGACTTTCTCTCTCTCTCTGTCTCTCTCCCTCTCCTTCTCTCTGTGTGTGACTATCTCAAATAAATAAATAATCTTTAAAAAAGGTAATGAAATATTTCTCTAACACAAATGAGAGCCTACTCCTTATCTGAAATCAAAGTTTCTCTTCTTGCCTAGTGAGTGTAACCAAGGTCATCACTTAGCCATGCCTGCCCTGGGCTTGGTGGAGTGCACGGTCATCACTTATCCATGTCTGCCCTGGGCTCAGGAATTCAGGACACAGCCTGTGTGCTGGGTGCCCGCCGGCTTTCTGAGGGTCCTGTCAGCTCTGGTACTGCAGCACCGGGCTGTGTTAACTTGCATCTCAGTGACCTTGGACAGACCCGCTCTTGGAGGCTGCAATTCCCTAGTGACTCGGGAGCAGCTTCCACAACATATCTTGGAGGAATGGAGCCAGCTGCTGCAGCCTCTGCTGCTCAGCCCTGGCTGCTACCTCAGAAGTGAGCAGCTGTTGCCTAGCAATGGGGGCAGGGGGAGGGACCTGCCCTCTGGCAGGGGCCATGAGATGGAGTTGGTGGCATACAGCGAGGCTGGACAGGGGCAGGGGAGAGAGCCGGAGTCTCGTGGGCCACAGGTGCAAGGCTTCACCTGGATGTTTCGGCTGGGAGCAGGGCAGGCTGTGTTCTGTTTGCACTTTGAGATTTTTCTGTCTGCTGTGCAGAAGTGAGGAGGCTCCTGCTGTGGTCCAGGCATGGCTGATGGGGGGCTCAGGCTGGGGGGGGTGCCAGCAAGGGGCTCCACTGTACAGCAAACAGGTCGGATGGCAGCAGCTAGGTGAGTGGGGAGCCTGGGGCAGGAATGACTGATGGCTGGGTTTATGGCTTGGGGGGCAAGCGGGGGGAGGGGGCTTTCCCCAAGGAGAACCACTGACCCCTGTCACCTAGTGACTGTGCCCCCACAGGACTGCTGATTCTGACCTCTGTGCATCAAGTCCAGAAGCACGTGCCTCCCAGTTATCCCGAGTCCCTCCACCAGGGCACTGGGGCGCCCTGAGCCACCCCCATTTCACAGAGCAGATGCAGGGCCCCAAGGGGTCACCAAGGCAAGCACAGGAGGATCCACAGCATGGCTGCTGGTAGGCTGTCTCTCTTCCCAGGGAGCGCCGAGTGGGCTGCGGGGTGGTGGCCGCACACTGACCTCTCCTCAGGTCCTCCCACCACTGTCGGGGGTGCTGGGCAAGTCACACCACACTGCCCCAACAGGTGAAAAGCCACACCTCCAACACGGTGGTGGGACCTGCATGTGAGCCAGCGCTCAAGGCCAGCGCTGTGGCCGAGGGAGGGGAAGCCCTGGCTATGGAGGCTCCCATGCACCTGCCGAGGGCAGCCTCAAGTGCAGCCAGAGGCATGCACTGTGCATACACACATGTTTACATGTGTGCACACACACGTGTACAGTGTTCCTCCAGCCGACGACTGGTCACGGTGACCCGGAGCCTGGGCACTGCGCTGTTTCTGCCTCCCTGAGACTGGAAAGCTTTAGCAGAGGAGGGAGAGGCCTGGGAGGGGGAAGTGATCTGTGGGGGCTGGCGGAGGAATGCGGATCCTAGCCCTGGGTCAGTGGCCCCTGGGTGACAGCCAGGGCCTCGGAGGGGGAGCAGCTCCCCACAGAGCCTGGGGAGGGGGCTGGGCGGTGCACTCCTCATAATCACGGCGCAATCAGCACTAATCAGCGCGTTCTTGAAATAGACCCAACTGGATGGGGAAGCGGGCGGCTGCGGCCGGCTTGCTCAGCAGCAATCAGAGATGGCGATTTTAGATCTGCAGCAACAACAGCTCTTTGTCTGCATGCTGGGGGTCTCAGTGCTGCTCTGCCGAGCCCACCACGGGTGAGAGACAGAAACACCCCCTTGGGCCCATAGCTGCCCCAGCTGGGAGCAGGGGCTGTGCGGGCGCCCGGTCCAGCTGCCTGCAGGGTGAGGTCCATGCACTCCAGCACCACTACTGAGCACCTACTGTGCGCTGGGTGCACGTGCCGCTGCCTTGGGAAGAGGTGGGCTCCGTTCTGTAGTGACTGGAGGAGGGGCTCCCTGTAGGTTGCTCGGCTGAGAAGTGCCTGAGCTGGGGCGGCAGCCCCGTCTGTCACTCCCAGCTGTGTCTGTTGCTTTAAGGGATGGAGGTCTGTCGAGACACTGTCCCAGGTCACTGCAAACCCACACCCCCACGGCCCTCCCAGGCCTTGCAAAAATAGGGCTTACCGATCCCTACTGGCAGAGGGGGGCCAGCAAGGCTGTAGAGGGTGGTGAGGGGACTTGCCCTAGGTCACGGCAGAGTGCTGATGTCACTGAGCCGTGAGCGTCCTCCAAGGCCCATCCTTGCACCCATGCCTTCCCGCCACGGCCCTTCTGAGTGAGGCTGGGTACATGGAGATTCCCCGGACCAGGTGCTATGGGGGTGCTGGTGGGCCAGCCTCGCTCCCCCTTCTGTGGGGGGCACCCCCGATTTCCCTCAGGATGGTAGCACTCAGGCCCCCACAGTGGCATCAGGTGAGGCTGGGGGTGCTCTGCTGTAGCCACCCAGCTATGAGCACCAACCGGTGGGAGACAAGGAGTCACAGGGCTGGTGGGGAGGGGCTGCATGGGAGGTGACAGCGTGGGCGGGTGGGGAGGGGAGGCCACGCAACAGGCCAGTGACAGTGGAAGGTCGAAGGTCGGCAGAGCAGCAGGGGACAGAGGGAGGGGTGAGCCTGAGGGTCACAGGAGGCAGAGCAATGTGGCTCAGGGCTCAGGAGCGAGCAGTGTGGTGACGCGGTTCCTACCTGGGCCGCCCAGGGCCACCCACCACTCCTCTTCTGGGCCCCCTTCCAGACCCCCACAGCTGCGGTGCGCCTTCCCCTTGCTCCGGGGTGACAAGAGCCCCCTGCCAGGCTCCCAGCTGCCACTCAAGCCCCATGCAGCCACTGGAAGGGCTCCATTAAGACAGAGATCAGCACATGTCCCTCTCTGCCCCCACCCCCATCAATGGCTGCCAAAGACCCCGAGGCCCCCCTGACCTCATCACCACCATCACTGTCACATCACCTTCTGCCACTCACCTTGGCTCATCTTGTTCTGGCCTGCTGGCCTCCTAGCTGAGCCGTGAGCACTACAGAGATGCTTCCGCCCCAGGGCCTTTGCACACGCTGCTCCGGCACCTGCAGCCACAGGTTCCTTCCCTCGCCTGCCCAGCGATACTTTCCCTGCCCAGTCTATCCAGAGTCCCAGCTGGCCCCGCCTTTTCCGGGCCCTCCCCTTCTCTCCCTGCTTTATTTCAGTCACATCATTTTACCGAGCTCTGCAATCCTCAAAGCCGGCATTGTCTTGTCTCCTTTCACTCAACACCAGTTGCCTTGGCGCCCAGTCACGACGTGGTTGGATGGTGGTGGAGGTGGGGGTCCCAGGAGAGGAACTTGGTGGGGGAGACTGAGTTTGAGCCACGATGGCCAAAACCACAGGGCCATCCACGTGGCAGCCAGGTGGGCAGGCGCCTGTCTCGGTTTCCTCATCTGTCCACTGGACTGAGCATCCCAGCTCCCAGGGGGTGTGGGGTGCCAGCTGATGGGCAGAGCAGTTCAGGGTGGCAAGCACTCCGCCACACTAGGCCATGCAATGGTGTGGGGCAGCTCCTGCTGCCTCCTGCCCCTCCCCCAGCCTGCCACAGGAGAACTGTGTCCCCCTCCTGCTGTGCCTTGGCTTGTTGCCAGGGCCAGGAGAGTTTTTTGCAAAATAGCTTCTAGGGCTCTGCTTTGGGGATTGGGAGCCCCAGAGGCGTCCTCTGTTGAGAAAACAACTCGGTGACACTGAGAAAAGTGCAGAAAACCTGCGCGAGCCGCGAGCTGAAATCTCCCCAGACCAGTGTCACTCCCGTGACTGTTAGTTGTCGGAAATGCAATCAACTCTTCAGGAAGGCATCAATTCATATTCAGTAAAATGACTGATTCAGCCATAGATAAATGTCGATGGGGACATGAAGAGCATGGAGCCTTCATAAACTTCCAGTAAAATAGTGCAGCCAATATGGACAGTAATTCGGCAGTTTCTCAGCATGTTCTACATGTGACTGTTTATTGCCTCAGCAGTTTCTCTCCCAGGTATGCCACTAAAAGATACAAAATCCACATGCCCATAAAGGTTCCCTGCAGTGGTATTCATGAAAGCCAAATATGAAAGCAACCCAAACACTAATGTGTAAGAAAAACAGTGCGCAGTGTATCTTTTACAATGACAGAATTTGGCAATAAAATTAATTAAGAAATGAAAAACCACTAAAATAATGAAAGTCAAAATAATTTTTTTAAAAAAAGAGAAAAATTAGAAGCAAAATCCTACACATTGTAGCACCTCCAAAAATGGGCAAAAACTGAGTTTGGAGCTTATAGTGATGTTTCCAGCTAACTTGGATGAGAAAGCAATAAAGAACTGCTCAAAGGGAGATCTGAAAACTCCGAATGTGATGAGAACCATAAATAATAAACACACAAGTAATAGAGTGAGTATATGCCTTCAAAAGATTTGTTCTTAAAATAAGATTCAAAGCATAGAAAAAATTGAATATAAGAAAATAAACAAGTGTAGTTTTAAGGTTTATTTTAGAGGTTTGCCTGTATGCCTATTGGTGAATGTGAATTATATACAGAACAAATCTAAGACTATTTTTTAAAGATTTATTTAGTCATTTGAAAGCCAGAGTTACACAGAGAGAGGACAGGCAGAGAGAAGCAGAGGTCCTGCACCAGCTGGTTCACTCCACAATTGGCCACAATAGGTAGAGCTGCACCGATTCGAAGCCAGGAGCCAGGAGCTAGCAGCTTCCTCCTGGTCCCCATGCGGGTACAGGGGCTCAGGGACTTGGGCCATCCCCTACTGGTTTCCCAGGCCATAGCAGAGAGCTGGATCAGAAGTGGAGCAGCTGGGACTCAAACCGGTGTCCATATGGGAAGCCGATAGTACAGATGTTAGCTTTACCCACCACACCACCGGCCTCAATCTAAGACTATTTTTACCATGCTATCTGCTGCCCCTCCCGCCTATTATTTTACTTCCAATTCTTTTAAATTATCAATATGGCTAATCAAATCTCTGTGCATCATTGACTTATATTCTGAGTAATTATGAAGATTGACAATAATTGTGATGCAATTTTGTTTTAGAGCCAGAGTGAAGAGTTTAGAACACTGTGAGAATGGCAATGAATTGAAAGTACTCTTTTTTATGCTACTTGACTATTAAAAATAAAGTTTAGGCAAATATTTCTTCTAAAGTGTTTTTAGTGAGTATTAGACATCCTGATTCAGACTTTTTGCTAGTGAAATATGTTCACTGTCCCACCTTGGAGAAATGAAATGTGTAGATTATACTCCCATGCAAAGTTGGTTAATGGACTCTGTAATGCCCTTCCAAAAGCTTATTGACAACATTTTGCCTTCATTTGGAAAATTAATGAAAGTGAAAGATAATTATGTATGTGTGGATTATCCATGAGAACAGCTCTAAACTTCACTATCTGAAACCTCAATGATCAGAGTAGTCTTCATTTTGACTGTTTTGCCTTGGCTTTCTTTCCTTTTTACTAGGATAAATGTCTTTTCAAATGAGGGCTGGGTTAGATTAGCACTTTTCTACAAAAGATTCCAGATTTTTAAGTGTTTATTAAGGTAGTTATGGGGGTTTGTGTGCTTGGGTCACAATTTGAAAGAACTCAATTGATATAGGGCATGTCACTAAACTGTTAACATTATTGTCATTAGCAGTATTGCTAAGTATTTTATTTTTGTCTTATTGTTCCTCATTTTATTCTTGGCTTTTGATGTTTTGAAAATTTACAGCAGGAAACCATAAGAAACTATGGACTGTTGCATTTGAAGGTTTATGTATTTATTTTAAATTTCATGTTTGTAAACAGTGCTGGTATTTCTTTTGCTTTATTTTTAGTACAATCGAATTTCACTAAGAAGTGACAGCTGGCAGTGCATGTACCTCAGCATAGACAGGCAATCTAAATAGTAAGGTTGGGTACTCTGGGCTTATTGCTATACAGTGCCAAGTCTCTTTGAGAGAATGGATGACAAACATCTTTAGCTTCCAATCAGTGAAATTTCTGTCTTTTTAACAGGCAGAGTGGATGGTTAGAGAGAGAGAAAGGTCTTCCTTTTCCTTGGTTCACCCCCAAATGGCTGCTACAGCTGGTGTGCTGCAGCTGGCGCACTGCGCCGATCCAAAGCCAGGAGCCAGGTGCTTCTCCTGGTCTCCCATGCGGGTGCAGGGCCCAAGCACTTGGGCCATCCTCCACTGCACTCCCGGACCACAGCAGAGAGCTGGACTGGAAGAGGAGCAACCAGGACAGAATCTGGTGCCCCAACCAGGACTAGAACCTGGGGTGCCGGCGCTGCAGGTGAGCCGTGGTGCTGGAGAAATTTCTGTCTTAAAAATCCAAAATTTTGAGGCCAGCACAGTGTCCTGGTGGGTAAAGTTGCTGCTTGTAGTGCTAGCATCCCATATAAGTGCTGGGTTGAGTCCCAGATGCTCCACCTCTGATCCAGCACCTGGGAAAGCAGTGGAAGTTTGCTGAAGTACTTGGTCCCTGTATCCACAAGGGAAACCCAAAAGCTGCTGGATCCTGGCTTCAGATTAGCTCATTTCCAGCTATTGTGGCCATTTGGGAAGTGAACCAGCAGATGGAACATCTCTCTCTCTCTCTCTCACCGTCTGTAACTTTGCCTTTCGAGTAAATACATAAATCTTTGAAAATGAAATAGTCCAGAATTTAACAACTGCAAATGTACTATTTTATTTCTTTTTAATCATAATGTACAACCTTAAAATAAGTCAGACAAGACTCACTTTTTTTTTTTTTTTGACAGGCAGAGTGGACAGTGAGAGAGAGAGAGAGAGAGAAAGGTCTTCCTTTGCCGTTGGTTCACCCTCCAATGGCCGCCGCGGCCGGCGCGCTGCGGCCGGCGCACCGCGCTGATCCGATGGCAGGAGCCAGGAGCCAGGTGCTTTTCCTGGTCTCCCATGGGGTGCAGGGCCCAAGCACCTGGGCCATCCTCCACTGCACTCCCTGGCCACAGCAGAGAGCTGGCCTGGAAGAGGGGCAACCGGGACAGAATCCGGCGCCCCGACCAGGACTAGAACCCGGTGTGCCGGCGCCGCTAGGCGGAGGATTAGCCTAGTGAGCCGCGGCGCCGGCCCAAGACTCACTTTCAATACTGGGTTGTACAAAAACAACAAGGGATTCATAGGAGATTGCTTAGCAAAAATAAAGAAGGGCACATTGAGAAGATTTTAGAAACATGGAATTGAAAGATAAGTATTTCTACAAAAATATTTAAATCTATGCATAGTTTTATCATAGTACATTTTTCTATCAACATTTAAGACTCATCAGATCGCATCATGAAAACACAGTATTACTTTTTTCCAATATAAGAACATTACATCAGCATCACAGTTATCTGATTTCATGCATATTTATTGTTGTTCAGCCATGCATTTCTTTGCAACTTAATGAGCAATGATTACTTCATTTTTTCCACATGTCAGACATGTCCAAGAAACAAAGGAGGGCAAATGACTGGGTCTTTTCTTTGGTCATTATTAAAAGCGATTAAGGAAACATAAGTAAAAGTCAAAAAAAATCTATTTCAGGAATTAAAACAGAATCATTCTTTTGTAGGAACTATAGTCTTTACCAACCTACTTAGAGAAATGTGTGAAATTCCTGAGTAAAATTATGACTACATAGATCAAAATCTATCATATTTTGAAAATCAAATTCACAAAAACACAAATATAACATAAAATAGAAAACCTCATACATAAACCAAGTACGTTAAATCACATTTTGAAAATTGCAACTAAGAAAAAAAGTTAAACAATCAAAATTTCAGGCTTACAGGTATATTTCAAACTTCTAAGGAAGAAAAAGGAAACCTGTTTCCCAAACCTATGCAAATGGAAATAAGCTAGGAATAGCTTTAATTTCTTTTGGAAAATCAGCATTACGTTGATGATGATGATGGAAGTGTACCAGGATTTGAAATGATTTTTAAAAGCATACCTTTCATAAGCAGATACAAATATCATAAGCAAAGTATTATTATTATTATTTTTGAATTTCAATTTAAAATTTATTTGAGAAACGCAGAGACACACCACCACCACCCCTCCCACCTGCTGGTCCAGCCCCCAAATGCCCACAAAGGCTGCCCTAACCCCGGAGAGCTGGGCGGGGCCGTCTGTTCTGGCCACCCAATCCCGGGAGGGTGGGCGGGGCCGTCTGTTCCGGTCACACCTGACCCCGCCCCCACTTCCCCCACCCAGGCAGGTGCTCCGCGACCACAAACTGCCTGCAGACGCTGCTGCAGCACCTGACCTCGCACAGCCTGACCATCGTGAGCAACGCGTGCGGCACGCTCTGGAAACTGTCCGCCCGCAGCGCGCGGGACCAGGAGCTGGTGTGGGACCTGGGCACCGTGGGCATGCTGCGCAACCTGCTGGCCCACCGGCCCGCCAAGCACCAGGCGGCCGCCACGGTCGTGTCCCCCCCGCACTTGCGTGCCCAGCCTCTACGTGCGCAAGCAGTGGGCGCTGGAGATGGAGCTCGGCCCGGCACCTGGGCCGGGCGCACCCACTGCTCTGGCTCAAAGCGGCCCACACCAGCCTCTCCAACGACAGCCTCAATAGCGGCAGCACCAGTGACGGCTACTGACCGCGGGAGCACAAGCGGCCCTGCCAGCTGGCCGCGCTGGCCAAGCACCGCGAGGAGCTCCTGGGCGGGCAGCCGCGGCCCGCTGGGCTCGACCTCGACCTGCGGGGCGGCCAGGCCGAGGGGCCCACCCGGGACGCCGCCGGCGCCAGCGCCTGCGTGCGCACCATCAAGCTGTCGCCCACCTATCAGCACGTGCCGCTGCTGGAGGCCGCGGGCAGGGCAGGCGCGGGGGCCCCCTGCGGCCCCAAGGCGCCCCCCGCGGCTTGGAAGCAGGCCTGGCTGCTGGTGGAGGGCCTGAGCCAGGTGCCCGAGAAGCTGGGGGCCACCCGGACAGCTGCGGCCAGCAGGGCGCTGCAGAGGCTGGTGGCGCAGGAGGGGCCCATCTCGCTGTCCCACTGCAGCTCGCTGTCCTCGACCGGATGCCCAGGCCCCAGCGAGGCCGGAGACTTGGACAGCAACTCCTCCCTCGAGGGCCTGGAGGAGGCCGGCCCCGAAGAGGCGGAGCTGGACCGGGCGTGGCGCGGGCCGGGGCCTGACCTTGGAGGATGTCACGCCATCCAGCTGTGTGCAGGAGACACCGCTGGTGCTGAGCCGCTGGAGCTCCGTGAGCTCCCTGGGCAGCTTTGAGAGCCCGTCCATTGCCAGCTCCACCCCCAGGGACCCCTGCAGCGGGCTGGGCAGCGGCAAGGTGAGCCCCAGCAAGCTGCCTGACAGCCCCGGGCAGGCCATGCCGCCCAGCCTCAGCAAGGCGCCGCTGGCCGCGCCGCCCGGCCAGCCCCAGAGCAGCCAGTTCAGCCTGCAGTGGGAGAGCTACGTGAAGCGCTTCCTGGACACCGCCGACTGCCACGAGCGCTGCCACCTGCCTCCGAGCTGGACGCCGGCAGCGTCAGCTTCACTATGGAGAAGCCGGAGGAGAACTTCTCCTGTGCCTCCAGCCTCGGTGCGCTCACCCTGCACGAGCACTACGTGGAGCTGCGGCTGCTGCTGACCGCGGCGCCGGCGGGGGTCGCGGTGGCGCCGGGCACCGCCAGCGAGAAGAGGATGTGAGACCACAGGAGGGGCCGGCGTCCGCAGGCTCCCGGACCCGCAAGGCCGCGGACCAGGAGCTGGAGCTGCTGCGCGCTGCCCGTCCAGGTCTACATGCTGGGGCCCGCCCCGGCCCTGAAGGACGACTTGTGCACTGACTCGGCCGAGGGCACGCCTGTCAACTTCTCCAGCGCTGAGTCCCTCAGCGAGGAGACCCTGCAAGGGCCCCCCCAGGGAGCAGCCCCAGGGGGCCGGCTGGACAGGCAGGAGCCCGCCGGCCTCGTGGCCCCCCGCCAGCCAGGTCTCCGGGCACCTGCTTAAGGCCGGGGTCGCCGGCCGGAGCCTGGAGCAGGTCCGGGGCACAGGGAGGATCCGGCCGGGCTGGAGCTGCCCCTGGGCCGGCTCCCAAGTGCCCACTTGGACCGGGGTGGGGGGGGGGGAAGGGGGGAGGCAGTCCCTGTGCCTCACGACGCCCACGAGGAGGCCGTGTACTGCTTCTACGACTCTGACGAGGCGCCCTCCTTGGCCGAGCCGCCCCATCCCGCAGGCCCTGAAGCAGGGCAGGAAGGAGGCGCCGGGTCCCAGCCAAAGCAGCCGCTCTGGCCCAGCCGCCCCCACCCCCGGGGCCCAGCCCCGGCTGATCACCGATAAGACCCTACCTTGCTACTCCCTGAGCTCCTCGGCTACCTCGCTCAAGGCTGTGAGCGACCGGCCAGCCACCTGGGAGCCTGGAGCCCACGGTCACCCAGGCCCCGCACCGAGGAGGCGGGCGTGACAGCTCCCCCAGCCCGCGCTCCGAGGAGGCACTCCCGCACTGCTGCATTGGCTCAGCCATGTCCAGGTGCAGGCCCTCGGCCTCTGGCCTCCAGCGCTGCAAGGCTCGGGCTGCTGGGCAGGACAAGCGGCCAGCAGAGGCGCCCCGGGACTGCGGCGAGGAGGCGGCCGGCTCAGACCGGGCCTCCGACCTGGACAGCGTCCAGTGGCACACCATCCAGGAGGGCGCCAATTCCATCCTCACGTGGCTGCACCAGGCAGCCGCGGCGGCCCCCCGCGAGGCGGCCTCCGAGTCCGACTAGCTCCTGTCCCTGGGGTCTGCTCTGTCCATGGACCCCTCCCCACAGCTATCCAAGCGCAGGAGCAGGCGCCAGCCCGGGGCCGGGGCAGGGAGGGCAGTGCCCGGCGGCCAGAGAAACGGAGCCTGGCCTCAGCCAAGAGCGCGCGAGCCCCCGCGCCCCTGGCGGCCCGGAGAAGCCGCGCGCTGTTCAGTAGGTAGCAGCGGGGGTGCCGGCCGTTCTCCAGGGGCGGACAGTGATCTACGTGCCCAGCCCGGCCACCCGGCCCCAGCCCAAAGCTGTCCCTGGCCCCGGGCCACACTGAGGGAGGCGGCGGAGCCCCCCAGCCCGGCACAGACAGCAGCCGCAGGCAAGGCGCCAGCGCCCAGGAAGCAGCGCTCTCGGAGCCTGCACCTGCCGGGCAAGATCTCGGAGCTGGTGACGCTGAGCCATCCCCCCAGGAGCACCACCCCCCCTGCTCCTCTGGCCAAGACCCCTTCTCAAGCTCCTCCCAGACCTCGCCCGCCTCTCAGCCTCTGCCCAGGAAGTCGCCCCCCTCCACCCCAGCTGCAGGGTCTCTGCCCGGCCCGGCAGCCCCCCGCGTGCCCAAGACGCTGGCACGGGCCCTGCTGGCCAAGCACCACAAGACACGGAAGTCGCCCGTGCGGATCCCGTTCATGCAGAGGCCGGTCAGGCGCGGGCCGCCGCCGCTGGCCAGGTCCGCCCCAGAGCCGAGCCCCAGAGGCCGCGAGGGGGCGGCGGGGGCGCGTGGGGGCCGACTGGGCCTGGTGCGCGTGGCCTCCGCCCGCTCCAGCGGCAGCGAGTCCTCGGACCGCTCGGGCTTCCGGCGCCAACTGACCTTCTTCAAGGAGTGGCCTGGCTTCCTGCGTCTCCGGCGCACGGAGCTGCTGTCCGACTCCGCCTCCACCTCCCAGGACGCGTCGCCCCGCCGCGGCCGGCCCGCGCTCCCCGCCGTCTTCCTCTGCTCTTCGCGCTGCGACGAGCTGAGGGCGGCCCGCAGGTAACAGCCGACCCGGCCAGGGTCATGTCCCGGCCCGGCCCGCGCGCGCCCCAGCGCACCAGCTGCGAGAGCCCTTCGCGCCTGCCCGTGAGCGCCCCCGTGCGGCCGGTGGAGGTCAAGCGCTGCTCCTCCCTGCCCCACGTCAGCGTGGCCCGCAGGCCCGATGGCGCGGCCCCGGGAGCCCCCCCACCCCCAGCGCACACCACCGGAGCCACCAGAGCGACGGCGAGGCGCGGCCACTGCCCAGGGTGGTCGCGCCAGGTACGACATGGCGGCGCATCCGGGACGAGGACGTCGCGCACATCCTGCACAGCACCCTGCCCGCCTTGGCCCTGCCACTCCGGGGCGCCTCGCCGGAGGAGGGCCCCGCCGGCCCCCCGCTGCAGAAGACCAGCGACGTCTTGGTGCAGACAGAAGAGGTGGCCCAGCCCAAGACCAATGCCAGCGCGTCCCTGAGCCTGGAGAGCAGGGAGTAGCCCCCCGCGCCAACCAGCGCCCAGGCCAACCCTCCTGGGCAGCGACATGCATTGGCCGATCCTGGCCAAGGGCCCTGCCTCTGCGCCTTTCGCCTTTCGCCCACGAGGGCTTGGGTATCACCGTGGGGGGCTTTCCTGCCAGCCGGCACGGCTCCCCTAGCCTCGCAGCGCGCATCCCGCCCTTCAACTACGTGCCCAGCCCCATGGTGACGAGGGACAGGATTCCTCGGGGGATGCTGAAGTCGGGCTAACCCTGCTGCCCTGGGACGCCACTGCCCGGCCAAGGCAGGGTGGGCAAGGCAGGCGTGTGGGGGGGGCTGGCTCTGTGCCTCCCTCCCAGCTTCCTCTGAATGGACCACGTGGACAACACAAGGACCACGGGACCCCAGGGCCATCACAGCCCAGGAGCCTGAACGCAGCAGGAGAGGGGGCCCCGCAGCCCTGCCCACCTCCACGGAGGAGCGCGCTGTAGAGAGAGCCAGCGACCTCTTTCCTGCAGCATCCGGCTGGGGGAAGGGCACCTGCGGGTGGCCGCCCAGCAGTGCTACCCCAGCACCCCATCCCCCAGGAGGGGGCTCCACCTGCTGTATCCTGTCCTCCACATCCTTGGGCCTTGGCCAGACAGCCGCAGGCAGCAACCCAAGCGGGCGCCCCCTTCAGGCCCCACCTGTGCCCCGCAGGACACAGCCCAGGAGTAGGGGTGGCCCCCAAGCTCCAGGGCGCACCCCAGGTGCCACGCACTTCCTTCTAGGCCACACTGCCAAGCAGGGGTCCTGGGGAGCGTGGGGCAGCCAGCCAGAAGATGACCAGCAGCGGGGGTGAGGCAGTGCTTGAGGCCTCGGCACACAGGGACTGCTGGGTGTCCTCAGGCCTGGGGCTCAGGGCTGCTCCTGGAGCAGTGAGGGGGAGACGCAGGCACAGCTCACCCCGCCCAGTGTGGGGAGATCACAGAGTGACCTTTGGGCAATGGAGCTGAGGTGGGGCTGCAGGCCCTGTCCTGGGGACCGGGTCTTGCCCAGCCCCTGACCCTGGACACCAGTTACCCCCCGGCCATTCCCAGGGCCACTCAGGATGGGCGGCCACTTGGCGGCCTTCCCTCCGCCCACCCACCTGTTCCTCATGCCCTGCACCATCTGTCCCACGTGTACTTAGCGCACCGCCTGCCAGCACCCCATGTAAAGCCGCGGGCTCGCGGAAGGACCACGCCCCCCCAACCCGTGTCGCACAACTTTAATAAAGGTAGCTGTCCAGTCGCCTCTGCTGCATGAGCAGGGCGGGGCAGGCCTCCCACGCCGGCCACAAGCAGGGAGGCCAGGGGTCCCTGCTGGCCGGGAAGACTGTCCCACTGGGGCGTCTCTGTCCGGCTCCGTCCTTGGCTGTGGCCCAGGCTCTGTCAGGCCTGACAGTGCCCGGTGGGCTGGGGGGGGTGGCTCTCTGCCCCGGCTGAGCGGCTGTGGCTGGGGTCTCTGAGGCTCAGGCAGCAGAAGAGAAACTCCTGTGGCCCTGGGGCTCGGCCCTGCCCCTCAGGACGCAGAGGACCGGGAGCCGGTGTGGCCTCTGTCCCAGGGAGGGCGTCCAGGGCCTGGCCCGTGTCCGCTCTGCTGTCTGCTGCATCAGCCTCTCCCACAGCAATGAAGGGGTGGCTCCTGCCCAAGAGTGCAGCATGAGGCCCGTGGGGCCCCGCCAGGAAAGCCAGCTCCCCCTCTCGGCCAGGGAGTGGTGCGCCGGGCCAGCACCAGGCAAGGGAGCACAGAGTGACCCCGTGAGATGGGCAGAGTCCGCTGGGGGAAGGTGGTCCCGGGCACCCACACAGGTCCACTGCGGGGAGGTGGTCCCGGGCGCCCACACAGGGTCCGCTGGGGGAAGGTGGTCCCGGGTGCCCATACAGGGTCCAGCCTGGGCCCAGGGTGGGGAAGGGCCCAGGTCAGCTGGAGGAGGCACCAGGCAGCACCGTGCACATCATGTGGCAAATGTCCAGCTCCAGCTCAGCACCGGCTCACTGCAGGCCCTGGCACTGCTGCCTCAGCCCCTCGCCTGCCCGCTGCAGCTGCGTTTTGGGGGCCATGTAGGCCCGGCACTGCTGGTACAGCCGCTCCTGCTGAGCCTCGGGGTCCTCACTCTTCCTGGGGTCTCCTGGGGGGTCTGGGACAGCATGAGGAAGAGTCAGTCACAAGGAAACCCCCGAGACCAGAGCCACCCAGCAGGAGGGAGGCCAGCCTGGGGACGCGGGTGCCTGTAGACCCCTGCACAGCACAAGCCCACCCTGGCGGCCTGGGCGCCCCACAGTCACTCTTGGGGGCCCATACATGACCTGGCGCCTCACACGCCAGCCGAAGCACACCAATCTCAATAGCGGGGTCCCTGCCACCCACACGGAGCTCTGGGTTCCCACATTCCTGCTGCACCTGTCTCTCACATTGTTCTAGAAATGCTCTCCTCAGCAATGATGGAAACAGCAGGGCCCACACTGGGGCCGCCGGCTGCTGCCAGCAGGGAACCGGATCAGATGCCGAGCGGCCCAGATCACAGGCGGCGGCTTCACCCTCCATGCCACAGACCCGGCCCCTCTCAGGGCCCTGTCCCTGAGGAAGGCCAGGGCCAAGGGTGGCCCCGAGAGATGGACAGGGCCTGTTGTGGGGGGAGCAGTCCTGGGCACCCACACAGCCCAGCTGGCGCCCTGGCCAGGGAAGAAGGGGCCCAGGTCAGCCCGAGGCAGCAGAATGTAATTTGTTTTTTTTTTTTTTTGCCAAATGGGCTGTGGCACTTCCTAGGAAGATGCACCCCGAGCGAGACTGCATGGGGGGTTGTAGGGGAGCATGGCCGTGACCCTCAGAGGCAGCGATGGGATGGCAGTGTGCTGACACACGTGGTCCATGACCCGCCAACACACACATGGTCCACGATCCCCCCATGCGGTCCACGACCCCCCCACACACACCTGGTCCAGGACCCCACACACGTGGTCCACGACCCCCCCACACACAGTCCACAACCCCACACACGTGGTCCATGATCCACACACACATGGCCCACAACCCCACACAAACACACACATGGTCCACGACCCCCCCACACATGTGGTCCATGACTTCCCATGTGGTCCAGGTCCCTCCTCCAGGGCTGGAGCAGCAGCAGGAAGACAGGCAGCCTGGCCTCACCTGGTCAGCAAACACGTTTTGCTGAAAGGAGGGAGCAGGTCTGCTCCTGTGGCCCTACAGCTGCCAGCACCTCCCTGGCCATGGCCGGGAACCTGGCCTCGAACCTCGGCCAGACGCCTGCTCCCTACAGGAGACTCGCGACAGACAAAAGGCAGCCAGCGACTGAAACGCAGCTCAGCCCGGGTTCCGCCAGGTGCCCTGTCCCACAGAACCTCCGGCAGACGGCAGCAGCCCATGGCGATGCCGAGCAACCCCGGGTCACACAGAGCACGGCACAGAATGTGGTAGTACAGCTGGGCTTGTTTAATTCATCTGACGGGAGGGGAGAGAGGGAGAGGGAGAGGGAGAGGGAGAGGGAGGGGGAGAGAGGGAGGGAGGGGGAGAGAGAGAGAGAGAGAGAGAGAGAGAGAACAGGGAAGGAGGGAGGGAGAGAGAGAGAGGGAGAGAGAGAAAGAGGGAGAGAGGGAGAGAGAGATCCTCTATCTGTGGTTAACTCCCCAAATGGCCACAACAGCCGGGGCTGGGCCAGGCCAGAGCCAGGTGCTCCCTCCAGGTCCCACATGGGCACAGGGCCCCAGTATAACTTAATTCTAAAAAGTAGGCTCCCGGGGCCAGCGCTGTGGTGTAGCAGTAAAGCTGCTGCCTGGGACTCTGGCATCCCATAGGGGCGCCAGTTCAAGTCCCGGCTGCTCCACTTCTGATCCAGCTCTTTGCTGTGCGCTGGGAGAGCAGTGGAGGATGCCCCAAGTGCTTGGGCCCCTGCACCCGTGTGGGAGACCCGGATGGAGCTCCTGGCTCCTGGTCAGCCCAGCTCCGGCCGCTGCAGCCATTTGGGGAGCGAACCAGCGGACGGATCTCCCTTTGTCTCTAATGTCTTTCTCAAAAAAGAAAGAAAGAGAAAGAACAGTAGGTTCCCATAGAATCCTCAGGCCTCGGTCCACAGGGCACGTCCAGGGAGGGCGGGGGCGGCGCTCTGGCTCTGTCTGGGCCCAGGGCTCAGTACAGCTGAGCACCTCGCAGAGACCACAGAGTCCACGCCAACCCTGCATGCAGAACCCTGTCCTCGCAACCCCACTTCTCAGCTCCACCCCAGGCTGGGTCAGAGACCCCTGCAACCTCCACCATGGCCCCTGTCCCATGGCACACTCCCCCTCCGTTAATGGAGCCAATGCCTTCCTCAGCCCCAGGGCCACGCACGGGACCCAAGGTCCTGCCCAGCCACCGCTCCTGAGGCCTTGGGTCCAACCCCTGCCCTGCCCTGGCCCGAGCCCCCTACCTTCCAGGGCCAGCGCAGTGAAGACAGGGTCTTGGGCCGGTGCCCTGCGCACGTCCTCCAGGATCTGCTCCACCGTGGGCAGCACCACACACTTCTTGGCCTTGGAGCCCATGCCTGCAGGTGGCAGACTAGGCCGTTACAAGGCGCGTCCCCGTCTCGGCCACTGCCTGGTGAGGCCCTGCACACCTGGGAGCCTGCCCTGCCCTGGCCACAAGGGGTGGCGGGGAGCCAGGCTGGGACCCCACCCCGGCCTCCTGGTCCCAGTGAACCACAACAGCCAGCCCATGACTCACTGGGCGGCAAAGTATTATTATAATAAATGAAATGATATAGGAAAACATAATAGGTCAATTAAAAGGAAGAGATAATAAAAAATACAAGAGTTGTCAAGATTCCCAAAACAGCCATCCAAATAGGTGAAAAATGCATAAAGACGATCACTGAGTGTTTAGATTACATGTTGAAAATATTTAATAAAACTCAGCTTCTAATAAAAAAACCTTACATCAGTGAAAACAAGCAGAAAGTAACTTCTTCAATCTGATCAAGATTAAAAGAAACCTACAAAAACCAACACAACTAATACAGAACCATTGAAAGCTTTTCCCTGGACGTAAGCCTACACCCAGATGCCACCACTGTTTCTTTTCAACTTTCTATTGTAAGAATTATACACAAAGAATTATATAGGATGACACTTAAGCACCTAAATAATTCATAAAATCTAATAATAAATACAACTGATACATAAATTTAACAATATTACTGAAAAGATTAATGCATAAAATCCACTAATTACTAAGTACCAGCAAGAAACAAACAGAAAATAATATTAAAGGGCAAGAGGCAGACTAGAAAACAAATATCTAGGAGAGATGAAAAAAAGGATTGAATTTGTAATATCTGTAAACATTATTAATATTAAAAACCCCACAGAGAAATGAGTCAGCAATATGAAGAAAATGAAAAAGACCAAAGCCAATAATCTCTAACTCACCTAAGCAGGTTACTGCAGCCTCCAGGTGGGATTCTCCCAGGAAGACCCGTGGGGAGGCAGGAGGGTCCCAGCTGGTGGCAGGACCCTGTTGGTGAAAGGGTGCAGCCCTGAAGGATGCCCTTGGCCCCTGAACCCAGGTCTCGCCTCTCTACCATCTGGGGTGGCCTGGAGTTCCCGTCCCTGCTGTAAAAATGCTGATTTGTTGCGTCTTCTGGGTCCTGTGTGCTGACGGCTATGTGAGCTGTCCAATCAGGCGCGGTGACGTCACTGCCACATAATCACACTGGACTGTGACACCACAGAGTTCCAAATTCCTGGAGGAGAGAGGTCCAAGGAGGGACCTCTGCCGCTGGGAGACTCCGGAGGTAGTGCGGCATCTGCTGTTCTCTGACCTTGTCCCCCACAACACAGCCCATCTTGGACTCCTGGGAATGGTGAGTGTGTGGGGCCAACTGTCCAGAGTGGGGGAAGGGGAAGCTGGTGGTACCTGCTGGCAGGACGCTGGCTCCCAGAGGGCATCTCTGGAACCTTGGGCCCCATCTTACTGTCAGCACAGCACTTCCCTGGGTTCCTTGTGGTCTAGCGGGTGGGGCCTGGACTGGCACCCAGGACCCGGGCACCCTGCCCCTTCCCTGTTAGCAGAGAAGTCTGGGCCCCAGAGCCATCTGTGGGGAGCTGAGTGGCAGCAGCCCCACATTTCCCAGATTGTGCAGTGGGAACAGAGTGGTCACTAGGCAGCAGCAGTGCTGTGTGTATGGGGTTCATGCACGTGAGGAACTGTCATCTATGGGGTCCTCAGTTCTCCTTTCTTCCCATGCGGGAAACAGGGTCTCAGTTCCAGGACCTGGCCTTTCTGCGTAGCTTTCTAGGAAATACCCCAGTAGTTTTAGTATGTGCAATTATTAACTAGAAACAGTGTAGACTGCCTAACGATTTCTAAAATTTACAAGGAGGTTGAAGCTGTTTTTATGTGAGACTGTCAAGAAAACTTGAGAAAAGTTCTACTTTATTACACACAATCCTTTTTTAAAGAGATCATATAAATAGATGTTTTTGTACTGACATTTGGTAAATAATGACAGATTTCCCATGAGACTTTTTGTAAAGGAATTAGGACACATATTAGTTTCTCATTTAATGTCTTCATTTTTATATATTATTTATAACCATTCACTATATTCCCCCTAAACTAGGGTCTTCTTGCATTTTATTTGTTAAACTTTTCTTTGGTGAAGTATTAAGACTTTTTTTTTACTGTAAAGTGTATTTAAAATGTTATCTCAAAAACTAAAGAAAAAATACAAGGAAGAAGAGTGGGAGAGAAGAAGGATATATCATTATGCTTTTAGAATTGTGTATACAAACGATATTGCATCTGTTTAAAAAACTACCAATTTGGCTGGTGCCACAGCTCACTAGGCTAATCCTCTGCCTACGGTGCCAGCACCCCAGGTTCTAGTCCCAGTTGGGGCACCGGATTCTATCCCGGTTGCTCGTCTTCCAGTCCAGCTCTCTGCTGTGACCCGGGAGTGCAGTTAGGATAGCCCAAGTGGTCGGGCCGGCAGTCACATGGGAGACCAGGAGGAAGCACCTGGCTCCTGGCTTTGGATCAGCACAGCACGCCAGCTGTAGTGGCCATTTGGGGGGTAAACCAATGGGAGGAAGATCTTTCTCTCTGTTTCTCTCTCTCACTGTCTAACTCTGCCTGTCAAAAAAAAAAAAAACTACGGATTTCACAAATATTTACATATGGAATTTGACAAATATTTAAAACAAAATGAGACATTGTAGATACTTTCATTTTGATTATCATTCTTATCTAGGAGATCAGAAAGCAATCCTATCCTCTCATGTTAAAATATCCTAATATATTAGAGTGGATAGAGTTCTTGGCTCCTGGCTTCAGTATGGCCCAGTCCTGGCCATCGTGGCCGTTTGGAGAGTGGACCATCAGATGGAAGATCAGCAAAGTCCCAGAAGTGCCCCCTGGAGGACATGAACAGACCGTTTAGAATGTCAGTGCATGCCAAGGTTGGGTCTCTGCAAGCCACAGGCTCCCTGCTCCTCTGTCCTGCCCCAGTCACTATTAAACCATTTAGGGAGTAAGAAGCAAAATTACAGGGCAGAGACATGGGCACGGAGGATACTCACAGAGAAGGGAACCCTGAACTCTTAGCTCCTGCCTCTCTGCCATGCAGATATGGTGGTCACTGTGCTGCTGTGACAGCCGGTTAGGGACAGGGTGGCCATGGGGGCCTTGGTGGGAAGTGAGATGACCACTGTGCCCAGGCTCCTGCAGAGATACAGGGCCCCAATTCTGAGGGTGGCAAGTAGGTCAACACTGCTTTACCTCACACTCACTCTTACACAGGGGCGGGCAGGAGCACTTGGCCCCTGTGAAACTGCCTTGCCATGTAGATCAGAAACCTGTACTCAGAACTACACATTACTTGGGTGAAGGTGGAGAAGCAGGGTGGCGTGCACCTGTGCAGCCTGGAATGTGACCATGGAATTGAGGAGTGACTGTAACTGGTGGTTACTTGTTACATGGTGACACAGCTGCTCAGTCTCAAGTGCCTGTTAAATTGTGAGGTGTCACAGTCAAAAACATTATGGAAAAATAAAGTACGTATCTGTCTAGACTTGATACTGGTATAATATTTTCACTTTTTGATGTAGTCTAATTTATATTTTATTTATTATTTTAAAGATTTATTTATTTATTTGAAAGTCAGAGTTACACAGAGAGAGAAGGAGAGGCAGAGAGAGAGAGAGGTCTTTCATCCACTGGTTCACTCCCCAACTGGCTGCAACGGCTGGAGCTGCAAGCCAGTAGCCAGAAGCTTCCTCCAGGTCTTCCCACATGGGTGCAGGGACTCAAACACTTGGGCCATCTTCTACTGCTTTCCCAGGCCATATCAGAGAGCTGTATCAGAAGCAGAACAGTCCAGACTAGAACCAGTGCGAATATGGGATACTGACACTGAAGGTGGCAGCTTAACCCGCTACATCACAGGGCCAGCTCCTAGTCAAATTTATATTAATCTTTCTTTCTGTCCAGTACATCCATAAAGCTTCACTTAATTTTGTCTTATTTTCAATAGCTAAACATAATTTTTATCTTTTTCTTTGAGGCAGCCTTTAGAGAGATGACCCTCACATTAATCTAATCAGGACTCTAGTTTTAGTGATTTTGATATTTTGATACTCCTGGATTCTACTTTGCTTTTCTCTCCTACTGAATCTTCATCAAGAAAGGCCCAACATGGCCTGGCACTGTGCCTCAGTGGGTTAGGCCATGGCCTGATGTGCTGGCATCCCTTATGGGTGCTGGTTTATGTCCCAGCTGCTCCACTTCTGATCCTGCTCCCTGCCAATGCATCTGTGAAAGGTGCTGAGGATGGCCCAAGTTCTTTGATCCCTGCACCCACGTGCGAGACTGGAAAGAAATTCCTGGATCTTGGCTCTGGCCGATCTGGGCCTTGGGCATTTCGGCAATTCTGGGAGTGAACTAGCAGATGGAAGACATCTCTCTCCCCCACTCCCGTTCTTCCCTTTGTAACTGCTTTTCAAATAAGTCTTAAAAAATAAAGACCCAGCATTTGCTGAGGTCTGAATTTCTAGTCACTTCTTTATGCTCTCCATTCCCCTCTTTTTGAAATAGAATTTCTATAAGAGTTTGCCAAGCATTTGCTGCCATTTTATGTGGGTGTGGTGGGAGCAGTAAATTTGATGTTGGTTTCACAGATATAAAGATGGAGAGGGATGAGGCAAGGAACTATACTCCTATCAGTTCATCAGAGAAACCTTCTTCAACCTATACCCCCACCCCACCCCAGGGGCTCATGTCTTTGCCATTTTCAAAATTAACTGCATCTCTCAAAAGGTCCCTATGCAATTACAGCATTCATCCAAGGGCTGTCTTTTCAGTCCCTGTGAATACCATCAAAGGATTTAGATTGTAAAATTAAATGTAATTCCTCATAACTTTTTTTAAAAATATGTAAGTCTTCAGAGAGGTATATGTTTTCCGATGAATAGAAGGATTTGTTTTACTATTATTTACCCCAACCTGTCTAGATTAGAGGATAAAATTCTTCTCTGACTCTTAATTTGAAAGATGTATATTGAAATGACTTGTTCTTTGTCTTAGTGTCTTAATATACATGTTTCTATATATATCTGCTTTTGCTATCACATATATACATACATTACACACACATATATCTGAGGATACTTCAAAAAATTGTGAGAAAATAGAGTTAAAAGAATTCTGGCACAGGCCTTGTGGCACAGCAAGCTGGACACTACTAGAGACACCTGTATCCAATACTGGAGTGCTGACTGAAGTCCTGGCTACTCTTTTTCTCTCTTTTTTTAAAGGTTTATTTATTATTTGAAAGGCAGAGCTACAGAGAGGCAGAGAGAGAGAGAGAGAGAGAGAGAGAATCTTCCATCCAATGGTTCACTCCCCAGATGGCTGCAATGGATGAGCCTGGCCAGTCTGAAGCCAGGAGCCAGAAGCTTCCTCCAGGTCTTCCCACACAGGTGCGGGAGCCCAAGCACTTGGGCCATCTTCCACTGCTTTCCCATGCTACAGCAGAGAACTGGATCAGAAGTAAAGCAGCCAGGTCTCAAACTGGCACCCATATGGGATTCCAGCAGTGCAGGCGGTGGCTTTACCTGCTATGCCACAGCGCCGGCCCCCTGGCTACTCTATTTCTGATTCTGCTCCTTGTTAATGAATCCTGGGATACAGCAGATGATGTCAAATACTTGTGCATCTTTCACTCATTTGGGAGACCAAGATCATCATCCTGGCTCCTAGCCTGGTCTAGGACCAGCCCTGGCTGTAGCAGACATTTAGGAAGTGAACCAGAGAATAAAAGATCTGTTTCCTCTTCTCTCTTCTCTTTCTCTATCTAACTTTTCAAGTAGCTGAAAATAAACGCCACTGTGGGAGACACTGTGGAAAGTAGCTGAAAATAAACGCCACCAAGAGACTGCTGAAACTCAGGGCTGGTGCTGTGGCATAGCAGGTAAAGCCGCCACCTGCAGTGCTGGCATCCCATATGGGTGCCAGTTCTAGTCCCAGCTGCTCCACTTCTGATCCAGGTCTCTGCTATGGCCTGGGAAAGCAGCAGAAGATGACCCAAGCCCTTGGGTCCCTACACCCATGTGGGAGATCGGAAGAAACTCCTGGCTCCTGGCTTCAGATTAGTGCAGCTCTAGCTGTTGCAGCCATCTGGGGAGTGAACTATCAGATGGAAGACCTTTCTCTCTCTCACTACCCCTCTCTCTCTCTCTGCCTCTCCTTCTCTGTGTACTCTGACTTTAAAGTAAATAAATAAATCTTAAAAAAAGAGACTGCTGAAACTCTTAAGAGAGTTTGGTAAAGTTGCAAGATATGAAATCAACACACAAATATAGCCTTTGTATACACAGAAAAATGCCATGGCAGAGAAAGAACATGTAAGATCAATATCATTCACAATAGCTACAAAATATTTCAATACCTTGAAATAAATTTAACCAAGGATGTCAAAGTTCTCTACAATGAAAATTGCAATATAATAAAACAAGAAATCAAAGAAGACATAAAAAAATGGAAGAACCTTCCACGCTTGTAGATTGGAAGGATTAACATAATCAAAATGCCCATACTATCCATAGCAATTTACATATTCAAAGTTATCCTAAAAACAGATAAGCAAAAAAAAAAAAAAAAACTCAAAGTGGTCCAAATCAAAGTACCAATGACATTCTTCTCAGATCTACAGGAAACAATGCTAAAATTCATATGGAAGTACAAGAGACCACAGATAGCTAGAGCAATTGTAAACAAGAAAAAAAAAGCCAGAGGTATCACAATAAAAAACTTCAAGTTATCTTGCAAGGCACTTATGTTCAAAACAAGCCTGGTACAGGCACAAAAATAGACATATAACCAAGGGAACAGAATAGAAACCCCAGAAATCAATCCACACCTCTATAGCCAACTAATCTTTGACAAAGGAACTAAAATTGATCCTTGAAGAAAGGCCAGTCTCTCTCTTTCTTTTTTAAAAAAGGATTTATTTATTTGAAATTCAGCATTACACACAAGAGAAGGAGAGGGAGGGGGGGGAGAGGGAGGGAGAGAGAGAGAGAGAGAGAGAGAGAGGTCTTCCATCTGCTGGTTTACTCCCCAATTGGCTGCAATGGCCAGAGCTGCTCTGATCTGAAGGTAGGAGCCAGGAGTTTCCTCTGGGACTCCCACAAGGGTGCAGGGCCCCAAAGGCTTGGGCCATCCTCCACTGCTCTCCCAGGCCATAGCAGAGACCTGGATGAGAAGTGGAACAGCTGGGATACGAACTGGTGCACATATGGGATGCTGGCACTGCAGGTGTTAGCTTCACCTACTACATAGGCATTGGCTTTTCCAGCTACGCCACAGTGCCAGCCCCCAGGACAGTCTCTTCAACAAAGTGTTGCAAGATGATTGAATCTCCACATGAAGAAGTATGAAACAAGACCTCTATCTTATACGTTATAAAAAATCAACTCAAATGGATCAGGGATCTAAATCTATGATCTGATACCAGCAAATTACTAGGGAACATTGCAGAAATTTTGGCATAGGCAAAGACTTCTTTGAGAAGACCCAGAAGCACAGGCAATAAAAGCAAAAGTAAACAAATAGGACTACATCAGGCTAAGAATCTTCTGTACTGCAAAGGAAACAGCAAAGTGAAGAAGCAACCGATAGAACAGGAGAAAATATTGCAAACTATGCAACTGATAAGAGATTAATATCCAGAACCTATAAGAGCTCAAGAAACTCATCAAAAGAAAACGAACAATCCAGTTAAGAAATGGGTAAAGGACTCGATCAGGCATTTTTCAAAGGATGAAATTCAAATGGCCAACAGACACCTGAAAAATACCCAGGATAATAGCCATCAAGGAAATGAGAACAAAAACCACAATGAAGTTTTCCCTCATCACAATTAGAACAGCTACTATATTAAAATCAATAAACCATAAATGTGAGTGAGGACGTCAGGGAAAAGCTGGGAATGTAAACTGGTACCGCCATTGTGGAAGACAGTATGAAGATACCTCAGAAATTTGAAAACAAATCTACCATATGACCCAGCCATCACACTTCTGGGAATTTACCCAAAAAATGAAAGCAGCATATGAGAGAGTTTATCTGTACCCCTATGTTTAATGCAGCTCAATTTGCAGTAGCTAAGATACAGAATCAACCCAGATGCCCATCAACCAATGTTTAGATAAAGAAAATGTGGTACATATAAACTATGGAATGCTACTTAGCCATAAAAAACAATGAAATTTTGTTGTTTGCAATGAAATGGTTGCAACTGGAATCCATTATACCTAGTGAAACAAACCAGTCCCAATGAGAAAAAATGCTTCCCATGATCTGTGGTAACTAACAGAGTACAAAAATGTAATGTATATGAGCGAAATGGACATTTTGTGGTTTGATTATTGTTTACAGCTCTTGTCCCTACCTTTGAAGAACACTGTTTTGTTTGTTTCTCCTTCTTAGTGCTTGTTACATGTGACTTGTTATTACTTGTGTTAGTGGGGGGTTAAGCTTATGATTATAAAATAAACTGAAAGTAAGTCACTGCACAAATTAAAAGAAAGAGTAAGAAAGGAATGATAAGGGAGGGTAGAGTAGAAAGTATCACAATGCACCTAAATCTGCATATGTGAAATACATGAAGTTTACTCAACTTTTATAAGTTTAAAAATTATTTTAAAAACCCAAAGTATTGAGTTTCTTAAAAAATGTTAAAACTATCACTCCTTCAAATGTCACTTACCTACTGGCAATGTTGGTTACTTTTTCATCCCTAACTTCTCCCAAATAACTGCAAGTCATATAAGATCAGAAGCCATTTCTCCCTTTCATATCTTACATCATCCCTCACTCCATCCCAACACCAATGGTGGTATTTCAATATATATGGTCACTAATACATTCCACAGCAAGTAAAGTAAATGTATTCCTAAAACTTATTGAGATTTTCCTGTATGGTTTATTTTAAGCACTTTAGAAAGATTAGCTGCTTTATTTCTCACATTTATCCTAGGAATTGCAGCTTTTAATGCCTCCATTTTACACATGAGAAAACTGAGATTCATTAAGTAACCTAAGGAACAAGTAAATGACAGAGGCAGAATGAAAACCCAGGTGGCTGAGTCCAGGTTCCATGCTGCTACTCCACATTGGCTCTGAAGGGGCCTATTTATTGAACTCTGTAACTGTGTGGCCAAGTTCCTACAACCTGAATTCTGATTTGGAAGAACTCAGAGGAGGAGTGAAGAGGAGGCAGACATTGAAGGGGAAACACCCGCAGCCATGAAGCTGGACCATGTCTTCTGTGACAAGGACAGCAACTTCCACACTTCCAGAAGAATGACCCTGATCCCAGAACCCTGACAGAAGAGGCAAAGCAGCTCAGAGAGCTGTGAGTTGTCTTTGAGCCAGGTGATTATACCCCTCTGATTTTGCTGGCCCTTATCATAATCCAACTGGGCTAGATGCTACCCCTTGTGCAAGCCTAAGCTGGGAGCTTCCTGAGGAATGCCTGGGCCTCAGAGAACATGGCCAGGAGCTTCCCAAAGAGTGTGAATGGAGACACAATCCTGACAGTGCAGACCTTGGCTCCTGCCATCAAAACCGGTGCAGTGCCCACTGCCCACCAAGACAGTCCCTGGGACCAGCACCAACAAGAAGTCTAGCTGAGTATCAGAGGCAAGAAATAGTAGGCAACAGCCATGCAGGTGACAAACAGGCAAACAGGAGTCCATTTTCCTTCCTTCTGAACAAGCTACCCTGAATACCCTTGTCCAGAAATGAAGTGAGTCCCAGCCACCTACTGCCTGTCTTCATGGGGGGTGATGGTGCTGTGGGAAAATTCCCTGTGATGAGACTCGAGAGTGCCCCTGTCCAGGACACAGTGACCAAAAAGCTTGGTAAAACCAAGGGCCAGAGTCCCTTCCTCAGGGAACCCCAAAACCAAAGACCTGGAGCTCAGACAATAGTGAGAAGATCAGAAACAGTTCTTCAGGGAGGGAAGGGCCCCAGATAGCCACCTCAGCCCCCAGCTTGGGTTCAAACCCTACTGGGAGGGAGTGAATTACAGAGAGTAACCCTAGGCTTATCCTGCCCTGTTCTCTGGTGTCAAAGGCTCCTCCCAGGTCAGACATCAGCCTTCCAGTTCCCTCTACTCTGGACACCAGATTCCCTAGACATCAAGCAGCAGACTGAGTCCCAACAAGCAACAGGGATCTTGTTTCCCAATGCAAGTAGAAAAGAGGCCGCATGAAGCACCACAGCTCAGAAGCCCAAGAAGTGGGTCATGGGCCTCCGAAGCACAATCCTTCTAATCAATAGTTCCCACCACCTCCTGGGAAAACCTAGTCCATGAGTAAAACCAGATGCAGGCCTTGGTGGGCAAGGTCCTGATGGAGTTGCTGAAGCAGGAAAGAAACGGCCATGGACATCACCAAGATCAGCAAGAATGACCACAGGAGCTGCAAATCAGGAGCTACCTGGGTCCTGTTGGCAACGAAGGCCCCCAGGAGCAAGCAGGGGCAGAAGCTGAAGGCTGGGGAAGGTGGAGATGGTGCTGGTTCCCAAGAAAATGCCTCTAGGATTCCAAGAGGAAACAAAAAAGCAGTGCAAGTGGTAATGGCAAAGAAAAAATGAAACTCCAGAGTGCCTGGGAGTGTCTGACACCCACGGATCGAGGGACAAGCTATAAGGGGATTTGGGAATGGTGAAGAGTAAGGGTGGAGGTCAAAGCAACCTGAAAACAAGGAGAAGCAATCTAAGAAGGAAAGACAAAGGACAGCACAAAATGGAGAAGCAGAAAGCAAAAAGAAAACCTTCATCCCACAGCACAAATATAAATTTCCCAATCCAATATAACAAATATAAAATAGGAAAATTCTAAATTAAACTAAGCAACTTGAATCACAATTTAAAGACTACCAACCAATAAAAAGTTACAGAAACAAAGTTTAAGTTTTAGAAATACAAAATATTCCAAACATTTAAGAAAAAAAAGACACACTTATATTTCCCAGAGATGCCAAGGTAGAAATAAGCACAGAATATTTTCACATATTTTAGAAAGCCAGCATTACATAGATTATAATGCAAATTGATCAGAACTTGAAATATGAATTAAGTATAAGCCTGTCTTTTAAAAACACATGCATATCTCCTTAGTAGTTTTATAATAATGAAATACATATGAAAATAAAATGAATAACAAGTGAGATAGAAGAAAAATGCAAGAGGTGGTAACATTTTGAACAAGCCATGTAGATTGTCCAGGTAGTTGAAAAATTCAAGAAAATCACATGACCATTTAGATTGAATGTTGAAAAGCATTTAAAAAAATCATTGGAGGGTGAACCAAGGGCAAAGGAAGACCTTTCTCTCTGTCTCTCTCTCTCACTGTCCACTGTGTCTGTCAAAAACTAAAAAAAATAAATAAATAAATCAGCATGTAACTAAAAAAATCTTACTAGTTTTTTAGTAAAAATAAACTGTGGCTTCCCTACTCTGATCAAGGTTGTTTAAAAGGATCCTACAACAAACAACATAATTAATACGGGATCATTGACAGATTTCTCCCTTTAGAAACCTAGACCAGCTGACTCCACTGTCTCCAACTTCATCTTTTTTTATTCCATCCGCATTTATTCCAAATAGAATTAATATATTTATACTGGAAAGTCAGGCATATGAAATTCACATATGCACTTGTCTGCATTAGCATAGAGTTAGTGAACCTAAGAATCCTCAATTCCAGGCTGTGGTACATTTTTCTTCCTTCCTTCCTTCCTTCCTTCCTTCCTTCCTTCCTTCCTTCCTTCCTTCCTTCCTCCCTCCCTCCCTCCCTCCCTCCCTCCCTCCCTCCCTCTCTCTCTCTCTCTCTCTCTCTTTCTCTCTTTCTTTCTTTCTCTCTTTCTTTCTTTCTCTCCAGCTTCTTACTGGAGGAGTAGTCAGGGGAGGGGGAAAAAGAACAAAAGGAAAAAATAAGGTGTAAAGATCGATTTCTAAGCAATAAAATCTCAGTATATTGGAGATCTTTATTTAGAGAGAATCCATAACATCTAAAAACAAAAACTGATAAATGAATTGAACGAGCTTTCAAGAAAGATCAATAGCTTTAAAATCCACTAGATTACCAAGCACCGGCAAGAAACAAATAGAAGATATTAAAGGTCAGTAGGCAGAGTGAAAACATATATTGACAGTATTGACAGGGGAAAAAAAGGCTTCAATTATGTGATGCCTTTAAGCATTCTTCAAATCAATATTAAAACATGATACAAACGGCCCAACAGAAAAATGAGCAGAAATACAAAGCGAAAGCCCCTAAGCCAAGAAGCAGAATTTTAACTCACCTGAAGCAGGTGACCGCCAGCTGCAGCCAGGATCCGCCTGCGAGAAGCATGGGGCGACCCCGGGGTGATCCCAGCGGGTGGCAGGTGCACCACGCGGAGAGGAGCCCAGGAGGAGGGAAGGGGGCCGCTTCCCACCTCTTCTGATTCACACCAAGCACAGACCAGTTAGGGAGCCACGCCTTGGAGGATGCTGAATGGCTGAGTCTTTTGTGACGCTGTGTGCGCCCCCGTCCAATCAGGCACGGTGATGTCATCACGCGGGATCTTGACGTCACAGTGGTCTTAGAGTTCCTAGGCAGAGCGAGGTCCTAGGAGAGGGCTGCGCTGTTGCGAAGCTAAAGAGCCAAGTCGGGGTCTGCGCTCTCCACCTTCACAAGCTGGGAGTCGCCAGGTACCTAGGAGCTGAGGACCCCGACATGGTGAGTGTGTGGGCCTGGGGGTCCCGACAGGGGGAAGCGCAACCAGTGGAACCCCTTCCCTGGCACCCGGGACCCCCGACGCCCAGCCATACCAGGACACCTGGGACCCACGACGCCCTGCCTCTTCCCTGGCACCCGGGACCGTTGACGCCTGGTCCCTCCCTGGCACCCAAGAACCCCGACCCGTTCCCTGGTACCCGTGACCCCCGACATCCGGCCCCCTCCCTGGCACCACGGATCCTCAGAGCCCGGCCCCTTCCCCGACGCCCAGCCCCTTTCCTAGCACCCATGACCCCTGATGCCCAGCCCCTCCCTGGCACCCGGGGCCCCTGATGCCCAGCCCCTCCCTGGCACCTGAGACCCCCGACCCCTTCCCTGGCACCCGTGACCCCCGACGCCCGACCCCTCCCTGTCACTCGGGATCCCAGAACCCGTCCCCCTCCCTGTTACCTGGAACCTCCTACCCCCTCCCTGGCACCCATGACCCCAGACACCCTGCCTCTTCCCGACGTCCAAGATCTCCCTGGCTCCCACTGCCCGGACGCCTGGACTCTTCCCTGGCACACGGGACCCTCGATGCCCGACCCTCCCTGGCACCAGGGACCCTGAAGCCCAGCACCTCCCTTGCACCCGGGACACCCGATGTCCTGTCCCTCCCTTTCACTTGGGACCCATGACGCTTGGCCTCCATCCTTTCACCCAGGACCTTGACGCCCGGCCCTTTCCCTGGCACCCAGAACCCTCAATGCCTGGCCCCTCCCTGTCACTTGGGACCCTAGATGCCCGGCCCTTCCCTGACACCCGTGACCCCCGACACCCAGCCACTTCTGGTACCCTGGACCCCAGATGCCCAGCCCCTTCTGGTACCCTGGACCCCAGATGCCCAGCTCCTTCCCTGGTACCTGGACCCAAATCGCCTGGCTCCCTATTGGGCCCCAGGATCCCTAACACGTGGACCCCTTCTTGAAACCCGTGATCCCTGAAGCCCGGCCGTCCCTGGCACTCAGACCCCTGACGCCCAACCCCTCCCTGGCACCCAGGACCCCCAACCCCCTCCCTGGCACCCGTGGCCGTGACGCCAGGCCCCTCCCTGTCTCTCAGGACCCCAGACACCCAGCCCCTCCCTGGCAACAAAGATGCCTGACCATTTCCCTGTCACTGGCACCCCTGATGCCCGGCCCCTCTCTGGCACCCAAACCTCAATGCCCGACACCTCCCTGGCACCCGGGACACCCAACAACCTCCTGGCACCCAGGACCATTGACACCCGGCCATACCAGCACACCCGGGACCCATGACACCCAGCCTTTCCCTGGCACCTGGGACGGTCGACGCCTGATCCCTCCCTGGCACCCGAGAACCCCGACCCGTTCCATGGTACCCGTGATCCCCGATGTCAGGGCCCTCCCTGGCACCTCGGATCCCCAGAGCCCAGCCCCTTCCCTGATGCCCTGCCCCTCCCTGGCACCCGGGATCCCTGAAGCCCAAACACTCCCTGGCACCCGAGACCCCCGACCCCTCCCTGGTACCCGTGACCCCCAATGCCCGGCCCCTCCCTGGCACCCTGGACCCCTGGCACCCAGCCCCTTCCCTGGTACCCAAGACCCAAATTGCCCGGCTCCCACCTGGACCCAGGGATCCCTGACACCTGGACCTCTCCTTGAAACCCATGAACCCCGACGTCCAGCCGCCTCCATGGCACCTGTAACACCCGACATTCGGCCCTCCCTGGCACCCGGACTCCTGAAGCCTGACCCCTCCCTGGCACCCGGGACCCCCCAACCCCCTCCCAGGCACTTGTGACTCCCGATGCCAGGCCCCTCCCTGTCTCTCAGGACCCTAGACGCCCGGCCTCTCCTTGGCACCCAGGACACCTAATGCCCGACCCCTCCCTGGCACCCGTGAACCTTGATGCCCGGCCCCTCCCTGTCAATGGGACCGCAGATGCCCGGCCCCTTTCTGGTACCCAGAACCCCTGATGCCTGGCCCCTTCCCTGGTACCTGGGACCCCTGACTCCAGTCCCCTTTCCAGGTACCTGGGACTCCCATCGCCCAGCTCCCTCTGGGCCCCGTGACACCTGAAAACTTCCCTGACACCCATTACCCACAACGTCCGGCCCCCTCCCTGGCACCCGTGACCCCTGACACCTGTCCCCCTCCTTGACACCCGGGAACCATGACGCCTGGCCTCCCCCCAAGGCACACTGGAACCCCAACTCCCAGCCCCTTCCCTAGTACCTGGGACCCCCATCGCCTGGCTCCCTATTGGGCCCCAGGATCCCTGACATGTGGACCCCTCCTTGAAACCCGTGACCCATGAAGCCCAGCCGGCCCTGGGACCCGGACCCCTGACGCCCAACCCCTCCCTGGCACCCGGGACACCCAACCCCTTCCCTGGCACCAGTGACCCATGATGCCCGGCCCCTCCCTGTCTCTCAGGACAGCAGAAGCCCAGCCCTCTCCCTGGACCCGGAACATTGACTCCCGGCCTCTTCCCTGGTACCCGGGACCCATGACCCCTTCCCTGACACGCGGTACCCCCAATGCCCAGCCCCCTCCCTGGCACACAGCACTCTCAACGCCCGGCCCCTCCCTGGCACCAGGGACCCCTGACGCCCGGCCCCTCCCTGGCACCCGGGACCCTGACGTCAGCCCCTCCCTGGCACCCAGGACCCCTATCGCCTGGCTCTCTCCTGGGCTCCAGGATCCCCAACACCTGGCCCTCCTTGACACCAAGGACCCCTGATGCACGGCCTGACCCCTGAAGCCTGGCCCCTCCCTGTTACTTGGGACCACAGACACCCAGCCCCCTCACTGACACCCGTGACCCCCTATGTCGGGCCCCCTTCCTAGCACCCAGGACTCCTGCTGCCTGGCCCTTTCCCTGGCACCCAGGACCCTCGACCCCTTCCCTGTCACTCAGGACCCCCAA
The DNA here is from genome assembly GCF_051225735.1 of Oryctolagus cuniculus. Classification (NCBI taxonomy): domain Eukaryota; kingdom Metazoa; phylum Chordata; class Mammalia; order Lagomorpha; family Leporidae; genus Oryctolagus; species Oryctolagus cuniculus. Next base: position 63,771,685 of record NC_142883.1, on the reverse strand, counting down.
GGTCTGGCCCCCTCCCTGGCACCCAGGCCCCAACACCCAGCCCCTCCCAGGCACCCGGGACCCTCGAACCCCTGCTTGGCACCTATGGCCCCAGACATCCGGCCCATTCCCTGACATCCTAGATGTTGACGCCCAACCTCTTCCCTGGCACCCGGGACCCCTGACGCCCTACTGCTACCTGGCATCCAGAACCCCTGATGTCCAGCCCCCTCCCTGGCACCCCTGATCCCCGATGCCCAGCTCATTCCCCGACGCCTGGCTCCTTCCCTGGGACCCAGGACCCCCATTGCTCAGCCCCCTCCCTGTCTCTCCAAACCCCTGATGCCTGGCCTCCTCCCTTGCACCCTGGACCCCTGATGCCCGGCGCCTTCCCTGGCACCAAAGAACTTCGACACCCATCGCCTCCTTGGCACCAGGGACCACTGACGCCTGTCCGCTCCCTGACACCCGGGACTCTCGACCCCTCCCTGGCACCTGGAACCCCCAACCCCCTCCCTGGCACCCGTGGCCAGGATGCCAGGCCCCTCCCTGTCTCTCAGGACCCCAGACACCTAGCCTTCTCCCTGGCAAATGAGATGCCTGACCACTTTCCTGTCACTGGGACCCCTGATGCCCGGCCACTCTCTGGCACCCAGACCTCAATGCCCGACACCTCCCTGGCACCCAGGACCCCCAACAACCTCCCTGACTCCCAGGACCCCCGACTCCTGGCCCCTCCCTGTCACTTGGGACCCCAGACACTCAGCCCCTTCCCTGGCACCTGGACCCTCCAACCCCATCCCTGGTACCCAGGACCCCCAACACTTGGCCCCCTCCCTGGCACCCAGAACCCTCAATGCCCGGCCCCTTCCTGGCACCCGGAACCTCTGACTCCTTCCCTGGCACCAGGGACCCCTGACACCCAACCCTCCTTGGTACCCGGGACCCCTGATGCCCGATCCCTTCCTTGGCACCTTGGACCCCCATAACCTGGCTCCCTACTGGGCCCCAGAATCCACAATGCCTGGCCTCTCCTTTCACCCAGGGCCCCTGATGCCTGGCCTCCTCCCTGACACCCATGATCCCCCGACATCTGGCCGCCTCCATGGCACCTGTGAACCCTGGCACCTGGCCCCCTCCTTCTCACCCAGGAACCCTGACACTCAGCCTCCCCCGGCACCCTGGACCCCCAATACCCAGTCCCTTCCATGGTACCCGGGACCCCCATCACCCAGCTCCCAGCTGGGCCCCAGAATCCCTGACGCCTGACCCCCTCCTTGACACCCATAACCACTGAGGCCGGCCCCCTCCCTGGCACCCAGGACACTCAGCGACCGGCCCTTCCCTGGCACCCGGGACCCCTGACACCCAGCCCCTCGGACCCCCGATGCCTTGCCCCTCCTTGTCACTTGGGACCGCAGATGCTCAGCCCCCTCCCTGGCACCCATGATTCCCAATGTCCGGCCCCCTTCCTGGCACCCAGGGACCCTGCCACCTGGCCCCTTCCATGGCACCCAGGACCCCTGAGGCCCAGTCGCTTTCTTGGCACCCAGGATTCCCACTGCCTGGCCCCTTCCCTGGTACCCAGGACCCCCAATGGCCAGCCCCCTTTCTGCACCCAGGACCCCAACGCCCAGCACCTCCCTGGCACCCGAGACCCCCGACCCCCTCCCTGGAACCCACGACCCCCAACACCCGGCCGCCTCCCTGCACCCGGGACCCCGACGTCCAGCCCTATTCCTGGCAACCTAACGTTGACACCCAGCCCCCTCCCTGGCACCCATGACCCCTGACACCTGTCCCCCTCCTTGACACCCGGGAACCCTGACGCCCGGCCTCCCCCCAGGCACACTGGAACCCCAATGCCCAGCCTCTTCCCTGGTACCCGGGACCCCCATCGCCCTGCTCCCTATTGGGCCCAGGATCCCTGATGTGTGGACTCCTCCTTGAAACCTGTGACTCCCAAAGCCCTGCCGTCCCTGGCACCCGGACCCCTGATGCCCGACCCCTTCCTGGCACCTGATACCCCCAACCCCCTCCCTGGCACCCATGAACCATGATGCCCAGCCCATCCCTGTCTCTCAGCACCCCAGATGCCCAGCCCTCTCCGTGGCACCTGGAACATCGACTCCCGGCCTCTTCCCTGGTACCCATGACAAATGACCCCTTCCCTGACACGTGGTATACCCGATGCCTGGCCCCTCCCTCGCACCCAGGACCCCTGATGCCAGGCCCCTCCCTGGCACCCGGGACCCCTGATGCCAGGCCCCTCCCTGGCACCCGGGACCCCTGATGCCCGGCCCCTCCCTGGCACACGGGTCCCCCATCTCCTGGCTCCCTCCTGGGCTCCAGGATCCCCAACTCCTGGCCCCTCTTGACACCAAGGACCCCTGACGAACGGCCTCCTCCCTGGCACCCCAACGTCCAGCCCCATCCCTGGCACCATGGACATTGACACCCAGCCTCTTCCTGGGCACCAGGGACCCTCAACACCCTCCCTGGCACTCGTGACCCTGTCACCAAGCCCTCCCTGCCATTCAAGACCCCCGACGTCTGGCCCCCTCCCTGGCACCCCTGATCCCCAATGCCTGGCCCCTTCCCCAACGCCCAGCCCCTTCCCTGGTACCTGGGACCCCCATCACCCGGCCCCTCACTGTCTCTCAGAACCCCTGAAGCCCAGGCCCCTCCTGCGCACCCGGGACCCCCATCGCCCGGCACCTCCCTGTCACTTGGAACCCCTGACGGCCAGTCTCCTCCCTTGCAGCTGGGACCCCTGATGCCAAGCCCCTTCCCTGGCACACAGGACCCTCAATGCCCATCCCCTCCCTGGCACCCTGGACTCCTGATGCCCGGCCCCTCCCTGCAACCCAGGAAACTTGACGCCTGACCCCTACCTGTCACCTGGGACCCCCGACCCCCTCCCTGGCACCTGTGACCCCCGACTCCCGTCACCTCCCTGTCACATGGGACCCCAGATGCCCAGCCCCTTCCCTGGTACCCAGGACTCAAATCCCCCAGCTCCCTCATGGGCCCAGAGATCCCTGATGCCTGGACCCCTCCTTGAAACCCATGACCCCCGACATCCGGCCTCCTCCAAGGCACCCGGGACCCCTGACACCTGACCGCTACCTTGCACCCGGGACCCCCCAAACCCCTCCCTGGCACCCCTGATCCTCAATGCCTGGCCCTTTCCCTAATGCCCAGCCACTTCCCTGGTACCCAGGACCCCCATCGTCCGCCCCTCACTGTCTCTCAGGACTCCAGAGCCCAGGCCTCTCCTGGGCACCTGGGACCCACATCGCCTGGCCCCCTCCCTGTCACTCAGGACCTCTAATGCTCAGTCTCCTCCCTTGCACCTGGGACCCCTGATGCCCAGCCCCTTCCCTGGCACCCAGGACTCTCGACACCCATCTCCTCCCTGGCACCCAGGACCCTTGATGCCTGTCCCCTCCCTAGCACCCAGGACCCTCAATGCCTGACCCCTCCCTGGCACCCAAGACCCCGACCCCCTCCCTGGCACCCGTGTCCCCGGATGCCCAGCCCCTCCCTGTCATTCGGGACCCCAGACACCCGGCCCCCTCCCTGTTACCTGGGACCTCCAACCCCTTCCCTAGCACCCATGACCCCAGACACCCGGCTTCTTCCCCCGACGTCCAAGATCTCTCTGGCTCCCAAGACCCTGATGCCCGGCCTCTTCCCTGGCTCCCGGGGCCCGGACGCCCAGCCCCTCCCTTGCACCTGGGACACCCAATGTCCAGCCCCTCCCGTTCATTCAGGACCCATGACGCCCGGCCTCCACCCTTGTATCCAGGAACCCTGATGCCCAGCCCTTTCATTGGCACCCGGGACCCCTGAAGCCCAAATCCTCCCTGGCACCCGAGACCCCCGATGTCCGGGCCCTCCCTGGCACCCGTGACCCCGGACACCTGCCCCCCTCCTTGACACCCAGGAACCCAGATGTCCAGCCTCCTCCCTGGCACCCTGGACCCAAATCACCTGGCTAAGTCCTGGGCCCAGGAATCCCTGACGCCTGGAACTCACCTTGAAACCCGTGAACCCCGACATCCAGCCACCTCCATGGCACCTGTGACACCCGACGCCCAGCCCTCCCTGGCACCTGGACCCTTGAAGCCCGACCCCACCCTGGCACCCGGAACCCCCAACCCCCTCCCTGGCACCTGTGACTCCTGACGCCAGGCCCCTCCCTATCTCTCAGGACCCTAGATGCCCGGCCCCTCCCTGGCATCCAGGACACCTAAAGCCCGACCCATCCTGGCACCCGAGACCCCCAACACCCTCCCTGGCACCCGTGAACCCTGATGCCTGGCCCCTCCCTGTCAGTGGGACCGCAGACACCTGGCCCCATTCTGTTACCCAGGAACCCATCGCCCATCTCCCTCTGGGCCCCGTGACATCTGAAAACTTCCCTGACACCCATTACCCACAATGTCCGGCCCCCTCCCTGGCACCCATGACCCTGACAGCTGCCCCCGTCCTTGACACCCGGGAACCCTGACGCCTGGCCTCCCCCCAGGCACACTGGAACCCCAATGCCCAGCCCCTTCCCTGGTACCCGGGACCCCCATCGCCCGGCTCCCTATTGGGCCCAGGATCTCTGACGCATGGACCCCTCCTTGAAACCCATGACCCCTGAAGCCCGCCCATCCCTGGCACCCGGACCCCTGATGCTCGACCCCTCCCTGGCACCTGGGACCCCTAGCCCCCTACCTGGCACCCGTGAGCCATGATGCCCAGCCCCTCCCTGTCTCTCAGCACCCCAGATGCCCAGCCCTCTCCCTGGACCCAGAACATCGACTCCAGGCCTCTTCCCTGGTACCTGTGACAAATGACCCCTTCCCTGACACGTGGAATACCCGATCCCCGGCCCCTCCCTCGCACCCAGGGACCCCTGATGCCTGGCCCCTCCCTGGCACCCGGGACCCTGATGCCCAGCCCCTCCCTGGCACCCAGGACCCTGATGCCAGGCCCCTTTCCTGGTACCCGGGACCCCTATCACCTGGCTCCCTCCTGGGCTCCAGGATCCCCAACGCCTGGCCCCTCTTGACACCAAGGACCCCTGACGCCCAGCCTGCTCCCTGGCACACAGGACCCTTAATGCCCGGCCCCTCCCTGGCACCCGGGACCCTGATGCCCAGCCCCTCCCTGGCACCCGGGACCCTGATGCCAGGCCCCTTTCCTGGTACCCGGGACCCCTATCACCTGGCTCCCTCCTGGGCGCCAGGATCCCCAACGCCTGGCCCCTCTTGACACCAAGGACCCCTGAGGAATGGCCTCCTCCCTGGCACCTGTGACCCCTGACACCTGGCCCCCTTATTGTGACCCGGGAATGCTGACGCTCACCCCCCGGCACACTGGACCCCCGACACCGAGCCCCTTCCCTGGTACCCCGGACCCCCATCACCCAGCTCCCTACTGGCCCCGGGATCCCTGACATCTGGCCTCCTCCTAGACACCTGTGACCCATGTCGCCCAGCCCACTCCCTGGCACCCAGGACCTTCGATACCCGGGCCCTCCCTGGCACCTGGAACGTTGACTCCCAGCCTCTTCCCTGGTACCCAGGAAACCTGACCCCTTCCCTGACACTTGGGATCCCTGATGCCAGGCCCCCTCCCTGACACTCAGGACCCTTGATGCATGGTCCCTCCCTGGCACCTGGGATCCCTGACAACGACCCCTCCCTTGCACCCGGGACCCCCAACTCCTTCCCTGACACCCGGGACACCCGATGTGCGGCCCCAACCCTGGAACCTAGGAACCCTGCCGCCGGCCCCCTTCCGTGGCACCCAGGACCCACGAGGCTTGGCTGCCTCCCTGGCACCCAGAACTCCCACCGCCAGTCCCCTTCCCTGCACCGGGGACTCAGACGCCAGGTCCCTCTCTGGCACATGGGGCCACCGACCCCCCTCCCTGGCACCCATGACCTCTAAGTCCAGCCTCCAGCCTGGCGCCCATGACCCCTGAAGTCTGGCCCACTCCCTGGCATCCCAGGCCCCCAACACCCAGCCACTTCTCCAATGCCCAACACATTCCCTGGTACCTGGGACTCACACCATCTGGCACCTTATCAGGCACCCGGGACTCCCGATGCCTGGCACCTCACTATCACTGGGGACTCCAGATGCCAGGCCCCCTTACTGGCACCAGGGACCCGTGATGCCAGGCTCCTCCCTGGCACCCGGGACCATTGACAACTGGCCCTACCTGGCACCTGTGACTTCTGACGCCTGGCCCTCCATGTCACTTGTGACTCCCGAATTCCGGCCCCCTCCCAGGCACCTGGGATCCCTGACACCCGACACCTTCCCTGATGCCTAGCCCTTCCCTAGTACCCGGGAACCCCATCGCCTGGCCCTCTCCCTGTCTCAGGGGACCCCAGAAGCCCGGGCCCCTCCTGGGCATCCGGGACACCTGACATCCAGCCCCTCCCTGTCACTTGGGACCCCAGATGCCAGGCCCCCTCCCTGTTTCCCGGGACGCCCGACACCCTGCTGGCGCCCATGACCCCAGATGCCCGGCCCCTTCCCTGGAACCCGAGAATATGACGCCAGGCCTCTTCCCTTGAAACTAGGATCCTTGACGCCAGGCCCCTACCTGACACCCAGGACCCTGACACCTGGCCTCTTCCCTGGCAACTGGGACACCTACGCTTGGCCCCTCCCTGGCACCCAGGACTCCTGATGTCCGGCCCCTCCCTGGCACCCGTGACCCCAGACGCCCGGCCTCTTTTCTGGCACCCTGGACCCCAGATGCCCAGCCCTTTCCCTGGTATCCGGGACCCAAATTGCCTGGCTCCCTATTGGGCCCCGGGATCCCTAACACGTGGACCCCTCCTTAAAACCCGTGACCCCCGAAGCCCAGCCATCTCTGGCACCCAGACCCCTAATGCCTGACCCCTCCCTGGCACCCAGGACCCCCAGCCCCCTCCTTGGCACCAGTGGCCATGACGCCAGGCCCCTCTCTGTCTCTCAGGACCCCAGATGCCCAGCCCCCTCCCTGGCAACCGAGATGCCTGACCACTTCCCTGTCACCGGGACCCCTGACGCCTGGCCCCTCTCGGGCACCCAGACCTCAATGACACCCAACACTCCCTGGCACCCGGGACACCTAACAACCTCCCTGGCACCCGGGACCCTCGACACCCGGCCATACCAGGACACCCGGGACCCATAACGCCCAGCCTCTTCCATGGCACCCGAGACTGTTGACGCCCGGTCCCTCCCTGGCACCTGAGAACCCCAACCCGTTCCCTGGTACCCGTGACCCCCAGCGTTTGGCCTCCTCCCTGGCACCCCACATCCCCAGAGACTGGCCCATTCCCCGACGCCCGGCCCCTCTCTGGCACCCGGGACCCCTGATGCCCAAACACTCCCTGGCACCCGAGACCCCCCACCCCCTCCCTGGTACCCGTGACCCCCAATGCCTGGCCCCTCCCTGGCACCCTGGACCCCTGACGCCCAGCCCCTTCCCTGGTACCCAAGACCCAAATTGCCCAGCTCCCACCTGGACCCAGGGATCCCTGATGCCTGGAACTCTCCTTGAAACCCATGAACCCCAATGTCCAGCTGCCTCCATGGCACCTGTGACACCAGACGCCCGGCCCTCCCTGTCACCCGGACCCCTGAAGCCTGACCCCTCCCTGACACCTGGGATCCCCAACCCCCTCCCTGGCACCCGTGACTCCCGACGCAAGACCCCTCCCTGTCTCTTGGGACTTTAGACGCCCGGCCCCTGCCTGGCACCTGGGACACCTAACGCCTGACCCCTCCCTGGCACCCATGAACCCTGATGCCTGGACCCTCCTTGTCAGTGGGACTGCAGACACCCAGCCCCTTTCTGATACCCCAGACCCCTGACACCCGGCTCCTTCCCTGGCACCCGGGACCCTCGACCCCTTCCCTGTTACTCAGGACCCCAGAGGTCTGGCCACCTCCCTGGCACCAGGACACCAATGCCCAGCCCCTCCCTGTACCCGAGACACTCGACCCCCTCCCTGGCACCCGTGACCCCAGACATTTGGTCCCCTCCCTGACACACTAGACATTGATGCCCCGCCTCTTCCCTGGCACCCAGGCCCTTCACACCCGTCCCCTCCCTGGCACCCATGACCCCATCACGCGGACCTCCCTGTCACTCGAGACCCCCAATGTCCGGCCCCCTCCCTGGCACCCCTGAAGTCCATTGCCCAGCGCCTTCCCTGACGCCTGGCTCCTTCCCTGGGACCCAGGACCCCCATCTCCCAGCCCCCTCCCTGTCTCTCCAAACCCCTGATGCCTGGCCTCCTCCCTTGCACCCTGGACCCCTGATGCCCGGCGCCTTCCCTGGCACCAAAGAACCTCGACACCCATCCCCTCCCTGGCACCAGGGACCACTGACGCCTGTCCACTCCCTGACACCCGGGACTCCTGACCCCTTCCTGGCACCTGGGACCCAGCCCCCTCACTGGCACTCAGTAACACTGGGCCCAGATCTTTCCCTGGCACCTGGGACCCCGATGCCTGGCCCCTCCCTGGCACCCAGGACCCTGAACACCCGGCCTCCTCCCTGACACCCAGGAACCCTGCTGCCTGGCCCCTTCCATGGCACCCAGGACCCATGAGAGTCGGCCGCCTCTCTGGAACCCAGGACTTCCACCTCCCGGCCCCTTCCATGCACCCAGGACCCTGACGCCAGGCACCTCCCTGGCACCGGGGACCAGTGACCCCCTCCCTGGCACCCATGACCTCGAAGTCTGGCCTCCACCCTGTCTCCTGTGACCCCCGAAGTCTGGCCCCCTCCCTGGAACTCCAGACCCCCAGTGCCCAGCCCATTCCCCGACACCCAACCCATTCCCTGGTACCCGGGACCCACACCATATGGCCCCTTCCTGGGCACCCAAGACTCCCGACGCCTGGCCCCTCACTGTCACTGGGGACTCCAGACACCAGGCCCCCTTACTGGCAAAGGGGACCCGTGACACCTGGCCCCTTCCCTGGCACCCAGGACCCTTGATACCCGGCCCTCCCCGGCACCTGTGACTCCTGATGCCTGACTTCCATGTCACTTGGGACCCCCGAATTCCGGCCCCCTCCCAGGCACCTGGGATCCCTGATGCCCGGCCCCTTCCCTGATGCCCAGCCCTTCCCTGGTACTCTGGACCCCCATCGTCTGGCCCTCTCCCTGTCTCAGGGGACCCCAGAAGCCCGGGCCCTTCCTGGGCATCCGGGGCACCCGACATCCAGCCCCTCCCTGTCACTTGGGACCCCAGATGCCAGGCCCCCTCCCTGTTTCCCGGGACGCCCGACACCCTGCTGGCGCCCATGACCCCAGATGCCCGGCCCCTTCCCTGGAACCCGAGAATATGACGCCAGGCCTCTTCCCTTGAAACTAGGATCCTTGACGCCAGGCCCCTACCTGACACCCAGGACCCTGACACCTGGCCTCTTCCCTGGCAACTGGGACACCTACGCTTGGCCCCTCCCTGGCACCCAGGACTCCTGATGTCCGGCCCCTCCCTGGCACCCGTGACCCCAGACGCCCGGCCTCTTTTCTGGCACCCTGGACCCCAGATGCCCAGCCCTTTCCCTGGTATCCGGGACCCAAATTGCCTGGCTCCCTATTGGGCCCCGGGATCCCTAACACGTGGACCCCTCCTTAAAACCCGTGACCCCCGAAGCCCAGCCATCTCTGGCACCCAGACCCCTAATGCCTGACCCCTCCCTGGCACCCAGGACCCCCAGCCCCCTCCTTGGCACCAGTGGCCATGACGCCAGGCCCCTCTCTGTCTCTCAGGACCCCAGATGCCCAGCCCCCTCCCTGGCAACCGAGATGCCTGACCACTTCCCTGTCACCGGGACCCCTGACGCCTGGCCCCTCTCGGGCACCCAGACCTCAATGACACCCAACACTCCCTGGCACCCGGGACACCTAACAACCTCCCTGGCACCCGGGACCCTCGACACCCGGCCATACCAGGACACCCGGGACCCATAACGCCCAGCCTCTTCCATGGCACCCGAGACTGTTGACGCCCGGTCCCTCCCTGGCACCTGAGAACCCCAACCCGTTCCCTGGTACCCGTGACCCCCAGCGTTTGGCCTCCTCCCTGGCACCCCACATCCCCAGAGACTGGCCCATTCCCCGACGCCCGGCCCCTCTCTGGCACCCGGGACCCCTGATGCCCAAACACTCCCTGGCACCCGAGATCCCCCACCCCCTCCCTGGTACCCGTGACCCCCAATGCCTGGCCCCTCCCTGGCACCCTGGACCCCTGACGCCCAGCCCCTTCCCTGGTACCCAAGACCCAAATTGCCCAGCTCCCACCTGGACCCAGGGATCCCTGATGCCTGGAACTCTCCTTGAAACCCATGAACCCCAATGTCCAGCTGCCTCCATGGCACCTGTGACACCAGACGCCCGGCCCTCCCTGTCACCCGGACCCCTGAAGCCTGACCCCTCCCTGACACCTGGGATCCCCAACCCCCTCCCTGGCACCCGTGACTCCCGACGCAAGACCCCTCCCTGTCTCTTGGGACTTTAGACGCCCGGCCCCTGCCTGGCACCTGGGACACCTAACGCCTGACCCCTCCCTGGCACCCATGAACCCTGATGCCTGGACCCTCCTTGTCAGTGGGACTGCAGACACCCAGCCCCTTTCTGATACCCCAGACCCCTGACACCCGGCTCCTTCCCTGGCACCCGGGACCCTCGACCCCTTCCCTGTTACTCAGGACCCCAGAGGTCTGGCCACCTCCCTGGCACCAGGACACCAATGCCCAGCCCCTCCCTGTACCCGAGACACTCGACCCCCTCCCTGGCACCCGTGACCCCAGACATTTGGTCCCCTCCCTGACACACTAGACATTGATGCCCCGCCTCTTCCCTGGCACCCAGGCCCTTCACACCCGTCCCCTCCCTGGCACCCATGACCCCATCACGCGGACCTCCCTGTCACTCGAGACCCCCAATGTCCGGCCCCCTCCCTGGCACCCCTGAAGTCCATTGCCCAGCGCCTTCCCTGACGCCTGGCTCCTTCCCTGGGACCCAGGACCCCCATCTCCCAGCCCCCTCCCTGTCTCTCCAAACCCCTGATGCCTGGCCTCCTCCCTTGCACCCTGGACCCCTGATGCCCGGCGCCTTCCCTGGCACCAAAGAACCTCGACACCCATCCCCTCCCTGGCACCAGGGACCACTGACGCCTGTCCACTCCCTGACACCCGGGACTCCTGACCCCTTCCTGGCACCTGGGACCCAGCCCCCTCACTGGCACTCAGTAACACTGGGCCCAGATCTTTCCCTGGCACCTGGGACCCCGATGCCTGGCCCCTCCCTGGCACCCAGGACCCTGAACACCCGGCCTCCTCCCTGACACCCAGGAACCCTGCTGCCTGGCCCCTTCCATGGCACCCAGGACCCATGAGAGTCGGCCGCCTCTCTGGAACCCAGGACTTCCACCTCCCGGCCCCTTCCATGCACCCAGGACCCTGACGCCAGGCACCTCCCTGGCACCGGGGACCAGTGACCCCCTCCCTGGCACCCATGACCTCGAAGTCTGGCCTCCACCCTGTCTCCTGTGACCCCCGAAGTCTGGCCCCCTCCCTGGAACTCCAGACCCCCAGTGCCCAGCCCATTCCCCGACACCCAACCCATTCCCTGGTACCCGGGACCCACACCATATGGCCCCTTCCTGGGCACCCAAGACTCCCGACGCCTGGCCCCTCACTGTCACTGGGGACTCCAGACACCAGGCCCCCTTACTGGCAAAGGGGACCCGTGACACCTGGCCCCTTCCCTGGCACCCAGGACCCTTGATACCCGGCCCTCCCCGGCACCTGTGACTCCTGATGCCTGACTTCCATGTCACTTGGGACCCCCGAATTCCGGCCCCCTCCCAGGCACCTGGGATCCCTGATGCCCGGCCCCTTCCCTGATGCCCAGCCCTTCCCTGGTACTCTGGACCCCCATCGTCTGGCCCTCTCCCTGTCTCAGGGGACCCCAGAAGCCCGGGCCCTTCCTGGGCATCCGGGGCACCCGACATCCAGCCCCTCCCTGTCACTCCGGACCCCAGACACCTGGCCCCCTCCCTGTTACCCGGGACGCCCGACACCCTTCCTGGCACCCATGACCCTAGACACCCGGCCCCTTCCCCGATGCCCAGCATATCCCTGGAACCCAAGAATCTGATGCCTTACAACTAGGACCCTCGATGCCAGGCGCCTCCTTGGCACCCGGGACCCTGACGCCTGGCCTCTCCCTGGCACCTGGTACCCTCAACGCCCGATCCCTACCTGGCATCCAGGACCCCTGATGCCAGGCCCCTCCCTGGAGCCCGTGTCGCCTGATGCCCAAACCCTCCCTGTCACCCAAGACCCCCGACTCCCTCCCTGGCACCCGTGACCCCCGACGACCGGCCCCTCCCTGTCACTCAGGACACCAGACGACCAGCATCTTCTGGGACCCAAATCGCCCGGCTCCCTCCTGGGCCCAGGGATCTCTGATGCCTGGATCCCTCCTTGAAACCCGTGACCCCCGATGTCCTGCCATCCCGGGCACCCAGACCCCTGATTCCTGACCCCTCCCTGGCACCTGGGATCCCCAACCCCTCCCTGGAACCAGTGGCCCCAACGCCAGACCCCTCCCTGTCTCTCAGGACCCCAGACGCCCAGCCCCCTCCCTGGCAACCGAGATGCCTGACCACTTCCCTGTCACTGGGACCCCTGACGCTGGCCCCTCTCTGGCACCTGGACCTCAATTCCCAACACCTCCCTGGCACCCAGGACCCAAAACAACCTCCTGGCACCTGGGACCCCTGACTTCCAGCTCCTCTCTGTCACTTGGGACCCCAGATGCTCAGCCCCTTCCCTGGCACCTGGAACCTCCAACCCCTTCCCTGGTATCTGGGACTCCCAACACCCGGCCCCCTTCCTGGCACCCAGGATCCTTGACACCCAGCCCCCCAACCCGGCACCCGGGACCCCTGATACCCAACCCTTCCTGGTACTCGGGATCCCTGACGCCTGGCCCCTTCCTTGGCACCCGGGACCCCCATCGCCCGGCTCCCTCCTGGGCCCCAGAATCCCAATCCCTGGCCCCTCCTTGACACCCAGGACCCCTGACTCTTGGCCTCCTCCCTGACACCTGTGACCCCTGACGTCTGGCCCCCTCCATGGCACCCATGAACCCTGACACCTGGCCCCCTCCTTGTCACCCCAGAACCCTGACACTCAGCCTCTCCCTGCACCCTGGACCCCCAACACCCAGCCCCTTCCCTGGTACCCGGGACCCCCATCACCCGGCTCCCTCCTGGGCCCCAGGATCCCCGACGATGCCTGGACCCTCCTTGATGCCCAAGACCCCTGATGCCTGGCCTCCTCCCTGACACCTGTGATCCCCAATGTCCGGCCCCCTCCATGGCACCCATGAACCCTGGCGCCTGGCCCCCTCCTTGTCACCCTGGAACCATGACACTCGGCCTCCCCTGGCACCCTGGACCCCCAATGCCCAGCCCCTTCCCTGGTACCCGGGACCCCCATTGCCCGGCTCCCAGCTGGGCCCCAGGATCCCTGATGCCTGGCTCCTCCTTGACACCCAAGACCCCTGATGCCCGGCCTCCTCCCTGGCACCCTTGACCCCGGATGTTGGCCCTCCCTGTCTCTTGAGACACCCGATCCAGCCTCTACCTGGCACCCCTGATCCCGGATGCCTGGCCCCTTCCTGACGCCCAGCCCGTTCCCTGGTACTCAGTACCCCCCTTGCCCAGCCCCCTCCCTGTCTCTCAGGACCCAGGAAGCCCAGGCCAATCCTGGGCACCCAGGACCCCCGAAGTCCAGCCCCACCCTGTCACTTGGGGCACCTGATGCCTGGCCTATTCCCTTGCACCAGAATGCCTGATGTCCAGCCCCTTCCCTGGCATCCAGGACCCCTGATGCCCATCCCCTCCCTGGCATCCAGGACCCTCGATACATGACCCCGCCCTGGCTTCTGGGATCCCCAACCCCTTCCCTGGCACCTGTGACCCCTGACACACGGCCCCTCCCTGTCACTCGGGACCCCAGATGCCCAGCCCCCTCCCTGGTACCCAGGACCCCTGACCTCTTCCCTGATATCCGGGACCCTCGTCGCCTGGCTCTATCCCTGGCACTCAGAAACTCTGGGCCCAGATACTTCCCTGGCACCCATGACCCCAGTTGTACGGCCCCCTCCCTGGCACCCAGGACATTGCCGCCCAGCCTCTTCCCTGGCATCCGAGACCCTTGACGCCTGGCCCCTCCCTAGCACCTGGGATCCACAACCCCCTCCCTGGCACCCTTGACCCCGGATGTTGGCCCTCACTGTCACTTGACACACCCATCCTGCCCCTACCTGGCACCCCTGATCCCAGACACCCAGCCCCTTCCCAGTGCCCAGCCTTTTCCCTGGTACCCAGTACCCCTGTTGCCCAGCCCCCTCCCAGTCTCTTGGGACACCAGAAGCCCAGGCCAATCCTGGGCACCCAGGAGCCCCCAAGTCCAGCCCCACCCTGTCACTTGGGACAGCTGACGCCTGGCCTATCCCCTTGCACCGGGACCCCTGACACCTGGCCCCTTCCCTGGCACTCAGGACTCTTGATGCCCATCCCCTCCCTGGCACCCAGAACCACTGATGCCCATCCCCTCCCTGGCACCCAGGACCCCTGACGCCCAACCCCTCCCTGGTGCCTGGGATCCCTGACCCCCTCCCTGGCACCTGTGACCCCTGATGCCTGGCCCCTCCCTGGGACCCCAGATGCCCAGCTCCCTCCCTGGCACCCGGGACCCCTAAACCCCTCCCTGGCACCCATGACCCCTAATGCCCAGCCCCTCCCTGTCACTTGGGGCCCATGACGCCTGGCCCCCTCCATGGTACCCTGGACCCCTGACGCCTGGCCCCTCCCTGGCACCCAAGACCCCCAACCCCCTCCCTGGCACCCGTGACCACTGACACCCAGCCCCTCCCTGTCACTCGGGACCCCAGATGCCCAGACTCCTCCCTGGCACCCTGGACCCCCGACACTCAGCCCCTCCCTGGTACCCAGGACCCCCATTTTCTGGCTCCCTCCTGGGCCCCAGGATCCTGAGCACCTGGCCCCTCCTTAACACCCAGGACCCCTGACGCCCAGCCTCCTCCCTGGTACCCGGGAACCCCAATGCCAGCTCCCTACTGGGCCCTGGGATCCCCGACACCTGGCCCCCTCCTTGACACCTGTGACCCCTGATGTCTGGCCTCCTCCAAGTCACCCGTGACCCCCAACACCAGGCCATCCCTGGCACCCAGGACCCCTGGCAGCTGCCCCTCCCTGTCTCTAGGGACCCCAGATGCCTGGCCCCTCCCTGGCACCCAGGACCCCCAACCCCATCCCTGGCACCCGTGACCCCTGACTCCCAGCCCCTTCCTGTCTCTCAGGACCCCAGACGCCTGGCCCCCTCCCTGGTACCGGGGACCCCTGATGCCAGGCTCCTTCCCTGGCACCCTTGACCCCAGACCCCTGGCCCCTTCCTGTCTCTCAGGACCCCAGACGCCTGGCCCCCTCCCTGGTACCAGGGACCCCTGACGCCAGGCTCCTTCCCTGGCACCCGGGACCCCTGACGCCCAGCCTCCTTTCCTGGTACTTGGGACTCCCATCGCCTAGCTCCCTAATGGGCCCTGGGATCCCTGATGCCTGGCCCCCTCCTTGACACCCATCACCCCCGACACCGGCCCCTCCCTGGCACTCAAGTCCCCAGACGCCTGGCCCCTCCCTGCTTCCTAGGACTCCTGACACCTGACCCCTTCCCTGGCACCTGGGACCCCTGGCAACTGGCCCCCTCCCTGGCACCCAGACCTCAGACTCCCAGCCCCTTCCCTGGTACCTGGGACCCCCATCGCCCAGCTCCCTTTTGGGCACCAGGATCCCCAATGTCTGGCCCCCTCCTTGGTACCCAGGACCCCTGACGCCTAGCCTCCTCCCTGGCACCTGGGACCCTCGACGCCCGGACGTACCCTCCCTGGCACCCGGACCCCAACGCCCAGCCCATCCCTGGCACCCAGGACCCCCAACCACCTCCCTGGTACCTGTGACCCCCAACACCCGACCCCCTTGACACCCATGACCCCTGATGTCCGGCCCCTTCCCTGACACCAAGGAACCCTGCCACCCAGCACTTTCCCTGACACCCAGGAACCCCGAAGCCTGGCCCCCTCCATGGCATCTCGGACCCCCGATGCCCCGCCCCTCACTGGCACCCGGGTCTGCCGACCGCCTCCCTGGCACCAGTGACCCCTGACATCTGGCCCCCTCCCTGGCATCCGGGACCCCTGACCTGGCCCCCTCCCTGGCATACCGGACCCCCAATGCCCAGCCCCTTCCCTGGTACCTGGGACCCCTATCACCCGGCTCACTCCTGGGCCTGGTGACTCCTGATGCCTGGCCCCCTTCTTGACACCTGGGACTCCTGATGCTCGGCCTCCTCCCTTGCACCCTGGACCCCCAACGCCCAGCCCCTCCCTGGTACCCGGGACCCCTGATCCCTTCCCTGACACCTGTGACCCCTGACGCCCGTCCCCTCCCTGGAACCCTGGACTCCTGACCCCCTCCCTGGCACCTGTGACCCCCGACACCCAACCCCTCCCTGGCACATGGGATGTCGACACCCGGCCTCTTCCCTGGCACACAGGACCCCTGACCCCTTCCCTGACACCTGTGACCCCTGACGCCTGGCCCCTCCCTAGCACTCAGGACCCTCGATGCCCGGCCCCTCACTGGCACCTGGGACCCCTGATGCTTGGCCCCCCGGCACTTGGGATCCCTGACCCCTTCCCAGACACCTGGGACCCCCTATGCCTGGACCCCTCCCTGGCACCCAGGACCCTCGAAGCCCGGCCCCTCCCTGGCACCCAGGACCCCTGACGCCTGACTCCCCTTGCACCCAGGACCCCTGTCACCCTACCTGGCACCCATGACCTCCGACACCCAGCCCCTCCCTATCACTTGAGACTGCAGACACCAGCCCCTTCCCTGATACCCGGGATCCCTGAAGCATGTCCCAATTCCTGGCATCCTGGACCCATGACGCCAGGCCCCTTCCCTGGTACCCAGGACCCCCATTGTCTGGCTCCCTCCTGGGCCCCTAGGATCCCAAGTACCTAGCCCCTCCTTAACACCCAGGACTCCTGACGCCCAGCCTCCTCCCTGGCACCCATGACCCCCAATGCCCAGCCCCTTCCCTGGTACCTGGGAACCCCAATGCCAGCTCCCTACTGGGCCCTGGGATCCCCGACACCTGGCCCCCTCCTTGACACCCGTGACCCCTGATGCCTGGACCCCTTCGAACCCAGGACCCTCAATGCCCGGCTCCTCCCTGGAACCTGGGACCCCTGTCACCCAGCCTCTCCCTGGCACCCGGGACCCCAACGCCCAGCCCCTCCCTGTCACTTGGGACTGCAGACGCCCGGCCCCCTCCCTGGCACCCATGACCCCTGATTTCCGGCCCCCTTCCTGATGCCCAGGACACCCGCCGCCAGGCCCCCACCCTTGCACCCAGGAACCCTGCCACCTGGCCCCTTCCGTGGCTCCCAGGACATCCAAGGCCTGGCTGCCTCCCTGGCACCCAGGACTCCCACTGCCCAGCCCCTTCACTGGTACCCAGGACCCTTGATGCCCGTCCTCTCCCTGCACCCGGGACCTCGATGGCCAGCCCCTCCCTAGCACCCAGGACCCCCGACCCCCTCCCTCGCACCCGTGGCCCTGATGTCTGGTCTCCACCCTGGCTCCTATGACCCCCGAAGTCCAGCCCTCTCCCTGGCACCCCGGGCCCCTGACGCCCAGCCCCTTCCCCGATGCCCAGCCCCTTCCCTGGTACCCAGGACCCCCACCACCCGGCCCCTTCCTGGGCACCCAGGACTCCCAACGCCCGGCCCCTCCCTGTCACTCGGGACCCCAGATGCCTGGCCCTGTTACTGGCACCCGGGACTCGTGACCCCAGGCCCCTTCCCTGACACCTGGGACCCCAAAGCCCAGCCTCTTTCCTGGCACCTGGGACGCCTGACACCTGGACCCTCCCTGTCAACCGGTCCACAATGCGTGACCCCTCCCTGGCACCCAAGACCCTCGACCCCCTCCCTGGCACCCATGACCCCTGATGCCTGGCCCCTTCCTGTCATTCAAGACCTCTGACTCCATGCCCCCTCCCTGCTACCCAGGACCCCTGACACCTGACCCCTTCCCTGGCACCTGGGACCCCAAGGTCTGGCCTCCTCCTTGGCACCCGGGACGCCCGACAACTGGCCCCCTCCCTGGCACCCCGGACCCCAGACGCCCAGCCTCTTCTCTGGTACCTGGGACCCCCATCGCCCGGCTCCCTTTTGGGCACCAGGATCCCCGAAGCCTGGCCCCATCCTTGGCACCTGGGACCCCCAAGGCCCGCCCCTCCCTGTCACTTGGGACCTCAGATGCCCAGCCCCTTCCCTGGCACCCAGTACCCCAACATCTGGCCCCCTCCCTGGCACCCAGGACCCTTGATGCCTGGCCCCCTCCCTGGCACCCTGGACCCCCTGCACCCAGCCCCCTCCCTGGTACCTGGGACCCCCAGCGCCCAGCTCCCTCCTGGCCCCATCCTTGACACCTGGGACCCCCATCGTTCTGCCCCCTCCCTGGCACCCATGACCCCTGATGCCTGGCTCCAACCCTGGCACCAGGACCCCCACCACCCGGCCCCCTCATGGCACCCAGGAGCCCAAAGCCCAGCCCACTCCCTGGCACCCGGGACCCCCCCCACACCTGACCCCTTACCTGCTTGCAGCGACTTCTTGGCCCTGGAGCCATCCCTGGGCAGCTGTGTGGAGGCAGCCCCGTGTCCTCCTTCCTCAGTTCCTCCTTCCTTCTACACTGGGACCTGATTCCCCCGAGGTTCTAAATATGTGGGCAGCAGGGTCTCTGCCAGGACGCTGACCTCTCAGCACAGATGTTTCTGGAAGGTCTTGCTCTGTTTTCTGTTTCCAGTAACACAGTAACATGGATTGGGTGAGATAAAGGCAAAACTGTTATCTGACTTGGGGTTTTTGTCCAGGGTTTCGACGGGCAGGAGGACCCTGTACTTTGGCACTTGGGTATCACCTTAACCCTTACTGTTCCCTCAACCAGCTGCCATCTGTCTTTGAACTTTCAAAATAGAAAGCTTGGCTATGCAAATTTATGAGTGTTTTAAAAATTATTTCTGTTCCATGAAAGCCTTCTCAATCCTAAAGATATATCTGGTTTACTAAGTTATTTGGAGATTATATTTTAATATAGGAGCTTGTTTACTTTCGCTTGTTTTAAAATTTTCAAGTATTGTTGGAGTATGGTTGACAAAATTTGTGCATATTCAAGGTATGCAACCTGATATTCTGATATGTGGGGGCCTTTTGAAAAGTTATGGAGAATTCACATTATCTTTTAATCCCTTTTTGTACTGGAATAAACCCAGCCTTTTTTTCATAACCTTTTTGGAGTCCTCTTTTACATGTACATTATGAAGTGATTAGGATAATCTAACATATGCATCTCCTTTCATTGCTATGTTTTTAAGAGAATACATAAGATATTACCAAGTTGTGAGTATGTAATAGCATATTCATATAGTAACGGTGTTGAGTATTAAGATCTGGAGTGGTTAATTTATCTCCTAACTGCAAATGTGTGCTCAGCTAACATTTTCCCATTTCCTTCACTCTCAGCCCTGACAGCCACCACCCTGTTCTATGATTAAGTGTGATTTTCTTAAATTCCACATGAGTGAGATTGTGGGGCATTTATCTTTCTGTGCCTTGTTTCAAATAGCCTCATGTCCACATTCATGTTTTTGGATCCATGTTTTGACAACATGCAGAATTTCCTATTTTATGAGAGTATTTGTTTTTATCAACACTCAATACTAGTACATATTTATGGGGTGAAATGTAATATTTGATACATGCTCACTTTTTTGTATTTATTTTTTATTTAGTAAATATAAATTTTCAAAGTACAGTTAATGGATTACAATGGCTTCCCCCCCATAATTTCCCTCCCACTCATACTCCTCCCATCTCCCGCTCCCTCTCCCATTCCATTCACATCAAGATTCATTTTCAATTATCTTTATATACAGAAGATCAGTTCAGTATATATTAAGTAAAGATTTCATCAGTTTGCACCCACACAGAAACACAAAGTGTAAAATACTGTTTCAGTACTAGTTATAGCATTACTTCACATTGGACAACACACTAAGGACAGATCCCACATGAGAAGTAAGTACACAGTGACTCCTGTTGTTGACTTAACAATTTGACACTCTTGTTTATGACATCAGTAATCTCCCTAGGCTCTAGTCATGAGTTGCCAAGGCTATGGAAACCTTTTGAGTTTGCCGACTTCGATCTTATTCTGACAGGGTCATAGTCAAAGTGGAAGTTCTCTCCTCCCTTCAGAGAAAGGTACCTCCTTCTTTGATGACCTCTTCTTTCCACTGGGATCTCACCTGCAGAGATCTTCCATTTAGGTCTTCTTTTTTTTTTCCAGGGTGTCTTGGCTTTCCATGCCTAAAATACTCTCATGGGCTCTTCAGCCATATCCGAATGCCTTAAGGGCTGATTCTGAGACATGCACATATTTTAATGATCAAATAAGGATAATTGGAATCCATCACTTCATATATTCAAGATTTATTTGCAGTGTGAACATTCAAAAGTCTTTCTTCTAGCTATTTAGAAATATACAATATATTACAGTTGACAATTGATACTCTACTGTGTAATAGAACACAGGAAGGGGGGCTGGTGGTGTGGCAAAGTGGGTTAAAGCTCCAGCCTGCAGTGCCAGCATCCCATATGGGAGCCAGTTTGAGTCCCAGCTGCTCCATTTCCAATCCAGCTCTAGGCTATGGCCTGGGAAAGCAGTGGAGGATGGCCCAAGTCCTTGGGCCCCTGCACCCACATGGGAGTCCTGGAAGAAGCTCCTGCCTCCTGGCTTCAGATCAGCACAGGTCCATCCATTGCAGCCATCTGGGGAGTGAACCAGCGGATGGAAGTCCTTTCTCTCTGGCTCTACCTCTCTATAACTCTTTCAAATAAATAAATCTTTTTTTTTTTAAAAAAAAAAAGAACACAAGAAGGATTATTTTTACAATAAGGAAAATACTTTTTCAATAAAAGTAAACCTTTCTGAGCTTTAATTAATTCAATTTTAATTTTTTTTATTTTAAGCATTTTTTGAGAAACCTAATTAACCTTGAAGAAACCAAAAATGATACATCTGTTAATACACTAAAACAAAGTAAATCTTTGAGAACAAGTTTTACTATTAACTCTCATAATCCAACTCTTTGAGGACAGGGGTCCTGCATGGGAAATTAGTGCACAGCAACTCCTGTTGTTAATTTAACAATTAATGCTCTTATGTATGTGGTCAGTGATCACCCGAGGCACTTGACATGCTCTGCCTACGCTGTGAAAGCATTTTTTAAAAAAGATTTATTTTATTTATTTGAAAGACAGAGTTACAGAGAGAGGTAAAGACAGAGAGAGAGGTCTTCCATCTGGCTGTTCACTCCTCAGATGGCCACAACGGCCAGAGCTGTGCCAAGCTGAAGGCAGGAGCCAGGAGCTTCTTCTGGGCCTCCCACATGGGTACAGGGGCCCAAGGACTTGGGCCATCCTCCACTGATATCCCAGGCCATAAGCAGAGAACTGGATTGCAAGAGAAGCAGCTGGGACTAGAACCGGCACCCATATGGGATGCTGGCGTTTCCGGCCAGGGCTTTAACCCACTGCACCACTTTACCGGCCCCAAGTGGAAGCCTTTTGAGTCCACTGACTCCTTCCGTATTTAGACAAGGCCATGAGCAAAGTGGAAGTTCTCCCCTCCTCTCAGAGTAAAGTACTTCCTTCTTTGATGACCACTTCTTTCCACTGGAGTCTCACCCAGGTAGGTCCTTCATGTAGGACACTTTTTGCCACAGTGTCTTGGCATTCTATGTCTGAAATACTCTCATGGGATTTTCAGCCAGACCAAAATGCGTTAAGGGCTGATTCTGAGCCCACAG
The DNA here is from genome assembly GCF_051225735.1 of Oryctolagus cuniculus. Classification (NCBI taxonomy): domain Eukaryota; kingdom Metazoa; phylum Chordata; class Mammalia; order Lagomorpha; family Leporidae; genus Oryctolagus; species Oryctolagus cuniculus. The sequence goes on along the minus strand of NC_142883.1, from coordinate 63,749,650 downwards.
TGCTACTTGAAGTGATTGTCATTCTATGAGTCTGCTGTGTGGACTGCTTCCCATCTTGGAGCATTTACTCCTTTTTAATTCTATTATTATTACCAAACACTTAATCCTATTTATATAATCATTTTAACACTTAATCCTCTCTATATGATCACTTTAACACTTAATCCTACCCATATGTTCAATTTAACACTTAAAGTGCTGTTTTTTCCCACCTAGCTCAAGGGGACTTGGGGTCCCATGGCAAGTTTTTAAACTGTACCCTGAAAAGTAGGTCTGTAATAATGTATGGAGAACTATACAGTTTTATAGTTATAAACTTCATAATTTCACAATTAAAACATTAGGAACCTGGTGATTCTTCCCACTGTGCCTGCCCTCCCATCCACACTCCCACCCCCTTCCTCCTCCCTCTCTTATTCCCACTCTTATTTTTTACTAACATTTATTTTCAATTAACTTCCTACACATATGATTATATCTATATTAAGCAAAAAGTTCAACAACTAGCATGGAAAAAAAACTGTTCCTATATAGTCGAGACAAGGGCTGTACAAAGTCATTGCTTCTCAAAGTGTCAATTTAACATCTATAGATTGCCTGTTAGGTGCTCTATTAGTTACCACAGGTCAGGGAGAACATATGGTATTTCTCCCTGTGGGACTGAATTATTTCACTAAGTGTGATGATTTCTAGTGTCATCCATTTTGTTGCAAATGATTAGATTTTTTACCACCGTGAAGTATTCCATGGTGTACATATCACATAATTTCTTTATCCAGTCTGCGGTTGATGGGCATTTTTATTGATTCAGTGTCTTAGCTGTTGTAATTGAACTGCAATAAACATAGGGGTGCAAATAACTCTTTCATATGCTGATTTCCTTTCCTTTGGGTAAATTCCCAGGAGTGGGCTGGCTGTGTCATAGGGTGGGTATATATTCAGATTTCTGAGGTATCTGCACAGTGTCTTCCATAGTGGCTTTGCCAGTTTACTCTCCCACCAACAGTGGATTAGGATGCCTTTTCAGAACTTTCAACCCTACATCTACAGACTTCACATTCTTCTCAGCAGCGCATGGAACCTTCTCTAGGATTGATCACATACTAGGCCATAAAGCAAGTCTCAGCAAATTTAAAAGAATTAGAATCATACCATGCAGCTTCACAGACCACAGCGGGATGAAGCTGGAAATTAGCAACTCAGGAAACCCCAGAAAGTATGCAAACACATGGAGACTGAACAACATGCTCCTGAATGAACACTGGGTCATTCAAGAAATCAAAAGAGAAATCAAAAACTTTCTGGAAGTAAATGAAGACAACAACACAACATATCAAAACTTATGGGATACAGCAAAAGCAGTATTGAGAGGCAAATTTATAGCAATAGGTGCCTATATCAAGAAATTGGAAAGGTACCAAATAAATGAGCTTTCAGCGCACCTCAAGGACCTAGAAAAACTGCAGCAAACCAAACCCAAATCTAGTAGGAGAAGAGAAATAATTAAAACCAGAGAAGAAATTAACAGGATTGAATCCAAAAAAAACATTACAAAAAATCAGCCAAGCGAGAAGCTGGTTTTTTGAAAAAATAAACAAAATTGACACCCCATTGGCCCAACTAACTAAAAAAAGAAGAGAAAAGACCCAAATCAATAAAATCAGAGATGCAAAAGGAAACGTAACAACAGACACCACAGAAATAAAAAGAATCATCAGAAATTACTACAAGGACCTGTATGCCAGCAAACAGGAAAACCTATCAGAAATGGATAGATTCCTGGACACATGCAATCTACCAAAATTGAACCATGAAGACATCGAAAACCTAAACAGACCCATAACTGAGACAGAAATTGAAACAGTAATAAAGGCCCTCCCAACAAAGAAAAGCCCAGGACCAGATGGATTCACTGCTGAATTCTACCAGACATTTAAAGAAGAACTAATCCCATTTCTTCTCAAACTATTCAGAACAATCGAAAAAGAGGGAATCCTCCCAAATTCTTTCTATGAAGCCAGCATCACCTTAATCCCTAAGCCAGAGAAAGATGCAGCACTGAAAGAAAATTACAGACCAATATCCCTGATGAACATAGATGCAAAAATCCTCAATAAAATTCTGGCCAATAGAATACAACAACACATCAGGAAAATCATCCACCCAGACCAAGTGGGATTCATCCCTGGTATGCAGGGATGGTTCAGCATTCGCAAATCAATCAATGTGATTCACCACATTAACAGACTGCAGAAGAAAAACCATATGGTTATCTCAATTGATGCAGAGAAAGCATTTGATAAAATTCAACACCCTTTCATGATGAAAACTCTAAGCAAATTGGGTATAGAAGGAACATTCCTCAATATAATCAAAGCAATTTATAAAAAACCCACAGCCAGCATCCTATTGAATGGGGAAAAGTTGGAAGCATTTCCACTGAAATCTGGCACCAGGCAGGGATGCCCACTCTCACCACTGCTATTTAACATAGTTCTGGAAGTTTTAGCCAGAGCCATCAGACAAGAAAAAGAAATCAAAGGAATACAAATCAAGAAGGAAGAAGTCAAACTATCCCTCTTTGCAGACGATATGATTCTGTACTTAGAGGATCCAAAGAACTCTACTAAGAGACTATTGGAACTCATAGAGGAGTTTGGCAAAGTGGCAGGATATAAAATCAATGCAGAAAAATCAACAGCCTTTGTATACACAAGCAATGCCATGACTGAGAAAGAACTGCTAAGATCAATCCCATTCACAATAGCTACAAAAACAATCAAATACCTTGGAATAAACTTAACCAAGGACGTTAAAGATCTCTACGATGAAAATTACAAAACCTTAAAGAAAGAAATAGAAGAGGATACCAAAAAATGGAAAAATCTTCCATGCTCATGGATTGGAAGAATCAACATCATCAAAATGTCCATTCTCCCAAAAGCAATTTATAGATTCAATGCAATCCCAATCAAGATACCAAAGACATTCTTCGCAGATCTAGAAAAAATGATGCTGAAATTCATATGGAGGCACAAGAGACCTCGAATAGCTAAAGCAATCTTGTACAACAAAAACAAAGCCGGAGGCATCACAATACCAGACTTCAGGACATACTACAGGGCAGTTGTAATCAAAACAGCATGGTACTGGTACAGAAACAGATGGATAGACCAACGGAACAGAATTGAAACACCAGAAATCAATCCAAACATCTATAGCCAACTTATATGTGATCAAGGATCTAAAACTAATTCCTGGAGCAAGGACTGTCTATTCAATAAATGGTGCTGGGAAAACTGGATTTCCACGTGCAGAAGCATGAAGCAAGACCCCTACCTTACACCTTACACAAAAATCCACTCAACGTGGATTAAAGACCTAAATCTACGTCCTGACACCATTAAGTTATTAGAGAACATTGGAGAAACCCTTCAAGATATTGGCACAGGCAAAGAATTTCTGGAAAAGACCCGGGAGGCACAGACAGTCAAAGCCAAAATCAACTATTGGGATTGCCTCAAATTGAGAAGTTTCTGTACTGCAAAAGAAACAGTCAGGAGAGTGAAGAGACAACCGACAGAATGGGAAAAAATATTTGCAAACTATGCAACAGATAAAGGGTTAATAACCAGAATCTACAAAGAGATCAAGAAACTCCACAAAAACAAAACCAACAACCCACTTAAGAGATGGGCCAAGGACTTCAATAGACATTTTTCAAAAGAGGAAATCCAAATGGCCAACAGGCACATGAAAAAATGTTCAAGATCACTAGCAATCAGGGAAATGCAAATCAAAAGCACAATGAGGTTTCACCTCACCCCGGTTAGAATGGCTCACATACAGAAATCTACCAACAACAGATGCTGGCGAGGATGTGGGGAAAAAGGGACACTAACCCACTGTTGGTGGGAATGCAAACTGGTCAAGCCACTATGGAAATCAGTCTGGAGATTCCTCACAAAGCTGAAGATAACCCTACCGTTCGACCCAGCCATCCCACTCCTTGGAATTTACCCAAAGGAGTTTAAATTGATAAACAAAAAAGCGGTCTGCACCCTAATGTTTATTGCAGCACAATTCACAATAGCCAAGACCTGGAACCAACCTAAATGCCCATCAATGGTAGACTGGATAAAGAAATTATGGGATATGTATTCTTTAGAATACTATACCGCAGTAAGAAACAACGAAATCCAGTCATTTGCAACAAAATGGAGGAATCTGGAACACATCATGCTGAGTGAAGTAAGCCAGTCCCAAAGGGACAAATACCATATGTTCTCCCTGATTGGTGACAACTGACTGAACACCAAAAAGGAAACCTCCTGAAGTGAAATGGACACTATGAGAAATGGTGACTTGATCAGCATAGCCCTGACTGCTAATGGACAACTTAATACATTATCCCTCATAGTATTTTTTTTGTCTGTTCTACTTAATATGACTGGTTTAATTCTGTAATTATCACACAGTTATTCTTAAGTGTTGAAAATTAACTGAAATGTGATCCCTGTTAAACATAAGAGTGGGAATAAGAGAGGGAAGAGATGTATAATTTGGGGCATGCTCGGGCTGACTTGCCCCAATTGGTAGAGTTGGAAACATACCAGGGGATTCCAATTCAATCCCATCAAGGTGGCATGTGCCAATGCCATCTCACTATTCCAAGTGATCAATTTCAGTTCACAATTGATCATAATGAAAGGACTAAGAGTCAAAGGGAGCACATAAACAAGTCTAGTATCTGCTAACACTAACCGATAGAATAAATAAAGGGGAGAGTGATCCAACATGGGAAGTGAGATACTCAGCAGACTCATAGAATGGCGGATGTCCTAAATAGCACTCTGGCCTCAGAATCAGCCCTAAAGGCACTCGGATCTGGCTGAAAAGCCCATGAGAGTATTTCAGGCATGGAAAGCCAAGACACTCTGGCAAAAAGATCTCTGTGAGTGAGATCCCAGTGGAAAGAACAGGTCTTCAAAGAGGGAGGTGCCTTTCTCTGAAGGGAGGAGAGAACCTCCACTTTGACTATGACCGTGTCTAAACAAGATAAGAGTCGGAGAACTCAAGGGGCTTCCATAGCCTTGGAAACTCATGACTGGTGCATAGGGAGATTACTGATGCCATAAACAGGAGTGTCAATTTGTAAAGTCAACAACAGGAGTCACTGTGCACTTACTCCTCATGTAGGATCTCTGTCCTTAATGTGCTGTACTCTGAGGCTTAATGCTATAATGAGTACTCAAACAGTATATTTCACTTTGTGTTTCTATGGGGGTGCAAACGATTGAAATCTTTACTTAATGTACACTAAACTGATCTTCTGTAAAAAAAAAAAAGAAATTATCAATTCCCAACTTGACTCTCACTGGGATTAAACATGACAATAGGTCTGATCTGATTTCATCATCATTTAAAAAAATCATCTATTATTTTTCACTTTATGTTTCTGTGTGGGAGCAAACTGTTGAAATCCTTACTGAAGGTACTCTAAGCTGACCTTCTGTATATTAAGATAATCGAAAATGAATCTTGATGTGAATGGAAGGGGAGAGGGAGTGGGAAAGGGGAGGGTTGTGGGTGGGAGGGACGGTATGGGGGGGGAAGCCATTGTAACCCATGAGTCGTACTTTGGAAATTTATATTCATTAAATAAAAGATAAAAAAAAAGGATGCCTTTTCTCCCACATCCTCACCAACATTTTCTGTTTCTTGATTTCTGTATGAAAGCCATTCTGAAGAGGGTGAGGTGAAACCTCATTGTGGTTTTGATTTGCATTTCCCTGATGGCTAGTGATCCTGAACATTTTTTCATGTGTCTGTTGGCCATTTGGATTTCCATTTTGAAAAATGTGTTTAGACCTTTACACATCCTTTAATTGTGTAGTTTGTTTTGTTGTTGTTGAGCTTCTTGATCTCTATATATTCTGGTTATTGATATTTTATCAGTTGTAGAGTATGCAAATTGTTTCTCCCATTCTGTTGCTTGCCTCTTCACTATGCTGAGTATTTTGCAGTATAGAAACTTCTCAATTTGATATAATCCCATTTGTGAATTTTGGCTTTGATTGCCTGTGCCTCTGGGGTCTTTTTCAAGAACTCTTTGCCTATGCCAATGTCTTGCAGGGTTTCCCCAATGTTCTCTAAGAATTTGATGGTATCAGGTCATAGATGTAGATATTTAGTCCATTTTTGAATGGATTTTTGTGTAAGGTGTAAGGTAGAAGTCCTGCTTCCTACTTCTGCATTTTGAAATCCAGATTTCCCCAGTACCATTTGTTTAAGAGACTGTCCTTGCTCCATGGATTGATTTTAGCTCTGTTGTCAAAGATAAGTTGGTTTAGATTCTTGGATTGATTTCTGGTGTTTCTATGCTGTTCCATTGTTCTATTCATCTGTTTTTTATCAGTACCAGGCTATTTTGATTATTACTTCACTGTAGTATGTCTTAAAATCTGGTATTGTGATGCCTCCCCCTTTGTTTTTGTTGTATAAGATTGCTTTAGCTATCCAGGGTCTCCTATGTTTCCATAGGAATTTCAGTATCACTGTTTCTACATCTGAGAAGAATGTCCTTGATGTCTTGAGTGGTACTGCAATGATTCTGTAAATTGCTTTCAGTAGTATGGGCATTTTCATGATATTGATTCTTCCAATCCATAAACAAGGAAGATTTTTTCCATTTTTTTGTATCCTCTTCAATTTCTTTGTTTGATGTTTTATAATTCTCATTGTAGAGATCTTTGACATCCTTGGTTAAATTTATTCCAAGCTATCAGATTTTTTAAGGCTATTGTGAATGGGATTAATCTTGGAAGTTCTTTCTTAGCCATGGCATTGTCTGTGTATACAAAGACTGTTGATTTTTGTGTATTAATTCTATATCCAGCTACTTTGCCAAATTCTTCTATGAGTTCCAATAGTCTCTTAGTGGAGTCTTTTGGATCTACTATATACAGAATCATGTCATCTGAAAATAGGGATAGTTTGACTTCCTTTTTCCCAATGTATCTCTTTGATTTATTTTTCCTGCCTAATGGCTCTGGCTAGAACTTCAAGGACTATATTGAGCAGGCATGGTGAGAGCGGGACTCCTTGTCTGGTTCTGGATAATGGTGGAGATGCTTTCAACTTTTCCCCATTCAATATGATGCTGGCCATGGGTTTGTTATAAATTGCCATGGTTGTTGAGGGATGTTCCTTTTATACCCAATTTGCTTAGAGTTTTCATCATGAAAGGGCATTGTATTTTTTATTTATTTATTTATATTTTTTGACAGGCAGAGTGGACAGTGAGGGAGAGAGACATAGAGAAAGGTCTTCCTTTGCCGTTGGTTCACCCTCCAATGGCCACCATGGCCGGCACACTGTGGCCAGCGCACCATGCTGATCCAATGGCAGGAGCCAGGTACTTATCCTGGTCTCCCATGGGGTGCAGGGCCCAAGTACTTGGGCCATCCTCCACTGCACTCCTTGGCCACAGCAGAGAGCTGGCCTGGAAGAGGGGCAACCGGGACAGAATCCGGTGCCCCGACCGGGACTAGAACCCAGTGTGCCGGCGCCGCAAGGTGGAGGATTAGCCTAGTGAGCCGCGGCGCCAGCCAGGGCATTGTATTTTATCAAACGCTTTCTATGAATCTGTTGATTAATTATATGGTTTTTGTTCGTCAACTTAACATGATGTATCACATTGATTGATTTATGAATGGTGATTCATCACTGCATATCAGTGGTAAATCCCACTTTGTCCAGGAGAATGATCTTTCTGATATGTTGCTGGATTTGGTTGTCTAGTATTTTGTTGAGGATTTTTGTATCTATGTTCATCAGGGAAATTGGTCTATAGTTCTCTTTCTCTGTTGTATCTTTTTCAGGTTTAGGAAGTAAGGTGATGGTGGCCTTTTCTTTGGAGCATCTTTATTATTGATTCAATTTCTGTCTTGGTAATTGGTCTGTTTAGGTTTTCTATGTCTTCATGGTTCAATTTAGGTAGGTTGTATGTGTGGAGATATCTGTCCATTTGTTTTGTGTTTCCCTGTTTTTTGACATACAGCTCTTTGTAGTAATTTCTGAATTCTTTTTTATTTTTGTGGTGTCTTTTGTTACATTTCCTTTTCACCTCTAATTTTATTGATATGAGTCTCCTGTGTTCTTTTTGGTTAGTTTGGACCAGTGATGTGCAAATTTTGTTTGTTTGTTTGTTTGTTTTCAAAAAACCAGCTCTTCATTTTGATGATCCTTTGTATACTTTTTCAATTTTGTTTATTTCTTTAATTTTAATGATTTCTTTACTTTTACTAGAATTGGGTTTGGTTTGCTTTTGTTTTTCTAGGTCTTTGAGATGCATTAATAGCTATTTTATTTGGTGCCTTTATAATTTCTTGATGTAAGCTTCAACTGCTGTAAATTTTCCTTTTAACACTGCTTTTGCTGTATCCCATAATTTTGATATGTTATATCATCATTTTCATTAATTTCCAAAGATTTTATCTCTCTTGATTTCCTCAATGACCTACTGTTCATGCAGGAGCATTTTTTTTCAGTCTCTGTGTGTTTCCATATATTGTAGACATTCCTGAGTTGCTGATTTCCAACTTCATTCTATTGTGGTCAGAGAAGAGGCATGGTATGATTTTGATTTTCTTTATTTTGCTGGGACTTGCTTTATGGCCTAGCATGTGGTCAGTCCTAGAGAAAGTTCATGCACTGGTGAGAAAAATGTTTATTCTGCAACTGTGGGGTGAAAAGTTCTGTAGATATCTGTTAGATCCATTTGGTCTATTGTGTCGATTAAATCTGCTATTTCCTTGTTGATTTTCTTTTTTAAAAGATTCTTTTTTTGATAGGTAGACAGTGAGAGAGAGAGACAGAGAGAAAGGTCTTCCTTTTTCCATTGGTTCACCCTCCCCCCATGGCCACGGCGGCTGGTGTGCTGCGGCCGGCACACCGCACTGATCTGAAGCCAGGGCCAGGTGCTTCTCCTGGTCTCCCATGTGGGTGCAGGGCTCAAGCACTTGGGCCATCCTCCACTGCACTCCCGCGCCACAGCAGAGATGCTGGACTGGAAGAGGAGAAACCAGGACAGAATCCAGCACCCTGACTGGGACTAGAACCTGGTGCATCAGTGCTCCAGGCGGAGGATTAGCCTAGTGTGCTGCGGTGCTGGCCTCCTTGTTGATTTTCCATCTCATTGATCTGTCCATTGCTGAAAGGGTTATTGAAGTCCTCCATTACTATGGTATTTCAGTCTATGCATCCTTTTAGGTCTTTCAATGTTTCTTTTAAATAGCCAGGTGTCCTGTAACTAGGTGTGTATACATTTATAATAGTCATGTCTTCCTGTTGAATTGATCCTTGATCATTACATAGTGACCTTCTTTGCCTCTTTTAATAGTTTTTGTGTTAAAGTCTATTTTCTCTGATATTAGGGTGGTTACACCAGCTATTTTTGGTTTCTGCTAGGATGCAGTATCTTTTTCCATCTTTTCATTTTCAGTCTATGTGTATCTTTATTGGTGAGATGTGTTTCTTGTTGGCCATAAATAGATGGATTTTGCTTTTTAAACCATCCAGCTAGTCTGTGTCTTTTAACTGGAAGGTTGAGTCCATTTACATGCAAGGTGACTATAAGAAATGATTTGGGGTTGCACACGGCCTTAGTGTACAGCCCTGGTGGGCACCCCTCCACGGGCAGATGAGGAAGCTCTGAGAACAGGGGAGGAAGAGGATGAAGACAAGGAGGAGAAGGTGGGAGACAGCAAAAGCTGGGGACCCACTCCATGCCTCAGCCTCTCACCCCTCCCCCAGCCTTTCTCTTGCCACCTTCTCACATTATGGCCGGTGCCTCAGCTTTGTGTGAGGAGATGGTGTAGCCCCAAGCCCACTGAAGGAGGAGCTGGGCACTTGTTTCATGGCTCCTAGCTGCATCCCCTACCCCTGGAGCAGAAACTCCCTCAGCTCATGCCTCCTGCATCTCCCAGCTGCTGGGGAAGCCTTGGCACTGCTGGCACCATGAGTTACTAGAGCATCTCTCAAGCAATCTCTCAATCTGCTGTGATGGTTTATGATTATTCCAGTAAGAAGCTGGTGGCTTTGCTGGGTTTAGCAGATTTCACATCTATCACCATGCAGACAATAGCACATTCAGAACCATCAAGTTGTGATAAATTGTGCCATTCCTAAAGGATTGAAATACAGTCAAGCTACACAGACCTTCCACCAGTGGTGAGATGCTAGACAGGTGTATGATCTCAACTTTGGCAGCAAAGAGGATGCCAGTGGCTGCACAAGTGCCATGACACATGGCTTAGAATCATTAAATTAACAAGAAACAGAGCCAACATTGCCTAGACAAAATTCACAACTACCTGCCCAAGTTCAGAATGGCACATCCCAAGAAGAAATGGAAATTCAAAGAAGGTAACTACAAGAACAGCAAAGACAAAAGGAGCTGGAATGGGAAAGGCTGTAACCTCTAAGGCCTCATCAACAAGCACACCCGAACCAACAAGAAAACCTCAGGAAAGAACAAATACCATGAATGGCAGCAAGTCACCTGTCATTTCAAGACCAACATCCACACCCTCATCACAGCCCAGTGCCAATAGAGTCCGGACAAAAGGACTTTACTATAACAGACTGAAGCAGGATATTTTAGATGAAATGAGAAAAGAGTTAGCAAAGCTAAAAGAAGAACTTATTGATATAATCAGGCAGGAACTGAGCAAGCAAATACTACATAGAGAAACAACCTATGGAGAGATAGGACTTTAGTCAGGAGAAAAACTATTCCTACGAACAAATGTTAACAACACACCAGCCTACATATTGTGAGCTGAAAGAACAAAGTAGAGACAGAAGGAGGGAAAAACCAACATATTCTGAAAGCCTTCAGACAGTATGACTGGTAACAAGCTAGTTCCATCCTAGTTTGCTGCTTTTTTTTAACCTTTACAATAGGATGGAAAAGAGTTGGATAAGACCTCCACCAAGTAAGATCATCGTGCATTGAAATATTTTCATGTGAAGATAAAATTGCACATTTCCCACAATCCATTGGTAAATAAAGAGAAGAAAGACTTAAGAAAGTTTTTTTTTAAAGAGAATAATGTTGGGGCCGGTGTTGTGGCACAGCAGGTTAATGCCCTGGCCTGAAGCACTGGCATCCCATATGTGTTATGGCTCCAGACCTGGCTACTCCACTTCTGATCCCGCTCTCTGAGGTATCCTAGGAAAGCAGTAGAAGATGGCCCAAGTCCTTGGGCCCCTGCATCCATGTGGGAGAACTGGAAGAAGCATCTGGTTCCTGGCTTTGGATCGGCACAGCTGTGCCCATTGCGGCCAATTGAGTTAAACATTGGATGGAAGATCTCTCTCTCTCTCTCTCTCTCTCTCTCTCTTTCTGCCTTTCCTCTCTCTGTGACTCTGACTTTCACATAAATTAATAAATATTTTAAAAAAAGAGAATACTGTTACTGATGAATTTAGCAAATTATGCTATTGCATTGTAAATGTTTCTCTCAGGTTTGTCTTCCTATCGTGTTTGATTTTCATGAATAATTAAGATCAGCCCTATGTAGGTTAACATTATAAAATGCGGAGCAAACAATAAGATGTGCTTTTGAAGGATGATGTTCATAATGAACTATATTAAAAGTGATTTGTCCAGCTTGAGGAATTTTAGAATGCTAGGAGGTCTCTGAAGTAAGCCTTCATGCAATTTTGTAGATTAAAACATAAATTTCATCCAGAATTTAAAGATTCCGATGCTTTCCTAAATTGTTACAATGCTTTACCAAATCTATGACTTCTACATAACACAAAACAGTGGTCAAGAGTAGATTTACTGTAGTTTTCAACCTTTTTTAGACTTACTCATGTGGACATTTTTATAATGTAATTACAACCATGACAAATTGAGCTTTTTAAATTGTAGGCAGTAATGCATGCCATACTAACATCTAGTGGCCTTTTCAAGGCCTAGTCCCAGGGAAAACATTTTGTAGAATATAAGAGAATGAGAGGAAGGGAAGGAATAATTTTTTATTTAATTTATGCACTATCTTTCACAATTACCTGCATGAATAATAATGAGGAATATTTTGCGAGTTGAATTGGTAAACATGTTAATGAAACCAAGTACTTTATCTTTTACATCATGTCTTCACTTCTCTGTATTGTAACGGCTAATTTCAATGTTCTGAAAAATAATCCTGAATGTCATGTGAGCCATAGCTTGTCATGGAACTCAAAAAGTTTGATCACTGAATTTGGCAGCTACTCTTACCTAGGTGCCCCTGCAGTTACACAGGTATTCAGGTGTTCTGACTATGAAGCTGCTTTTGAATTTCATTATGTTAAAATGCAAAAATAAAAATAATTATGGCAGCAATTAAGGTTACAGAAATCTTTAGAAAAAGGGAAACCAATGAAGATATCTGCAGTTTTCTTTTAGTGAATTAAAGGAAAACTTAGGTGATTGGAAAAAGGAATTAGATTCTCTGCTTACCACCCTATGTGTGCATGTGTGTGCATGTGCTGTGTGTATGTATTTTACTCCTTCTTGTCTTTGGAACTGGTAGGAATAAAATAGAGGAGAGAGCCCTGTATGTTGTAATGATAGCTTTCTGGAAAATCTAGGAAATGAGAAATTCTCCAGACTTCCCATCTTGATTTATGCTTGACTTGTTATGTGACATATTTGCATAGAAATCTTTGATTATCTGAAATTTTACTAAAATGTTGAAGATTTATTATAGTCACTGTTGAATTGATCTTTATTCATTACTTTGTGCCCTTCTTTGTCTCTTTTAACAATTTTTGTGTTAAGATCTATTTTGTCTGACATTAGGATAGCTATACCTGCTCTTTTTTGCATTATTTTAATTTGGAATATATTTTCCTTCTTTTCACTTTCAGTCGGTGTGTATATTTGTTGGTGAGGTGTGTTTCCAATAGGCAGCAAATAGGCAGGCCTTTTTTAAATACATTGAACCAGTTTATATGTTTTAATTTGAGAATTTAGGCTACTTACATTTAAGGTTCCTAATGCTAAAGAACAACTTGGCCCTGCTATTTTTCCATAAATATTCCTGTTGTTTGCTTTCTATTTCCTTTGTACTTTTACTGGGGGAATTTCTGCCTTCATATTCTTTCATAATGATGACTATCTTTCTGTGTTTTTGTGTGTAGCGCACCCTTAGCATGTTTTGTAAAGCTGGATGAGTGGTGACAAATTCTTTCAATTTCTGTTTGTTATAGAAGGTCTTTTATTCACCTTCATTCATATATGAGAGCTTTGCAGTGTACAGTACTCTGGTATTTTTTTCTAAGTGTTTCTTTTCTTATTACTTGTACTATGTCTGTTCTCTCATATCCTGTGGAGTCTGATGAAAATTCAGCTAATTCTAGTAGGAGATCCTCTGAAAGTAATCTGGTGTTTCTCTCATTCACATTTTTGAATCTTTTATGTTTTACTATGGAAAGTTTGACTGCAATGTGTCATTGTGAAAATCTTCCTGGTCACGTCTATTAGGTGTTCTATGTGCTTTGGACATCCCTTTCTTTATCCAAATTATGAAATTTTCTTTAATTATTTCAGGAAATAGTCTTTCTAATCTTTTCTTTGTACTCACCTTCAGGAAGTCCTAAGACCTGTATGTTGGGTGATTTGATAGCATTCCATAAATCTCCTACACTTTTATACTTTTTCTAACTTCCTCTTTCTTTTTTTTAATGTTACTTTACTGAAAAATTTCCAAAGGTTTTTATTCTAGATTGGATATTCTTTATTCTGCCTCACCATGTCTGTTAATGCTTTCCACTGTACTTTTTATTTATATATTTAATTCTTAATTTGTGAGATTTCATTTTGATTTCCCTTCTAAATCTCAATTTCATGGGAAAACTTTTTATTCCTGTCATGTATATATTTCTTTACTTTGTGAATTTCCTTCTGAATACTTCGGAGTATTCCTGTGATTAACCTTTTATATTCTGGTTCAGGCATTTTATCAATCTCTTCATCTTCACATTCTAATATAAAAGTGTTGGGATCCTTTGGGGAGTCATGTTGTCTTCCTTATTCTTTTTTAAAGATTTTATTTATTTGAGAGGTATAACTACAGACAGAAAGAGGGCAACACAGATAGAAAGGTCTTTCATCTGTTGGTTCACTATGTGAATGGCTACTATGGTCAATACTGAACCAATCCAAAACCAGGAACCAGGAACCTCTTCCACATCTCCTATACAGGTGCATGGGTCCAAACTCGGGCCATCTCACACTGTTTTTCTAGGCTACAAGCAGCAACCTGGATCAGAAGAGTAGCTGGGGCATAAACTGGTGCCCTTATGGGCCACTGGCGAAGGATTAGCCTACTATGCTACAGCATTGGTGCCAACTTCCTTATTCTTGTTTCTTTAATTTCTGCACTTATTTTTAGGCATTTTTGAAGATAATTGTTGGTTTTTACCTCTGATTGTTTTTAGCTTTGAACTCTGCCTCTCTGTTTAGTTGGGTTTCTGCTGTTTCAGTGAGTACCCAGGGAATGTGTGCTGGGTGTGTCCAGGGAGTCAGTGTTAAAGGGTGGGTGGAGTATCCAGGGTGACTTTCAATTTGGGCATTGTAGATCTCTTGTTAACAGAAAGGGGAGTATTCTTATCTCTGTAATCACACCCTCATTTCCTCCTTTCCAATGTGACCAATGCCCAGGTGTTAGCCCTCAGTGTGTGCAGTGCTCATCTGCACTTTCACATGAACTGCAAAAACAAACTGTGCAGTCCTCAATGTGAGCACATATACCACTGCAGTGACCCACCCCAGGCAGGCAGGGAGCTCTGAGCACGTGATGGCCCTGAGAACCAGGTACCCCCTGCACCCTCTCAGCACACAAGACTCACACAGTCATGAGGTGTGAGCACAAGAGCCAACACAGCTGCTACCTGCTTTTGTCCAAAAGTATGCCCTCCCTTTCTCATCTGGTTGCCAGGCACCATGGTGGGGAATGGGGGAGAGAAGTGTCCCTTTTCTTCAATTCAGTGAGCAGGCTTCCTATTCCCCTCTGGGCTCTAGACTGAACTCAACGACAGTATAGCCCTCTAGGCTGTCCCTCATTCTAAACCACCAGTGTCACAGTCTGCTGCAGTCTGATCTCACCTTGCTCTCCAAGCTGGCACTTTCTCTTGTTCTCCAAGCTGGCACTTTCTCTTGCTCTCCAAGCTGGCACTTTCTCTTGCTCTCCAAGCTGGCACTTTCTCTGGCATTTTTCTCTGCTGCTGGGGTCATGTGTTGTGTCCATGCTCATTGCTGCATATCTGCACCTTCCACACAGATCCAAAAAGTCTCTTCTGCAGAATCTTCAATGCAGTTTTTCCTCCAACTTTTCCTTGGGTATACACTGTCTCTCTTTTTACTATTTTCTTTTCTTTTTTGTTTATTTGACAGGTAGAGTTATAGACAGTGAGAGAGAGACAGAGAGAAAGGTCTTCCCTCAGTTAATTCACTCCCCAAATGGCTGCTATTGCTGGCACTGCACTGATCTGAAGCCAGGAGCCAGGTGCTTCTTCCCGGTCTCCCACACAGGTGCAGGCACCCAAGCACTTGGGCCATCCTCCACTGCTCTTCTGGGCCACAGCAGAGAGCTGGACTGGAAGAGAAGCAACCAGGACTAGAACCCGGCACCCATATGGGATGCTGGTGCCACAGGCAGAGGATTAACCAAGTGAGCCACAGTGCCAGCCCCTATATATTTTTTTATTTTTCTTTTTTTTACAGGCAGAATTAGACAGAGAGAGAAAGAGAAAGGTCTTTTTTCTGTTGGTTCACCCTCCAAGTGGCTGCTACAGCTGACACGCTGTGCTGATCCAAATCCAGGAGCCAAGCACTTCCTCCTGGTCTCCCATGTGGGTGCAGGGCCCAATGACCTGGGCCATCCTCCACTGCACTCCTGGGCCACAGCAGAGAGCTGGACTGGAAGAGGAGCAACCGGGACAGAATCTGGCACCCCAAAACCAGCCCCTATTTTTACTATTTTCCCATAGCCTAGAGTAGCTTGCCCTTCCCCTATTCTACCCCCCTGGGAACCCAGAATTTCTTGGAAGGTTGATCTGGTGCTGGTGAATTATTTTTTTTGCTTATCTGGGAGATCCCTTATTTCTTATTTACTTCTTAAGGATAGCTTTGCTGGTTATATTCTCAGCTGGAAGATTTTTTTCAGACATTGAATACATCCTCCCACTCTCTTCTGGCCTGTAGGGTTTTGGCTAAGTTTTATGTTAGTCTAACTGGTTTTTCTTTTTTCATAATTTGACACTTTACTGTCTTAAGGATTCTCTACTTGTCTTTATCTTTTACAATGTGACTACAATATTCCTTGGAGAAGATCGTTTTGGTTTAGTCTTCTTAGGGACTTTTCTTCTTCCTGTATCCTGCTATCCATGTCTATTTCAAGACCTGGGAAATTTGCAACTACTATTTCATTTTATACTTTCTCAGTGTCTTTTGCTCCTCATTCAGGAATCATTATCATATGAATATTTGGCCATTTAAACCGTTAAACCTGTGTTTCACATAAACTTTGTTCATTCTTTTAAATTATTTTCTCTCTATTTTTGTGTGACTGGGCTACTTCCAAAGTCTTGGCCAGATAAGAAATCCTTTCTTCCTTGATGTATTCTGCTTTGTAAACTCTCAATCATATTTTTATTTCACCGATTGAAGTTTTCATTTCCAGTATCTCTATTTTGTTGTTCTTAATGATTTCTACCTCTTTCATGAAATTTTCATTCATGTCATGCATTGCTCTGTTCATTTCTCTTGCATCACATGGAGCTTCCTTACAATCCCTACTTTGAGTTCTAGTTCTGGCATTTCATTGATTTTCCTTAGATGAGAATCTAATTCTGGAAAACTCTTGTGTTCGTTTGGAGTCTGCTGTGTGTCCTGCTTCCCCCACAGGATCATTCTCTCCCTTTTGATTCTATCTTTCATTATTTGCTTATACTGGTCTTATTTGTGTAATCTCTTCGACACTTACCCTATCTTTTTGATCAGTTGTGTATTTATACTTATCACTTTACCAAGTGTACTGGCATTGGTACTTGCCTCCTTGGTAAAAAGTATACTGCTGTTGGTCTAGTATTATGCCATAGAGGGTTAAATAGCTGCCTGTGACAATATCCCATGTGGATGCCAGTCCAAGTATCAGCTGCTCTTTTCTGTTCTAGCTCATTGCTAATGAACCTGGGAAAGCAGAAAATGGCCCAAGTAATTGGGCCCCTGTGCTCATGTGGGAGACTCACTTAAAGCTCTTGACTCCTCTGTATTTGGACTGGCCAGCAATAGCTCTTGCAGCAGTTTGGGGACTGCACCAGCAGATGGAAGCTCTGTCTCTCTGCTTCCCCCTTCTCTCTTTGTAAATGTCTTTCAAGTAAATTAATAAATATTTAATAAGGCTACCATGTGATGTTATAATCACCTGTCATATCATAACCGTCATGTCATACACCATTGTTTTCCATAATCAATTGTGAGGTCAGAACTGTGATGTCATAATAAATTGTGATATAAACCATTTTTTTATTAAAACCATTATGATGTTACAATCAATTGGTTCATGATAAACCCACCATTGTGAAATTATAAACCTACAACAGTGATGTCATAATCAATTCTTTCATTAACCTGTCATTGTTCCAAGATGACCAATTGTGACATCAACTGTGATACCAAATTAGTTGTCATATCATAAACCACCACTGTTATGTCATAAATCTACCATTGTGATGTTGTAAATCAACTATTGTTTTGTCATAATTATGTTTTCATAAATCGTGATTGTGATGTGATAAGCCAAAACTGTGATGTCATAATAAATTGTGAGGTCCTAAAAATCATTGTGATGGCCTAATTGTGACATATTTAAAACTAACATTATGCCAAAAACAGCATAGTGATGTCATCATCATTAAGACATTGTGATGTTAACATCAATTATAATGTCGTTTAAAACCATTGTGATACTATAAATCTGTATTGTGATATCATAATCAATTATGAAGCCATAAAAATCACTGTGATATCTTAAACCTACCATTATGACCCCATAATCAATTGTGATACCATAAAACAGTATTATCAGGTCATAAGTGTGTTGTCATGAAAACAGTTGCTATCATAAACCAGTATTGTCATGCCATAAACCAACTATTGTGATGTTTTAAAACATTGTGTTTACATAATCAATTATGGTGTCATAAAACATCACTGTGATATTGTAAATACATGATTGTATAATAAATTATGATGTCATAAAACAGTCAGCTGGAGGCACACCATGCATTTGTGTTTAGAAGCGTTGCTATGCTATTGTTGTTCTTAACATAGAATTTGGAACTTGGGGAGCTTTCCTATTCTCATTTTGAGAGGACACCCTTTGGTGCACTTACAGTGTTAGCACTGAGTTGTGGAGGCAGCAAAAAGCCAGTGGGGAGGAACCTGTTGACCCGTGTTTTGTGTACTAGAAAAGCATGATTTCTGTAGAAATTCACCACATAATAGGGACAATTAAGAAGAATTACATCTTGGGAAGATTCCAAGATGACATAATAGGGAACGACATACTGTACTAGGCTATGGAAAAATCTCAAGAAAAAAAGCACAGGGAGTGCACTCTCAGGGGAGAATTAGAAAATCCACACTAGGAATTCTACAAAGGAAGTATAATGCCATGGACCTATATGGAAGGTGTGGACACAGCACAAACATGGACACAACACAGGATGGCAGCAGCTGAGAGCAGGAGCAGGTGGAAGCTAGGAGGCAGAGGTGAGACCAGACTGCAGAAACCCTTGTTGGTCGACAGAGGGAGAAAACGGTGTGAGTTGGGACTGTAGCCCTAGAGGCAAGCAGTTACTAGTGGCTACTCACAGACTCAGTGGAAGTAAAGGGGGCACATTTATCTCACCCCATTTTCCCCATAATATGGCCTGCAGCCCAGCTGAGAAAGAAAATTTCAAAACATAAAAGGGAGAGAAGACATTAAAAATGGGAAATCTCCCATGTTCATGGATTGGAAGGATCAATATCATTAAAATATGCATACTACTAAAAGAAATGTATAGATTCAATGCTATCCCAATAAAAATGCTATCCCAATAAAAATGCCAATGACATTTTTCTCAGATCCAAAAAAAGCCTGCTAAAATTCATATGGAAACACAAGAGATCTCAAATAGCTAAAGCAATCTTATACAGCAAAAACAAAGCCAGGGCAACACAATACCAAATTTCAAGACATACTACAGGGGCTGGCACCGCGGCTCACTAGGCTAATCCTCTGCCTGTGGGTACCAGTTCTGCCCCGGTTGCTTCTCTTCCAGTCCAGCTCTCTGCTGTGGCCCAGGAAAGCAGTGGAGGATGGCTCAAGTGCTTGGGCCCTGCACCAGCATGGGAGACCAGGAGGAAGCACCTGGCTCCTGGCTTCAAATCAGCACAGCGCACCAGCCGTAGTGGCCATTTGGGGGGTGAACCAATGGAAGGAAGACCTCTCTCTCTCTCTCTCTCTCTCTCTCTCTCTCTCTCTCTCACTGTCTAACTCTGCCTGTCAAACAAACAAACAAAAAGACATACTACAAGACAATTATAATCAAAACAGCCTGGTACTGGTACAAAAATAGATGGATAGACCAGTGGAACAGAATAGAAACTCAAGAAATCAATCCAAAATCTACAACCATCTTATCTTTCACAAAGAAACTAAAATCAATCCCTGAAATGAGGACAGTCTGTTCAATAAATGGTGTTGGAAAACTGGATCTCTGCTTTCAGAAGTATGAAATTAGACTCCTATCTTACCCTTTACCCAAAAATCCACTCAAAATTGACCATACACCTCAATCTATGACCTGATAGCATCAAATTACTACAGAACATTCTGGAATTCTATGAGAGGTTGTAATAGGCAAAAACTTCTTGGAAAAGTCAGAAGCACAGGCCATCAAAGCCAAAATTATAAAATGGGATTACATCCAGCTAAGGAGTTTCTTCACTGCCAAAGAAATACTCAGCAAAGTGAACAGGCAACTGACAGAGTGGGAGAAAATATTTGCAAACTATGCAACTGATAAAGGGTTAATACCTGGAATGTATACAGAACTTAAAAAATTCAACAATAGCAAAACAAACAATCCAGTTAAGACATCTACAAAGGACTTGAACAGCCATTTTTCAAGAGAGGAAATTAGGATGGCAACAGACACTTGAAAAAAATGGTCAGATCACTAGTAATCAGAAAAATCTCAAACAAAACCACAAGTGAAGTCTACTTCACTCCAGTGAGAATTGCTCTCATACAGAAGTCAACAAACAACAAATGATGGTGAGAATGTGGGGGAAAAGTTACCTTGTTCCACTGTTAATGGGAATGTGCAGCCACTGTAGAAGACAATGTGGAGATACCTCAGAAATCTGAATATAAACCTACCATATGTTCTAGCCACCCCACTTGGGAATTTACCCAACTGAAAATAATTCAGCATATGAGTTATCTGTACCCCATATTTGTTGCAGCACAATTCACAATGGCTAAGATATGGAATCCACCCAGGTGTCCATCAATGGATGCCTGAATAAATAAATTATAGATATACTTTTGAGTACTACTCAGCTCCAGAAAAGAGAAATCCATAAAATAGCAAAATCTTTTGCAACAAAATGGACACCACTGGAAACCATTATACTTACATAAATAAGCCAGTCCCAAAAAGACAGATACCAAAGGTTTTCCCTGATCTGAGGTAATTAATATAGTACCTAAAATGAAATGTGTTGGAGTGAAATGGACATTTTGAGTTTCAATGATTGTTTACAGCCCTTGTCTCTTCTGTTGAGGAACAGTGACTTTTTTCTTCATATTATTTGTTGATCTCTTATAGTCTAGTGTTAACTTCATGATCATTCAGCAGGCTGAAAATCAGTCTTTGTCATAATTAAGAGCAGGAATGGGAGAGGCAGGTGGAAGAAGGTTTGCAGAATGGGCAAGAGGGAGGGTTGAGTGGAAACTATCACTATGTTCCTACACTGTATATAATATAAAATACATGAAAAGTGTATAACTGTAATAAAATTTTTAAAAACTAGAAAAGGATAAGAAGACAGACTAAGAAGATGAAGGGGGGAAGGAAGAAGAAGGGGAAGGGGAAGGAGAAGGGCTTCGACATCTTGGAGTACTATGGGGCACTAGCAGACCACACAGCTCCCAGGAAATGCAGAGAGGAAGATTGTATGATGGAAGAACAGCAGCAGGGCTGTCTGCTGTAGGCAAGGGGAAATAGTATTTTAAAAGTGGAGAAAGGCATTCTCAGGGGAGAGTTGGAAAACCACAATGGAGATTCTGTTGAAGGAGGAGAGGTGTTGTAGATCTGTGTGGAAGGTACAGAGGCACATCAAACAGCACAGACACAAAAAATGATCCCAGAAGCCATGAGCTGGAGAAAGTATCAGCTTTGCAGAATAATGTGAATTCAGACTGAAGTGGCCTGTGACACTGGTGATATAGCCACAATGAGAGCTTAGAGGACGGCACTGTCTTTGAGTCCAGACTAGAGCCCTGAAGGGAACAGGGCGCCTGCTCACTGAGACAAAAAAGAAAAGGGGCCTCTCTCTCACCATACCCCCCCAACAATGGCATTTGGCCACTGATGAGAGAGTTTGGGCACCATTTTGATGTAAGTATGTGGTAGTTGCTGTAGGTTTTGCGTGTGCACCGAGGACGGTTACCATCTTGTCAGCAGAGGCAACTGCAGTGTCTCAGGTGCAACTGGTGGGGAACATTGCCATCTTGTCAGTAGAGACAAACACAACAGCTTCTGTGCATGAACCCAGAAATGGGTGGGGAGGAGCCATTCTGACATTAATACTGGCTGCAGACACTTGTATGTGACCAGCATGATTGCGAAATGAGTATAGCTGCAGACAGCAGGTATTGTGCACACATATGATTCAGGGATTTTACTAGGGGGAAAACCCACGTTCTCCACAGACTTTGATTCTGGCTGAGGGGATTAAAAAGGCACTGGACAACCACATACAACTGTGAGGTGCCCCCAACCTCTCAACATAACAGGCTCTGGGCCTCAGGGGCTCAAACTGCCTAGGTGGCAGCTGGCTCTGGGAACATCTCAGCCTCCCTGTGGACATGACAAGCTAGGGGGTGGAGTGCTTCCTTGGCACTCTATGACTGTGGGAGTCCTGACTGCTGAGACTGTGAGAATTCTGACTGCATGAGAAGGCTCAGGGTGTAGCTGGGTCTCTGAGCAATCACATTGTGCAGATCCACATGCTCAGAGTTCCCTGACTGCCTGGGGTATGCCACTGCAGCAGGATCCATGTTCACAGTGAAGACTACACAGATCTCTTGTGCAGTTAATGCAAAAGTGTAGATGAGTGCTGCATTCACTGAGGGTTAACACTCAGGCATTGCTCACCTTGTAAGGGAAAAGCTGAAGATTATGTCAACAGTGACCATACCTCCCTTATGTTAACAAGAGATCAAACACACCCAACCTGTGTATCACCCAGGATACTCATCCCACCGTGCAGCATTGACCAGAGCTCTCTGGCCACACCCAGCACAAGCTTCTCATTAACATTGCAAGAGCAGATACTCCACTGAGCCACAGAGGCATTGTTCAGAGAAAAGCAATCAGAGGAAAAAAAAAACAAATATCTCCACAAATGCCTAAAAATAAATGCAAAAATTCAAGAAACAAGATTAAGAAAGACAACATGACACCCTCTAAGGAGCCCATAAACACTTCAATATTAGATTATGAAGATGAAGAGACTGATAGAATTTCTCAAATGGAATTCACAAGATTAATAGGATTACTCATAAATGATAGGGAGGAAATCCATGATTTAAGAAACCCATACAAGAAGAATGAAAATTTTCTCATGAAATGAGGATTTTAAAGAGAAATCAAAATAAATTATTAGAAATAAAGAACTAATTGTGAAATAAGAAAATTGGGAAACAGAATTGATAAGGCAAAAGAAAGAATGTCTAACCTAGAAGACAAATCTTAGGAAATTTTTCAATCAGACCAAAAACAAAAAAGGAAGATATTAGAAAAATTAAAAACAGTATTGAAGATTTATGGGATCCTATCTGGAGTCACTGTGATTAATTCCATGTCTTTAGTAAGATTTATCTCCTTTGAGTCAACCTGATAAATTACAGCTGTGTATATTATTCAGATTAATTATATCTGTTTTGGGGATCTCTAAATATTGGTGGGTTTCAACAGCTTTTGGAATGTATCTGTTACTGACTACATTATTGAAATGCAATATATTATAACTCAGATTTCTTTTTATATAGTCATTTTGGATTAGAGAACTCCTACAATAAGTTCTCTTGTGAATATGAAGAGGTGGATGCTATGTTTCATAATGCTGATGAGAGGTAAATATTTAAATAGAACTTCTGATACATGAAGGCATAGCAGCATCAATAGGAAAATGACAATTTGCATTATTTTCCCAGGCATCTTGAAACTCAACATTTGAATTATTTTGCATAACCTTAAAAATATGGTGAGGGATCTTTTTTATCATTACTGCTTTATTTCTGAAACCAATGCTTCCTCCATCCCTGCTAAGTGCTTATCTTGCAAAAATCGTCCATACTTGCTCCTATTAACTGAAATATTTCATGAAAATCAGTATCTTAGGTTTACTGCCTTGCATATAGTTCCTTACCCATCTTCTACTGTCCCTAAAATATGACCGTGAGAAGCCTTGCTCTTTGTAGCATCAGCTGTTCTCCCATGTTGCTCTGTATTTCTTTGCATCTTATCATCAGAATAAAACATTTATTTTTCTTGATAATGGAACATGTCACTGTACTCTCTCACAGAGAAACACATTCCAAAGCAATGACCCCACCTCTTGGATGCTAGTTTTGTTTCTAAATCAAAGATGCCACCTAGGGCGATTACTGACGCCATAAACAAGAGTGTCAATTTGTTAAGTCCACAACAGGAGTCACTGTGCACTTACTCCTCATGTAGGATCTCTGTCCTTAATGTGTTGTCCAATGTGAATTAATGCTATAACTAGTACTCAAACAGTATTTTACACTTTGTGTTTCTGTGTGGGTGCAAGCTGTTGAAATCTTTACTTAATATATATTAAATTGATCTTCTGTATATAAAGATAATTGAAAATGAATCTTGATGTGAATGGAATGGGAGAGGGAGCGGGAGATGGGAGGGTTGCAGGCGGGAAGGAAGTTACGGGGGGGAGGAGCCACTGTAATCCATAAGCTGTACTTTGGAAATTTATATTTGTTAAATAAAAGTTCAAAAAACAAAATAAAATAAAATAAAATAAAAAGATGCCATTTTATTTTCATTTTTCTTCTATCCTTGAATCTGGTTATAACACTGGGAAAATAAAATATGTTCTGGGATCCATTTCCACCTTTCTCCATAAATTCAGCATCTGGATCCCATCATTCCTCACCATGCTCTTTGTGTCTACGACTGCTCCTAAATTTGTGGGACCGGCAATCTATATTTCCATGAGAAATAATACCAGCTACAAAGAACAGAATGTATCAGTGCTAGAACCAAACAGACCAGAACATTAGTGAAATTTCCTATTGACAGCTTAGAGAAATCATTAACAACAGTGCTGAAGTCTTAATAGTTTGGAATAATTTGGATAGAAAGAACTTAATATTTGTTTAATGCTTTTGTATTTCAGGTAATAAGTAATAGGCTTTAGATAGCAGTGTTAAATGTTTGGGCCTTAGATTAAGACTGCCTAAGCTCTGCCATTTACTACTTGTATGGACTCAAAAAAGCACCCAAATTTCAATCTTCATTTGTTATAAAAGACAACAGTACAATTTACCTTAAAATCATATTATGAGTATGAAATAAGGTAACACCCATGAATCACTACATGTATTGTCTGGGACATAGCAGATGAGGACTAATTACTGTTATTTTTTTCATTATTTGCTCTAAAAACCCAAGAAAATAAAAATAATGCTCAGTAAAGTAATGGACCTTGCAGAAAGAGCTAGCTACAACTACTAACTCAGAGACCAAGATCGTTAACTTGTCATCTGTTTTCAAAGACTGTTCTCTTCACTATAAACTATCTAACAAAAACATCACCTGTGCAATGACTCTTGCAGAATACGAGAGGTTTTTCAAAAGTTCGTGGAAAATGTGCGTTATCAAAATGGCTTCACACATTTTTGTACCAAGGTAAATCTAGCTTCTTATTCCATTCTTCATAAACTCTTTGCAGTTACTTTGTATCTTTTTTCCATAAACCCCATTCTTAAGTGAATGACCTTGAAAATATGTTCCTAATTCTACCAGCTCCATCAGCCAGAATCAGAAGTGCCAACCAATTCCTATTTTATTTCCCTTTCTGCTACAATCAATTCCTATTTCTCTACATGTGTCCTCCTGAACCTGTTTGTTCCAATGTTCCTTGAATACAGTCATGATTATATTAAGCACCAGGCATAACCTTATTAAAGGAAAAAGAACCTAGACAGGCGAGGTCTATCTGAACTGTACAGGTTGTGCCTTTAATCACCTGTATTGTGAGAAACCCACAGTCAGGTTCTCAACCTAATTGCTTACCACTCACGTCTTTTGAGTGTGTATTCCTGCTTTTCTGTGTTGTGCTTCTTCTTTTCTCAAATGCAAAGAAAACAGATTCTCCACCATGGACCATTACAGTCATTTCAGAGATAAAATACCCACGTGGAATGTTCCACAGCTCATCACTGATCCTATGATAAATGCTGCGTTCCCTTATCACATTTTATTAGTAAATCCCTGCTTATACATCCTATTCTCAACTCAAATCTGCACCAACTTTCTTACCTCAACCCAATTACCACCTTTTGCACATTACTAAAATTGGTGAGCATCTATTATCATTGTACATGGAAAGCCTAGCTTTAAAGCTAGGAAGAACTGTCTTCGAACTCTAAAGTTTGGATTTGTAAACCATAGGTTCTTAAATTGTGTAAAAATCAATGACTTGCTGTACTAAGCAAGTGAAAATTATATAATGTAAGATACATAAAGTATCTAGTAAGTGCCTCTCATGGAGTCTGTATTTTACAATGCCTTCCACTATTGAAGATAATGCACAACTGTTTTGCTTGGCACATACTCCCTTTTTGGGTCTTTAATTTGGTTAGATATTTTAATAGTGATAGTTACAATTTATTTTGCTTAGCATTATGTGGAAAATTTAGAATCTCTCATGTTGTTGTTGCCTAGAGTTCTGTTTTCTCCTTACTGTGGCATGCCCTCATCCTAACACTTCCTGAGCTAGTGTTAAACTGACTCAGTAATCTCAAATTGCACTTCCAAACACAATGTATTGCTCACAATACATGATCCTCAGCATACTTTGTGTACGATCCCACAGCTAGATACTTGCCATCTAAGAAGAACACATGGGAACACAGCAGGCGTGTTACACACATAAATAGAGCGAGGCTCACCAGAAATCAGTATTTCCAGAACACTCAGTATTTTCTGATATTCATTTGGAGTTCTTAAAAAGATTTATTTATTTCAAATTCAGAGTTACAGAGAAAGGGAGAGATGTAAAGAGAGAGGTCTTGGGGCTGGAGCTGTGGCTCACTTGGTTGATCTTCCATTGGTAGCACCAGCATACCATGTGGGCACCGGTTCTAGTCCTGGTTGCTCCTCTTCCAGTCTAGCTCTCTGCTGTGGCCCGGGAAGGCAGTGGAGGATGGCCCAGGTGCTTGGGCCCTGCACCCACATGGGAGACCAGGAGGAGGCACCTGGCTCCTGTCTTCGGATTGGCGTAGCACGCTGGCTGTGGCAGCCATTTGGGGGGTGAACCAACAGAAGGAAGACCTCTCTCTCTGTCTGTCTGTCTCTCTCTCTCTCTCTCTCTGTCTAACTCTGCCTGTCAAATTAAAAAAAAACTTGGAAAAAAACACATAAAGATCTTCCAGCTACTGGTTCACTCCTCAGATAGCTGCAACAGCCACAGCTGGGCCAGTCCAAAGGCAGGAGCCAGGAGCTTCTTCCAGGTCTCCCATGTGTTTAGAAGGGGCCCAAACACTTGGGCCATCTTCTGCTGCTTTTCCCACGCCATTAGTAGGGATTTGGATTAGAAGTGGAGCAGACAGGATACAAACTAGTGCCCATAGAGGATGCGAATATTGTAGGTGGCAGCTTTACCTGTAGCCCCTCAGATACCCATTTCTATTTTTGTGTAATTAAAAACATTCCTCTCACAAAAGCATTCAAAAATATTTACTAAAACTCTTTAACTGTATTGACTAAAATTTCTGCACCAGATTTTCACGTAAAGAACACATTCTGAACATTTCCAGAGGACACTGAATTTTTTAAACCCCTGACCTAAAAGACCATGCTTCCATTGAAACAATAAAGAGATATTTCATATTCCCTCTAAGTGTCTCTACATATTTTGATGTTCTCTTTTAACAAATGTTCTACATTCTTTATATCTGTTACAGGGAGCTGAGTACATTAAAGGAGAACAAAGGCCAAAGGCTTCAGTCTGAAATAATAGATGTCCTATAGACAGACATCAGTATTGTGGACTAAGTTGAAATAACCAGAGGCATGAATAAGCAAACGGTAAAAGGACAAACATTTGAATTGTTCTCAGATTTATATACACTGATTCAAAAACCTCCATTTCAAACTATTTAGATCATCCGTGGATCCTGGTAGGTATAACCACCAATGGGCCACTGGCTCCTTACATCGGATCTTCAGCTATGGCTCAGTCACCTAACCCTTCAGTTCTTAAGAGTGCAATATTACTCTTTCCTCTAGAATCCCACTCCTGAAGTAGGCAAGTTCTATTTATATGAACTAAATCAATTTTCCAACAAAATCATATTTCTTCTCTGATTTTTGCTTAATAAATGAATCAAAATAGATATGCAGATAAAATTTTAAAAAATCTGATCCCACAAATGTATGCTCCCATAAGAATTTACCTATATCTCATGGTGACTATCCTTTCTTCATCTCTTTATTTATATATATGATTTATAGTTAATACTTAGTTCTTGAGAATTTCATCATACTTCATATGATTAAATTGGAATGTCCATAATATTTTGATTATATATGCATATATAATATTCTAAACATTTATTGCTATACAGATTTTTGTAATTACTTTACAGACATTAACTAGTCTATAAGTGATATGAAAAAAGCAGGTAACATTAATTTGTTCAGCAGTAGAGAACAAGTTAAGTGCAGAAGAGTATAGTCCAGTAAGGCAGTTGCCAAAGTAATGACTCAGAAAGCATCACAGGGGTTCAAAGAAGAAATCAGCACTCTACTAGGTTTCAAGGGGTGGGTGGGACTGAAATCTCAAAGAGATAAAACGTAAGGGAAGAGTAGCTTTAGCAACCTGTGTAAGCACAGGGGAAATTCAGATTGTTTAGTACAGTTCGCTTTGTCCAAGAGTATCCCTATAACATATTTGAGACTGCTACGGTGGAAAAATCCATAGAGTACTTTGAACAACAGTGAATTTACTTTCTTATTGACAGGGAACATTTCTAAGCAAACTTCAGAAGTCATTATAGAATGTTTCCCATTATTATGTGTATAATGGGTGTGAGGTTGACTGACTATTGGCAGCCAGGATAAGGAAGTGTAAAGAAATGTGGTCTACACATCAGAGTCAGAAGATGACATAAAATGTGATGATGAACTAGGTGAACTCTGCTGTCTTACTTCGCTCACATTTTGATCTGTTAATACTTTTAAAATGTAGGGAAACCATCTCTTTCACGTCAGTTTTTAAAAGCCAACTTCAGGTCCTGTCATCATCAAGGTTTTTTTTTTTTCTCCTTGCATTTAGCATAGAATGGTCCCTATGGATATCCTTCCTCTATATTCCTACAGAGTTCATTACAATTACACCGAATGTTAATAATCTATTTTATTGATTTGTAAATGTTTGATAAATGTCATTTTCTCATATGGATTTTAGGTTTGTGGGTAGGTGTTTGTGCCTACTAAATCAGATACTACAGCATTAAATGTTTAAACATGCAACAGATTATATCTCTCTGATGAATGCATTGAAGATGGTCGCCTAAGGTTTATGAGAAGTATTTGCAAAAAGGACTCGGTGTCGAAGTTAGTATATTCACCTTGACGTTTTCTTTAAAAATATTCATTTATTTATTTGGCAAATTAGAGTTAAATAGAGAGAGGGAGACTTGGATAGGATCTTTCACCTGCTGATTCACTCCCCAGATGGCTGTAATAGCTAGGGCTGGCCCAGGAAGAAGCCAGGAGGTTTTTCTGAGTCTCCCTTGTGGGTACAGGGGCTCAAACATTGGCTTTTCCCCAGGCCATCAGCAAGGAGCTGGATTGTAAATGAAGAAGGCAGAACAAGAACCTGCACCCTTATGGGCTGCTGGCATCACAGACAGCGGCTCCACCTGCTACACCACAATGCCAGTCTCTCACCTTGCTTTTTAGGAGGATGAGCAATTAACATATGATTAAAATGCTTTATGTATAATTAGTATATTTAAAATACGTAACTTTAAAATGTCTGACCCCTTTAGTAAAAAATGCTATATTTAGAAACAATACAAAAACATTATCAAACTGAAAACTTGTTTAGTAGGAAACTGGTAAATCTAAAACATATTCTACTCTTAAGATCTTACGAGATGACATGTGAAATCACAGACATACTGATAACAAGTCAAAATCTATTCCTTACATGGATGAATCAATGTTAAACAAATCTTTCAGACAACCTTTCTCTTCTGAAGTTACTTACAGATACACAGTCTATCAAAGGTAAAGGTATTTTTAAATTATCAACTCAATAAAATGAGTAAAGAGGGTTACTACAGTCACTTGAAAAAAATCTAATTCTCTCCATGTCTCCACAATCTAATTGTATTATTTTATATAAACAATAAAAATGGCCAACTGAGATTCACCAACACATTTGTAGAAACAGTCTGTATTTATGAAGATTCAATATTTTGATGTTTTGAAACCAAATAACAATGTATCTGCAAAAATTGATTCCAGAAAGTGTAGCAATGACTTAATTTTCTTAAATGTCACTTTTCATAATTTAAGGATACTCAATGTCCCCTAATCCTATTTGATTAATAAAGGGTACTATTAAAAACATATATCACAGGTATAGTTTTGAGTTTTATAGCAGTTTAAAGCTGACTTTAACATTTGTCATAGATGAAAATGAAGTATTTCATCAGTTGTCAGTAAAAATCGTATTTCATGTATATTAAAATATGAATTGTTCCCTACTGTGAAAGTTTTACAGTTCTACAGTAATATTAACAAGAGTTTATGATCATATATAATGTGTTGATGTGAAGTATCACTTAGATCTGTCCTTTCCTGCTTCCCTGGGTTATCAAATTCCCTTTCCCATTTGAGTACTAAATGGGAAGTGCTGGACTTTTAGTTCACCCACTTGAGGAAAATGTGGGCTATTTTTTAAAATCTTAAATCAAAAACACCTATGCAAAGGGCAGTCTTTCTTAATCTTCACCCAGACTACTGAAGAGCACAAAAGGCTTCCTTCACAGAAAAGGAAAGAAAAGGAGGAAGAGAAAAGCAAAAGGCCAGGCAAATGGGGTGCCAAGGATAGACATCTAGGGAGCCTTAATTGGGGACTCTGAACTTGTTCTTGACAACTCCCCACAATATATAGGAATAACCCGAAGTAACAGAGACTGGTACCACGATCCCTACATGGAATCCTCCAACCAACAGAATCTCCAGACACATTCTAATGTCTTAGAACTGTTAGAAAATACCAGAGAGAGGGTAACAGAGATTGGCCTAGCAAGGGGTGGACATAGAGGATGCCTTATTCTTGTGGAACTGAGACTGCCTAGGAAGGAATTCCTTCTCTGAGCTTCTCAGAGACCCAGAAACCATGGAAAGATGCTAGGGCTTTCACTAGCTTGCCTCTCCATGCTGTCACTCCAGTCAGTTCTCCAGAAGAGGAAAAATCCTGGTCAAGTTTGGAGATGATCATGTATTGAAGATCTAGGGGAAAGTAGTCATTTCTCTGTAGAATTCCTGACTTCATGAGACTGGAGTCGATGACCAGTGTGACTTGGAATGAGCCATACAGCAGAGCATGAATAATTCTGCTTATTGTTTCAAAAACCCACCTTCTCATTTTATTGTTCTTTTGTGATTCTTTTAGCTTCAATTTATTTCTGCTCTGAGCCTTCTTATTTCTCGCCTCCTGCTAATTTGCAGTTTGGCTTGTTCTTCTAAATTTCTGAAATGCATCATTAGATCATTTATTTGAGAAACTTCTCTTTCATATAAGCATTTAATGCTATAAGTTTACCTCTTAATATCTGGCTGTATCCCACAGGTTTTGATATGATCCAGAAATCACACTACTAAGTGTACACCAACAGACATGAACACATCATATCAAAGAGATTTCTGCACCACCATGTTTATAGGCTAACTCTTCACAATACTCAAAATACTGAATCAAACAAGGTGTCCATCATAAGAGGAATGAATAAAGAAATGTGATACACACACACACAAAAGGGAATATTATTCAGCTATAAAACATGATGAAATTCTATAATTTGTGTCAAAATGGATGCGACCAAAGGTCATCGTATTGAATGAAATAAGCTGCACACAGAAAGACAAACACTGCATGTTCTCTCCTGTAATGGGAGCTAAAATTAAAAGAAAGTATAAAAAAACAAAAACAGATAAATGCCAGTCTGTATTGTATTGTTGCAGATAAATATTATCAAATTATTTTATATCTTTGTCAAACCAATGGTAAAGAATGATGTAGTACTGTATATTTAATGATCTGTTTATGTAAAAAATTACTGTATATGAATGGAATGAATATCTTTTCATTTGATTATTGTTTATAGCCCTTGCCTACATTCCTGCTGAACTATGGTCCTTTCACTTCTAACTTATTGATCTGTGAATTTAGTGGATCATTAATCAGTAGATTACAGTTCTTCTTAGGAAGGAAGATGGAAGAATGGAGGGAAGGTGGGGAGGATGGAAGGAGGGAGGAGAAAGCAAGTATCTTTATATTTTTAGAATTGTATCTAAGAACTGCACTGAAACTGTTCTTTTCATATTACCATGAGAATTAAAAGGTCATGAAAAAGATGTTATCTGATCTGAGAATGGCATGCCTTTGAAAATGAGTAGCAGGATACAACCAGATTCAGAAAACAGATTGGGTGAAGATCCTGGTGGCCACAGCCAGGAGATAATTGGCTGCAAATAAAGACAGCCTCTGTTTGGTTTGTTTTCATTTTTCTTAGTCTTACACAGTGATTCTACTCAATCCCAGCCTTCCTAACTACACTCCCTTAGGAGACCTTGAACATTATTTTCGAAGTTTAGAGTCAGCAACCGTCATAAGGAGGAATAAAAACAGTTGAATTTTTCTAATCTCAGTTCTACATGAGCCTGTTTCAAACTGAAGCAATTGAAAACATTACCAGGGTTAACTGAATGTAGTGGATTGGGACAGAATCACTTGCAGATAACTTGCTACATGGGCAGAATGAAGCTTCAGACCCAGGAGTATTTCATGTAACTCATGTTTTACATTTATTTATATGACAGAAAATATTCAGTTATATTTGCTATTCAAATAAGTCACACTGCTTATAATCAGTTTATATACTGTTTATAATCAGCTGTTATTCCCTATTTCTATTGGAGGAAAAAACTTTTGGATCAGAAAATACTTTACAATTTAATGCATAATTCAGTTGGGGGATGAAAGATAATGGTTTCCTATCTATAGGTTCTAAAAATTGCAATAGAAAGAGAAAACTTATCTCAAGCACTAAATACTATTGCTTTCTTCTAGTCATTAGTTGAAGAGAAGTTCTCATGTATAAATGGATTGCTAACAGAACAGAGCATATAATCATTTTTTAAGTATATTAGTTTCATATGCATGACTATTTTAACCCTATATACTTGTGACTATTTGTCCATTCATGAAAGTTTGAATAGTTTGCCCTATCAACATCCTTAGTTTTACAGTTTTAAAATAGATGTCCCTTTATACTGGTGATTTATGCCTCTCCAACACAAAGAAAACAATTTATGCTATGTAAATTCCTGGAAACAATCATGCCATGTCTGCCATAGCAGTAGTGAAATTGTGAAGAGAAAGGACCATCCATCAACACTCAAAGTGCAACTGGAATAAGCCTTTTCTTCATCCTTCATGTTTCCTAAGTATATTAATAAGCAGGGTGTACCCATTTAAATTCTGAGATGAAATATATAAAATTTATATATATATATATATATATATATATATATCTTTCTTTTGGGATAATTTGTATCCTATTTAGGATCTTGCCTATTGAAGCTTACTGGCTGCTCCTAAACCCATGATTTTTTACTAGTGGTTATACTAAAAAAAAATACTGCTTGAATGAATGTAGGTTAAAGGAAAGACTCACATAAGAGATGTACTTTGGTAGTTAACTGTGATCTTTTGTTCACAATACCTCTATGCCATCAGAAACCTTTAATACCTTTTGGATAAGATCAAGTTTAATACCTCTGTGTTTCAAATTCCTTTGTCTTCCTAAGCTAATGATGGAGATAGTCAAAGTGTTGGAAACCAACCTATTGAGTAGGCTACTTGAACTCATGCTATCCTAATGTTGTTTGGTACAGGATAGCATTTCTGAACTTGGAATTTTGTGATGTTTGCAATTTTTATCAAAGTCCTACAATAGCTCTGAAAATTTAAAAAAGGACTCTAACAAATTTTTTTAACTTTTATTTAATGAATATAAATTTCCAAAGTACGACTTATGGATTACAATGGCTTCCCCCACATACCGTCCCTCCCACCCACAACCCTCCCCTTTCCCACTCCCTCTGTCCTTTCATTCACATCAAGATTCATTTTCGATTCTCTTAATATACAGAAGATCAGCTTAATATACATTAAGTAAACATTTCAACAGTTTTCTCCCACACAGAAACATAAAGTGAAAAATAATAGATGATTTTTTAAATGATGATGAAATCAGATCAGAACTATTGTCATGTTTAATCCCAGTGAGAGTCAAGTTGGGAATTGATAATTTCTTTCTTTTTTTTTTTTTTACAGAAGATCAGTTTAGTATATATTAAGTAAAGATTTCAAAAGTTTGCACCCCCATAGAAACACAAAATGAAATATACTGTTTGAGTACTCGTTATAGCAATAATCTCAATGTACAGCACATTAAGGACAGAGATCCTACATGAGGAGTAAGTGCACAGTGACTCCTGTTGTTGACTTTACAAATTGACACTCCTGTCTATGGCCTCAGTAATCTCCCTATGCTCCAGTCATGAGTTTCCAAGGCTATGGAAGCCCTCTGAGTTCTCCGACTCTTATCTTGTTTAGACAAGGTCATAGTCAAAGTGGAGGTTCTCTCCTCCCTTCAGAGAAAGGTACCTCCTTCTTTGAAGACCTGTTCTTTCCACTGGGATCTCACTCACAGAGATCTTTCATTTAGGTTTTGTTTTTTGTTTTGATTTTTTCTTTCTTTTCTTTCTTTCTTTCTTCTTTTTTTTTTTTTTTTTTTTGTCAGAGTGTCTTGGCTTTCCATGCCTGAAATACTCTCATGGGCTTTTCAGCCAGATTGGAATGCCTTTAGTGTTGATTCTGAGGCCAGAGTGCTGTTTAGCAGGACATCTACCATTCTATGAGTCTGCTGAGTATCTCACTTCCCATGTTGGATCACTCTCCCCTTTATTCTGTTGGTTAGTATTAGCAGGCACTAGACTTGTTTATGTGCTCCCTTTGACTCTTAGTCCTTTCATTATGATCAATTGTGAACTGAAAGTGATCACTTGGAATAGTGAGATGGCATTGGTACTTGCCACCTTGATGGGATTGAATTGGAGTCCCCTGGTATGTTTCTAACTCTACCATTTGGGGCAAGTCAGCTTGAGCATGTCCCAAATTGTACATCTCTTCCCTCTCTTATTCCCACTCTTATGTTTAACAGGGATCACATTTCAGTTTAATTTCAACACTTAAGAATAACTTTGTATTAATTACAGAATTAAACCAGTCATATTAAGTAGAACAGACAAAAAGACTACTAAGAGGGATAATGTATTAAGTTGTTCATTAACAGTCAGGGCTATGCTGATCAAGTCACCATTTCTCATAGTGTCCATTTCACTTCAACAGGTTTCCTTTTAGGTGCTCAGTCAGTTGTCACCAATCAGGGAGAACATATGGTATTTGTCCCTTTGGGACTGGCTTATTTCACTCAGCATGATGTGTTCCAGATTCCTCCATTTTGTTGCAAATGACTGGATTTCATTGTTTCTTACTGCGGTATAGTATTCTAAAGAGTACATATCCCATAATTTCTTTATCCAGTCTACCGTTGATGGGCATTTGGGTTGGTTCCAGGTCTTGGCTATTGTGAATTGTGCTGCGATAAACATTAGGGTACAGACCGCTTTTTTGTTTGCCAATTTAATTTCCTTTGGGTAAATTCCAAGGAGTGGGATGGCTGGGTCGAACGGTAGGGCTATATTCAGGTTTCTGAGGAATCTTCAGACTGACTTCCATAGTGGCTTGACCAGTTTGCATTCCCACCAACAGTGGGTTAGTGTCCCTTTTTCCCCACATCCTCGCCAGCATCTGTTGTTGGTAGATTTCTGCATGTGAGCCATTCTAACTGGGGTGAGGTGAAACCTCATTGTGGTTTTGATTTGCATTTCCCTGATTGCTAATGATCTTGAACATTTTTTCATGTGCCTGTTGGCCATTTGGATTTCCTCTTTTGAAAAATGTCTATTGAGGTCCTTGGCCCATCTCTTAAGTGGGTTGTTTGTTTTGTTTTTGTGGAGTTTCTTGATCTCTTTGTAGATTCTGGTTACTCACCCTTTATCTGTTGCATAGTTTGCAAATATTTTTTCCCATTTTGTCCGTTGTCTCTTCACTCTCCTGACTGTTTCTTTTGCAGTACAGAAACTTTTCAATTTGATGCAATCCCAATAGTTGATTTGGGCTTTGACTGCCTGTGCCTCCCGGGTCTTTTCCAGAGATTCTTTGCCTGTGCCAATATCTTGAAGGGTTTCTCCAATGTTCTCTAATAACTTGATGGTGTCAGGTCGTAGATTTAGGTCCTTCAGTCTCCCACTGGGTTGCCAAAGTTATGGAATTGTAGTGTCTCTGGAGAGTACTCACATGAATTCCGTGAGTTCTCTCCCCCACCGTCTCTTTTTTCACAGTCTCAGTTCAGTAGCACCACAAATTTACTAGGTCCTAATCTCCTGTTAATTCGCCCCGCCCAGAGTCAGGTTTTTCTGCTAGGCTCAGGGCCGGTGCAGACTGAGGTTGCTCTGCTTATGACGTATGTCCAAGATGGCGCCTGCTCTTTGTCTTGCTCGCCCTTGAGATGTGAGCAGAGAGAGAGAAACCCGTGTCCGTACCAGTCACCTTTTTTTCTCTCTCTCTCTCTTCCAGTTAGCCTGGTGAACTTTCCCCCCCAGGGGTCGTTCCCTCTAGTCTCCTCTCTCCGCTTGCCTGCTGGTGTCTTGGGCTATTGAGGTTCAGCTCACCTCGTGTTCCAGCGCTGGTGTGTTGAGTCTGCCGCTGGTGTCCCGAACTGTGGGCTCCCACGCTCTCCACGCAGGTCCACTGTGAATCACGCATTCCGGAAGAGTTTCTTCTGCTGTTTCCTCCCCTACTCTTCCTTGAACCTGCAGTATCTCCACTTTTATTAAACTGTCTCTCCCCGGACTATCAGTGTGCTCCCTTCCTATTCCGCCATCTTGCCTCCTCCCTATCCAACTGAATCTTTTTAAAACCCTTGGAATATGAAACTTGAGTTCTCATTTCTTACATGTAAAAC
Source organism: Oryctolagus cuniculus (assembly GCF_051225735.1). Taxonomy (NCBI): domain Eukaryota; kingdom Metazoa; phylum Chordata; class Mammalia; order Lagomorpha; family Leporidae; genus Oryctolagus; species Oryctolagus cuniculus. The sequence continues at coordinate 63,712,652 of NC_142883.1, read as the reverse complement.
ACATCAGATATTCCATGAAGTACATGCCTTGACCAATCCCTGTAACTAATAGCTCAATGAAGATTCGATCTTCCTAAGTGTCTTCTAATAACATTCTTACATTTTCTGAGAGTCAAGATATGAATTTACACTCAGGCTATGTAAACTAAACAGGACTTCAGCAGGGAACAGAAATTACACATCAAGTATACACATACCGAAAAGTAAACAGTACAAAGAGATGAACTTTACTGTAATTATTTCTAGAAAGAGAAAATTATCAGCATGTCTATTTCTCAAGGGGGGAAGAGAGGGAAGGAGTAAGGAGAGGTCAGGGCAAAGGGGCCATGGAGAGAGGGGACAGTTAGTTCTCTGAAGGCACTTAGCTCACTGGCCAGGCACAGGATAAGGGGTCAGCAAATGACCATGTATGGTACATCCGTACGTTGGAGTGAGTCCTCTATAAGGACATAAACAGTATGGTCAGAACCAAGAAAAACACATCAGGTATCATTAAGGCCACGGTAGGTTTGTTTGGAAGATCTACTGGAATCAAATCATTTTACCAGTGGACCTCAGAATACCGGAGTCATGTAAAGTACAGAAAACTGATATCTAAACTATAAAGTGATTTGCCTGTCATTACAACATAAGGACTGCCATGACAGAGATGATCTCCTTAATAAAACTTAATAAAAAACTCACGATTCAACTGTGCTGCTCAGTAACTTGCAGCAAGTCCTTTTGAGCAGAAACACATAAAGTCATTTAAGAATAATTACTGCTAGCGATTTGGACTGTACATTAAGAGCTCTGTGTTGTGGAAAGAAGCAGCCATCAAAGAAGGATGTACTTTTCTCTGACGGGAGGAGAGAACTTCCACTTTGCTCATGGTCTTGTCTAGATACTAATGGGGACTGTGGATTCAAATGCCTTCCACAGCCTTGGCAGCTCATGGCAAGAGTCTTGGGTGGTCACTGACATCATACATAAGAATGTATGACAACAGGAGTCACTGTGCACTAACTTCCCATGCAGGACCTCTGTCCTCACTGAGTTGTATTAGGAGAGTTAACTGTAAAACTTGTTCTCCAATAGTTTTTTTAAAATATTGTGTGTATGTGAGTGTGCAAATTGTTACAATCTTTGCATAATATAGAGTTGGTCTTCTGTGTATAAAGTTAACCAAAAACAAATCTTAATGGAGAATAGGACTGGGAATGGGAGAGAGAGGAGGAGGTGCAGTGGAAGTGGGGGTGGGAAGGCAGGTATGGTGAGAACAATCACTATATTCCCAAAGTTGTACTTATGAAATTTGTACTTACTAAATAAAAGTTTTTTTAAAAAAAGTTCTGTGTTTTAGTTATAAATACTATAAATAGTGGTAAATGATATATAAATGTAAAATTCTAATATATTTAAGGTATATACACATTTATTAAATATTCCACATAAAATACTGCATAATATATATATATATCTTTTTCATTATCTTTCGCAGATAATTTGATTCTATAGAAATTAACTGAATTCCAGTTAGAATGATTATGTGGTGAAATTTAACCTAAATCTTAAGACTACATTTGCAAATCAAAGATAGGTTTCTGGGGCTTGGCATTGTGGCAGAGTGGGTTAAGCAGCCCTGTGCAATGCCAGCAAACCACCTGGGCATCGGTTCCAGTCCTGGTTGCTCCACCTCTGATTCAGCTCCCTTCTATTGTGCCTGGGAGAGCAGTGGAAGGTGGCTCAAGTCTATGTGCCCCTGCACCCTTGTGAGAGACCCAGAGTGCCGGGCTCCTGGCTATGACCTGGCCTAGCCCCCACCCATGTGGCCATTAGGAGAACAAACAAGCGAATATACAATCTCTTCATCTTTGTCTCTCTGAAACTCTGCCTTTCAATTAACCAAATTTTTTTAAAGATATATTTATTTATTTAAAAGTCAGAGTTACACAGAGAGAGGAGAAGAAGAAAGAGAGAGAGAGGTCTTCCATCCGATGGTTCACTCCCCAATCGGCTCCAACAGCCAGAGCTGTGCCAATCTGAAGCCAGGAGCTTCTTCCGGGTCTCCCACAGGGGTGCAGGAGCTCAAAGACTTGGGCCATCTTCCACTGCATTCCCAGGCCACAGCAAAGAGCTGGATGGGAAGTGGAACAGCCGGGTCTTGAACTGGTGCCCATGTGGGATGCCAGTGCTTCAGGCCAGTGCGTTAATCTGCTGCGCCACAGTGCCTGCCCCAAATAAATATTTTTTTAAATAGGTTCTTATAAAATTCTCAAAGTCAGATTTGAACAAAGGGTACTTCCTAAGCTGGGGCTCTGCTTACACACTGACTTGTAACAGAAAAGGTATTCGCATTCCCGCCAGCACAGGCAGCACTGGGAGGAAGAAGCGTGCAAGCCGAGAGCAGGAACCTCGAGGTCGACAGCAGTGGAGATGTATGACGACAAGATTCGTTAAGGTCACCACCGTTCTTGCACTGCAGAAGCCCACATGCCCAGGTTAACACAAAGGATTTCCAAAAGAGGAACATGATCAACTCACAGTGATTTCAGGGGTAACACAGTCAAGCGACTATTACTGATAGACTCAATAAACTACAACTCGTTCCACACTGCTGACCAAACGCACGGAAAATTTCTTAATAGACGCATGCCTCTCACATGCTCACAAGGGACAAGAAAGAACAAATTGTGAAGGGCGTTCTTAGCCTTTCAGACTTGGTTGCTCTGACATGCAAACCACAGCCTCATCATGGAGCCTCTCCCTTCAGCATACAAAGCATGTGCCTGGGGTTATCCATAGTCCTCCTTTCCTTCTCTTCAACTGTCTCCTACGGCTACTAAGCCTTTGACACAAGAAAAAAAAAGATCTATTTGTATAACAAAATCAACTCTTGATTTCCCTATCTTCTAAAGATTAAAAATATGCAGATGCTGGAGGATGAAGGAGAGTTGGCAAACTCCTTTTTCTAGTTAGTACTTCTCTAACTTTATGGATGCCACCTGAGGCTTCAGAGTGGGGTTCAAGATACCCACACAGGAAGGGGTGTCCAAAAAGCTTATGAAGATGCATATTATGAACAAAACGGTGCATGGACTCCCAAGGCGTCTCGCACCCAAGTAAGCTTATCTTTTCCTTTCATTTGCCCACAAACCATCGAAAGCCCTCCCTTGCCCAAGGACTTCCTGTTTAGGCAGGTACTGGTATTTGTTCCTTTGTTTTATCTCATTAGAGCGAGAAAGGCCAAGCTGTGTCCTCTGTGACACTGGCCTGGGTCTCCTGGCCCCTCCTTCCCGGTGCTCTCCTCAGCCTGATGGTGATGCCTCAGGGAGGCGGCCTGGGAAACCATCCGCTGAACTGTCATTCGGAAGTGGTTTACCTGGTGATGCCTCCAACTATCACTCCCCATCAACTCCCCCCACACACTCCACCTTCCTCTCAATGTTTCTGTGTGTAGTAAATACAGGGGAAAGTGGACGTTTGATCCTGTGGAACAAGGAACCCTATTCTCCGTCTCCACCTGTGCTTGCTTAGGTTAACACAGGACCAACCCGATTAAAAACAGAAACAAAACTGGGAAGATCTCCCTGTTGGCCTGAGTGCAAGAATGCACAACGCATTACCGGCACAGGATAGGTCCTGGAAGGTGCTGAGAATGGCCACAGTGTCTGTTCCTGAAATGCATTCCTGCCCAGAAGCCTGGGGGACAGCAAGTGACCATTGCCCCCACTCCTGCAGGTCACCCTGTGATATGCTGCATTCCGTTCACATTCTACAGTCAGCACCCACATTCTATTAGGCCCTCCAGACTTCACCCCCTTTAAAGATAACACAAGGTTCTGCAGGTTGGGCAAATAAAAACACTCAAGAAAGTATACGTAACAGCTCCACCTACGACCATTAATGGTACAACGAAGTCCCTTCTCTTGGTTAGAGATGCAGCTTGTCCCACAAATGACAGCAGTGGGATGTACACAGTCTAAAACAGAAGAGCGAGAGGTGCAGCATTGCGAGCTCAGCTCAGTGGCTGGGCTCCGCGTGGGAGCACCTGCCACACACCGTCAGGAATGCCTAAGCAACGAACAATCTCACAGCATTACTTACCCTCCCTTGATGTAGTCAAGGAAAGAAACTTCTGTTTCTACCAAGAAGGAGCGTAACGTTACCTGGAAAAGAAAGCCAGAATTAGCTCTAGCAGAACTAACTGTAACCCCGAAGGACATTTTTCCCCTAAAGGACACAGAGAAAACCCTACTTCCTAGCGTTTGGAAAAAGCACTAAATATATGATAGTTTATTAAAATCTGCTAGGACTGACTGCTCTTACGTTGAAAATTAGCAGAAGAGACTGGACCAGAAAAGAAGAAAAAATTAACTCCTTTCTATGACCAGTTTTCTCTCTTTGAAGAACAGCTTGAAAATTGTCTAAGAGGACACTGTGCTCCTTCTGATTTTAGATCAAAGGGGAGATGAAAGGGCGCTGGAAAATGGTTCAAACTGAAAACCCAGAGTCAGTGAGCCACCCTGCAGAGGGAGGGGCCCGGCGCTTCTGACTCGGCTCTGTGCACGATCATCTTCCCTGCGGGTGTCCTGCCTCTCAGGAATCCTTACACAGGAACGCAGAGAAAACTCAGATTTTGCCTCTCCAAAGGAAAGTTAATCTCAGGGGGAAAATTTCAGTATTTTTTTACTCAATAAGAAGATTTCTTTTTTTTTTAACACAATTTTCAGATACATTCATCTTTGCACCCTACTGCACTGATTTAGCACAGCGTCCATTCCCACAGTTGTAACGTTTAATGCATTATCAACGAGCACCTTCACACCCCGTAAAATAAATCTACTTAACAGTTAAGGGCGACATTAAGGGTATAGTCTTTCTACCGTTTTTTAAAAAATTTTATTTGACAGATAGAGTTAGACAGTTAGAGAGAGAGAGACAGAGAAAAAGGTCTTCCTTCCGTTGTTCACCCCCCACCACAATGGCAGCAACAGCCGGAGGTACGCTGATCTGAAGCCAGGAGTCAGGTGCTTCTTCCTGGTCTCCCATGTGGTGCAGGGCCCAAGTACTTGGGCCATCCTCCACTGCCCTCCCAGGCCACAGCAGAGAGCTGGACTGGAAGAGGAGCAACCAGAACTAGAACCTGGTGCCCATATGGGATGCCTGCACCACAGGCAGAGCATTATCCAAGTGAGCCATGGCGCCGGCCCCAGGTCTTTCTAAATATGACTTGAACTTTTCCATGTCTGCCTGATTCTCTGTACTCTGACTCCAATGAAGAACACACGAGCTTCCCTCCAGGAACTCAGCCCACAGGAGGACCTGCAGGAAGCCAGGCCACCAGCCCCAGCGGGTGTGCTCCCCTGTGATCACTCCCTAGGCAGGCGACTCCTGTGTCATGTTCACAGTGCAATCCTACGTGAAACAAAGCCCCAGTCTTACTTGTTTCCAGCCTGATTTAAAATGTCCACTTGGGCTTTATTCATTAATTTTAATGTTTAATGGGTAACACAAAAATTGACTTACTGTTCCAGAATTCGTATACTTTTTCTTTTTTCCTTTCTTTTTGGGATTCACCACCTAAAAAAACAGATGAAACAATTCAAACCCGTTAGGTAATTTTGAAGACGGTAGTTTAATCGGCTGCCTTGGCGTCTGGTGCAGGTATTGCTTTACAAATGCTTTGAGGACTCCTGGCCAGTTATCTGGGCACTGCTTCTCTGCACACTTGCTGGGGAGACTCGGGAAAGAGAGCTTCGTTTGTCAGAGGTACTCTCCTCACTCACCTGATGCACTGAGTATCTTTTACCATCTGCTTCTTGGGAACAGGTTGTTAACATCCAAGGCCCACAATAATTATTATTACTTTCTAGAAAATTTAAAGTGACGCATATCTAAGAAATGTAGCTTGTTAGAATTAAATACCCTAATACAACAGATCACCCAACATGTGAATATCTAAGAGGTTTACCAACCTATCAATTGCTTCATCATGTTAGTAATTTCCACGGAATGCCCATACTACCTAGTAGGTAGTCTATTTTATTGACACAAGACTGATTTTTTTGACCATTGGTTTCGTGAAGAAGTATCAATGCAGTATCAATGCACTCCTACATTTGAACAAAACTGAAGGCACCAAAGAACAAGAAAGAAGAGTGCCACCTGTCAATCTCACAGGATTAATAAAATACAGTAGTGCCTTAAGAGGCTCTGCCAGCTCTTCTCAACCCACAGCATGGGGACAGCACTTGACCGGGAAAGAAAGATGAAAGACTTTATGAGTAAGTACTATTTGAGCCAGAATTTATTAACGTAAACCAGGGTTCCAATAAAAATGAAATGAACAAAGACAGCAGTCTAGAAAGGGTTTGACTGAAACAGAGGTCACAGACAAACAGATTCAAAATGAGTCTGAAATAGTGAGCGGGAGCCATGTTGAGGAGATCCTAAATATCAGTGCGCAGGGTTGGGACGCTCTTCAACTGAGGTTTCAACCAGAGCACAGTCTACTCAGTCGACAGCACAGAGATCCACGCAGAGAAACTGGAGACAACAGTCAGGATTCTATTTCTAACTACCTATGAAGAGGTAACGAGGCACTGGATAAAGCAGTGCCAGGAAGCCTGGCTCCCAAGGAGAAGTCAGAAAACAGATTAAACTGGATTAGGACCACCACTACAGAGGGCCTATGTCAGCTGTACTTCATATGTCTGCCTCTCCCATTACACACTGACATTTTCTAGTCATCTTTGTATCCCCAGAGGGATACACAAAATATGGACTATGGAAGACATTTAGTAATTTTTACAAGTGTACAAATTAGTGTGTGGAATACTTAGTGCAGTAAGAAGGTGGTAGGTGAAGGAGACTCCTTCACTTTTAACTTAAAAGAGGCCAATTTTAATGTCCACTCGGCAGAGAAAGGTTATTATTCTTGACGAAACACTAATAATAATATTTTCCTTTGACCCCCACAAGTATTAAATTATAGGAACACAGCAATACCACAGCTCAAGGATGAACAGTGCTAAACTACGCCAGGTGTCCCAACACATGCTTGCTGATCAACTAGTGGAGTGCTTTAAGGCAGAAGTAACTACTGTGGACTTGCTTTAATAAATGGATTTTTTTAAGATTTATTTATTTCAAAGGCAGAGACATACAAAGTGAGGAAGAGACGGAAAAAGAGATCTCTTCACTAGTTCGTCCCCTAAGCCAGGAGCCAGGAACTCCATCCTGGTCTCCCATATGGGAAGTGGGCCCAAGTACTTGAGCCATCCTCTACTGCATTCCAGGCCCATTAGCAGGGAAGTGGATCAGAAGATCAGCAGGGACTTCACTGGCATTCCAAATAAGGGCGCCAGAGGTGTCACAAGCAGCAGCTCAATCCAGGGCCACACTGCAGGCCCCAGCATGATTTCTTATTGACTGTGCATGGCCTTGTCACTCCCTCTAGTTTGCACGTGAAAGAGAGCGAAGGCACTCTGCAGATCACAGGCCACTGTGCAGTGCCACTGATCACAACTGAAGCACATTCTCTTTTCTTATTAGGGAAGTTTTGGTGGGCAAGTTGGTAGGAAGACAAAATATAAAAGATGAAGCTTAAAAAATTAACATATCCATACTTAATTTTTAAAGTTTCACATGCAAAAATTCAAGATCACTCCAGATTTAAAAGGCCTTGGGACTTGAAGAGAAATAATATCATTTAGTCTAAGAAACAAGTTGGCTAAAGGAATTTAAATATTCTTAAAATCATATATTGTTGCTAAGTTAACCTGTGGCACTTATCCTTATCCTTTGCAAAATCCATATTTTTAAGACATAGAGTTACTGAAAGTGATTAAAATAAAATGCTTCTCACCTCGTATACATTGAATTAGGACTGCCCTCTAGAATGTTCCCGGTAGTTTGTTGTAAATTCTCCAATGATATCGTGACTAAAAAGGAAAAAAGTATACATTAAGTCTAGTGATCGTGGAAAAAGCTTGCTATTATTATGCATGTAATAATTAGTAACTCTAAGAGATGGATATATCATTGTCCTCTAATTGAAAATCATGTATATACAAGTCTTATTTTTATTAATATTCAGATGTGTAGTCCACCAAAATTCATTTTTACATAGGTATATTAGTATTAAGATCTGCAATCTCAAAAATATTATTTGTTATTAAAATAATTATTTAATAGGATGAAAATTGGAGACACTCCAATTCATTCATCAATGAAGTAATCAAAAATATACAGAAATCTTCAAACTTTCCTGTGGCTGGGGGTAATAAGACACCACTACAGAAAGAAATGACATGCTAGCATGTCTAACAGTCACCAATCTGCTCTTTAATGACAGCAATTAACAAGTGTTTTGCTAGCACCAACCTGGTAATTCTAAATGTCATCACTACTTCTCGGGGGCCTTCTCAGTTTAGTGAGGAGGGGAAAGAAGTGAGTAAGCAGGGGTGAGTTCTCACTGAGGCTGACCCACGCTTGCACAAAATAAACGTTCAGCACTCAGCCGCAGGGAGAGGACTTCTATTCTACTCCTCTGGAGTCAACGTAATGCCCAATACTATGCTGAACACACAATGCTCTCTCCCTTTCTCTCTCTCTCTCTCTCCCCGAGGCTGGCAGGGTGGAAGAGGGCGCCCCGCCACCCCCCGGCATCCCGCCCCACCACGACCCCCTCTACAGCTCGGCTGAGTCGCCTCGCCAAGAGCGAGTCTTGCAACCCGGGGCATTTTCTGGGGAGACGCCCAGTCTGAGGGCTGCTGGAACTGACGGGGAGGGACAGGCGTCCGGGACGGCCGGGTGAGCGGGTCCTGGCGGGGTGGGGGGCAGGGCCGCGAGGCTGGCAGGGTGGAAGCGGGCGCTCAGCGTAGCACCACCTCGAGGGGACAGGGAGGGCCGGCCCGGATGGCTAGGGACGCTGGAAGTCTCGCAAGAGTACGAGCTGGGCCCCAGGGGCGCCTCCTGGCAGGGCATCCCGCTGCCCAGCGGAGGCCTGGCGACCAGGATGCCGGACCCGTCTCGTGAGCTGGCCCCGCTGCCCGGCCCAGGCGCGACGCCAACAGATGCTGCGGGGCTGGAGGCGGGGGACCCTCAGCCGGTAGCGGCCGGCGCGGTCCGCACCAGCCTCGACAGCCGCCGCCGTCGCCCACCCCGGCGCTCCCCGCTCACGGGGCCTTACCGAGGCACTGTCCCACCGGCGTGCTGAACGGATTCCCCAGGAGGAACTCCATCTTGCACGGAAAGCGCGGCGGCGGACGGGGCGTCCAGTCTGCCCGCCCGGGTCTCCGCCGTCCCCAGCCGCGGTCCCGACCTGACTGACACTCGCCCCCGCCCCACGCTCAGGAACGCCGAGCCCCGGGCCCTTGGCCACGCCCCCTTGATACGTCTCAATTGGGCAACGCCTACAGAGCCCTCATCCGATTGGCCTTCGCCTCTACCTCAGCGAAGCTCCCACCCACCCCGCGGCGTCCGATTGGCCAGAGAGCGAGCTTGATCTCTGGAGTCCCCGTCAGGCGCTACGTAGCGGCTCCTCCTCTGGCCCGCCTCCGAAAGAGAGGCTTTGCGTGTTGATTCGCCCATATGTCCGTCAAGCTAGAGAATCCTTAGTATTATTGGATGAAGGACGAGTCAATCACTCAAACCGGGGCAAGGAGAGGCGGTGCATCCACGAATATCCCCGCCCACAAAAAGTGCTGATTGGGTAAACGGTTGTTTGCTCTAAGCCTGGTTGGTGTGGTAGGATTTCCCCGCCCCAAGAACTGATCACGTGATGCGTCCACTTTCACCCAGGATGTCTACCTCTTAACTTCCCCTTAGCGACCGAGCGGGCGGCGCTTAAGGTTCCCTAGCAACCGGGGGACGCTGTTGCTACGCGGACCCAGCCTGGAAGCTGGCGCCTGAGACGAGAGGAGAGGAGACCCGGGGCGGACAGTGGGGAGAGAGGTCGGTCCACTGGTGTGCTCTCGAGATAACCTCAAAAGCCCAGGTCTCCCGCGTGGGCGGTGGGGCCGCGAGCACTTGAGCCGGCACCCGCCCCTTCCCAGGTGTGCATTGTTAGCAGGAAGCGGGAGCCAGGAGCTCCCGGGACTCGAACCCCGGCACCCCAGCACGAGAGATTTTGTGGGTGCCCAGCGGTGTCCTAAGGGCTGCCGAGTCCCACGCCCACGCTTGGGCCCCTGCCACCCACGTGGGAGACCCGGATGGAGTCCAGACTCCTGGCTTTGGCCTGGCCCAGCGCTGGCTGTTGTGGCCATTTGGGAAGTGAACCAGTAGATGAAGGATCTCTCTCTCCTCTCTCTCTCTGTCTGTAACTGTGCCTGTCAAATAAATAAATCTTAAAAAAAAAAAAAAAAAAAAAAACAAACGGGGAGACCTCAGCAGTGCCTATCTTGCAGGGAACATGAGCCGGCTGCACAGGGCACCCCACCCCTACAGCGCCCCGCCACCCCCCGGCATCCCGCCCCACCACGACCCCCCTCTACAGCTCGGCTGAGTCGCCTCGCCAAGAGCGAGTCTTGCAACCCGGGGCATTTTCTGGGGAGACGCCCAGTCTGAGGGCTGCTGGAACTGACGGGGAGGGACAGGCGTCCGGGACGGCCGGGTGAGCGGGTCCTGGCGGGGTGGGGGGCAGGGCCGCGAGGCTGGCAGGGTGGAAGCGGGCGCTCAGCGTAGCACCACCTCGAGGGGACAGGGAGGGCCGGCCCGGATGGCTAGGGACGCTGGAAGTCTCGCAAGAGTACGAGCTGGGCCCCAGGGGCGCCTCCTGGCAGGGCATCCCGCTGCCCAGCGGAGGCCTGGCGACCAGGATGCCGGACCCGTCTCGTGAGCTGGCCCCGCTGCCCGGCCCAGGCGCGACGCCAACAGATGCTGCGGGGCTGGAGGCGGGGGACCCTCAGCCGGTAGCGGCCGGCGCGGTCCGCACCAGCCTCGACAGCCGCCGCCGTCGCCCACCCCGGCGCTCCCCGCTCACGGGGCCTTACCGAGGCACTGTCCCACCGGCGTGCTGAACGGATTCCCCAGGAGGAACTCCATCTTGCACGGAAAGCGCGGCGGCGGACGGGGCGTCCAGTCTGCCCGCCCGGGTCTCCGCCGTCCCCAGCCGCGGTCCCGACCTGACTGACACTCGCCCCCGCCCCACGCTCAGGAACGCCGAGCCCCGGGCCCTTGGCCACGCCCCCTTGATACGTCTCAATTGGGCAACGCCTACAGAGCCCTCATCCGATTGGCCTTCGCCTCTACCTCAGCGAAGCTCCCACCCACCCCGCGGCGTCCGATTGGCCAGAGAGCGAGCTTGATCTCTGGAGTCCCCGTCAGGCGCTACGTAGCGGCTCCTCCTCTGGCCCGCCTCCGAAAGAGAGGCTTTGCGTGTTGATTCGCCCATATGTCCGTCAAGCTAGAGAATCCTTAGTATTATTGGATGAAGGACGAGTCAATCACTCAAACCGGGGCAAGGAGAGGCGGTGCATCCACGAATATCCCCGCCCACAAAAAGTGCTGATTGGGTAAACGGTTGTTTGCTCTAAGCCTGGTTGGTGTGGTAGGATTTCCCCGCCCCAAGAACTGATCACGTGATGCGTCCACTTTCACCCAGGATGTCTACCTCTTAACTTCCCCTTAGCGACCGAGCGGGCGGCGCTTAAGGTTCCCTAGCAACCGGGGGACGCTGTTGCTACGCGGACCCAGCCTGGAAGCTGGCGCCTGAGACGAGAGGAGAGGAGACCCGGGGCGGACAGTGGGGAGAGAGGTCGGTCCACTGGTGTGCTCTCGAGATAACCTCAAAAGCCCAGGTCTCCCGCGTGGGCGGTGGGGCCGCGAGCACTTGAGCCGGCACCCGCCCCTTCCCAGGTGTGCATTGTTAGCAGGAAGCGGGAGCCAGGAGCTCCCGGGACTCGAACCCCGGCACCCCAGCACGAGAGATTTTGTGGGTGCCCAGCGGTGTCCTAAGGGCTGCCGAGTCCCACGCCCACGCTTGGGCCCCTGCCACCCACGTGGGAGACCCGGATGGAGTCCAGACTCCTGGCTTTGGCCTGGCCCAGCGCTGGCTGTTGTGGCCATTTGGGAAGTGAACCAGTAGATGAAGGATCTCTCTCTCCTCTCTCTCTCTGTCTGTAACTGTGCCTGTCAAATAAATAAATCTTAAAAAAAAAAAAAAAAAAAAAAAAACAAACGGGGAGACCTCAGCAGTGCCTATCTTGCAGGGAACATGAGCCGGCTGCACAGGGCACCCCACCCCTACAGCGCCCCGCCACCCCCCGGCATCCCGCCCCACCACGACCCCCCTCTACAGCTCGGCTGAGTCGCCTCGCCAAGAGCGAGTCTTGCAACCCGGGGCATTTTCTGGGGAGACGCCCAGTCTGAGGGCTGCTGGAACTGACGGGGAGGGACAGGCGTCCGGGACGGCCGGGTGAGCGGGTCCTGGCGGGGTGGGGGGCAGGGCCGCGAGGCTGGCAGGGTGGAAGCGGGCGCTCAGCGTAGCACCACCTCGAGGGGACAGGGAGGGCCGGCCCGGATGGCTAGGGACGCTGGAAGTCTCGCAAGAGTACGAGCTGGGCCCCAGGGGCGCCTCCTGGCAGGGCATCCCGCTGCCCAGCGGAGGCCTGGCGACCAGGATGCCGGACCCGTCTCGTGAGCTGGCCCCGCTGCCCGGCCCAGGCGCGACGCCAACAGATGCTGCGGGGCTGGAGGCGGGGGACCCTCAGCCGGTAGCGGCCGGCGCGGTCCGCACCAGCCTCGACAGCCGCCGCCGTCGCCCACCCCGGCGCTCCCCGCTCACGGGGCCTTACCGAGGCACTGTCCCACCGGCGTGCTGAACGGATTCCCCAGGAGGAACTCCATCTTGCACGGAAAGCGCGGCGGCGGACGGGGCGTCCAGTCTGCCCGCCCGGGTCTCCGCCGTCCCCAGCCGCGGTCCCGACCTGACTGACACTCGCCCCCGCCCCACGCTCAGGAACGCCGAGCCCCGGGCCCTTGGCCACGCCCCCTTGATACGTCTCAATTGGGCAACGCCTACAGAGCCCTCATCCGATTGGCCTTCGCCTCTACCTCAGCGAAGCTCCCACCCACCCCGCGGCGTCCGATTGGCCAGAGAGCGAGCTTGATCTCTGGAGTCCCCGTCAGGCGCTACGTAGCGGCTCCTCCTCTGGCCCGCCTCCGAAAGAGAGGCTTTGCGTGTTGATTCGCCCATATGTCCGTCAAGCTAGAGAATCCTTAGTATTATTGGATGAAGGACGAGTCAATCACTCAAACCGGGGCAAGGAGAGGCGGTGCATCCACGAATATCCCCGCCCACAAAAAGTGCTGATTGGGTAAACGGTTGTTTGCTCTAAGCCTGGTTGGTGTGGTAGGATTTCCCCGCCCCAAGAACTGATCACGTGATGCGTCCACTTTCACCCAGGATGTCTACCTCTTAACTTCCCCTTAGCGACCGAGCGGGCGGCGCTTAAGGTTCCCTAGCAACCGGGGGACGCTGTTGCTACGCGGACCCAGCCTGGAAGCTGGCGCCTGAGACGAGAGGAGAGGAGACCCGGGGCGGACAGTGGGGAGAGAGGTCGGTCCACTGGTGTGCTCTCGAGATAACCTCAAAAGCCCAGGTCTCCCGCGTGGGCGGTGGGGCCGCGAGCACTTGAGCCGGCACCCGCCCCTTCCCAGGTGTGCATTGTTAGCAGGAAGCGGGAGCCAGGAGCTCCCGGGACTCGAACCCCGGCACCCCAGCACGAGAGATTTTGTGGGTGCCCAGCGGTGTCCTAAGGGCTGCCGAGTCCCACGCCCACGCTTGGGCCCCTGCCACCCACGTGGGAGACCCGGATGGAGTCCAGACTCCTGGCTTTGGCCTGGCCCAGCGCTGGCTGTTGTGGCCATTTGGGAAGTGAACCAGTAGATGAAGGATCTCTCTCTCCTCTCTCTCTCTGTCTGTAACTGTGCCTGTCAAATAAATAAATCTTAAAAAAAAAAAAAAAAAAAAAAAACGGGGAGACCTCAGCAGTGCCTATCTTGCAGGGAACATGAGCCGGCTGCACAGGGCACCCCACCCCTACAGCGCCCCGCCACCCCCCGGCATCCCGCCCCACCACGACCCCCTCTACAGCTCGGCTGAGTCGCCTCGCCAAGAGCGAGTCTTGCAACCCGGGGCATTTTCTGGGGAGACGCCCAGTCTGAGGGCTGCTGGAACTGACGGGGAGGGACAGGCGTCCGGGACGGCCGGGTGAGCGGGTCCTGGCGGGGTGGGGGGCAGGGCCGCGAGGCTGGCAGGGTGGAAGCGGGCGCTCAGCGTAGCACCACCTCGAGGGGACAGGGAGGGCCGGCCCGGATGGCTAGGGACGCTGGAAGTCTCGCAAGAGTACGAGCTGGGCCCCAGGGGCGCCTCCTGGCAGGGCATCCCGCTGCCCAGCGGAGGCCTGGCGACCAGGATGCCGGACCCGTCTCGTGAGCTGGCCCCGCTGCCCGGCCCAGGCGCGACGCCAACAGATGCTGCGGGGCTGGAGGCGGGGGACCCTCAGCCGGTAGCGGCCGGCGCGGTCCGCACCAGCCTCGACAGCCGCCGCCGTCGCCCACCCCGGCGCTCCCCGCTCACGGGGCCTTACCGAGGCACTGTCCCACCGGCGTGCTGAACGGATTCCCCAGGAGGAACTCCATCTTGCACGGAAAGCGCGGCGGCGGACGGGGCGTCCAGTCTGCCCGCCCGGGTCTCCGCCGTCCCCAGCCGCGGTCCCGACCTGACTGACACTCGCCCCCGCCCCACGCTCAGGAACGCCGAGCCCCGGGCCCTTGGCCACGCCCCCTTGATACGTCTCAATTGGGCAACGCCTACAGAGCCCTCATCCGATTGGCCTTCGCCTCTACCTCAGCGAAGCTCCCACCCACCCCGCGGCGTCCGATTGGCCAGAGAGCGAGCTTGATCTCTGGAGTCCCCGTCAGGCGCTACGTAGCGGCTCCTCCTCTGGCCCGCCTCCGAAAGAGAGGCTTTGCGTGTTGATTCGCCCATATGTCCGTCAAGCTAGAGAATCCTTAGTATTATTGGATGAAGGACGAGTCAATCACTCAAACCGGGGCAAGGAGAGGCGGTGCATCCACGAATATCCCCGCCCACAAAAAGTGCTGATTGGGTAAACGGTTGTTTGCTCTAAGCCTGGTTGGTGTGGTAGGATTTCCCCGCCCCAAGAACTGATCACGTGATGCGTCCACTTTCACCCAGGATGTCTACCTCTTAACTTCCCCTTAGCGACCGAGCGGGCGGCGCTTAAGGTTCCCTAGCAACCGGGGGACGCTGTTGCTACGCGGACCCAGCCTGGAAGCTGGCGCCTGAGACGAGAGGAGAGGAGACCCGGGGCGGACAGTGGGGAGAGAGGTCGGTCCACTGGTGTGCTCTCGAGATAACCTCAAAAGCCCAGGTCTCCCGCGTGGGCGGTGGGGCCGCGAGCACTTGAGCCGGCACCCGCCCCTTCCCAGGTGTGCATTGTTAGCAGGAAGCGGGAGCCAGGAGCTCCCGGGACTCGAACCCCGGCACCCCAGCACTAGAGATTTTGTGGGTGCCCAGCGGTGTCCTAAGGGCTGCCGAGTCCCACGCCCACGCTTGGGCCCCTGCCACCCACGTGGGAGACCCGGATGGAGTCCAGACTCCTGGCTTTGGCCTGGCCCAGCGCTGGCTGTTGTGGCCATTTGGGAAGTGAACCAGTAGATGAAGGATCTCTCTCTCCTCTCTCTCTCTGTCTGTAACTGTGCCTGTCAAATAAATAAATCTTAAAAAAAAAAAAAAAAAAAAAAACAAACGGGGAGACCTCAGCAGTGCCTATCTTGCAGGGAACATGAGCCGGCTGCACAGGGCACCCCACCCCTACAGCGCCCCGCCACCCCCCGGCATCCCGCCCCACCACGACCCCCTCTACAGCTCGGCTGAGTCGCCTCGCCAAGAGCGAGTCTTGCAACCCGGGGCATTTTCTGGGGAGACGCCCAGTCTGAGGGCTGCTGGAACTGACGGGGAGGGACAGGCGTCCGGGACGGCCGGGTGAGCGGGTCCTGGCGGGGTGGGGGGCAGGGCCGCGAGGCTGGCAGGGTGGAAGCGGGCGCTCAGCGTAGCACCACCTCGAGGGGACAGGGAGGGCCGGCCCGGATGGCTAGGGACGCTGGAAGTCTCGCAAGAGTACGAGCTGGGCCCCAGGGGCGCCTCCTGGCAGGGCATCCCGCTGCCCAGCGGAGGCCTGGCGACCAGGATGCCGGACCCGTCTCGTGAGCTGGCCCCGCTGCCCGGCCCAGGCGCGACGCCAACAGATGCTGCGGGGCTGGAGGCGGGGGACCCTCAGCCGGTAGCGGCCGGCGCGGTCCGCACCAGCCTCGACAGCCGCCGCCGTCGCCCACCCCGGCGCTCCCCGCTCACGGGGCCTTACCGAGGCACTGTCCCACCGGCGTGCTGAACGGATTCCCCAGGAGGAACTCCATCTTGCACGGAAAGCGCGGCGGCGGACGGGGCGTCCAGTCTGCCCGCCCGGGTCTCCGCCGTCCCCAGCCGCGGTCCCGACCTGACTGACACTCGCCCCCGCCCCACGCTCAGGAACGCCGAGCCCCGGGCCCTTGGCCACGCCCCCTTGATACGTCTCAATTGGGCAACGCCTACAGAGCCCTCATCCGATTGGCCTTCGCCTCTACCTCAGCGAAGCTCCCACCCACCCCGCGGCGTCCGATTGGCCAGAGAGCGAGCTTGATCTCTGGAGTCCCCGTCAGGCGCTACGTAGCGGCTCCTCCTCTGGCCCGCCTCCGAAAGAGAGGCTTTGCGTGTTGATTCGCCCATATGTCCGTCAAGCTAGAGAATCCTTAGTATTATTGGATGAAGGACGAGTCAATCACTCAAACCGGGGCAAGGAGAGGCGGTGCATCCACGAATATCCCCGCCCACAAAAAGTGCTGATTGGGTAAACGGTTGTTTGCTCTAAGCCTGGTTGGTGTGGTAGGATTTCCCCGCCCCAAGAACTGATCACGTGATGCGTCCACTTTCACCCAGGATGTCTACCTCTTAACTTCCCCTTAGCGACCGAGCGGGCGGCGCTTAAGGTTCCCTAGCAACCGGGGGACGCTGTTGCTACGCGGACCCAGCCTGGAAGCTGGCGCCTGAGACGAGAGGAGAGGAGACCCGGGGCGGACAGTGGGGAGAGAGGTCGGTCCACTGGTGTGCTCTCGAGATAACCTCAAAAGCCCAGGTCTCCCGCGTGGGCGGTGGGGCCGCGAGCACTTGAGCCGGCACCCGCCCCTTCCCAGGTGTGCATTGTTAGCAGGAAGCGGGAGCCAGGAGCTCCCGGGACTCGAACCCCGGCACCCCAGCACGAGAGATTTTGTGGGTGCCCAGCGGTGTCCTAAGGGCTGCCGAGTCCCACGCCCACGCTTGGGCCCCTGCCACCCACGTGGGAGACCCGGATGGAGTCCAGACTCCTGGCTTTGGCCTGGCCCAGCGCTGGCTGTTGTGGCCATTTGGGAAGTGAACCAGTAGATGAAGGATCTCTCTCTCCTCTCTCTCTCTGTCTGTAACTGTGCCTGTCAAATAAATAAATCTTAAAAAAAAAAAAAAAAAAAAAAAAAACGGGGAGACCTCAGCAGTGCCTATCTTGCAGGGAACATGAGCCGGCTGCACAGGGCACCCCACCCCTACAGCGCCCCGCCACCCCCCGGCATCCCGCCCCACCACGACCCCCCTCTACAGCTCGGCTGAGTCGCCTCGCCAAGAGCGAGTCTTGCAACCCGGGGCATTTTCTGGGGAGACGCCCAGTCTGAAGGCTGCTGGAACTGACGGGGAGGGACAGGCGTCCGGGACGGCCGGGTGAGCGGGTCCTGGCGGGGTGGGGGGCAGGGCCGCGAGGCTGGCAGGGTGGAAGCGGGCGCTCAGCGTAGCACCACCTCGAGGGGACAGGGAGGGCCGGCCCGGATGGCTAGGGACGCTGGAAGTCTCGCAAGAGTACGAGCTGGGCCCCAGGGGCGCCTCCTGGCAGGGCATCCCGCTGCCCAGCGGAGGCCTGGCGACCAGGATGCCGGACCCGTCTCGTGAGCTGGCCCCGCTGCCCGGCCCAGGCGCGACGCCAACAGATGCTGCGGGGCTGGAGGCGGGGGACCCTCAGCCGGTAGCGGCCGGCGCGGTCCGCACCAGCCTCGACAGCCGCCGCCGTCGCCCACCCCGGCGCTCCCCGCTCACGGGGCCTTACCGAGGCACTGTCCCACCGGCGTGCTGAACGGATTCCCCAGGAGGAACTCCATCTTGCACGGAAAGCGCGGCGGCGGACGGGGCGTCCAGTCTGCCCGCCCGGGTCTCCGCCGTCCCCAGCCGCGGTCCCGACCTGACTGACACTCGCCCCCGCCCCACGCTCAGGAACGCCGAGCCCCGGGCCCTTGGCCACGCCCCCTTGACACGTCTCAATTGGGCAACGCCTACAGAGCCCTCATCCGATTGGCCTTCGCCTCTACCTCAGCGAAGCTCCCACCCACCCCGCGGCGTCCGATTGGCCAGAGAGCGAGCTTGATCTCTGGAGTCCCCGTCAGGCGCTACGTAGCGGCTCCTCCTCTGGCCCGCCTCCGAAAGAGAGGCTTTGCGTGTTGATTCGCCCATATGTCCGTCAAGCTAGAGAATCCTTAGTATTATTGGATGAAGGACGAGTCAATCACTCAAACCGGGGCAAGGAGAGGCGGTGCATCCACGAATATCCCCGCCCACAAAAAGTGCTGATTGGGTAAACGGTTGTTTGCTCTAAGCCTGGTTGGTGTGGTAGGATTTCCCCGCCCCAAGAACTGATCACGTGATGCGTCCACTTTCACCCAGGATGTCTACCTCTTAACTTCCCCTTAGCGACCGAGCGGGCGGCGCTTAAGGTTCCCTAGCAACCGGGGGACGCTGTTGCTACGCGGACCCAGCCTGGAAGCTGGCGCCTGAGACGAGAGGAGAGGAGACCCGGGGCGGACAGTGGGGAGAGAGGTCGGTCCACTGGTGTGCTCTCGAGATAACCTCAAAAGCCCAGGTCTCCCGCGTGGGCGGTGGGGCCGCGAGCACTTGAGCCGGCACCCGCCCCTTCCCAGGTGTGCATTGTTAGCAGGAAGCGGGAGCCAGGAGCTCCCGGGACTCGAACCCCGGCACCCCAGCACGAGAGATTTTGTGGGTGCCCAGCGGTGTCCTAAGGGCTGCCGAGTCCCACGCCCACGCTTGGGCCCCTGCCACCCACGTGGGAGACCCGGATGGAGTCCAGACTCCTGGCTTTGGCCTGGCCCAGCGCTGGCTGTTGTGGCCATTTGGGAAGTGAACCAGTAGATGAAGGATCTCTCTCTCCTCTCTCTCTCTGTCTGTAACTGTGCCTGTCAAATAAATAAATCTTAAAAAAAAAAAAAAAAAAAAAACGGGGAGACCTCAGCAGTGCCTATCTTGCAGGGAACATGAGCCGGCTGCACAGGGCACCCCACCCCTACAGCGCCCCGCCACCCCCCGGCATCCCGCCCCACCACGACCCCCCTCTACAGCTCGGCTGAGTCGCCTCGCCAAGAGCGAGTCTTGCAACCCGGGGCATTTTCTGGGGAGACGCCCAGTCTGAGGGCTGCTGGAACTGACGGGGAGGGACAGGCGTCCGGGACGGCCGGGTGAGCGGGTCCTGGCGGGGTGGGGGGCAGGGCCGCGAGGCTGGCAGGGTGGAAGCGGGCGCTCAGCGTAGCACCACCTCGAGGGGACAGGGAGGGCCGGCCCGGATGGCTAGGGACGCTGGAAGTCTCGCAAGAGTACGAGCTGGGCCCCAGGGGCGCCTCCTGGCAGGGCATCCCGCTGCCCAGCGGAGGCCTGGCGACCAGGATGCCGGACCCGTCTCGTGAGCTGGCCCCGCTGCCCGGCCCAGGCGCGACGCCAACAGATGCTGCGGGGCTGGAGGCGGGGGACCCTCAGCCGGTAGCGGCCGGCGCGGTCCGCACCAGCCTCGACAGCCGCCGCCGTCGCCCACCCCGGCGCTCCCCGCTCACGGGGCCTTACCGAGGCACTGTCCCACCGGCGTGCTGAACGGATTCCCCAGGAGGAACTCCATCTTGCACGGAAAGCGCGGCGGCGGACGGGGCGTCCAGTCTGCCCGCCCGGGTCTCCGCCGTCCCCAGCCGCGGTCCCGACCTGACTGACACTCGCCCCCGCCCCACGCTCAGGAACGCCGAGCCCCGGGCCCTTGGCCACGCCCCCTTGATACATCTCAATTGGGCAACGCCTACAGAGCCCTCATCCGATTGGCCTTCGCCTCTACCTCAGCGAAGCTCCCACCCACCCCGCGGCGTCCGATTGGCCAGAGAGCGAGCTTGAGCTCTGGAGTCCCCGTCAGGCGCTACGTAGCGGCTCCTCCTCTGGCCCGCCTCCGAAAGAGAGGCTTTGCGTGTTGATTCGCCCATATGTCCGTCAAGCTAGAGAATCCTTAGTATTATTGGATGAAGGACGAGTCAATCACTCAAACCGGGGCAAGGAGAGGCGGTGCATCCACGAATATCCCCGCCCACAAAAAGTGCTGATTGGGTAAACGGTTGTTTGCTCTAAGCCTGGTTGGTGTGGTAGGATTTCCCCGCCCCAAGAACTGATCACGTGATGCGTCCACTTTCACCCAGGATGTCTACCTCTTAACTTCCCCTTAGCGACCGAGCGGGCGGCGCTTAAGGTTCCCTAGCAACCGGGGGACGCTGTTGCTACGCGGACCCAGCCTGGAAGCTGGCGCCTGAGACGAGAGGAGAGGAGACCCGGGGCGGACAGTGGGGAGAGAGGTCGGTCCACTGGTGTGCTCTCGAGATAACCTCAAAAGCCCAGGTCTCCCGCGTGGGCGGTGGGGCCGCGAGCACTTGAGCCGGCACCCGCCCCTTCCCAGGTGTGCATTGTTAGCAGGAAGCGGGAGCCAGGAGCTCCCGGGACTCGAACCCCGGCACCCCAGCACGAGAGATTTTGTGGGTGCCCAGCGGTGTCCTAAGGGCTGCCGAGTCCCACGCCCACGCTTGGGCCCCTGCCACCCACGTGGGAGACCCGGATGGAGTCCAGACTCCTGGCTTTGGCCTGGCCCAGCGCTGGCTGTTGTGGCCATTTGGGAAGTGAACCAGTAGATGAAGGATCTCTCTCTCCTCTCTCTCTCTGTCTGTAACTGTGCCTGTCAAATAAATAAATCTTAAAAAAAAAAAAAAAAAAAAAAAAACGGGGAGACCTCAGCAGTGCCTATCTTGCAGGGAACATGAGCCGGCTGCACAGGGCACCCCACCCCTACAGCGCCCCGCCACCCCCCGGCATCCCGCCCCACCACGACCCCCCTCTACAGCTCGGCTGAGTCGCCTCGCCAAGAGCGAGTCTTGCAACCCGGGGCATTTTCTGGGGAGACGCCCAGTCTGAGGGCTGCTGGAACTGACGGGGAGGGACAGGCGTCCGGGACGGCCGGGTGAGCGGGTCCTGGCGGGGTGGGGGGCAGGGCCGCGAGGCTGGCAGGGTGGAAGCGGGCGCTCAGCGTAGCACCACCTCGAGGGGACAGGGAGGGCCGGCCCGGATGGCTAGGGACGCTGGAAGTCTCGCAAGAGTACGAGCTGGGCCCCAGGGGCGCCTCCTGGCAGGGCATCCCGCTGCCCAGCGGAGGCCTGGCGACCAGGATGCCGGACCCGTCTCGTGAGCTGGCCCCGCTGCCCGGCCCAGGCGCGACGCCAACAGATGCTGCGGGGCTGGAGGCGGGGGACCCTCAGCCGGTAGCGGCCGGCGCGGTCCGCACCAGCCTCGACAGCCGCCGCCGTCGCCCACCCCGGCGCTCCCCGCTCACGGGGCCTTACCGAGGCACTGTCCCACCGGCGTGCTGAACGGATTCCCCAGGAGGAACTCCATCTTGCACGGAAAGCGCGGCGGCGGACGGGGCGTCCAGTCTGCCCGCCCGGGTCTCCGCCGTCCCCAGCCGCGGTCCCGACCTGACTGACACTCGCCCCCGCCCCACGCTCAGGAACGCCGAGCCCCGGGCCCTTGGCCACGCCCCCTTGACACGTCTCAATTGGGCAACGCCTACAGAGCCCTCATCCGATTGGCCTTCGCCTCTACCTCAGCGAAGCTCCCACCCACCCCGCGGCGTCCGATTGGCCAGAGAGCGAGCTTGATCTCTGGAGTCCCCGTCAGGCGCTACGTAGCGGCTCCTCCTCTGGCCCGCCTCCGAAAGAGAGGCTTTGCGTGTTGATTCGCCCATATGTCCGTCAAGCTAGAGAATCCTTAGTATTATTGGATGAAGGACGAGTCAATCACTCAAACCGGGGCAAGGAGAGGCGGTGCATCCACGAATATCCCCGCCCACAAAAAGTGCTGATTGGGTAAACGGTTGTTTGCTCTAAGCCTGGTTGGTGTGGTAGGATTTCCCCGCCCCAAGAACTGATCACGTGATGCGTCCACTTTCACCCAGGATGTCTACCTCTTAACTTCCCCTTAGCGACCGAGCGGGCGGCGCTTAAGGTTCCCTAGCAACCGGGGGACGCTGTTGCTACGCGGACCCAGCCTGGAAGCTGGCGCCTGAGACGAGAGGAGAGGAGACCCGGGGCGGACAGTGGGGAGAGAGGTCGGTCCACTGGTGTGCTCTCGAGATAACCTCAAAAGCCCAGGTCTCCCGCGTGGGCGGTGGGGCCGCGAGCACTTGAGCCGGCACCCGCCCCTTCCCAGGTGTGCATTGTTAGCAGGAAGCGGGAGCCAGGAGCTCCCGGGACTCGAACCCCGGCACCCCAGCACGAGAGATTTTGTGGGTGCCCAGCGGTGTCCTAAGGGCTGCCGAGTCCCACGCCCACGCTTGGGCCCCTGCCACCCACGTGGGAGACCCGGATGGAGTCCAGACTCCTGGCTTTGGCCTGGCCCAGCGCTGGCTGTTGTGGCCATTTGGGAAGTGAACCAGTAGATGAAGGATCTCTCTCTCCTCTCTCTCTCTGTCTGTAACTGTGCCTGTCAAATAAATAAATCTTAAAAAAAAAAAAAAAAAAAAAAAAACGGGGAGACCTCAGCAGTGCCTATCTTGCAGGGAACATGAGCCGGCTGCACAGGGCACCCCACCCCTACAGCGCCCCGCCACCCCCCGGCATCCCGCCCCACCACGACCCCCCTCTACAGCTCGGCTGAGTCGCCTCGCCAAGAGCGAGTCTTGCAACCCGGGGCATTTTCTGGGGAGACGCCCAGTCTGAGGGCTGCTGGAACTGACGGGGAGGGACAGGCGTCCGGGACGGCCGGGTGAGCGGGTCCTGGCGGGGTGGGGGGCAGGGCCGCGAGGCTGGCAGGGTGGAAGCGGGCGCTCAGCGTAGCACCACCTCGAGGGGACAGGGAGGGCCGGCCCGGATGGCTAGGGACGCTGGAAGTCTCGCAAGAGTACGAGCTGGGCCCCAGGGGCGCCTCCTGGCAGGGCATCCCGCTGCCCAGCGGAGGCCTGGCGACCAGGATGCCGGACCCGTCTCGTGAGCTGGCCCCGCTGCCCGGCCCAGGCGCGACGCCAACAGATGCTGCGGGGCTGGAGGCGGGGGACCCTCAGCCGGTAGCGGCCGGCGCGGTCCGCACCAGCCTCGACAGCCGCCGCCGTCGCCCACCCCGGCGCTCCCCGCTCACGGGGCCTTACCGAGGCACTGTCCCACCGGCGTGCTGAACGGATTCCCCAGGAGGAACTCCATCTTGCACGGAAAGCGCGGCGGCGGACGGGGCGTCCAGTCTGCCCGCCCGGGTCTCCGCCGTCCCCAGCCGCGGTCCCGACCTGACTGACACTCGCCCCCGCCCCACGCTCAGGAACGCCGAGCCCCGGGCCCTTGGCCACGCCCCCTTGACACGTCTCAATTGGGCAACGCCTACAGAGCCCTCATCCGATTGGCCTTCGCCTCTACCTCAGCGAAGCTCCCACCCACCCCGCGGCGTCCGATTGGCCAGAGAGCGAGCTTGATCTCTGGAGTCCCCGTCAGGCGCTACGTAGCGGCTCCTCCTCTGGCCCGCCTCCGAAAGAGAGGCTTTGCGTGTTGATTCGCCCATATGTCCGTCAAGCTAGAGAATCCTTAGTATTATTGGATGAAGGACGAGTCAATCACTCAAACCGGGGCAAGGAGAGGCGGTGCATCCACGAATATCCCCGCCCACAAAAAGTGCTGATTGGGTAAACGGTTGTTTGCTCTAAGCCTGGTTGGTGTGGTAGGATTTCCCCGCCCCAAGAACTGATCACGTGATGCGTCCACTTTCACCCAGGATGTCTACCTCTTAACTTCCCCTTAGCGACCGAGCGGGCGGCGCTTAAGGTTCCCTAGCAACCGGGGGACGCTGTTGCTACGCGGACCCAGCCTGGAAGCTGGCGCCTGAGACGAGAGGAGAGGAGACCCGGGGCGGACAGTGGGGAGAGAGGTCGGTCCACTGGTGTGCTCTCGAGATAACCTCAAAAGCCCAGGTCTCCCGCGTGGGCGGTGGGGCCGCGAGCACTTGAGCCGGCACCCGCCCCTTCCCAGGTGTGCATTGTTAGCAGGAAGCGGGAGCCAGGAGCTCCCGGGACTCGAACCCCGGCACCCCAGCACGAGAGATTTTGTGGGTGCCCAGCGGTGTCCTAAGGGCTGCCGAGTCCCACGCCCACGCTTGGGCCCCTGCCACCCACGTGGGAGACCCGGATGGAGTCCAGACTCCTGGCTTTGGCCTGGCCCAGCGCTGGCTGTTGTGGCCATTTGGGAAGTGAACCAGTAGATGAAGGATCTCTCTCTCCTCTCTCTCTCTGTCTGTAACTGTGCCTGTCAAATAAATAAATCTTAAAAAAAAAAAAAAAAAAAAAACGGGGAGACCTCAGCAGTGCCTATCTTGCAGGGAACATGAGCCGGCTGCACAGGGCACCCCACCCCTACAGCGCCCCGCCACCCCCCGGCATCCCGCCCCACCACGACCCCCCTCTACAGCTCGGCTGAGTCGCCTCGCCAAGAGCGAGTCTTGCAACCCGGGGCATTTTCTGGGGAGACGCCCAGTCTGAGGGCTGCTGGAACTGACGGGGAGGGACAGGCGTCCGGGACGGCCGGGTGAGCGGGTCCTGGCGGGGTGGGGGGCAGGGCCGCGAGGCTGGCAGGGTGGAAGCGGGCGCTCAGCGTAGCACCACCTCGAGGGGACAGGGAGGGCCGGCCCGGATGGCTAGGGACGCTGGAAGTCTCGCAAGAGTACGAGCTGGGCCCCAGGGGCGCCTCCTGGCAGGGCATCCCGCTGCCCAGCGGAGGCCTGGCGACCAGGATGCCGGACCCGTCTCGTGAGCTGGCCCCGCTGCCCGGCCCAGGCGCGACGCCAACAGATGCTGCGGGGCTGGAGGCGGGGGACCCTCAGCCGGTAGCGGCCGGCGCGGTCCGCACCAGCCTCGACAGCCGCCGCCGTCGCCCACCCCGGCGCTCCCCGCTCACGGGGCCTTACCGAGGCACTGTCCCACCGGCGTGCTGAACGGATTCCCCAGGAGGAACTCCATCTTGCACGGAAAGCGCGGCGGCGGACGGGGCGTCCAGTCTGCCCGCCCGGGTCTCCGCCGTCCCCAGCCGCGGTCCCGACCTGACTGACACTCGCCCCCGCCCCACGCTCAGGAACGCCGAGCCCCGGGCCCTTGGCCACGCCCCCTTGACACGTCTCAATTGGGCAACGCCTACAGAGCCCTCATCCGATTGGCCTTCGCCTCTACCTCAGCGAAGCTCCCACCCACCCCGCGGCGTCCGATTGGCCAGAGAGCGAGCTTGATCTCTGGAGTCCCCGTCAGGCGCTACGTAGCGGCTCCTCCTCTGGCCCGCCTCCGAAAGAGAGGCTTTGCGTGTTGATTCGCCCATATGTCCGTCAAGCTAGAGAATCCTTAGTATTATTGGATGAAGGACGAGTCAATCACTCAAACCGGGGCAAGGAGAGGCGGTGCATCCACGAATATCCCCGCCCACAAAAAGTGCTGATTGGGTAAACGGTTGTTTGCTCTAAGCCTGGTTGGTGTGGTAGGATTTCCCCGCCCCAAGAACTGATCACGTGATGCGTCCACTTTCACCCAGGATGTCTACCTCTTAACTTCCCCTTAGCGACCGAGCGGGCGGCGCTTAAGGTTCCCTAGCAACCGGGGGACGCTGTTGCTACGCGGACCCAGCCTGGAAGCTGGCGCCTGAGACGAGAGGAGAGGAGACCCGGGGCGGACAGTGGGGAGAGAGGTCGGTCCACTGGTGTGCTCTCGAGATAACCTCAAAAGCCCAGGTCTCCCGCGTGGGCGGTGGGGCCGCGAGCACTTGAGCCGGCACCCGCCCCTTCCCAGGTGTGCATTGTTAGCAGGAAGCGGGAGCCAGGAGCTCCCGGGACTCGAACCCCGGCACCCCAGCACGAGAGATTTTGTGGGTGCCCAGCGGTGTCCTAAGGGCTGCCGAGTCCCACGCCCACGCTTGGGCCCCTGCCACCCACGTGGGAGACCCGGATGGAGTCCAGACTCCTGGCTTTGGCCTGGCCCAGCGCTGGCTGTTGTGGCCATTTGGGAAGTGAACCAGTAGATGAAGGATCTCTCTCTCCTCTCTCTCTCTGTCTGTAACTGTGCCTGTCAAATAAATAAATCTTAAAAAAAAAAAAAAAAAAAAAAAAACAAACGGGGAGACCTCAGCAGTGCCTATCTTGCAGGGAACATGAGCCGGCTGCACAGGGCACCCCACCCCTACAGCGCCCCGCCACCCCCCGGCATCCCGCCCCACCACGACCCCCCTCTACAGCTCGGCTGAGTCGCCTCGCCAAGAGCGAGTCTTGCAACCCGGGGCATTTTCTGGGGAGACGCCCAGTCTGAGGGCTGCTGGAACTGACGGGGAGGGACAGGCGTCCGGGACGGCCGGGTGAGCGGGTCCTGGCGGGGTGGGGGGCAGGGCCGCGAGGCTGGCAGGGTGGAAGCGGGCGCTCAGCGTAGCACCACCTCGAGGGGACAGGGAGGGCCGGCCCGGATGGCTAGGGACGCTGGAAGTCTCGCAAGAGTACGAGCTGGGCCCCAGGGGCGCCTCCTGGCAGGGCATCCCGCTGCCCAGCGGAGGCCTGGCGACCAGGATGCCGGACCCGTCTCGTGAGCTGGCCCCGCTGCCCGGCCCAGGCGCGACGCCAACAGATGCTGCGGGGCTGGAGGCGGGGGACCCTCAGCCGGTAGCGGCCGGCGCGGTCCGCACCAGCCTCGACAGCCGCCGCCGTCGCCCACCCCGGCGCTCCCCGCTCACGGGGCCTTACCGAGGCACTGTCCCACCGGCGTGCTGAACGGATTCCCCAGGAGGAACTCCATCTTGCACGGAAAGCGCGGCGGCGGACGGGGCGTCCAGTCTGCCCGCCCGGGTCTCCGCCGTCCCCAGCCGCGGTCCCGACCTGACTGACACTCGCCCCCGCCCCACGCTCAGGAACGCCGAGCCCCGGGCCCTTGGCCACGCCCCCTTGATACGTCTCAATTGGGCAACGCCTACAGAGCCCTCATCCGATTGGCCTTCGCCTCTACCTCAGCGAAGCTCCCACCCACCCCGCGGCGTCCGATTGGCCAGAGAGCGAGCTTGATCTCTGGAGTCCCCGTCAGGCGCTACGTAGCGGCTCCTCCTCTGGCCCGCCTCCGAAAGAGAGGCTTTGCGTGTTGATTCGCCCATATGTCCGTCAAGCTAGAGAATCCTTAGTATTATTGGATGAAGGACGAGTCAATCACTCAAACCGGGGCAAGGAGAGGCGGTGCATCCACGAATATCCCCGCCCACAAAAAGTGCTGATTGGGTAAACGGTTGTTTGCTCTAAGCCTGGTTGGTGTGGTAGGATTTCCCCGCCCCAAGAACTGATCACGTGATGCGTCCACTTTCACCCAGGATGTCTACCTCTTAACTTCCCCTTAGCGACCGAGCGGGCGGCGCTTAAGGTTCCCTAGCAACCGGGGGACGCTGTTGCTACGCGGACCCAGCCTGGAAGCTGGCGCCTGAGACGAGAGGAGAGGAGACCCGGGGCGGACAGTGGGGAGAGAGGTCGGTCCACTGGTGTGCTCTCGAGATAACCTCAAAAGCCCAGGTCTCCCGCGTGGGCGGTGGGGCCGCGAGCACTTGAGCCGGCACCCGCCCCTTCCCAGGTGTGCATTGTTAGCAGGAAGCGGGAGCCAGGAGCTCCCGGGACTCGAACCCCGGCACCCCAGCACGAGAGATTTTGTGGGTGCCCAGCGGTGTCCTAAGGGCTGCCGAGTCCCACGCCCACGCTTGGGCCCCTGCCACCCACGTGGGAGACCCGGATGGAGTCCAGACTCCTGGCTTTGGCCTGGCCCAGCGCTGGCTGTTGTGGCCATTTGGGAAGTGAACCAGTAGATGAAGGATCTCTCTCTCCTCTCTCTCTCTGTCTGTAACTGTGCCTGTCAAATAAATAAATCTTAAAAAAAAAAAAAAAAAACAAACGGGGAGACCTCAGCAGTGCCTATCTTGCAGGGAACATGAGCCGGCTGCACAGGGCACCCCACCCCTACAGCGCCCCGCCACCCCCCGGCATCCCGCCCCACCACGACCCCCTCTACAGCTCGGCTGAGTCGCCTCGCCAAGAGCGAGTCTTGCAACCCGGGGCATTTTCTGGGGAGACGCCCAGTCTGAGGGCTGCTGGAACTGACGGGGAGGGACAGGCGTCCGGGACGGCCGGGTGAGCGGGTCCTGGCGGGGTGGGGGGCAGGGCCGCGAGGCTGGCAGGGTGGAAGCGGGCGCTCAGCGTAGCACCACCTCGAGGGGACAGGGAGGGCCGGCCCGGATGGCTAGGGACGCTGGAAGTCTCGCAAGAGTACGAGCTGGGCCCCAGGGGCGCCTCCTGGCAGGGCATCCCGCTGCCCAGCGGAGGCCTGGCGACCAGGATGCTGGACCCGTCTCGTGAGCTGGCCCCGCTGCCCGGCCCAGGCGCGACGCCAACAGATGCTGCGGGGCTGGAGGCGGGGGACCCTCAGCCGGTAGCGGCCGGCGCGGTCCGCACCAGCCTCGACAGCCGCCGCCGTCGCCCACCCCGGCGCTCCCCGCTCACGGGGCCTTACCGAGGCACTGTCCCACCGGCGTGCTGAACGGATTCCCCAGGAGGAACTCCATCTTGCACGGAAAGCGCGGCGGCGGACGGGGCGTCCAGTCTGCCCGCCCGGGTCTCCGCCGTCCCCAGCCGCGGTCCCGACCTGACTGACACTCGCCCCCGCCCCACGCTCAGGAACGCCGAGCCCCGGGCCCTTGGCCACGCCCCCTTGATACGTCTCAATTGGGCAACGCCTACAGAGCCCTCATCCGATTGGCCTTCGCCTCTACCTCAGCGAAGCTCCCACCCACCCCGCGGCGTCCGATTGGCCAGAGAGCGAGCTTGATCTCTGGAGTCCCCGTCAGGCGTAGCGGCTCCTCCTCTGGCCCGCCTCCGAAAGAGAGGCTTTGCGTGTTGATTCGCCCATATGTCCGTCAAGCTAGAGAATCCTTAGTATTATTGGATGAAGGACGAGTCAATCACTCAAACCGGGGCAAGGAGAGGCGGTGCATCCACGAATATCCCCGCCCACAAAAAGTGCTGATTGGGTAAACGGTTGTTTGCTCTAAGCCTGGTTGGTGTGGTAGGATTTCCCCGCCCCAAGAACTGATCACGTGATGCGTCCACTTTCACCCAGGATGTCTACCTCTTAACTTCCCCTTAGCGACCGAGCGGGCGGCGCTTAAGGTTCCCTAGCAACCGGGGGACGCTGTTGCTACGCGGACCCAGCCTGGAAGCTGGCGCCTGAGACGAGAGGAGAGGAGACCCGGGGCGGACAGTGGGGAGAGAGGTCGGTCCACTGGTGTGCTCTCGAGATAACCTCAAAAGCCCAGGTCTCCCGCGTGGGCGGTGGGGCCGCGAGCACTTGAGCCGGCACCCGCCCCTTCCCAGGTGTGCATTGTTAGCAGGAAGCGGGAGCCAGGAGCTCCCGGGACTCGAACCCCGGCACCCCAGCACGAGAGATTTTGTGGGTGCCCAGCGGTGTCCTAAGGGCTGCCGAGTCCCACGCCCACGCTTGGGCCCCTGCCACCCACGTGGGAGACCCGGATGGAGTCCAGACTCCTGGCTTTGGCCTGGCCCAGCGCTGGCTGTTGTGGCCATTTGGGAAGTGAACCAGTAGATGAAGGATCTCTCTCTCCTCTCTCTCTCTGTCTGTAACTGTGCCTGTCAAATAAATAAATCTTAAAAAAAAAAAAAAAAAAAAAAAAAAAAAAACGGGGAGACCTCAGCAGTGCCTATCTTGCAGGGAACATGAGCCGGCTGCACAGGGCACCCCACCCCTACAGCGCCCCGCCACCCCCCGGCATCCCGCCCCACCACGACCCCCTCTACAGCTCGGCTGAGTCGCCTCGCCAAGAGCGAGTCTTGCAACCCGGGGCATTTTCTGGGGAGACGCCCAGTCTGAGGGCTGCTGGAACTGACGGGGAGGGACAGGCGTCCGGGACGGCCGGGTGAGCGGGTCCTGGCGGGGTGGGGGGCAGGGCCGCGAGGCTGGCAGGGTGGAAGCGGGCGCTCAGCGTAGCACCACCTCGAGGGGACAGGGAGGGCCGGCCCGGATGGCTAGGGACGCTGGAAGTCTCGCAAGAGTACGAGCTGGGCCCCAGGGGCGCCTCCTGGCAGGGCATCCCGCTGCCCAGCGGAGGCCTGGCGACCAGGATGCCGGACCCGTCTCGTGAGCTGGCCCCGCTGCCCGGCCCAGGCGCGACGCCAACAGATGCTGCGGGGCTGGAGGCGGGGGACCCTCAGCCGGTAGCGGCCGGCGCGGTCCGCACCAGCCTCGACAGCCGCCGCCGTCGCCCGCCCCGGCGCTCCCCGCTCATGGGGCCTTACCGAGGCACTGTCCCACCGGCGTGCTGAACGGATTCCCCAGGAGGAACTCCATCTTGCACGGAAAGCGCGGCGGCGGACGGGGCGTCCAGTCTGCCCGCCCGGGTCTCCGCCGTCCCCAGCCGCGGTCCCGACCTGACTGACACTCGCCCCCGCCCCACGCTCAGGAACGCCGAGCCCCGGGCCCTTGGCCACGCCCCCTTGATACGTCTCAATTGGGCAACGCCTACAGAGCCCTCATCCGATTGGCCTTCGCCTCTACCTCAGCGAAGCTCCCACCCACCCCGCGGCGTCCGATTGGCCAGAGAGCGAGCTTGATCTCTGGAGTCCCCGTCAGGCGTAGCGGCTCCTCCTCTGGCCCGCCTCCGAAAGAGAGGCTTTGCGTGTTGATTCGCCCATATGTCCGTCAAGCTAGAGAATCCTTAGTATTATTGGATGAAGGACGAGTCAATCACTCAAACCGGGGCAAGGAGAGGCGGTGCATCCACGAATATCCCCGCCCACAAAAAGTGCTGATTGGGTAAACGGTTGTTTGCTCTAAGCCTGGTTGGTGTGGTAGGATTTCCCCGCCCCAAGAACTGATCACGTGATGCGTCCACTTTCACCCAGGATGTCTACCTCTTAACTTCCCCTTAGCGACCGAGCGGGCGGCGCTTAAGGTTCCCTAGCAACCGGGGGACGCTGTTGCTACGCGGACCCAGCCTGGAAGCTGGCGCCTGAGACGAGAGGAGAGGAGACCCGGGGCGGACAGTGGGGAGAGAGGTCGGTCCACTGGTGTGCTCTCGAGATAACCTCAAAAGCCCAGGTCTCCCGCGTGGGCGGTGGGGCCGCGAGCACTTGAGCCGGCACCCGCCCCTTCCCAGGTGTGCATTGTTGGCAGGAAGCGGGAGCCAGGAGCTCCCGGGACTCGAATCCCGGCACCCCAGCACGATTCGTGGGTGCCCCAGCGGTGTCCTAAGGGCTGCCGAATCCCACGCCCACCTCTGCGAAGTGAGCTCACGGCTCCTGGGACAGCCACCTCACGCTGGCTTCAGCTAGCCACAACACTTAGTCTTGGGCTTTCTGTGGGTGAGGAAGGAGAGGGTAAGGGCTCAGGGCCAGAAAAGATTTTTTTTTTTAAGATTTATTTTATTTCTTTGAAAGACAGAGTTAGAGGTAGAGCCAGAGAGAGGTCTCCCCTTCACTGGCCCACTCCCCAAATGACCACAACAGCCAGAGCTGCACCAATCCGAAGCCAGGAGCCAGGAGCTTCTTCCAGGTCTCCCACGCTGGTGCAGGGACTTGGGCCAGCTTCCACTGCTGTCCCAGGCCGTAGCAGAGAGCTGGATTAGAAGAGGAGCAGCCGGGACTAGAACCGGCGTCCATATGAGATGCTGGCACATCAGGCCAGGGCATTAACCTGCTGCGCCACAGCGCCAGCCCCTTAAACCTTTCCATACACAGTGTGCTTGCTCTCCTGTCTGCTGATCATTCCTCCAGGTTCCGGCTGTCATCGTCAACCTCTGCACGTCTGTGTGATCATTCTCCCTTGGCTTTGGCTGGGAATGCAGGGTCGTCCCTGTTAGTAACTCCACTGTGTGACCTTGGCCAAGTACCTTCTTCCCCTCCACCGCGTATCTGAACCCTGTGCCGTGTCCCGGCCTGCAGAGCTGGCGTGTAATTCAATAGTGCGTGTGCGCAGAGTCCACGCAAACCCTGTTAGTGGCTGCTCCCCTCCTTAGTAATTCATGGGCACTGGGAACTGTGCGTCGCAGAGCCGATTGGCCCACGGTTCCTGTTTCCCAGGAAACTGCTGCACCTGCTTCCCGGCGAAGAGGCTCTTCAGGTCGCAGCAGCGTCGGACTTGAAGCTGCTGTCTCTGCCGCCTAACTCTGGGCTCACTGACGCCACTGACAGGCAAGTCGGCGGGGACCCGGCCTGGGTGGGGAATTACTGACTGTATCCCCACAGCACAGGGCTGTTCGGGCCTCATCCCTGACCTGGGACAGCTGTGAGAAACCTTGTGCACGGTGGCAGTGAGAGTGTCTGGAACCCTGGGTACAGCTGAGCCATGCTTAGGAAGATGGGTCCATTTCTTACCTGGAAACTGGGGTTCGTCCTATGTGTAAATCGAGTCCCCAGGGAGCTCTCAAGTGTGACCCCCACCTCGGTTGTCACCAACCTCACTCCTCTTGGGGTTCTCAGTACTGTAGCTGGAATGTGCTTCTTAGAATTATTAAAGTCCAGGGGCCGGCGCTGTGGCATAGCGGGTTAATGCCCTGGCCTATAGTGCTGGCATCCCATATGGGTGCTGGTTCGAGACCCAGCTGCTCCACTTCCGATCCAGCTCCCTGCTAATGGCCTGGGGAAGCAGGGGCCAAGTGCTTGGGCCCCTAAACCCACGTGGGAGACCCATAAGAAGCTCCTGGCTCCTGGCTTCAGGTCAGCGCAGCTCCAGCCATTACAACCATTTAGGGAATGAACCAGCAGATGGAAGACCTCTCTCTCTCTCTCTCTCTCTCTCTCTCTCTCTGTCTGCAACTCTGCCTCTGAAATAAATAATCTTTAAAAAATAATAATTATTTTTTTATTTTTTTATTTATTTATTTTTTTTTTTGACAGGCAGAGTGGACAGTGAGAGAGAGAGACAGAGAGAAAGGTCTTCCTTTGCCGTTGGTTCACCCTCCAATGGCCGCCGCGGCCGGCGCGCTGCGGCCGGCGCACCGCGCTGATCCGATGGCAGGAGCCAGGAGCCAGGAGCTTTTCCTGGTCTCCCATGGGGTGCAGGGCCCAAGCACCTGGGCCATCCTCCACTGCACTCCCTGGCCACAGCAGAGGGCTGGCCTGGAAGAGGGGCAACCGGGACAGAATCCGGCGCCCCGACCGGGACTAGAACCCGGTGTGCCGGCGCCGCTAGGCGGAGGATTAGCCTACTGAGCCGCGGCGCCGGCCTAAAAAATAATAATTATTAAAGTCTGGGCATGGGTGGCTTAACCAGGGCCCAGGGTAAGTAGCCACCCCTGGCTCCTGACTCCAGCCCCGCATCAATGCAGACCCTGGAGGCAACAGGGGAGGGCTCGAGTGCTTGGGTTCCTGCCACCCACGTG
Organism: Oryctolagus cuniculus; assembly: GCF_051225735.1. NCBI lineage: Eukaryota > Metazoa > Chordata > Mammalia > Lagomorpha > Leporidae > Oryctolagus > Oryctolagus cuniculus. Next base: position 63,678,806 of record NC_142883.1, on the reverse strand, counting down.
GGAGATCCAGATGGAGTTTTTAGCTCTTCTGGCTTTGGCCTCAGCACAGCTCAGCCCAGCCCTCACCGTCACAGGCATGTGACGGCTGTGCTGCTTCCGTGGGCAGAAGGTGGGATAGCAGTGGCACGTGTGGCCAGGGCCAGGTTGGGAGTGGAAGGTGCATACCTGCGTCAGGTGCATCCAGGCGGGGGGCGAGGAGGAAGAATCGGTGAGGACGCCCCCTGTCCCACCTCACAGGGCCTGTATTTGATTTCCAGCTCTGCTTCCCGACTCCAGCTTCCTGCTGGCCCACACCCCAGAGGCAGGAGTGAGGGCGCGAGTGGTTGAGTCCCTGCTGCCGGTGCAGGAGACCTGGATGGAGTTTAGGGCTCTTAGCTTCACCCTCTCACCCTGCCCACCCCCTCCATTGGGAGCACCTGCTTGCACTCGCGTCCCCCCCCCGCCCTGCCCCCCGTCTCTGTTTCTGCTTGTCGAAAACAATTTTTTTAAGATTTATTTATTTATTTGAAAGGCAGAGTTAGAGAGAGAGAGAGGTCTTCCATCCACTGGTTCACTCCCCAATTGGCCGCAACGGCCAGGGCTGTGCTGATCCGAAGCCAGGAGCCAGGAGCTTCTTCCGGGTCTCCCACGCAGGTACAGGAGCCCAAGCACTTGGGCCATCTTCCACTGCTTTCCCAGGCCACAGCAGAGAGCTGGATCAGAAGTGGAGCAGCCGGGACTCGAACCAGTGCCCATATAGGATGCCGGCCACTGCAGGGGGTGGCTTTGCCTGCTATGCCACAGCGCCGACCCCCAAAAAGAAATGTAAGAGATCACAGAGACCTTAAGAGAAAGGGATGGGAAATGCCCACAGAAGGAGACACAGAACTCGCAAGGCCTGGACTCGGGCGCGTTAGGGACTGAAAAGCCAGCAGGAGGAAGACAGTGTCTGTCTGTGTCAGTCTGTCTGTCCTGTGTGTACCCCCCAGCCCCCATCTTCCTCTCTCTGCCTCTGTGTCTGTTCCTCCTGTTCTTGGCTTCGCCCTGTGCCCGGCCAGGCCAGCTGTGGGGTCCCCACCTCTGCTGAGCACCCTCATCCCCAGTCCCGAGTCTCAGGAGGCAGGGACACGAGTGGGCAGCTTGGGTCAGTGCCTCACTGAGCACTGGACCTGCAGGGGACAAGGCAACTGCCAGCCGGCAACTTGATCGGGGCTGCCAATGGTTGGCACCAAGAGACCTGGACGGGGAGGCCTGGCACCAGGCCACAGCCCAGTGGGACCAGCTGTAGCTGTGGGGCCGAGAGATGGACCCCGGCAGGTGGCCCGGGTGCTTGCCAGGAGCACCCAGAGCTCCCTGGGGACACATGTACGGACCCTGAGGGGCAGCCCTCCGAGTTAAGACGCCGTCACAGGACCTGGCGTTGTGGGTTAAGCCGCCGCTTGTAATGCCCACATCTCATATTGGAGCGCTGGTTCGAGTCCTGGCTGCTCCACTTCCCATCCAGCTCCCTGCTAATGCGCCTGAGAAACAACAGACGCTTGGGAGACCCGGATGGAGTCCAGACTCCTGGCTTTGCCCTGGCCCAGCGCTGGCTGTTGTGGCCATTTGGGAAGTGAACTAGCAGATGGAGGATCTCTCTCTCCCTCCCTCTCTCCTCCCCCCTCCCCTCCTTCTCTCTCTGTCCTTCTTTTCAAAGAAAGAAATCTTGGGTTAAAAAAAAAAAAAAAAACAGGAAACAGAGAGAAACCTTAAGAGAAGACCTCAGGGAGGGCCGGCGCTGTGGTGTAGCGGGTAACATGGCCGCCTGCAGTGCCCGCATCCCTTAGGGGCGCTGGTTCGAGACCCGGCTGCTCCTCTTCCAATCCAGCTCTCTGCTGTGGCCTGGGAAAGCAGTAGAAGATGGCCCAAGTGCTTGGATCCCTGCATGCCGATGGGAGACCCGAAAGAAGCTCCTGGCTCTGGATTGGCCCAGGTCTGACCATTGCAGCCATGTAGGGATTGAACCAGTGGATGGAAGACCTCTCTCTCTCTCTCTCTCTCTCTCTCTCGGTCTTTAACTGTGCCTCTCAAATAAATATTTAAAAAAATAAAAGCAAGGGAGACCTCAGCAGTGCCTGTCCCCCGACGGAGGAGGGGTGCGGGGCCTCAGGAGGGCGGGGCCTCAGGAGGGCGTGGCGCTGTCTTGCAGGGAACATGAGCCGGCTGCACAACTCCATAGAGCCGCGCGTGATGGACGACGAGATGCTGAAGCTGGCCGTGAGCGAGCAGGGGCCTCGCGAGGAGGCCGGGCAGCTGGCCAAACAGGAGGGCATCCTCTTCAAAGATGTCCTGACCCTGCGGCTGGACTTCCAGAGTGCGTGTCCATGTCCCCTGGTCCCCCCGCCCGGGAGCAGCCCCCTCGCCCCCCCCCCCGGAACCCACTGCGGGTCCCGGCACGGATGCGCTGAGGACGCCATACTTAGTGCCGTCGTCGTGTGACTGTCCACAGCGCCCCTGACCTGATTGAGAACAGAACAGATTAGAAACCCGTCCTGCTGCCAGTCTAAGCTCCGAGGGGACCCCACACTGGTGTCTGCAGCAGGGAGCTCCCAGCAGGTAGAAGCTTGGGGTCCTATGCAGCCGGCAGCTGGAGATAGGAAGCAGGGGCCCAGTAGCCTTGGTGGGGGGCGGGGGCGGGGTGGCTGAAGAAAGGGCAGGAAAGCAGGAGGGGGCAGGAAAGCAGGAGGGCGCAGGGCGCCTGAGGCCGAGAGGCAGCCCGTGGACGATGGGGCTGGGGACAGGTGGATCCCTCCCGCCTCGCGTCCCCAGCGGTGGAATGGGCGCCTGCAGCTCCCGACGGGAGACAGCCCAGCCGGGCAGAGCGAGGGCGTTTCGAGAGGAAGTGGGGAGAGCTTTGCGGGGATCCTGAACCCCCCGTGCTTTGTGCACCTGCTCTGATCCTCATCCCTGCTCCGTCTTGAGCCCTCCAGGCTGCCCAGGCGCCCGGCCAGCAACAAGGAGGGAGCGGGATTCCCTGGTGGGCAAGACGGGGTGTGGTCCAGGCCGGCCTTAATTAAGAAGCCTGTGGCTGACCGCCCCTCCCCCGTCCTGGGTGCTCAGCCTTCGCCGCCAGGGCACCTAGCTTCTTCCTCCAGGGCAGGGCGAGAGAAGGTGAGGCATCTCGGTGCCGCCATGCGCCGGCCCAGAAGCCCACGCGCCTCTCTCCTCTGGTCTTTGCAGACATCCTGCACATTGATAACCTCTGGCAGTTCGAGAACCTGCGCAAGCTGCAGCTGGACAACAACATCATCGAGAGGATCGAGGGCCTGGAAAACCTCGTCCACCTGGTCTGGCTGGGTGAGGCCCCTTCTGCGCATGCGTCTGCTCCCGCCCACCTGCCAAGGTTGCGCCGCGCCCCGCCCCGCCTCCCCGCCTCTGCCCCCCACCCAGGGAGACGGCACTCTCACGCTTGACCCTCAGCTACCTGGGCACGGTCCTTAGCCTGGGCACGGCTGCTGTCTTTCAAAAGACCCGGGATCCACACTGGACAGAGCACAGCACAGACGGGCCATTCTGCTCCCGCCCGCCGGCCTCCCAGGCTGGGCGGGGCGCTCAGGGGGCTGCTACAGACTCCTCCCCTTCAATTTCCACTCGGATTGACAGGTAGCCACTGACTGGCAGGGCCCCGGGAGCAAAGCAGCAATAGTCATCGCAGAAGCCGGTGGGCCTGTGCGTGGGCTCCGTGAGCTCCGTGACCCCACACAAGCACCCAGCACCCCCACTGTGCAGATAAGCAAACAGAGGTCACAGTGCCTAAGAGCGACATGGGCTCTGGCCCTCCCTGCCCAGGCCGGGGTGGGGAGGATGAGGCCGTTTGGATGAACAGGGGCCATGCACTGGCCTCCCAGGGGCATCTGGTGAGGGGCAGGTAGGCACCCAACAGGGAGAAAAGGATGGGCCTGCTGCGTTCCCACAACAACCCTAGGATACAGGTGCCTGGTACAGTCTACGCAAGAGGAGCCAAGGCTCAGAGAGGCCAAGGCGCGTGCCCAGAGCCAAGGACCAAGCAGTAGCAGTGCTGGGACTTGGACCCACACCAGTCTGACCCCAAAGCCCGTGTTCTTCCCGCCCCCAGCACACACACACACACACACACACACACACACCTTACCCAGCATTCCTTACTGCTGATTCCTGGGCACGGTGGCCTGTCCACACCATCAGGAGGCCTCTCTCTCTCTAGCCAGCCCTGAGCCACCGCCCCCACCCAAGGCCACCCTGCACGGGCCATCTGAATGCCACGGGTTGTTGTTTTTTTTTTTTTTTTTCCTTTTAAAGTTTTATTGAGAGCTTCCATCTACAAGTTCTGCACCCCCCAGCACAGCGTCAGGGGCCGGGCTGGGCCAAAGCCAGGAGGCACGTGGGTGGCAGGAACCCACGGCAGGGACCTCCCAGGTCTGCATTTAGCAGGAAGCTGAGTCAGGACCAGAGCTGGGTGTGAAACCCAGGATCTCCACTGTGGGACGCGGGCATCTTAATTGGCACATTAGCCAGCAGCCCAGCCCCCACACCCACACGGGACACAGGGCCGAGGGTGCCAGGTGTGCCTAGTGTCCTGCGTCCTGGGATGCTCTGTGGGTAGCTTGGAATTGGCCACAGTGGGAGTATGGACACCCACCCATCCCCCGGAACTGAGAAAGAACCACAAAGCAGGGCTTCCCCCAACCCCTGCTGTTAAACACTCACCACGCGTTCTTAGGGGCTGGGCCAGGCCCCTCAAGAACAGAACCTGGGGGCGAATGTAGTGGTGCAGTAGGTGAAGCCACTGCCTGGGACACCAGCCTCCCACGTGAGAACCAGTTCTGCTCCACTTCCCATCCAGCTCCCTGCTAATGTGCCTTGGAAAGGCAGCAGAAGATGGCCCAAGTGCCTGGGCCTCTACCATGCAGCCCGAGCTGTTGCAGCCATTTGGGGAGTGAACCAGTGGATGCAGCCAGAGGCAGGCATCAAACACGTGATGTGGACATCTTAACCTGCATCTCTCTCTCTCTCTCTTAGATTTATTTAGGCAGAGAGAATCTTCCATGCATTGATTCGTTTCCCCAAACCAATCCAAAGCCAGGAGCTTCTTCTGGGTTCCCCAACAAGGTCTTGGAACATCTACTGTAGCAGAGAGCTCTGTTGGAAGTGGAGCAGCCAGGACTCGAACCGGCGCCCTATGGGATGCCGGCGCTGCAGGCGGTGGCTTTACCCGCTGCTCCACAGCGCTGGCCCCGAACCTGCCTCTTAACCATCGGGCCAGCTGCCTGCCCCTGCCGACTGACTGCAGACATCGCCTCAGTTTCTGTGCTGTGCTATCTGCAGCAGGTCGCCAGGGGGCGCCGTTGAGTCCCAGTTCCCTCATCTGTGGTGGGATGACGACACCTGTGCTATGAGGATTAAATAAGGCGGTGCCAGTCCAGGGCCTGGCACAGAGCAGGGGACAAGGAGATGTTGGCAGTGTCACCCGTGCACAGATGGGCGTCGCGGACATGCAGACGAGACCAATGATGCTGGGGTTAAGCTGACTCCCAACTCACCCTTGCAAAGTGAGTGCTTGTCTGCCAGGATTGTCCGTACTGCCAAGCTCAGGACAAATCCCCAGTGCCGGCCGCTGGCCCACTGGCCTCCTGCACAGGGTGACAACCCCAGCCACCAGCCAAGCCCGAAAGCTTGTGCCAGATGGGTTCCAGGACCCCCTGAGGTCACATCCCTGGATGCTCAAGTCCCCTGTGTAGAGTGGCATAACACAGGGCCAGCGCTGTGGGGCAGCAGGTTAAGCCACCATCTGCAGTGCCAGCATCCCATAGGTTCGCCAGTTCAAGTCCTGGCTGCTCCACTTCTGATCCTGCTCCCTGCTAATGGCCTGGGAGAACAGCAGAAGATGGCCCAGGTGCTTGGGCCCCTGCACCCATGTGGGAGACCTGGAGGAAGCTCCTGGCTCCTGGCTTTGGATTGGCACAGCTCTGGCCATTGCGGCCATTTGGAGAGTGAGCCAGCAGATGGAAGACCTCTCTCTCTGTCTCTCCCTCTCTCTGTAACTCTGCCTCTCAAGTAAATAAATAAGAATAAATAAATCTGAGGGGGGGAATGGCATAACAGGAGGACACTTCAAAAAGTTAGTGGAAAAGTGAAATTAAAAGTTTCGGAGTCAGGATGTAGCCTAGCAGTGAGACACCTGCATTGTTGCCAGGCTCCACCCCCCACCCCAGTGCCCTCCCAGTGCGGCCTCTGGGGGCAGTGGTGACGGCTCAGGTAGTTGGACCTCTGCCAGCCACCTAGAAGACCTGGACTAAGTTGCTGACTCCAGGCTTCAGCCTGGCCCAGCTTTGGCCCAACCCAGTCCTGATCATTGTGGGCATTTAGGGAGGAGACAGCAAATGGTAGTCTCTCTTTTGCCTCTCAGATAAATAAATTGGTGTTTAAAAAGATACCTTTATCTTGGGGCTGGTGTCCTGGCACAGTGGGTTAAGCCGAGGCCTATGTCACCAGCATCCCGTATTGGAGTGCTGGTTCCAGTCCTGGCTGCTCTGATCCAGCTGCCGCAAATGCACCTGGGAAAGCAGAATAGGCCCAAGTGCTTGGGCCCCTGCCACCCGTGTGGGAGACCCAGATGGAGTTCCAGGCTTCTGTTTTCAGCCTGGTCCAGCCACAGCTGTTGCAGCCATTTGGGGAGTGAACCAGCAGATGGAAGACCTCTCTTTGTCTCTCTCACCCTCCTCCCACCATCATTGTGCCTTTCAAACAAATAAGATAAATCTGGTTTTTTTTTTTTAAAAAAAACACTTTATTTGGTGTAAATAATTTTTTAAAGATTTATTTATTTTATACAAAAGAGTTACACACACACACACACACACACAGGTCTTCCATCCGCTGGTTCACTCCCCAGATGGCCACATCAGCTGGAGCTGCACAATTCATAGTCAGGAGCCAGGAGCTTCCTCCGGGTCTCCCACGCGGGTGCAGGGGTCTAAGGACTTGCGCCATCTTCCACTGCTTTCCCAGGCCACAGCAGAGGGCTGGATCGGAAGTGGAGCAGCCGGGACTCGAGCCGGTGCCCCTATGGGATGCCGGCACTGCAGGCGGCAGCTTTACCCACTACACCACAGCGCCGGCTCCATCCGTGAACTTCTTAAAGTACCCTTATATTTGTGTGTAACTTACACCCATCCTTCCGAGTACTTTAAAGTATCTCTGGATTACTTCACAATACCTAAGCGGGGTAGATGAGATGCACACACACAGAGCACTGGATAAACCCGGAATTGCTACGCGGGTGGGAGGCCTGAGGCTAGGGGGGCGTCCCTGAGCCCATGGTCTGCTGCCTCAGAGCTGCCGGTCTCCTCCGAGCTCTGACCCAGCGAGCGCCGCCCACAGGGGTGATGTGGTGAGCGTGTGAGGCTTCCAGAAATAATCGCAGGCTTTGCCCCGGGGGTGCGGGGGGCGCGCCGCTTGCTGCCGGCCCGCGGAGCACCAAGTCCCCTTGATGGCCTCGCTCGCGGAGCGCCCACCGCCCAGCCCAGGCACCGGACAGCAAAGCCTCTTCACAGATCCGCCCCTTCCCTTCCCCCAGATCTGTCCTTCAACAACATCGAGGTCATCGAGGGCCTGGACAGCCTGGTGAACCTGGAGGACCTGAGCTTGTTCAACAACCGGATCTCCAGGATCGACTCCCTGGACGCGCTGGGCAAGCTGCAGGTGCTGTCGCTGGGCAACAACCAGATCGACAACATAATGAATGTGAGTGGCCGACATGCACACACCCGTGCGCATGCGCGGGGCTCAGACAGGGCGGGGTCTGCCGCGTGGGCAGGTGCACCTGGAGCATCGCAAGTCTTCTCCCCCCTACCCCTAACCCACCTCCGCGTCGCTTGACAAGCCGGCTTAGTCTGCCAGGGACCCGATCGTGTTGGGACAGCACGCTTCACAAAATCTGTCCGTGACTGCCCGTTCACAGCCTTTGCCACGGCAACCTCTCGTTCTGCCCCCTCGGTCTCTGGCTCATTTAGCCAACGTTTGCCTGCTGGGTGCACTTGCTCTGTTCTCAGTGGGGACAGAGCTGGGCAAGGCGGGTTCCCCTCGGGGCTGACCAGCCCACAGGTTAAAAGAACCTCCGGTGTCCCGTGTCCGTGGACGCGGGGGGCATCTGTGCGACACTGACAGTGGTCATCTCCAGGGAAGGCTGGTTGGCTGCCCCTGCACTCCCCACAGGGGGCTCCCAGCTCAGCAGGCTGGGGCTGAGACCGCCCCCCCCCAATAGCTGGGGGTCTGGCAGCCTCGGGAAGGGGCCCACATCAGAGGTGACCCAACAGAGACCTTCCCCTGTGGTTCCTGGCCAGGGCCCCTGGGAGCTGCCCCGAATTCCATTACTGCTTGGGTCAGATGGATGGCCTGGGCTGGAATCCCAGCTCTGCGTGAGGCTGACTGAGATGGATGGCCCGGGGCGGCGGGGGAGGAGGTCAGTCACCCAGATGGTCCCTATACATAAATCCATCCATCCGACGGGGCAAATCCTGGAGGCAGTGTAGTCTCAGTAGTCTGCCCTGTATGCCCCATGGAAGCCAGCGTGCTTGTCGGGGGTCCAGAACTGGCTGTACAGCCTGCCCCCTCCCTGCTCTGCTGGGGTGGGGGTGGGGATGGGGGAGATCCACCGTGGACCAAGGACGTGGCCTTGGATCAAGGGCTGAGATTTTAGCCACCTCCCAGCTGTCTGAGCTGGGGCCAGCGTCCACTTGCCCATCTGTGAAATGGGCTCAGCCAGTAGAGCTGTAGCGAGGACCGAGTGGACCCCAGAGTGTTCAGTACCTGACATGTGTGAGAGGCAGGGTTGCTGGTTCCCAGAGTCGGGGAGAGAGAAGGCCCCTAGGGAGAAGCGGCCGGGGCCAGAAGCTCCTGCGGCCAGGCTGCACCCGGGGTCCTGGAGACCCCCGGTTGTCTCCACCTAGCTGTATCCGAGTGCCTGGCTTTGGGTCCTGGCTCTGCTGTCAGTTCCAGCGTCTTATGCTGTGCAGCCTGGGAGGGTGGGCAGGTGACGGCTTCCGTGCCACGTACGTGGGAGACCCGGATGGAGCTCCTGGTTCCTGGCTTCAGCCTGGCCCAGCCCCTGGCTGTTGCTGCCATGTGGGGAGTGAAAACAGTGAATGCAAGATCTGTGTGTGTGTGTACGTGTGTGCGTGCGCCTTTGAAAGGCAGAGAAAGAGAGGGGAGGGGAGAGAGAGCGAGCTCTCCTCTGCCAGTTCACTCCCCAAATGGCCACAACAGCCGAGGGGAGGGCCACATCGAAGCCAGGAGCCGGGAGCTCCACTCAGATCCCCCACTTGAGTGACAGGGATCCAAGCGGGTGCTTCCCAGGCGCAGGGGCATGGAACCGGATCAGAAGCAAAGCAGCCGGGACTCAGACACTACTCCAGTGTGGGGTCCCCAGACAGCATCTCAACCCATGAGCCACAGCGCCCATTTCAAAACACGCAGACTTTGAAGCAAAATTCAAGGCCCCCACGAAAGAGCCTCTGTTACCCCCTCACCCTCTGTACCTGCGTCCCTGGCCGAGACCACAGCTGCGGCCAGGCATCCTGGCTCTGTCCAGCTGCCCTCCAAGCCCCGCCCTCATGTCCCGTCTCCACCCCCGTTAGCAGCCCACTCCGCTGCCTGCGCGATATTCCGATGCCACGCGATGTACTTCCCCCGTCCCTCGGAGGTGGACGCTGAAGTTGCTCCAAGCTGGTGGCATCACACAGACCACCTCAGATGTCCTTGAACCCCAGGATGACCTCGAGCAGGGGTCACGTGTGCCTGGGTCAGCCCACATGTAAGATACACTCCCGGCGAGGGTTGCTGGACCAGAAGGCAGGTGCATCTTCAATTTGGATGGCTCTCTGCCAGCTCGGCCTCCGGGGAAGTGGAACCCCCCGGTGTGGCCCGCTGCCTGTCAACTTTCTGTAGCGCGCTCGCTTCTGAGGCTTTTCTCTTTGCCTGCCAACAAGCTGAGAAATGGAATCTCACCGGGAGATCTCTAAAAAATGAAATCAGGCCCCGTCTTTTCTCATACACGCTTCAAACTCCACTGGCTTCCATCATCCTTAGAGCAAAATCCAAACCCTCGACCACAGCCTGCATGTTTTTTTTTTTTTTTAAGATTTATTTATTTATTTGAGAGGCAGAGTTTCAGACAGACAGAGGGAGAGACAGAGAGAAAGGTCTTCCATCCGCTGGTTCACTCCCCAGATGACCGCAATGGCCAGAGCTGGGTCGATCTGAAGCCAGGAGCCAGGAGCTTCTTCCAGGTCTCCCACGTGGGTAGCAGGGGCCCAAGCACTTGAGCCATCTTCTACTGCTTTCCCAGGCCACAGAGGGAGCTGGATCAGAAGTGGAACAGCTGGGACTTGAACCGGTGCCCATATGGGATGCTAGCGCCACAGGTGGAGGCTTAGCCTACTGTACCACAGCACTGGCCCCAGCCAGCCTGGTCTTACATGAACCAGCCCCTGACCTTGTCTCCATACTTGTATCAAGTCTTTCCTCCATCATACTGCAACTGCCCCAGCCTTTCTCCGTTCCTGGTGTACCCTGAACTTGTCGCTGCCCCAGGGCCTTTGCCCGTGCTGTTTTGGCTCCTGAGAAAGTGCTCTCCTTGCACTAACACCACTGGCTCCCTCCCGTCTCCCATAAATGCCACCTCTCACGGTCAGTGCTGTCTTTATGTTCCTTGTAGCACTTTGCCTAGTCTGTGATTATGCTACTTAATTTTTAAAACACTCCCAGCACCACCCACCGTGTAAGCTCTGGGGTCCCCATGGGCTTTGGTCTCCCTGGGCACACACCTGAGGCTTGCTGCCTGCTTGGTTGTGTCTGCTATTTATTATGACTGACGGCCTTGGGCGCAGTTCCGACACTGGGCGCTGGGAGGCGCTGTGCGCTGCGGTTCTAGCGCAGCTGCGCATGGCTGTCTCCCGCTGGCTGGCCGCCGGTCTTGATCCATTTGATGGATGAGATGGGGTGGGGGTGGGGCATCCACGAAGCCCTGCCCCGAGGGCCCACAGACGACAACCACCACAGCCCTAACTTGGCTTCTGTGTCTGGATGTCAGGCGCCTTTCATCTGGGCCTTGCTTTACGACGGCTGTAACACACGTAACATCCCTCCGCTCGTTCCTCATTCTACACGCACTGAGGCTTAGGGGAACTTGCCCAAGGCCCCATAGCTGGGATTGGAGCTCCCGTCTGTCCGTGCCTGATCCAATATCTCAGGGCACTACCTAGTCCCCTACCTGCAGGCCTGGACCCCCACCCACCCACTCTGCACCTGTGCCCCGCCCCCCGCCCTGCCTGAGGCCTGAAGGTGCCAGGGCCCTCCCGGCTGCAGGGAGAAGGCGGGGGTGTGTTTCCAGGCAGCCAGGACGGAGCGTCCTCTCCTCCCCAGCTCGTCTACCTGCGGCGGTTCAAGTGCCTGCGCACGCTCAGCCTCGCCGGGAACCCCATCGCCCAAGCGGAGGACTACAAGATGTTCATCTACGCCTACCTGCCCGACCTCGTGTACCTGGACTTCCGGCGCATCGGTGACCACATGGCACGTGTCTTCCCCCTCCCCCATCCCCGTGGGGTCCCGCAGCACCTGCGTGGGTGCCCTCTCGCCCAGGCTCCCAGCAACCAGGGCTCCCCCATCTCTGCGCATTGTCCCAAGGCCACCTCGCAGCCACTGTGTGGTTTCCTAAAGGAAACAGTGGAGAGGGCTCCCCCCTACCCCCTGCACCCTGGTCTCTGTGACCCCGGGAGCAATATTAAGAGCTAGCTGTTGTTGGGCGTTCATCAATCAAGCCCATGGCGCCGTCTCACCACCAGCCAGCCGGGACCCCGCTGTCGTCCCAGTGGCCAAACTGGCGCTCAAGGGCGGGGACTCCAGTGGGCGGGGCTGGAGCTGGGAGTCAGTCCCTGTGAGTGAGCTGCCTGCCTGTGGGAGGGTCTTCCTGCTGCCCCCTGCCTGCCTCCCTCCCCGCCCCCCATCCCCTGCTGTGAAGCCCTTGCTTCTCACTCTGGGCCGTGCCATCCATTGTGGGAAGGGGTGGCAGGGGGTGGGGGGTACTGACCCATTGGGACTGGGGACCCATTGGGACTGGGGTGACACCTTGAGTTGGGCCAGCTGACCTGCCTGCTGGTACCTGTCCTGCAGACAGGAGCTGTGTTGAGGAGCACTAAAATGACCCCCCCCGGGGGGGGACACCTGGAGAGGCAGGCAGGAGGGTGGGCCCCCAGCCTCAACTCTGAGCCCCTAGAACCTACAGTGAGCGGAGCCCCCTCTCTCCTGGGTGGGCCAAGGTGCCGTCCAAGCACCGCTGTGGAGGCTTAGAGAGGAGGTGACCTCAGGGGGAGTGCCTTCCTCCCGCCACAGGCTCTCTCTTGTCCCTGCATGGGACCGGAAGCTGAGACTACAGCTGTATCTATTTTATTTATTTTATTAAAAAGATTTATGTGTTTATTTGAAAGTCAGAGCTACACAGAGAGAGGAGAGCCAGAGAGAGAGAGAGAGAGAGAGAGAGGCCTTCCATCCACTGGTTCACTCCCCAATTGGCCTGATCCGAAGCCAGGAGCCAGAGCTTCTGCCAGGTCTCCCACGTGGGTGCAGGGGCCCAAGCACTTGGGCCATCTTCCACTGCTTTCCCAGGCCACAGCAGAGAGCTGGATCAGAAGTGGAGCAGCCGGGACTTGAACTGGCGCCCATATGGGATGCGGACACTGCAGGCGGCAGCTTTATCTGTGATGCCACAGCAGTGCCTCACCCCTTTTTTTTTTAATTTTAAAGATTTGTTGGTTGATTTGTTTCTTTGGAAGGCAGAGTTACAGAAAGACAGAAGAGATTTCTCATCTGCTGGTTCACTCCCTAAATGGCTTGCAAACAGGCCAAAGCCAGGAGCCGGAAACTCCATCCGGGTCTCCCACGTGGGTGGCAGGGGCCCAAGCACTTGGGTCATGTTCCGGTTCCCCAGGTGCATCAGTAGGGAGTAGAGCAGCTGGGGCTCACGCGGGATGCTGGCATCGCAGGCCACTGCTTGACCCGCTGTGCCCGCTGAGCCACAGCACGGGCCCCGGAGCCAGTTTTAAAGGCAGCAGTGCTCTCAGATGCCTGGGTTGGCCACATACCTGTTTGAGTGTGCTCTTCTTGTTATGAAACCATGGGGCACCTTGGACCTGCACCTATAGAGAGCATAAAATCTGTTCTCTTTATAGTAATAAAAACATCATAAAAATAGGACAGAGGCAGATATAAGTTGTTTGGGACGCCCGCATCCCATATCGGGAGCCCCGGCTACTCCCCTTCTGATCCAGCTCCCTGCCGATGCCCATCCCAGGAAAGCAGCGGAAGACGGCCCAAGTACTTGGGTCCCTGCCACCCACTGGGAGACCCGGATGGAGTTCTGGGCTCCTGGTTTCAGTCTGGCCCAGCGCTGGCTGTTAACAGTGAACCAGCAGATGGAAGATCTCTCTCTCTCTCTCTCTCTCTCTCTCTCTGCCTTTCAATGTTTTTTATTTTAAAATCTAACAATAAAATAATTTAGAAAAGAAAGCCTCTCACTGAGCAGTGCCCCAGCCCCCCCCCCCAGCACAGCAGGGGTCGGGGGCTGGGGGATGAGGGGCAGGGGAGGGCGCTCAGGGTCCCAGAAGCAAACCAAGGCCCCCTCCAGACTCAGACCCTCGCCTAGAATCATCCGGACAAATCGGAAACGAAACCCAGGCTCTTGAAGGGGCCTTCTCAGCTCCCTAATTTCCCTGGGACCCCTCAGCCAACCTTGCCTTGTGAAGGGGGTCTGTCCGGCCCGGCCCCCTCCCCCAGCCCACGGCAGGGAGGGAAGTGGTGGTGGTGGGGACATCCAGGCGAGCTCCGCTAACGGTGCCACCTGCTGTTCTCCGGCCAGAAAGAGCTCGCAGAGGCAAAGCACCAGTACAGCACGGACGAGCTGAAACACCGGGAGCACCTGGCGCAGGCCCGGCTGGAGGCCGAGCAGGCCCAGCGCGCGGAGCTGGAGGCGCACAAGGTCTCTCGCGGACGGACACGTTCAACGCAGGCCCGCCGGGATCCCTGGGCGCCCTGGGAGAAATCGTGCCCCACGCACAGGCCACGAAGCCCTCCCCGCCCCGCCCACCTCCCTGGGGCTGGCTCCAACCACAGCGCAGACTCCCGGTCGGTCCTGTCCCGCGCTTGCTGGCGTACCCCTGCGTCCAACACTCTGGGCTGCGAGAGGGTGCTACAGTCTTGCGCCTTAAGACCCTCGGGCAGACGTCCCCTCCCCACACACCCTCCACCACGGCATGGCATGCCAGAAACAGGCTGAACATGGCCTCCCGCCATGAGCCCCACCCCTCCGTGCAGCCAGACCGAAGCAGCCTCGCACCTGCTGTTCCTTCTGCCTGGGAGGCACCCCTCCACCACCCCCTCCCGCCGCCCCTCTACCTCGGAGAGGGTTGAAGCCCAAGAGGTAGTGTCTGTGTTAGTGCCCAGCCGGGGGCCCGTGCCCAGCGCGTCCTCCCTGGAGCCCGCCTGGGTCACCGCGGGGCCCTGTTTCTGCCCGCAGGCTGCCTTCGTGGACCGCCTGAACGACTCCTTCCTGTTTGACAGCATGTACGCTGAAGATGTGGAAGGCAACAAGCTGTCCTACCTGCCCGGCGTCGGGGAGCTGCTGGAGACATATCCGCCCCGGCTCTCGCTGCCTCTTGTCTGGCAGAGCCTGCTCACGGAGCCCCCAGCCCCTGCTGGGACTGTTTCCCCATCCTGGGCCAGGCTGAAGTCAGACGCCTGGACCTCCATCTGGGTTTTCCATGTCAGTGGCGGAGGCCCAAGCACTTGGGCTATCTTCTTTTTTTTTTTTTTTTTTTTTTTTTTTTTTTTTTTGACAGGCAGAGTGGACAGTGAGAGAGAGAGACAGAGAGAAAGAGAGAAAGGTCTTCCTTTGCCGTTGGTTCACCCTCCAATGGCCGCCGTGGCCGGCGTGCTGCGGCCGGTGCACCGCGCTGATCCGATGGCAGGAGCCAGGAGCCAGGTGCTTTTCCTGGTCTCCCATGGGGTGCAGGGCCCAAGCACTTGGGCCATCCTCCACTGCACTCCCTGGCCACAGCAGAGAGCTGGCCTGGAAGAGGGGCAACCGGGACAGAATCCGGCGCCCCGACCGGGACTAGAACCCGGTGTGCCAGCGCCGCAAGGCAGAGGAGGGCTATCTTCTTTTTCCAAATTTATTTATTTATTAGAAAGGCAGAGTTACAGAGATGCAGAGGCAGAGACAGAGAGAGGTTTCGCATCCATTGGTTCACTCCCCAAATGGCTGCAACAGCCGGAGTTGGGCTGATCTGAAGCCAGGAGCTTCTTCCGGGTCTCCCACACAGGTGCAGGCACCTAAGGACTTGGGTCATTTTCTGCTTTCCCAGGCCATAGCAGAGAGCTGGATCGGAAGTGGAGCACCCAGGACTAGAACCGGCGCCCATATGGGATAACAGCACTGCAGGCAGAGGCTTTGCCCTCTGCATCTGCACCACGGCGCTGGCCCCATGTTAAGTTGTTATAGCAGAAGGTTCATGGGTACCAGCAGTCACTGGGCGAGACTTGACACCTCAAGGCCTTCGCAGCCTGTTGTGCGGGGTGGGGCTGGTGGAGCCGCTGTCCGGCAGGTGCTCTCGTGAAAGTGGCCCAGCGGGTGTGTGACAGTCCCTTTGATCAGGCACATCTTGCACTGCCAGCCCCCCCCCCCCCGCCCCGCAGCCTGCCTTGGCTCTGCTTTGCCAAGGTATGACACGGATGACTCTGTTTTCAAATCTTGACAATTTTCCCAGTGGCAGTGGCGGGGCCAGGACTTGAACCTGGATCCTCCACTTCCACCCCTGGCCCCTCCACCCCCACCTACCCCACCCCAGCACAGCTGAGCAGCAAAATGGGCCCTCTGCCCAAGAGCCCATCTCGGTCACACACCAGAGACAACACACACCACCTCATCCCCTGGCCAGGGCTGGCTCCTCGGGCTGCCAGCCCCTCCCTGTCCCGCCAGGTCCCCAAGCAGTCTGTTTGGGGCCTGCTCTGCCCTGTGGGTTCTGCCCGTGGTCCCCAGCTCCTTCCCCCACCAGGCCTCCGATGGTGGCGAGACCTCAGCCACACCATTACCCTCTGAATCTCCAGTGCCAGGTCTCTGGGCCCCTCAATGGCTTCCTCCATCAGACAAGACCCTGAGTTCGAGTCCTGCACACACACACGTTCAGCGTAGCAAGCCCTTGCACCCTTGTGGCCCTCCCCGGTGGCCTGCTCCAAGGGAGAGAGACGCTGCCCTGAGCTTCCTTAACGCCCACCCACCTACAAGGACAAATTTGTCACCATCTGCGTGAACATTTTCGAGTACGGCCTGAAACAGCAGGAAAAGCGGAAGATCGAGCTGGACACGTTTACTGAGTGCATCCAGGAGGCGATCCAGGAGAACCAGGAGCAGGGCAAACTCAAGATCGCCCAGTTCGAGGAGAAGCACTCGCTGGTAGGGCCCGCCCCTCCCGAAGCCGCAGCACTGCGCCCGCCGAAGGGCTGCAGCACCTGTGCCCCTGCTGGCCCTTGCGGCCCAGGCCAGGGGGTCACGCAGCCGCGAGCAGCAGAGCCAAGGCCCAGCCCACTCACCGCCTCCCCTGCTGCTCCACTGTGGCCACGAAGGTGGGGCTGTGGCTCCATCATGTAACATGCCCAGGGGTTCAAGGTCATCCTCGCCCTGCATGACCTCATCTGTTAACTGTCGCTATTTTATTTTATTTATTTGTTTGGAAGGCAGAGTTCAAGAGGGGCAGAGAGAGAGAGAGAGAGAGAGAGGACTTCCATCCGCTGGTTCACTCCCCCAAATGGCCACAATGGCCAGAGCTGAGCCAATTCAAAGCCAGGAGCCTGGATCTTTTTCCAGGACTCCCACGCAGGTGCAGGGGCCCAAGGACTTGGGCCATCTTCCACTGCTTTCCCAGGCCATAGCAGAGAGCTGGATCGGAAGTGGGGCAGCCGGGACTTGAACCGGCGCCCATATGGGATGCCGGCACTGCAGGTGGCAGCTTTACCCGCTAAGCCATAGCGCCGGCCCCAGGACGTCCTTTTTTATTTATTTGAAAGGCGGAGCGGCAGAGAGAGAGGGAGAGAGACAGAGAAATCCCAGCCACTGCATCAAGCTCTCCAAACAGGGACAGGAGCTTCCCAGGCATTTAAACAGGGAGCTGGATCAGAGCAGAGCAGCCAGGGACTGGAACTGGCGCTCGTATGGGGTGCCAGTGTCTCGACCCTGGCCCCACACTTGTGACGCCTCTTTTCTGGTCCCAGTGGCCATTGGGTTTGGGATGGCAGGGGGTCAGCCGGTCAGTGCTTCCTGGAGCAACAGGTACCTCTGGGGAAGCAGGAGCAGCTAGAACGGGGCTGATGAGGACTCTGCTCCCAGGGTCTGGAGTGGCTGCCTCCTCCTACAGGGCCACCAGGCATGAGCTGACTCGCCTGAGCCTGGGTCCAGGGCAGTGGAGCTTGCCCAGCTGCACAGAGTGGGCGTGGGGCCTGGCGCCCTCCTTGAAGGCCTTGTGGGCGTGGCCTGCGGGCACTGGGGCTGGCCAGAGCTCCCCAGGTGTTTCAGAGTCCACTGTCTGGGGAGATCCCAGGACCCACAGGCCCTGAAGGCCCCCTACCCCTCCCCGTTGCACGTAACACGTGCTGCTGGTACACAGTGACTCCCACAATGCTTGTGGCCCAGCTGCGCCCCGCAGAGCCGTTTTATTTTCTCCTGAGCAAGGCGAGCTGCACCTGTCTTCCAACCATCGCTGTCTCCTATTCTGTCAACTACGTCTGCCTGTGTTTGCCCTTACCCATTTTTTTTTTCTATTTGGTTTTTGGTTTCTCGGTCTTTCTCACTCTCTGTGCCTCTTTCTTTAAAAAGAAAAAAAATTACCATATAGGAGTGCTTTAGAGATTTCCAGGTGAGCCCTGTCTCCGTGAGATGAGTCGCAAACATTTCCCCCACTTTGCTGTTCGTCTTGCCATCTTGTCTGTGTTGCATCTCACCATTGCGATTTTTATTGCAATTTTCACTTTATTTGAAGCAGGGTGGGGACAGAGAGAGAGCTTTCACGTACTGGAGGGGTGAGGAACATCCAGCCCAGGGGCCACACAAGGCCCTCGAAATCATGAAGTCTGGCCTTGCCGAGGCAACCATAGGCAGGACTCAAAATCCAGTCGATCTATAGCAGGCTAATTAATTTCATATGGGCCATGAGTGATATTACAAATACCCAAAAGGCCCTTGGCAGAAAAAAATGTCCCCCATCCCTGCTGCTAGTTCCCTCTCCAAATGTCCCCTCAGCCAGGTATGGGTCTGGCTGAGTTGGGATCTCCCACGCGAGGCAGGGACCCACGTGCTGTATCGATCACCAACAGCTCCCCAGGGTGTGTATCAGCAGGAAGCCGGATCAGAAGGGGAGTAGCTGGAACTCGAACCTAGCACTTGGGTATGCGAGGTGGGCACCCTGAGCAGAGACTCAACTCCTGCACCCAGCGCCCACCTGGCCACTCAGTGTTAATTTTTTTAACGTGGTATTTGTCAGTCTGTTTTGTTGCTAGTATTCGGGAAGGAATTCTTCACTCAGAGATCATTGGAAAAACCCCGTGTTCTTTTATTAGCCCTTCCATGGTTTGCTTTCTTTCTTTCTTTTTTTTTAAAGATTTATTTGAAAGAGCTACACAGAGAGGAGAGGAAGAGAGAGAGAGAGAGAGAGAGAGAGAGAGAGAGAGAGAGAGAGAGAGAGAGAAATCTTCCATCCATTGGTTCCCAATTGGCCGCACTAGCCAGGGCTGCGCTGATCCAAAGCCAGGAGCCAGGAGCTGCTTCCAGGTCTCCCACATGGGTACAGGGGCCCAAGGACTTGGGCCATCTTCTACTGCTTCCCCAGGCCACAGCAGAGAGCTGGATTGGAAGTGGAGCAGCTGGGACTCGAACTGGTGCCCATTTGTGATGCCGGCGCTGCAGGCAGTGGCTTTACCCGCTACGCTACAGCGCCGGTCCCCCATGGGTTTATGTCTTTCATGGGAATCTTCCCTCCCATCAGGTCAGGGAGCCAGCTCTGTCTTTCTCCCGATGGGGAAACCATGATGAGAACAGCGCTCATCCCTCCGAATCACGCCCAGTTACTCTGTCCTCCGGCGGGACTGACGCCAAGCATCCACGAGACAAGTGGACGTGGCACCTGGCACCGGGGGCGTTCCGGGCCTTCCCTGGTGACAGCTGGCATGCAGTGCCACCCTCAGCCTGGCTCGTTCTCTCCCCCCGCCAGAGCACCCTCTCCCTCCAGACGGGTCCAGGATCCACGTCTCCCACTTGCCCCCTGGGGTTGCCTGTGGGTGCGGCTGCCTCTTCCCTGTCCAGCACCTCTCCTGACCTGTGCCTGCTATAGGAGCCCCTGGAGCCCACGGTGTGTGCCAGGCCTCCCGCACAAGGCCCATGGTCCCCAGGACCCTGTGAGCGCAGGAAGCCTGGGAGACGCTAAGCGGCCGTGCCAAGCTTACACTGCACATCGTGGGTCAGCTCCACCTGACTCCGATATTACAGGACAGACAAAATTGCTTGTGTGTCCTCTTTGGGGGGAGGGGTCTCTGACCAGGACCAAGAATGAAATACCTTGAGGACCAGGTGTCGTGGTGTTAGCAGCAGGTTAAGCCACCGCTGGAGTCAGGCTATCACGTATCAGGGTGCCTGGTTCGAGTCCCAGCTACTTCACTTCCGGTCCAGTTCCTGCTTGTGCTCAACTTGGGAGTCAGCAGCAGCTGATGGCTCAAGTGCCGGCGTCCCCATCACCCGTGTGGGAGACCTGGATGGCATTGCAGGCTCGTGCCATCAGCCTGGTCCAGCCAGGGCTGTTGGGGGCATTTAGGGAGTGCACCAGTGGATGGAAGATTCTCTCTCTCTCTCTCTCTCTCTCTCTCTCTCTCTCATTCTCTCTGTCTCTCTCTGTGTGTGTCTCCCTCAAGTAAATAAAAGCAAATACATTTTTTAAAAAAATGCAACCTGGCCGGCACCCAGGCTCACTAGGCTAATCCTCCGCCTGCGGCGCCGGCACCCCAGGTTCTAGTCCCGGTCGGGGCGCCGGATTCTGTCCCGGTTGCCCCTCTTCCAGGCCAGCTCTCTGCTGTGGCCAGGGAGTGCAGTGGCCCTGCACCCCATGGGAGACCAGGAGAAGCACCTGGCTCCTGGCTTCGGGTCGGCGCAGCACTGGCCATGGCGGCCATTTGGGGGGTGAACCAACGGAAGGAAGACCTTTCTCTCTGTCTCTCTCTCTCACTAACTCTGCCTGTCCAAAAAAAAAAAAAAATTGCAACCTGCACGAGACAGATGAAGAGGGGAAAAGCATACATATTTTATTCCATGATGTGCACATGTACATTTTATTTAGTGATCTCTATATTACGCACCAGAGTAACGGGAAGACCCAAAGACACAGCTGGGGCTGGAATCTTAGCACAAAATTGGACAAAGAGCCGCACCCTGTGAAAACGACCAAAACAGTGTGGTTAGACCAGGGCCGGGCACGGCGGCGCAGGACCAACGGACAGAGAAGGCTCACGTGCGCAGTGGTCCCTTGGCCCCCCGCCTCCAAGCTCTGGTTGCTGGGGACAGCAATGGCTTCTTCTTGGGGCACAGGAAAGGGCACGTCTCACCTGCTCTTTCAAGGTAAAAAAGTGGAGGAGACAGATGACTTCTTGCAGCTGCGGTCTTCAAGTGTCTTCGGCTCAAAAGCGATCCACATGGCAAAGTGGTGTGGCGTAGGGGGTTGCGCTCAGAAGCCCCCCGAGCCCCGGCACCTTCCACCTGGCCCTGCTCGCAGGGACAGAAACCCACGCGAGCAGCGGCGAGCCCCGGTTGGTGCCCGTGAGCCTGTGCTTCAGCATTCCCCCTTTTTTTTTTTTTTTTTTTTGACAGGCAGAGTGGACAGTGAGAGAGAGAGACAGAGAGAAAGGTCTTCCTTTGCCGTTGGTTCACCCTCCAATGGCCGCCGCGGCCAGTGCGCTGCGGCCGGCGCACCGCGCCGATCCGATGGCAGGAGCCAGGAGCCAGGTGCTTTTCCTGGTCTCCCATGGGGTGCAGGGCCCAAGCACCTGGGCCATCCTCCACTGCACTCCCTGGCCACAGCAGAGGGCTGGCCTGGAAAAGGGGCAACCGGGACAGAATCCGGCGCCCCGACCGGGACTAGAACCCGGTGTGCCGGCGCCGCAAGGTGGAGGATTAGCCTAGTGAGCAGCGGCGCCGGCTAGCATTACCCTTTTACAGACGGAAACTGAGGCAGGAGAGAGGGCCGGTGGCTTCTGCAAGCTCGCAAGGCTGGCACCTGCCGTGGGGGGGGGGGGAACCTCAGCTCTCCCGCGCGGCTGGCTCAGGCCCTGGCTTTGTCCCGCAGAGCCTAAGCAACATCCGCGAGGCATCAGAGCTGCCCACCGCGGAGAGGATCGCGGAGTGCGACCAGGACATCACCGAGCTGTTCAACGCGCTCATGACCCTGGAGATGCAGCTGGCGGAGCAGCTGGAGGTGAGGCGGGCCCGGGGGGATGGGCGGGCGCAGGTGCCACCTGGTCCCGCAGCTGCGCGCGCACCTGTGACCCGCAGACCACCCACCCACCCTGGGCGCGCGCCCCTGTTGCACACTCGGCGCCTGCCAGCCCGGCGTCTGCTTTTCGTCCATTTAAAAAACTCAGACGGGAAGGGGTCCTTGCAGGGGAACTGAAGAGTGAGCCCCTTCCCACATCACCTTCTCCCCCACATCCTGGGAGAGCCCCGAGCCTCCTCCGTGGGGAAGGGTTTCTGATGCGACCTCAGGAGCGGGGCCGGGTGCCCACGAGACCAGGCGGGCCACCCCACCCCCACTCTCACGCGCGCGCACGCAGCTTGGGGACCAGACCGAAGCACCTGCCGCTCAGCACGCGGTAGAAATGATACCCGGATGGCTGCCGGAGCAGCCGGGCGAGCCTCGCGTGTTCCCCGGGAGGAGGAGCGCGGGCCCGGAGTGGGAAGGGATGTGACAATGACTTGAACCTCATTAGGGGCTGCCACGGCTGGGCCAAGAGGTAGCGCCGAATCGATACTCAAGTGATTCCTCCGCCGCTGGGGGATGGATTCCCCCCTTCCCGTCCCAGGCAGAGGCTGGCTCGCCCCCCCGCTGGGGACTTGCAAAGGCAGCTGAGCGCTGGCCGGCTGGCGGCCCTGGGGAGGGCTGGGCCGCGGCTCTCCCACGCAGTCCAGGCAGGGAGACCACGTTCCAACATCCACGTGTCCCCCGGAGCCCAGGCACTGCCCCATTTGTGTTACCAGGGAGCGGCTGGGCCTGCAGACCCGTGCTCGGCCCCCTCCCCCCTCCCCTGTGCACCTGCACCAGCTGCGGCCCACCGCGGATCAGGCGGGGCGGAGGGGGGGGGGGTGTCCGCGCTCCAGAGGGAGCCAGCAGAAGTCCCCACGTAGGCCTCTGTGCCCTTCTAAGCGCAGGAAGCAACAATGATGGAGAGAGTTCTGGGGTAACAGCCAGCGCTCGCGGCGGCGGGGCGGGGGGCACTCTGCTCAGCAGCCTGCAAAGCATTCTGTGGGGAACCCATTTCACAGATGAGGAAGTCGAGGCTCGGGGAGGTCAGGTGACTTTCCCAGAGTCACACACAGTGGCTGCCTCCAGCGTTTGTCTGTTGAGTGTGTGTGTGTGTGTGGGGGGGTTGAGAGGAGTCAGGCTGTGACAGGTGGGCCCGGCACAGGGCACCGACATGACACTTCGGAGGGTGCTGGCGGCGAGTGAGTCGGGCCTGAGAGGGCACGGTGGCTGGTGTGTGAGCGGGCAGGCGGCTGCTCGGTCCCCAGGGTGTTTATGCCGTGGTGCTGGGCGTCTGAAGACGCACGGTGACTGTGCGTTCTCATTTCCAGGAGACCATAAGCATGTTTGAGAGGAACATTGTCGACCTGGTGGGGCTCTTCATTGAGAACGTGCAAAGCCTATATCCTAGCTGCTGCGGCCCAGGGTAGGGAGGGCTGCCCTGGCCTCCAGGGGGAGCGAGGGGTTTAACACGAGGCCAGGAAGGGTGAAGCAAACCCAGCAAGGACCCCTTGCCGGCAGCGTCTGCAGGGTCATGCCCTCGCCCCTCCCACCCAGTGCCCTAAGCTCCTCCCAATCAGTATCTTAGGCACCTCCCACCCAATGCCCTAAGCTCCTCTCACTCAGTGCCCTAGGCACCTCCCCCCCAGTGTCTTAGAGACCTCCCACTTACTACCCTAAGCTCCTCCCACTCAGTGCTCTAGGCACCTCCCACCCAGTGTCTTAGAGACCTTCCACTCAGTGTCCTAAGCTGCTCCTACCCAGTGTTTAGGCACCTCCCACCCAGTGCCCTAGGTACCTCCCACCGTGTCTTAGAGACCTTCCACTCAGTGCCCTAAGCTTCTCCCACTCAGTCCCCTAGGCACCTCCCACTCAGCCCCTTAAGCTCCTCCTACCCAGTGTCCTAGGCACCTCCCACCCAGCCCCTAAGCTCCTCCCACTCAGTCCCCTAGGCACCTCCCACTCAGCCCCTTAAGCTCCTCCTACCCAGTGTCTTAGGCACCTCCCACCCAGCCCCCTAAGCTCCTCCTACCCTGTGGGCAGTGAAGGCGATGAAGCCACCTTTGGCCCTGGCAGCCTGGCCCTGGCTGAGCCACTCGGCCTGCCATGCACCTGCTAGAGCCCCTACCCCCACCCCGGCCGCCACCCCAGGGGCACAGGGCAGCCCCGGCCAGCTGTCCTGGGACCTTTGCTTGACTCCCGGCGGGACGATGGCGCAGTGTCGGGACCTGGAGAACCACCACCACGAGAAGCTGCTGGAGATCTCCATCAACACCCTGGAGAAGATGGTCAAGGGCGAGCCGGACGAGGACCTGCCCGACGACGTGCGAGCGGTGAGCACGGCCGCGGGGGAGGGCCCCCCCACCACCCAGAGAGGAAGCCCGCAGCAGGTGCCCGGTGGGGGCGCCGTCAGCCAAGGAGGGCGCGAGGAGGGGGTGGCGTCAGTTTTCCAGCAGGCCGGGGCTTCTGGAACTTTCTACAAGACACCACTACAAACGTGTCGCGTCTGAGGTGGTCCCCGCGTGCAGGTCGTCTTACTTTTAGCAGCACAGTTCCTGATGCAACGGGACGCTCTCCCGCTTCCCACCGGCCCGGTCCAGGGATGGACGTGGGCAGGAAGCAAGAGGCAGCCCAGGCTCCCCGCTCCTTGCCTGGGGCCTGTGCATGGGCGGGCCCAACCGCAGCCACAGCCCTGGCCTGTGTGTGTGTTTGGGACAAAGCCCAGGCTTTGACAGGAAGGGCCCAGGGCCTGGAAGGTGTCCCGGCATGCCTGCTGCTGGCATTCCACATTCTCAGCTTCTCTCCCCCACCCTGCTGGTCACGCCGAGCCCGGCCACCGCCACCCTGTGCGTTCAGCCCCAGAACAACCCTCTCAGGCTGCCCTCCAGCCTGTGACACTGTTGCCTGCTAATGGCTTCCTGTGGCTCCTAGATCAAGCTCTTCCTGCAGCCCACCACACGCCGATGACCGGGCCTGCCCTGCGTCAGCAACTGCCTCTCGCCCTTCTCATGCCCGGTGCCCAGTGCCCCGGCCTGAGCCAGTCCCGTCTCCCAGACAGCTGAGAGTCCAGCTCTCCGGTGTGCTCTTCCTCTGGTCTCTGTGCCCCTGAGACCCCAGCTCCAGCATCCGCCCCTTGGAGGAGACACCCTCAGGGTCTCTGTCTCGCATTGCCATCCCTCGCTGTCTGGTGTAGGTGGGTCTCCCTCTGTCTGTCTCTCTGTGTGGGCAGCAGGGCACGGGGCACAGCATGGAAGCCGGGAGGCGTCCCCAGATGGTGCAGGTGTGTGCACCACGCCCTCCTCTGTCACGTGCTCGGCTGATTCCTGCAGACACAGCCTCTGTCCCACGGTCCCAGAAAGACAGACAGACGCCCGACAGCATGGGGGACAGGGCTTCTCTGTCCCCGGCTTTGCCTCTCTCAGCCACGAACCACAGCTGAATGGTGCTGTGTGTTGTTGATGGCAGTGTCTTTAAGATTTATTTCTTGATTTGAAAGTCAGAGTTACACAGAGAGGGAGAGACAGAGAGTAAGATCGTCTATCCACTGGTTCACTCTCCAAGTGGTCGCGATGGCCAGGAGCCTGGAACTCCATCCGGGTCTCCCACGTGGGTGCAGGGGCCCCAGCACTTGGGCCATCTGCTGATGCTTTTCCCAGGCCCTAGCAGGGAGCTGGATCAGAAGAGAAGCAGCCGGGACTCGAACTGGCGCCCACAGGTTATACTGGCACTGCAGGTAGCGGCTTTGCCTGCTACGCCACAGTGTTAACCCCAGCCGACTGCTGTGGGCCAGCAGAGGAGAGTGCCACCCTACTGGAGCCGGGAGGCAAGGCTGCCCCAGAGAGAGCCCGCTCTGGAATCGTCCACACAGCAATGCCGACCGCCACGCCCTGCCGCAGCTCTGTGACACCCAGCGGGTACAGGACAGACAGGTGCTCACTCCCACGGCTGCAACAGCACCAGAAACATGGGTCCCGGAGGCCGAGGGCTGAGAACCAGGCCGGGCTGGTGCTTCCGGTGGCCAGCCCCCCCTCCCACCCATCTACCGCTGGCTCATGAGGCCTGGGAACCCTGGGGCAGCACCTGCTGACCGAGGCAGCCGGCAGTGCAGAGCCCCCCCAACCCCGAGGGCCCCATGATCCGTGTCACTCACTGCACCCACAGAGGTGCTTCGGTAGGCACCTTGAAAACTGTCACTTTTGGGAGAATTTTGGATTTACGAATCCCCCCCCCCCCCACACACATACTGGGGATGTTCAAACTGGTAAAGTCTATGCAAATGATATTTCAAGAATCTCAAAAAAAAAAAAAAAAAAAAAAAGCTTCAAAACTGGAAGCACTTCCGGCCCGGGCACTTTTGCATGGGGCATACCCGACCTGTCTATCACCCTTGTTTACAGATGAGGGACAGCAGGTGCACCTGGGGCTGGCAGAGGTCGGGCGTACTGGCCGAGGTGCCAGAGCTTTCAAGGACCAGGCTCTAGGGTGACTTAAGCAGAGCCTGGGCTGTTGTCACTGTAGAGCCACCATGGGGACCCTCACTGTGGACTCCAGTTGGGGGGGAGGCGTCCAGGCGCTGGACTTGACCCCACAGGCCACTTGACCTCAAGTGAAACTGCACTTTTTTTTTGTTTTGTTTTTGAAAGAGTTAGAGAAGGAGAGGCAGAGAGAGAGAGAGAGAGAGAGAGAGAGAGAGAGAGGTCTTCTATCCGCTGGTTCACTCCCCAATTGGCCACAACTGCTGGAGCTGCGCTGATCTGAAGCCAGGAGCCAGGAGCTTCTTCCAGGTCTCCCATGCAGGTGCAGGGGCCCAAGCACTTGGCCATCTTCCACTGCTTTCCCAGGCCACAGCAGAGAGCTGGATCAGAAGTGGAGCAGCCAGGACTCAAACTGGCGCCCATATGGGATGTGGACACTGCAGGGGGCGGCTTTACCCACTACGCCACAGCTCCAGCCCGACCCCAAGATTTTGCAACAATGTCCACTGTGCAGAAAATTGAGCTCCTCTTACGTGGTGATGAGCGCCACCCGGTGGAGTCCCATGGATGAGGCCGTCTCTCAAGAAGGGATTTGTGTTCCTAGGGCTAGACTTGCCTGGAGCTGGCGGCCAGGGAGGGCCCAAGTGACTGCAGGCCTGAGGAGCCCCAGCCGGGCCCAGGAGGCTGCCTCCCTCCCCTGGCACAAGTCCCTGCCCCATCAGACTGAGCGGCTCCTTTGTGGGTGGGGGTGAGGACTTGTGGGGTCCTGGGCGCCCTGGGGTGGGAGATGGATAGGATGACCTGATTGAGTGCCGGCACCACAGGGGCTCTCCGGGGTGGGGGTGGGGTACCAGCTCTCAGAAGCGCCCCTGAGCAGTGGCTTGGGAAGACATGTATCTGCACAGCCGTGAGACCCAGACAGACGGGGGGTGGCGCAGCAGTGGCCCCTGCCTCGCCCCGGAGCTCTGCAGCAGCTGCAGGGGAGTCTGGAACAGTCTCTCCATAAGAACTACTCCTGGGCTGCTGTGGGTACGGGGGCATACTGGAGACCGGGGGGTGGGGCAGAGGAGGGGCATGTCCAGCTCCCAGGGCACAGGATACCAGGACAGGCTCAGAGCCCCGGCGGGGCCTGCTGCTGCTCTACCTCGCGTCGGACAAAGCAAGCAGGTTTTGGCGGGAGGAGCCAGGCCCTCCCTAACAACACAGGCTGTCTTGCAGGGGTGGGGAAGGGCTGGCCCACAAAGGGGGCTGGCACTATGGTGTAATGGGCTAAGCCTCCACCTGTGACACTGGCATCCCATAGGGGTGCCAGTTCGAGTCCCAGCTGCTCCATTTCCAGTCCAGTTCTCTGCTAATGCACCTGGGAAAGGAGCAGAGGATGGCCCGAGTGCTTAGGCCCCTACTACCCACATGGGTGACCCTGGTTCCTGGCTTTGGACCGGCCCAGCTCTGGCCATTGCAGCCATTTGGGACATGAACCAGCAGATGGAAAACCATCCCCCGCCCCCGTAACTCTGCCTTTCAAATAGATGTTTAAAAAAAAAAAAAGATAATTCCGGTATGAGCAGCAGAGGCCAGCCCGATCCCAAGCACAGCACAGTCCAGGAGAGAACAGAAGTGGCCGCCCCCTCCAGGTACCCTGGAGACCAGAACTGACAGCTCCCATTCCTACCTAACCGCCTTGGTCCAGGCTGCCTTCGTTGGCCCCTTACAAACGGCACGCAGGCCATGGTATCCAAGCAGGCTGCCGGCCGGGCGCACGGCCTCTCCAGAGCCCCTCTCTGCACTCGGGCTCCGGGGGAGACCCATCGCTCCGCCTGGCTTCAGAGGGCAGCCACGACGACCCACTTCCCAGGGTGAAGGAGGAGCCGGGAGGACGGATCGACGCGCTGGCGGCTATTTCTAGAATAACCAGGACGCCCACTTCTGAGCCCTTGCCTGAGGCTCTTGGTGGGCAGATGGCACACTTGTTCTTTTCTCATTTTCATGTGAAAGGCAGAGACAGAGAGAGAGCAAGAGAGGGAAACGGTGGGGTGATCAGTATACTGGAGCACTCCCCGCGAAGACCCACGACTGGGGCTGGGCCAGGCCAAAGCCGCGAGCCCAGGATTCAATCGGGGTCTCCCACGTGGGTGGCAGGGACCCGGGTCCCTGAGCCACCTCTGTCCTCCCAGGACGCACGGGCAGTAGCCAGGAGCTGGATGGGAGGCAGGGTAGGCAGGACTTGAACCAGGCGCTCCAGTATGGAAACATGGGCATCCCAAGCGATGACGTAACTGCTGCGCCAGACGCCTGCCCTGAGATTGTATGTCTTTTTTTTTTTTTTTGGTCAGGCAGAGTTAGACAGTGAGAGAGAGAGACAGACAGAGAGAGAGTTATAGACAGTGAGAGACAGAGAGAAAGGTCTTCCTTCTGTTGGTTCACCCCCTAAATGGCCACTACAGCCGCACTGCGCCAATCCGAAGTCAGGAGCCAGGTGCTTCCTCCTGATCTCCCAAGCGGGTGCAGGGCCCAAGCACTTGGGCCATCCTCCACTGCCTTCCTGGGCCACAGCAGAGAGCTGGGCTGGAAGAGGGGCAACCGGGACTAGAACCCGGGGTGCCGGCGCCACAGGCGGAGGATTAGGCAAGTGAGCCACGGCACCGGCGATTGTCATTGAACCCTTGTTGCCACCTGGCATGGCTTTCTGACATACAGAGAAGGAACCTGGTCACTTCCTCTTATTTCTCTCCCCGACTGTGCTATCTGGGTCCAGATGCCCCATGCCCCACGGCAGCTGACCTGGCCCCCCAACCCCTGGTCCCCCCGATGTGGCACGGTGCAGAAAACCAGCACCCCAGAAGTTAGCATGCACTCTGAGAAGGAGCCGTGGCCAGACCAGTCAGGGAGGCGAGACAGACAAGGTGAAAACGGTTTCTGTCCCACCAGACTCTGCTGAGACCCAGAACCCCTTGGGCCTGGGGAATCTTCAGGAGCAGCCCGGGATGTGCCGGTTTTCGCAAATGCATCTGACCTGTCTGGCCAGAATATTTTTTGCAGAAACAGTGACATCTCAGGGGCTGGCGCTGTGGTGTAGCAGGTAAAGCCACCACCTGCAGTGCCAGCATCCCATATGGGTGCCGGTTCGAGACCCGGCTGCTCCACTTCTGATCCAGCTCTCTGCTATGGACTGGGAAAGCAATAGAAGATGGCCCAAGTCCTTGGGCCCCTGCACCCGTGTGGGAGACCTGGAAGAAGCTCCTGGCTCCAGGTTTCCAATCAGTGCAGCTCTGGCTGTTGCAGCCAGTTGGAGGGTGAACCAGTGAATGGAAGACCTCTCTCTCCCTCTCCTCTCTCTGTGTAACTCTTTCAAATAAAAAAAAAAAAATTAGGTGCAGCTGGGCCAAGATGAAACCCAGAGTGCCCTCTGGGTCTCCCCCGTGGGTGGCAGGGGCCCAAGCACTTGGGCCACCCTCCACTACCTTCCTCGGCACATCAGCACGGAGCTGCATTGGAATCTGGGATCCTGGGACTGACACCAGCACCCCGACATGAGATGCAGAGCCGTAACATGCTGTGTCTTAAATTTTTATTGACATGCCGGGCAGGGAAATGGAGATTTCCTATTCGCTGGTTTATACCCCAACAACAGCCCAGGCCGGGCCAGGCCGAGGCTGGTGGGCACCCGACGACTGGAGCCGTCACTGCTGCCTCCCAGGGTCTGCCTCAGCAGGAAGCTGGGGTCAGGAGCGCTGCCCGGCACGGAGGATACGGGATGCAGGTGTCCCTAGCAGTGTCTTCTCTGCGACACCAAATGCCAGCCCCTTGGCAGCTTTTCGTAAGGCAAAACCAAGGTCAGGAGCAAGGGCAGGCAAGAGGAGACCCCTCCTGGACTCCCAAGTGTGTTGCTGTGGACGTGAGAGGCAGTGTAGCCTAACTGCGGGCAAGCACCCGCGGCTTTGGGCTCCCGCTGTCCTCCGCCGGCCACCAGCGGTCTCCACCTGGCTGACAGGTTTGGGGCAGGTGAGCCTTGTCAGTGCCCGAGGGAGGGGAGCATTGTGGGAACAGGCGTGCTCAGCGAGGTTGCCCTGGTAGCCAGGGAGGGTGCGGGGTACCACCTGCTGGTGCCCAGGGCAGCCAAGGCAGGGCTGGCACGTGTGCACCCGGGGCGGGGGTGGGGGACCCTTCGGTGGGCTCGGAGCAGCGTGCTGACCCCCCCTCCGCCCCCCCCAGCTGTTCGTGGACAAGGACACGATCGTTAACGCCGTCGGGGCCTCGCACGACATTCACCTGCTGAAGATCGACAACCGAGAGGACGA
This sequence comes from Oryctolagus cuniculus, assembly GCF_051225735.1. Taxonomy (NCBI): domain Eukaryota; kingdom Metazoa; phylum Chordata; class Mammalia; order Lagomorpha; family Leporidae; genus Oryctolagus; species Oryctolagus cuniculus. The sequence continues at coordinate 63,648,440 of NC_142883.1, read as the reverse complement.
GCTGGTGACCAGGATCAACTCCTGGTGCACGCAGCTGGTGGACAAGGTGAGCTCGCGTGGGGCCAGCGCTGGACCCCTCCCACCCCCACCCCCCCACCGCCGCGAGGGCTGGGGCTAACAGGGGTCTGACGGAGGGCGCTGGGGTTCGGTTTCACTCCTCAGATTCACAGGGATGAGATCACGCGGAACCGCAAGCGGGTGCGGGAGATCAATCAATACATCGACCACGCGCAGAGAGAGCTGGAGAGCCTGGAGAGCCCCGACATGGACTAGCGGCCGCAGCGGCCCCAGCCGGCGGCAGCGCGCATGCGCCCCCGGCTGTCCCAGGACGGCCACGGGGCTGGGGGGGAGGGGGTCTCAGCCCCCTCGCACCTGTCTTTCCCCTGCTCGTGGGAAAACATCCAGATACGGAGAGAAATAAACGCCCGAGCCGCCCTTCCCCTGTGCTTTCAAACCCGAGTCCACGTTCGTGTATGAATGGGAGGAAGAGGCTGGGGCCTGGGCGGGGCCGGCGTCGGCTGCCCCTGGGACCCGGGCACCGCCAGTGCGGGCTGCAGGTCGGGGGGCCGAGCCCGAGGCCCGTGGGTGCTGCGGAGCCAGGCCTGCAGGAGACGCTGCAGCTGCCCCCAGTGTTGGGTGCCGGGGCCAAGCCGCCCAGCTGGGCGCTGTGGCTCCTGTTCACCCCTGCAGGAGCGGGTGCCGCCGACCATGCTTCTCTCTGAGCGGGGGTGGGCAGAGTGGCCTATTTTACAACACCGGACAGTGCCTTCCCCCCCGGGGTGTCCTGGGGTCCCGGGAGACAGCGCGTGGGAAGCAGGGATGAGCAGCTGGGAGGCCATTCAGCCGGAGGAAGCCTGGGCTCGCCCCACTGCCTGTTCCCGGGGCCACGGAGGCTTCTGGGCTCCCGTGGGGAGGCTGAGCGCACACACCCACGCCCGGCGACTGTGCCGGCCCGCTGGGCTGTTTCCAGAGCGAGGGGTCGCTCTCCAGAACAGTAAGAAGCGAGCAGCTTGGCCCGCGGGGGCGCCCTTCCACAGGCGGCCTCGTCACAGCCAGGGACACACGTGCAGCCTGCAGCTCCCCTGCTGCTCCATCTCGGGACCCCGAGCCGCGGCGGGGGAGACCTGGGGGCACCACACACTGCCAGTGCAAAGGGCTATTTTAATAAAGTTAGGGTCGAGGGGAAGTCTCTCGCCCAGTCTCTCGGCCCCACCCCTCCGTCACCGCTGGCCAGCCCGCGGCACCCCGAGTCGGCTGCAGTCCTGGGGTGACTCGGGGAGGATGTGCAGGCCGGGCTGGGGGGATGGGGGCTGTGGCCGTGCAGCCTCTGTCCTGCCCCCCCCCCGCCCCCGGACGCCCGGCCTCACTCCTGCAGGAGCTTGTGCTTGACCGTGGAGCTCTGGGAGCAGAGGTGGATGAAGAGGGTGCCGGCGGCCGTGCGGGCCCGCAGCTCCTGCAGCTCGTAGTCGTGGGCCCACTCCACGTTGCCCCACTTCTGGATCTGAGGAGGAGGAGAGCAGCCGCTGACGGGCACCTGGCCGGGTCCATCACGTGGGAGACCGGCGTGGCTGAGGGGCGCTGGGGGAGGACCCCCCGTCACCCACTCCTGTGGATGGCCGGAGCAGGCGACCCTCCCTGTGTGGTCTAGGAGCTGCGCATAGGCCCAGGCCGGCGGTGGCTGCCCACGGCTGGGCGGGCTGGGCACCCACACCACCCATGGATTTCCTGGGAGGGCACCCAGCCCGCCTGCGGCCCCTGCTCCCAGGACCCCGGCGTGGAGTGGCCTGTGACTGAGTGCTCCTCGGACACGCGACATGGCCGTCTGAACATCTCTGACTCCAAACTGGCCTGCGGGCTCATCCCCGGCCAGGGCCCGGCAGGCCAGGCCGGCTGCTGCCCCCGCTCGCCCAGGGACCTGGACTCTGCCACACCACACGAGCCGGCTCCCCCAGCCCCTCCCCTCCCCATTCCTGCGTGGTGGGTCCTGGCATCCAGAGTACCCAGCATGCTCCGCCAGGCGCAGGCAGTGCCTGTCCCCGAGGCTCTCCTGAGCGGCCGGGGGAGGGGCACACGGTACAGGAAGGCATTTCTCTGTCTAGTCCTCAGGGCAGCCGAGGTTGGAGGCACGGCTGCAAGACGGCAACCCCGAGCCCGCGAACGCAGCAGCCCCTGCCGGGAAGAGACTCGGGGTGGGCAGGCTTGGCCAAAGCAGGGGCTGAGTCAGGCCAGGGTGGCGTGGTGATCACCCACAGGCAGCCAGCAGCCCTCCAACCTGCTCCCACAGGTCCCAGAGGGACAGCCTTGTGACTCAGGGGCCCCCTGTGTAGAACGGGCACCCGCACAGCCCCCAGCTGGCCGGGCTGTGCACAAGAGGAGGTGGGGGCACTTCCTGTGCCTGCCGGTGCCTCGGACGGGCCTTATTCTGGTGGCTGGACTTACTCGACGGCAACACAGGCCAGGGTTAGGTGAACGTGCGGTGCCCCTGCCCCGCCCCCCCGGGCCGCGACCCTCACCTGGTACTCCTCCTCCAGGCGCGACAGCAGCACGGCCTGCTCCACCGTCAGGTGCAGGTCGGTCAGGCCCAAGGTCAGCACCATGGACTTGAGCTGGGTCACCACGAACTCGATCCCTGCGGGGCCGCGAGCGGAGTCAGGCCCACGCCCTCAGGCAGCCCCTGCACCCCCGAGCAGGGAAAGGGAGGGGGAGAGTGTGCTGCGACCCTTGGGGTCCACGCCCTCTTCCCTGGCGTCCTCTTCCGCCCAGCCTGGCCAACTAGAGCAGCCCCGCCCCACAGCCCCGCAGCGGGTTCCCAAAGGGCTTGTAATTGCAGACATCGGCTGGAGAGCCAAGCCCGGCTTTCTTGCTAGGAGGCGCGGAGCTGTGTGGATGGCCAGCTCCCAGACATTCCCCCCGCCCGGGCCCCACCCCTCACTCGGGGTGCTGAGTGTAGTGTGTGTCACCCGCCCACAGGAAGCTGCGCACGCGCTCTCCGGGCACACCTTGGAGGGCCCACATGTTGTAGGATGCCAGGTGGTTGGCCAGCACCTTGTGAGTCCTGGCGGGGATGCTGGGTCCCATGATACTGGTGGAGGAGCCGATCTCCACGCCGTACCTGCAAGGAGAAGGCTTAAAGCCTGCCCGAGACCTGTGTGGAGTTTCTGTCTCCTGACTCTGGCCTGGCTCAGCCTTGGCTGTTGCAGGCATTTGGGGAGTGAACCAGCAGTGAGACCCTTTTTATCTTGTCTTGCTACATTTCAAATAAATAATTTTTAAAAATACATCAAATTAATTTTTTTTAAATACAGCATGGGATACTTGTTTTTCAAATATTTTAAAAGCCTTTTAGGGTGGCCGGCACCGCGGCTCAATACGCTAATCCTCCACCTGGCGGCGCCGGCACACCGGGTTCTAGTCCCGGTAGGGGTGCCAGATTCTGTCCCGGTTGCCCCTCTTCCAGGCCAGCTCTCTGCTGTGGCCAGGGAGGGCAGTGGAGGATGGCCCAGGTGCTTGGGCCCTGCACCCCATGGGAGACCAGGAGAAGCACCTGGCTCCTGCCTTCGGATCAGCGCAGTGCGCCTGCTGCAGCGGCCATTGGAGGGTGAACCAACGGCAAAGGAAGACCTTTCTCTCTGTCTCTCTCTCTCTCACTGTCCACTCTGCCTGTCAAAAAAAAAAAAAAAAAAAAAGCCTTTTAGGGTGGCCAGAGCCGTGGCGCAGTGGGTAAAGCCGCCGCTTGCAGTGCTGGCATCCCATGTGGGCACCAGTTCGAGTCCTGGCTGCTCCACCTCTGATCCAGCTCTCTGCTATGGCCTGGGAAAGCAGTAGAAGATGGCCCAAGCGCTTGGGCCTCTGCACCCACATGGGAGACCCAGAAGAAGCTCCTGGCTCCGGGCTTCAGATCGGCACAGCTCTAGCCATCATGGCCATTTGTGGAGTGAACCAGCGGATGGAAGACCTCTCTCTCTCTCTCTCTCTCTGCCTCTTAACTCCACCTTTCAAATAAATAAATCTTTAAAAGAAAAAAAAAGCTCTTCCCATTAAGGAAGACGCCGGGTATCAGCAACTCCTTGAACCCTGCGCCCACGGACGTGACCCGTGACGCATGAGCAGCGCCCGACACTGCAGTCATGGCGATGAAGAGAAGAATGAAAAGTGTCCCCCAAATCTGCGCATTAACTGTGGGCTCGGCACTGAACGCACCCACTCCTGGGGTCCTCCCCACACCACCGGCCCTACTCGCAGATGAGGAAACTGAAGCTGGACGGACTCAGTGGCCCAGAGGCACACGGCTCCCGCTCACGGTCGCGGAGCTGGCGCGCAGACCGGCACCGCTGCCCTGCTCCTGCCCCGGACCTAGGCGGATCCTGCCGGGATCCTGCCCCTCCCGGAGGGCGCTGGACTGGCCCTGCGCCTGCTGCGGGCTCGCTGAACGTGTCTCCCAAGGGACCGCTGTTCTGCAAGGCGCGCGGTCTCAGAACGCCCGAGGGGAGCCGGGCCCCAAGGGCACCCTGAGCTCCGAACGCTCGGGGCGCTGGCGGTGTGGTACCAGCCAGGCCTCCACGGCCTGCCCGGGCCGGCCGGTCTGTGCCACCTCTTACCTGTTCTCAGCCCACTCTATAACTGGATCCCATTCATTCTTTTGGAGCTCCACCAAGGTCTCGGGCTCTTCCACCCTGTAGCTAATTCATGGCAAAAAACCACCTTCATTAATGGAAAAGTACAATTCTTTCATTCGGTGACCGCAAAGGAAACCACAAAGGGGGAGGGCACAGGCTGCTCCGCCCTGGCCCCGCCCCCAGCCCTGCAAGGCTCTCCCCTAAAGTGGCAGTCCTGGGGCCAGCGGCAGCGGCAGCACCTGGGAGCCCGTGAGAAATGCATGTTCCCAGGCCACACACCCCACCCCACCCATCTACAGAAACCGGACCCTCTGGGGCGAGAGCCACAGCACGCAGGCTGAGCCCCGGCCCGGTCGCTGCCGCCTTCCCAGAGACGCACACGAATGGCTCGTTGCCCTCTCAGGAGCCCACCCCCCTCTCGGTGTGGACACACGGTCCTCAAGGCCAGGCTGTGGCCCTCGCGCTGACCGAGAGACACGGAGACCCAGCTGGCTAAGGGGGAGCCGGGCTGCAGGGGTGTCCCCAGACCGCCAACCCAGGTGGACGCCGTGGAAAGCCATGGTCTCGCGCAAGGGAGAGGAGGAGAGAGGCCGTGCGTGTGCAGAACAGCGGGCCCCTCCCCACCCACCAGGGCCCCCGGGACCTGCTCACGCCAGGGCGTCACTTACCAGATGGTGTCAGTGTCCAGAAACTTGATGGCCGCTCGGATCAGCTGGTCCTTGCTCCGCTGGGTCGGGTTGTCCAAGGACGTGTTGCACAGGGTGGTCTGCGGGGAGAGGTGGGTGAGGGGAGGGGGCGGCCGTCAGCACCGGCTGGGCTCGGCCGAAAGCCGGGTGCAGGGCAGCAGGGCGGGGAGCCCTGGAGCGGCGGGGACTGTGCTCCCGTGTGCCGGGGCAGCTGTGGGATGCTCGCAGCAGCGCGGTGGGCCTCCCCGAGGTCTCGGGATTCATTGATTTACAGAACGAGAGAAGTGACAGCGGGAGACATCCTCCACCCGCTAGTTCACCCCCAGATGAAAGACTGCTCTCTGTGTCTGTCCCTCTCTCTGTAGCTCTGACTTTTAAAATAAATAAAAATTTAAAAACAAAGTACCTATCTAATTTAATCCCCATGACAAAGCTCTGGAGTAGGTACAATTATCATACCCATTTCACAGATGTAAGAGACTGAGGCCCGGGGCGGTCAGACACAGTGAATAAGACCCGTAGGCAGGAATGGGACACAGATCTGACAGAACGGCTTTTCCAGCGGGCGCCCTTAGCACACAGGCAGCGGGGACGCTGACATCCAGGCCGCACCCACACTGGTTCTGAGATCTGCCTGGACAATAAGAGGTTGCTCAGTGCGCTGTCTGCGGCCCTGGTCGCCCCCAGCTCATCTGCTGGCCAAGGAGCAGGCTGGCCCCTCAACAGGACGCCCTCCGGGTTGGTGGGCCAGGGTGGGAGCCACCATCCTCAGGCGGGGCGCCCCCTGCGCTGACCACAGCTCCCTGAGGCGAGCGCTCTTCACCCACCTTTTAGAGGCGGGGGGCCCAGGGCCGAGCAAGCGGCAGCCCCTTCCCCAGGGTCACCGTCAGGGAGCCCCTTGCCCAGGGTCACCGTCAGGCAGCTGCGGGCTGGACCTGGGGGCCTCAAGCAGCCCCCTCGGTGGGCACGGGCGGGGCTGGCACTATGGGAGCCTTCCTGCCCCTGCTGCCTTTAGCCAGGATTTACCGAGTGCCAACGAGGCTTCCCGCCAGGGGCTGGCTGTCGCTGGTTAAGAGTGCAAGGGACGTGGCCCCTGCCCTTCTGTCGCTCAGCGGGCAGCAGGGGAGACAGACAGGACCTGTGCAGACGCCAAAAAAAAAAAAAAAAAAAAAAAAGCAACAGCGACAACCCGGACGCAGGATGAGCCGCCGTGACAGAGAAGAGGGCCGGGCAGCCGGCAGAGGTGACGAATGTCCGAATGTCCTCAGACCAGAGCTGGCCATGCGAGGGGCCACGCAAGGGACTGCGGTGGCTAGGCCGCTGGGGAGAGAGCCTGGCGAGACGTGCGGCTGTCCCGGGCAGGCCGGAGCCCTCCCACCCCCACCCCCGGGCCCTGCCAGGACGTGGAAGGGAGCCCCGGGCTTGTTACCAGGTGCATGGTGTAGGACTTGATGGTGTCCTGCTGGGACTCCCACTCGGTGGCCACGGCAATGGCCAGGGCCTCACTGGGCACGGTGAAGAGCTTGGCCTGGGGCGTCTTCAGCTTCCTGTGGTCCAGGTTTATCTCAAAGCCACCTCGGGACAGCAAATGAAGGCCTCTCAGGGGTCGTCACGGGGCAGCGGGGGCCGAGCCTGTATTTGGCCGGAGTCCCTTTACGGAAACGCGTAGGGACGAAAGCGCAAAGGACAATCCCGCCACTGAAGTGGCAGCGGATAAAGAAAAAAATAAAACAAGCAAGCAAGCAAGCAAGCAAAGGAGCCCGCGCTGCCGGCCGTCCACGCACAGAGCTCAGACACTCACCTTCGCCCTGGCTGATGCTCACGTTCTGGTAAAACCTCTTCCTCTCTGTAAGAGACGATTGCTTCATTAAGGCAGTTGAAACCACGCCGCCGCGGCTCTGGGGGCCCCCGCCCCGTGTGTGCAGACGGCTCGCTAGCGCGGATGGATTTTGGGCCACCCCCACGGCCGCCCACGCCCCGCACACATCCCAGACTGGGTGAAAGTCATAGACCCATTCGGGCAAGACTCTGGGCCTCTCAGGAGAAGCCAGTGTGTGCGTGTGCAGTGCACGTGTGTGTGTGCACGCGTGTGTGGTGTGTGGGCAGGAGGTAGAGCTCCCAGGAGCGCCTCCCACCCCCTCTCCCCAATTAATTAACCTAATTAACCGGCTTGCGCATCTATTCAGCAGGAACTCCAAACCTTTGCTTTAAGAAGGGGAAGAAAAAAAATCAGTGTTCAGCATTTTCTTTTGAAAACAACTTGAATAATATCTTCGACGATGCTGTAAACACATACTCCTTTACCCTGCAAGGATTAAAACCTAAGGCCTGGGCCTGGCGCTGTGGCGTAGCGGGTAAAGCCACTGCCTGCAGTGCTGGCATCCCATATGCGCACCGGTTCGAGTCCCGGCTGCTCCACTTCTGGTCCAGCTCTCTGCTATGGCCTGGGAAAGCAGTGGAAGATGGCCCAAGATGGACCCCTGCACCTGCGTGGGAGACCTGGAAGAAGCTCCTGGCTCCTGGCTTCAGTCTGGCCCCGCCCTGGCCCTTGTGGCCCTCTGGGGAGTGAACCAGCGGATGGAAGATGTCTGTCTTTTTGTCTCTCCTTCTCTGTAACTCTGTCTTTCAAATAAATAAATAAATCTTTACAGAAAATGGCAATGCAGTGTGTGGAGGAAAAGGAGATCCCTTAGTTTGCTCTCAAGCTTTAAAAAGGACAATGTTAAGTTAAACACTTCACTCATCCAAACAGACTCTGAAGATTCAAAGGCCCTGCCGTGTGCATCCTGGGCCCAGGACGATGGGCAGAGGGCGTGGGTTTCTCGCCAGACACAGGGTTCCCATGTTTCCACGCCACACCGGTGTCACTCCTGTTAAAGACAGGAAGCCGGGGTGGGTGTTTGGTGGGCACTTGAACGTCACACAGGACGGCGGCATCCACGTCAGGGTGCCTGGGTCACGAGTCCCGGCTCCCTGCCTCAGTGCAGCCTGGGAGGCAGGAGGCGATGGCCCAAGCGGCTGGGTCCCTGCACCCACGGGGGAGACCTGGCCTGCGTCCCAGGCTGCTGGCTTCAGCCCGGCACGGCCATGCATGCTGCAGGCAGTGCAGACTGGGGGGGCAGCAGACGGGGGTCTCTGTCTCTCTGCTTTCCCGTAGAGTAAGGACGGGGACCCCGTGTCCCCAACCAACTAAGCAGCTTCCTGCTAATGGCCTGGAAACCTAGCAGCCGCCAGTGTCCAGGCTGGCCTTCTGTTTGGACCGGCCCAAAGTCTCAGGATCTACAACTCCCACAGTGCACCAGGAAGAGGAAGTGCCGGTCTCAGCGCGGCCCCAGCGCCTTTATCCTTTAAAACAGTGCCATCTGGTGGCCGCCTCTGTTGTCTGCACCCCTAGGGGCAGCTGTATTTCTAGGTAGCAAAATCTCCAGGCGAGATAACATAAAGAACCCTTAAGAAATCCACAATAGAAAGACAACCCAATTAAAAAATGGAAGAGGGATTTTAAAATAGACATTTTTCTCAAAGAAAATATACACGTGGCCGAGAAGCACGTGCAAACACACGTGAGGTCGTTCACAAGTAGGGAGATGCAAACCAAGACCACAGGTGGAGATCCCGCCTCACGCCCTGCCGCACAGCTGTTGTCAAAAAGACCTGGGCAGCTGTTTAGTGTAGAGGCTGAGACACCACGTCCCCCGTCAGAGTGCACCGATTTGACACCTGATTCGTTCCCGACTCCAGCTTAGTGCAGACCCCGGGAAGCAGGGGTGATGGCTCACGCAACTGCGTTCCCACCACCGGCTCTGGGCTTTCTGCTTTTTAAAGATTTTTATTTATTTGAAAGGCAGGGTTGCAGAGAGGCAGAGGGAGAGAGAGGTCTTCCATCCGCTGGTTCACTCCACAAATGGCTACAACAGCCGGAGCTGCACCCATCCAAAGCCAGGAGCCAGGAGCTTCCTCCGGGTCTCCCATGTGGGTGCAGGGGCCCAAGCCCTTAGGCCATCCTCTACTGCTTTCCCAGGTCATAGCAGAGAGCTGGATGGGAAGAGGAGCAGCTGGGACTAGAACCGGCACCCATATAGGATGGTGGTGCGGCAGGTGGAGGATTAACCTACAGCACCACATCGCCAGCCCCGAATAAACATTTTAAAAATAGCAGTAACTGTTGGCAAGGATGTGGAGCAATCAATCCCCACGCATTGCTGCCGGGGCCTGTGACCCAGCGCAGCCCCCGTCGGGAGAAAGTTAATGTCACCATCTGACCCGGCAGTTCCAGGGCCCACAGAAAACCTGCACGCACAGGGCGGGTGCCTGGCACGGCAGCGTAGATGGCTGCTGGCACACCCACACCCTGGATCAGAGCTGCCCATTCGAGCCCCAGCTACTCTGCTTCCAATCCAGCTTCCCGCCAGTGTGCTGGAGGCGGAGGCTCATGGCTCAGGAGTTTGCTTCCTTGTCACTCCTGTGGAGAGACTGGGGTGGAGTCCCTGGGCTCCTGGGCTCAGCCCTGGCCGTTGTGGGCCTTTGGTGAGTGGGAGACCTCTGTCTGTCTCTGCCTTTCAGACAGAATGAAAATACAATTTTTTGAAAAGTGTACACAAATGTCAACAGCAAAATTATTCATAATAGGCAAAAAGTAGAACCAATCCAAATGCCTTATCAGTGAATGAACGGATAAAATGAAATACAGTCCATGTACACAGTGGAACATCAAGTGACAAAAAGTAATGGAGGCGTAGCAGATTAAAATGCCACCTGCAGTGCTAACATCCCACATGGGAACTGGTTCTAGTCCCGGCTGCTCCTCTTCCGATCCAGCTCTCTGCTATGACCTGGGAAGGCAGTAGAAGATGGCCCAAGGACTTGGGCCCCTGCACCCACGTGGGAGACCTGGAGGAAGCTCCTGGTTCCAGATCAGCACAGCTTCAGCCATTGCAGTCATCTGGGGAGTGAACCAGTGGGTGGAAGACCTCTCTTCTCTCTCTCCCTCTGTAACTCTGCCTTTCAAATCAATCAATCAATCTTTAAAGAACCAAAAGTACGAATACTTGATACGACCTTAAAGACGAAGGCAAAAAACAGACAAGTGGGGTCCCATCAAACTAAAAACCCTCTTACAGCAGTGCAACAGTCAATCAACAGAGCGAAGGCACAACCCACAGAACAGGAGAAAATATTCACAAACTCTGCCCCTGACGAGGGGGCACAAAGAAGCAATTTCAGCCCAAAAACAGCACCCAAAGGAGCCAGAGAGAGAGCAAGAGCTGTACACAGACACCCCTCGAAGGAGGACACACAGATGCCCAAAGGGACCCGAGCAAAGGCTCAGCACGGCGAATCGCCACGGGAGCGCAGAGCCAGCCCGGGGAGAGAGCGTCTCCCTTGTCAGGTGCAGGAGATAACGCACACCAGCTAGGAGGTGAGGGAGGGCACCCTCGGAGGCTGCGGGTGGGAATCTGCGCAGTCGCGGTGCAAGGCAACACAAAGGCTTCTCCAGAAACTACAGCTAGAACCACCACAGGTGGCCGGCGCCATGGCAGAGTGGGTGAGGCTGCTGCCCGCAGCGCCGGCATCCCATATGGGCACCAGATCAAGTCCTGCTGCTCCACTTCCCATCCAGCTCTCTGCTGTGGCCTGGGAAAGCAGTAGAAGATGGCCCAAGTGCTTGGGGCCCTGCACCCGCGAGGGAGACCTGGAGGAAGCTCCTGACTCCTGGCTTCAAATCGGCTCAGCTCAGCCACTGTGGCCAATTGGAGAGTGAACCAGAGAATGGAAGACCTGCCCTCTCTCTCTCTGCCTCTGCTTCTCTCTCTGTGTAACTGTGACATTCAAATAAATAAATACATCTTTAAAAAAAAAAAAGAAAGAAAGAAACTCAGCCTGCTGCAGGTTTACTGAATTTCTGTCCAGCCCTGCTGAGACCACATGGTTCTGTGTTCCTTACACGGCCTGTGGGCTGAAACCTTGCCGGCCCCGGGACTCCCATGGTAACCGATTTGAGTTCTCACGGCGTGTGCGATGCACTGACACATCATGTGGGACCCCGTCAGAGTGTACAATTTTTATATATCAGCTAAAAAGGTTTTACAAATAGATTTTTTAAAAAGATTATTTATTCATTTGAAAGTCAGAGTTACAGAGAGACAGGAGAGGCAGAGAGAGAGAGAGAGGTCTTCCATTCACTGATTCACTATCCCAGATGGCTGCAACGGCTGGAACTGTGCCGATCCAAAGCCAGGAGCCAGGAGCTTCTTCCAGGTCTCCCACGTGGGTGCAGGGGCCCAAGGACTTGGGCCATCTTCCACTGCTTTCCCAGGTCACAGCAGAGAGTTTTATGGGAAGAGGAGCAGCCGGGACTCAAACCAGCGCCCATATGGGATGCCAGCACTGCAGGCGTCAGCTTACTCGCTACACCACAGCGCCGGCCCCCTAAATAGGTTTTAAAAGACTACACTCTCTTTACCTGAAATGTCCAACGCAGAGCAATCTAGAAATGGAGACAGGGCAGTAGCGGTTGCCCGTGGCTGGAGGGTGGACAGGGTAAGGGGAGATGATAACTGCAGGGTAAGAGTTCCTTCTGGGGGTGACAGAAATGCTCCAAAATTGAGCGTGATGCAGAGTGCGCGATCGGAATGTACTAACACCCCCTGAATCTGACCGAAAGAGAATGACCTGCAGCGTAAGCGAATCAGCTCTCGATGAAGTGCTCAACTCTTTTTTTTTTTTTTGCCCCAGGCCAAATGTATGAACACGCTATTTTCCAGACAGCTCTGACATGCAGGCCAGGGGCTGACAAACTTCCTGTCAAGACCACAAGGCAGGGCTGGTGCTGTGGCGTATGGCGGGTTAAGCTGCCACCTGTGACTCGGGCATCCCAGATGGGCGCCGGTTCGAGTCCCAGCTACCCCATTTCTGATCCAGCTCCCTGCTGTGGCCTGGGAAAGCAGTGGAAGATGGCCCAAGTGCTCTTGCGCTCTCTCTCTCTGTCTCTTTCCCTCTCCCCCCACCCCCGTAACTCTGCCTTTCAAATAAAAATGAATAAATAAAACAAGAACCACAAGACACAAATTCCAGGCCTTGCAGGCCACGCGGTCTCTGCTGGGAACTCCCAACTGCCCGTTCGGTGAAAGCACCTGGAAATGACGGGTAAATGAAAGAGCACTGTCTCTGTGCCAATAAAACTTTATTTGTCATTTGCTCCAAAAAAAAAAAAAGAAAACAAGTAGCAGGCTAGCTTCCTGGTCTACGCATAACAAACCCTGCCTGGATTTCACAGCGCACCCTAGGAGGCTGCCGGGGCTGGGGTAGGGGGTGCCGGTACACACTTGGAGCAGCCGTGTGGCCCAGGCGACAGACAAGGCCCCACTGGGCATGCCCACGCAGCCAGGACACCTCCCACACGGGGCAGCATGGAGCCAGGCTGTCACATCAAGTCTCCCAGCGCCTCAGAGACCCTCTCCTAACCCCCCTGCCCCGGCCTCTGATGACCTCAGGGCCACACTGCAGTCTCCCCCGAGAACAACCGGCCTGGCGCGACTTCCCCCATGCTGAAGCTGAGAACTGGAGGAGCCTTCTAGAACGCAGACACGCACATGCGCACATGCACGCACACACATGAGCGCACGCACACAAACAGGCATGCACACACGCACGCACCCACACACATACGCACGCACACACACACACACACGCGCGCGCGCGTGCACGCGGGGGCCTGGTCTCCGTGTCTCCTCGCCCCTTGCTGCGTTCCCTCATCCACGCGTGTTTTCTCTGCATCTGACTGCCGACCACGCACTGGGGACATCCGGGGGATCCGCACTCCAGAGGAAGCCGGCGGGTCCAAGGCCAAGTGAGCCGCCTCCATTTCAACCCTTTCCTTCTGCGCCCTTTGCTGGTGCTGGGCCCCACTGGGGACGCCCGTCCTTTTCTGCTAATGGCTCTTCCTGGCACACCTGCGGGCCCTGACGGGGGGGGGGGGGGGGGGGGGAACACACACACACACACACACACACACACACACACACACACACACACACGACACATCTCATTTGTATAACCAGGAGGCGGCGCTGTGGTGTAGTAGGTAAAGCCGCCGCCTGCAGTGCTGGCATCCCATATGGGCTACGGTTCGAGTCCCGGCTGCTCCACTTCTGATCCAGCTCTCTGCTGTGGCCTGGGAAAGCAGTGGAGGATGGCCCAAGTCCTTGTACCCGCGTGAGAGACCCGAAGAAGCTCCTGGCTCCTGACTTCGGATCGCCGCGGCGGGTTAGAGGTTCAGCTTGGTCACCTGGCTACACACACTCACCCCTGCTGCGCCCCCGGCCCAGGAAAACAGCGGAAAGAGACGCCACTCCCGATGTCCCCCCGCCCCACCCCCAAACCCCGCTCCTGCGGGGAACCAGCGTCACCGCCTCCCACAGGCCTCCTCGAGTTGGGAGGCAGAGGGGTCGCCCACTTGTTCAGGACAGACGGCTAGACACGGCCAGGAAGCTGCAGCCTTGACCTCTGCCCTGTGACCTTGGCCAAGTCCTGACCCGCGACCCGAACCTGCCCCGTTTGAAACCTCGGCTGACCCTCGCTTCCCTTAGCAGACGCCTCGTGCTCCCATTAACCATGCGAGCCCGGTCCCGCCGCCCGGCCCTGCACGCCCAAAAGCTCGCTCTCAGCCCACCCCAGCCCGACGTGGCCCCTCACCTGTCGGCGGCGCGTAGGCCCGGGCCGGGGACCCCAGGGCTGGCCCCGGCCCCACGGGCCGAGTCAGGAGGCGGCGCCCCCGGTCCCGCAGCCGGAGGCAGCTCCTCCACACTCCACATCGCGCCCCAAGGGCCTCGGGCGCACGCGGGGCGCGAGACCAAGCCGCGCTGTCCGGCTGTACGGAAACCTCTCACGCCTCCCCGGATCCCCTCAGCCGCCTCTGGACGCCGCCATCTTCCGCATAAGCCCTACGGCGCACCGTAGCCGCCGCGCGCCTCCTGCGCACACCGCCCCCGCCCCCGCCGGAGAACCTGCAGCACAAACGCTCCTCGCCCCGCCCCTCCTCCGCGCCGCGCCTCCGGAATAAGACTACAATTCCCAGAAGTGCCCTCGCGCTGCCCGCCACGTGTTTTCTCTGCTCGCCAATGGGCGGAAGCGCTGCGTGAGCTTGCTCCCGCCCTCCCCGGCGCTCCGGAGCACGTGGAGGGAAAGTAGAGTAGGGGTCTGAGCTCAGTACCGGGAGGCCCTGCTCGCAGGTCCAGGGTCGCGGGGGCGGCCGGAGTGCTCGGTGCGCAGCGAGCGGGCGCCCCCCCCCCGCCCGTGCCCCGCGCGTGCGCGCTGTGCCCCTAACGGCCCGGCACGCGCGCGGCAACGGTGGCGGTTCCTCTCCCCTCCCCTGCCCCTTCCCCGCGATGCCGGTGCGCACCGAGTGCCCCCCGCCGGCCAGTGCGTCTGCCGCGTCCGCGGCCTCGCTCAACCCGCCGCCGCCCATCAACACCCAGCAGCCCGGCGTGGCCACCAGCCTGCTCTACAGCGGCTCCGAGTTCCGTGCCCACCAGAAGAGCAAGGGGAATTCGTACGACGTAGAGGTGGTGCTGCAGGACCCTCTGGCCGGGTCCTCCCGCCTGCTAAGACCCTGAGGGAGCCTCCCCGAGTCTCCCAGACCGAGACCCGCTGTCCAGGGTCCTCCTCTTGGGGCCCTCCTCCTGCTGGAGTTTGCTGCGGGCAGAGCAGGATCTCCCGGTGCAACCCACGACTGCTGGCTGCTCAGACCGGGCACTTTCCGCCCGGGTGCTGTCAGCATCTTATTAACTGCCATGCCCTTCCCCGCCCTCTCGAGCGGCTGTGAAACCCCCAAACTCTATGGAATTCAGGGAGAATCGCCCACAGGACGGGAGCTGCAGGTCAGAGCTGTGGGTGAGCGAGTGTGGCTCAGCTGTTCCAAACGCTTCCCCAGTGCCAAGGTCAGCAGATGACGGTACCTACAAGTGCTCTGGCAGGTTTCGCAGGGAACACCTTTGTCACCAGCACCAAGCCTGGAGGCACCTCGGCGTCCCTGCGGTGCTGGCATCCTCTGGCTGCCCGAGTTCATTGCTGCGTGGAGGCCTTGCCTTAGTGTCT
Source organism: Oryctolagus cuniculus (assembly GCF_051225735.1). NCBI lineage: Eukaryota > Metazoa > Chordata > Mammalia > Lagomorpha > Leporidae > Oryctolagus > Oryctolagus cuniculus. The sequence continues at coordinate 63,633,043 of NC_142883.1, read as the reverse complement.
GATTTATGGCGTTACCCGGAAGTAGTTGCCGTCTCAGACCTGATAAATGGCACAAAAACTTGTCCAGTTTCTCAGCCCGAGCCCTCGCGTGACGTGAAACATCTCAGCGTGTGCTCCAGGGAGCACGATGCTTTAATCCGAGGGTTTCCTGTGCCAGGAATCCCGCTCAGGATGACGCCACGGGTGTGGGTGTACTATGCGAGTTCAGCCACAAAGTAACCATGCCGGTCTCAGAGCCACATAAGAAGTCACTGGAGCTGTCACAGCACACCTCGAGGCGTGTGGAGCTGGTGTGGTTGCAGGCTGGGTCCTGGCGGGACCCACAGCGGGCCCGGTAATCTTCCACCTTCCCTCGCAGCCAACCCTGACATTCCCTGTCCCATCTGTCTCGGTCTCCGAGAATGGACCCTGCACACAGAGCCTCCAGCCACCGGGTAGCAAAAGCCCTTGCTCGCTCACTCACCACTTTGAAAGCCCTCCATCCCTAACCTAATGGCTCCAAGGGCAGCAAGTTTACTGTACACCCAGCAGGGTTGAGCAGGTCTCTTGGGGCGGGGGAGGCCAGCGTGGAAGAAGAGGAAATTGGCTGGTGGGTGGGCATCGGCTGGCGGCTGCCACCCTCAGAATCCACTGTGCCCCTCGCGCCTCTTCCTCCTGGGCTCCTGGCTCTTGTCATTAGAAACATGAGCGTGTGGACAGGGCGGGCACTCACAGGGTGGTCAGGGTGCTTGACTGGCATCTTAGTTTGTGGCTGGCACGTGCTGTGCCACGGGGGTTTGCTAAGAGGCTGCTTGGAGTCTTCTGCCCATTCGTGGGACGGTCACGCAGCACCGACGCGGAAATGGACTAGGGAGAGAAGTCAGCCGGGGTCAGGGGTGGCGGGCACCACGTGCACGGGTGGGGAGGGCTCGTGCCACAGCCTGCAGCCCAGCCAGAGGCCTGAGCGGTCAGTGAGCGGTCCAAGGTCCTCAGCTGCAGGGAGCTGACAGCGTTCTGGGACCAGCTGGCTTTGTCTACAGGCCACTTGGCGCATGTGTACAGGGGACTCCTGAGGGCCCCGGGGGCTGGTGGGGAGCCTTGGGCTCTGCCGCCTTCCCCAGCCTGGCCTGGCGGGATCTCGCAGCACCGCGGCGTGTCCCCCGCTGGATATGTTGTTCATCTGCGTGTCTTCTCTTTGCAGCACGTGGACACAGGGAACTCTTACCTTTGTGGCTACTTGAAGATTAAAGGCCTCACCGAGGTAAGCCCCTGTGCACTCCAACCAGAGCCCGGAAGGGTCCAACTCACCGCAGCCTCACAGGGAGAGGGGCAGGCTGTCCCCACCCGGGACCCGAGCAGAGCACGTGGTCGGTCGCCAAGCACCTGTGCTGCGTGGGGAGCGGGCAGCATTGTGGTCGTGGCACATCCTGTCGGAAGTCATTCAGAGGAAGCTGTGTAAATGATGTCCCGGTGTGACCCACGCTGTTGGTGTTGTTTTGAAGTCCTCCAGGAGCAGGTCGCCCTTAGTAAGGGAAGCCCCTGCAGTGCTGAGCATTAGTCAGGCTCCTCAGAGGAGGAGGGTGTGCCAGCCTTGGCCTTCCCCGGGGTCCAGCCTCACACAGCATGGAGACTTGTCCCTCCCCGGTGCAGATGGCGTGGCCTTGACAAGCGCTGGCTCCTCTGCACAGGCCCAGATATGGGCTTAGCGCAGCCAGCGCAGGGACATGTAGTGAGAGAGGGCCCAGCGTGTTTCCAGGAGGCCCCGGCCATGTCAGGCCTCAGTTGCATACCTAGGGGCTCTAGGTCACATACCACCAGTGGAGCCATTGTGAATGGGCAGGGCCTGGGCTTCCAGCATAGTCAGGGTTGTGCAACCATTTTTTTTTTTTTTAGGATTTATTTTATTTATTCGAAAGAGTTACAGAGAGAAGTAGAGACAAAGAGAGAGGTCTTCCATCTGCTGGTTCACTCCTCAAATGCCGCAACAGCCGGAGCTGTGCTGATCTGAAGCCAGGAGCTAGGAGCTTCCTCCAAGTCTCCCACGTGGATGCAGGGGCCCAACCACTTGGGCCATGGAATGACTTTTTTTTTTTAAAGATTTATTTATTTATTGGAAAGTCAGAGTTACAGAGAGAGAGGAGAGCCAGAGAGAGAGAGATCTTTCATCTGCTGGTTTACTCCCTAGTTGGCTGCAGTGGTCAGAGCTGTACCAATGCAAAGTCAGGGGCTTCATCAGTGTCTCCCACCTGGATGCAGGGGCCCAAAGACTTGGGCCATCTTCTACTGCCTTCCAAGGCCGTAGCAGAGAGCTGGATCAGAAGTGGAGCAGCTGGGTCTCTAACCGGCACCCATATGGGATGCTGGCGCTTAAGGCCAAGGCATTATCCCGCTGAGCCACGGTGATGGCCCCCCTGAAGACTTTATGTATTTATTTATTTTTTGACAGGCAGTGTGGACAGTGAGAGAGAGAGAGAGAAAAAAAGGTCTTCCTTTTTGCCGTTGGTTCACCCTCCAATGGCCGCCGTGGCCAGAGCGCAGTGGCCGGTGCACAGCGCTGATCCGAAGGCAGGAGCAATGTGCTTCTCCTGGTCTCCCATGGGGTGCAGGGTCCAAGCATTTGGGCCATCCTCCACTGCACTCCCGGGCCACAGCAGAGAGCTGGCCTGGAAGAGGGGCAACCGGGACAGAATCCGGCACCCGAACCGGACAAGAACCCGAGAGGCTGGCACCACAGGCAGAGGATTAGCCTAGTGAGCTGCAGCACTGGCCCCCTGAAAGACTTTTTAAAAAGTATCCATCTGGACTTTGGACACAGTGCTTACCATAAATGCAAAGCGTACCAGGAAGGCTGAACATTCTACAGCCCTGAAGAAGACTAAAGTACCTCCCGTGCTCCATGAGGAGGTACTTTCACAACCAGACCAGGTTCAGGCTCAGCATCCAACCCTGACAGAAGTCACAGTTCAACCTTTTGATGTAGAACTTACCCTAACTCCAGAATCCATTGTGGAGGGTGAACCACTCCCAACCATGCAGGAGACTTCAGGGCAGCCTCCAGGGCCACATAATGAAGTGGTCTGTCAGCCTCCAGTTTATTATGAGATGGTAGTTCCAAAACCAAGTCAAGATCAAACTCCACATCCAATGTCACCCAGTGCCACAGCTGAACCTTCGAAGTTAGAGTCAACCATAACTCAGGTACCCACTACACAGGATGAACATTCTACAGCCTTCAAGTCTATATCTCCTCCTCCTTATCCAATGTACCCTGAGGTGACATTTTCACCTCCAGTCCAGATTCAGACTCAGTATACAAACCTGCCTCAAGTCACAGTCAAGCCTCTGGACCTGGAAATTACCCAAACTCCACAACGTACTACAGAGGCTACACCTTCTACTACCATGCAAATGACCCTAACTCAGTCTACAGAGCCACTAAAGGAGCTCGTAACTCAGTCCCCAGGGGACAATGAGATGACAGTTCCAACAGCAGGTCAGCATCAAGCTCAGCACCCAACATCACCCAGGGTCATAGCTCAGCCTTCCAAGATGGAGCTAACCATAACTCTGGTACCCACTGCAAAAGCTGGCCATTCTCCATCCCTGAAGAAGACTACAGATCTGCATCCAGGCCAGGTTCAGACTCAGCACTCAACCCTAACTGAAGTCACAGATCAACCCCTGAATGCGGCTGCCACCATAAATGTCTGTGAGCTCTGCACCTGCAAAGATGAGACACTTTCGTGCACTGGCCTCAGCCCAGTGCAGAAGCTTCACAGAGTTCCTGTACCAGAGCCCAACAGCTACGACACCTTCAGCATGTTGTAAGAATCTCCCTTCCTCATGGTTCCCTACAGCCTGCCTGTCTCAGCAGCTTTTCCTCAAGAGCCTCCTGAGCCCTCCTCAAGTCCCCACCTTATGTTGACTGTGTGTGTGTGTGTGTGTTTTGGCAGGCAGTTAGACAGAGAAAGAGAGAAAGGTCTTCCTTTTGCCATTGGTTCACCCCCCAAGTGGCCACTTTGCTTGTGAGCTTTCCTGATCCTCCTTCTCTTCTTCTCTCTGTCCCTTCTACAGTCTCATGTGATTGCCCTTACTCCTTTTCCTGATTCTTTATTTATTGACATTTGCCATATTATTACCTCATTGCTTTACTCCCACTCTTCAACACAGCCCTCATCCCAACATATTAGAGATGATACAACAGGTTTAAGGATAGATTCTGGAGCCAGGTTGCCTGGCTTTGAACACAGGTCTCCCAGTGATTAGCTTTGTGACTTTCGACAAGTTATTTAGCTTGGATTCCATCTCTTCATCTATAAAACTGGATTATGGCCGTGATCAGTTCACTAGACCGTTGTGTATTTAGATGAGTGGATGCATACAATACATCACTTCCAAGCATATGTGAATGTAAACTCGTAATAAATACCATTATTGCTGAGCCCCTCAGTTGTAGCCTGACCTTACCTTTGTTCCTCTATACATAGTAGCCATTTTGTGCCATTCCAGGGTGTCATAGGAACCACAGATAGAGCACAGTTATTCTAAAACTTTACCTGAGGTTTACAACATGGCCATTATTTGTAAAATCAAGAAAAAAAAGGGGGGGGAGTCTGTTTTAGGCAAAGATTTGTCTGATGGAATGATCAAGATTTAGACTGTCTGGCTACAAGAGATGGACTTAGGAAGCAATGAAAGATATGCAAACAAACTTGAATATTGGCTGAGGGGTTTCAAAGTTCATAATGAGATATGGAGTGTCATTAAAAGCTTGTGAGTAAGAGAAAGATGATTTAAAATGGGGGGTATTTTAATCTACTATTTTCTTTTTAAAGGTTTTTATTTATTTACTCGAGAAGCAGTGCAACAGAGAAAGAGGTCTCATTCGCTTATTCATTCTCTAAATGCATGCAATGGCAGAGAGTGGGGAGGCCAGTGCCGGGAGCACAGAACTCAAACCATGCATGTGTATACAAAGGCTGTTGATTTTTGTGCATTGATTTTATATCCTGCTACTTTGCCAAACTCTTCTATGAGTTCCAATAGTCTCTTAGTAGAGTTCTTTAGATCCCCTAAATAAAGAATCATATCATCTGCAAAGAGGGATAGTTTGAGTTCTTCCTTCCCAATTTGTGTCCCTTTAATTTCTTTTTCTTGTCTAATAGCTCTGGCTAAAACTTCCAGAACTATGTTGAATAGCAGTGGTGAGAGTGGGCATCCCTGTCTGGTACCAGATCTCAGTGGAAATGCTTCCAACTTTTCCCCATTCAATAGGATGTTGGCTGTGGGCTTTTCATAAATTGCTTTGATTGTATTGAGGAATGTTCCTTCCATACCCAGTTTGTTTAGAGTTTTCATCATGAAAGGGTGTTGAATTTTATCAAATGCCTTCTCGGCATCTATTGAGCTAATCATATGGTTTTTCTTCTGCAGTCTGTTAATGTGGTGTATCACATTGATTGTTTTGCACACATTGAACCATCCCTGCATACCAGGGATAAATCCCACTTGGTCTGGGTGGATGATCTTTCTGATGTGTTGGTGCATTCTATTGGCCAGAATTTTATTGAGGGTTTTTGCATCTATGTTCATCAGGGATATTGGTCTGTAATTCTCTTTCAATGCTGCATCTTTTTCTGGCTTAGGGATTAAGGTGATGCTGGCTTCATAGAAAGAATTTGGGAGGATTCCCTCTTTTTTGATTGTTCTGAATACTTTGAAAAGATTTGGAGTTAGTTCTTCTTTAAATGTCTGGTAGAATTCAGCAGTGAATCCATCTGGTCCTGGGCTTTTCTTTGCTGGGAAGGCCTTTATTACTGTTTCAATTTCTGTCCCAGTTGTGGGTCTGTTTAGGTTTTCAATGTCTTCCCGGTTCAATTTAGGTAGGTTGCATGTGTCCAGGAATCTATCCATTTCTGATAGGTTTCCCTGTTTGCTGGCATACAATTCCTTGTAGTAATTTCTGATGATTCTTTTTATTTCTGTGGTGTCTGTTGTTACGTTTCCTTTTTCATCTCTGACTTTATTGATTTGGGTCCTTTTTTAGTTAGTTGGGCCAATGGGGTGTCAATTTTGTTTATTTTTTCAAAAACCAGCTCCTCGGTTGGCTGATTTTTTTTGTCATTTTTTTTTTTTACTCAATCGTATTGACTTCTTCTCTGATTTTAATTATTTCTCTTCTCCTACTAGATTTGGGTCTGGTTTACTACAGTTTTTCTAGATCCTTGAGGTGAATTGAAAGCTCATTTATTTGGTGCCTTCCATTTTCTTGATATAGGCACCTATTGCTATAAACTTTCCTCTTAACACTGCTTTTGCTGTATCCCATAAGTTTTGGTATGTTGTACTGTTTTCCTCATTTACTTCCAGGAAGTTTTTGATTTCTTCTATGACCCAGTGTTCATTCAGGAGCATGTTGTTCAATCCCCATGTGTTTGCATATGCTCTAGGGATTCCTGAGTTGCTAATTTCCAACTTAGTTCCCTTATAGTCTGAGAAGCTACATCGTATGATTCTAATTCTTTTGAATTTGCTGAGACTTCCTTTAAGGCCTACTATGTGGTTGATCCTAGAGGAGGTTCCATGCACTGCTGAGAAGAATGTAAATTCTTTAAGTGTAGCATGAAAAGTTCGGTAAATATCTATTTGATCCATTTGGGCTATAGTGTTGTTTAAATCTACTGTCTCCTTGTTGATCTTCTGTCTGGTTGATCTGTCTATTTCTGAGAGTAGAGTATTGAAGTCCCCCAGTACTATTGTATTGGAGTCTAAGTCTCCCTTTAAGTCCCTTAACAAACCTTTTAAATAAACCGGTGCCTGCAATTAGGTGCATATACATTGATAATAGTTACATCTTCCTGTTGAATTGATCCCTTAATCATTATATAGTGCCCCTCTTTGTCTCTCTTAACAGTTTTTGTGTTGAAGTTTATGTTGTCCGATATTAAGATGGCTACGGCTGCTCTTTTTTCATTTCTGTTGGCATGGTATATCTATTTCCAGCCTTTCACTTTCGGTCTGTGTGCATCTTTGTTGGAAAGATGTATTTCTTGTAAGCAGCAAATAGATGGGTTTTGTTCCTTAACCCAATCAGCCAATCTGTGTCTTTTAACTGGACAGTTGAGGCCATTAACGTTCAATGTGACTATTGATAAGTAGTAACTTTGCCCTGCCATTTCCCAAAGATATTTTCTAATATATGCTTTGAACTTCCTGTGATCTTTTGCTGTGAGGTTTCCTTCCTTTACCTTCTTACATATTGATGACCGTGTTTCCGTGTTTCTGTGTGTAACACATCTTTAAGCACCTTTTGCAGGGCTGGACAAGTGGCAACAAATTCTTTCAATTTCTGTTTGCTATGAAAGGTCTTTATTTTACCTTCATTCACAAATGAGAGCTTTGTAGGATATAGTATTCTGGGCTGGCAGTTTTTCTCTCTTAGTACCTGGGCTATGTCTTGCCATTCCCTTCTAGCCTGTAGGGTTTCTGATGAGAAGTCTGCTGTAAGTCTGATTGGAGATCCTCTGAGAGTAATCTGACGTTTCTCTCTTGCACATTTTAGAATCTTTTCTTTATGTTTCACTGTGGTGAGTTTGATTACAACGTGTCGTGGTGAGGATCTCTTTTGGTCATGGTTACTGGGGGTTCTATGAGCTTCCTGTACTAGGATGTCTCTGTCCTTCTCCAAGCCCAGGAAGTCCTCTGCTAGTATCTCACTAAAAAGGCCTTCTAATCCTTTCTCCCTCTCCATTCCTTCAGGAATTCCTAGAACCCAAATGTTGGGATTTTTTTTTTTTACTAGTATCCTGTAGATTCCTAACAATATTTTTTAGATTTCTGATTTCCTCTTCTTTTCTTTGGTTTGACTGTATGCTTTCCTGTGTTCTGTCTTCTAAGCCCTGAGGTTGCTATTATGCATGTCCAAAATGGCATCTGTTCACTGTCTTGCTCGCCTTTGAGAGGTGAGCGGAGAGAGTGAAACTCCTGTCCGTACTGGTCCCTTTTATTATTTTCCTCTCTCCTGTAGTTAGCCTGGTGAACTTTCGCCTACGGGGCTTCAAGCCTCGTTCCCTCTAGGCTCCTTCTACTTTCCTGCCGGTTGTCTCAAGCTATTGAGGTTCGGTTCACTTCACGATCCAGCACTGGTGGGTAGATTCTGCTGCTGGTGTCCCGAGCTGTGGACTCCCACGCCCTCCACCGTGAATCACTAGTTCTGGAAGAGTTTCCTCTGCTGTTTCTTCCACAACTCTTCCTTGAATCTGCAGTATCTCCACTTTTATTAAACTGTCTCTTCCCGGACTATCAGTGTGCTCCCTTCCTATTCATCAAATGTAAATTTTATTATCCCCACTGACTATATAGGTAATAGCTAATCAAGGCAATGTTTTCCTTTTCCTAGAGATTTATCCTGCAACAAAATGGAGTCTATCGAAAGACGTGCATTTGAGTCACTCCCTTTTTTGCAGTCTATGTAAGTTGCAATTTCATCATATTTGGAATTTGAGTAAATCTTCCCTGTAAACCACCTTGCTGTTCACCTTGAAATAGGGTGAAGCTTCTACTTTACATTTGTAGTAGAAGGTTACTAAAATTCTGTAACAGGTCCTTTTCATCTCTAGCACAGATGCTATCAGATACAAAGGTCAGAGTGAATCCCACAGAGCAGGGCTTCTCAACCAACTCAATTTTGTATTCAGGTAACATTTTGCAGCCCTGCACATGCTGCTGGCACCTAGTGGGCCAAGGCCAGCCTGCTGTTAAGCCACCTACTATATACAGGACAAACCTCCACAAGAAAGGCATTATCGAGCCCAAAATGTCAATAGCATTCAAGTTGTGAAACTCTGTTCCAGAGAAGTAAAGATCACGCAGTACAAGTATGTCATGTAATATGAAAATGATATGATGAAATTTAATGTAAAAGTGCAAGTATAATTTAGAAGCCAAATCTTCCAGTACAAGTAAATTCTTTAGTGTGTAGATAAAATGTGGAAGTGTTGTTTCATCTATAAAAATTAGAATCCCTCCTGAAAGAGGAGTATTCTTCAAATATATCCTTTTTTCTTCTTCATTCTCTTTGACTTCTGTCTTTTTTTGTAGAAATCTTGGTTGCAATTTACTGACAGAACTGAGCTTTGGGACATTTCAGGCGTGGCATGGAATGCAGTTTTTGCACAATGTGTAAGTGAAATAGATGATGAATACATATTTAAAAACCATTTGTGTATAAAAATGGTATATAGTTATGCTTATCTGGGTATTAAGTCCTGTATATAAACTCTGCAAAGAAGGTCTTCATTTCAATTTTTTTTTTCAAAAATCTAACACAAAGTACTCTGGGAGAAAAAGGTTCTGGTGCTTTCTCAGGGTTACCTGCTTTTAAATCATAATGCAAAAATAATTCCTGGGACCCAGCCAAAGGGCATGTCTCTCCCCATCACCCAGATCATGAGCTTTTTCCAAAATGTATTTAACTCTCAATTTATAAATTATCTGTGGATACTAAGAACCTTTATACTTTAGTATAAAAAAAAATAAGAAAATACACTGCTCTAACATAATCCCACATGTTCTGTCCTGACTAAACTGCAACAGAAAGTGAGTTTTATTCCCTTTCAGCTCAATAATTCTGTGATGTTCAATGGCCCGAGGGAATTTTAGATTCAAGATAAAGATTCTCCACTCAACCTGACGTTGAAAGACTATCCACCTGTTCTGTAGTTCAGAATCCCAGTCATAACCATTCTGGTTATGAGGGAAGGTTTTAGGATGTGTGGAGGATGGACCAACAGTGCCTGCAGATCTTGGGGAAGAACACTGAAAGTCTGTTTTTCCTACACCCATACACTGGGGAGCTGGTTCCTGAGGCTCCTACACCAAGTGGTTTTGGTAGAATCAGTAAAAATGGCCTCAACATATATCATTCCATTAGATTCCCTCCTAAGGGGCCTCTTAAGTTTTCTGTAGACAACACAGGGAGAAAATCTGTGGAATCACAGCATATGAAAAGTAATGAATTCATTTAAGAACATTCACTGAGTGCCAGGCCCACCGAGTGCCAGGTGCTATATTAAGTGCTGGGGGTACAAATTGGAACAGGACAGAAGCTTTGTCTCCAGAGACTTTCATGCCAGCAGGGGGAAGTTGGGAAAATGAGTGACAGCCATGCTAGCATCTGTGCAGCAAGGCCAGAGAGATGAGCTGAAAAAGTAGGAGCAGAGCTAGGGATGGCGCACAGTACACAAGGCACCAGTTCATTTATCTCAAGTTTCTGTGTCCATCTTAAGCCAAAGAAAAAAAAAAGCATTTGCTTCATGGTGATGCAAAAACCAGAGCTAGCTGGTATTGGAAACTAATTCTCTTATCATGTGATCTGAACATATCTAACTCGTGGTTACTTCAAAAATTGGCACAATGGCTGTAATACACCAAGTGTGTGTTGGGAGCGGGTCTCCTTTATTTGGGGACATATTCTTTTATTAGACAAAGCTAATCTGCTTCAAGGAAACTTTTGCTATCCCCGTTGCCCCAGGAAGACACCAGTGATCTTATGACCAAAGATGAGGGTTTTTAAAGTGAAAACAATGCTGTTCACTGCATTACAGAGTCCAGAAAAGAGTGCCAGCTGAGCTGGATTCATCATGAACTGGAGCCTAAGCTTCAAGGCTTTACGCTTGCACGTGCCCCTTCCAAGGTCCTGGGAGGGGCTGGAGCAATTTTTATATTCATAATTCTGCATGTTTCATTATAAGGGATTCCCCAAATTAGGTTAAGCTCATGCTCAGCAAAATCTGCATTCACCGTTACTTTGCACGTACTACATGCAGCCCAGTAAACATTCTTCTGAATGAAGCCTCTGTGTAAACAGCAGTGTGGTAGGATCAGTCTATTGTGAATCTGAAATCCACCTCAAAGACATGCCAAGAGCTTACCAGTGACATAACTCTCTTCAAATAGTAATAATCATTAAATCTTTCAGCTGAAATCAGAAATAAATTACAGAAAATCAGCAGTAATTGATAATTCTAAACATTAAGTATACATTTTTTCTTCTGCTTCATGCATGTACATTAAATGTTTTTTTTAAAGAAATATTTAGTTGAAAATCAGAGTTACACAGAGAGAGGAGAGGCAGAGAGAGCAAGATCTTCCATCCAATGGTTCACTCCTCAATTGGCCGCTACAGCTGGAGCTGTGGTGATCCAAAGCCAGGAGCCAGGAGCTTCTTCCTGGTCTCCCAAGCAGGTGCAGGGGCCCAAGGACTTGGGCCACTGCTTTCCCAGGCCACAGCAGAGAACTGGATGGGAAGTGGAGCAGCTGGGACTAGAACCGGCACCCATATGGGATGCCAGTGCTTCATGCCAGGGCGTTAACCCACTGTGCCACAGCACCGGCCCCTTGTACATTAAGTCTTAACCCAATGGCTTATTTTTAAAAATTGTTTTAGTCACTTCATTGGTTCTCACAATAAAACTCAGGTCTGCCCTTTGGGGTGTTTTGTAAGGGTTCAAAGGTTTCCACATTGTCACTTCCAGCAACTTTTCTTCTCATAATCTTCTCATCTGCACCATATTCTCATCTGTGTAACAAGAGATCTTCTTTTCTCTTAAGGTACTTCTTCCTCTGCCCCATATGTTTCTAAGTATTCTCTTCATTGCCTTTACTTTTTCTTCTTTAAGATTTATTCATTTATTTGAAAGTCAGAGATGGGGCTGGCACTGTGGCACAGCAGGTTAATGCCCTGGCCTGAAGCGCTGGCATCCCATATGGGCGCCAGTTCGAGACCTGGCTGTTCCACTTCTGATCCAGCTCTCTGCTATGGCCTGGGAAGATGGCCCTAGTCCTTGGGACCCTGCACCTCTCTCTCTTTCTCTCTCCCTCTCCTCTCTCTGTGTAACTCTGACTTTCAAATAGAAAGAAAGAGAGAGAGAGAGAGGAGAGGAGAGGAGAGAAGGAAAGATAGTTACAGAGAGTTGGGGGAGGGGGTCGTCTTCCATCCACTGGTTTACTCCCCAAATGGCCAATATGACCGGAGCTGAGCTAGCTGATCCAAGGCCAGGAGCCGGGAGCTTATTCCAGGTCTCCCACATGGGTGCAGGGGCCCAAAGACTTGGGTCATCTTCCACTGATTTTCCAGGCCATAGAGAGAGCTGAATTGGAAGTGGAGCAATGGGGACTCAAACTGACATCCCATGTGTGATGCCGGCACTGCAGGCAGTGGCTTTACTCGCTATGCCACAGCGCCAGCCCCTGCCATACACATCTTTAATTCCTCCTTTTATTAGGTCATTACGTTTTAGGCACTATACTAAGTACTTACACAAGTGAGATAACATGAAGAATGCACAGTAATGCTTGGCAAATGGTACATGATTACACACGTTGCTTCCATCTTCCCAACAACTCTTGCCATTTAGAAACGATGACCCCTATTGTGTAGGTGAGGGAGGTTAAACTGAGATACTAGCAGAGAACTTCCCAGGCTTGGAGAAGGACAGAGACATGCTAGTACAGGAAGCTCATAGAACCCCCAGTAACCATGACCAAAAGAGATCCTCATCACGACACGTTGTAATCAAACTCACCACAGTGAAACATAAAGAAAAGATTCTAAAATGTGCAAGAGAGAAACATCAGATTACTCTCAGAGGATCTCTAATTAGTTCACACTGTTAATGTGTGATACAACTATTTAGGAACTTTACAAGAAATTTTCTGTGCAGTTCTTTGTTCCCTGGTGAACAAGAGCTGAAGGAGGGCAACTTGACCTTTTTGTGCATTGTACCTTTTTTAAAAGATTTATTTGTTTATTTGAAAGTCAGAGTTACACACAGAGAGAAGGAGAATCAGAGAGAGAGAGAGAGAGAGAGAGAGAGAGAGAGAGAGAGACCTTCCATCCGATGGTTCACTCCCCAGTTGGCTGCAATGGCAGGAGCTGTGCAGATCTGAAGCCAGGAGCCAGGAGCTTCTTCCGGGTCTCCCACGCAGGTGCAGGGGCCCAAGGACTTGGGCCATCTTCTACTGCTTTCTCAGGCCATAGCAGAGAGCTGGATGGGAAGTAGAGCAGCCGGGACTAGAACCGGCACCCATATGAGATGCCGGCACCACAGGCAGAGGATTAACCTAGTGAGCCACGGCGCCGGCCCCTAGAACAATATTTCTCACACTTTGACTCTGATTTGGCTTGTGCTGCCACATTTTACTCCCACAAGCGTTATCAAAAAGGCAGTGGAGTAGGATTCAATAGACCGCCATTTATCAAGTGAGGGAATGGGGCCAGAAATGGAAGCGATCTTCAGTGCGGAATCCATGTGATCCTCAAAGCATAATGGTTCACGGTAAAGAGCGTCTGTAGAGTCCTCCACCTAGAGCTGTTGAGACAGTTCCTGCTCAGTTTCTGCACTGCCCATGCACAACCCTAGTGAAGAAGTGAATGCTCTGCAATGGGAGGAAGAGGTGGGAGAGTAGAGTGGCCTCGCAGTGTGACTTCACTGGAGACACATGCAAGGCCCCTACGTCAGCTACAGAAGGGCTGCCCCATGAAAAGGAAAGGCTGAGCCATTTGGTACAAGGCCATGGGTGCTGCTAAGGAAGAGGGAAGCAGTGGAGAATGACAAACTTGGCCAAATTGTCTGCGCTGCTTAATGTTCTACCATCATTCTTCACAGCTTGGGGAAAGGGTGCCAAGGGGAGATGCAGAGGCCAAGGAGCCTTCTTGCACAAGGCTCCCTCGTGATCTCACAGAACAAAGAACAAAACAGATGATGGTCAAAGTCCAGTCTGAGAAACCCTGCTTCACCAAGCACGTGATACATTTTTCATCTAGCATCCTTAGTGACTATTAAAGAATTTTATGAGTTGAACAAGTTCATGATGCTAAAAATACCTGCGAGAACACACTTGAACGGGGGAGATCACAGGCAAGACAATGCATGGTTCTTGAACTCACCACTGACCCTGACCTTGATCACAGAAGAATCAGATGTTTCATTCTTTTCCCATATAGCAGCATGTCTGGTTTTCTGGCACCTGTGTATAATATGGTTCTGTTTCAAGACTGAAATATAATCCACTTATCATAAAATGCATACAATCCAGTGGTGTCTAGTATAGTCATTCACAAGGCTCTATAATCATCTCCATTATCTGATTCTGTCACAGAGAGAAGTCATGTGGGGTTCTTGTCTTCATGCAAGAAAGAATTCAGGTGTGAGACAGAGAGCAAAGTAGCAAGGTTTCACTGGGGACAGGGCATCCGTCAGGATGGAAGGGACAGAGAGAGTTTGCCCAGTCACTCGGACTGGGGGAGAGCAAGGTGACATGTTTGAATGGAGAAAATACACTTGGCAGGCCAGGCGGGCAGCTCAGGGGAGAGCAGAGAGCTGAACGTGCAGTCTTTGTCTAGACTGGGGTTTATAAGGGAAAAGGGGTCCAGGTTTTTCCTTCCCCTCCTTCTCCTCCTCCTCTAGGACAAGTCAGATGCAAAAGGCCACAATACTGTGTGGTGCATTTGTATAAAATGTTCAGAATTATACAAATGCATAACACAGTATTGTGGCCTTTTGCATCTGACTTCTTGCCCATAGCCTGCTGGTTTCAAGGTTCACCCATGTTGTAACAGGTACCAGTGCTTTAATGCCTTCCTAATGCTGATAAGGCTCCATGGTGTAGACAGACCACAATACCAATTCACATACTCATCCTTTAAGAGCCACCTGGGTTATTTCCACTTTGGGGCTGCTATGAATAATGCTGTTGTGAACATTCAGGAACAAGTTTTTGTGCAACCATGTTTGTTTTTTAATTCCTGAACCTATAAGTAGGAATGATACTGCTGGGTCTTATGTTAAGGCATGTTTAACATACGTGAGGAACCACCAATCTCTTTTCCACATTGGCTACACCATTTTACCTTCCCACCTGCCATGTAGGAGAGTTCCCATTCTATCTATCTATGTCAACAACTGTCAGTGTATGTCTTTTTTTATTATGACCATCCTATTAAGTGGCTAAAGTAGCATCTAATTGTGGTTTTCATTCACATTTCCCTAATGACTTCAGATGTTGTGCATCATTTTATGACTGCTGGCCATTTATATATCTTCATTTCATGAATGTTTATTCCCTTCTCCTTGAAGTCTGAGAATTCTTTAAATACTCTGGGCATTCTAAGAACTAGACCTTTATCAGATACAAGACTTGCAAATACTGTGAGTTGTCTTAGCTTTTTTAAAAAAATTATTTACCTATTTTATTTTAAAGGGATACAGAGACAGAAGACAGAGATAATTCTTCCATTTGCTGGTTCAATCGCCAAAGTCCCGCAACAACTAGGGTGGGTCAGGCCTAACCCAGGGGCCCAGAACTCAATCTGAGACTCCCATAAGAGTGGCAAGGACCCAATACCTGACCATCACCTGCTGCCTCCCAGGGTACACACTAGCAGGAAGCTAGATTGGAAGCAGGGTAGCCAGGAATCAAATACGGTACTCTGATCTAAGATTCAGACTTTCCAAGTATCAACTCAACTGCTATGCCACACACCTGTCCCACCTTCTTGACAGTCTCCTTGGATGCACCAGTGTTTTTAATTTTCAAAACATATAGTCTATATAACCCTCTATATGTGAGGGTTCATTTTGGGGGTGTCAAGTCGGTTCCATTGATTCCAATGATTGTCAATCATTACTCCAGTACCATACTGAGATTACCATAGGTTTGAACTGGGTTTTGTTGTGGAGTTTTTGCTTGCAACAGACTGAAAGTAGAGCAGGAAGGGAAGTTCAATCCAGGCCTCCCACATGGGTGTCAGGAACCAATTACTTGAGCTATCACTGCTGCCTCCCACTGTCTGCATTACCAGGAAGTAGAACTCAGGAGCTGAAGCCAGACATCAAATCTAGGCACTTGGATATGGGATGCAGACATTTTAACCAGCATCTTAACTGTCAGGCCAAATGCCTGCCTCTGGGTTTTGAAATTGGGAAGTTTGAGTCCTCCCGATTTTTTCCTTTTTTAAGTATTGTTTTAGCTATTCTGGATCCCTTGAATTGTCATATGACCTTATGCCAATTTCTGGCAAGAAGCCAGCTTGGATTTTGCTAGGAATTGTGCTAAAATCATGGATAAATTTGGAGAACAGTCACATCTTCACTGTACTTTCTGATTCATAAACACAGAATGTCTTTCCATTTTCTTAGATCTTCTTTAAAATTACTCAAAAATATGTTGTAGCTTCAGAGTACAGGCCTTTTCATTCTGATTAGATGTATTCCTAAGTATTTTTCTTTGGTGTGATTGTTTATGGAATTGTTACCTTAATGTCATTTTCAGATTATTAATTGCTAGTCTGAAAATACAGCAAATTTTGGCAGACTGATCTGTGTCCCACAAACTACTGAACTTTTTCTCTAGTAGATTTTTTTGTGCATGGATTCTTTCTCATTTTCTACAGGTAAGATAATCATCTCATCTCCAAAAAGAGAATGTTTTCTTTCATTCATTCCAAAATATATGTTTTTCTCACCTAATTTCCCTAGCTAGAACCTTCAGAACAACATCGAATAAAAGTGGTAAGAGAAAGCACCCTTGCTTTGTTCTTGATCTTAGGATGAAAGCTTTCAATCCATCATAATTCAGCACGAAGTTAGCCAGGGGATCTTCACTGTTGTCCTCTATTAGGTTATTGAGTTGCCTTCTATCCAAGTTCCATGTTTTTATACTGAAAGGTTATTCTAGCTTTTAAATACTTTTAGAACTGTATGTATTGAGATGATCATGTATCTTTTCTTTCATTCTATTAACACAGCACATTACAGTGATTTACTTTGATATGTTTAATCAACTTTTCATTCCTGGGATAAATCCAAGTTGGTTAAGATATGGAATCCTTTTCATATATTCTGTTGGATTATACTTGCTAGTATTTGCTGAGCATTTTTCAATCTATATCATTAGGTACCAGTTTATAATTTTTCTTGTGATATTTTTGTCTGACTTTGGTATCAGCATAAAACTAACCTCATACAATGCTAGGAAATGTTCTGCCCTATATTTTAGAAGACTTAATGAATTATTGACGTTAATTATTTTAGATTTGCAATGAAGTTATGTGTCCTTGAGCTTTTCTTTGTAGAAGTTCTAATTACTAACTCAATCTCTTTTCTTTAAAAGAAAGTTTATCTATTTATTTGAAAGGCAGAAAGAATCAGAATGAATGAATGAGTGAATATCTTCTATTTGCTAGTTTACTCACCACAAACCTGAGGCTGGGCAAGACTGAAGCCAAGAGCCAGGAACTCCATCTGGGTCTTCCACATGGGTGGCCAAGAATCTGAACCCTCATCTGCTGCCTCCCAGGGAGCACATTAGCATGAAGTTGTATCAGAAGCGGACGTGGGGCTTGATCCCAGCCAATCCAGTAAGGGGTGTGGGCATTCTTAGTGGCAGCCTAACCTACCACACCACATCTGCCCCCTCAGTCTCTTCACCTGATATAGGTCTATTCAGATTTGTTAATTTGAAGTCAGGTTCAGCAGTTTGTATCCATCTAAGAACGTGTCCATTCCATCCATGTTTCCTAATTCACTGGCATATAGTCCTCAGTTTTCCTTTTTATACTTCTGATGTCTATAAGGTCAACAGTAATGTCCCCTTTCATTCCTGATTTTTTTTTTCTTGACAGGCAGAGTGGACAGAGAGAGAGACAGAGAGAAAGGTCTTCCTTTGCTGTTGGTTCACCCTCCAATGGCCGCCGCAGCCAGCACGCTACAGCCGGCACATTGCGCTGATCCAAAGCCAGGAGCCAGGTGCTTCTCCTGATCTCCCATGTGGGTGCAGGGCCCAAGCACTTGGGCCATCCTCCACTGCACTCCCTGGCCACAGCAGAGAGCTGGCCTGGAAGAGGGGCAACCGGGACAGAATCCGGCGCCTGGACCGGGACTAGAACCCGGTGTGCCGGCGCCGCAAGGCAGAAGTTTAGCCTAGTGAGCCGCGGCGCCGGCCCCTGATTTTAAATAATTTTATTGGTCAGTCGAACTTAAGTGTGTTGATCTTTTCAATGAACCAATTTTTATTATATTGAGTTTTCTCTATTGTTTTTCTATATTTCTGCTCTGAACTTTGTTTCATTCCTTTTTTTTTTTTTATAGTTGATTTGGGAGGAAGTTTAGGTACAGATATGAGACTTCTAAACATTTATATTTACATATATAAACTTCCCTCTGAGCACTGCTCCAGCTCATCATGTAGTATTGATATCTTCTGTGTGCATTTTCATTCCTACCAAAATAGTTTCTGGTTTCCTTTGTGATTTCTTCTTTGAACCACTGGTTATTCATGGGTGCTTATTTCCACTTATATGTGAATTTCCCAGATGTTTTTCTGCTTTGATTTCTAATTTCATTCTACTTTAGTTGAAAACATACTCTGTGTGATTTCAGTCCTTTTAAATGTATTGATAGGTCTTGTGATGTAACATATGATCTTCCTAGAGAATGTTCTATTTACACTAGAAAAGAATACATCTTTAGCATTTTTATGTCGACATTGCTGGGAATTGCTCTGTAGATGTCTGGTACATCTAGATGGTTTATATTCATTCAAGTTTTCTTTTTTTTTTTTTTTTTTTTTTTTTTTTTTTTTTTTTTTTGACAGGCAGAGTGGACAGTGAGAGAGAGAGACAGAGAGAGAAAGGTCTTCCTTTGCCGTTGGTTCACCCTCCAATGGCCGCCGCTGCAGCCGGCGCACCGCGCTGATCCTGGCAGGAGCCAGGAGCCAGGTGCTTTTCCTGGTCTCCCATGGGGTGCAGGGCCCAAGCACCTGGGCCATCCTCCACTGCACTCCCTGGCCATAGCAGAGAGCTGGCCTGGAAGAGGGGCAACCGGGACAGAATCCGGCGCCCCAACCGGGACTAGAACCCGGTGTGCCGGCGCCGCAAGGTGGAGGATTAGCCTATTGAGCCACGGCGCCGGCTTCAAGTTTTCTTTTTTAAAATATTTTATTTATTTATTTGAGAGAGCATTACAGAGAGAGGGAGAGACAGAGAGAAAGGTCTTCCACCCACTGGTTCACTACCCAGATGGCCACAACAGCCAGAGCTGAACCCATCCAAAGCCAGGAATCAGAAGCTTCCTCTAGGTCTTCCCATACGGGTATAGGGGCCTTGCTTTCCCAGGCCATAGCAGAGAGCTGGATGGGAAGAGGAACGGCTGGGACACAAACCAGCACCCATATGGGGTGCCAGTGCCACACCTCCCAGCCCACTCCCTAAATGCCTGTACTGGCCAGGGTTGGGTAAGGCAAAAGCCAGGAGCTGGCAACTCAGTCCATGTCTACCCAACATGGGCAACTGGAAGCCAACCACTTGAGCTACCACTTGCCGCCTCCCAAGGTCCACACTGGCAGGAAGCTGGAATTAGGAGCAAAACTCAGACTCCTTTGCAGACACTCTAATACAGGATGCAGACAACCCAAACAGTGGTTTAACCACTAGACCAAATGGCCATCCACTTTTTTTCTACAATATATTCAAGTTATTTCCTTAGTGGTTGTCCTAGAATTACAATTAACATCTTAGTTTATAACATTTTTCTTCAGATTACTATCAAAATAACTTAAATAGTATACAGAAACTTTGCTTCTCTATAGCTCCATTCTCCCCCTACCTTTATACTATTTTTTATTTAATAAATGTAAATTTACAAAGTGCAACTTTTGCATTGTTGTGGCTTTCCCCCCCTAACCTCCCTCCCACCCGCAGCCATCCCATCTCCCACTCCCTCTCCCATCCCACTCTTCATCACGTTTCATTTTCAATTATCTTTATATACAGAAGATCAACTTAGTATATACTAAGCAAAGATTTCAACAGACTGCACCCACACAACCACACAAGATATAGAGTACTGTTCGACTAGTAGTTTTATCGTTAACTCTCATAGTAAAACACATTAAGGACAGAGATCCTGCATGGGGAGCATGTGCACAGTGACTCCCATTGTTGATTTAACAATTGACACTCTTATTTATGACGTCAGTAATCACCTGAGGCTCTTGCCATGAGCTGTCAAGGCTATGGAAGCCTCTTGAGATCACCAACTCTGAACTTAGTCAAGGCCATATCACAGTGGAGGTTCCTTCCTCCCTTCAGAGAAAGAAAGGTGACTCCTTCTTTGATGGCCCATTCTTTCTGCTGGGATCTTGTTCACTGAGATCGTTCATTCAGGTTGTTTTTGCTACAGTGTCTTGGCTTTCCATGCCTGTGAGACTCTCATGGGCCTTTTAGCCAGATCCGAATGCCCCAAGGGTTGATTCCGAGGCTGGAGTGCTGTTTAGGACATTTGCTATTCTATGAGTCTGCTGTGTGTCCTGCTTCCCCTGCCGGATCATTCTCTCCCTTTTAATTCTATCCTTCATTCTTTGCAGACACTGGTCTTTTTTGTGAAATCTCTTCGACACTTACCTTTTTGATCAATTATGTACTTAAACTTATCACTTTAACAAGTGAGATGCCATTGGTACATGCCTCCTTGATAAGATTGATTTGGAATCCCCTGGCACATTTCTAGCTCTACCATTGGAGGTAAGCCCGAGTGAGCATGTGCCGACCTGTACATCTCCTCCCTCTCTTATTCCCACTCTTATATTTAACAGAGATCATTTTTCTGTTAATTTTAAATGCCTAAGAATAATTGTGTATTAATTACAGAGTTCAACCATATCCTGCTATTCTTACCCATCAGGGTGACAAAAAGTTTGAGAAAGTGGAATTAAAACATATTAGATAATCCATGCATCTGATGAGTCTTCAAAAGTTTACAGAAATGTGTACTATGGAAAAACTATGCACTTCTTGGTTGACATTTCTTCCCTGCAGCACACTGAATGTGCCATCTCACTGCCTTGGGGCCTCTATTGTTTCTGATGATACATCAGCTATTAATCTTTTGTCGATTCCTAGTATATGATGTTATTTTCTCTTGCTGCTTTCAAGATGTTCTGTGTTTGGCTTCTAATAGTTTGATTATGATACGCCTATATGTGAAACTCTTTCAGTTCATCCTACTTAAGAATTCCTTGAACTTCTTGCATGTATAGATCCATATGTTTTATTAGGTTTAGGAAGTTTGAGGCCACCATTTCTTCAAATATTCTTTCTCCTCTTTTCTCCTTCTGAAATTAGTAAGCTTGATGGTGTCCTACTCTCTAGGATTGCATCCATCTTTCTTCTTTCTTCCTTCTTTCTGTTCCTTCAACTCAACAATCTCAATTTATCATCAAATTCCTGATTCTTTCTTCTGCTTAGTCAGATCTGCCACTGACACTCACTAGTGAATTTTCCATATTAATTACTATGTTTTTCAACTCCTCAATTTCTATTTGGCTCCTTTTTATAATTTCTGTGTGTGTTTTTTTTTTTAATTTAAAAAGCATACAAAGATGGTGATCTTCCACCCACAGTTTTACTCCCCAACTATCTCTATCATGTGGGGCTGGGGCAGGCTGAAACAGGAAATGGGGAACTCAGTCCAGGTCTCCTCTGTGGGTGAAATTACCTGCTTCCTCCAATACTCTGCATTAGCAGGAAGCTGAAGTTGCGAGTGGAATCAGAACTTGAACCCAGGCACTCTGCTATGGGATGCAGATGTCCCAAGCAGCGTCTTGACTGCTGCACCAATCAGCTGTCCCTCTTTTTAAAGTAATTTCCATATTTAATATGGTCCATTTGATGAGGCATAGTTTTCATTAGTTCTTTACTAAACAAAACTAAATGGTTTCCTTTATACTTTCTTAAACAAGGGTGTCCTCACTCATCACTTCCATTTTAACATCTGTTTGAAAGGTAGTGACTGACAGAGAGGTCTTCCATCTGCTGGTTCATTCCCTAAATGCCTGCAAAAGCCAGAGCTGGGCCAGACCAAAGCCAAAAGCTTGGAAAACCATCTGGGTCTCCCACATGGCTGGCAGGGGCTCCCACACTTGAGGCAAAGCTGCTGTCTCCCAGCACGTGAAGCAGCAGGAGGCTGAAGTCAGAAGCCAGGTAGGATGTGGACATCCCAAGTGACAGCTGAACCCTCTGCACCACAACACCCACCTCTGAACTTATTATCAGTAACTGAATCAAGTCTTTGTCTAGTGAGTCCAATGTCTGGGCTCCTCAGGGATAGTTTTTTACTGAAACTGGAATTTCCTCTGAGTATGAGCCATATTTTGTTTCCTTCTCGCTCTCATAAAAAAATGAACATTTTAAATAATATAGCAATTCCAAAAACTAGATTCCTGTCTCCAGTTTGGTGTTACTAATGCTTGTTGTAGCAGTTGCTGTTATCTAGCCACTTTTCTGAACCAATGCTATAAAGTTTGTATTACTTATGATGTGTGGCCATTGAAGTCTCCACTTGGTTAGCCTGGGGGTCAGGACTGAATAGAGAACTCCCTACAAGTCTGGAATCAACAATTCTCCCAGCTTTTGTCAAAGAGCTCCAAGTACACGTTGTACTGTGTCCTTTCTGTTCTTAGCCAGGCAGTCCAGGGCTGTCTTGTCTTTTACTTCCTGCATGCATAGAACCTCAGGATCAGCCAGTTATAAAGAAGTCAGGGCCTCTTCAGGTCTTTCCTGGCAAAGCTTATAGCCCTAGATATGTGTAAGGCCTTCCAAATTCACAGGAATACATTCCACCATCTTCCAGTGTCCTGAGGGTATATTGTGTGTTTCAAAGTTCTAATGAACATCTTATTCCTCAGCTTCCCATGTTAAGCTTTTTGAATAGACTATCTTTTGGTCCCAACTGCTATCCAGTATCGCACACAGCTTCCATGGTGAAGCACTTGCCTGTAGTTATTTCCCAAAAACAGCCTCTGAGAGAGGCTTCATTCTGCATGTTTATCTCCATTCATTTCCATTCTCTCTGTCTCTGTTCTGTCTCTCTCTCTCTTTCTCTCCCTCCCTCCCTCCTTCTGTCCCTCTATCCCTCTCCCTCTCTCTGATACTGGGCATACAGGCTATTTTTTTTTTTTTTATTTTGGAGAGTTTGGAGGTTTTTTTTTTTTTGCTCATTTTACACATCTCTTTTCTCTCATTATAATTCCTGATTTGGTTCAAATGTAGACAAAATAAATTGGACAAAGTTCAAACATTATCCAACATTCACATGGTTACATATGATTTTGAGTATGCAAGTAATACATCTCATAATTTTAAAAAAATTGAGAAGCAACAAATTAAAAATAAAATTCACCCACAATCCCAAAACCTAAACCCAAATATTACTAAGACATCAGTCTATTCCTAAAGCAGATGTTTCTTTTTTAACCTTTATTTAATAAATATAAATTTCCAATGTACAACTTCTGGATTATAGTGGCTTTTTGCCCCCATAACTTCCTCCCACCCGCAACCATCCCATCTCCCATTCCCTTTCTCATCCCATTCTTCATCAAGATTCATTCTCAATTCTCTTTATATACAGAAGATCAACTTAGTATATACTAAGTAAAGATTTCAACAGTTCGCACCCACACAGAAACACAAAGTATAAAGTATTGTTTGAGTACTAGTTATACCATTAATTCACATAGTACCACACATTAAGGACAGAGATCCTACATGGGGAGTAAGTGCACAGTGACTCCTGTTGTTGATTTAACAATTGACACTCTTATTTATGTCAGTCATCACCCGAGGCTCTTGTCATAAGCTGCCAAGCCTATTTTTAAGGCTACCACTGAGCTTGCCAGGGAGGAACTGTCTAGGGCAAGTTAAATACACAAAACCCACACAAATCTCACTATTCTTACAGAAAGTCAGCCAATTTTCTTGAGTAAATGCCCCACAGGTTGCTGCAAGCCTTTGGTTAAATTTCCAGAATTATCAAAAACTTGATTCTGACCACTTTTACCATTTTGTTGTTCCCTTTATGAAGGGATAAATTTTCAGATGTTCTCACTCCACTGTTTACATAGGTTTCCACTGATGTCACCTACAACATGCTTTTAAATCTCTAGTCTCAATGACTCTGAGCTAAATATCTAATCGTGGGATAAGATTAGGGAAAAGGAATAAAAAGAGAAACTAATTTTCATGAGCACTATCCTGAGAAGGTTGATGAAATTTTCAAAGTACTTCTATATTTAGTCATCTCAAGCTTCAGATTAAAGTAACAAATATTTGGACCCTTTTCTGCACACATATTAGACACAGTCTGGGGCAGGACTGAGCTCCAGCTCCAGCTTTGCTTCTTACAAGTGCAGTGACCTACAACAAGTTACACAGCCTCTGTGACTCAGCACAATATATATCACAATAGGCTACTGGGGTACAATACCTATCACAGAGGTTACTGGGAACATCCAGTGTTGAATGCTGAACACAGATGCTTGGCAGCCAAATCAATATCATCTGTAAGAGTTATTATTTTCACAGTCTGTAACAGTACAGTACGTTTTTGAGTAGAGTTAAACTAAAGGCAGTTTTTTTTTTTTTTACCTGTTTTTGTTTTTGTTTGCTTGCTTTAAAAACTTTAAAAATCTATTACAGCATTTAGGAATGAAATTTCCCACAACATGAATTTATTCACTGTATTGGTAGGGAAACAAAATGTGAATTCTTTACTCAACAAATATTTATTAACCATGCAGTAAATTTCAGGCACTATGCCACACACAGGCATAACAAAGACAATAACAATATCCCTGTCCTCAAGGAGCTACAGGCCAGGAGACTGACAGGCCAACAGGTGATGACAAGCAACGTAACAAAGACTGATGTGACGTGATGTGACGTGATGTGATGTGACGTGATGATGTGATGTGATGTGATGTGATGTGATGATGTGTGATGCGAAATGAGAACACCAGTGGAAGAACGTGACAAGAGTATGGCTTTGACGTGGGTTCTTTTTCCATCAACTAAATGAATTAAGTCATGGCTTGTTTAAAATTTCCAAAGATGAAAGGCAAGCACCTTGAATTATGGAGAACACAGGATTAGTGTTTCCTACACAAAAAAGGGCTTCCCTATCAGTGTGGTCACTTCTATACGTCTTTCTTTTTTAAGACACAGACAACTCCCGCCCACTAGTTCACTTCCCAAATACCTGCAATGGCTCGGGCGAGGCTAGGCCAGGCCCAGGCTGAAGCTGGAAACCAGAAACCAGTCCACGTCTCCAAGTAGGCAGCAAAGAATCAACCAATTGAGCCATCACCACTGCCTCCCAGGGTCTGCATTAACAGGAAGTTGCAATTAGAAGCTGGAACTGGGAATCAAACCCAGGCATCTGATTTGAGACGTAGGTATCCCAATCTGGGTGTTAATTGCTAGGCAAAACACTGGCTCCACTTCTAAGGCTTTTCACCTAAAAAGTTCTTTGGCATATTTTGTGTTTATTATGCATTTTTTTGTATCTTTTCTCTTTCTCTTCTCCATTCATCCTCTAGGAGACATAGATAGTTCCCAAAGAACAAGTGCTTTTTGAATCCTAAGGGTGATTTGTAAGTACACAGAAAGTAATTTTAAGCCTAAAATGTCTACACAAAAAAGAATATAATTTCTCATACAGTCTTGTGCTTACTGAAATGGCCGATACCTTTAATTCCATTGCCTTTTTCAGAAATCTCAATCGTAATCCTCTGACAAATGTTGAAGATTCGTATCTTTTTAAACTGCCAGCATTAAAATATCTGTAAGTATGAAAATAATCTTTTTTTATTTTCATCAAACATTAAGTATTTGAGATTGAGGCTAAAAAGTCATGATTTTAAATTAGGTTACTGAAAAAAGTTATTGACTGAGGCAAGAACTGAGAAAGAATTTATCATGGGAAAGACAGCTGGCAGGGCGAGACAGTGTTACATGCAAATACATGTTAGGAATACCATCTATCCCAAGCAAAGAGGTATAGATGTAAATTTTTTAAAGAAAAAATAAGAATTAAAAGAGGTCAGTGTAGTATAAAATGAAAAATAAGACAATGGCAGAAAAAGGTGTAGGTTCTACTCTTCAATGCCAAGGTCATTAATCTGATGATGCAAATAGTAAAGTCATTTCAACCAGGGCTTTCTGGAACTGTCTCCATGACAAACTCTTGAGCTGTCTTGCTTTATAGAGAAGCCAAAACTGATGTAACCACATCTTCCTGAAACAACCTTTTTAAGGACAGATCTTTTTATTGAGGTCCATACCGTGAATGTTTGGACTTTCTCCTTCAGAGACTTGGGAACAACACAAGTACCACTTACCACAGTTGAGAACATTCTCATGATGACCCTTCAACTGGAAAAACTGTAAGTTATCTTTTTCTTAGGTTTATTTCCATGTAAGTCTGTAGACGTGTTTTCTTAAGTCAGGCTTATGGAGGTATAATTTTTATGTATTTCAATTCACACTGTAAAGTTTGCTGAGTTTTGGCAAACACATGGTTATGTAACCACCACCAAATTCCTGATGTAGAACATTTCTATCAACCCAAAAAGGTCCCTCATGGTCCTTTCCAGTCAATCGTCTCCTCCCATCCCCAGACCCAGGCCCTGCAAACCACTCACCCTGTTTCTATTCTTGTAGTTTTTCCTTCCACAGTGTCTTATAAGCAAAATCATGTAGTAAGTGTAGCCTCTTGTGTCTGGCTCCTTTACTCAGCATAATCCTTTAGAGATTAAACTACTATTCATGTTGCTGCCTCTACCTATTGCTGAGTAATATTCCAATTGTGTAGTTACACCAGTTTATCCATTTCATCAGCTTATAGAACTGTGTTTTCCAACTTTTTGCAATTATAAATAAAGCCACTAACAGCACTCACATGCAGGTCTGTAAATGAATATGTGGCTTCATCTCTTTGGTGTAAAGATCTAGGGGTAGGACAGTTCATTACCTACTAAGTGTATATTGAACTGTTTAACACACAGCTAAACTGTTTGCCAAGTAGCTGCTGCAGTCTGCACTCTCACCAACAATGTTCGAGAGTGGCAGTTGCAACATGTGTTGTCCCAGTCCTCAGATTTCAACTTTAACAAAAATTTAGAAACTGGATGTTGTGGCACAGCATTAAGATACCACTTGGGGGGCTGGCACCATGGCTCACTTGGCTAATCCTCCGCCTGTGGTACTGGCATCCCATATGGGCACTGGGTTCTAGTCCCGGCTGCTCCTCTTCCAGTCCAGCTCTCTGCTGTGGCCCGCGAAGGCAGTGGAGGATGGCCCAAGTGCTTGGACCCTGCACCCGCATGGGAGACCAGGAGGAAGCACCTGGCTCCTGGCTTCAGTTCGGCGCAGCTCCGGCCATAGCGGCCATTTGGGGGGTGATTGGGAGGTGAGCCAACGGAAGGAAGACCTTTCTCTCTGTGTCTCTCACTGTCTAACTCTACCTGTCAAATAAATAAATAAATAAGATACCACTTGGGATGCCTACATCCCGTATCAGAGTGCCAAGTTTGAGTCCCAGCTACTCTGCTTCCAGCTAATGTGCACCCTGGGAGGTAGCCGATGGTAACTCGAGTATTCTGGTCTCTGCCACCCATGTAGGAGACCCACACACTGAGACCTATATCCTTGGCATAGTCCTGGCCCAACCCTGGCTGTTATCAGCATTTGGGGAAGTGAACCAGCAGATGGAAGGTCAATCTTTCTCTCTCTCTCTCTTTCTCTCTCTCGTTCTTTCAAATAAGTTAAAAAATAAAACTTTTTTAATGTAGCTTTTCTGCTAGTAGATATATAGTGGAATCTCTATATGTTTTTTTAGTATTTAAAAATAGTTACTTGAGAGTCAATCAGTTCTCTCACCAAATGCCCACCATGACCAGCACTGGGCTAAAGCTGGAGTTGAAGGCTGGGAATTCAACCAAGACCTCCCATGTAGGTGGCAGGAACCCCAATTTCTCAAGCCCAAGAAAGGCAGGAGAACTATATTAGCAGGAAGCTGGAATCAGGAACCAGAGAGAAGAATCAAATGCAAGTGCTCAAATGCGGGACTCAGTCATCCTAACGCTGGCACCTTGGGTACACTCACTGCAGTTTAAACTTAGACTTCTCTACTAACTGACGATACTGTTGTGCAAATATCTTTACCAAGTGTCTATTCAAATCTGTTCCCATGTAGTAATTTGATGGTAATCTTAGGGAGTTTTAAGAGTGTTTTATATGCTCTGGGTATGAGTACTTTCTCTCAGATGTATGTTTAGTAAATATCTTCTCTCTGGTTGTGAGTTATCATTTCACTCTACTAAGTGTACCTTCTGAAGAGTAGAAGTTAATTTTTTTTTAATGTTGATGAGCCTATAGCAACTTTTATCTTGTATGGTTTGTCCTTTTATTGTGCCTTTCCTGAAAAAAATCTTTCAAATAACCCATTGTCTAATCTAAAGTTACAGAGATTTTCTCCTGTTTTCTTGTAGAAACTGTAGAGTTACATTTAGGTCCATGATCCTTTCTAGTTAATTTTCATGCAGAGTTTGAAGTATCTCAAGTTTTGAAGTTTTAAAAAGGATTTCCTTAGAGCCCTATTCTGACATTTTACCATAAACTCACTGCAACTTCCATTGTGACCTCCCCCCTGCCAATTGGACAAGCTAAACAGAAACTATGATAAGGCTAGTTGAGCGGACTCCACAAGATAAGAATGGGGAAAGGCCTCTCACAGCATACCCTGCCCTAATCACTTCTGTCAGATCACCTCCTTGACTAACGTTCCCACATCATCAAGTCCACTGGTTTCTGCTCTAGCCTCCTCTTCCTCAACCTTGGGCAGCATCTGCCACAGTGGATCCTCCCAGGTCAGTGAGAGGCCTTCCTCTCCAAAGAGTCAAAGCTCTCATCATCAACAAGCTTTCTCAGTTAGCCAAGGCTGTGGTGTTCTAGCTGCTTTTTTCATACTTGACCATCAGTGGACAGGAAAAGTGCTAGCATTTTCTGGAGCCATGTGCAACCAAGGCTATAAAAACCTGAAAGCAATTGTTACACTGGAGTTCATTATTGGAAGTCCTCAGGAGTTTAGACAAAGCAGGCCAGCTCACTTGTGTCGTGACTCATAAGCGATGGTCCTTAATGCATTCTTAAAGACTTATTTATTTGAAAGGCAGAAATACAGAGAGAGAGAAAGATCTTCCATCTGCTGGTTCCTAGCTCAAAAGACCACAACAGCCAGGGCTTGGCCAGGCCAAAGTCAGGCGTCGGAGCTTATTCTGACTCATGTGGGAGCAGGAGCCCAAGCACTTGGGCCATCCTCTGCTGCTTTCCCAAGTGCATTAGCAGGGAGGTGGATCAGAAGCGGAGCAGCTGGGACTTGAACCCGTGCCTATAAGGGATGCTGACACTGCAGGTGAAGGCTTAACCTGCTACACCACAGCGCTGGCCCCTTTATAGCATATTAATGTGCAATGGTCTTATCTAGTAAGAATAAGCTATACCTCAGGTCATTAGCAATTTCAAAAGATTTTCCAATATTTTTTTAAGATTTTATTTATTTATTTGACAGATAGAGTTATAGACAGTGAGAGAGAGACACAGAGAAAAAAGCCTTCCGATGGTTCACTACCCAAATGGCCACAATGGCCGGAGCTGCACTGATCGAAGCCAGGAGCCAGGTGCTTCTTCCCAGTCTCCCATGCAGGTGCAGGGGCCCAAGGACTTGGGCCATCTTCCACTGCTTTCCCAGGCCACAGCAGAGAGCTGGATCAGAAGCAGAGCAGCTGGGACTAGAACCAGCGCCCATATGGCATGCTGGCACCACAGGTGAAGGATTAACCTACTGTGCCATGGTGCCGGCCCAGATTTGCCAATATTTTTAAAAATAATGATTTGGGGCCCAGCACTGGTGTTGCGGCATAAGGTTAAGTTGTCTGTGATGCTGGCATCCCATATGGGAGTGCCAGTTCAAGTCCCAGCTGCTCCACTTCCCATCCAGCTCCTTGCTAATGAACCTGGGGAAGCAGCACAGGATGACCAAAGTGCTTGCCCCCTGCCACCCAGGAGAGACCTGAATATAGTTCCTGGCTCCTGGATCCTGGCTCCTGACTTCAACCCAGCCCAGCCCCAGCTGCGGTGGCCATTTGGGGCATGAACCAGTGGCTGGAAGATTTATTCACATTGGCCTTAGAAAGATAAATTGAGGTACATGCTGTAAAACAACTGATTTGAATGCCTCAAAAATCCCAATGCCATGAAACACTGCAAAAAAGGAACAGTTCTAAACTGAAGAAAATTAAAGAGCCATGAAAATAAAATGCAATGCCTGATTTAAAAGTAGCCAAGACATGTTTGGGACAACTGAGAGCACCTGCATGTGGACCACAATAGACGGTGATGTTAATGTTAAAGCTGACTGGGTGATAACAGTGTTGTGGATATGCAGGAGAATGCCTTTGTTCTTAGGAGACGCAGACTTCAGGTTTAGCAAGAAAAGGTCATCGTATCTACAGCTCATTCTCAAATGGTTTGTCCAAGAAGTGCATAGAGACACACACGTGGAAAGTGAATGTGGCAAAATGTTAGCAACAGTTGAATCTAAGTGAGAGAACATGTAAACTCATGACACCAATCTTTCGGATATTTTTGTAGGCTTGAAAATTTTCAAAATACGAAGTTAGGGGTAGAAAGGACTTAACGAAAATTTCCTGTTAGAATTGAAGTCTAGTAAAACACTAGCTTAGCATTCTGAGTGCATTCTTTCTATATGAAGCTTTCTCTGGACCCAAAGAAGTAACATTAGTCATCTGTAACAACTCAACCATTGGTTATTCTATTGGTTAGAAAGAGCCTGGCCCACTAAGTGTATCCAGTGTTAATCTAAACTCTATACATTGTGCCCCCAACCCACAGCCTTCGTGTTTCCATGAAACACAGGTTCTGTTTGCCTAATAAAGTCATCCTTTTGCCTCAGAGAAGGCCCCCAAACAACCCAAGGTGGGAGAGCATCAGTACTGTGCAGGTAGTGGTTTGCAAGTGAATAACTAGAGTGGCTAACTTGTGTTGCACACTCACATGTGTCAGGCACATTTCAAGTGCTGATTCATTTGGTCCTCACATCTCATTAGAGGTAGGTGCTATCAGAATGAGGTGGCTGAGAAACAGAGTCTAAGCCATTTGCCCAAGATCATATTATTAGCAGAGCTAAGATGTGAACCTAATCTGGTGATGGAATTTGTACTCCTAATCACTACATTATACTGCTTAAGTATAATATTGAGGACTCACTCCTATTAAACAGGCTGTTTTTATCTCCCTGAAACAGCCTCCAATAATTCTTTTTTTTTTTTTTTTTTTGGACAGGCAGAGTGGACATTGAGAGAGAGAGAAAGGTCTTCTTTTTGCCGTTGGTTCACCCTCCAATGGCCGCCACTCCCTGGCCACAGCAGAGAGCTGGCCTGCAAGAGGGGCAATTGGGACAGAATCCGGCGCCCGGACTGGGACTAGAACCCGGTGTGCCGGCGCCGCTAGGTGGAGGATTAGCCTATTGAGCTGTGGCTCCGGCTCAATAATTCTTTTTTTTTTTTTTTTGACAGGCAGAGTGGACAGTGAGAGAGAGAGAGACAGAGAGAAAGGTCTTCCTTTGCCGTTGGTTCACAATCCAATGGCCGCCACAGCCGGCGCGCTGTGGCCTGCTCCGAAGGCAGGAGCCAGGTGCTTATCCTGGTCTCCTGTGGGGTGCAGGGCCCAAGGACTTGGGCCATCCTCCACTGCACTCCCTGACCATAGCAGAGAGCTGGCCTGGAAGAGGGGCAACCAGGACAGAATCCGGTGCCCTGACCGGGACTAGAACCCGGTGTGCCGGCGCCGCCAGGTGGAGGATTAGCCTAGTGAGCCGCGGCGCCGGCTCCGGCTCAATAATTCTTAATAAGATAACCAACTAGCTTTGTTAGCGTTTTTGCCAATTTTATTTTAAAAATACTCAAACCTACTAGGGACAGGCCTTGTGGCACAGCAAGGTAACTCACCACGTGTGATGCCGGCACTCCATATTGGAATGTCAGTTTGAATCCCAGCTACTCCACTCGGCTTTTGTGGCCATTTGGAGAGTGAAAAATAATAATAAATAATAACATAAATAAATAAATATTTTTAAAAATAATTCAATCCCCCAAGAAAAGTAAAGAATAGTACAAAAAGTACACCGAGAACCCAGGCACTGCCATACAGGATGTGGGTATCACAAGCAGCATACTTCTCATGTGGACTCAATCATTAGCCTTCCTTCCCTCCTCTGCTCCCTAACTCCCACCCCTCCCCCTTCCTCCTCCTCTCTCTTGCTTCCTCCCTTCCTTCTTTCCTCTGAGCAGTTTCATAGTAGTTCCAGAGATGAAGAAATAATAGACACAGTGGACCACCTATGTGGATAGATGTATATACCATAGGCCATGACCACAGCAAAATACCCGCCACCTCAACTTGTGCTTTTATCTTTTTATCATTCTTCCCTTCCATCCCTCCTTGTGCTCCCCAATCCAATTTCCATGTAACCTTGACCTTCTTACTGTTACTATGGGCTATTATGCATGTTCTACACGTTTATAGAAATGGAACCACAAACAGTATGCACTGTTTTCTAACCAGTTTTTGTCACTCAACATGATTAAGACACTCTTGTTGTTGTGTGTACCAAGAGTTAATTTCCTTTTATTGCTGAATAGCATTTCATTATATGAACCTACCATAGTTTATCTATTCACCTATTTGTGAACACTTAGGTTGTTCCAGTTTGGGGGTATTAGAAATTAAGCTGTTTGCACTTACGCCCCATGTAGGACCTCTGTTAATGAGCTGTACTATGAGAATTAACTGCAAAACTTGTTCTCAAACAGTACTTTTTATGTTGTGGGGTGGGGGGTTGGTGCAAAGTGTTGAAATCTTTACTTAGTATAGAGTTGCTCTTTTGTATATAAAGTCAATCAAAAGTGAATCTTAATGAAGAATGGGATGGGAGAGGGAGTAGGAGGTAGGACGGGAGTGGGGGTGGGAGGGCAGGTATGGAGGAAAAAACACTATATTCCTAAAGTTGTACCTATGAAATTGGCATTCATTACATAAAAGCTTTAAAAAATAAAACAAATAAAAATTAAACTGTTTACGATGGCAGGCATTTGGTGCAGCCGTTAAGCCACTACCTGGGATACTCCAATCCCACATCAGAATGCCTGGATCCAAGTCCCGGCTCTGCTCCACCCTAGCTTCCTGCTAACATGTACCCTGGAAGGCAGTGGGTGATGCCCCAAGGACTTGAGTTCTTGCTCCTCACATGGAAAACCAAACTAGTTTCTGAGCTCCTGGCTTTGGCCTGGCCCAGCCCTGCATGTCGCAGACATTTGGGGAGTAAACTACCTAATGAAAACATGTGGTCGGCACCGTGGCTCAATAGGCTAATCTTCCGCCTTGCGGCGCTGGCACACTGGGTTCTAGTCCCGGTCGGGGCGCCGGATTCTGTCCCGGTTGCCCCTCTTCCAGGCCAGCTCTCTGGTATGGCCCGGGAGTGCAGTGGAGGATGGCCCAAGTCCTTGGGCCCTGCACCCGCATGGGAGACCAGGAAAAGCACCTGGCTTCTGGCTTTGGATCAGCGTGATGCGCCGGCCACGGCGGCCATTGGAGGGTGAACCAATGGCAAAAGGAAGACCTTTCTCTCTGTCTCTGTCTCTCACTGTCCACTCTGCCTGTCAAAAAGAAAAAAAAAGAAAAGATGTGTTTGTGTGTGTTTCTCTCTCTTCCTTCCACAGAAACTTTCAAAATGATAAATTTGAAAAAAATATAATGAAAATAGACTGACAGTTTCTTAAAAACACACACCTACCATAAGTTGCAGTCTTTCCATTTCTGGGTATTTAGGGAAGCACCACCTGACACATCCCAGGGCACTCACTGGCAGGAAACAGGGATCAGAAATGGAGCCAGGCACTCCAGAAGGGGATGTGCTTGTCCCAAGCAACATCTTCATGGCTGGGCTAAACACCTGCCTGGTCAAATTACTTTCACTCACCCATCAGAGAGCGAGTGTTCCTTTTTCTCCAGATCGTTTCCAACAATTACTGCAGTCAGTCATTTTTCTGGGACCAGAGTAGTTTCTAATAGTGAACACTTCCAACAGGGATGGAGAAGAGTACTCCAGAGGTTGGGGGAAGTCCTCCTGTGCACTCCCAACCCACAATGAGACTTGTGAACTGGAAGGAGACACCCCTGAGTCAAACGACAGATCCATGGTGCCCAATGCTCACCCTGTTGACTTTATTTTGGATACACCACACCCACTTCCATGCCTATGCCTCCTTGGGCCACCTCTCCCTCCTTCCTTTATTCTCATATTCAAGACCAACAATTGGCCACCAGGCTCCTACCCAAATGTCCTGGCCACATACCTCAAGAACTCCTTTGCTGGCACCTTGGCTCACCTGTTTGACCCACCCAAGGAACCCCTTTACAGGTAACTTAATTCTCTGTCTCTATTCATAGGATCTTACCCAGCCATATGGCCTGCTGCCTCTGCCAATTTAAACATACTATCGAGGTTGTCTGCAACACCGTCAAGCTTCACTGTGACAATGAATGCCTGCCAAATACGACACATTGCCGTGAGTCGGAACTTCCTGAGGATCTTTTTTTAATATTTATTTGTTTTAAATTTCTTATTTTAAAATTTTAGGGTCAAGTTTAAAGTAACAATGTAATTAATTGCTGAATTTTTATTCATTCATTCAGATTTAAACTCCCTAAATTGCTACACTGTTCCCTTGCTGAAAGTCAGGTTCGCAATCACTGCTATGTAATTTAATAACATAGTTACTGCTATGTAATTTACATATGCACAAAGGATCATGGAAAAGAGGTGGAAGGGGAAGGAAGCAATGTTGGGAACCACACACGTGGTGTTCTGTGCTCTTGGGTGCTTTGCTTTTCAATGATAACTCATTTGCACACAGTCTATAAACTGGTTTTCTATGTGTTGGGCCTCAAGGGCCCTCTGTCTTATAGAACAGGTCTACACTGCTCACCGCGGTTGTTTGTTTTTGCACTTGTATAAAAGAGTACAAGTGATGCTGTTTTATTTGGAGCCGGGGAGTTTCTGGTTCCATAACCAGAAATGGCTGCCTGGCTCCTCTGATGGAGTCGGAAGGCTCCTCCATGCACTTGTAGACTGTCCAACTCTGAACCTGCTCTGAGTCTCACGCTTTTCTATCCACAGAACACTCGGGTAATTTTAAGTATCCTTCTGTAGATGAGGGTTATTACCACTGATGTCGTGACTTCCAAAATGTGACCGCTTTCTTCCTTAGACAGCTTGAATTCGGATCTCAGTCAGGGATCTGAGGCATTAGCACAGTGATAACTGTATACCCATCTACACAGTGTTGCTCACCTTCCAGACCAGTTTCCTACCAATTATATTATTCCCTTCATCTCAAGAGGTGAGAAGGACAAGCATTGTTAATCTCCCTTTACAAGGGTGGGAAAGAACACACTGAGGTGAGGAGCAAGGCCCCTTGGCTTGACCACCTCTGCCCTCACTCCCCTTACATGCCTATCTCTTGCCATGGACACCTGTGATGGTAGCAAGAACACAGGGCCACAGGGAGGGAGGGAGGGAAGGAGGAAGCCTGTGCTCCCTCAGCATGAGGCAGGACTGTAGAATGATGTGGCTGAGAAGCAGGGGCAGAGCCACAGAAGGGGCAGCTGGGTGGGGCCATTTGTCCTCCAGCCTTATTCTAAGCCTGGAGTGGTTGGTCATTGGAAACCAATGAAATAATACTGATCATAGTTACTGCTTTTTAACACTGCGAACTCTTTGAATGCCACTCTCAAAAATATCTTTTTCTCCTTTGTTGTTGCCATTTCATAGGTTTGAGTTTGGTTTTACTTTTCTCTCTAAAGTCTCAATGGTACCCCAAATATTGGATTTGACTCCTAATTTAATTGATCAGAGTGTAGGGCTGTGGACTGACATAAAGCTGTCCCATCAGTCTTCTGTGCCAAAAAGCAGTCTCTTCTTTTTTTGACAGTTGAAGAAGCATCTATAGGGAACCCAAAGGGGGCATTCATGAAGATATTGCAAGCCCGGAAGAACAACACCAGCAAGCAGCTGACTATTGAGCCAGGGAACCCAGTATCAGAGAGAAACAGTTGGACTTCCCAGGCCGCATGAGTGAACAGCGGGACCTCAACGATGAAAGTGATGTTATTAGTGCACTGAATTATATATTGCCTTATTTCTCAGAGGAAAATCTACAAAATGTAGAATCAACATTATTACCATTCATTACACTGCTTTTTTCAAATGTGCAAGATAGAGATAAGTCCCTGAGCTACGTGAAAACCCACATAAGAAGGCCC
Source organism: Oryctolagus cuniculus (assembly GCF_051225735.1). Lineage (NCBI taxonomy): Eukaryota > Metazoa > Chordata > Mammalia > Lagomorpha > Leporidae > Oryctolagus > Oryctolagus cuniculus. The sequence goes on along the minus strand of NC_142883.1, from coordinate 63,596,766 downwards.
TCTCATCCTTACAGAAATAAGTTGAGAAAGCTCTATTTTCTGGAGAATTTGTTACATGAAGTAATTCAAGAAAAAAATCGATGAGGTTAAGAAGGAAGAAAAGGCCATGCTTATGCAGCCTATCCTGTTAGGTCATCAATTTAACCCTCAAATCCTCCAAAAGAAATCAGAAACTGCCCCGTCACAGGAGAACAGCCTGGCAACCATGCCAAGTGTGGGGTACAGGCTGCAGAGAGTGAAAAAAGTCATCAAGGGGCCAAAGGGCTTATGGGAAAGGCACCTCCAGGAGATGAGGAAGAGCCTCGGGAGGAGACGGGGCACCTGGCCCTTTGCGGAGAGCATTGGGGGAAGAAGGCTTGGGAGAGCAGGCTCCAGGGAGCTGAAGGAGCTTCAAGTGGCTCAGAGGCCCAGGCAGGTGGCCGGAAACTCCTTGCACACGGAGCCCTTGCTCACAAAGGAACGTGAGGCTGCAGCCTCCTCTTTCCTGAAGAAACACATCCTGGGCAGGCCTTCTACCTCCCCTGCAAAATCTCTCTCTGAGATCAACAACAAAGGAGGACTTAACCTACACCATTTTTGTCTTAGAAGATGCCAATGCTAGAGCCAAAAATAAGGCGGCAGGGAAACCAATCTGGCATTCCAGACAGAATTACCGCTTTCATAAAACTTGCTCTCACCTGGTCCTCCGAACCCCCAAGGCCAAACTGAGTCGAAAGTTCAGAAGGAAAAATTCCCTCAACAGGCTGACGGCTGGGAAGAGGCCTCCGTTCCCTGCACTGCGGAGTCTCATAAACTCCCCCTCCGGAGAGGCTTTCTCATCCCCTGGAGGCCTGCATTCTCAGGGGAGTCCTCCTCTGAGAGAACCTTCTATAGAAGACACTAGGGAGGAAAACCATTCCGGAGGGCGTGTTTTCGAAGAAAATGTTTTGACAGAAAACACCACTGCACATGAAGAAACGCTCCCTGGTGACAAAATGCACACAGATCCTTCAGCTACAGATTCTGCTGGGACCGAGTTCGACCTAATGCTGACTGTGGACCAAACCAAGGAAACACAGTGGGAATACCCCAGCGAGGGCACTGAAGCCCCCACCATGCCCGCAGGCTTCACCTACCCCGTGATGCTGTCCCAGGGGCAACAGTTTGAAATTCAGCTGAATCAGCAGCTACAGTCCCTCATCCCCAACACGGACATGAAAAAGCTCATTTCTCACGTCATCCGCACTCTGAAAATGGACTGCTCTGAGGCCCAGGTGCAACTGCCCTGTGCCAAGCTCATCTCCAAAACAGGCATCCTGATGAAGCTCCTCAGTGAGCAGCAGGAAGAAAAGATAGCCAAGAAAGAATGGGATGCAGAGCAGTGGAGGACCGAGACCTATATCAATGAGAGTACAGAAGCCCCGAGTGGACAGAAAGAGCAGGAGTCGAGTAAGGTGAGGACAGGAGACCTGCACTTTCCCATCACTTAGGAGACCCCACGCGGGAAGACCAGGGGCTCCCAGTCCAGATCCCTTGGCTCTCTGAGCCCTGGTCTTCCCACTCCTTGAATGTCCCACCTGAATCGCCTGACTCGCTCACACCCATGGCAGACCCTGGCGGCTTTGATGACCTGGGGTCTTCTGCTCCCTCCCGGGTGCTGACCTCGCCTCAAGAGTCCACTGTGAGTTTGCTTCCTTTTTCTGGAACTGCCCCCAGAGCCAGAACAGCTTGCTGTTCCGTACCAGTATTTCAATAGGTTTCCTCGACAACAGAGGCTACCAGAGGCGATTCCCGTGCTAGACGGGGATCAGGATCAGCCTCCGGCTCTGCCTCCTCGACTGGAAGGAAATGCTCACCAGTCATTGGAAGCACTCGTTCCGCCTCTAGACAGTCAGAGTTCACAAGGAAACAAGTTGATTGTTTCACCCCTGACCCTGATCCCCAAGAAAGATCTAGCTCGGCGTCGATGGCTTCCTAAGGTTGGTGTTGGAACTCCAGACAAAGCGGCCAAGCTTCAGGGTCAAAATCAAGTTTTGCCGGCTGACTATGGGGTCTATCCTGGTGGTTTTCCTACAGAATCCCAGGAGAACCCAGGAGAACCTGCACAGCCCTCTGAGCAGGCTGAACCATCTCAATTCCTGATGGAAGGCCAGACTCAAAATCCAGAGACTCAGGAGCCCATCCAATCCTCCTCTGCACAGCAAGAAGAACAAGTTCCGCCTCCACAGCCCGTTGAACCAGATGAACTTTCTTCACCCCAGCAAGAGGGCCCAGGTGCAGACCTGCAGCAGCCCGAGGAAGAAGCATCTCCGTTGCAGCAGGAGGCCCCCGCTCAGAATCCATTTGCTACTGCAGAAGTAGTAGGTCAGGCATCAGTGAATCACAATCTTAACACTCCATCCTCACCTCAGATTGTAGCTCTCCAAGCAAACTTCCCCAGCGTCACACTGAAACCTGCAGACACGGAGCTGACAGAAGCCTCAGGGGCAGGTGAGGAAGTTCAGTCTACTCCAAGCATGGAGCAGGCTCCAGCTCAGCCTCTGGGGCATCCTGAGGGAGTGGGACTCCCCTCAGCCCAACAAGAGGCCCCAGTGCAGACTCTGGAATTCCCTGGGAGGGTGGAATCTTGGACTCAAGAGGGTCTAGCTCAGACCTCAGATCTCCCTGAGGAGACTGGACCTTTCTCTACCCAAAACGATGCCACAGCTCAGCCCTCAGAGTATGCTGAGGAAGTCAGCCCATCTGTAGGCCAGCAGGGGGCCCCAGCTCAGCCTCCAGGCCTGCCTGTGAACACTGAATATTCCTCCAGCAATCAGGAGCAGCCTGCTCAGCCTTCTGAGTCTCCAGAGATCGAACCTTCTAGAAGCCAACTGGAAGCCCCGGAGAAGCCTTCGGCACTCCCTGTGGAAGTCAAATCTCCAGTACAGCAAGATCCCCGAGCTCAAGCGCTAGACTCTCCTGAAGAGACTATCATAGCTCAGACTCCACAGATTCAGAAGGGGACGGACTGGTCTCCAGATCAGAATCAAGTTCACCGTTATAACCTGCCCAATGTTACCATCAAGCCTGCAGATGTGGCGCTGACCATAACTCCGGAGCCCACCATGGAGCGGGACTCTTCTCCAGTGCAGCAGGAGGGCTCTGCTCAGACTCCGGGCCCTTCTGTGGAGACAGAACCCTATATTAGTGATCAGGAGCAGCCCACTCAGTATGTTGAGTCTTCTGTAGAGAACAAACCCTCTCCAGCCCAGCAGGAGACCCCATATCAAACTCTGGGCCCTTCCCTGGAGACAGAAGCTTCTCCAGCCCAGCAGGAACCCCCAGAGCCGACTCCGGTCCCTTCTGCAGAGACGGAACCTTCCCCATGTAGTCTTGCTCAGGTCTGCAGGATGCTCAGCCTCTGTAGTAGGTTCTGTAGTAATGGTAAGTGCCAGGTCTAAAGGTTGATTTGTGACACTGGGTGATAGTGGAGGTTGATTTTGACCCTCATGATGCACTGGTGGCTGAGCTACAGATTCTTTAGGTGGAGTCTCCTGCACATTTGTGGCAAGTTCAGCCTCTGTAATGGGCTGTGGAGTTATTGTAAGTGCCAGATCAAAAGGTTGAAATGTGATGCGGGGTGATTTTGGAAACGGAGCTTGATCCTGAGCTGGTGTTGGAACTGTCACCCCCTATATCCTGGGGGTTGAGCTATACCTTCCTTAGATGGCCCTGGAAGCTGAACTGGGGCCTCCTGCATGATTGGAGAAAGTCCGCCTTCCATTCCAGGTTGTGTAGTTATGGTGAGTTCCACATCCAAAGGTTGACCTGTGACTTTGGTCAGGTTTGGTTGCTGAGTTTGAAGCTCCTGCTGGGTTACAGATGATTGAGTGTCAGGGAAGTCTTGTGGCTTGGCTGGGGCTACATTTTGCACTGGAGCTTGTTCTGCATTCTTGAGGGGCTCTAGAGGCTCAGCTGGAGAAAGTTCCATCTTTTCAGGCAGTGCTGGAGGCTTGGCAAGAGGAGGCCCAAGCTGGGTTGGAGAAAATTCAACTTGCTTGGTGGGAACTGTAGGCTGGGCAGGTCCTTCCTGCTGACTCCAGTAAGGATAAACTTCTGGAGTGGGCTTTAGGGTTCTGGTAAGGTCAATATCCACATGTTTTGGTTTGGTTTTAGACATCCTTAAATGCTGAGTTCTGAGTATTTCTTCTGGAATATGAGGTGAAAATGTCATATTCATTGGAATAGCATCACTCATCTCTGGGAAGATATCTGAAGGCTGGTTTGTGTTTCCCTGTTGGAGTGGTAATTGGTAAGCACTCACGGGGCGCTCTAGAGGTGGAACGGAAATCCCCTGCTGGCTTGGTGAAGGTTCCTTCAGTTGTTCAGGCTGAGCTGGGACCCCTGGAAGTGGGGAGTGCTCATCCTCTTCTGGGGGCTTTGGCTGCTGAGCTGTGTCTGCCTCCTGGTCTTTCAAAGGCTCATGCTCCGTAGGGAACACTGAGGCGTGAGCTTGGGCTTCCTGATGGATTGGAGAAGGTGCAGCCTCTTCGGGGGCCTGTAAAATTTCAGCTGTTTCCTCCTGCTGGGTCATAGAGGGTTTCTCATCCTGCATAACTTCTGGAGATTGAATTGGCAGTGGTTCAACCTCTTCAAGAGGCGTTGGAGGCAGAGCTGGGTCTGAGGCCTGAGTTGTTGTGACCTCGTGGCTGACTGGAAATGTTTCCACTTCTGCTGCAGGTTTTGGTGTTAGGGTCAGCTGCAGGTCTGGAGGTTTAGTAGTCACATTGGGCAAGTCGTACTGCTGAACTTGATGGTGACCGGGAGGTAAAATGGTCACCGTGTGATGACTTGGAGGCTGGGCTGGGACTTCTGTCTTCTTTCCAGAAGATTCAACCTCCTCAGAAGACTCAGAGGGCCGCCTTGGTTGCTCCTGCTCACTGATATAAGGTTCGGTCTCCATAGGAGGGACTGGAGTCAGAGCTAGGGCCTCCAGCTGGCCTGGAGGAGCTTGAGTCTCCACCAGGGCCTCCGCGTACTGAGCAATCTGCTGCTGTTCTCTGAGAGAAGGCTCTGTCTCCACGGGAGGGCCTGGAGGAGGCTGAGTCTCCACCAGAGCCTCCGCATACTGAGCTATCTGCTCCTGTTCACGGGGAGAAGGTTCTGCCTCCACGGAAGGGCGTGCAGTGTGAGCTCTGGGTGCCTGCTGCAATTCAACCTTTTGATGTAGAACTTACCCTAACTCCAGAATCCGTTGTGGAGGGTGAACCACTCCCAACCATGCAGGAGACTTCAGGGCAGCCTCCAGGGCCACATAATGAAGTGGTCTATCAGCCTCCAGTTTATTATGAGATGGTAGTTCCAAAACCAAGTCAAGATCAAACTCCGCATCCAATGTCACCCAGTGGCACAGCTGAACCTTCGAAGTTAGAGTCAACCATAACTCAGGTACCCACTACACAGGATGAACATTCTACAGCCTTCAAGTCTATATCTCCTCCTCCTTATCCAATGTACCCTGAGGTGACATTTTCACCTCCAGTCCAGATTCAGACTCAGTATACAAACCTGCCTCAAGTCACAGTCAAGCCTCTGGACCTGGAAATTACCCAAACTCCACAACGTACTACAGAGGCTACACCTTCTACTACCATGCAAATGACCCTAACTCAGTCTACAGAGCCACTAAAGGAGCTCGTAACTCAGTCCCCAGGGGACAATGAGATGACAGTTCCAACAGCAGGTCAGCATCAAGCTCAGCACCCAACATCACCCAGGGTCATAGCTCAGCCTTCCAAGATGGAGCTAACCATAACTCTGGTACCCACTGCAAAAGCTGGCCATTCTCCATCCCTGAAGAAGACTACAGATCTACATCCAGGCCAGGTTCAGACTCAGCACTCAACCCTAACTGAAGTCACAGATCAACCCCTGAATGCGGCTGCCACCATAAATGTCTGTGAGCTCTGCACCTGCAAAGATGAGACACTTTCATGCACTGGCCTCAGCCCAGTGCAGAAGCTTCACAGAGTTCCTGTACCAGAGCCCAACAGCTACAATGGCACCTTCAGCATATTGTAAGAATCTCCCTTCCTCATGGTTCCCTACAGCCTGCCTGTCTTAGCAGCTTTTACCCAAGATCTTCTGAGCCCTCCTCAAGTCCCCACCTTATGTTGACTCTGTGTGTGTGTATGTGTGTGTTTTGGCAGACAGAGTAGGACAGTGAGAGACAGAGAGAAAGGTCTTCCTTTTTCCGTTGGTTCACCCCCAAGTGGCCACTTTGCTTGTGAGCTTTCCTGATCCTCCTTCTCTTATTCTCTTCTGTCTCTTCTACAGTCTCATGTGATTGCCCTTACTGCTTTTCCTGATTCATTATTTATTGACATTCACCATGTTATTACCTCATTGCTTTAATCCCACTCTTCAACACAGCCCTCATCCCGACTTATTAGAGATGATACAACAGATTTAAGGATAGATTCTGGAGCCAGGTTGCCTGGCTTTGAACACAGGTCTCCCAGTGATTAGCTTTGTGACTTTGGACAAGTTATTTAGCTTGGATTCAATATCCTCATCTGTAAAGCTGGCTTAAAGAATTGTGTGATGGATTGTAACAGAAAATAAAAATGCGTGACTCCACAGTCTTTCCCTGGATGACAGCGAGAATGATGGTGGTCTATAAGGCAGAAGCACAGCAGTCAGAAAGAAGAGCCCGTTAGTGGGAGATGTGTTCAGTGTTAGGCACTTTTTATTGATGAGCATAAAGTAACCCGAGAGGACATATCCACCAGGCAGGTGAGCATACAGGTATCTGTTTTATTGCTGCTCCTGCTTCCAGGAAAATGTGTACCTAAAACAAATAGGTTCATTGTTTTTGAGGAGTGAGGACAGAGTTAAAGCTAAGCACTCACAGCAATTCAAAGTTGAAGCTAAATATAAGTCATTGAACAGCTTCTTGTAAACAAGTATCGATTATGAGCACCTTTCCACTTTTTAAAAAGTGCACAGAATGTAGGATAAAATGTGAAAGTATGAACCCCCACACACCCTCATCATCCCCTGGTCCTCACTCTATTACCTGTAACCCAGGTGTGCGTCTTTCCTTCCAACCTCCTCTCTTTTTTTTTTTTTCCTATGGAGGTAATGCTTGGCTCCTGGCTCAGTGATCGGCACTTTTACCCTATGCTGTATTCCAAAAGGCTTTCCACATCAGCACATTAGTCCCTCTGATTTTAAATTGTCTGTATCCATTCAGTACTTGGAAAGATTTCAGCAGAGGGCGCTTGGCCAAAGCACTAGTATACCTGCATAGGTTTTCATTATTCTTATTGGTGACAATACATTTTGCCCATTTTTTCTTGAATAATTTATCCTTTTCTCACTGATTTGTAGAAGTCAGTGTAGACACCTGAGTTATTTTGGTGAAAATACTTAATATTCAAAGTGATTGACTGTCTTTACTGTCAAAGAGACTGGACAGAGACGAAGTTAAGCTTCTGAGAGGATGCTTCATTGTTTATGTCAGTGGCCCCTCATTATTTATTGAGTGAGCAAACTGGGAAGCAGAGAGCTACGGAACATAAAAGCACTGGTATTTATTAGAAAGCTGATAATATTTCTGTATTTCAATACTCCCCCATGAGGGTGCCATGATTTTTTTCCTCATTCTGTTCATTCTTTTCCAACCCATTCAAGGATGTGAACTGTGTTCCTTTACAGAAATTTCCAAGGAAACTCGATTTCTTTCATTGATGAAAATGTATGGAAAGCATACCGCTGGGCTGAGACACTGTGAGTACACGCTCCCAAACATGAATACACAAAACTAACTGCATTGTAAGAGCTTTCTTGTTCTACTATTTTGAGGTCAGTATGTCAGAAAAAGTATTCCCTCTCCATGTCACAATCAACATCTGTTGATTATAATTCTATGGTTGTTTTAACAAGGCACAGAATTTGAAATAAGAAACTACTTCTATTTATTTGCATTTTATCAGTAATACCATTACATTCTTAGTAGATAAAAAGTGATAGGGATAGTGAAGACCTTCATTGTGTCCTAACTCCCTACCTATGAGGTAATAATTACTGCTCTGAGTTTGGCATATATCCTTCCAAAAAATTACCTACAAACATATTTACATAGAGCATAATAGTTGTGTTGTGTGGTTTCTTTCTTTTTTTAACCTAAATAGTAACATCCTGCAACTTGGTTCTTTCACTTCATGGTTTCTTCTGGATTTCTTTCCCTCCTAGTACTCAGTCAGTTACCCTATTCATTTAACTCCTGCATGATATTCTATAGTATGGATGGCCATTTCACAGTTTACTTAATAATCCCTCTATTGATGGATTTTCAATTATGTCCACTTCTCATGTATTGCTGCAAGGAAAATCCTTGTGCACACTTGTGAACATGGACAAGCATTTTGCAAAATAGAAGTCTAGAAAGAAAATGGGGCAGCTAGCATTGTGGCATAGTGGGAAAAGCCTCCACCAGCCATGCCAGCATCCCATATGGGCGCTGGTTTGAGTCCTGGCTGCTCCACTTCTGATCCAGATCTCTGATATGGCCTGGGAAAGCAGTGGAAGATGGCCCAAGTGCTTGGGACCCCGCACCCATGTGGGAGACCTTGAAGAAGCTCCTGGCTCCTGGCTCCTGGCTTCGGATCAGCACAGCTCTGGCCATTGTGGCCAACTGGGGAGTGAGCCAGTGGATTGAAGACCTCTCTCTCTCTCTCTCTGCCTCTCTCTCTCTCTCTCTGCCTCTCCTTCTCTCTGTGTGTAACTTGACTTTCAAATAAATAAATAAATCTCAAAAAAAAAAAAGAATGAAAATGGATGAAGACTACGGAAATAGGAAATTTTAATTGCCCTCAGAAAAGCTGTGCACACTTACTTACACTCCAGCTAACAGAATATAAGAACATTCATTTCCCTTCATCCTTTTTAAAAAGATGTATTTGTTTACTTGAACTATGGGAGTGGGGGGAGGGGGAGATGGAGCGAGAGCAAATGAGAGAGTGAGAGAAAGAGAGAATCTTCCATCCACTGCTTTATTCCCCAAATGCCCAAAACAGCCATGGCTGGGCCAGGCCAAAGCTAAGATCTAATACTTGATTCTGGGTCTCCCACAGGGATGACGAGGAATCAAGCACTTGGGCCATCATCTGCTGCCTCCTAGGTGCACTAGCAGGCATCTGGCTCAGAAGCAGAGGGCCCAAGACTTTAACCAGGCTCTCCAATATGGAATTTACGCTTCTCAAGTGACGGCTTAGCCTGCTATGCCCCAACACTGACTCTTCCCTTCACCTTTTCACCTCGGGATGCTCTTTGTCTTTTTGCTAATGTGACTGGCAAATAAAAGGGTTCCCAGCTGAATCTGGATTTCTTTGATTACTCATAAATTTAAATGTCTTTATATACTTATTGAACATCTATGTTTCGTTGAGGTTTTGTCCACTGTCCATTTGTTGAATTATCTTTTCCTTACTGATTTTTGAAAGGAATCAGTTTAGACTCCCAATTTTGGGGGAAAATACTTAACATTCAAAGTAATTAACTAAAAATAAAAATCTATCATGTCACCTAGGCCAGTGAACTAGAAATTTTGAAGTGCTGAGTGTAACATAATAAAAAAAAGGAATTAATTGACATTTTTCACGACAGTTTGCATGTTATATCACTGGGACAACTTGTACAGACATCATAAATTATTTCTGAATACAAACAAGACATATAACAGACAAAGGAGAAGGGTTATGATCACTTTAAGATAAATTTTCCCAGGGCCTGTGCAGTGCTGCAGTAGTGCAGTGGGCTAAGCTGCTACTTGCGGCGCTGGTATCCTGTACGGGCACCAGTTCTAGTCCCAGCTGCTCCACTTTAAATCCAACTCTCTGCTATGGCCTGAGAATGCAGTAGAGGATGGCCCAAGCACTTAGGTCTGTGCACCCATGTAGGAGACCCCAAAGAGGCTCATGGATCCTGGCTCCTGGCTTCCAATTGGCCCAGCTACAGCCATTGCAGCCATTTGGGGAGTGAACCAGTGGAGAGAAGACCTTTCTGTCTCTTCTTCTCTCCATCTGTAATTATAACTCTGAAACAAATAAATAAAATCTTTTTTAAAAAAGATAAAAGTTTCCCCTTAGCCTACTATCTCATTTCTGATGGGAAAATGCTAGAATCAGGCAGTTGTGACTTTTAATTTATGATGTTTCTTAAATACAATACACACAGTTTGTATATATTTTGGTTATGCTTCATTTAAAGATGTCCCAAACTTGTAAGAAAAATCAAAGTCAGGGCTGGCACTGTGGCATAGCAGGTAAAGCCACCACCCACAGTGCCAGCATCCCATATGGGTGCCGGTTCGAGTCTCAGCTGCTCCACTTCCAATCCAGCTCTTTGCTATGGCCTGGGAAAGCAGTGGAAGATGGCCCAAGTCCTTGGGCCCATGCACCCACATGGGAAGACCTGGAGGAAGCTCCTGGCTCCTCATTAGCACAGCTCCAGCCTTTGTGGCCAATTGGGGAGTGAACCAGTGGATGGAAGACCTTCCTCTCCCCTCTCCCCTCTCCCTTCTCCCCTCTCCTTCTCTCTGTGTGTAACTCTGACTTTCAAATAAATAAATAAATCTTTGGAAAAAGGAAAAATCAGAGTCATCTGACACAAAAGTAAATAACACTAGTTTCCTCTGAAGAGTGAAGACGGGAGTTGGAAAGGCTAAGGGATAAAGGGAAGGGGAAGAAAATTTAATTTTTCTTATTTGAGAGGCAAAGGCAGCATGCTATCATACACTGTTCACTCCCCAGATGCCTGTAGTGGTGAGACTGGGTCAGTCAAACTCAGGAACCTCAAACTCAGTCTTGTTCTCCTACATAGATGGCAGGGATTTAAATACTCAGCCATCATTACTGCCTCCCTGGTCAACCTTAACTTGTAGCCCCGGCATACCTCAAACATGGGGCTTCGGTAGTAGGGCTTGGGAAAAAAACAGAAGGAAATGGCAGTTCTGCCAATCTTGGTGCCTCCCAGTGTTAGGTTCTAACAGGGACATTGTGACCTACAGAGCAGACATTACATTTATGATTTGGTGGGAAGGACGGATAGGTGTATAGAGATGGACAAAAAAGGGAGAGTGGGAAAAATGGTTTAAATTAAAATACAACAGACATTGCCACCCTAGAAGTAAATTAGAATCTGGGTATTTAAACAGCACCATTACCAAAGTTTCCTCTACATACAGAGTTAGTCCTATGAAGCAAACAGCTGCAGTTGTCATTTTGATTCAGAAGTACCTCTTTCATTTTCCAGAATCCTCAGTGAAAATGACTTGACTGAATTACATAAGGACTCATTTGAAGGCCTGCTGTCCCTCCAACACTTGTAAGTCAGTTAATCATACTTATTTATGAGATTTTAGTTACATTATCTAGAAAACAAATATGGGTCCCAGCTGGATAATCTCCAAGGTTTCTTCTGGAAGTCTACACTGTAGGGTCTCATATCTCTAACATGGAATACCTACTATGTGCTTTGTGGTTTTTTTTTTTGACAGGCAGAGTGGACAGTGAGAGAGAGAGAGACAGAGAGCAAGGTCTTCCTTTGCCATTGGTTCACCCTCCAATGGCCACCGCAGCCAGTGCGCTGCGGCCGGAGCACCGCGCTGATCCAATGGCAGGAGCCAGGTGCTTCTCCTGGTCTCCCATGGGGTGCAGGGCTCAAGTACCTGGGCCATCCTCCACTGCACTCCCTGGCCACAGCAGAGATGGCCTGGAGGAGGGGCAACCAGGACAGAATCCGGTGCCCAGGCCAGGACTAGAACCCGGTGTGCCGGCGCCGCAAGGCGGAGGATTAGCCTAGTGAGCCGCGGATTATATTTGTATTTAATTTACAAGCAATGGATGAAATTGGATCCAAGGTCTGTCTTCATACAGGTCCTAAGTTAAGAATGAGTTTTATATTTATAAAGGACTGTAAAGAGAAACAAAGAAACAAGAAAATACAACAGAGACAATATGTGGCCGACCAAGTCTCAAACATTTATCATCTGGCCTTTACAAACAAGGTTTGAACGAGTTGGTTTAATACAACAAAGGGAAGAAAACATAAACCAACAACATTAATTTGAATGCCATCAACTGAAAGTTGTTAGATGATCTAATCTTGAATAAGTTAACCTTTAGCCATTAAGTGACTTGCTAAACAGGTAAATTATATAAACAATATTATCAAGAATACTAAGCTACCAAGAGAACAGATTTGGCATTAATGATTTCCATTAAGGAACTATTATACCCATGTTGGAAATAGATAATTAAAACAATAGCTACATAGTATTGGGAAGTGTACATCATTAATCCTTATTAGGCTAATTACTGGGCCTCTTCAGCAAATAGATTCTTGTCTCAAAAGTACAAGGCTTAAGGAACATAGCATGTGATACTCACAACACTCCTTTGAATGATGATCAGAACTTCTAGGCCATACGGGGACAACCACATCTGCATGGTTCCTCTTGAGCACCTTTCCCATCTGGGCTCCGGAACCTTGCAAACATGGTTTGGAGAAAAACAAATGAGACTACTGCTGGTAGAATAGGCCCTTCATTGTTTCTGCTGGAAAATCCTTTGTAGCCTAATTAGTTTATGCTAGCATATGTATTCACTTCATTTTCAAAATGCCAATCAATTGTCTAAAGCTGAAAGAGAAAGCCAAACACTTTGCCTAGTACTGGAGACACATAAATGAGTAAGACAGGATCCCACCTTCCCAAGAGCTCACAATCTTGCAGGGGAAACAAATACACAAGCTCAAACCAATACCCAATAAGCACTATGTAGCTGACAGAGTGCTGCAGAGGGACCAGGGAATAATAAAACCACACTGCTTTTTAAAAATTCACTTTTCCTTCTTCTACCTACTCAACCATTCCTTCATTTAATAAACACCTGAGTCTATTTCCATGAGTCAGTTTTAAACATAGTGGGCAATGTAGATGAGCAAGGCCAAATCCATGCTTTCAAGAAGTTTATGCTCTGGGGAAATGGAAGGCACAAGTAACGATATCAAAAGAAATGGATATAGAGTCCAGACGAGGGAGAAGACTTTGGGCTGGGTCAGGGACGATGGAACCAGGGAGCAATGCCAGTTGAACAGGACTTCCAAGGGGGCAGTGGGCATCATCAGACGTCTTGGAGAGAATATCGTGGGAGAAAGGGAAAACATGGAAGCTTCTGAGGCACAGAGATGCAGGGAAAGCTGGAGGGTGAAGCCAGGTCTTCCAGGCCTTTGAATGCTGAGCAAGAGTCACCACGGGGAACCATGCTGTCACAGCAGTGCTCTAAAACAGACTTGAGCTTGCACCACAGTTACCTGGGGCTCTGAACCCTACCCCCACAGTAACTGCCTGAGTCGGTCTAGAACAGGGCTGAGAATCTGCCTCTTCTGTAAGCACCTAGTGATATTGGCCTCGGAGAGTCACTTAGGGCAAGTCCCACTGGTGACTGCGCGTGGGACAGGTGAGAGAAGGAGATTCTAGAGATGGAGCCACCAACAGATGAGTTGCAGGTGAAAAGTGAGGGTCAAATTGTAATCAGTGGAAGTAAGAGTCCTCTACCACCAAGAGTGTTTTCAAGTGGGAATCCAGTGTCATGCTGTTTTCTGACGGTTCTATCATGGCTTTCATGGACTATCAAGCAACAAGCAACAAATAAATTTCCTTTAGTATGACAGAAAGTGTAATTCTGAATCAGTTCAAAATAATGAATTAATTAGAGAACCAATTTCATTTCAAATGATTCAAAAGGGCATCTTTTTTTCTGGTATTGAATGAAGTTAGAAAACTAGGACTAAACCAGGAAAGGTGTGAAAATGTGAGTATTCTTTGGAATATTAGACATTAAAAATGGAGATGACAGCTTTGCTCCTTGTTTCAAATGGATGAAGACTATGAAAGTTCATCTAATCAATTCTGCACTCAGGAAAGTTTACCACCACAATCTATCAAGATCTATAGTTGTGTATGTCATTGTTGAAGGTTCTAACAGTGAGACTATTAGGAGAGGTTGTAAGAAGGGGTAGTATCTCCAGAGGGTCAAATACAAGTCCAAAGCTTTACAGTTTAGGTAAAAACTGCATATCCAACATTATCAAATGCAAATTTTATTATCCCCACTGACTATATAGGTAATAGCTAACCAAGGCAATGTTTTCCTTTTCCTAGAGATTTATCCTGCAATAAAATAGAGTTTATCGAAAGACGTGCATTTGAGTCACTCCCTTTTTTGCAGTCTATGTAAGTTGCAATTTCATCATATTTGGAATTTTAATAAATCTTCACTGTTCACCTTGAAATAGGGTTAAGATTCTACTTTACATTTGTAGTAGAAGGTTGCTAAAATTCTGTAACAGGTCCTTTTCCTCTCTAGCAAAAATACTATCAGGTACAAAAGTCAGAGTGAATCCCACAGAGCAGGGCTTCTCAGCCAACATGATTTTGCATTCAGGTAACAGCTTACAGCCCTGCACATGCTGCTGACACTGCATGAGCTAAGCCCAGCCTGCTGTTAAGCCACTTACTATGTACAGGACAAACCTCCACAAGAAAAGCATTATCGAGTCCAAAATGTCAATAGCATTCAAGTTGTGAAACTCTGTTCCAGAGAAGTAAAGATCACACAGTACAAGTATGTCATGTAATATGAAAATAATATGATGAAATTTAATGTAAATGTGCAAGTATAATTCAGAAACCAAATCTTCCAGTACCAGTAAATTCTTTAGTGTGTAGATAAAATGTGGAAGTATTGTTTCATCTATAAAAATTAGAATCACTCCTGAAAGAAGAGTATTCTGAAAATATTTCTTTTTTTCTTCTTCATTCTCTTTCACTCATGTCTTTTTTTGTAGAAATCTTGGTTGCAATTTACTGACAGAACTGAGCTTTGGGACATTTCAGGCGTGGCATGGAATGCAGTTTTTGCACAATGTGTAAGTGCAATAGATGATGAATACATATTTAAAAACCATTTGTGTATAAAAATTGTATATAGTTATGCTTATCTGGGTATTAAGCCCTGTATATAAACTCTGCAAAGAAGGTCTTCATTTCCATTTTTTTTCCAAAAATCTAACACAAAGTACTCTGGGAGAAAAAGGTTCTGGTGCTTTCTCAGGGTTACCTGCTTTTAAATCCTAATGCAAAAATAATTCCTGGGACCCAGCCAAAGGGCACATCTCTCCCCATCACCCACCCAGATCATAAGCTTTTTCCAAAATGTATTTAGCTCTCAATTTATAAATTATCTGTGGATACTAATAACTTTTGAAATAGGAAGAAGTGGCATATATGTTAAACTGTAGTGTTAAAAAAATAAGAAAATACACTGCTCTAGCCTAATCCCACATATTTTGTCCTGACTAAACTGCAACAGAAAGTGAGTTTTATTCACTTTCAACTCAACAATTCTGTGATGTTCAATGGCCCAAGGGAATTTTAGATTCAAGATACAGATTCTCCACTAAACCTGATGTTGAAAGACTATCCACCTGTTCTGTGGTTCAGAATCCCAGCCAAACACAATTCATTCTGGTTATGAGGGAAGGTTTTAGGATGTGTTGGGGATGGACCAACAGTGCCTGCAGATCTTGAGGAAGAACACTGAGAGTCTGTTTTTACTTCACCCACACACCGGGAGCTGGTTCCTGGAGCCCCAACACCAAGTGGTTTTGGTAGCATCAGTAAAAATGGCCTCAACATATATCATTCCATTAGATTCCCTCCTAAGGGGCCGAGTTCCAGTACAGTTTTCTGTAGACAACACAGGGAGAAAATCTGTGGAATCACAGTGGATGAAAAGTAATGAATTCATTTAAGAACATTCACTGAGTGCCAGGCCCACCGAGTGCCAGGTGCTGTATTAAGTGCTGGGGGTACAAACTGGAACAGGACAGAAGCTTTGTCTCCAGAGACTTTCATGCCAGCAGGGGGAAGTTGGACATTGATGGGAAAATGAGTGACAGCCATGCTAGCATCTGTGCAGCAAGGCCAGAGAGATGAGCTGAAAAAGTAGGAGCAGAGCTAGGGATGGCGTACAGTGCACGAGGCACCAGTTCATTTATCTCAAGTTTCTGTGTCCATCTTAAGCCAAAGAAAAAAAGCATTTGCTTCATGGTGATGCAAAAACCAGAGCTAGCTGGTATTGGAAACTAATCCTCTTATCATGCGATCTGAACATATCTAACTCATGGTTGCTTCAAAAATTGGCACAATGGCTGTAATACACCAAGTGTGTGTTGGGAGCGGGTCTCCTTTATTTGGGGACATATTCTTTTATTAGACAAATCTGCTTCAAGGAAACTTTCGCTATCCCCGTTGCCCCAGGAAGACACCAGTGATCTTATGACCAAAGATGAGGGTTTTTAAAGTGAAAACAATGCTGTTCACTGCATTACAGAGTCCAGAAAAGAGTGCCAGCTGAGCTGGATTCATCATGAACTGGAGCCTAAGCTTCAAGGCTTTACGCTTGCACGTGCCCCTTCCAAGGTCCTGGGAGGGGCTGGAGCAATTTTTATATTCATAATTCTGCATGTTTCATTATAAGGGATTCCCCAAATTAGGTTAGGCTCATGCTCAGCAAAATCTGCATTCACCCTTACTTTGCATGTACTACATGCAGCCCAGTAAACATTCTTCTGAATGAAGTCTCTGTGTAAAACAGCAGTGTGGTAGGATCAATCTATTGTGAATATGAAATCTACCTCAAAGACATGCCAAGAGCTTACCAGTGACATAACATTCTTTGAATAGTAATACTCATCAAATCTTTCAGTGAAATCAGAAATGAATATATTATGGAAAATCAGCAGTAATTGATAATTCTAAACATTAAGTATACTTTATTTCTTCTGCTTCATTCATTTATGTCGCTCCCCCTCTTCGTGGAGGAACGACACAGGACCCTGCGTTGTTCTTTCGTCTGCTCGGCCCTCCCCAGGTTTGCTGCTGGTTCTTCCCGGGTTGGCTACCGTCCCTTCCACCTCCGTGGAAGGGCGGTTCCCCCTGCCACTTTCCCCACTTCTGCGGGGGAGCGGCACACCGCCGGCCGGCTCTCTCGGGGGCTGCACAGGTGTTCCTTCAGATAGATGTTCCTGGTGCATGTTGTCTCTCTCCTCCTTTATAGTCCTCTTCCACCAATCCCAACTCTGCTACCCACACGCCGAGTACGCTGCTCTCCTCCAATCAGGAGCAGCTCCTGCAGCTTGTCAAGTTGGTGAAAGGCAGCTGGGTAGAAGCTGTTTGCTCCTCTCCCAGCGCCATATTGTGGGAGAGCAGATGCATAGAATAAGTCTTAATTCCAGTAACTTAGTCTAGTCCGAGTTGCTCCCCACACATGTACATTAAGTCTTAACTCATTGGCTTCTTTCTAAAAATTGTTTTAGTCACTTCATTGGTCCTCACAAAACAAGTTTCATAGTTTAGTAGTGGAAGGACTCTAGAGTGTAGAGAGGGGCTCCCTTATCCAGACAGAGCACATCCACATGCTCACTCGTCTGTTACTCACAAGCACTGTGGGTGACTAGGAGGAGAGTCCAGGCTTTCTCCCTCCTCAGATATTCGCCCCACTGTTGACACTGTAGGTGAGCTGGGTGTGGTCGTACACTGAAGGTCAGCCATGGGCATAGCCTCCTTCAGGCAAGCTGTGGATACACCTGCATTTGCACACTGCTGGCACAGTCCTCCCTCTGTGGTGTGTCCTGGAATCCAAACAGCATCTCCCCAAACTCAGAGAGAGGCATAAACCTTACAGATGAAGAGAACAACTCAGGTCTGCCCTTTGGGGGTGTTTTGTAAGGGTTCACAAGTTTTCACATTGTCACTTCCTGCAACTATTACACTTTTCTTCTCATAATCTTTTCATCTGCACCATATTCTCATCTGTGTAGCAAGAGGTCTTCTTTTCTCTTAAGGTAATTCTTCCTCTGCACCGTATGCTTCTCTTAAAGTATTCTCTTCATTGGCTTTAGGGTTTTTTTGTTCTTTTACTTTTTTCTTTAAGATTTATTCATTTATTTGAAAGTCAGAGACACGGCTGGTGCTGTGGCACAGCAGATTAAAGCCCTGGCCTGAAGCGCCAGCATCCCATATAGGTGCCGGTTTGAGACCTGGATGCTCCACTTCCAATCCAGCTCTCTGCTATGGCCTGGGAAAGCAGTGGAAGATGGCCCAAGATTCTGACAGCTCACTGGGATGCACTTTGGAGAGGCTCAGCTTCATTCTGCATGCTCATCTCCATTCATTTTCTTTTTCTTTTCTTTTTTTTTTTTACAGGCAGAGTGGACAGTGAGAGAGAGAGACAGAGAGAAAGGTCTTCCTTTGCCGTTGGTTCACCCTCCAATGGCCGCCGCGGCCAGCGCACTGCGGCCGGCGCACCGTGCTGATCTGGTGGCAGGAGCCAGGAGCCAGGTGCTTTTCCTGGTCTCTCATGGGGTGCAGGGCCCAAGCACATGGGCCATCCTCCACTGCACTCCCTGGCCACAGCAGAGAGCTGGCCTGGAAGAGGGGCAACCGGGACAGAATCCGGCGCCCGGACCGGGACTAGAACCCGGTGTGCCGGCACCGCTAGGCGGAGGATTAGCCTAGTGAGCCACGGCGCCGGCCCTCATCTCCATTCATTTTCATTCTCTCTCTCTCTCTCTCTCTCTCTCTCTCTCTCTCCCCCTCCCTCCCTCCTTCCCTCCCTCTGTCCCTCTGTCCCTCTGTCCCTCTCCCTCACTCTCTCTGATACTGGGCATACAGTCTATTTTTTTTTGGAGAGTTTGAGGTTTTTTTGTTGTTGTTGCTCATTTTACACATACTTCTCTTTTCTTATTATAATTCCTGATTTGGTTCAAATGTAGACAAAATAACTTAGACAAAGTTCAAACATTATCCAACATTCACATGGTTACATATGACTTTGAGTATGCAAGTAATACATCTCATAATTTTAAAAAATTTTGAGAAGCAACAAATTAAAAATAAAATTAATCCACAATCCAAAAACCTAAACCCAAATATTGCTAAGACATCAGTCTATTCCTAAAGCAGATGTTTCTTTTTTTTAACTTTTATTTAATAAATATACATTTCCAATGTACAACTTCTGGATTATAGTGGCTTTTTCCCCCCATAACCTCCCTCCCACCTGCAGTCATCCCATCTCCCATTCCCTTTCTCATCCCATTCTTCATCAAGATTCATTCTCAATTCTCTTTATATACAGAAGATCAACTTAGTATATACTAAGTAAAGATTTCAGCAGTTCGCACCCACACAGAAACACAAAGTATAAAGTATTGTTTGAGTACTAGTTATACCATTAATTCACATAGTACCACACATTAAGGACAGAGATCCTACATGGGGAGTAAGTGCACAGTGACTCCTGTTGTTGATTTAACAATTGACACTCTTATTTATGACGTCAGTTATCACCCGAGGCTCTTGTCATAAGCTGCCAAGCCTATTTTTAAGGCTACCACTGAGCTTGCCAGGGAGGAACTGTCTAGGGCAAGTTAAATACACAAAACCCACACAAATCTCACTATTCTTAGAGAAAGTCAGCCAATTTTCTTGAGTAAATGCCCCACAGGTGGCTGCAAGCCTTTGGTTAAATTTCCAGAATTATCAAAAACTTGATTCTGACCACTTTTACCATTTTGTTGTTCCCTTTATGAAGGGATAAATTTTCAAATGTTCTCACTCCACTGTTTACATAGGTTTCCACTGATGTCACCTACAACATGCTTTTAAATCTCTAGTCTCAATGACTCTGAGCTAAATATCTAATCGTGGGATAAGATTAGGGAAAAGGAATAAAAAGAGAAACTAATTTTCATGAGCGCTATCCTGAGAAGGTTGATGAAATTTTCAAAGTACTTCTATATTTAGTCATCTCAAGCTTCAGATTAAAGTGACAAATATTTGGACCCTTTTCTGCACACATATTAGACACAGTCTGGGGCAGGACTGAGCTCCAGCTCCAGCTTTGCTTCTTACAAGTGCAGTGACCTACAACAAGTTACACAGCCTCTGTGACTCAGCACAATATATATCACAATAGGCTACTGGGGTACAATACCTATCACAGAGGTTATTGGGAACATCCAGTGTTGAATGCTGAACACAGATGCTTGGCAGCCCAATCAATATCATCTGTAAGAGTTATTATTTTCACAGTCTGTAACAGTACAGTACGTTTTTGAGTAGAGTTAAACTAAAGGCAGTTTTTTTTACCTGTTTTTGTTTTTGTTTGCTTGCTTTAAAAACTTTAAAAATCTATTACAGCATTTAGGAATGAAATTTCCCACAACACGAATTTATTCATTGTATTGGTATGGAAACAAAATGTGATTTCTTTACTCAACAAATATTTATTAACCATGCAGTAAATTTCAGGCACTATGCCACACACAGGCATAACAAAGACAATAACTTATGTTCCCTGCCCTCAAGGGGCTAACAGGCCAGGAGACTGACAGGCCAACAAGCAACGTAACAAAGACTGTGATGTGATGTGATGCAATGTGACGTGATGTGATGTGATGATCAGTGTGATGTGATGTGACGTGATGATGTGATGTGATGTGATGTGATGTGATGTGATGTGATGTGACGTGATGATGTGGTGTGATGTGATGTGATGTGATGTGATGTGATGTGATGTGATGTGATGATGTGTGATGCGAAATGAGAACACCAGTGGAAGAACGTGACAAGAGTATGGCTTTGACGTGGGTTCTTTTTCCATCAACTAAATGAATTAAGTCATGGCTTGTTTAAAATTTCTAAAGATGAAAGGCAAGCACCTTGAATTATGGAGAACACAGGATTAGTGTTTCCTACACAAAAAAG
The DNA here is from genome assembly GCF_051225735.1 of Oryctolagus cuniculus. Lineage (NCBI taxonomy): Eukaryota > Metazoa > Chordata > Mammalia > Lagomorpha > Leporidae > Oryctolagus > Oryctolagus cuniculus. Next base: position 63,575,909 of record NC_142883.1, on the reverse strand, counting down.
GGCTTCCCTATCAGTGTGGTCACTTCTATACATCTTTCTTTTTTAAGACACAGACAGCTCCCGTCCCCTAGTTCACTTCCCAAATACCTGCAATGGCTCGGGCGAGGCTAGGCCAGGCCCAGGCTGAAGCTGGAAACCAGAAACCAGTCCACGTCTCCAAGTAGGCAGCAAAGAATCAACCAATTGAGCCATCACCACTGCCTCCCAGGGTCTGCATTAACAGGAAGTTGCAATTAGAAGCTGGAACTGGGAATCAAACCCAGGCATCTGATTTGAGACGTAGGTATCCCAATCTGGGTGTTAATTGCTAGGCAAAACACTGGCTCCACTTCTAAGGCTTTTCACCTAAAAAGTTCTTTTGCATACTTTTTGTTTATTATGCATTTTTTTGTATCTTTTCTCTTTCTCTTCTCCATTCATCCTCTAAGAGACATAGGTAGTTCCCAAAGAACAAGTGCTTTTTGAATTCTAAGGGTGATTTATAAGTACACAGAAAGTAATTTTAAGCCTAAAATGTCTACACAAAAAAGAATATAATTTCTCATACAATCTTGTGCTTATTGAAAGGCCAATAACTTTAATTCCATTGCATTTTTCAGAAATCTCAATCGTAATCCTCTGAAAAACGTTGAAGATTCGTATCTTTTTAAACTGCCAGCATTAAAATATCTGTAAGTATTAAACTAATCCTTTTTTATTTTCATCAAACATTAAATATTTGAGATTGAGGCTAAAAAGTCATGATTTTAAATTAGGTTACTGAAAAAAAATAAATTAGGTTACTGAAAAAAAGTTATTGACTGAGGCAAGAACTGAGAAAGAATTTATCATGGGAAAGACAGCTGGCAGAGGGAGACAGTGTTACATGCAAATACATGTTAGGAATACCATCTATCCCAAGCAAAGAGGTATAGATGTAATTTTTTTAAAGAAAAAAATAAGAATTAAAAGAGGTCAATGTAGTATAAATTGAAAAATAAGACAATGGCAGAAAAAGGTGTAGGTTCTACTCTTCAATGCCAAGGTCATTAATCTGATGATGCAAATAGTAAAGTCATTTCAACCAGGGCTTTCTGGAACTGTCTCCATGACAAACTCTTGAGCTGTCTTGCTTTATAGAGAAGCCAAAACTGATGTAACCACATCTTCCTGAAACAACCTTTTTAAAGACAGATCTTTTTATTGAGGTCCATACCATGAATGTTTGGGCTTTCTCCTTCAGAGACTTGGGAACAACACAAGTACCACTTACCACAGTTGAGAACATCCTCATGATGACTCTTCAATTGGAAAACCTGTAAGTTATCTTTTTCTTAGGTTTATTTCCATGTAAGTCTGTAGACTTGTTTTCTTAAGTCAGGCTTATGGAGGTATAATTTTTATGTATTTCAATTCACACTGTAAAGTTTGCTGAGTTTTGGCAAACACATGGTTATGTAACCACCTCCAAATTCCTGATGTAGAACATTTCTATCAACCCAAAAAGGTCCCTCATGGTCCTTTCCAATCAATCGTCTCCTCCCATCCCCAGACCCAGGCCCTGCAAACCACTCATCCTGTTTCTATTCTTGTAGTTTTTCCTTCCACAGTGTCTTATAAGCAAAATCATGTAGTAAGTGTAGCCTCTTGTGTCTGGCTCCTTTACTCAGCATAATCCTTTAGAGATTAAACTACTATTCATGTTGCTGCCTCTACCTATTGCTGAGTAATATTCCAATTGTGTAGTTACACCAGTTTATCCATTTCATCAGCTTATAGAACTGTGTTTTCCAACTTTTTGCAATTATAAATAAAGCCACTAACAGCACTCACATGGAGGTCTGTGAGTGGATATGTGTCTTCATCTCTTTGGTGTAAAGATCTAGGGGTAGGACAGTTCATTACCTACTAAGTGTATATTTAACTGTTTAACACACAGCTAAACTGTTTGCCAAGTAGCTGCTGCAGTCTGCACTCTCACCAACAATGTTCGAGAGTGGCAGTTGCAACATGTGTTGTCCCAGTCCTCAGATTTCAACTTTTTTAACAAAAATTTAGAAACTGGATGTTGTGGCACAGCATTAAGATACCACTTGGGGGGCCAGCACCATGGCTTACTTGGCTAATCCTCCACCTGTGGCACCGGCATCCCATATGGGCACCAGGTTCTAGTCCCAGCTGCTGCTCTTCCAATCTAGCTCTCTGCTGTGGCCCGGGAAGGCAGTGGAGGATGGCCCAAGTGCTTGGACCCTGCACCCGCATGGGAGACCAGGAGGAAGCACCTGGCTCCTGGCTTCAGTTTGGCGCAGCTCCGGCGGTAGCGGCCATTTGGGGGGTGATTGGGAGGTGAACCAATGGAAGGAAGACCTTTCTCTATGTCTCTCCCTCTCACTGGCTAACTCTACATGTCAAATAAATAAATAAATAAATAAATAAGATACCACTTGGGATGCCTACATCCCGTATCAGAGTGCCAAGTTTGAGTCCCAGCTACTCTGCTTCCAGCTAATGTGCACCCTGGGAGGTAGCCGATGGTAACTCGAGTATTCTGGTCTCTGCCACCCATGTAGGAGACCCACACACTGAGACCTATATCCTTGGCATAGTCCTGGCCCAACCCTGGCTGTTATCAGCATTTGGGGAAGTGAACCAGCAGATGGAAGGTCAATCTTTCTCTCTCTCTCTCTTTCTCTCTCTCGTTCTTTCAAATAAGTTAAAAAATAAAACTTTTTTAATGTAGCTTTTCTGCTAGTAGATATATAGTGGAATCTCTATATGTTTTTTTAGTATTTAAAAATAGTTACTTGAGAGTCAATCAGTTCTCTCACCAAATGCCACCATGACCAGCACTGGGCTAAAGCTGGAGTTGAAGGCTGGGAATTCAACCAAGACCTCCCATGTAGGTGGCAGGAACCCCAATTTCTCAAGCCCAAGAAAGGCAGGAGAACTATATTAGCAGGAAGCTGGAATCAGGAACCAGAGAGAAGAATCAAATGCAAGTGCTCAAATGCGGGACTCAGTCATCCTAACGCTGGCACCTTGGGTACACTCACTGCAGTTTAAACTTAGACTTCTCTACTAACTGACGATACTGTTGTGCAAATATCTTTACCAAGTGTCTATTCAAATCTGTTCCCATGTAGTAATTTGATGGTAATCTTAGGGAGTTTTAAGAGTGTTTTATATGCTCTGGGTATGAGTACTTTCTCTCAGATGTATGTTTAGTAAATATCTTCTCTCTGGTTGTGAGTTATCATTTCACTCTACTAAGTGTACCTTCTGAAGAGTAGAAGTTAATTTTTTTTTAATGTTGATGAGCCTATAGCAACTTTTATCTTGTATGGTTTGTCCTTTTATTGTGCCTTTCCTGAAAAAAATCTTTCAAATAACCCATTGTCTAATCTAAAGTTACAGAGATTTTCTCCTGTTTTCTTGTAGAAACTGTAGAGTTACATTTAGGTCCATGATCCTTTCTAGTTAATTTTCATGCAGAGTTTGAAGTATCTCAAGTTTTGAAGTTTTAAAAAGGATTTCCTTAGAGCCCTATTCTGACATTTTACCATAAACTCACTGCAACTTCCATTGTGACCTCCCCCCTGCCAATTGGACAAGCTAAACAGAAACTATGATAAGGCTAGTTGAGCAGACTCCACAAGATAAGAATGGGGAAAGGCCTCTCACAGCATACCCTGCCCTAATCACTTCTGTCAGATCACCTCCTTGACTAACTTCCCACATCATCAAGTCCACTGGTTTCTGCTCTAGCCTCCTCTTCCTCAACCTTGGGCAGCATCTGCCACAGTGGATCCTCCCAGGTCAGTGAGAGGCCTTCCTCTCCAAAGAGTCAAAGCTCTCATCATCAACAAGCTTTCTCAGTTAGCCAAGGCTGTGGTGTTCTAGCTGCTTTTTTCATACTTGACCATCAGTGGACAGGAAAAGTGCTAGCATTTTCTAGAGCCATGTGCAACCAAGGCTATAAAAACCTGAAAGCAATTGTTACACTGGAGTTCATTATTGGAAGTCCTCAGGAGTTTAGACAAAGCAGGCCAGCTCACTTGTGTCGTGACTCATAAGCGATGGTCCTTAATGCATTCTTAAAGACTTACTTATTTATTCGAAAGGCAGAAATACATGTAGGGTTTTTTTTTTGCCAGAGTGTTTTGGCTTTCCATGCCTGTAATACTCTCATGGGCTTTTCAGCTAGATCCATGTGCCTTAAGGGCTGATTCTGAGGCCAGAGTGCTGTTTAGGACATCTGCCATTCTATGGGTCTGCTGTGTATCTCACTTCCCATGCTGGATCGTTCTCTCCCTTTTTTATTCTATCAGCTAGTATTTGCAGACACTAGTCTTGTTTATGTGCTCCCTTTGGCTCTTAGTCCTATCATTATGATCAAATTGAACAGAAATTGATCACCGGAACTAGTGAGATGGCATTGGTACATGCCACCTTGATGGGATTGAATTGGAATCCCCTGGTATGTTTCTATGTGGGTGCAAACTGTTGAAATCTTTACTTAATATATGCTAAACTGATCTTCTGTATATAAAGAGAATTGAAAATGAATCTTGATGTGAATGGAAGGGGGGAGGGAGAGGGAAAGGGGAGGGTTGCAGGTGGGAGGGAAGTTATGGGGGGGGAGCCATTGTAATCCATAAGCTGTACTTTGGAAATTTATATTCATTAAATAAAAGTTAAAAAAAAGAAGAAGAAAGAAATGCAGAAATACAGAGAGAGAGAAAGATCTTCCATCTGCTGGTTCCTAGCTCAAAAGACCACAACAGCCAGGGCTTGGCCAGGCCAAAGTCAGGAGTCGGAGCTTATTCTGAATCATGTGGGAGCAGGAGCCCAAGCACTTGGACCATCCTCTGCTGCTTTCCCAAGTGCATTAGCAGGGAGCTGGACCAGAAGCGGAGCAGCTGGGACTTGAACCAGTGCCTATAAGGGACGCTGACACTGCAGGTGAAGGCTTAACCTGCTACACCACAGCGCTGGCCCCTTTATTGCATATTAATGTGCAATGGTCTTTAATACTTAAATATTATCTAGTAAGAATAAGTTATACCTCAGGTCATTAGCAATTTCAAAAGATTTTCCAATATTTTTTAAAATTTTATTTATTTATTTGACAGATAAGAGTTATAGACAGTGAGAGAGAGACACAGAGAAAAAAGCCTTCCGATGGTTCACTCCCCAAATGGCCACAATGGCTGGAGCTGCACTGATCGAAGCCAGGAGCCAGGTGCTTCTTTCCAGTCTCCCATGCGGGTGCAGGGCCCAAGGACTTGGGCCATCTTCCACTGCTTTCCCAGGCCATAGCAGAGAGCTGGATCAAAAGCAGAGCAGCTGGCACTAGAACCAGCGCCCATATGAGATGCCGGTGCTGCAGGTGAAGGATTAACCTACTGCACCATGGTGCCGGCCCCAGATTTGCCAATATTTTTGAAAATAATGATTTGGGGCCCAGCGCTGTGGTATAGTGGGCTGTCTCCACCTGCGGTGCCAGCATCCCATAGGGGCACCAGATCCAGTCCTGGCTTCTCCTTTTCTGATCCATCTCTCTGCTATGGCCTGGGAAAGCAGTAGATGACCTAAGTGCTTGAGCTTCTGCACCTGCATGGGAGACCCGGAAGAAGCTCCTGGCTCCTGGCTTCAGATTGGCCCAGCTCTGGCCATTGAGGCCATTTGGGACGTGAACCAGCTTAAGATGGAAGATCTTTGTCTCTGTCTCTCCCTTTCTGTGTTTGTAACTCTACCTCTCAAATAAATAAAAATCTTCTAAAAATAAATATTTTATCACTGACATCATCCCTAGTGCATCCATTTTAGTAAGCAGCAAAACTACAACATTCTCTATGCAAGATGCAGTGTTCCTGCCAGAAATGGTCCCTAGTGGGGCTGGTGTTGTGGCATAAGGTGAAGTTGTCTGTGATGCTGGCATCCCATATGGGAGTGCCAGTTCAAGTCCCAGCTGCTCCACTTCCCATCCAGCTCCTTGCTAATGAACCTGGGAAAGCAGCACAGGATGACCGAAGTGCTTGACCCCCTGCCACCCAGGAGAGACCTGAATATAGTTCCTGGCTCCTGGATCCTGGCTCCTGACTTCAACCCAGCCCAACCCCAGCTGCGGTGGCCATTTGGGGCATGAACCAGTGGCTGGAAGATTTATTCACGTTCATTCTTTCTCTCTCTCTCCCTCCCTCTCCCTCTCCCTCCACTCATTCTCTCTCTCTCCTGCACCCAACCATCACTCTGCCTTTCAAATAAATAAAACTTTAAAAAAAAAATCTTAGCCACTCAAAAAAATAAATGTTCCCTGGTGATTATATTCAGTATTGGTCTTAGAAGGATAAATTGAGGTGCATGCTGTAAAACAACTGATTTGAATGCCTCAAAAATCCCAATGCCATGAAACACTGCAAAAAAGGAACAGTTCTAAACTGAAGAAAATTAAAGAGCCATGAAAATAAAATGCAATGCCTGATTTAAAAGTAGCCAAGACATGTTTGGGACAACTGAGAGCACCTGCATGTGGACCACAATAGACGGTGATGTTAATGTTAAAGCTGACTGGGTGATAATAGTGTTGTGGATATGCAGGAGAATGCCTTTGTTCTTAGGAGACGCAGACTTCAGGTTTAGCAAGAAAAGGTCATCGTATCTACAGCTCATTCTCAAATGGTTTGTCCAAGAAGTGCATAGAGACACACACGTGGAAAGTGAATGTGGCAAAATGTTAGCAACAGTTGAATCTAAGTGAGAGAACATGTAAACTCATGACACCAATCTTTCGGATATTTTTGTAGGCTTGAAAATTTTCAAAATACGAAGTTAGGGGTAGAAAGGACTTAACGAAAATTTCCTGTTAGAATTGAAGTCTAGTAAAACACTAGCTTAGCATTCTGAGTGCATTCTTTCTTTTTTTTTTGTTTTGTTTTGTTTTTAACTTTTATTTAATGAATATAAATTTCCAAAGTACGATTTATGGATTACAATGGCTTCCCCCCCATACCGTCCCTCCCACCCACAACTCTCCCCTTTCCCACTCCCTCTCCCCTTCCATTCACATCAAGATTCATTTTCGAATATCTTAATATACAGAAGATCAGCTTAGTATACATTAAGTAAGGATTTCAGCAGTTTGCTCCCACACAGAAACATAAAGTGAAAAATAATAGATGATTTTTTTAAATGATGATGAAATCAGATCAGACCTATTGTCATGTTTAATCCCAGTGAGAGTCAAGTTGGGAGTTGATAATTTCTTTTTTTTTTTCTTTCTATATGAAGCTTTCCCTGGACCCAAAGAAGTAACATTAGTCATCTGTAACAACTCAACCATTGGTTATTCTATTGGTTAGAAAGAGCCTGGCCCACTAAGTGTAACCTACCATAGTTTATCTATTCACCTATTTGTGAACACTTAGGTTGTTCCAATTTGGGGGTATTAGAAATGAAGCTGTTTGCACTTACCCCCCCTGTAGGAACTCTGTCCTTAATGAGCTGTACTATGAGAATTAACTGCAAAACTTGTTCTCAAACAGTACTTTTTATGTTGTGGGGTGGGGGGTTGGTGCAAAGTGTTGAAATCTTTACTTAGTATAGAGTTGCTCTTTTGTATATAAAGTCAATCAAAAGTGAATCTTAATGAAGAATGGGATGGGAGAGGGAGTAGGAGGTAGGACGGGAGTGGGGGTGGGAGGGCAGGTATGGAGGAAAAAACACTATATTCCTAAAGTTGTACCTATGAAATTGGCATTCATTACATAAAAGCTTTAAAAAATAAAACAAATAAAAATTAAACTGTTTACGATGGCAGGCATTTGGTGCAGCCGTTAAGCCACTACCTGGGATACTCCAATCCCACATCAGAATGCCTGGATCCAAGTCCCGGCTCTGCTCCACCCTAGCTTCCTGCTAACATGTACCCTGGAAGGCAGTGGGTGATGCCCCAAGGACTTGAGTTCTTGCTCCTCACATGGAAAACCAAACTAGTTTCTGAGCTCCTGGCTTTGGCCTGGCCCAGCCCTGCATGTCGCAGACATTTGGGGAGTAAACTACCTAATGAAAACATGTGGTCGGCACCGTGGCTCAATAGGCTAATCTTCCGCCTTGCGGCGCTGGCACACTGGGTTCTAGTCCTGGTCGGGGCGCCGGATTCTGTCCCGGTTGCCCCTCTTCCAGGCCAGCTCTCTGGTATGGCCCAGGAGTGCAGTGGAGGATGGCCCAAGTCCTTGGGCCCTGCACCCGCATGGGAGACCAGGAAAAGCACCTGGCTTCTGGCTTTGGATCAGCGCGATGCGCCGGCCACGGCGGCCATTGGAGGGTGAACCAATGGCAAAAGGAAGACCTTTCTCTCTGTCTCTGTCTCTCACTGTCCACTCTGCCTGTCAAAAAGAAAAAAAAAGAAAAGATGTGTTTGTGTGTGTTTCTCTCTCTTCCTTCCACAGAAACTTTCGAAATGATAAATTTGAAAAAAATATAATGAAAATAGACTGACAGTTTCTTAAAAACACACACCTACCATAAGTTCCATTTCCATTTCTGGGTATTTAGGGAAGCACCACCTGACACATCCCAGGGCACTCCCTGGCAGGAAACAGGGATCAGAAATGGAGCCAGGCACTCCAGAAGGGGATGTGCTTGTCCCAAGCAGCATCTTCATGGCTGGGCTAAACACCTGCCTGGTCAAATTACTTTCACTCACCCATCAGTGAGCGAGTGTTCCTTTTTCTCCAGATCTTTTCCAACAATTACTGCAGTCAGTCATTTTTCTGGGACCAGAGTAGTTTCTAATAGTGAACACTTCCAACAGGGATGGAGAAGAGTACTCCAGAGGTTGGGGGAAGTCCTCCTGTGCACTCCCAACCCACAATGAGACTTGTGAACTGGAAGGAGACACCCCTGAGTCAAACGACAGATCCATGGTGCCCAATGCTCACCCTGTTGACTTTATTTTGGATACACCACACCCACTTCCATGCCTATGCCTCCTTGGGCCACCTCTCCCTCCTTCCTTTATTCTCATATTCAAGACCAACAATTGGCCACCAGGCTCCTACCCAAATGTCCTGGCCACATACCTCAAGAACTCCTTTGCTGGCACCTTGGCTCACCTGTTTGACCCACCCAAGGAACCCCTTTACAGGTAACTTAATTCTCTGTCTCTATTCATAGGATCTTACCCAGCCATATGGCCTGCTGCCTCTGCCAATTTAAACATACTATCGAGGTTGTCTGCAACACCGTCAAGCTTCACTGTGACAATGAATGCCTGCCAAATACGACACATTGCCGTGAGTCGGAACTTCCTGAGGATCTTTTTTTAATATTTATTTGTTTTAAATTTCTTATTTTAAAATTTTAGGGTCAAGTTTAAAGTAACAATGTAATTAATTGCTGAATTTTTATTCATTCATTCAGATTTAAACTCCCTAAATTGCTACACTGTTCCCTTGCTGAAAGTCAGGTTCGCAATCACTGCTATGTAATTTAATAACATAGTTACTGCTATGTAATTTACATATGCACAAAGGATCATGGAAAAGAGGTGGAAGGGGAAGGAAGCAATGTTGGGAACCACACACGTGGTGTTCTGTGCTCTTGGGTGCTTTGCTTTTCAATGATAACTCATTTGCACACAGTCTATAAACTGGTTTTCTATGTGTTGGGCCTCAAGGGCCCTCTGTCTTATAGAACAGGTCTACACTGCTCACCGTGGTTGTTTGTTTTTGCACTTGTATAAAAGAGTACAAGTGATGCTGTTTTATTTGGAGCCGGGGAGTTTCTGGTTCCATAACCAGAAATGGCTGCCTGGCTCCTCTGATGGAGTCGGAAGGCTCCTCCATGCACTTGTAGACTGTCCAACTCTGAACCTGCTCTGAGTCTCACGCTTTTCTATCCACAGAACACTCGGGTAATTTTAAGTATCCTTCTGTAGATGAGGGTTATTACCACTGATGTCGTGACTTCCAAAATGTGACCGCTTTCTTCCTTAGACAGCTTGAATTCGGATCTCAGTCAGGGATCTGAGGCATTAGCACAGTGATAACTGTATACCCATCTACACAGTGTTGCTCACCTTCCAGACCAGTTTCCTACCAATTATATTATTCCCTTCATCTCAAGAGGTGAGAAGGACAAGCATTGTTAATCTCCCTTTACAAGGGTGGGAAAGAACACACTGAGGTGAGGAGCAAGGCCCCTTGGCTTGACCACCTCTGCCCTCACTCCCCTTACATGCCTATCTCTTGCCATGGACACCTGTGATGGTAGCAAGAACACAGGGCCACAGGGAGGGAGGGAGGGAAGGAGGAAGCCTGTGCTCCCTCAGCATGAGGCAGGACTGTAGAATGATGTGGCTGAGAAGCAGGGGCAGAGCCACAGAAGGGGCAGCTGGGTGGGGCCATTTGTCCTCCAGCCTTATTCTAAGCCTGGAGTGGTTGGTCATTGGAAACCAATGAAATAATACTGATCATAGTTACTGCTTTTTAACACTGCGAACTCTTTGAATGCCACTCTCAAAAATATCTTTTTCTCCTTTGTTGTTGCCATTTCATAGGTTTGAGTTTGGTTTTACTTTTCTCTCTAAAGTCTCAATGGTACCCCAAATATTGGATTTGACTCCTAATTTAATTGATCAGAGTGTAGGGCTGTGGACTGACATAAAGCTGTCCCATCAGTCTTCTGTGCCAAAAAGCAGTCTCTTCTTTTTTTGACAGTTGAAGAAGCATCTATAGGGAACCCAAAGGGGGCATTCATGAAGATATTGCAAGCCCGGAAGAACAACACCAGCAAGCAGCTGACTATTGAGCCAGGGAACCCAGTATCAGAGAGAAACAGTTGGACTTCCCAGGCCGCATGAGTGAACAGCGAGACCTCAACGATGAAAGTGATGTTATTAGTGCACTGAATTACATATTGCCTTATTTCTCAGAGGAAAATCTACAAAATGTAGAATCAACATTATTACCATTCATTACACTGCTTTTTTCATGTCGCTCCCCCTCTTCGCGGAGGAACGACACAGGAACCTGCGCTGTTCTTTCGTCTGCTCGGCCCTCCCCGGGTTTGCTGCTGGTTCTTCCCGGGTTGGCTACTATCCCTTCCACCTCCGTGGAAGGGCAGTTCCCCCTAGCCACATTCCCCACTTCCGCAGGGGAGCGGCACACCGCCGGCCGGCTTTCTCGGGGGCTGCACAGGTGTTCCCTCAGATGTTCCCCTTAGATGTTCCCTGGTGCATGCCATCTCTCTCCTCCTTTATAGTCCTCCTCCGCCAATCCTAACTCGGCTGCCCACACGCCGAGTACGCTGCTCTCCAATCAGGAGCAAGTCCTACAGTTTATTAGTTGAACTGGAGGCAGCTGTGCGGAAGCTGTTTACTTCTCTCCCAGCGCCATATTGTGGGAGAGCAGATGCATAGAATAAGTCTTAATTCCAGTAACTCAGTCTAGTCCTGTTTGCTCCCCACAGATCCCCCTTTCTTTTTATTTTTGGCGTTGATACGCGCCTGTCTTCGGTGTCCCGCGGCACACACTCTGCTCTACTTGCTAGAGTTGCCACAGGTTCTTACAAGTCCTATCAATCAGGCAAACCGAATCCAGGTCCTCTCTTCGCCATGTTGTGAGGAGGTTTTTAGGCGCTGATGCGTGCCTGTGTTCGGTGCCCTGCGGCTCACACTCTGGTCGAGCTGGTGCTTACCGCCTTAATCAGGCAGACCGAATTCAAGCCTCCTAATTGCTGTATTGTGGGGAGGCCTTACTGATGTTAATTCGTGCCTGTCTTCGGTGACCTGCGGTGCATAAGCTGCTAGCCGCCGCAGGTGCTCATCGCCTCACTAATCGGGCAGACCGAATCCAAGCCTTCTAATTGCAGTATTGTAGGGAGGCCTTTCTATTTCTCTATTTCTCTATCTCCGGGCATTCCTATTTCTCCCATTTTACTTCTGTCTGCCAACATTCCCATTTCTCTCATTTTACTTCTAAACTTCTGTTTCTCTTATCCCTGCGGCTTCCTGGTGCCTCGCCGTGCCGGCAGGCTCCGCCCCGAGGCTACTTCTCGGCGCCTCGCTGGCTCTGAGCCGCTTCAGCCTGTGCCTCTCTCATCTGTGCGGCTCGGCTTTGCGCGCACACTCCGCGGTTACTCACTAGCCCTTTCGCGTCTGAACCACGGCCTCGCGCCAGGTCCGCGTTCCCTATCTATTCACGCCCCGTGCTCTCTCTGCACGCGGCGGCTTCCGCGAGTCACACAGCGTAGCTTGCGTCTCCGCCACTAGCATTCAATCCAAGTTCCCCGGGCTAGCCTGGCGAATTCAACCCAGCATACGTCTCCGCCCCACGGTTTGGCTTCCCGTCCTTTGCTCCCCGGGCTAATCAGACGGATCCCAATCTGGCTTACATTTCTGCTTCTGGTTTCAACTTTTCGCCCCCCATTCCCGGGCTAACTTGAGAATCCCAAAGTGGCTTTCGTTTCCGCTTCGGCCTGCCCCCCGCGGCTTCAATTTCCCTAAAATTTTTCTCTACCTGGTATGTTTCCCCAAACTTTCCTCCAACGATATTCCTCCCTCATTTCTCCTGGCCTCTCCCCACAGTCCGCATCCGAGTCTGTTTGTTCTAGCTTTCACTTTTGCTTTCGACCTTAGAGATTTCTCCCAGCTTTCCCCCGTAGTCCGTATCTGAGTCTATGCCTAGGCTTTCAATAGCTCCTTCCGGCACCTTTTTCGTCCGGCTTTTCCCTAGGCTGTTTGCTAGTCTCTCTCTCCGATATTTTCCACTTCTTCCCGTTTCTTTCCTCCTAAGTTTCCTAATCCGTCCTAGGTTTCCTATCCGAGTCACGGCACCATTATGTCACTCCCCCTCTTCATGGAGGAACGACACTAAGCCCTGCCTAGGCTTCATATCCGAGTCACGGCACCATTATGTTGCTCCCCCTCTTCGCGGAGGAACGACACAGGACCCTGCGCTGTTCTTTCGTCTGCTCGGCCCTCCCCGGGTTTGCTGCTGGTTCTTCCCGGGTTGGCTACTATCCCTTCCACCTCCGTGGAAGGGCAGTTCCCCCTAGCCACATTCCCCACTTCCGCAGGGGAGCGGCACACCGCCGGCCGGCTTTCTCGGGGGCTGCACAGGTGTTCCCTCAGATGTTCCCCTTAGATGTTCCCTGGTGCATGCCATCTCTCTCCTCCTTTATAGTCCTCCTCCGCCAATCCTAACTCGGCTGCCCACACGCCGAGTACACTGCTCTCCAATCAGGAGCAAGTCCTACAGTTTATTAGTTGAACTGGAGGCAGCTGTGCGGAAGCTGTTTACTTCTCTCCCAGCGCCATATTGTGGGAGAGCAGATGCATAGAATAAGTCTTAATTCCAGTAACTCAGTCTAGTCCGGTTTGCTCCCCACATTTCAAATGTGCAAGATAGAGATAAGTCCCTGAGCTATGTGAAAACCCACATAAGGAGGCCCTCTCATCCTTACAGAAATAAGTTGAGAAAGCTCTATTTTCTACAGAATTTGTTAGATGAAGAAATTCAAGAAAAAATTGATGATGTTAAGAAGGAAGAAAAGGCCATGCTTATGCAGCCTATCCTGTTAGGTCATCAATTTAACCCTCAAATCCTCCAAAAGAAATCAGAAACTGCCCCGTCACAGGAGAACAGCCTGGCAACCATGCCAAGTGTGGGGTACAGGCTGCAGAGAGTGAAAAAAGTCATCAAGGGGCCAAAGGGCTTACGGGAAAGGCACCTCCAGGAGATGAGGAAGAGCCTCGGGAGGAGACGGGGCACCTGGCCCTTTGCGGAGAGCATTGGGGGAAGAAGGCTTGGGAGAGCAGGCTCCAGGGAGCTGAAGGAGCTTCAAGTGGCTCAGAGGCCCAGGCAGGTGGCCGGAAACTCCTTGCACACGGAGCCCTTGCTCACAAAGGAACGTGAGGCTGCAGCCCCCTCTTTCCTGAAGAAACACATCCTGGGCAGGCCTTCTACCTCCCCTGCAAAATCTCTCTCTGAGATCAACAACAAAGGAAAAGACTTAACCTACACCATTTTTGTCTTAGAAGATGCCAATGCTAGAGCTAAAAATAAGGCAGCAGGGAAACCAATCTTGCATTCCAGACAAAATTACCGCTTTCACAAAACTCGCTCTCACCTGGTCCTCCGAACCCCCAAGGCCAAACTGAGTCGGAAGTTCAGAAGGAAAAATTCCCTCAACAGGCAGATGGCTGGGAAAAGGCCTCTGTTCCCTGCACTGCGGAGTCTCATAAACTCCCCCTCCGGAGAGGCTTTCTCATCCCCTGGAGGCCTGCATTCTCAGGGGAGTCCTCCTCTGAGAGAACCTTCTATAGAAGACACTAGGGAGGAAAACCATTCCGGAGGGCGTGTTTTTGAAGAAAACATTTTGCCAGAAAACACCACTGCACATGAAGAAATGCTCCCTGGTGACAAAATGCACACAGATCCTTCAGCTACAGATTCTGCTGGGACCGAGTTCGACCTAATGCTGACTGTGGACCAAACCAAGGAAACACAGTGGGAATACCCCAGCAAGGGCACTGAAGCCCCCACCATGCCCGTAGGCTTCACCTACCCTGTGATGCTGTCCCAGGGAGAACAGTTTGAAATTCAGCTGAATCAACAGCTACAGTCCCTCATCCCCAACACTGACGTGAGAAGGCTCATTTCTCACGTCATCCGCACTCTGAAAATGGACTGCTCTGAGGCCCAGGTGCAACTGCCCTGTGCCAAGCTCATCTCCAAAACAGGCATCCTGATGAAGCTCCTCAGTGAGCAGCAGGAAGAAAAGATAGCCAAGGAAGAATGGGACACAGAGCAGTGGAGGACCGAGACCTATATCAATGAGAGTACAGAAGCCCCGAGTGGACAGAAAGAGCAGGAGTCGAGTAAGGTGAGGACAGGAGATCTGCACTTTCCCATCCCTTAGGAGACCCCACGCGGGAAGACCAGGGGCTCCCAGTCCAGATCTTGTCTCGGTAATGTAGCTTTTGCCAAGACGGTGACACTTTGTTAGGAGGCAGACCTAACACACTGTAGAGAAAATGAGTAATACCAAGATTATATATAATACAGCAGATTTTGTATGGTCTTTTAAGATCTTTTACGCCACTCACCGGAAGAACGGGGTTCTGAATATTTAGCATCCATATTTTCCAGCTCTTTATTCTGTCTTTTTAAACTGTGCTCTTTCTTAGCTCGCAAAAGGAGCTCAAGAACACGGCTATCACAACAAGCTCATCGTGGCAATATCTGTGACGGCAGTGGTCACAATGCTGGTTATCATCTTCTGTCTCATTGAGGTAGGGACGACTCATTCAGGTTGCCAGAGTGCATCCTTCCTTTGTAATAGATTCGGAATCCACAGACTGTACATCAATGCCACTTTCCACGTACCATGAGCTGACCTTCCTCTTTAGTCACCAAGACCGAGATGCGCTTTACTCTTTCCCTTGAAAAGCACATTCCACAGATTTTTAAAGGAACCCCACTTGTGGGAAATCTCTGTGCAACTGGAACCGAGATAACAAGGGACTGGACATTTGGAGAGGTTAAGTGTAAGAAGGCCAGAGTAAAGTGGCAGAAGTTCTCCAAAATTGTGTCAGGGATTTGATGTACTCTCTTCTACCACTGATTTCTTTCCTCATTGCTGAAACGATGAGATTATATACTCTCCACCCTCGAGGAACTGTCTCTGCCCTTGGGAGAAAGGATGCAGCCAAAAGACAAAAGTATTGTCTTACAGAGTCATTAGATCTACGTAGCATCCCACTGCTCCAATGTCTAAGACTTTGTCTAAATGAGTTCAGCTGATGCACTGCAGCTGACTCCTGCATCAAGCTGCTCTAAGATGTGTTCCCTCCCTGGAGCTTGCCTGCACCCTCCCACACAGCCCAGTGTTTTCACAGTCCCACCACACAAGGCTCCCACAGCCACAAGCACCCAGCCCCCTGTCAATTCTCCCAGAGTCTGGCATCTCCTCTAGGTTGGTTTCTGGGTTCACGGTCACTAGCTGGAGCAGCTGTTACGTATCTCCAAAATGGTGCCTGCCCTCTCTTGGCTAGTTACAGCATGCCAGTGCCTGAGGTCGGGCAGAGAGAAACGTGAACTCCCCCACTTTTTTTTGCTCTAGGTTGGCAGGTACATCATCCCCCACAGAGCTCCAAGCCAGACCCATGCCAGGCTTTTCCCACAGCTTTATTGCCAGTGGCTTGAGCTGTTGCAGTATGGTCTTGCCTCATTCCAAAGCTGGTGCTGAGGCTCTCAGCTGCTGGGGTCTCAAACTGTGCAAGTCCACACCCTCCACATTAGGTCCACAGCGTCCATCCAATTTGCATGGAGTTTCCTCTACCATTTTCTCCCTAAACCTTCCCTGAGATTGCACTCCTTCCACTTTTTTTAACTATCCACCCCTAGACTAGAGCAGCAAGCTGCCTCCCTATGCCACCATCTTGAAAAATCCCTGAGATGTGATGATTTTAAATAGCCCTTGTGTGAACTGTTGAAGAACAGTGAATTTTTTTCTTCATACTAGTTGTTGAACATTTTACTTAGTGTAGGGTTAATCTTATGAGTATAATGTTAACTGAAAATAGATCTTCATAAAAAATAAGAATGGAAATAGGAGAGGGGGGAAGAATAAGGGATGGGAGTGTGGGCAGGAGGGAGGGTAAGGTGGAAAGTATCACTATGTTCCTGAATCTGTATACATGAAATCTGTCTATCTTCAATGAAAGTTTTTTAAAAGACATGTCTAGCCACAAGAAGTAAGTGATCACAGCATAGAGATGAGAAAGAGACCAGCATGGGCAGTGCCCACCCTAACACTACACAGTTTCAGTGTAGGGCAGCTCCTGCTTCATAAATTTAGTAGTTTTTATCATCTATTTTTTCCTAAAAGATGGCAGCTGGTCAGATTTTGTAAAAAGTTTTCTTGGGGTTTGAGTTAAGTTGCCTTGAATTTGTAGATTAATTTGAGAACTGACATCTTTATGATACCCTAGAAACATGACATTTTATGGACTTCAGAAGAGCATCCTCATCACATAAATCTTACACAACTTTCGTTGAGTTTATTCCAAGATAGTTTATTCCTTTCTATTGCTATTAAAGAAGGGCTCTGTACTCCATTTTCCCTCTAGTCACTGGTGGTGCACAACAAACAGGAGATTCACTGTACTACTCTCCTGACTCAGCACCTAGTCACCTCCCCGGACCCACACGTTACGTCCAACAAAATGTCAGCTGATTATCTTGGGCTTTTTTTTTTTAGGTTGTCCACCATCTCCTATGCAAATGATGACAGTTTTGTCTCTTCCTTTGCAGTAATTATACCCCATTTATTTTTCTTATTGCACTAATTTCAGCCTTTTCAACAATGATGACTAGTAGCAGTCTAATAAGTATCCTACTCCTGTTCTTGCCTTTAAAACACCATTGTTTAGGTTTCTGGTCCATACTTTCAGCAGGTTAAGGGTGTTTCCTACTACTCCACTTTTTTTTCTTCCAGATTTTTTAAATTTTGTTTAAGGACTACAACTTCCATGTTCCCAAATTAGTATAGATGAAATGCATGACGCTGCACTCCCATTCCACTTTTAAGAGGACTCACTGATGACTGGCTGTCAATAGAATGTATTAAGTCCCAGAGGCATTCAAGACCAAGGACTGTGGAAGAGTGAGAACTATTAACAAGACAGAATTCCTGTCCTCAAAAAAGTTATCTTATTGGGCAGGCAAGGCTTTTAGAGAAAGAAAGGGAAGGTAAACGATTTGGAGATAGAATCATTATGGTGAATAATGATTGCTTTTCCTTACAAAAAAGATTTACTCTCATAGAGGAAGAGGAAGAGAAGACATAGAAAAATCTTCAACGTAAGTATCAGTCTGACAATTGTTAGAAAAATCTTCAACGTAAGTATCAGTCTGACAATTGTTACATTAGAATTTTAGAAGTAGAGGAGTACTGAGAACTCATCTATTTAAACCTGCTCATTTTAGAATGAGGACATTGCCAGAGGCAGAAGACTATCCATCTGAGTGTTTTGCCTGATTCCAGCAAATCTGGTCCCCAGCCATGGCTGGGGAGACGGCACCAGCACGGACACATGTGCTGTCAGTGGTCCTTCCGAGACACAGCAGCTAGGGAGGGGCTTTGTTTGTGCTGTTCCTGCTGCTGGTGGCATCTGGCCAGTTCAGAGGCCTTTCCAGAGGCTCGGAGAAGGGCTATGGAAAGACACATGACACTGGGGGAAGGGGGACAGTCGCCCTCAAGGCTGCTGGAGAGTAAAACGTATGAGGTGGCTGGAAAACTTACTGGTTTCCAGACCCCCGCTGCCTATGCCTTTTATTCACACCTTCTCAGACCGTTTGTCTCTCCCTGTTATGGTAAGGATACAAGGAGAAAGGGACAATACTGGTCCCATAGTCATACTGCCAGTGAGTATCACAGAGAGGAAGGTTCCTCCCCAGCCAGGGACTTCTCCCTTGGTCACAGTGAGCTTGGGCTGTGTGCTACAATTTCTATTGCAAATCAATACCCACACGCTCTGTAGACACAAGCAGTTGCTGAAACAATGCACTCTTTTTCTGTTTTAATCATATTCAAAAAGGGTACCTTGTATTTCCACGCTGGTTTTGCCCTTTAAACTGGTTTCACAACTCAATCTTCCATCAGTGACAGACACCCTGCAGTGAGAAAAATCTTTGAGCTGGGTAACGTTGCTATTGGACTCGGGCATTGCTTCATAGGATTCAATTTATAGGGGACTAAAGCAGCTATGGAAACACAAGCATTTTCTCCCTACACCCCAGTGAATGATGCTTGTGAGGCTAAATCCTAAAGGGGCAGGTGTCAAATGCCTCTGGAGAGAGAAAATACTTCTGCCCCGTGTGGTGGTGCAGTGTGTCCACTGCGCAAGCACACTTGGCTGAGAAAGGCACTGGGACTGACAACAGACAAAAGTCTCCCCAGAGACACTGCAGGTCTGTAGGGACAGAGGGCTCCTGGAAGCCCAGCGCCCTGGGTACTGCATCTGAGACCCCAGGCTTGTAGTGAGCACTCACTGCAGTGATGGCTGAGGTGCATGTGTCGTCCCAGGAAGACCTGAGATGCACACTGTGAGAAGTGAACAATGGCACTCGTCTCTAATGGTCTTGTGTGTGTTTTTCCCCAACGAGCTTTCACCAATCAGTGCCTAGAAAGTGTTTGGAAGATGAGACTCAGGTAAATGGGAGGAGGCTGCAGTGTGTGGCTGGAGACAGCAGGGAAAATGCTCTATTTACATGTCTTTTTGTCTTTCCTAGGGCTTCTTCCGGCTGAGGTGGCCACTCTGGCTGAGGCGTCTGCTCAGCCCTTTCGGTGGCACACGCAAGAAAGCCAAGGACTTGCCCCCAGACAAGGAGCCTTCTGTAAAGGAAGAGTTTCCTGACAAGGACGCAGGGTACGTGACAGGGCCACTTCACCGTACTGAGTTTGGGGAGGCGGGGAGAGTGGCAGGAGTGGAAGCCTTGCTCTGCTCTCTTCCCACAGGGAGCTCAGCGAGGCCCCCGCCGAGAAAACGCCCCCTCCAGAGTCCTTGGCAGAAGGTGAAGAGAGCGAAGCCCCCGAGGAAAACACGGAGTGACCGTCCCACCTCTGTCACCTGCAACTCCTGTTTTCTGATATTGGCATCTCAGCGGTGCTTATAAAATACTTAATTGCTTACATTCATGGGTGTGATATTCGTAAGCAATTCTAGCCAGGTGGCGAGAAATTAAAATGTTGTCAAATATTTATTGTATGCAGTAACAGGGGCCACAGGCAAGAAAAGCAGGACTGCTTCTAGAAGCCTCCGAGGGAGTCAAGCCCTCCCCAGGGGCACAGCACCAGCAAGAACTCTCACCTCTCTTCTTCCATTAAGTCAGTCTCCAAGAACCCGAAAACACATCCCCAAGGTGTAGACTTTTAAATCAAATACCGGGTGTTCTGGTGCTTTCTTTCCCCTGGATCACTGAGAACCAATCAACAGAGGGGGATTAGACCTCCAGCTCACAGAGGACCCGCTTCCTCTGGTCGGTCTCGGAGGGCCTTGGGGTGGTCAGAATATTTGGATCTTAATACCTCCCAAGTCACTGTCCAAAGTTTGTCACTGGGAGTGAGAAGCACTTCAGCAAGCTACCAGTATTCCTGAGTCTAAAATATAAGATGAAATGGTACTAATAACAATGAGCAGAGGCCAGCGCTGTGGCGTAGTGGGTCAAGCTGGCACCTGCAGTGCCGGCCTCCCATATGGGAGCTGGTTCAAGTCCCAGCTGCTCCACTTCTGATCCAGCTCTCTGCTATGGCCTGGGAAAGCAGTAGAAGATGGCCCAAGTCCTTGGGCCCCTGCTCCCATGTGGGGGACCCAGGGGAAGCTTCTGGCTCCTGGCTTTGGATTGGCTCAGCTCCGGCCATTGCAGCCAACTGGGAAGTGAACCAGCGAATGGAAAACCTCTCTCTCTCTCTCTCTCTCTCTCTCTCTCTCTCTCTGTAACTCTCCTTTAAAGTAAATAAACAAATCTTTTTAAAACCAAAACCAATGGGCAGTGGCAGCAGCCACTGCCATTCGGGATTTTCCTAATTTGTGCCAGGCTCTATGTCTGGCATTTTACATTCTTGTATCACGTATCCCAGCAATCCATGGGAGCAAATGCCTTTATTATTATTTTACAGATAAAGAAACATGGCTCAAGGCATGGAGGTGACCTGCCCAAAGTCACACATCCAAAAGTGTTAGGATTTTTTTAAAGATTTGTTTATTTGAAAGTCAGAGTTACACAGAAAGAGCAGAGGGAGGGAGAGGGAGAGGGAGAGGGAGAGGGAGAGGAGGAGAGGGAGGGGGAGGGGGAGGGGAGGGGGAGGGGGAGGGGGAGAGGGTCTTCCCATCACTCCCCAATTGGCCTCAATGCCTGGAGCTGTGCCAGTCTGAAGCCAGGAGAAGAGTTAGGATTTTAACCCAGGGCTGTTAGACTCCAAAGCCTCTGGGACCTGCTGTAGGGCACAGGGATAGAGAAAAAGAACAACCGGGCCGGTGCTGTGGCATAGTAGGCTAAGCCTCCACCTGCGGTGCTGGCATCCCATATGGGTGCAGGTTCTAGTCCCGGCTGCCCCTCTTCCAATCCAGCTCTCTGCTATGGCCTGAGAAAGCAGTAGAAGATGGTCCAAGTGCCTGGGCCTGTGCACCCATGTGAGAGACCCAGAAAAAGCTCCTGACTGCTCACTCCTGGCTTTGGACTGGCCCAGCTCCAGCCTTTACAGCCATTTGGGGAATGAGCCAGAGGATGGAAGAGCTCTCTTTCTTTCCCTCGCTCTGTCTGTGACTTTGTCAAATAAATAATCTTTAAAAAAAAAAAAAAAAGAAGAGCCACCAAAGTGGTGACAGCAGTGATGATCACACTGATGGGAAAAGGCGGTGGCTGCTACTGTTCACTGAGCACCAGCTGAGCACCGGCACAGTACTAGGCAGTAGGGTCACAGAAACTCCCCCCATGCTGGTCACATTTTATAACTGGGGGAGGGGGATGTTGATTTGAATGTGAGTGTTGGATATAAACAGGGAGAAATCACAAATAGAGACTTTTGTACTTGCTGGGCTTCCCGGAGACTGGATGAGGATTCCAGACAGCTGCAGGTTTCTATGTTGGCTTACTTACAGTATTTACAACATGGTACACAATGTGAGGCTTAGATAATGTTTTTACGTAATACAGTCCCAAATTAAATAATTCTTATTAGTCTCAATAATAAAAATAAGCCCATCATATTTTTTAACTTTTATTTAGTAAATATAAGTTTCCAAAGTACAGTTTATGGATTACAATGGCTTTCCCCACCATAATTTCCCTCCCACTCACACCCCTCCCATCTCCCGCTCCCTCTAACATTCCATTCACATCAAGATTCATTTTCAATTATCTTTATATACAGAAGGTCAATTTAGAATATATTAAGTAAAGACTTAACCATTTGACATTCTTGTTTATGGCATCAGTAATCTCCCTAGGCTCTAGTCATGAGTTGCCGAGTCTATGGAAGCCTTTTGAGTTCGCCGACTTCGATCTTATTCCGACAGGGTCATAGTCAAACTGGAAGTTCATTCCTCCCTTCAGAGAAAGGTACCTCCTTCTTTGATGGCCCCATTCTTTCCACTGGGATCTTTCATTTAGGTCTTCTTTTTTTTTCCAGAGTGTCTTGGCTTTCCATGCCTAAAATATTCTCATGAAGCCCAGCATATTTTAATATAACAGTTTTTTCAATGTCATCAACATTACTTTGCGTTTACATATCACTTGATAATCTGAAGAACACATTTGAAGATAATTGGAAGAACACATATGAGGGTATACTCCCTGTATTATTTTTGCTAAAGTTCCTATAATAAAGTAACGTAAAGCATAGACACTGCTTTTCTCACAGATCTTGAGGCCAGAAGTCTGAGATCAAGATGCTGGTAGCCTTTGGTTTCTTCTAAGCACTCTCTCCTCAATTTGGCTATCATATTTCTTTTTTTTAACTTTTATTTAATGAATATAAATTTCCAAAGTACAGCTTATGGATTACAATGGCTTCCCCCCCATAAAGTCCCTCCCACCCACAACCCTCCTCTTTCCCACTCCCTCTCCCCTTCCATTCACATCAAGATTCATTTTCGATTCTCTTTATATACAGAAGATCAGTTTAGCATACATTAAGTAAAGATTTCAACAGTTTGCTCCCACACAGAAACATAAAGTGAAAAATAATAGATGATTTTTTAAATGATGATGAAATCAGATCAGACCTATTGTCATGTTTAATCCCAGTGAGAGTCAAGTGGGAAATTGATAATTTCTTCTTTTTTTTACAGAAGATCAGTTTAGTATACATTAAGTAAAGATTTCAACAGTTTGCACCCCTATAGAAACACAAAGTGAAATATACTGTTTGAGTACTCGTTATAGCATTAAATCTCAATGTACAGCACATTAAGGACAGAGATCCTACATGAGGAGTAAGTGCACAGTGACTCCTGTTGTTGACTTTACAAATTGACACTCCTGTTTATGGCATCAGTAATCTCCCTATGCACCAGTCATGAGTTTCCAAGGCTATGGAAGCCTTTTGAGTTCTCCGACTCTTATCTTGTTTAGCCAAGGTCATAGTCAAAGTGGAGGTTCTCTCCTCCCTTCAGAGAAAGGTACCTCCTTCTTTGAAGACCTGTTCTTTCCACTGGGATCTCACTCACAGAGATCTTTCATTTAGGGTTTTTTTTTTTTTTTTTTTTTTTTTTTTTTTTTTTTTTGCCAGAGTGTCTTGGCTTTCCATGCCTGAAATACTCTCATGGGCTTTTCAGTCAGATCCGAATGCCTTTAGGGCTGATTCTGAGACCAGAGTGTTGTTTAGGACATCTGCCATTCTATGAGTCTGCTGTGTATCTCGCTTCCCATGTTGGATCACTCTCCCCTTTATTTATTCTATCGGTTAGTATTAGCGGGCACTAGACTTGTTTATGTGCTCCCTTTGACTCTTAGTCCTTTCATTATGGTCAATTGTGAACTGAAATTGATCACCTGGACTAGTGAGATGGCATTGGCACATGCCACCTTGATGGGATTGAATTGGAGTCCCCTGGTATGTTTCTAACTCTACCATTTGGGACAAGTCAGCCTGAGCATGTCCCAAATTGTACATCTCTTCCCTCTCTTATTCCCACTCTTATGTTTAACAGGGATCACATTTCATTAAATTTCAACACTTAAGAATAACTGTGTATTAATTACAGAATTAAACCAGTCATATTAAGTAGAGCAGACAAAAAAACTACTAAGAGGGATAATGTATTAAGTTGTTCATTAACAGTCAGGGCTATGCTGATCAAGTCACCGTTTCTCATAGTGTCCATTTCACTTCAACAGGTTTCCTTTTTGGTGTTCAGTCAGTTGTCACCAATCAGGGAGAACATATGGTATTTGTCCCTTTGGGACTGGCTTACTTCACTCAGCATGATGTGTTCCAGATTCCTCCATTTTGTTGCAAATGACTGGATTTTGTTGTTTCTTACTGCGGTATAGTATTCTAAAGAGTACATATCCCATAATTTCTTTATCCAGTCTACCATTGATGGGCATTTAGGTTGGTTCCAGGTCTTGGCTATTGTGAATTGTGCTGCAATAAACATTAGGGTGCAGACCGCTTTTTTGTTTGCCAACTTAAATTCCTTTGGGTAAATTCCAAGGAGTGGGATGGCTGGGTCGAACGGTAGGGTTATATTCAGGTTTCTGAGGAATCTCCAGACGGACTTCCATAGTGGCTTGACCAGTTTGCATTCCCACCAACAGTGGGTTAGTGTCCCTTTTTCCCCACATCCTCGCCAGCATCTGTTGTTGGTAGATTTCTGAATGTGAGCCATTCTAACCAGGGTGAGGTGAAACCTCATTGTGGTTTTGATTTGCATTTCCCTGATTGCTAGTGACCTTGAACATTTTTTCATGTGCCTGTCACCATTTGGATTTCCTCTTTTGAAAGATACCTATTGAGGTCCTTGGCCCATCTCTTAAGTAGGTTGTTTGTTTTGCTTTTGTGGAGTTTCTTGATCTCTTTGTAGATTCTGGTTATTAACCCTTTATCTGTTGCATAGTTTGCAAATATTTTTCCCATTCTGTCGGTTGTCTCTTCACTCTCCTGTTTCTTTTGCAGTACAGAAACTTCTCAATTTGATGCAATCCCAATAGTTGATTTTGGCTTTGACTGCCTGTGCCTCCCGGGTCTTTTCCAGAAACTCTTTGCCTGTGCCAATATCTTGAAGGGTTTCTCCAATGTTCTCTAATAACTTGATGGTGTCAGGTCGTAGATTTAGGTCTTTAATCCATGTTGAGTGGATTTTTGTGTAAGGTGTAAGGTAGGGGTCTTGCTTCATGCTTCTGCACGTGGAAATCCAGTTTTCCCAGCGCCATTTATTGATAGACTGTCCTTGCTCCAGGGATTGGTTTTAGATCCTTGATCAAATATAAGTTGGCTGTAGGTGTTTGGATTGCTTTCTGGTGTTTCAATTCTATTCCATTGGTCTATCCATCTGTTTCTGTACCGGTACTTTGGGGAACAACTCGGACTAGACTAAGTTACTGGAATTAAGACTTATTCTATGCATCTGCTCTCCCACAATATGGCGCTGGGAGAGGAGTAAACAACTTTTACACAGCTCCTCCAGTTCGACCAGTAACCTGCAGGAGCTGATCTTGCTCCTGATTGGAGGAGAGCAGCATACTCGGCGTGTGGGTAGCAGAGTTGGGATTGGTGGGAGAGGACTAAAAAGGAGGAGAGAGACAATATGCACGAGGAACATCTAAGGGGAACATCCGAATAACATCTGAGCAGCCCCCGAGAGAGCTGGCTGGCGGTGTGCCGCTCCCCCACGGAAGTGGGGAAAGTGGCAGGGGGAACCACCCTTCCACGGAGGTGGAAGGACGGTAGCCAACCCGGGAAGAACCAGCAGCAAACCCGGGAAGGGCCGAGTAGACAAAAGAACAACGCAGTGTCTAGTGTCGTTCCTCCGTGAAGAGGGGGAGCAACACAGTACCATGCTGTTTTGATTACAACTGCCCTGTAGTATGTCCTGAAATATGGTATTGTGATGCCTCCGGCTTTGCTTTTGTTGTACAAGATTGCTTTAGCTATTCGAGGTCTCTTTTGCTTCCATATGAATTTCAGCATCATTTTTTTCTAGATCTGAGAAGAATGTCTTTGGTATCCTGATTGGAATTGCATTGAATCTATAAATTGCTTTTGGGAGAATGGACATTTTGATGATGTTGATTCTTCCAATCCATGAACATGGAAGAGTTTTCCATTTTTTGGTATCCTCTTCTGTTTCTTTCTTTAAGATTTTGTAATTCTCATCGTAGAGATCTTTAACATCCTTGGTTAAGTTTATTCCAAGGTATTTGATTGTTTTTGTAGCTATTGTGAATGGGATTGATCTTAGCAGTTCTTTCTCAGCCGTGGCATTGCTTGTGTATACAAAGGCTGTTGATTTTTGTGCATTGATTTTATATCCTGCCACTTTGCCAAACTCCTCTATGAGTTCCAATAGTCTCTTAGTAGTGTTCTTTGGATCCTCTAAGTAAAGAATCATATCGTCTGCAAAGAGGGATAGTTTGACTTCTTCCTTCTCAATTTGTATTCCTTTAATTTCTTTTTCTTGTCTGATGGCTCTGGCTAAAACTTCCAGAACTATGTTAAATAGCAGTGGTGAGAGTGGGCATCCCTGTCTGGTGCCAGATCTCAGTGGAAATGCTTCCAACTTTTCCCCATTCAATAGGATGCTGGCCATGGGTTTTTCATAAATTGCTTTGATTATATTGAGGAATGTTCCTTCTATACCCAATTTGCTTAGAGTTTTCATCATGAAAGGGTGTTGAATTTTATCGAATGCTTTCTCTGCATCTATTGAGATAATCATATGGTTTTTCTTCTGCAGTCTGTTAAAGTGGTGTATCATGTTGATTGATTTGCGAATGTTGAACCATCCCTGCATACCAGGGATAAATCCCACTTGGTCTGGGTGGATGATTTTTCTGATGTGTTGTTGTATTCTATCAGCAAGAATTTTATTGAGGATTTTTGCATCTATGTTCATCAGGGATATTGGTCTATAATTTTCTTTCAGTGCTGCATCTTTCTCTGGCTTAGGGATTAAGGTGATGCTGGCTTCATAGAATTTGGGAGGATTCCCTCTTTTTCGATTGTTCTGAATAGTTTGAGGAGAAATGGGATTAGTTCTTCTTTAAATGTCTGGTAGAATTCAGCAGTGAATCCATCTGGTCCTGGGCTTTTCTTTGTTGGGAGGACCTTTATTACTGTTTCAATTTCTGTTTCAGTTATGGGTCTATTTAGGTTTTCTATGTCTTCCCGGTTCAATTTTGGTAGATTGCATGTGTGCAGGAATCTATCCATTTCTGATAGATTTTCCTGTTTGCTGGCATACAAGTCGTTGTAGTAATTTCTGATGATTCTTTTTATTTCTGTGGTGTCTGTTGTTATGTTTCCTGTTTCATCTCTGATTTTATTGATTTGGGTCTTTTCTCTTCTTTTTTTAGTTGGTTGGGCCAATGGGGTGTCAATTTTGTTTATTTTTTTCAAAAAACCAGCTTCTCCCTTGGCTGATTTTTTGTAGTGTTTTTTTGGATTCAATCCTGTTTATTTCTTCTCTGATTTTAATTATTTCTCTTCTCCTACTAGATTTGGGTTTGGTTTGCTGCAGTTTTTCTAGGTCCCTGAGATGCGCTGAAAGCTCATTTATTTGGTGCCTTTCCAATTTCTTGATATAGGCACCTATTGCTATAAACTTGCATCTCAGTACTGCTTTTGCTGTATCCCATAAGTTTTGATATGTTGTGTTGTTATCCTCATTTACTTCCAGAAAGTTTCTGATTTCTCTTTTGATTTCTTGAATGACCCAGTGTTCATTCAGGAGCATGTTGTTCAGTCTCCATGTGTTTGCATACTTTCTAGGGTTTCCGGAGTTGCTAATTTCCAGCTTCATTCTGCTGTGGTCTGAGAAGCTGCATGGTATGATTCTAATTCTTTTAAATTTGCTGAGACTTGCTTTATGGCCTAGTATGTGATCAATCCTAGAGAAGGTTCCATGCACTGCTGAGAAGAATGTGAAGTCTTTAGATGTAGGATTGAAAGTTCTGTAGATATCTGTTAGATCCATTTAGGCAATAGTGTCGAATAAATCTGCTGTTTCCTTGTTGATCTTCTGTCCGGATGATCTATTTCTGAGAGTGGAGTATTGAAGTCCCCCAGTACTATTGTATTGGAATCTAAATCTCCCTTTAAGTCCCTTAACATATCTTTTAAATAGACCGGTGCCCTGTAATTAGGTGCATATACATTTATAATAGTTACATCTTCCTGTTGAATTGAACCCTTAATCATTATATAGTGTCCCTCTTTGTCTCTCTTAACAGTTTTTGTATTAAAGTTTATTTTGTTTGATATTAATATGGCTACACCTGCTTTTTTTGGTTTCTGTTGGCATGGAATATCTTTTTCCAACCTTTCACTTTCAGTCTGCATGCATCTTTGTTAGAGAGATGTGTTTCTTGTAGGCAACAAATAGTTGGGTTGTGTTCTTTGAGCTAATCAGCCAATCGGTGTCTTTTAACTGAAGAATTAAGACCATTAATGTTTAATGTGACTATTGATACATAGTGACTTTGCCCTGCCATTTTCCCAGAGATATTTTCTAGTATATGCATTGAGCTTCCCATGCTCTTTTACTGGTAGGTTTTCTTCCTTTACCTTCTTTCATATTGATGGCCGTGTTTCTGTGTTTCTGAGTGTAGCACATCTTTAAGTATCTTTTGCAGGGCCGGACGAGTGGCGGCAAAGTCTTTCAATTTCTGTTTGCTATGAAAGGTCTTTATTTCACCTTCATTCACAAATGAGAGCTTGGCAGGATATAATATTCTGGGCTGGCAATTTTTCTCTCTTAGCACCTGTGCTATGTCTCACCATTCCCTCCTAGCCTGTAGTGTTTCTGATGAGAAGTCTGCTGTGAGTCTAATTGGACATCCTCTGAGAGTAATCTGACGTTTCTCTCTTGCACATTTTAGGATCTTTTCTTTATGTTTCACTGGGATAAGTTTAATTACCACGTGTCGTGGTGAGGATCTCTTTTGGTCATGTTTATTGGGGGTTCTATGAGCTTCCTGTACTAGGATGTCTCTGTCCTTCTCCAAACCTGGAAAGTTCTCTGCTAGTATCTCACTAAAAAGGCCTTCTAATCCTTTCTCTCTCTCCATGCCTTCAGGAACTCCTAGAACTTGAATGTTGGTTTTTTTAATAGTATCCTGTAGATTCCCAACAATATTTTTTAGATTTCTAATTTCCTCTTCTTTGGTTTGACTGTATGTTTTCCTGTGCTCTGTCTTCTAAGTCTGATATTCTCTCTTCTGCTTCGCCCATTCTGTTTTTAAGGCTTTCTAATGTGTTTGTCATTTGATCTATTGAGCTCTTCATTTCATTTTGATTTCTCTTCACTATCACACTTTCCTGTGTTACTAGTTTCTGCGTTTCATTTTGATTCTTCCTTAAAATTTCATTTTCACGAGAGAGATTTTCAATCCTGTCCAATAAGGATTTCTGTAGTTCAAGGATTTGCTTTTGAAAACTTCTAAATGTTCTTATCATAATTTTTTTGAGATTCGGTTCTTGCATTTCTTCTATCTCATCATCTTCATAATCTTGGCTTGGGGTGTTTTGTTTATTTGGAGGCATCATAGTGTCATCGTTGATCTTGTTCCCTCGATTTCTGTGTTTGTTGCTTGGTATAGTTAATTCTTCTGTTGTCACTGTGCTTTTTTTTTTTATTTTATACTATGTCTGTGTTAAGTGGACTGCCTGCTGTTGGAGGAGCCTTGGAGGCTTGAGATGGGTGTGGCCTGAGAGCTCTGCTTGGTTCTTCCGGGTTATGGGTGTGCAAAGGTGACACCCTCAGGTTATGCATGGTAAATCTCTATTTATTTATTTATTTAATTCAGGAGGTACGTAATACCGCACCGCACGGCTGTGCAGAATTGATGGTATTTAGCTTCCGATCTCTGGCTTCTACCCAAAGAGTCTGTGCAGGCTCTGTTTCTCCTCTGGACTCCCACTGGGTTGCCTAGGCTACTGAATTGTAGTGACTCAGTTCCTTAGCTCTCCCCTTTTGTTATGTAAATCCAGAGTGGGGGCCTGCTCTTTGTCTCTTGCAAACCTTGCAAACTCTTGCAAACTCTTGCAAACTCTTGCAAACCTTGCAACCTTGCAACCTTTGCAAGGCTGGTGCAGAGAGAAACCCCCCAACCTTTTTCCTTCTCTCCTGTAGTCAGTCTGGTGAACTTTCCTGCTCCCCTCTAGATTCTGACCGCCGTTTCCCCACCAATATCTCGGGTTACTGAGCTCACCTCCCCTTCCAGCGCCGATGTGTGGACTTGGAGCCCTGGGCGTCCCAACTCTCCCAGCTGGTGTCTGTGTCACATCCACTCCCCTTCCTACACTTGTGCGCAGACCCTGCAGCTCCCGTGGCTCGGCTTCCGCGCGGTGGGCAACCTTGTTCTCCCAGTAGGTCCTCCGAGTCACAGCCACTAGATCCAGAAGAGTTTCCTCTGCAATTTTTTCCTGATCCTTTTTCTGAGGCTACCATAACTCCACTTTTATTAAACTAAATTTTCCCGGACTATCGGTGTGCGCCCTCACTATTCCGCCATCTTGGCTCCACCCCCTGACTATCGTATTTCTAAACAAAAACTCCCAAGAGTGAGAGTCTGCTTTGCCCAGCTTGTCCTGGATTGCTCAGAGTTTGTATCCTACCCTAGAGCCTGGCCAGCCTGTTGATGACCTGTCTCCCCTGGGGTCAGGTGCACACCTCTGGCTGTAACCTGGAATGGAAAATGGGAACCCGTGGCCAGGTGGCACAAAACCTGCCTCTACCTCCACCTTACTGACAGGCAAACTTCAGCTCAGAAGACTAATGCCACTACATGAATGAAATTCTCATGGATTCCTATGAAACCTGCCAGAGAGAAATGAAGCACTTTGAAAAAGATGGTGAAAAGAGGCAGCAGATGACTAGGGAAAAAGGGATACAGAAAAGAAATGCAGTGATTCAGAGGAGGAGATAGGTGGCCAGGGCAGTGTGAGAAAGAGGAACCTGTGCTGGGGAGGGAGCTGACTGGGGCAGAGTCCCTTTACTCATGGGGCTCCTGCACTGAGAAGAAAGACAACCCTCTGAGTCCATGTTGTGTTGGACACGACAGTAGCTCAGCACCAACATGTGGTCAGGCTCCTGGCTGAGTGGAAAGAGATGCAGGTGTGGAAGGATTAAAGTAGCTGGGAAAGAAAGACGTTGTTTTAGCTGCCAGGAGGAAGCAAAGGCACTCTAAACAGAGGACGGCACATGGGCAGAGAAGCATCAAACTGTGTGAGTCTTCTAGAACATGGAGTGCAAGGAGTAGAAGACAGCTAATGAAGCTGTACATGTGATGGAGAACCTTACCTGGAAAAGCCTGGTCATGAACTTGGCCAAACAAGATGAACTACTGACAGTTTAAGCAGAGAGAAGACGTGACCAAGCTTCAGTCTTACAAGAGTGCTGATAGCCTAGAAATGGAGAAAGCAAGAGATCAACTGGGAGGTCCAGACTCAGCAGCAACCTGGGGGATTGGGTATCTAACAGGTGGGGCAATGCAGCGGGGCTTAGATTCCCCCTTTCAGCTTGTAGGCAGAGAAATAGCTCAAGACACATGAGCACAATGGGAAAACAGGCTCCCCCTTTCTAGTGAGACAGTTTCTACCATCAGACTGTTTCCACTGATGGTGGCCTATGTGCCCTCTGCCTCGCCATGCCTTTAAACATGTAGCACATTCCAGGGCAGGTGTCCTCTATAGAACTCTATCCATGGTAGACACAGGCAAGCTAAGTCCAGCCTAACGCACCTTTGTCTGAAAACCTGTGAGACTAAGTCTGCTCTTGTATCACTCTGGTTGTACATCTTCCCCCAAAACTCTAACTCCTCCCTGCACAATGTGATGCTAGCATCCTCTTTATGGGACAGGGAGCCAAGGAATTTTATACCTAGGAAAAGCTATGAGTTTTTAGGCACGGCAAGTATTGTGGTAGTGAGAGACTTAGAGACTAGGGCCAAAGTCTCTAACCATGATCTAGGCATCATGAATTAATACGCCATCTCAGAGGATTGTCTCAAGTCTGTCTGCTTTAACCCTGTGTCAGACAGTTATGGTTTATCTGATGCTCTGTAAGAACAATATAAATTTACCAGATTTTCTCCAAGTCAAGAATTCAGGGGTAGCTCCGGCAGCTCTGGCTCTGGGTCACTCAAAAGGTTCTCAAGCTATTAGCCAGAGCTGCAGGCATCAGAGAGCTTAACTGAGGCTGGCGGATCTACCTCCCAAGTGGCTCACCCACTCATCTTCAGGGGAAGTTGGTGCTGGCTGTTGGAGGGATGCCTCAGTGTCTCCCATTAGGGGGCCTGTTCACATGCTATTTGGTGGCGTGTCCTCACACCATAATGGCTGGCTCCCTTTGGAGGGAGTGGTCTGAGGACAAAGAGACGGATGATACTTTTTATGAACTAGCCTCAGAAGTACAGGGCATTATCTCTGCCAATAGTATGGTCGAGAAGTCAAGGATTCAATCTCTTGAAGAGAGAAGGGTTAAAGAATTTATAAATATATAGTGAAACCTCTTGCACACAGGTTAAAAAAAATTTCCCCACTATTACTCTCACTCTTTCAGTACTTCACTTCTGACCCCTGCTGGGGGGGGGCAGTTCCCACACTAAGCAATTCTGCAATTCTCTGTGAATGCCAAGTGGGCATTCTATAATTCAATTATGACACAGTTAGTGTCAGGTCGCACAAGCTAAGGGCTTAGTCCCACAAGCTGACCTTACTTCAGGTGCCAATCAAAAATCCAGTTTGCCACCTGTGCTTCTGACTGGGTAGCTGTAAATCCGGATTCCTGTGACATCCCTCTTTGGGCACAATCACTTGCTAGAATTCAGAAAAATAGTTACTTAGTCTTGCCAACTGATCAGAAAGGATGATGTAAGGATGCAAATAAGCAACCAGATGAAGACACACATCCGCGTGGGTCTGGAAGGCTCACATGGAGTCAGGGTGTTCCACCCTGCCAACACATGGACGTATGCCTCCACCTGGAGGCTCCCCTATGCCAGCTGTCCTGAGTCAATCTCCAAGACACAGGCATCTACTTTAACAAGGCTCTGTGTGCTCTCTACACTCCTGAGGTGTTATAGGGAAGGCCAGGAGAAAGCAGAGGCCCTCTGGCTACTTCAAGGCTAGAGGTCAGCAGGGAGATGAGGGTGGGGAAGACAGAGCAGGGCGAGGAGGACTGGTGTCTGGCAAAGTCTGGAAGGCACAATGTTAACATTGCTTTGCAGCTTCCCATCCTGGAAGCCAGGGCCTCCCATGTCCAGGGCAACAGGCTCCACTGGCTCTGGCTCCTGACATCCTGGTGGGATTGGGAAGCTGCAGAGTCTTGGAGAACGCAGTAGGGAGCAGCACCCCCATTCAAGAAGAGGAAGACGCCGAGGATGGAACAGAAGCGGAAACAGGGCTTCAAGCTGAAGCTTTAAGTGTTGGCGGGTACTGCTGGAAAGAGAGTTTTGCACCACGCTGTAGCTGTGTGGGCTTGCAGGGTGGAAGGAAATGAAGGGTATGAAATCTCCATGTGGATGAGAGCCACACCCCAAGGAAGGCAGAGCAATAAAAGGCACCTGGGTCCCTGACACATGAGCCAAAACACTAGCCCCGGACATCCTCACCACGTCGTTACTCAAGAGCCCAATAAACTGATTTTTTATTTTAACCTACTGTTGTGTGGGTCTCTGTTGTAGCACCTGAACCTACAACCTCATCAGTGTTAGCTCTGGTCACAGTAACGCTATGTCATACACCATCCCAAAACACAGAGTGGGTTACAATCACCATTCTTTCAGCTCTGTAGGTTGTGGTGATACAGGTAGGAAAAAGCCAGCTGGGTTAGGTTGAACTTGGATGGAAAGTGAAGGCAGGTGGCTACAAGATGGGGAGAAGGGTTTCTAATGAACATTGAGCCTGCATGCTGTTAAAGCAGACTTTGCATAAAGGCCAACTGAAATAAGTGCAGAGAGCAAGCCTTATACAAGCGAAGGGTTGCATTTAACAGACATGCAATTGAGAATCAAAAAAAGCCTGGAACCTAAAAAATGTTAGGAGAGAAGAGTTTTGAGACTCTAAATGCACAAAACACAGACACCTGGGATTGTAAATGAGCAGAGCTAAGTGGTGAAGCCAGGGACTGCGACCTAACAAGTCCAGGGCTACAATAACAGAGACAGTGTTCAAGATGGGCCCAAAACTCATAAAGTGCTGACCCAAAGGAATTTTGGGGAGGGAGGACACCTGGGCAGATTCTAGCCAAATGGGCAGAGTGAACTAAGCAAGATGGGATCACAGCAAAATGACCATTCAACAGTTTCTTTATTCACCCTGTCCCGTGTTTTCATACTTCAGCTGCACGAGACAGTCAACCCGGGTGACTGAGGACACCTAGGACACGTGTGCCTGATCATCTCCACAGTTTTGCTCGAGTGCTGTGCTGGCAGGGCTGGCTCTGCTTCTCACACGGGTCTGCCGATCAGCCATGGCGGCTCTGGTCACAGGTATTCACTCTGGGGCCCAGGCTGGCCGAGGCAGCTGCTCCCCGAGAGCAGCTCTTCTCACAGTGAAGGCAGAAGCACATGAGGGCCACAGAAACTCACGCGGCCCCTCCAGCCTAGGCTCAGAACCACTATGTCTTCATTGCTTCTTCATCACATGGGCCACAGCAAGCCACAGTCTTCCCACAATGAGACTACGGCAAGTGTGCGGATCAGGGAGGGGCAAGGAATTGGGGCCAATAAGTGCGTCTACTCCACTGTGATGAACCCTGGTTTGAAGGTTACACGACCTGGGCCCACTCTTCTAGGGGTTGCCTGGAAATGAGTGTAGTAAAAGGCACTGTCCATCCCTCACCCCCAGTTTTCTATTAGGTCAGGAATCCTGAAAAGGCAGCCTTCCTTCTCCACAAAGCCCCTGTGCCCTTCCCTCAATGCCTAACACCCAGTCTGCCCCCACGGATGACGCAGCAAGATTGCTGAGTGCGTTTTAGATGGTCCCTTTATTCCCCCCTACTGCACCACTATATGAATCATTAGGAAATATAGTCTAACATCCTAAAGCCCAGCAGCCAGTGCACTAGGTATCCACCCAAAATGCTCTTAAGAGATTGTTCCATTGAAGCTGAGTCTGTAGCCAGATCTGACACCAAATAGTGCATCTACTGCCTCGTAGGGACCTCAAGAAGAAGGAGCTAGGGCTAGCGCTGTGGTGTAGCAGGCTAAGCCACCTGCAGTGCCAGCATCCCATGTGGACACAGGTTCAAGCCCCAGCTGCTCCACTTCTGATCCCATTCCCTCCTAATGTACCTGGGAAGGCAGTAGAAGAATGACCCAAGTCCTTGTGCCTCTGCACCCAAGTGGGAGACCCGGAGGAGCTCCTGGCTCCTAGCTTCAGCCTGGTCCAACCCCAGCTGTTGTTGCAGCCATTTGGGGAGTGAACTAGCAGATAGAAAATCTCTCTCTCTCGCTCGCTCACTCTCTCTCTCTCTGCCTTTCAAATAAATACATTAAATCAGGAAGAGGAAGAAGCAGCGGCAGCAGCAGCAACAGCTGGAGATCGGAACAGGTTAGTGAAATTTCTTTCTCTAGAGGCCATTTGGACCTGGGAAATTTTCTTTTTTAAAAAGCTTTTTATTTACTTATTTGAGAGGTAGAGCTACAGACAGTGAGAGGGAGAGGAGACAGAGAGAAAGGTCTTTCTTCCGCTGGCTCAGTCCCAAATGGCCACAAAGGCCAGAGCTGTGCCAATGCAAAGCCAGGAGCCAGGAGCTTCTTCCAGGTCTCCCACATGGGCGCAGGGACCCAAGGATGTGGGCCATCTTCTACTGCTTTCCCAGGCCACAGCAGAGAGCCGGATTGGAAGAGGAGCAGCCGGGACTCGAACTGGCATCCATATGGGATGCTGATGCCACAGAGGATTAACCTACTGCATCACAGCGCTGGCCCCTGGGACCTGGGAAATTTTAAAGTTTCTCACAAGCAGAAATATCCTAAGAGGTAGGCTATCTCAAGGCCCAAAATTAGCCAGAGATCCACAAGGCTTCAGGACAACTGAGAGGCAGTGAGAGTCACCACCAGCGAGCAGTCACCCCACTGCTGCACAATGCCCCTTGGCCACTCAGCCACAGGTGCTCCACCTTAACTGCCGTCTTTCTCGGAAGACCTTGCTCTTTAAAGGAGAACCATTAAAAAAGACCAACCACCGCTGAATTCAGGGCACAGGCCACGTACACTGAATGCATTTTAGGGCAGTGGCTCATGATAAATTGTTTCCCAAGTTCCTCAAAGGTACTGGTTAGTGTCAAGCTCTCTCGGGCCCAGGCTGATAACTATGAAGTGTGGGGAATTTCAGTTGTTGGGAGGTACTTGGTTATGATAACATGTGGACTCTTAGGGCTTATTATAAAAGTGATGGCCTATGGCTCTCCAGACTGAGAAAGGATTGCCTTTGTGA
This sequence comes from Oryctolagus cuniculus, assembly GCF_051225735.1. Lineage (NCBI taxonomy): Eukaryota > Metazoa > Chordata > Mammalia > Lagomorpha > Leporidae > Oryctolagus > Oryctolagus cuniculus. The sequence continues at coordinate 63,539,753 of NC_142883.1, read as the reverse complement.
ATAATAAGAGGATGCAGCAGTTATAAAAAATTAATAGACTGTGACAGTCTGTCTCCTAGATATATAGGTGTGTTAAGTGAACTAAGCCCTATGGTAGTGTGTGGGTAAAGCATGCTACTATCCTAGTTTTCTGTTGCTACAGCAAAATACCTAAGACTGAGTGATTTATAAAGAAGCTCGTTTGGCTCATGGTTCTGGACCTGGTTAGTCCAAGACCATGATGCAGACTTCTGCTCAGCATCTGCTGGGGCCCCTCTTACTGCATTAGAACACGACACAGAGCATCACATGCTGGGACACAGCACGGATGCTGGCGCAGGTCCCTCTTTCTAAAATGCTGCTAATGCCGATGGGGCTTCCTCTGTCCTGACCTCATCCAATCCTAAGTACCTCCCACAGCCTCTACCTCCAAACACCATCAACACAGGAGATTTGGAATTCAGTTTCTTTCTTTTTTTTTTTGACAGGTAGAGTTATAGTTAGAGAGAGAGAGAGAAACAGAGAGAAAGGTCCTCCCTCTGTTGGTTCTCCCCAAATGGCCACCACAGCCGGCACCGCGCTGATCCAAATCCAGGAGCCAGGTGCTTCCTCCTGGTCCCCCAAGCACCTGGGCCATCCTCCACTGCCCTCCCGGGCCATAGCAGAGAGCTGTGACTGGAAGAGGAGCAACTGGGACTAGAACCCAGCACCCCTATGGGATGCCAGTGCTGCAGGTGGAGGATTAATTCCGGCGCTGGCCCTGGAATTCAGTTTCTAATATGTGAACTTTGTGAGGACACAGTCCAACAACAGCAACTACTGTGTGCTCTGCATTATCTGTATAGAACTTTAGGATCCAATACAGCAGCCACTAGCCACATACGGCTGTTTGAATGTAAATTTGAAAGTCAAAGCTCACAAGTCATCACACTCAGCCATCTTTTTTTTAACTTTTACTTAATTATTTTCATTTGAGGTGAAAGGCAGAGAAATGGAGACAGAAGGGACATATCTTCCATCTGCTGGTTCACTTCCCCAAATGCCTGCAACAGCTGGGGCTGGGCCAGGCAGAATCCAGAAGCCCAGATTTCAGTCCAGGTCTCCCACATGGGTGGCAGGAACTAAGCACTTAAGCCATCATCTGCTGCCTCCCAGAGTCTGCGTTTGCAGGAAGCTGAAATCAGAAGCAGAACCATGATCTGAACCAGGCATTCTGACCTGAGATGTGGTCATCCAAGTGCCAGCTGTAACACTGAGCCCAAGGCTCACCCCAGAGTAGGGGTTTCCAAAAGGAAAGTGAAGGGCCTTCTCAGATCAAACCAAAGGTTGAGGAGCCTCCCAGAACAACAGAGAAAGAGAGAGAGAGAGAGAGAGAGAGAACCAGGAAGTGGCATAATCAGAACCTATGTGTTCATGTGTAACCCTCTAGCAACCCCATAGCCTTGAAATACCCCATCAGAATGTAGGTAACCATATGAGGCGGACAAAGAAAGTAAGAGTGTGTGTAAAGCTATGACCCGCTTTGCTCCGGGCTCAGCCTTTGACTGCTTTCCTGCTATGAGCTTCGGTGTCCTGCCTGTCCGAGAACCCCACAACATTTCTAGGGGCTTGTGTCCAGGATTCAGAGATGGGGTTTCCACCTCTTTTGTTGCTGGGGTACGATACCCCCACCCCAGGATGCTGAGAGAGGTGACCTTGCCTGGTGCCAGTGGGCAGATTAATCCATAGGTGACTCACCATCCTGCTGTGCCAGGGTAGGGCCCTGGGAGCACAGAGGAACCCAATGAGGCACGAGGAACCAGCCAAGGGAAAGACAGCTGCCAAAGGCAAGGGGGCGGTTGGAATGGTGGGAGGAAAAAAGGTAACAAGCCGGGTTCCCTCATTTTGGTTTCAGTGAGCCTGCCCCTAAGAGGCAGAAGGGCAGCTTGATGCCGTCCACTCCCAGAGTTACCAGAGTACTCTACGTCACAGGAGACAGGAGAAGAAACTGCAACTGGGGGCTGACACTGCGGCTTAGCAGGTAAAGCCACTGCCTGCAGTGCCAGCATCCCATATAAACACCAGTCCGAGACCTGGCTGCTCCACTTCCAATCCAGCTCTCTGCTGTGGCCTGGGAAAGCAGAAGATGGCCCAGGTCCTTGGGCCCCTGCACCTGCATGAGAAACCTGCAGGAGGCTCCTGGTTTCAGATGGGCACAGCTCCAGCTGTTGCAGCCAATTGGGGAGTGAACCAGTAGTGGATGGAAGCCCCTCTCTCTCTCTCTCTCCCTCTCTGGTTTGTAGCATGTTACCTCTGCCCCTCTGCTGGGAGAGGGGATGAGGAAGGCCAGTTGTCTATCGGCCAGGGCAACAATACTCAAGTTGATAGAGGCAGGCATATGGATTAAACTGATTAGATTTAGGAGCTGGAGACCACGCCTTCAGCCTGCCCCCTTTTGTGATCTCATGCCAATACCTGACCTCACCTGTACACCCACCTGCCAATCAGACTACGTAACCACTCCCCTGTGAAGTGAGTGAAAGGCCTGGAGCACGGTGGGCCCTCCCTTGCCGTTCTTTACCTCCAGGTGTGGGGCCTCTTGGCCGAGCTGGGCTACCTGTAGCTGCTCCTAATCACACACTTTGCTCCACGTGGCTCCCAGCCTGCTCTCTGCCTGGTATGGACCCAGCCTGTGCTTCCAGACTTCTTCTAAATAAAGCCCTCACTTTCTGTGTATTTCTTTCACTGAATAAACGTTAAAAACTTACCATGTCATTGGCGCAGCGCTGGTTGTAGACCCGGGCCGGGCCGGCGCCTGCGAGGCCGCTCCCGCTGCGGGCCTGCCCGGCCGGGAGCGGACGCGGGGCCGCAGCGCGGTTCTTTGTGCGCCGGCCGGGGAGCGGCAGGACGCGAGCCAGGCCGCCTCCCGCTCGCCGCTGTGGAGCTCCGAGCCCGAGGCCGAAGAGGGCTGCCGGCGGGGCACGGCCGGGCCCCCCTCTCGGCGGCGGCGCCCCGGGCCGGCTCCATTTTGTGCGGGGAGCCGGCCGGCTGGCGGGGGGCGCGCGGCCCGGGGGTCCCCGACCCTGCCCCCTCGGCCCCCGCGGGGCGCCCCGCAGCCTCCCGCTCGTCGGTCCGCGGGGGCCTGGCCGGGCCCGGCCGCTTTGTCCGCCCGCACACTCCGGCGCCGCGCGGCGGGCGGGAGACGGGCGTTGGGCGCGGGGGTTGGCGCCGCACGTGCGGGACTGACAGGTCGCAGGCTCGGCGGTGGGGCCCCGGGCCACGCCGCGCACCTGCGTGGGGGAGGCGGCGAGGTCCCCGGGAGGGAGGCAGGAATGGCGTTGGTGTCCCGCAGTCTGGTTTGCACATAAAGAATGCGGCCATCTGGCGGTTTGTGGTCCCTGGACTTGCCCCGAAGGTGGGAAGGAAGCCGTTCGGATTGCACTAAGGTTTTGATCATCGCTGGTGGGAGGCAGGAGGATAGGCAGGGGCTCACGGAGCAGTAGTCTCCGAGAACAAAGAATTCCAGAGCACCCACAAATCGTAATCTCGCCCGAAGTACTAGAACAAGATGCTAGAAACACGGGTTGGAATTGGGCAGAGATTAGACACCTTTTTAGAAAGGTGCTGTGAGCACCACTGGCACCACTGGCACCACGGTTCTGACAGTACTTCATGACAATGGACGGTGACAGTTCTACCACAGATGCTTCTCAACTGGGAATTTCTACAGACTGCACTGGGGGGAGCCACTACGTGATACAGCCTCACGATGATACTGAGGACAGCATGAATGATCATGAAGACACAAATGGTTCAAAAGAAAGTTTCCTAGAACAAGATATGTATCTTCAATTGCAAATGTGGCTAGGATAACGAAGAATGCCACACCTCAAACAGGAAAGATTGCAACAGATGCCAAAGAATGTGTTCAAGAATGTGTGAGTGAGTTCTTAGCTTTATAGCATCTGAAGCAAGTGAAAGAGAAACGGAAGACGATCAATGGAGAAGACATTCTCTTTGCCATGTGCACCTTGGGCTTTGCCAGTTATGTGGAACCTCTGAAATTGTACCTTCAGAAATTCAGAGAGGCTATGAAAGGAGAGAAAGGATTTGGTGGAGCAGTCACAGCTACAGAAGGACTAAGAGAAGAGCTTACTTACAGAGGAGGCATTCACTAACCAGTTACCAGCTGGCTTAATAGCTGCGGATGGTCAGCAACACAATGTTATGGTTTATACAACATCATATCAACAGCTTTCTGGTGTTCAACAAATTCAGTTTTCATGATCTGAAGAAATTATGGGATGGAAGTGTAGAGAAGCAAGAGTCTGATTCTGGAACAGACAGCAGAAGAAAATGACGTGAAAAAATGTCTCTTTGTACATTAAATAGCTGTAATGTAGCTTCCTGATGCTTGACTAACTGAGGTGTTAATTCTGACTTGAGAATCTTTTTCATGAATGATTTTAAAGAAAAATTTGAATTTTAAAGGTATTAAAATATTTTTGTTTTGTACAAGAAAAAAAAAAACTCTACCTGTCAAATAAAAAAGAATTTTTTTAAATCTTACCATGTCACCTGGTTTATTGGAGTTGATATTCAGAATTCTTATCTGAATAGACAGCAAGAACTCTCAAAATATTAATACTAAATTTATTAATAAGGCTATTCAATAACAAAGTCTCCCAGATATAAGCTAACAATTTCCAGTGGGCTTGTCACCGTGGCACACAGGCCCTGGCCCACAGTCACCCTTGGGAACTGTCTTGCAGCTGCCTGAATACATGTCTGTTTCAGAGACAGTCCCAAGTAGTTGACTGTTGATTAGGTGCCTATGTTTGCTGGGTGGGAAAAAAAAACTTGCTTGTAAAACCCTTTTGTCCTAAAGTAAAATCGCTAGATTAGTTTAGACTGAAAAGGGAAAGATAAGACAGAAATACCTAAAGGCTTCAGTAAGTTACCAAAGGTATAAAAAGTCCCATAACATTAGAAAAAAAATTTGAGAAAAATACTGTTTACAGGGTTTTCTAAAAGTAAACATTGGGGCAGGTGCTGTGGCACAGTGGGTTAGCACCCTGGCCTGAAGCGCCAGCATCCCATTTGGGCGCTGGTTTGAGAGCCAGCTGCTCCACTTCTGATCCAGCTCTCTGCTATGGCCTGGAAATCAGTAGAAGATGGCCCAAGTCCTTGGGCCCCTGCACCCACGTGGGAGACCCAGAAGAAGTTCCTGGATCCTGGCTTGGATCAGTGCAGCTCCGGCCATTGTGGCCAACTGGAAGGTGAACCAGCGGATGGAAGACCTCTCTCTCTCAGACTCTCCTCTCTCTAACTCTGACTTTCAAATAAATAAATAAATCTTTAAAGGTAAACATTAATGTCAAAGGTAAAGTTATATAAAATTAAAGTCTAATCTGCTAAAGCAATGAGGTTTTTAAAATATATGCATAAAAATATCAATATGTTAACAAATCTAAAAATTGTTTTTTAAAGATTTATTTATTTATTTGAAAGTTGGAGTTAAACAGAGAGAGAAGGAGAGCTAGAAGCAGAGAGAGAGAGGTCTTCCATCCGCTGGTTCACTCCCCAATTGACCGCAACAGCTGGGGCTGCGCTGATCTGAAGCCAGGAGCCAGGAGCTTCTTCCAGGTCTCCCACATGGGTGCAGGGATCCAAGGACTTGGGCCATCCTCTGCTGCTTTCCTAGGCCACAGCAGAGAGCTGGATTGGAAGTGAAGCAGCCGGGACACGAACTGGTGCCCATACGTGATGCCAGCACTGCAGGTAGCGGCTTTACCTGCTATGCCACAGCACCGGCCCTAAAAATTGTCTTGATCTTAAACTTTAAAATCTGTTTTTGCAAACAACTGCAATATCTCCTTTCGATAATTTTCTTCTTGATTGGTTATTCTCTGACAATTTTCCAGTCAGAAAGTTCTTTTCTGGTTCTGACTGAAAAGCGCTGAGTTTTATAAGAGTTAAAAGAGGAGGTGTCACTTTCGGCAGACACGGGGCGGGGGGGGAATCTTCTATCCACTGTATCATTCCCTAGATGGCCACAATGGCTGGATCTGTGCCAATCCAAAGCCAGGAGCCAGGAGCTTCTTCTAGGTCTCTCACATGGATGCAGGGACCCAATGACTTGGGCCATCCTCTACTGCTTTCCCAGGCCACAGCAGAGAGCTGGATTGGAAGTAGAGCAGCCAGGACTCACACCTGTGCACATATGGGATGTCAGCATTGCAGGTGGCAGCTTTACCCACTACACCACAGAGTGGGTGCAGCTGCAGCTGCACAGGCTGCACGTGTCAGCACTCCCCACACAGGACCATGCCGGCCCCCTCTTAGTGATTTTCTGGTTGATCGATCAATTAATGAAAATGGAGTGCTGAAATCCCCATTACTATTGCATTGGAGTCTATGTTTCCCTTTTGATACATTAACATTTCTTTTAAAAAGCCAGGTTACCTGTAATCAGGTGCATATACAGTTATAATAGTCACATCTTCCTGTTGAATTGATCCCTAAATCATTACATAGTGCCCTGCTTCATCTCTTTTAACAGTTTTTGTATTAAAGTCTATTTTATCTGACATTAGGATGGTTATACCAACTCTTTTTTGTTTTTTTTTAGCATGGACATTTTCCATCCTTTCACTTTCAATCTGTGTGTATCTATGTTGGTGAGATGTGTTACTTGCAGGCAGCAAATAGATGGGCCTTGTTTTTTAAACCATTCAGCCAGTCTGTATCTTTTAATTGGAGAGTTGAGGCCATTTACATTCAAGGTGACTATTGATAAGTAACAACTTGGCCCTCGTATTTTTCCAACAATATCCCTATTATTTACTTTGGATTTCTTTTTTACCTTTACTGGGGAGATTTTGCCTTCACCTGCTTTCATAGTGGTGACCATGTTTCTGTGTTTCTGTGCATAGCACATCCTTAAGCATTTTTGTAAGGTGGGACAAGTGGTGACAATTTCAATTTGTTATGGAAGGTCTTTATTTCACCTTCATTCATAAATGAGAGCTTTGCAGGGTACAGTATTCTGGGTTAACAGTATTTTTCTCTTAAGGCTTGTACTGTCTCTCCATTCTCTCCTCACCATTCTCTCTGGATGTGGTAGAACTTAATAGCCAGCTATTCCCTACACCTTCTCAAGTAGCCACCGAGTCCCCAAGGTCTCAGCATACAAGGATCTCACAGTCGCCAAGTCCAGAGGGCACTGCTGGTGCAGGTGCCCCTCTGTCCCTTGTAGCTGCCCAGTCACCTCCCAGCCAAGCTCTGAGGCAGTGGGGGCCGAGAGCTGTTCCCTCCGCTAGAAGCTCTGGATCACATGCACACACGAGAGCCACTGGCCCAACACCTGCCACTGCTGCCACCCACACTGTGTTCAGGCGCCCCATCTCAGTGAACTGTTATGTGCACGCCTGCAGGCTTCCATAGTTGTTGCCCTTTTGCAAAATAGCACCCGCTTTCTCTCAGCCAGACTGCAGGTTCTGTTTTGGAGACTGGTTTGAATCAAATGTCCCCCTACACTTCCACTGGGACCACAGGTGACTGCCAGCAACCACAGCCCCCATGGCTCCAGTCCAGACCCATGACATGCTGTCTCTCCTGCTCTATGCCCACAGATCTGTGCAAACTGGCCTCCCCTCCATCTCTACAATGTTGCCAGCTCCAGCCCTCTGCTGCTGCAGCTGCAGCTGCACAGGCTGCACGTGTCAGCACTCCCCACACAGGACCATGCCATTTCACCTCCTCCCCGGGACTTTCAGGCACTTTTCCTCCCAATTCCCAGCCAGGAATGTGCTTCCTACACTTTGCTCCTCACCGCTTACCCCTAGCCCTGCAAAGCATGCTGCTCCATAACCCACCATCTCTATAATGGCTTTTACTTACACCTTGAAACCTGGAATACTGGAGTTCCCTTATTTATAGCTAAGCATTTATACACTGCCTACTACCATGAGGAAAAAATCATAGTGAGGTACAACAATAATTACAAATCTCCACTAGCTTTTCCACACACTGGCACAAGTCTGGTAGAATAATCTGAGGAAGGTTTTCAGTTGACAAAAGCAGTCTTATACAATTCTTTCCTTTCCACTTCATTATACCACTTATCACTTCAGCCCTACGAATTATTCACTTCCTATCCCTACATGAAACAGGATCTAATAATCCATCAGCAATCTCTTCCAATTCATATAAAATTGCATGTCACCCTTACAGTAAAATGTAATATATCCTAGCTCCTCTTATTGTTTTTCTTCCTCACCCTAGTCTTATTTTCTCTTGACCTGCTGGGAGACCCTGACAATAATACCCCAGCAACCCCCCGTATACCCTTTCCCATATTAAACCAGAATAGTCGATCCACCTATGCAATCCTATGATCAATCCCAAATAAACTAGGCAGTGCCCTAACCCTAGTAGCCTCAGTCCTATTTCTACCCATTATTTGTATCTTCAACTATCAAAACAATGAAGCACAATATCCTTCCCTCTAAGCCAAGGCTTATTCTAAATTATACTAGCAAAGCTCTTCACACCCAAGTGAATCAGAGGACCCTTCTTTTCAGACAAACAGAAGCCATTATGTAATTCCTCTAGCTAAAGACGGGAGGAAACCAGGACCAACCTGAAACTACACAGGGGTAAGGTTGTCTAGGAAAAGAATACCAGGGTGAATAAATTTCAAATCCTACCATGGGGTCATGTCAACTTCTGGGCTTGAACAAACAAAAGGGACTAAAAAGAAGAGCAAGACGGGATGAAGCCGAATCATGAACATCGGGAGTAGCAGGGAGTTCCTTCTGAGCTTATCAGGTGTCTATGAGAGGACTGTGACGACTACGACTCTGGACAGAGATTGGTTGTTTGACTTTTTTTTTTTTTGACAGGCAGAGTGGACAGTGAGAGAGAGAGACAGAGAGAAAGGTCTTCCTTTTGCCGTTGGTTCACCCTCCAATGGCCGCCGCGGCCAGCGCGCTGTGGCCGGCGCACCGCGCTGATCCGATGGCAGGAGCCAGGAGCCAGGTGCTTTTCCTGGTCTCCCATGGGGTGCAGGGCCCAAGCACTTGGGCCATCCTCCACTGCACTCCCTGGCCACAGCAGAGAGCTGGCCTGGAAGAGGGGCAACCAGGACAGAATCCGGCACCCCGACCGGGACTAGAACCCGGTGTGCCGGCGCTGCTAGGTGGAGGATTAGCCTAGTGAGCCGCAGCGCCGGCCTGTTGTTTGACTTTTAAAACCAAAAATCACAGAGATTTTTTTTCCACCCACTAACATTTTAGTAACCATTATGTGAAAACCACTGTGAACAAGACTGGGGAAGAACAATGGTCCCTGTCCTCTGTCATATTTTCTTGGCCCAAAAAGTACCACGACTAAAACTATTTCAAGATTTCAAAACATAATTTAGGCTGGCGCCTAAACCCGTGTCTGTACCAGTCACCTTTTCTCTCTCTCTCTCTCTCTCTCTTCCAGTTAGCCTGGTGAACTTCTCCCCCCGGGGGTCGTTCCCTCTAGTCTCCTCTCTCTGCTTGCTTGCCAGTGTCTCGGGCTATTGAGGTTCAGCTCACCTCGCGTTCCAGCGCTGGTGTGTTGAGTCTGCTGCTGGTGTCCCGAACTGTGGGCTCCCATGCTCTCCACGCAGGTCCACTGTGAATCACACGTTCCGAAAGAGTTTCTTCTGCTGTTTCCTCCCCTACTCTTCCTTGAACCTGCAGTATCTCCACTTTTATTAAACTGTCTCTCCCCGGACTATCAGTGTGCACCCTTTCTATTCCGCCATCTTGCCGAATTCTCCACAAGTATCACTTCTATATACGTCTTTACCATGTTGGTGTAATTAAATCCTAGCACTATAAATTTATGGCAATTGGTATTGGCTTTATCATTGTAAAATAATTAAATCCCTCAAATTTTTTTTCCATGAGGACTTTCATGAATCCAGTTTTCCAGAGCTATCTTAGAAAATGGCCCTGGCCATTGCAGCCATTTGGGGAGTGAACCAGTGGATGGAAGCTCTTCCTGTCTCTCTGTCTCTGTCTCTGTCTCTGTTTCTCCATCTGTGTAACTTTCAAATAAGCCTTTTAAAAATGGAGACACAGAGGATGGAGACTCATGAAGACACATGCTTCAAGCACAAGGAATAGGACTTTCAAGAGCTGACATGGAGTACAGAGATTTTACAAATGACAACATACAGCAGTGAAGAAAGGTCACAGTTCTATGGAGAGTGACACTGCAGAAAACACATGGGGTTTCAGGCACAGGAATGGAGATATATGAAGCCTGACATGGTTGCAGGCACATGGGGATGGAGACACTGGGGCAGACAGGGTCTACACTTATAGGTTTTGGAAACAAATGAGAAAATTAAGAGAATACAGATAAATTAGTGCTTAGAGAAAATTTGCATCCTTAAGTGAATATGTGAGGACGCTGAAACCAAATCCATCTTAGCATCTTTCTCAAAAATTACAGTTCAAAAATGTTGAAGAACATTTAAATAAAAGTAGGGAACAGATGACAACAGACATCAATTTAAAAAGTTTGTAGTCACAAAAGTACTACAGAAGCATATAAGGAAAAGCATATTTTAAAAGTTAAGAAAATAAATAAGCCAATAACTAATTTCAGGAAATTAAAACAGAATCATTCTTTATAGAGCTTACAGAACTTACTAAGAGGATTTTGCTAAATTCATAAAAGTAAAAATTTGACTCCAGAGATCAAAATCTGCTACATTCAGAAAATCAATTTCCCAAAACACAAATATAAGATCAAATAGAAAAATTCCTATATAATTTAATAAGTTGAACCAATTTTTAAGAAGTCATATCAACCAAGAAAAAAGTTCCGGCCGGTGCTGCGGCTCAATAGGCTAATCCTCCACCTGCAGTGCCAGCATCCGGGTTTCTAGTCCCAGTTGCCCCTCTTCCAGTCCAGTTCTCTGCTGTGGCCCAGGAGTGCAGTGGAGGATGGCCCAAGTGCTTGGGCAGTGGACCCACATGGGAGACCAGAAGCACCTATCTCCTGGCTTCAGATCAGCGCGGTGCACCAGCCTCAGTGGCCATTGGGGGGTGAAGCAACGGTAAAGGATGACCTTTCTCTCTGTCTCTCTCACTGTCCACTCTGCTTGTCAAAAAAAAATAATAAAAGTTTCACACACAAATTTTGGGTCCAGAAAGATGGAATTTTTTTTTTTTTTTTTTTTTTTTTTTTTGTGGCTGGTGCACCGTGCTGATCTGACGCCAAGAGCCAGGTGCTTCTCCTGGTTTCCCATGCAGATGCAGGGCCCAAGGACCTGAGCCATCCTCCATTTCCTTCCCGGGCCACAGCAGAGAGCTGTACCGGAAGAGGGGCAACCAGGACAGAATCCGGCACCCCGACCTGGACTAAAACCCGGGATGCTGGCACTGCAGGTGGAGCATCAGCCTAGTGAGCCGTGGCAACAGCCAGAATATTCCAAACTTTTAAGAAAGAAAAAAAGGCTTAAATTTCCCAAACAAGCTTCAACTGTAACAAAACAGAGAATATATTTCAATTTCTTTTAGGAAGCCAGTGTTGTATATATGATGCAAAGAACCTCAGGATATGAATTAAAAATGAAATTAAATAACATCTGTTTCATAAACAGGTGATATCCTAAGCAAATTATTATTATATGAATTCATTCATGCAGGAAAACATAGTAGGTCAATAACAAGCGAGACACACTAAAATGTGAAGAGCATTCAACATTCTCAAACAGACCCAGGTAGAAAAAGTGAGGGAATTACATGATCATTTATATTAAGTGTTAAAAAGCATTTAATAAAATTCAGTATCCAGACAGAAAAATCAACTGGCAAAATTGCAAAAACAGTGATTTCCAGTATGTGATCTAAAATGGACTACAACAAACTATTGACACAAGATCAGGGAAAGTTTTTCCCCTGGGAACAGACCCAGCCATGCCTGCCTTCTCTCCCATCTCTCTTTAACAGGGAATCAAACAACAAAAAAAGCATCAACCTTTAAGTAAACCAGCAACCATGTCAATATACCCAGATTACACCCATTACATACTGGCAATCAATGTAATCCTGAACTACATACAACTGACAAGTGAGGGTAACGAGATCACTGGGTAAAATGTCATTACCAGTTCATCCCATATGGGTGCTTGTTCGAGTCCCGGCTGCTCCGCTTCCCATCCAGCTCTCTGGGAAAGCAGTGGAAGATGCCAAAGTCCTTGAGCCCCTGCACCCACATCCGGGACAGGGAAAAAGCTCCTGGCTCCTGGCTTCGGATTGGCCCAGCTCTGGCCTTGCAGCCATCTGGGGAGTGACCAGTGGACAGAAGACCTCTCCCTCCCCCTTCCCTCCCCTCTCTTCTCTCCCTCTACCTTCCAAATAAATGATCTTTAAAAACCTGTCATTACTAACAGCAAGAAATAGGAAATCATATTAAAGGGCAAAAGACTAGAAAATACATATCTAGAAGAAAAGCGAATCAAGAAGATTCATTACACAATATCTTTAAACATTGTTCCGACGAACATCACAGAAACTTCCCAAAAGAGAAATCCTTCGGGATATGAAGAAACAAAGACCAGAATCGAAGAAGCGCAGTTGGCGGTGACTCACCTGGGGCGGCTTCTGCAGCTCACAGCGAACTATAGAGGTCCCGAGAGCCCCGAGGAACACGGAGGCCGCAGCGACCCCGCCCGGAAATCAGGCACCAGGGCAGCCTCCGACCCCAAACGCGGCCCGCACTCCCGTCGCCCAGCAACAACCTCCCACGCCCACTGCGCCAGCGAGCGTGCTGATTGGCTACGGCTTTTGTGACGCCCCTCACGCCCATCGGCTTTTCAGCTGTCCACTCAGGGGCCCCGGTGAGGGTGGTGGATCACTTCATCATCTCGCGAGATCCCTGTGTCCTAGTCGTGTCCAGTCTACAGCAGGAAGAGCGTCCCCACGGTGGCTCGGCCTTCTCTGCTCTGAGAAGGGGAAGCTGGAGACCTCGCGAGCGGGAAGTGGTGAGTGTGTGGGGCCAGGTTTCCCAGAAGGGGCCGTGGGCGGATGGATCCTGCAGAACCAGCTACAGAGGGACCTGGACTTCCCCCCAGTGAGCTCCTCCATCCGCGGACCCCACCGCTGAGGGCTGGGCCGGCTCCGGACACGGGCGACAGGCCCCGTCCCTGCACCAGCAACCTGGGCTCGCTCCAGAGCCTCCTCTCCGTCTCCCTGTGTGCAGTCCGCCTCTCCCCAGGTTGTGTGGAGAGGACGGAGGGAGATCCGGGAGAGTGGATGGGCTGTGGCGTTCACGCGGCGAGGAGGTTGGGGGGTCATCGGTCCCTCCTTTCTCCCCAGCTGTATACATTACAAGCTGGGGAAGTCAGAAATGAAAATCTTATTTTTGCTCAGCTCAGCTTTTCAGGCCAGTGTTGAGGTTGGCATCTGATGATGAACTTGCTGGCAGAGCTCAAAGGCAGTGCAGGCATCACCATGACACTTTAAAGCGTGTACTTTGGTGACCATTTTACAAGAGAGGAAAGCAGAGAATGCCCACCTAACCCTCCAGTGCAAAATATCTGTGAGCCTCTCCTCATTTTATGCTTCTTAAGCATGGACATTAGAACATCAGTGGGTTTATGTTTCCCTTTGCAGACTTTGCAGGGTGATGTCACCTCTACCCACCCTCCTTTTTTTCCTTGTCTTGGTTCCTAAAACTGCCTGGGCATGATGTCCAAAATACCTCCCTCCAGGAGTGCCTAATGAATGCCAGCCCCTGCATCACTCGTCCTGGGGGGCAGCCCCTGGCCCTGAGCCTTTTCCTGAGAGCAGCGACTTGAGCTGGGTTCAAACTCCTGGTACACCTGCCGTCGGTATCTCTAAGCCCTTGGGACGTTCAGATTTCCTTCTAACCACAGTTTCCATTGCTGGGAGACATAACAGTCAGTTACTCAGATGCTGGTATACCCAACCGGATTCTTTCAGACTTGAGAAGGGAGAAGGGTGTCACAGAAGACAAAGAAAAACCACTCTAGCTAAGTAGCGCCAGACCTGAAAAGTTCGGGACTCAGCAGTTTTTGGCTCCAGAGAGTTGTAGTCAGTGTAATCTGTGCCAAGTGAAGCCGCCTGAGAGGGTAAGACTGCCTGTGGAGAAAGGCTTATGAATTTGAGAATTTGCACCTGTAGTGTGATAAAATGCATATTTGGTAGTTGTCCCCATTTTCTGGTGCAGAGATTTTAGTGTTCAAACAACTTGTATATTAGTACATGTTCTATGACTTTGTTTTACTGAGAAGATAAATTAAAATATCCCTTGGCTTTCAGGGGTTCAATAAATTTCATAGTCAACTTTATAATTTTCTCAAGATTTTTGTTTGAGATTGACAGTATTACTGTTTCCTCCTGTAATTTTACTTTTAAACTACATATAGTCTCAATGTTTGTCACGATCATGATTTATTGTACTGTGTTGCCAAAACTGACAAAAATATTTTATGAGACCACTTTTCCCAAAGACCCCTTCTGAGCCAGCTCCCTCTTAATACACCGTAGCAAAACAGCAGATGAATGGCAAAGTACTTGGACTCCTACCACCCATGTGGGAGACCTGGATAGAGTTCTTGGCTCCTGGCTTCAGCATGGCCCAGTCCTGGCTATTATGGACATTTGGAGAGTGGACCATCAGATGGAAGATCTCTCTCTCCCTCACTGTCTCTATAACTACTTTTATAAATATTTGAAGAGTGTCCAGGGCTGGCACTGTGGCTCACTTGGCTAATCCTCTGGCTGTGGTGCTGGCATCCAATATGGGCGCTGGGTTCTAGTCCCGTCTGCTCCTCTTCCAGTCCAGCTCTCTGCTGTGACCCGGGAGTGCAGTGGAGGATGGCCCAAGTGCTTGGGCCTTGCATCTGCATGGGATACCCAGAAGAAGCACCTGGCTCCTGGCTTCAGATCAGCATAGCTCTGGCTGTAGCAGCCATTTGAGGGGTAAACCAATGGAAGGAAGACTTTTCTCTCTGGCTCTCTCTCTAGCTCTATCTGTCAAATAATAAATAAATAAATAAATATTTGAAGATTTTCCTTAACTTCATTCTAAAAATGTCTGTTTACATGTGTGCATTATATGTATATCACAGAATATTTGGAAATTTAGTATAAGCTATGGGAAGAGATCAGATCTTCTATATTTAATCATTTAACATTTACACACAGATACACACATATATACATATACTTTTACAAACAAAACTATGACCAAAATACACCTGGTATTTTGTAGTCTACTTTTTCCTACTCAACAATGTTTAATGAGCTTTTCCCTTCATGTTGTTAACTATTCTTTTTAAAGGTCATAATTTTAATTGGCTGAAAATATTAACCTCTCCTTTTGACTACTTAAGTTTCAACACTTTTTATACGATGAATAACTATAGGAAACACTCTTCATATAAGTCATGCATATGTCTGATTTTTAAGTTTAGACTGCTTTGTGTAAGTTGAATTACTAGGCCTGAGAATAATTATTGGGTCCGAGTAGGGGCATTTTAAGTACTATGATAAATAATGCTAAACTTCCCTACAGAAAAGACACCAGTAATTTAGCTACCTACCAAAATTGTCTAAGAGTAATTTTCTTGAGAAAATGCTTAGTGATAAGAGGTATTGAAAAATTTTAAAGGAATCATCAATTGAGTCATTAAAATGTCATCTCACTGTTGTTTTGCATTAAATTTGTTTTATTATAAGTGTGTGTGAATTTTATTTCCTGTTATTGTGTGTTTATATTTCTTCATTTCTATACTGCTTTTATCAATTTTAAAATAATCTTTATTTAAATGAATGGAGGGACCGGTGCTGTGGCATAGTGGCTAAAGCTGCCACCTGCAGTGCTGGTATCCCATATGGGTGATGGTTCAAGACCTGGCTGCTCCACTTATGATTGAGCTTCCTGCTGGGGCCTGGAAAAGCATTAGAAGATGGCCCAAGACCTTGGGACCCTGCACCCCTATGGGAGACCTGGAAGAAGCTCTGGCTCCTGGTGTTGGAAAGCTGGGACAATTAAGGATTGAAATAGCAGATACAAGATCTCTCTCTCTCTCTCTCTCACTCTCCCCCTCTCTCCCTCCCTCCCTCCCTCCCCCCTCTCTCTCTGCTTCTCTGTAACTCTGCCTTTCAAATAAATAAATCTTAAAAAAATAAAAATGTAAATGCCTGGAACAAATTTCATATATTTCACATATATGGTTTTAAGAGAATAATGATACTCCCCACTCTACCCTCTCTGTCTCCCTCCCTCCTTCCTTATTTTCCTTTTTATTTTTACAATGACATACTTTTTCTTTAAAATTTATTCATTTTATTTGAAAGTCAGAGTTATACAGAGAGAGGAGAGGCGGGGGGGTAGAGAGAGAGGTCTTCCATCAGCTGATTCACTCCCCAAGTGGCCTCAATGGTGGTGCTGAGCTGAACTGAAGCCAGAAGCCAGGAGTTCCTACTTCATCTCCCACGGACTTGAGCTACTTTCCATTGCTTTCCCAGGCCATAGCAGATAGCTGGATCAGAAGTAGAACAACCTGGATTTGAACCAGCACCCATATGGGATGCCTGCACCGCAGGCAGTGGCTTTAGCCATTATACCACAGCACCAGCCCCTACAATGACATATTTTTAATTTACTTTATACACACAAGCTTAATGCTCCACTAAATAAAGAATTCAACCAGTAACAAGTTGTAAGCATGAAAAAAAAAAGTTGATCCTCAAGAGTATAGACAAGGGCTAAAAAGTCAAATGTAAAAACATCAATTTTGATCATATGCACTACATTCTTTTTAAAATTCTGTATATTAGCTACAACAAATCAGAGAAATATGATAATTATCTTTATGGGGCTGGCATATTTCACTAAACATAATAGTTTCTAGTTGCATCTAGTTTCTTGCAAAAGAAAGGATTTCATCCTTTTTAATGATTGAATAGCATTCCATAGTGTGCGTGCATGTGTGTGTGTCTGTATATATATATATATATCACAGTTTTATTAATTAGTTTTCAGTTGATGGACATCTGGTTTGATTCCATGTCTTAGCTATTGTGAATTGAGCTACAATAATCAAAGGATACAGGTAAGTCTTTCATAAGTGAATTTTATTTTATTTGGGTAAATTCTCAGGACTGGGATTGCTAAGTCATATGGGACATCTATTTTCAGATTTCTGAGAAATCCCCATACTGTCTATCAATACTGACTATGTTAATTTGCATTCACATCAACATTGGATTAGGGTACATTTGCACCACATCCTCACCACAATTTGTTGTTGTTTGATTTTTGTACTGTCACTCTAATTATTGTAAAGTAAAACCTTATTATGGAATTTATATGCATTTTCCTGATGGCAAATGACCCTGAGCATCTTTCCATGTGTCTGTTGGTCATTTGTATTCCATCCTTTGAAAAATCTCTGTTTATATCCTTAGCCTATTTCTTAACTCGATTGCTAATTCTGTTGTTGTTGAGTTTCTTGAGCTCTTCATACATCCTAGCATTAGTCCTCTATGGAATTTATAGTCTGCAAATATTTTATCCCATTTTGTTGATCTTCTCTTAATTTGCTGAGTGTTTCCTTTCCATTGTAGAAGCGTCCTAGCTTCATGTAATCTCATTTGTCTATGATTGTGTTTATTGCCTGTGTTTCCGAGGTGTTTTCCAAGAAGTCTTTGCCTGAGCCAATGTCTTGTAGTGTTTCCCTTGTTTTGCTTGAGTAATGTGATGGTTTCAGACTTTAGATTTAAATCCTTGATCCACTATGAGATGATTTTGTATAGGGTATAAGATACTGGTTTTGTTTCATACTCACGCATACAGAGTTCCAACTTTCCCAACATCATTTGTTGAAAAGAATGCCCTTTTCCCAGCAAGTGATTTTAGGTCATTTGTCAGATTTCTTGGTTGTAGATGCATTAGTTAATGTCTGGGGTCTCAGGTCTATTCCATTGGTCAATCTGTCTAATTTTTTGCCAATGCCAAACTGACTTGATTATACCTGTGCTGTAATATTTATTGAAATCTGGTACTATGATGCATGCAGATTTAATTTTATTGTTTATGATTATTTTAGCTATTTTTGGTCTTATGATATCATATGAATTTTAGGTTCATTTCATCCAGATCTGGGAAGAATGTTTCAATATTTTGAATGAGACTGCATTGAATCTGTAAATTGTTTTGGGTAATATGGAGATTTTGATAAATTGTTTCTTCCAAATCATGAACAGGGAAGGTTTTTCCATTTTTTGTGTCTTTTTCTACTTATTTCTTTAACATTTTGTAACATTTATTAGAGAAATCTTTGGCTGGATCCTTGGTTAAATTTATCCCTAAGGATTTAATTTTTTGTAGCTATTGTGAATGAGACTGATCTTACAAGTTCTTTCTCAGCTATGACATTGTTTATATATATAAAAGCTTTTGATATTTGTGTGTTAATTTTATATCCAGTAACTGCAAATTTCTCTTATGAATTCCAATAATTGCTTAATGAAGACTTTTGGTTCCCTAATGTATCAGATCATATACTCTGCAAACAGGGATAATTTGACATCCTTCTTTCCCAACTTTATAGCTTTTCTTTCTTTTTGTCTAATGGCTCTGGTTAAAACCTCCAGAATTGTATTGAATAGTAGTTGTGAAAGTGGACATCCTTGTCTAGTTCTGGATCTCAGTGAAAATGCTTCTAACTTTTCACCAAAAAGTATCATTGTGACTGTTGATTTGTCATATATTATCATATATTTGACATATATTATCTTGTGTTGAGAAATACTCCCTCTATTCCCAATTTGCTTAAGATTGTATCATGAAAGGATTTTGTGTTTTATCAAATGCTTTTTCTGCATCTATTTTTTTATTTGACAGGTATAGTTATAAACAGTGAGACAAGAGACAGAGAGAAAGGTCATGCTTCCATTGGTTCATCCCCCAAAAGGCTGCTACGGCCGGCACTGCACTGATCCAAAGCCAGGAGGCAGATGCTTCTTCCTGGTCTCCCATGCAGGTGCAGGGGCCCAAGCACTTGGGCCATCCTCCACTGCCCTCCCAGGCCACAGCAGAGAGCTGGATTGGAAGTGGAGCAACCAGGACTAGAACTGGTGCCCATATGGGATGCCAGCGCCACAGGTGGAGGATTAACCAAGTGAGCCATGATGCTGGCACCTTTCTGCATCTATTTAGATAATCATACACATGGTCTTCATTCTTCCATTTGCTAATATGATGTATCATATTTATTGATTTGTGCATGTTAAACAATCCTTGCATATGATAGATAAATCTTACTTGGTCTGGGTGAATGATCTTTCTGATGTGGTGTTGGATTCTATTTCATAGGAATTTGTTGAGGATTTCTTTATCTATGCTCATCAGAGATATTGGTCTGTAGTTCACTTTATTTGTTGTATCTTTTTCTGATTTTATAATTAAGATCATGCTAACTGCTTAATAGGAGTTTGGGAGGAATCTCATCCTTTCACTTGGTTTAAATAGTTAACATTAATTGGGATTAGTCTATTTATTTATTTGAGAGGCCAAGTTACAGACAGAGAGGGAGAGACAAGAGAGAAAAGTCTTCCATCCAATGGTTCATGCCCCAAATCCATTCCAGCTGATGCTAATGCACCCAGGAAAGCACTGGAGGGTAACACAAGTGTTTGAAACCTTGGAGCTATGTGGGAGACCAGGATGAAACCCTTGGTTCCTGGCTTCTGGCTGGCCCAGCCCCAGATACTGCAGCCATTTGGGTGTGACCCAGAGAATGCAAGATTCTTTCTCTTTCTCTCTCTCTCTCTCCCTTCCCCCCCCCCCCAGCTCTGCCACTAAAATAAATAGAGGGAAGTGCTTGATGCAGCAAGATTAAGGCTCCATCTGAAGTGCCAGCATCACACATGGGTGCCAGTTTTTGTCCCATCTACCTCCCTGATGAGGCACCTGGGAAAGTGGGGGAGAATTGTCTGGGTTTTTGGGTGCCTGCCTCCATGTTGGGTACCTGAAAGAAACTGCTGGCCCCTGGCTCAGCCTGGCCCAGCCTCAGCTGTTTTAGCCATTTGGGGAATGAACCAAGCAAAGAAGACCTCTCTCTCTCTCTCTCTCTCTCTCTGTAACTTTCAAATGAATAAAATATTTTTAAAAGGCCATGAATGAGAGAAGAGAAATATTGAGAAATCTTCCAAATTCTAGTTTATTGCCCCAAATGACCACAAAGGCTGGATCTGACCCTGAAAGCAGCAGCCTGGAACCCCATCTGAGCCTCCTATTGGGGTGGCAGTGGCCCACCTACTTGGGCCATCCTCTACTGATAGAAGCCTTAGAATTAACATTAGCAGGAAGCTGGATTTAAAGTGACGCATTAGGCACCTAAACAAGCTCCTGTTTATTTTTAAATGAAAACTGTGTATGACAGTTATTATTGAAAGCTGAAAAGATTGTGAATGGGAGAGAGGGGACTTGTGTTTCGGGATTTAAGCCATGGAAATAGCCTCAAGAACAACCGACAACCTTACTGTATTAATCATGTTAAAATATGTTCCAAAATCTGTATATATGAAATACATGAAATTTGCAGACCTTAAATACAATTAAAAAAAAAGATTTTTCCAGAAGAATTAAAGTTATTTAACCTAGGTCCTTTCTTCAGGAATAATGATCTTTTAAATGGAAAGTAGCTTATATATAAGAGTGGGAATAAGAGTGGGAGGAGATGTACAGTTTGGCACGTGCTCAATCAGACTTACCCCAATGGTATTGTTGGAAATATGCCAGGGGATTCCAATTCAGTCCCATCAAGGTTGCATGTGTACCAATGCCATCTCACTAGTCAAAGTGATCAGTTTCAGTTCATAATTGATCATGATGATAGGATTAAGTGTCAAAAGGATCAGATAAACAAGACTAGTGTCTGCATATACTAACTGATAGAATTAAAAAGGAGAGAATGATCCAACATGGGAAGTGGGATACACAGAAGACTCAAAGAATGGCAGATGTCCTAAACAGCACTCTGGCCACAAAATCAGCCCTTAAGGCATTTGGATATGGCTAAAAAGCCCATGAGAGTATTTCAGGCATGGAAAGCCAAGAAACTGTGGCAAAAAAATGGCCTAAATGAAAGATCTCTGTGAGTGAGATCCCAGTGGGAAAAATGGGAGGGAGGAGAGAATTTCCATTTTGACTGTAACTTTGTCTAGATAAGATCAGAGTTGGTGAACTCAAGAGGCTTCCATAGCCTTGGCAGCTCATGACAAGGGCCTCGGGTGATTACTGACATCATAAATAAGAGTCATTAAATCAACAACAGGAGTCACTGTGCACTTATTCCCCATGTAGGATCTCTGTCCTTAATGTGTTGTACTATGTGAATTAAGGGCATAACTAATACTCAAACAGTACTCTATACTTGATGTGTCTGTGTGGCTGCAAACTGTTGAAATCTTTACTTAGTAAATACTAAGTAGATCTTCTGTATATAAAGATAATTGAAAATGATTTGATGAAGAATGCGTTGGGAGAGGGAGTGGGATATGGAATGGTTGCAGGTGGGAGGGAGGTTATGGGGTGGAAAAGCTGCTATAATCCAAAAGCTGTACTTGAAAAACTTATATTTATTAAAAAAGTTTAAAAAAGAATCATCTATTGAGTCATTAAAATGTTATCTACTGTTGTTTTACTTTTTTTTTATTATTAGTGTGTTTGAACTTTATTTCCTAAGTTCATTGTTCAATTATATATCTTCATTTCTATACTGGATTTACCAATTATAAATAATTTTTATTTAAATAAATGGAGGGGCCAGCAATGTGGCATGGCAGGTAAGGGTGCCACCTGCAGTGATGGCATTCCATATGGCTGCCAGTTCAAGAACTAGCTGCTCAACTTCTGATCCAGTTCCCTGCTGTGGCCTGGTAAAACATTAGAAGATGGTCCAAGTCCTTGGGCTCTGGCACCCCTATGGGAGACCTGGAAGAAGCTCCTGGATCCTGGTTTCAGATAAACCCAGCTCCTGCTGTTGTGGCCCATTTTGGAGTGAACCAGCAGGTGGAAGACTTCTCTCTTTCTCTCACTCTCCATCTCTGCCTCTGCTCTATGAAACTCTGTCTTTCATACAAATAAAAAAAATGTAAAAAAGTAAAAAATGTAAATGAAAGGAACAATTTTCATGTATTTGATGTACATGGTTTTAAGAGAATAATGATATTTCCACTATACCCTCTATCTGTTAGTGTCTACTTCCCTCTTTCCTTTCTTATTTCCTCTTATTGTTAATAAATGAGATGCTTTAAATTTAATTTAATTTACAAACAGGGATAACCCTCCACTAATTAAGGAATTCAAGCAGTAACTATTTGTAAGTACAGAAAAGAAAAAAAAACACAAAAAAATCAGTTTGCCTGAGATTTTCTGGTAAAAATTAATGGGAATTCCTCAGCAATTTGGCCAGTAATGGGTAGATGAACAAGAAAATCCGGTTCTGCTGTGTATAACTCAATACCATATCTTGCAACAGCCTCTTTGCTTTGGATTTCTTACATATTTTTGTGTATTTCACTATTTTTAATGAATTTAATGATGTTACACTTTGTTTCATGCTGGAAAATGGAATTCGGGTAACTGGAAGAATGGTCTTTTTAAATCAGGGCACAGGATTGCGCTTTCTGGAATTCAAGGTTGTTTTTATAGTTTGGGGCACAGTATCTGATAAGTCCATTGTTCATCTGCAATAATCCTTTTTTTTGGTTTCTAATTAGTTTATTGCTGTATCTCTTTCATTCGTTATTTATTCTGAACAACAAAAAAAACACAACAGTTTTGATGTAGTATCCATTCTGATATACAAACACCCTACAAACTGCAGTATTATGGTTCAAAATCTACAGGCAACACTAACCAAGATGATGTTTGTGTTTCTGAAAATGAAATTTAAGCCATTCATAGAGAGGGATTTTAGTTTTCTGCAAAATGAGTTTGCCTGCGATTTTCTGGTTAGAATCAATCAGAACTTCTCCGAAATATGGCCAGTTTTGGGAGGACGAAATGAAACAAATCCAGTTCTTTTGTGGCTAACACAATATCAGATTCCGCAACAGCCTCTTTGCTTTGGGTTTTCTTGCATATATTTCATGTATTCCACTATTTTTAATGAATTTTATGATGTTACATTGTGTTTCATGCTGGATAACAGAATTCAGGTAACTGGATGAATGGTCTTTTTAAATCAGGGCACAGGATTGGGCTTTCTGGAATTCCAGGTTGTTTTAATACTTTTGGGCACGTCAACCAATAAGTCCATTGTTCATCTGCAATTCCCTCCATGTCTTCTGGTTTTTAATTTGTTTGTTGCCATTTCTCTTGCGTTATTTATTCTGAACAAAGAATCAACATATTTGACGTCGTATATTTTCATATACAAGCACACAATAAAATGGAGTTTTATGGATCAAAATCTACAAGCAACACTGACCAAGATGATGTTTGTGTTTGTGAAGATGAAAGTGGAGCCTTTCATAGAACAGAAGGACTTTAGTTTTCTGCAAAACGAGTTTGCCTGAGATTTTCTGGTTACACTCAAATGGAATTCCTCCACAATTTGGCCAGTTATGGGTGGATGAAATGAGAAAAATCTGGTTCTCCTGTGGCTAACTCAATATCAGATGTTGCAACAGCCTCTTTGCTTTGGGTTTTCTTGAGGTTTTTTTTGTGCATTTCACTATATTTAATTAATTTTATGATGTTATATTGTGTTTCAAGCTGGAAAATGGAATTCACAAAACTGAATAAATGATCTTAAATCAGGGCACAGAATTGGGCTTTCTGGAATTCAATGTTGGTTTTATTGGTTTGGGCACATCGGTGGATAATTCTTTTGTTAATATGCAATTTTCTTGTTTTTTTCTTTTTTTGAATTTGTTGCTGTATCTCTTTCTTTCGGTTTTTATTCAAACCAAAAAAAAAAAAAGACCAGATTTGATGTAGTATCCATTATGATATACAAGCACACTGCAAACTGGGGTATTATGGATCAAAATTTACAGGCAACACTGACCAAGATGATGTTTGTGTTTAGAAGAGGAAAGTTAAGCCTTTGATACGACAGAAGAATTTTACTTTTCTGCAAAACGAGTTTGCCTGCGACTTTCTGGTTACAAAGAATCGGAATTCCTCTGGAATTTTGCCATTTATCATGGCTCAAATGAGAAAAATCTTGCTCTCCTGTGGCTTATTCAATATCAGATCTTGCAGCAGCCACTTGCTTTGGGCTCTCTAGCATATATTTCGTGAATTTCACTATTTTTAATGAATATAAGATGTTACATTGTGTTTCATGCTGGGTAACGGAATTCAGGTAACTGGATGAATGATCTTTTTAAATCAGGCCACAGGATTTGGTTTTCTGGAATTCCAGGTGGGTTTCATAGCTTTGGGTGCATCAGCCAATAATTCCATTGTCCATCTGCAATTCCCTCATTGTTTTCTCATTTTGAACGTGTTTGTTTCCGGCTCTCTTTCATTCGTTTTTTATTCTGACCAAAAAAACTAACAGTTTTGATGTAGTATCCATTTTGATAAACACTCTACAAACTGGAGTATTATGGTTCAAAATCTGATGGCAACACTGACCAAGACGATGTGTGTGTTTGTGAAGATGGAAATTAAGTCTTTCGTAGAACAGAAGCATTTTATTTTTCTGCAAAACGAGTTTGCCTGCGATTTTCTGGTTACACTCAAATGGAATTCCTCCACAATTTGGCCAGTTATGGGTGGATGAAACTAGAACAATCCGGTTCTCCTGTGGCTAACTCAATATCAGATCTTGCAACATCCTCTTTCCTTTGGGCTTTCTGGCATATATTTCATGTATATCACTGTGTTTAGAAGAGGAAAGTTAAGCCTTTGATAGGACACAATAATTTTACTTTTCTGCAAAATGGGTTTGCCTGCACTTTTCTGGTTACCATCAATCAGAATTCCTCTGTTATTTCACCAGTTATGGGTTGATGAAAAAGAAAAATCTGGTTCTCGTGTGGCTAACTCAATATTAGATCTTGCACCAGCCTTTTTCCTTTGGGCTTTTTGCATATATTTTGTGTATTTCATTATTCTTACTGAATTTTATGATATCACATTGTGTTTCGTGCTGGATCATGGAATTCAGGTAACTGGATGAATCGTCTTTTTAAATCAGGGAATGGCAGTGGGCTTTCTGGGATTCAAGGTTGGTTTAATTGTTTTGGGCGCTTAGGCCGATAATTTCATTGTTCATCTGAAATTCCCTCCATTTCTTCTTGTTTTAAATTTGTTTGTTGCTGTTATCTCTTTCATTCCTTTTTTTATTCTGACCAAAAAACTAAGTTTTGATGTAGTATCCATTTTGATATACAAGCACTCTACAAACTGGAGTATTATGGTTCAAAATCTACTGGCAACACTGACCAAGACGATGTGTGTGTTTGTGAAGATGAAAGTTAAGCCTTTTATAGAACAGAAGCATTTTATTTTTCTGCAAAACGAGTTTGCCTGCGATTTTCTGGTTACACGCAAATGGAATTCCTCTGCAATTTGGCCAATTTATGGGTGGATGAAATGAGAAAAATTTGGTTCGCCTGTGGCTAACTCAATATCAGATCTTGCAAGAGCCTCTTTGCTTTGGTTTTTCTTGAGGAGTTTTCGTGCATTTCACTGTATTTAATGAAGTTTATGATGTTACATTTTTTTCTTGCTAGATAACAGAATTCAGGTAACTGGATGAATGGTCTTTTTAAATCAGAGCATGAGAATGTATTTCCTGGTATTTACATTTGGTTTTATAATTTTGGTCCCATCAGCCAATAATTCCATTGTTCATCTGTTCGTGTGTGGATGCAACCATAAAAATCCAGTTTTCTTGTGGCTAACTCAGTATCAAGTCTTGCTATAGCCCCTTTGTTTTGTGTTTTCTTGCACATTTTTCATGTATTTCTCTATTTTAAAGAATTTTATGATGTTACATTTTGTTTTCATGCTGACTAATGGAATTCAGGTAACTGGATGAATGGTCTTTTCAAATCAGGGCACATGATTTGGCTTTCTGGAGTTCAATGTTGGTTTTATTGTTTTGGGCTCATCAGCCAATTATGCCATTGTTCTTCAGCACATCGCTCTAGTTTTTCTGGTTTTTTATTTGTTTCCTGCCGTATCTCTTTTGTTCATTTTTATTCTCACCCAAAACAACAGTTGTGATGTAGTACCCATTAGATATACAGAAACACTACAAATTGTGGTTTTATGATTCAAAATCTATCGCTAGCACCGACCAAGATGATTTTTGTGTTTGTGGAAATGATATTTAAGGCTTTTGTAGACCTGAGGGATTTAGTTTTTCTTTCTTTCTTTTTTTTTTTTTTTGACAGGCAGAGTTAGACAGTGAGAGAGAGA
Source organism: Oryctolagus cuniculus (assembly GCF_051225735.1). Taxonomy (NCBI): domain Eukaryota; kingdom Metazoa; phylum Chordata; class Mammalia; order Lagomorpha; family Leporidae; genus Oryctolagus; species Oryctolagus cuniculus. The sequence goes on along the minus strand of NC_142883.1, from coordinate 63,513,323 downwards.
CAGATAGAAAGCTCTTCCTTCCATTAGTTCACTCCACTAATGGCCACTACTATGAACACTGCACCAATTGAAGCCAGGAGCCAGGTGCTTCCTCTTGGTCTCCAATGCAGGTGCAGGGCCCAAGGACTTGGGTCATCCTCCACTGCCTTCCCAGGCCACAGCAGAGAGCTGGACTAGAAGAGGAGCAACCAGGACAGATTCTGGTGCCCAAACTGGGACTAGAACCCAGGGTACTGGAGCTGTAGGTGGAAGATTAGCCAAATTAGCCATGGCACCAGTGGAATTTTAGTTTTTCCAAAACAAGTTTGCCTGTGATTTTTTTTTTGTTAAAGTCAGTAAGAATTCTACAGCAATTTGCCTGGTCATATGTGGATCAAACCAGAAAAGTCTGGTTCTTTTGTGGCTGCAGCTGGGCTGATCAGGAGCCCTGAGCAGGAGCTTCTTCTAGGTTTCACATATGGGTGCAGGGGTACAAGTGCTTGAGCCATCTTCTGCTGTTTTTCTAGGCCATTTGCAGGGAGCCAGGTCAGAGGTAGAATGGCTGGGACTCAAACTAGTGCCCATATGAGATGCTGGCACTGCAGGCAGAAGTTTAACCTACTATGCCACAGTGATGGGACCATAATATGTTTTAACTACCCAGTGTTGATGTACACTTGAATTGTGTCTAGTACAGGTAATGGCAAACAGACAGCCACTTGGAATATTGCTGTGCAATCCTTTGAAGGAGTGGTTGTTTGGTTGTCTTGATTAAGTGCCTGAAAGTGGGCCAATTGTCCCAGCTGTCAAATATAGTATAAGAGCTCCTCAGTGTCAGTTTCCTCCCAGCTTGCTCATAAGACATTCAGATGATCTCAGAGTATGTGTAAGCCTACTTAAGGCATAAGGTTTGTTCTGGTAAGCCATGGAATGAAAGGAAATAAAATATTTATTTATTCATTTTCAACCTTTTTTTTCAGATTATTTTAAAGATTTATTTTATTTGAAAGACAGAGTTACAGAGAGAGGTAGAGACACAGAGAGAGGTCTTCCATCTTCTGGTTCACTCCCCAGATGGCTGCAACAGCTGGAGCTGTGCCAATCTGAAGCCAGGAGTTAGGAGCTTCTTCTGGGTCTCCCACATGGGTGCAGGGGCCCAAGGACTTGGACCATCTTCCACTGCTTTCCCAGGCCATAGCAGAGAGTTGGATCAGAAGAGGAGCAGCTGGGACTAGAACTGGTGCCCATATGGGATGCCAGTGCTTCAGGCCAGGGCTTTAACATGCTGTGCCACAGTACCAGCTCCAACATTTATTTTAGATGCATAATTAGTATCACTTTTTATAGCAGCATTTTTAAAATTTGAAAATGTGTGCTGGCCGGTGCTGTGGCTCACTAGGCTAATCCTCCACCTTGTGGCACCAGCACACCGGGTTCTAGTCCCGGTTGGGTCACCAGATTATGTCCTGTTTACCCCTCTTCCAGGCCAGCTCTCTGCTGTGGTCAGGGAGTTCAGTGGAAGATGGCCCAAGTGCTTGGGCCCTGCACCTGCATAGGAGACCAGGAGAAGCACCTGGCTCCTGCCTTCAGATCAGCACGGTACGCCAGCTGCAGCACACCAGCCAAGGCGGCCATTGGAGGGTGAACCAATGGCAAAAGGAAGACCTTTCTGTCTCTCTCTCAGTGTCCACTCTGCCTGTCCAAAAAAACAGAAAAAGAAAATGTGTGCCAGTGATTTACTTACAGTATTAAATATATGGTTACGATATATGAGCTTATTGAAGAGTACTTATATTAGTTTATATTATATTTAAATTCCACTGGAATTTACGTATGATTGTGTTTCCATTCTCCATCAACTATTCATTTCTAACATTGTAATGTTAAGCAGCCGTGCACAAATAAGAGCTCTATATGCCTCATTGTAGTAAACCATCCCACCCCAACACAATCCAACACTGCTGTGTTTTTCATGTTGATATGTTGATATGTTTATGTTTTCAGCACTTTTTTTCATCAAACCATTTCCCTGTAAATCCTTCCAATTCTGTGTGACAAGCACGATTTATTTCTATTTAAAGCAATATTGAAAATGAAGACATGACATGCTTAGTGCCTTCAACATTGCTTTTGAGAACTGCTAACATCTCTAGCACAACACCTGTAATAAATTCAAATCACACCTTAATATAAGGCAGCACAGCATATGAACAATCAAAATCTGAAATCAACACATAATATTGTCAAACTAGAAGCTGTAGCTAATATGTTTCCATATTTATTTATTTATTTATATTCCACATAAAAACATACTATAAAACTCAGGATGACTTTAAAGAATTCTTTCTGAAAAGTGCAGTAAGCAAATATGAAAGCCTGAAAATTATTTCAGAATTACTCCTGTTATGGTTGGCATTAAGATGCAGCAGGTTAAGTGCCACTTGGGACACCACCATCCTACATCACAATCCTGGTTTGAGTCCTAGTCCTCTGCATTTCCAATCCAGCTGCCTGCTAATGCACTTGGGCAGGCAGAGGATATGGCCAAGGTACTCAGCCACTGATAACCCATGTGGGAATCCTGAATGAAGTTCCAGGCTCCTTAATTCACCCTGGCCCAGTGCTGGCTGTTACAGTCATTTTGGAAGCTAACCAGAAGGTGGAAGACCTTTCTGTCTCTCCCTTTCTAACACTCTGCCTTTCTGGTAGATAGATAGATCTATTTAAAAATAATTTTTAAAATTCTTCTCTTAGGAAGAAGTAATTTTCAAAATTATTTGTTTGAAACAAGTAGATTTGGTACAATGTTACAAAAATAAAATACAACATATTAATGAAAACTCAGATTTGTTATTGCCATCTATTTACAAAATCAAAAATCAGTCTGTGAAAGTCCAAACTTTACTCTCAATAAAAATGTAGATGCATGCTTAACTCACTTTTAGATTATAACTAAAGCAAAATCTTAGAGAAAGAAAAATCTCCCTAAAGTTTAAAGTTTAAATGGTTCTACAAATCTTAGCCATCCTCACAAATAGCTCAGAAACAACCCCTAAGAAAAGGAGAGGCTGATGAGAGATAGCATATTAGGCTTCTCATTTCAGCAAGTTTTTCCTGTCCATATATTGGCATTCAAGTATAGTTTCACTTGAAAAAATAAAATGGATATTTACAAGTCAATCATCTGATTTTCACGTTTAGAACTATTGCACAAAATGGTATCTACCAAGGGCACTCGAAAGTTCTTTATACAAAGAGATGATTGATTGAGATAGATTCCTTCAAAGCTTTGATTTTATAGACTATTTTGCAGAAAGTGAATTTTCTGAAGTATGAACTATATGCATATTAATATAACAGAGAGAGAGACAGAGAGAAAGGCCTTCCTTTTGCTGTTGGTTATTAAGTTGTTCGTCAACAGTCAGGGCAAGGGCTGATCAAGTCACTCTGCCACCTACATGGGAATCGCAGATAAGGTTCCTGGCTCCTCCACTCCTGGTTCCTGGATCCTAGTTTTGACCTAGACCAGCCTGGTCATTGTGGCCATCTGGGGACTGAATCAGCAGATGGAAAACCTCTCTCTGTAATTCTTGCTTTCAAATAAATAACAACAAACATTTAAAAAAATAAAAACACATAAAAATGCTCACCATAATTGGTCATCAGTGAAATGCAAATTAAAACCTCAGTGAGATACCTAGTCATACCCAACAGAATGGATTATATATTTTTAATAATTTATTTTATTAATATAAAAAGAACAGATGCCATATAGTTAAAACATACAATTCTAAGAATATGATCAGTATTTAGACAGTGCCATAAGCAAAGTGGAGGTCCCAGGGCTGGTCTAGGTCAAAACTAGGAGCCAGGAGCCAGGAACCTTATCTGGGATTCCCATGTAGGTGGCAGAATGAAAGGAATTGAACTTATTTTAGCTGCTTTTCCCAAGCCATTAGTAGGGAGCTGGATTGGAAGTGGAGCAGCCAGGTCATGAATTGGTGCTCATATGAGATGCTCCATTACTGGCAAGTAATGACCTGCTATGTCACAATGCTGGCCCCTCATGTGCTCTTATTTATATGTGTTCTTTTATGAAGTGTGTTCAAATAATTTTTCTTTTTTATTGGTTTGTTTTATTGTTGAGTTATAAACATCTGTATATAAGTTGTATGAAAATGTATGCATTACAAATTTCTACTCTGTGTGACTTGTCTGTTTTTTCCTAAAAATTATTTATTATGTTATGCTCTGTCGCTCCCCCTCTTCATGGAGGAACGAGACTAAACCCTGCCTAGGCTTCATATCCGAGTCACGGCACCATTATGTCGCTCCCCCTCTTCGTGGAGGAACGACACAGGACCCTGTGCTGTTCTTTTATCTGCTCGGCCCTCCCCGGGTTTGCTGCTGGTTCTTCCCAGGTTGGCTACTGTCCCTTCCACCTCCATGGAAGGGCGGTTCCCCCTGCCGCTTTCCCCACTTCCACGGGGGAGTGGCACACCGCCGGCCGGCTCTCTCGGGGGCTGCACAGGTGTTCCTTCAGATAGATGTTCCTTCAGATGTTCCCCTTAGATGTTCCTGGTGCATGTTGTCTCTCTCCTCCTTTATAGTCCTCTTCCACCAATCCCAACTCGGCTGCCCACACGCCGAGTACGCTGCTCTCCTCCAATCAGGAGCAGGTCCTACAGTTTATTGGTTGAACTGGAGGCAGCTGTGTAGAAGCTGTTTCTCCCTTCTCAGCGCCATATTGTGGGAGAGCAGATGCATAGAATAAGTCTTAATTCCAGTAACTTAGTCTAGTCCAAGTTGCTCCCAGTTGCTCCCCACAGTGCTCAACATTAGATGATATGTAAAACTGAGAAAGGGATATCAAAGAACTGTGCTTTCTCTTTGAATCAGACATGAGTAATAATAAGAAGGTAAATTCTAAGTAGAGAAGTGTTTGGTTCATTGTGTTTTTTATATATTTTCCTTTCTTTCAGTTTCCTGTAATAAACTTCATATCTATTCCCTTGTATACTATAGTTCAATTAACACAAAACATTAGGCAGTCTTTAAAAATTTTTCTATTAACTATAAAAAATATACTCAATTAAGAATTCTTTATCATTTTATTTTAGAAGAAAAGCATCAAATATTCAGGAAACTTTATTGTGAAATCAAATAGACATAGTTTTCATTTACCCACACATGAATATAAAATGCACTCAATTGGTAAATCACAGAGATGACAAAGGGAAAACAATTTTCATCTGAAATATTTCCTGGCTTTTGCTACAGCAATTCAGCAGTAATAGTTATCAAGACAATGTACATTAAGAAAACAAAAAAATCAAAGCTAATTATCTATAGTAAACCAAAAGAAATTTTGAAATGGAATGATTTGATTCAAAGAAAAAGCACCTTCTATGAATTTAGAAAAATAACTTTCATTTTAAATGGAACAATAAAATAGAATTAGTTAACCATGACTTGTTTCAAAGAGGAAACAAATACAGGAATTGATTTACTGGGCGAGAAAGTAACATAACAATTCAATTAAAAATCTGATCTAACATCAGCTGATTCCTTTCTGACTCCAGGGTAGTTAATGCCTATATATCCTTAACCACTGCAGTTTTCTCTTCTCCTTTCCTTCATATTTGAGGTTATGAGTATTGCACTTTGTATAGACTAGGTAGGAAATTTTCCTTCTGTTCCTCTTAAAATAGCTTATTTAAAAAGATAACCTGAGGCAATTAACAAAGCAAACATAAGCAGTTTTTATCCAATCCATTAACACTTAGACACTGCTCACACTTTTGTAACCAAATTATGGTTAAGTGCATAAGTAGCCAATATATTCAATTTTCAACAGTAATAAAAATCTCAACAGTGTGCCTTATGGCACACTCTTTTAATTTATTTGACAAGTAGAGTTATAGACAGAGAGAGAGAGAGAGAGAAAGGTCTTCCTTCCATTGGTTCACCACCAAGTGGCCACAACGGCCAGTGCTGCACCATTCCGAAGCCAGGAGCCAGATGCTTCTTCCTGTTCTCCTATGGGGGTGCAGGGGCCCAAGCACTCGGGCCATCCTCCACTGCCCTCCAGGGCCACGGCAGAGAGTTGGACTGGATGAGGAGCTACCGGGACTGGAACCCAGTGCCCATATGCGATGCCGGCACCACAGGCGAGGATTAACCAAGTGAGCCATGGCAGCGGCCCCTGGCACACTCTTAACATTAGTAAAAATAAAATTTCAGCAATCATAACCTATAAAATCAAACAATAAGGGGAAGAGTAAAGATTGACCCTGATCGATAAATCAATTTAATTCCAGATGCCATCCTAGTTCGATGTACCTGGTGTTCTAAGAGTATTTCAATCACAGATCTAGAAAACCCATTTCCTTTTTTTATTATTATTATTTTATTTGACAAAGTTAGACCATGAGAGAGAGAGAGAGACAGAGAGAAAGGCCTTATTTCCATTGGTTCACCCCCCAAATGGCTGTTACGGCTGGAGCTGTGCTGATCTGAAGCCAGGAGCCAGGTGCTTCATCCTGGTCTCCCATGCAGGTGCAGGGCCCCACTGCCCTCCTGGGCCACAGCAGGGAGCTGGACTGGAAGAGGAGAAATCTGGACTAGAATCTGGCACCTATACGGGATGCCAGTGCCACAGGCAGAGAATTAACCGAGTGAGCCACAGCGCCAGTCCCATAGAAAAGCCATCTCCAAACTAAGTGTAAATTTTTACATTGTTTTGGTATTAAACATGCTATTAACATGCTGTCTTTAGCACATTGGATTGAACGGTATATTCTGATTATGCTGCCATTTTTGATGCTATTTTTCTTTAAAGTTTTGTCTAGCATAGTAAATTATTTTGAGACATTAAAATAATTCTGCTGAAAATAATGTAATATAACAAAACTTCTCTGACCTTGCTCCACTGTGATAGATTTTAATGAAACTGCAGTGACCAAGTTACAAAATGTTCAACCAAGTTGTTTTTATGAGAATTATGTTCGCATATTCACTCATGCAAAAATGCAAGATAGTGTAATAGAAACAATAGTTAAACATTGTGGCTGTATGCATCTCCCTTTATACTATGTATTTAGAAACTGGTAAAAATCTTAGGTACTAGCAGTTGTGGCAAAACTTGGCAAACTTTGTAGTTGAACCATTGAAAAGGCCCTTCTTACAAGATAGTTACATGACCTTTTCAGGAGTGTGCTTTTAATTAAAGAGATTAATAAAGTGAATAGCTGTTAAAAAATCCAGAAAAGCCCAAATTTTACATTGTGGCTAATTGCATTTATACATCAGGGTTAATGATATCTAGTCCCTGTCTGCATAGATTTAATCTAATTATCCATACTGCATATTGCTTTAATAGCCACGTTAAAAAAACTACTCTTTACTAAGTAGGGTCAGTTATTATAACTTAAAAATTAATTTTTAGGGGCTGGTGCTGTGGCATAGTGGGCTAAGCCTCTGCCTGCAGCACTGGAATCCCATTTGGGCACCAGTTGAAATCCTGGATGTTTTACTTCTGATGCAGCTCTCTGCTATGGCCTGGGAAAGCAGTAGAAGATGGCCCAAATCCTTGGGCTCCTGCACCCACATGGGAGACCCAGAAGAAGCTCAGGGATCCTGGCTTTGGATTGACATTGCAGCCAGTTGGGGAGTGAACCAGCAAAATTGTAGACCTCTCTCTCTGCCTCTCCTTTTCTCTCTGTGTAACTCTGTCTTTCAAATAAATAAACAAATCTTTTTTTGTAAGGGAAAGAGTTTATTGGGGAAAACCCAGGAAACTAGAGGGAAGGGGCGAAGAAGGACAAAGAAAGTAATAGAGAAGAGAGGGGAGCAGGAGAGAGGAGAGAGAGAAGGAGAGAGACAGCGAGGATGAGAGGAGCTGAGAGAGAGAGAGAAGGAGAGGAAAGAGTGAGAGAGAGAGAAGGGAGAAGAGAGCAATGGACAAATCTTAAAAATTATTTTTTAAATTTTATTAATTGATTTGAAAGGCAGAGTTACAGAGTTAGAGGCATAGAGAGAGGAAGAAAGGTCTTCCAATTCACTCGCCAAATGGCTGTAACAGCTGAAGTTGGGCCAATCTGAAGTCAGGATCCAGGAGTTTCTTCTGGGTATCCCATGCAGATGCAGGGGCCCAAGCACTTGGTCCATCTTTGACTGCTTTCCCAGGCCATAGCAGAGAGCTAGATCAGAAGAGGAGCAGCAGGACTTGTACCACCACCAATATTGGATTCTGGCACTGCAGGAGGAGGCTTACTGAATTGTTTTAACAAGGGTATCAAACATCAGGGATGAGTTCAAGTTAAAATTCACTGGAGAATGGGAACATCTAAAAGGGTAGTCACTTCACATGCCCATCAAGATACTTGAATAATTTGGAGAGTTGCACAGCAACAAACTAGAAAATGAAGAGTACCAATAACCAGTGCTACAGACTCCTTCTCTTTGAGCTCATTTTTGAGGTCTTGGCAAAGCTGCTACTCTTGATGACATTCTTGCTATGCTTCTCTTCGACCTTAGGGATCCACTTTCCATTGAACATCTTCATGGAGTTAGCACCTGCATCAACCACCTTTGCATTGGGTTGCTCGCTCCCCCTTTGAAGCCTCTGTGAGACTCTGCTTCACGTGGCCCTGCCACCAGAGCTGGAGGCTCCTGGGCAATGTGCTAGCTATGGCATCAGGGTCTGATAGCTTACTCAGCAGCAGTGCAAAACAGCACCTGGGGGGAAGAAGTAGCAGGTGAAATGTCCTCAGCTGATACTACCTTTCTGGCTGCTGCCTGAAGCATGGATGAAGAAGGAAGGCATTGCAATGCAAGAACATAAAAGTGCAACCTGTTGCCTGCAACTTGCCTTTGTTTTTAAAGTGTTCTTTGAAATAAAAAAATGAAATTTTGATGAATGTAAAAAAAAAATAAGTAAACCACAATACATCCAGATTCCTCATAGGAGATTTGGTATACATTATTGAAAATATAAACGTGACAATAATCAATGACAAGATAAAACAAAGTAAAATTAGTTTAAGTATAATGCTATATATTATGTTATGATTATTAAGGGTAGAAATGGGTAACTTAGCCCTTGATTGCTAGAGAACAATGGTTTTCTTTTTTGTTTTTGTTCTTTACTTCTTTTTTTTCTTCATACTAATCAGTAAACTCTCTACTTGGTGTAGGGTTAATCTTATGAGTATAAGAATTAACTGAAAATTTATTTCTTTAAAAAATAAGAACAGGAAAGGAAGAGAGTGAAGGAAGAAAGGCAGGAGTATGGGTGGTGGTGGGGGAAGCATCATATTCCCAAATCTGTATATATTAAATGCATTAAATTTTATTCCTCAAACAAAATAAATTAAAAATTAAAAAAGAAATTGGTAACTTAGTTATTTTGATTATAGAGTTCCAAGAAGATACAGAGCATATGTTTGAAAAATAATTCTAAATAATCTATTCCAATACAATTCATAAATATTGCAGTATCTTAAGTCTGTACAAGTTCAAGCTATTTGTAGAAAAACTGTAAAACAGTATTATCAGAGTTTCAATCTAATGTATGGAAAATTTTGACATCAACATGATTTTGAGAAATATATGTACATCAAAGTTACTCTGAATAAGATAAATCTGCAATAATGACAAATATGTCCACAAAGTTAAAGGTAAATGTTCTCTTGTTTGCATATATGTATACAATATGGATTTTAAAACAGTTAAAAATGCAAGACAAAAAGTATCCCACCAGAATATACAGGAGATTGATGACTGCACAACAACAACAACAAAATGCAAACCAGGATGGTCACAGTTTACCCATGGTAGGATATTAAGAAAAGAAAGATTACTAATGATATACACAGATGATAGTGACAAAACCAGAATCAAAATGGAAAATAAGTAAGGGATGTTAATTTCATGATTCAAATTATAGTGTGATTACCATAGGTAACAATGAATAATATGGTATCAATAGTAAAAGACAGACACAAATATACATGGAAATATTTGAAAAGTATGCCTAACATTACTGGCACTAACACACAGGAAAATGGTAATGGTGAGGAACTAAATGAAAATATTATGGCTATTACTAGAATAATGTAAAAGATGATACCAATGTTTCAATCTAAATAATAGAAAATTTCAAGTCAATGATTAATTTTGAATAACATAAGAATAAAGTGAAATAAATATGTGGCTATAAAAAGATCCCCATATACCTGGTTTTAGGCAGCTGTGTACAATAAAATCACTATAGCAACTATAAGAATTTTGAGTTACTTGATGTCACAATGATAGAACCTACCAATAAATCAACAGGTTACTTCTAGTGTGGCATAAACTAGGTTAGTGATGATATACCTAGGTGACAGTAATAATTCAAACAAAATGAAATTTGAAAAGGGATGAACTCATTAAGGTATTTATTTTAATTGTCTTTTTTAAAGATTCACTTTATTTTCTTGAAAAGCTGAGTGGGAGGGAAAGGGGTAGGGGGAGGGGGAGGAGGAGGAGGAGGGAGAGTGATCTTCAATTTGTTGCTTCACTCCCCGAATGACCACAAAGCCTCTACTGGGTCAGGGTGAAATCAAGAGCCTGGAACTCTATCTGGATTTCTCACATGGATGGCAGGGTCCCAAGTACTTGGGCCACATTCCATAGGAGTGAAATGGATTGGAAGTGGAACAGCCAAGACTCAGCCTGAGCTCAGATGGGATACTGGCATCACAGAGAGCAGTTTAACCTTCTGCCCCACAACACTAGCCACTGTATTTTGATTAAAATGAATGAGTGATTTGGCATAATCATTTATAAAGTGAGAAGCACAAATATAGGTTTCCAGTGAAAAAGAGTCCATGTAATTTTCACTTAAAGAGAATATAAAGATAATGCCAGACTTAGATGTAAAATCTAAGGCATTCATTCTCACAGAAGTGGTAGAGTTGACATATAAGAATGAGTGCCTCTTCCTGTTTTGTACCCTACATGCCTTACTTGGCTCATGTTAGTCTGAGCCTTCATCATAACAATTCTGCCAGTGAGTCACAGCTATGCCCTAACCAACAGATATGAACAAATAGGAACCTTAACCCTGGGGAAGACTCTTTCTTGGGTATTCTACCCCAGTCATCCTTATATCTGCTATACTAATGACATTTAAATGCCCTGTCTTTATTAGTTACCAATTGTTTATAACTGTATTTATATTACAGATAATTTTAATATTATACTTTCTCAGTTCAAATTACTAGCGTTTTCTCTCTCTTCAATAGTTACTGATTGTTATAGAATTCATCCAAAGAAATAGGCCTGTATAGATGGAGTATGGGGATTAGTTTGCCCCTGCATTTTAGCCATCTGTTAATTCTTTGTTGCAAAGACCTGTTATATTCTTTTTACTAATCCTTTGGATTTAACTATAGTGCAGAGTCTGTGACAATGAGATGTTGTTATTAGAAATCTGTGACCTGCAGTGACATAAAAGTGAAACAAGTTATGGTAGATTCTGATGTAGTGGCCAGTAAAACACATGACTTGGGAGCCAAATAGTTGCTATGTTTGATCATGGCCATAATGATCATTCATAAGGACTATTGTATGGGTGGATTCATTTGCCTCTTGAGGACATACAAAAAATATTGACAGGGGCTGGGGCTATGGCACAGCAAGTAAAGTCACTGCCTGTAGTGCCAGCGTCCTGCATGGGTGCCAGTTCGAGTCCCAGCTGCTCTACTTCCAATCCAGCTTTCTGCTATAGGCTGGGAAATCTGTAGGAGATGGACCAAGTCCCTTTACCCACATGGGAGACCTGGAAGAAGCCCTTGGCTCCTGTCTTTGGATTGGCTTTGCTCCTGCTATTGTGACCATTTGGGAGTGAACCAGGAGAGGGAAGACTTACTTTCTCTCTCTCTCTCTCTCTCTCTCTCTCTCTCTCTCTCTTTATCTGCCTCTCTCTAACTCTGACTTTCAAATAAACAAATCTTTGAAATATAAAACAAACATTGACAATTTCACACTCTAAACTCAGCTCAAGCCACAGTTTGAGAAACAGAACATTTTCTTGAAAATTCTAGAAGAGTCTCCCATTTCCTGTAGTCAGTGGATTGAAATTGCTAAACACACACACACACACACACACACACACACACAATTATTCAGGTTGCTGAATTAGGATGCCAGTTGAATTCTCAACCTTCTATGTTTTTTCATGTGAAATTTATGGGGATTATTGGTAAAGAGTGAGATACTGACATTTGGAATCAGCACATCTTATTTGGACCCCAATGAAACTCACCATATGAAACCATTTAGTCATTTTGGGATCCTCTTACCAGAAGTAATTTACAGTCCAGTGTCCAAGAGACTAGCTCTCCTCTGAAAACCCAAGCATCATATGGAGTGGAATCTTCAAAAAGGGATGATCATTGGCTTCCTGGCCCACTAGAACTGTTCTGTTGCAACTAGATGTACTCGGTTGCAAGCACATATTGTGACCCAGGAAGAAGTAACATCTTTACTGTTGTTGTCTAGGCAAATCATAAAAGTGCACACTGGCTGGCTTACATAATATAAATTTGTTTGTTCATAGTACTGGAAGTTAGAAGTCCAAGATGAAAGTATCAACAGGTATGGTTTCTTTTTTTTTAACTTTTATTTAATGAATATAAATTTCCAAAGTACGACTTATAGATTACAATGGCTTCCCCCCCCATACCGGCCTTCCCACCCGCAACCCTCCCCTTTCCCACTCCCTCTCCCCTTCCATTCACATCAAGATTCATTTTCGATTATCTTAATATACAGAAGATCAGCTTAGTATACGTTAAATAAGGATTTCAACAGTTTGCTCCCACACAGAAACATAAAGTGAAAAATAATAGATGATTTTTTTTAAATGATGATGAAATCAGAGCAGACCTATTGTCATGTTTAATCCCAGTGAGAGTCAAGTTGGGAGTCGATAATTTCTTTTTTTTTTTTTTTTTTACAGAGGATCAGTTTAGTATGCATTAAGTAAGGATTTCAACAGTTTGCACCCCCATAGAAACACAAAGTGAAATATATTGTTTGAGTACTCGTTATAGCATTAAATCTCAATGCACAGCACATTAAGGATAGAGATCCTACATGAGGAGTAAGTGCACAGTGACTCCTGTTGTTGACTGTACCAATTGACACTCCTGTCTATGGCATCAGTAATCTCCCTATGCTCCAGTCATGAGTTTCCAAGGCTATGGAAGCCCTCTGAGTTCTCCGACTCTTATGTTGTTTAGACAAGGTCATAGTCAAAGTGGAGGTTCTCTCCTCCCTTCAGAGAAAGGTACCTCCTTCTTTGAAGACCTGTTCTTTCCACTGGGATCTCACTCACAGAGATCTTTTGCCAGAGTGTCTTGGCTTTCCATGCCTGAAATACTCTCATGGGCTTTTCAGCCAGATCCAAATGCCTTTAGGGCTGATTCTGAGGCCAGAGTGCTATTTAGGACATCTGCCATTCTATGAGTCTGCTGAGTATCTCACTTCCCATGTTGGATCACTCTCCCCTTTATTTATTCTATCGGTTAGCGTTAGCAGGTACTAGACTTGTCTATGTGCTCCCTTTGACTCCCAGTCCCTCCACCATGACCAACTGTGAACTGAAATTGATCACCTGGAACAGTGAGATGGCATTGGTACATGCCACCTCGATGGGATTGAATTGGAATCCCCTGGTATGCTTCCCCTGGTGTGGTTTCTTCCAATGCCTCCTTCTTTGATTTGAAGATGGTCACATTCTTGCTGTATGTTCACCTGTTCTTTCCTTTGTGTGTGAACATACCTGTTCCTTTTGTCCAAATATCTTTATTTTGTAAGAACATCAGTCCTTGGATGAGAGTTCATCCCAAAAGGCTCACTGTATATCAGTTATTCATTTAATGGTCCAATTTCCAAATAAATTTATATTCTAAGGTACTAGGGTTCAGCTTCTTCAAATTATGAATTTTTAGGGTACACACTTTCTCCCCTAACACACACCAACAAGAAATGTGGGAGCAGAGTGGTAACTATTATAATTGTACATTTTTGTACTATTTAACTTTTACAAATGCCTTGATGTATTACACATGCAATCAAACAGGAATCGAGTGATAATGTCAGAGAGTATAAAACAGGAACAAACAAACTTAATTGAACTTCAATGAAAAACAACCACACTGAATGGGGGAAAACATTTAAACTTGTATACATTATTTTGATTATGATACCTCAGTTTAAAGACAGATAAAACTGTGAATAGATAATGAGTTCTACTATGCTTGATTTTTACTGCAGTATGGATTAGCATCCTAAAACTACATGTTTATATATGCTAGAATTGATGGAATTAGAAGATTAAGATTAAAATATGATTTAAACTAAATAAGTGCTGTAATCCTTTCACTTACATCTTATTTTCTTGGTATTCTTCATTGCAAGGAAACAGGTTTATAGTGCAATGGTTTCTTCCAGACTGAAGAAAGAGACTAGTATTTAGAAATGACATTGGAACATTTAATCATGCCAATAAAATGGAAATGATTAGATTAATGGAGAGAATTCAAAAGGCTACAGAAAGCAGTTTGAATGGCTACAACAGGTCAAATACAGGAGTTGAGTATCTAAATAGTAGCACATTTTAATTTGTTAAGTAAAATAAAATTCTATGAGCTCCTCTTGTTATAAAAGTGGATAAATAGGTGTGGGAGAAGGGAACACTTTTATTAAAGTAGGACTACCACTGTTATCAGGTTAAACTGCTGTCTGCAATGCCAGCATCCTATATGGGTACAGATGGGAATCTTGGCTGCTCCACTTCTAATCAAACTCCCTAATGACGTGCCTAGGAATGCAGTGGAATGGCCATGTACATGGGCCCCTGCACTCATGTGACAGACCCACATGAGGCTCCTGGCTTCTGGTTATGGCCTCACTCAGCCCTGACTTTTGTGGCCATTGGAAGAGTGAACCAGCAGTTGGAAGACTCCTCTTACTCTCTCCCTATCTCTCTCTGTAACTGTGCCTTTTGGATAAAGTAAATCAATCTTTTAAAAAATAAAATTAAAAAATAAATTAAAATAACAACTAATTAAAACAAAATAATGGCAATTGTAAAAACAACCATTTAGAAAACATGCTAGTAATAACAGAGCCAGACAATAATTATCAATAAATACTAAAATGGGTGGATGAAATTTTCCTAATTTAATTACTGTTTCAAAGTATCTCACCACAATTTATTACAAATAGACAACTACCAATTTCACAGTAGAGAAACATGGTATATATCAGCTTAAGAAATTATGAAATTAACATCTCCAAAGATAGAGCAAGTCAGCATCATGTATCTCCTGACCCAATGTGCTGAGAAGGACACAATATCACTTCTGGGGTCATTCTGCCACAAAAAATCACAACCTGAATGTGGTGTAGAGAATCACAAGGCAAATCAAAGTTAACTGGCTTATCCAGTTAATGAAAGAAAAAGAAAGACAATTCTTCCAGGTTGAAAAAGGTTAGAAATATGGTAAATGAATTCAATGTGTGATGCTAAACGGGAACAGGAGTGGTACATAGAAGAGAGTAAAATGCTGTAAAGGACATTACTGGGATGAGTGGATAACTCAAATATAGAGTTTGGAGATAAGTAACACTATTATCAAACTGTTATAGTTTCTTAATTACTGTATTATGAATTAAGAGAATACTCTTGTTCTTAGAAAATGTTATATGGTGAACTGTTTAAGGGAAAAGTGGCAAAAAGTTTGCAATTCACTTCCAAACAATAGAGATACAACAAGTATAGTATGTGTTTGTGTGTGATGTGCATGTAGAGAGAACAAGCAATTCCAGGGATTAACTTGTAAATCTGAGTAATGAGTATCTAAGAACACTTGATTCTATTTCATGATTTCTTAAAGTTTCATTAAAATTGAAAAGTTACAGAAACAACGCACACTCCTAAATCGTTCTTATGTTAAATTTTATGAAACTAAATGGGAATACATACTAGATAAAAATGAATGAAAATGAGAACAATAGATATCAAAAATTGAAAAAAGAAATGATTGATAAAAGAATAATAAAATTAAACAATTCTAAATAAAGAAAACCAGAGCCAGTGCTGTGGCATAAAAGGTTTCACTGCCACCTGGAGTGTGAGCATCCCTAATGAGTGCTGATTCATGACCTGGCTGCTGCACTTCTGTCCTGGTTGCTCCTCTTCCAGTCCAGCTCTCTGCTGTGGCCCGGTGCAGCTCCTACTGTTGCAGCCATCTGGGGAGTGAACCAGCTGATGAAAGACCTCTCTTTCTGTCTTCATTTGTCTCTGTAACTCTGTCTTTCAAATAAATAAAGTAAGTCTTTAAAAAGAAAAAGATGACCTTGTTTCCCACAGCCAAAGCATTTTTTTCAGGAGTTTTAAGGGCAGAAGCCAGTAAGTTATTTTGTAAGTTTCAGTCCCTACAGTTTGACACAATTTGGTCATTTCTGCTGTGGTAGTTTCAGGCTTAGTGTGGACTGTGTTTAATATATTTTTGCAGCCTTGATTTGAATTTTCATAAGACTTTTTTTGAGAGGTAGAGTTATAGGCACTGATAGAGAGAGACAGAGAGAAAGGTCTTCCTTCCGTTGGTTCACTCCCCAAATGGCCACTATGGCTGGCGCTGTGCCGATCTGAAGCCAGGAGCCTGGTGCTTCTTCCTGGTCTCCCATGCGGGTGCAGGGGCCCAAACACTTGGGCCATCCTCCAGTGCCCTTCTGGGCCATAGCAGAAAGCAGACTGGAAGAGGAGCAACCAGGACTAGAACCCGGTGCCCACATGGGATGCCGGTGCCACAGGCAGAGGATTAACCAAGTGAGCCACGGCGCTGGCCCCCAAGACATTTGTTTTAATAATGCTTTTTCTGCTTCTTGATGATCTAATGCTGCCCAAAAGCTTTCTCTAGCCTATCCACAAAGGGCATATAGCCTTCAGTAGGTCCCTGGCAATCTACAGAAAAGGAAGTAGAAGGGTCTTTAACATCAGCAATCTTTTTCCAAGCTTCTAATGCAATATTAGAAATGTGCACATAAGCCTCCCTTCAAAAATAATCAACTTTGCTGACCAAGATCTGAAAAGGCTCCCTCTCCTAGCAACTGTTTCAAATTAATAGGGATATTGTTATGTAAATTATCTATGGCTTATATGGAAGACAAATCTCTATATTCCCAAACAGTGTCCTGCTCTGGAGTAACCAAGATTTTAACTAGAATTTTTGAATCCCATGGCACCATCTCATATCTTTCTCCAATTCTATCCAATATGCCCACTGTATAAGAATTTTGCAGGGCTGGCACTGTGTATAGCCGGTAAAGCCACCAACTGCAGTGTTGGGTCAGTATCCCATATGGGCACCAGTTCAAGTCCTGGCTGCTTGACTTCTGATCCAGGTCTTTGTTGAGGAGATAATGTGGTTCAATCTTATCTTTGTGTTGTGCTGGGGACAGAGAGTTCCCCATGCTTATTACTCACCAGGATCTTGAGATGAAGAGACAAATCTGTAACCCTTGCTGGGCATGATGATTTGTCCTTTGCCCTTCTTGCCAAGGGTCCCTCTTTGGGTGCCAGGTGCTGTGAGTGTGTTGCAAGTGAAAGGAGAGACAGGACACAGAAACTTTGCCTCTGAGGAGCACTGCTGGAATGCTCCCTGTGCAGCCCCAGTGTGCTTCCTCCATTGACAAGGATTACATCAGCTATTTGTATAGAATATGTGCATATTCTAACATTACTTGTAACATTACTTGATAATCCTCAGAATATGATTGTGAAGACATCATTGGGGTTCTCCCTGTCTTGGTTTACTGGATAAGCAAGCCTGGGAAAGTAGCTGCATGTCCTTGTGGGAGTCAAAGTTCTGTGAGAACTCAATGTTATATAAGTTATTTCCTATATATGTTTAAAAATTATTTGGTTATTTGCTTGGCATAAGAAGTATCCCTGCACATCTGAAAACCTTGAATGGGAGTAAGTCACTTGGGTTTTAAGAATGCTGTATTTTGGCCTGCACCATGGCTCAATAGGCTAATCATCCACCTTGTGGTGCCAGCACACTGGGTTCTAGTCCTGGTCGGGGCACCGGATTCTGTCCTGCTTGCCCCTCTTCCAGGCCAGCTCTCTGCTGTGGCCAAGGAGTGCAGTGGAGGATGGCCCAAGTGCTTGGGCCCTGTACCCCATGGGAGACCAGGAGAAGCACCTGGCTCCTGCCATTGGATCAGTGCGGTGCGCCAGCCGCAGCGCGCCGGCCGCGGTGGCCATTGGAGGGTGAACCAACGGCAAAGGAAGAGCTTTCTCTCTGTCTCTCTCTCTCTCACTATCCACTCTGCCTGTCAAAAAAAAAGAAAAAAGAAAAAGAAAGAATTGGAAAAAAAAGAATTGAAGAAATAAAAGAATGCTACATTTTAGGTCTCTTAATGTTTTCAGTGATGATGTTTTAAAGGCTCTGTTTTATCAAAAATGATAAAGACTTTGTTTTTCAGTGCCCATGGCGTTACCACCTAATGAAGTATATTAAACTAGAATTCTCAGCAGTTATTTAATACTGAATTCTAATACGTTGGGATATTTTAAGGTGAGAAAATAGGATTTCTTTCAAATCTCATAAATAAGATTGATAATCAAAATTTGATGATATCTACAGTGTTTCATCATTTTATTTTAAATATTAGTCAAATTGATATTTTTTATTTTAATTTTAATTAGTGTTTAACAGATTCAATATGGATTATAGATACAATTCTAAGAACACAATTATAAACTCATCCTCCTTCTGCTCCACCCTATTCTTTCTTTGTCTTTTTTTCAGCTTCTGAGATAACATTTTAAATTTACACTATAGTAAAAAGGCATAATGATTCAAGGAACAAGTTTAACAAATAAAAAGAAAAAATCCTAGTTTAGTGGGAATATAGACAGTGGCTAAAAACAACAATTTGAATGGAAAATTAAAGACTTCAAATAATAAAATCAATTTTTTAAATTCTTTACTAAAAGCCTCAGAGAAAGTCTTTCATTATTTATTAAATGTCAATGCAAAAATGGATTTATATGATCCCTTAAAAACTGATTAATTTGTGTGCAATAAAGTGGAACTTTTCTCAAGTTTTCTTGACACTCTCACAGAAATACTTATGTTCAGGGACTGGAAGAATTAATATCACCAAGATGTCCATACTACCAAAATCAATTTACAGATTCAATGTGATCCCAATCAAAATACCAATGACATTCTTCCTAGATCTAGAAAAAAAGGATGCTAAAGCTCATAGAAGCACAGAGACCCCCAAATACCTAAATCAATCTTATACAACAAAAACAAAGCTGAACACATCACAATACCAGATTTTAAGATATATTACAGGGTAATTATAATCAAAACAGCTTGGTACTGACAAAAAATAGAAATGTAGACCAATAATAGAAACTCCAGAAACCAATCCGTGCATCTACAACCAACTAATTGTTGGCAAAGGAGCTACCCTGGAGCCAGCGCAGTCTCTTCAACAGATGGTGCTGGAAAAACTGGATCTCCATGTGCAGAAGTATAAAGTTAAACCCCTCCCTTACAGCTTACACAAAAGTCCACTTAAAATGGATCAAAGACACAAATCTACAACCAGATTCCTTCCAATTACTAGAGAATATTGGGGAAACTCTGCATGGCATTGGCATAGAGAAATACTTCTTGGAAAATCCCCAGAAGCACAGATAGTCAAAGCCAAAATTGGCAAATGGGATTACTTCAAATTAAGAAGCTTTTGCACTGCAAAAGTAACATTCAGCACAGTGAAGAGGAAACTGAAGGAATGGTTGAAAATATTGGCAAACTATGAAACTGATAAAAGATTACTTTGCAGAATCCATAAAGAGATCAAGAAACTCTGGGAAGAATAGAGGAACTGAAGACCCCATAAATGACAGCTCCTGCCCTGCAGGAACCCCTTACACACAGCCTGGCCTCTCCCTGGTGACCACTCCAGTCCCCACTGCACAATCAAGGAGACGCAGGGCTGCAATCACACAGATGGCTCTGGGGCCCAGAAGTCTCTGAGAGCAGGTAAGGGCCAGGACTCATGGGGTTCTGTGTGCCAGTACAGGTCCCATGTTGAGGGCCAGGGGGGACCCAGGGAAGCACTGTGCCAGCCATGGGATGGGACCCACAGATTGCAGAGATGACCTCTGGGAGCCCCATGTCCTGTCTTCATGTTCACCAGGTCCACCTTCCCCTACTCTGGACTCCTGACTCCACACACTCACCATTCCTAGGAATCAGAAATGGGTGGTGTCCTGCAGTGAACAGTCAGAGCACAGTGGATGTTTCCTTTACTTCAGAGGTTCCCAGCAGCAGAACATGCTCCTTGGACCTCTCAGAGGTGGAACTGGACTACTATGGTGTCAAATTCCTGCAAGATTACCTAGTGTTTACACCACCGGGCCTGATTGGATGGCTTGCACAGCAGTCAGCATGGGCGACACAAAAGATAGAACAAATCATCATCCTCCATAGCAGAGATGCAACTTCAGGCCACTCCAGATATGTAGAGAGGCGTAACCTGGATTCTGGTGCTTTGGTCCTCCTTTAGGGCTGTGTCCTTTCACCAGCAAGATCCTGCCTCCTCCTGAGACTCCTCTTGTTTCCCCATGGGTCTTCCTGGGAGAATCCTACCTGCTTAAGGTGAGTTAGAGAGTAATGGCTATTTATTGGCTTCTGGGCCCTTTCCTTTCCTTCATATTCTCTGTGGTTTCATTTGTGATGTTTTTAATATTTATTTTAAGAATCTTTATAATTATTACATAATTAATCCTTTTTTTCTTTTATCTCTCTTGTAGGTATTTGTTTCCTACTCTGTTTCTTGTCCTTTAATATTATTTTCTATCTATCTCTTATTGGTACTTAGTAATTCATGGAAATCTTTCTGGTAATCTTGAATTGTTTATTATTTGTGTTTTTTAGATTTTTATGAATTATATCTATGTAAGTGTCATCCTATGTGACAATTTCACTCCTTAGAAAGTATCTTTACACCTTTAATTTACTTTTTGCCAATTTATTCCTCTGATGACCCTCCAGTAGGAAGTTGAAGATAAATAGTGGCAGCCTCCTGATTCAGGCTTACTTCCAGGAAGAAAGCTTGCAGTGATCCTGTATTAGCTGCGTTGTTTGTTGTAGGTTCCCTTTGGTCTTGATCAGATTGAGGAAGTCACTTATTGTCTATTTTTACTGTTAGCAAGTATTTTTTCACTAAATGCCAAATTTTATTGAATGTTTTTCAACATGCAATCTAACTGATCTTGTGATTTCCTTTTGTATTTTTTACCTGCCTGCATGACTTTTTTGGTAAGTTTTTTTTTTTTTTTTTTTTTTTTTACAGGCAGAGTTAGACAGCGAGAGAGAGAGAGAGAGAGAGAGAGAGGTCGTCCTTTCCATTGGTTCACCCCCCAAATGGCCACTACAGCCAGTGTGCTGCGACAATTTGAAGCCAGAAGCCAGGTGCTTCCTCCCATGTGGAGGCAGGGCCCAAGCACTTGGGCCATCCTCCACTGCCTTCCTGGGCCACAGCAGAGAGTTGGACTGGAAGAGGAGCAACCGGGACAGAACCTGGTGCCCCAACTGGGACTAGAATCTGGGGTGCTAGAGCCACAGACTGAGGATTAGCCAAGTGAGCCGCAGCTCTGGCCTTGTTTTGTAATCTTAATAAATCTTGTTTTTTATTATCTCTTGCTTGCAATGTATCTATTATGTTTTCATACATGATTTATTTATCATAATAATACTTTGTTTATAATATTTGTATCTGTTTATGAAAGGGGTGCTTTTAAAAATTATTTCAAATCCTGGTCCACTTGCCTCATAATTGATGTAATGTTAGTTTCACAAAAGAAATTTAAAAATATTTTTTGCTTATTTCCACTTTGAATAGGTATGGGAAACATTTTTTTTTTCTTTAGATGTTTCAAGTATGCCAGAAAGTTTGGACCAGAAATTTTGATTGTGAAATCTTTCTCTGACTCATTGGTTGGAGTTTTCAAAATGTGATTCAACTTACTTGACATATATAGGAGTTTCCTTATTTTATGTTATAAGGGGAGAATAGCCATAATGATACAGTATAGGCAGCAGTTTATCATTTCATTAGTTAATGTGATAAGCTTTCATATGTTATTTGAATAAAGTGGTCAGATTTAGAAAGAAAGATGGCAGTCAGCTAAATTTGAATTTCAATAAGCAACATAAATTTTAGTTTGATTATGTTCCACACAGTATTAGGGGGCACTACATTTTTTTAAAGAAGATTCATTTATTTATTTGAAAGAGTTACACAGAGGGTGAAGGTGAGGCAGACAGAGAGAGGTCTTCCATCCACTGGTTCACTCCTCAATTGGCTGCAATGGCCAGAACTGCACCCACCCAAAGCCAGGAGCCAGGAGCTTCCTCCAGGTCTCCCACACAGGTGCAGGGGACCAAGGACCTGGGCTATCCTCCACTACTTTCCCAGGCCACAGCAGACAGGAGGATCAGAAGTGGAGCAGCCAAGACTTGAACCAGTGCCCACATGGAATGCCAGTACTGCAGAGGGTGGCTTCATCCACTACACGAGAACACTGGCCTGGAAGGTACCCTCTCAGTAGCATACACATTGTCTTCCAATCAAGCCTGTTTAACTTGAACTCATAATAGTTTTGCTTTAAAATTGTGTTTCTGAAGGATTTTCAGAGTATAGATTAAAATATAAAAGGACAACCTAAGAGAATCCAGAAAAAAGATGACAATGAGGTGGGATTTTGGACAACTGGCCTTTGTTTCTGGTAAGGCAATGAAATTATAAAACGAATGTGCAAGACTAAATGATAGAAATGGGCTGAAAAATAGATCCAGTCATTTGTCCTGCTCTGTTCCTTGGACATGTCCGACATGTGGAAAAAGTGAAGTAATCATTCTTCATTAAAATGGGTAGAAATACACTGCTGGATATTCATGGAGCTGGCACCGTGGCTCACTTGGTTAATCCTCCACCTGTGGCATCAGCATCCCATATGGGTGCCGGGTTCTAGTCCCAGTTGCTCCTCTTTCAGTCCAGCTCTCTGCTGTGGCCTGGGAAGGCAGTGGAGGATGGGCCAAGTACATGGACCCCTGCACCCATATGGGAGACCCGGAGGAAGCACCTGGCTCCTGGCTTTGGATAGGCACAGAGCAAGCCATAGCGGCCATTTGGGGGGGGGGTGAACCAACAGAAGGAAGACCTTTCTCTCTGTCTCTCTCTCTCACTATCTAACTCTGTCAAATAAATAAAAAAATTAAAAAAATTTTCATGAAATCATATAACTGGTGCTCATAGAATGTTCTCATACAGGAAAAAGGTAATACTGTGTTTTCATTATGAGATATGGTTGATATTAGTTAAAAATTAATAGAAAATACATACTATAAAATTTATGCTTGGAGTTAAATATTTTTGCACAAAGTACATGTCTTTTAATCCCATTTTCCACAATCTCAATATTCCCTTGTGTGTATATGCTAAGCAACCTCCTATGAATCCCATGTTGTTTTTGCACTACCCAGTATTCAAAGTGAGTCTTAACATACTGTTCTAAGGTTGTACATTATGACTAAATGAAATAAAATATCACATCTGCAGTTGTTAAAGTTTGGACTTTTTATTTTTAAAGATCTATTTATTTATTTGAACGGCAAAGTTACAAAAGGAGAGGGAGAGATAGAGATCTTTCATCCTCTAGTTCACTCCCTAAATGGCCACAGTGGCCAGAGCTGGGCTGTCTGAAACCAGGAGCCAGGAATTTCTTCCAGTTAACCCATAAGGCTGCAGGGGCCCAAATAGTTGAGCCATCCTCCACTGCTTTCCCAGGCATATTAGCAGGGAGCTGGATGAGAAATGGAACATTCGGGACTCACACCAGCACACATATGCGATTCCAGCACCATGGTGGCAGTTTTACCTGCTGTGGCTCTGTGCCAGGTGCCAAAGGACTTTTCAATCAGAGACCTCATTGGTTGGAAATTAAACATGTTGATCTTCCTTTTTCTCACAAATATTTGTTAGTGATTACCAATAAATTCAGGGTGCCAACCTCACTTTTTGAATTGCTGTCTATGCTGATATGCATTTATTGCCAGTTGTCTCTTTTATGTGAAATTTGGTTGTATTTAAACACAAAGCAACAGAAATACCAGTACTGATGACACACATACAATTTATGATGAATTACACAATACCTAAACCTTCAGTTGCAACAATCTGTAGTTTCATCCTGTAAATTTTCAAAGCAGCCAAAGCCAACAAGAATAAAATGAGGAACAATAAGACTCAAAGACAATACTTAGCAATACTATTAATGTCAATGATGCTAACATTTTAGTTACATGCCCTATACTAATTAACTTCTTTCAAATTCTGACCCAAACACACAGATCCCCACAACTACCTTAATGTATACTTAAACATATGAAATCCTATGTAGAAAAGTGCCAATGTAAAGCAGCCTTCATTTGACAAGAGAAGACTTGGAAGTCTACCATATGCACACTGATTTAGCACACTAACAGGGAAAGAAAGCCGATGCAAAACAGTCCAAATGAGGAAAACTCTGCTTATTGTGATTTCAGATAATAAAGCTTTTTTTTTTACTTTTTGACAGGCAGAGTGGACAGTAAGACAGAGAGACAGAGAGAAAGGTCTTCCTTTTGCCGTTGGTTCACCCTCCAATGGCTGCCTCGGCCAGTGCGCTGCGGCTCGTGCACCGCACTGATCTGATGGCAGGAGCCAGGTGCTTCTCCTGGTCTCCCATGGGGTGCAGGGCCCAAGCACTTGGGCCATCCTCCACTGCACTCCTTGGCCACAGCAGAGAGCTGGCCTGGAAGAGGGGCAACCGGGACAGAATCCGGCACCCCGACCAGGACTAGAACCCAGTGTGCCAGTGCCACAAGGCAGAGGATTAGCCTAGTGAGCCGTGGCACCAGCCTCAGATAATAAACTTTACAGTTGTTCTCATGGATAATCCACACATACATAATTATTCTTCATTTTCATATATTTCATTTTCCACATGAGGACAAAATGGTGTCTGTAAGCTTTTTGAAGGGCATTATAAAAATCTATTAGCCGGCCAGCTATATATTATTATCCTGACAGCTTTGTCAGAGTACGTTGAGCCTGGTGTCTGAGCACTGCCCTTTTGCTGGAACTAGCATGAGGCAGCTCATGGAATTCAAGCAGTCTTATGCAAGAGAGAAAATTGCATACCCATTTGCTTACATGTTCACTCTTCTTTTGCTTCTGAAATAATCTTGTAAAATATTCACATCACTTTTATAGAGATTAGCCAAATTAGATTGGTTATTGAAAGTGTTTTCTCTTTGATACCAGCAGTATAATGATATACGCATAACTTAAAATCAGCAAAAAGTTGGATAGAGAGAATACTTCAGTTTTCATAAATATAATAGTTTATAAATTGTTTTTCCTTTCTTAAATAGAGAGAAACCTCCAGAGCACTTTGATAACTTCTCTGAAGACAAATAAAGCAGTGTCTGAACAGTAATACTGACTTTCTTCACCATTACT
This sequence comes from Oryctolagus cuniculus, assembly GCF_051225735.1. Lineage (NCBI taxonomy): Eukaryota > Metazoa > Chordata > Mammalia > Lagomorpha > Leporidae > Oryctolagus > Oryctolagus cuniculus. The sequence continues at coordinate 63,487,691 of NC_142883.1, read as the reverse complement.
TTGATGTGTAGATGATAGAGAATAAAGCAAAAATAATGCCCTGTGTTGCACTGTTATCTTTAAAACTAACTTTAGTTAGTGAGATACACACACACAGAATAAAACCATTTCAAATAGACAATACATGCATAGGGCTGCATATTTCAAATATATTTATAGTAAAAATAATTTTTGTGGAGTTACATAACTCCCAGCATTCTTATTCCTGTCAAGGGAACATAGAATTTCAGTATTTCACAAATTTTGATGGAGCATAACTATTAACTTAACTAGAGAGAAACAATTACAATTGGAAAATGTTAACAGTTGGAAAATCAAACCTTATAAGTATGCTAGAAGTTCCCATACCATCTGAACACTTGAGCCTGAAATGGTATCCATTCCACACATTTATATTCAGTAGTACAAGCTCAAACCTCAACTGCTCAACTCAGAGCCAACTATCCCACAGACAGAAAATAATCAAATTTGATAAGAGTTGAATATTATACTATGGGTTGCAATAATGATGAGAAATATCATGATTTCTCTGATTTTGTATCTCATGCTCATTTAAATTCAGCATGGTATCTTCAAATTCATCAAAGTACTCCATTAAAATTCATAACATTTTTGGAAATAAGGTGAAAACTGTAGTTTGACAGTTATACAATTATTCATGGGCAGGTAAATACATCTGAAAATATATTTAAATTATGCCTTAAAATATGTTGTATATTAGTAACACTGAACAAATCAAATACTCTGATTAGAAAAGAAAACATATCTAGCTTTTGATGATAAAGTAAAATGTAATAATATTTTCTGAGGCTTAATAAGTACTGTAAGTTTGAAATTTTAGAAATTCAATACATGGGTCTGGCACTATGGCACAGTAGATTAAATCTCCACCTGTGATGCCAGCATCCCCATATGGGCACTGGCTCATGTCTTGGCTGCTCCTCTTCCAATCCAGCTCTCTGGTCCAAGGCCTGGAAAGTCAATGGAGGTTGGCACAAGTGCTTGGACCCCAGCACCCACATTGGAGACCCAGAAGAAGTTCTTGGCTCCTGGCTTCAGATTGGCCTAGTTCTGGCCATCATAGCCTTTGGAGAGTGAATCAGTGGATGGAAGACCTCTCAGTCTCTCTTGCCTTCTCTCTGTAACTCAGCCTCTCAAATTAATAAATAACTCTTAAGAAAAATCAAGTCTCAAAACAGCATGATAGGCTGGTGCCATGGCTCAATAGGCTAATCCTCCACCTGCGGCACTGGCACACCAGGTTCTAGTCCTGGTCGGGGCACCGGATTCTTTCCCAGCTGCCCCTCTTCCAGTCCAGCTCTCTGCTGTGGCCTGAGAAGGCAGTGGAGGATGGCCCAAGTCCTTGGGCCCTGCACCTGCATGGGAGACCAGGAGAAGCACCTGACTTCTGGCTTCAGATCAGCGCGGTGCACTGGCCACAGTGGCCATTGAACCAACAGAAAAGGAAGACCTTTCTCTCTGTCTCTCTCTCACTGTCCACTCTGCCTGTCAAAAAAAAAAAATCCATCTACCCATTAAAAAAAAAACAGCATGCTAAAGATTGAATTTTTTTTTAATAGAAAGAAACTGAATATACTTGGGGCCAGCTTTGTGGCATAGCAGGTAAAACTGCTGCCTGTGATTTTACCATCCCACATAGATACCGCTTTCTGTTCCAGGTGCTTCACCTCTGATCCAGCTCCCTGATAACAGTGTGGGCAAAGCAGTGGAAGATGGACCAAGTATTTGATTCTCTGCCCCTCATGCAGGGTAGCTGGATGAGGCTCCAGCTCCTGGCTTTCACCTGGTCCAACGATGGGAGTTATAATCATCTGGGAAGTAAACCAGCAGACAGAAGATTTCTCTCTGTGTCTCTCCTGATCTCTTTAACTCTGACTTTCAAAATAAATAAGTAAATCTAAAAAATGAATGCACTCATCAAGCTGCACCTACTGTTTTATCATAAACTTAATGAATGCACTGATAATTCTAACAGATGGAACTAGACATAAAGAATTAGAATTTTAATACTTACTAATGTATAGAAACCAAGGTGAGGGATTACATTCAAAAGATGAGTATAAAAACATATTTGACTTTGGAATGTGTTGCTGTTATATTAATATGCATATAGTTCATACTTCAGAAAATTCACTTTCTGCAAAATAGTCTATAAAATCAAAGCTTTGAAGGAATCTATCTCAATCAATCATCTCTTTGTATAAAGAACTTTCGAGTGCCCTTGGTAGATACCATTTTGTGCAATAGTTCTAAACGTGAAAATCAGATGATTGACTTGTAAATATCCATTTTATTTTTTCAAGTGAAACTATACTTGAATGCCAATATATGGACAGGAAAAGCTTGCTGAAATGAGAAGCCTAATATGCTATCTCTCATCAGCCTCTCCTTTTCTTAGGGGTTGTTTCTGAGCTATTTGTGAGGATGGCTAAGATTTGTAGAACCATTTAAACTTTAAACTTTAGGGAGATTTTTCTTTCTCTAAGATTTTGCTTTAGTTATAATCTAAAAGTGAGTTAAGCATGCATCTACATTTTTATTGAGAGTAAAGTTTGGACTTTCACAGACTGATTTTTGATTTTGTAAATAGATGGCAATAACAAATCTGAGTTTTCATTAATATGTTGTATTTTATTTTTGTAACATTGTACCAAATCTATTTGTTTCAAACAAATAATTTTGAAAATTACTTCTTCCTAAGAGAAGAATTTTAAAAATTATTTTTAAATAGATCTACCTATCTACCAGAAAGGCAGAGTGTTAGAAAGGGAGAGACAGAAAGGTCTTCCACCTTCTGGTTAGCTTCCAAAATGACTGTAACAGCCAGCACTGGGCCAGGGTGAATTAAGGAGCCTGGAACTTCATTCAGGATTCCCACATGGGTTATCAGTGGCTGAGTACCTTGGCCATATCCTCTGCCTGCCCAAGTGCATTAGCAGGCAGCTGGATTGGAAATGCAGAGGACTAGGACTCAAACCAGGATTGTGATGTAGGATGGTGGTGTCCCAAGTGGCACTTAACCTGCTGCATCTTAATGCCAACCATAACAGGAGTAATTCTGAAATAATTTTCAGGCTTTCATATTTGCTTACTGCACTTTTCAGAAAGAATTCTTTAAAGTCATCCTGAGTTTTATAGTATGTTTTTATGTGGAATATAAATAAATAAATAAATATGGAAACATATTAGCTACAGCTTCTAGTTTGACAATATTATGTGTTGATTTCAGATTTTGATTGTTCATATGCTGTGCTGTCTTATATTAAGGTGTGATTTGAATTTATTACAGGTGCTGTGCTAGAGATGTTAGCAGTTCTCAAAAGCAATGTTGAAGGCACTAAGCATGTCATGTCTTCATTTTCAATATTGCTTTAAATAGAAATAAATCGTGCTTGTCACACAGAATTGGAAGGATTTACAGGGAAATGGTTTGATGAAAAAAAGTGCTGAAAACATAAACATATCAACATATCAACATGAAAAACACAGCAGTGTTGGATTGTGTTGGGGTGGGATGGTTTACTACAATGAGGCATATAGAGCTCTTATTTGTGCACGGCTGCTTAACATTACAATGTTAGAAGTGAATAGTTGATGGAGAATGGAAATGCACTCATAAGTACATTCCACTGGAATTTCCATAAACTAACATAAGTACTCTTCAATAAGCTCATATATAGTAACCATATATTTAACACTGTAAGTAAATCATTGGCACACATTTTCTTTTTCTTTTTCTTTTTTTTGGACAGGCAGAGTGGACACTGAGAGAGAGACAGAAAGGTCTTCCTTTTGCCATTGGTTCACCCTCCAATAGCCGCCGTGGCTGGTGTGCTGTGGCTGGCGTACCGTGCTGATCTGAAGGCAGGAGCCAGGTGCTTCTCCTGGTCTCCCATGCGGGTACAGGGCCCAAGCACTTGGGCCATCTTCCACTGCACTCCCTGGCCACAGCAGAGAGCTGGCCTGGAAGAGGGGCAACCAGGACAGAATCTGGCAAACCGAATGGGACTAGAACCCAGTGTGCCAGTGCCACAAGGCGGAGGATTAGCCTAGTGAGCCGCAGCACTGGCCAGCACACATTTTCAAATTTTAAAAATGCTGCTATAAAAAGTTATACTAATTACACATCTAAAATTAATGTTGGAGCTGGTACTGTGGCACAGCATGTTAAAGCCCTGGCCTGAAGCACTGGCATCCCATATGGGCACCAGTTCTAGTCCCAGCTGCTCCTCTTCTGATCCAACTCTCTGCTATGGCCTGGGAAAGCAGTAGAAGATGGTCCAAGTCCTTGGGCCCCTGCACCCATGTGGGAGACCCAGAAGAAGCTCCTAACTCCTGGCTTTAGATTGGCACAGCTCCAGCTGTTGCAGCCATCTGGGGAGTGAACCAGAAGATGGAAGACCTCTCTGTCTCTACCTCTCTCTGTAACTCTGTCTTTCAAATAAAATAAATCTTTAAAATAATCTGAAAAAAAAGGTTGAAAATGAATAAATAAATAAATAAATGAATATTTTATTTCCTTTCATTCCACAGCCTACCAGAACAAACCTTATGCCTTAAGTAGGCTTACACATACTCTGAGATCATCTGAATGTCTTATGAGCAAGCTGGGAGGAAAATGACACTGAGAAGCTCTTATACTATATTTGACAGCTGGGACAATTGGCCCACTTTCAAGCACTTAATCAAGACAACCAAACAACCACTCCTTTAAAGGATTGCACAGCAATATTCCAAGTGGCTGTCTGTTTGCCATTACCTGTACTAGACACAATTCAAGTGTACATCAACACTGGGTAGTTAAAACATATTATGGTCCCATCACTGTGGCATAGTAGGTTAAACTTCTGCCTGCAGTGCCAGCATCTCATATGGGCACTAGTTTGAGTCTCAGCCATTCTACCTCTGATCTGGCTCCCTGCAATTAGCCTAGAAAACAGCAGAAGATGGCTCAAGCACTTGTACCCCTGCACCCATTTGTGAAACCTAGAAGAAGCTCCTGGCTCAGGGCTCCTGATCAGCCCAGCTGCAGCCACAAAAGAACCAGACTTTTCTGGTTTAATCCACATATGACCAGGCAAATTGCTGTAGAATTCTTATTGATTTTAACAAAAAAAATCACAGGCAAACTTGTTTTGGAAAAACTAAAATTCCACTGGTGCCATGGCTAATTTGGCTAATCTTCCACCTACAGCTCCAGTACCCTGGGTTCTAGTCCCAGTTTGGGCACCAGAATCTGTCCTGGTTGCTCCTCTTCTAGTCCAGCTCTCTGCTGTGGCCTGGGAAGGCAGTGGAGGATGACCCAAGTCCTTGGGCCCTGCACCTGCATTGGAGACCAAGAGGAAGCACCTGGCTCCTGGCTTCAATTGGTGCAGTGTTCATAGTAGTGGCCATTAGTGGAGTGAACTAATGGAAGGAAGAGCTTTCTGTCTCTCTCTCACTGTCTAACTCTGCCTGTCAAAAAAAAAAAAAAAAGAAAGAAAGAAAAACTAAAATCCCTCAGGTCTACAAAAGCCTTAAATATCATTTCCACAAACACAAAAATCATCTTGGTCGGTGCTGGCTATAGATTTTGAATCATAAAACCACAATTTGTAGTGTTTCTGTGTATCTAATGGGTACTACATCACAACTGTTGTTTTGGGTGAGAATAAAAATGAACGAAAGAGATACGGCAGGAAACAAATAAAAAACCAGAAAAACTAGAGTGATGTGCTGAAGAACAATGGCATAATTGGCTGATGAGCCCAAAACAATAAAACCAACATTGAACTCCAGAAAGCCAAATCATGTGCCCTGATTTGAAAAGACCATTCATCCAGTTACCTGAATTCCATTAGTCAGCATGAAAACAAAATGTAACATCATAAAATTCTTTAAAATAGAGAAATACATGAAAAATATGCAAGAAAACACAAAACAAAGGGGGTATTGCAAGACTTGATACTGGAGCCAAGATGGCGGAATAGTGAGGGCGCGCACCGATAGTCCGGGAAAATTTAGTTTAATAAAAGGGAAGTTACGGTAGCCGCAGAAAATAGAACCAAAAAAAAAAATTGCAGGGGAAACCCTTCTGGATGGAGCAGCCGTGAATCGGAGGACCTACTGGGAGAACAAGGTCGCCCACCGCGCGGAAGCCAAGTCACGGGACTGAGCCACAGAAGCCCCAGGGTCTGCGCGCCAGTGCTCCAAGGGGAGTGCATGCCACACAGACAACAGCGGGGAGACTTGGGACGCTCAGGGCTCCGAGTCCACACATCGGCACTGGAAGGGGAGGTGAGTTCAATAACCCGAGACATTGGTGGGGAAACGGGGGTCAGAATCTAGAGGGGGGCCGGAAAGTGCAGCAAACTCACTACCGGAAAGAAGGAAAAAAAAAAGCTTCGGGGTTTCTCTTCCCCCTAACCTTGCAAAGGTTACAAGGCTGCAAGGCTTGAAGAATTCCCAAGAGACAAAAAGCAGGCCTCCTCTCTGGATTTACATATCAATGGGGGAGAGTTAAGGAACTGAGTCACTACAATTCAGTAGCCTAGGCAACCCAGTGGGAGTCCAGAGGAGCCAAAGACTGGAAGCTAAATACCATCAATTCTGCACAGCCCTGCCCTGCAGTGTTACTTACCCCCTGAATAAATAAAATAAATAAATAAATAAAAAGAGAGAGATTTACCACGCATAACTTGAGGGTGTCACCTTTGCACACCCTTAACCAGGAAGAACCAGGCAGAGCTCTCAGGCCGCACCCATCTCAAGCCTCCAAGGCTCCTCCAACAGCAGGCAGTCCACTTAACACGGACACAGTATAAAAAAAAAAAAACGCACAGTGACAAAAGAAGAATTAACTATGCCGAGTAACAAACACAGAAATAGAGGGAGCAAGATCAACGATGACACTATGATGCCTCCAAATGAGCAAAACACCCCAAGCCAAGAGTATGAAGATGATGAGATAGAAGAAATGCAAGATACAGATTTCAAAAAATTTATGATAAGAACATTTAGAAGTTTTCAAAAGCAAATCCTTGAACTACAGAAATCCTTAATGGACAAGATTGAAAATCTCTCTCGTGAAAATGAAATTTTAAGGAAGAGTCAAAATGAAACTCAGAAACTAGTAGAACAGGAAAGTGTAATAGTGAAGAGAAATCAAAATGAAATGAAGAGCTCAATAGATCAAATGACAAACACATTAGAAAGCCTTAAAAACAGAATGGGTGAAGCAGAAGAGAGAATATCGGACTTAGAAGATAGAGCACAGGAAAACATACAGTCAAACCAAAGAAGAGGAAATTAGAAATCTAAAAAATATTGTTGGGAATCTACAGGATACTATTAAAAAAACCAACATTCAAGTTCTAGGAGTTCCTGAAGGCATGGAGAGAGAGAAAGGATTAGAAGGCCTTTTTAGTGAGATACTAGCAGAGAACTTTCCAGGTTTGGAGAAGGACAGAGACATCCTAGTACAGGAAGCTCATAGAACCCCCAATAAACATGACCAAAAGAGATCCTCACCATGACACGTGGTAATTAAACTTACCCCAGTGAAACATAAAGAAAAGATCCTAAAATGTGCAAAAGAGAAACGTCAGATTACTCTCAGAGGATGTCCAATTAGACTCACAGCAGACTTCTCATCAGAAACACTACAGGCTAGGAGGGAATGGTGAGACATAGCACAGGTGCTAAGAGAGAAAAATTGCCAGCCCAGAATATTATATCCTGCCAAGCTCTCATTTGTGAATGAAGGTGAAATAAAGACCTTTCATAGCAAACAGAAATTGAAAGACTTTGCCGCCACTCGTCCGGCCCTGCAAAAGATACTTAAAGATGTGCTACACTCAGAAACACAGAAACACGGCCATCGATATGAAAGAAGGTAAAGGAAGAAAACCTACCAGTAAAAGAGCATGGGAAGCTCAATGCATATACTAGAAAATATCTCTGGGAAAATGGCAGGGCAAAGTCACTATGTATCAATAGTCACATTGAACATTAATGGTCTGAATTCTTCAGTTAAAAGACACCGATTGGCTGATTGGCTCAAAGAACACAACCCAACTATTTGTTGCCTACAAGAAACACATCTCTCTAACAAAGATGCATGCAGACTGAAAGTGAAAGGTTGGAAAAAGATATTCCATGCCAACAGAAACCAAAAAAAGCAGGTGTAGCCATATTAATATCAAACAAAATAAACTTTAATACAAAAACTGTTAAGAGAGACAAAGAGGGACACTATATAATGATTAAGGGTTCAATTCAACAGGAAGATGTAACTATTATAAATGTATATGCACCTAATTACAGGGCACCGGTCTATTTAAAAGATATGTTAAGGGACTTAAAGGGAGATTTAGATTCCAATACAATAGTACTGGGGGACTTCAATACTCCACTCTCAGAAATAGACAGATCATCCGGACAGAAGATCAACAAGGAAACAGCAGATTTATTCGACACTATTGCCTAAATGGATCTAACAGATATCTACAGAACTTTCAATCCTACATCTAAAGACTTCACATTCTTCTCAGCAGTGCATGGAACCTTCTCTAGGATTGATCACATACTAGGCCATAAAGCAAGTCTCAGCAAATTTAAAAGAATTAGAATCATACCATGCAGCTTCTCAGACCACAGCAGAATGAAGCTGGAAATTAGCAACTCCGGAAACCCTAGAAAGTATGCAAACACATGGAGACTGAACAACATGCTCCTGAATGAACACTGGGTCATTCAAGAAATCAAAAGAGAAATCAGAAACTTTCTGGAAGTAAATGAGGATAACAACACAACATATCAAAACTTATGGGATACAGCAAAAGCAGTACTGAGAGGCAAGTTTATAGCAATAGGTGCCTATATCAAGAAATTGGAAAGGCACCAAATAAATGAGCTTTCAGCGCATCTCAGGGACCTAGAAAAACTGCAGCAAACCAAACCCAAATCTAGTAGGAGAAGAGAAATAATTAAAATCAGAGAAGAAATAAACAGGATTGAATCCAAAAAAACACTACAAAAAATCAGCCAAGGGAGAAGCTGGTTTTTTGAAAAAAATAAACAAAATTGACACCCCATTGGCCCAACTAACTAAAAAAAGAAGAGAAAAGACCCAAATCAATAAAATCAGAGATGAAACAGGAAACATAACAACAGACACCACAGAAATAAAAAGAATCATCAGAAATTACTACAACGACTTGTATGCCAGCAAACAGGAAAATCTATCAGAAATGGATAGATTCCTGGACACATGCAATCTACCAAAATTGAACCATGAAGACACAGAAAACCTAAATAGACCCATAACTGAAACAGAAATTGAAACAGTAATAAAGGTCCTCCCAACAAAGAAAAGCCCAGGACCAGATGGATTCACTGCTGAATTCTACCAGACATTTAAAGAAGAACTAATCCCATTTCTTCTCAAACTATTCAGAACAATCGAAAAAGATGGAATCCTCCCAAATTCTTTCTATGAAGCCAGCATCACCTTAATCCCTAAGCCAGAGAAAGATGCAGCACTGAAAGAAAATTATAGACCAATATCCCTGATGAACATAGATGCAAAAATCCTCAATAAAATTCTTGCCGATAGAATACAACAACACATCAGAAAAATCATCCACCCAGACCAAGTGGGATTTATCCCTGGTATGCAGGGATGGTTCAACATTCGTAAATCAATCAACATGATACACCACATTAACAGACTGCAGAAGAAAAACCATATGATTATCTCAATAGATGCAGAGAAAGCATTCGATAAAATTCAACACCCTTTCATGATGAAAACTCTAAGCAAATTGGGTATAGAAGGAACATTCCTCAATATAATCAAAGCAATTTATGAAAAACCCATGGCCAGCATCCTATTGAATGGGGAAAAGTTGGAAGCATTTCCACTGAGATCTGGCACCAGATAGGGATGCCCACTCTCACCACTGCTATTTAACATAGTTCTGGAAGTTTTAGCCAGAGCCATCAGACAAGAAAAAGAAATTAAAGGAATACAAATTGAGAAGGAAGAAGTCAAACTATCCCTCTTTGCAGACGATATGATTCTTTACTTAGAGGATCCAAAGAACTCTACTAAGAGACTATTGGAACTCATAGAGGAGTTTGGCAAAGTGGCAGGATATAAAATCAATGCACAAAAATCAACAGCCTTTGTATACACAAGCAATGCCACGGCTGAGAAAGAACTGCTAAGATCAATCCCATTCACAATAGCTACAAAAACAATCAAATACCTTGGAATAAACTTAACCAAGGATGTTAAAGATCTCTACGATGAGAATTACAAAATCTTAAAGAAAGAAACAGAAGAGGATACCAAAAAATGGAAAACTCTTCCATGTTCATGGATTGGAAGAATCAACATCATCAAAATGTCCATTCTCCCAAAAGCAATTTATAGATTCAATGCAATTCCAATCAGGATACCAAAGACATTCTTCTCAGATCTAGAAAAAAATGATGCTGAAATTCATATGGAGGCACAAGAGACCTCGAATAGCTAAAGCAATCTTGTACAACAAAAGCAAAGCCGGAGGCATCACAATACCATATTTCAGGACATACTACAGGGCAGTTGTAATCAAAACAGCATGGTACTGTGTTGCTCCCCCTCTTCACGGAGGAATGACACTAGACACTGCGTTGTTCTTTTGTCTACTCGGCCCTTCCCGGGTTTGCTGCTGGTTCTTCCCGGGTTGGCTACCGTCCTTCCACCTCCGTGGAAGGGCGGTTCCCCCTGCCACTTTCCCCACTTCCGTGGGGGAGCGGCACACCGCCGGCCAGCTCTCTCGGGGGCTGCTCAGATGTTATTCGGATGTTCCCCTTAGATGTTCCTCGTGCATATTGTCTCTCTCCTCCTTTATAGTCCTCTTCCACCAATCCCAACTCTGCTACCCACACGCCGAGTATGCTGCTCTCCTCCAATCAGGAGCAAGATCAGCTCCTGCAGGTTACTGGTCGAACTGGAGGAGCTGTGTAAAAGTTGTTTACTCCTCTCCCAGCGCCATATTGTGGGAGAGCAGATGCATAGAATAAGTCTTAATTCCTGTAACTTAGTCTAGTCCGAGTTGTTCCCCAAAGTACCGGTACAGAAACAGATGGATAGACCAATGGAATAGAATTGAAACACCAGAAAGCAATCCAAACACCTACAGCCAACTTATATTTGATCAAGGATCTAAAACCAATCCCTGGAGCAAGGACAGTCTATCAATAAATGGCGCTGGGAAAACTGGATTTCCACGTGCAGAAGCATGAAGCAAGACCCCTACCTTACACCTTACACAAAAATCCACTCAACATGGATTAAAGACCTAAATCTACGACCTGACACCATCAAGTTATTAGAGAACATTGGAGAAACCCTTCAAGATATTGGCACAGGCAAAGAGTTTCTGGAAAAGACCCGGGAGGCACAGGCAGTCAAAGCCAAAATCAACTATTGGGATTGCATCAAATTGAGAAGTTTCTGTACTGCAAAAGAAACAGGAGAGTGAAGAGACAACCGACAGAATGGGAAAAATATTTGCAAACTATGCAACAGATAAAGGGTTAATAACCAGAATCTACAAAGAGATCAAGAAACTCCACAAAAGCAAAACAAACAACCTACTTAAGAGATGGGCCAAGGACCTCAATAGGTATCTTTCAAAAGAGGAAATCCAAATGGCGAACAGGCACATGAAAAAATGTTCAAGGTCACTAGCAATCAGGGAAATGCAAATCAAAACCACAATGAGGTTTCACCTCACCCCGGTTAGAATGGCTCACATACAGAAATCTACCAACAACAGATGCTGGCGAGGATGTGGGGAAAAAGGGACACTAACCCACTGTTGGTGGGAATGCAAACTGGTGAAGCCACTATGGAAGTCTGTCTGGAGATTCCTCAGAAACCTGAATATAACCCTACCGTTCGACCCAGCCATCCCACTCCTTGGAATTTACCCAAAGGAATTTAAGTTGGCAAACAAAAAAGCGGTCTGCACCCTAATGTTTATTGCAGCACAATTCACAATAGCCAAGACCTGGAACCAACCTAAATGCCCATCAATGGTAGACTGGATAAAGAAATTATGGGATATGTACTCTTTAGAATACTATACCGCAGTAAGAAACAACAAAATCCAGTCATTTGCAACAAAATGGAGGAATCTGGAACACATCATGCTGAGTGAAGTAAGCCAGTCCCAAAGGGACAAATACCATATGTTCTCCCTGATCGGTGACAACTGACTGAACACCAAAAAGGAAACCTGTTGAAGTGAAATGGACACTATGAGAAACGGTGACTTGATCAGCATAGCCCTGACTGTTAATGAACAACTTAATACATTATCCCTCTTAGTAGTTTTTTTGTCTGCTCTACTTAATATGACTGGTTTAATTCTGTAATTAATACACAGTTATTCTTAAGTGTTGAAATTTAATGAAATGTGATCCCTGTTAAACATAAGAGTGGGAATAAGAGAGGGAAGAGATGTACAATTTGGGACATGCTCAGGCTGACTTGTCCCAAATGGTAGAGTTAGAAACATACCAAGGGACTCCAATTCAATCCCATCAAGGTGGCATGTACCAATGCCATCTCACTAGTCCAGGTGATCAATTTCAGTTCACAATTGACCATAATGAAAGGACTAAGAGTCAAAGGAAGAAATAAACAAGTCTAGTGCCCGCTAATACTAACCGATAGAATAAATAAAGGGGAGAGTGATCCAACATGGGAAGCGAGATACACAGCAGACTCATAGAATGGCAGATGTCCTAAACAACACTCTGGTCTCAGAATCAGCCCTAAAGGCATTCGGATCTGGCTGAAAAGCCCATGAGAGTATTTCAGGCATGGAAAGCCAAGACACTCTGGCAAAAAAAAAAAAAACACCTAAATGAAAGATCTCTGTGAGTGAGATCCCAGTGGAAAGAACAGGTCTTCAAAGAAGGAGAAGGAGGTACCTTTCTCTGAAGGGAGGAGAGAACCTCCACTTTGACTATGACCTTGTCTAAACAAGATAAGAGTCGGAGAACTCAAAGGGCTTCCATAGCCTTGGAAACTCATGACTGGTGCATAGGGAGATTACTGATGCCATAAACAGGAGTGTCAATTTGTAAAGTCAACAACAGGAGTCACTGTGCACTTACTCCTCATGTAGGATCTCTGTCCTTAATGTGCTGTACATTGAGATTTAATGCTATAACGAGTACTCAAACAGTATATTTCACTTTGTGTTTCTATAGGGGTGCAAACTGTTGAAATCTTTACTTAATGTATACTAAACTGACCTTCTGTAAAAAAAAGAAGAAATTATCAATTTCCAACTTGACTCTCACTGGGATTAAACATGACAATAGGTCTGATCTGATTTCATCATCATTTAAAAATCATCTATTATTTTTCACTTTATGTTTCTGTGTGGGAGCAAACTGTTGAAATCTTTACTTAATGTATGCTAAACTGATCTTCTGTATATAAAGAGAATCAAAAATGAATCCTCATGTGAATGGAAGGGGAGAGGGAGTGGGAAAGGGGAGGGTTGTGGGTGGGAGGGACGGTATGGGGGGGAAGCCATTGTAATCCATAAGCTGTACTTTGGAAATTTATATTCATTAAATAAAAGTTAAAAAAAAAGAAATATGATAGCCAAATTGAGGAGAGAGTGCTTAGAAGAAACCAAAGGCTACCAGCATCTTGATCTCAGACTTCTGGCCTCGAGATCTGTGAGAAAAGCAGTGTCTATGCTTTACGTTACTTTATTATAGGAACTTTAGCAAAAATAATACAGGGAGTATACCCTCATATGTGTTCTTCCAATTATCTTCAAATGTGTTCTTCAGATTATCAAGTGATATGTAAACGCAAAGTAATGTTGATGACATTGAAAAAACTGTTATATTAAAATATGCTGGGCTTCATGAGAATATTTTAGGCATGGAAAGCCAAGACACTCTGGAAAAAAAAAGAAGACCTAAATGAAAGATCCCAGTGGAAAGAATGGGGCCATCAAAGAAGGAGGTACCTTTCTCTGAAGGGAGGAATGAACTTCCAGTTTGACTATGACCCTGTCGGAATAAGATCGAAGTCAGCGAACTCAAAAGGCTTCCATAGACTCGGCAACTCATGACTAGAGCCTAGGGAGATTACTGACGCCATAAACAAGAATGTCAAATGGTTAAGTCTTTACTTAATATATACTAAATTGATCTTCTGTATATAAAGATAATTGAAAATGAATCTTGATGTGAATGGAATGTTAGAGGGAGCGGGAGATGGGAGGGGTGTGAGTGGGAGGGAAATTATGGTGGGGAAAGCCATTGTAATCCATAAACTGTACTTTGGAAACTTATATTTACTAAATAAAAGTTAAAAAATATGATGGGCTTATTTTTATTATTGAGACTAATAAGAATTATTTAATTTGAGACTGTATTACGTAAAAACATTATCTAAGCCTCACATTGTGTACCATGTTGTAAATACTGTAAGTAAGCCAACATAGAAACCTGCAGCTGTCTGGAATCCTCATCCAGTCTCCGGGAAGCCCAGCAAGTACAAAAGTCTCTATTTGTGATTTCTCCCTGTTTATATCCAACACTCACATTCAAATCAACATCCCCCTCCCCCAGTTATAAAATGTGACCAGCATGGGGGGAGTTTCTGTGACCCTACTGCCTAGTACTGTGCCGGTGCTCAGCTGGTGCTCAGTGAACAGTAGCAGCCACTGCCTTTTCCCATCAGTGTGATCATCACTGCTGTCACCACTTTGGTGGCTCTTCTTTTTTTTTTTTTTAAAGATTATTTATTTGACAAAGTCACAGACAGAGCAAGGGAAAGAAAGAGAGCTCTTCCATCCTCTGGCTCATTCCCCAAATGGCTGTAAAGGCTGGAGCTGGGCCAGTCCAAAGCCAGGAGTGAGCAGTCAGGAGCTTTTTCTGGGTCTCTCACATGGGTGCACAGGCCCAGGCACTTGGACCATCTTCTACTGCTTTCTCAGGCCATAGCAGAGAGCTGGATTGGAAGAGGGGCAGCCGGGACTAGAACCTGCACCCATATGGGATGCCAGCACCGCAGGTGGAGGCTTAGCCTACTATGCCACAGCACCGGCCCGGTTGTTCTTTTTCTCTATCCCTGTGCCCTACAGCAGGTCCCAGAGGCTTTGGAGTCTAACAGCCCTGGGTTAAAATCCTAACTCTTCTCCTGGCTTCAGACTGGCACAGCTCCAGGCATTGAGGCCAATTGGGGAGTGATGGGAAGACCCTCTCCCTCTCCCCCTCCCCCTCCCCCTCCCCCTCCCTCTCCCTCTCCCTCTCCCTCTCCCTCCCTCTGCTCTTTCTGTGTAACTCTGACTTTCAAATAAACAAATCTTTAAAAAAATCCTAACACTTTTGGATGTGTGACTTTGGGCAGGTCACCTCCATGCCTTGAGCCGTGTTTCTTTATCTGTAAAATAATAATAAAGGCATTTGCTCCCATGGATTGCTGGGATACGTGATACAAGAATGTAAAATGCCAGACATAGAGCCTGGCACAAATTAGGAAAATCCCGAATGGCAGTGGCTGCTGCCACTGCCCATTGGTTTTGGTTTTAAAAAGATTTGTTTATTTACTTTAAAGGAGAGTTACAGAGATAGAGATAGAGAGAGAGAGAGAGAGACAGAGAGAGAGAGGTTTTCCATTCGCTGGTTCACTTCCCAGTTGGCTGCAATGGCCGGAGCTGAGCCAATCCAAAGCCAGGAGCCAGAAGCTTCCCCTGGGTCCCCCACATGGGAGCAGGGGCCCAAGGACTTGGGCCATCTTCTACTGCTTTCCCAGGCCATAGCAGAGAGCTGGATCAGAAGTGGAGCAGCTGGGACTTGAACCAGCTCCCATATGGGAGGCCGGCACTGCAGGTGCCAGCTTGACCCACTACGCCACAGCGCTGGCCTCTGCTCATTGTTATTAGTACCATTTCATCTTATATTTTAGACTCAGGAATACTGGTAGCTTGCTGAAGTGCTTCTCACTCCCAGTGACAAACTTTGGACAGTGACTTGGGAGGTATTAAGATCCAAATATTCTGACCACCCCAAGGCCCTCCGAGACCGACCAGAGGAAGCGGGTCCTCTGTGAGCTGGAGGTCTAATCCCCCTCTGTTGATTGGTTCTCAGTGATCCAGGGGAAAGAAAGCACCAGAACACCCGGTATTTGATTTAAAAGTCTACACCTTGGGGATGTGTTTTCGGGTTCTTGGAGACTGACTTAATGGAAGAAGAGAGGTGAGAGTTCTTGCTGGTGCTGTGCCCCTGGGGAGGGCTTGACTCCCTCGGAGGCTTCTAGAAGCAGTCCTGCTTTTCTTGCCTGTGGCCCCTGTTACTGCACACAATAAATATTTGACAACATTTTAATTTCTCGCCACCTGGCTAGAATTGCTTACGAATATCACACCCATGAATGTAAGCAATTAAGTATTTTATAAGCACCGCTGAGATGCCAATATCAGAAAACAGGAGTTGCAGGTGACAGAGGCGGGACGGTCACTCCGTGTTTTCCTCGGGGGCTTCGCTCTCTTCACCTTCTGCCGAGGACTCTGGAGGGGGCGTTTTCTCGGCGGGGGCCTCGCTGAGCTCCCTGTGGGAAGAGAGCAGAGCAAGGCTTCCACTCCTGCCACTCTCCCCGCCTCCCCAAACTCAGTATGGTGAAGTGGCCCTGTCACGTACCCTGCATCCTTGTCAGGAAACTCTTCCTTTACAGAAGGCTCCTTGTCTGGGGGCAAGTCCTTGGCTTTCTTGCGTGTGCCACCGAAAGGGCTGAGCAGACGCCTCAGCCAGAGTGGCCACCTCAGCCGGAAGAAGCCCTAGGAAAGACAAAAAGACATGTAAATTGAGCATTTTCCCTGCTGTCTCCAGCCACACACTGCAGCCTCCTCCCATTTACCTGAGTCTCATCTTCCAAACACTTTCTAGGCACTGATTGGTGAAAGCTCGTTGGGGAAAAACACACACAAGACCATTAGAGACGAGTGCCATTGTTCACTTCTCACAGTGTGCATCTCCGGTCTTCCTGGGACGACACATGCACCTCAGCCATCACTGCAGTGAGTGCTCACTACAAGCCTGGGGTCTCAGACGCAGTACCCAGGGCACTGGGCTTCCAGGAGCCCTCTGTCCCTACAGACCTGCAGTGTCTCTGGGGAGACTTTTGTCTGTTGTCAGTCCCAGTGCCTTTCTCAGCCAAGTGTGCTTGCGCAGTGGGACACACTGCACCACCACACGGGGCAGTATTTTCTCTCTCCAGAGGCATTTGACACCTGCCCCTTTAGGATTTAGCCTCACAAGCATCATTCACTGGGGTGTAGGGAGAAAATGCTTGTGTTTCCATAGCTGCTCTAGTCCCCTATAAATTGAATCCTATGAAGCAATGCCCGAGTCCAATAGCAACGTTACCCAGCTCAAAGATTTTTCTCACTGCAGGGTGTCTGTCACTGATGGAAGATTGAGTTGTGAAACCAGTTTAAAGGGCAAAACCAGCGTGGAAATACAAGGTACCCTTTTTGAATATGATTAAAACAGAAAAAGAGTGCATTGTTTCAGCAACTGCTTGTGTCTACAGAGCATGTGGGTATTGATTTGCAATAGAAATTGTAGCACACAGCCCAAGCTCACTATGACCAAGGGAGAAGTCCCTGGCTGGGGAGGAACCTTCCTCTCTGTAATACTCACTGGCAGTGTGACTATGGGACCAGTATTGTCCCTTTCTCCTTGTATCCTTACCATAACAGGGAGAGACAAACGGTCTGAGAAGGTGTGAATAAAAGGCATAGGCAGCGGGGGTCTGGAAACCAGTAAGTTTTCCAGCCACCTCATACGTTTTACTCTCCAGCAGCCTTGAGGGCGACTGTCCCCCTTCCCCCAGTGTCATGTGTCTTTCCATAGCCCTTCTCCGAGCCTCTGGAAAGGCCTCTGAACTGGCCAGATGCCACCAGCAGCAGGAACAGCACAAACAAAGCCCCTCCCTAGCTGCTGTGTCTCGGAAGGACCACTGACAGCACATGTGTCCGTGCTGGTGCCGTCTCCCCAGCCATGGCTGGGGACCAGATTTGCTGGAATCAGGCAAAACACTCAGATGGATAGTCTTCTGCCTCTGGCAATGTCCTCATTCTAAAATGAGCAGGTTTAAATAGATGAGTTCTCAGTACTCCTCTACTTCTAAAATTCTAATGTAACAATTGTCAGACTGATACTTACGTTGAAGATTTTTCTAACAATTGTCAGACTGATACTTACGTTGAAGATTTTTCTATGTCTTCTCTTCCTCTTCCTCTATGAGAGTAAATCTGTTTTGTAAGGAAAAGCAGTCATTATTCACCATAATGATTCTATCTCCAAATCGTTTACCTTCCCTTTCTTTCTCTAAAAGCCTTGCCTGCCCAATAAGATAACTTTTTTGAGGACAGGAATTCTGTCTTGTTAATAGTTCTCACTCTTCCACAGTCCTTGGTCTTGAATGCCTCTGGGACTTAATACATTCTATTGACAGCCAGTCATCAGTGAGTCCTCTTAAAAGTGGAATGGGAGTGCAGCGTCATGCATTTCATCTATACTAATTTGGGAACATGGAAGTTGTAGTCCTTAAACAAAATTTAAAAAATCTGGAAGAAAAAAAAGTGGAGTAGTAGGAAACACCCTTAACCTGCTGAAAGTATGGACCAGAAACCTAAACAATGGTGTTTTAAAGGCAAGAACAGGAGTAGGATACTTATTAGACTGCTACTAGTCATCATTGTTGAAAAGGCTGAAATTAGTGCAATAAGAAAAATAAATGGGGTATAATTACTGCAAAGGAAGAGACAAAACTGTCATCATTTGCATAGGAGATGGTGGACAACCTAAAAAAAAAAGCCCAAGATAATCAGCTGACATTTTGTTGGACGTAACGTGTGGGTCCGGGGAGGTGACTAGGTGCTGAGTCAGGAGAGTAGTACAGTGAATCTCCTGTTTGTTGTGCACCACCAGTGACTAGAGGGAAAATGGAGTACAGAGCCCTTCTTTAATAGCAATAGAAAGGAATAAACTATCTTGGAATAAACTCAACGAAAGTTGTGTAAGATTTATGTGATGAGGATGCTCTTCTGAAGTCCATAAAATGTCATGTTTCTAGGGTATCATAAAGATGTCAGTTCTCAAATTAATCTACAAATTCAAGGCAACTTAACTCAAACCCCAAGAAAACTTTTTACAAAATCTGACCAGCTGCCATCTTTTAGGAAAAAATGGATGATAAAAACTACTAAATTTATGAAGCAGGAGCTGCCCTACACTGAAACTGTGTAGTGTTAGGGTGGGCACTGCCCATGCTGGTCTCTTTCTCATCTCTATGCTGTGATCACTTACTTCTTGTGGCTAGGCATGTCTTTTAAAAAACTTTCATTGAAGATAGACAGATTTCATGTATACAGATTCAGGAACATAGTGATACTTTCCACCTTACCCTCCCTCCTGCCCACACTCCCATCCCTTATTCTTCCCCCCTCTCCTATTTCCATTCTTATTTTTTATGAAGATCTATTTTCAGTTAACATTATACTCATAAGATTAACCCTACACTAAGTAAAATGTTCAACAACTAGTATGAAGAAAAAAATTCACTGTTCTTCAACAGTTCACACAAGGGCTATTTAAAATCATCACATCTCAGGGATTTTTCAAGATGGTGGCATAGGGAGGCAGCTTGCTGCTCTAGTCTAGGGGTGGATAGTTAAAAAAAAGTGGAAGGAGTGCAATCTCAGGGAAGGTTTAGGGAGAAAATGGTAGAGGAAACTCCATGCAAATTGGATGGACGCTGTGGACCTATGTGGAGGGTGTGGACTTGCACAGTTTGAGACCCCAGCAGCTGAGAGCCTCAGCACCAGCTTTGGAATGAGGCAAGACCATACTGCAACAGCTCAAGCCACTGGCAATAAAGCTGTGGGAAAAGCCTGGCATGGGTCTGGCTTGGAGCTCTGTGGGGGATGATGTACCTGCCAACCTAGAGCAAAAAAAAGTGGGGGAGTTCACGTTTCTCTCTGCCCGACCTCAGGCACTGGCATGCTGTAACTAGCCAAGAGAGGGCAGGCACCATTTTGGAGATACGTAACAGCTGCTCCAGCTAGTGACCGTGAACCCAGAAACCAACCTAGAGGAGATGCCAGACTCTGGGAGAATTGACAGGGGGCTGGGTGCTTGTGGCTGTGGGAGCCTTGTGTGGTGGGACTGTGAAAACACTGGGCTGTGTGGGAGGGTGCAGGCAAGCTCCAGGGAGGGAACACATCTTAGAGCAGCTTGATGCAGGAATCAGCTGCAGTGCATCAGCTGAACTCATTTAGACAAAGTCTTAGACATTGGAGCAGTGGGATGCTATGTAGATCTAATGACTCTGTAAGACAATACTTTTGTCTTTTGGCTGCATCCTTTCTCCCAAGGGCAGAGACAGTTCCTCGAGGGTGGAGAGTATATAATCTCATCGTTTCAGCAATGAGGAAAGAAATCAGTGGTAGAAGAGAGTACATCAAATCCCTGACACAATTTTGGAGAACTTCTGCCACTTTACTCTGGCCTTCTTACACTTAACCTCTCCAAATGTCCAGTCCCTTGTTATCTCGGTTCCAGTTGCACAGAGATTTCCCACAAGTGGGGTTCCTTTAAAAATCTGTGGAATGTGCTTTTCAAGGGAAAGAGTAAAGCGCATCTCGGTCTTGGTGGCTAAAGAGGAAGGTCAGCTCATGGTACGTGGAAAGTGGCATTGATGTACAGTCTGTGGATTCCGAATCTATTACAAAGGAAGGATGCACTCTGGCAACCTGAATGAGTCGTCCCTACCTCAATGAGACAGAAGATGATAACCAGCATTGTGACCACTGCCGTCAAAGATATTGCCACGATGAGCTTGTTGTGATAGCGTGTTCTTGAGCTCCTTTTGCGAGCTAAGAAAGAGCACAGTTTAAAAAGACAGAATAAAGAGCTGGAAAATATGGATGCTAAATATTCAGAACCCCGTTCTTCAGGTGAGTGGCGTAAAAGATCTTAAAAGACCATACAAAATCTGCTGTATTATATATAATCTTGGTATTACTCATTTTCTCTACAGTGTGTTAGGTCTGCCTCCTAACAAAGTGTCACCGTCTTGGCAAAAGCTACATTACCGAGACAAGATCTGGACTGGGAGCCCCTGGTCTTCCCGCTTGGGGTCTCCTAAGGGATGGGAAAGTGCAGGTCTCCTGTCCTCACCTTACTCGACTCCTGCTCTTTCTGTCCACTCGGGGCTTCTGTACTCTCATTGATATAGGTCTCGGTCCTCCACTGCTCTGTGTCCCATTCTTCCTTGGCTATCTTTTCTTCCTGCTGCTCACTGAGGAGCTTCATCAGGATGCCTGTTTTGGAGATGAGCTTGGCACAGGGCAGTTGCACCTGGGCCTCAGAGCAGTCCATTTTCAGAGTGCGGATGACGTGAGAAATGAGCCTTCTCACGTCAGTGTTGGGGATGAGGGACTGTAGCTGCTGATTCAGCTGAATTTCAAACTGTTCTCCCTGGGACAGCATCACGGGGTAGGTGAAGCCTACGGGCATGGTGGGGGCTTCAGTGCCCTCGCTGGGGTATTCCCACTGTGTTTCCTTGGTTTGGTCCACAGTCGGCATTAGGTCGAACTCGGTCCCAGCAGAATCTGTAGCTGAAGGATCTGTGTGCATTTTGTCGCCAGGGAGCGTTTCTTCATGTGCAGTGGTGTTTTCTGGCAAAATGTTTTCTTCAAAAACACGCCCTCCGGAATGGTTTTCCTCCCTAGTGTCTTCTATAGAAGGTTCTCTCAGAGGAGGACTCCCCTGAGAATGCAGGCCTCTGGGGGATGAGAAAGCCTCCCTGGAGGGGGAGTTTATGAGACTCCGCAGTGCAGGGAACAGAGGCCTCTTCCCAGCCATCTGCCTGTTGAGGGAATTTTTCCTTCTGAACTTCCGACTCAGTTTGGCCTTGGGGGTTCGGAGGACCAGGTGAGAGTGAGTTTTATGAAAGCGGTAATTCTGTCTGGAATGCCAGATTGGTTTCCCTGCCGCCTTATTTTTAGCTCTAGCATTGGCATCTTCTAAGACAAAAATGGTGTAGGTTAAGTCTTTTCCTTTGTTGTTGATCTCAGAGAGAGATTTTGCAGGGGAGGTAGAAGGCCTGCCCAGGATGTGTTTCTTCAGGAAAGAGGGGGCTGCAGCCTCACGTTCCTTTGTGAGCAAGGGCTCCGTGTGCAAGGAGTTTCCGGCCACCTGCCTGGGCCTCTGAGCCACTTGAAGCTCCTTCAGCTCCCTGGAGCCTGCTCTCCCAAGCCTTCTTCCCCCAATGCTCTCCGCAAAGGGCCAGGTGCCCCGTCTCCTCCCGAGGCTCTTCCTCATCTCCTGGAGGTGCCTTTCCCGTAAGCCCTTTGCCCCTTGATGACTTTTTTCACTCTCTGCAGCCTGTACCCCACACTTGGCATGGTTGCCAGGCTGTTCTCCTGTGACGGGGCAGTTTCTGATTTCTTTTGGAGGATTTGAAAGTTAAATTGATGACCTAACAGGATAGGCTACATAAGCATGGCCTTTTCTTCCTTCTTAACCTCATCGATTTTTTCTTGAATTTCTTCATCTAACAAATTCTGTAGAAAATAGAGCTTTCTCAACTTATTTCTGTAAGGATGAGAGGGCCTCCTTATGTGGGTTTTCACGTAGCTCAGGGACTTATCTCTATCTTGCACATTTGAAATGTGGGGAGCAAACCGGACTAGACTGAGTTACTGGAATTAAGACTTATTCTATGCATCTGCTCTCCCACAATATGGCGCTGGGAGAGAAGTAAACAGCTTCCACACAGCTGCCTCCAGTTCAACTAATAAACTGTAGGACTTGCTCCTGATTGGAGAGCAGTGTACTCGGCGTGTGGGCAGCCGAGTTAGGATTGGCGGAGGAGGACTATAAAGGAGGAGAGAGATGGCATGCACCAGGGAACATCTAAGGGGAACATCTGAGGGAACACCTGTGCAGCCCCCGAGAAAGCCGGCCGGCGGTGTGCCGCTCCCCTGCGGAAGTGGGGAATGTGGCTAGGGGGAACTGCCCTTCCACGGAGGTGGAAGGGATAGTTGTGGGGAGCAAACCGGACTAGACTGAGTTACTGGAATTAAGACTTATTCTATGCATCTGCTCTCCCACAATATGGCGCTGGGAGAGAAGTAAACAGCTTCCGCACAGCTGCCTCCAGTTCAACTAATAAACTGTAGGACTTGCTCCTGATTGGAGAGCAGCGTACTCGGCGTGTGGGCAGCCGAGTTAGGATTGGCGGAGGAGGACTATAAAGGAGGAGAGAGACGGCATGCACCAGGAACATCTATGGGGAACATCTAAGGGAACCCGTGCAGCCCCCGAGAAAGCCGGCCGGCGGTGTGCCGCTCCCCTGCGGAAGTGGGGAATGTGGCCAGGGGGAACTGCCCTTCCACGGAGGTGGAAGGGATAGTAGCCAACCCGGGAAGAACCAGCAGCAAACCCGGGGAGGGCCGAGCAGACAGAAAGAACAGCGCAGGGTCCTGTGTCGTTCCTCCACGAAGAGGGGGAGCGACATAATGGTGCCGTGACTCGGATAGGAAACTTAGGAAGGAAGAAAAGGGAAGAAGCAGGAAAATACTGGAGAGAGAGACTAGAAGAGCCTAGGGGAAAGCCGGACGGAAAAGGTGCTGGAAGAAGCTATCGAAAGCCTAGGCATAGACTTGGATACGGACTGTGGGAAAGAAGTTAGGATTTAAAGTGAAAGCAAGAAGAAACTTAGATACGGACTGCAGGTTGAAAGTGAAAGTGAAACCTATAAGAAACTTAGACTTGGATACGGACTGTGGGGAGAGGCCAGGAGAAATGAGGGAGGAATATTGTTGGAAGAAAACTTAGGGAAACATACCGGGTAGAGAAAAATGTTAAGGGAGGATGAAGCCGCGAGTGCAGGCCGAGGCAGAGACGTAAGCCATCTTGGAATTCTTCAAGTCAGCCCGGGGAGCAAAAGGCGAAAATCTGGAACCAGAGGCAGAGACGTGGGCCGCCAGGTTGGAATTCGCCAGGTTAGTCCGGGGAACTTGGACTGAATGCCGGTGGTGGCGGAAACGTGAGCTGGGGCTGTGTGACTCGTGGAAGCCGCCGTGTGCAGAGAGAGCACGGGGCGTGAATAGATAGGGAACGCGGGGCTGGCGCGAGGCTGTGGTGCGGACGCGAAGGGCGTGGAGACTGCGGAGTGCGCGAAGCCAAGCCGCGCAAAGCCGGGAAGCCGCGCAGATGGGAGAAGTGCGGGCTGAAGCGGCTCAGAGCCAGGAAGCCGCCGAGAAGCAGCCTCGGGGCGGGCGCCGGGAAGCCGCAGGGATAAGAGAAACAGAAGTTTAGAAGTAAAATGAGAGAAATAGGAATGCTGGTAGATAGAAGTAAAATAGGAGAAATAGGAATGCCCGGAGATAGGGAAATAGAGAAAAATAAGGCCTCCCCACAACATGGCAATGAGAGAGCTTGGATTCGGTCTGCCTGATTAGGGAGGTGGTGAGCACCTGCGGGCGGCTAGCAGCTTATGCGCCGCAGGTCACCGAAGACAGGCACGAATTAACATCAATAAGTCTCCCCACAATACCGCAATGAGAGAGCTTGGATTCGGTCTGCCTGATTAGTAGGGCGATAAGCACCAGCAGGCAGCTCGACTAGAATATGAGCTGCAGGTCACCGAAGATAGGCACGAATCAACACCAATAAGCCTCCCCACAATATGGCGCTGAGAAGGCTTGGATTCGGTTTGCCTGATAGGTTTTGTAAGCACCTGCAGGCAGTTCTAGCAGAGTAGAGCATGCGCTGCAGGGCACCGAACACAGGCACGCATCAGCGCCTAAAAACCTCCTCACAACATGGCGAAGAGAGGACCCGGATTCGGTTTGCCTGATAGGACTTGTAAGAGCCTGTGGCAACTCTAGCAAGTAGAGCAGAGTGTGTGCCGCGGGACACCGAAGACAGGCGCGTATCAACGCTAAAAAATAAAAAGAAAGGGGGATCTGTGGGGAGCAAACCGGACTAGACTGAGTTACTGGAATTAAGACTTATTCTATGCATCTGCTCTCCCACAATATGGCGCTGGGAGAGAAGTAAACAGCTTCCGCACAGCTGCCTCCAGTTCAACTAATAAACTGTAGGACTTGCTCCTGATTGGAGAGCAGCGTACTCGGCGTGTGGGCAGCCGAGTTAGGATTGGCGGAGGAGGACTATAAAGGAGGAGAGAGACGGCATGCACCAGGAACATCTGTGGGGAACATCTAAGGGAACCCGTGCAGCCCCCGAGAAAGCCGGCCGGCGGTGTGCCGCTCCCCTGCGGAAGTTGGGAATGTGGCCAGGGGGAACTGCCCTTCCACGGAGGTGGAAGGGATAGTAGCCAACCCGGGAAGAACCAGCAGCAAACCCGGGGAGGGCCGAGCAGACAGAAAGAACAGCGCAGGGTCCTGTGTCGTTCTTCCACGAAGAGGGGGAGCGACAGATAGTAGCCAACCCGGGAAGAACCAGCAGCAAACCCGGGGAGGGCCGAGCAGACGAAAGAACAGCACAGGGTCCTGTGTCGTTCCTCCGCGAAGAGGGGGAGCGACATGAAAAAAGCAGTGTAATGAATGGTAATAATGTTGATTCTACATTTTGTAGATTTTCCTCTGAGAAATAAGGCAATATGTAATTCAGTGCACTAATAATGTCACTTTCATTGTTGAAGTCCCGCTGTTCACTCATGCGGCCTGGGAAGTCCACGCTGTTTCTCTCTGATACTGGGTTCCCTGGCTCAATAGTCAGCTGCTTGCTGGTGTTGTTCTTCCGGGCTTGCAATATCTTCATGAATGCCCCCTTTGGGTTCCCTATAGATGCTTCTTCAACTGTCAAAAAAAGAAGAGACTGCTTTTTGGTACGGAAGACTGATGGGACAGCTTTATGTCAGTCCACAGCCCTACACTCTGATCAATTAAATTAGGAGTCAAATCCAATATTTGGGGTACCATTGAGACTTTAGAGAGAAAAGTAAAACCAAACTCAAACCTATGAAATGGCAACAATAAAGGAGAAAAAGATATTTTTGAGAGTGGCATTCAGAAGAGTTCGCAGTGTTAAAAAGCAGTAACTATGATCAGTATTATTTCATTGGTTTCCAATGACCAACCACTCCAGGCTTAGAATAAGGCTGGAGGACAAATGGCCCCACCCAGCTGCCCCTTCTGTGGCTCTGCCCCTGCTTCTCAGCCACATCATTCCACAGTCCTGCCTCATGCTGAGGGAGCCCAAGGCTTCCTCCCTCCCTCCCTCCCTCCCTGTGGCCCTATGTTCTTGCTGCCATCACAGGTGTCCATGGCAAAAGATAGGCATGTAAGGGGAGCGAGGGCAGAGATGGTCAAGCCAAGGGGCCTTGCTCCTCACCTCAGTGTGTTCTTTCCCACCCTTGTAAAGGGAGATTAACAATGCTTGTCCTTCTCACCTCTTGAGATGAAGGGAATAATATAATTGGTAGAATAATATAACTGGTCTGGAAG
This sequence comes from Oryctolagus cuniculus, assembly GCF_051225735.1. Lineage (NCBI taxonomy): Eukaryota > Metazoa > Chordata > Mammalia > Lagomorpha > Leporidae > Oryctolagus > Oryctolagus cuniculus. Next base: position 63,461,112 of record NC_142883.1, on the reverse strand, counting down.
GTGAGCAACACTGTGTAGATGGGTATACAGTTATCACTGTGCTAATGCCTCAGATCCCTGACTGAGATCCGAATTCAAGCTGTCTAAGGAAGAAAGCGGTCACATTTTGGAAGTCACGACATCAGTGGTAATAACCCTCATCTACAGAAGGATACTTAAAATTACCCGAGTGTTCTGTGGATAGAAAAGCGTGAGACTCAGAGCAGGTTCAGAGTTGGACAGTCTACAAGTGCATGGAGGAGCCTTCCGACTCCATCAGAGGAGCCAGGCAGCCATTTCTGGTTATGGAACCAGAAACTCCCCGGCTCCAAATAAAACAGCATCACTTGTACTCTTTTATACAAGTGCAAAAACAAACAACCGCGGTGAGCAGTGTAGACCTGTTCTATAAGACAGAGGGCCCTTGAGGCCCAACACATAGAAAACCAGTTTATAGACTGTGTGCAAATGAGTTATCATTGAAAAGCAAAGCACCCAAGAGCACAGAACACCACGTGTGTGGTTCCCAACATTGCTTCCTTCCCCTTCCACCTCTTTTCCATGATCCTTTGTGCATATGTAAATTACATAGCGGTAACTATGTTATTAAATTACATAGCGGTGATTGCGAACCTGACTTTCAGCAAGGGAGCAGTGTAGCAATTTAGGGAGTTTAAATCTGAATGAATGAATAAAAATTCAGCAATTAATTACATTGTTACTTTAAACTTGACCCTAAAATTTTAAAATAAGAAATTTAAAACAAATAAATATTAAAAAAAGATCCTCAGGAAGTTCCGACTCACGGCAATGTGTCGTATTTGGCAGGCATTCATTGTCACAGTGAAGCTTGACGGTGTTGCAGACAACCTCGATAGTATGTTTAAATTGGCAGAGGCAGCAGGCCATATGGCTGGGTAAGATCCTATGAATAGAGACAGAGAATTAAGTTACCTGTAAAGGGGTTCCTTGGGTGGGTCAAACAGGTGAGCCAAGGTGCCAGCAAAGGAGTTCTTGAGGTATGTGGCCAGGACATTTGGGTAGGAGCCTGGTGGCCAATTGTTGGTCTTGAATATGAGAATAAAGGAAGGAGGGAGAGGTGGCCCAAGGAGGCATAGGCATGGAAGTGGGTGTGGTGTATCCAAAATAAAGTCAACAGGGTGAGCATTGGGCACCATGGATCTGTCGTTTGACTCAGGGGTGTCTCCTTCCAGTTCACAAGTCTCATTGTGGGTTGGGAGTGCACAGGAGGACTTCCCCCAACCTCTGGAGTACTCTTCTCCATCCCTGTTGGAAGTGTTCACTATTAGAAACTACTCTGGTCCCAGAAAAATGACTGACTGCAGTAATTGTTGGAAACGATCTGGAGAAAAAGGAACACTCGCTCACTGATGGGTGAGTGAAAGTAATTTGACCAGGCAGGTGTTTAGCCCAGCCATGAAGATGCTTCTTGGGACAAGCACATCCCCTTCTGGAGTGCCTGGCTCCATTTCTGATCCCTGTTTCCTGCCAGGGAGTGCCCTGGGATGTGTCAGGTGGTGCTTCCCTAAATACCCAGAAATGGAAAGACTGCAACTTATGGTAGGTGTGTGTTTTTAAGAAACTGTCAGTCTATTTTCATTATATTTTTTTCAAATTTATCATTTCGAAAGTTTCTGTGGAAGGAAGAGAGAGAAACACACACAAACACATCTTTTCTTTTTTTTTCTTTTTGACAGGCAGAGTGGACAGTGAGAGACAGAGACAGAGAGAAAGGTCTTCCTTTTGCCATTGGTTCACCCTCCAATGGCCGCCGTGGCCAGCGCATCGCGCTGATCCAAAGCCAGAAGCCAGGTGCTTTTCCTGGTCTCCCATGCGGGTGCAGGGCCCAAGGACTTGGGCCATCCTCCACTGCACTCCCGGGCCATACCAGAGAGCTGGCCTGGAAGAGGGGCAACCGGGACAGAATCCGGCGCCCCGACCAGGACTAGAACCCAGTGTGCCAGCGCCGCAAGGCGGAAGATTAGCCTATTGAGCCACGGTGCCGACCACATGTTTTCATTAGGTAGTTTACTCCCCAAATGTCTGCGACATGCAGGGCTGGGCCAGGCCAAAGCCAGGAGCTCAGAAACTAGTTTGGTTTTCCATGTGAGGAGCAAGAACTCAAGTCCTTGGGGCATCACCCACTGCCTTCCAGGGTACATGTTAGCAGGAAGCTAGGGTGGAGCAGAGCTGGGACTTGGATCCAGGCATTCTGATGTGGGATTGGAGTATCCCAGGTAGTGGCTTAACGGCTGCACCAAATGCCTGCCATCGTAAACAGTTTAATTTTTATTTGTTTTATTTTTTAAAGCTTTTATGTAATGAATGCCAATTTCATAGGTACAACTTTAGGAATATAGTGTTTTTTCCTCCATACCTGCCCTCCCACCCCCACTCCCGTCCTACCTCCTACTCCCTCTCCCATCCCATTCTTCATTAAGATTCACTTTTGATTGACTTTATATACAAAAGAGCAACTCTATACTAAGTAAAGATTTCAACACTTTGCACCAACCCCCCACCCCACAACATAAAAAGTACTGTTTGAGAACAAGTTTTGCAGTTAATTCTCATAGTACAGCTCATTAAGGACAGAGTTCCTACAGGGGGGGTAAGTGCAAACAGCTTCATTTCTAATACCCCCAAATTGGAACAACCTAAGTGTTCACAAATAGGTGAATAGATAAACTATGGTAGGTTACAATTAGTGGGCCAGGCTCTTTCTAACCAATAGAATAACCAATGGTTGAGTTGTTACAGATGACTAATGTTACTTCTTTGGGTCCAGGGAAAGCTTCATATAGAAAGAAAAAAAAAAGAAATTATCAACTCCCAACTTGACTCTCACTGGGATTAAACATGACAATAGGTCTGATCTGATTTCATCATCATTTAAAAAAATCATCTATTATTTTTCACTTTATGTTTCTGTGTGGGAGCAAACTGCTGAAATCCTTACTTAATGTATACTAAGCTGATCTTCTGTATATTAAGATATTCGAAAATGAATCTTGATGTGAATGGAAGGGGAGAGGGAGTGGGAAAGGGGAGGGTTGTGGGTGGGAGGGACGGTATGAGGGGGAAGCCATTGTAATCCATAAATCGTACTTTGGAAATTTATATTCATTAAATAAAAGTTAAAAACAAAACAAAACAAAAAAAAAGAAAGAATGCACTCAGAATGCTAAGCTAGTGTTTTACTAGACTTCAATTCTAACAGGAAATTTTCGTTAAGTCCTTTCTACCCCTAACTTCGTATTTTGAAAATTTTCAAGCCTACAAAAATATCCGAAAGATTGGTGTCATGAGTTTACATGTTCTCTCACTTAGATTCAACTGTTGCTAACATTTTGCCACATTCACTTTCCACGTGTGTGTCTCTATGCACTTCTTGGACAAACCATTTGAGAATGAGCTGTAGATACGATGACCTTTTCTTGCTAAACCTGAAGTCTGCGTCTCCTAAGAACAAAGGCATTCTCCTGCATATCCACAACACTGTTATCACCCAGTCAGCTTTAACATTAACATCACCGTCTATTGTGGTCCACATGCAGGTGCTCTCAGTTGTCCCAAACATGTCTTGGCTACTTTTAAATCAGGCATTGCATTTTATTTTCATGGCTCTTTAATTTTCTTCAGTTTAGAACTGTTCCTTTTTTGCAGTGTTTCATGGCATTGGGATTTTTGAGGCATTCAAATCAGTTGTTTTACAGCATGCACCTCAATTTATCCTTCTAAGACCAATACTGAATATAATCACCAGGGAACATTTATTTTTTTGAGTGGCTAAGATTTTTTTTTTAAAGTTTTATTTATTTGAAAGGCAGAGTGATGGTTGGGTGCAGGAGAGAGAGAGAATGAGTGGAGGGAGAGGGAGAGGGAGGGAGAGAGAGAGAAAGAATGAACGTGAATAAATCTTCCAGCCACTGGTTCATGCCCCAAATGGCCACCGCAGCTGGGGTTGGGCTGGGTTGAAGTCAGGAGCCAGGATCCAGGAGCCAGGAACTATATTCAGGTCTCTCCTGGGTGGCAGGGGGTCAAGCACTTCGGTCATCCTGTGCTGCTTTCCCAGGTTCATTAGCAAGGAGCTGGATGGGAAGTGGAGCAGCTGGGACTTGAACTGGCACTCCCATATGGGATGCCAGCATCACAGACAACTTCACCTTATGCCACAACACCAGCCCCACTAGGGACCATTTCTGGCAGGAACACTGCATCTTGCATAGAGAATGTTGTAGTTTTGCTGCTTACTAAAATGGATGCACTAGGGATGATGTCAGTGATAAAATATTTATTTTTAGAAGATTTTTATTTATTTGAGAGGTAGAGTTACAAACACAGAAAGGGAGAGACAGAGACAAAGATCTTCCATCTTAAGCTGGTTCACGTCCCAAATGGCCTCAATGGCCAGAGCTGGGCCAATCTGAAGCCAGGAGCCAGGAGCTTCTTCCGGGTCTCCCATGCAGGTGCAGAAGCTCAAGCACTTAGGTCATCTACTGCTTTCCCAGGCCATAGCAGAGAGATGGATCAGAAAAGGAGAAGCCAGGACTGGATCTGGTGCCCATATGGGATGCTGGCACCGCAGGTGGAGACAGCCCACTATACCACAGCGCTGGGCCCCAAATCATTATTTTCAAAAATATTGGCAAATCTGGGGCCGGCACCATGGTGCAGTAGGTTAATCCTTCACCTGCAGCACCGGCATCTCATATGGGCGCTGGTTCTAGTGCCAGCTGCTCTGCTTTTGATCCAGCTCTCTGCTATGGCCTGGGAAAGCAGTGGAAGATGGCCCAAGTCCTTGGGCCCTGCACCCGCATGGGAGACTGGAAAGAAGCACCTGGCTCCTGGCTTCGATCAGTGCAGCTCCAGCCATTGTGGCCATTTGGGGAGTGAACCATCGGAAGGCTTTTTTCTCTGTGTCTCTCTCTCACTGTCTATAACTCTTATCTGTCAAATAAATAAATAAAATTTTAAAAAATATTGGAAAATCTTTTGAAATTGCTAATGACCTGAGGTATAACTTATTCTTACTAGATAATATTTAAGTATTAAAGACCATTGCACATTAATATGCAATAAAGGGGCCAGCGCTGTGCTGTAGCAGGTTAAGCCTTCACCTGCAGTGTCAGCGTCCCTTATAGGCACTGGTTCAAGTCCCAGCTGCTCCGCTTCTGGTCCAGCTCCCTGCTAATGCACTTGGGAAAGCAGCAGAGGATGGTCCAAGTGCTTGGGCTCCTGCTCCCACATGATTCAGAATAAGCTCCGACTCCTGACTTTGGCCTGGCCAAGCCCTGGCTGTTGTGGTCTTTTGAGCTAGGAACCAGCAGATGGAAGATCTTTCTCTCTCTCTGTATTTCTGCATTTCTTTCTTCTTCTTTTTTTTAACTTTTATTTAATGAATATAAATTTCCAAAGTACAGCTTATGGATTACAATGGCTCCCCCCCCATAACTTCCCTCCCACCTGCAACCCTCCCCTTTCCCTCTCCCTCCCCCCTTCCATTCACATCAAGATTCATTTTCAATTCTCTTTATATACAGAAGATCAGTTTAGCATATATTAAGTAAAGATTTCAACAGTTTGCACCCACATAGAAACATACCAGGGGATTCCAATTCAATCCCATCAAGGTGGCATGTACCAATGCCATCTCACTAGTTCCGGTGATCAATTTCTGTTCAAATTGATCATAATGATAGGACTAAGAGCCAAAGGGAGCACATAAACAAGACTAGTGTCTGCAAATACTAGCTGATAGAATAAAAAAGGGAGAGAACGATCCAGCATGGGAAGTGAGATACACAGCAGACCCATAGAATGGCAGATGTCCTAAACAGCACTCTGGCCTCAGAATCAGCCCTTAAGGCACACGGATCTAGCTGAAAAGCCCATGAGAGTATTACAGGCATGGAAAGCCAAAACACTCTGGCAAAAAAAAAAAAAACCCTACATGTATTTCTGCCTTTCGAATAAATAAGTAAGTCTTTAAGAATGCATTAAGGACCATCACTTATGAGTCACGACACAAGTGAGCTGGCCTGCTTTGTCTAAACTCCTGAGGACTTCCAATAATGAACTCCAGTGTAACAATTGCTTTCAGGTTTTTATAGCCTTGGTTGCACATGGCTCCAGAAAATGCTAGCACTTTTCCTGTCCACTGATGGTCAAGTATGAAAAAAGCAGCTAGAACACCACAGCCTTGGCTAACTGAGAAAGCTTGTTGATGATGAGAGCTTTGACCCTTTGGAGAGGAAGGCCTCTCACTGACCTGGGAGGATCCACTGTGGCAGATGCTGCCCAAGGTTGAGGAAGAGGAGGCTAGAGCAGAAACCAATGGATTTGATGATGTGGGAAGTTAGTCAAGGAGGTGATCTGACAGAAGTGATTAGGGCAGGGTATGCTGTGAGAGGCCTTTCCCCATTCTTATCTTGTGGAGTCCGCTCAACTAGCCTTATCATAGTTTCTGTTTAGCTTGTCCAATTGGCAGGGGGGAGGTCACAATGGAAGTTGCAGTGAGTTTATGGTAAAATGTCAGAATAGGGCTCTAAGGAAATCCTTTTTAAAACTTCAAAACTTGAGATACTTCAAACTCTGCATGAAAATTAACTAGAAAGGATCATGGACCTAAATGTAACTCTACAGTTTCTACAAGAAAACAGGAAAAAATCTCTGTAACTTTAGATTAGACAATGGGTTATTTGAATGATTTTTTTAGGAAAGGCACAATAAAAGGACAAACCATACAAGATAAAAAGTTGCTATAGGCTCAGCAACATTAAAAAATTAACTTCTACTCTTCAGAAGGTACACTTAGTAGAGTGAAAGGATAACTCACAACCAGAGAGAAGATATTTACTAAACATACATCTGAGAGAAAGTACTCATACCCAGAGCATATAAAACACTCTTAAAACTCCCTAAGATTACCATCAAATTACTACATGGGAACAGATTTGAATAGACACTTGGTAAAGATACTTGCACAACAGTATCGTCAGTCATTAGAGTAGTGCAAGTTTAAACTGCAGTGAGTGTACCCAAGGTGCCAGCGTTAGGATGACTGAGTCCCGCATTTGAGCACTTGCATTTGATTCTTCTCTCTGGTTCCTGATTCCAGCTTCCTGCTAATATAGTTCTTCTGCCTTTCTTTGGTTGAGTAACTGGGGTTCCTGCCACCTACATGCGAGATCTGGGTTGAATTCCCAGCTGTCAATTCCAGCTTCAGCCCAATGCTGGTCTTTGTGGCATTTGGTGAGAGAACTGATTGACTCTCTAGTAACTATTTTTAAATACTAAAAAAAATATAGAGATTCCACTATTTATCTACTAGCAGAAAAGCTACATTAAAAAAAGTTTTATTTTTTTAACTTATTTGAAAGAACGAGAGAGAGAGAGAGAGAGAGAGAGAAAGAGATTGATTGATTGACCTTCCATCTGCTGGTTCACTTCCCCAAATGCTGATAACAGCCAGGGTTGGGCCAGGACTATGCCAAGGACATAGGTCTCAATGTGTGGGTCTCCTACATGGGTGGCAGAGACCAGAATACTCGAGTTACCATCGGCTACCTCCCAGGGTGCACATTAGCTGGAAGCAGAGTAGCTGGGACTCAAACTTGGCACTCTGATACGGGATGTAGGCATCCCAAGTGGTATCTTTCTTATTTATTTATTTATTTATTTGACATGTAGAGTTAGCCAGTGAGAGGGAGAGACATAGAGAAAGGTCTTCCTTCCATTGGTTCACCTCCCAATCACCCCCCAAATGGCCGCTATGGCCGGAGCTGCGCCAAACTGAAGCCAGGAGCCAGGTGCTTCCTCCTGGTCTCCCATGCGGGTGCAGGGTCCAAGCACTTGGGCCATCCTCCACTGCCTTCCTGGGCCACAGCAGAGAGCTAGATTGGAAGAGCAGCAGCTGGGACTAGAACCTGGTGCCCATATGGGATGCCGGTGCCACAGGTGGAGGATTAGCCAAGTAAGCCATGGCGCTGGCCCCCCAAGTGGTATCTTAATGCTGTGCCACAATGTCCAGTTTCTAAATGTTTGTTAAAAAAGTTGAAATCTGAGGACTGGGACAACACATGTTGCAAGTGCCACACTCGAACATTGTTGGTGAGAGTGCAGACTGCAGCAGCTACTTGGCAAACAGTTTAGCTGTGTGTTAAACAGTTCAATATACACTTAGTAGGTAATGAACTGTCCTACCCCTAGATCTTTACACAAAAGAAATGAAGACACATATCCACTCACAGACCTCCATGTGAGTGCTGTTAGTGGCTTTATTTATAATTGCAAAAAGTTGGAAAACACAGTTCTATAAGCTGATGAAATGGATAAACTGGTGTAACTACACAATTGGAATATTACTTAGCAATAGGTAGAGGCAGCAACATGAATAGTAGTTTAATCTCTAAAGGATTATGCTGAGTAAAGGAGCCAGACACAAGAGGCTACACTTACTACATGATTTTGCTTATAAGACACTGTGGAAGGAAAAACTACAAGAATAGAAACAGGATGAGTGGTTTGCAGGGCCTGAGTCTGGGGATGGGAGGAGACGATTGATTGGAAAGGACCATGAGGGACCTTTTTGGGTTGATAGAAATGTTCTACATCAGGAATTTGGTGGTGGTTACATAACCATGTGTTTGCCAAAACTCAGCAAACTTTACAGTGTGAATTGAAATACATAAAAATTATACCTCCATAAGCCTGACTTAAGAAAACAAGTCTACAGACTTACATGGAAATAAACCTAAGAAAAAGATAACTTACAGGTTTTCCAGTTGAAGAGTCATCATGAGGATGTTCTCAACTGTGGTAAGTGGTACTTGTGTTGTTCCCAAGTCTCTGAAGGAGAAAGCCCAAACATTCATGGTATGGACCTCAATAAAAAGATCTGTCCTTAAAAAGGTTGTTTCAGGAAGATGTGGTTACATCAGTTTTGGCTTCTCTATAAAGCAAGACAGCTCAAGAGTTTGTCATGGAGACAGTTCCAGAAAGCCCTGGTTGAAATGACTTTACTATTTGCATCATCAGATTAATGACCTTGGCATTGAAGAGTGGAACCTACACCTTTTTCTGCCATTGTCTTATTTTTCATTTTATACTACACTGACCTCTTTTAATTCTTATTTTTTTCTTTAAAAAATTTACATCTATACCTCTTTGCTTGGGATAGATGGTATTCCTAACATGTATTTGCATGTAACACTGTCTCCCTCTGCCAGCTGTCTTTCCCATGATAAATTCTTTCTCAGTTCTTGCCTCAGTCAATAACTTTTTTTCAGTAACCTAATTTATTTTTTTTCAGTAACCTAATTTAAAATCATGACTTTTTAGCCTCAATCTCAAATATTTAATGTTTGATGAAAATAAAAAAGGATTAGTTTAATACTTACAGATATTTTAATGCTGGCAGTTTAAAAAGATACGAATCTTCAACGTTTTTCAGAGGATTACGATTGAGATTTCTGAAAAATGCAATGGAATTAAAGTTATCGGCCTTTCAATAAGCACAAGATTGTATGAGAAATTATATTCTTTTTTGTGTAGACATTTTAGGCTTAAAATTACTTTCTGTGTACTTATAAATCACCCTTAGAATTCAAAAAGCACTTGTTCTTTGGGAACTACCTATGTCTCTTAGAGGATGAATGGAGAAGAGAAAGAGAAAAGATACAAAAAAAATGCATAATAAACACAAAATATGCCAAAGAACTTTTTAGGTGAAAAGCCTTAGAAGTGGAGCCAGTGTTTTGCCTAGCAATTAACACCCAGATTGGGATACCTACGTCTCAAATCAGATGCCTGGGTTTGATTCCCAGTTCCAGCTTCTAATTGCAACTTCCTGTTAATGCAGACCCTGGGAGGCAGTGGTGATGGCTCAATTGGTTGATTCTTTGCTGCCTACTTGGAGACGTGGACTGGTTTCTGGTTTCCAGCTTCAGCCTGGGCCTGGCCTAGCCTCGCCCGAGCCATTGCAGGTATTTGGGAAGTGAACTAGTGGACGGGAGCTGTCTGTGTCTTAAAAAAGAAAGATGTATAGAAGTGACCACACTGATAGGGAAGCCCTTTTTTGTGTAGGAAACACTAATCCTGTGTTCTCCATAATTCAAGGTGCTTGCCTTTCATCTTTAGAAATTTTAAACAAGCCATGACTTAATTCATTTAGTTGATGGAAAAAGAACCCACGTCAAAGCCATACTCTTGTCACGTTCTTCCACTGGTGTTCTCATTTCGCATCACACATCATCACATCACATCACATCACATCACACCACATCATCACGTCACATCACATCACATCACATCATCACGTCACATCACATCACACTGATCATCACATCACATCACGTCACATTGCATCACATCACATCACAGTCTTTGTTACGTTGCTTGTTGGCCTGTCAGTCTCCTGGCCTGTTAGCCCCTTGAGGGCAGGGAACATATGTTATTGTCTTTGTTATGCCTGTGTGTGGCATAGTGCCTGAAATTTACTGCATGGTTAATAAATATTTGTTGAGTAAAGAAATCACATTTTGTTTCCATACCAATACAATGAATAAATTCGTGTTGTGGGAAATTTCATTCCTAAATGCTGTAATAGATTTTTAAATTTTTTAAAGCAAGCAAACAAAAACAAAAACAGGTAAAAAAAACTGCCTTTAGTTTAACTCTACTCAAAAACGTACTGTACTGTTACAGACTGTGAAAATAATAATTCTTACAGATGATATTGATTGGGCTGCCAAGCATCTGTGTTCAGCATTCAACACTGGATGTTCCCAATAACCTCTGTGATAGGTATTGTACCCCAGTAGCCTATTGTGATATATATTGTGCTGAGTCACAGAGGCTGTGTAACTTGTTGTAGGTCACTGCACTTGTAAGAAGCAAAGCTGGAGCTGGAGCTCAGTCCTGCCCCAGACTGTGTCTAATATGTGTGCAGAAAAGGGTCCAAATATTTGTCACTTTAATCTGAAGCTTGAGATGACTAAATATAGAAGTACTTTGAAAATTTCATCAACCTTCTCAGGATAGCGCTCATGAAAATTAGTTTCTCTTTTTATTCCTTTTCCCTAATCTTATCCCACGATTAGATATTTAGCTCAGAGTCATTGAGACTAGAGATTTAAAAGCATGTTGTAGGTGACATCAGTGGAAACCTATGTAAACAGTGGAGTGAGAACATTTGAAAATTTATCCCTTCATAAAGGGAACAACAAAATGGTAAAAGTGGTCAGAATCAAGTTTTTGATAATTCTGGAAATTTAACCAAAGGCTTGCAGCCACCTGTGGGGCATTTACTCAAGAAAATTGGCTGACTTTCTGTAAGAATAGTGAGATTTGTGTGGGTTTTGTGTATTTAACTTGCCCTAGACAGTTCCTCCCTGGCAAGCTCAGTGTTAGCCTTAAAAATAGGCTTGGCAGCTTATGACAAGAGCCTCGGGTGATAACTGACATCATAAATAAGAGTGTCAATTGTTAAATCAACAACAGGAGTCACTGTGCACTTACTCCCCATGTAGGATCTCTGTCCTTAATGTGTGGTACTATGTGAATTAATGGTATAACTAGTACTCAAACAATACTTTATACTTTGTGTTTCTGTGTGGGTGCGAACTGCTGAAATCTTTACTTAGTATATACTAAGTTGATCTTCTGTATATAAAGAGAATTGAGAATGAATCTTGATGAAGAATGGGATGAGAAAGGGAATGGGAGATGGGATGACTGCAGGTGGGAGGGAGGTTATGGGGGGAAAAAGCCACTATAATCCAGAAGTTGTACATTGGAAATGTATATTTATTAAATAAAAGTTAAAAAAAAAGAAACATCTGCTTTAGGAATAGACTGCTGTCTTAGCAATATTTGGGTTTAGGTTTTTGGATTGTGGATTAATTTTATTTTTAATTTGTTGCTTCTCAAAATTTTTTAAAATTATGAGATGTATTACTTGCATACTCAAAGTCATATGTAACCATGTGAATGTTGGATAATGTTTGAACTTTGTCTAAGTTATTTTGTCTACATTTGAACCAAATCAGGAATTATAATAAGAAAAAAGAAGTATGTGTAAAATGAGCAACAACAACAAAAAAACCTCAAACTCTCCAAAAAAAAATAGCCTGTATGCCCAGTATCAGAGAGAGTGAGGGAGAGGGATAGAGGGACAGAGGGACAGAGGGAGGGAAGGAGGGAGGGAGGGGGAGAGAGAGAGAGAGAGAGAGAGAGAGAGAGAGAGAGAGAATGAAAATGAATGGAGATGAGGGCCGGCGCCGTGGCTCACTAGGCTAATCCTCCGCCTAGCGGCGCCGGCACACCGGGTTCTAGTTCCGGTCGGGGCGCCGGATTCTGTCCCAGTTGCCCCTCTTCCAGGCCAGCTCTCTGCTGTGGCCAGGGAGTGCAGTGGAGGATGGCCCAGGTGCTTGGGCCCTGCACCCCATGAGAGACCAGGAAAAGCACCTGGCTCCTGGCTCCTGCCACCAGATCAGCACGGTGCGCCAGCCGCAGCGCACTGGCCGCGGCGGCCATTGGAGGGTGAACCAATGGCAAAGGAAGACCTTTCTCTCTGTCTCTCTCTCTCACTGTCCACTCTGCCTGTAAAAAAAAAAAAAAAAGAAAAGAAAAAGAAAATGAATGGAGATGAGCATGCAGAATGAAGCTGAGCCTCTCCAAAGTGCATCCCAGTGAGCTGTCAGAATCTTGGGCCATCTTCCACTGCTTTCCCAGGCCATAGCAGAGAGCTGGATTGGAAGTGGAGCATCCAGGTCTCAAACCGGCACCTATATGGGATGCTGGCGCTTCAGGCCAGGGCTTTAATCTGCTGTGCCACAGCACCAGCCGTGTCTCTGACTTTCAAATAAATGAATAAATCTTAAAGAAAAAAGTAAAAGAACAAAAAAACCCTAAAGTCAATGAAGAGAATACTTTAAGAGAAGCATACGGTGCAGAGGAAGAATTACCTTAAGAGAAAAGAAGACCTCTTGCTACACAGATGAGAATATGGTGCAGATGAAAAGATTATGAGAAGAAAAGTGTAATAGTTGCAGGAAGTGACAATGTGAAAACTTGTGAACCCTTACAAAACACCCCCAAAGGGCAGACCTGAGTTGTTCTCTTCATCTGTAAGGTTTATGCCTCTCTCTGAGTTTGGGGAGATGCTGTTTGGATTCCAGGACACACCACAGAGGGAGGACTGTGCCAGCAGTGTGCAAATGCAGGTGTATCCACAGCTTGCCTGAAGGAGGCGATGCCCATGGCTGACCTTCAGTGTACGACCACACCCAGCTCACCTACAGTGTCAACAGTGGGGCGAATATCCGAGGAGGGAGAAAGCCTGGACTCTCCTCCTAGTCACCCACAGTGCTTGTGAGTAACAGACGAGTGAGCATGTGGATGTGCTCTGTCTGGATAAGGGAGCCCCTCTCTACACTCTAGAGTCCTTCCACTACTAAACTATGAAACTTGTTTTGTGAGGACCAATGAAGTGACTAAAACAATTTTTAGAAAGAAGCCAATGAGTTAAGACTTAATGTACATGTGTGGGGAGCAACTGGGAGCAACTCGGACTAGACTAAGTTACTGGAATTAAGACTTATTCTATGCATCTGCTCTCCCACAATATGGCGCTGGGAGAGGAGCAAACAGCTTCTACCCAGCTGCCTTTCACCAACTTGACAAGCTGCAGGAGCTGCTCCTGATTGGAGGAGAGCAGCGTACTCGGCGTGTGGGTAGCAGAGTTGGGATTGGTGGAAGAGGACTATAAAGGAGGAGAGAGACAACATGCACCAGGAACATCTATCTGAAGGAACACCTGTGCAGCCCCCGAGAGAGCCGGCCGGCGGTGTGCCGCTCCCCTGCAGAAGTGGGGAAAGCGGCAGGGGGAACCGCCCTTCCACGGAGATGGAAGGGACGGTAGCCAACCCGGGAAGAACCAGCAGCAAACCTGGGGAGGGCCGAGCAGACGAAAGAACAACGCAGGGTCCTGTGTCGTTCCTCCACGAAGAGGGGGAGCGACATAATGGTGCCGTGACTCGGATAGGAAACCTAGGAGGGAAGAAGAGGGAAGAAACGGGAAGAAGTGGGAAAATACTGGAGAGAGAGACTAGCAAAGAACCTAGGGAAAAGCCAGATGGAAAAGGTGCCGGAAGAAGCTATTGAAAGCCTAGGCATAGACTCGGATATGGACTGTGGGAAAGAAGTTAGGATTTAAAGTGAAAGCAAGAAGAAACTTAGACTCAGATACGGACTGCAGGTTGAAAGTGAAAGTGAAACCTAGAAGAAACTTAGACTCGGATACGGACTGTGGGGAAAAGCCAGGAGAAATGAGAGGGGATTGTTGTTGGAAGAAAAGTTAGGAAACATACTGGGTAGAGAAAAATGTTAGGGAGGATGAAGCCGCGGGGGGGCAGGCTGAAGCGGAGACGTAAGCTAGCTTGGAATTCTTCAAGTCAGCCCGGGGAGCAAAAGGCGAAAATCTGGAACCAGAGGCAGAGACGTGGGCCGCCAGGTTGGAATCCGTCAGATTAGCCCGGGGAGCAAAAGACGGGAAGCCAAACTGGGGGGCGCAGACGTGAGCTAGGTTGAATTCACCAGGTTAGCCCGGGGAACTTGGACTGAATGCCGGTGGCGGAAACGTGAGCTGGGCTGTGTGACTCGCGGAAGCCGCCACGCGCAGAGAGAGCGCGCGGGGCACAAACGGGGAGAGCGCACGGGGTGCGAATAGAAGCCGGTAAGCTGCGCAGAGCCGGGAAGCCGCCGCAGGGCGGGCCCCGGGAAGCCGCGCAGAGCTGGGAAGCCGCCGCGGGGGAGGCGCCGAGAAGCAGCCTCGGGGCGGGCGCCGGGAAACCGCGGGGATAAGAGAAACAAGTTTAGAAGTAAAATGAGAGAAATAGGAATGCTGGCAGATAGAAGTAAAATAGGAGAAATAGGAATGCCCGGAGGTAGAGAAATAGAGAAAAATAAGGCCTCCCCACAACACGGCAATGAGAGAGCTTGGATTCGGTCTGCCTGATTAGTAAGACGATAAGCACCTGCGGGCAGCTAGCAGCTTATGCGCTGCAGGTCACCGAAGACAGGCACGAATTAACATCAATAAGTCTCCCCACAATACGGCAATGAGAAGGCTTGGATTCGGTTTGCCTGATTGGTAGGGCTTGTAAGCACCTGCAGGCAGTTCTAGCAGAGCAGAGCATGCGCTGCAGGGCACCAAACACAGGCACGCATCAGCGCCTAAAAACCTCCTCACAACATGGCGAAGAGAGGACCCGGATTCAGTTTGCCTGATTGGTAGGGCTTGTAAGCACCTGTGGGCAACTCTAGCAAGCAGAGCAGTGTGTGTGCTGCGGGGCACCGAAGACAGGCGCGTATCAACGCCAAAAATAAAAAGAAAGGGGGATCTGTGGGGAGCAACTGGGAGCAACTCGGACTAGACTAAGTTACTGGAATTAAGACTTATTCTATGCATCTGCTCTCCGACAATATGGCGCTGGGAGAGGAGCAAACAGCTTCTACCCAGCTGCCTTTCACCAACTTGAGAAGCTGCAGGAGCTGCTCCTGATTGGAGGAGAGCAGCGTACTCGGCGTGTGGGTAGCAGAGTTGGGATTGGTGGAAGAGGACTATAAAGGAGGAGAGAGACAACATGCACCAGGAACATCTATCTGAAGGAACACCTGTGCAGCCCCCGAGAGAGCCGGCCGGCGGTGTGCCGCTCCCCTGCAGAAGTGGGGAAAGCGGCAGGGGGAACCGCCCTTCCACGGAGGTGGAAGGGACGGTAGCCAACCCGGGAAGAACCAGCAGCAAACCTGGGGAGGGCCGAGCAGACGAAAGAACAACGCAGGGTCCTGTGTCGTTCCTCCACGAAGAGGGGGAGCGACATAAATGAATGAAGCAGAAGAAATAAAGTATACTTAATGTTTAGAATTATCAATTACTGCTGATTTCCCATAATATATTTCATTTCTGATTTCACTGAAAGATTTGATGAGTATTACTATTCAAAGAATGTTATGTCACTGGTAAGCTCTTGGCATGTCTTTGAGGTAGATTTCAGATTCACAATAGATTGATCCTACCACACTGCTGTTTTACACAGAGACTTCATTCAGAAGAATGTTTACTGGGCTGCATGTAGTACGTGCAAAGTAAGGGTGAATGCAGATTTTTCTGAGCATGAGCCTAACCTAATTTGGGGAATCCCTTATAATGAAACATGCAGAATTATGAATATAAAAATTGCTCCAGCCCCTCCTAGGACCTTGGAAGGGGCACGTGCAAGCGTAAAGCCTTGAAGCTTAGGCTCCAGTTCATGATGAATCCAGCTCAGCTGGCACTCTTTTCTGGACTCTGTAATGCAGTGAACAGCATTGTTTTCACTTTAAAAACCCTCATCTTTGGTCATAAGATCACTGGTGTCTTCCTGGGGCAACGGGGATAGCAAAAGTTTCCTTGAAGCAGATTTGTCTAATAAAAGAATATGTCCCCAAATAAAGGAGACCCGCTCCCAACACACACTTGGTGTATTACAGCCATTGTGCCAATTTTTGAAGCAACCATGAGTTAGATATGTTCAGATCGCATGATAAGAGGATTAGTTTCCAATACCAGCTAGCTCTGGTTTTTGCATCACCATGAAGCAAATGCTTTTTTTCTTTGGCTTAAGATGGACACAGAAACTTGAGATAAATGAACTGGTGCCTCGTGCACTGTACGCCATCCCTAGCTCTGCTCCTACTTTTTCAGCTCATCTCTCTGGCCTTGCTGCACAGATGCTAGCATGGCTGTCACTCATTTTCCCATCAATGTCCAACTTCCCCCTGCTGGCATGAAAGTCTCTGGAGACAAAGCTTCTGTCCTGTTCCAGTTTGTACCCCCAGCACTTAATACAGCACCTGGCACTCGGTGGGCCTGGCACTCAGTGAATGTTCTTAAATGAATTCATTACTTTTCATCCACTGTGATTCCACAGATTTTCTCCCTGTGTTGTCTACAGAAAACTGTACTGGAACTCGGCCCCTTAGGAGGGAATCTAATGGAATGATATATGTTGAGGCCATTTTTACTGATGCTACCAAAACCACTTGGTGTTGGGGCTCCAGGAACCAGCTCCCGGTGTGTGGGTGAAGTAAAAACAGACTCTCAGTGTTCTTCCTCAAGATCTGCAGGCACTGTTGGTCCATCCCCAACACATCCTAAAACCTTCCCTCATAACCAGAATGAATTGTGTTTGGCTGGGATTCTGAACCACAGAACAGGTGGATAGTCTTTCAACATCAGGTTTAGTGGAGAATCTGTATCTTGAATCTAAAATTCCCTTGGGCCATTGAACATCACAGAATTGTTGAGTTGAAAGTGAATAAAACTCACTTTCTGTTGCAGTTTAGTCAGGACAAAATATGTGGGATTAGGCTAGAGCAGTGTATTTTCTTATTTTTTTAACACTACAGTTTAACATATATGCCACTTCTTCCTATTTCAAAAGTTATTAGTATCCACAGATAATTTATAAGTTGAGAGCTAAATACATTTTTGGAAAAAGCTTATGATCTGGGTGGGTGATGGGGAGAGATGTGCCCTTTGGCTGGGTCCCAGGAATTATTTTTGCATTAGGATTTAAAAGCAGGTAACCCTGAGAAAGCACCAGAACCTTTTTCTCCCAGAGTACTTTGTGTTAGATTTTTGGAAAAAAAAAATGGAAATGAAGACCTTCTTTGCAGAGTTTATATACAGGGCTTAATACCCAGATAAGCATAACTATATACCATTTTTATACACAAATGGTTTTTAAATATGTATTCATCATCTATTGCACTTACACATTGTGCAAAAACTGCATTCCATGCCACGCCTGAAATGTCCCAAAGCTCAGTTCTGTCAGTAAATTGCAACCAAGATTTCTACAAAAAAAGACACGAGTGAAAGAGAATGAAGAAGAAAAAAAGAAATATTTTCAGAATACTCTTCTTTCAGGAGTGATTCTAATTTTTATAGATGAAACAATACTTCCACATTTTATCTACACACTAAAGAATTTACTGGTACTGGAAGATTTGGTTTCTGAATTATACTTACACATTTACATTAAATTTCATCATATTATTTTCATATTACATGACATACTTGTACTGTGTGATCTTTACTTCTCTGGAACAGAGTTTCACAACTTGAATGCTATTGACATTTTGGACTCGATAATGCTTTTCTTGTGGAGGTTTGTCCTGTACATAGTAAGTGGCTTAACAGCAGGCTGGGCTTAGCTCATGCAGTGTCAGCAGCATGTGCAGGGCTGTAAGCTGTTACCTGAATGCAAAATCATGTTGGCTGAGAAGCCCTGCTCTGTGGGATTCACTCTGACTTTTGTACCTGATAGTATTTTTGCTAGAGAGGAAAAGGACCTGTTACAGAATTTTAGCAACCTTCTACTACAAATGTAAAGTAGAATCTTAACCCTATTTCAAGGTGAACAGTGAAGATTTATTAAAATTCCAAATGTGATGAAATTGTAACTTACATAGACTGCAAAAAAGGGAGTGACTCAAATGCACGTCTTTCGATAAACTCTATTTTATTGCAGGATAAATCTCTAGGAAAAGGAAAACATTGCCTTGGTTAGCTATTACTATATAGTCAGTGGGGATAATAAAATTTGCATTTGATAATGTTGGATATGCAGTTTTTACCTAAACTGTAAAGCTTTGGACTTGTATTTGACCCTCTGGAGATACTACCCCTTCTTACAACCTCTCCTAATAGTCTCACTGTTAGAACCTTCATCAATGACATACACAACTATAGATCTTGATAGATTGTGGTGGTAAACTTTCCTGAGTGCAGAATTGATTAGATGAACTTTCATAGTCTTCATCCATTTGAAACAAGGAGCAAAGCTGTCATCTCCATTTTTAATGTCTAATATTCCAAAGAATACTCACATTTTCACACCTTTCCTGGTTTAGTCCTAGTTTTCTAACTTCATTCAATACCAGAAAAAAAGATGCCCTTTTGAATCATTTGAAATGAAATTGGTTCTCTAATTAATTCATTATTTTGAACTGATTCAGAATTACACTTTCTGTCATACTAAAGGAAATTTATTTGTTGCTTGTTGCTTGATAGTCCATGAAAGCCATGATAGAACCGTCAGAAAACAGCATGACACTGGATTCCCACTTGAAAACACTCTTGGTGGTAGAGGACTCTTACTTCCACTGATTACAATTTGACCCTCACTTTTCACCTGCAACTCATCTGTTGGTGGCTCCATCTCTAGAATCTCCTTCTCTCACCTGTCCCATGTGCAGTCACCAGTGGGACTTGCCCTAAGTGACTCTCCGAGGCCAATATCACTAGGTGCTTACAGAAGAGGCAGATTCTCAGCCCTGTTCTAGACCAACTCAGGCAGTTACTGTGGGGGTAGGGTTCAGAGCCCCAGGTAACTGTGGTGCAAGCTCAAGTCTGTTTTAGAGCACTGCTGTGACAGCATGGTTCCCCGTGGTGACTCTTGCTCAGCATTCAAAGGCCTGGAAGACCTGGCTTCACCCTCCAGCTTTCCCTGCATCTCTGTGCCTCAGAAGCTTCCATGTTTTCCCTTTCTCCCACGATATTCTCTCCAAGACGTCTGATGATGCCCACTGCCCCCTTGGAAGTCCTGTTCAACTGGCATTGCTCCCTGGTTCCATCGTCCCTGACCCAGTCCAAAGTCTTCTCCCTCGTCTGGACTCTATATCCATTTCTTTTGATATCGTTACTTGTGCCTTCCATTTCCCCAGAGCATAAACTTCTTGAAAGCATGGATTTGGCCTTGCTCATCTACATTGCCCACTATGTTTAAAACTGACTCATGGAAATAGACTCAGGTGTTTATTAAATGAAGGAATGGTTGAGTAGGTAGAAGAAGGAAAAGTGAATTTTTAAAAAGCAGTGTGGTTTTATTATTCCCTGGTCCCTCTGCAGCACTCTGTCAGCTACATAGTGCTTATTGGGTATTGGTTTGAGCTTGTGTATTTGTTTCCCCTGCAAGATTGTGAGCTCTTGGGAAGGTGGGATCCTGTCTTACTCATTTATGTGTCTCCAGTACTAGGCAAAGTGTTTGGCTTTCTCTTTCAGCTTTAGACAATTGATTGGCATTTTGAAAATGAAGTGAATACATATGCTAGCATAAACTAATTAGGCTACAAAGGATTTTCCAGCAGAAACAATGAAGGGCGTATTCTACCAGCAGTAGTCTCATTTGTTTTTCTCCAAACCATGTTTGCAAGGTTCCGGAGCCCAGATGGGAAAGGTGCTCAAGAGGAACCATGCAGATGTGGTTGTCCCCGTATGGCCTAGAAGTTCTGATCATCATTCAAAGGAGTGTTGTGAGTATCACATGCTATGTTCCTTAAGCCTTGTACTTTTGAGACAAGAATCTATTTGCTGAAGAGGCCCAGTAATTAGCCTAATAAGGATTAATGATGTACACTTCCCAATACTATGTAGCTATTGTTTTAATTATCTATTTCCAACATGGGTATAATAGTTCCTTAATTGAAATCATTAATGCCAAATCTGTTCTCTTGGTAGCTTAGTATTCTTGATAATATTGTTTATATAATTTACCTGTTTAGCAAGTCACTTAATGGCTAAAGGTTAACTTATTCAAGATTAGATCATCTAACAACTTTCAGTTGATGGCATTCAAATTAATGTTGTTGGTTTATGTTTTCTTCCCTTTGTTGTATTAAACCAACTCGTTCAAACCTTGTTTGTAAAGGCCAGATGATAAATGTTTGAGACTTGGTCGGCCACATATTGTCTCTGTTGTATTTTCTTGTTTCTTTGTTTCTCTTTACAGTCCTTTATAAATATAAAACTCATTCTTAACTTAGGACCTGTATGAAGACAGACCTTGGATCCAATTTCATCCATTGCTTGTAAATTAAATACAAATATAATCCGCGGCTCACTAGGCTAATCCTCCGCCTTGCGGCGCCAGCACACCGGGTTCTAGTCCTGGCCTGGGCGCCGGATTCTGTCCTGGTTGCCCCTCCTCCAGGCCATCTCTGCTGTGGCCAGGGAGTGCAGTGGAGGATGGCCCAGGTACTTGAGCCCTGCACCCCATGGGAGACCAGGAAAAGCACCTGGCTCCTGCCATCGGATCAGCGCAGTGCTCCGGCCGCAGCGCACTGGCCGCGGCGGCCATTGGAGGGTGAACCAATGGCAAAGGAAGACCTTGCTCTCTGTCTCTCTCTCTCTCTCTCACTGTCCACTCTGCCTGTCAAAAAAAAAAAAAAAACCACAAAGCACATAGTAGGTATTCCATGTTAGAGATATGAGACCCTACAGTGTAGACTTCCAGAAGAAACCTTGGAGATTATCCAGCTGGGACCCATATTTGTTTTCTAGATAATGTAACTAAAATCTCATAAATAAGTATGATTAACTGACTTACAAGTGTTGGAGGGACAGCAGGCCTTCAAATGAGTCCTTATGTAATTCAGTCAAGTCATTTTCACTGAGGATTCTGGAAAATGAAAGAGGTACTTCTGAATCAAAATGACAACTGCAGCTGTTTGCTTCATAGGACTAACTCTGTATGTAGAGGAAACTTTGGTAATGGTGCTGTTTAAATACCCAGATTCTAATTTACTTCTAGGGTGGCAATGTCTGTTGTATTTTAATTTAAACCATTTTTCCCACTCTCCCTTTTTTGTCCATCTCTATACACCTATCCGTCCTTCCCACCAAATCATAAATGTAATGTCTGCTCTGTAGGTCACAATGTCCCTGTTAGAACCTAACACTGGGAGGCACCAAGATTGGCAGAACTGCCATTTCCTTCTGTTTTTTCCCCAAGCCCTACTACCGAAGCCCCATGTTTGAGGTATGCCGGGGCTACAAGTTAAGGTTGACCAGGGAGGCAGTAATGATGGCTGAGTATTTAAATCCCTGCCATCTATGTAGGAGAACAAGACTGAGTTTGAGGTTCCTGAGTTTGACTGACCCAGTCTCACCACTACAGGCATCTGGGGAGTGAACAGTGTATGATAGCATGCTGCCTTTGCCTCTCAAATAAGAAAAATTAAATTTTCTTCCCCTTCCCTTTATCCCTTAGCCTTTCCAACTCCCATCTTCACTCTTCAGAGGAAACTAGTGTTATTTACTTTTGTGTCAGATGACTCTGATTTTTCCTTTTTCCAAAGATTTATTTATTTATTTGAAAGTCAGAGTTACACACAGAGAGAAGGAGAGGGGAGAAGGGAGAGGGGAGAGGGGAGAGGAAGGTCTTCCATCCACTGGTTCACTCCCCAATTGGCCACAAAGGCTGGAGCTGTGCTAATGAGGAGCCAGGAGCTTCCTCCAGGTCTTCCCATGTGGGTGCAGGGGCCCAAGGACTTGGGCCATCTTCCACTGCTTTCCCAGGCCATAGCAAAGAGCTGGATCGGAAGTGGAGCAGCTGAGACTCGAACCGGCACCCATATGGGATGCTGGCACTGTGGGTGGTGGCTTTACCTGCTATGCCACAGTGCCAGCCCTGACTTTGATTTTTCTTACAAGTTTGGGACATCTTTAAATGAAGCATAACCAAAATATATACAAACTGTGTGTATTGTATTTAAGAAACATCATAAATTAAAAGTCACAACTGCCTGATTCTAGCATTTTCCCATCAGAAATGAGATAGTAGGCTAAGGGGAAACTTTTATCTTTTTTAAAAAAGATTTTATTTATTTGTTTCAGAGTTATAATTACAGATGGAGAGAAGGAGAGACAGAAAGGTCTTCTCTCCACTGGTTCACTCCCCAAATGGCTGCAATGGCTGTAGCTGGGCCAATTGGAAGCCAGGAGCCAGGATCCATGAGCCTCTTTGGGGTCTCCTACATGGGTGCACAGACCTAAGTGCTTGGGCCATCCTCTACTGCATTCTCAGGCCATAGCAGAGAGTTGGATTTAAAGTGGAGCAGCTGGGACTAGAACTGGTGCCCGTACAGGATACCAGCGCCGCAAGTAGCAGCTTAGCCCACTGCACTACTGCAGCACTGCACAGGCCCTGGGAAAATTTATCTTAAAGTGATCATAACCCTTCTCCTTTGTCTGTTATATGTCTTGTTTGTATTCAGAAATAATTTATGATGTCTGTACAAGTTGTCCCAGTGATATAACATGCAAACTGTCGTGAAAAATGTCAATTAATTCCTTTTTTTTATTATGTTACACTCAGCACTTCAAAATTTCTAGTTCACTGGCCTAGGTGACATGATAGATTTTTATTTTTAGTTAATTACTTTGAATGTTAAGTATTTTCCCCCAAAATTGGGAGTCTAAACTGATTCCTTTCAAAAATCAGTAAGGAAAAGATAATTCAACAAATGGACAGTGGACAAAACCTCAACGAAACATAGATGTTCAATAAGTATATAAAGACATTTAAATTTATGAGTAATCAAAGAAATCCAGATTCAGCTGGGAACCCTTTTATTTGCCAGTCACATTAGCAAAAAGACAAAGAGCATCCCGAGGTGAAAAGGTGAAGGGAAGAGTCAGTGTTGGGGCATAGCAGGCTAAGCCGTCACTTGAGAAGCGTAAATTCCATATTGGAGAGCCTGGTTAAAGTCTTGGGCCCTCTGCTTCTGAGCCAGATGCCTGCTAGTGCACCTAGGAGGCAGCAGATGATGGCCCAAGTGCTTGATTCCTCGTCATCCCTGTGGGAGACCCAGAATCAAGTATTAGATCTTAGCTTTGGCCTGGCCCAGCCATGGCTGTTTTGGGCATTTGGGGAATAAAGCAGTGGATGGAAGATTCTCTCTTTCTCTCACTCTCTCATTTGCTCTCGCTCCATCTCCCCCTCCCCCCACTCCCATAGTTCAAGTAAACAAATACATCTTTTTAAAAAGGATGAAGGGAAATGAATGTTCTTATATTCTGTTAGCTGGAGTGTAAGTAAGTGTGCACAGCTTTTCTGAGGGCAATTAAAATTTCCTATTTCCGTAGTCTTCATCCATTTTCATTCTTTTTTTTTTTGAGATTTATTTATTTATTTGAAAGTCAAGTTACACACAGAGAGAAGGAGAGGCAGAGAGAGAGAGAGAGAGGCAGAGAGAGAGAGAGAGAGGTCTTCAATCCACTGGCTCACTCCCCAGTTGGCCACAATGGCCAGAGCTGTGCTGATCCGAAGCCAGGAGCCAGGAGCCAGGAGCTTCTTCAAGGTCTCCCACATGGGTGCGGGGTCCCAAGCACTTGGGCCATCTTCCACTGCTTTCCCAGGCCATATCAGAGATCTGGATCAGAAGTGGAGCAGCCAGGACTCAAACCAGCGCCCATATGGGATGCTGGCATGGCTGGTGGAGGCTTTTCCCACTATGCCACAATGCTAGCTGCCCCATTTTCTTTCTAGACTTCTATTTTGCAAAATGCTTGTCCATGTTCACAAGTGTGCACAAGGATTTTCCTTGCAGCAATACATGAGAAGTGGACATAATTGAAAATCCATCAATAGAGGGATTATTAAGTAAACTGTGAAATGGCCATCCATACTATAGAATATCATGCAGGAGTTAAATGAATAGGGTAACTGACTGAGTACTAGGAGGGAAAGAAATCCAGAAGAAACCATGAAGTGAAAGAACCAAGTTGCAGGATGTTACTATTTAGGTTAAAAAAAGAAAGAAACCACACAACACAACTATTATGCTCTATGTAAATATGTTTGTAGGTAATTTTTTGGAAGGATATATGCCAAACTCAGAGCAGTAATTATTACCTCATAGGTAGGGAGTTAGGACACAATGAAGGTCTTCACTATCCCTATCACTTTTTATCTACTAAGAATGTAATGGTATTACTGATAAAATGCAAATAAATAGAAGTAGTTTCTTATTTCAAATTCTGTGCCTTGTTAAAACAACCATAGAATTATAATCAACAGATGTTGATTGTGACATGGAGAGGGAATACTTTTTCTGACATACTGACCTCAAAATAGTAGAACAAGAAAGCTCTTACAATGCAGTTAGTTTTGTGTATTCATGTTTGGGAGCGTGTACTCACAGTGTCTCAGCCCAGCGGTATGCTTTCCATACATTTTCATCAATGAAAGAAATCGAGTTTCCTTGGAAATTTCTGTAAAGGAACACAGTTCACATCCTTGAATGGGTTGGAAAAGAATGAACAGAATGAGGAAAAAAATCATGGCACCCTCATGGGGGAGTATTGAAATACAGAAATATTATCAGCTTTCTAATAAATACCAGTGCTTTTATGTTCCGTAGCTCTCTGCTTCCCAGTTTGCTCACTCAATAAATAATGAGGGGCCACTGACATAAACAATGAAGCATCCTCTCAGAAGCTTAACTTCGTCTCTGTCCAGTCTCTTTGACAGTAAAGACAGTCAATCACTTTGAATATTAAGTATTTTCACCAAAATAACTCAGGTGTCTACACTGACTTCTACAAATCAGTGAGAAAAGGATAAATTATTCAAGAAAAAATGGGCAAAATGTATTGTCACCAATAAGAATAATGAAAACCTATGCAGGTATACTAGTGCTTTGGCCAAGCGCCCTCTGCTGAAATCTTTCCAAGTACTGAATGGATACAGACAATTTAAAATCAGAGGGACTAATGTGCTGATGTGGAAAGCCTTTTGGAATACAGCATAGGGTAAAAGTGCCGATCACTGAGCCAGGAGCCAAGCATTACCTCCATAGGAAAAAAAAAAAAAGAGAGGAGGTTGGAAGGAAAGACGCACACCTGGGTTACAGGTAATAGAGTGAGGACCAGGGGATGATGAGGGTGTGTGGGGGTTCATACTTTCACATTTTATCCTACATTCTGTGCACTTTTTAAAAAGTGGAAAGGTGCTCATAATCGATACTTGTTTACAAGAAGCTGTTAAATGACTTATATTTAGCTTCAACTTTGAATTGCTGTGAGTGCTTAGCTTTAACTCTGTCCTCACTCCTCAGCAACAATGAACCTATTTGTTTTAGGTACACATTTTCCTGGAAGCAGGAGCAGCAATAAAACAGATACCTGTATGCTCACCTGCCTGGTGGATATGTCCTCTCGGGTTACTTTATGCTCATCAATAAAAAGTGCCTAACACTGAACACATCTCCCACTAACGGGCTCTTCTTTCTGACTGCTGTGCTTCTGCCTTATAGACCACCATCATTCTCGCTGTCATCCAGGGAAAGACTGTGGAGTCACGCATTTTTATTTTCTGTTACAATCCATCACACAATTCTTTAAGCCAGCTTTACAGATGAGGATATTGAATCCAAGCTAAATAACTTGTCCAAAGTCACAAAGCTAATCACTGGGAGACCTGTGTTCAAAGCCAGGCAACCTGGCTCCAGAATCTATCCTTAAATCTGTTGTATCATCTCTAATAAGTCGGGATGAGGGCTGTGTTGAAGAGTGGGATTAAAGCAATGAGGTAATAACATGGTGAATGTCAATAAATAATGAATCAGGAAAAGCAGTAAGGGCAATCACATGAGACTGTAGAAGAGACAGAAGAGAATAAGAGAAGGAGGATCAGGAAAGCTCACAAGCAAAGTGGCCACTTGGGGGTGAACCAACGGAAAAAGGAAGACCTTTCTCTCTGTCTCTCACTGTCCTACTCTGTCTGCCAAAACACACACATACACACACACAGAGTCAACATAAGGTGGGGACTTGAGGAGGGCTCAGAAGATCTTGGGTAAAAGCTGCTAAGACAGGCAGGCTGTAGGGAACCATGAGGAAGGGAGATTCTTACAATATGCTGAAGGTGCCATTGTAGCTGTTGGGCTCTGGTACAGGAACTCTGTGAAGCTTCTGCACTGGGCTGAGGCCAGTGCATGAAAGTGTCTCATCTTTGCAGGTGCAGAGCTCACAGACATTTATGGTGGCAGCCGCATTCAGGGGTTGATCTGTGACTTCAGTTAGGGTTGAGTGCTGAGTCTGAACCTGGCCTGGATGTAGATCTGTAGTCTTCTTCAGGGATGGAGAATGGCCAGCTTTTGCAGTGGGTACCAGAGTTATGGTTAGCTCCATCTTGGAAGGCTGAGCTATGACACTGGGTGATGTTGGGTGCTGAGCTTGATGCTGACCTGCTGTTGGTGTGGGGAGCAAACCGGACTAGACTGTTACTGGAATTAAGACTTATTCTATGCATCTGCTCTCCCACAATATGGCGCTGGGAGAGAAGTAAACAGCTTCCGCACAGCTGCCTCCAGTTCAACCAATTAACTGTAGGACTTGCTCCTGATTGGAGAGCAGCGTACTCGGCGTGTGGGCAGCCGAGTTGGGATTGGCGGAGGAGGACTATAAAGGAGGAGAGAGACGGCATGCACCAGGAACATCTATGGGGAACATCTAAGGGAACCCGTGCAGCCCCCGAGAGAGCCGGCCGGCGGTGTGCCGCTCCCCTGCGGAAGTGGGGAATGCGGCCAGGGGGAACTGCCCTTCCACGGAGGTGGAAGGGATAGTAGCCAACCCGGGAAGAACCAGCAGCAAACCCGGGGAGGGCCGAGCAGCAGAAAGAACAGCGCAGGGTCCTGTGTTGCTCCTCCACGAAGAGGGGGAGCGACATAATGGTGCCGTGACTCGGATATGAAGCCTAGGCAAGGTTTAGTGTCGTTCCTCCACGAAGACGGGGAGCGACAGTTGGAACTGTCATCTCATTGTCCCCTGGGGACTGAGTTACGAGCTCCTTTAGTGGCTCTGTAGACTGAGTTAGGGTCATTTGCATGGTAGTAGAAGGTGTAGCCTCTGTAGTACGTTGTGGAGTTTGGGTAATTTCCAGGTCCAGAGGCTTGACTGTGACTTGAGGCAGGTTTGTATACTGAGTCTGAATCTGGACTGGAGGTGAAAATGTCACCTCAGGGTACATTGGATAAGGAGGAGGAGATATAGACTTGAAGGCTGTAGAATGTTCATCCTGTGTAGTGGGTACCTGAGTTATGCTTGACTCTAACTTCGAAGGTTCAGCTGTGCCACTGGGTGACATTGGATGCGGAGTTTGATCTTGACTTGGTTTTGGAACTACCATCTCATAATAAACTGGAGGCTGATAGACCACTTCATTATGTGGCCCTGGAGGCTGCCCTGAAGTCTCCTGCATGGTTGGGAGTGGTTCACCCTCCACAACAGATTCTGGAGTTAGGGTAAGTTCTACATCAAAAGGTTGAATTGCAGCAGGCACCCAGAGCTCACACTGCACGCCCTTCCGTGGAGGCAGAACCTTCTCCCCGTGAACAGGAGCAGATAGCTCAGTATGCGGAGGCTCTGGTGGAGACTCAGCCTCCTCCAGGCCCTCCCGTGGAGACAGAGCCTTCTCTCAGAGAACAGCAGCAGATTGCTCAGTACGCGGAGGCCCTGGTGGAGACTCAAGCTCCTCCAGGCCAGCTGGAGGCCCTAGCTCTGACTCCAGTCCCTCCTATGGAGACCGAACCTTATATCAGTGAGCAGGAGCAACCAAGGCGGCCCTCTGAGTCTTCTGAGGAGGTTGAATCTTCTGGAAAGAAGACAGAAGTCCCAGCCCAGCCTCCAAGTCATCACACAGTGACCATTTTACCTCCCGGTCACCATCAAGTTCAGCAGTACGACTTGCCCAATGTGACTACTAAACCTCCAGACCTGCAGCTGACCCTAACACCAAAACCTGCAGCAGAAGTGGAAACATTTCCAGTCAGCCACGAGGTCACAACAACTCAGGCCTCAGTCCCAGCTCTGCCTCCAACGCCTCTTGAAGAGGTTGAACCACTGCCAATTCAATCTCCAGAAGTTATGCAGGATGAGAAACCCTCTATGACCCAGCAGGAGGAAACAGCTGAAATTTTACAGGCCCCCGAAGAGGCTGCACCTTCTCCAATCCATCAGGAAGCCCAAGCTCACGCCTCAGTGTTCCCTACGGAGCATGAGCCTTTGAAAGACCAGGAGGCAGACACAGCTCAGCAGCCAAAGCCCCCAGAAGAGGATGAGCACTCCCCACTTCCAGGGGTCCCAGCTCAGCCTGAACAACTGAAGGAACCTTCACCAAGCCAGCAGGGGATTTCCGTTCCACCTCTAGAGCGCCCCGTGAGTGCTTACCAATTACCACTCCAACAGGGAAACACAAACCAGCCTTCAGATATCTTCCCAGAGATGAGTGATGCTATTCCAATGAATATGACATTTTCACCTCATATTCCAGAAGAAATACTCAGAACTCAGCATTTAAGGATGTCTAAAACCAAACCAAAACATGTGGATATTGACCTTACCAGAACCCTAAAGCCCACTCCAGAAGTTTATCCTTACTGGAGTCAGCAGGAAGGACCTGCCCAGCCTACAGTTCCCACCAAGCAAGTTGAATTTTCTCCAACCCAGCTTGGGCCTCCTCTTGCCAAGCCTCCAGCACTGCCTGAAAAGATGGAACTTTCTCCAGCTGAGCCTCTAGAGCCCCTCAAGAATGCAGAACAAGCTCCAGTGCAAAATGTAGCCCCAGCCAAGCCACAAGACTTCCCTGACACTCAATCATCTGTAACCCAGCAGGAGCTTCAAACTCAGCAACCAAACCTGACCAAAGTCACAGGTCAACCTTTGGATGTGGAACTCACCATAACTACACAACCTGGAATGGAAGGCGGACTTTCTCCAATCATGCAGGAGGCCCCAGTTCAGCTTCCAGGGCCATCTAAGGAAGGTATAGCTCAACCCCCAGGATATAGGGGGTGACAGTTCCAACACCAGCTCAGGATCAAGCTCCGTTTCCAAAATCACCCCGCATCACATTTCAACCTTTTGATCTGGCACTTACAATAACTCCACAGCCCATTACAGAGGCTGAACTTGCCACAAATGTGCAGGAGACTCCACCTAAAGAATCTGTAGCTCAGCCACCAGTGCATCATGAGGGTCAAAATCAACCTCCACTATCACCCAGTGTCACAAATCAACCTTTAGACCTGGCACTTACCATTACTACAGAACCTACTACAGAGGCTGAGCATCCTGCAGACCTGAGCAAGACTACATGGGGAAGGTTCCGTCTCTGCAGAAGGGACCGGAGTCGGCTCTGGGGGTTCCTGCTGGGCTGGAGAAGCTTCTGTCTCCAGGGAAGGGCCCAGAGTTTGATATGGGGTCTCCTGCTGGGCTGGAGAGGGTTTGTTCTCTACAGAAGACTCAACATACTGAGTGGGCTGCTCCTGATCACTAATATAGGGTTCTGTCTCCACAGAAGGGCCCGGAGTCTGAGCAGAGCCCTCCTGCTGCACTGGAGAAGAGTCCCGCTCCATGGTGGGCTCCGGAGTTATGGTCAGCGCCACATCTGCAGGCTTGATGGTAACATTGGGCAGGTTATAACGGTGAACTTGATTCTGATCTGGAGACCAGTCCGTCCCCTTCTGAATCTGTGGAGTCTGAGCTATGATAGTCTCTTCAGGAGAGTCTAGCGCTTGAGCTCGGGGATCTTGCTGTACTGGAGATTTGACTTCCACAGGGAGTGCCGAAGGCTTCTCCGGGGCTTCCAGTTGGCTTCTAGAAGGTTCGATCTCTGGAGACTCAGAAGGCTGAGCAGGCTGCTCCTGATTGCTGGAGGAATATTCAGTGTTCACAGGCAGGCCTGGAGGCTGAGCTGCGGCCCCCTGCTGGCCTACAGATGGGCTGACTTCCTCAGCATACTCTGAGGGCTGAGCTGTGGCATCGTTTTGGGTAGAGAAAGGTCCAGTCTCCTCAGGGAGATCTGAGGTCTGAGCTAGACCCTCTTGAGTCCAAGATTCCACCCTCCCAGGGAATTCCGGAGTCTGCACTGGGGCCTCTTGTTGGGCTGAGGGGAGTCCCACTCCTTCAGGATGCCCCAGAGGCTGAGCTGGAGCCTGCTCCGTGCTTGGAGTAGACTGAACTTCCTCACCTGCCCCTGAGGCTTCTGTCAGCTCCGTGTCTGCAGGTTTCAGTGTGACGCTGGGGAAGTTTGCTTGGAGAGCTACAATCTGAGGTGAGGATGGAGTGTTAAGATTGTGATTCACTGATGCCTGACCTACTACTTCTGCAGTAGCAAATGGATTCTGAGCGGGGGCCTCCTGCTGCAACGGAGATGCTTCTTCCTCGGGCTGCTGCAGGTCTGCACCTGGGCCCTCTTGCTGGGGTGAAGAAAGTTCATCTGGTTCAACGGGCTGTGGAGGCGGAACTTGTTCTTCTTGCTGTGCAGAGGAGGATTGGATGGGCTCCTGAGTCTCTGGATTTTGAGTCTGGCCTTCCATCAGGAATTGAGATGGTTCAGCCTGCTCAGAGGGCTGTGCAGGTTCTCCTGGGTTCTCCTGGGATTCTGTAGGAAAACCACCAGGATAGACCCCATAGTCAGCCGGCAAAACTTGATTTTGACCCTGAAGCTTGGCCGCTTTGTCTGGAGTTCCAACACCAACCTTAGGAAGCCATCGACGCCGAGCTAGATCTTTCTTGGGGATCAGGGTCAGGGGTGAAACAATCAACTTGTTTCCTTGTGAACTCTGACTGTCTAGAGGCAGAACGAGTGCTTCCAATGACTGGTGAGCATTTCCTTCCAGTCGAGGAGGCAGAGCCGGAGGCTGATCCTGATCCCCGTCTAGCACGGGAATTGCCTCTGGTAGCCTCTGTTGTCGAGGAAACCTATTGAAATACTGGTACGGAACAGCAAGCTGTTCTGGCTCTGGGGGCAGTTCCAGAAAAAGGAAGCAAACTCACAGTGGACTCTTGAGGCGAGGTCAGCACCCGGGAGGGAGCAGAAGACCCCAGGTCATCAAAGCCGCCAGGGTCTGCCATGGGTGTGAGCGAGTCAGGCGATTCAGGTGGGACATTCAAGGAGTGGGAAGACCAGGGCTCAGAGAGCCAAGGGATCTGGACTGGGAGCCCCTGGTCTTCCCGCGTGGGGTCTCCTAAGTGATGGGAAAGTGCAGGTCTCCTGTCCTCACCTTACTCGACTCCTGCTCTTTCTGTCCACTCGGGGCTTCTGTACTCTCATTGATATAGGTCTCGGTCCTCCACTGCTCTGTGTCCCATTCTTCCTTGGCTATCTTTTCTTCCTGCTGCTCACTGAGGAGCTTCATCAGGATGCCTGTTTTGGAGATGAGCTTGGCACAGGGCAGTTGCACCTGGGCCTCAGAGCAGTCCATTTTCAGAGTGCGGATGACGTGAGAAATGAGCTTTTTCATGTCCGTGTTGGGGATGAGGGACTGTAGCTGCTGATTCAGCTGAATTTCAAACTGTTCTCCCTGGGACAGCATCACAGGGTAGGTGAAGCCTGCGGGCGTGGTGGGGGCTTCAGTGCCCTCGCTGGGGTATTCCCACTGTGTTTCCTTGGTTTGGTCCACAGTCGGCATTAGGTCGAACTCGGTCCCAGCAGAATCTGTAGCTGAAGGATCTGTGTGCATTTTGTCGCCAGGGAGCGTTTCTTCATGTGCAGTGGTGTTTTCTGTCAAAACATTTTCTTCGAAAACACGCCCTCCAGAATGGTTTTCCTCCCTAGTGTCTTCTATAGAAGGTTCTCTCAGAGGAGGACTCCCCTGAGAATGCAGGCCTCTGGGGGATGAGAAAGCCTCTCCGGAGGGGGAGTTTATGAGACTCCGCAGTGCAGGGAACGGAGGCCTCTTCCCAGCCGTCAGCCTGTTGAGGGAATTTTTCCTTCTGAACTTTCGACTCAGTTTGGCCTTGGGGGTTCGGAGGACCAGGTGAGAGCAAGTTTTATGAAAGCGGTAATTCTGTCTGGAATGCCAGATTGGTTTCCCTGCCGCCTTATTTTTGGCTCTAGCATTGGCATCTTCTAAGACAAAAATGGTGTAGGTTAAGTCCTCCTTTGTTGTTGATCTCAGAGAGAGATTTTGCAGGGGAGGTAGAAGGCCTGCCCAGGATGTGTTTCTTCAGGAAAGAGGAGGCTGCAGCCTCACGTTCCTTTGTGAGCAAGGGCTCCGTGTGCAAGGAGTTTCCGGCCACCTGCCTGGGCCTCTGAGCCACTTGAAGCTCCTTCAGCTCCCTGGAGCCTGCTCTCCCAAGCCTTCTTCCCCCAATGCTCTCCGCAAAGGGCCAGGTGCCCCGTCTCCTCCCGAGGCTCTTCCTCATCTCCTGGAGGTGCCTTTCCCGTAAGCCCTTTGGCCCCTTGATGACTTTTTTCACTCTCTGCAGCCTGTACCCCACACTTGGCATGGTTGCCAGGCTGTTCTTCTGTGACGGGGCAGTTTCTGATTTCTTTTGGAGGATTTGAGGGTTAAATTGATGACCTAACAGGATAGGCTGCATAAGCATGGCCTTTTCTTCCTTCTTAACCTTATCGATTTTTTTCTTGAATTACTTCATGTAACAAATTCTCCAGAAAATAGAGCTTTCTCAACTTATTTCTGTAAGGATGAGAGGGCCTTCTTATGTGGGTTTTCACGTAGCTCAGGGACTTATCTCTATCTTGCACATTTGAAAAAAGCAGTGTAATGAATGGTAATAATGTTGATTCTACATTTTGTAGATTTTCCTCTGAGAAATAAGGCAATATATAATTCAGTGCACTAATAACATCACTTTCATCGTTGAGGTCCCGCTGTTCACTCATGCGGCCTGGGAAGTCCACACTGTTTCTCTCTGATACTGGGTTCCCTGGCTCAATAGTCAGCTGCTTGCTGGTGTTGTTCTTCCGGGCTTGCAATATCTTCATGAATGCCCCCTTTGGGTTCCCTATAGATGCTTCTTCAACTGTCAAAAAAAGAAGAGACTGCTTTTTGGCACAGAAGACTGATGGGACAGCTTTATGTCAGTCCACAGCCCTACACTCTGATCAATTAAATTAGGAGTCAAATCCAATATTTGGGGTACCATTGAGACTTTAGAGAGAAAAGTAAAACCAAACTCAAACCTATGAAATGGCAACAACAAAGGAGAAAAAGATATTTTTGAGAGTGGCATTCAGAAGAGTTCGCAGTGTTAAAAAGCAGTAACTATGATCAGTATTATTTCATTGGTTTCCAATGACCAACCACTCCAGGCTTAGAATAAGGCTGGAGGACAAATGGCCCCACCCAGCTGCCCCTTCTGTGGCTCTGCCCCTGCTTCTCAGCCACATCATTCCACAGTCCTGCCTCATGCTGAGGGAGCACAAGGCTTCCTCCCTCCCTCCCTCCCTCCCTGTGGCCCTATGTTCTTGCTGCCATCACAGGTGTCCATGGCAAAAGATAGGCATGTAAGGGGAGCGAGGGCAGAGATGGTCAAGCCAAGGGGCCTTGCTCCTCACCTCAATGTGTTCTTTCCCACCCTTGTAAAGGGAGATTAACAATGCTTGTCCTTCTCACCTCTTGAGATGAAGGGAATAATATAATTGGTAGAATAATATAACTGGTCTGGAAGGTGAGCAACACTGTGTAGATGGGTATACAGTTATCACTGTGCTAATGCCTCAGATCCCTGACTGAGATCCGAATTCAAGCTGTCTAAGGAAGAAAGCGGTCACATTTTGGAAGTCACGACATCAGTGGTAATAACCCTCATCTACAGAAGGATACTTAAAATTACCCGAGTGTTCTGTGGATAGAAAAGCGTGAGACTCAGAGCAGGTTCAGAGTTGGACAGTCTACAAGTGCATGGAGGAGCCTTCCGACTCCATCAGAGGAGCCAGGCAGCCATTTCTGGTTATGGAACCAGAAACTCCCCGGCTCCAAATAAAACAGCATCACTTGTACTCTTTTATACAAGTGCAAAAACAAACAACTGCGGTGAGCAGTGTAGACCTGTTCTATAAGACAGAGGGCCCTTGAGGCCCAACACATAGAAAACCAGTTTATAGACTGTGTGCAAATGAGTTATCATTGAAAAGCAAAGCACCCAAGAGCACAGAACACCACGTGTGTGGTTCCCAACATTGCTTCCTTCCCCTTCCACCTCTTTTCCATGATCCTTTGTGCATATGTAAATTACATAGCGGTAACTATGTTATTAAATTACATAGCGGTGATTGCGAACCTGACTTTCAGCAAGGGAGCAGTGTAGCAATTTAGGGAGTTTAAATCTGAATGAATGAATAAAAATTCAGCAATTAATTACATTGTTACTTTAAACTTGACCCTAAAATTTTAAAATAAGAAATTTAAAACAAATAAATATTAAAAAAAGATCCTCAGGAAGTTCCGACTCACGGCAATGTGTCGTATTTGGCAGGCATTCATTGTCACAGTGAAGCTTGACGGTGTTGCAGACAACCTCGATAGTATGTTTAAATTGGCAGAGGCAGCAGGCCATATGGCTGGGTAAGATCCTATGAATAGAGACAGAGAATTAAGTTACCTGTAAAGGGGTTCCTTGGGTGGGTCAAACAGGTGAGCCAAGGTGCCAGCAAAGGAGTTCTTGAGGTATGTGGCCAGGACATTTGGGTAGGAGCCTGGTGGCCAATTGTTGGTCTTGAATATGAGAATAAAGGAAGGAGGGAGAGGTGGCCCAAGGAGGCATAGGCATGGAAGTGGGTGTGGTGTATCCAAAATAAAGTCAACAGGGTGAGCATTGGGCACCATGGATCTGTCGTTTGACTCAGGGGTGTCTCCTTCCAGTTCACAAGTCTCATTGTGGGTTGGGAGTGCACAGGAGGACTTCCCCCAACCTCTGGAGTACTCTTCTCCATCCCTGTTGGAAGTGTTCACTATTAGAAACTACTCTGGTCCCAGAAAAATGACTGACTGCAGTAATTGTTGGAAACGATCTGGAGAAAAAGGAACACTCGCTCACTGATGGGTGAGTGAAAGTAATTTGACCAGGCAGGTGTTTAGCCCAGCCATGAAGATGCTGCTTGGGACAAGCACATCCCCTTCTGGAGTGCCTGGCTCCATTTCTGATCCCTGTTTCCTGCCAGTGAGTGCCCTGGGATGTGTCAGGTGGTGCTTCCCTAAATACCCAGAAATGGAAAGACTGCAACTTATGGTAGGTGTGTGTTTTTAAGAAACTGTCAGTCTATTTTCATTATATTTTTTTCAAATTTATCATTTCGAAAGTTTCTGTGGAAGGAAGAGAGAGAAACACACACAAACACATCTTTTCTTTTTTTTTCTTTTTGACAGGCAGAGTGGACAGTGAGAGACAGAGACAGAGAGAAAGGTCTTCCTTTTGCCATTGGTTCACCCTCCAATGGCCACCGTGGCCAGCGCATCGCGCTGATCCAAAGCCAGAAGCCAGGTGCTTTTCCTGGTCTCCCATGCGGGTGCAGGGCCCAAGGACTTGGGCCATCCTCCACTGCACTCCCGGGCCATACCAGAGAGCTGGCCTGGAAGAGGGGCAACCGGGACAGAATCCGGCACCCCGACCGGGACTAGAACCCAGTGTGCCAGCGCCGCAAGGCGGAAGATTAGCCTATTGAGCCACGGTGCCGACCACATGTTTTCATTAGGTAGTTTACTCCCCAAATGTCTGCGACATGCAGGGCTGGGCCAGGCCAAAGCCAGGAGCTCAGAAACTAGTTTGGTTTTCCATGTGAGGAGCAAGAACTCAAGTCCTTGGGGCATCACCCACTGCCTTCCAGGGTACATGTTAGCAGGAAGCTAGGGTGGAGCAGAGCTGGGACTTGGATCCAGGCATTCTGATGTGGGATTGGAGTATCCCAGGTAGTGGCTTAACGGCTGCACCAAATGCCTGCCATCGTAAACAGTTTAATTTTTATTTGTTTTATTTTTTAAAGCTTTTATGTAATGAATGCCAATTTCATAGGTACAACTTTAGGAATATAGTGTTTTTTCCTCCATACCTGCCCTCCCACCCCCACTCCCATCCTACCTCCTACTCCCTCTCCCATCCCATTCTTCATTAAGATTCACTTTTGATTGACTTTATATACAAAAGAGCAACTCTATACTAAGTAAAGATTTCAACACTTTGCACCAACCCCCCACCCCACAACATAAAAAGTACTGTTTGAGAACAAGTTTTGCAGTTAATTCTCATAGTACAGCTCATTAAGGACAGAGTTCCTACAGGGGGGGTAAGTGCAAACAGCTTCATTTCTAATACCCCCAAACTGGAACAACCTAAGTGTTCACAAATAGGTGAATAGATAAACTATGGTAGGTTCATATAATGAAATGCTATTCAGCAATAAAAGGAAATTAACTCTTGGTACACACAACAACAAGAGTGTCTTAATCATGTTGAGTGACAAAAACTGGTTAGAAAACAGTGCATACTGTTTGTGGTTCCATTTCTATAAACGTGTAGAACATGCATAATAGCCCATAGTAACAGTAAGAAGGTCAAGGTTACATGGAAATTGGATTGGGGAGCGCAAGGAGGGATGGAAGGGAAGAATGATAAAAAGATAAAAGCACAAGTTGAGGTGGCGGGTATTTTGCTGTGGTCATGGCCTATGGTATATACATCTATCCACATAGGTGGTCCACTGTGTCTATTATTTCTTCATCTCTGGAACTACTATGAAACTGCTCAGAGGAAAGAAGGAAGGGAGGAAGCAAGAGAGAGGAGGAGGAAGGGGGAGGGGTGGGAGTGAGGGAGCAGAGGAGGGAAGGAAGGCTAATGATTGAGTCCACATGAGAAGTATGCTGCTTGTGATACCCACATCCTGTATGGCAGTGCCTGGGTTCTCGGTGTACTTTTTGTACTATTCTTTACTTTTCTTGGGGGATTGAATTATTTTTAAAAATATTTATTTATTTATGTTATTATTTATTATTATTTTTCACTCTCCAAATGGCCACAAAAGCCGAGTGGAGTAGCTGGGATTCAAACTGACATTCCAATATGGAGTGCCGGCATCACACGTGGTGAGTTACCTTGCTGTGCCACAAGGCCTGTCCCTAGTAGGTTTGAGTATTTTTAAAATAAAATTGGCAAAAACGCTAACAAAGCTAGTTGGTTATCTTATTAAGAATTATTGAGCCAGAGCCGGCGCCGCGGCTCACTAGGCTAATCCTCCACCTGGCGGCGCCGGCACACAGGGTTCTAGTCCTGGTCAGGGCACCGGATTCTGTCCCGGTTGCCCCTCTTCCAGGCCAGCTCTCTGCTATGGTCAGGGAGTGCAGTGGAGGATGGCCCAAGTCCTTGGGCCCTGCACCCCACAGGAGACCAGGATAAGCACCTGGCTCCTGCCTTCGGAGCAGGCCACAGCACGCCGGCTGTGGCGGCCATTGGATTGTGAACCAACGGCAAAGGAAGACCTTTCTCTCTGTCTCTCTCTCTCACTGTCCACTCTGCCTGTCAAAAAAAAAAAAAAAAGAATTATTGAGCCGGAGCCACAGCTCAATAGGCTAATCCTCCACCTAGCAGCGCCGGCACACCGGGTTCTAGTCCCAGTCCGGGCGTCGGATTCTGTCCCAATTGCCCCTCTTGCAGGCCAGCTCTCTGCTGTGGCCAGGGAGTGGCGGCCATTGGAGGGTGAACCAACGGCAAAAAGAAGACCTTTCTCTCTCTCTCAATGTCCACTCTGCCTGTCCAAAAAAAAAAAAAAAAAAGAATTATTGGAGGCTGTTTCAGGGAGATAAAAACAGCCTGTTTAATAGGAGTGAGTCCTCAATATTATACTTAAGCAGTATAATGTAGTGATTAGGAGTACAAATTCCATCACCAGATTAGGTTCACATCTTAGCTCTGCTAATAATATGATCTTGGGCAAATGGCTTAGACTCTGTTTCTCAGCCACCTCATTCTGATAGCACCTACCTCTAATGAGATGTGAGGACCAAATGAATCAGCACTTGAAATGTGCCTGACACATGTGAGTGTGCAACACAAGTTAGCCACTCTAGTTATTCACTTGCAAACCACTACCTGCACAGTACTGATGCTCTCCCACCTTGGGTTGTTTGGGGGCCTTCTCTGAGGCAAAAGGATGACTTTATTAGGCAAACAGAACCTGTGTTTCATGGAAACACGAAGGCTGTGGGTTGGGGGCACAATGTATAGAGTTTAGATTAACACTGGATACACTTAGTGGGCCAGGCTCTTTCTAACCAATAGAATAACCAATGGTTGAGTTGTTACAGATGACTAATGTTACTTCTTTGGGTCCAGAGAAAGCTTCATATAGAAAGAATGCACTCAGAATGCTAAGCTAGTGTTTTACTAGACTTCAATTCTAACAGGAAATTTTCGTTAAGTCCTTTCTACCCCTAACTTCGTATTTTGAAAATTTTCAAGCCTACAAAAATATCCGAAAGATTGGTGTCATGAGTTTACATGTTCTTTCACTTAGGTTCAACTGTTGCTAACATTTTGCCACATTCACTTTCCACGTGTGTGTCTCTATGCACTTCTTGGACAAACCATTTGAGAATGAGCTGTAGATACGATGACCTTTTCTTGCTAAACCTGAAGTCTGCGTCTCCTAAGAACAAAGGCATTCTCCTGCATATCCACAACACTGTTATCACCCAGTCAGCTTTAACATTAACATCACCGTCTATTGTGGTCCACATGCAGGTGCTCTCAGTTGTCCCAAACATGTCTTGGCTACTTTTAAATCAGGCATTGCATTTTATTTTCATGGCTCTTTAATTTTCTTCAGTTTAGAACTGTTCCTTTTTTGCAGTGTTTCATGGCATTGGGATTTTTGAGGCATTCAAATCAGTTGTTTTACAGCATGTACCTCAATTTATCTTTCTAAGGCCAATGTGAATAAATCTTCCAGCCACTGGTTCATGCCCCAAATGGCCACCGCAGCTGGGGCTGGGCTGGGTTGAAGTCAGGAGCCAGGATCCAGGAGCCAGGAACTATATTCAGGTCTCTCCTGGGTGGCAGGGGGCAAGCACTTTGGTCATCCTGTGCTGCTTCCCCAGGTTCATTAGCAAGGAGCTGGATGGGAAGTGGAGCAGCTGGGACTTGAACTGGCACTCCCATATGGGATGCCAGCATCACAGACAACTTAACCTTATGCCACAACACCAGTGCTGGGCCCCAAATCATTATTTTTAAAAATATTGGCAAATCTGGGCCGGCACCATGGCACAGTAGGTTAATCCTTCACCTGTGGTGCCAGCATCCCATATGGGCGCTGGTTCTAGTCCCAGCTGCTCTGCTTCTGATCCAGCTCTCTGCTGTGGCCTGGGAAAGCAGTGGAAGATGGCCCAAGTCCTTGGGCCCCTGCACCTGCATGGGAGACTGGGAAGAAGCACCTGGCTCCTGGCTTCGATCAGTGCAGCTCCGGCCATTGTGGCCATTTGGGTAGTGAACCATCGGAAGGCTTTTTTCTCTGTGTCTCTCTCTCACTGTCTATAACTCTATCTGTCAAATAAATAAATAAAATCTTAAAAAAATATTGGAAAATCTTTTGAAATTGCTAATGACCTGAGGTATAGCTTATTCTTACTAGATAAGACCATTGCACATTAATATGCTATAAAGGGGCCAGCGCTGTGGTGTAGCAGGTTAAGCCTTCACCTGCAGTGTCAGCATCCCTTATAGGCACTGGTTCAAGTCCCAGCTGCTCCGCTTCTGGTCCAGCTCCCTGCTAATGCACTTGGGAAAGCAGCAGAGGATGGCCCAAGTGCTTGGGCTCCTGCTCCCACATGAGTCAGAATAAGCTCCGACGCCTGACTTTGGCCTGGCCAAGCCCAGGCTGTTGTGGTCTTTTGAGCTAGGAACCAGCAGATGGAAGATCTTTCTCTCTCTCTGTATTTCTGCCTTTCAAATAAATAAGTAAGTCTTTAAGAATGCATTAAGGACCATCACTTATGAGTCATGACACAAGTGAGCTGGCCTGCTTTGTCTAAACTCCTGAGGACTTCCAATAATGAACTCCAGTGTAACAATTGCTTTCAGGTTTTTATAGCCTTGGTTGCACATGGCTCCAGAAAATGCTAGCACTTTTCCTGTCCACTGATGGTCAAGTATGAAAAAAGCAGCTAGAACACCACAGCCTTGGCTAACTGAGAAAGCTTGTTGATGATGAGAGCTTTGACCCTTTGGAGAGGAAGGCCTCTCACTGACCTGGGAGGATCCACTGTGGCAGATGCTGC
The DNA here is from genome assembly GCF_051225735.1 of Oryctolagus cuniculus. NCBI lineage: Eukaryota > Metazoa > Chordata > Mammalia > Lagomorpha > Leporidae > Oryctolagus > Oryctolagus cuniculus. The sequence goes on along the minus strand of NC_142883.1, from coordinate 63,420,207 downwards.
CCAAGGTTGAGGAAGAGGAGGCTAGAGCAGAAACCAATGGATTTGATGATGTGGGAAGTTAGTCAAGGAGGTGATCTGACAGAAGTGATTAGGGCAGGGTATGCTGTGAGAGGCCTTTCCCCATTCTTATCTTGTGGAGTCCGCTCAACTAGCCTTATCATAGTTTCTGTTTAGCTTGTCCAATTGGCAGGGGGGAGGTCACAATGGAAGTTGCAGTGAGTTTATGGTAAAATGTCAGAATAGGGCTCTAAGGAAATCCTTTTTAAAACTTCAAAACTTGAGATACTTCAAACTCTGCATGAAAATTAACTAGAAAGGATCATGGACCTAAATGTAACTCTACAGTTTCTACAAGAAAACAGGAAAAAATCTCTGTAACTTTAGATTAGACAATGGGTTATTTGAATGATTTTTTTAGGAAAGGCACAATAAAAGGACAAACCATACAAGATAAAAAGTTGCTATAGGCTCAGCAACATTAAAAAATTAACTTCTACTCTTCAGAAGGTACACTTAGTAGAGTGAAAGGATAACTCACGGCCAGCGCTGCGACTCAATAGACTAATCCTCCACCTAGCGGCGCCGGCACACTGGGTTCTAGTCCCGGTCGGGGCACCAGATTCTGTCCCGGTTGCCCCTCTTCCAGGCCAGCTCTCTGCTGTGGCCAGGGTGTGCAGTGGAGGATGTCCCAAGTGCTTGGGCTCTGCACCCCATGGGAGACCAGGAGAAGCACCTGGCTCCTGCCTTCGGATCAGCACAGTGCGCCGGCTGCAGCACGCCAGCCTCGGCGGCCATTGGAGGGTGAACCAACGGCAAAGGAAGACCTTTCTCTCTTTCTCTCTCTCTCACTGTCCACTCTGCCTGTCAAAAAAAAAAAAAAAAAAAAAAAAAAAAAAAAACCTCCCTAAGATTAACATCAAATTACTACATGGGAACAGATTTGAATAGACACTTGGTAAAGATACTTGCACAACAGTATCGTCAGTCATTAGAGTAGTGCAAGTTTAAACTGCAGTGAGTGTACCCAAGGTGCCAGCGTTAGGATGACTGAGTCCCGCATTTGAGCACTTGCATTTGATTCTTCTCTCTGGTTCCTGATTCCAGCTTCCTGCTAATATAGTTCTCCTGCCTTTCTTGGGCTTGAGAAATTGGGGTTCCTGCCACCTACATGGGAGGTCTTGGTTGAATTCCCAGCCTTCAACTCCAGCTTCAGCCCAGTGCTGGTCATGGTGGGCATTTGGTGAGAGAACTGATTGACTCTCAAGTAACTATTTTTAAATACTAAAAAAAAATAGAGATTCCACTATATATCTACTAGCAGAAAAGCTACATTAAAAAAGTTTTATTTTTTAACTTATTTGAAAGAACGAGAGAGAGAAAGAGAGAGAGAGAGAAAGATTGACCTTCCATCTGCTGGTTCACTTCCCCAAATGCTGATAACAGCCAGGGTTGGGCCAGGACTATGCCAAGGATATAGGTCTCAGTGTGTGGGTCTCCTACATGGGTGGCAGAGACCAGAATACTCGAGTTACCATTGGCTACCTCCCAGGGTGCACATTAGCTGGAAGCAGAGTAGCTGGGACTCAAACTTGGCACTCTGATACGGGATGTAGGCATCCCAAGTGGTATCTTTCTTATTTATTTATTTATTTATTTGACAGGTAGAGTTAGACAGTGAGAGACACAGAGAGAAAGGTCTTCCTTCCGTTGGCTCACCTCCCAATCACCCCCCAAATGGCCGCTATGGCCGGAGCTGCGCCGAACTGAAGCCAGGAGCCAGGTGCTTCCTCCTGGTCTCCCATGCGGGTGCAGGGTCCAAGCACTTGGGCCATCCTCCACTGCCTTCGCGGGCCACAGCAGAGAGCTGGACTGGAAGAGGAGCAGCCGGGACTAGAACCCAGCACCCATATGGGATGCCAGTACCACAGGCGGAGGATTAGCCAAGTGAGCCATGGTGCCAGCCCCCCAAGTGGTATCTTAATGCTGTGCCACACATCCAGTTTCTAAATTTTTGTTAAAGTTGAAATCTGAGGACTGGGACAACACATGTTGCAACTGCCACTCTCGAACATTGTTGGTGAGAGTGCAGACTGCAGCAGCTACTTGGCAAACAGTTTAGCTGTGTGTTAAACAGTTAAATATACACTTAGTAGGTAATGAACTGTCCTACCCCTAGATATTTACACCAAAGAAATGAAGACACATATTCACACACAGACCTGCATGTGAGTGCTGCTAGCAGCTTTATTTATAATTGCAAAAAGTTGGAAAACACAGTTCTATAAGCTGATGAAATGGATAAACTGGTGTAACTACACAATTGGAATATTACTCAGCAATAGGTAGAGGCAGCAACATGAATAGTAGTTTAATCTCTAAAGGATTATGCTGAGTAAAGGAGCCAGACACAAGAGGCTACACTTACTACATGATTTTGCTTATAAGACACTGTGGAAGGAAAAACTACAAGAATAGAAACAGGGTGAGTGGTTTGAGGGCCTGGGTCTGGGGATGGGAGGAGACGATTGACTGGAAAGGACCATGAGGGACCTTTTTGGGTTGATAGAAATGTTCTACATCAGGAATTTGGTGGTGGTTACATAACCACGTGTTTGCCAAAACTCAGCAAACTTTACAGTGTGAATTGAAATACATAAAAATTATACCTCCATAAGCCTGACTTAAGAAAACACGTCTACAGACTTACATGGAAATAAACCTAAGAAAAAGATAACTTACAGTTTTTCCAGTTGAAGGGTCATCATGAGAATGTTCTCAACTGTGGTAAGTGGTACTTGTGTTGTTCCCAAGTCTCTGAAGGAGAAAGCCCAAACATTCACGGTATGGACCTCAATAAAAAGATCTGTCCTTAAAAAGGTTGTTTCAGGAAGATGTGGTTACATCAGTTTTGGCTTCTCTATAAAGCAAGACAGCTCAAGAGTTTGTCATGGAGACAGTTCCAGAAAGCCCTGGTTGAAATGACTTTACTATTTGCATCATCAGATTAATGACCTTGGCATTGAAGAGTAGAACCTACACCTTTTTCTGCCATTGTCTTATTTTTCATTTTATACTACACTGACCTCTTTTAATTCTTATTTTTTTCTTTAAAAAATTTACATCTATACCTCTTTGCTTGGGATAGATGGTATTCCTAACATGTATTTGCATGTAACACTGTCTCGCCCTGCCAGCTGTCTTTCCCATGATAAATTCTTTCTCAGTTCTTGCCTCAGTCAATAACTTTTTTCAGTAACCTAATTTAAAATCATGACTTTTTAGCCTCAATCTCAAATACTTAATGTTTGATGAAAATAAAAAAAGATTATTTTCATACTTACAGATATTTTAATGCTGGCAGTTTAAAAAGATACGAATCTTCAACATTTGTCAGAGGATTACGATTGAGATTTCTGAAAAAGGCAATGGAATTAAAGGTATCGGCCATTTCAGTAAGCACAAGACTGTATGAGAAATTATATTCTTTTTTGTGTAGACATTTTAGGCTTAAAATTACTTTCTGTGTACTTACAAATCACCCTTAGGATTCAAAAAGCACTTGTTCTTTGGGAACTATCTATGTCTCTTAGAGGATGAATGGAGAAGAGAAAGAGAAAAGATACAAAAAATGCATAATAAACACAAAGTATGCAAAAGAACTTTTTAGGTGAAAAGCCTTAGAAGTGGAGCCAGTGTTTTGCCTAGCAATTAACACCCAGATTGGGATACCTACGTCTCAAATCAGATGCCTGGGTTTGATTCCCAGTTCCAGCTTCTAATTGCAACTTCCTGCTAATGCAGACCCTGGGAGGCAGTGGTGATGGCTCAATTGGTTGAGTCTCTGCTATCTACTTGGAGACGTGGACTGGTTTCTGGTTTCCAGCTTCAGCCTGGGCCTGGCCTAGCCTCGCCTGAGCCATTGCAGGTATTTGGGAAGTGAACTAGTGGGCGGGAGCTGTCTGTGTCTTAAAAAAGAAAGACGTATAGAAGTGACCACACTGATAGGGAAGCCCTTTTTTGTGTAGGAAACACTAATCCTGTGTTCTCCATAATTCAAGGTGCTTGCCTTTCATCTTTGGAAATTTTAAACAAGCCATGACTTAATTCATTTAGTTGATGGAAAAAGAACCCACGTCAAAGCCATACTCTTGTCACGTTCTTCCACTGGTGTTCTCATTTCGCATCACACATCATCACATCACATCACATCACATCACATCACATCACATCATCACGTCACATCACATCACGTCACATCACGTCACATCAGTCTTTGTTACGTTGCTTGTCATCACCTGTTGGCCTGTCAGTCTCCTGGCCTGTAGCTCCTTGAGGGCAGGGATATTGTTATTGTCTTTGTTATGCCTGTGTGTGGCATAGTGCCTGAAATTTACTGCATGGTTAATAAATATTTGTTGAGTAAAGAATTCACATTTTGTTTCCCTACCAATACAGTGAATAAATTCATGTTGTGGGAAATTTCATTCCTAAATGCTGTAATAGATTTTTAAAGTTTTTAAAGCAAGCAAACAAAAACAAAAACAGGTAAAAAAAACTGCCTTTAGTTTAACTCTACTCAAAAACGTACTGTACTGTTACAGACTGTGAAAATAATAATTCTTACAGATGATATTGATTGGGCTGCCAAGCATCTGTGTTCAGCATTCAACACTGGATGTTCCCAGTAACCTCTGTGATAGGTATTGTACCCCAGTAGCCTATTGTGATATATATTGTGCTGAGTCACAGAGGCTGTGTAACTTGTTGTAGGTCACTGCACTTGTAAGAAGCAAAGCTGGAGCTGGAGCTCAGTCCTGCCCCAGACTGTGTCTAATATGTGTGCAGAAAAGGGTCCAAATATTTGTCACTTTAATCTGAAGCTTGAGATGACTAAATATAGAAGTACTTTGAAAATTTCATCAACCTTCTCAGGATAGCGCTCATGAAAATTAGTTTCTCTTTTTATTCCTTTTCCCTAATCTTATCCCACAATTAGATATTTAGCTCAGAGTCATTGAGACTAGAGATTTAAAAGCATGTTGTAGGTGACATCAGTGGAAACCTATGTAAACAGTGGAGTGAGAACATTTGAAAATTTATCCCTTCATAAAGGGAACAACAAAATGGTAAAAGTGGTCAGAATCAAGTTTTTGATAATTCTGGAAATTTAACCAAAGGCTTGCAGCCACCTGTGGGGCATTTACTCAAGAAAATTGGCTGACTTTCTCTAAGAATAGTGAGATTTGTGTGGGTTTCGTGTATTTAACTTGCCCTAGACAGTTCCTCCCTGGCAAGCTCAGTGGTAGCCTTAAAAATAGGCTTGGCAGCTTATGACAAGAGCCTCGGGTGATGACTGACATAAATAAGAGTGTCAATTGTTAAATCAACAACAGGAGTCACTGTGCACTTACTCCCCATGTAGGATCTCTGTCCTTAATGTGTGGTACTATGTGAATTAATGGTATAACTAGTACTCAAACAATACTTTATACTTTGTGTTTCTGTGTGGGTGCAAACTGTTGAAATCTTTACTTAGTATATACTAAGTTGATCTTCTGTATATAAAGAGAATTGAGAATGAATCTTGATGAAGAATGGGATGAGAAAGGGAATGGGAGATGGGATGGTTGCGGGTGGGAGGAAGTTATGGGGGCAAAAAGCCACTATAATCCAGAAGTTGTACATTGGAAATTTATATTTATTAAATAAAGGTTAAAAAAGAAACATCTGCTTTAGGAATAGACTGATGTCTTAGTAATATTTGGGTTTAGGTTTTTGGATTGTGGGTGAATTTTATTTTTAATTTGTTGCTTCTCAATTTTTTTAAAATTATGAGATGTATTACTTGCATACTCAAAGTCATATGTAACCATGTGAATGTTGGATAATGTTTGAACTTTGTCCAATTTATTTTGTCTACATTTGAACCAAATCAGGAATTATAATGAGAGAAAAGAGAAGTATGTGTAAAATGAGCAAAAAAAAAAAAAAAACCTCCAAACTCTCCAAAATAAAAAAAAAATAGCCTGTATGCCCAGTATCAGAGAGAGGGAGAGGGATAGAGGGACAGAAGGAGGGAGGGAGGGAGAGAAAGAGAGAGAGAGACAGAACAGAGACAGAGAGAATGGAAATGAATGGAGATAAACATGCAGAATGAAGCCTCTCTCAGAGGCTGTTTTTGGGAAATAACTACAGGCAAGTGCTTCACCATGGAAGCTGTGTGCGATACTGGATAGCAGTTGGGACCAAAAGATAGTCTATTCAAAAAAGCTTAACATGGGAAGCTGAGGAATAAGATGTTCATTAGAACTTTGAAACACACAATATACCCTCAGGACACTGGAAGATGGTGGAATGTATTCCTGTGAATTTGGAAGGCCTTACACATATCTAGGGCTATAAGCTTTGCCAGGAAAGACCTGAAGAGGCCCTGACTTCTTTATAACTGGCTGATCCTGAGGTTCTATGCATGCAGGAAGTAAAAGAAAAGACAGCCCTGGACTGCCTGGCTAAGAACAGAAAGGACACAGTACAACATGTACTTGGAGCTCTTTGACAAAAGCTGGGAGAATTGTTGATTCCAGACTTGTAGGGAGTTCTCTATTCAGTCCTGACCCCCAGGCTAACCAAGTGGAGACTTCAATGGCCACACATCATAAGTAATACAAACTTTATAGCATTGGTTCAGAAAAGTGGCTAGATAACAGCAACTGCTACAACAAGCATTAGTAACACCAAACTGGAGACAGGAATCTAGTTTTTGGAATTGCTGTATTATTTAAAATGTTCATTTTTTTATGAGAGTGAGAAGGAAACAAAATATGGCTCATACTCAGAGGAAATTCCAGTTTCAGTAAAAAACTATCCCTGAGGAGCCCAGACATTGGACTCGCTAGACAAAGACTTGATTCAGTTACTGATAATAAGTTCAGAGGTGGGTGTTGTGGTGCAGAGGGTTCAGCTGTCACTTGGGATGTCCACATCCTACCTGGCTTCTGACTTCAGCCTCCTGCTGCTTCACGTGCTGGGAGACAGCAGCTTTGCCTCAAGTGTGGGAGCCCCTGCCAGCCATGTGGGAGACCCAGATGGTTTTCCAAGCTTTTGGCTTTGGTCTGGCCCAGCTCTGGCTTTTGCAGGCATTTAGGGAATGAACCAGCAGATGGAAGACCTCTCTGTCAGTCACTACCTTTCAAACAGATGTTAAAATGGAAGTGATGAGTGAGGACACCCTTGTTTAAGAAAGTATAAAGGAAACCATTTAGTTTTGTTTAGTAAAGAACTAATGAAAACTATGCCTCATCAAATGGACCATATTAAATATGGAAATTACTTTAAAAAGAGGGACAGCTGATTGGTGCAGCAGTCAAGACGCTGCTTGGGACATCTGCATCCCATAGCAGAGTGCCTGGGTTCAAGTTCTGATTCCACTCGCAACTTCAGCTTCCTGCTAATGCAGAGTATTGGAGGAAGCAGGTAATTTCACCCACAGAGGAGACCTGGACTCAGTTCCCCATTTCCTGTTTCAGCCTGCCCCAGCCCCACATGATAGAGATAGTTGGGGAGTAAAACTGTGGGTGGAAGATCACCATCTTTGTATGCTTTTTAAATTAAAAAAAAACACACACAGAAATTATAAAAAGGAGCCAAATAGAAATTGAGGAGTTGAAAAACATATTAATTAATATGGAAAATTCACTAGTGAGTGTCAGTGGCAGATCTGACTAAGCAGAAGAAAGAATCAGGAATTTGATGATAAATTGAGATTGTTGAGTTGAAGGAACAGAAAGAAGGAAGAAAGAAGAAAGATGGATGCAATCCTAGAGAGTAGGACACCATCAAGCTTACTAATTTCAGAAGGAGAAAAGAGGAGAAAGAATATTTGAAGAAATGGTGGCCTCAAACTTCCTAAACCTAATAAAACATATGGATCTATACATGCAAGAAGTTCAAGGAATTCTTAAGTAGGATGAACTGAAAGAGTTTCACATATAGGCGTATCATAATCAAACTATTAGAAGCCAAACACAGAACATCTTGAAAGCAGCAAGAGAAAATAACATCATATACTAGGAATCGTCAAAAGATTAATAGCTGATGTATCATCAGAAACAATAGAGGCCCCAAGGCAGTGAGATGGCACATTCAGTGTGCTGCAGGGAAGAAATGTCAACCAAGAAGTGCATAGTTTTTCCATAGTACACATTTCTGTAAACTTTTGAAGACTCATCAGATGCATGGATTATCTAATGTTTTAATTCCACTTTCTCAAACTTTTTGTCACCCTGATGGGTAAGAATAGTAGGATATGGTTGAACTCTGTAATTAATACACAATTATTCTTAGGCATTTAAAATTAACAGAAAAATGATCTCTGTTAAATATAAGAGTGGGAATAAGAGAGGGAGGAGATGTACAGGTCGGCACATGCTCACTCGGGCTTACCTCCAATGGTAGAGCTAGAAATGTGCCAGGGGATTCCAAATCAATCTTATCAAGGAGGCATGTACCAATGGCATCTCACTTGTTAAAGTGATAAGTTTAAGTACATAATTGATCAAAAAGGTAAGTGTCGAAGAGATTTCACAAAAAAGACCAGTGTCTGCAAAGAATGAAGGATAGAATTAAAAGGGAGAGAATGATCCGGCAGGGGAAGCAGGACACACAGCAGACTCATAGAATAGCAAATGTCCTAAACAGCACTCCAGCCTCGGAATCAACCCTTGGGGCATTCGGATCTGGCTAAAAGGCCCATGAGAGTCTCACAGGCATGGAAAGCCAAGACACTGTAGCAAAAACAACCTGAATGAACGATCTCAGTGAACAAGATCCCAGCAGAAAGAATGGGCCATCAAAGAAGGAGTCACCTTTCTTTCTCTGAAGGGAGGAAGGAACCTCCACTGTGATATGGCCTTGACTAAGTTCAGAGTTGGTGATCTCAAGAGGCTTCCATAGCCTTGACAGCTCATGGCAAGAGCCTCAGGTGATTACTGACGTCATAAATAAGAGTGTCAATTGTTAAATCAACAATGGGAGTCACTGTGCGCATGCTCCCCATGCAGGATCTCTGTCCTTAATGTGTTTTACTATGAGAGTTAACGATAAAACTACTAGTCGAACAGTACTCTATATCTTGTGTGGTTGTGTGGGTGCAGTCTGTTGAAATCTTTGCTTAGTATATACTAAGTTGATCTTCTGTATATAAAGATAATTGAAAATGAAACGTGATGAAGAGTGGGATGGGAGAGGGAGTGGGAGATGGGATGGCTGCGGGTGGGAGGGAGGTTAGGGGGGGAAAGCCACAACAATGCAAAAGTTGCACTTTGTAAATTTACATTTATTAAATAAAAAAATAGTATAAAGGTAGGGGGAGAATGGAGCTATAGAGAAGCAAAGTTTCTGTATACTATTTAAGTTATTTTGATAGTAATCTGAAGAAAAATGTTATAAACTAAGATGTTAATTGTAATTCTAGGACAACCACTAAGGAAATAACTTGAATATATTGTAGAAAAAAAGTGGATGGCCATTTGGTCTAGTGGTTAAACCACTGTTTGGGTTGTCTGCATCCTGTATTAGAGTGTCTGCAAAGGAGTCTGAGTTTTGCTCCTAATTCCAGCTTCCTGCCAGTGTGGACCTTGGGAGGCGGCAAGTGGTAGCTCAAGTGGTTGGCTTCCAGTTGCCCATGTTGGGTAGACATGGACTGAGTTGCCAGCTCCTGGCTTTTGCCTTACCCAACCCTGGCCAGTACAGGCATTTAGGGAGTGGGCTGGGAGGTGTGGCACTGGCACCCCATATGGGTGCTGGTTTGTGTCCCAGCCATTCCTCTTCCCATCCAGCTCTCTGCTATGGCCTGGGAAAGCAAGGCCCCTATACCCGTATGGGAAGACCTAGAGGAAGCTTCTGATTCCTGGCTTTGGATGGGTTCAGCTCTGGCTGTTGTGGCCATTTGGGTAGTGAACCAGTGGGTGGAAGACCTTTCTCTCTGTCTCTCCCTCTCTCTGTAATGCTCTCTCAAATAAATAAATAAAATATTTAAAAAAAGAAAACTTGAATGAATATAAACCATCTAGATGTACCAGACATCTACAGAGCAATTCCCAGCAATGTCGACATAAAAATGCTAAAGATGTATTCTTTTCTAGTGTAAATAGAACATTCTCTAGGAAGATCATATGTTACATCACAAGACCTATCAATACATTTAAAAGGACTGAAATCACACAGAGTATGTTTTCAACTAAAGTAGAATGAAATTAGAAATCAAAGCAGAAAAACATCTGGGAAATTCACATATAAGTGGAAATAAGCACCCATGAATAACCAGTGGTTCAAAGAAGAAATCACAAAGGAAACCAGAAACTATTTTGGTAGGAATGAAAATGCACACAGAAGATATCAATACTACATGATGAGCTGGAGCAGTGCTCAGAGGGAAGTTTATATATGTAAATATAAATGTTTAGAAGTCTCATATCTGTACCTAAACTTCCTCCCAAATCAACTATGAAAAAAAAAAGGAATGAAACAAAGTTCAGAGCAGAAATATAGAAAAACAATAGAGAAAACTCAATATAATAAAAATTGGTTCATTGAAAAGATCAACACACTTAAGTTCGACTGACCAATAAAATTATTTAAAATCAGGGGCCGGCGCCGCGGCTCACTAGGCTAAACTTCTGCCTTGCGGCGCCGGCACACCGGGTTCTAGTCCCGGTCCAGGCGCCGGATTCTGTCCCAGTTGCCCCTCTTCCAGGCCAGCTCTCTGCTGTGGCCAGGGAGTGCAGTGGAGGATGGCCCAAGTGCTTGGGCCCTGCACCCACATGGGAGATCAGGAGAAGCACCTGGCTCCTGGCTTTGGATCAGCGCAATGTGCCAGCTGTAGCGTGCTGGCTGCGGCGGCCATTGGAGGGTGAACCAACAGCAAAGGAAGACCTTTCTCTCTGTCTCTCTCTCTGTCCACTCTGCCTGTCAAGAAAAAAAAAATCAGGAATGAAAGGGGACATTACTGTTGACCTTATAGACATCAGAAGTATAAAAAGGAAAACTGAGGACTATATGCCAGTGAATTAGGAAACATGGATGGAATGGACACGTTCTTAGATGGATACAAACTGCTGAACCTGACTTCAAATTAACAAATCTGAATAGACCTATATCAGGTGAAGAGACTGAGGGGGCAGATGTGGTGTGGTAGGTTAGGCTGCCACTAAGAATGCCCACACCCCTTACTGGATTGGCTGGGATCAAGCCCCACGTCCGCTTCTGATACAACTTCATGCTAATGTGCTCCCTGGGAGGCAGCAGATGAGGGTTCAGATTCTTGGCCACCCATGTGGAAGACCCAGATGGAGTTCCTGGCTCTTGGCTTCAGTCTTGCCCAGCCTCAGGTTTGTGGTGAGTAAACTAGCAAATAGAAGATATTCACTCATTCATTCATTCTGATTCTTTCTGCCTTTCAAATAAATAGATAAACTTTCTTTTAAAGAAAAGAGATTGAGTTAGTAATTAGAACTTCTACAAAGAAAAGCTCAAGGACACATAACTTCATTGCAAATCTAAAATAATTAACGTCAATAATTCATTAAGTCTTCTAAAATATAGGGCAGAACATTTCCTAGCATTGTATGAGGTTAGTTTTATGCTGATACCAAAGTCAGACAAAAATATCACAAGAAAAATTATAAACTGGTACCTAATGATATAGATTGAAAAATGCTCAGCAAATACTAGCAAGTATAATCCAACAGAATATATGAAAAGGATTCCATATCTTAACCAACTTGGATTTATCCCAGGAATGAAAAGTTGATTAAACATATCAAAGTAAATCACTGTAATGTGCTGTGTTAATAGAATGAAAGAAAAGATACGTGATCATCTCAATACATACAGTTCTAAAAGTATTTAAAAGCTAGAATAACCTTTCAGTATAAAAACATGGAACTTGGATAGAAGGCAACTCAATAACCTAATAGAGGACAACAGTGAAGATCCCCTGGCTAACTTCGTGCTGAATTATGATGGATTGAAAGCTTTCATCCTAAGATCAAGAACAAAGCAAGGGTGCTTTCTCTTACCACTTTTATTCGATGTTGTTCTGAAGGTTCTAGCTAGGGAAATTAGGTGAGAAAAACATATATTTTGGAATGAATGAAAGAAAACATTCTCTTTTTGGAGATGAGATGATTATCTTACCTGTAGAGAATGAGAAAGAATCCATGCACAAAAAAATCTACTAGAGAAAAAGTTCAGTAGTTTGTGGGACACAGATCAGTCTGCCAAAATTTGCTGTATTTTCAGACTAGCAATTAATAATCTGAAAATGACATTAAGGTAACAATTCCATAAACAATCACACCAAAGAAAAATACTTAGGAATACATCTAATCAGAATGAAAAGGCCTGTACTCTGAAGCTACAACATATTTTTGAGTAATTTTAAAGAAGATCTAAGAAAATGGAAAGACATTCTGTGTTTATGAATCAGAAAGTACAGTGAAGATGTGACTGTTCTCCAAATTTATCCATGATTTTAGCACAATTCCTAGCAAAATCCAAGCTGGCTTCTTGCCAGAAATTGGCATAAGGTCATATGACAATTCAAGGGATCCAGAATAGCTAAAACAATACTTAAAAAAGGAAAAAATCGGGAGGACTCAAACTTCCCAATTTCAAAACCCAGAGGCAGGCATTTGGCCTGACAGTTAAGATGCTGGTTAAAATGTCTGCATCCCATATCCAAGTGCCTAGATTTGATGTCTGGCTTCAGCTCCTGAGTTCTACTTCCTGGTAATGCAGACAGTGGGAGGCAGCAGTGATAGCTCAAGTAATTGGTTCCTGACACCCATGTGGGAGGCCTGGATTGAACTTCCCTTCCTGCTCTACTTTCAGTCTGTTGCAAGCAAAAACTCCACAACAAAACCCAGTTCAAACCTATGGTAATCTCAGTATGGTACTGGAGTAATGATTGACAATCATTGGAATCAATGGAACCGACTTGACACCCCCAAAATGAACCCTCACATATAGAGGGTTATATAGACTATATGTTTTGAAAATTAAAAACACTGGTGCATCCAAGGAGACTGTCAAGAAGGTGGGACAGGTGTGTGGCATAGCAGTTGAGTTGATACTTGGAAAGTCTGAATCTTAGATCAGAGTACCGTATTTGATTCCTGGCTACCCTGCTTCCAATCTAGCTTCCTGCTAGTGTGTACCCTGGGAGGCAGCAGGTGATGGTCAGGTATTGGGTCCTTGCCACTCTTATGGGAGTCTCAGATTGAGTTCTGGGCCCCTGGGTTAGGCCTGACCCACCCTAGTTGTTGCGGGACTTTGGCGATTGAACCAGCAAATGGAAGAATTATCTCTGTCTTCTGTCTCTGTATCCCTTTAAAATAAAATAGGTAAATAATTTTTTTAAAAAAGCTAAGACAACTCACAGTATTTGCAAGTCTTGTATCTGATAAAGGTCTAGTTCTTAGAATGCCCAGAGTATTTAAAGAATTCTCAGACTTCAAGGAGAAGGGAATAAACATTCATGAAATGAAGATATATAAATGGCCAGCAGTCATAAAATGATGCACAACATCTGAAGTCATTAGGGAAATGTGAATGAAAACCACAATTAGATGCTACTTTAGCCACTTAATAGGATGGTCATAATAAAAAAAGACATACACTGACAGTTGTTGACATAGATAGATAGAATGGGAACTCTCCTACATGGCAGGTGGGAAGGTAAAATGGTGTAGCCAATGTGGAAAAGAGATTGGTGGTTCCTCATGTATGTTAAACATGCCTTAACATAAGACCCAGCAGTATCATTCCTACTTATAGGTTCAGGAATTAAAAAACAAACATGGTTGCACAAAAACTTGTTCCTGAATGTTCACAACAGCATTATTCATAGCAGCCCCAAAGTGGAAATAACCCAGGTGGCTCTTAAAGGATGAGTATGTGAATTGGTATTGTGGTCTGTCTACACCATGGAGCCTTATCAGCATTAGGAAGGCATTAAAGCACTGGTACCTGTTACAACATGGGTGAACCTTGAAACCAGCAGGCTATGGGCAAGAAGTCAGATGCAAAAGGCCACAATACTGTGTTATGCATTTGTATAATTCTGAACATTTTATACAAATGCACCACACAGTATTGTGGCCTTTTGCATCTGACTTGTCCTAGAGGAGGAGGAGAAGGAGGGGAAGGAAAAACCTGGACCCCTTTTCCCTTATAAACCCCAGTCTAGACAAAGACTGCACGTTCAGCTCTCTGCTCTCCCCTGAGCTGCCCGCCTGGCCTGCCAAGTGTATTTTCTCCATTCAAACATGTCACCTTGCTCTCCCCCAGTCCGAGTGACTGGGCAAACTCTCTCTGTCCCTTCCATCCTGACGGATGCCCTGTCCCCAGTGAAACCTTGCTACTTTGCTCTCTGTCTCACACCTGAATTCTTTCTTGCATGAAGACAAGAACCCCACATGACTTCTCTCTGTGACAGAATCAGATAATGGAGATGATTATAGAGCCTTGTGAATGACTATACTAGACACCACTGGATTGTATGCATTTTATGATAAGTGGATTATATTTCAGTTTTGAAACAGAACCATATTATACACAGGTGCCAGAAAACCAGACATGCTGCTATATGGGAAAAGAATGAAACATCTGATTCTTCTGTGATCAAGGTCAGGGTCAGTGGTGAGTTCAAGAACCATGTATTGTCTTGCCTGTGATCTCCCCCGTTCAAGTGTGTTCTCGCAGGTATTTTTAGCATCATGAACTTGTTCAACTCATAAAATTCTTTAATAGTCACTAAGGATGCTAGATGAAAAATGTATCACGTGCTTGGTGAAGCAGGGTTTCTCAGACTGGACTTTGACCATCATCTGTTTTGTTCTTTGTTCTTTGTTCTGTGAGATCACGAGGGAGCCTTGTGCAAGAAGGCTCCTTGGCCTCTGCATCTCCCCTTGGCACCCTTTCCCCAAGCTGTGAAGAATGATGGTAGAACATTAAGCAGCGCAGACAATTTGGCCAAGTTTGTCGTTCTCCACTGCTTCCCTCTTCCTTAGCAGCACCCATGGCCTTGTACCAAATGGCTCAGCCTTTCCTTTTCATGGGGCAGCCCTTCTGTAGCTGACGTAGGGGCCTTGCATGTGTCTCCAGTGAAGTCACACTGCGAGGCCACTCTACTCTCCCACCTCTTCCTCCCATTGCAGAGCATTCACTTCTTCACTAGGGTTGTGCATGGGCAGTGCAGAGACTGAGCAGGAACTGTCTCAACAGCTCTAGGTGGAGGACTCTACAGACGCTCTTTACCGTGAACCATTATGCTTTGAGGATCACATGGATTCCGCACTGAAGATCGCTTCCATTTCTGGCCCCATTCCCTCACTTGATAAATGGCGGTCTATTGAATCCTACTCCACTGCCTTTTTGATAACACTTGTGGGAGTAAAATGTGGCAGCACAAGCCAAATCAGAGTCAAAGTGTGAGAAATATTGTTCTAGGGGCCGGCGCCGTGGCTCACTAGGTTAATCCTCTGCCTGTGGTGCCGGCATCTCATATGGGTGCCGGTTCTAGTCCCGGCTGCTCTACTTCCCATCCAGCTCTCTGCTATGGCCTGAGAAAGCAGTAGAAGATGGCCCAAGTCCTTGGGCCCCTGCACCTGCGTGGGAGACCCGGAAGAAGCTCCTGGCTCCTGGTTTCAGATCTGCACAGCTCCTGCCATTGCAGCCAACTGGGGAGTGAACCATCGGATGGAAGGTCTCTCTCTCTCTCTCTCTCTCTCTGATTCTCCTTCTCTCTGTGTGTAACTCTGACTTTCAAATAAACAAATAAATCTTTTAAAAAAGGTACAATGCACAAAAAGGTCAAGTTGCCCTCCTTCAGCTCTTGTTCACCAGGGAACAAAGAACTGCACAGAAAATTTCTTGTAAAGTTCCTAAATAGTTGTATCACACATTAACAGTGTGAACTAATTAGAGATCCTCTGAGAGTAATCTGACGTTTCTCTCTTGCACATTTTAGAATCTTTTCTTTATGTTTCACTGTGGTGAGTTTGATTACAACGTGTCGTGATGAGGATCTCTTTTGGTCATGGTTACTGGGGGTTCTATGAGCTTCCTGTACTAGCATGTCTCTGTCCTTCTCCAAGCCTGGGAAGTTCTCTGCTAGTATCTCAGTTTAACCTCCCTCACCTACACAATAGGGGTCATCGTTTCTAAATGGCAAGAGTTGTTGGGAAGATGGAAGCAACGTGTGTAATCATGTACCATTTGCCAAGCATTACTGTGCATTCCTCATGTTATCTCACTTGTGTAAGTACTTAGTATAGTGCCTAAAACGTAATGACCTAATAAAAGGAGGAATTAAAGATGTGTATGGCAGGGGCTGGCGCTGTGGCATAGCGAGTAAAGCCACTGCCTGCAGTGCCGGCATCACACATGGGATGTCAGTTTGAGTCCCCATTGCTCCACTTCCAATTCAGCTCTCTCTATGGCCTGGAAAATCAGTGGAAGATGACCCAAGTCTTTGGGCCCCTGCACCCATGTGGGAGACCTGGAATAAGCTCCCGGCTCCTGGCCTTGGATCAGCTAGCTCAGCTCCGGTCATATTGGCCATTTGGGGAGTAAACCAGTGGATGGAAGATGACCCCCTCCCCCACCTCTCTGTAACTATCTTTCCTTCTCTCCTCTCCTCTCCTCTCTCTCTCTCTCTCTCTTTCTTTCTATTTGAAAGTCAGAGTTACACAGAGAGAGGAGAGGGAGAGAGAAAGAGAGAGAGAGGTGCAGGGTCCCAAGGACTAGGGCCATCTTCCCAGGCCATAGCAGAGAGCTGGATCAGAAGTGGAACAGCCAGGTCTCGAACTGGCGCCCATATGGGATGCCAGCGCTTCAGGCCAGGGCATTAACCTGCTGTGCCACAGTGCCAGCCCCATCTCTGACTTTCAAATAAATGAATAAATCTTAAAGAAGAAAAAGTAAAGGCAATGAAGAGAATACTTAGAAACATATGGGGCAGAGGAAGAAGTACCTTAAGAGAAAAGAAGATCTCTTGTTACACAGATGAGAATATGGTGCAGATGAGAAGATTATGAGAAGAAAAGTTGCTGGAAGTGACAATGTGGAAACCTTTGAACCCTTACAAAACACCCCAAAGGGCAGACCTGAGTTTTATTGTGAGAACCAATGAAGTGACTAAAACAATTTTTAAAAATAAGCCATTGGGTTAAGACTTAATGTACAAGGGGCCGGTGCTGTGGCACAGTGGGTTAATGCCCTGGCATGAAGCACTGGCATCCCATATGGGTGCCGGTTCTAGTCCCAGCTGCTCCACTTCCCATCCAGTTCTCTGCTGTGGCCTGGGAAAGCAGTGGCCCAAGTCCTTGGGCCCCTGCACCTGCTTGGGAGACCAGGAAGAAGCTCCTGGCTCCTGGCTTTGGATCACCACAGCTCCAGCTGTAGCGGCCAATTGAGGAGTGAACCATTGGATGGAAGATCTTGCTCTCTCTGCCTCTCCTCTCTCTGTGTAACTCTGATTTTCAACTAAATATTTCTTTAAAAAAACATTTAATGTACATGCATGAAGCAGAAGAAAAAATGTATACTTAATGTTTAGAATTATCAATTACTGCTGATTTTCTGTAATTTATTTCTGATTTCAGCTGAAAGATTTAATGATTATTACTATTTGAAGAGAGTTATGTCACTGGTAAGCTCTTGGCATGTCTTTGAGGTGGATTTCAGATTCACAATAGACTGATCCTACCACACTGCTGTTTACACAGAGGCTTCATTCAGAAGAATGTTTACTGGGCTGCATGTAGTACGTGCAAAGTAACGGTGAATGCAGATTTTGCTGAGCGTGAGCTTAACCTAATTTGGGGAATCCCTTATAATGAAACATGCAGAATTATGAATATAAAAATTGCTCCAGCCCCTCCCAGGACCTTGGAAGGGGCACGTGCAAGCGTAAAGCCTTGAAGCTTAGGCTCCAGTTCATGATGAATCCAGCTCAGCTGGCACTCTTTTCTGGACTCTGTAATGCAGTGAACAGCATTGTTTTCACTTTAAAAACCCTCATCTTTGGTCATAAGATCACTGGTGTCTTCCTGGGGCAACGGGGATAGCAAAAGTTTCCTTGAAGCAGATTAGCTTTGTCTAATAAAAGAATATGTCCCCAAATAAAGGAGACCAGCTCCCAACACACACTTGGTGTATTACAGCCATTGTGCCAATTTTTGAAGTAACCACGAGTTAGATATGTTCAGATCACATGATAAGAGAATTAGTTTCCAATACCAGCTAGCTCTGGTTTTTGCATCACCATGAAGCAAATGCTTTTTTTTTTCTTTGGCTTAAGATGGACACAGAATCTTGAGATAAATGAACTGGTGCCTTGTGTACTGTGCGCCATCCCTAGCTCTGCTCCTACTTTTTCAGCTCATCTCTCTGGCCTTGCTGCACAGATGCTAGCATGGCTGTCACTCATTTTCCCAACTTCCCCCTGCTGGCATGAAAGTCTCTGGAGACAAAGCTTCTGTCCTGTTCCAATTTGTACCCCCAGCACTTAATATAGCACCTGGCACTCGGTGGGCCTGGCACTCAGTGAATGTTCTTAAATGAATTCATTACTTTTCATATGCTGTGATTCCACAGATTTTCTCCCTGTGTTGTCTACAGAAAACTTAAGAGGCCCCTTAGGAGGGAATCTAATGGAATGATATATGTTGAGGCCATTTTTACTGATTCTACCAAAACCACTTGGTGTAGGAGCCTCAGGAACCAGCTCCCCAGTGTATGGGTGTAGGAAAAACAGACTTTCAGTGTTCTTCCCCAAGATCTGCAGGCACTGTTGGTCCATCCTCCACACATCCTAAAACCTTCCCTCATAACCAGAATGGTTATGACTGGGATTCTGAACTACAGAACAGGTGGATAGTCTTTCAACGTCAGGTTGAGTGGAGAATCTTTATCTTGAATCTAAAATTCCCTCGGGCCATTGAACATCACAGAATTATTGAGCTGAAAGGGAATAAAACTCACTTTCTGTTGCAGTTTAGTCAGGACAGAACATGTGGGATTATGTTAGAGCAGTGTATTTTCTTATTTTTTTTTATACTAAAGTATAAAGGTTCTTAGTATCCACAGATAATTTATAAATTGAGAGTTAAATACATTTTGGAAAAAGCTCATGATCTGGGTGATGGGGAGAGACATGCCCTTTGGCTGGGTCCCAGGAATTATTTTTGCATTATGATTTAAAAGCAGGTAACCCTGAGAAAGCACCAGAACCTTTTTCTCCCAGAGTACTTTGTGTTAGATTTTTGAAAAAAAAAATTGAAATGAAGACCTTCTTTGCAGAGTTTATATACAGGACTTAATACCCAGATAAACATAACTATATACCATTTTTATACACAAATGGTTTTTAAATATGCATTCATCATCTATTTCACTTACACATTGTGCAAAAACTGCATTCCATGCCACGCCTGAAATGTCCCAAAGCTCAGTTCTGTCAGTAAATTGCAACCAAGATTTCTACAAAAAAAGACAGAAGTCAAAGAGAATGAAGAAGAAAAAAGGATATATTTGAAGAATACTCCTCTTTCAGGAGGGATTCTAATTTTTATAGATGAAACAACACTTCCACATTTTATCTACACACTAAAGAATTTACTTGTACTGGAAGATTTGGCTTCTAAATTATACTTGCACTTTTACATTAAATTTCATCATATCATTTTCATATTACATGACATACTTGTACTGCGTGATCTTTACTTCTCTGGAACAGAGTTTCACAACTTGAATGCTATTGACATTTTGGGCTCGATAATGCCTTTCTTGTGGAGGTTTGTCCTGTATATAGTAGGTGGCTTAACAGCAGGCTGGCCTTGGCCCACTAGGTGCCAGCAGCATGTGCAGGGCTGCAAAATGTTACCTGAATACAAAATTGAGTTGGTTGAGAAGCCCTGCTCTGTGGGATTCACTCTGACCTTTGTATCTGATAGCATCTGTGCTAGAGATGAAAAGGACCTGTTACAGAATTTTAGTAACCTTCTACTACAAATGTAAAGTAGAAGCTTCACCCTATTTCAAGGTGAACAGCAAGGTGGTTCACAGGGAAGATTTACTCAAATTCCAAATATGATGAAATTGCAACTTACATAGACTGCAAAAAAGGGAGCGACTCAAATGCACGTCTTTCGATAGACTCCATTTTGTTGCAGGATAAATCTCTAGGAAAAGGAAAACATTGCCTTGATTAGCTATTACCTATATAGTCAGTGGGGATAATAAAATTTACATTTGATGAATAGGAAGGGAGCACACTGATAGTCCGGGAAGAGACAGTTTAATAAAAGTGGAGATACTGCAGGTTCAAGGAAGAGTTGTGGAAGAAACAGCAGAGGAAACTCTTCCAGAACTAGTGATTCACGGTGGAGGGCGTGGGAGTCCACAGCTCGGGACACCAGCAGCAGAATCTACCCACCAGTGCTGGATCGTGAAGTGAACCGAACCTCAATAGCTTGAGACAACCAGCAGGAAAGTAGAAGGAGCCTAGAGGGAATGAGGCTTGAAGCTCCGTAGGTGAAATTTCACCAGGCTAACTACAGGAGAGAGGAAAATAATAAAAGGGACCAGTACGGACAGGAGTTTCACTCTCTCCACTCACCTCTCAAAGGCGAGCAAGACAGTGAACAGATGCCATTTTGGACATGCATAATAGCAACCTCAGGGCTTAGAAGACAGAACACAGGAAAGCATACAGTCAAACCAAAGAAAAGAAGAGGAAATCAGAAATCTAAAAAATATTGTTAGGAATCTACAGGATACTAGTAAAAAAAAAAAATCCCAACATTTGGGTTCTAGGAATTCCTGAAGGAATGGAGAGGGAGAAAGGATTAGAAGGCCTTTTTAGTGAGATACTAGCAGAGGACTTCCTGGGCTTGGAGAAGGACAGAGACATCCTAGTACAGGAAGCTCATAGAACCCCCAGTAACCATGACCAAAAGAGATCCTCACCACGACACGTTGTAATCAAACTCACCACAGTGAAACATAAAGAAAAGATTCTAAAATGTGCAAGAGAGAAATGTCAGATTACTCTCAGAGGATCTCCAATCAGACTTACAGCAGACTTCTCATCAGAAACCCTACAGGCTGGAAGGGAATGGCAAGACATAGCCCAGGTACTAAGAGAGAAAAACTGCCAGCCCAGAATACTATATCCTACAAAGCTCTCATTTGTGAATGAAGGTAAAATAAAGACCTTTCATAGCAAACAGAAATTGAAAGAATTTGTTGCCACTTGTCCAGCCCTGCAAAAGGTGCTTAAAGATGTGTTACACACAGAAACACGGAAACACGGTCATCAATATGTAAGAAGGTAAAGGAAGGAAACCTCACAGCAAAAGATCACAGGAAGTTCAAAGCATATATTAGAAAATATCTTTGGGAAATGGCAGGGCAAAGTTACTACTTATCAATAGTCACATTGAACGTTAATGGCCTCAACTGTCCAGTTAAAAGACACAGATTGGCTGATTGGGTTAAGGAACAAAACCCATCTATTTGCTGCTTACAAGAAACACATCTTTCCAACAAAGATGCACACAGACCGAAAGTGAAAGGCTGGAAATAGATATACCATGCCAACAGAAATGAAAAAAGAGCAGCCGTAGCCATCTTAATATCAGACAACATAAACTTCAACACAAAAACTGTTAAGAGAGACAAAGAGGGGCACTATATAATGATTAAGGGATCAATTCAACAGGAAGATGTAACTATTATCAATGTATATGCACCTAATTGCAGGCACCGGTTTATTTAAAAGGTTTGTTAAGGGACTTAAAGGGAGACTTAGACTCCAATACAATAGTACTGGGGGACTTCAATACTCTACTCTCAGAAATAGACAGATCAACCAGACAGAAGATCAACAAGGAGACAGTAGATTTAAACAACACTATAGCCCAAATGGATCTAATAGATATTTACCGAACTTTTCATGCTACACTTAAAGAATTTACATTCTTCTCAGCAGTGCATGGAACCTCCTCTAGGATCAACCACATAGTAGGCCTTAAAGGAAGTCTCAGCAAATTCAAAAGAATTAGAATCATACGATGTAGCTTCTCAGACTATAAGGGAACTAAGTTGGAAATTAGCAACTCAGGAATCCCTAGAGCATATGCAAACACATGGAGATTGAACAACATGCTCCTGAATGAACACTGGGTCATAGAAGAAATCAAAAACTTCCTGGAAGTAAATGAGGAAAACAGTACAACATACCAAAACTTATGGGATACAGCAAAAGCAGTGTTAAGAGGAAAGTTTATAGCAATAGGTGCCTATATCAAGAAAATGGAAGGCACCAAATAAATGAGCTTTCAATTCACCTCAAGGATCTAGAAAAACTGTAGTAAACCAGACCCAAATCTAGTAGGAGAAGAGAAATAATTAAAATCAGAGAAGAAGTCAATACGATTGAGTAAAAAAAAAAATGACAAAAAAAATCAGCCAACCGAGGAGCTGGTTTTTGAAAAAATAAATAAAATTGACACCCCATCGGCCCAACTAACTAAAAAAGGACCCAAATCAATAAAGTCAGAGATGAAAAAGGAAACGTAACAACAGACACCACAGAAATAAAAAGAATCATCAGAAATTACTACAAGGAATTGTATGCCAGCAAACAGGGAAACCTATCAGAAATGGATAGATTCCTGGACACATGCAACCTACCTAAATTGAACTGGGAAGACATCGAAAACCTAAACAGACCCACAACTGGGACAGAAATTGAAACAGTAATAAAGGCCCTCCCAGCAAAGAAAAGCCCAGGACCAGATGGATTCACTGCTGAATTCTACCAGACATTTAAAGAAGAACTAACTCCAAATCTTTTCAAACTATTCAGAACAATCAAAAAAGATGGAATCCTCCCAAATTCTTTCTATGAAGCCAGCATCACCTTAATCCCTAAGCCAGAAAAAGATGCAGCATTGAAAGAGAATTACAGACCAATATCCCTGATGAACATAGATGCAAAAACCCTCAATAAAATTCTGGCCAATAGAATGCACCAACACATCAGAAAGATCATCCACCCAGACCAAGTGGGATTTATCCCTGGTATGCAGGGATGGTTCAATGTGTGCAAAACAATCAATGTGATACACCACATTAACAGACTGCAGAAGAAAAACCATATGATTAGCTCAATAGATGCCGAGAAGGCATTTGATAAAATTCAACACCCTTTCATGATGAAAACTCTAAACAAACTGGGTATGGAAGGAACATTCCTCAATACAATCAAAGCAATTTATGAAAAGCCCACAGCCAACATCCTATTGAATGGGGAAAAGTTGGAAGCATTTCCACTGAGATCTGGTACCAGACAGGGATGCCCACTCTCACCACTGCTATTCAACATAGTTCTGGAAGTTTTAGCCAGAGCCATCAGACAAGAAAAAGAAATTAAAGGGACACAAATTGGGAAGGAAGAACTCAAACTATCCCTCTTTGCAGATGATATGATTCTTTATTTAGGGGATCTAAAGAACTCTACTAAGAGACTATTGGAACTCATAGAAGAGTTTGGCAAAGTAGCAGGATATAAAATCAATGCACAAAAATCAACAGCCTTTGTATACACATGCATGGTTTGAGTTCTGTGCTCCCGGCACTGGCCTCCCCACTCTCTGCCATTGCATGCATTTAGAGAATGAATAAGCGAATGAGACCTCTTTCTCTGTTGCACTGCTTCTCGAGTAAATAAATAAAAACCTTTAAAAAGAAAATAGTAGATTAAAATACCCCCCATTTTAAATCATCTTTCTCTTACTCACAAGCTTTTAATGACACTCCATATCTCATTATGAACTTTGAAACCCCTCAGCCAATATTCAAGTTTGTTTGCATATCTTTCATTGCTTCCTAAGTCCATCTCTTGTAGCCAGACAGTCTAAATCTTGATCATTCCATCAGACAAATCTTTGCCTAAAACAGACTCCCCCCCCTTTTTTTTTCTTGATTTTACAAATAATGGCCATGTTGTAAACCTCAGGTAAAGTTTTAGAATAACTGTGCTCTATCTGTGGTTCCTATGACACCCTGGAATGGCACAAAATGGCTACTATGTATAGAGGAACAAAGGTAAGGTCAGGCTACAACTGAGGGGCTCAGCAATAATGGTATTTATTACGAGTTTACATTCACATATGCTTGGAAGTGATGTATTGTATGCATCCACTCATCTAAATACACAACGGTCTAGTGAACTGATCACGGCCATAATCCAGTTTTATAGATGAAGAGATGGAATCCAAGCTAAATAACTTGTCGAAAGTCACAAAGCTAATCACTGGGAGACCTGTGTTCAAAGCCAGGCAACCTGGCTCCAGAATCTATCCTTAAACCTGTTGTATCATCTCTAATATGTTGGGATGAAGGCTGTGTTGAAGAGTGGGAGTAAAGCAATGAGGTAATAATATGGCAAATGTCAATAAATAAAGAATCAGGAAAAGGAGTAAGGGCAATCACATGAGACTGTAGAAGGGACAGAGAGAAGAAGAGAAGGAGGATCAGGAAAGCTCACAAGCAAAGTGGCCACTTGGGGGGTGAACCAATGGCAAAAGGAAGACCTTTCTCTCTTTCTCTGTCTAACTGCCTGCCAAAACACACACACACACACGCACACACACAGAGTCAACATAAGGTGGGGACTTGAGGAGGGCTCAGGAGGCTCTTGAGGAAAAGCTGCTGAGACAGGCAGGCTGTAGGGAACCATGAGGAAGGGAGATTCTTACAACATGCTGAAGGTGCCGTTGTAGCTGTTGGGCTCTGGTACAGGAACTCTGTGAAGCTTCTGCACTGGGCTGAGGCCAGTGCACGAAAGTGTCTCATCTTTGCAGGTGCAGAGCTCACAGACATTTATGGTGGCAGCCGCATTCAGGGGTTGATCTGTGACTTCAGTTAGGGTTGAGTGCTGAGTCTGAACCTGGCCTGGATGCAGATCTGTAGTCTTCTTCAGGGATGGAGAATGGCCAGCTTTTGCAGTGGGTACCAGAGTTATGGTTAGCTCCATCTTGGAAGGCTGAGCTATGACACTGGGTGATGTTGGGTGCTGAGCTTGATGCTGACCTGCTGTTGGAACTGTCATCTCATTGTCCCCTGGGGACTGAGTTACGAGCTCCTTTAGTGGCTCTGTAGACTGAGTTAGGGTCATTTGCATGGTAGTAGAAGGTGTAGCCTCTGTAGTACGTTGTGGAGTTTGGGTAATTTCCAGGTCCAGAGTCTTGACTGTGACTTGAGGCAGGTTTGTATACTGAGTCTGAATCTGGACTGGAGGTGAAAATGTCACCTCAGGGTACATTGGATAAGGAGGAGGAGATATAGACTTGAAGGCTGTAGAATGTTCATCCTGTGTAGTGGGTACCTGAGTTATGCTTGACTCTAACTTCGAAGGTTCAGCTGTGCCACTGGGTGACATTGGATGCGGAGTTTGATCTTGACTTGGTTTTGGAACTACCATCTCATAATAAACTGGAGGCTGACAGACCACTTCATTATGTGGCCCTGGAGGCTGCCCTGAAGTCTCCTGCATGGTTGGGAGTGGTTCACCCTCCACAACAGATTCTGGAGTTAGGGTAAGTTCTACATCAAAAGGTTGAACTGTGACTTTTGTCAGGGTTGGATGCTGAGCCTGAACCTGGTCTGGTTGTGAAAGTACCTCCTCATGGAGCATGGGAGGTACTTTAGTCTTCTTCAGGGCTGTAGAATGTTCAGCCTTCCTGGTACGCTTTGCATTTATGGTAAGCACTGTGTCCAAAGTCCAGATGGATACTTTTAAAAAAGTCTTTCAGGGGGCCAGTGCTGCGGCTCACTAGGCTAATCCTCTGCCTGTGGTGCCAGCCTCTCGGGTTCTTGTCCGGTTCGGGTGCCGGATTCTGTCCCGGTTGCCCCTCTTCCAGGCCAGCTCTCTGCTGTGGCCCGGGAGTGCAGTGGAGGATGGCCCAAATGCTTGGACCCTGCACCCCATGGGAGACCAGGAGAAGCACATTGCTCCTGCCTTCGGATCAGCGCTGTGCACCGGCCACTGCGCTCTGGCCACGGCGGCCATTGGAGGGTGAACCAACGGCAAAAAGGAAGACCTTTTTTTTTCTCTCTCTCTCTCACTGTCCACACTGCCTGTCAAAAAATAAATAAATACATAAAGTCTTCAGGGGGGCCATCGCCGTGGCTCAGCGGGATAATGCCTTGGCCTTAAGCGCCAGCATCCCATATGGGTGCCGGTTAGAGACCCAGCTGCTCCACTTCTGATCCAGCTCTCTGCTACGGCCTTGGAAGGCAGTAGAAGATGGCCCAAGTCTTTGGGCCCCTGCATCCAGGTGGGAGACACTGATGAAGCCCCTGACTTTGCATTGGTACAGCTCTGACCACTGCAGCCAACTAGGGAGTAAACCAGCAGATGAAAGATCTCTCTCTCTCTGGCTCTCCTCTCTCTCTGTAACTCTGACTTTCCAATAAATAAATAAATCTTTAAAAAAAAAAGTCATTCCATGGCCCAAGTGGTTGGGCCCCTGCATCCACGTGGGAGACTTGGAGGAAGCTCCTAGCTCCTGGCTTCAGATCAGCACAGCTCCGGCTGTTGCGGCATTTGAGGAGTGAACCAGCAGATGGAAGACCTCTCTCTTTGTCTCTACTTCTCTCTGTAACTCTTTCGAATAAATAAAATAAATCCTAAAAAAAAAAAAAATGGTTGCACAACCCTGACTATGCTGGAAGCCCAGGCCCTGCCCATTCACAATGGCTCCACTGGTGGTATGTGACCTAGAGCCCCTAGGTATGCAACTGAGGCCTGACATGGCCGGGGCCTCCTGGAAACGCGCTGGGCCCTCTCTCACTACATGTCCCTGCGCTGGCTGCGCTAAGCCCATATCTGGGCCTGTGCAGAGGAGCCAGCGCTTGTCAAGGCCACGCCATCTGCACCGGGGAGGGACAAGTCTCCGTGCTGTGTGAGGCTGGACCCCGGGGAAGGCCAAGGCTGGCACACCCTCCTCCTCTGAGGAGCCTGACTAATGCTCAGCACTGCAGGGGCTTCCCTTACTAAGGGCGACCTGCTCCTGGAGGACTTCAAAACAACACCAACAGCGTGGGTCACACCGGGACATCATTTACACAGCTTCCTCTGAATGACTTCCGACAGGATGTGCCACGACCACAATGCTGCCCGCTCCCCACGCAGCACAGGTGCTTGGCGACCGACCACGTGCTCTGCTCGGGTCCCGGGTGGGGACAGCCTGCCCCTCTCCCTGTGAGGCTGCGGTGAGTTGGACCCTTCCGGGCTCTGGTTGGAGTGCACAGGGGCTTACCTCGGTGAGGCCTTTAATCTTCAAGTAGCCACAAAGGTAAGAGTTCCCTGTGTCCACGTGCTGCAAAGAGAAGACACGCAGATGAACAACATATCCAGCGGGGGACACCCCGCGGTGTGCGAGATCCCGCCAGGCCAGGCTGGGGAAGGCGGCAGAGCCCAAGGCTCCCCACCAGCCCCCGGGGCCCTCAGGAGTCCCCTGTACACATGCGCCAAGTGGCCTGTAGACAAAGCCAGCTGGTCCCAGAACGCTGTCAGCTCCCTGCAGCTGAGGACCTTGGACCGCTCACTGACCGCTCAGGCCTCTGGCTGGGCTGCAGGCTGTGGCACGAGCCCTCCCCACCCGTGCACGTGGTGCCCGCCACCCCTGACCCCGGCTGACTTCTCTCCCTAGTCCATTTCCGCGTCGGTGCTGCGTGACCGTCCCACGAATGGGCAGAAGACTCCAAGCAGCCTCTTAGCAAACCCCCGTGGCACAGCACGTGCCAGCCACAAACTAAGATGCCAGTCAAGCACCCTGACCACCCTGTGAGTGCCCGCCCTGTCCACACGCTCATGTTTCTAATGACAAGAGCCAGGAGCCCAGGAGGAAGAGGCGCGAGGGGCACAGTGGATTCTGAGGGTGGCAGCCGCCAGCCGATGCCCACCCACCAGCCAATTTCCTCTTCTTCCACGCTGGCCTCCCCCGCCCCAAGAGACCTGCTCAACCCTGCTGGGTGTACAGTAAACTTGCTGCCCTTGGAGCCATTAGGTTAGGGATGGAGGGTTTTCAAAGTGGTGAGTGAGCGAGCAAGGGCTTTTGCTACCCGGTGGCTGGAGGCTCTGTGTGCAGGGTCCATTCTCGGAGACCGAGACAGATGGGACAGGGAATGTCAGGGTTGGCTGCGAGGGAAGGTGGAAGATTACCGGGCCCGCTGTGGGTCCCGCCAGGAGCCAGCCTGCAACCACACCAGCTCCACACGCCTCGAGGTGTGCTGTGACAGCTCCAGTGACTTCTTATGTGGCTCTGAGACCGGCATGGTTACTTTGTGGCTGAACTCGCATAGTACACCCACACCCGTGGCGTCATCCTGAGCGGGATTCCTGGCACAGGAAACCCTCGGATTAAAGCATCGTGCTCCCTGGAGCACACGCTGAGATGTTTCACGTCACGCGAGGGCTCGGGCTGAGAAACTGGACAAGTTTTTGTGCCATTTATCAGGTCTGAGACGGCAACTACTTCCGGGTAACGCCATAAATCAGACACTAAGGCAAGGCCTCCACGCAGCAATGAACTCGGGCAGCCAGAGGATGCCAGCACCGCAGGGACGCCGAGGTGCCTCCAGGCTTGGTGCTGGTGACAAAGGTGTTCCCTGCGAAACCTGCCAGAGCACTTGTAGGTACCGTCATCTGCTGACCTTGGCACTGGGGAAGCGTTTGGAACAGCTGAGCCACACTCGCTCACCCACAGCTCTGACCTGCAGCTCCCGTCCTGTGGGCGATTCTCCCTGAATTCCATAGAGTTTGGGGGTTTCACAGCCGCTCGAGAGGGCGGGGAAGGGCATGGCAGTTAATAAGATGCTGACAGCACCCGGGCGGAAAGTGCCCGGTCTGAGCAGCCAGCACCGGGAGATCCTGCTCTGCCCACAGCAAACTCCAGCAGGAGGAGGGCCCCAAGAGGAGGACCCTGGACAGCGGGTCTCGGTCTGGGAGACTCGGGGAGGCTCCCTCAGGGTCTTAGCAGGCGGGAGGACCCGGCCAGAGGGTCCTGCAGCACCACCTCTACGTCGTACGAATTCCCCTTGCTCTTCTGGTGGGCACGGAACTCGGAGCCGCTGTAGAGCAGGCTGGTGGCCACGCCGGGCTGCTGGGTGTTGATGGGCGGCGGCGGGTTGAGCGAGGCCGCGGACGCGGCAGACGCACTGGCCGGCGGGGGGCACTCGGTGCGCACCGGCATCGCGGGGAAGGGGCAGGGGAGGGGAGAGGAACCGCCACCGTTGCCGCGCGCGTGCCGGGCCGTTAGGGGCACAGCGCGCACGCGCGGGGCACGGGCGGGGGGGGGGGGCGCCCGCTCGCTGCGCACCGAGCACTCCGGCCGCCCCCGCGACCCTGGACCTGCGAGCAGGGCCTCCCGGTACTGAGCTCAGACCCCTACTCTACTTTCCCTCCACGTGCTCCGGAGCGCCGGGGAGGGCGGGAGCAAGCTCACGCGGCGCTTCCGCCCATTGGCGAGCAGAGAAAACACGTGGCGGGCAGCGCGAGGGCACTTCTGGGAATTGTAGTCTTATTCCGGAGGCGCGGCGCGGAGGAGGGGCGGGGCGAGGAGCGTTTGTGATGCAGGTTCTCCGGCGGGAGCGGGGGCGGTGTGCGCAGGAGGCGCGCGGCGGCTACGGTGCGCCGTAGGGCTTATGCGGAAGATGGCGGCGTCCAGAGGCGGCTGAGGGGATCCGGGGAGGCGTGAGAGGTTTCCGTACAGCCGGACAGCGCGGCTTGGTCTCGCGCCCCGCGTGCGCCCGAGGCCCTTGGGGCGCGATGTGGAGGAGCTGCCTCCGGCTGCGGGACCGGGGGCGCCGCCTCCTGACTCGGCCCGTGGGGCCGGGGCCAGCCCTGGAGTCCCCGGCCCGGGCCTACGCGCCGCCGACAGGTGAGGGGCCACGTCGGGCTGGGGTGGGCTGAGAGCGAGCTTTTGGGCGTGCAGGGCCGGGCGGCGGGACCGGGCTCGCATGGTTAATGGGAGCACGAGGCGTCTGCTAAGGGAAGCGAGGGTCAGCCGAGGTTTCAAACGGGGCAGGTTCGGGTCGCGGGTCAGGACTTGGCCAAGGTCAAGGCTGCAGCTTCCTGGCCGTGTCTAGCCGTCTGTCCTGAACAAGTGGGCGACCCCTCTGCCTCCCAACTCGAGGAGGCCTGTGGGAGGCGGTGACGCTGGTTCCCCGCAGGAGCGGGGTTTGGGGGTGGGGCGGGGGGACATCGGGAGTGTCTCTTTCCGCTGTTTTCCTGGGCCGGGGGCGCAGCAGGGGTGAGTGTGTGTAGCCAGGTGACCAAGCTGAACCTCTAACCCGCCGCGGCGATCCGAAGTCAGGAGCCAGGAGCTTCTTCGGGTCTCTCACGCGGGTACAAGGACTTGGGCCATCCTCCACTGCTTTCCCAGGCCACAGCAGAGAGCTGGATCAGAAGTGGAGCAGCCGGGACTCGAACCGTAGCCCATATGGGATGCCAGCACTGCAGGCGGCGGCTTTACCTACTACACCACAGCGCCGCCTCCTGGTTATACAAATGAGATGTCCCCCGTCAGGGCCCGCAGGTGTGCCAGGAAGAGCCATTAGCAGAAAAGGACGGGCGTCCCCAGTGGGGCCCAGCACCAGCAAAGGGCGCAGAAGGAAAGGGTTGAAATGGAGGCCGCTCACTTGGCCTTGGACCCGCCGGCTTCCTCTGGAGTGCGGATCCCCCGGATGTCCCCGGTGCGTGGTCGGCAGTCAGATGCAGAGAAAACACGCGTGGATGAGGGAACGCAGCAAGGGGCGAGGAGACACGGAGACCAGGCCCCCGCGTGCACGCGCGCGCGTGTGTGTGCGTGCGTATGTGTGTGGGTGCGTGCGTGTGTGCATGCCTGTTTGTGTGCGTGCGCTCATGTGTGTGCGTGCATGTGCGCACGTGCGTGTCTGCATTCTAGAAGGCTCCTCCAGTTCTCAGCTTCAGCGTGGGGGAAGTCGCGCCAGGCCGGTTGTTCTCGGGGGAGACTGCAGTGTGGCCCTGAGGTCATCAGAGGCCGGGGCAGGGGGGTTAGGAGAGGGTCTCTGAGGCGCTGGGAGACTTGATGTGACAGCCTGGCTCCATGCTGCCCCGTGTGGGAGGTGTCCTGGCTGCGTGGGCATGCCCAGTGGGGCCTTGTCTGTCGCCTGGGCCACACGGCTGCTCCAAGTGTGTACCGGCACCCCCTACCCCAGCCCCGGCAGCCTCCTAGGGTGCGCTGTGAAATCCAGGCAGGGTTTGTTATGCGTAGACCAGGAAGCTAGCCTGCTACTTGTTTTCTTTTTTTTTTTGGAGCAAATGACAAAGTTTTATTGGCACAGAGACAGTGCTCTTTCATTTACCCGTCATTTCCAGGTGCTTTCACCGAACGGGCAGTTGGGAGTTCCCAGCAGAGACCGCGTGGCCTGCAAGGCCTGGAATTTGTGCCTTGTGGTTCTTGTTTTATTTATTCATTTTTATTTGAAAGGCAGAGTTACGGGGCGGGGGGACATCGGGAGTGGCCGTCTCTTTCCGCTGTTTTCCTGGGCCGGGGGCGCAGCAGGGGTGAGTGTGTGTAGCCAGGTGACCAAGCTGAACCTCTAACCCGCCGCGCCGATCCGAAGCCAGGAGCCAGGAGCTTCTTCCAGGTCTCCCACGCGGGTGCAGGGACTTGAGCCATCACGGGTGCTCCAAGTGTGTACCGGCACCCCCTACCCCAGCCCCGGCAGCCTCCTAGGGTGCGCTGTGAAATCCAGGCAGGGTTTGTCATGCGTAGACCAGGAAGCTAGCCTGCTACTTGTTTTCTTTTTTTTTTGAGCAAATGACAAATAAAGTTTTATTGGCACAGAGACAGTGCTCTTTCATTTACCCGTCATTTCCAGGTGCTTTCACCGAACGGGCAGTTGGGAGTTCCCAGCAGAGACTGCGTGGCATGCAAGGCCTGGAATGTGTGCCTTGTGGTTCTTGTTTTATTTATTTTTATTTGAAAGGCAGAGTTCCGGGGGTGGGGGAAAAGGGAAAGAGACAGAGAGAGAGAGAGCGCGTGAGCACTTGGGCCATCTTCCACTGCTTTCCCAGGCCACAGCAGGGAGCTGGATCAGAAATGGGGCAGCTGGGACTCGAACCGGCGCCCATCTGGGATGCCCGAGTCACAGGCGGCAGCTTAACCCGCCATACGCCACAGCACCAGCCCTGCCTTGTGGTCTTGACAGGAAGTTTGTCAGCCCCTGGCCTGCATGTCAGAGCTGTCTGGAAAATAGCGTGTTCATACATTGGCCTGGGGCAAAAAAAAAAAAAAGAGTTGAGCACTTCATCGAGAGCTGATTCGCTTACGCTGCAGGTCATTCTCTTTCGGTCAGATTCAGGGGGTGTTAGTACATTCCGATCGCGCACTCTGCATCACGCTCAATTTTGGAGCATTTCTGTCACCCCCAGAAGGAACTCTTACCCTGCAGTTATCATCTCCCCTTACCCTGTCCACCCTCCAGCCACGGGCAACCGCTACTGCCCTGTCTCCATTTCTAGATTGCTCTGCGTTGGACATTTCAGGTAAAGAGAGTGTAGTCTTTTAAAACCTATTTAGGGGGCCGGCGCTGTGGCGTAGCGAGTAAGCTGACGCCTGCAGTGCTGGCATCCCATATGGGCGCTGGTTCGAGTCCCGGCTGCTCCTCTTCCCATAAAACTCTCTGCTGTGACCTGGGAAAGCAGTGGAAGATGGCCCAAGTCCTTGGGCCCCTGCACCCATGTGGGAGACCTGGAAGAAGCTCCTGGCTCCTGGCTTTGGATCGGCACAGTTCCAGCCGTTGCAGCCATCTGGGATAGTGAATCAGTGAATGGAAGACCTCTCTCTCTCTCTCTGCCTCTCCTGTCTCTCTGTAACTCTGACTTTCAAATGAATAAATAATTTTTTTAAAAAATCTATTTGTAAAACCTTTATAGCTGATATATAAAAATTGTACACTCTGACGGGGTCCCACGTGATGTGTCAGTGCATCGCACACGCCGTGAGAACTCAAATCAGTTACCATGGGAGTCCCGGGGCCGGCAAGGTTTCAGCCCACAGGCCGTGTAAGGAACACAGAACCATGTGGTCTCAGCAGGGCTGGACAGAAATTCAGTAAACCTGCAGCAGGCTGAGTTTCTTTCTTTCTTTTTTTTTTAAAGATGTATTTATTTATTTGAATGTCACAGTTACACAGAGAGAGAAGCAGAGGCAGAGAGAGAGAGGGCAGGTCTTCCATTCTCTGGTTCACTCTCCAATTGGCCACAGTGGCTGAGCTGAGCCGATTTGAAGCCAGGAGTCAGGAGCTTCCTCCAGGTCTCCCTCGCGGGTGCAGGGCCCCAAGCACTTGGGCCATCTTCTACTGCTTTCCCAGGCCACAGCAGAGAGCTGGATGGGAAGTGGAGCAGCAGGACTTGATCTGGTGCCCATATGGGATGCCGGCGCTGCGGGCAGCAGCCTCACCCACTCTGCCATGGCGCCGGCCACCTGTGGTGGTTCTAGCTGTAGTTTCTGGAGAAGCCTTTGTGTTGCCTTGCACCGCGACTGCGCAGATTCCCACCCGCAGCCTCCGAGGGTGCCCTCCCTCACCTCCTCGTCGGTGTGCGTTATCTCCTGCACCTGACAAGGGAGACGCTCTCTCCCCGGGCTGGCTCTGCGCTCCCGTGAAGATTCGCCGTGCTGAGCCTTTGCTCGGGTCCCTTTGGGCGTCTGTGTGTCCTCCTTCGAGGGGTGTCTGTGTACAGCTCTTGCTCTCTCTCTGGCTCCTTTGGGTGCTGTTTTTGGGCTGAAATTGCTTCTTTGTGCCCCCTCGTCAGGGGCAGAGTTTGTGAATATTTTCTCCTGTTCTGTGGGTTGTGCCTTCGCTCTGTTGATTGACTGTTGCACTGCTGTAAGAGGGTTTTTAGTTTGATGGGACCCCACTTGTCTCTTTTTTGCCTTCGTCTTTAAGGTCGTATCAAGTATTCGTACTTTTGGTTCTTTAAAGATTGATTGATTGATTTGAAAGGCAGAGTTACAGAGGGAGAGAGAGAAGAGAGGTCTTCCACCCACTGGTTCACTCCCCAGATGACTGCAATGGCTGAAGCTGTGCTGATCTGGAACCAGGAGCTTCCTCCAGGTCTCCCACATGGGTGCAGGGGCCCAAGTCCTTGGGCCATCTTCTACTGCCTTCCCAGGTCATAGCAGAGAGCTGGATCGGAAGAGGAGCAGCCGGGACTAGAACCAGTTCCCATGTGGGATGTTAGCACTGCAGGTGGCATTTTAATCTGCTACGCCTCCATTACTTTTTGTCACTTGATGTTCCACTGTGTACATGGACTGTATTTCATTTTATCCGTTCATTCACTGATAAGGCATTTGGATTGGTTCTACTTTTTGCCTATTATGAATAATTTTGCTGTTGACATTTGTGTACACTTTTCAAAAAATTGTATTTTCATTCTGTCTGAAAGGCAGAGACAGACAGAGGTCTCCCACTCACCAAAGGCCCACAACGGCCAGGGCTGAGCCCAGGAGCCCAGGGACTCCACCCCAGTCTCTCCACAGGAGTGACAAGGAAGCAAACTCCTGAGCCATGAGCCTCCGCCTCCAGCACACTGGCGGGAAGCTGGATTGGAAGCAGAGTAGCTGGGGCTCGAATGGGCAGCTCTGATCCAGGGTGTGGGTGTGCCAGCAGCCATCTACGCTGCCGTGCCAGGCACCCGCCCTGTGCGTGCAGGTTTTCTGTGGGCCCTGGAACTGCCGGGTCAGATGGTGACATTAACTTTCTCCCGACGGGGGCTGCGCTGGGTCACAGGCCCCGGCAGCAATGCGTGGGGATTGATTGCTGCACATCCTTGCCAACAGTTACTGCTATTTTTAAAATGTTTATTCGGGGCTGGCGATGTGGTGCTGTAGGTTAATCCTCCACCTGCCGCACCACCATCCTATATGGGTGCCGGTTCTAGTCCCAGCTGCTCCTCTTCCCATCCAGCTCTCTGCTATGACCTGGGAAAGCAGTAGAGGATGGCCTAAGGGCTTGGGCCCCTGCACCCACATGGGAGACCCGGAGGAAGCTCCTGGCTCCTGGCTTTGGATGGGTGCAGCTCCGGCTGTTGTAGCCATTTGTGGAGTGAACCAGCGGATGGAAGACCTCTCTCTCCCTCTGCCTCTCTGCAACCCTGCCTTTCAAATAAATAAAAATCTTTAAAAAGCAGAAAGCCCAGAGCCGGTGGTGGGAACGCAGTTGCGTGAGCCATCACCCCTGCTTCCCGGGGTCTGCACTAAGCTGGAGTCGGGAACGAATCAGGTGTCAAATCGGGGCACTCTGATGGGGGACGTGGTGTCTCAGCCTCTACACTAAACAGCTGCCCAGGTCTTTTTGACAACAGCTATGGGACAGGGTGTGAGGCGGGATCTCCACCTGTGGTCTTGGTTTGCATCTCCCTACTTGTGAATGACCTCACGTGTGTTTGCACGTGCTTCTCGGCCACGTGTATATTTTCTTTGAGAAAAATGTCTATTTTAAAATCCCTCTTCCATTTTTTAATTGGGTTGTCTTTCTATTGTGGATTTGTTAAGGGTTCTTTATGTTATCTCGCCTGGAGATTTTGCTACCTAGAAATACAGCTGCCCCTAGGGGTGCAGACAACAGAGGCGGCCACCAGATGGCACTGTTTTAAAGGATAAAGGCGCTGGGGCTGCGCTGAGACCGGCACTTCCTCTTCCTGGTGCACTGTGGGAGTTGTAGTTCCTGAGACTTTGGGCCGGTCCAAACAGAAGGCCAGCCTGGACACTGGCGGCTGCTAGGTTTCCAGGCCATTAGCAGGAAGCTGCTTAGTTGGTTGGGGACACGGGGTCCCCGTCCTTACTCTACGGGAAAGCAGAGAGACAGAGACCCCCGTCTGCTGCCCCCCCAGTCTGCACTGCCTGCAGCATGCATGGCCGTGCCGGGCTGAAGCCAGCAGCCTGGGACGCAGGCCGGGTCTCCCCCGTGGGTGCAGGGACCCAGCCGCTTGGGCCATCGCCTCCTGCCTCC
Organism: Oryctolagus cuniculus; assembly: GCF_051225735.1. Lineage (NCBI taxonomy): Eukaryota > Metazoa > Chordata > Mammalia > Lagomorpha > Leporidae > Oryctolagus > Oryctolagus cuniculus. The sequence goes on along the minus strand of NC_142883.1, from coordinate 63,384,087 downwards.
CAGGCTGCACTGAGGCAGGGAGCCGGGACTCGTGACCCAGGCACCCTGACGTGGATGCCGCCGTCCTGTGTGACGTTCAAGTGCCCACCAAACACCCACCCCGGCTTCCTGTCTTTAACAGGAGTGACACCGGTGTGGCGTGGAAACATGGGAACCCTGTGTCTGGCGAGAAACCCACGCCCTCTGCCCATCGTCCTGGGCCCAGGATGCACACGGCAGGGCCTTTGAATCTTTAGAGTCTGTTTGGATGAGTTTAACTTAACATTGCCCTTTTTAAAGCTTGAGAGCAAACTAAGGGATCTCCTTTTCCTCCACACACTACATTGCCATTTTCTGTAAAGATTTATTTATTTATTTGAAAGACAGAGTTACAGAGAGGGAGAGACAAAAAGACAGACATCTTCCATCCGCTGGTTCACTCCCTAAATGGCCGCAACAGCCAGAGCTGAGCTGATCTGAAGCCAGGAGCCAGGAGCTTCCTCCAGGTCTCCCACGCAGGTGCAGGGGTTCATCTTGGGCCATCTTCCACTGCTTTCCCAGGCCATAGCAGAGAGCTGGACCAGAAGTGGAGCAGCCGGGACTTGAACCAGTGCCCATATGGGATGCCAGCACTGCAGGCAGTGGCTTTACCTGCTACGCCACAGCGCCGGGGCCAGGCCTTAGGTTTTAATCCTTGCAGGGTAAAGAAGTATGTGTTTACAGCATCGTCCAAGATATTATTCAAGTTGTTTTCAAAAGAAAATGCTGAACACTGATTTTTTTTCTTCCCCTTCTTAAAGCAAAGGTTTGGAGTTCCTGCTGAATAGATGTGCAAGCCGGTTAATTAGATTAATTAATTGGAGAGAGGGGGTGGGAGGCGCTCCTGGGAGCTCTACCTCCTGCCCACACACCACACACGCGTGCACACACACACGTGCACTGCACACGCACACACTGGCTTCTCCTGAGAGGCCCAGAGTCTTGCCCGAAATGGGTCTATGACTTTCACCCATCTGGGATGTGTGCGGGGCGTGGGCGGCCGTGGGGGTGGCCCAAAATCCATCCGCGCTAGCGAGCCGTCTGCACACACAGGGCGGGGGCCCCCAGAGCCGCGGCAGCGTGGTTTCAACTGCCTTAATGAAGCAATCGTCTCTTACAGAGAGGAAGAGGTTTTACCAGAACGTGAGCATCAGCCAGGGCGAAGGTGAGTGTCTGAGCTCTTGAGCGTGGACGGCCAGCAGCGCGGGCTCCTTTGCTTGCTTGCTTGCTTGCTTGTTTTATTTTTTTCTTTATCCGCTGCCACTTCAGTGGCGGGATTGTCCTTTGCGCTTTCTTCCCTACGCGTTTCCGTAAAGGGACTCCGGCCAAATACAGGCTCGGCCCCCGCTGCCCCGTGACGACCCCTGAGAGGCCTTCATTTGCTGTCCCGAGGTGGCTTTGAGATAAACCTGGACCACAGGAAGCTGAAGACGCCCCAGGCCAAGCTCTTCACCGTGCCCAGCGAGGCCCTGGCCATTGCCGTGGCCACCGAGTGGGAGTCCCAGCAGGACACCATCAAGTCCTACACCATGCACCTGGTAACAAGCCCGGGGCTCCCTTCCACGTCCTGGCAGGGCCCGGGGGTGGGGGTGGGAGGGCTCCGGCCTGCCCGGGACAGCCGCACGTCTCGCCAGGCTCTCTCCCCAGCGGCCTAGCCACCGCAGTCCCTTGCGTGGCCCCTCGCATGGCCAGCTCTGGTCTGAGGACATTCGTCACCTCTGCCGGCTGCCCGGCCCTCTTCTCTGTCACGGCGGCTCGTCCTGCATCCGGGTTGTCGCTGTTGCTTTTTTTTTTTTTGGCGTCTGCACAGGTCCTGTCTGTCTCCCCTGCTGCCCGCTGAGCGACAGAAGGGCAGGGGCCACGTCCCTTGCACTCTTAACCAGCGACAGCCAGCCCCTGGCGGGAAGCCTCGTTGGCACTCGGTAAATCCTGGCTAAAGGCAGCAGGGGCAGGAAGGCTCCCATAGTGCCAGCCCCACCCGTGCCCACCGAGGGGGCTGCTTGAGGCCCCCAGGTCCAGCCCGCAGCTGCCTGACGGTGACCCTGGGCAAGGGGCTCCCTGACGGTGACCCTGGGCAAGGGGCTGCCGCTTGCTCGGCCCTGGGCCCCCCGCCTCTAAAAGGTGGGTGAAGAGCACCCACCTCAGGGAGCTGTGGTCAGCGCAGGGGGCACCCCGCCTGAGGATGGTGCTCCCACCCTGGCCTACCAACCCGGAGGGCGTCCTGTTGAGGGGCCAGCCTGCTCCTTGGCCAGCAGATGAGCTGGGGGCGACCAGGGCCGCAGACAGAGCACTGAGCAACCTCTTACTGTCCAGGCAGATCTGCAGAACCAGTGTGGGTGCGGCCTGGATGTCAGCATCCCCGCTGCCTGTGTGCTAAGGGCGCCCGCTGGAAAAGCCGTTCTGTCAGATCTGTGTCCCGTTCCTGCCTGCGGGTCTTATTCACTGTGTCTGACCGCCCCGGGCCTCAGTCTCTTACATCTGTGAAATGGGTATGATAATTGTACCTACTCCAGAGCTTTGTCATGGGGATTAAATTAGATAGGTACTTTGTTTTTAAATTTTTATTTATTTTAAAAGTCAGAGCTACAGAGAGAGGGACAGACACAGAGAGCAGTCTTTCATCTGGGGGTGAACTAGCGGGTGGAGGATCTCTCCTGCTGTCACTTCTCTCGTTCTGTAAATCAATGAATCCCGAGACCTCGGGGAGGCCCACCGCGCTGCTGCGAGCATCCCACAGCTGCCCCGGCACACGGGAGCACAGTCCCCGCCGCTCCAGGGCTCCCCGCCCTGCTGCCCTGCACCCGGCTTTCGGCCGAGCCTGGCTGGTGCTGATGGCCGCCCCCTCCCCTCACCCACCTCTCCCCGCAGACCACCCTGTGCAACACGTCCTTGGACAACCCGACCCAGCGGAGCAAGGACCAGCTGATCCGAGCGGCCATCAAGTTTCTGGACACTGACACCATCTGGTAAGTGACGCCCTGGCGGTAGCAGGTCCCGGGGGCCCTGGTGGGTGGGGAGGGGCCCGCTGTTCTGCACACGCACGGCCTCTCTCCTCCTCTCCCTTGCACGAGACCATGGCTTTCCACGGCGCCCACCTGGGTTGCGGTCCCGTGACACCCCTGCAGCCCGGCTCCCCCTTAGCCAGCTGGGTCTCCGTGTCTCTCGGTCAGCGCGAGGGCCACAGCCTGGCCTTGAGGACCGTGTGTCCACACCGAGAGGGGGGCGGGCTCCTGAGAAGGCAACGGGCCATTCGTGTGCGTCTCTGGGAAGGCGGCAGCGACCGGGCCGGGGCTCAGCCTGCGTGCTGTGGCTCTCGCCCCAGAGGGTCCGGTTTCTGTAGATGGGTGGGGTGGGGTGTGTGGCCTGGGAACATGCATTTCTCACGGGCTCCCAGGTGCTGCCGCTGCCGCTGGCCCCAGGACTGCCACTTTAGGGGAGAGCCTTGCAGGGCTGGGGGGCGGGGCCAGGGCGGAGCAGCCTGTGCCCTCCCCCTTTGTGGTCCTTTGCGGTCACCGAATGAAAGAATTGTACTTTTCCATTAATGAAGGTGGTTTTTGCCATGAATTAGCTACAGGGTGGAAGAGCCCGAGACCTTGGTGGAGCTCCAAAAGAATGAATGGGATCCAGTTATAGAGTGGGCTGAGAACAGGTAAGAGGTGGCACAGACCGGCAGGCCCGGGCAGGCCGTGGAGGCATGGCTGGTACCACACCGCCAGCGCCCCGAGCGTTCGGAGCTCAGGGCGCCCTTGGGGCCCAGCTCCCCTTGGGCGTTCCGAGACCGCCCGCCTTGCAGAACAGCGGTCCCTTGGGAGACACGTTCAGCGAGCCCGCAGCAGGCGCAGGGCCAGTCCGGCGCCCTCCGGGAGGGGCAGGAGCAGGGCAGCGGTGCCGGTCTGCGCGCCAGCTCCGTGACCGTGAGCGGGAGCCGTGTGCCTCTGGGCCGCTGAGTCCGTCCAGCTTCAGTTTCCTCGTCTGCGAGTGGGGCCGGTGGTGTGGGGAGGACCCCAGGAGTGGGTGCGTTCAGTGCCAAGCCCACACTTAATGCGCAGATTTGGGGGACACTTTTCATTCTTCTCTTCATCGCCACGACTGCAGTGTCGGGCAGAGTGGTGGAACAGCGCGTAGGACACGCGCGCATGGAGAGGGTCGGGCGCTGCTCATGCGTCACGGGTCACGTCCGTGGGCGCAGGGTTCAAGGAGTTGCTGATACCCAGCGTCTTCCTTAATGGGAAGAGCTTTTTTTTTTTTTTTCTTTTAAAGATTTATTTATTTGAAAGGTGGAGTGAAGAGGCAGAGAGAGAGAGAGAGAGGTCTTCCATCTTCTGGTTCACTCTACAAATGGCCATGATGGCTAGAGCTGTGCCGATCTGAAGCCCGGAGCCAGGAGCTTCTTCTGGGTCTCCCATGCGGGTGCAGAGGCCCAAGCGCTTGGGCCATCTTCTACTGCTTTCCCAGGCCACAGCAGAGAGCTGGATCAGAGGTGGAGCAGCCAGGACTCGAACTGGTGCCCACATGGGATGCCAGCACTGCAAGCGGCGGCTTTACCCACTGTGCCACGGCTCTGGCCACCCTAAAAGGCTTTTTTTTTTTTTTTTTTTTGACAGGCAGAGTGGATAGTGAGAGAGAGAGAGACAGAGAGAAAGGTCTTCCTTTGCCGTTGGTTCACCTTCCAACGGCTGCTGCGGCAGGCGCACTGCACTGATTCGAAGGCAGGAGCCAGGTGCTTCTCCTGGTCTCCCATGGGGTGCAGGGCCCAAGCACTTGGGCCATCCTCCACTGCACTCCCTGGCCACAGCAGAGAGCTGGCCTGGAAGAGGGGCAACCAGGACAGAATCCGGCACCCCGACCGGGACTAGAACCCGGTGTGCCGGCGCCGCCAGGTGGAGGATTAGCCTAGTGAGCCGCGGTGCCGGCCACCCTAAAAGGCTTTTAAAATATTTGAAAAACAAGTATCCCATGCTGTATTTAAAAAAAGTTAATTTGATGTATTTTTAAAAATTATTTATTTGAAATGTAGCAAGACAAGATAAAAAGGGTCTCACTGCTGGTTCACTCCCCAAATGCCTGCAACAGCCAAGGCTGAGCCAGGCCAGAGTCAGGAGACAGAAACTCCACACAGGTCTCGGGCAGGCTTTAAGCCTTCTCCTTGCAGGTACGGCGTGGAGATCGGCTCCTCCACCAGTATCATGGGACCCAGCATCCCCGCCAGGACTCACGAGGTGCTGGCCAACCACCTGGCGTCCTACAACATGTGGGCCCTCCAAGGTGTGCCCGGAGAGCGCGTGCGCAGCTTCCTGTGGGCGGGTGACACACACTCGGCACCCCGAGTGAGGGGTGGGGCCCGGGCGGGGGAAATGTCTGGGAGCTGGCCGTCCTAGCAAGAAAGCGGGGCTTGGCTCTCCAGCCGATGTCTGCAGTTACAAGCCCTTTGGGAACCCGCTGCGGGGCTGTGGGGCGGGGCTGCTCTAGTTGGCCAGGCTGGGTGGAGGAGGACGCCAGGGAAGAGGGCGCGGACCCCAAGGGTGCAGCACACTCTCCCCCTCCCTTTCCCTGCTCAGGGGTGCAGGGGCTGCCTGAGGGCGTGGGCCTGACTCCGCTCGCGGCCCCGCAGGGATCGAGTTCGTGGTGACCCAGCTCAAGTCCATGGTGCTGACCTTGGGCCTGACCGACCTGCACCTGACGGTGGAGCAGGCCGTGCTGCTGTCGCGCCTGGAGGAGGAGTACCAGGTGAGGGGCCGCGGCCCGGCGGGGAGGGGCACCGCACGTTCACCTAACCCTGGCCTGTGTTGCCGTCGAGTAAGTCCAGCCACCAGAATAAGGCCCGTCAGAGGCACTGGCAGGCACAGGAAGTGCCCCCACCTCCTCTTGTGCACAGCCCGGCCAGCTGGGGGCTGTGCGGGTGCCCATTCTACACAGGGGGCCCCTGAGTCACAAGGCTGTCCCTCTGGGACCTGTGGGAGCGGGTTGGAGGGCTGCTGGCTGCCTGTGGGTGATCACCACGCCATCCAGGCCTGACTCAGCCCCTGCTTTGGCCAAGCCTGCCCACCCCGAGTCTCTTCCCGGCAGGGGCTGCTGCGTTCGCGGGCTCGGGGTTGCCGTCTTGCAGCCGTGCCTCCAACCTCGGCTGCCCTGAGGACTAGACAGAGAAATGCCTTCCTGTACCGTGTACCCCTCCCCCGGCCGCTCAGGAGAGCCTCGGGGACAGGCACTGCCTGCGCCTGGCGGAGCATGCTGGGTACTCTGGATGCCAGGACCCACCGCACAGGAATGGGGAGGGGAGTGGCTGGGGGAGCCAGCTCGTGTGGTGTGGCAGAGTCCAGGTCCCTGGGCGAGCGGGGGCAGCAGCCGGCCTGGCCTGCCGGGCCCTGGCCAGGGATGAGCCCGCAGGCCAGTTTGGAGTCAGAGATGTTCAGACGGCCACGTCGTGTGTCCGAGGAGCGCTCAGTCACAGGCCACTCCACGCCGGGGTCCTGGGAGCAGGGGCTGCAGGCGGGCTGGGTGCCCTCCCAGGAAATCCATGGGTGGTGTGGGTGCCCAGCCCGCCCAGCCGTGGGCAGCCACCGCCGGCCCGGGCCTACACGCAGCTCCTAGACCACACAGGGAGGGTCGCCTGCTCCGGCCATCCACAGGAGTGGGTGACGGGGGGGTCCTCCCCCAGCGCCCCTCAGCCACACTGGTCTCCCACGTGATGGACCCAGCCAGGCGCCCGTCAGCGGCTGCTCTCCTCCTCCTCAGATCCAGAAGTGGGGCAACGTGGAGTGGGCCCACGACTACGAGCTGCAGGAGCTGCGGGCCCGCACGGCCGCCGGCACCCTCTTCATCCACCTCTGCTCCCAGAGCTCCACGGTCAAGCACAAACTCCTGCAGGAGTGAGGCCGGGCGTCCAGGGGCGGGGGGGCAGGACAGAGGCTGCACGGCCACAGCCCCCATCCCCCCAGCCCGGCCTGCACATCCTCCCCGAGTCACCCCAGGACTGCAGCCGACTCGGGGTGCCGCGGGCTGGCCAGCGGTGACGGAGGGGTGGGGCCGAGAGACTGGGCGAGAGACTTCCCCTCGACCCTAACTTTATTAAAATAGCCCTTTGCACTGGCAGTGTGTGGTGCCCCCAGGTCTCCCCCGCCGCAGCTCGGGGTCCCGAGATGGAGCAGCAGGGGAACTGCAGGCTGTGTGTGTCCCTGGCTGTGACGAGGCCGCCTGTGGAAGGGCGCCCCCTCGGGCCAAGCTGCTCGCTTCTTACTGTTCTGGAGAGAGTGACCCCTCGCTCTGGAAACAGCCCAGCGGGCCAGCACGGGCACCGAACGTGGGTGTGTGCGCTCAGCCTCCCCACGGGAGCCCAGAAGCCTCCGTGGCCCCGGGAACAGGCAGTGGGGCGAGCCCAGGCTTCCTCCGGCTGAATGGCCTCCCAGCTGCTCATCCCTGCTTCCCACGCGCTGTCTCCCGGGACCCCAGGACACCCCGTGGGGGAAGGCACTGTCCGGTGTTGTAAAATAGGCCACTCTGCCCACCCCCGCTCAGAGAGAAGCATGGTCGGCGGCACCCGCTCCTGCAGGGGTGAACAGGAGCCACAGCGCCCAGCTGGGCGGCTTGGCCCCGGCACCCAACACTGGGGGCAGCTGCAGCGTCTCCTGCAGGCCTGGCTCCGCAGCACCCACGGGCCTCGGGCTCGGCCCCCCGACCTGCAGCCCGCACGGGCGGTGCCCGGGTCCCAGGGGCAGCCGACGCCGGCCCCGCCCAGGCCCCAGCCTCTTCCTCCCATTCATACACGAACGTGGACTCGGGTTTGAAAGCACAGGGGAAGGGCGGCTCGGGCGTTTATTTCTCTCCGTATCTGGATGTTTTCCCACGAGCAGGGGAAAGACAGGTGCGAGGGGGCTGAGACCCCCTCCCCCCCCAGCCCCGTGGCCGTCCTGGGACAGCCGGGGGCGCATGCGCGCTGCCGCCGGCTGGGGCCGCCGAGGCCGCTAGTCCATGTCGGGGCTCTCCAGGCTCTCCAGCTCTCTCTGCGCGTGGTCGATGTATTGATTGATCTCCCGCACCCGCTTGCGGTTCCGCGTGATCTCATCCCTGTGAATCTGAGGAGTGAAACCGAACCCCAGCGCCCTCCGTCAGACCCCTGTTAGCCGCAGCCCTCGCGGCGGTGGGGGTGGGGTGGGGGTGGGAGGGGTCCAGCGCTGGCCCCGCGCGAGCTCACCTTGTCCACCAGTTGCGTGCACCAGGAGTTGATCCTGGTCACCAGCTCGTCCTCTCGGTTGTCAATCTTCAGCAGGTGAATGTCGTGCGAGGCCCCGACGGCGTTAACGATCGTGTCCTTGTCCACGAACAGCTGGGGGGGTGGGGAGGGGGGATCAGCACGCTGCTCCGAGCCCACCGAAGGGTCCCCCAGCCCTGCCTCGGCTGCCCCGGGCACCAGCAGGTGGTACCCCGCACCCTCCCTGGCTACCAGGGCAACCTCGCTCAGCACACCTGTTCCCATGATGCTCCCCTCCCTCGGGCACCGACAAGGCTCACCTGCCCCAAACCTCTGTCAGCCAGGTGGAGACCGCTGGTGGCCGGCGGAGGACAGCGGGAGCCCAAAGCCGCGGGTGCTTGCCCGCAGTTAGGCTACACTGCCTCTCACGTCCACAGCAACACACTTGGGAGTCCAGGAGGGGTCTCCTCTTGCCTGCCCTTGCTCCTGACCTTGGTTTTGCCTTACGAAAAGCTGCCAAGGGGCTGGCATTTGGTGTCGCAGAGAAGACACTGCTAGGGACACCTGCATCCCGTATCCTCCGTGCCGGGCAGCGCTCCTGACCCCAGCTTCCTGCTGAGGCAGACCCTGGGAGGCAGCAGTGACGGCTCCAGTCGTCGGGTGCCCACCAGCCTCGGCCTGGCCCGGCCTGGGCTGTTGTTGGGGTATAAACCAGCGAATAGGAAATCTCCGTTTCCCTGCCCAGCAAGTCAATAAAAATTTAAGACACAGCATGTTACGGCTCTGCATCTCATGTCGGGGTGCTGGTGTCAGTCCCAGGATCCCAGATTCCAATGCAGCTCCGTGCTGATGTGCCGAGGAAGGTAGTGGAGGGTGGCCCAAGTGCTTGGGCCCCTGCCACCCACGGGGGAGACCCAGAGGGCGCTCTGGGCTTCATCTTGGCCCAGCTGCACCTAATTTTTTTTTTTAATTTATTTGAAAGAGTTACACAGAGAGAGGAGAGGGAGAGAGAGGTCTTCCATTCACTGGTTCACCCTCCAACTGGCTGCAACAGCCAGAGCTGCACTGATTGGAAACCTGGAGCCAGGAGCTTCTTCCACGTCTCCCACACGGGTGCAGGGGCCCAAGGACTTGGGCCATCTTCTACTGCTTTCCCAGTCCATAGCAGAGAGCTGGATCAGAAGTGGAGCAGCCGGGTCTCGAACCGGCACCCATATGGGATGCTGGCACTGCAGGTGGTGGCTTTACCTGCTACACCACAGCGCCAGCCCCTGAGATGTCACTGTTTCTGCAAAAAATACTCTGGCCAGACAGGTCAGATGCATTTGCGAAAACCGGCACATCCCGGGCTGCTCCTGAAGATTCCCCAGGCCCAAGGGGTTCTGGGTCTCGGCAGAGTCTGGTGGGACAGAAACCGTTTTCACCTTGTCTGTCTCGCCTCCCTGACTGGTCTGGCCACGGCTCCTTCTCAGAGTGCATGCTAACTTCTGGGGTGCTGGTTTTCTGCACCGTGCCACATCGGGGGGACCAGGGGTTGGGGGGCCAGGTCAGCTGCCATGGGGCATGGGGCATCTGGACCCAGATAGCACAGTCGGGGAGAGAAATAAGAGGAAGTGACCAGGTTCCTTCTCTGTATGTCAGAAAGCCATGCCAGGTGGCAACAAGGGTTCAATGACAATCGCCGGTGCCGTGGCTCACTTGGCTAATCCTCCGCCTGTGGCGCCGGCACCCCGGGTTCTAGTCCCGGTTGCCCCTCTTCCAGTCCAGCTCTCTGCTGTGGCCCAGGAAGGCAGTGGAGGATGGCCCAAGTGCTTGGGCCCTGCACCCGCATGGGAGATCAGGAGGAAGCACCTGGCTCCTGGCTTCGGATTGGCGCAGTGCGGCTGTAGTGGCCATTTAGGAGGTGAACCAACAGAAGGAAGACCTTTCTCTCTGTCTCTCACTGTCTATAACTCTCTCTGTGTTTGTCTCTCTCTCTCACTGTCTAACTCTGCCTGGCCAAAAAAAAAAAAAAGACATACAATCTCAAGGCAGGCGTCTGGCGCAGCAGTTACGTCATCGCTTGGGATGCCCATGTTTCCATACTGGAGCGCCTGGTTCAAGTCCTGCCTACCCTGCCTCCCATCCAGCTCCTGGCTACTGCCCGTGCGTCCTGGGAGGACAGAGGTGGCTCAGGGACCCGGGTCCCTGCCACCCACGTGGGAGACCCCGATCGAATCCTGGGCTCGCGGCTTTGGCCTGGCCCAGCCCCAGTCGTGGGTCTTCGCGGGGAGTACTCCAGTATACTGATCACCCCACCGTTTCCCTCTCTTGCTCTCTCTCTGTCTCTGCCTTTCACATGAAAATGAAAAAAGAACAAGTGTGCCATCTGCCCACCAAGAGCCTCAGGCAAGGGCTCAGAAGTGGGCGTCCTGGTTATTCTAGAAATAGCCGCCAGCGCGTCAATCCGTCCTCCCGGCTCCTCCTTCACCCTGGGAAGTGGGTTGTCGTGGCTGCCCTCTGAAGCCAGGTGGAGCGATGGGTCTCCCCCGGAGCCCGAGCGCAGAGAGGGGCTCTGGAGAGGCCATGCGCCCGGCCGGCAGCCTGCTTGGATACCATGGCCTGCGTGCCGTTTGTAAGGGGCCAACGAAGGCAGCCTGGACCAAGGCGGTTAGGTAGGAATGGGAGCTGTCAGTTCTGGTCTCCAGGTGACCTGGAGGGGGCGGCCACTTCTGTTCTCTCCTGGACTGTGCTGTGCTTGGGATCGGGCTGGCCTCTGCTGCTCATACTGGAATTATTGTTATTTTTTTAAACATCTATTTGAAAGGCAGAGGTGGGTGGTGGGGGTGGAGGATGGTTTTCCATCTGCTTGTTCACTCCCCAAATGGCTGCAATGGCCAGAGCTGGGCCGGTCCGAAGCCAGGAGCCAGGGTCACCCATGTGGGTAGTAGGGGCCCAAGCACTCGGGCCATCCTCTGCTGCTTTCCCAGGTGCATTAGCAGAGAACTGGACTGGAAATGGAGCAGCTGGGACTCGAACCGGCGCCCCTATGGGATGCCAGTGTTGCAGGTGGAGGCTTAGCCCATTACACCATAGTGCCAGCCCCCTTTGTGGGCCAGCCCTTCCCCACCCCTGCGAGACAGTCTGCGTTGTTAGGGAGGGCCTGGCTCCTCCCGCCAAAACCTGCTTGCGAGGTAGAGCAGCAGCAGGCCCCGCCGGGGCTCTGAGCCTGTCCTGGTATCCTGTGCCCTGGGAGCTGGACACGCCCCTCCTCTGCCCCACCCCCCGGTCTCCAGTATGCCCCCGTACCCACAGCAGCCCAGGAGTAGTTCTTACGGAGAGACTGTTCCAGACTCCCCTGCAGCTGCTGCAGAGTTCCGGGGCGAGGCAGGGGCCACTGCTGCGCCACCCCCCGTCTGTCTGGGTCTCACGGCTGTGCAGATACATGTCTTCCCAAGCCACTGCTCAGGGGCGCTTCTGAGAGCTGGTACCCCACCCCCACCCCGGAGAGCCCCTGTGGTGCCGGCAATCAATCAGGTCATCCTATCCATCTCCCACCCCAGGGCGCCCAGGACCCCACAAGTCCTCACCCCCACCCACAAAGGAGCCGCTCAGCCTGATGGGGCAGGGACTTGTGCCAGGGGAGGGAGGCAGCCTCCTGGGCCCGGCTGGGGCTCCTCAGGCCTGCAGTCACTTGGGCCCTCCCTGGCCGCCAGCTCCAGGCGAGTCTAGCCCTAGGAACACAAATCCCTTCTTGAGAGACGGCCTCATCCATGGGACTCCACCGGGTGGCGCTCATCACCACGTAAGAGGAGCTCAATTTTTGCACAGTGGACATTGTTGCAAAATCTTGGGGTCAGGCTGGAGCTGTGGCGTAGTGGGTAAAGCCGCCCCCTGCAGTGTCCGCATCCCATATGGGCGCCAGTTTGAGTCCTGGCTGCTCCACTTCTGATCCAGCTCTCTGCTGTGGCCTGGGAAAGCAGTGGAAGATGGCCCAAGTCCTTGGGCCCCTGCACCTGCATGGGAGACCCGGAAGAAGCTCCTGGCTCCTGGCTTCAGATCAGCGCAGCTCCAGCAGTTGTGGCCAATTGGGGAGTGAACCAGCGGATAGAAGACCTCTCTCTCTCTCTCTCTCTCTCTCTCTCTCTCTCTCCCTCTCCTTCTCTAACTCTGACTTTCAAAAACAAACAAAAAAAAAGTGCAGTTTCACTTGAGGTCAAGTGGCCTGTGGGCTCAAGTCCAGCGCCTGGACGCCTCCCCCCCAACTGGAGTCCACAGTGAGGGTCCCCGTGGTGGCTCTACAGTGACAACAGCCCAGGCTCTGCTTCAGTCACCCTAGAGCCTGGTCCTTGAAAGCTCTGGCACCTCGGCCAGTACGCCCGACCTCTGCCAGCCCCAGGTGCACCTGCTGTCCCTCATCTGTAAACAAGGGTGATAGACAGGTCGGGTATGCCCCATGCAAAAGTGCCCAGGCCGGAAGTGCTTCCAGTTTTGAAGCTTTTTTTTTTTTTTTTTGAGATTCTTGAAATATCATTTGCATAGACTTTACCAGTTTGAACATCCCCAGTATGTGTATGTGTGTGTGGGGGGGGGGGGGATTCGTAAATCCAAAATGCTCCCAAAAGTGACAGTTTTCAAGGTGCCTACCGAAGCACCTCTGTGGGTGCAGTGAGTGACACGGATCATGGGGCCCTCGGGGGGGGGGGGCTCTGCACTGCCGGCTGCCTCGGTCAGCAGGTGCCACCCCAGGGTTCCCAGGCCTCACGAGCCGGCGGTAGATGGGTGGGAAGGGGGGCTGGCCACCGGAAGCACCAGCCCGGCCTGGTTCTCAGCCCTCGGCCTCCGGGACCCATGTTTCTGGCAGTGTTGCGGCCGTGGGAGCGAGCACCTGTCTGTCCTGTACCCACTGGGTGTCACAGAGCTGCGGCGGGGCGTGGCGGTCGGCATTGCTGTGTGGACGATTCCAGAGCGGGCTCTCTCTGGGGCAGCCTTGCCTCCCGGCTCCAGGAGGGTGGCACTCTCCTCTGCTGGCCCACAGCAGTCGGCTGGGGTTAACACTGTGGCGTAGCAGGCAAAGCCGCTACCTGCAGTGCCAGTATAACCTGTGGGCGCCAGTTTGAGTCCCGGCTGCTCCTCTTCTGATCCAGCTCCCTGCTAGGGCCTGGGAAAAGCATCAGCAGATGGCCCAAGTGCTGGGGCCCCTGCACCCACGTGGGAGACCCGGATGGAGTTCCAGGCTCCTGGCCCAGCCCTGGCCATTGCGACCACTTGGAGAGTGAACCAGTGGATAGACGATCTTACTCTCTGTCTCTCCCTCTCTGTGTAACTCTGACTTTCAAATCAAGAAATAAATCTTAAAAACACCGCCATCAACAACACACAGCACCATTCAGCTGTGGTTCGTGGCTGAGAGAGGCAAAGCCGGGGACAGAGAAGCCCTGTCCCCCATGCTGTCGGGCGTCTGTCTGTCTGTCTGTCTGGGACCGTGGGACAGAGGCTGTGTCTGCAGGAATCAGCCGAGCACGTGACAGAGGAGGGCGTGGTGCACACACCTGCACCATCTGGGGACGCCTCCCGGCTTCCATGCTGTGCCCCGTGCCCTGCTGCCCGCACAGAGAGACAGACAGAGGGAGACCCACCTACACCAGACAGCGAGGGATGGCAATGCAAGACAGAGACCCTGAGGGTGTCTCCTCCAAGGGGCGGACGCTGGAGCTGGGGTCTCAGGGGCACAGAGACCACAGGAAGAGCACACCGGAGAGCTGGACTCTCAGCTGCCCGGGAGATGGGACTGGCTCAGGCCGGGGCACTGGGAACCGGGCATGAGAAGGGCGAGAGGCAGTTGCTGACGCAGGGCAGGCCCGGTCATCGGCGTGTGGTGGGCTGCAGGAAGAGCTTGATCTAGGAGCCACAGGAAGCCATTAGCAGGCAACAGTGTCACAGGCTGGAGGGCAGCCCGAGAGGGTTCTTCTGGGGCTGAACGCACAGGGTGGCGGTGACTGGGCTTGGCGTGACCAGCAGGGCAGGGGAGAGAAGCTGAGAATGTGGAATGCCAGCAGCAGGCATGCCGGGACACCTTCCAGGCCCCGGGCCCTTCCTGTCAAAGCCTGGGCTTTGTCCCAAACACATACACAGGCCAGGGCTGTGTCTGCAGCTGGGCCCACCCGTGCACAGGCCCCGGGCAAGGAGCGGGGAGCCTGGGCTGCCTCTCGCTTCCTGCCCACGTCCATCCCTGGACCGGGCCGGTGGGAAGCGGGAGAACGTCCCGTTGTATCAGGAACCGTGCTGCTAAAAGTAAGACGACCTGCACGCGGGGGCCACCTCAGACGCGACACGTTTGTAGTGGTGTCTTGTAGAAAGTTCCAGAAGCCCCGGCCTGCTGGAAAACTGACGCCACCCCCTCCTCGCGCCCTCCTTGGCTGACGGCGCCCCCACCGGGCACCTGCTGCGGGCTTCCTGTCTGGGGGGGGAGCCCTCCCCCGCGGCCGCACTCACCGCTCGCACGTCGTCGGGCAGGTCCTCGTCCGGCTCGCCCTTGACCATCTTCTCCAGGGTGTTGATGGAGATCTCCAGCAGCTTCTCGTGGTGGTGGTTCTCCAGGTCCCGACACTGCGCCATCGTCCCGCCGGGAGTCAAGCAAAGGTCCCAGGACAGCTGGCCGGGGCTGCCCTGTGCCCCTGGGGTGGCGGCCGGGGCGGGGGTAGGGGCTCTAGCAGGTGCATGGCAGGCCGAGTGGCTCAGCCAGGGCCAGGCTGCCAGGGCCAAAGGTGGCTTCATCGCCTTCACTGCCCACAGGGTAGGAGGAGCTTAGGGGGCTGGGTGGGAGGTGCCTAAGACACTGGGTAGGAGGAGCTTAAGGGGCTGAGTGGGAGGTGCCTAGGGGACTGGGTAGGAGGAGCTTAAGGCACTGAGTGGAAGGTCTCTAAGACACTGGGTGGGAGGTGCCTAGGGGACTGAGTGGGAGGAGCTTAGGGGGCTGAGTGGGAGGTGCCTAGGGGACTGAGTGGGAGGAGCTTAGGGCACTGAGTGGAAGGTCTCTAAGACACTGGGTGGGAGGTACCTAGGGTACTGGGTGGGAGGAGCTTAGGGCATTGGGTGGGAGGTGCCTAAACACTGGGTAGGAGGAGCTTAGGGGGCTGAGTGGGAGGTGCCTAGGACACTGGGTAGGAGGAGCTTAGGACACTGAGTGGAAGGTCTCTGAGACACTGGGTGGGAGGTGCCTAGGGCACTGAGTGGGAGGAGCTTAAGGCATTGGGTGGGAGGTGCCTAGGGCACTGAGTGGGAGGTGCCTAAGATACTGATTGGGAGGAGCTTAGGGCACTGGGTGGGAGGGGTGAGGGCATGACCCTGCAGACGCTGCCGGCAAGGGGTCCTTGCTGGGTTTGCTTCACCCTTCCTGGCCCTCACTCCCCCTGGAGGCCAGGGCAGCCCTCCCTACCCTGGGCCGCAGCAGCTAGGATATAGGCTTTGCACGTTCTCAATGAAGAGCCCCACCAGGTCGACAATGTTCCTCTCAAACATGCTTATGGTCTCCTGGAAATGAGAACGCAGAGTCACTGTGCGTCTTCAGACGCCCAGCACCACGGCATAAACACCCTGGGGACCGAGCAGCCGCCTGCCCGCTCACACACCAGCCACCGTGCCCTCTCAGGCCCGACTCACTCATCGCCAGCACCCTCCGAAGTGTCATGTCGGTGCCCTGTGCCGGGCCCACCTGTCACAGCCTGACTCCTCTCAACCCCCCCCCCCATACACACACACACTCAACAGACAAACGCTGGAGGCAGCCCTCAGGGGCCGCGTCCCAGCTCCACCACTGTGTGTGACTCTGGGAAAGTCACCTGACCTCCCCGAGCCTCGACTTCCTCATCTGTGAAATGGGTTTCCCACAGAATGCTTTGCAGGCTGCTGAGCAGAGTGCCCCCCCCGCGCCATGAGCGCTGGCTGTTACCCCAGAACTCTCCCCATCAGTGTTGCTTCCTGCGCTTAGAAGGGCACAGAGGCCTACGTGGGGACTTCTGCTGGCTCCCTCTGGAGCGCGGACACCCCCCCCCCGCCCCGCCTGATCCGCGGTGGGCCGCAGCTGGTGCAGGTGCACAGGGGAGGGGGGAGGGGGCCGAGCGCGGGTCTGCAGGCCCAGCCGCTTCCTGGTAACACAAATAGGGCAGTGCCTGGGCTCCGGGAGACACGTGGATGTTGGAACGTGGTCTCCCTGCCTGGACTGCGTGGGAGAGCCGCGGCCCAGCCCTCCCCAGGGCCGCCAGCCGGCCAGCGCTCAGCTGCCTTTGCAAGTCCCCAGCTGGGGGGCGAGCCAGCCTCTGCCTGGGACGGGAAGGGGGGAATCCATCCCCCAGCGGCGGAGGAATCACTTGAGTATCGATTCGGCGCTACCTCTTGGCCCAGCCGTGGCAGCCCCTAATGAGGTTCCAGTCATTGTCACATCCCTTCCCACTCCGGGCCCGCGCTCCTCCTCCCGGGGAACACGCGAGGCTCGCCCGGCTGCTCCAGCAGCCATCCGGTATCATTTCTACCGCGTGCTGAGCGGCAGGTGCTTCGGTCTGGTCCCCAAGCTGCGTGCGCGCGCGTGAGAGTGGGGGTGGGGTGGCCCGCCTGGTCTCGTGGGCACCCGGCCCCGCTCCTGAGGTCGCATCAAAAACCCTTCCCCACGGAGGAAGCTCGGGGCTCTCCCAGGATGTGGGGGAGAAGGTGATGTGGGAAGGGGCTCACTCTTCAGTTCCCCTGCAAGGACCCCTTCCTGTCCTGAGTTTTTTAAATGGACGAAAAGCAGACGCCGGGCTGGCAGGCGCCGAGTGTGCAACAGGGGCGCGCGCCCAGGGTGGGTGGGTGGTCTGCGGGTCACAGGTGCGCGCGCAGCTGCGGGACCAGGTGGCACCTGCGCCCGCCCATCCCCCCGGCCCGCCTCACCTCCAGCTGCTCCGCCAGCTGCATCTCCAGGGTCATGAGCGCGTTGAACAGCTCGGTGATGTCCTGGTCGCACTCCGCGATCCTCTCCGCGGTGGGCAGCTCTGATGCCTCGCGGATGTTGCTTAGGCTCTGCGGGACAAAGCCAGGGCTTGAGCCAGCCGCGCGGGAGAGCTGAGGTTCCCCCCCGGCAGGTGCCAGCCTTGCGAGCTTGCAGAAGCCACCGGCCCTCTCCTGCCTCAGTTTCCCTGTCTGTAAAAGGGGAATGCTGAAGCACAGGCTCACGGGCACCAACCGGGGCTCGCCGCTGCTCGCGTGGGTTTCTGTCCCTGCGAGCAGGGCCAGGTGGAAGGTGCCGGGGCTCGGGGGGCTTCTGAGCGCAACCCCCTACGCCACACCACTTTGCCATGTGGATCGCTTTTGAGCCGAAGACACTTGAAGACTGCAGCTGCAAGAAGTCATCTGTCTCCTCCACTTTTTTACCTTGAAAGAGCAGGTGAGACGTGCCCTTTCCTGTGCCCCAAGAAGAAGCCATTGCTGTCCGCAGCAACCAGAGCTTGGAGGCGGGGGGCCAAGGGACCACTGCGCACGTGAGCCTTCTCTGTCCATTGGTCCTGCGCCGCCGTGCCCGGCCCTGGTCTAACCACACTGTTTTGGTCGTTTTCACAGGGTGCGGCTCTTTGTCCAATTTTGTGCTAAGATTCCAGCCCCAGCTGTGTCTTTGGGTCTTCCCGTTACTCTGGTGCGTAATATAGAGATCACTAAATAAAATGTACATGTGCACATCATGGAATAAAATGTGTATGCTTTTCCCCTCTTCATCTGTCTCGTGCAGGTTGCCTTTTTTTTTTTTTTTTTTTGGACAGGCAGAGTTAGTGAGAGAGAGAGACAGAGAGAAAGGTCTTCCTTCCGTTGGTTCACCCCCCAAATGGCCGCCATGGCCAGTGCTGCGCCGACCCGAAGCCAGGAGCCAGGTGCTTCTCCTGGTCTCCCATGGGGTGCAGGGCCACTGCACTCCCTGGCCACAGCAGAGAGCTGGCCTGGAAGAGGGGCAACCGGGACAGAATCCGGCGCCCCGACCGGGACTAGAACCTGGGGTGCCGGCGCCGCAGGTGGAGGATTAGCCTAGTGAGCCTCGGTGCCGGCCAGGTTGCATTTTTTAAAAAAATGTATTTGCTTTTATTTACTTGAGGGAGACACACACAGAAAGAGACAGAGAGAATGAGAGAGAGAGAGAGAGAGAGAGAGAATCTTCCATCCACTGGTGCACTCCCTAAATGCCCCCAACAGCCCTGGCTGGACCAGGCTGATGGCACGAGCCTGCAATGCCATCCAGGTCTCCCACACGGGTGACGGGGACGCCGGCACTTGAGCCATCAGCTGCTGCTGACTCCCAAGGTGAGCACAAGCAGGAACTGGACCGGAAGTGAAGTAGCTGGGACTCGAACCAGGCACCCTGATACGTGATAGCCTGACTCCAGCGGTGGCTTAACCTGCTGCTAACACGACACCTGGTCCTCAAGGTATTTCATTCTTGGTCCTGGTCAGAGACCCCTCCCCCCAAAGAGGGCAGACAAGCAATTTTGTCTGTCCTGTAATATCGGAGTCAGGTGGAGCCGAGCCCACGATGTGCAGTGTAAGCTTGGCACGGCCGCTTAGCGTCTCCCAGGCTTCCTGCGCTCACAGGGTCCTGGGGACCATGGGCCTTGTGCGGGAGGCCTGGCACACACCGTGGGCTCCAGGGGCTCCTATAGCAGGCACAGGTCAGGAGAGGTGCTGGACAGGGAAGAGGCAGCCGCACCCACAGGCAACCCCAGGGGGCAAGTGGGAGACGTGGATCCTGGACCCGTCTGGAGGGAGAGGGTGCTCTGGCAGGGGGAGAGAACGAGCCAGGCTGAGGGTGGCACTGCATGCCAGCTGTCACCAGGGAAGGCCCGGAACGCCCCCGGTGCCAGGTGCCACGTCCACTTGTCTCGTGGATGCTTGGCGTCAGTCCCGCCGGAGGACAGAGTAACTGGGCGTGATTCGGAGGGATGAGCGCTGTTCTCATCATGGTTTCCCCATCGGGAGAAAGACAGAGCTGGCTCCCTGACCTGATGGGAGGGAAGATTCCCATGAAAGACATAAACCCATGGGGGACCGGCGCTGTAGCGTAGCGGGTAAAGCCACTGCCTGCAGCGCCGGCATCACAAATGGGCACCAGTTCGAGTCCCAGCTGCTCCACTTCCAATCCAGCTCTCTGCTGTGGCCTGGGGAAGCAGTAGAAGATGGCTCAAGTCCTTGGGCCCCTGTACCCATGTGGGAGACCTGGAAGCAGCTCCTGGCTCCTGGCTTTGGATCAGCGCAGCCCTGGCTAGTGCGGCCAATTGGGAACCAATGGATGGAAGATTCTCTCTCTCTCTCTCTCTCTCTCTCTCTCTCTCTCTCTCTCTCTTCCTCTCCTCTCTGTGTAGCTCTTTCAAATAAATCTTTAAAAAAAAAGAAAGAAAGAAAGCAAACCATGGAAGGGCTAATAAAAGAACACGGGGTTTTTCCAATGATCTCTGAGTGAAGAATTCCTTCCCGAATACTAGCAACAAAACAGACTGACAAATACCACGTTAAAAAAATTAACACTGAGTGGCCAGGTGGGTGCTGGGTGCAGGAGTTGAGTCTCTGCTCGGGGTGCCCACCTCGCATACCCAAGTGCTAGGTTCGAGTTCCAGCTACTCCCCTTCTGATCCGGCTTCCTGCTGATACACACCCTGGGGAGCTGTTGGTGACCGATACAGCACGTGGGTCCCTGCCCCGCGTGGGAGATCCCAACTCAGCCAGACCCATACCTGGCTGAGGGGACATTTGGAGAGGGAACTAGCAGCAGGGATGGGGGACATTTTTTTCTGCCAAGGGCCTTTTGGGTATTTGTAATATCACTCATGGCCCATATGAAATTAATTAGCCTGCTATAGATCGACTGGATTTTGAGTCCTGCCTATGGTTGCCTCGGCAAGGCCAGACTTCATGATTTCGAGGGCCTTGTGTGGCCCCTGGGCTGGATGTTCCTCACCCCTCCAGTACGTGAAAGCTCTCTCTCTGTCCCCACCCCGCTTCAAATAAAGTGAAAATTGCAATAAAAATTGCAATGGTGAGATGCAACACAGACAAGATGGCAAGACGAACAGCAAAGTGGGGGAAATGTTTGCGACTCATCTCACGGAGACAGGGCTCACCTGGAAATCTCTAAAGCACTCTTACATGGTAAATTTTTTTTCTTTTTAAAGAAAGAGGCACAGAGAGTGAGAAAGACCGAGAAACCAAAAACCAAATAGAAAAAAAAAAATGGGTAAGGGCAAACACAGGCAGACGTAGTTGACAGAATAGGAGACAGCGATGGTTGGAGGACAGGTGCAGCTCGCCTTGCTCAGGAGAAAATAAAACGGCTCTGCGGGGCGCAGCTGGGCCACAAGCATTGTGGGAGTCACTGTGTACCAGTAGCAGGTGTTACGTGCAACGGGGAGGGGTAGGGGGCCTTCAGGGCCTGTGGGTCCTGGGATCTCCCCAGCAGTGGACTCTGAAACACCTGGGGAGCTCTGGCCAGCCCCAGTGCCCGCAGGCCACGCCCACAAGGCCTTCAAGGAGGGCGCCAGGCCCCAGGCCCGCTCTGTGCAGCTGGGCAAGCTCCACTGCCCTGGACCCAGGCTCAGGCGAGTCAGCTCATGCCTGGTGGCCTTGTAGGAGGAGGCAGCCACTCCAGACCCTGGGAGCAGAGTCCTCATCAGCCCCGTTCTAGCTGCTCCTGCTTCCCCAGAGGTACCTGTTGCTCCAGGAAGCACTGACCAGCTGACCCCCTGCCATCCTAAACCCAATGGCCACTGGGACCAGAAAAGAGGCGTCACAAGTGTGGGGCCAGGGTCGAGACACTGGCACCCCATACGAGCGCCAGTTCCAGTCCCTGGCTGCTCTGCTCCGATCCAGCTCCCTGTTTAAATGTCTGGGAAGCTCCTTTCCCTGTTTGGAGAGCTTGATGCAGTGGCTGGGATTTCTCTGTCTCTCTCCCTCTCTCTCTGCCGCTCCGCCTTTCAAATAAATAAAAAAGGACGTCCTGGGGCCAGCGCTATGGTGTAGCGGGTAAAGCTGCCACCTGCAGTGCCGGCATCCCCTGGCTGCCCCACTTCTGATCCAGCTCTCTGCTATGGCCTGGGAAAGCAGTGGAAGATGGCCCAAGTCCTTGGGCCCCTGCACCTGCATGGGAGTCCCGGAAAAAGATCCAGGCTCCTGGTTTTGAATCGGCTCAGCTCTGGCCATTGTGGCCATTTGGGGGAGTGAACCAGTGGATGGAAGACCTGTCTCTCTCTCTCTCTCTGCCCCTCTTGAACTCTGCCTTCCAAACAAATAAATAAAATAAAATAGTGACAGTTAACAGATGAGGTCATGCAGGGCGAGGATGACCTTGAACCCCTGGGCATGTTACATGATGGAGCCACAGCCCCACCTTTGTGGCCACAGTGGAGCAGCAGGGGAGGCGGTGAGTGGGCTGGGCCTTGGCTCTGCTGCTCGCGGCTGCGTGACCCCCTGGCCTGGGCCGCAAGGGCCAGCAGGGGCACAGGTGCTGCAGCCCTTCGGCGGGCGCAGAGCTGCGGCTTCGGGAGGGGCGGGCCCTACCAGCGAGTGCTTCTCCTCGAACTGGGCGATCTTGAGTTTGCCCTGCTCCTGGTTCTCCTGGATCGCCTCCTGGATGCACTCAGTAAACGTGTCCAGCTCGATCTTCCGCTTTTCCTGCTGTTTCAGGCCGTACTCGAAAATGTTCACGCAGATGGTGACAAATTTGTCCTTGTAGGTGGGTGGGCGTTAAGGAAGCTCAGGGCAGCGTCTCTCTCCCTCGGAGCAGGCCACCGGGGAGGGCCACAAGGGTGCAAGGGCTTGCTACGCTGAACGTGTGTGTGTGCAGGACTCGAACTCAGGGTCTCGTCTGATGGAGGAAGCCATTGAGGGGCCCAGAGACCTGGCACTGGAGATTCAGAGGGTAATGGTGTGGCTGAGGTCTCGCCACCATCGGAGGCCTGGTGGGGGAAGGAGCTGGGGACCATGGGCAGAACCCACAGGGCAGAGCAGGATGATGTTAAGAAAGGCCCCGACCCTGCACCCCATGGGAGACCAGGAGAAGCACCTGGCTCCTGCCATTGGATCAGCGCGGTGCGCCAGCCGCAGCATGCCAGCTGCGGCGGCCATTGGAGGGTGAACCAACGGCAAAAGGAAGACCTTTCTCTCTGTCTCTCTCTCTCACTGTCCACTCTGCCTGTCAAAAAAAAAAAAAAAAAAAGAAAGAAAAGAAAAGAAAAAGAAAAAAGAAAGGCCCCTAACAGACTGCTTGGGGACCTGGAAGGACAGGGAGGGGCTGGTGTGTGACCGAGATGGGCTCTTGGGCAGAGGGCCCGTTTTGATGCTCAGCTGTGCTGGGGTAGGTGGGGGTGGAGGGGCCAGGGGTGGAAGCGGAGGATCCAGGTTCAAGTCCTGGCCCCGCCACTGCCACTGGGAAAATTGTCAAGATTTGAAAACAGAGTCATCCATGTCATACCTTGGCAAAGCAGAGCCAAGGCAGGCTGCGGGGCGGGGGGGGGGGGGGGTGCGGGGGGGCTGGCAGTGCAAGATGTGCCTGATCAAAGGGACTGTCACACACCCGCTGGGCCACTTTCACGAGAGCACCTGCCGGACAGCGGCTCCACCAGCCCCACCCCCACACAACAGGCTGCGAAGGCCTCGAGGTGTCAAGTCTCGCCCAGTGACTGCTGGTACCCATGAACCTTCTGCTGTAACAACTTAACATGGGGCCGGTGCCGTGGTGCAGAGGGCAAAGCCTCTGCCTGCAGTGCTGTTATCCCATATGGGCGCCGGTTCTAGTCCCGGCTGCTCCACTTCCGATCCAGCTCTCTGCTATGGCCTGGGAAAGCAGAAAATGACCCAAGTCCTTGGGTGCCTGCACCTGTGTGGGAGACCCTGAAGAAGCTCCTGGCTTCAGATCAGCCCAACTCCGGCTGTTGCAGCCATTTGGGGAGTGAACCAATGGATGCGAAACCTCTCTCTGTCTCTGCCTCTGCATCTCTGTAACTCTGCCTTTCTAATAAATAAATAAATTTTAAAAAAGAAGATAGCCCTCCTCCGCCTAGCGGCGCCAGCACACCGGGTTCTAGTCCCGGTTGGGGCACCGGATTCTGTCCCGGTTGCCCCTCTTCCAGGCCAGCTCTCTGCTGTGGCCAGGGAGTGCAGTGGAGGATGGCCCAGGTGCTTGGGCCCTGCACCCCATGGGAGACCAGGAGAAGCACCTGGCTCCTGGCTCCTGCCATCGGATCAGCGCGGTGCACCCGCCGCAGCGCGCTGGCAGCGGCGGCCATTGGAGGGTGAACCAACGGCAAAGGAAGACCTTTCTCTCTGTCTCTCTCTCTCACTGTCCACTCTGCCTGTCAAAAAAAAAAAAAAAGAAGATAGCCCAAGTGCTTGGGCCTCTGCCACTGACATGGAAAACCCAGATGGAGGTCCAGGCGTCTGACTTCAGCCTGGCCCAGGATGGGGAAACAGTCCCAGCAGGGGCTGGGGGCTCCGTGAGCAGGCTCTGCCAGACAAGAGGCGGCGAGAGCCGGGGCGGATATGTCTCCAGCAGCTCCCCGACGCCGGGCAGGTAGGACAGCTTGTTGCCTTCCACATCTTCAGCGTACATGCTGTCAAACAGGAAGGAGTCGTTCAGGCGGTCCACGAAGGCAGCCTGCGGGCAGAAACAGGGCCCCGCGGTGACCCAGGCGGGCTCCAGGGAGGACGCGCTGGGCACGGGCCCCCCGGCTGGGCACTAACACAGACATTACCCCTTGGGCTTCAACCCTCTCCGATGTAGAGGGGCGGCGGGAGGAGGTGGTGGAGGGGTGCCTCCCAGGCAGAAGGAACAGCAGGTGCGAGGCTGCTTCGGTCTGGCTGCACGGAGGGGTGGGGCTCATGGCGGGAGGCCATGTTCAGCCTGTTTCTGGCATGCCATGCCGTGGTGGAGGGTGTGTGGGGAGGGGACGTCTGCCCGAGGGTCTTAAGGCGCAAGACTGTAGCACCCTCTCGCGGCCCAGAGTGTTGGACGCAGGGGTACGCCAGCAAGCGCGGGACAGGACCGATCGGGAGTCTGCGCTGTGGTTGGAGCCAGCCCCAGGGAGGTGGGCGAGGCGGGGAGGGCTTCGTAGCCTGTGCGTGAGGCATGATTTCTCCCAGGGCGCCCAGGGATCCCGGCGGGCCTGCGTTGAACGTGTCCGTCCGCGAGAGACCTTGTGCGCCTCCAGCTCCGCGCGCTGGGCCTGCTCGGCCTCCAGCCGGGCCTGCGCCAGGTGCTCCCGGTGTTTCAGCTCGTCCGTGCTGTACTGGTGCTTTGCCTCTGCGAGCTCTTTCTGGTCGGAGAACAGCAGGTGGCACCGTTAGCCGTTAGCGGAGCTCGCCTGGATGTCCCCACCACCACCACTTCCCTCCCTGCCGTGGGCTGGGGGAGGGGCCCGGGCCGGACAGACCCCTTCACAAGGCAAGGTTGGCTGAGGGGTCCCAGGGAAATTAGGGAGCTGAGAAGGCCCCTTCAAGAGCCTGGGTTTCGTTTCCGATTTGTCCGGATGATTCTAGGCGAGGGTCTGAGTCTGGAGGGGGCCTTGGTTTGCTTCTGGGACTCTGAGCGCCCTCCCCTGCCCCTCATCCCCCAACCCCCGACCCCTGCTGTGCTGGGGGGGGGGCTGGGGCACTGCTCAGTGAGAGCCTTTCTTTTCTAAATTCTTTTATTGTTAGATTTTAAAATAAAAAACATTGAAAGGCAGTGAGAGAGCGAGAGAGACATCTTCCATCTGCTGGTTCACTCCCCATATGCCTGTTAACAGCCAGCGCTGGGCCAGACTGAAACCAGGAGCCCAGAACTCCATCCGGGTCTCCCACGTGGGTGGCAGGGACCCAAGTATTTGGGCCGTCTTCCGCTGCTTTCGGGAGTAGCCGGGGCTCCCGATATGGGATGCGGGCGTCCCAAACAACTTATAGCTAACACCTTCCTCTGTCCTATTTTTATGATGTCTTTATTACTATAAAGAGAGCAGATTTTATGCTCTCTATAGGTGCAGGTCCAAGGTGCCCCATGGTTTCATAACAAGAAGAGCACACTCAAACAGGTATGTGGCCAACCCAGGCATCCTAGAGCACTGTTGCCTTTAAAACTGGCTCCGGGGCCCGTGCTGTGGCTCAGCGGGCACAGCGGGTCAAGCACTGGCCTGCGATGCCAGCATCCCGCGTGAGCCCCAGCTGCTCCACTCCCTACTGATGCACCTGGGGAACCGGAACATGACCCAAGTGCTTGGGCCCCTGCCACCCACGTGGGAGACCCGGATGGAGTTTCCGGCTCCTGGCTTTGGCCTGTTTGCAAGCCATTTAGGGAGTGAACCAGCAGATGAGAAATCTCTTCTGTCTTTCTGTAACTCTGCCTTCCAAAGAAACAAATCAACCAATAAATCTTTAAAATAAAAAAAAGGGGTGAGGCACTGCTGTGGCATCACAGATAAAGCTGCCGCCTGCAGTGTCCGCATCCCATATGGGCGCCAGTTCGAGACCCGGCTGCTCCACTTCTGATCCAGCTCTCTGCTGTGGCCTGGGAAAGCAGTGGAAGATGGCCCAAGTGCTTGGGCCCCTGCACCCACGTGGGAGACCTGGCAGAAGCTCTGGCTCCTGGCTTCGGATCAGGCCAATTGGGGAGTGAACCAGCGGATGGAAGGCCTCTCTCTCTCTGGCTCTCCTCTCTCTGTGTAGCTCTGACTTTCAAATAAACACATAAATCTTTTTAATAAAATAAATAAAATAGATACAGCTGTAGTCTCAGCTTCCGGTCCCATGCAGGGACAAGAGAGAGCCTGTGGCGGGAGGAGGGGACTCCCCCTGAGGTCACCTCCTCTCTAAGCCTCCACAGCGGTGCTTGGACGGCACCTTGGCCCACCCAGGAGAGAGGGGGCTCCGCTCACTGTAGGTTCTAGGGGCTCAGAGTTGAGGCTGGGGGCCCACTCTCCTGCCTGCCTCTCCAGGTGTCCCCCCCCCAGGGGGGGTCATTTTAGTGCTCCTCAACACAGCTCCTGTCTGCAGGACAGGTACCAGCAGGCAGGTCAGCTGGCCCAACTCAAGGTGTCACCCCAGTCCCAATGGGTCAGTACCCCCCACCCCCTGCCACCCCTTCCCACAATAGATGGCATGGCCCAGAGTGAGAAGCAAGGGCTTCACAGCAGGGGATGGGGGGCGGGGAGGGAGGCAGGCAGGGGGCAGCAGGAAGACCCTCCCACAGGCAGGCGTGAGCTTTGCAGGTCACTCACAGGGACTGACTCCCAGCTCCAGCCCCGCCCACTGGAGTCCCCGCCCTTGAGCGCCAGTTGGCCACTGGGACGACAGCAGGGTCCCGGCTGGCTGGTGGTGAGACTGCGCCATGGGCTTGATTGATGAACGCCCAACAACAGCTAGCTCTTAATATTGCTCCCGGGGTCACAGAGACCAGGGTGCAGGGGGTAGGGGGGAGCCCTCTCCACTGTTTCCTTTAGGAAACCACACAGTGGCTGCGAGGTGGCCTTGGGACAATGCGCAGAGATGGGGGAGCCCTGGTTGCTGGGAGCCTGGGCGAGAGGGCACCCACGCAGGTGCTGCGGGACCCCACGGGGGTGGGGGAGGGGGAAGACACGTGCCATGTGGTCACCGATGCGCCGGAAGTCCAGGTACACGAGGTCGGGCAGGTAGGCATAGATGAACATCTTGTAGTCCTCTGCTTGGGCGATGGGGTTCCCGGCGAGGCTGAGCGTGCGCAGGCACTTGAACCGCCGCAGGTAGACGAGCTGGGGAGGAGAGGACGCTCCGTCCTGGCTGCCTGGAAACACACCCCCGCCTTCTCCCTGCACCCGGGAGGGCCCTGGCACCTTCAGGCCTCAGGCAGGGCAGGGGGCGGGGCACAGGTGCAGAGTGGGTGTGGGGGGGGGGGTCCAGGCCTGCAGGTAGGGGTCTAGGTAGTGCCCTGAGATATTGGATCAGGCACGGACAGACGGGAGCTCCAATCCCAGCTATGGGGCCTTGGGCAAGTTTCCCTAAGCCTCAGTGCGTGTAGAATGAAGAATGAGCGGAGGGATGTTACATGTGTTACAGCCGTTGTAAAGCAAGGCCCAGGTCAAAGGAGCCTAACATCCAGACACAGAGGCCAAGTTAGGGCTGGTCGTCTGTGGGCCCTCGGGGCAGGGCTTCGTGGATGCCCCACCCCCACCCCATCTCATCCATCGAATGGATCAAGAACTGCGGCCAGCCAGCGGGAGACAGCCATGCGCAGCTGCGCTAGAACCGCAGCGCACAGCGCCTCCCAGCGCCCAGTGTCGGAACTGCGCCCAAGGCCGTCAGTCATAATTAATAGCAGACAACCAAGCAGGCAGCAAGCCTCAGGTGTGTGCCCAGGGAGACCAAAGCCCACGTGGACCCCAGAGCTTACACGGTGGGTGGTGCTGGGAGTGTTTTAAAATTTAAGTAGCATAATCACAGACTAGGCAAAGTGCTACAAGGAACATAAAGACAGCACCGACCGTGAGAGGTGGCATTTATGGGAGACGGGAGGGAGCCAGTGGTGGTAGTGCAAGGAGAGCACTTTCTCAGGAGCCAAAACAGCACGGGCAAAGGCCCTGGGGCAGCGACAAGTTCAGGGTACACCAGGAACGGAGAAAGGCTGGGGCAGCTGCAGTATGATGGAGGAAAGACTTGATACAAGTGTGGAGACAAGGTCAGGGGCTGGTTCATGTAAGACCAGGCTGGCTAGGGCCAGTGCTGTGGTACAGTAGGCTAAGACTCCACCTGTGGCGCTAGCATCCCATATGGGCACCGATTCAAGTCCCAGCTGTTCCACTTCGGATCCAGCTCCCTCTGTGGCCTGGGAAAGCAGTAGAAGATGGCTCAAGTGCTTGGGCCCCTGCTACCCACGTGGGAGACCTGGAAGAAGCTCCTGGCTCCTGGCTTCAGATCGACCCAGCTCTGGCCATTGCAGCCATTTGGGGAGTGAACCAGCGGATGGAAGACCTTTCTCTCTGTCTCTCCCTCTGTCTGTCTGAAACTCTGCCTCTCAAATAAATAAATAAATCTTAAAAAAAAAAAAAAAACCACGCAGGCTGTGGTCGAGGGTTTGGATTTTGCTCTAAGGATGATGGAAGCCAGTGGAGTTCGAAGCGTGTATGAGAAAAGACGGGGCCTGATTTCATTTTCTAGAGATCTCCCGGTGAGATTCCATTTCTCAGCTTGTTGGCAGGCAAAGAGAAAAGCCTCAGAAGCAAGCGTGCTACAGAAAGTTGACAGGCAGCAGGCCCACCGGGGGGTTTGTAAATGGTTCCACTTCCCCGGAGGCCGAGCTGGCAGAGAGCCGTCCAAATTGAAGATGCACCTGCCTTCTGGTCCAGCAACCCTCGCCGGGAGTGTATCTTACATGTGGGCTGACCCAGGCGCACGTGACCCCTGCTCGAGGTCATCCTGGGGTTCAAGGACATCTGAGGTGGTCTGTGTGATGCCACCAGCTTGGAGCAACTTCAGCGTCCACCTCCGAGGGACGGGGGAAGTACATCGCGTGGCATCGGAATATGGCGCAGGCAGTGGAGTGGGCTGCTAACGGGGGTGGAGACAGGACATGAGGGCGGGGCTTGGAGGGCAGCTGGACAGAGCCAGGATGCCTGGGCAGGCACACGTGCTTGGCCGCAGCTGTGGTCTCGGCCAGGGACGCAGGTACAGAGGGTGAGGGGGTAACAGAGACTCTTTCCCGGGGGCCTTGAATTTTGCTTCAAAGTCCGCGTGTTTTGAAATGGGCGCTGTGGCTCATGGGTTGAGATGCTGTCTGGGGACCCCACACTGGAGTACTGTCTGAGTCCCGGCTGCTTTGCTTCTGATCCGGTTCCATGCCCCTGCGCCTGGGAAGCACCCGCTTGGATCCCTGTCACTCAAGTGGGGGATCTGAGTGGAGCTCCCGGCTCCTGGCTTCGATGTGGCCCTCCCCTCGGCTGTTGTGGCCATTTGGGGAGTGAACTGGCAGAGGAGAGCTCGCTCTCTCTCCCCTCCCCTCTCTTTCTCTGCCTTTCAAAGGCGCACGCACACACGTGCACACACACACAGATCTTGCATTCACTGTTTTCACTCCCCACATGGCAGCAACAGCCAGGGGCTGGGCCAGGCCGAAGCCGGGAACCAGGAGCTCCATCTGGGTCTCCCACATACGCGGCACGGAAGCCGTCACCTGCCCACCCTCCCAGGCTGCACAGCATAAGACGCTGGAACTGACAGCAGAGCCAGGACCCAAAGCCAGGCACTCGGATACAGCTAGGTGGAGACAACCGGGGGTCTCCAGGACCCCGGGTGCAGCCTGGCCACAGGAACTTCTGGCCTCGGCCGCTTCTCCCTAGGGGCCTTCTCTCTCCCCGACTCTGGGAACCAGCAACCCTGCCTCTCACACATGTCAGGTACTGAACACTCTGGGGTCCACTCGGTCCTCGCTACAGCTCTACGGTCTGAGCCCATTTCACAGATGGGCAAGTGGACGCTGGCCCCAGCTCAGACAGCTGGGAGGTGGCTAAAATCTCAGCCCTTGATCCAAGGCCATGTCCTTGGTCCACGGTGGATCTCCCCCACCCCCACCCCCACCCCAGCAGAGCAGGGAGGGGGCAGGCTGTACAGCCAGTTCTGGACCCCCGAGAAGCACGCTGGCTTCCATGGGGCATACAGGGCAGACTACTGAGACTACACTGCCTCCAGGATTTGCCCCGTCGGATGGATGGATTTACGTATAGGGACCATCTGGGTGACTGACCTCCTCCCCCGCCGCCCCGGGCCATCCATCTCAGTCAGCCTCACGTAGAGCTGGGATTCCAGCCCAGGCCATCCATCTGACCCAAGCAGTAATGGAATTCGGGGCAGCTCCCAGAGGCCCTGGCCAGGAACCACAGGGGAAGGTCTCTGTTGGGTCACCTCTGATGTGGGCCCCTTCCCGAGGCTGCCAGACCCCCAGCTATTGGGGGGGGGGCGGTCTCAGCCCCAGCCTGCTGAGCTGGGAGCCCCCTGTGGGGAGTGCAGGGGCAGCCAACCAGCCTTCCCTGGAGATGACCACTGTCAGTGTCGCACAGATGCCCCCGGCGTCCGCGGACACGGGACACCAGGGGTTCTTTTAACCTGTGGGCTGGTCAGCCCCGAGGGGAACCCGCCTTGTCCGGCTCTGTCCCCACTGAGAACAGAGCAAGTGCACCCAGCAGGCAAACGTTGGCTAAATGAGCCAGAGACCGAGGGGGCAGAACGAGACGTTGCCGTGGCAAAGGCTGTGAACGGGCAGCCACAGACAGATTTTGTGAAGCGTGCTGTCCCAACACGATCGGGTCCCTGGTGGACTAAGCCGGCTTGTCAAGCGACGCGGAGGTGGGTTAGGGGTAGGGGGGAGAAGACTTGCGATGCTCCAGGCGCACCTGCCCACGCGGCAGACCCCGCCCTGTCCGAGCCCCGCGCATGCGCACGGGTGTGTGCGTGTCGGCCACTCACATTCATTATGTTGTCGATCTGGTTGTTGCCCAGCGACAGCACCTGCAGCTTGCCCAGCGCGTCCAGGGAGTCGATCCTGGAGATCCGGTTGTTGAACAAGCTCAGGTCCTCCAGGTTCACCAGGCTGTCCAGGCCCTCGATGACCTCGATGTTGTTGAAGGACAGATCTGGGGGAAGGGAAGGGGCGGATCTGTGAAGAGGCTTTGCTGTCCGGTGCCTGGGCTGGGCGGTGGGCGCTCCGCGAGCGAGGCCATCAAGGGGACTTGGTGCTCCGCGGGCCGGCAGCTAGCGGCACGCCCTCCACACCCCCGGGGCAAAGCCTGCGATTATTTCTGGAAGCCTCACACGCTCACCACATCACCCCCGTGGGCGGCGCTCGCTGCGTCGGAGCTCGGAGGAGACCGGCAGCTCTGAGGCAGCAGACCATGGGCTCAGGGACGCTCCCCTAGCCTCAGGCCTCCCACCCGCGTAGCAATTCCGGGTTTATCCAGTGCTCTGTGTGTGTGCATCTCATCTACCCCGCTTAGGTATTGTGAAGTAATCCAGAGATACTTTAAAGTACTCGGAAGGATGGGTGTAAGTTACACACAAATATAAGGGTACTTTAAGAAGTTCACGGATGGGGCCGGCGCTGTGGTGTAGTGGGTAAAGCTGCCGCCTGCAGTGCCGGCATCCCATAGGGGCGCTGGTTTGAGTCCCGGCTGCTCCACTTCCGATCCAGCCCTCTGCTGTGGTTTGGAGAAGCAGTGGAAGATGGCGCAAGTCCTTAGACCCCTGCACCCGTGTGGGAGACCCGGAGGAAGCTCCTGGCTCCTGACTATGGATTGTGCAGCTCCAGCTGATGTGGCCATCTGGGGAGTGAACCAGGGGATGGAAGACGTGTGTGTGTGTGTGTGTGTAACTCTTTTGTATAAAATAAATAAATCTTTAAAAAATTATTTACACCAAATAAAGTTGTTTTTTTTTTTTAAAAAAAAAAACACCCCAGATTTATCTTATTTGTTTGAAAGGCACAATGATGGTGGGAGGAGGGTGAGAGAGACAAAGAGAGGTCTTCCATCTGCTGGTTCACTCCCCAAATGGCTGCAACAGCTGTGGCTGGACCAGGCCGAAACCAGAAGCCTGGAACTCCATCTGGGTCTCCTACACGGGTGGCAGGGGCCCAAGCACTTGGGCCTCTTCTGCTGCTTTCCCAGGTGCATTTGCAGCAGCTGGATCAGAGCAGCCAGGACTGGAACCAGCACTCCAATACGGGATGCTGGTGACAAAGGCCGCAGCTTAACCCACTGTGCCAGGACACCAGCCCCAAAATAAAGGTATCTTTTTAAACACCAATTTATTTATCTGAGAGGCAAAAGAGAGACTACCATTTGCTGTCTCCTCCCTAAATGCCCACAATGATCAGGACTGGGATGGGCCAAAGCTGGGCCAGGCTGAAGCCTGGAGTCGGCAACTTAGTCCAGGTCTTCTAGGTGGCTGGCAGAGGTCCAACTACCTGAGCCGTCACCACTGCCCCCAGAGGCCGCAGTGGGAGGGCACTGGGGTGGGGGGTGGAGCCTGGCAACAATGCAGGTGTCTCACTGCTAGGCTACATCCTGACTCCGAAACTTTTAATTTCACTTTTCCACTAACTTTTTGAAGTGTCCTCCTGTTATGCCATTCCCCCCCTCAGATTTATTTATTCTTATTTATTTACTTGAGAGGCAGAATTACAGAGAGAGGGAGAGACAGAGAGAGAGAGGTCTTCCATCTGCTGGCTCACTCTCCAAATGGCCGCAATGGCCAGAGCTGTGCCAATCCGAAGCCAGGAGCCAGGAGCTTCCTCCAGGTCTCCCACATGGGTGCAGGGGCCCAAGCACCTGGGCCATCTTCTACTGTTCTCCCAGGCCATTAGCAGGGAGCAGGATCAGAAGTGGAGCAGCCAGGACTTGAACTGGCGAACCTATAGGATGCTGGCACTGCAGATGGTGGCTTAACCTGCTGCCCCACAGCGCTGGCCCTGTGTTATGCCACTCTACACAGGGGACTTGAGCATCCAGGGATGTGACCTCAGGGGGTCCTGGAACCCATCTGGCACGAGCTTTCGGGCTTGGCTGGTGGCTGGGGTTGTCACCCTGTGCAGGAGGCCAGTGGGCCAGCGGCCGGCACTGGGGATTTGTCCTGAGCTTGGCAGTACGGACAATCCTGGCAGACAAGCGGTCACTTTGCAAGGGTGAGTTGGGAGTCAGCTTAACCCCGGCGTCATTGGTCTCGTCTGCATGTCCGCGACGCCCATCTGTGCACGGGTGACACTGCCAACATCTCCTTGTCCCCTGCTCTGTGCCAGGCCCTGGACTGGCACCGCCTTATTTAATCCTCATAGCACAGGTGTCGTCATCCCACCGCAAATGAGGGAACTGGGACTCAACGGCGCCCCCTGGCGACCTGCTGCAGATAGCACAGCACAGAAACTGAGGCGATGTCTGCAGTCAGTTCCGAGTCGGCAGGGGCAGGCAGCTGGCCCGATGGTTAAGAGGCAGGTTCGGGGCCAGCGCTGTGGCGCAGCGGGTAAAGCCACCGCCTGCAGCGCCGGCATCCCATAGGGCGCCGGTTCGAGTCCTGGCTGCTCCACTTCCAATAGAGCTCTCTGCTACAGTAGATGTTCCAAGACCTTGTTGGGGAACCCAGAAGAAGCTCCTGGCTTTGGATTGGTTTGGGGAATGAATCAATGCATGGAAGATTCTCTCTGCCTAAATAAATCTAAGAGAGAGAGAGAGAGAGAGATGCAGGTTAAGATGTCCACATCACGTGTTTGATGCCTGCCTCTGGCTGCATCCACTGGTTCACTCCCCAAATGGCTGCAACAGCTCGGGCTGCATGGTAGAGGCCCAAGCACTTGGGCCATCTTCTGCTGCCTTTCCAAGGCACATTAGCAGGGAGCTGGATGGGAAGTGGAGCAGAACTGGTTCTCACGTGGGATGCCGGTGTCCCAGGCAGCGGCTTCACTACACTCTTGAGGGGCCTGGCCCAGCCCCTAAGAACGCGTGGTGAGTGTTTAACAGCAGCGGGTGGGGGAAGGCCTGCTTTGTGGTTCTTTCTCAGTTCCGGAGGATGGGTGGGTGTCCATACTCCCACTGTGGCCAATTCCAAGCTACCCACAGAGCATCCCAGGACGCAGGACACTAGGCACACCTGGCACCCTTGGCCCTGTGTCCCGTGTGGGTGTGGGGGCTGGGCTGCTGGCTAATGTGCCAATTAAGATGCCCGCGTCCCACAGTGGAGATCCTGGGTTTCACACCCAGCTCTGGTCCTGACTCAGCTTCCTGCTAAATGCAGACCTGGGAGGTCCCTGCCGTGGGTTCCTGCCACCCACGTGCCTCCTGGCTTTGGCCCAGCCCGGCCCCTGACGCTGTGCTGGGGGGTTTAGAACTAGTAGATGGAAGCTCTCAATAAAACTTTAAAAGGAAAAAAAAAAAAAAAAAAAACAACAACCCGTGGCATTCAGATGGCCCGTGCAGGGTGGCCTTGGGTGGGGGCGGTGGCTCAGGGCTGGCTAGAGAGAGAGAGGCCTCCTGATGGTGTGGACAGGTCACCGTGCCCAGGAATCAACAGTAAGGAATGCTGGGTAAGGTGTGTGTGTGTGTGTGTGTGCTGGGGGCGGGAAGAACACGGGCTTTGGGGTCAGACTGGTGTGGGTCCAAGTCCCAGCACTGCTACTGCTTGGTCCTTGGCTCTGGGCACGCGCCTTGGCCTCTCTGAGCCTTGGCTCCTCTTGCGTAGACTGTACCAGGCACCTGTATCCTAGGGTTGCTGTGGGAACGCAGCAGGCCCATCCTTTTCTCCCTGCTGGGTGCCTACCTGCCCCTCACCAGATGCCCCTGGGAGGCCAGTGCATGGCCCCTGTTCATCCAAACGGCCTCATCCTCCCCACCCCGGCCTGGGCAGGGAGGGCCAGAGCCCATGTCGCTCTTAGGCACTGTGACCTCTGTTTGCTTATCTGCACAGTGGGGGTGCTGGGTGCTTGTGTGGGGTCACGGAGCTCACGGAGCCCACGCACAGGCCCACCGGCTTCCGCGATGACTATTGCTGCTTTGCTCCCGGGGCCCTGCCATTCAGTGGCTACCTGTCAATCCGAGTGGAAATTGAAGGGGAGGAGTCTGTAGCAGCCCCCTGAGCGCCCCGCCCAGCCTGGGAGGCCGGCGGGCGGGAGCAGAATGGCCCGTCTGTGCTGTGCTCTGTCCAGTGTGGATCCCGGGTCTTTTGAAAGACAGCAGCTGTGCCCAGGCTAAGGACCGTGCCCAGGTAGCTGAGGGTCAAGCGTGAGAGTGCCGTCTCCCTGGGTGGGGGGCAGAGGCGGGGAGGAGGGGCGGGGCGCGGCGCAACCTTGGCAGGTGGGCGGGAGCAGACGCATGCGCAGAAGGGGCCTCACCCAGCCAGACCAGGTGGACGAGGTTTTCCAGGCCCTCGATCCTCTCGATGATGTTGTTGTCCAGCTGCAGCTTGCGCAGGTTCTCGAACTGCCAGAGGTTGTCAATGTGCAGGATGTCTGCAAAGACCAGAGGAGAGAGGCGCGTGGGCTTCTGGGCCGGCGCACGGCGGCACCGAGACGCCTCACCTTCTCTCGCCCTGCCCTGGAGGAAGAAGCTAGGTGCCCTGGCGGCGAAGGCTGAGCACCCAGGACGGGGGAGGGGCGGTCAGCCACAGGCTCCTTAATTAAGGCCGGCCTGGACCACACCCCGTCTTGCCCACCAGGGAATCCCGCTCCCTCCTTGTTGCTGGCCGGGCGCCTGGGCAGCCTGGAGGGCTCAAGACGGAGCAGGGATGAGGATCAGAGCAGGTGCACAAAGCACGGGGGGTTCAGGATCCCCGCAAAGCTCTCCCCGCTTCCTCTCGAAATGCCCTCGCTCTGCCCGGCTGGGCTGTCTCCCATCGGGAGCTGCAGGCGCCCATTCCACCGCTGGGGACGCGAGGCGGGAGGGATCCACCTGGTCCCCAGCCCCATCGTCCACGGGCTGCCTCTCGGCCTCAGCCGCCCTGCGCCCTCCTGCTTCCCTGCCCTTTCTTCAGCCACCCTGCCCCCGCCCCCCACCAAGGCTACTGGGCCCCTGCTTCCTATCTCCAGCTGCCGGCTGCGTAGGACCCCAAGCTTCTACCTGCTGGGAGCTCCCTGCTGCAGACACCAGTGTGGGGTCCCCTCGGGGCTTAGACTGGCAGCAGGACGGGTTTCTAATCTGTTCTGTTCTCAATCAGGTCAGGGGTGCTGTGGACAGTCACACGACGACGGCACTAAGTATGGCGTCCTCAGCGCATCCGTGCCGGGACCCGCAGTGGGTTCCTGGAGGGGGGGAGGGGCGAGGGGGCTGCTCCCGTCCCCGGGGCGGGGGGACCAGGGGACATGGACACGCACTCTGGAAGTCCAGCCGCAGGGTCAGGACATCTTTGAAGAGGATGCCCTCCTGCTTGGCCAGCTGCCCGGCCTCCTCGCGAGGCCCCTGCTCGCTCACGGCCAGCTTCAGCATCTCGTCGTCCATCACGCGCGGCTCTATGGAGTTGTGCAGCCGGCTCATGTTCCCTGCAAGACAGCACCACGCCCTCCTGAGGCCCCGCCCTCCTGAGGCCCCGCACCCCTCCTCCGTCGGGGGACAGGCACTGCTGAGGTCTCCCTTGCTTTTATTTTTTTTTTATTTTTATTTTTTTTTTTTTTATTTTTGACAGGCAGAGTGGACAGTGAGAGAGAGAGACAGAGAGAGAAAGGTCTTCCTTTGCCGTTGGTTCACCCTCCAATGGCCGCCGCTGCAGCCGGCGCACCGTGCTGATCCGATGGCAGGAGCCAGGATCCAGGTGCTTTTCCTGGTCTCCCATGGGGTGCAGGGCCCAAGCACCTGGGCCATCCTCCACTGCACTCCCTGGCCATAGCAGAGAGCTGGCCTGGAAGAGGGGCAACCGGGACAGAATCCGGCGCCCCAACCGGGACTAGAACCCGGTGTGCCGGCGCCGCAAGGTGGAGGATTAGCCTATTGAGCCACGGCGCCGGCCCTGCTTTTATTTTTTTAAATATTTATTTGAGAGGCACAATTAAAGACCGAGAGAGAGAGAGAGAGAGAGAGAGAGAGAGAGAGAGAGGTCTTCCATCCACTGGTTCAATCCCTACATGGCTGCAATGGTCAGACCTGGGCCAATCCAGAGCCAGGAGCTTCTTTCGGGTCTCCCATCGGCATGCAGGGATCCAAGCACTTGGGCCATCTTCTACTGCTTTCCCAGGCCACAGCAGAGAGCTGGATTGGAAGAGGAGCAGCCGGGTCTCGAACCAGCGCCCCTAAGGGATGCGGGCACTGCAGGCGGCCATGTTACCCGCTACACCACAGCGCCGGCCCTCCCTGAGGTCTTCTCTTAAGGTTTCTCTCTGTTTCCTGGTGTTTTTTTTTTTTTTTTTAACCCAAGATTTCTTTCTTTGAAAAGGACAGAGAGAGAAGGAGGGGAGGGGGGAGGAGAGAGGGAGGGAGAGAGAGATCCTCCATCTGCTAGTTCACTTCCCAAATGGCCACAACAGCCAGCGCTGGGCCAGGGCAAAGCCAGGAGTCTGGACTCCATCCAGGTCTCCCAAGCACTAGGGCCATCATCTGTTGTTTCTCAGGCGCATTAGCAGGGAGCTGGATGGGAAGTGGAGCAGCCAGGACTCGAACCAGCGCTCCAATGTGAGGTGTGGGCATTACAAGCGGCGGCTTAACCCACAACGCCAGGTCCTGTGACGGCGTCTTAACTCGGAGGGCTGCCCCTCAGGGTCCGTACATGTGTCCCCAGGGAGCTCTGGGTGCTCCTGGCAAGCACCCGGGCCACCTGCCGGGGTCCATCTCTCGGCCCCACAGCTACAGCTGGTCCCACTGGGCTGTGGCCTGGTGCCAGGCCTCCCCGTCCAGGTCTCTTGGTGCCAACCATTGGCAGCCCCGATCAAGTTGCCGGCTGGCAGTTGCCTTGTCCCCTGCAGGTCCAGTGCTCAGTGAGGCACTGACCCAAGCTGCCCACTCGTGTCCCTGCCTCCTGAGACTCGGGACCAGGGATGAGGGTGCTCAGCAGAGGTGGGGACCCCACAGCTGGCCTGGCCGGGCACAGGGCGAAGCCAAGAACAGGAGGAACAGACACAGAGGCAGAAAGAGGAAGATGGGGGCTGGGGGGTACACACAGGACAGACAGACTGACACAGACACTGTCTTCCTCCTGCTGGCTTTTCAGTCCTAATGCGCCCGAGTCCAGGCCTTGCGAGTTCTGTGTCTCCTTCTGTGGGCATTTCCCATCCCTTTCTCTTAAGGTCTCTGTGATCTTTTAAATTTCTTTTTGGGGGCCGGCGCTGTGGCATAGCGGGCAAAGCCGCCCCCTGCAGTGGCTGGCATCCTATATGGGCACTGGTTCGAGTCCCGGCTGCTCCACTTCCGATCCAGCTCTCTGCTATGACCTGGGAAAGCAGTGGAAGATGGCCCAAGTGCCTGGGCTCCTGCACCTGCGTGGGAGACCCGGAAGAAGCTCCTGGCTCCTGGCTTCGGATCAGCACAGCCCTGGCCATTGTGGCCATCTGGGGAGTGAGCCAGTGGATGGAAGACCTCTCTCTCTCTCTAACTCTGCCTTTCAAATAAATAAATAAATCTTAAAAAAATTGTTTTCGACAAGCAGAAACAGAGACGGGGGGCAGGGCGGGGGGGGGGACGCGAGTGCAAGCAGGTGCTCCCAATGGAGGGGGTGGGCAGGGTGAGAGGGTGAAGCTAAGAGCCCTAAACTCCATCCAGGTCTCCCGCACCGGCAGCAGGGACTCAACCACTCGCGCCATCACTCCTGCTTCTGGGGTGTGGGCCAGCAGGAAGCTGGAGTCGGGAAGCAGAGCTGGAAATCAAATACAGGCCCTGTGAGGTGGGACAGGGGGCGTCCTCACCGGTTCTTCCTCCTCGCCCCCCGCCTGGATGCACCTGACACAGGTATGCACCTTGCACTCCCAACCTGGCCCTGGCCACACGTGCCACTGCTATCCCACCTTCTGCCCACGGAAGCAGCACGGCCCCCCACCCCACCCCACCCCCGTGACGGTGAGGGCTGGGCTGAGCTGTGCTGAGGCCAAAGCCAGAAGAGCTAAAAACTCCATCTGGATCTCCCACGTGGGTGGCAGGAACCCAAGTGCTCGAGCCCTCCCCTGTTGCCTCCAGGGTCTGCATTGATGCGGGGCTGGAGTCAGGAGCCAGGGGTGGCTACTTACCCTAGGCCCTGGTTAAGCCACCCATGCCCAGACTTTAATAATTCTTTTTTTTTTTTTAAGATTTATTTATTTATTTCAGAGGCAGAGTTGCAGAGAGAGAGACAGAGAGAGAGAGAGAGAGGGAGGGAGGTGTCTTCCATCTGCTGGTTCATTCCCTAAATGGTTGCAATGGCTGGAGCTGCGCTGATCTGAAGCCAGGAGCCAGGAGCTTCTTACGGGTCTCCCATGTGGGTTCAGGGGCCCAAGCACTTGGGCATCTTCCCCTGCTTCCCCAGGCCATTAGCAGGGAGCTGGATCGGAAGTGGAGCAGCTGGGTCTCGAACCAGCACCCATGTGGGATGCCAGCACTGTAGGCCAGGGCGTTAACCTGCTGCACCACAGCGCCGGCCCCTGGACTTTAATAATTCTAAGAAGCACATTCCAGCTACAGTACTGAGAACCCCAAGAGGAGTGAGGTTGGTGACAACCGAGGTGGGGGTCACACTTGAGAGCTCCCTGGGGACTCGATTTACACATAGGACGAACCCCAGTTTCCAGGTAAGAAATGGACCCATCTTTCTAAGCATGGCTCAGCTGTACCCAGGGTTCCAGACACTCTCACTGCCACCGTGCACAAGGTTTCTCACAGCTGTCCCAGGTCAGGGATGAGGCCCGAACAGCCCTGTGCTGTGGGGATACAGTCAGTAATTCACCACCCAGGCCAGGTCCCTGCCGACTTGCCTGTCAGTGGCGTCAGTGAGCCCAGAGTTAGGCGGCAGAGACAGCAGCTTCAAGTCCGACGCCGCTGCGACCTGAAGAGCCTCTTCGCCGGGAAGCAGGTGCAGCAGTTTCCTGGGAAACAGGAACCGTGGGCCAATCGGCTCTGCGACGCACAGTTCCCAGTGCCCATGAATTACTAAGGAGGGGAGCAGCCACTAACAGGGTTTGCGTGGACTCTGCGCACACGCACTATTGAATTACACACCAGCTCTGCAGGCCGGGACATGGCACAGGGTTCAGATACGCGGTGGAGGGGAAGAAGATACTTGGCCAAGGTCACACAGCGGAGTTACTAACAGGGACGACCCTGCATTCCCAGCCAAAGCCAAGGGAGAATGATCACACAGACGTGCAGAGGTTGACGATGACAGCCGGAACCTGGAGGAATGATCAGCAGACAGGAGAGCAAGCACACTGTGTATGGAAAGGTTTAAGGGGCTGGCGCTGTGGCGCAGCGGGTTAATGCCCTGGCCTGATGTGCCAGCATTTCATATGGACGCCGGTTCTAGTCCCAGCTGCTCCTCTTCTAATCCAGCTCTCTGCTACGGCCTGGGACAGCAGTGGAAGCTGGCCCAAGTCCCTGCACCAGCGTGGGAGACCTGGAAGAAGCTCCTGGCTCCTGGCTTCAGATTGGTGCAGCTCTGGCTGTTGTGGTCATTTGGGGAGTGGGCCAGTGAAGGGGAGACCTCTCTCTGGCTCTACCTCTAACTCTTTCAAAGAAATAAAATAAATCTTAAAAAAAAAAATCTTTTCTGGCCCTGCGCCCTTACCCTCTCCTTCCTCACCCACAGAAAGCCCAAGACTAAGTGTTGTGGCTGGCTGAAGCCAGCGTCAGGTGGCTGTCCCAGGAGCCGTGAGCTCACTTCGCAGAGGTGGGCGTGGGATTCGGCAGCCCTTAGGACACCGCTGGGGCACCCACGTCTCGTGCTGGGGTGCCGGGGTTCGAGTCCCGGGAGCTCCTGGCTCCCGCTTCCTGCTAACAATGCACACCTGGGAAGGGGTGGGTGCCGGCTCAAGTGCTCACGGCCCCACCGCCCACGCGGGAGACCTGGGCTTTTGAGGTTATCTGGGGAGCACACTAGTGGACCGACCTCTCTCCCCGCTGTCCGCCCCGGGTCTCCTCTCCTCTCCTCTCAGGCGCCGGCTTCCGGGCTGGGTCTGCGCAGCAACAGCGTCCCCCGGTTGCTAGGGAACCAAGCGCCGCCGCTCGGTCGCTAAGGGGAAGTTAAGAGGTAGACATCCTGGGTGAAAGTGGACGCATCACGTGATCAGTTCTCGGGGCGGGGAAATCCTACCACACCAACCAGGCTTAGAGAAAACAAACGTTTACCCAATCAGCACTTTCTGTGGGCGGGGATCTTCGTAGATCCACCTCCTCTCCTTGCCCCTATTTAAGTGATTGACTCGTCTTTTATCCAATAATACTAAGGATTCTCTAGCTTGACCGATATATGGACGAATCAACACGCAAAGCCTCTCTTTCGGAGGCGGGCCAGGGGAGGTGCCGCTACGCCTGACGGGGACTCCAGCGACCTAGCTCGCTCTCCGGCCAATCGGACGCCGCGGGGTGGGTGGGAGCTTCACTGAGGTAGAGGCGAAGGCCAATCGGATGAGGGCTGTGTAGGCGTTGCCCAATAGAGACGCGACAAGGGGGCGTGGTCAAGGGCCCGGGGCTCGGCGTTCCTGAGGGTGGGGCGGGGGCAAGTGTCAGTCAGGTCGGGACCGCGGCTGGGGACGGCGGAGACCCGGGCGGGCAGACTGGACGCCCCGTCCGCCGCCGCGCTTTCCGTGCAAGATGGAGTTCCTCCTGGGGAATCCGTTCAGCACGCCGGTGGGGCAGTGCCTCGGTAAGGCCCCGCGAGCGGCGAGCGGCGAGCGGCGAGCGGCGAGCGGCGAGCGCCGGGGTGGGTGACGGCGGCGGCTGTCGAGGCTGGTGCGGACCGCGCGGGCCGCTACCGGCTGAGGGTCCCCCGCCTCCAGCCCCGCAGCATCTGTTGGCGTCGCGCCTGGGCCGGGCAGCGGGGCCAGCTCACGGGACGGGTCCGGCATCCTGGTCGCCAGGCCTCCGCTGGGCAGCGGGATGCCCTGCCAGGAGGCGCCCCTGGGGCCCAGCTCGTACTCTTGCGAGACTTCCAGCGGCCCTAGCCATCCGGGCCGGCCCTCCCTGTCCCCTCGAGGTGGTGCTACGCTGAGCACCCTCTTCCACCCTGCCGGCCTCGCGGCCCTGTTTCCCCCCACCCCGCCAGGACCCGCTCACCCGGCCGTCCCGGACGCCTGTCCCTCCCCGTCAGTACCAGCAGCCCTCAGACTGGGCGTCTCCCCAGAAAATGCCCCAGGTTGCAAGACTCGCTCGTTGGCGAGGCGACTCAGCCGAGCTGTCGAGGGGGTCGTGGTGGGGCGGGGTGTTGGAGGGTGGCGGGGCGCTGTGGGGGCGGGGTGCCATTCCGGACTGAGCGTCCCGGGAAAGATGGGAGACTGTGCAAGTGAGTGATAAGAGCCTGGAGCGGGCACAGTGGCCTTGTGCCCCCTCTGAGTTGAAGTTCCGCTGTGAGTGTTTGGAGGGAGAGAGCTGGTGAGGCGTTTGGGGCGGTCCCGTTGTGGAGTTGTGATCCTAATAGCAGCTGCATGGTGAACAGGTTGCTAATACCCCCCCACCCCCCACCCCCCGCTCTGCTCCGTTTTATTTGCCAAAGCTGAGATCTGGTGGTGCCCGGCCCGGCATTGCCTGCTGGCGTTCTCAGGGTGGGGGGTGGGGCTCTGGCCACCTGGGAAATGGCCGCAGAGATGAGCAGCATCGTGGGTGAGCACCGCTCACGTGTGGGAGAAAGCACTCTGGCGTGGCCACCGTGTGGGATTCCCTGAACTGGAAAAGCAGTTGCTTTCCCACCTGGGGCAGGTGCTAGCGACGGGCGTGACCCCTCAAGAATGCTGCCTCGTGCCTGTGACCATCTTAGTTGGAGGACTCGTAAGACATCTTTAGGATCGGGAGGAGCCTTTGCTGGCCCAGGGGCCCGACCGGTTTAGGCCGTGGCGATTTGTTCACTTCCTGCTTTGCGTACCGATTTCCCACCACTTTTCAGCCTTTCGTGGGCCCTGGCAAGTTCCGAGGCCTCTCCTGTTGGCTAACAGGCATTCAGGACGCCTTCCTGGTGTAGTAGCTTTTTATTTTTTTTTTTAATTAAAGATCGTGTTTATTTATTTGAGAGGTAGAGCTACAGACAGAGGGAGTTAGACACAGAGAGAGGTCTTCCGTCCACTGGTTCATTCCCCAAATTGTTGCAACGGCCGGAGCTGCGCCGATCCAGAGCCAGGAGCTTCTTCTGGGTCTCCTGCGCAGGTGCAGGGATGCAAGCACTTGGGCCGTCTTCTACTGCTTTCCCAGGCCACAGCA
This sequence comes from Oryctolagus cuniculus, assembly GCF_051225735.1. Lineage (NCBI taxonomy): Eukaryota > Metazoa > Chordata > Mammalia > Lagomorpha > Leporidae > Oryctolagus > Oryctolagus cuniculus. Next base: position 63,341,070 of record NC_142883.1, on the reverse strand, counting down.
GAGAGCTGGATGGGAAGTGGAGCAGCCAGGACTTGAACTGGTGCCCATGTGGGATGCCTCTGCCTGTGGCGCCACAGCACCAGCCCCGGTGTAGTGGCTTTTATAAGGGGTCATGGACACTGGGCCCCGAAGTCTCTTTTGCCACCTTGATGGGGTTCTGCTGCCGGCTCAGGTGTCTCTCTGGGCCCGCCCCTTCCGTTCTTCCTCCCATCTTCCCTGCTTCCCGGTGGGGCCGTCCACTGCAGCCGCGTCCCATTTCTTACTGGTGCCGCCCTCCTGCTAGTTACAGAGGAGCCTGTAAGCTTGGGGTGGGTTTCTGCTTTTCCCTTCTTCTCCGCACCCTTTATTATAGAAAGTTCTACATCTTTAACATGTAGGGTAATCGGTGAGGCGGGGAAATCAAAGGGGATTTAAGAAATCACAAATAGGATGTTGGGATATGTGTCAAGTACAAGGAACGTCATACTTAGGTCAGGAAGGACCTGAGTTGAATGTTGGGTGGGCCCATTTCTCAGCTCTGGGACCCCAGGAAATGGTGTGAGCTTTTGACTGTGTATCTGCTAAGAAAGACAGAGAGAGAGAGAGAGCGAGCGAGCGAGCACGCGCCATCCGGAGTGGCACTGTTTCAATAGCATAATGTGTGTAATACATTGAGCATAGCGCCTACAACATAGCAGAGGTTCAGTAAATCTGACCGTCAGCGTGAGTAACAGAATCATTCAGTTAGGCTTGGATTGCTCTCCTGGAGAGGGTACGAGAGACCAGTGGCCCATCCGTGACCCGTGAAGGAAACTGGCCCTCCCAGCCAGCACCGTCCACCGTCGCTTGTCAGAGACACCTGACCGGAAAGATGATGGAGGCTCCCGTTGCCAGGCAACCAGTAGGCAGAGCTGTCATCATCATAGTTCAAGTTAGTTGATGCAGGGTGAGGGGACAGATAAGGTGCTAATACGTATGCTGCACTGTCGTGACCAAGCATAAAGGTGATCTTAAAAGTATGCTCCCTGAAGGGTCGGAGGCTGGGAGAGGGCGGCCCGCAGAAATAAACATAATGGCAACAAACTAATAACTGCAACAGTGGCTGTAGCTTCCACAGAGCAGTTCGAATAGCCATCTTTTTAAAGCATAACTTAGTAATCTGGTTGGTTTATTTTCAATTCTTTGTTTTTTTTTTTTTTTAAACTTTACTTACTTGAGTGACCGAGACCCAGTGAGACAGATTGAAAGATGGAGAGCCCCATGTCAGCTCTTCACGCCACAGATGCCCACAAGAGCCAGGCCTGGGCCAGGAACTCAATCCAGGTCTCCCTCGTGGGTGGCAGAAGTTTAGTCATCTGAGCCATCGCCGCTGCCTCCCAAGGGCCGCCTTGGCAGGAGGCTGGAGCTGGCGCCAAACCCAGCCCCTCCCAGGTGGGACGTCCGTCTGTCTACCTCCAGGTTAAGCACCTGCTGTCGACACCGTGCCTTGACCTTAGAGCTGTTGTGAGAATAAGCTTCATCGTCCTTTCTGCTTTGGACTCGAGAACCCTAGGAACAGGGGGTGGAAACGACCGCTCAGCCCGTAAAAAGTGGACCAGGATCTCACACCCATCCCGTCCCCCAGGGCTGCAGGGTTTCAGGAGAGAAAACAGACATGCGTGGAGCAACCATGGCAATGCAGATCCTAAGGGCCACCGGCATTCAGGAGCTGCTGGGGACTGTCCACGAACTCTGCAGGCTAAGAGGAGATCCGGCGGGCCTGGGATGGCAGCCGGGGGCAGGAGGGGCCCCCAGTCTGAGTGGAGCCGCAATGGCTGTAGGGCCTGGGTCGCATGGGGGAAGATCTGCTCTTGTGGGGGGCAGGAGGGGAGCAGGACAGTGAAGGGTTTAATTCTTTAACTGATTCTGCTTGTATTCCCTCTAGTCTTCATTAAAAAAAAAAAAAAAAACCTCCCAGGGGCTGGTGCTGTGGCGTAGCAGGTAAAGCTGCCGCCTGAGAAGCCGGCATCCTATATAGGCACCAGTTCGAGTCCCAGCTGCTCCACTTCCGATCCAGCTTTCTGCTATGGCCTGGGAAGGCAATAGAGGATGGCCCAAGTCCTTGGGCTCATGTCACTTATGTGAGAGACCTGGATGAAGCTCCTAGCTCCTGACTTTGGCCTGATTGAGCCCTGGCCATTGGTGGCCACTTGGGGGAGTGAACCAGCGGATGGAAGATCTTTCTCTCTCTCTCTCTCTCTTTGTAACTCTGACTTTTAAATAAATAAATATATCTTGAAAACAAATACCTTCCCAACAGCCTAAATAATGCCATCCATCCAACTGTGGGCATCTATGAGTGCCTGTTGGGTGGCGGACCTGAGTCGGGTGCTGGAGATCCAGTTGTCAAACGCTGCTCCTAGGGCATCCTTGGCGAAGGTGACACACTCAGAGACGATGTCCGGGGCTTGTGGCTGCAGAAGCAGTTCAGTCACTGCGCTGTCTCAAGCCTGGGCCTCCCTGACACGCTGTGTCTAGTCTGGGCCTCCCTAACACTGGGTCTAGCCTGACGCTGGGTCTAGCCTGGGCCTCTGACGCTGGGTCTAGCCTGACGCTGGGCCTAGCCTGGGTCTAGCCTGGGTCTAACCTGACGCTGTTTGGTCTCACGCCAGCGCCTGAGACCACAGGCAGACACACAGCTCTCAGCTTCTTCACATCCCTCCTGCCCTCCGTTCCAGAAGCTTCCTCAGTCGAATGGGGGGGGCCGAGAGAAGGTACGCAGGGACGTGAGAGGCTCAGAAATGTGCAGGAAGAGAAAGGACTTTAGTTCTTGATTTCCTCTTCTGAAACAAGTTTCAAAATGTTACTGCCTTAATCGCGCCCTTCCACAGCCATCTGGAGTTGAACTTGGAGTTGGATGTTGTGAACCATTGCTCCCCTCCCCGGGAGGTCCGTGGTGCCCTGCAAGGTATTTGCAGCTTTCCTTGTTGGCCAAGTTTTCAGACATTCCTTTTGTAAGATTTATGTTCAGATTAATTTACATTGAAAAGCCAGTGAGCAGTTCATTCTGGCCAGAATGTTGTTGTTGTTGGTGGTGGTGTGTGTGAGTGAATGTAGGAGGGGTATATGCATTTTCTTCCGTAATTCTGTTTTAATAAACAGGCAAATGTCAGATATTCTGTTGTAGAGTTTGTAGGTTGAGGGCTGCTGGACAATACCTGGTGCACGGTGTCTAGCTGTAGCCTGGGACGTTTATACCAAGATGAGCCAGCCGTCCTAGTCATTGTTAAGCGCCTACTGTATGGAAGCACCTGCTGTATACAAAGCTCACTTAATCTCCACAACATGTAGCTATCTGGGTGTTGATACCCTGGCTCCGAGAAGTTGAGAGACTTGTGCAAAGTCAGCGCCGGGAGGCAGCCCAGGATCCACTTCTGGTTCATTCTGGGCTGTCACATGAAGGACCTCAGAAAGCTTATGCCAGAGCAGGTGGCTGGTTTAGCATGTAAGTCGCCTGTGTCCCGTGTCATAGTGCCTGGGCTTAACATCCAGCCCCACTTCTGTTCCAGCTTCCCTCTAATGCAGACCCTAGGAAGCAGGAGTGATGGCTCAAGTAATTAGGTTTCTGCCACCCCCATGGGAAACCTGGGTTGAGTTCCCAGCTCCTGGCTCTGACCTCAGCCACTGGGGGCCATTGTGTGCATTTGGGAGGGAGCCAAATAAGTAAATATTTTAAAAGGTTCAGGCTTCTGGCACAGCGGTGAAAACACCACTGGGAACACTTGTGTCCCATTTCGGAGCGCCTAGGTTAGAGTCCGGCTCCATTTCCAGTGCCGGCTTTCTGCTAATGAAAAACCTTGGTGGGTCCCTGCCACCTGTGTGGGAGACCTGGATTGAGTTCCTGGCTGCTGGCTTTGGCCTGGGGCAGCCCTGGCTGTCGTGGGCTTTTAGGGAGTAAATCAGTGTCTCTTTGCCTTTCTTTTTTTTTTTTTTTTTATATATATATATATATATATTGACAGGCAGAGTGGACAGTGAGAGAGAGAGAGAGAGAGAGAAAGGTCTTCCTTTTTGCTGTTGGTTCACCCTCCAATGGCCGCTGCGGCCTACCTCTTTTTTTTTTTTTTTTTTTTTTTGACAGGCAGAGTGGACAGTGAAAGAGAGAGAAAGGTCTTCCTTTTTGCCGTTGGTTCACCCTCCAATGGCTGCCGCGCTGCGGCCAGCACATTGCGCTGATCCGATGGCAGGAGCCAGGTGCTTCTCCTGGTCTCCCATGGGGTGCAGGGCCCAAGGACTTGGGCCATCCTTCACTGCACTCCCGGGCCACAGCAGAGAGCTGGCCTGGAAGAGGGGCAACCGGGACAGAATCCGGTGCCCCGACTGGGACTAGAGCCCTATGTGCCGGCGCCGCAAGGTGGAGGATTAGCCTAGTGAGCCGCGGCGCCGGCCCTTTGCCTTTCAAATCAATAAAAATTTAAACAAACTTTAAGCTGGTGAAAAATGCATATGATGCAAATGCTATGCATGGCTTTCAACATTTTTTTGCACCAAAATAAACTTATTTTTTAATTCCATCCCTCTACAAACTTTTTGAAGTCCCTGCGTGTGTTACTGGTCTTCAGAGCTCTGGATTCAGTGTCGCCAGAAACACCTGGAGGACTTGTTAACACAGGACAGGACGCTGGGAGGACTTGTTAACACAGGACAGGACGCTGGGTCCGCCTCGGGACCTCAGCCTGGGGGCTGGCATTCCTCCTCGCTCAGCTCCCTGGTGAGGCTGCTGCCGCTGGTGTACCGTGGGAACCGCTGCTCTCCAGGAAAAGTCTGCTCCTTTACCTGTCTTCAAACATTGCACGTGGGTTTTCTTGTGGTCAGACCGTGAGTGTATTTATTTACTTACAATCAGGAGACAGGCTGGGCCAAGGCTGAAGCCATGAGCCAGGACCTCAACTTGGGTCTCCCAGGCAGGAACCTGATTACCTGAGCTGTCACTGCCGCCTCCTAGGATCCGTACCAGCAGGAAGCTGGAGTCAGGAGCCAGATGTGGGCGTCAAACCTAGGCCCTCGGATATGGGACGTGGGCATCTAAGTAGAGCCTTAACCGCCAGCCAAATGCCTCTTCCAGTTGTGATTAGATAGAATTTGTTCTCCCATTTCATTCATTCATTCATTCATTCATGGTTCCTTTATGGGCTATCTGTGTATACCAAGTTAAGCATTTACCAGAATTCTCAGCCTGGTAGGGGACCTAAGACAGGAACTTAATTCAGATAACGAAACAAGTGGTCACCCAAGGTTATTTACTTACACTCAGGAGACAGACTGCCAGACAGAACACTGCAGTAAGGATGGGGGCCAGCGGGGGCACCTCTAGAAGTAATCATCACAGCTGAACTTTAAAAAAAATAAAAAGATTTAGGGGCCGGCGCCATGGCATAGCGGGTCAAGCCACCACCTGTGGTGCCAGTTCAAGTCCTGGCTGCTCCACTTCTGATCCACCTCTCTGCTAATGCACCTGGGAAAGCAGAAGAAGATGGCCTAGGTACTTGGGCCCCTGCACCCACATGGGAGACCTGGAGGCCCAGCTCTGGTCATTGTGACCGTTTGAGGAGTGTACTAGCAGATGGAAGACGTGTGTGTATGTGTGTGTGTGTGCGCCTTCCAAATAAATATAAATAAATCTTTTTATTTTTTAAATATTTATTTATGTTTATTTGAAAGAGTGACAGAGAGAGAGAGAGAGAGAGAGAGAGAGAGAGAGAGAATCTTCCTTCTACTGGTTCACTCCCTAAATGGCCACATGATTGGGAAACTGGGCCGGGCTAAAGCCGGGTGCCTGGACCTCCATCGGGGCTTTCCCAGGCACATTAGCAGGGAGCTGGATCGAGAGCAGAGGTGGGAGTCGCTGGGACTCCAAACCAGTGCTCCAACATGGGATGCATCATAGGTGGCGGCTTAACCGGCTGCGCCAGAGCGCCGGCCCCTGCGCTTGCTTTTTGAGATCAGTGTTGCTGTAACCGTGTGCCCATTATTGCAGCGGGCACTTTCTGTAGTAAGCGTGGCTGCCTCACCCTCACACAGTGTACTGTCATCGGCTCCATGCTGCAGATGAGGCCACTGAGGCCGTGGGAAGTTCTCTAACTCACCCAGGGTCACCAACAGTAGGGGCCTGCTGCAGATCTGGGGGTGGTCCTGTATAGGGTGCATGAGAGATGAGGAGGAGCAGGGTGGAAAGGGAACGGGGCGCAGGAGACACCAGGGCTTTGATGAGCGGGCATGGTTTGGTCCCTGGGGAAACGTGAAGGGAGGGTTGGGGGGGGCTCTCAGCAGAGACACAACTCAGCGAATGCTGGCTGTCGGGGCAGGTGGGCGGGATGACACTGGTTCCGCTTGCCTGGTGATGGGAAGAGGTAGGAGAGGGAGGGTAAGGCTTGAGGGGGGAGGCTTTGCTCGTGGTGTTGGCCAGCTGGGGGCTGTGGGTGATGTCTAAGGAGGGTGGTGGTATGGGTTTCCCCTCAGCGGTCACTAAAAGATCCTTCTTCGCTCTTAGCATCAAAGCCCCCATCCGTGAGAGAGTGTGTGTGTGCGTGTTTGGTGGGGGTGGGAATGGGGCTTGTCTCTATGTGGGTGACCCAGATGGAGATCGGGGCTCCTGGCTTCAACCTGGCCCAGAACTGGCTGTTGTGACCATTTAGGGTGTGGACCAGCAAATGAAAGATCTCTCTCTCTCTCTAACTGAGCCTTTCAAATAAATAAATAAGTCTTTTTATTTATTTATTTGAAAGGCATGGTTATAGAGAAAGAGAGGCAAAGAGATCTTCCACCTGCTGGTTCCCTCTCCAAATGGCCTCACTGGCCAGAGGTGGGTCCATCCAAAGCCAGGAGCCAGGAACTTCATCCAGGTCCCCCACATGGGTGCAGGGGCCCAAGCATTTGGGCCGAGTTCCGCTGCTTTCCTAGGTGCATTAGCAGGGAGCTGAATTAGAAGTGGAGCAGCCAGGACTTGAACCGGTACCCATATGGGATGTCGGTGCTGTAGGCAGAGGCTTTACCCGCTATGCCACAGTGCCAGCCCCATAAGTAAGTCCTCAAAACAAAACAAATAGATACACTGCCTCGAGGTGGGCTGTTTGGGGTATTTAAAACTCCCATGTAATTGTGCTTTAAAAAAAAGCAAACACATATAACCATGTGGAAAATACAAAAAATACAGAAAATGCAAAGGAAAAGAATCTCCAGTTTCCTTACAAATTCGCTGAGATTCTAATTGCTTCATATAGGGACTTCTTCTGTCCTTCACCCCCGTTTTCTCATGCCGTGGAGATGCGACAGTTGTGTGAGCACTTTTAGCGTATTTCTGTACAACCTTCCTGTATGGACTATCTATTTTTGACTTGAAATAGGAGTATGAATATAACGCCCAGAGGAGCTGCACTCAAGGGTCGTTGCTCTTGACCTAGCAGATAAATCACCCCGAAGTGCTTTGGGCTAATCTAGTAGTCTGAAAAGATACAAGTAAGGTTCAGAAATACTTGTACCAGCCTAGCTTGTTGTGGTTAGAGGAGAGGCCTTTTACTTTTTAAATTTTTGCCGGGGCCGGTGCTGTGGCATAGTGGGTAAGACCACTGCCTGCAGTGCGGGCATCCCATGTGGGCAGCGGTTCAAGTCCCCGCTGCTCCACTTCTGATCCAGCTCTCTGCTGTGGCTTGGGAAAGCAGTGGAAGATGGCCCAAGTCCTTGGGTCCCTGCACCTGTGTGAGAGACCTGGCAGAAGCTCCTGGCTCCTGGCTTCGGATCGGCCCAGCTCTGGCCATTGCAGCCAATTGGGGAGTGAACCAGTGCATGGAAGACTTCTCTCTCTCTGTCTCTACTTCTCTCTGTGTAACTCTGACTTCCAAGTAAATAAATAAATCTTTAAAATTTTTTAAATTTATTTGAAGAACAGAGAGAGAGAGAGAGAGAGAGAGAGAGATGACAGAGGTCTTCCATCCCTGGTGGAATGTCCGCAGCACCCTGGGCTTGGCCAGGCTGAAGCTGGGAACTGGGGTCTCAGTGCAGGTCTCCCCTGTGGGTGGGAGGAGCCCGAGTACTTGGCCCACCACCTGCCGCCTCCCAAGGTGAGCATCCACAGGAAGCTAGACTTGAGGAAGTGGAGCGGGGACCGAAACCCAGGCACTCCGAAAAGGGATGCGGTACCTTAACCACTGTGCCAAACGCCTTCCCCAAGGGACCTTTCAAAAACAGGTCTCTTGGGGCCAGTTCTGCGGCCCATGGCTCCCCCACCACATAGGGGTTCAAGTCCCAGGTGCCCCACTTCCAGTCCAGCTCCCTGCTAATAATGTGTCTGGGAAAGCAGCAGAAGATGGCCCAAGTCCTTGGACCCCTGCCGCCCACATGGGAGACCCAGAGGGGGCTCCTGGCTTTGGCTTGGCCCAGTGCCAGCTGTTGCAGCCATTTGGGGAGTGAACCAGTGGATGGGAGATCTCTCTCTCTCTCTCTCTCTGACCACACCTGTTTTAGTGGTCCCTCCAGTCTTTCTGTCCTGGAAGATTCTCTCATTTTCTTCATCCAGTCATCGAGACTTACCCGTCAGCGCTAGCCTTTTCCTCCGGGCAGCCTCCCCAGACCATCCCGTGTACGATAAGACTCTCTTCTCTGAACTCACGGTGCTTGTCGGCCATGTCAGCCATCCAGCGTTTCCGTCGCCTGCAAAGCAGAGGGGGGTTACTGGCCCTCCGGGGTTGTGGGAAGAGGAGATGAGGTGATGTGTGTGGGACGCCTGGCACGGTGGCCTGCAGAAAGCTGCTATCTCCAGGCCTGCTGGGTCCTTTTCCCGACGGTTTCCTGTTCTCATGGGTCTTGTCATGTGCTTATTGCCTTCTTCGAATTATTGTTTTATTTTTTGCTTATTAAAGAGAGAGAGAGAGAGTTCTCATGCATTGGTTTACACCTCGGATGCCCTCAAGAGATGGCAGTGGGGCCAGACTGCAGCCAGACTCAATCCAGGTCTCTGACCTGTGTACAGGGAATGCAGTAGCCGGAAGCTGGAACTGGAAGCAGAACTGGATCCTGAACCCATGTACTTCAGTGTGGGATGCAGGAACCCGACCAGCGTTTAAACAAAAATATTTACTTATCTGGGAGGCAGTGACAGGGAGAGATGGAGATGGAGATGGAGATGGAGATGGAGAGGGAGGGAGAGAGGGATGGAGGGAGGTCTTCCATCCACTGGTTCACTCCCCAAATGGCTACAACAGCCAGAGCTATGCTGACCTGAAGCCAGGAGCTAGGTGCTTTTCCCACGTGGGTGCAGGGGCCCAAGGACCTAGGCCATCTTCTACTGCTTTCCCAGGCCACAGCAGAGAGCTGGGTCGGAAGAGGGGCAGCCGAGACTTGAACCCACACCAATATGGGATGCTGGTGCCGCAGGTGGAGGATTAACCTACTGCGCCACGGTGGCGGCCCAAGTCTGGGGGCTCTTGAAGGCAGGATGTGTGCTTTTGTTTCCTGGTTCCCTTCCTCGCATGCTGGGACTTGTGCTACACAGTTACGCACTCACGGTTACTGTGATCGTAATTATCGGCATCTTTCTAAGCCACAGTTGTTGGCTATGATTTATTGGGCTGTCACCGTGTGCCAGGTACCCAGCTAGTATCATACCCCCATTATCTCATGGAATATTATTTTTCTGAAAACACTGTTAAGACAGCGGTATTATCTTCACTTCACAGATGAAGAAGTTTGGCAGTCCAGAGCGGGAGCTTGTGCAAGGTCCCATGGCTCACTGCAGGCCGACCCAACTCCTGCCCAGGCAATGCAGCCCCAGAACTTTCGCCCACACCACTTGTAGAGACACTGAGCACGGTCGGTTTCCACTGGCTCAGGACGGGGCCTGAGTTCCAACTGGGAGTTCCCCAAAGATAGCGCGGGCCCAGCAGCACAGCCATCAGTGAATCGCCACGCCTTCGGTGTGGGGTGGGAGTCAGGCCCATCCTTGCCCCTCCCGGCGCCTGCCCCTTGTGTGGGTCCAGTCACTGTTGCAATGAAAGTTGAACCCCCTTCATTTGCCATCTGGAGCCCACGGCACTCCCCAGGTTTCTGAAGGTTCGGGGCGTGGAGCACTGTGGGTTTTCAGATAGCCAGGCTCCACGAGTGAAGTCCAGAGATCGCAGGTTTTGAAAGAAAAACCTCCCAAATCGGACACAGTTCCGATCCCCAGCACCTTGCACGAGGGGACCCTCAGTCTGTGCTCAGCTCTGTCCTCCGTCCGGGGTGGTGGGGCGTCCAGAAACACCTGCGCCTGGCACGCAGGGCATGGAGCGTCAAGTGAGCATGTGGGGGTGAGTGTGCTACTACGCTGCGGCTCCCCCAGGCGTCACCACACTGCTGCCCGTGGGCACCTGCTCCTGTTTGTTCTTTCTTTATCTTTTTCCTTCATCGTAAAAAAAAAATGCGGCAAAATAAACATGCAAAATTTATCATTTTAGCCACTGAAGTTTTTAAAATGTAATTTCTATTTATTTGGAAGGCAGAAGAGAGAGACAGAGACAGAGAGAGAGACAGAGAGGGAGAGAGACCGACCTTCCACGTGCTGGGTCACTCTTCATATGCTCCCAACACTCAAGGCTGGGCTAGGCCACAGCCAGGAGCCCAGAACTCAGTCGGGGTCTCCCTCGTGGGTAGCGGGGATCCGGATACTTGAGCACCTGTTCTTCTGCGCGTTGGCCGCTTGTGTATCTTCTGTAGAGAAAGGCCAGGTCACGCCCTTTGCCCAGGTTTTCATTGCATTGTTAGTGTTTTTGTTACTCAGGTTTAGGAGTTCCCTATATATTCTGGATATTGATCCTTTAGCAGATCCACGTCTTGCAAGTATTTTTCTCCCATTCTGTGGATCGCCTTCCAGGATGTGCATAAGCAGGAAGATGGACTTGTGAAAGTGGTCGGGACGCAAATCCAGGCCCAGTGGTGTGGGAGGCAGGCATCTCAAGTGGCGTCTTTTTTTTAAAAGGTTTATTTATTTATTTGAAAGAGTTACAGAGAGGCAAAGGCAGAGAGAGAGAGAGAGAGAGAGAGGTCTTCCACCCGCTGGTTCACTCCCCAGATGGCCTCAACAGCTGGAGCTGCGCCCATCCAAAGCCAGGAGCTTCTTCTGGGTCTCCCACCTGGGTGCAAGGGCCCAAGGACTTAGGCCATCCTCTGCTGCTTTCCCAGGCCATAGCAGAGAGCTGGATGGGAAGTGGAGCAGTCGGAACTGGAACCAGCACCCACATGGGATGCCAGCACTGCAGGTGGTGGCTTTACCTGCTGTGCCAAAGCACCGACCACCAAGTGGCTTTCCCCCATTGTAACATTGTAACGATTTTTAAGTATTCCATTCAGAGGCATTAAGTACGTTCAGGTTGTTGCGAGATACCAGTACAGTCTATTTCCAGAACTCTCATCTTACAAAATTGAGAAAGAATCTCCCCTCTTCCTCCCTCCCCACCCCGACCCGCATCCCAGGCCACTGGCAGCCACCAGTGCCTGTTCTCTCCCTGTCAGTGTGACCGCTCCAGGGAACCTCATGTGAATGGAGTCACAGCATTTGGCCCTGTGTTTCTTATTCCATTCAACATGATGTCTTCCAGGCTCAACTCTGTTAAGACTCTCTTCCTTTTAAGGCTGTATAATCCACATGGAGACTTCAACAAATTCATGGAAAATGAATGTTACGAAAAAGCTATGTATGGGGGCTGGTGCTGTGGTGTAGTGGGTAAAGCCACCGCCTGTAGTGCCGGCATTCCATACGGGTGCCAGTTCCAGTCCCAGCTGCTGCACTCCTGATCCAGCTCTCTGCTATGGCCTGGGAAAGCAGTGGAAGATGGTCCAAGTGTCTGGGCCTCTGCATCCACATAGGAGACCTGGAAGAAGCCCCAGGCTCCCAGCTTTGGATCTGCCCAGCTGCGGCCATTGAGGCCAATTGGGAGTGAACCAGTGGATGGAAGACCTCTCTCTCTCTTTCCCTCTCTCTCTCTCTCTCTTTCTCCAGCATGCACTCTGCCCCTCTGTAACTCTGTCTTTCACTTGTATAGATTTCAAAAATTTTCTAACCGAAAGAAACTTTTTAAATTCTCTTTTCCATAACATTCTGAAAACCCCTTTTTTTTTTTTTTTTTTTTGACAGGCAGAGTTAGACAGTGAGAGAGAGACAGAGAGGAAGGTCTTCCTTCTGTTGGAAGGATCCTGAGCTGGATCAGGAGTGGAGCAGCTGGGACCGGAACTGCCACCCATATGAGATGCCGGCACTGCAGGCGGTAGCTTTACCTGCTACACCCCCAAAACGGCCGCCACGGCCAGCGTGCTGCACTGATCTGAAGCCAAGAGCCAGGTGCTTCCTCCTGGCCTCCCATGCAGGTGCAGGGCCCAAGCACTTGGGCCATCCTCCACTGCACTCCCGGGCCACAGCAGAGAGCTGGCCTGGAAGAGGGGCAACCGGGACAGAATCTGGCACCCCAACCGGGACTAGAACCTGGGGTGCCGGCACTGCAGGCAGAGGATTAGCCTAGTGAGCCGCAGCACCGGCCCTGAAAACCCTCTTGTGTATGCCACATGTTGTTTATCCATCCACCTGTCCATCCATCCAGTGATGTACACTTGGGCTGCTCCTATTTTTGCCAGTTGTGAATAGTGCTGCTATGGAGGCGCATATGCAACCATCTGCTCCTGTCTCCTGGTAGCTGGAAGCAGAATGGCTGGGTCGGTGGAAGTTCTAGTTTGAATTTTTTTGGAAAGCCCCTTTGCTATTTTTCATCGCTGCTGCTCCATTTTTCATTGCCACTGGCTGCACACAAGACTTCTCACTTCTCCACATCCTCACCAACACTTCTTATTTTTTTTTTTAAGATTTATTTATGTATTTGAAAGAGTTACACAGAGAAAGAAGGAGAGGCAGAGAGAGAGAGAGAGAGAGAGAGAGAGAGAGAGAGAGGTCTTCTACCTGCTGGTTCACTCCCCAGATGGCTGCAATGGCCAGAGCTATGCCAATCCAAAGCCAGGAGCCAGGAGCTTCTTCCAGGTCTCCCATGCGGGTGCAGGGGCCCAAGCACCTGGACCGTCTTCCACTGCTTTCCCAGGCCATAGCAGAGAGCTGGATGGGAAGTGGAGCAGCCGGGACTAGAACTGGTGCCCATATGGGATGCTGGCACTGCAGACGATGGCTTTACCTGCTACAGCACTGGCCCCAACACCAAAAGGCCGAGAAGGGATCACACACTTATTATTTTCACTTTTGCTTTGCTTTCTCTTTATGGTGGCCATCCTAGGGAGTATAAAGCTGAGTTCATTGTGATTTTGATTTGTACTTTTAAAAAAATTTATTGTATTTCTTTGAAAGAAAGAAAGAGATCTTTCTTCCACTCCCAAAATGGCTGCAACGGTTAGGGTCAGGCCAGTGTGAAGCCAGGAACTGGGAACTCCGTTTGCATCTCCCACATGGATGGACAAAGGCTCCAGTTCTTGGGCAATTTCTGCTACTTTCCCAGGTGCTTTGTCAGGGAGCTGAATCAGAAGCAGAGCATCTTTGACCCAAACTAGCACTAGATCCAACTAGTACGGGATGCTGGCCTTGCAGGCTGTGGCCTCACCTCCTGTGCCGCAGCACTGGCCCTGCTGAGCGTCTTTATGTGTGTGTGTTGGCCAGTTGTGTATCGTCTTTGGAGAAATGCCTCTTCAAGTCCTTTGCCTAGTTTTTAATCGATTTGCTTATTGTTGTTGTTCAGGCTTTTTTTTTTTTGAGTTCTCTACAAAGTCTGGATTTTAACCCCTTATCAGATAAATTTTTTGCAACGATTTTTCTCCCATTCTGTGGGTTGCCTTTCTGTTCTGTCTATAGTGGCCTTTGAGGCCTAAAATTCATTCATTTGAAGTCCAGTTGGATTTTGTTGCTCTTGTTGTTGCCTGCCTCTGATGTCATACCCTTATATTAAGAACCGTGATGTTGGGGCCGGCGCCGTGGCGCAGTAGGTTAATTCTCTGCCTGCAGCGCCAGCATCCCATATGGCACCGGTTCGAGTCCCGCCTGCTCCACTTCCGATCCAGCTCTCTGCTATGGCCTGGGAAAGCAATATAAGATGTCCCAGGTCCTTGGGCCCCTGCACCCATGTGGGAGACCTGGAAGAAGCTCCTGGCTCCTGGCTTCAGGTCGGCGCAGCTCTAGCCATTGTGGCCATTTGGGGAGTGAACCAGCAGATGGAAGACCTCTCTCTCTCTGTCTTTCTCTCTCACTGTCCATAACTCTACCTTTCAAATAAATAAATAAAAACAATCTTTTTTAAGAACCGTGATGCTAGGGCCGGCGCCGCGGCTCACTAGGCTAATCCTCCGCCTTGCGGCGCTGGCATACCGGGTTCTAGTCCCGGTCGGGGTGCTGGATTCTGTCCCGGTTGCCCCTCTTCCAGGCCAGCTCTCTGCTGTGGCCCGGGAGTGCAGTGGAGGATGGCCCAAGTGCTTGGGCCCTGCACCCCATGGGAGACCAGGAGAAGCACCTGGCTCCTGGCTTCGTATCAGCGCAGTGCGTCGGCCACAGCACGCCGGCTGCAGCGGCCATTGCGGGGTGAACCAACGGCAAAGGAAGACCTTTCTCTCTGTCTCTCTCTCTCACTGTCCACTCTGCCTGTCAAATAAATACATACATACATACATACATACATACATACATAAATAAATAAATAAATAAAAAAGAACCGTGATGCTGGTCTCTGCCAGGGGCTGGGTTCAGTACCTGACAGGCTTCCCTTCCCTTCCCTCTCCTAGCAGCCCTGTCAGGCAGGAGGCCTCGTCCTTCATTGATCAGGAAGCTGAGGCCCAGCAAGGCAGGACCTCCCCCGGGGGGCTGAGTTTGGTCTCAGGCCTCCTGTCATTCCGTGTCTTAACTGTCCTCTCTCATCCCCGCAAGTTTTCCGGGAATTTGGTCCAAGGATGTGTTTCCTTTCCAGCTCATTAAAGCTCAGATCTGCGTTGTTTTACTTTCTCTCCGGATCTGCGTTGGACCGACAGTGTGAGATGGAAGAGGAGAGGGAATTTAAACAGATGCTAAGCTGCCTAACTGGCCACCTTGCCGCTCAGACACCACCAGCTGCCGTTTTAATCATTAATGCAGCCCGGGCCTTGCCATCTGCGAGGCACGTCGGGAATTCTGTTTTGAGTTTCAGTGTCAAACAGAGAGGCTCGCGGAGAGAGACCGGTTCTTTCATCTCGGGGCACTTGGGCTGCAGGTCTTTTGAGAGCTGGGGACAAGGATGGGGTTGCGTGTGTGTGCTGCTCCCCGCTGCAGAAATCCCGAGAGTTCTGACACAAGCTTAGTCCAAACAGCATAGGAAGGCTGCAAAGCCGTGGTGCTTGGCGTTCGGACGCTGAGTTTGCGGTGGCTCCCTGAGTGAGCACCCCCCTCCTTATTAACTCTGGAAATTCGGAAGCCAGCGGCTCACCCCCAGGATCGTAGCTGGCAAGGCCCGAGTGACATTTGGTCCTATAGGTGGGGAATCGGGCCCCACGAGGGTAGGTCTGTGCTGGTTTCAACCTGACAACACTTCGGCCCCACGTGTGTGATTTCTGCTTTGGCATCCTGATACCACCTGGGTGCCTGCTATTCAAGTCAGTCCCGTTCCTGACTTACCAGACTCGGAGCACACCCCCAAAGGTTTGAATCCCCCCAGGCTAGGAACTGGGGAGTCCAGGGAGCCCTCCTCATGAGGGACCATATGCTAGAGTGCCCCACAGAGCCTGGAAAAACCCTGCGCTGACCTTGACGTTAATAGGCTGTCGCTCCGGAGCAGCCCATGGAAGAGATGTCTGGGACAAGGGGGAGGGAACCAGGCAGGGCTTCCGCTCCCTCTGCAGGTGCTCTGCCCTCCCCGCCCCTTCCACCAGCCTGAAGCTCTCCAGACCCGTCAGTTAAGGGGTTCTTTTCTTTTATTAAGATTTATTTATTTGGAAGGCAATCAGAGACGAGAGAGAGAGAGAGAGAGAGAGCACGCGCGCACTTCCAACTGCTGGTTCGCTCCCCAGATGGTCACAACAGCTGGGGCTGGGCCAAGCTGAAGCTGGGAGCCTGAAACTCCATCAGGATCTCCCACGTGGGTGTAGCAGGGATCCAAGCACTTGGGTCATATTCTGTTGCTTTCCCAGGCGCATTAGCGGGAAGCTAGATCAGAAGCCGAGCAGCCAGGACTCAAACTGGTGCTCACAGGGGATGCTAGCATCATGGGTGCCACAATGCCTGCTCCTCGGTGAGGGGTTTAAACAGTACCCGCGAGGGCTTTCTCTGGAGCTTTCAACTCACAAAATTGAACCAGCAAGTCATCGGCCATGGGTGGGTGACTCAGGGTGGAGCTCAAAGTGCCAGGGCCATAAACAGGCCTTGGTGCTTCTGGCCGCCGGCCCCAGCCTGAAGCCGTCTGGCGTCCCCTGCCACCAGTCATCTCTTTTGCATCCGGAAGACACTGTTATCACTTGAGGCTTCCAAGGTTTGGGAGCCGATTGCCAGGGACCAGAGACGAAGACTAAACACGCATGTCTCTCTGTCACAGTCAGAGGCAGTTCAAGGCCCTACAGTGAGCCGATCTTAGGACTCCTGGTCTCCGTCTCCTTAGCTCGCAGCCGCTTGCCAGTCACCGGGTTCTCTGTGAGCTGACAGACTAAGCCTGCTGGTCTAAGCAAGCGCTTTCTCATTGCTGGACAGCTGATGTCCTGGGTTGGCCCAGGCTTGCTGGGAGAGACTGTTCAGCTCCAGGCTTGGCGGTTTAAATGAAATAAGTTCATAAAATCGCCTTTGGTCTTCTGCTTCATCTGCTTCTCCCTAGGACGGGTCCAGAACCAGGAACCAACCCCGTGTCAGAACTTAGGAATCCCGGGGCTGGTTCCTGCCCAGCGGCTGCTCTGTTGGCTGGCTCTGGGGAAGTGGAGGCCTACTGATAGACTCATTTGAAGAGCACAGTTTGAACCACAGGTTCTTAAAGTCCTTTTCCCTGCCCAAAGCTTAAGGCCCAAATCACAGTGGCTTTTACTTTCTATAAAAAACCTTTAGTGCTCAATAGAAGATTCTACTTTCTTATGAATCCAGTACACACACACACACGGGGCACATCAGCAAGTTCACACAATGGAATTAAAAGATATATTTAGGGGCAGATGTTTGGCCTAACAGTTAAGATACTGGTTGGAGGGGCTGGCACTGTGGTGCAGCAGGTTAAAGCCCCGGTCTGCAGTGCAGGCACCCCATTTGGGCACCAGTTCAAGTCCCGGCTGGTCCACTTCCAATCCTGCTCTCTGCTACATCCTGAGATAGCAGTACAAGATGGCCCAAGGCCTTGGGCCCCTGCACCCATGTGGGAGACCCAGAGGAAGCTCCAGGCTTCTGGCTTCAGATCGTCACAGCTCTGGCCATTGTGGCCATCAGGGGAGTGAACCAGTGGATGGAAGACCTTTCTCTCTCTCTCTCTCTTTCTCTCTCTCTGCATTTCTGTAACTCTGCCTTTCAAATAAATAAATAAATCTTTTTTTTTTTTTAAAGATACCAGTTGGGATGCCCACATTCCCGTATCAGAGCACCTGGAGTCAAGTCTCGGGTCTGGTTCTGCTCTAGCTTCCTGCTAAGGTGGCAGGGGATGGTGTGTGTGCTTAGGTCTCTCATCCATGTGGGAGACCTGGATTTAGTTCTCAGCTCCTGGCATCAGTGTCAGTCCAGCTCTGGCCATTGCAAGATTTGGAGTAAATCAGTGGAGAGGAGCTCCATCTCTCTCTCTCTCAAAAAAAAAAAAAAAAAAAAAAGTAAATTTACTTTGATGTATAAAGTTTTGAGATCCATATATAGTGTTTTGCTCATACTCCTTTTCTTGAATTTCTTGAGGATCCCTCATAAGCATGAATTTCAAAAACATTTGCACCAAAGTAAACTTTTTTTTTTTTAATAGAGTTATTTATTTATTTGAAAGGCAGAGTTACCATATCGGGATGCCAGCTGAAGCTGGGAGCCTGGAACTCCATCAGGATGTCCCACGTGGGTGTAGCAGGGATTCAAGCACTTGGGTCATTTTCTGTTGCCTTCCCAGGCACATTAGCGGGAAGCTAGATCAGAAGCCAATCATAAGGGATGCTGGCATCACGGGTGCCACAATGCCCGCCCCTCAGCGAGGGGTTTCTCTGGAGCTTTCGGCTCATGAGACTGAGCCAGCAAGTCATCAGCCATGGGTGGGGAGAGGCAGAGAGAGAGAGAGAGAGAGAGAGAGGTCTTCTATCTACTGGTTCATTCATTCCCCCAGATGGCCACAATGGCAGGAGCTGTGCTGATCCGAAGCCAGGAGCCAGGAGCTTCTTCCAGGTCTCACACACAGGTGCAGGGGCTGAAGCACTTGGGCCATCCTCTACTGCTTTCCAAGGCCACAGCAGAGAGCTGGATCAGAAATGGAACAGCCGGAACTCGATCCAGCACCCATATGGGATGCTGGTGCTGCATTCGGTGGCTTTACCCTTTATGCCACAGCGCCAGCCCCCAAAATAAACTTTTAATTCCATTCCCATGAACATTTTAAGTACTCTCATGTGTAGATACACCCATGTGTGTATGTACACTATATATAGGAGTCTTGTTGCCTTATAATATTTTTCTGAGTTATTTATTTGAAAGGCAGAGTGACAGAGAGAAAGGAGAGAAACAGAGAAAGCTCAATCTTTCATCCGCTGATTTGTTCTTCAAATGCCAATTGCTGAGACTGACCCAGGAGCCAGGTACTCCAGCTGAGCCTCTCACACGGGTGGCAGGGGCCCAAATACTTGGGCCATCATCTGCTGCCTTCCCAGGTGCTTCAGCAGGGAGCTGGATCAGAAGCAGAGCAGCAGGGACTTGAACCAACACTGGAACATGGGATGCGGCCGTCCCAAGCAGCATGTTAACCTGCCATTCCACGACGCCCACCCCAATTGCTTTGACAAACTCCTGCATGCTGTAATCCACACCCCATCAAGATACAGACAGTCGACCCTACCCCAGAGAGTTTGCTCGTGCCTCTTCCTGGTCCAGCATACCTGCCAAGGCGGCCACTGATCTTGCCTCTGCCGCCATGGGTTAGTTTTGCCTGTCTGAGCAGTTCAGCGGAGCCATATGGTAAATGCTGTTTTGCGTGGAATCCTAGTGATGTTTGAAGATGCTTTCTGCTTTCTTCCTGTAGTCCGACAACATTGTGTAGGTCACCTTCCCCGCCCTGCCATCACGGAAGGTCCTACAGTCCGGGTCCTGGGAGCCTGTCTACCCAGGCTGCAGGGTTTGAGAAGCAAGGGCCCTCTGCCAGTGGCCCCCGTGTCATCTGCTGAGCGCTGAGAGTGATGGACGAGGTGGAGAGAGCAGCTTGGCTCCCAGATTCCAGGCTGAGTGTGTTTCTATAATTGTTGGTGTCACAGTCCTCTCACTTGTCAGCTGGGTGAATCGGAGCCACCGGCAGACGAGAGACTAACTCTGACACCCGAAAATGTCACTCGTTATGGCACGTTTCTGACAAGGTGCCCATGAGATGCACTCATTTCAATTTCCTAACTACTTCTCTGAACATCAAGACAGATTGCTCCAGGGGTGAGCGACGGCAGGAGGAAGGGAGGTCAGGGAGGGGCTGAGCAGATGGACGGCGAGGCCCCAGGGTGCCTTGGGGGCCCTGGGGGCCTCTCCTGGCTGTGAGCTCAGCATCTGTGCGCAGGCCTTCTGTGTATTTCTTTTTCCGGCATAGTGACATTAGCGTTTTCCCTCGTCTTAGTGTTCAGTCTCCTTTCTAAGTTGGACCCTCTCTGGCCACACGTGGGCTGTCGTAGGCGCCGCCCAGCCCCTTCGGCCCCTTCTCTTCCCACGCTGCTGTGACTCAAAACTTCTGGACAGCTTGGCCAGCAACCTGCTGGACCTCCTCGTCTTCTTTAGAACATACACAGAGCCTGGCTTTCGTGACCCTGTGGTTCAGGCTTCTCCCTGTCTCTCTGCGCACGCACCAGGCCCCTGGCCCCATCCCTTCCTCCCTCCTGCTCCTGGTACAGATCCACAAGCATCAGGCCTGGCTTAGACACACACACACACACACACACACACAGCAGGCCCGGGAGTCCCGGAATCTCAGTGGCCCTTGTATTTTATGTATATTTAGACAGTATCTAAAGGTGTCATGTCGGGTTGGGTAGGATTTTGAGTTCAAACACGAGTCACATCCTAGGCCTGCCCCGAAAGAACCTATCTGAGCAGGACCCAAGGAGGGGCAGCTTTGTGTGGGGTGCAAGGAAGGGGAGGGGAGAGGCGGGGATCGGAGGGGAGGGACAGTACTAGAGCACCTGCCTGTGCCAGAAACTGTGCTGGATCCTTTAAGGTTTGGCCTCATGTCACCCACTTGACCTTGGGCGCTGGGCATTTTTATGTCTGTTGTGACGTTCTCAGAGCCGTGCAGCCCGATCAGTGGGATCGGGTATGGGCTTTTCCCATCCACGTGCCTGCCACTGGGCATAGGTTTCCCTAATGGGCTTGGGTCAGGGAGCTGTGGGAAGCTTCGGCTCTGTCCTCGTGGTGACATTGGGCTCTGCCCGCAGTTCTCTGTCCTCCTAGGGCCTGGGAAGTGACCTGGGGCCCTCCTGCTTGTCCCTAGCACCTTTCCAGAAGGCTGATGCAGCCAAACTGCTGCTTCCTGGTTTGTTCACACTCAAGGGCATGGCAGGGCTCGGCCCTCCACAGGGAGTGGGGAGATACACCACTCTGGGGCCCAGGGCGGGCCCTGGGGGAAACGAGGGGACTGGGCCCTGCGGGAGCCCCAAGAGGAGTGGTGCCCAGTCCACCCAGGGTGGTGGCGGGAGAAGGAAGTTCCCTCAGCACCTGGATGCTGCCTGGGCCTGGTTTGGAAGGCTCAGCCGAGTTGATCAGAGACAGAGACAGAGTAGGGGCTGGGAGGAGGGCAGGATGTCTTCAGGTTATCATTGGACTTTATAACATTGGTGCTGATTAAAAAAAAAGTTTGTTTATCTGAAAGGGTGGCGGGGAGAGAGAGAGAGAGAGAGAGAGAGAGAGAGAGAGAGAGAGAGATTGATTGATTGAGATTCCATCTGCTGGTTGACTTCCCAAATGTCTGCAATAGCGAGGGCTGGGCTAGGCCAAAAGCAGGAGCCAGGAACCCCAGCTGGATCTGCTGCGTGGGTGCAGGGACCCAAGCCCTTGGGCCATCATCTGCTGCTTTCCCAGGCGCGTTACAGGGAGCTGGTTAGGAAGTGGAGCAGCTGGGACTGGAACCGGGGCTCTGATGTGGATGCTAGCAACCCAGACAGTGGCTTAAACCATTGTGCTGTGACACCTGCCCTTGTTCAAAACTTGCAAGAGCCCAGAGCTCCATGGAGGACAGGACAGAGGCTGCTGAAGGGGAGGGGACAGCCTGATGTGTGTGGCCCGCGGAGCCCCACTGCCGCCCGTTGTGGAGGTCAGGATGCAGGCGTGCACCCCTCGTGGCCTGCCTGTGGGTGGGCAGAGGAGGAAGTGGGTCTCAGGCAGCCAAGAGGTCTCCGCCCAGCCTGCTTCATCCTCTAGGGCCCTGCCACCGGGGCGGGAGGGGGGGCCCTCCTGGGCCAGCTAGGGAAACGGGACATCATTGGCCAGGTAGGGTGACAGAGCAGCACAGGCGAACAGATGAGAGGTGGGGAGAGCCGCTGGAGCTAGCGCCCTGGCGGGTCCTGCTTCTCTCTGCCTCCTGTGTCGGACATTGGTTGCCGAAGCACGGTGGGCGTGAAAACGCCCTGGGAGGGGGCTCTCTGGGCAGCCTGGGTCACAGACTCCAGCCGCTGTCTTGGCTGTGGCTGGTGCAGTCTGGTTTTGTCAAGGACTCTCCTAAAAGACAACTCAGCAGTCTGGCGGTGACAACTCCCTCCCACCTCCACCCCCATAGCAGGTTACAGTGTAGCAAACTGGTGAGGGCTGCTACAGGGTGCTGGCATCAGGGGAGGCAGATCCTTCCTGTCCTCGGTCTCACCTTGGCCTGCCCAAGTCAGCACGTGTAGGTCTGCCTCATCGTTTGCGCAGTGAATTAACCTAGAATCGATGTAGCGGTCACCTACTGTGCACGTGGCAGCTCTTGCCCTTTAAACAGCCCTGTGGCCACGTTTCCTTGGTGCACTTAGCCATTTCTTTCTTTCTTTCTTTCTGTCTTTCTTTTTTGACAGGCAGAGTGGACAGTGAGAGAGACAGAGAGAAAGGTCTTCCTTTGCCGTTGGTTCACCCTCCAATGGCCGCCACGGCCGGCGTGCTGAGGCCGGCGTGCTGCGGCCGGCGCACCACGCTGATCCGATGGCAGGAGCCAGGTACTTCTGGTCTGCCATGGGGTGCAGGGCCTAAGCACTTGGGCCATCCTCCACTGCACTCCCTGGCCACAGCAGAGAGCTGGCCTGGAAGAGGGGCAACCGGGACAGAATCCGGCGCCCCGACTGGGACTAGAACCCGGTGTGCCGGCACCGCAAGGCAGAGGATTAGCCTAGTGAGCCGCGGCGCCGGCCACGCTTAGCCATTTCTGCGATTCAGATTCCTGGGAGGAAAATGCCCCATCAGAATGCAGGGGCATTTGAAATTTGATAGGGGCTGTGGGATCCCTGACCATGTTCTCAGCCTGCCCATCCCCAACAGAGCCTGCGGCAGGTCCCTGTGGTCCCCACCCCCTCCCTCATCAGGGCTCCCTATCCTTTACATGTCCTCACCCCAGCAAGGGAGGCATTTGGCTGCTGCTGGGCCGTGCTGCCTAGCGGAAGACAATTTCTGAGGCCTGCGGGTTAAAGCTGTTGCCTTCAGCCAACTCTCTTGCTAGGCACCGCGTCCACAGGAGCTGCTAAGATTCAGTGTTCTTTGCTCCTTGGCCTTCTCCTCCTCTGGGTGACATCAGCCAGGGTCTTCGCTTTTGTGAAAAGTTTTTTTTTTTCCTAAGAATGCTGTGATCCCCCATTTCCAGTTGGTTTTCACTTAAAGTTTATCAAGCCTACATTACCTCTTTAAAAAAAAAAAAGATTTACTTATTTATTTGAAAGGCAGAGTTACAGAGAGGCAGAGAGAGAGAGAGAGAGAGAGAGAGAGAGGTAGGTCTTCCACCTGCTGATTCACTCCCAAAATGACTGCAATGGCCGGAGCTGTGCTGATCCAAAGCCAGGAGCCAGGAGCTTTTTCCAGGTCTCCCACATGTGTGCAGGGGCCCAAGGACTTGGACCATCTTCCACTGCTTTCTCAGGCCACAGCAGAGAGCTGGATCAGAAGTGGAGCAGCCAGGACTGGAACCAGCACACATATGGGATGCCGGCATCGCAGGCAGCAGTTTTATCCACTATACCACAGTGCCAACCCCCCTACATCACCTCTTTTTAACAGCCAGGGCTGGGCCAGGCCGACGTCAGGAGCCAGGAACTCCATCCGGGTCTCCCACATGGGTGGCAGGGACCCAAGCACTGGGGCATCTTCCACTGCCTTCCCAGCTGCACTAGCAGGAAGCTGGATCGGAAGCAGAACACCAGAGATTCAGAACTGGCGCTCACCACTTGCTAAGGCTTAACCGGCTGCATCACAGCGCCGGCCCCAGAAGCTACACGTCTCTGTCACTACTTCAGGGCAGCAAGCTTTTATGCCTACGCTCAGATTCCTTTACTTTTACTGATGACGTGAGGGCTTTGGGACCCCATAGGCTCTTCCCAAGTGAATCTTACTCCTCTTTGCTCTAATCTCATAAGATAGTGAGGCCAGGCTTTTTGGACAGAGGATTAGACTTCTGCGTCTGCTGGTTCACTCCCTAAATGCCCGCAACAGCCAGGGCAGAGCCAGGCTGAAGCTGGGAGACCAGAGCTCCATCTGGGTCTCCCCTGTGGGTGGCTGGGACCCGAGTACTTGAGACATCACTTGCTGCCTCCCAGAGTGCACATCAGCGGGAACCTGGATTGGAAGCAGAGGCAGGACTCTAACCAGTACTCTGATGTGGTTTAACCTGCCGTGCCACAGCGCCATCCCCTGGGCAAGTTTACTCCTAAAGGACCCTTACCACTATTGCACAGTTACATTGGGGGACTGGTGCTGTGGCGTAGCAGGTAAAGCTGCCGCCTGCAGTGCTGACATCCCACGTGGGTGCCGGTTCTAGTCCCGGCTGCTCCACTTCCTATCCAGCTCTCTGCTATGGCCCAGGAAAGCAGTAGAAGATGGCCCAAGTCCTTGGGCCCCTGCACCTACGTGGGCGACCTGGAGGAAGCTCCCGGCTCCTGGCTTCAGATCAGTTCAGCGTCAGCCATTGCAGCCATCTGGGGAATGAACCAAAGAATGGAAGACCTCTCTCTTTCTCTCTGTCTCTACTTCTCTCTGTAACTCTGTCTTTCAAATAAATAAAAAAATAAAATTTTTAAAAAGTTACAGTGGGCATTAATCTAAAGTAAGATAAAGACAGTGAAAATGAAAATAAACGCAATGAAATCAAAGCATGGCTATTCTAACCGGACCCTGCTGCTGCCCGAGGCTCCCAGCCAAGGCGCACTCTCACTAGGACAGGAATTCCGCACAGTGGGAGCCCAAGGGGCAGGCATTTAGCCTGGCAGTTAAGATGCCCACTCGTGAACCCTGTCAGAGTATCTGAGTTCGATGCCCGACTCTGGCTCACGACTCCAGCTTCCTGCTGGTGGTGCAGAGCTAGGAGACAGCCCTGTGGCGATGGTCTAAGTAGCTGGATCTTTGCCACCCACATGGGGCACCTGGATTAAGTTCCCCACTCATGCCAGGTTCGATTTCAGCTGAGGGCCATTGCAGGCATTCGGGGAGTGAACCAATGGCTGTCTCTCCTACTTAAATAAACACATTTTAAGAAGATTTTCTTTTTAATTCTAAAAAAAAAATTAAGAAAGAAAGAAAGTCTGGTGTTAGGGCACAGGGGGTTAAGCTGCTGCCTGTGGTGCTGGTTGGAGGCCTGGCTGCTCCACTTCCGATCCAGTTTCCTGCTAATGCACCTGGAAAGGCAGTGGAAGATGGCCCAAGTGCCTGGGCTCCCTGCTACCCGTGTGGGAGACTCAGATGGAGTTCCTGGTTCCTGGCTTCAGCCTGGGCCAGCCCCAGCCATTTGGTGAGTGAACCGGCAGGTGGAAGGTCTCTCTCTTTCTCTCTCTCTCTGTAACTCTGCCCTTCAAATAAAGACCTAAATTTAAAAATAATAATAATAAAAAGGGCACACATAGTATAACACTGGCCATGGGCTTAGCACCAGAAGGGGGCAGGGGCAGGAGAACCTCAGGAGGAGGGGTCAATGCTCTCACTACCCTGGCCCTCCTCACATCACCCCCTGGTGGACCGTGGCCCACTCTGGGGAGCACTCCTCCAGCTCTGGCCACTCCGGGCTGTGCGCCTCTGGGGGCCGCACTGCCGGCCTCTGGGCCTAGTCCTGGCCTTCCCTTCCCGGGACGGCTGTCTTCACTGCCACTCGCTCACGTGGGGGATTCTGCTCCATCCAGGAGAGTCTGAGACCTCACACTTAACTGAAATGCAGCCTCTGACTGCCGTCACCTCACTGCCCGCTGCCCGTGAACTTCTCTCATCTGCCCATCCTGGTTCAGATCGCCCTGGAGGACTGGAGGGAGCTGAGTTTGTCCTGTGAGACTCTGAGCTGCAGGAGGGGCCATGGGATTTATTCTCCTGGTCGAGGTGGGAGCCCAGGGAGGGCTGGGCCGGGCTGTCACTCTCCACACTGCTCTGCTGAGCTGAGTGCTCAGTCAGTGCTGTGGCCTGGTGGTGCCAGGCCTCGGGGTGTGGTGGGGAGCTGGGTTTGTCCTGGTAGGAGTTCCTCAGCTGCACCCCAGTCTAGAGCATCCCCTCACACTGGGAGAGCTGGGGTGGGGGGGACATATGGAGCAGATGGCCAGAGCAGCCGGCTGGGGTGGAAAGGAAAGAGAACGCCCACAGAGGATCCCCAAGAACATTAAAGCGAGGGTCCCTGACTGGGGCCTTGCGTGGACCCTCTTCGGCTTTGTGGCTTCTGCACCCCATGTACCTGGTCTTTGGGACAGGCTACTCCTTGTGTGATCCTTGTCCCCCTCCCTTTTATTTAAATTTGAGAGGGAGGGAGGGAGGGAGAGAGAGAGAGAGAGAGAGAGATGCCACGTACTGGTTCACTTTCCAAATGCCCACAGCATCCAGGGCTGGGCCAGGATGAAACCAGAAGTCAGGAACCCAGTACGGGTCTCCCACTTGAGTGGCAGGGACTCAACTCTTGGAACCAGGCCTTGTTGTTTCCCGATGTGTGCATTAGTAGGAAGCTGAAATCAGAAGCAGGGCCAGGACTGGAGCCTGCCATGGGCTGTGGTGTCCAACTGCTGTCTTAACTGCTGGGCTGCACTCCCATTTCCCCCATGCACTCTGACCCCTGCTTGGAGCGCTCCCTTCTTCTTCTTTTTTTTTTTTTTTGTTAAAGATTTATTTATTTATTTTTTAAGATTTATTTATTTATTTGAAAGTCAGAGTTACAGAGAGAAAGGAGAGAGAGAGAGAGAGAGAGAGAGAGAGAGAGAGAGAGGTCTTCCCTCTGCTGGTTCACTCCCCAGATGGCCGCAACAGCCAGAACAGTGCCAATCTGAAGCCAGGAGCCAGGAGCTTCTTCCAGGTCTTCCCATGCAGGTGCAGGGGCCCAAGGACTTGGCCATCTTCTACTGCTTTCCCAGGCCATAGCAGAGAGCTGGACAGGAAGCGGAGCAGCCGGGTCTCGAACCCACACCCATATGGGATGCCAGCGCTTTAGGCCAGGGCTTTAACCCACTGTACCACCATGCCAGCCCCAAAGATTTATTTATTTATTTGAGAGAGGCAGAGTTACAGAGAGGCAGAGACAGAGAGAGAGAGAGAGAGGTCTTCCATTGCTGGTTCACTCCCCAGATGGTCACAATGGTGGCCTGAAGTCAGGAGCCTCTTCTGGGTCTCCCACATGGTTGCAAGGACCCAAGGACTTGGGCCATCTTCTACTGCTTTCCCAGGCCATAGCTGAGAGCTGGATAGGAAATGGAGCAGCCAGGACTCGAACCAGCGCCCATAGGGGATGCCGGCACTGCAGGTGGTGGCTTTACCTGCTACGCCACAGCATTGGCCCCTTGGCACTCTCCTCTTTTGGCTTTCCTACCATCCACTCTGAGCAGGCTTGGCCCTGCCCTGCCCCGCCCTGCCCTGCCCTGCTATGCCCACTGAGTCAGCATGACCATGGATCATGTGTATTGCTTTTGTCCAGTGGGGTGTGGAAGCTGATACTGCTGTTGCACACCCACAAGACTGGTTGGAAGAGTTGCTGTAGAACCCCCACACTGGGTCTACTCACCCAGTCTGTGGCAAGCCCATCGCTGACAACGGGGTGGTGGAACAAAGCAGGTGTTTAGTACAAAGCGCAGAGCCAGCAGTCAGGTGGCTAATAACACCCAATTCCCCGACTCCCCGACAGAGTGAGGACAGGGAGTCTTTCAGGTCAAAGCGGGGGATGAGCAGTGCCTGATCAGCTCACGCGTGGGCCTCTGGTTGGTCCATGGTGCGCGTGGCCTTCCTTTGACTGGTCAGAGATGGGGCCA
Organism: Oryctolagus cuniculus; assembly: GCF_051225735.1. Classification (NCBI taxonomy): domain Eukaryota; kingdom Metazoa; phylum Chordata; class Mammalia; order Lagomorpha; family Leporidae; genus Oryctolagus; species Oryctolagus cuniculus. The sequence continues at coordinate 63,313,527 of NC_142883.1, read as the reverse complement.
GTGTGTTCCCTTTGGGATGGCAAAGCTGAGCTCCAGGCTGTCTGGGTCTCAGGGTAGATCAGGGATTAGTTTGTTTTGAACAGGGCTCGGAGTTCCTGAGAAACGTCTCAGCCAAAGTCCAGCATGTCAGCTCTGGGGTGACCGATGAACGTCAAGGCTGCAGTCAGAGTTCTGAAGGGCCCACCCGACCTGTGTGCCGTCGCCTCAAGTGCAGCCAGTTTGTCTTTAGAAAGGAGAAAGGAGTTGCCTTGTAACCACCAGCATGAAGCCAGAGGAACTGCAAACCCAGAAAGAGAGCCCTGGGCCTGTGAGTGCCTGCAAAGGCTCTCAGGAGAGAGGCTGCTGGGGCCGGCGGGGTTAGGCTGCTGCTTGGGGTGCCCACCTCCTCTCTCGGAGCACCCACTCGAACTCTAGCCACTCCACTTCTAATCCGGCTTCCTGCAAATGCATCCTGGAAGGATGCAGATGATGGTTCAAGAGCTTGAGCCCCTGCCACCCACGTGGGAGACCAGATGGAGTTCCAGGCTCCTGGCTGTGGCCTGCTCCAGCCCTGGCTGTTGCAGGCATTTGGGGAGTGAACCGGCAGATGGAAGATCGATCGATCTCTCTCTACCTCTCCCTCTCCTTCCTCTCCCTCTCTCTCTTCCTGCTCCCTCTCTCTCCCTCTCTCCCTCTCTCTGCCTTCTGAAGAAATAAAATAAATCTTTTAAGTAAAAAAAGAAAAACCCAGGTCTGTTGGCATTAAATGAGATGTTAGCTAGGCTGACTTATCTCTCTTTCTCTCTCTCTTTTTTTTTTTTTTTGACAGGCAGAGTGGACAGTGAGAGAGAGAGACAGAGAGAAAGGTCTTCCTTTGCCGTTGGCTCACCCTCCAATGGCCGCTGTGGCGGGCGCACCGTGCTGATCCAATGGCAGGAGCCAGGTGCTTCTGGTCTCCCATGAGGTGCAGGGCCCAAGCACTTGGGCCATCCTCCACTGCACTCCTGGGCCACAGCAGAGAGCTGGCCTGGAAGAGCAACAATCGGGACAGAATCCGGCGCCCCGACCGGGACTAGAACCTGGTGTGCCGGCGCCGCTAGGCGGAGGATTAGCCTAGTGAGCCACGGCGCCGGCCTGACTTATCTCTAAACACTGTTATATTGTGGCTAGGACTTCAACATATGAATTATGGGGTGGGGTACACAGTTTAGCCTCTAACATTTACAAAGCACAGAGTTTAATGGATGCCAGGTAGCCTTTCCTGTTTAAAATACTTGTTCTGGGGGCCAGGGTTGTGGCATGGTGGGTCAGCATCCCTTATGCTCACGCAAGTTCAATCCCAGCCACTCCGCTCCTGATCCAGCTTCCTGCTCATGCACTTGGGAAAGCAGCAGCTGATGGCTCCCTGCCACCCATGTGGGAAACCTGAATGGAGTTCCTGGCTCCTGGCGGTGGCCTGGCCCCAGTCCCAGCTACTGTGGGCTTTTGGGGAGTGAGTGAACCAGCAGGTGGAAGATCTCTTTCTGTTTGTCTCTCAATCTCTCTGTCACTTTGCCTTTAGAAATACATCTGCTTTGGCCAGTACCGCGGCTCAATAGGCTAATCCTCCGCTTTGCGGCGCCGGCACACCGGGTTCTAGTCCCGGTCCGGGCGCTGGATTCTGTCCCGGTTGCCCCTCTTCCAGGCCAGCTCTCTGCTGTGGCCCGGGAGTGCAGTGGAAGATGGCCCAGGTGCTTGGGCCCTGCACCTGCATGGGAGACCAGGAGAAGCACCTGGCTCCTGCCTGCGGATCGGCGCGGTGCACCGGCTGCAGTGTGCTGGCCGCGGTGGCCATTGGAGGGTGAACCAACGGCAAAGGAAGACCTTTCTCTCTGTCTCTCTCTCTCACTGTCCACTCTGCCTGTCAAAAAAAAAAAAAAAAAAAAAAGAAAGAAAGAAAGAAATACATCTGCTTTTTAAAAATATAAAATGAAATCCATGTACTGGAGTTCATTTCTCTTTCTGGCTGAAGACCATACTGAATGTGTGGTTGTCCTGAGGACTGTGCTGTTCAGTGCCCTCCTACCCCCAGGCACTTGTCTAAAATCAGACCAAGAGCATAGGTGGATATTCAGAGAGCAAAACCGGTCCCCCTCAGCTTCTGGATTCAGTAGTGACCCCTTGTGGAGTAGACAGCAGGCTTGTAATGTTGGCAGAGGATGAGTTGTGTTTTTTTGGTTTTTTTTGTTTTTTTTTTTTTTTAAGATTTACATATCTATTTGAAAATCAAAGTCATACAGAGAAGGAGATTGAGAGAGAGAGAGAGAGATCTTCCATCTGCTGGTTCACTCCCCAGTTGGCCCCAACAGCCAGAGCTGAGCTGATCCGAAGCCAGGAGCCAGGAGCTTCTTCCGGGTCTCCCACGTGGGTGCAGGGGCCCAAGCACTTGAGCCATCTTCTACTGCTTTCCCAGGCCATAGCAGAGAGCTGGATCGGAAGTGGAGCAGCCAGGACTCGAACTGGCGCCCATATGGGATGCCGGCACTGCAGACCGTGGCTTTACCTGCTACGCCACAGTGCTGGCCCTGAAGTTTTAAATGTATGAGAATCAAGATGGGAAGGAAACCTACCAAGTTTCTAGTAAAAACCCCCATTGGGTAAAAATACGTGCTCAGTGAAAGAAGCCCCATGCAAAAGGCTGTCCATTACAGGTGCGGTTGCTTCCATGTGGAATGCCGAAATAGACCTATCTGCATAGACAGCCAACGGACAGGTGCTTGTGGGGGCTGAGCGGAGGGGAAAGCGACCACTCATGGGTCCAGGGCTTCTTTCTGGGGTGATGAAAGTGTTCTAGAGAGGGGCCAGCACTGTAGCATAGCAGGTTAAGCCGCGGCCTGCAGTGTCCGCATCCCATATGGGCGCTGGTTCAGTCCAGGCTGCTCCACTTCCCATCCAGCTCTCTGCTATGGCCTGGGAAAGCAGCAGAGGATGGCCCAAGTCCTTGGGCCCCTGCACCCACGTGAGAGACCTGGAAGAAGCTCCTGGCTCCTGGCTTTGGGCCGCCTACCTCCCGCCGTTGTGGCCATTTGGGGAGTGAACTAGCAGATAGAAGATTCTCTCTCTGCCTCTCTGTAACTCTGCCTTTCAAATGAATAAATAAATCTTAAAAAAAAAAAAAAGTACTGTGGAGTTAGAGCATGGTGGTGCTTGCACAGCCCATGGATATACTAAAACCCACTGCTTCATCCACTTCAGAGGGTAGATTCTGTGGCGTGTGAATTCTATCTCAACAGAGCTGTCATAAAGAATTAAATCAGGGGGGCGGCAGACTCCAGTGAGCAGTGTGTCTTCTCTGCTCCTCAAGGTTTTGGTAATTACTTTTTTTTTTTAGTGAGAAAAAGCCCAAAGTCTTGCTTTTCATTTACCCAGGCTTGTGTGATGCTGAATTACAGGCAAACAAAGCAAACCACCGTGAAATATCAAGGGGTCACTTTGCTCCTAAAATATCAATGATTAAGATTTACAGGCTCAGGGCAGCGCTGTGGTGTAGCGGGTAAAGCTGCCGCCTGCAGCGCCGGCATCCCATATGGGCACCAGTTCGAGTCCCGGCTGCTCCACTTCTGATCCAGCTCTCTGCTATGGCCTGGGAAAGCAGTAGAAGATGGCCTAAGTCCTTGGGCCCCTGCACCCATGTGGGAGATCTGGAAGAAGCTCCTGGCTCCTGGCTTCGAATTGGCACAGCTCTGGCCATTGCAGCCAATTAGGGAGTGAACCATTGGATGGAAGACCTCTCTCTCTCTCTCTCTGCCTCTGCCTCTCAAATCAATAAATAAATCTTTTTTAAAAAAATATATGGGCTCAGCACCAGCACTATGGCATAGCAGGTTAAGCCACTGCCTGTGACACCACCATCCCTTATGAGCACCAGTTCAAGTCCCAGCTGTTCCACTTCCAATCCAGCTAATGTGCCCGGGAAAACAGTGGAAGGTGGCCCTAATGCTTGGGCCCCTGCCACCCAGGTAGGAGATCCAGATGGAATTCCAGGCTCCTGGCTTTAGCCTGGCCCAGCCCTGGCTGTTCTGGCCATTTGGACAGTGAACCAGCAGATAGAAGCTCGCTCGCGCGCGCTCTCTCTTTCTCTCTCTCTTTCTCTTTCTCTTTCTCTCTGCCTTTGAAATAAATATAGTAAATCTTTTTTAGAAGATCTACAGGCTCTAAGTAGAAAAGGTGTGTGTGAGAGAGAGAATGTGTGTGTGTGAGAGAGTGTGTGTGTGTGTGAGAGCGAGTGAGTGTGTGTGTGTGTGTGTGTGTGTGATGAGGCTTGCGAAGCTCGCCTTGTTAAAGGGAGCGTCTTCTCATCAGTTCAGAGCGAGGGTCTGAGGCGGTGTTGGCTCTACTAGGCGGAGTCCAGCTGGTGCTGGGTGTTGACATCCATGTTTATTTCCATGTACAAGTCTTAAGCTTTCTCACGAAGAGCTGCTGCTCATTTCCAGCGTGACGTTGGTTTAAATCCAAAGCCAGGAGATTTCTGAGCCATTTATATATATATAAAATACATGTTAAATAATTCATCAAGGAATGCGTGCATGCATGCGTGTGTGTGTGCGTGTGTTGAAATGTCAGTGGCTACCTCACTTCCAACTTGGCAGTTTCTGCCTCGTTTTTAACCTCCTCGGTCGTCTCAGCAGCCTGTTTCTTGGCTAATGACTGCGTAAAATCGTCTGCAAGAGGAAAAGCTGAAGATCCACGCGTTACCTTTTGCCAGCTCCTGCTTTAAATCCACCCTGTGGTATTTGCAAAGGTCAGATGAGCTATTTCGGTGTCGGCGGCCCTGATGAATGGGAAACCCTCTGTTGCCATTGGGCCCCGAGGATGAGGATTAGTGCGCGGTGGCAAGCAGCATCTGTCGGAATGTCAGCAGAGCGGTGCTGGGAATTGTGGGAGCAGCGGGCCCGTGAAAAATGGAGGGGAGGGGGGGCGGGGGCTCTGCCAGCGCCAGCCCCTGATGAGGTTTTTCTCCCTCGCAATCATGCAGGCATCTCCGGGAGCACTTGTTCTCCTCCGTTAAGCCTTGTCGCCAAGAAATATGGAGACCCACGTGGCCCTTTGCCTGCAAGGGCTACAGCCGGCTTCACGGGGCCCCGTTCACCTACCGGCGGGCCCCCAGGCTCCCCGTTAGTCGGTGTGTTTGTGTTCAGCTGGTAGAAGATGTTCATTGTGTCCTAAGCTAAATAAAGATGGTTGTGTCGCCTGGTAGATTTTTTTTTTTTTTTTTTTCATGAGAGAAGCAGGTGTTCGGTTGCGCTGGGGAGCATCACTGATGATGGCACTCTCCGTCCCCAGCCCAGAGCAGATGGCCGGCATTCACTCCTCCTGTGACCTTTCCCGGCTTCTAAGACAGCCAGTCTCTGATCCCAGGGATCATAAATATTCTCGCGCTTTGAGGGGGCATCAGGCTGTCGGCATCATTTTCCATTTGTCTGGAGCCTCTGAAGGAAGCGGCTGCAGACATTTTTCAGCGCTAAATTAGCCTCCCGCAGCCACGGGCTTTCCACACGTGTGAAGGGCACGGCAGCAGGACTGCTCCGGCCAAGGTTGGGAAGGAGCCCTCGGCTCAGCGTCCTGCCGTCCACACCTGTCCACTCGCTGGACAGGCTCTCCCAACAGCCGCTGCGTGCCAGGGTATCTGTGATGGCTGGCACGGACCCTGCCTGCCTGCCCAGGGGCCGCGCTGTTTACGCCACCGATAGTGATGACAGCCACCTTGTATTGGTCACCTTGTCCGCTGCCTCTGCCTGCCCATCTTCTCATGGCAGACAGACCCGCCCCCAAGTGCCGTGATGGCAGTGGGGGTGGGGTGGGGTGTGTGCTCTGCGAACCGAGAGGTGCGCTCTGAGCTTGGGCAGAATGACAGCATCACTAAGGAGGAGACATCTGAGCTGGTCCCCGGCAGGAGTGTATCAGGAGCGGGAAGGAGCTGCCAGGCGCCGAGGACACAAGGGGAGAGGGCCTGCGTGTGTGTTGGAGGCAGCTGGACCACGTGTGACCTGTGAGGGCGGGGCAGAAGTAATGCCTGGTTTGTGGCGGTCACCTGGGTGACCGGAAGTGGAGAGTATGTCCAAGTCAAGTGGAGGTGATGAGGTCTGTGGGGAGGACCTTCCTGGGACAGCATGGAGGGAGGGCTCTAGGAAAGACTGGAGGAAGTAAGACCAGTGCAGGGGCTGCAACAGCGACCCCCAGAGACCTGGAAGCAGCTCAGCCTCTGGGCTCCCCCGGCCGTGCCCCCTGCTTTTGCTGTCCTGTTCCTGTGGGCTCCTTGGGACCCCTCAGGTTCTCTGTAGACCCAAGGATGGCTGCTCCTCTCCAAGCCCTTGCACTCCCCGGGTGGCAGGGCTCTGTCCTGTCCCCTGCCCTGTGCAGCCTGGTTTTTCTGCCACTTGCTCCTTAGTGGAGGCTGAGGTACTTTCTTAGCTTCCCAGCAAGGAGTAGCCATGCTTTGGGAGGGACAGGAGGAGGGGTGCTTTCAAAGTTTTTCTCTGGAGGGGTCGGTACCGTGGCGTAGTAGGTAAAGCTGCTGCCTGCAGTGCTGGCATCCCATATGGGCGCCGGTTCGAGTCCTGGCTGCTCCACTTGTGATCCAGCTCTCTTCCATGGTCTGGGAAAACAGTAGAAGATGGCCCAAGTGCCTGGGCCTCTTCATCCACATAGGAAGACCCGGAAGAAGCTCCTGGCTCCTGGCTTTGGATCAGCACAACTCTGGCCGTTGTGGCCAACTGGGGAGTGAACCAGCGGAGGGAAGACCTCTCTCTCTCTCTCTCTCTCTCTCTCTCTGCCTCTGCCACTCCTTCTCTCTCTGTGTAACTCTGACTTTCAAATAAATTTAAAAATCAAAAAAGAAAGTTTTTTCTTAAGTTTTATTTATTTGAAAAGCAGAGCTACAGAGAGGGGAGAGAGAGAGAGAGAGGGAGGGAGGGAGAGATCTTCCATCCACTGACTCACTCCCCAATTGGCCACAATGGCTAAGGCTGGGCCAGGCCAAAGCCAGGAGCTCGGAACCCATCGGGCCTCCCACAAGGGTGGCAGGGGCCTAAGGACTTGGGCCACCTTCTGCTGCTTTCCCAGGCGCATTAGCAGGGAGCTGGATCAGAAGTGGAGAGGCCTGGTCTTGAACCAGCACTCATAGGGGATGCCGGCATCCCAGGTCGGGGCTTAACCCACCGGCTCCTCAAACAATTATTATGGTGTGGACTCAGAACCTGGGGACAAGCCGGCGCCGTGGCTCAATAGGCTAATCCTCCACCTTGCGGCGCCGGCACACCGGGTTCTAGTCCCGGTTGGGGCGCCGGATTCTGTCCCGGTTGCCCCTCTTCCAGGCCAGCTCTCTGCTATGGCCAGGGAGTGCAGTGGAGGATGGCCCAGGTGCTTGGGCCCTGCACCCCATGGGAGACCAGGAAAAGCACCTGGCTCCTGGCTCCTGCCAGGATCAGCGCGGTGCGCCGGCTGCAGCGGCGGCCATTGGAGGGTGAACCAGCGGCAAAGGAAGACCTTTCTCTCTCTGTCTCTCTCTCTCACTGTCCACTCTGCCTGTCAAAAAAAAAAAAAAAAAAAAAAAAAGAACCTGGGGACAGAACGCACCACAGTTTGAGACCTGTTTCTGTCTTTCCCCTTCTCCAGGAGATGGGGTAGTTTCTTGTTTGTTTGTGTGGCTGTTTGTCTTTCTATTAGGGGAAGTTTCAGACACACACAGGAATAGGGAGAGGGGTCTCAGGAACCCCTGTGTTACCTGTAGCTCAGCCTCAGCAACTCTCGGCATCCGGCCAATCCAGTGTCTTCCATCTGACAGTCCCCCTCCCCTCCCCTCCCCTCCCTTCCCCTCCTCTCCTCCCCTCTCCCCTCCCCTCCCCTCCCCTCCCCTCCTGCGCTATTTTGAAGCAGATTTCAGACCTCTTGGACTTTTATCCATACATTAAATGCATGTCTCTAAAAGAGCAGGGCTTTCTGCTTCACCCTGAGAGTCTTTTTTCATCCGTGCCCCTGGTTCCGACCTGTGCTAGGGCAAGGTTGCTGCCCGTGGCCCTGAGCTGCTGGGGAGTGAACCAGCGGGAGCAGACAGACCCCAGTCCATCCTCAGCTGTCACAGCGTCGTGTCTTTGAGTACTTCGTCCGAGCCTCAGTCACCTCGTCTTGAAAAACGAGGGACAGGGACCAGCGTTGTGGCACAGCAGGTTAGGCTGCTGCTTGCAACGCCGGCATCCCATGTCTGAGTGCCAGTTCGAGTCCCGGCTGCTCCACTTCCGATCCAGCTCCGTGCTTGTGTGCCTGGGAAGGCAGCGGAGGATGGCCCGAGTGCTTGACATTATAAAAATTCTTTAATCAAGTGTTTGTCATTTCTGATTCTCGAGTATGTGTGGTGACTGTCCCCACATTACACGTGAAGTGCCTGAGAACTTAAAACTAAGGTTAATGAACTTGCCTGAGGTCTTGGGGCTAATCAATTGCAGAGCCCTGAGTTGGAGCCCAGGCTGACCACCAGGCCCCTACCTGTCTTTATTGCTGTTGTTGACAGAGCCCTGCCAGGCACAGAACACGCCGATGCTGGGTCAGGCAGGCCACGTGGTGCAGCCCTGTCCTCTGTCCGCTGTCCTAGGCCACCGCTGGGTACTGAGAAGCTGTTCCTTTGTCCGTGTCTCTTGCCTTCCTTTGGTGCCTCTGCTCCGGGTAGGAGGTCACTAGCACTCATCAGCACCGGTACTGGAGAGACCAGAGCAGGCACAGGAAAAACCAGCCCTTTTGTGTCGTTTTCTTGGGCCAATCAACCTCTTTTTTTTTTTTCTTTGTTGACAGGCAGAGTGGACAGTGAGAGACAGAGACAGAGAGAAAGGTCTTCCTTTGCTGTTGGTTCACCCTCCAATGGGCGCCACGGCCAGCGCACCATGCTGATCTGATGGCAGGAGCCAGGTGCTTCTCCTGGTCTCCCATGGGGTGCAGGGCCCAAGCACTTGGGCCATCCTCCACTGCATTCCCGGGCCACAGCAGAGAGCTGGCCTGGAAGAGGGGCAACCGGGACAGAATCCGGCGCCCCGACCAGGACTAGAACCCAGTGTGCCAGCACCGCAGGCGGAGGATTAGCCTGTTGAGCTGCGACGCCGGCCTAATCAACCTCTTATTTTTTTTTTTTATCTTTTATTTAATGAATATAAATTTCCAAAGTACGACTCATGTGTTACAATGGCTTCCCCCCCCCCATACCGTCCCTCCCACCCACAACCCTCCCCTTTCCCACTCCCTCTCCCCTTCCATTCACATCAAGATTCATTTTCGCCTAATCAACCTCTTAAAGCAAAATGAGGTTCCTAGGCTACCTGTGGGGTTTGGTTTTCCAGGGACCTGAGAGAGTGAGGCATGGACAGGGTTCATTCATCCCCGGCAACTATATCATGGCTAGCAACGGAAAATTCGAAGATAAACGTGGCAGTGGCAAACATCATTGCTGGGTTTGGTGCCTCTGTTCAGCAGTGCTGAGCCGCCGGGGCTGGGCGTGTTAATGACCGTGATAGAACCTGCTGGCTTGGAAGCCTTGTTCAGGAAGGTCTGATCCAGTTCTTCTCTCTCTCTTTTTTTTTTTTTTTTAATAGTGATTTCTCTGTTTCTTTCTCTTTCTGTTTTTTTTTTTTTTTTAAGTTTATTTTATTCATTTGAAAGGCAGAGTTACAGAGAGAGACAGACAGAGAGAGAGAGAGAGGTAAGTCTTTCATCTGCTGGTTCACTCCCTAATTGGCCGCAACAACTGGAGCTGGGCTGATCTGAAGCCAGGAGCCAGGAGCTTCTTCCGGGTCTCGCAGGCAGGTGTAGGGGCCCAAGGACTTGAGCCATCTTCTACTGCTTTCCCAGGCCATAGCAGAGAGCTGGATCGGAAATAGAGCAGCCGGGACTCGAACTGGCGCCCATATGGGATGCTGGCTCTGCAGACCAGGGCTTTAACCCACTGTGCGACAGTGCTGGCCCCCAAAGCTATGTTTACTGAGTACCTCTGTGTGCCAGGAACTCCTCTAAGTGCTTGACATGTACAAGAGGGCTCCAAAATGTATGCAGAAATGGAGTGATAAGTTTATTTTGGTACCAATAACCCTTTGGAATTAATTCATGCATAGTTTTTTTTACATAATACACATTTCCATGAACTTTTTGAAGACCTTCATAGATGCAATTTCTTTTTTTTTTTTTTTAAGAGTTATTTATTTGAGAAGCAGAGTTACAGAGAGAGGGAGAAACAGAGTGAAAGATGGAGATCTTCCATCTACTGGTTTACCCCCACCCCCAAATGGCTGCAGTGGCTGGAGCTGGACCAATTGGAAGCCAGGAGCCAGGAGCTTCTTGTGGGTCTCCCATGTCGGTGCAGGGACCTAAACACTCAGGCCATCTTCCACTGCTTTCCCAGGTGCATTAGCAGAGAGCTGGATCAGAAGCAGAGCAGCCAGGGCTCAAACCAGCACCCATATGGGATGCCAGCACTGCAGGCAGTGGGTAGCTTAACATACTACGCCACAATGCCAGCCCCAGTACAATTTCAAAATGGTTTTACACTTGGGGTGGGCGTGTGACCTAGCAGTTAAGATGCCCATTAAGACATCTGTGTCCTGTATTGGGGTGCATGGGTTCAGTGCCCAGGCTCACTTGTGACTCCAGCTTCCTGCTGGTGCAGACCCTGGGTGTGGGAGATAGTGGGTGGGCTCCTGCCACCTTCATGGGATTGGCTCCCAGCTTTCTCCTCAGTGTGGGGCTATTGCAGGCATTTGGAGAGTGATGGTCCATGGGAGCTTTCTCTCGATGTATCTGTCTCTCTGCCTCTCAAACACATAAATAAAAATCTTTAAAACAAAGTCTTGGGAGCCCAGCACTGTGGCGTAGCGGGTGCAAGTTTGAGTCCCGGCTGCTCCACTTCCAATCGAGCTCTCTGCTATGGCCTGGGAAAGCAGTGGAAGATGGCCAAGTGCTTGGGCCCCTGCACCCACATGGGAGACCTGGAAGAAGCTCCTGGCTCCTGGCTTCAGATCAGCGCAGCTCTGGCTATTGCAGCCAGCTGGGGAATGAACCAGCAGATAGAAGACCTCCCTCTCTCTCTCTCTCTCTCTCTCTCTCTCTCTCTCTCTATCTCTATCTCTGTAACTCTGACTTTCAAATAAATAAATAAATCTTGAAAAAAATTTTTTTACACCAAGGTAAACTTGTCTTTTAATTGTATTTTCCATGAACGTTCTAAAGTATCTTTGTGTAAGCTCATCTCATCTGATTAGCAACTAACTATATGAAACGGAATTCTTTTCTTTTAAATGTTCATTTGTTTTCAGCTACTTGTAGACAGAGCAACAGAGACAGGGAAAAAGAGGGCCTCCCTCTGCCGGTTCACTCCCCAAATACCCACCACAGCCAGCGCTGGGCCAGGCTGAAGCCAGGAGCCAGGAGCTCCATCTGGGTCGACTGGGTGACAGGGGCCCAAGTGTTTGGGGGCATCAGCTCTTGTCTCCCAGTCACATTAGCAGGGAGCTGGATCAGAAGCAGAGCAGCTTCCCGATATGGATGTGGGCTCCCCAAGCAGGGGTCTGACCCATCCCTGAAGTGTCATTCCCAATGCTCCCATCTTCTAGATGGGCAAGTTGAGGTACAGAGATCACACAGCCAGTGAATAAAATGCCTGCTGCAGAGCCTCACCCGCGATAGGCACGCTGGTGTTCACGGAGTCTGAGTCTTTCCCTTAGCTTCGTTTCCATTGCATTTAGCATCTGTTTTTCTAGTAGCTTTTCTTCAAGATCGTTGAATCTATGAGTATGTTCTTCTTCAGGACTTAATTCTTTATTTTTTTTTTAAAGATTTATTTATTTGAAAGGAAGAGTTACAAAGAGAGAGGAGAGGCAGAGAGAGAGAGAGAGAGAGAGAGAGAGAGAGAGAGATGCAGAGGGTTAAACAGCCACCTGCAACGCCAACATCCCATTCTAGTGCCAGTTCGAGTCCCCGGCTGCTCCACATCCGATCCCGCTCCCTGCCAATGAGCCTGGGAAGGCGGTAGATGATGGCCCAAGTGCTCGGGCCCCTGCCAACCACAGGGGAGACCTGGATGGAGTTCCAGACTCCTGGCTTCTGCCTGATCCAGCCCCTGCTGTTATGGCCATTTGGGGAGTAAACCAGGAGAATAAAAGTTCTCTCTCCCTCCCTCCCTCCCTGGAACTCTGCCTTTCAAATAAATAAATCTTTTTAAACAACAACAATGACAAAAAACCTTAACAGTAATTCCTAATATGACGGGTTTGTTTCTTTGGATAGTGCCTAGTAAGATCCAGTGTTGTAGTTTGGTTGTTAGTCTTCCTCCGTAGACTCCTCCTCCACATTTTTTCCCCCTTGCAAAGTTTGTTTATTGAAGACACCAGGTCCTGTACCCTACAGTGTTTCTCATAGCCTGGATTTTGCCGATGGTGCCTCTGTTGTCGCGTTTAACAGGTTCCTCTGCCCTTAACGCATTTCGGGGTGAACTGAACAGATTCTCGGTCGCTTTCTGTGAGCAGGCCCTGGGGAGAGGCTGTGGGTTTCTTTCCGGAGGCATGCCAGCGCCTGGCGTCTCCCCCCGGGCCAGGTTAACAGCCTTCACGGTCGGGGCCTGGGTCCCGCTGATTGATGAGGGGTTGACAAATACTTTCCAGAACCCAGCTGCCAGACTGTTTGCCTGGAGTTAGTCTCAACACCCAGAGGGAGGCGGGGTTACACCAGAGAGGTCGGGCCTGCCTTCGCCAGCCTCGGGAAAAGCCTGGTTCACGGGCAAGGTCCTTCTGGACTGAGTGGAAACAGCTCACGTAAAGGCAGGCCAGGTGTCAGGGGTCTTGGTTTCACGGTTTGCAGCCCGCTAGCGAGCAGCTGCCTAGGTTTTTAGGACAGCTCGTCAGGAAGCCAGACAGAGCTGAGGTCTGGGGCAGACCCTGCTGCTCGCGGTGTGTGTGAGTCTGCCCCCCGCCCCGGGATGTGAAGAGTGGGGGTGAGAAGTTTCTGTGCCGCCTCCCGATGAGAAGTGAACAAGGCAGTCGGTGAGGTTAGGTGGTGCTGTTTGTGATTAACTGGATGCTGCCTCTGTGTTTGGGGGGGGTGGGGGGAGGTAGAAGTGGTATCTGGAGACGGCAGCAATCCCAGGCCCGTCCCAAGCTTCAGGGCTCCATCCAGGGCGCCCCGTTGCTCTGTTCTCCAGTGAAAGACTGAACGGCTCCCGTGTTCCTCCCCAGGGCCTCCCTCGGCCATTGTCCCTGGAGAAGCAGGGCTCCTGTCCACCTTCTGGTAGCAATGGAGAAAGGCAGCTGCAGGCCTGTCCAAGGCACCCAGGATCCCAGACCTGGGGACCTGTGGGTCACCAACGGCAGCATCTGGCACAGGGGTCATCCCCTAGGGGGTGTCCTGCCAGGGGTCTGTAACCCAGACTTGCATACCTCCAGTGATGGGAGACTCATCACCTGTCTGGCTTCTTCTGCAGTCAGAGAGAAAGGTATTTCTTCCTTTTCAAAGATTTATTTATTTATTTATTTATTTATTTTGAAAGAGTTACACAGAGAGGGGAGAGACAGAGAGAGAGAGAGAGAGGTCTTCCATCTGCTGGTTCACTCCCCAAGATGGCCACAATGGTCAGGGCTAGGCCAGGCCAAAGCCAGGAGCTTCTTCCAGATCTCCCATGTCGGGGCAGGAGCCCAAACACTTGGGGCCATCTTCCGCTGCTTTCCCCAGGCCATTAGAATAGAGCTGGCTTGGAAGTTGGGCACCTGGGACACGAACCAGCACCCACATGGGATGCCTGCATCACAGGCAGTGGCTCTACCTGCTACACCTCAATGACAGCCGGAAAAGGGTCCCTCTTAATTTCACCTGAAGTCTGTCCCCTCTCGTTCCCACCAGCTGGCCCTCGATGCTCGTTCAGCTGCACCAGGCTGGGTGGGAGGGAGTGATATGGAAAAGGGGGGTCCCTGCTGTGGGTTGTTGTGTGACCCCAAAACAGCCTCTGAAGCTGACCTGCCCGGTGGTAGAATCCAGCCACATACCAGGCACCGCCTTTGTGTGGACCTTCTGTTGAGTGGCAGGACAGAGCAGGACTCTGGAATGAGCCGTGTCAGGGGCAGGTGGGCCCGCAGCCGTGAAGGAGACGACGCGGGAGCTGCCTGTAAGCTGGAGCGCTCCACTTTGGAGCCCAGCAGTAGGGCGGTCCCCTTGCCGTCCACCCACCACGGCGCAGCTCTCTCAAACGCCCTTTGTTAGGTTCCCGCCTGCATGGTGCTCACCCCTGCATTATTTAGTGCCATTTATCCCCACGCCTTCTCATGCCCGCGGCTCACAGTGTGAGCGCCTCGCATGCGGGCTGCTGTCAGCGCCGGGCCCTTTGTCAGCCTTGGGAGCTGAAAGCCCAGACACGCACGCACGAACGCACGACCCTGGCAGGTGACACAGAGCCTGTGTGCCCTGGGGCCCTCCATCACAGGGAGAGGCCCACCCTGGCGCTGACACAGAGAAGGCAGGAAAGAAGATTTGTTTTCATCTGGGCAGTGGGGTACCAGCCCCGTTTCCTACAGATCTTTGGCCTTGCCTCCCATACCTGTGTAATGGGAACCCGACAGCCCCGGTGTCAGACGTTGAACGTGCCTGGTGGTTTATTCATCGGGGTGTGTGGTGGCACACAGGCTGCCATTTCCTTATTGGTTGCCTCCCAGCAAAGATGAAAGTAAAGATGTTCAGTGTTCCCCGAGAGGGATTATAGTGGAATGCCGTCACAGGGGCAGGGGCAGGGGCTGGCTAGGCTTCTATGAAGCCCCCGTCCCCCGGGAAAAAGGTCACATCCAGCGTCCAGCAGCTACTCTGGGTGACCACCTCCTTCTGGGAGCAGGAGCTGCTGGCCTAGGGCCGTCTGCCAGGTTCTGCTGTCCTTTATCCTTGGGGTCTGCAGAAACAGATGGCCCCAGCCCTCCTTTCTGCCCCTCTGGCATTTGTCACCGCATGATGTAGGTTAGGAGACCCTGAGGGGAAGGTCACAGGAGATCGGTGCCGGTGCCGCAGGGACATCAGAGAGAGAGAGAGACCCCGAATCAACTCTGACCCCTCGCGGTATGAGGCAGCTCCGGAGCAAGGGGAAGAATTCAACTTAGGCTCTTAAGAATCCCTCCCTCCCTCCCTCCCTTTCCCCCTCCCCTGCCCACAACCTGAAAATTTGAAAGCATGAAGCGATGTAGAGAAGGAGACAAAAATACTCATTTCCCTACCTCCTGGAGGTCACTAGCCATCTGTGATGTGTGCGTGTCTTTCCATATTATGAGTGTGTTTTTCTTTACAGAGATGATGCTGTAGATAACTTTGTGCCCTGTTCTCCCCCGCCCTGTGTGTAATAAGCATTTTAATTAAAACAGGTTATAAATATTATCTTTTTTGGATTTACTTATTTGAAAGGCAAAGTAACAGAGAGAGGTCTTCCATCCGCTGGTTCACTCCCCAGATGGCCGCAACGGCCAGAGCCGTGCCGTTCTGAAGCCAGGAGCCAGGAGCTTCTTCCAGGTCTCCTACGTGGGTGCAGGGGCCCAAGGACTTGGGCCATTTTCTATTGCTTTCCCAGGCCATAGCAGAGAGCCAGATTGGAAGTGGAGCAGCTGGGTCTGGTACTGGCGCCCATATGGGATGCTGGCACTGCAGGCCAGGGCATTAACCTGCTGTGCCACAGAGCCAGCCCCAGCCCCAGCCCCCATAAGTAGTGATAATGACAACACTGGGCAAGTGTTGTGGTGTAGCAGGTTAAGCCACCACTTGGGACGCCTGCGTCCTCTGTTGGAGTGCTGGCTCAAGTCCCTACTGCTCTGCTTCTGATCCAGCATCCTGAATGCATCCTGGGAGGCAGACGATGCCCCAAGTACTTGGGTCCCTGCCACCCACTTGGGAGACCCGGATGGAGTTCCAAGCTCCTGACTTTGGCCTGGCTCAGTCTGCCCGTTGTGGGCATTTTTTTTTTTTAAAGGTTTCATTTATTTATTTGAAAGCCAGAGTTGCACAGAGAAAGGAGGAGAGGCAGAAAGAGAGAGAGAGAGAGGCCTTCCATTCTCTGGGTCATTCCCCAGTTGGCCACAACAGCCAGAGCTGCGCCAATCCGAAGCCAGGAGCCAGGAGCTTCCTCTGGGTCTCCCACGAGGGGGAAGGGGCCATCCTCCACTACTTTTCCAGGCCATAGCAGGGAGCTGGATTTGAAGTGGAGCAGCCAGGACTCAAACCGGCACCCATATGGGATGCCAGCACAGCAGGCAGTGGCTTTACCCGCTATGCCACAGTCCCAGCCCCCAAATGTGGGCATTTGAGGAGTGAACCAGCATGTGGAAGATAGCTCTATCTCTCTCTCTGCTCTGTCAGAGATGAAAATAAAATAAATAAACATTGAAAATGAAAATGTTTTTAAACAAATAAAAAAACTAAAACAACTACATAATGTGCTACAGTTTACCCACCATTCTCTTAATGCCGGGACATTTAGATGTCTTATTTTTTTCTCCCTTGCTGTTACAATTATACAGTGATAAACATCTTATGGCTTAACTCTCTGTCTGCATTTTACATTATTTATCTATAATAAATCCCCATGAACAGACTTACCATGTCAAAGGGTAGGTTCATTTTCAAGGTTCTTCCTCTCTAAACAAATTATACTGGTTTACGTAAGCTGGCCGGGGGCTGGGACCAGGACTGGGCAGGGGCAGGGGCACTGGTATATGGAACAGGGGCCCTGTGGAAGAAGGGTTTTTAGACCTTGTGTTGAAGGTGTTAAACAGAAACAAGGCCAGAAGTAGATGCAATGGTGGAGAGAGGTTGTCCCAGGTGTCCAGGCTGGGGCAGGGGTGGGGGTGGGGACAGAAGGCAGGAACCCCAGGGCTGCTGGAGGGTGGGGTGGCAAGGGCTCAGAGGAATGTAGACTCTGACCTGCTGGCAGTGGGAGGCCATGAAGGACTTCTAGTGACCAGTGTCAGGATGAGAAGGGCCACTCAGGTGCTGCGAAGGGGATGGGTTGGGCAGGCGGAGGGGACGAACCCCTGTTTGGGGAGCCCAGTTAGGGTCATTGCACAAGACGAGGCCTCACCCGTTCTGAATCATTGCTAGGAGTTTGCTACATGGGTAGGTGAAGGGGTATTTCGCTTCGACGTTCATTTCTTTCATTCTTGCTGGGTTGAGTGCTTTTTTGTGGAGTTGCTGACTCCATTCCATTCCTGTGACGTGATTCCTTGTGACCCGAAGGCTTTTGAGGCCTGATGTCACCATCATCACAGACCTCAGGGGCGGGGGATCAGGTGCATGATTCAGCTTCACGTTGGAGCCCCCAGAGAAACCAGAGAAGGGACTTTGCTCGGGTCCCTGGGCCCAGGATGGGGGCTCCTGGCACCCCAGCCTCTGCCCTCTGCAGTGCTCTGAGCTACCTCGTCCTAAAGCTGGCAGCATGACCAGGTGCAGCTCAGCCAGCTGCGGTCTGCTGACCAGAAAGAGCAGTGAGAGTGGATGGGAGAAAGCCGCTTTTCTGCCCTGCAGGTCTGGGGGAAGGGGCTTGGAGAATGGCAAACACAGTTTACATCCACTGTCCTTGGCCAGAGCAGGCATCTTTGTTTTAGGAGTAGCCCAGCCAAAGCCATGTGTTGCCTGCAGGGCGTAAGCATTTGCCTGAGCACGAAGAGAATAGAGTGTCAGGTGCACCGGAAGCTGCCCGCCCTGGAGCTAACAGCATCCGACTTGTGGCTCTTGTCTGTTAAAAACTCTGCCTGTTTGATAGTCACGGAAACTGCCAGAGGAAATTCGCAGGCAGCAGCCTGCTGAGGATGCACCCTGCCTGGGAAAACTTGTCCCATCCTGCTGCAGGGGTCTTGTACGTTTTGGGTTTCGTATGCAGTGCACATTGTGCCCCCCCACCCGAGTTCCACCCTAATTTCTCCATGCGGGGTGGCTGAGAGCAGCCCAGTGGTGCTTAATGAGCGTGCGTGGCTGTCTTTCTGCATTAGGAAGTCCGGGGCCCTCGAGAGCCTGTGTTTCCTTCTGGAACACTCTCACCTGTTCACCGTGAACATTTCCCGGTCCTGGAAATGCTGCCGCCACAGCCACGGTCACGCCACATCCTGGCTCCTCCTCCCCCCGCCCAGTCCTCCTTCTCAGCTGCTTAATTTTACAGAGACCAGATAAATCAAGATAGAGTCAGATGAGCCCGCCCACAGAGGGCCTTCCAAAAACTCTGCTTCTCTTCCTGATGACATATTTTTAAAAAGCCTTCAGTCCGGTTTCAAAAGAATTATGTATTTTTTTCTAAGTAGAAAATTTTGGAATGCGCCCCTATCCCTCAAACAAAACAATATAAAATAAGACAGAATTTCTGTGCTCAGGTGTAACCTTATGGAACTGCCGTTACTGTATTAGGGGTCAGGCTTTGAGGCTTTTTTTTCCTGGGCATAGTTGTGCACTTTTTGAAAAAAGATTTATTTTTATTTTTTTGAAAGGCAGTGTTACAGAGAGAGGCAGAGAGAGAGAGAGGTCTTCCATCTGCTGGTTCACTCCCCAATTGGCTGTAATGGCCAGAGCTGTACTGATCCGAAGCCAGGAGCCAGGAGCTTCTTCTGGGTCTCCCACGTGGGTGCAGGGGCCCAAGCACTTGGACCATCTTCTGCTGCTTTCTCAGGCCATAGCAGAGAGCTGGATCAGAAGTGGAGCAGCCAGGACTCGAACCTGCACCCATATGGGTGCAGGCCAGGGCGTTAACCCGCTGTGCCAGTTACACACTTTTCATGTAACACGCTATGCCGTGCATATCTGTTTTGTATCTTTTTCTCCACTTCTTGTGTACCGCACCCTTTCCTCTCCTCTGATTTTTGCTTTTTTTTTTTTTTCCTTAACCTAGCAGCCGGATGTGTCCAGGCGGGGCGTCCCCACTGTGGGACAACGCTACCCTTTCCACTGGGGCCCCAGGCTTCGGCCAGCCGTGTGTTGGGCCAAAGTCACAGTCTTTAAATATCGTCAGGGGCGGCCGATCATCACCCTTGAAAGGATGGATTTGCTTTTTGAAACCAGGCAGTAATTTTCCACGCTGCAGCGGCAGAAGCTGAGCATAGCCGTCTGGGGCCAAATTTGAGATGTGGCTGTAACAAATGAGATTCGTCTTGCTGGGTGGCTTTTAGGTGAAGGAAAGAGGATGAGAATAAGACCTCACTGGAAGCCCCGTTAGGACTGCGCTCGGTAGAACGTCTTAAAGGCAGATCTAAGCCCCTGCCCAAGGACTCTTAAGTGTGGCAGCACTGTCCGAAATGACTGACGGAGGCTGGGGCCGGGAAAGAAGCTCCAAAGAGAACACGAACCTTCTCTGTCACGCCAGAGACACTGCCCGCAGGCACCCAGCGCCTGTCTTCTTTCTTCCCTCCTGCTAGACACCTTGGTTTTGTTTGGAGCGGCCGTGTGCTTAACTGGCAAAAAAATCCCTTTTTACCCAGACTCCCTTGCAGCTAGGAGTGGTCACGTGACACCGTCCTGGCTGGAGGCAGAAGCCGTCAGGGAGAACAGCCCTTCGTAGGTCAATTGGCCAAGTCCTTTGGCCCATGTCCACCCTTCCTGCCTGTCAGCCGGGTGGGTCAGCAGGCACCCCATGGCTGTGAGGACGGCAGCTCAGGCCGAGGAGGGCAGAGAGAGAAACAGAGCATCTGGGTCCTTGCCGTACTTCCTGTTCTCGTTCCAGACTGCCTGTTCCTAGAGTTCTTATTCCGTGAGAAAAGTACCCCCCATCTGCTTAAGCGACTGTGAGTTTTTAATTGCTTGCAGCTGAATGCAATCATAACTGATAAGGTAACGTTTTAATATTTTACAAGGGGGAAATGTATTTACATATTGTGTAATTAAAAATGAAAAATAATTTAAATCCCGGCAGATCTCCGAGCCCCACATCAGACAGGCGGAAACAGAACCTTTGAGGACGGGACTGGTGCGTCTGCCCGTGGCTTTAACAAACTCCAGGTGATTCGGGCACACACAGTACCACAGGGTAGTCGCTCCCATATTCATTAACGGTATAATCCCCCACTTCAAATTTTTCTAAAATTTATTTGAAAGGCAGTACAACTGGGGCTCGGTGAGGCTGAAGCCAGGTCTCCCATGCGGGCGGCAGAGACTCAAGTCCCTGAACCCTCGCCTGCTGCCTCCCAGGGTGCACCCTGGCAGGAAGCAGAGGCAGGACTCCATCCCAGGCGCTCTGCTACGGGATGCGAGCATCCGAAGCGGTGGCCCAGCCCACTGCACCACAACGGTCTGCTCCGTCCCCCATTTTATGGATGAGAATGTTGAGGCCTAAGGAGGTTGCACAACTTATCCCGATGCTTTACAGCGAGATTTGCACTGAGATCTGTCCCAGAGTACCTCCCCCGGCCTGCTGTGGGGGGACCCCGCTTTCCCCAGTGTACAGACACACAGCTTCCAAAGGGAACTTCCAGGACAGGAGAGGCAGTGGGCCGTGACACAGCCTCGCCCCCTACCCTCCGCTATCCAGGGGGCAGAATCTGCAAAGCCCGACGCCCCAGGAGATGGAGGCGTACAGGTTTCCCTGACTTGTTTATTAAAAATGCAAACTCCTAAGTTCTTAGTCTTCAACGTTTGAAACAAAACTTCTTGGAAATTAGCTTTTTCCGTAGGCTTCCTAGGGTTAAGTCACTTAAGAATTACTAGAACATCTCACCCATGAAAGGTAATTATGGTTGTTTTATGAGTGTGGAAGACATATAGCTGGTAAGTACTGGAGTAGTCTCCTGTGAGTTATTAGAACCGGCAGGATTCGTGTTATACCAAATTAGCCATCAAGGGCTGATGGATGTTATCCGTGGCTCATCAAGGCATTGGTCAGTGATACGCATTCGGAACAATTAAACACACACCAGCTCCCCTCGAATGGGATCTCTGGGCAAGGTGGCCACCTCAGGTTGTAATAATGGGATTTGCATGGGTGTCTGGAGACTCGCACGCAAGAGGGATGAGTTTTTGCCAGGAAAGAGAAAGGTTCCCTGTGTGGAATAGGAGGTCGGTGTACCCGGGGCCTTCCAGGGCCGTGAGCATCAGTGGGTGGGAGGACCTGGGTCTGGCATTGGCCCACCTGGTGTCCGGGGTCTCTGATGTTATCAGAGACGGTCAGGTAATTCTGAGATTCCCCTCTGCGTGGTGCGTGATCATCCAGGAGGCACTTCACCCATCTCCCTCCCAAGGGGCAGCCGCTGCCACCCCCGCTTCCTGGCCGGCTCCCGCGTGCCCGCCCGGCTTTGTGCCAGGCCTCGCTCTCATTCACTTCTCCCAAAGCTCTGCGAGTTGTAGGTGTGTCTGTTCCGGCTCCACAGATGCAGACAGATTGAGGTGTTTGCCAATGGGCAGCAGCAGGAGATGAGCGCAGGTCCTCCAGAGACGCTTCCCACGGCCCGTGTGACCGCCTCGTCGGTGCTCCACACCGCTTGTCTGCAGAGGGGCAGGCGAGGGTCGGGGGGGCGGTCTCTTGTCCGGAGAATGGGCTGAGCTGCAGGAAGAGCACTGTGTATTTTGTGTAAAACTGTTGAAGACAGCATATTTTATGCTGTCCGTCGCTCCTGAATATAAGAAAGACTGCAGGAGAATTGATCTCAGTACTGGGTGTCAGAGAAAAAAATTTCTCCCCTTCCTAAAGGAATGCCTCTCGATGCTGCCTTTAATCAGAAAGTAAGGACCACGTGAAATGCATTGTCTTTCCCTTTTCGCCCAGGCTGCCAGGAAGCCCTGGCCTGATTCGGCAATGTCTTAGCGCTCTAGTTCTTGGGAGAAAAAAAAAAAATCTTTTCTTCCATGTGCTTTCTGGTCCTCCTTGTATTTGCTTTTCTTTTCCTTGGATATAACTTATTAAAGGCTGCCTTAAATTCCTTTTGCAAGTAGGGCGACACACCCTTCTCACAGCAGCGCGGGCTGGAACTGGCGGTCATGTGACCAGATCTCACTTTATAGCATTCTCCTGAGTTGCTTGCAAGAGACTCCAGGGCAGGGCATTTCACCTCTCGGACTGGGGGTGGAATCAGCCAGGCCTGCGAATCCCGGGAGTTTCAGGCTGCTGGGAGGGGCCTGCCAGGTGTGCTCCTTGTCCCTGCCAAGGTCAAGGTCATGTCCCGCACATTGCTCCCCTCCTTCCCTCCTCCCACCTGCCCTTTTCTACCATCTTTGCAGAGTTTCTGCTTCCGCGACTGTCCAGGACCACCTGGGCCAGGTTTCTGGCTTTTGTTAGGAGAACGGGGGCTGAAGTGTTGTTTTTTGTTTGTTTGTTTGTTTGTTTGTTTTTTTAAGTTTGTGTCAGCAGCTCTCCTCCTCATTCCCTGGACCCCATGGGGAACCCTCAGCAAAGTGACCCTGCGCCAGCATTGCGGGCCCACTGTCCCGTGGTCGTTAGGGGCTCGGGGATGTGTCGGTCTTGTCTTGCTGTGTGTGCCCAGGCTTGGGCTCTGTGCATCTTCATGAAGACGCAGGGCGGAGCCTCCCGCAGTGAGTCCCGGCCTCCCACCTGCAGCCGCCTTGCTGGTGTGAAAATCCGTGGCGTGCTCGGGCATTTTCGGTGTTTTCTATGAACAGCTGCAGCCAAAGTGCTGTGGGGTGAAGAGCGCTACCTGACCAGACCAGAGCTGGGAGAAGGCACCTTAGCAAGCGTGCCGAACCACGTGCTCTCGCTCCTTTCTGGAAAAGTCTTACCAGATGAACTAAGAAGGGAGCACGTTATTTCTTCAACATCTTATCCAAAAAAAGACTTCAGAACTACTGCCGTGTCCTGGGGCCAGAGTTGTGGCACATTGCCTGCAACATCGACATCCCATAATCGGAGCGCTGGTTCGAGGCCTGGCTGCTCCACTTCAGATCCAGCTCCCTGCTCATGTGCCCCAGGGAAGGTAGCAGATGTCCTGGGAGACCGGGATGGAGTTCCAGGCCCCTGGCTTTGGCATGGCCGTTGGAGCCATTTGGGGAGTGAACCAGCTGATGGGCGATCTCTCGCTCTGTCTCTCCCTCTGTCTCTTTCACTCTGCCTTTGACACAAATAAATCTTAAAAAAAAAAAAAAAAGAAAGAAAGAAAAACTACTGTTCTGAAAAAAATTACTGGCTGTGCAGCTGCCCACCAGTCTACTCCAGTTGGGCAATTCCTGTGCTCCCCTCCCAGGGCTGCCGAGTGACCCCAGTCCCAGCTGCACCCCCGCCCCGTGCCAGCCTCGGAGGGCAGCCATGGCGTGCCCAGGAAGGGCCGTTACTCCGCCAGCTGTGCTTGGAGAATTTCTTCAGACTTGGTTCTAGGAACCATGGCAATGAGACTCCTTAGAAGCTTGCAAAAACACGGTGAGATTTTTTTTTTCCCTCTGTGGTCCAGCAGGGATCTGGACAGGAAGTCGGCTGCATTTTGTTTTGCCTCGCTGGCTGCACCAGCCCGCAGTGTCAGAAGCACTTTGTGAATCAGAAATGGAAGCATTGTTCTCTGATAATCACTGAGGAATGCCCTTCCTGAATGGTGCCTGTGGGCGTGGATAGCTTGGAAGGGAAAAAATACACAACTATTTATGTTTTCTTTCTGTTGGGCAAACCTTACTGAATACCTACTGTGTGCCAGGAGGAGACATCACCCAAGGATAAAGGCTGAGAGTCAGCAAGGGAGGGCCGTGGGACCCCCAAAGAGCTCAGTTAATTGCGGGAGGAAATGCTGGAGGGGTTACTTGCCTCTGTCTTCCTTGCTGACCCGATGCGTTCTGTGCGCACGCATTTTATTTTATTTTTTTTTCAACCTTGTCGTGATTAGTATGCACACACTACTTCATGCTGCCTGTTTTCCACTTAGCATTCCTTTACCGATTTCTGCCTGGCCACTGGGCCCAAGGATTCCTCGTTTTCTAAAAGCCACATACAGAGCTCCTTGCTTAGCCATCCTGCCGCGTGTGGGAGAGCTGGGTTTTCTCCCAAGGGTAGTCTCCTTCTCAGCCCGTATTTCCTCGGGGACAGATTGCTGGGTCACAGTTATGGGTGATTTTTTTTATCCTTTTTCCCACTGAAGTTTTTTTTTTGTTTTTTTTTTTGTTTTGTTTTGTTTTGTTTTGTTTTTCTTATGAGGCTCCAGAGAGCTGGATCAGAAGTAGAGCAGCTGGGACTCGAACCAGTGCCTATATGAGATGCATGCGTTTCAGGCCAGGGCATTAAGTTAAGCTGCCCCTTGCAATGCCAGCATCCCCTATGAGTGCAAGGTTCCCATCTTGTCTGCTGTATTTCTCTTTCTTAAAGATTTATTTATTTATTTATTTATTTGAAAGGCAAGGTTACAGAGAGATAGAGGTAGAGGTAGGGGTAGGGGAAGGGGTAGAGGTAGAGGTAGAGGTAGGGGTAGGGGTAGGGGTAGAGAGAGAGGTAGAGGTAGAGAGAGAGAGAGAGGTCTTCCATCCTCTGGTTCACTCCCCAAATAGCCACTAATGACCAGAGCTGAGCTGATCCAAAGCCAGGAGCCAGGAGCCAGGAGCTTCTTTTGGGTCTCCCATGTGGATGCAGGGGCCCAAGCCCAGGCCATAACAGAGAGCTGGATCAGAAGTGGAGCAGCCGGGACTCAAACCAGTACCCATATGGAATGCTGGCGCCACAGGCAGAAGCTTTACCCACTATGCCACAGCGCCAGTCCCAGCTGCCGTATTTCTGATCCAGCTCCCTGCCAATGTGCCTGGGAAGGCAGTGGAAGATGGCCCAAGTCCTTGGGCTCCTGCCACCCACATGGTAAGCCCAGACCAAGTTCAGGGTTTCGGGGTTTGACCTGGACCAACTCTGGCCGTTGTGGCCATCTGGGGAGTGAACCAGTGCATGGAAGATCTCTGTCTCTGTCTCTCGCTGTTCACTCTGCCTGTCAAATGAATAAAGAATTTTTTTTTAAATAAAATCAATTAGCCACGGTTATTTAGTATCATAAAACACCCAGTCAGCCAGCTGCAAGGGGTACAATTTCCCTGTGTTGTCCGTGGCCACTCTCGCGAGACCAGGTGTTGTTCCCGTCTGCGTTGCCCTCTGGGTAAGGGAGGTTTTACCTCACGCCTGTGCTGCCTTCCAAGGTTGGGAGTTCTTTATAAAGAAGGGCTCTGCCTGCCAGGCTTGACTTTGGGAAGGGGTGGAGGGGAGGGGGCTGTGTGGAGGAGGCCCCTGTGTGGGTTCTGCTGATGGGGGTAGTGGGGCCTGTCTGCCTATTGCCCACATGGTGAACCTGGCTGGCTGGCCACTTTCTCCACTCCCAGCTTGACTGGGTGTGAGGTGGCGAAGGCAAGGCAGGCCCCACCCTCCAGACTGCACCCCACTGAAGAATGTAGTATTCTGTTGCTGGGTTTTATAGTGCAAAGAAAAAAAAATTCCATAGATAGGAGGCTTCTCACTCTACAGTAAAAATTCCAAACGGCTAGGAAAATGCCTATTCCCCCTGGATTCTGATCATCTTATTTGCATGTCTCCCCTGGCAAGCTGTGTTTTGTATTATTCAAGGTGACCCAGTTAGAACTGTTTAAAGTCACATTGTCGTTAATAAGTTACACACCCCGCGTGTGATAAGTCTATTAGCTCAGAACACTGTGCAGGCAGGAATCCGTGCTCGGGTTGGATCTCTTCTTCATCTTTAAATATGGCTGCATTTAAACCTAATCTCCCCTGTTTGTTCTCACCATTGATGTCCCTGCTTTTTCTGTGTTGATGGATAAGAGCAATTTCCCAGACGATTCAAATGCCTGTTGTGTTGGCCGTGGAAGGCAAATCACATGTGTGGGTTATGTCTGCACCTCCACCCACCCCAGAGCCAGCTCATGTTCATCAGCTGGCTGGGTACCCTGGGGTGTGGGGTGTCTTCCTAGAACCAGGGAGAGTTACCAGAAAACCTGGCCAGTCAGGTAGAGTAGAACTGGTTTATTAGAGGTACTGGGGTTGGAGTGCTTTTCTCCTTAGAGAAAATAATCTATAGATTCCATACAAAGTCTGACTTGTGTGTGGAGGCTAGCCTTATGCCTAGGTATTTTAATTTTTTTTAAATGTACTTTATTATTTTTAAACTTTCATTTATCTTGTAGTTGTCCTTTTTTAAAAAAAATTTATTTATTTATTTGAAAGCAGAGTTAGAAAAACAGAGAGATCTTCCATCCACTGGTTCACTCCGCAAATGGCCACAATGATCAGGGCTGGACCAGGCCAAAGTCAGGAGCCAGGAGCTTCTACTGGTTCTCCACGTGGGTGCAGGGGCCCAGACACTTGGGCCGTCCTCCACTGCCTTCCCAGGCACATTAGCAGGAGGCTGAATTGGAAGTAGAGCAGCCGGGACTCAGATGGACACTAATATGGGATGCCGGCATTAGAGGTGGTGGCCCAACCCACTTTGCCACAACGCTGGCCCTCCACTGGGAGTTTTGAGAAAGAGATTATTAGATCAAAAGATCAGAACCTCTTTCGGCTTGTCCCTTGATGTCTGTTGCCTGAATTGTTTTTCCAAAGTATTCTTAAATGTAGGCTTTCTTCAATAATGTAATATTCTGTTTCATTGTAACCTTCTCTTGTCTTTAAAGTTAATTAATTTATCTCAAACACAGAGAGAGAGAGAAATAGCACATCCATTGGTTTGCTCCCCAAATGTCCAGAACAACCAAGGCTGGGCCAGGCCAAAGCTGGGAGCCAGGAGCTGCATCCTGGTCTCCCACGGGGGTGGCAGGGACCGAAGTACTTGAGCCGTCACTGCTGCCTCCCAGGGTGCGTTAGCAGGAGGCTGGTTTGGAAGCTGGTTTGGGATGCAGGTGTCTCACGGCAACTTAACTGCTGCACCGAGCACCTGCCCCCAGCGGGTACTGCTCTTTCCAAACTACACGTGAACGTCAGTGTGAAAGTTTAGTTTCCACGTTTGCACACGGGTGTTTTGGTTTGGCTTCTGGTCCCCCGAAGGCGAGGGCCTCTGGATGAAGGATGTTAGAGCTGGTGTCTGAGTCTTACTCCCATGGTGGCTTTTGAGAGCTCTCCACAAATGCCTTTGAATAGTGCCAGTGCTGTGATGGTGGCCGGGAGGGTGTCTCTCTGTACCCAGTTCTGAAGAGCAGCTCTCCGCGGGAGTAGTCAAAGGCATTCCGGCTGTAATGAACACAGCAGGTACGAGCCCTGGGGGACTTGGGGGGAGTCTTTTCTCCTGGCTTGGAATTTCATAATTGCTTCCTTTTCAAGCCTTGTTCATGGCTCGGTCTGCAGTCCCTGGCCAGCCTCCTAGGCTGGCTGCAGTGTGGCCAACAGCCCGTGACTCTTCTTGGGACCTCTGTCCCCACGCTCCAGGAGGCTACCTCGCTCTTCTGCCGGAGCCTTGGAGACAGCCACCGCCCTGTCGGCCTTGCCACTCGCCTCAGCCGTCTTGCCCAAGTCCAGCCCAGAGGACACACACGTTATGGAGTGTAGTGTAGAGTTACCGCACGTTCGCCACAACTCGTTCCACCTCACCGCACCCTGGGAGCAGGTATGCCGGTTTTATAGATCACTGAGTGGACCATCAGAGAGTGTAAGGAAATGTGGGGACAGAGCCAGTGCCCTTGACCCCCGTGCTGTCCTCCATTCCAGCCCAGCTCCCTGCCCTTCCTAGAGCCCTCTATCTCAAGTGCTTCCTTGCAAAGCCCCCAGACTCCCTGTAGAAAATGCCAGGGCTCTCCCGAGCGGCTCCTCTCACCGCCGTCCACGCGTCCCACGGGGCTGCCTCCCCTGCTCCTGCCTGCTCTTCCACCCTCTCCCTCCGCCTGCAGCATTCATTAGCGCGCCCTGCAGTCCGTGTGCTTCGCATTTGCCCCTCGCGGCTGCTGCCAGGGCTGTCCCCACCCTGGGGAGCTCCTTCAGGGCTTACTTATGTCTGTTCCAATCTAGCAAGGCACTCGGCAGGGGCAGACCGCTCAGTTCAAGGTTTAGACCGAGCCAGGACATCCCTGGATGGCCTTGCATAGTCTCCCCTCCCGGAGGAATGCCGTCTCCTTAATCAGAAGCAGCGCCGGTAGCGACACAGCCACCCGCTGAAGCGCTCAGGCCCTCGTCTCTTCTCTCAGAACGCTGGTGGCCAAAGAGGACACGCGGGCCGGGCGACCAGCCCCCGAGAGGCGCGATGGGGACAAAGAATTGGCAACCCCAGCGGAGAAGGGGGAGGGGACACAGGGCCTGTGCGTGGCTCGCATTTGATCTGCTGTGCTGTCACACAGCGCTCTGACCCGAGCACCAGGTCCTCGGGGACCTTTTATCTTCCCAGTCGACAGCTCACCGGCCTGACACTAGAGAGCAGCCTGCAGTGCTGGGATGAGGTCGCCTGCCCACCCCCACCCCCCCGCCCCGCACACCCCCGCATGCAGCTCCCAGCCAGCCCCCACCCCCCCAGCTCCTCTCACGCATGCACGCGTTTACTCCACACAGAAGCTATTCCGTCCAAGTACAAAGAAGGGAAGACATCAAACCCGGGCGGCTCAGCCTCTAGAAAACACACCCCAAATGCATTTTAAATCTGTGGATTCTCCTCAAGGGAATTCCAGTTAAAAAAGAACTTGGGTCAGCAGCCCGGGGCCTGTGTGGCTAACAAGCTTCTGTGTTCTCTGTTGCTTGGCTGGCCTGAAGGGTTCCTTTGTGTGGCGAGTGGGCAGCCGGCCGGCCGCGGCGGGGACCCTAACAGGGCTGGGTGTGGAAGCCGGGCTTGCACAGAGCAATCCCTGCCGATCCCAGCTCTCCAGCGGGGGGACGCTGGCGAGTCTGCAAACTCAGCGATCTTTAAAGAAAACAGACGCTTAAAGCAGGAGAAAATTAAGTGCACCATGGTAGCCTGCTTGGATCTTGGAAATACCAGAGAAATCCGAGTAATGTCTGGAGTTTTAACAGCGCCGTGCTACCGATAATTGTTTCGTTTTGGCCAGTGTACCGCGGTTACAGAAGACGCTAACGTCAGAGATGCTGGGAGGAGGGCCTATGGGGACTTCCTGTGCAGCGGTTTGGTAGATCTCAAATTATTCCAAAATTAAAGTCTATTAATAAAACAAGAAAAGCAGAGCAAGGGGGAAAAGTCGACTCGGTACTTAGTTTGCTGCAACCAAACGTCTGCCAACACGCGCGGTTATACCGCAAAGCCTGGGGTCTCCAGCCTTCCCCTGCCTATGCATCCCAGAGCTCTCCACAGTCTGCCTTAGAGGCCGGGGCCTCCCTGGCCCCCACTGCCCTCTCTCTGGAGATGGGTCAGGGTCCAAGATGGCCTGGGTCACGTGGTTGGGAGTGCCACCACCTGCCAGCCACGCACTGGGCAGCTGGTCAACTTGCTGGCCCTTGGTTGCTTTACCTCGGCAAACAAGATCCTGTTTTCTGGAGGACAAGGTGAGGGGGGTGGTTGCTCCAGCATGTGCAAAGCACCTAGCCCTGGTGTGGTGCTCCTTCTCCCTTCTCTTTCTCTGCTTCTGCTTGAGACGGATGAGTGCCTTTGCCTGGGGAAGATTTGGGATCCGTGGCTCGGTGGAGGTTAGGGGCAGGGAGCTAGGAGTTTGACAGCATCCCCTGCTCCCTGCGTGCTCATTCCCCAAGGGCCAGGAAGTGGAGTGGGAGGGACCCTTTGCGGGCCATGCTCTGTAAGACCTCTTGGAGTTTGGACATTTGATGCTCGGGGAGACTGTGCCCTGGCTGCGCCTTCACCGTGCAGGTGAACCAAGCCAAGTTCGGGGTGGGGGGGTGGGGGGCGGGGGGCGTTATTCTGGGAGGGAAGCTTCTGTGAGTTCGCAGCTCACAAACCCGGAAATCCAAAAGGCTGCAGCTCCCAGGGCTCAAATCTGGTGAGCATGCTTGTGGCGCACTCTACCTGCAGGTGGCAGTGGTGACACGGGATGCTGCCGGAGGGGCGAGGAGGGGGCCCTCTTTGCAGAAGAGCTGCAGTAACCATAGCCGTACCTTCCGTGGATGACCCTGGGCTGCAGAGGGAGGAACGGTGCCCCAGCCGGTGGAGGTGGCGGGGGGTGGGGGGGGCTCTGCCCCGTGTTTACTCTGCCACAGTGACTGTGGGAGTAAGTGCTTTACAGACGTGGGAGAGGTGTGGTGGTGACTGCCCTGGGCTCACCCAGTCTGAGTCCACCCCACTCCCTTCTCAGAGTGTCTCCTGCTTCTAAGCCCAAAGGGAAAACGCAGGGACCGCCCCTCTGCCCCGCCCCCCAGCAGTGTGTGAGGGTCTGTGGTCACACACTGTCCTGGGGATGCCCCGCCTCCCGCCAGCTTCAAGTCCAGGGTGGGGGCTGGGAATGCGCCCATGCCTCGCGGAGTTGAAGAACATCTCAGGACCTTAGAGTTGTCTTGAGATCTCAGTGGTGGCCAAGGCTGCACCGCGCGATGCTGCAGCCATCAGAGGGCGTGCCTCGGGAGCGGGAACAAGGGAGGGCCCTGGAGAGGATGTGGGATCCAGCAGGCCGCCATGTGGGCTCACCCGGGCTGGCACAGTCCTCCTGTGTGGGCGTGGCTCCACTTTGCTCTCCAGCATGAGGGACCCAGGGAGTTCTTCAGCCTTGTTTGTTCTTTTTTTTTTTTTTTTAATATTTATTTATTTATTTGAAAGTCAGAGTTATACAGAGAGAGAGAAGGAGAGGCAGAGAGAGAGTTCTTCCATCCGCTGGTTCACTCCCCAATTGGTCACAACAGCCAGAGCTGTGCCAATCCAAAGCCGGGAGCCAGGAGCTTCTTCTGGGTCTCCCACATGGGTGCAGGGGCCCAAGGACTTGGGCCATCTTCCACTGCTTTCCCAGGCCATAGCAGAGAGCTGGATCAGAAGTGGAGCAGCCGAGACTCGAACCGGCATCCATATGGGATGCCGGCGCTGCAAGCAGCGGATTTACCCGCTACGCCACAGCACCAGCACCAGCCTTGTTTGTTCTTGATTGGGTCTCTGCAAAAGTGCATGCCGATGCAAGGCTGCCTACTCTCCCCCGTCCTGCTCAACACAGTACTGGAAATTCTAGCGAGAGCAATTGGGGAAGCAAAAGAAATAAAAGACATCCAAATGGCAAGGCAAGGAGTGAAATCTCTGCAGATGGCAGGACTTTAGCGCTCTGAGGAGGCCGTACCAACTGTTAGAGCTGAGAAATAAATTCAGCCAAGTTATAACATACAATATCAACACGCAGAAATCGTTGCATTCCCAACAAAAAAGGAAGGGAAGAAGGGAGGAAAGACAAGGGCTGGGCATTGTGGCATAATAGGTGCCTGGTTCAAGTCCCGGCTACTCCATGCTTCTGATCCAACTTTCTCTAATGCACCCCAGGAGGCAGTAAAAGCTGGCCCAATACTTGGGTCCCTGTCACCCTGATGGAGTTCCTGGCCCCTGGTTTTGACCTGGTTCAGCCTTAGCTATGTAGCCATTTGGGGAGTGAACCAGCAGATGGCAGATTTCTCTCTCTCTGCCTTATTAAAAACAAAATCTGTGTTTATATATAGTAACAATGAACAACCGAAAAAAGAAATTGAGGAAACAGTTTCGGAGTAGGCATTTGGAAGAGTGGTTAAGATGGCATTTGGGGCACCCGCGTTCTGTGTCAGAGTGCCTGGGTTCGAGTCCCAGTTCCACTTCCAATTCCAGCTTCCTGCTGATGTGCGCCCTGGGAGGCAGCAGGTAATGTCCTAGGTACTTGGGTTCTTCCACCCACATAGGAGACCTGAATTGAGTTGTGGGCATTTGGGGAGTAAACATACAGATGGAAGATTTCTCTCTCTCTCTCTCTCTCTGTATGTGTGTTGCTTTCATCTAAAAAGAAAAAAGTTAAGTGTAAATTTTTTTAGCAATTTCATTTAGAATAGCATCTAAAAGAATAAAATACCTAGGAATTAACCAAGGTGGCTAAACAACTTGTGCACTGAAAATATTAAAAACTTTGCTGAAATTAAAGAAGGTACAAATAAATGGAAAGAAATGTTATCTTCATGGATAGGAAGACAATTTTTTAAAGATTTATTTATTTATTTGAAAGAGTTACAGAGACAGAGACAGAGAGTCTTCCATCCACCGGTTCACTCCCCCAATGGCCATGATGGTTGGAGCTGTGCTGATCTGAAGCCAGGAGCCAGGAGCTTCTTCCAGGTCTCCCACGTGGGTGCAGGGGCCCAAGGACTTGGGTCATCTTCTACTGCTTTCCCAGGCCATAGCAGAGAGCTGGATGGGAAGTGGAGCAGCCGGGACTCGAACCGGCGCCCATATGGGATGCCAGTGCTGCAGGCAGTGGATTTACCCACTACGCCACAGCGCTGGCCCCAAGACAATAATTGTAAGCATTTATTTATTTGAGAGGCAGGGAGGCTGTCGTCTGCTGGTTCACTCTGCAGTTGCTCACATGGCCAAGTCTGAAGCTGGCGACCAGGAACTCAACCCCAGGTCTCCCACATGGTGGCAGCAATTCAGTTCCTTGAGCCATCCCTGCCTCCCAGGGTCTACACTGACCAGGAAGCTGAAGGAGGAGCCGGGACTGAGCATCGCATGCAGGTTGTCCAATATAGAATGCGTTTTAACCCTGGGTTCAACATCTACCCTGCAAGACTTACTGTTTTGAAGATCATGATACTACCCTAAGTTATAGATACAGTTCAATCCCATTCCAGATCCCAATGACATATTTTGCAGAAATAGAAAAATCCATCCTGAGATTCACATGAGATCTTAGGGGAACCTACGCAGTCAGCTAAAAAAAGGCAGAAAAAAAGCTTAGAAAAAAGCAGAGCTGCAGGGTTCACTTTCCTGGTTTCAGAACTTACTATAAAACTGAGGCTACTAAAGCAGTATGGGGGCCGGCGCTGTGGCCTAGTGGGTAAAGCTGCCGCCTGCAGTGCTGGTGGCCAGTGTGGGCACTGGTTCGAGTCCCGGCTGCTCCACTTCCAATCCAGCTCTGCTGTGGCCTGGGAAGACAATAGAAGATGGCCCAAGTCCTTGGGCCCCTGCACCCATGTGGCAGACCTTGAAGAAGCTCCTGACTCCTGGCTTTGGATCAGCTCAGCTCCAGCTGTTGTGGCCATTTGGGGAATGAAACAGCAGATGGGGAACTTTGTCTCTCTCTCTCTCTCCCTCCCTTCCTCCCTCCCTTCCTCTCTCCTTCTCTCCCTCCCTCTCTGAAACTCTGCCTTTTAAGTAAATATTAAATCTTAAAAAAAAAAAAAAAGTGACACTAGCATAGCCAGTGGAATAAAATAAACCCCACATTTATTAATTGATTTTCAATAAAGGTGCCAAGCCTATTTAGTGGGGACAGATGGAGCTGGGAAAATGCTATCAACATGCAGAAGTATGACGTTCCACCCTTATCTTACACCATATACAAAAATCAGCTCCAGGACTGGGCATCTGGCCTTGCTGTTAAGACCTTGGTTGGGATGCCCAGGTCCCTTATCAGAGTGCATGAGCTGGACTCCTGGCTCTGGCTCCTCACCCCGGCTTCCTGTGCTGTGGACCCCAGGAGGCAGCAGTGATAACTGAAGTGTTTGGGTTCCTGCTTCCCACATGGGAGACCTGGATTGAGTTTCTGGCTCCCGGCCCAGCCTTCGTGGGCATTTGGAGAGTTAAACTGCATAGGAATGATTTTTGGATGGGAGCTCTCTCTCTCTCTCTGCCTTTCAAATACTTTTTTTTTTAAATTAACTCCAGATGGATCAAAGACCTAAAAAAATGAGCAAAAAAAAATATATATATATATATATAATGTATTTGAAGAAGGGGCTGGTGCTGTGGCGTAACAGGTAGAGCCGCTGCCTGCAGTGCCAGCGTCCCATCTGGGTGCCGTTTCAAGACCCGGCTGCTCCACTTCCGATCCAGCTCTCTGCTGTGGCCTGGGACAGCAGTGGAAGAGGGGCCAAGTCCTTGGGCCCCTGCACCCACGTGGGAGACCTGGAAGAAGCTCCTGGCCCCTGGCTTTCAATCAGCACAGCTCCAGCTGTTGCAGCCATCTGGGGAGTGAACCAATGGAGGAAGACTTCCTCCCCTCCCTCCCTCCCTCCCTCTTTCTTTCTCTCTCTCTCTCTCTGCCCTTCTCTGTAACTCTACCTTTCAAATAAAGAAAATAAATCTTTAAAAAAAAATTTTGGAAGAAAGCAGGGAAAAATCTTCATGGCATCGGATTTAGCAATGATGTCTCGAATATGACACCAAAAGCATAGACAGCAAAAGAAAATGAATAGATACATAGGACTTCATTGGAATTAAAAACATATGTGTGGGGCTGGTGCCATGGCTCACTTGGTTAATCCTCCACCTGTGGCACCAGCATCCCATTTGGGCACCAGGTTCTAGTCCTGGTTGCTCCTCTTCCAGTCCAGCTCTCTGCTGTGGTCCGGGAAGGCAGTGGAAGATGGCCCAAGTCCTTGGGCTCCTGCATCTGCATGGGAGACCAGGAGAAGCACCTGGCTCCTGGCTTCGGATTGGCGTAGCTCCGGCTGTAATGGCCATTTGGGGGGGTGAACCAACGGAAAGAAAACTTTCTCTCTCTCTCTCACTCACTCACTCACTCACTGTCTAACTCTGCCTGTCAAATAAGAAAAAAAAAAAAAGAATTCCCATAAAAAAAAGTATGTGCCTGAAAGGACATCATCAAGAGAGTGGAGAGACTGCCCACTGCATTGAACTGTGAAGTTGAGGGCAGGTGTCAAGTCACTGCGTGGCACACCCATACCCCATGGTGGAGCCCCTGAGGTTGGGTCCTGGCTCTGCTTCCAATCCAGCTTCCCGCTAACGCATGCCCTGGGAGGCAGCAGTGAGGACTCAAGTACTTTGGTGTCTGCTGCTCACATGGGAGACCTGGATAGGGTTCCAGGCTCCCGGCTTCTGGCTGTTGCAGGCATCGGGGAGTAAACCAGCGGATGGAAGATCTGTCGACCTATCTCTGTCTCTCCCTGTCTGTCTGCCTTTCAAGTAAATATAAAACAAATTGTTAAATTATATATGTGACAAGGGATTACTATCCAGAATGTATATAAACAACTTCGACAATTCAACAACAAAAAACTACCCAATTAAAAAATGAGCATGGGGGAGAGGGCAGTGCTGTGGCGTAGCAGGTAGGGTCGCCACCTGCAGTGCCAGCATCTCGTATGGGTGCTGGTTCGAGTCCCGGCTGCTCCACTTCTGATCCAGCTCTCTGCTGTGTCCTGGGAAAGCAGTAGAAGATGGCCCAAGTGCTTGCACTCTGCACCCGTGTGGTGCACCCAGAAGAAGCTCCTGGCTCCCTATCGACCCAGCTCTGGCTGTTGTGGCCATCTGGGGAGTGAACTATCAGATAGAAAACTCTCTCTCTTTCCATCTCTCCCCCTCTCTCTCTGCCTCTCTGTAACTCCACCTTTCAAATAAATAAACAAATCTAAAAAAAAATTGATCTCAGGCTTATCGCTCTCTGAAACGTGGACATTTGCATAATATTGCTGCACCTGCCAGCAGAGCCTGAGTGTGGATCTGAATCTCATGTCTTAGGTGAATTCCAGGACTGCCCCATCCTGTCGGTACAGGAGAGGGGCACCGTCACCATCACTTCCGCCAAGACTTAATACAACCCACTCTTCCACAGATCCTCAAATACTAATCTAGATGTCCTCTGCGAAAGCTGGAAATGTCTGGGTTTCACTGGCTGCACTTGCTTTTTGCATGATGTACTAGAACTCACACACCCAAACAAGCTATTCTTACAAGGAGTGACAACATCCTCCAAGAATATAGATATTACCCCCACGTTTGTGCAACTGCCTCTAGTTTGCATTTAAAAAAAAAAAAAGACTTATTTATTTGAAAGTCAGAGCTAGAAGAGAGGGAGAGACAGTGGTGAGGACTGGGAGGTGGGAGAAAGAGAGAGAGAGAGATCCTGCATCCCTGGTTCACTCCCAAGATGGCTGCAATAGCCAGGGCCAGGAGCTTCTACCTGGTCTCCCATGTGGGTGGCAGGGGCCCAAGTAGTTGGGTCATCCTCCGCTGCTTTCCCAGACCATCAGCAGGGAGCTGGGTCGGAAGTGGAGCCCCCTGCACACCTGTATGGGGTGCCGGCATTGAGGGTGGGCGGCTTTACCCACTATGCCATAACACTCAGCACTGAGCAGGGCTCTAGGAAAGATCCTAACACTCGGGTAGATCTTTTTTTTTAAATTATTTATTTGAGAGGCAGTATTACAGAGAGTGAAAGAGAGAAAAATAAAGAGATCTTCCATCCGCTGATTCACTCCCCAAATGGCCTCAACAGCTGGAGCCAGGAGCTTCTTAGAGGTCTCCCACGCAGGTGCAGGGGCCCAAGCACTTGGGTCATCTTCCACTGCTTTCCCAGGCCACAGCAGAGAGCTGGATCAGAAGAAAAAAACCAGGATGCAAACCAACGCCCATAGGGATGCAGGGGCCACAGTCAGAGGCTTAGCCAACTACGCCACAGCGCCAGTCCCCCCGGGCTGGGGCCAAACCCAGGAGCTCAATCCAGGTCTCCCACATAGGAGGCATTTGAGACATGGCTGCTGCCTCCGCGTCGTCTGAGTCAGCAGCAGAAAGCTGGATCGAGGCCAGGCACCCTGATGTGGAACGTGGGTATCTTCATGTCTTAACCACTGGACTAAACCTAGCCTGCTCCAAGGTTTGGGGAGATCGTAACCAAAAAGCCCTCCGATGGCACCAGCCTGGCAAGCAAGGAGGCCGTGGAGAGGGCGAGGGAGAGACGCAAAAGCACTTTTGGGTCAGCGAGGGTTAAGAGCCAGATAGACCAGGACTTGTCCCACTCCCTTCCCCTCTAAGGTGTCAGTGCTGGGAAGAGGTGACTCACTCCCAGGTCAAGTTCAGGCACAGTGTGGGTCTTGTCTGGGGCCAGTAGCTTCCTGGCGGGAGGCCCTTCCTACGGGAAGCAGCTCTGGCTGTGTGGCCCCGTCCCAGCCATCCAGGGGACAGGCCAGGTGTCCCTGCGTGGGAGGTGGCCTGGGGGTGGGGCCCCACCATGTACCTTGTCATCCCCTTCACACAAGTCCGGCTGTGGCAGACCAAGATTACACTTGGGCAGGGCCATGAGGGACACAGTCTTGGGAGGCTTAATAGAGGAAATATTAAATCAATGAAACCTCATTTCCAAGATCGGTTCAGCGGCAGAATCCATTAACCTTATATTCACCCTCTGCTTCCCTCTAATAAAAACCGGGGAGGGGTTCCGAGGCATGATAACTTGTCCGCAGGGTCAGCGTGTGCTATTCAATTACTGCGATTCCGAGTTTCCGAGCTAAAAGATATACACTCGTTTGGATTATGAAAAGCCAACCCTGAAAGAACACTTCTTTCTCTCCCCACCCTCCCACCCCCACCCCCGCTGTGCTGGGAACGCTGCACAAACACGGCCACAAGGGTCTGGCTCCGCCAGGGAGGCTGACAAAGGAGGGTAAATCAGCTCTCTCTCTCCTCCTCCTATAAAAGAATCCCCAGCAAAAGGGAACACTAAGGCCACTCAGTACGGGCGCCAGTCTCCGTCCCGTCCCGTCCCCAGGCCAGAGGAAAGACCTGTCAGGCCAGAGTTCAGTGCTCCCCTCCCCCTCCCCGTGTCTTTGGTCGCATAAATGCAAAAATAAAACCTGGCGCGGCCCAGAGCTGGGGATGGGGTAGGGTCAAGGATCCACTGCCCCTGGTTGCAGAGTGCCAGCCTCTGTGGTGATGCTCTTGGCCAAAGGCTGGATAGGACAGGGCTGTGGAGGGCTGGGGGTGATCGGATTCAGCTCCCGTTAAACCCCAGCTCAAGAGTGGCTTGTCCTCTGGATGCTGTTGCCATGGCATTGTGGTCTTTCAGAAAGGCTGCCTCCCACCTGGTATAGACAAGGGCCAGGATGCCCTGGAACCTTGACCCTGACAGCAGCGACAGTTCTCTCCTGGACATGGCTGCGCCTCCCACCCGCCCCTCCCCAGCAGTCAGAAACCTAGGGCAGCCCTGCTGGGAGGGGCCTCACAGTCCAGTGGCTTGGCTTCCTGGCTGCTGCTTCCTGCTCTTTGAAGTTAAAAGGTGTGACTTTAGGAGCAGCCCAGCACCAGAAGGAAAAGAAGCCTGGTTTTAGCCTTGCACATTCAGCCTCTTCTGTTTGATGAGGATGAGGAGAAAACAGCCGAATTATCCACCTCTCCGGTGGTGAAGGGGGCCGGGAGGAAGGAGCAGCATTCAAGGGGTGACCAGTGAGGGCCATAGGCTTCTATGAGCCAGGCAGAGGGCGAAACCGACGCCAGCCACCTACAGGGAGCCATTATTGCCAACTGCTTCAGGACCCTGCCCTGTCTCTGGAGAGCCCAGAGAATCAACTCACGCCCTCTCTCAGGGCTGTGTTTCTCCTTCTGCAACTTTGTTTTCTTTTTCCCTTGCCTGTATTTATTTTCATCTTGCTTGAAAGGCACACACAGAGATCTTCCATAGGCTGGTGTGCTCCCCAAATAGTTACCTGCAACAGGTGGAGCTGGACCAGGCCCTAGCCAGGAGCCTGGAACTCAGTGTGGGTCTCCCATGTGTGGGTGGCAGGGACCCAAGTACGTGAGCCTCCATCTGCTGTCTCCACAGGTGCCCTTTAGGCGGGAAGCTGGAAGCAGAAGCAAGGCCAGGACTCAGACCCAAGTGCTCCGATGTGGGATGCAGGGGTCCCAAGTGGCGTTTTAATGGCTGCTCCAAATGCCTGCCCTTGTCTGTGACTTTAAGTACAACCACGTGGTCCCAGAGCCGTTTCCTTGAGATTGACAGAAGCCTGGAGTGTACCATGCACAATCCTTAGAGCTAAGGAGAGGGAGCTGTTAAGTCCCTGCCTTCAGAGGGGATTATGGGAAGAGGCAGACAGGCAGTCGGTCCTGGGATAGTCCAGCTTGGCCTGAGACAGAGGACAGCCACAGCACTCTGAGCGCTTGCACACCTGTGCCCTGGTGCCAAGAGGCTGCAGAGGGAACCAACAGACAGCGTGCCAGACAGCGGGCTCTTCAAGGAGGGCACCCAGGGCCAGTGCTGTGGTGTAGTAGGTTAAGCCTCCACCTGCAGTGCCGGCATTCCATATGGGCACCGCTTCCTGTCCTGGCTACCCCTTTTCTGATCCAGCTCTCTGCTATGACCTGGGAAAGCTGTGGAAGATGGCCCAAGTGCCTTATCCCCCTGCACCCGTGTGGCAGACCCAGAAGAAGCTCCTGGTTCCTGGCTTTGGATTGGCCCAGCTCCAGCCATTACAGCCATTTGGGGAGTGAACCAGCAGATGGAAGACCTCTCTCTCCCTGTCTTTCCCTCTCTCTGTAACTCTGCCTCTCAAATAAATAAGTAAATCTTTTTAAAAAGGAGATGGGAGCACACAGAGACAGGCCAGAGTCTGTGACCGCCCAGAGGAAGCACCCATGTCCCTATATCTCTCTCCCCAGCTAGAGAGAGTACAGGGGCAGGGCATGAGACAGAGCAGGATCCCCAAACTTGCTGCATAGAGGAATCACCCAGGAAACATTTAAAAGAATCTTAATGCTTGGGGCCGGCACCGCGGCTCACTAGGCTAATCCTCCACCTTGCGGCGCCGGCACACCGGGTTCTAGTCCCGGTTGGGGCGCCGGATTCTGTCCCGGTTGCCCCCCTTCCAGTCCAGCTCTCTGCTGTGGCCAGGGAGTGCAGTGGAGGATGGCCCAGGTGCTTGGGCCCTGTACCCCATGGGAGAGCAGGAAAAGCACCTGGCTCCTGGCTTCAGATCAGCGCGGTGCGCCGGCCGCGGTGGCCATTGGAGGGTGAACCAATGGCAAAGGAAGACCTTTCTCTCTGTCTCTCTCTCTCACTGTCCACTCTGCCTGTCAAAAAAAAAAAAAAAAAAAGAAAGAAAGAAAAAAAGAATCTTAATGCTTGGTCCCATGCTGTGCCATTCAAATCAGAACCTGTGGGGCTGAGGCTCAGGTGGTGTTGTGTGCCCAAGCTCCCCGAGCGGTGCTCATGGACAGCCAGGCTGGGAATGCTGACAAGATCACCTCTCCGACATAAGCGGAAGCCAAGGGAGACGTGGCCTGGAGGTCACAGCCCAAAGGGCAGGGACTCAGGTGACACTGGTCCCAGTCCTGGGCCTGCCGTTCCCTCCGTTTCTCTGGACTGTCGGCATGCCCTGGCAAGCGAGCTACGTCTCCCCGTTCCCTCCAGCCCAGCAGGCCATCGGCTCATGAATACTTTTTTCTTTTCCTTTCGATGATTTTTTAAAATTTTTGTAGTAGAATATAGATAACGTAAAATTTACCATCGTAGCCATTTTAAGTGTGCAGCTCAGTGGTTAAGTACATTCGCTCTGTGAGGGAACCGTCATCACCATCCAGTTCCACGGGACTTCCATCTTCCCCGGCTGCGGCTCTGCCCATTAAACACTGGCTCCCCACGTCTGACAGCTGCTCTGGTACTTCCTCTCTCCAAATCCGATTCTCCTGAGTGTCTCATATGAGTGGAATCATACTTTGTCCTTTTAGTTTTTCTCTTCGTCGTCGTCGTCTTCTTTTTTTTTTTTTTTTTTTTAACAACATGGTCTCCAAGCCAGGTGAGGGTGGAACTTTTTCAAAGATTTATTTATTTATTTAATTGAAAGACAGATTTATGGAGAGAGAGGGCAAGATGAGAGAGAAAGATCTTCCATCTGCTCAATCACTCCCCCAGATGGCCACAACAGCCAGCGCTGGGCCTGGCCGAAGCCAGGAGCCAGGAGTTTCATCTGGGTCTCCCACATGGGTGGAAAGGGCCCAAACACCTGGGCCATTTTCTGCTGCTTTTCCCAGGCCATAAGCAAGGAGCTGGAACCAAAGTGGAGCAGCCAGGACTCGAACTGGCACCCTTGTGGGATGCTGGCATTGCAGGTGGTGGCTTTACCCGCTGTGCCAAAATTCTGGCCCCTGAATTTTTTTTTAAGATTATTTATTAACTTGAAAGACAGAGTTATACACACACACACACACACACAGAGAGAGAGAGAGAGAGAGAATCTTCCATCAGCTGGTTCACTTCCCAAATGGCTGCAATGGCCAGAGCTGGGCTGATCCAAAGCTAGGAGCCAGGAGCTTCTTCCAGATCTCCCACGAGGGTGCAGGCACCCAAGCACTTAGGTCATCTTCTACTGCTTTCCCAGGCACATTAGCAGGGAGCTGGATTGGAAGTGGAGCAGCCAGGACTCGGACCAGTGCCCACATGGGATACTAGTAAAGCAGGTGGTGGCTTTACCCACTATACGACAATGTCAGCCCTTGTGTGTGTTTAATATTTGCTTTTTATTTATTTGAAAGGCAGAGTTACAGCGTGAGAGGGAGGAGAATCTTCATCCACTGATTCACTCCCTAAATGGCCAAAATGGCAGGGGCTGTGTCAGGATGAAGCCAGGATCCAGGAACTTCATCTGGAACTCCTACGTGGGTGCAGGGGCCCAGACGCTTGCAGCCATCTTCCACTGCTTTTCCAGGCTTATTAGCAGGGATCTAGATTGGGAGTGGAGCAGCCGGGTCTCAAACCCATCCATGTACGATGCTGGCAGTTTAACCTGCTGTGCCACAGCGCCGGCCCCACCCTTTGTCCTTTTGTGATTGCTTACGTCACTCAGCACGGTGTCCTCGGGTTCAGCCACATTGAAGCAGGTGTCAGATCCCCTCCTGTTTTGAGACCAGTGAGCTGCCGTTGCAGGCCTGTAGCATACTTTGTTTCTCCATTCCGCTGTGGGCGGACACT
Organism: Oryctolagus cuniculus; assembly: GCF_051225735.1. Lineage (NCBI taxonomy): Eukaryota > Metazoa > Chordata > Mammalia > Lagomorpha > Leporidae > Oryctolagus > Oryctolagus cuniculus. The sequence goes on along the minus strand of NC_142883.1, from coordinate 63,271,845 downwards.
TGGGTTGTTCCCACTTTTTGGCTATTGTGAGTGACGCTGCTACTGTGAACATGAGTGTGCAAGTACCTTTATGAGACCCTGCTTACAATTCATTTTTTTAAAGATTTATTTTTATTTAGTTGAAAAGCAGAGTTACAGAGAGGCAGAGGGAGGGAGGGAGGGAGGAAGAGAGAGAGAGACAGACAGACAGAGAGGTCTTTCATCCGCTGATTCACTCCCCAGATGGCCACAGCAGCTGGAGCTGAGTTGATCCGAAGCCAGGAGCCAGGAGCTTCTTCCAGGTCTCCCATGTGGGTGCAGGGGTCCAAGGACTTGGGCCATCTTCCACTGCTTTCTCAGACCATATCAGAGAGCTGGGTCGGAAGAGGAGCAGCCGGGACTAGAACCGGCGCCCATATGGGATGCTGGCACTGCAGGTGACGGCTTTACCTGCTACGCCACAGCACTGGTCCCCGCCAATTCTTTTGATGTATATTCAGAAGTGGAAAGGCTGGGTCATACTGTAGTTTTATGCTTAATGTGTCTTTTTAACTTGGGACTAAATGTAATACTTGCACATTTTTATGGGGTACCGTGCAACATTTCAACACAGCATAGCATACATATATCCCATACATGTATCCAATCCAGAATTAGCATTTGCATCCCCTTCTCTGTGTTTGGGCTTACCCAGCCCTCCCTTCCAGTTCTTCCTGCAGTATCTGATACATTGTTGTGAACCAGGTGCCCCACTGTGCTGAGAACAGGAGAATCTATTACTTCCCACCTTTTCCAACCTCCTCTCCCCCACCCCCACCCCCATTCCCACCCTGTGGTAATCACTATCAAAGCTCGGATAGACTTTTTTTTTTTTTAAAGAATTTATACTTTGAGCATAAGTGTGTTATTTGTCTCCCTGTGTCCAGCCTATACCACTTAACATAACGACCTCCAAGTCCACTCACCTGCGGCAGATGTCAAGATATCACTCTTTTTCATGGCTGAGTAATATTCCCTCGAGTGTTTATGCCACCATTTCTTTCTCTCTTCCTCCCACTGTGGGCGCTTAGGTTGATCCCATATCTTGGCGAGTGGAAACAGTTCCATAGGTATCTGGTTTTGAGGGCCCATCAGGGTGGCTGCACTGTGTACTTTCCCACCTGCCGTGCACAGGGGTTTCAATTCTTCCACATTCTCAGTAACACCTGCTACCTACCTATCCATCCATCCATCCATCCATCCATCCATCTACCTATTTATGGTGATAACCATCCTAATTGATAGCATATGCCACCTCACTGTGGTTTTGATCTGCATTTCCCTAATGCTTAGTGGTGTTAAATACCTTTCCGTGTATTTCTTGGCTACTAACATACCTTCTTTGGGAAACTGGCTGTTCAAGACCTTTTCTAAATTTTACATATTTATTTTTAAGTTACTTATTTATTTGAGAGAGAGTGCACACAGGCACAAGTGAGCAAATTCCCATCTGCTGGTTCACTCCCTGAATCCCACAGTACCCCTGCCTGGGGTTGACTGGGAGCCGGGTATTCAGTCCACCAAGTGGGTGGCAGGGACTCAATTACTTGAGCCTTCACGGCTGCCCCTCAGGGTCTGCGTTGGCAGGAAGATGGGGTCAGGAGCCAGGGATGGGATTGGAATCGGGTACTCTGGTGTGGGTTGGGGCTGTCTGAACCGCTAGGCCAAATACCTGCCCATCCCCATTTCTAACCTGGGTAGTTCTGTTGTCAGGGATCATAGATGTTCTCTCTGTGTTCTGGAGATCTGCCTTGTGTCGCATGCTTGAGGTGCAAATATTGTCTCCCATTCCGTGGGTTGCCTTTCACTCTGTCCATTGTGTCCTTTGATGCACAGGAGGTTTTCATGTTGAAATAGTTTAAGTTCCCTAGTTTTTTTCCTTTTGTCGCCTATGCCTTTGGTGTTCGAACCAGGAAATCACTGTTAAATCCAACACTGTGAACCTTTCCCGCTGTGTTTTCTAAGAATTCTGCAGCTGTCGCTCTTAGGTTTACATCTTGGGATTCATTTGTGAATGTGGTGCAAGAGAAAGGTTCACTCTTTTTTTTTTTTTTTTTTTTTTTTTTGCATGTGGAAAGGCAGTTTTCCCAGCACCGTTTGTTGAAAAGATTCTCCAGATGGGGGGCTGGCGTGGTGCAGTGGGTTAATGCCCTGGCCTGAAGCGCTGGCATCCCTTCTGAGCACCGGTTCTAGTCCCGGCTGCTCCTCTTCTGAACCAGCTCTCTGTTATGGCCTGGGATAGCTGTGGAGGATGGCCTAATTCCTTGGGCTCCTGCACCCGCATGGGAGACCCGGAAGAAGCTCCTGGCTTCGGATCAGCACAGCTCTGGCTGCTGGGGCCATCTGGGGAGTGAACCAGCAGATAGAAGACCTCTCTCTCTGTCTCTACCTCTCTCTGTAACTCTTTCAAATAAATAAAATAAATCTTTTTAAAAAAATAAGATTGTCCAGGGGCCGGCATTGTGGTGTAGTGGGTAAAGCCACCACATGTGACACTGGCATCCCGTGTGGGTGCCGGTTCAAGTCCTGGCTGCTCTACTTCCGATCCAGCTCCCTGCTAATGCACCTGGGAAAGCAGTAGAAAATGGCCCAACTGCTTGGGCCCCTGCACCCACATAGGAGACCCAGAAGAAGCTCCTGGCTCCTGGCTTCAGTCTGGCCCAGCCCTGATTTGTTGCAGCCATTTAGGGAATGAACCAGAGGATGGAAGATCTACCCACCCCACCCTATCCTGCCTGTGTAACTCTGCCTTTCAAATAAATAAAACTAAATCTTTGGGGAAAAAAAAAAAAGAAAAAGTTGTCCTTTCCTCTACTGAGTTGGCAGCAGGTTGTTTTGTGCGTGGTGTGAAACAGTGCGCCCATAGCACCTGATACCACACCTACCATGGTTTACTAAATAATGGTCCTTTCTCCCCTCCCCTTTTTCTTTTTTTTTTTTTTTTAAGATTTTATTTATTTATTTGAGAGGTAGAGTTACAGGCAGTGAGAGGGAGAGACAGAGAAAAAGGTCTTCCATCCACTGGTTCACTCCCCAGGTGTTCGCAACAGCCAGAGCTGAGTCAATCCAAAGCCAGGAGCCAGGAGCTTCTTCCAGGTCTCCCACGCAGGTGCAGAAGCCAAGGACTTGGGCCATCTTCTACTGCTTTCCCAGACCACAGCAGAGAGCTGGATCAGAAGTGGAACAGCTGGAACCCGAACCAGCGCCCATATGGGACGCCAGTCCTCGGCCAGATCTGTCCCCAGTGTGTGTTCCCTCATGAAAGCAGCCCCGTTGGCTCTGCCCATCTTGCTTGGGAAGAGAATGGGGGAGTCTGGTCTCTCCCCTTTTCCTGCCAGCACCACCCCTTTCTTCGAGGAGAATGTAAACCCATCTCTCTTTCTGATTCCACAGAAAAGGCGACAGACGGCTCCTTGCAGAGCGAGGACTGGACACTGAACATGGAGATCTGTGACATCATCAATGAGACCGAGGAAGGGTACGTGTGCCTCGGGCCAGGGGTCTCTCTCAAGCCCTTGGCGTCTCTCAGAGCCTATCAGGGCCCAAGGGTAGGAGTTTGACTTTTTTTTTTTTTTTTCCAGACTGTTACCTTTGGCATTAAATAAGCTGACTTTTTTTTTTTTTTAAGTTTACTTCCTGAGCAATATAGAGATGGGTATAGGGGAGGTGGGGGGGGGGGTCTTCCATTTGGTTTGCTCCCCAAATGCCTGCAACAGCCAGGGCTAAGCCAGGCCAAAGCCAGGAGCCTGGAATTCCATCTGGTCTCCCATATAAGTGGCAGCGGGGAGAGGGGTGGGCCAAGCACTTGAACCATCATCCGCTGCCTCCCACAGTGCGTGTTCATCTCTCGGGGTGCGTATTAGCAGGAAGCTGGATGGGAAACGGAGGCGGGACTCAACCCCAAGCGCCCTTTGGAGATACAGCTTGCCCTGCTGCTCCACGGTGCCTGACCCACTGTTAACTAATTGCGTGTCGTTTCCCCATCCATCCTTCTCCCAGCTTCCCTGATGACAGTGCTCAAGGTGGAGCAGTGGTGACCACTTTTAATCCCAAGTGGGGAAGGAACTGCCTGGTCCCCTGTCCCTGGTGGCGTCTCTCTCTGCCCCTCCTGCCTGTCCCCTGCCGCACCTTGGCAGCCGTGGGGCTGTCTCTGCCCTGGTTTGCTGGGTGACAGGGCCTCTTGAGGGAGGGCCAGGGCATGGTCAGATAAGGCAGGGAATGAGGGGGCACACATGGCACAGGCCGCTGAGCGTTTCCAGCTGTGTAGACTCAGCCTGTAGGGTTGCGTCTCACGTTCCCACACTGCTGGATCTCCCAGGTTGCAGGCTGTAGCCTCCCCTTCGCTCTGTTTGTCCTGTGGTTAGCCCCTCTGCCCACCCCACGGGCACTTTGCTGTCATCACGCTCTGTGAACTGCCTCCAGGGTGGTGAGGAGAACAGATGGGAGAGGAGAGTCCCCAGGGGGCACCCAGAAGCACAGGCCGTGTCAGCACCAAAGCGACTCTGGCTCTGACTTCCGGTGAAGCCTGGGCATGGCCCGGCCCTTGTCTCAAAGAGACCATGCTGTCCGATGCTGCATTCAGAATGGCCTGGCTGGAGGCAGGCCCCGTGCAGAAGTGAGAAAGACCAGGCAGGAGCTTAACGTCCTCATCCTGGTGGGGGGCAGGGGTGGTGGCCTTGACCGAGGGGATTCCGATTCCATTCTGGGTGCCTCTGGGAGGGAGAAGCCAGTTGGGGGCTTGCTGGTGTGGGAAGTGAGCAGAAAGGGCTGCACAGCCACAGGCTGGAGCCACCACTTCCTAGGTGGAGCGGGCCGGGGACGGAGCCGCCAGCTAAGCTCACAGGGCAGACAGCAGCATCAGGAGTGCACAGGGACCTGTGCTGTCTGTGAGCTGGTGGGGGAGGGTTCCAGTTAAAGGTGACACACTTTGCCTGCCAGTGGAGGTGGTCCGCTCAGGGCCCAGGCACGCGGCCACTCACAGGTGGCTGCTGGTGCAGTCACTCGGCTCGGACTGCCCACCATCCTCCTGGGATGTTTTCTTCCTCGCGGCCCCTGGGGATCAGCGGGGGTGGTGGGGGGTATAACGGCTCCAGGACGCCAAGGTTAATGGGCCAGCCCACCCTCAAGCGCCCCCTACAGGCTCAGAGGAAGAACAGGCTTTGGGCTGGGCCCCCAGGCTGACAGCAAGGAGAAGCGTCCAGCCGCTGAGGGTGACTTGAAAAGAGCCAGTGTGTCTCTGGGCTGAATTCCTGGGCGGGCGGGCAGTCCAGGTGTGTGGCTCTCTGACTTCCACACCTCCCCCTACCGGCCCACGTCTCTTTCTGCCCCCTTTCTGATCTTCTGGGGAAATGCACAAATACCCAGAAGGCTCTGGGCCAAGGAAACCCATGGCCCCAGGACCTTCCTCATGCCAGAGGAGCTGCCTGCACCCTTAGCTTCTGCTGCTTTTTTTTTTTTTTTTAAATGCAAAAATCCTGCCGCAACACCAATTTGAAGCCAGGAGCTTCTTCCGGGTCTCCCATACGGGTGCAGGAGCCCAAGGACTGGGGCCATCTTCTGCTTTCCCAGGCCACAGCAGAGAGCTGGATGGGAAGTGGAGTAGCCAGGACTCGAACTGGCGCCCATGTGGGATGCCAGCACTGCAGGCTGATACATCTGCACGGATGTTGGAGTCTGTCTGTCCCACCACGCCCCAGTAGAATGAGCTACACCAGGGCAGGACTCCATGCCTCAGCCACCTTTTTAGCCCTAGCACCTCACACGGTCCATCCATAATTGGCTGTGGATAAAAACTGGTTCAGTAAGCGGATCAGGCGGGGAAGGTGCTGAGGCACTCAGTCTGATGAGGAACACAGGCCTGTAAATGACACAGTCATAGCTCAGCCTGGGCCGTGCCGAGAGAGCCAGCCGCAGGCGCCGTGGAGAGGCCCCCCGTAGCTACAGAGAGCAGCCCGCCCGGTAACAGCCGGCTGGCGGCAGCCAGAGGCTTCTTGGAGGAGGTGATAGTGGAGTGGAGTCTTGTTGGATACCAGCGCATCCGCAAGGTGACAAGGGAGGAAGGTGGACTGCCCCAGGTTGGAGGGCAGCGTGCGACATGAGCCTAGGACACAGCTGTAGTGGGGTGAGGGGTGTGTCCCTTGGACCCATCCATCTGGGCTGGCATCCTAGGTCCCTAGTCACCTGCCCTGGGCTCCAGGGTAAGTTACTTCATCTCCCTGTATTGTGGTTTTCCTGTTCAGAAAGTGGTTACCATTTGTGCTAGGGATCAGACAAGGACTCAAGGAGTACAAGCCACTGGCTATGTGTCCCCACCTCTGTGCCATGGATGTGAAGGTTCACTCCCCAGATGGCCGCAACAGCCAGAGCTCCACTGATCCAAAGCCAGGAGCCAGGAGCCTCTTCCAGGTCTCCCACATGGGTGCAGGGGCCCAAGGACTTGGGCCATCTGCTGCTGCTTTCCCAGGCCATAGCAGAGAGCTGGATGGGAAGTGGAGCAGCCGGGACTCGAACCGGCGCCCATATGGGATGCTGGCACTGCAGGCGGCGGCTTTATCTGCTACGCCACAGCGACTCTGGTTTGTGTTGCGAGCCACCTTGGGAATGATCTCTCGGGTTCACTGCCTTTCCCTGTGGATCATTCCCGGAGCACCTGCCCCGGTCCAGGCCCCAGGCAGCCCCCAGCAGCCCTGGAGGGAAGAGGCAGCCTCGTTTCTTTGATCTAATCTTATTTATTTATTTATTAAGTTGAGAGAGCGTTCATCATCTGGTGGTTCATTCTCCAAATTCTCTCAGTGGCCCTGGGGTGGCAGGAGGCCAAAGCTATGTGGCAGGACCCAATCCCAGCTCTCCCATGTGGGCGACAGTGAGCCATCAGCACTTCCTCCCAGGATCTGCTGGCATCTGGAGCCAGAGCTGGAGTTCCAGCCCAGCCAGACCCTCCAGGGTAGGGGGCGTGAGTATCCCAGCCTGGCGTCCGAACCGCCAAGCCACGCACCTGTGCCTGATGATTATTATGAGGTAGAGAGGTAAAGGGAGAGAAGTTCTCTGACGTGGGTGGCAGGAATTCAGTCACCCCCAGGTCTGCATTGTCAGAAAGTTAGAGTTGAACTCAAACCCAAGTAGTCCAATATGGGACGTGGGCATCTTTCTTTCTTTGACAGGCAGAGTGGACAGTGAGAGAGAGAGAGAGAGAGAAAGGTCTTCCTTTGCCGTTGGTTCACCCTCCAATGGCCGGCACACTGCGGCCAGCACACCGCGCTGATCCGAAGCCAGGAGCCAGGTACTTCTCCTGGTCTCCCATGGGGTGCAGGGCCCAAGCACTTGGGCCATCCTCCACTGCACTCCCTGGCTACAGCAGAGAGCTGGCCTGGAAGGGGGGCAACCGGGACAGAATCTGGCGCCCCAACCGGGACTAGAACCTGGTGTGCCGGCGCCGCAAGGCGGAGGATTAGCCTAGTGAGCCGCGGCGCTGGCCCAGGACTTGGGCATCTTCACCAGCTTCTTAGCCGCTCAGCCAATCACCTGCCCCACTCCTGAACGTTAAAGCTGAAACCCAGAGTGCTTTGATCACAGGCTAAAGGCCCCACAGCACAGCAGGAAGGACTTGTGCCAGATGTGGGCCCAGACTGCCCTGGCTGCTGCCCCTGGAGCTCTGCCTGGCCTTCGCGTATTTATGGAGGCTGGGGGGTGCAGGTGGGTGAACAGCCTGCAAGCCTGTCTCTGCGCTTACCCTATGTCCAGGGGTGAGAGCACCCCCTGTCTGACCAGTACTGACACCCAAGATCCCCTGTGTCTGTCCTAACCTCTACTTACTAACCTGGAGCGCCTGGGTGAATAATCCCACTTGGGAACGTTGTAGACCCTGCGTCCCAGCTCAGACCTGCCTAACGGGGGCGCACACATGTGGATGTGGGCCTGAAATCACACCCCTGGCAGATCTGGGTCGTAGGTCATTTCCACGGCCGTCTCTGCCCTTTCCCGGCTCACTGAATCTTTGTGCTCCAGCAGCTAAGCTGACGGGCACAGAGGAGGCACTGGGAGAGGCAGCACAGAGCAAGGTGCCAGCCGGGGGGCTCGGGGTGGCCCGGGAGGGGGCAGCCTGGTCCCCCTGGGGTTGCGAGGGGAAAGGAGCCCCACTCTGCAGAGCAAGCAGGGAATTCAGTGGGGCTGGAAAGAAGTGGGGGGGGTGGTCTCTTGAGTCTCAGATGGTCCAGGGAGGAACCCTGAGGCCTTGGGGACTGCCCTCGGGGGCCTGACCTCTCTGCTGAAAGTCTCTGTGTCTGGCGCCTCACCCCCCACCCCCACCCCGCCCCATCATTTCTCCCGCACTGGCTGAGCTACTCTCCCTCCTCTCCTCTCGGTTTCTGATTCCACGCTGTCTAATCTGCACAGCCCCTTGAAACTCGGCAGTTCCTCCGACACGACTTTGATCCTGTTCTCTGAAGCTTCTCCCGGGAGATGGGGGGGGGGGACGGGGGGCGAGGGCAGGGGGAGGGGAGAGGAATCCTCGCTCTTGTGCTCACCCACACTCTCTCAGGGGGCGCTTCCTGCCTGAGGGGTCGCAGCCCCGTGTTTATGCCTCCGTGGACGTTCCGCAGGGGAGAGGGGTGGCAACCGTGGGTCACGGCGGGGGGGGGGGGGGAGCGGTGGCGTGGGTGGCCACGTCCAGCACATGCCTCAAGCCAGCTCCCTGAAGTCCCACAGAAGTCCCACAGTGCCTGTTGCAAACCTGCTCGCCTGGGGGGCCGCTCCCCTGCAGAGCCCCTGACCCAGGAGCCAGGAATTCTTGCAGGGCTCCAGGTGGGGAGTGGGAAACAGTGGGGGAGGGGGCTTCAGCAGTATCTTCCAGAAGCCTTGCCGCTGTGCGTGTCTCTCTCTCTCTCTCTCTCTCTCTCTCTCTCTTGCTTGGGCTGCTCAGCAGAGTTCCACCCTCCCCTTGTCTTCTCTCAAGCACTGGGAGGGATTTCATTAGGTAGCCAGAGCATGAATGTCTTAGAACTGTACGGATAGGAGGTTGCAGACCTCAGGCCCTTGGGTTAACAGCCCCTTGTGTGAGAGCCTGGGGTGCCCTGAGACACAGGGTGTTGGACCATCCAGCAGCAGGGGCTTTGGCCCCTGGCCCCCAGCTTTCTCGAATCCTACGTTAAGTAGCATGATAGACATAAGATTACCTTCAGCAGAGATGCTCAGAGGGCTGGCTGGGGCCCTGTTCTTGGGCCTAATACTCGTTTAAGGAGGAATCCAGTCCAAGCTGCCCCATCCGTTTGCGAACAAGGTCTGTTGGTCAACCGGGAGCTGCCTGTAATTCCATGAGATTCCATCTGGGAGGGCCAGTGTCATGGCACAGCAGGTTAAGCCATGGTTAGGGACATCTGCATACCCTATCAGAGTGCCTGGCTACTCTGCTTCCAATCCAGCTTCCTGCTGGTGGCGCCTGGGAAGGCAGCAGAGGATGGTCTGTGTGCTGGGGCCCCTGCCACCCGCACTGGGGGAAACCCAGATGGAATTCCTGGCTCCTGACTTTGATCTGGTCCAGCCTTAGCTATTGCAGGCACTTGGGGGAGTGAACCAGCTAGTGGAAGATCTCTCTCTCTCTCTCTCTCTCTCTCTCTTTTTCTCTCTCTCCCTCTCCCTCTTCCCCCCCCAAATAAATCTTAAAAAAAAAAAAAAAGATTCCCTGTGGAGATGCACATGGGATCTCTTATGTACAACACATAATCCCCTGGGCTTCTGGGAAAGGAACTCCATGGAATTTAGAGGACTTGAACCTCCAGGCCTGAGGCCCTGGACCTTTGTCATCCTTTGCCTGTCTCCTGGTATCTCTCTGAAAACTCTCCCGGGTGTATCCCCTACCCCAGTGAGTTAGTTACTGTTACAAACAAATAATACTTGCACTTCATGCACTATTCAAAAGGCCTGCAAAAAGAAAATTCAGAGAAAAAGGTCGCCCCACCCCCACCCTACCCCAGTTCCCCTCCTCTGGGACAGCCTCCCTGTGTGTGCTGTCCTTTTGTAACAAAACCAGCACGCCTCAGCCTCAGGCACCCTGTGCAAAGGACTTTCTGCACCTGTCTCTGAACTTGACCCACAGAGGTCCGTAGGGACCTCCCGGATTCCTCTCTGCAGGTGCACAGTGTTCCATGGCATGAATGAGCCCTGATTTCATTCCCTGGACCTGTGGCCTTGTCTGTGCACTTCCACGCTGCTGCGGATAACCTTGTGTGTATCCTGGCTCACGCGCGTGGGAGTGAAGCCTGCTGGGTGGGTGGGGGTGCTGCAAGGGTCTTACTGCGTCTGCCCTTATCTGCAGGCCGAGGGACGCCATCCGGGCCCTGAAGAAGCGGCTCAACGGGAACCGGAACTACAGAGAAGTGATGCTGGCATTGACAGTGAGTGCTGCTCTCTGGGGGGGCACTGTGCTCCTGGCCTTGCCCTTCTGCCACTGGGCACAGCCTGGGAAAGGCTTGGTGCCGGTGCCACTGGAGATGAGCTGAGCCTTCCGGTAGGGCCCCGGGGTTTTCCTGCCCCTCTCTGAAACGGAGAGTGTGTGGCACCAGAAAATGAGGTTTGGACAGCACCACTGGGTACAGGTGCCCAGAGCAGAGGGGCCAAAGGCTGGGAGGGAGTGCCCCCAACCTGCCGCCAGCCTGCTCTGAGACGGCTCAGCTGCCTCTCTGGGTGGCCACCCCCTTTATAAAAATGTCACCAACCACGCCTTCCTTGTGCCCCCTGGAACTGTGCTGAACCAGTCAGATGTACTGCAGACCCCTGCCTTCCAAAACAGGGTTCCTTAAGGGAAACTGAGGCTCAGCAGTGGGGGGCGGGGAGTGGGTGGCGGTCCAGAGACTTGCCCAGGCCTCACAGCTAGAGAGGTACTGAGCAGTGGATTGTTATTAAAACCTGGGGTGGAAACTTTGCTACAGAGGTCCTTGAAGAAGTTAGCAATAGCACAGAGGAGCAGGCCGGCCCGCGCCCCTATCCTTAAGCTGTCAGGGAACGAAATGGAGACTTCAGGTGTTGTTTGTATCTTGAAAGCCGGCCGTGGCTCAGAGGCAGTGGAATCTGGGCCACGTGAGCTCTTGGAATAGAAACGGTGGCAGGTCAGCACGTGGATCTCTGTGGGTCTGAAATAGTGGGTTATTGATCCCAAACAGCCCCGGAACGAACAGTTCCCTCTAAAGCCCAGAGGTTGTTGGATTTTTTTTTTTTTCCCTCTGAAAAATACCTCTCAGAACTTTATTAGGTGACTTCTCTCTGCCAGGAGATTGGAATTTGGATAATAAAGGAGGAAAGAACATTGGAGAACCAGGGAGTTGAAAGCTTTTGTTTTGTTCTCAGAACTTGAGCCATAGCACTCACTAAACCCAGAGTGAGTCCCAGAATGTTTTTTTTTAAGATTTATTTATTTATTTATTTGAGAGGCAGCATTAGAGACAGAGAGAGAAAGAGAGCGAGGACTTCCACCTGCTGGTTCACTCCCCAAATGGCCGCAACAGCTGGAACTGGGCTTCTCTGAAGCCAGGAGCCAGGAGCTTCTTCCCCGTCTCCCACATGTGTGCAGGGGCCCAAGCACTTGGGCCATCTTCCCCTGCTTTTTCAGGGATTAACAGAGAGCTGGATTGGAAGTGGAGCAGCCGGGACTCGAACTGGCACCCGTATGGGGTGCCGGCACTGCAGGCAGAGGCTTAACCTGCTACACCATAGCGCCAGCCCCAAAATGAGTTGTTTTCAATAACTCAGAGAATGAGCTCCCGTGTGTCAAGCCATGGCCCTGTATCTAAAACCTCTCCCTTCCCACGCCTGACTCCACGCTGCCCATGCTGGCTGGAAGTCTTCCTGCGTGCACCTGCCTTCCTACAACAAGGCATCATCAGGTCCTGGCTGTAAATGCAGTGAGGCCATCAGCTGGTGGGACGGGTAGAGCTGTTGATCCTATACCAGGCCAGGCCAGTGCACTGTGCATGGCCCCGTGTCTGCTTTTACTTCCCAATTTTGTTGTGGCTGTCAGTTCTCCTGCTTCATGGCTTTGTGTGACCTTCCCCTAACTTTCCATCTGTGCCACCATTGCTAATAGTTACCCAGAATACAAGTTTGGTTTTTTTTTTTTTTTTTTTTTTTTTTTTTTTTTTTTTTTTGACAGGCAGAGTGGACAGTGAGAGAGAGAGACAGAGAGAAAGGTCTTCCTTTGCCGTTGGTTCACCCTCCAATGGCCGCCGTGGCCGGCGCGCTGCGGCCGGCACACCACACTGATCTGATGGCAGGAGCCAGGTGCTTCTCCTGGTCTCCCATGGGGTGCAGGGCCCAAGCACCTGGGCCATCCTCCACTGCACTCCCGGGCCACAGCAGAGGGCTGGCCTGGAAGAGGGGCAACCGGGACAGAATCCGGCACCCCGACCGGGACTAGAACCCGGTGTGCCGGCGCTGCTAGGCGGAGGATTAGCCTAGTGAGCCGCGGCGCCGGCCCCAGAATACAAGTTTGAATCCCCGGGACGCTCAGCCTGGGCCTTCGTGTATGGCCTCAGAACATAGCAAGGGATCTTCAAAGAATTCATGGAAAATGTGTTATGAAAAAAAAAAAATGGATGAGGGCCAGCATCCCATATGGGCACCTGTTTGAGTCCCGGCTGTTTTACTTCCCATCCAGTTCCCTACTAATGGCCTGGGAAGGCAACGGAAGATGATCAAGTGCTTGGGCCCCTGCCACCTATGTAGGAGACCCTGAGGAGGCTCCTGGCTCCTGGCTTCAGCCTGAGCCAGCCCCAGCCATTGCAGCCATTTGGGACAGTGAACCAGCAAATGGAAGATCTCTCTCTCTCTCTCTCTAACTCTGCCTTTCAAATAAATAAACCTTAAAAAGAACAACAGTGGATGTTTTTCAAAATATTGGTACACAAAAGCAAACTTTTGTCCGTGAACTTTTTGAAGTCCCTCCTACGTCTGATTGCTTTGAGGGCTCCTTTCGCTTGTCCCGTGGGTTTCTCTGGGCTGGCTGCATGTTGGAAAATTGCCACCGTGTGTTCCAGGCCCCGCGGCCCAGAGGCTTCTTCAGCAGGGTGACCTCGGGTGGCCTGGCCAGCCCAGGAGGCTTTCCTGCACTTCCTGCTGGGCCAGGCTCTGGACTGCCCTGCAGCGTATGGATCTCTGCCAGGGGCATTCCCAGCGCCAGGTGTGGGGACGCAGGCCCTTGGAAAACCTCAGGAGCAGCTCCCTAAAGGTGACAAGCAGCCCTGCTCCCACTGCCCTGAGGGTAGAGTCAGAGCCACCGGATAGCTCTCCCAGTGTCTTCTCTGCCCGCGGCTCTTTCCAAGGGCCCTACTCCCCCTGAATCTCCTGCCCTGCCGTGGCCCACCAGCCTGCACTGGGATTTGCCTCTTTAGCCTTGCAAGGTCCCTGAAGAGCAAATGCTGATCACCTGGTAGGCACCCAGGACCAGGCACAGCAGAGAGCAAGAAAGAGGAAACACCTTGTTGGCTGAGCAAAACCTACAGTGGCTCAGAGGCCCTGAGGTTGCTAAGTCGTGGGGGTCTAACTGGGCAAGCCACACAGAACCCCGGGATCTTCCGTGGGCAGCAGCAGGGTGAGGAGGGAGCCGTTCTGGCTGCCCGTGGTGCTCAGGCCCCCTGGGTTAAGTTCTCTGGGGCCTCAGCTTCAGCATCCTCACCTCGGAAATGGGGTAGCACAAAGCAGGGAGCAAGTAGCCAGCACACAGCACTTTGTCTTCTGCGGATGGCCAGCTGGTGTGGCTCCTGTGAGGACAACTGGGAGGGAGGGCGAGGGACAGGACGCCCAAGAAGGCTGCAGCACTAATGGGGCAAAGCCATGCAGGATACCGAGGGATCTCTCTCTGTGCCTGGCTTGACGTCCGGTCACTGTCATAGTGATGAGCCGATCTTTCTGGCCAGACTTGCTTAAAGCAAAGCCCTGTTGTATGAGCCAGGCCTGGGAAGGGGCAGCATCTGGTCACCAGCGGGCACGCCTGTATACGTGCATGTGTTTGTGCCTGTGTGTGTGCCTGTACGTGTATCCGTGTGCATGCATGCATTTATGTATGTGACTGTTGTGTGCATGTATGCGTTCATGTGTGTGTGCATGCATGTATGTGTGTTTGCTTCCTCCCCTGCAAGGGTCCTGTCCCAGGAGCCTCCTGTCAGGACAGACAGCCCACGCCCCATTGGCTGAAGCCTCGCCCCCAGAGGCCCAGAGGGAGGAGTTAAAAATGCTCCTTTGCAGGGACTGGGCTTGATCCCATTAAAACACCAGGTTCTTTCTCATGCAAAACTGATGTCTGGATGACCGATTGATTGATCATCTGCTCGTTGTGCAAGGGGTGGGAGACCTCTGTCAGCCAGGGCCTACCCGGGCCCTGGAGGGAGGAGGGAGTGAGAGTGTGGGAATGTGCCAGCCATCTCTGCGTGGCCCTGGAGACTGAGCAGGCAAGGCCCTCAGCTACCTGAGGCGACGAGCCCTGGCCCTCCCTCCCTCCCTCCCTCTCTCCCTCCCTCCCGCTTCAGGTGCTGGAGACGTGCGTGAAGAACTGTGGCCACCGCTTCCACGTCCTCGTGGCCAACCGAGACTTCATCGACAGTGTCCTGGTCAAGATCATCTCCCCCAAGAACAACCCTCCCACCATCGTGCAGGACAAGGTGCTCGCCCTGATCCAGGTGGGTTCCGCGTCCCCCCACCCCCGCCTCTGCCCCCATCTGCAGGAAACCGGCGGAGGCTTTGCAGGGTTTCAATATTTTATCGGGGAAATGCTGATCTGCCGGCTGCTCCTGCCGCTGGGATGCAGCTCTAATAAGCAGGGGCTCTCCGGCCACTTGAACAGGGCCTTTGAGAAGCCTTCCAGGTGCCCTGCCCCGTGCTGTCCACGAGACAGCGGAAGCCTCACCGGCCTCTGAGACCGTGTGGAGCACGGAGGGCCGTGCAGGGCGGGGGGAGATGGGGGCGGTGTTAAGGGATGTTCCATCGAGGAGGCCTGGCTAGAGGAGGAAGAGCTTGCTGGGAGGGTTGCCTGGGAGAGGCAGCTCGGACAGTGGGATGAGCAGGTGTGCAAAGGCCCGGGGGCAGCACAGAGCTCCCTTGATACACTTGGCGTGGACTTATTGTTAATCACGCTGCAAAAATGGCCCCAGAATTTAGTGACCTCAAACAACAAAGCTTGCGACCTCGTGGTCCTGTGGGAGATGTCCCCTTCCTCACCGCTGTGGGTGGGAAGCTCAGTGCCTTGTTGGCGGGAGCCTGAGTCTCTCTCTCTCTCTCTCTCTCTCTCTTTCTCTCTCTCTCTGGACCATGTCCATGGTGACCTCATCTTGGAAGTCACGCACCATTTTCTGTCACATTCTGTTTGTCAGAAGGGAGTCCCCAGGCCCAGCCTCAGGAGGCAGAGGGGGATTAAACTCCACTTCTGAACAGAGAAGGGTCAAAGAATTTGTGGCCATGTTTAATTTAAACTGTGTGACAGGAAGCAAGGTGTCATTAAAAAAAAAATGTCCAGGGCCAGGCCTGCAGGATTGAGGGGAAGAGACCAGAGGACGGGGGGGGGGGGGGGGGGGGGGGGGGCTGTGGCATAGCCAGTAAAGCCATGGTCTTCAGTGCCGGGGTCCCATATGGGCGCTGGTTCTAGTCCCAGCTGCTTCACTTCTGATCCAGCTCTCTGCTATGGCCTGGGAAAGCAGTGGAAGATGGCCCAAGTCCTTGGGCCCCTGCACCCACATAGGAGACCTAGAAGAAGCTCCCGGCTCCTGGTTTAGGATCAGCACAGCTCTGGCTGTTGCAGCCAGTTGGGGAGTAAACCAGTGGATGGAAGACCTCCCTCTCTCTCTCTCTCTCTCTCTCTCTCTCTCTCTGCGTAACTCTGAAATAAATAAATCTTTGGGAAAAAAAAAAAAAGAAGAAGGATGAGTAGGGTTTGTGGGCTTGGTCCCGTGGCACTGGGGAGTGCTTGAAGGGCTCTGAGCTGGCGACACGGCCCTGGTGACAGGGCAGAGGGCACCTGAATGCCCAAGCACATCCCGTGTGGGCGATGGTTGCTGTGGCAGAGTCATGGCCAGGCGAGAGCCAAAGGAGGCAGCCAGACTCAGGGCGGGGCCGCGAGGGTGGCGGGGGCTGCAGAGCTGCCAGCCGCCTGTCCTCTGCCTGGAAAGCCCTTTCCTTTGGAGCCTCCCAACTGCCTGATCTAAAAAGCACGCAGGCTCCCTGGCTCCTGGCTCCCGGCTCCCTGTTGTCTGGGCTTCAGGCCGTGCCTGTGCTGACTTTCCTATTGTCTGCCTAGCCCCTATTCCCTAAGAGCCCAGGGATACCAGGTCCCCATAGAATGAGAGTAGGGTTTGATAAGTTTGTTGTTTTTAATTGGACAAATCAGACAGACTGGTTCACTCTCCAAATGCTCACAGCGACTGGGCCTGCGCCGGGGCTGAAGCCAGGAGCTGGGAGCTTGATCCTGGTCTCCCCCATAGGTGGTAGGAACTCAGCTACTTGAACCATTACCGTAGCCCCCAGGGTCTGCACTGGCAGGAAGCTGGAGTCAGGAGCCAGAGGTGGATGTTAAATCCGGGCTTCCCAACATAGGGTACGGGCTCCCAGTCGCCAGGTTACACGTCCGCCCCAAGGGCCAGGTTTTCCTTTGTTGATTTTAAGATTCATTCATTTATTTGAAAGGCAGAGTCACAGAGAGAGGGAGACACAGAGAACCTGAGCCATCTTCCATCCGCTGGTTCACTCCCCAAATGGCCGCAACGGCTAGGGCTGGGCCAGGCGGAAGCCAGGAGCCAGGAGCTCCATCTAGGTCTCCCACATGAGTGACAGATGGCCCAAGCCCTTGGGCCCCTGCACCTGTGTGGGAGACCAGGAAGAAGCCCTGGCTCCTGGCTTTGGATCAGCCCAGCTCCGGCTGTTGTAGCCATTTAGGGAGTGAGCCAGCGGATGGAAGACCTCTAATTCCGCCTCTGCCTTTCAAATAAATAAATCTTTTTAAAAAAAAAATAAGTAAAAATTAAAGGGGTAGGCGCTTGTTACAGCAATTGCCATTTGAGTAAGGAGGTGGAGTGGCCGGGCCGCGGGGCTCTCCAGGGGCCCCTCCCTCAGCAGGCAGGGGTTTGGCTGCCTGGTCCCTCAGTGTCCCCACAGCCTGTCTCACCACGAGGGCTGTCACCCGTGTCCTCCCAACTGTGGCTTTAACCCTTTTGAGAAAGCAGATAATTTTATTTGCATGTTGATTGCTTTTACAAACTTCACACACACACACACACACACACACACACACACACCGGGGAGTCTGAGAATTTCTCTGGGTGAGAAAACACCACTGAGACAGGAATGGGAGGCGGCAGGTGGTGGGTCCTGGGTTCTCCTGCGGGTCGGTGAGTAGAGAACAGACAGAGAGAGAAGGAGAGGTAGAGAGAGAGAGGTCTTCTATCTGCTGGTTCACTCCCCGCATGACCGCAACAGCTGGAGCTGCGCCGATCCAAAGCCAGGAGCCAGGAGCTTCTTCTGGGTCTCCCACGCGGGTGCAGGGGCCCAAGCACTTGGGCCATCCTCCACTGCTTTCCCAAGCATTAGAAGCAGAGTAGCCGGGACTTGAACCGGCGCTCTGATACGGGATGCCAAGTGTTATAAGTGGCAGTTAACCCACGGAATCAGCACGCCAGCCTCTCCAAGTCAGGGAATGAGCTGTAGCCATGTCCTAAGTCCCCTGACCCTGGAAGGAAGTGGGTGCAGAGCTCGTCCCTGTGTGTCAGCACCCCCCGCCCCGCCCCTAGCCCGCCCGCATCCCTCTGCCTCCTTCCCCTGCCTGCTCATCACGGGCGCGGTCAGCCTGCTTGCAGCAGGGGTGTTTGCAGAGGCACGCCTGTGCCACCAGCAGTCCCTGCGCCTGGGGCTGTCCCTCCTCACCCCCTCCCTCCCTCCCCTCACCGAGGTTTCTGTATCTTTCCTCCCCCAACACTGCCCTGCCTCCCCCACCACCACACACAGGCCAGCCCCTCAGGCTCCCACACTGCAGAGCGCCCTGGCATTGGAGCACCCAAAGGCTGCCCTCCGGTTCCCCGTCCCAGGCTCCACGATGAGCCCCGAAGCCGTGGTGCACTTCGGGGCCCCGTCAGCTCAGTCCCATTGTGGGCGTCCACCCTCCTGGAAGGAGCCGGTTTCTCGGGGGTGGGGTGGGGGTTGGGAGGAGAGGAGAGGCAGTGAGGGCAGAACAGTTCAGCACCTTGCCGGTGCCCCCCGCTACCCAGGGCCACCCGAGGGCCTTGCATCCACCGGCCGCCGTAGCTGTCGTACCCACGTCTCCGCGTGGGCCCTGAGCTAGTCTTCGGCTGGTGGTCCCATGTGTTTCCAAGACAAGAGGGTTCAAGCTCCTCCTCCCACTCGGCTTTTCCAAGACCTCAGCGTGGTCATGCCTGCCTAGCGCCCAAGCCACAGGGGCTAAAAATACTCTTTTTTCCACTGAGAGTTTCTCTTTCCACCGAAGAGAGTGAGCTGCGGGGGCAGGGGGTGGTCAGAGGAGGGGGGAGTGGGGAGGAGGAGGGGAGCAGGGGCGGGGCAGGAGGGCCATGAGGGGCTGGAGGTGTCATGTTCTAGAAAACTCCAGGGCAGAGCACAGCCACCCGGATCCCTTTACCATGGCTATGACTATGTGCAGGGGCAGTGCCCTGGCAACCCTGGTTACTGGGACCAGGAGGTCTGGTCTGGGAGCCTGAGCAGCAGGCCACAGAAGCCCCCTTGTGTCCAGAGGCCTCCCAGACCCTCCCCCCACCACACACACACCCAGTATAAGCCAGCAGCGGTCTGTCAGTCTAAAGTTTGGTGGTTCAAAACTGAGAGGGGTGGAGAAACGAGAAGAAAGCGGCCCGTGTTTGCGTGGGGGCTGTTCCCGTCCAGAGCCATGAAGGAGCTGAAAGGGTGAATTGACCCCTTGCCTTCTTTCTCCTCGTTAGATAATCCTCGGCTCCGTAGCCATAGGCAGGCGAAGGGAGAGTCTGAGAGCCTGGCTGTCTCAGTGCAGCTCACTGTGACAAGGGCCCTCAGGGACCGCTTGCCTGTCGCCACCCTCTCTGCCATCAGCTCGGGGATTCTGAGCAGATCAGACCCCTCCCCTTCCTCTCCCACCCCTAGGGTTGCCACACCTCCCAGGGAGAGGCTTCCGTGCCGGGTCAGCCTCCAGAGAGCCCTCCCATGTCACTGTCCCTTCAGTCTGTGACACATGCAGTGGCCAGAGTGCTTCTGTTCTCCCAGGCAGGGCAATAAGGATGCTTAGGGGCCGGCGCTGTGGCGTAGCAGGTAAAGCCACTGCCTGCAGTGTCGGCATCCCATGTGGGTGCCGGTTCTAGTCCTGGCTGCTGCACTTCCAATCCAGCTCTCTGCTATGGCCTGGGAAAGCAGTAGAAGATGACCCAAGTCCTTGGGCCTCTGCACCTGCATGGGAGACCTGGAGGAAGCACCTGGCTCCTGACTTCGGATTGGTGCAGCTCTGGCCCTTGTGGCCTCTCTTTGCCTCTCCTCTCTCTGTGTAACTCTGACTTTCAAATAAATAAATAAATCTTAAAAAAAAGAAAGAAAGAAAGAAAGAAAGAAAGAAAGAAAGAAAGAAAGAAAGAAAGAAAGAAAGAAAGAAAGAAAGAAAGAAAGAAAGAAAATGAGGTTGCTTGGTAACCGGAAGAACCAAATTCAGTTTCAAGCTGCCAAGTGCTGGCCGGTGGGCTTCCCTGTGCAAGGGCAAAAGAACTGCTACTCTTTAAAAAAAAAAAAAAATTTTTTTTATTTACTTATTTGAAAGTCATTGTTACAGAGAGGCAGAGCAGAGAGAGAAATCTTCCCTCCACTGGCTCACTCCCTAAATGGCCGCAAAGGCTGGAGCTGGACCGATCCAAAGCCAGGAGACAGGAGCTTCATCTCTCATGAGGGTGCAGGGGCCCAAGGACTTGGGCCATCTTCCACTGCTTTCCCAGGCCATAGCAGAGAGCTGGATCAGAAGAGGAGCAGCTGGGACTTGAACCAGTGCCCATATGGGATGCCAGCACTGCAGGTAGCGGCTTTACATACTATGCCACAGTGCCAGCCCCTGGTGCTCCCTTTAAGAGGTGTCTGCCTAGGTGTGGGAAAGACGGTGGGCAGGGTTATTTGGGCATGCACCAGACACCATGGGTTTCCAGTGGGACTACTGTTCCTTTAAACACCCCCCCTACCCCTGCTCCTGCCCCCATTCATTCCCTGTTGGCGTCAGTGGTGAGTACCATCACAGGGCGCCCTGGACAGGGGCTGCAGGCCTGGCAGGTGAGAAGGGGTACACCGGCCAACACGGCTCGGCTGCAGACAGCAGGTGCCAACTCCCACACGCCTGGGCAAAGAGGGGCATTTGCCAGGACAAGGCAGAGCCTGCTGCATGCCCAGGCCTCCAAGCCAGGGGAAGGGCGGAAGGGATCAGAAAAGTCCTCCAGACCTTGATGTCCGCACCTCCCTCTCAACACCAGCTGCTGTGTCTCCTGCTCCCAGGCCTCCTCCTGGAGCCCACAGGTTGAGATGACTTTCAATTCCCCCCAAAGAGAACCACCCATTCCCACCCCCACCCCGCCCCGCAGGCAGAGGAGAATCTGGCCCGATGCAGGTCATGTTGTTCCCTCCCCTCCCAACAGTGCAGGCTCAGTTACTGGGGTCCCCTCTGTCCCCACCGAATGAAATGCCAGAGCATTTTGAAATGAGCCAGGACTCAGCTGGATGCTAATTTCAGGGACCGGGAGTGGGGGGGAGTGAGTACCGCAGGAGCTGCTGATCGGGGACCTGACTCTGGGGCCCTCCCTGGAGGCTGGGCCTCCCACTGCCCCACTGCGGACACCTTTGGCCCATTCAGAATCCAGAAGGAAGCGCTGGCCGAGACAGGCTAAGCGGACACAGCGGTGTTAAACCCCGAGCATGCAAATGAATAAGGGCACTGGGTGGCGTGCCTCTCATGTCCTCAGAATTAAGGAGGCTGTTTAGAAACGGACCTTTTAACTTCCAACGGGTCTGTGGGTTGGAGATAGAATTTCTGTGGCTGCTTCCGGATTGGCTGGAATGCTTGCTGGAGCCAGGGAGGCAAGGCAGTTAAATGGCGTGCAGACAGCAGACTTGGCAACAGAGGGCCGGAGCGCTGCAGGCTGCCCCTCCTCCCCCCGACATGAGCACTGGGGAACTCGGGCTGAAGGGAACAGCACAGGAGGGGCTGGGCCCCACTGCCAGGGAGCCCTTCAGATCTGCTTTTTTTTTTTTTAAAGATTTATTTATTTGAAAGGCAGAGTTACAGAGAGACAGAGAGAAATCTTCATCCGGCTGATTCACTTCCCAAGTGGCTGCAATGGCTGGGGCTGGCCCAGTCCAAAGCCACCAGCCAGGAGTTTCACCTGGGTCTCCCGTGTGGGTGGCAGCAGCCCAAGCACTCGGGCCATCCTCTGCTGCTTTCCCAGGTGCATTAGCAGGGAGCTGGATCGGAAGTGGAGCAGCTGGGACTAAAACCGTTGTCCATATGGCAGGTGGCAGCTTAACCCATTGCACCATGCCAGCGGGCCCCAGATATGCTTTTTTGTTTATATATACATTCTTTAACTTCCAAAGAGTGGAATATCTTAGAAGAAAATGTGTAGGGGCCGGCACTGTGGCGTAGCCAGTAAAGCTACTGCCTGCATATGGGCGCCGGTTCGAGTACTGGCTGTTCCACTTCTGATCCAGCTCTCTGCTGTGGCCTGGGAAGGCAGTGGAAGATGGCCCAAGTGCTTGGGCCCCTGCACTCGCATGGGAGACCTGGAGGAAGTTCCTGGCTCCTGGCTTTGGATCGGCACAGCTGCAGCCATTGCAGCCAATTGGGGAGTGAACCAATGGATGGAAGACCTCTCTCTCTCTCTCTCCCTCCCTCCCTCCCTCCCTCTCCTCTTTCTGTGTAACTCTGACTTTCAAATAAATAAATAAATCTTTTTTTTTTTTAAAGAAACTATGTAAGAGTTTCCTGAGTTAAGAGAAAGGGTAATCTGTTGGAGTCTTGTCGTTCCTGTCTGCATTGTGTGTATATTTTTTTAAGGTTTTATTTTTTATTTGAGAGGCAGAGTTACAGACAGTGAGAGGGAGAGACAGAGAGAAAGGTCCTCCATCCACTAGTTTACTCCCCAAATGGCCACAACAGCCAGAGCTGTGCCAATCTGAAGCCAGGAGCCAGGAGCTTCTTCCAGATCTCCCACATGGGTGCAGGGGCCCAAGGACTTGGGCCATCTTCTACTGCTTTCCTAGGCCATAGCAGAGAGCTGGATTGGAAGTGCAGCAGCCAGGACTCGAACCGGCGCCCATATGGGATGCCGGCACTGCAGACAGAGGATTAACTTACTGCGCCACAGCACTGGCCCCTGCGTTTTTTTTCTATCTGGCCCATGTATGTTGAATCTAGCCTCAGCAGGACACAATAGAAGCAGCTTGGGGTGGGGTAGCAGGACCCTTGGGGATGAGCCCTCCTCTGGGCTAAAGTCTTCCCTCGGGCTGGGCTAGGCAGTGACAGCCGTGGCCATCTCAGATCAGCTGAGACCCGGAGCTGGCCTGGATTTCACAGCCTACATCCATCTGTCCTTTGTTTTTTGCTTTCTGCTCAGTTCTCCACCACCCCCAGCTGCACAGCCCAGCAGTTGCTTTCCTGTGGCTATGGAGCTGCCTGCATCCTGGGATGTCACAGGGCTTAGGTGTCATTTCTCTGTCCCTGCGCCAAGGAAATTCGCACCATAGTTCCGTTTCATGCTCTCATTCGCGCGCTCAGTGGCACCTGCAAACCACAATTTCGCCAGGGGAGGCCCACAGTGGGTTTCGCCAGGGAGCTTTGCATTCAAGCGTGGGAGAGCGCTGGCTTCCAGGGCTGCCCTGGGTTTTCAGGGGCCGCAGCCGCCTTTGTGGGGGCGGGGGACAATCTTTCCCAAGGGCCTTCTTCTGCCTCCCGCAGGCGTGGGCCGACGCCTTCCGCAGCAGCCCCGATCTCACCGGGGTGGTGCACATATACGAGGAGCTGAAGAGGAAAGGGGTGGAATTCCCCATGTCAGACCTGGACGCTCTGTCTCCCATTCACACGCCGCAGCGGGTAAGCTTCCAGCTGGCATTCTAGAACCTGCTGCACGCGGGCAGGCCAAGCCGCCGCCACCACCACCCTGCTGCCGCTCCCCTGTGAATTATTCAGCTTGTCACTCCGAGAGCCCCCCGGGGCATTGCTTTTTAATAACAAGGGGGAGTGCAGGCGTGAGACAGCTGGCTGACTGGTGATTAAGCGGCAGCATCGAGCCCCCCTCCCCAGCTTTCACACTGACTGTGGAAGATTATAATAGGAGGATCGGGGGCTGGGGTGGGGGTGGGGGCGGCTGCTGGGCAGAACCGTCCTGTGCGGGTCGTTAGCACCTGCTCTTTCAGGGGCCCCTGGCACCCATCCTCGGCACCCGAGCCCCCAGATCAGCACAGAAGGGCAAAATGTGCCCTGTGGTTTATCAGCTGTGCACACCATGTACGTCTAGAAGGGAGGCTAAGCTGTGCGTTCAGCATCAATCCCAGGGAATCCGTGGAGTCCTCCAAGCCCAGGAAAGACCATGTGGGGGCCTCCTCCTGCAGCTCTCCTGGTGCCAGGGGTCAGGGGAGCCACACGGATTGGGCGGGGGCTGCACGCTGCACGCTGTCACACGTAAGAACCAGGAAGGCGCCAGGGTCTGCCAGGGGTCCCTGTCCAGGTGCCACCAGCCTGCTGCTGGGTGGCCCTCCTGTGTGGGTGGAAGGACTGGGCCCAGAGCGGACCCTGGGGTGGTGCCAGGCCCCGCCGCGGAGGCAGCACCGGTGGACGTAGTGCTGTACCGTTGTCCGAGGCAGAGCGTCCCTGAAGTGGATCCAGCCGCAGCCATGCCCCGGTCCCAGCCGCAGCAGAGGACAAGCTCCAGCTCCTACTCCGCGCCGCCTCCTGCTCCCTACTCCGCACAGCAGGCCCCGGCTCTGAGCATCACTGGGCCCATCACGGCCAATTCAGAACAGGTACTTGCACGCTTTGGGGCCACGTGGGACTCCCCCAGAGCGGCCGCCGTGCAGGGGTGTGAGGGACGCCGGGGTCCCACGGGGACCGAGCCCAGTGCTGTGTGTGCACGGCAGTGAGCAGGGCCTGGGAGGCAGCCGGGCAGCCGAGGCACCAAGGGTCCCCGAAACACAAATGGCGCTCTGGCAGGAGGGGCCCTGTGCAGGCGGGGGCGCCAGCAGGTGGCCTGGCTGGGGGCAGACAGCACATGCGCGCAGCCCACTTGGGGAAGGCAGCTGAGTCGCTGATGGGCTGTCTGTCACAGACGGAGAGGGCTGTCTATCCTGCAACAAACAGCCTGGCAAAAGCTGTCAACGCTCCTGTGGAGGCAGAGGCCGGCGCCAGGGGGCGCTCCAGAGCGTTCTTCCCGCTTTAGCGCAAACGCTGCCCACCCATCCCTAGGTCCCGTTCTGATGCGCTAAGGCGGTTTTAAGCCCAGCTTGAGATGAACCGTGGAAGCTGACCTGTAGATGAATCCACATAGTTTCTGTTCAAGTTTGAGGATGGGGCGAGGAACGTCCCGCCCACCTGCGGGGCCGTACAAGCCCGTGGAATCATTGGGTCTGGCGGGACTGGAAACGCATAGTGCATCCAAGCAGGCTCATTTTGCAGTTGATCATTTGGTACAGCCTGCAAATGAGGTTATCAAGATCCAAATGGCCCTTGCCAGAAAAAAAATGGTTCCCTACCTTGCTGAAGCAGCTCCAGCGAGTATGTATAGGCGGCAACAGTGTGGTGCCAGCACTGAGCCCCCTCTCATTTCTCCCGGGTGCTGAGTTGGGGGAGCATGGCGCACGCTTGAGGGGGCTGGTGGTCACACAGGCCTGGCTCCAAGACCACCTGCCACTCTCTGTGGGCTTTCCACCTCCGGTCAGCTACCAGTCCCCCTGCAAGGCAGGAGGAGGAGGCTCCTGTGGGAGCCACACCGTGCTGTGTGCACCTGTAGGGCCCAGCTGACAGGTGCAACACAGGGTCTGTGCTACCTGTGGGCTGGGCCAGTGAACTGTGCTCCTTGGTAACCACCTGGCCTGGGCCTGCCTTCGAAAGCAGGGGTCTTCTATACCAGGACAGCCCAGAGGTGGGGGTCGTGCGGAATCCTGCAGCCTGCTGCCCCCGGGAAGAGTGGAGCAGAGAAGATGCGGGGCGGGGTGGGGGGGTCATCAAAGTCTGCCTGAGCATGCCTTAGCTGCAGGCAGAGCCAGGGGCCAGCAGGAGTCTCCCGGGGCCTGGGCCACGTCCTGGGTTCACCACCGACTCAGGTCCCCCTGTCCCTGCCCCTGTGCTGGGGGCACAGGTCTCAGCCTAACGAAGCCCCAGCCCTGAGGGCTCAGGGTCCTGCTGGGAGATGGCAGCACTGGAGAGGCCACGCTTGCTGCCTCAGTGGTGGTGGGTGGATGGGGGGAGGGCAGGGCCAGTCCCATCTGCCAGGGGTGGTGGCTGAGCAGGGGAGGGGAGGGGAGGACTCCCTGAGCAGTGTCAGGCTTCAGCTGTCTCCGGAGGGTACAGGAGGGAGAGCCCACATGTGCAGTGGGGAGATGCCTGTGCACCAGCACCGTGGGGATTTCACGGCAACTGCGAGGTGTGGCGTTGTCACCACCTGTCTGCAGGTGAGGACACTGGCTGTGGGTCAGGTCCGTCTCCCGACATGGCTGCTGCCACCACTGCCGTGGCCTGTGGCAGCTTGCGACTCTGTTCGCCAGCGTGCATTGGTCTCACATGGCTGAGCCTTGAACCAGTGGGACTTTCATTTTCTTTTTTTTTTTTTAAGGTGTATTTATTTATTTGAGAGGTAGAGTTACAGAGAGAGAGAGGGAGAGACAGAGAGAAGGTCTGCCATCCACTGGTTAACTCCCCAAATGGCTGCAGCAGCCAGAGCAGGGCCAGCCTGAAGCCAGGAGCCAGGAGCTTCCTCCGGGTCTCCTATGCAGATGCAGAGGCCCAAGGACTTGAGCCATCTTCCACTGCCTCCCCAGGCCACTAGCAAGGAGTTGGATCAGAAGTGGAGCAGCTGGGACTAGAACTGGCGCCAATATGGGATGCCAGCACTTCAGGCCAAGTCTTTAACCCGCTGCGCCACGGCGCTGGCCCAGCATTTAGATTTTGACACTCCCCGGAGCAGGGGCCGTCCATAGATCAAGGTGGCTGCAGGGTGCCGGCCTTCAGAGCGCCTGCGCACCCCGTTGGAGTCTCCATGAGCAGCCGCAGCGCAGGTTCCCAATCAAGGTGGGGTGGTTTGGAAGAGTGAGGCTGGAATGCGCTCATGTCCTGCTCCGGTTAGTGCTGCCGGTGGCACAGGCACAGATGGCCGCCCTGACCTGCCACCCCCTCCCAGGAAGGCTGCTCATGCAGCATGCTTTCAGGAGGGGTGCCCAGGCCTCATCTTCCCGCGGACACGAGGGCCCCAGCCCTCCCTCGTGGGGGCCCAGGTGGCCTCAGCCTGACCAACCCATCCCTGCCTTCCTCTCCCCCCACCTCCAGATTGCCAGACTGCGGAGCGAACTAGACGTTGTCCGAGGAAACACGAAAGTCATGTCGGAGATGCTGACGGAAATGGTCCCTGGGCAGGAGGATTCGTCTGATCTGGAGCTGCTGCAGGTGAGGGGCTTCGTCCTGTGGAATGGGGCGGCCCGCAGGCGCCAGGATGCACCGTTGTCCACGCTGGCCGTGCTCAGCGTCGTGTTGCCTCCCAGGGTGCACGTTAGCAGGAAGCTGGATTCAGAAGGACATTGAGAGGGGCCGGCGCTGTGGTACAGCAGGTTAATGCCCTGGCCTGAAGCACCGGCATCCCATATGGGCACTGGTTCTAGTCCCGGCTGCTCCTCTTCCCATCCAGCTCTCTGCTACAGCCTGGGAAAGCAGAAGAAGAAGGTCCAAGTCCTTGGGCCGCTGCACCCACATGGGAGACCTGGAAGAAGCTCCTGGCTTTGAATCAGCACAGCTCCAGCCATTGTGGCCATTTAGGGAGTGAACCAGAGGATGGAAGACCTCTCTCTCTCTCTCTCTTGCCCTCTCCCTCTCCTTCTCTCTCTGTGTAACTCTGACTTTCAAATAAATAAATAAATCTTTAAAAAAAAAAGGTACGTTGAGGACTCGAATCCAGGCCTTCCAATATGGAATATGGACATTTTAAAATTTTATTTACTATAACTTAATTTTTAAAGACTTTTTTATTTATTTGCAAGACAGAGTTATAGAGAGATCTTCCATTCTCTGGTTTCACTCCCCAAATGGCCACAACACCTGGGGCTAGGCCAGACCAAAGCCAGGAGCCAGGAGCTTCCTCCGGGTCTCCCCCATGGATGCAGGGGCCCAAGGACTTGGGTCATCTTTCACTGCTTTCCCAGGTTCATTAGCAGGGACCTAGGTTGGAAGTGGGGCAGCCGGGATTTGAACCAGTGCCTATATGGGATACCAGCATCACAGGTGATGGTTTAAACCCACTGTGCGGCCGGTGCCGTGGCTCACTAGGCTAATCCTCCGCCTGTGGCGCCGGCACACCAGGTTCTAGTCCCGGTTGGGGTGCCGGATTCTGTCCCTGTTGCCCCTCTTCCAGTCCAGCTCTCTGCTGTGGCCCGGGAGTACAGTGGAGGATGGCCCAAGTGCTTGGGCCCTGCACCTGCATGGGAGACCAGGAGAAGCACCTGGCTCCTGGCTTCGGATCAGCGCGGTGCGCCGGCCACAGCGCTGTTTCTCTCTCTCACTGTCTACTCTGCCTGTCAAAAAAATAATAAAATAAAATAAACCCACTGTGCCACAATGCCAACAGAGAGACAGCCACAGACAAACAGAGATCTTCCGTTTGCTGGTTCACTCCCCAACTGCCCACAGTAGCCGGATCTCCCATGTGAATGGCAGGGGCCCAAGTACTTGAGCCATCACCTGCTCTCCCCCAGCGTCCACATGAGCGGGAAGCTGGAATGGAAGCAGAACCAGGACTCAGCCCAGGAACTTGGCCATGGGTCAGAGCCGCCCCACTGTTGATGTGTTGCTGTATTTTCCTCTCGGGCCTTTTTTTAGGCTTGTTTTTAAAATAGGGGAGATGACATGGTCTGTGCAGTCTTGTGCTGTTTCTGTCCCTCAGCATTGTCAGAAACCCCCTGGACTACACACGAGAGCTCTTCCATCCGCCCCTCCCTACCACAAGGCATTCCTGAGACCAAGCCGGGAGCTCCTGTTCTCCCTTGCCAAACACTGAGGTTCCCCAGCCTGGCGTCTCTCACACTGGTGACTCTCCATGAGCCGTTGGGACCTGGCCACCCGCATGTCTGAAAGCAGAAGGCTCCTGTGGTCCCACTCTGCCCTCATCAGCCTTGCTCTGTGCTGCTCCTCGGAGCGCCCCCTCTGACTCCAAAGCCATCGGGTCCCGAGAGATAAGAAGTGTAGCCCCCAGCGGCGGTGTGCTGGAGACGGGGAAGCAGCTTGTGGTGTCACGCTGCTCCGGAAGCCAGGACAAGTACCCTGGGCCCCCTGCAGAGCCCCCAGCAGCCCTCTCTTGCTCCCAGACCCACACCTGCCCGTGCCCCAACCACTGCCTGGCACCTGCCGCCCTGCAGTGCCTCACCCCTGCAGGAGGGCCTCCCTCTGCCAGGCTGTGCCCAGATGCACAGGAATCCGAGGTCACTCCCTAAATTGACAGGGCCTCTTGTGGCCGCTTTGTGCTGTGTCAGCGTTTTAATTCCTGCTGACAAGGGAGTGGGGTGGGTGCATGGGGCTTCTGCCCTGGACAGAGCTGAGCTCCTGGCAGTGAATTGAACAAAGCCAAGATGCTTGCACAGACTAGAGCTGACCCAGGCAGCAGGAGTCCCTCTGTGTGTGTGTGCATGCATACGTGTGTGTATTTGTGACTGTGGAGTTGGTTTTTTTTTTTCTTTTTTTTTGGTCTTGTTTTTTGTTTTAAACAAGCCCCGTCAGCCAAGACAAACAGAACCCAATCTTCTGGCGTCAGCTCACAGTTTTCAAAAATAGGCTGCTTCCCATGATGTCTTCCCTCCCTCTGTCTTGATCCAGCGCCAAGCCCTGCAGCCCTCGTAGCTAACTTATAAATCAAACCGAAAAGGGACGACTCTCGGGTGCGTCGTGTGACACGCACAGCTCCCCCTGGCTGGTGGCCGACAGGAGCTCCCAAAGGGCCCTGCCCGTGGGAAAACTCTCCAGTCTGCCCAGCAAGACCTGGGATCCCAAGGCACCCCCGCCCCCCACCCCCGGGAACCCCCTCCGTCCATCTGGAGGGCGGCCAGAGCGCTCAGGGTGAAGCAGTGCCAAGCTCAGCGTACTGGCCAGGGCGGTGCGTGCAAAGAAATGCATTCATCACCAAAGCAAAGGTCCCTGCCAACAGTAGCTGCTGCCTCCCCAGGAGGCGGAGGGAGTGGGAGATGGAGAGTGGGAGAGGTAATTGGCGATGTCAGCCCCCAGGTGGCACTGGCGTGGCTCATCCTCACAGGGGTGGGGGTGGGGTGAGGGTAGAGGCAGGTTATTGCTTCCTGTGTGTTGCAAAGCACTTCCAGAGGTCACTGCCACCTGCCTGCTCCCCCGGCCCTGGTTGCAGCTGTTGGCCTAACGACTCATAGCAGGTGGCTGACTTTTGGGGGCCAGGATGAGGTCACCCTAGAGCCCCAGGCTGTCAGCTTAGCTGGAGCCCCCAAGGCAGATGGAGGCAGGGGTGCTTGGAGTGAGTGCCTTATGCATCCGCCCTCATTCTCTGAGTTGGGGAGACCCCCAGGCAGCCAGTCCAGCTCCAGCATCTCGTCCGTCAGTGCCTGCCTCCTGCCTGCCAGCCTTCTCTGCACCCCAACACTGAGCTGTTGCTGGCAGCACTGTGTTTTTAGACAGACGTCTCGGTTGGATTTGGGGGAGCGGCACAGCGGGCTTACAGATCGCTGGGTGCACATGCCGGCCCCCACCACAGCTCTCTCTGAGCCCACTGCTCCTCCCTCCGTGGCCTGGACTCATCACTGTCACCTTGCATTCCCTGGGCACTCATTCAGGATTCAAGTCTGTCTCTCTGCAACCTTGCCCCTGCCCTGTCTTCTCAGGCCACAGAACAGGATGAATCCCTCTTTCCCACGGGTAGGACCTTAAAGATTTGAAGATGGCCGCCAGCCCTGCCCCCTGCCCACTCTCCAGGCAGCAGGTGCAGCGGTCAGCAGCCCACCCTTTGATGACAGGTGGCTCTCTGCCTGCTCCGCTGTGTGGCTGTTAAGCCGCATCTTTCTCATCCTGCCTGCAGACGCCTGGGGCCAGGCCTGACATTTGACTCCTCTCATCTGTCCCTGCTCAAGTCACCCCCTCGGCTGCAGTCTGAGTCCAGTTTTCTGGGGTCTTTAAAGCGTCTGATTCTTTGGGTTAAGTTTATTTATTTGAAAGGATGAGCAAGAGAGACATACAGACAGACAGACAGATCTTCCATCTGCTGGTTCACTTCCCAAATGCCCACAGCAGCCGGGGTGGGGCCAGGCTGAAGCCAAGAGCCAGGACCTCCAACCACATCTCCCACGTGGGTAACAAGGACCCAAGTACTTGCGGCCATCAACCGCTGCCCTCCCAAGATGCATTAGCAGGGAGCTGGCATCAGAAACAGAGCGAGGACTTGAACCCATGCACTCTGATACGGGATGCAGGCGTCCCAAGGGGTGGCTTTAACCTGCTGCCGCACAAGACACACCCCTGAAGGTCTCGATTCTGTCACTCAACTCCCTCTCTCTCCCAGTATAGCCTTTTGAGCTCTTTCTTCAAGTACTCACTTTTCACTGGCCCAGTGGTGCCCAGAAGGGCCGTTGTCCCACCACCTTCTTTCAGATTCCAAGAGCAGCCTCCTGCACACCGAGTCTTCAAGTAGCAAATGATGGTCCCTTCTCGTGTCATGTATCAACCAGGACAGACCAGCTAAGGCCGTTTCCTCGGGAGAAGCCAGCTTGTCCAACACGTCTGGCTCCACTCTCCCTCCTTCCTTGTCAGGGCTTTCTTCTCCCCTTTGCAGGGACAAAAAAGAGGTTCCCCCCCCACCCCGGGCCTCGTTCAGTGGTCCTTCGGATGCCGACGGGGTTCGAGGAAAGCCGGGAGGGCGATAAAAGCCGGTTTTGTCAGGTGGGGGTGAGCCTGGCCCTTGAACAGAAGACAAAGGCGGTGGGATTGATGCGACAGGAGGGAGAGGGTGGCGGGTGGAGGGCTGTGGCACTAGTCACCAGCTCCTCCCCTGCTCCGTTGAGAGCCACAGGGGGCAGGAGACCCGAGCTGAACTCATTAGCAGTCAGGGAATCCCCATCATGGCTGGCGCATGGTGGAAAGGTGACCTGGCAAGCTGCTGGCTCTTGCATCTCGGACCCAGAAAAGGGGGGGGGCAGCATCTGGGTGGTTTGGAGGTGGAAAGAGGCCGAGGACGCCTAGGCCAGGCTGAAGTCGGGAGCCAGGAACTCCCTCTGCACCCCGAGTACTTGTGCCAACATCTGTAGCCTCCCAGGAGACACTGGTAGGAGGCTGGATTGGAAGCATGGAGTACCTGGGACTCAAACCACGCACTTGGCTATGGGACGCCGGCAACAGCTTCCCCTGCTGTTCCCCAATGGCCAAGCACTGGAACTGGTGATAGAGAGCCAGGACTGGCCCAAACGCTGTTGTATGGGATACCCATGTCCCAAGCCAGGCTTTAACGGCTTTGCTGAATGCCCCGGGGAGTAGTGGCCCCTGTAGGCAGAATGGGATTCCACAGGGGCCTGCCTGTGGCCACCTGCTGTCCTGGAGTGTCCGAGGTGTGTTTGGAGATGACCTGTGGGCCCAGAGGTGGCCTTATTCTTCTTCCCTGCCACGTGCCCCCACGCTACCCTCACTGGCAGGTCCTGTGCCTTGTAATCAGCCTGCAGTTTGGATGGGTGGGGACGGAGGCTTTTCCTGTCCCCGGCCACAGAAAGCCAGTGTTGGCTGCTTGGCCACAGGCACCGGACGGGCCACGCCTTCCTGAACTGGTCCTATGGGTGCGGTCTGCCTCTGTGGGAGGGAGTGCGATTCAGGATCCTTCTACCCATCAGAGATTTTTCTGTAGACTCCTGAGTGCCGTAGCAAGAGAGGCTCACACAAAGCCTGGCCCCTGTGTGTGCAGGACACACACTGTGGCCCAGAGAGTGCCTGGGGCACACAGCGGAGAGACTGGCGCTCAGCTGGGTCTTCTGTCCTGGCCCCAGCCGCTCCTGCGCCATGGCTGCAGCGTCCCCCCAGTTTTCCATCCAGGTCTCCCTCTAGCCTGTCACCAAAGCGTGCTGGGGATACCTCTGCCCCAGTATCTCTTTTTTTTTTTTTTCTCGGTTAGGTGACGAGGGAGCCTGGTCTTTCCAAGTTAACCTACCTCTGCACTCTAAGGGGCACACGCGCTGAGCTCTGGCGACGGGTTAGAAATTGTCTTCTGCGGCCCCGGCTGTTGGAATCCTTCCCGTCCCTCCACAGTGCTTCCTTCTTCCCTGCGTCTGGGCTTCCGGATGCTGTGTGTGTTTGCGTTCCCGTTGGCGGTCGGGCTCGGCCTGCAGTGTCTCTCAGAAGCACACTTCATGGCTGCGATGCACGCTCTGTTGCTGCTTTTCCCGTGGCGACTCGGCTTGCACTGTGCGCATCCACGGGGACCCCCATGGCAGTTACTGTGCGAAAATCTGTCACTGACCGAGGCCCCGGCCAGTTCTCAAGTGTCCCTCTCCCGGCTGGCCTGGGGGCGTGAGCCAGTTGCCGTGGAAGAGAAAGAGCGTCTTGCAAATGGTTCCCCCTTCAGTGCGCATGGGTGTCCCCCTGCGATTAATTTCCAGCGTCCGCCTCTCCTTATCGATTCTTGCACCGTGCGCCTGTGTAGCGAGGGCTTCTGCTTGGTTCAGAGGGGCCTGGGGGCAGGTCTCGGAGGGAAGTAACATTGCAGCCGGACAGGAATTCCCCCCTCTCGGAGTGCAGAGCGCGTGCCTGAAAGAGGACAGTGGTGAGACCCTGGCGGTGTTTCTGGGGCCCGAGGGTTGAGAGTGCTTTACCCGCAGGGGCCCCAGGTGGGCAGAGTGGAGGCACACACCTCCTTCCCCCTGCCGCCCCAAGCCTGGCTCTGACGCCGCCCCTCCCCCCACTTCTCTGCCACTGGGCTGCTGTCACCTGAGGCTCCTCGGCAGGGCAGGGAGAGAGGCTGTGAGTGGTGTTTGCTCAAGGTCCCTGCTCCCAGGGGCCACCCCGGGTGGGAACCTGTTCAGAGAAAAGTCAGGGCGGGACCCTGTACTGGGTTGCCTAGTAACCGAGAGAGATGGACAGCACCGTCCTGGCTGTGCTAAGGGCTCCGATCAGCGTGGGTCAAGGCGAAGGACACCGATACTGTGGCAGGACAGTCAGGGCCCACAAGCCGCCCCGACCAGAGACCGGAGTCCCCGGCAGCAGCTCCTCTCTCAGGCGAGCCCAGGGCTGTGTTCGGATGTTTCTGGGCTCACCTACCTGGGCCAGGCATCTTCCTTCCCCCACTCCCGGGGAAGGAGCCCCAAGGCCTGGGCACCCTCAAGGCGGGGGAGGGGGTGGGGGGCTGCACCTGGTTGGCCGCTGTGCCCCTGCCTACAGGAGCCTCCAGCTGTGGGGAAAGGGGCGTGTATCTCAGGGACCCCACCTGCCGCCTTGGGCCGAATGTAGACTACAAAATCCTCCACTGATGCACCGCCCCCAGCACCCGGGAGCGCCTCTGTGTCAGCCTGGGGTCCTGGGACACCCTCTCTGCCCCCCGGGAGCCCAGCAGGAGCGACCCTGAGTTGTGGGTCCCAGGGGGCAGGTGAAGGGCCCTTCAGGCCCGCTCTGGGAGCCGATTCAGCAGAGGGTAGCAGGAGGCCCTGACCTGGAGGCTGGGAGACGGAGCGGGGAGCGCTGAGCAGTGCTGGCAGGGGTCAGGTGCTCCATCTTTGTCGTACAGAGGAGGCACAGAGCCCTGGCAGGCACCCAAGAAGAAGGGCGTGGGTGAGGATTCTCTGCTGGGACGGGCAGGGCTGGCAGGGAGCAGCCCGACCCAAGAACCCCCAGGGCGCCGCCGCGTGCAGAGCTGTAACATCTGGAGTGCTGTCCTCGGCCAGCCGGGGAGCCTGGGGGGAGCTTTGGACAAGGCGACACATGGACAAGGTGACAGAGGTGTCACCACTACAGTACGCCTGGTGCAGTCCTAAGATAGACTTGGGCTGTGGAGGGTGGTGTTAAATAAAGCGCTGGTATATTCTAAATGACTAAACCCCTGCACCCAGAATTCCACTTGATGGAAGCTCTTCTGGAAAAACACAGGCCTGGGAGTGTGTGTGTGTGTGTGCGTTCATGTGTGTGTGTTGTATGTATGCATGTATAGGTGTGCGTGTGTGTGCGCGTGTGTGCTGTGTGCACGCAGGCACAGATGTTCGGGGCTGCTCCAGGTTGGCCAGAAAAGGCAAGCCCACTCAGCGGGTGGCAAAGAAGAGAAATGTTATAACGCACAGTAAGAGGATGCATTGCACGGCCATAGGAAGAGAGCTCGGGGGTACTTTGTCGAAGAGAGAAAGCGAGGTGCAGGCAATTGGGTTTTTACATTTTGTGCCAGCGCCCCCTTGTCTCCAAGGCGATCGCGGGTCTGCCTACGGTTTTAGGAACCAGCCATGCACTCCGTTTGTGCCTCTTAAGAACCAGTGCAGATTTTGTTCAAAGGCGGTAGAACATAGAATGAGCGCCCAGCAGGCCCTGCAGAGGTGCGTGTGTCCTCCCCCCACCCCCAGGAGCTGAACAGGACCTGCCGCGCCATGCAGCAGCGTGTGGTGGAGCTCATCTCCCGCGTGTCCAACGAGGAGGTCACGGAGGAGCTGTTGCACGTCAACGACGACCTCAACAACGTGTTTCTGCGCTACGAGAGGTGGGCCCGGCCCCGCCCCCCGCGCGGCGGCCCCGCCCCCGGCCCGCCCCTGGTCCCGCCCCCACCTTGAAAGGAACGTTGCCATAACACAGGGATGTCTGGCATAGACAAAGGAGAGAGCTGGAGATTACAGGGGAAGATGCCCATCGGGGATGCTGATGTGTTCCCAGAGGACAGGTGAGGGCCTCTGGCCCTCCCCCGCCCCCACCAGGGGTGGGGTGGGGGACCTGAGCAGCAGGAAGCTGGCTGGGGGGGGGGATTAGGCTGTGCGTCTGTCTTCCCTGTCCCCAGGGATCATGCTTTGAATTTGACAAGGATTAAAGAGGGGGGAAAAGCTCCGCTAAGGAAAAGGATTTCCTCTTCCTTCGCCACCTTTAGAAAGAGAAAGAAAAAAAAAAAGCTTTTCCCTTTGTAAATGTCAGTGTGTCCGGACTGCGCCTGAGACGCAGACAGGGTAGGCAAGCCGCTGCCGGGGATGCCGTCCAGGACACACACACACACTCTCCCTCCAACTCCCTGCAGCCGGATCAGTGCAGTCTAAGGCCACCAACCTGGACATTGTCCCACAAGACAAAATGCAAAACATCTGATTTAGACCTAGTAGTTAGTGGGGTTTTTTTCCTGGTTTTTTGTTTGTTTGTTTGTGTTTTTTTTTTTTTTAAGATTGATCTATTAGGGCCAGCCACTGGCATCCCATATGAGCACTGGTTCGAATCCTGGCTGCTCCACTTCTGACCCAGGTCCCTGTTAATGCACCTTGGAAAATAAATATATAAAATCTCTTTTTTGAAAAAAAAAAGGACTATAATTATTATTATATATTTATTTGAAAGGCAGAGAGACAGGGAAAGATTTTCCATCCACTGCTTCACTCCCCCACAACCCCCAAAGGCTGTAACAGCTGGGGCTGGGTCATGATGAAGCCAGGAACCTGCAACTCCATCCTGGTCTCCCACGGGGGTGGCAGGGACTCAAGCGCTTGGGCCATTACCCACTGCTTCCTTGGTGTATTAGCAAGATGTTAGATTGAAAGTAGAGTAGCCAGGGGCCCGCACTGTGGCGTAGCGGGTAAAGCTGCCACCTGCA
Source organism: Oryctolagus cuniculus (assembly GCF_051225735.1). Classification (NCBI taxonomy): domain Eukaryota; kingdom Metazoa; phylum Chordata; class Mammalia; order Lagomorpha; family Leporidae; genus Oryctolagus; species Oryctolagus cuniculus. Next base: position 63,235,840 of record NC_142883.1, on the reverse strand, counting down.
GTGCCGGCATCCCATATGGGCACCGGTTCGAGTCCTGGCTGCTCCACTTCTGATTCAGCTCCCTGCTATGGCCTGGGAAAGCAGTAGAAGATGGCCCAAATGCTTGGGCCCCTGCACCCACGTGGGAGACCTGGAAGAAGCTCCTGGCATTGGATCAGCCTAGCTCCAGCCGTTGCGGTCATGTGGGGAGTGAACCAGTGGATGGAAGACCTCTCTCTCTCTCTCTCTCTCTCTCTCTCTCTCTCTGCCTCTCTGTAATCCTACCTTTCAAATATATAAATCTTTTTTAAAAAAGTAGAGTAGCGGCCGGCGCCGGGGCTCACTAGGCTAATCCTCCGCCTGCGGCGCCGGCACACTGGGTTCTAGTCCCGGTCGGGGCGCCAGATTCTGTCCCGGTTGCCCCTCTTCCAGGCCAGCTCTTTGCTGTGGCCAGGGAGTGCAGTAGAGGATGGCCCAGGTGCTTGGGCCCTGCACCCCGTGGGAGACCAGGAAAAGCACCTGGCTCCTGGCTCCTGCCATCGGATCAGCGCGGTGTGCCAGCCGCAGCGCTCCGGCCGCGGCAGCCATTGGAGGGTGAACCAACGGCAAAAGGAAAACCTTTCTCTCTGTCTCTCTCTCTCACTGTTCACTCTGCCTGTCAAAAAAAAAAAAAAAAAAAGTAGAGTAGCCAGGACTCCATTAAGGCTCCCATAAGGGAGCTACCTAACCTGCTATGTCCCCAAATCCACCCTGCCCGAGACCTCCTGGTTAGTTGAACAGGAAGTTTAACAGCAGGCACAGCCCCCACCCATCACCCTGATGGCTGTACCTTGGACTGTCCTGAATGACCCAGTGTCAAGGCCGAAAAGGCCCTCGACCAGGCCAGCCTTCCCCGCTGAACTAGGGGATCCCAGAAGTCCTCACCACCTCTGTACTCACCAGCCAGCGCCCCACTCACTCAGCGTGTGGACTAGTCCCTGGGGACAAGGGCCTGGCACCAGGGAGGGTCACAAGGACACACACTTACCTTTGTGGGCTCGGGCTGATTTTTGTTGTGGCTGTCACAAGCAGCTGTGGTGGGAGGGACTGGCGGTCCCCTGCCCATCTGCTGGGGAAGGTCACCTCTGCCCACCCCATGTCAGTGGGTGAACAGGAGCAGATCGGAGGGCCTCCACGCCAGCCTGCGGCCGCCTCGTATCACCCTGTGGCTCCACTTCCCCCGAGTGAATGGACTTACGTTTGGGGATTTTTTTTTTTTTTTTTTTTGACATAGAGAGACAGACAAATAGACCCAGACAGACACAGCTCCTGTCTGCTGGTTTAGTCCCCATAGGCCCACAGTGACCAAGGCTGAGCGGGGGGCCTGGGTAGCACCAGGAGCGGGAAATTCCGTTCACGTGAGTGGCGGGAGCCCAGCTGGCTTGAGCCAACACTGCCGCCTTCCCGGCTCTACATTAGCTGGAGTCAGGAGCCGGAGGTGGGACTCGAACCCAGGCACTCTGGAGTGGGACGCAGGCATCTTAGCAGCTAAGCTGAGTGCTCCCTGGGCTTGGGTTTCAATTTTCCAGCTATTGCTGGAGCAGCTTAGCAGGAGCTAACGGGGCATTTTTACGCAAGAATCCATGAATCTCAGCGTTACAAAGAGCCCAGAAGCACGGCTGGGGCCAGCAGCCCTGAGCTGCCCCCCCACCCCGGGTCAGTTCCTCCAAGACAGGGTGGGAAAGGCACCCTGGGACTTAAAATGTTTCAGACGTGTTAATGTTCCCGTCCTGCTCCTGGAGCGCAAACAGAGAGAGCAAGAGATAGACAGACATCATCAAACCTCAGTGCACACACCACCTAGCCAGATTGTCCCTGCTGGGACACCCTCATCCCCAGCAACTAGGAGGTCGGTGTGGAGCCACACACCCCACGGAAGCCACTTTCTCAGGCTCCCCTTACCGGCGGCACTGGAGGGCTTTAAGATCCGGGGTGGGTGGACCCATCCTCTCCCACCTCTGTGCACCTGCTGACTTGCCACCTCCAGGCTGTCTGTCCCACGTGCAGTCCGGGTGGTGTCCTGGGCTGAGCACCCGCCCCACCCATTATCCCCCAGCACAAGCTTGGCACTCCTTCTTGTACATCGGCTGACCATTCTGCTGTGTGCTGGCCAGCTCCCCCCAACCCTGATACCAATTCAGGTCCCATGGGAGACAGAGGCAGGCTGGTCCGCCCAGCGGGGGAGCCCCAGGCATGCAGACAAAGGCGCCGCACGGTTTACGTGTGGATCTACATCCTCCCAAATGGGACTGAGGTTGAGGTCCTCCTCAGGCTGTGAGCGCCACGGCGCCATGGCAGGTGCATCTCTTCTTACTTCTGCCTTCTCTCCCCCGCTAGGTTCGAGCGGTACAGGTCGGGCCGGTCAGCTCAAAATGCCAGTAACGGAGTAAGTATAGTTCCAGGAGCCCCTCCCATCATGGGGGTGGGCGTGGGGGAGGGGAGCAGCTGCCCCAGTTTGGTCTCGCCCTGCCTTTTTCTAGCTAGGGTTAAAATCTTTTCATAACTGCGGGGTAAACTATGATCGGGAAAGTGCCTTGGGCACCCTGAGGGGAGCTGACACCTGTGGTTCTCAGGACAGGTACTGGTGGGGTCACACACGCACACACCCGTCACTCACAGCGCTCCCACCTCTCCTCCCCTGCCGGCGTCTCACCCTGCACGTGCTCACACGCCCGTGTCACGTTCTCGCAGGTGCTCAACGAGGTGACTGAAGACAACCTAATAGACCTGGGCCCCGGGTCTCCAGCCGTGGTGAGCCCAATGGTGGGCAACACGGCGCCCCCGGCGTCCCTCTCCTCCCAGCTTGCAGGCCTGGGTGAGTTGGCGGTGGCGGGGTGAGGGAAGACAGAGAAAGCATCAGTGTGCTCCTGGGGCCTGGCCGGTTGCACCTGTCTGAGTGCATAACTCTGGCCCTTGCACTTGAAGTGTCAGCCTGTGTTGGCAAACAGGCGGGGGGCGGGGGGGCAAGTTCCAAGGAACCAGAATTTGTTGGCTTCTAGAAGAACAGCATAGCCGGCTGTGTTCTAGCTAGGACAGTCCACGTGGCTGAAGCCCTCTGCTTTGGCGTGTTCCCTGGGCCGAGGGCTAGGTTTGAGAAGGATGCTCCAGCCACATCAGATCCCAGATGGACAGACCGTGCCTGCGGGGGTGTGCCTTCCTCATCCTGTCCCGGCCACCTAAGGCGTTCGGGGTCTGACCCACAGAAGGAAGTCACCCCTTTCCCATGGTCCACTGGGTCCCAAAGGCTGTCCCTGCCTGCGTCACACCGGGTGGCACCTATTCATGACGAGTAACAGTGCTGATGTTGACGGCCTTAGCGAGCTGGGCCCTCGGAACTCTTCCCTCCCATGTGCTGGTCCTTCCCCCCCACCCCCGTTTTCTCCCCCTAATCCGTTTCTACCTTCATTTCAGCGAATTAAGCTTTTGTCGGTGGCCTGCCGGTTGCTGTCACCCTAGCTGTACCCACTCTCTCTCCATCAGCACCAAGATTCTACCGATCAGCCCGCATATGCCGCCAGATTTAATATCTGAAATTCAAATTGGAGCCACTGCCCCTCTGTTCAGCGCTGCCCGGTGTTCCCATGCACTCATGCGTCTGCCATCCCAGCCACTTCCCGCCTGCCGCCTCTCTCCACGAGGCCCGGCCCCTTCTCTGGCCCCCCAGGCCCATACCTTTGATCTTGCCCCTGCCCCTCCTCCTGCAGATTCAAGCTGCCTTCCCCCCACCCCAGGAGCTAGATCGGAACTGGACATTGTGGGTGCCTAAGAAACAGTGACAGGATGCGTACATGACCCTAGTCCTTAGATACTGTGAGTGCGTTAACGAGGGACACACGGAGAAAGGGGCATGATGGGAAATCGCCGCTGCCCTGGCCCTCGGTCCCCACCTTCTCACACCAGCAGGGCCCCTGTCACTCCTGACACTTTGAGCAGCTTGTGGGGAGGGGGCGGCAGTGGCCGTGCCTGCACGTGGCGCCCGGGAATGCTGCGGGACGGGGCCTGACGCTGTGTTCTCACGTGCGTGTCATCCATTCCGCTGCCACAGACTTGGGGACTGAGAGCGTCAGCGGCACCCTCAGCTCCCTACAGCAGTGCAGTCCTCGGGACGGCTTCGACATGTTCGCCCAGACCAGAGGGAACTCCTTGGCCGAGCAGCGCAAGACGTATGTGAGCCCCTCCCAGGGCCCTCTCGGAACAGGGGTGAGGGGTGGGGGGGTGGGCCCAGGCCAGCACACAGAGGCCTTTACTTGCGAGTTGCTGCTTGCTGGGAACTTAGCGTGACCCACAGCCATGGAATGAGCGCCAGCCGCCACCCCTAGCCCTTGGGGTTTGCCCTGCCCATGCGCAGAGAGCTGGGAGTAGAAGGGGCAGCCGTGCAGGGGAGGAACAGGCTTCCGTGGCAGCAGCTCCGAGAAGAATGCGCCATATGGGAATGGAGGCGTCGGTTCCAAAATAGGCAGCCCCCTGCATGGGGGTGGGGGGGGGGCGGGGGAACCGAACACACACACGGCATCTGGGGGCATCCGGCTCCATGCAGGAGCACGCCGAGGCACCACGCCCCCATCCACAGCCTCACAGGTCCAGCTGATGGGCTCAGGGGCCCGGGAGCACCCCTCAGAGGCTGCTCTGCCCTCCTCCGGGGAGCCTCAGGGCACCTGGCACCCTGTCATGAGCTCCAGAGATGCCTGAAGCTTCTCGTCCAGCTCTCCCATGTGGGTGGCAGGGGCCCAAGCACTTGGGCCTTCCTCCACTGCTTTTTTCCCAAGCGCTTTAGCAGGGAGCTGGATCGGAAGTGGAGCAGCCAGGTCTCGAACCGGCGGCCACATGGGCTGCTGACATTCCCAGCATTGACGCTCAGGAGAGGGACTTGGAGGCACACGCCTTTCACAGGACCTGGGGGCGGGGAAGGATCAGTGGCTGAGCGCATGCTTGACCTTGGTGTACTGGTTCCAGCGGCGAGAAGACAATGCAGCCCTTAGCCTCTGCCCAGGGCCGAGGTCACGGAAGGTGCTTTTTCCAGTGACCTCTGAGGGAGGGGCCCTGAGACAGAGCGAGACCCAGGCCACCGCCCTGATCTCCCCTGACCCCTGGGGAGACCTCACTGCTCCTGCCGCCTCTTCCCCAGGGTCACGTACGAGGATGCCCAGGCCACCAGTGGCCTCGCCACTGCGCTTGATCACCGGAAACAGACCTCCGAGGTGGTACGTCTTCTAACCCCATTTCCTGCCTGGAACCTTCGAGAGGGAAAGTCGGGCAGTTTGGTAAAAGCTGGCTGGGAAGTTTGGCAAAGCCGGCTTGCACAGAGGGCAAGGACCCTCTGGGCAGTGACCCTGGGGGGAGCACCTGGATGCCACCCAGGGGTCTTCAGCCCAAGAGGGAGGAGGCAGGCTGAGGGGCACCCAGACAGCAGGTGGCAGGGAATCCCATCCTAGGAACGCCGCCCCCTCCTTAGGACGGCAGAGGCTGGCCGAGGTCTGCTAACCATTGGTGCTGCCAGGCCCAGCCGTGCCAACCCCAGTGGAACGCAGGGGAGGCTCAGATCCCGTTCAGGGGGCTGGCACAGTGGGGGGCGGGGGGAAGGAGGTGGCTGGGAGGAGGTCTGGAAGGAGCAAAGCCACCGAGGAGGCCTTGGGAGAGGAGGGCGGCTGTGGAGGGCGCCCCCAAGAGTCCAGTTCCCCGGAAAACAGAGACTTCTTGTCTGGGAGTTTTCTCCTTTGCGTCCGACTCAGAGCCAGGGAGGGGGCACTCATGAGACAGCTGCAGCTCCTGTCCCGGCGTCCGTCCACTGCTCAGGGGTCTGCAGAGGGATCTTTGCTTCCCCGGGGTTAGTTCTCTGCCACCTGCCCCCAGCTGTCCAAACTGGCTCAGGCAGAGGCAGCAGTGGGTGCAGCTCCTCGCCACCGGCCCCAGGCAGCCTCTTCTGCACTGGCCACCAGGGGGCGTAGAAGAGCCTGTGCTTGCCTTGGGTTCTAAGCACCACACACCCAAAATCTCGAGTGTCCCCCCACACTGCCTAATGCATGCGGGTGTCAGAGAGGCAGGCTAGGGACCTGTGACCCTGGCCTGGCTTGGGAACAGTCCCATCCCTGACCCCGGGGGCCAGCCTCGCCTGCTCCCCACTCTGGCCCCCAGGGACCTGCCCTGTCCGTACCAGCCTGCGGCTTGCCACAGCACTGTAGTTATCAGTACCCAGGCCTGGGGCCAAGTCCAGGAGACGTGGGATGACTGGTCACCTTTCACCCTTTGGATGCGTGGCCCGGACTGGCTCGCTCATGTCAAAGGTCCCGATGACTTGAGCAGTCTTCTGTTCACTGGCTGAGAAGCGTGGTGGCACCGGCTACAGCCTGGGGTGCCTGGTCCCACACCGCCGCGCTAACCCAGAAGTAGAAACTGGGCCACAGGAGAACTGAGACCACACACAGGGAAGACGGGGCGGGATTGTGTAGCCACACCTCCTGCGGGTAACCCCGTAGGAACTCTTGGTTGCTAAATAGACAGTTGGGGGGGGGGGGCGGGGCAGAGCTGGGGGCTGTGGTGGGGGGAGCCTTGGGTCACATTTCCTTGCGTGACACACCATCGCATCTGAAAAGTGACTTTACCGACTTCTCTATCCTGGGTCTTGCTGTGACTTTTCTGTCCTCGGCCCAGCAGACAGGGGAAGGTGGGGACCCCGCCTTGGAGCCCATAGACAGCTGGCTCCTGACCCAAGGAATGGTGAGGAGCGCCCCGCCCCTCACCTGCCCGCGTCACAGCTGTGCTTTCCCCTCGCCACCTGCTCCAGCCCTGTGGTCAGACAGGACCAGGCCCGCTCGGTGCCAGATTCCCCTCCTGCCTTGTGTAATCTCCTGGAGCCACAGACTCCAGCCCCGAGACACCTGCGCGGATTGTCCTGCTGGGATCGGTGCCCTGGCTCCTCAGAGCCTGGGACAAAAGCAGGAACGAAGGGCGGGGCCTTGTGCCCCGCATGCCTCGCTCTGCAGCCCTGGGCAGTATTGGTTTTTTTCCAGGATGAGCGCGAGTTCCTCTGGCGTTGGCCTGGGAGGGTTCAAGTCCAAGTGTCTGATCAGCAGGAGACGCCCCTCTAGGCCAGCACCTCGGAACTCGGTGCTCTCAGGGTTGGTGGATTCTTCTGATTTAGAGATTTGCATCCACTAAGACGCCCCCCAGAAGGTCTCGAGCCTTCTGAAACAAACACAGCAGGAACAGAAGAGAGACACGAAACCGGACGGGACAGCAGCATCTGTGCAGGTCCTTCCTGTGTGGCCCAGAGCCCTGGCAAGATCTCTCCTGCCTCTTGGGTTTGGCTTGGTCCCGAGCCTGGCGCATGGACAGAGTGTCCAGGTGGGCCACCTACCTGAGCAAGGACTCGGGCCACACAGGACCCGTGCAGCTACCCGCCACAGTGAGCCTGGCCCAGGGCCTGTGCACAGTGGCCGCAGCAGGCCGGCTCTGGGTGAGAGGAGCTTCTTCCTCCAGCCTGCTCCCTCGTTTGACGCTCCGGGGCCCACTGGGCTGCGGCCCACTTGTGTGAGATCCAGGCCGCGTGCCCTCGTGCCTACCAATCCTGCAAAAAAAAAAAAAAAAATACTGCCCACGCCAACCGCCCTGAGTGTGGCCTTGGCAGCTGGCGGTGGCACCTGCCTCTGCCCACACAGGCTGCTCCCCGCCCACTGCCTGTCCCCACGTAGAACCCCAGTCCCTAACTTCCCAGAAACAAACCCAACTAACAGCGTCTGTCCATCGCTTTGCCTTATTTCCCATAGCGTAGAAACCTGGAGTCTTTCTAACCTTGCCAAGTACAGATTCTTTACTTGGAAACTTTTTGTACTATTGAGCGACACCTAAAGCTTCCAGACTCTTCCTGCACCCGAGGTGAGGCGTCTAGAAACAGCAAAGCAGCCCGCCTGAGCTACAGAAATCCCTCCTGTTGCCTTGAAAATCAGGCAGCTGCACTCCCCAGGGGAGGTCCCTGCTGAACACCTGGAGACCCCCAAGGCCCTGAGACACCTCCAGACACAGCCAACCAAGGCTGGGGTAGCAGGCCCCACCCAGATCTGAGATGGCCCCGCCCAGATCCGAGACGGCCCCGCCCAGATCCAAGACAGTCCCGCCCAGATCCAAGATGGCCCCGCCCAGATCTGAAACAGCCCCGCCCAGATCTGAGACAGTCTCGCCCAGATCCGAGGCCCCACCTCTTTCCACTCTGCGCGTGAGTGTGGCTGGGCTGATGGGCCCTTGCTCCCCCTGGAAGGACCGTCCAGTGCTAGCCTCTGTTCTTTTTCTCTCTTCGCATCTCTTCTCCCTTCCGGTCTCCCTCCTCCACCTGTTTCCTCTTTGCATCCTTTACCCAGGAGGGGCGATGCTAAGTCTCCTGGGCCCATCGGAGCCAGCAGCCTCCCCAGGGACCTGCCAGACCAGCCTCTGGTCTGATGAAGGCTGCCCCCCATGCGTCGAGGCAGAGAGCAGGCCCCCTCGTCCCAGCGCGGCACCCACTTCCCCAGCTGGAGCCCTCTTCCTCCGTCCTGTCTCTGCTGTTCCTGTTCCTGTGTAGTCTGCGGATGCAGGCCGGCCGCCATGTTACTGGAGGGCTCTGTACCTGCTGAGAGAGTTCCCCAGCCCTTATAGCTCGGGATTTGCTGTCCCGTGGCCAGGAAACCCACCTCCTCCTCAGATGGGATAAGCTTAACTGTTTGTTACCCAGCATGCTCCGGCTCCACGGCAGTTCATGCCCGGACGCCAAGGGCTGTCAGTTCATCAGGAGGGGTCAGTTCCGGTCATTTCTGCCCACAATGGGTGTCTGAACGAGGAAGCAGAAGCTCCAGCCTGGGCGTGAAGCGATCCCGAGCCGCGAGGGCTTTGACAGTGGGCTCTGCAATCACTCTATCTCACGGACGGGGACACAGGGACCAACGTTTGCCCAAGTCCTGTCCCCTGCCCCTGCCTCTCCACCCAGAGAGGGGCTCAGGCAGCAACCCAGGGAAGAAGAGAGAAGCCACTGGCCCCGCTGGGCCGCTCCCAGACTCCACTGGCTCCCCGGGGCGTGGGCTGGAGGGAGCTGTTCCTAAACATCTTGCTTATTTGGAAAAATCTGGGAGAGCGAGGAAAAGTGTTCCCAGAGTCGCAGGCCTGGGCAAGGGGCAGGGTTGGGGCGGGGGGTGATCTCTAAACAGAAACACAAAGATCTGAGCCAAAGCTGCAGGTTTAAGGCCTGTGAGCCCTTTTGTGGCATTTTTTTTAACCCAAGCTGTTGCCACCCAGCGCACAAGTGCCTTCCAGAGAGACCAAAGCTGGACAGGTAGCAAAAGGGTCCGTGTGTGTGTGAGTGTGAGTGTGAGTGACTGTGCGCATGTGTGTGCGTGTGTGTGATGACCACAACATGGGCCCTGTTTTCTCTCTGGAGAAGTAGCTGACTTCCCCACAGGGGACTTGGCCTGGGCACCGTCCTCCCAGAGCCAGGCTTGCCGACTCACAGACATGGAAACCGTGAGAGCTGGCACCTCCCATGCCCGGGCACGTGTCCAGCGAGAAAAACAGCGCATGAGCCCCTCCCAGCCCCGCATGAGTAACCCCCACCCCCGCACCCCCACCCCACCCATGCTCCGTGTCCCCAAGGATGCAAGCCAGGGTGATAAGCTCGGGCATCCTTTAAAACGGCAGCACGAGCCCTCCTCCTCTGGCCCGTGACTGCCTTTTCCCTGGGAGCCCAGGGAGGAAGACAGCCCAGCCCCCAGAGCCGCCGCTGCTGCTGTCACGCTGGCTCCGGGCCCTCCGCCCACGAGCCCCAGCCCTGTCCCGCCGTGGGCAGCAGGGGCCAGGGCTGCTGGTGTGAATTCTCTCCCTCTGTCAGGTCATGTTGTTTTTTTGGGCTTGGTAAACGCCGCTGATGCAATCTTCTCCCTGGAACTTTATTCTTACCCTAGATCCTGACATGGGACTAACGCCAACTCTAAACACAGCGCTTTTTTTCCCCCCTTCTAGAAATAATAGGCTTGCGAATGCCTCTCAGACTCAGGCCAGGAGGCAGGTGAGCCTGCTTAGGTGCTGTCACCTCCTTCTGGGGGCTGGGAGCCAGCGCTCCGTTAACAGGGCTCCTGGGAGCAGGTGCACAGTCACTTTTTGGCCATCTTGACAGCAGCGTAGTTTTAATGTTTCTCAGACTCGGCCTCCGCGGCCCTTGGCACAGGTGGCCTAAGGTGTGGGGACGGCGCCCACGAAGCCCACCCATCCCAGCCTACTCAGGAGCCCCAAGGGGCCTCCCCAGCGCCCCCAGCCTCTGCCCACCCCCTCCGCTCCTCGGCTGAACTCCGGAAAGAAGCTGCCCCCCCCCTCCCGCCAAGGAGGCTCAGAGGAGACGAAAGCCCCAGGATGGTCCCTCTTGCCATCAGAGGCCTGGTGCTGAAATGCACCCGCCCCTGTCAACAGGGACCACACCCGGGCTTGGCAGCTGCTGCCCACAGGCTGTCCTTGTGCCCTCTCGGAAGCATTTTCAGCTGAACAAACAGATTGCACTGCCTTCCCCTTCCCAGCCCCTGCACCTGGCTCCCTGCTCTCCGGCAGGCTGCCACCCCCCACCCCGGGGACACCAGGGGTCCCCTGTGGGCTCTGGCCGACACCCTGTGGGCTGGCTGCACAGGAGGCAGTGGGACGCCTCTGGCTGCCACAGCTGATGGGCCCCGGCTCCAGCGCCCTCTGCGGAGACTCCGCCAGCCGTAGTCAAAAAGTTGTCCATGGCAAGAACCCGTCCTGCCGCCTCCCTTCCCATAACCCGCCGCGGCCTCCTCCCCGCTTCCTCACCTGCCATTCCATGTGCAATGCCCCGAGCTGCCGTGCCACTTGTGGTCGTGTTATTGGTTTGTGTTGTTTTTTTGTTTGTTTGTTTTTTGAGTTTATTTATTGATTTATTTATTTATTTTGCTCCGTGTACGTTCTGGTTTGATTTGGGGGTTGCTTTGACGATTTACTTTGTTCTGGTGTTCTGTCTTCTCTTCGCCTGGCTGTGTGGGGCTGCCTGGCCCCCCATGCCCCCCACTGCTGCTTGCCGCCTTCATAGATCCCCGTGGCACAGCCCTCGGTCATGGACGACATTGAGGTGTGGCTCAGGACCGACCTGGTGAGACGCGAGACTTTTTTATTTCCGGTGCGGGCGTGGCAGGCCGAGGCTTCTCTGAGGACAGGCCTCGGAAGGCGGGTGGGGAATTCGGCAGGGGAATGGGAGCGGGTGAAAGAGAGAGACCCCCGGGGGCAGGCAGGACCGCGCACAGGCGCCAGCAGCTCACTGCGCATGCGCGTGCACCTGCCTCCCCACCCGGGACTCCGGGGGCCGGAGGTGCTGTGACAGCGCCAGCCCCCATGGGTACAACCTCCCTCAGACTCACTTCGCAGTCTGATGTGTGTCTGTGTGTGTGTGTGTGTGCACGCGCTTGGGTGGGTTTTTTTTTGGGGGGGGTAGGGGAGTATTTTTGTGTTTCGTATTTCTTGTTTTGGTTTTTCATTTCGGCTTTTCAATGATGAAATATCTACACGGGTGACTTGTTTCCACTGCCCTCTTGCCCACATCGGAGACTTTTCATTCAGGAGAACCCCTGCCTCCATCAAGAGAGAAAGAGAGAGAGAGGGGAGAGGGGGAGAGAGGGGTTGTGGGGGGAGGGGCAGATCCTTGATTCCCTCCTGGACCTGGAGGCTCAGATGCTCCGAGGGTCCTCAAAGGAGGCCTGCCCCCCCACACACACACGCTGCCTTTAACCACAGAGCCACCTCCTCCAGCCAGGGCCCCCCAACTTCTCCGGGCCCCGTGGCCAGAAGGCCAGGCTTCCCAAAGATACTGCCCAGTGATCTCTCTCCCAAGGCAATGCCTCAGACTGAGATGGCTTCTGTCACAGAAGGGGCCAGCGTCCTCCCCTCCCCCAGTAGGGAGACGACCTCCACCCACCCGGTCTCAAAAGGGCGGGACTGGGGCGCAGGAGGAGGCTGGTGCAGCTCCCATGGGCCTCCTGCAGTGGTGGTGTGGACAGCAGCAGGCGGCACAGCCTGGGGTGGTGCTTGGGTAGCAGGCCCTCAGCGTCTCCCCAGGGCGAAGTGTTGCCCAGGGTGGGCATGGGGTGGTCCCACCCCCGCCATGGCCCCGGCCAGAGAACCAGCCTCCTGCTTTTGGATTTTTCTTTCTGGTCCTTGTAACATTCCAAAACCTAGAACCTATTTTTTTAATTAGTTTGTTTTTTGCTTTTATTTTTTTAAAAAACAAAAATCCTCATTCTCCAACAAGAAGAGTGCTAAAAAAAATAATAAATTCAGGAGTGGGGAACCATGGGGAGTTTAGCTTGGGCTGTGGTGGGCGGTACCATCCAGGGGGGGTGGCCAGGACCAGCTGTGACACCCCCCTCTCTCTGCTTCTCCCACAGAAAGGGGACGACCTGGAAGAGGGTGTTACGAGCGAAGGTAGGACCCCATGAGCACCTTCTGAGGACCCCCCCGGCTCCCTGGTTCTGGGGACCCCCTTTCTCTCCCTGCTGTCTCCCCCGGTCTCATTCCTAGAGCCAGGGCCGCCCCTGCCAACTCCGGAACTTGGTGGAGGTGGGGGGTGGGGACGTGCTAGAGAGGGGTCAGGTGCTCCGTGTCTTCCCGAGCCTCCCCTGGCACGGCCGGCCTGTCTGCCAGTTACCGGGCCCCTACCCACCTGCACCTTGTTGGGCTTCCTGGGCCCCCCCCCCCCCCGCAGGTGACAGAAGCCTGAGGCTGGCCCCAGGCAGGAAGGGCCCGGAGCCTGACCGGCTGTTCGCCCTGCCCTCCCCCAAGGGTGCAGACCAGAGCTGGGAGGGAAAGAGGGGGGTCCACGCTGGGATGGCGAGCACCTGGAGCCGGCGGGGCGGGCAGCCCCCAACCCCGGGCCCTGGGCTTGGTCTGCGTTGCAGAGTTCGATAAATTCCTGGAAGAACGAGCCAAAGCTGCTGACAAGGTCCCGGACCTCCCTTCGCCCCCCACGGAGGCCCCCGCCCCGGCCGCAAACCCCTCTGGCCGGAAGAAGCCGGAGCGGTCAGAGGATGCCCTCTTCGCCCTGTGAGCTCTGGGCCGTTCGCCTCCTCCAGGCAGGTCACCGCCATTCCCCGGGTGGACCCCAGACAGTGGCCACCCCCACCCCGCCCCGCTGCCTGCGCACCTGTGTCTCCATGGAAACGCCAGTGTGTTTGCTCCCAGGCCCTCCCTGGTCAGGACCAGCTTGTGTCGTCTTCTTCTCTCTGAGTGCAGGGTCGGAGACCTCCCCCTCGCCTACAGACCGCCTAGGCCCATGGCCACCCTGGAGGGACAGGCAGCACCCCCCCAAGCCCTCGTGCCTGTCCCGTCCAGCTTGTGGCTCCCCCAGGCATGCTGCCCCCTCCCCTCCCTTCCAGAAAGGTCTTTGGGTCTGGTGTCTGGGAGGGCAGGGCCCAACCCCTCCCCTTCCCCCCACGGGCACCATCTCCCTCCTTGGACTGTGTGTCCTCTTGTGGCACTTGGTGAGCTCAGCACTTTAGAAGGCCCTGTGGGGTTCTCCCTCTGTCACTCAGCTGCCGAGAGCCAGGGACCCACCCACCCCAGCCAGGGACCTGAGGGCAGCATCGTGGGACAGGGGATGGGGGCCCCGGGGCACCCGACTGCATTGTCTCCCATACACCAACCCGCATGCCTGCACGCCCGCACCCACCTGCACACCTGTCCCAGGATGCACTGTGGGTTCTCGGGGTGCCTGGCCCAAGGCAGTCTCCCCACCTCTACCTCCAGAGGCCCGCAGCAGAGAGCGGTGCACCTCAGCCTCCCCCCTCAGACAGCCCTGACAGCCCGACTCCTGCCTCTCATGTCCCCAGGCACCCCTGTGGTCCCTCTCCTGACCTGACCTTAGGCTGACGGAGCAGGTGGGCGCTGGGACACCTGCTCCGTGATTCCTGGCTGTGGGCGAGGGACTCACAGCTCTGTCCAGCTTGGTCCGCCCTGACGCCCACCCCACACTGCTACGGCTGCGCTGCCCCGCCCCCCAGCCGAGTCTCAGGCCAGCTCGCTGGGTCAGAATCCCGGTCCCTTCCAGTACACGGATGGCCACATGTTCCCAGCCCGTGGTGCCATCTCCCCTCCCCATCCCCCAGCTGCCGCCGCCAGCTAAGCAGTGAGGAGGCCCAGAGACCGACCGGGCTGGGGCACCAGCCGGAGCAGTGCCCGTGGAGAGAGGCCCATTGCCGCCCAAAACTCCACGCCCCCAGTGCACCCCCACCCCCACGGCTGCCTCCCCAGGAAGAACAGTGGCTGGCCCCGGGGCCATCACGTCGGCGGAACCAGTGGGAAAAGTCACACCCCAGTCCTTGGCCCCAGCACGCGTCGCACCCCCGCTCTGCCCTGGCCCCTTTTCTCAGCATCGCTGTGGCTCCAAGACCAGCTTGGATGCCAGTGCCTCTGCAGGGCCCATGGCCAGGAGGGTGCAGGTGGCCTCCGAGGCCCGGGCCGCTGGGCGCGGTCTAGAGGGGTTGGCAGCGTGAAAGCCAGCCAGGGTTACCTCTGCCGCCAGAGCGCCGCCTCCTTGCTTTTTGGGAAGTTGGAGCGGGGAGGGGAGGGGGCAGGCCCCGCACCCCGCAAAGCCGTTCTCCATACCAGAGTCTCCCCCGCCCCCTCCAGCCGGTCACCCGCTCTGGGGGCAGAGACTGACAGAGGAGACCTGGCCTACGAATGCCCACCTGCTTTCCTGGTCTGCAGCCACTCCTACCTGCCGGGGGCGGGGGGCCGCCTGGAAGAGGCGCCCTATCAGGGCCTGGGCCGCCCCGGCCATCCTGGGGAGGGAGGGGGCGTGGCCTCGGCAGGCACGCCGGACCCTCGCGAGCCGCCCGCCCCTCCGCAGTGTTAGAAATCACAGATACGGTGTGTGCTTAATTACACTAAATTATCGCCGGCATTCCGCATTAAGCACTAATTACACCTGATGATAGGTTAAAATATTTATTTTGTCAAAATATTTTCTTGGGGATGCGTTTAACCTTTTCTGTGTTCCTTGTGTGCCGGGATGTTACAAAACGGGCCTCCCTCCCTCCCTCTGTGGCCAGCGGGCAGCTACGGCTAGAGCACCCGGGGCTGAGGCCCTCAGGCCCGGAAACTCTCTCACTGCTGGCTTTTGGCCAGAGGGGAAGGGGGCCGTCCATCTGTCCGTCCTGTCTGTCTGTCACCCTCGGTGTGAGTGCCTGTGCCTTGCTCCCAGCCCTGGCCCCCCTCTGCCCACCCCGAGGTCCGGGAACCCAGGGCACCCATGCGCCCTCCTCCTACCCACCCCACGCCCCATCCATGCCCACCCCGAAGAGCAGGGGCCCAGCTTCGAGTCCCTTCAACTGCCCGCTCGGTTGGCCACGGGGGTGGGGGGTGGGGGCGCCTGCAGCCAGTGTGCTCTCCCCCCTGGAGGTTGCTCCCTGTGGGATCCACTTCTGCAGCGCCCAGGAACCAAGGCTTCCAACCTGCAGCCACCAGCCCCCACCGCGGGGGAGGGGCGGGGAGGAGCCCCAGACCCTCCCTGGGCGCTGTCCTGGGACACCTGTCTCCCAGAGCTTGGACTTGGTCTGCGAGGGTTCTCAGGACTGCCCGGGAGCAGGGGGTTGGCGGGGGTAGGGATGGGGGGGCTACTGAACAGAGGCGTGTGTGGAGCAGTCTGGTGTCTTGTCGCTGTCCTGTGTCGCGGTGGGGGCAGAGGTGGTCTGGAGGGTGGCTCAGAGCTACCCCGGGGCGCCCGTCCTCTCAACTGGCTCTCTCTCGCAGAAGCCATCTCTCTCTCTCTCTCTCTCTCTCTCTCTCTCTCTCTGTTTGAGTCCTTGCATGTAAAATACTCCACAATAAATAATTGAGCAAACACTCCTGTAAGAGCTCTTTGCTGGCTCTGACCGCCCGCAGGGACGCCCCTCCCCCAGCCTGCCCACCTGCCTGAGCAGCCCCTTGCGGGGGGGTGTGTGTGTGCCAGAGATCAGCACTGTGGGTCCTCCTTTGTCTCGCTTTGCACCCCAATCTGGCAAGGGGAAGCTGCTCCCCCTGCCTGGAGCACCCACGGCATCCAGCAACAGCCGGAGGTGCCCTCCTGAGTCCCTATAGCCTGGCTGGGCGTCAGGCTGGTCCACAGAACCTGAGCTTGGCACTGAACTTGAGGCCTATCCTCACCGTTTATGTTAGCAACTTACTGAGAGAGAATGCAGCTAGCACACAATTCTGCCTTTGCAGTGTATCACTGGGTATTGAAAGGAGAGGAGAGAAGGAGAGGCAGAGAGAGAGAGAGAGAGGAGAGGTCTTCCATCCCTCTGGTTCACTCCCCAGATGGCCGTAACCTATCAGGAGCCAGGAGCTTCTTCCAGGTCCCCCATATAGGTGCAGGGGCCCAAGGACTTGGGTCATCTTCCACTGCTTTCCCAGGCCACAGCAGAGAGCTGGATCAGAAGTGGAGCAGCCAGGACTAGAACCTGCGCCTATATGGGATGGTGGCACTGCAGGCAGCAGCCTTACCCACTACACCACAGCGCTGGGCCCCTCACTGGGCAGTTTTTAACGTCTTCGTGGGGTTGTGTGACCATCATTACAAGGGAGAGCCAAGAACTCAGGAGTTTAAACTTAAAAAATAATGTGTTTATTTGTAAGGCAGAGTGACAGAGAAAGAGATCTTCCACCTGCTGGTTCACTCCCCCAATGCCTGTAAGAGCTGGAGCTGGGCCAGGCTGGAGCCAAGAGCCAGGAGCCCCAGCCAGGTTTTGCAGAGGCGTGGCTAGGGACCCAAGCACCTGAGCCATCATCTGCTGCCGGCTAGAATTCGCAGGAAACTGGGCTGGAGGCAGAGGTGGGGCTGCATCACCGCGGGGGCCCCAAACGTTCAGATCTTTGCCCACTCCCTGCCAATGAGTATACACTGGAGAGACGGAGAGCTCCGACCAGCCTGTTAACGTCCCGTCCCGAGTGCCTGCAGCGGATCCTTCTGGGGCCAAAGCAGGGGCCAGGAACCCAGCCCGGGTCTCCCACATGGGTGGCAGCAGCCCCATCACTGGAGCCACGCCTGCCACCTGCATTAGATAATTCTTTATTAAATTGCATTTTTATTATTTATTGATTTGAAAGGCAGAGTTACAGAGAAAGACGGAGAGAGAGAGAAAGGTCTTCCACCCGCTGGTTCACTCTTCAGGCGGCCACAACTGCCAGAGCTGTGCCAATCCGAAGCCAGGAGCCAGGAGCCTCCTCCGGGTCTCCCACACAGGTGCAGAGGCCCAAACACTTGGGCCATCTTCTACTGCTTTCCCAGGCTTATTAGCGAGGAGCTGGATTGGAAGTGGAGCAGCCGGGACTCGAACTGGCGGTGCCCATATGGGCTGTCACTCAGGCCTGGATGAGTGGCACACGTGACACAGTCCCCAAGGCCGGCCACCAGCCCTGCTCAGGAGTGGGGCTCAGGCCCGGCTGTCTTGCCTGATAGAAGCTAGTTGGGTCCATGGTTGGGACCGTGCTGGGACCACGACCCTGGCAGGTCAAAAGTAGCAACACCCGGCTCCTGAGAGCTCAACAGAAACCCTGCCTGCTTCCTGTCAATCAGGCTGAGATAGAGACCTGCCCATGGGGAGGGGGAGGGGTGGGCCTCTGAGATGGGGAAGCCTGCAACCCCAGGCCCTTTGAACATAGCCTGGAGCCTGAGTCCCTTCTGTGCCAGACTCTGGGCCTAAGCCGGGTCCCTGTACTATGGGGAAGTGGGTATGGCCCTGAGACACCACCGCAGACTCCCCAGGACACCTGGTCCCCCTGTGCCTTCTGTGCCAAGCCGGGTCTGAAGCAGGGAGCTCACAGCTGGTTGGGTCCCCAGAACCGAGGCACTGAGCCTTCTTCCAGACCCTGCAAGGAGGGGCGTTGGGGGGGTACTCTGACTCAGCTGAGCCCTGGACGCCGAAACTGGTTATCCAGAGAATGACTGATTGGATCCAGGTGCTTACGGTGTCAGCCAGGAACCCGCCTCGCCCTATGCTTTGGCACTGCTCCCCCTCTGTGGCTCAGCTCCCCGCAAACGTCCGACCGGCAGGGGGAGAGAAACCCTCTTTCCCGGTAGTTCCAGCCAAAGTCCCACCCTGAAGCAGCAGGCTTGTTATTAAAGGCAGGATGAAGGCTGGGCAGGTACAGTGGGGGGTGGGGTCACTACAGCGTGGCCGGAGGGCCGGGGAGGGGGTGGCACTGGACCAGTATCGGCACTCCCTCCGCGGGGCAGTGTGGGGGCACCCGTGCAGCAGGTGCTCACCTGGGGTGTGAGGAGCCTCTTCCCAGCCCCCAGTCTCCCAGTCCGTGAGCCTCAGCCCTAACAGTGCAGCGGGCGTGGGCCCGCCCGTCGTGCCCAGCGATCCGGGATGAGCCTCCCTGGGCTGGGGCAGAACAGGCCATGGAAGCTCCTTGAGGGACTCAGGCTAAGCTGGGCGGCGTGCGCAACCACTCGTGTCAGCCCCCATGGGCTCCGTTGCGCGCACACACACACGGGGCGTGGGGGGGGACTTCCTCCCGCCGGCTCCAGGCCGGGAGCAGGGGACCCTAACCCAGGCTCAGCGGGCGCCTGCAGCCATGAAGAGTGGCCGCGGCTGGCTCTGGGCGGCCCCGCGCAGCCTTGCTGCCCGGATGCCTGCCCACTCCGAGCCGGGGCGCTCAGGGCACGGGTGCGAGCGCAGGCCCTGGCAGGCGCCCAGCCCGCCCAGGCACGGAACGGACAAGCGGGGCTGCGCCGTGCCCAGGACGCGCGCACCGGGCCCGACTGGCCCCGGGGCCGGACACGCCAGCCGCGCCGCGGCCCCGCCCCGCCCCCGGGGAACAGGCGCCGCGCATGTGACCCAGGGCCCGCGAGCCGCGCGCTGACGTCGCGTCACCCCACTCCGGGCGGGGCGCTCATTGGCTGCGCCGGGCGCGCGGGGCGGGGCTTGCCTGGCTCTGCGCCCCCATTACCCTCACCCCCACCCCACCCCAGCGACCCAGCACGGGTCTCTAGCCGTGGCCCAGTGTGCGGAGCCGGGCAGGGCTCTCCGAACTGCAACACCCCCCCTCCCCGCCCTGGCCTAGCAGAAATCGCGCGTCTTCGCGGCCTCAGTTTGCTCACCTGCATAATGGGGTGGTGACAGCTGCCGCCTGCCAAGGCTGCTGGGGGGGAATGCACGGGTTAAAACAAGACAAGGAGCTGGCACACCGGAAGCGCTGGGTGATGACAGAAGACAGCGGCATGGAACTGGCTGGCTGGGGCCGCGTGGTCAGCCTGGCGTTGACCCCCTCAGCACCGCCCACCGCTCCAGATCCTGCTATGTGCTAGGAGCCTCTGGGCCAAGAGGGGGTGCACCCAGGGTCTCGTTTGGAGGTCTTGGGGTTTCTGCCGGGTGGGGGTGGGGACCAGCAGGGCTCCCCTGAAGAACCCTGTCCCCTGGCCTGGCCCTCCGCACCCTCATCTTGCCCACTCACACCCCTTATCTGGTCAATTCCAAGCTGTGTTTCTTTGGTGACCAACACCGAACACCCCCCCCCCGGCCCCCGGCCCCCGGCCCCCGGCCCCCAGCCATGAACTGTGCAGCACGGGGCGGGGGGGCTTCAACCAGGCTCAGGTCCCGTGGGCCTTTGCAGTGACCTTGCTTTAACCGGCCCCTGTTATCTGGAGCTATGCTGAACCCATTTCGGTAATGGCGAGGCGGATCCCCAAGACCATGGCCCCTGGGGATTCCGTACCTGCCTCTGTCGGTACCCGGTGCCCAGTTCAGCCGCCCGACTTGGAAGAAAAGTGTTCTTGGGGGCGTCGCCTGGCACCCCCTAATCCCATCCCTGTCCCCTGGGAAGAAGGGCTTGTTTGAATTTTCAGGGAAAGTCACCGGATGCCAGAGGCCTCCTGGGGGGCGGGGGGGGGGGTGGCGAGCCTGGGAGACCCCAGCCAGCATCTGGAGAGAGCAAGCCCTGGGTGGGGTCCCTGAGCAGGATGCCTGTGCAGGCGCTGTAGTTTAGAGACCCTGGTGTGGGTTATCTGTGTGCAGGTTGAGCCCCAGGTCCCGGGTGTCTGCAGCTGGCTTCTCCCTGCAGGGCACCCCCACCCCCTTGCAGGCTGCATCCTGCACGGGTGTGGACGTGAGCGGACAGACTATATAACTGGAGTCAGCCGGGGGCGGTCTTGGACTTGCCCTGACTGGCGGAGCCTGGGGAGAGGGTGGGGGTGGGGGTGGGCGGAAGGTCCAGACCCCTGCTGAGTCTCCTCGGCTGCCCTCCACCAAGGGGGCCTCTTTCTGAGTGATGTCGATCTCCCGCATTGAGACCCCTGGCCTGGCTCTGGGGTTTGCAGCTTCGGGCGGGTCACTGTTTAGTCTGGGGTCTTGCTTCCTACCCATAGCTCAGTCTGGGAGGAAACCAGAGATAAAGACCGGATGAGACACTATCTTCCCCGCCGCAGGAGCTAGGCAGACTCCACAGGCCGAGCCCGGGCCCCAGGTCCGTCTGCAGATGGGGGAAACCGAGGCAGAGTGACGGCTGTCACTTGGAGCCCCACACAGCCAGACAGAGGGAACTGAGCGGGTCGCGCCCCCGACCCCCGGTTTAGAGACCCCAGCGTTGGAACCCATCCTGGTGGGGTCTTCCACTCGGCCCCCTTGCTCGCTGCGGCTGGCCACAGGCTCTGTGCCCCTGCGGCCGGCGGAGACCCGGCGGGGGCTCCACGGTTCCGCCGGAGGGGCGTGGCGTGGGGGCGGAGCCGGCTACCCAGGGGGGCGGGACCTCCCGCCAGGCCCCGCCCCCGCCGCGCCCGCCCTGCGGAGTCCGAGTCGCTGCCCGGGGAAACCCAGTTTCCGAGGAACTTTGCGCCGGGCCGCCAGCGACTTGGCCGGCGCGGGACTCGAACGCGCGGAGCGGGGGCGGCGGCGGCGGCGGCGGGCCCGGCACCATGGACGAGCCGCCCTTCAGCGAGGCGGCCTTGGAGCAGGCGCTGGCCGAGCCGTGCGAGCTGGACGCGGCGCTGCTGACGGACATCGAAGGTGCGCCGGGGCGGTGGGTGCGGAGGGTGGGGGACTCGCAGGAGGCGCCCCGGCCTTTGTCTCCCCGGCCGGCGTGGGGGACACGCGGGGGCTTCCCGGGGCTGCGGGCCGCCTGGGCGGGGTCGCGCCGGGGGTCCCGGGGCAGCTCGGCGCTGGCGGGGCGGGGAGGACACGTGCGCCTGGACGCGTCCCGGGCCCTGCGCCGCGGGGGCCGGCCCCGTTCCCCAGCCCCGTTGGCGGCCGCGGCTGGAGCTTGGGACCCGGGCGTCGCCGAGGCCCCGCCCCCGCCGTGACGTCCGCGCGGGGTTACTCACGGTCATTTCCCTCCGGCCTGAGAGTTCAGCCGGGCGCAGGCGCCTCTGCGCGTGCGCACGGTGCGGCCTCTTTGCCAGCCGCCGCCGCCGCCGCCGGAGAGGGTCTGGGTTCTGCGCACGCGTCGTAAAGCCACCACCGAAGGCCAGGCCCCCACCATCCAAGCCCACCCCACTCCACCCCACCACCACGTCGTAGACGCGGAGGGTTCGCAGACAGCTCAGACTTGAGGGCCAGCCCCGGGGCCAGCGGGGCGAGGGTAGAGGCCCCGGGCAGTGCCCAGGCGGGGCGCCCTGTCCCTAAGGAGCAGCTCCGGGCTGCAGGTGCTTCCACGTGGCAGGCCCGGCGAACCCCAAGTCCCAGGAAGTTCCCCCATGCACCTGCCGTGGGAAGACGCGAAGGCTAAGGGCAAAGGAGCAACCTGCATGGACGCTGGCACCCTGGTGGCCGCTGCCCTGCGCAGCCTATGGCTGCGACTTACAGGGATCCCCGTGGGCTCGGAGGGTCAGAGTTGAAGCTGGACCCTTTGCCATCCTGCTGGAGCCCCCTCGCCCGCCCACCGAGTCTCAGTCCCCCCTTTCCTCCCCCCGTAAGTGCCCCCTTCACGAGGGAGCTGGGACAGTTGACTCAGATCTGTGCCTGGCCTTCTCCCTGACTCCCGGGGCTTGGGCAGCCACGTGGGGGGCGTCGTTGGGGGGTCAGACGGGGCTTGAGTGCTCATCGGCGACAGCGAGGGAGGCTGGAGCCCTGCAGGACCAGGCGGGGGCGGTGGGCAGTGGCTGAGGTCTGCCCACTATGGGGGAGGGTCTCTCTCTCTGTCTTTACTCACCCTTTCTGTTCTTTTTCCTGGTTATGCAACACATTGGGTTTCTTTTTTTTCCATTGTAGAAAAAGTAGGAAGTGTTGATTAACAAAAGAAAGAAAATGTTTCTTAAATCTACCCACCAGAAATAAGCCCTGAAGCTTAATCCACTTTTTTTTTTAAGATGGATTTATTTCTTTGAAAGGCAAAGAGTTAGAGTGAGTTAGAGTTAGAGTCAGAGAGAGAGTTAGAGTTAGAGAGGTCTTCCATCTGCTGGTTCTGACTACAACAGCCAAGTGGGAAAGTCCATCCAGGTCTCCCACTGCTTTCCCAGGCCACAGCAGGGAGCTGGATCAGAAGTGGAGCAGCCGGGACTCCAACCAAGTGCTTATCTCGGATGCTGGTGCCACAGGTGGTGGCTTAACCTACCCAGTTGTAATACTGACCCTTTCATCCACTTTTTCAAAAACAGGGACCAGAGAGTTGTGGCATAGCCCATAAAGCCACCGCCTACAATACTGGCATCCCATGGGGGTGCCGGTTTGAGTCCTGGCTGCTCCACTTCCAATCCAGGCCCCTGTTAATGCACCTGGGAAAGCAGTAGAAGATGGCCCAAGTCCTTGGGCCCCTGTACCCACATGGGAGACCCAGAAGAAGCTCCTGGCTTCAGGCTGACCCAGCCCCAACTGTTAAAAGGATGAAAGATTCTCTCTCTGTCTCTCTCTCTCTCTTTATAACTCTGCCTTTCCAATGAGAGAAATAAATCTTTAACAAAACACCCACAAGTGTATTAAGGTACCAACTTTACACACTGGGAAATAGATACATTCTAAGCGAGCTATGCAACAGTTTCCAGTAGCGCCCTATGCAAGTTTCCAGTATGTGTACCAAGTAGCGGGCCCATCATCAGCTGCCCACTTGGACTCCTTGTAACTGTATGGTTTCTGCCCTTTCCTCCCCCACCCCCCAGGCTGTCTGCATTTTTTTTTTTTTTGGTGAATTACAGTAGCATCCATCCGGTTCCCAACAATGAGGATCTGCTTTGTTCCATGTCGCAGCCAGCGGCCAGCCGCTTCCCCCGCACTTCCACCTGCTAAAGACACCACAGTGGTTCTGTTCTCCTACCCTGTGCCGCAGTGGGCCCCCTCCCACCCCCGAGGCCAGCCTGTGCTGGGATCCTCACTTTGGTTCCTAAGGTCTGGGCTCTGGGAGGGGAGATTTGCTGGGGAGAGGATTTCTACAGAAGCCTCTATGGGGGCTGCCACCAGACTTGGCCCTGGGCAGGTTGGACACGGTCTGGAAGAGCCAGTGGGAAAGCCAGTTCCCCTGAGAGAAGTGAGGGTGGAGAGGCGCCCCAGGGACGAGCTGGGCTGGCTGGGGAGGGGGCAGCGCAGGGACATGACATGCGTGTTCCCTCGTGGCTGGGAGCTTGGCGGGCACAGTGGTTACAGCCATCACTCGGGACACCTGCTGCCTGGATCAGAGTGCCAGGCCAAAGCCGGGAGCCTTAAACTCCCGCCAAGCACTTGGGCCATCTTCCGCTGCGTTCCCCCGTGCATGAGCAGGAAGCTGGATCAGAAGTAGAGCAGCTGGGACTCAAACTGGCGCTCATAGGGGATGCTGGTACAGTGTAACCTGCTGTGCTACAAAGCCGGCTTAAGCTCTTAACAGCTGGGTTCCTAAGACTGGGGGCTGAGGGGTGGGGGAGGCTCCTCCAGGAAGGGCTATGCTGGGGACCTGGGAGTGGGTCACAAGAGGGGTCAGAGGTCATGCAGTAGTCCCCGCCTCCCAGCCTGCAGCCTGGGCCAAAGCTTTTGTCTTGTGGGTGGGTTTGGGCGGGAGTGGGGCTGGGGGCAGAGCTGCACCCTGGCTTCTGGGGGGTGAAGGCGCCAGCCTGCTCTGGTGCTCCCTGGGTTCAAGTCCTGCGCCTGCCCCGTGACCTTGGATGAGCCGCAGTGCACTCGGGGTCCCCGCGGCACTGGGGAGGGGGGAGGTGGCCCGGGCACGTGTTGGAGATTAGCGCTGAGCCGTGGCAGCCTTCCTCTTGGGCGGATTAATTTATCAGCTCTTGCACAAACGGCTAACTGCTGAAGAGGTGAGTGGAAACGCAGTGCTGTTGGGGAAGGGAGCGGGTGGCGACCACGGGCACCTCTCTGCCCTGGCCGAAGGGGCGCTCTGGGGCCCTGGGTGCCACAGCTGTCTCTCCTCTGCCCCGGGCTGCTCCACGTCTGGTCTGTGTCAGATGCTGCCTCCAGGGGGTCCTCCTGGGTCTCCCCTGCCCCTGTCCGTGCCCAGCCACACCACAGTGGCAGGCCTTGCTTTCAGTCTGGGTCCAGCCTCACCTCCCCACCCCACCCCACAAGAGAGGGCACCATAGGTGTCCCCTGTGCCAGCCCCGCTCCCCCCTCCGTATCTGTTGCCTCATCCTTCTCCCTGGCCCAGCCATCGGGGCCATCCCCAGGCAACAGCCCTGGACTGACTTCTGCCCAGCTCCCCCCACGGGCCCGACTCCCCAGAGCCCAGGCCAACCTCGGCTCCCGGGTGCCCCCAGGGAGAGTCCCCTCCTCTCTGTGGGGTCTTAGCCTTGCACCCCTCGACCCTCCCATCCACCCCAAGCCCACCCCTCTGCACAACCTGCTCCTCCCCCAGCCCTGTACTCATGCCCCTTCCCTTAGCCCCACCCCCATGGCTCAGTGAGGAGGGGGAGGGGAACAGAGGCGAATGCTGGGAGTGGGTTTGGGGAGGCAGGCAGGCAGGTGACCGGGAGTGACCTCCTGCCCGACAGTCACCTAGATGGACACCAGCCGCGGGAGCGATCTGGCCAGCTCCAGGCTGGGGGTGGGGGGGTCACTGCTGGGCTGGCGGCCTGGGATCTGGACATTGCCCGTTCACCTGCATGGCCAGGGTTGGCGCCACTGCGCTGGCCACAGGAAGTGTCTCTGGCCTGTCTCCCGCCAGCCCCAGGCCCTGTGACCTGGGAGCCAGCTGTGGGCGACGCATCCCACACTCTCCCCCTCTTAGATGCAGTAGAGGCAGGCCCACAGGGAGGCGAGTGCCAGAGGCTCCTGGGGGCGGGGCTTGCTGGGTAGGGGTGGGGCTTGCTGGGTAGGGGCGGGGCTTGGCCTCCATCCTACTTGGGAGGATTTGGGCCTGGGAGAGGCTACTCTGGGTGATTCTAGGATGTTCTGGGCTGTGGTTCCAAGTTC
Organism: Oryctolagus cuniculus; assembly: GCF_051225735.1. Taxonomy (NCBI): domain Eukaryota; kingdom Metazoa; phylum Chordata; class Mammalia; order Lagomorpha; family Leporidae; genus Oryctolagus; species Oryctolagus cuniculus. The sequence goes on along the minus strand of NC_142883.1, from coordinate 63,210,509 downwards.
TGAACAGCCATGGTGTGGGGTGGGCTGGAGTCTGTGCACTAGCGACAAGGTGGGACTGGGCCCCTCCCCACCAGGGCACCTGTCACTCACCTGCCTGCTAAGCAGCCCCTGCGATGGCCCCTGCCCTGGGGCAACTGAGGAGGGTAGAGACTTGGTAAGGCATCCGGGAGAGGCCCGGCCTGGGGCGTGGGGGCGGAAGGAGCCGGTGTAACAGGTGCAGTGGTGTAGCAGGCGTGTCTGAATGGTCCTGGCCACAACAGTCCCACCCCACCCCACCCCCCACCTCCCAGGCCCTTCAGAATTGCAAACACCATCACCTGGAAGGCTCCACGGCTCAATCACTAAGGCAAAGCTGACCAAAGTGTACTTTAAAAAAAGAAAAGAAAAACCACAATAGAACCCGGTGCCGGCGATGCTGTAGAAATGGACCCCAGTGTAGGGAATGTTCTGCCCTCACTGAGGTCTGAAACGCCAACAGGAGAGGCTGATGCCACTCACGCAAAGACACACAAAGCATGCCGGGTCACTCCTCAGCAGCCAGAATGACGAATCCGTGCTCTGGGCCCACGGCGGCAGACGGAGCGTCTGCCTTGGTCCCCACTGGGGACTTGCTAGTCGCCATCTTTCCAGGTTACGTTCAGGGTCCCTCCTAGACTCCAGCAGCCAGGACACGTAACCTGAGTTTCACAGGACGGCGTGGCCAGTGCAGGGTGGGTGGCGCCCACTGGGCAGGAGGCAGAGGTGACACTGTAGCGAGTTTTGAGGGAGGAACAGGAACTTGGCAGGTGCACCGAGGGTGAAGGAAAGGGCATTCCTGGCATAAGGAACAGGCTGAACAAATGCACGACGACACTGCACGGCAGGACGTGTGCCGAAAGCAGGCAAGCAGAGGAACCCCGGTGCTCTGCCGGGCAGTGGAGGGACCTGGGGCACGTGGCTTCCCTCCAAGCCTTGGTTTCCTCGTCCGTGGACAGAACCCATGCCCAGGTGCTCCGGGGAGCCAGCCCTCGGCCCATCCCATTCCTGGAAGGGGCAGCCGTGCACGCGCGCACACAAAAGGCAGCCTGTGCCCCTGCTGCACACGTGAGCGGCGAGGACCTCGGCACCTGCCGACCTGTGGGATCCAGAAGACCAAGAAGGCGCTGGGTGCGAGCAGAGGCAGCCCCTGCTCCCTGGGGTCCTGGCTGAGCACCCATCACGGAGGGGTGCAGAGGGGCGAGCTCCGGGCCCCCTCCCCCCCGGAGCCTCTGTCCCATGTTCTACCATGTGGCTGGTGCCATACCACACCCTGTTGCCTCCCAGGGCAGGAAGCTGGAGGCAGGAGTCAGAGCCGGGCCACTCTGATGTGGAGCATGCGTGTCTTAACCGCCAGGCCATGGGCCGGCCCCTGTGCCACTTCTGTCCGTCTGTGACTTTGCGTACCATCCCTCTGCCTCACTGGTCTCTCTTCCTGTGCTCCTGTCCTAGTGCTTGGCTCAGGGTCGACACACACCAAACAGGTGCTGAAGAACAGCTGGTGTATAGTGTCAGAGAGACACGCTGTGTGTGTGGGGAGAGGTGGTGAGCTCCCCATCCCGGGAGGTATGCAAGCCGAACTTGGTTGGGGTTCAAGGCCGAGCGCTGCTGTGCTGGACAGGTTGTGAGCGTCTTGTGATGGTCAGAGCCGGGCTTGGCCTGCCCCCGGATTTCTGTCCTGACCTCTCAGAATAAATAGGCCAGAGTCCCAAAGCTGGAGTCCAGGAGGGGCGGGCAATGGTTTCAAGTTTCCTGTTGGCTGCTGATGGAATCAGGGCAGGAGCGGGGAACAGGAGGGGAGGCGTGGGGAGGGGTGGTGGGGCTGGGGCCACCCTCTGGTCCCAGAGCGTGGGGACCCAGAGAGCCCTCAGCACGCATGCGCACTGTCCGTGGTCTCGGCGCTGGGGGTCGGGGCTTCAGAACCAGCCGCCTTAGCCGGAAATTGGAGCGAAGCTTCCTTAACCTGCTTGGGGAAAAAACAAACAAACAAACAAACAAAAAAACTCCATGAAACGGTTACCTTCGGAGCTCCGTCTTGAATACTTCAAGCAACGGGCACCTCACTATCTGACTTAACTTTCGTCGAGGTGCTGCATCCTGCAGGGTGGGCGCCAGGGGGTGGAGGCTCAGAGAGGAAGTGGCCGCCTGCCCTAGGTCACACAGCAAGCGGGGTGCTGGCACCTGGCCCAGATCCACCCATGGTGGCTGCATCTCCCCGGGGGAGGCTGTGGGGCTGGCTGGCTGTCCAGAGTCCACCCCTCACTGTTAAGAGAATTCAGTGGCTTCTGCAGGAGCTGGCCAGCAGATCTGCCCCAAGACCAGCTGGTAGCTTCAGGGGCCCCCACCAGGAGGCCCCCAGGCCCCTGCTCGACCCTGCAGCTTAGTGGGGCAGGGCCCTCTGCCTCCAGGCCCACAATCCCCTGGCGGTCACAGGCCCCTCCCCAAGGCCACGGGCGGCCGCCAACCCCTCCATCAGCGGGGTGTGGGGTTGGGGGCGGGGAACAGGGGGATTGGTGCGCGGTGGTCCTCAGTCCAGAGGCAGAAAGGGGAAGAGGAGGGGGCTGGGCACTGTGCACAGTGGCCCTGGCCCCTGCCAAGTCTGCGTTCAGAAACTGGGCAACAGCCACCCAAGAATGAATGAAGCCGTGAGCATCCTTGGGGGGCAGGCTCACCCCTGTCTTCAGTTTCCCGTGTGTGCTCAGAGCCTGCTGGGGCGGTGGGCGTGTGCTGAGCACCCACGGGCTGGGCCCCGGGGCCTGGGGCAGGTGCCAAAGCTCACCTGTGTTGTCCTCTGGCTGTGGCTGCCCAGGGAGGGGGAGGGTGTGTATGTGAGAGGGAGACTTGGCTCCTTCTCAGCTAGGGCTCCCGAAGAGGCGAGTACCATGGGGGCCACAAGGGACCCCCCCAGCCCCAACACCGACCGCTGCACTCCCAGGGGGCTGCCATGGGTAGTCTGGCCTCACCTGGCACCTGCTGGGGGCAGGGGCCGCGGACCTTGTTGGAGGGACGTGGGTAGGGGCACAGTGGCCGGGGGTCCTGGGAGTTAGAAGGCCGCCCTCGCCTCGCATGTGTGCCTTCCTCACTCGGGGTCTCAGTGTTCTCAAGGGTGGTGCCCGGGCGGTCGCGGAAGCGGCGGGCCGCGGCGCGGTGACCGCCAGTAACCCCGGCGGGCGCTGGCGCCGAGCTGGTTAAAGGCGGACGTCCGCGAGTAACCCCGGCCCCATTCAGCGCCGCGGGCCGCAACCTGAGCCCGGGCCGGCGGCGGGGGCGGGGCGGGGCCGGCGGCGCGGCTGCTGATTGGTCGCGCGGGCTCACCCCATGCCCGGGCCGCGGCCGCGGGGTGGGCGTGGCGGGGTGGGCGGGGCCCGGGGCGGGGCCGGGCCGAGGGCTCGGCGGGCTTTAAAAACTCAGCGAAGTCTTGACAGGTGAAATCCGCGCTGAGACCGGCCCGGGGCCAGCTGCCTGGACGCCCCGAGGGGGCGGGGGCCGCGGACCGCGGAGCCATGGACTGCACGTTCGAAGGTATTTGCGGGGTTCTTTCTTACCCCCGTGCCTCTGGCTTTGCTGCAGATCGCTGTCCTGGGTTCTCATGCATAGATAGGGTCGGGATGGGAGCTATAGGATTCCCCTGCCTGCCGGAGGGGCTGAGCCAGTTCCCTGCTGGCTGGGGCGGTGGGGACCACCCCCAACCTCCTGAGTGCCCACTGCGACCCAGAGGAAGGCATAGAGACCCAGTAGCAGCTCCCAGAGACCCAGGGAGGGTTGGAGGGAGAGGGTGGCCCAATATCCTCTCCCTGGGCAGGGCTGGAAGGAAACGAGGGATAGCCGTTGTCTCGCCTGCTGGGGGTGGGGGTCTGGCCTGTTTGTGAACATCTTGGACCTCTAGGTGGGCAGTGGGGGCCCCAATGTCCATAGATTGTCTGCTTTCCTGTCCGGGTCTCAGTTTCCCTATCTGTCAAAAGGGGCTCCCGTGGACTGGGGCTGGGAGGCCTGGGATGGATCGTACTCTATGACCCACCTGGACCTGGGGGCAGTCCACAAGGTGTTTCTGTCTAGGGGTCCCCGGCAGGGGAGAGGGGGGCGCTGAGCCCGCACCCGCGCCCGTCTTGCGTTCCTGGCTGTGCCAGCTGCCCGCTAGGCAAACGGTCGGCAGCTTTGTCCAGAAGGGCTTCATCTTTGCTGTTGTGCCAATGAGTAGCCTGAGGAGGGGGCCGGGGGGTGCGCTCCTGAGTCCCAAAGAGCACCTTGACCCAGTGGGCGGCTGCCCCAGGTGGGTTAGAGGGCCCTGGGCCGAGCCAGCCTGGCTCTCGTCGCCAGCTGGGCGAGAGGGCCTGTGGCCAGGCTGGAGCGGAGTGCACAGTGTGTCCCAGGCTGTGTGAGGAGGAAGGAGCCGGCACAGCCAGCCCTCGCTCTCAGAGGCGGAATAGAAGCCCTGAATGGCCCGGCCTGGGTCCTGAGGCTGCTTGGCTGCAGGCTGGGGCCTGGGTCTGTGCCCAGAACACGCAGGGACACAGTGGTTGGCTGCGTGACCAGCAGCTGACTTGGCCCCTAGCCTCAGCCTGTACCACTGGGGAATGGGCGGGTGATGCCAGCTTTGCTCCCAGCCCCTGGATGGGGTTGAGGCTCTATTGTGCGGAGGTGATAGAGTGGTATCTGGTAGACCTGGGCTGGGGGCGGGGTGGCGAATCCTCCTGCGTGGGCTGCGTGTGGCTCTCTCTGAACCATAGTGCCTTTTGCCCTGCTCCCAGAGGTCAGCGCTTTGGTTATCAGCAGGACATAGGGGTCTGGCCACAGTTTGTTGCTGACTTACTAAGCACTCAGGCCAGCTCTGCGGCGTGGGGCCAGTGACCACGCCAGCCTCCCCAGAGCCATGGGTATGGAGGAACCGTGGTCTAGCTCAGCCACAACCCCTGCCGACACAGCCCCTGCCCTTGGAGTCCCCCCAGCATGGTGGAAGACCTGGGGACCCCTCTTGGAGGACCCCACCCCATCTCCTGTAAGCCTAGGGAGGTGGGAACTCTCTGAGTGCTTTGTGCCCACAGGACCCTGCGGGCAGCTGGGAAACCCTCTGTCCCACCTCCTGCCCAAGGACTGGGCTTTGTTGTGTGTGGGAGGCATGTGTCCATTTCGTGGATTGAGAAACTGAGGCTGTGCGTGGAGCTAGGGTAGGGCCGACCGTGGGCCTCTGAACTCTCTTGGGGCAGCCAGACAATCGTGCCCTGAGCCAGGGTGGTGGTGAACACTGGGGGGGGGGGCCTGTGGGCGAATCCTCAGAGGCTGGTCCCGGGTGCAGCGCGTGTGTGTGGAGAGAGTCGGAGGCGAACATTCTAGGCTTTGGTTCTCCGTGAAGACAGGTGGCAAATTTTACCTCCATCCGTGTCAAGATAGGGGACTTGCCTAGCCCCCCAGGAAGTTGCCTGGTTCTGGGTAGGGCTCTTTTGCCTGTCATGTTCATGGCTGAGACTGGTACCTGATACCAGGCATTAGGCAGGAGCTTCCGTGGGTGAGTGCAGGAAAGAAGTGTGTGCAGGCTGCTGTGTGCTGTGGGCTGAGGCTGGTGTTGGAGGGGCCGGCGCATAGTGGGGCTGCTTGGAGCTCGGGTTCTGAAGCCTGCAGCCTGGCGGTGGGGCAGGCCACAGCTGCCCCTGGTGCCTCTCTGTCGGGTGGATGTGTGCACCTGGGTATCACCACCTGATACCCCCGGAGTCCACAAAATGGCTGTGTGTCCTGGAGCACAGACTCCCGTGGGTGGCTTTGTGGTTGAGGACCTGCCCACAGGGGTCCAGCCTCCACCCCCCGCTGTCACTCATCCTCCTCTCCCCCGCTGTTCTTTCCCCTAGATATGCTGCAACTCATCAACAACCAAGACAGTGACTTTCCCGGCCTGTTCGATGCCCCCTATGCTGGGGGTGGGACAGGGGGCACAGACCCGGTTAGCCCTGGCGCCAGCTCTCCAGGCAGCCTGTCCCCACCTCCTGCCACACTGAGCTCCCCTCTGGAAGCCTTCCTGGGGGTGCCGAAGGCGGCCCCCTCACCCGTGTCCCCTCCCCAGCCTGCGCCCGCCCCCTTGAAAACCTATCCATCAGTTCCCTCCTTCTCCCCTGGGCCCGGGATCAAGGAGGAGCCCGTGCCCCTCACCATCCTGCAGCCGCCAGCCCCGCAGCCCCTGTCCGGGTCCCTCGCACCCCAGAGCTTCCTGAACCCCACAGTAGCAGCACCGCCCTTCAGCCCTGCGCCAGTGCTGGGCTACCCCAGCCCCTCTGGGGGCTTCCCCTCAGGTAAGGGGCGTAGGGGGGATGGAGGGGGCGAGGCTGGCCACCCAGGGAGCCACAAGGGGCTCATCCCAGACCACGTGGTGCTTGATCTCCGTCCACAGGGACCCCTCCCGGGAGCACCCAGCAGCCGCTGCCTGGCCTGGCCCTGGCTTCCCCGCCAGGGGTCCCGCCTGTCTCCTTGCACACCCAGGCCCCAAGTGCCACACCCCAGCCACTGCTCACGGCCACGGCAGTCCCTGCGACAACCACCGTGACCTCCCAGATCCAGCCGGTCCCAGTGAGAGGGGGTCCGGCCGGGTGGTGACAGGGAGGTGGCAGCCCCTGGCCCAGACCCCCCTGGGCTCACGACCCAGCCTCCTCCGCCACCCCACCCCCCAGGTCCTGCTGCAGCCCCACTTCATCAAGGCTGATTCGCTGCTCCTGACCACCATGAAGACAGATGTGGGGACTTCCGTGAAGGCGGCGGGTATCAACCCCCTGGCCACCGGCACAGCTGTGCAGACCGGGCCCCTGCAGGTGGGTGGCATGGGTGGGGCAGAAGTGGGCGGGGGTGTGGGGGGTGAGGACGTGCATGCACACACACACACATCGGAGTAACCCGCGCCCGGCCCCACAGACGCTGGTGAGCGGCGGAGCCATCCTGGCCACAGTGCCACTGGTCGTGGATGCTGACAAACTGCCCATCAACCGCCTGGCGGCCGGCAGCAAGGCCCCCGGCTCAGCCCAGAGCCGCGGCGAGAAGCGCACGGCGCACAACGCCATCGAGAAGCGCTACCGCTCCTCCATCAACGACAAGATCGTGGAGCTCAAGGACCTGGTGGTGGGCACTGAAGCCAAGGTGAGGGCAGAGGCACAGGCACAGCCCCGGTCTGGTGGGGGGGGGGGGTTGCGGAGGCAGCCATGGAGCAGGGGGTGGCGGTGGGGAGCACAGGATTGGGGTTCAGCCTGGACAGACCCGAAGTCAGAGACGGCAGCCCATCTGGGTTGTTTCGGGGGGCCGTGTATCCAGTGCGACTCGGCAGGTGGCTGGGGTCGCCAAGCTTGCACAGCCGCCCCACACCCCCTTGCTGGTGCTCCTGGCCAGGCCTCACTGGCCAATCTTGCTCCCCATCCCCCCTGCCCCCCACCCCGCGCAGCTGAATAAATCCGCCGTCTTGCGCAAGGCCATCGACTACATCCGCTTCTTACAACACAGCAACCAGAAACTCAAGCAGGAGAATCAGAGTCTGCGAAATGCTGCCCAAAAAAGCAGTGAGTTCTGTGCCAGCCCCGCCCCCGGCCCCGCCCACACCGCCCCCATTGGCTCTGGGCTTGCTGCCAGCCCAGCCCACCCTGCCTCTGGCCCCGCCTCCAGCCCCCTGGCCTGGCCCAGAGCCCCGGTGCTTGGGTGCGCTCTGGCCCTATGGCGGCGCTGGTCCTAACCTAGCTGCCTTCCCAGGGTCCTAAGCTCGGGTTGGCCGTGGGGGTCCAGCCTGTCCCCCCAACCCCCGACCCCAGCTCTGCTCCTTTGCTCATCTCCAGAATCCCTGAAGGATCTGGTGTCGGTCTGCGGCGCAGGAGGCAGCGCGGACACGCCCATGGACGGCGTGAAGCCCGAAGCGGTGGACACGCTGACCCCGCCGCCCTCGGACGCCGGCTCGCCCTCCCAGGGCAGCCCGCTGTCCCTCGGCAGCAGGGGCAGTGGCAGCACGGGCAGCGGCAGTGACTCGGAGCCGGACAGCCCAGCCTTCGAGGACAGCCAGGTTGGGCCCTGGGGGCCCTGCCCGCTTCGCTTCCCCACTCCCGGTTCTGCCGCCGCCTGTAGCAAGCCCAAGACCTTGCGCCTCCACACACACACACACACACACACACCCCGCGCCCCGGGTCCCGGGAGAGAGCCGCCGGGGTCACCCTGGCTCTGGCGCCCCCTGCAGGTGAAGCCGGAGCAGCCGCCGTCGCCGCGCAGCGGGGGCATGCTGGACCGCTCGCGCCTGGCCCTGTGCGCCCTTGTCGTCCTCTGCCTCTCCTGCAACCCCCTGACCTTGCTGGTGGGTAACCGGGGGCCTCCTGGTTCCCCGGATGCCACCGCCATCCACCATAACCCCGGGCGTACTATGCTGGGCACCGACGGCCAAGGTAGGCAGGGCTGGAGAGCGGGGGAGGGGGCGGGGGTGGGGAGTGGACTCTGGGTCTCCTGGCAACGGTGTCCCCAGCCCTCGCCCTCTGTCCCCAGATGGCCCCACCTGGCCCCAGTGGCTGCTGCCCCCTCTGGTCTGGGTAGGCAATGGACTCCTGGTGCTGATCTCCCTGGCGCTTCTCTTTGTGTACGGGGAGCCGGTCACGAGGCCCCACTCGGACCCCGCCGTGCACTTCTGGCGGCATCGCAAGCAGGCTGACCTGGACCTGGCCCGGGTACGGGGTGGGCCCCCAGTGGGAGGTGCTAGGAGGCACTGGCTTCGCCCTACCGTCTGTGCCCACTCTCCCTGTAGCACTGGGGGGTCCAGAACCCGCGTTTCTCACCTGCAAAACTCTCATTCCCCAGGGGGATTTTGCCCAGGCTGCCCAGCAGCTGTGGCTGGCCCTGCGGGCCCTGGGCAGGCCGCTGCCCACCTCCCACCTGGACCTGACCTACAGCCTGCTCTGGAACCTCATCCGCCACCTGCTGCAGCGCCTCTGGGTGGGCCGCTGGCTGGCAGGCCGGGCCGGGGGCCTGCAGCGGGACTGCGCGCTGCGGGCAGACGCACGCACCAGTGCCCGGGATGCCGCCCTCGTGTACCATAAGCTGCACCAGCTGCACGCCATGGGTATGCCTGGTGGTGATGGGGGGGCGGAGCTTTGCCCGGCCCCCGGGCCCCCCAGCCCGCCCCACCCTGGCCTCACACCCCGCCTCCTTTCCAGGGAAGTACACAGGCGGGCACCTGGCTGCCACCAACCTGGCACTAAGTGCCCTGAACCTAGCCGAGTGTGCGGGGGATGCGGTCTCCGTGGCAACGCTGGCGGAGATCTACGTAGCGGCCGCTCTGAGGGTCAAGACCAGTCTCCCACGGGCCCTGCACTTTCTGACGGTGAGTGGGGGGGCCAGGGCTGGCTAGGGGGCTTCTCTCTGCAGCTCTTCCTTGCTGGCTCGCTGGCGGGGCGGGGCGGGGGAGCAGGGGCCCCTGCTGGGGTCTCACCCTGGGGGTCTGCGTCCATTGTGACAGCCCGGCCCCCCTCTCCTCTCCCCCACAGCGTCTCTTCCTGAGCAGCGCTCGGCAGGCCTGCCTGGCACAGAGTGGCTCCGTGCCTCTGGCCATGCAGTGGCTTTGCCACCCTGTGGGCCACCGTTTCTTTGTGGACGGGGACTGGGCCGTGCGCAGTGCCCCGCGGGAGAGCCTGTACAGCATGGCCGGGAACCCAGGTGCCGTCTCAGCCCGTGCCTGTCCCTGTCCCTGTCCCTCACTCTCCCCCACAGCTCTGGGTGGTCCCCACCAGCCCCCGCAGCTGTGTTGGGTGTGGGGCGCCCCTGGCCGGGTCTCTGCCCCCCCACCCCAGCATACTGCAAGAGCAAACCCAACCCTTGCAGTTGATTTGGGAGGTGACACTGGGAAGTGAGCCGGGGAGAGGAGGCTCCACCCCCAGCCCCACCCCCGCCCCCGGGACCAAGGAGGAACCCTTGGTCTGGCCCTGGAGAGGAGAATGTGGGGAGGCGGGGCGGGGTGGGGTGGGCCCCGTTCCCACCGCCTCGCCCCTCTCTCCAGTGGACCCCCTGGCCCGGGTGACCCAGCTATTTCGAGAACATCTCCTGGAGCGAGCCCTGACCTGTGTGGCCCAGCCCAGCCCCAGCCCCAGCCCCGGGTCGGCTGATGGGGACAAGTAAGTGTCCCCGTGGCCCGCGCTGCAGGCAGCACCAGCGGCCGGAGCCGGGGTCCCCCAGCCTGGCGGAAGGAGACGGTGGCCCAGAGCGAGTGGGCAGGGCCGGTGCCCCTGGGCCTCGGGGACCCCACCGCCTGTGCCAACGCCGGCCCCTCTCCTCCCCCAGGGAATTTGCCGACGCCCTGGGCTACCTGCAGCTGCTGAACACCTGTTCTGACGCCGCCGGGGCACCCGCCTGCAGTTTTTCCATCAGCTCTAGCATGGCCACCACCGCCGGTGAGCCCCGCCCCCGGGGTCCTGGCCCCGCCCCTCGGCTCGGCCCCAGCCTCGGTGTGGGTGTGGCCAAAGGCTCAGGGAGCCCCCTCCCTCCTCCCTTCTCTCTCTCCCCTGTCCCCTGCAGGCACAGACCCCGTGGCCAAGTGGTGGGCCTCGCTGACCGCCGTGGTGGTCCACTGGCTCCGGCAGGACGAGGAGGCGGCCGAGCGGCTGTACCCCCTGGTGGAGCACCTGCCCCGGAGCCTGCAGGAGTCTGAGTGGGTGCTGGCCCCGCTCACCCCTCCCCGGGCCCTCAGCACCGTGTGTGGGGGTGGGGGGTAGGGGGGCGTGTCACCGTGCTTTCTTCCCCAGGAAGCCGGATGGCGCGCGGAGTGGGATGGGGGGCGGGGGGTGCTTGGTGAGAACCTGGGGCTTGCCCTGACCACCACGCCTGCCCTCGGCTCCCACAGGAGACCCCTGCCCAGGGCAGCCCTGCACTCCTTCAAGGCCGCCCGCGCCCTGCTGAGCCCGGCAAAAGCAGAGTCTGGCCCGGCCAGCCTGGCCATCTGTGAGAAGGCCAGCGGGTACCTGCGGGACAGCCTGGCCACCACTCCTGCAGGCAGCTCCATCGACAAGGTGAGAGGCGCGGGGCTGGGGGCCTGGCGCGGGGCCGGGGCGCTTTGGCCAAGGCTTGTGGGGGGGGGGGGGAGTGGCTGTCCCCGCCCAGCCTGGTTCCTCCATCCCCAGGAGGAGGGTGGGGTGAGCCGTGTCGAGGGGAGGGGGCCTCTTGGGAGGCTGGGAGGCGGGCGGTGCTGAGGGCAGGTGGTGGGGGCGGGGCCCGGAGAGGCGGGCGGCCCCGCGGTGCATTGCTGTTGCATTGCATGTGTGCGCGGCAGGTGCAGTGCCTCGGCAGTGCAGCCCGGAGCCGGCCCCTGGCACCGCGGGCCTCCTTCCCCGCCCCTCCCGCAGCTGGGGCGGCCCGCCCATGACCCCTGCCCTGCCTGCCACCCCCTCCCCCCAGGCTATGCAGTTGCTGCTCTGTGACCTGCTCCTGGTGGTGCGCACCAGTTTGTGGCGCCAGCAGCAGCCACCTGCAGCTGCCCAGGGGTCCCAGGGCCCCAGCAACGGGCCCCAGGCCTCTGCCCTGGAGCTGCGTGGCTTCCAGCGGGACCTGAGTGGCCTGAGACGTCTGGCGCAGAGCTTCCGGCCCGCCATGCGGAGGGTGAGTGTCCACGGACCCCTGGCCTCGCGCGCAGTGGTTGGCAGGGGCAGGTGGCTCTGGGCCTGACCTTTCGACTTCCCGCCCCTCCCCGCGCCCAACTCGCGCCAGGTATTCCTGCACGAGGCTACTGCCAGGCTGATGGCGGGGGCCAGCCCCGCGCGGACGCACCAGCTCCTGGACCGCAGCCTGCGGAAGCGGGCAGGCCCTGGTGGCAAAGGAGGTAAGGGTCGGGGCTGACCCTTTCAGGGGCGTGGGGGAGCCCCCAGCTTCGTGCTGCACAGGTTGGGGGGGCAGCACCGTGGCATACACCACTGCACATGCGTGCGTGGGCTCCGGGGGCCGGTGACCCCCGCGTGTGCGCGCACGGGGAGGTACAGGGGCCTTGTCTCTCTCGCAGGTGCGGCGGCGGCAGCGGCGGCGGCGGAGCTGGAGCCGCGGCCCACGCGGCGGGAGCACGCTGAGGCGCTGCTGCTAGCCTCGTGCTACCTGCCGCCCGGCTTCCTGTCGGCGCCGGGCCAGCGCGTGGGCATGCTGGCCGAGGCGGCGCGCACGCTCGAGAAACTCGGCGACCGCCGGCTGCTACACGATTGTCAGCAGATGCTCCTGCGCCTGGGCGGCGGCACCACCGTCACCTCCAGCTAGGCCCCCGCCGCGTCGCTTTGCGGCCCAGCGCCCTGCTCCCGCGGCTCACCCACGGCTGAGCTGCCCCCCGGGGGTGGAAGGCGCTCGGCGGCCTTTGTATCTCGCTCCGGGAGGCCAGGAGGGGTGAGACCCCCCCAGCACCACCAGCACCCTAGCCGGCTCTCCCGCTACTCGAGCAGCGGCCAGGATGGTGCTGACCTCTAGTGGCCCATGTGGGGATTGCAGGGGGCCGAGCCCGCGCCTCCCAGATTAGATGGACGAGGAAGGGGTGGGGGTGGTGTAGGGGTTAGTGGGGGGGGAGGGAGTCCCATTTTGGCTTTTCCGGCCAGCAAGGGAGCCTCTTCCCCAAGGCGCCTCTGTCCCTTCTGGGGAAGACTTGTATATAGTGTAGATCTGGGTGAGCCAGCCTCTCTCTGGGAGGTGCACCTGCTACTTTTTGTCTTTTGCAAACTTTATTTTCGTAGGTTGAGTTTTGTACAGAGAATAAAAAATGAAATTATTTATAACCTGAGTTTGGCGCTTGTGAGGAGGAGCGGTGTGTGGTCAGCTGACCAGAAAGTCTTTTTGGCCTTTGGGATGCAGTGCCTAGGCAAAGGCCCCGCCCCGGTGGGAGGAGGTGGGACAAAATGAACTTCCTTCCAGTGTTGGGGGGGGGCACAGGTGGCCGTGTGACCCGCTGATGACCCGTCCCACCAGGCCACATCAGCCCTTAGCGCCTCAGTGGCCTCCCAGCTTCTGCCTCCAGCAGGTTGCAGGGTGACAGGACACAAGAGGACTGTCACCAAGGACCTATTGTGACAGCAGCCACAGCCTGACCCCTTCCTGGCATGTCACCCAGTGTCACTGTCCCCAGCAGCCTTGTCCCTCCTTCCTTGGTCTGAGTTCACATGGGGGCGGGATTAGGCACTGCAGGTGGCAACCTACCTGCCCCCACCCAGCCTGCCCCCACCGCCCCGCCCACCTCCCAGGAGGCTGTGGTTAGAATCCAGGCAGGGGCTGCACAGATCCAAAACAATCGTCGTATCTTTATTGTTTTTTTTTCTTCTGAATGCAATGACTGTTTTTTACTCTTAAGGAAAATAAACATCTTTTAGAAACAGCTCGATACACACAGTCTTCAGTGTGAAGCAATATACTAATAAGAACACTAGTCTGAACATTTACATCTTCATATATATTATATATATGTATATGTATACATATATATACACTATATAACGAGGCCAGATATAATACACACGTTTGCCATTTTACAGTCATATGTACAGGAAGTTGCTAGGGCGGGCCCCGGCGGAGGGGGTGGGGGTCTGCGTCAGGCCTATCGAAGCGTGGACGGAGCAGAGGACGCGGACAGACTGGCGGACGGACTGCGCGGGGGAAGGGGCCCTGCGCTCGCCCCCGCCCCCGGCAGGCCAGGGCGCGGGGGCTCCGTGCTGCGGGGCGCGCGGCGACACACGGGGGAAGCGAGCATGTTCCCGACATATATACATTCTGTGGGACGGAGGGGGCGGGGCACACAGGTTTCGTAACTCGCATCCGGCGCCGTCCCCTGCTCCCGTGCCGAGTGCGCGCCGTGGTCCCCCGGCGCGCTCGGGCCGCCTCGCCGTGGCCTCTTCGCGTTCCCAGGCGGGGCTCTGCGGAGGTGGCGGTGGCGGTGGCGGTGACCGCGTCCCCAGAGCAGGCCCCCATACCCCCGGCCGGCCTGCCCTCCACTCACACCCCCGCAATCCCGGCGGCCTTCCCGGAAGCGCTCGAAAGCTTTGGCAAAGGCTGGCCGGCTAGGGCGCGCTCAGACAGAGCCTCCCGCCGCCCTCCCCCGCTCCGGGAAGCCTCGGCTCGCCCCCTCGCCTCGTGGGGTGCACGGAGCCCAGGGTCGGGGGGCAGCCCTCGGCCTCTCCCAGGGCCGTCTGCGCCCACCCTCTAGCGCCCCCCATACCGACCCTAGGGCGCGAGCCACGGGGTTGGGGGTGGTGACGGCAGCACCCATGCGGGTGGATGCGTGCCACGTCGTCCTGGATGTCCCGCGGCGGGGCGGAGGGCAGTGGGGAGAGCTCCCCGGCTTCGGGCCTGGCCCCAGGGAGCGCGCGCACTAGCGCCCCGGGCTGTCCGGTTCCGGGAGCAGGCGGCTCCGGAACGGGTTTCCTCCCCCACCCCGGGTGGGGTGGGGGCGAGGGTCGGCGGGGCAGGTGTGTGCACAGGTCTCAGCTCTTGGCGGCCGGCTCCAACACCCGGGGCCCAGATCAAGGATCGGCTCCGGCGCCGGGAGCTGCTCCGAGGCCCGGGCCGGCGGTGCTGCGCGGGCGGCGGCGGCTCCGGCCGGTCGGGGGTTGCATTACAACGGGAGTCTCTGCACGGGGAGAAGACGTCCAGCGCCGGTCACTGGCGGGTCTCCGCCCCCAGCCCAGGACGCCCCTACACCCCCAGGATGCACTCGCGTGGCGGGGGTGCAGGGGCTGCCCCAGAGAATTGAGCCCGCCCGGGTAGGAGGCAGCCATGGGGGCGGGGCCCCTCCCCAGCCCGCGCCCCACCCTGCAAGCGCCCCTGGTGGTCGCTTACCTTGTGTTTGGGACATTTCAAAGAAAAGTTCTCTTCGATGAACGCGCAACCTGGGAGCGGAGAGAGGGTGCGTGGTCAGGGCACCGAGGGCCGCTAGGGGGTTGGCGGCGGGTGGGCCGCACAGTGCGCAGAAACCGCTTGAAGGGCTCCATCCGCAGCTCGCCTGCCCCCTCCTCCCCTGCCCCCGCCCCCCCCCCAGGGGGACCAGCCTCCCTCTTCTGGCCACCCTCCCCTCCACTGCCTCCTTTCTGGTTCCTGGTCT
Organism: Oryctolagus cuniculus; assembly: GCF_051225735.1. Lineage (NCBI taxonomy): Eukaryota > Metazoa > Chordata > Mammalia > Lagomorpha > Leporidae > Oryctolagus > Oryctolagus cuniculus. Next base: position 63,195,451 of record NC_142883.1, on the reverse strand, counting down.
GTCTTGCAGCCCCTGGCTGCTCAGTGAGCGCTGACCAAGCAGAACCACTCTCTCCACATCTGTAGAATGGGCACCGTGCTGCCTCCTGGGGGCGGGGGACGGGGGGGGGGTGCTCCCAGGGGTGGACCGACGCGGCTGGTGATGGGTATTGGGTGTGAGCAAACCTGGGTGCCCAGACCACCGCTTCCTGCCGAGTGGACATGGGGTGCCATGCCCACCTCAGCCAGGCAGGGGTGTGTCCCCCTCAGGGAGTCCTTGCTCCTGTCTGCACCACCTGGGGAGACCCTGCCCCCCAACAGCCTCAGCTGCCCTGTTAAAACCCCGAGCCCCTAAGCTGCGGGGTTGGCCGGTGCACCCTTCTTGTGGCCAGTGTGCAGCCCAAGGGCAGAGTGGGGACAGCTACAGGCCAAGGCAGTGCTGGGCTGCAGCTGTCCCCCGCCTCGTGCCACACAGGGTCGTGAGGACAGCCGGCCATCAGTGGCTCCTCTCCTGGTGTCTGTACTGGGGTGGCCCCAGGTCCCAGCATGGGAAGCCCCCATGGAATAGATGGGCGGGGACAGCCACCACCACCCGCCCGCTCTACAGGGCAAGGCTGCTCTCTGAGGTGGGGCTCCTTAGTAAGAACGGAGGGGAACAAGGCTGCGGCTCGGTCCCCCCCGGCGCCCCTCATGCCAGACCCCAGTGCTGGCTTGGGGGGGCAGACTGCCCCATTCCCTCCCACACCCGGGTCCCCGGGACCTCCTCGGCCAGCAGCAGCCAGGGAGAGGCCTGGAGCCCAGGCTGGGCCACCTGCGGCCCGACGGCTCCCGCTGAGCCTGCCAGCTGCCCACAGCGCCTGCGCCAAACAGTGCAGGGTTGGTTTGAGCCACTTAGGCGCTCCCGAAAGGGCAAGCAGCTAATACGCCGACCTGCACACCCTCCATCCTGCTCAGGCCGGAAGCTGGGGGTCAGGCCTGCCTTCACCCTGTGCGCTAACATCAGCCTGACAACACCCCAGTCTCGGCTGCCCGGGGATCCCTGGTATCTGGGGAATCCACTGCACAATGCCTGTGTCCACCCCGCCCAGCACGTGGCCCTCTGCAGCCACATCCTCTGCCCTGCTGAGGGCCTGGCTCAGATATCTCCACCTCCTCCTGCAAGCCCTCCTGTATTGCCCCCTCCAGGTCGGACAGAATGACCCTGTCCCACCGCACACACTCTCCCCCTTGCCATGGCTTTCCTGTCTGTTCCACGTGGGAGGCTGGACGGTGCCGGGGTAGAAGGAACACAGGACGGAGAGCTTTGGCCTGGTTCTGTCCATACCAGGCCCTGGGGCCTGCCGAGGGGCCGCCCAGCCCTCAAGGTGCAGCTGGAGAGAGCTGGGAGGCCGATGCCCCCAGGCCCAGGGCGAAATAAACCGCTGTGGAAGCAGGACTGGGACTCAGGTAGCTAACACGGGAGCGAAGCCACGCGCCTGGGGAAGGCGCTGCCGGTGCAGAGATCCGGTTCTTGCTGCTGGGAGTGGGAGGGGGGCACTGGTGAGGAGCCCCTGGGGGAGGTCCAGTCCAGCCGGACCCCCCATTCCATGCTGGATGCTGGCAGCTCAGCCCGTGTTGTCCCTCAAAGCCTCCTGGGAGTGGGAGTGGGGTGGGGGCAGTGTGGCTGGGACAGACTGGTTCCGGACCCCGTGAGCAGGCAGTGTGCAGGATTGTGGTCCCTGGTGCCCAGGGAGCAGGTGTCATGGGGCGGGGGCGGGGGGGAGACAGCCGACTTGGGAGAGTGATGCTAGCCAGGACAGCGCCAGGAGGGACGGAGGGTGGGGGTGGGGTGGCGCGGTCAGAGGGGCTTTGCCTCTTCCACAACCAGTGAGAAGAGACCACAGTAATCTCCATTTCACACGTGGACCCCCACCAGGGGGGTTTGGATCCAGGCCACACTGGCTGGGAAGCCCCCCGCTGACACAGAGCCCATGGCCCCCTAACCCACTGCTTGTTTTGCAACGAGTGTCTCCGAGCCTCAGAGGGTGGGTGACCCCCCAAAAATCCCTGTGGCCCAATCAGGCGGTCTGGAACAGGGGCCCGGCAGGTGGCAGAGGGAGGGAGGGGCGACGGGAACTGGCCCCGCCTCCTCTGTGCCCCACCCCTCCGTCTTCGAGGCCCCGCCCCCAGCACCTCCCTCCTTCTACCACTCTTTGGCTTCTCTGTAAAGGCCTCACGAAGGTGGCTGGAGAGGGCTCACTGCCACGGCCCTGGCACTGCCCAGCCCAGGTCTGGGTGGAGAGGAGGAGGAGCAGGAGGAAGGGGGGAGGGGGAGGAAAGGGGGGAGGAGGAAGAGGCGATGAAGAACAGCTCGGGCGGCAGCAGAGGGGCGCCAAGGAGGTGGCACTGACGGCCTCCCGGTCCCCGCAGGCCGGCTCTTACCCGCATCACTGGCACACGGGTAGTGGTAGGTGTGGGTGCATCCTTTGTGGCAACACCCAATGGTGGCCCCGGGCTCTTGGCAGCTGGAACAGGTCTGCCGGAGAGAGGGGAGGCAGGTCAGTCCCCAACCCCAGGCTTCCCACACGCCCATCCCAGCCGGCTGGGTACCCACACCCCCTGGGCTGGTGCACTGGATGCGCGGGGCCCTTCTTGGGCCACGGACCTTGGCAACCCCTCTTGTCTGTGGCCACCAGGCAGCACCTGCAATGGAAGGTACTGGAAACAGGGTACTTCCCATTGAACCCACTTTCCAGGTGGGGAGACTGAGGCACCCCCTGCATTGGTCTCCGCCCTTCCGGGCAGCAGCAGGAACACTCCACATGGAATCAGACTTCTCTGCCCTCCCTGGAACCCCGGGTCTGATCTTGGAGGCCCCCCACCGTGGCAGTATAGACACACCCCTTTATGTCAATTTCATGTTCTCCAAAACTACTATCTGCTGAGTTTGGGGGCTGCCCAGCGCCTGGCCTGGCCACTTGGAGGGGACCTAGTGAGCACGGGATGGCAGTGACAAGCAGGTCCTCTGGAAGAGTTTAGCAAGGGCATGGACACTGTGCCACAGGGGTGGCATCTCCTACAGGCACCGGTTCAAGTCCCGGCTGCTCCACTTCCGATCCAGCTCCCTGCTAATATGCTTGGGAAAGCAGCAAAGGATGGCCCAAGTGCTGGGACCCCCTGCCACCCAAATGGGAGACCCAGAAGAAGTTCCTGGCTCCTGGCTCCGGCTTGGCCCAGTCCCTGCCGTTACAGCCATTTGGAGAGTGAACCAGCGGGTGGCTGGCTGTGCTAGCCACGGCCGGAAGCTGGGTCCCTCATCACCCCATGCATTTCCTGACTTAGGTGGCCAGCCTGGAGTACCCACTGTCCCTTACTGCCCTGCTGGACAGCTCCATGCACACCACAGCCCAGAGCTGGGGGAGGCGAGGGTGGCGCCTAGGAGTGCGCCCTCTGGTGCCCAGAGCTGGCAGTGGGGCCGTGCGGGGCTGGGGTACTTTTTAGAATATCAGGATGGGCCCCTTTGTGGGGTTGTCCTCCTGGGCACCTGGGCCCATGGTTTCTGACCCAGAATGGGACCCTGCCCCTCCACTCTGCTCCAGACAGGGAGCTGGAGTCAGCCGCCCCTGTGCTCTGCTGCTGGCCAAGGAGCCGGCACCAGGCACCGCTCAGCCTCGTGACCACGCCCCGAGGCGGCCCGGTCTGGATGACAGATGTGTCCCCCAGTATAAGGAGAGCAGCAGGCCCCGGGCAGCCTGGGAACCTGAGGTCCCACAGAGACACCGAAGGCCCCAGCGTCCCTGGGGTTTGTCAAGCCCTGCGTGCCAGGGGCTCAGCGGGACACGGGGGCGTCCTAGACGCTGCTCGTTCTTCCGGAGTGTTCCACAGGAGATAGCCCTGCCTCTGGGGACACGCCCTGCCCTGCACCGGGGCCATCTGATACGCAGACACCGCCTGCCCCGCTGTGTGACCTGTGCGGGGGAGGCTGCGTGGCCATTTGTGGAGCAGGTGCAGTGGCTGCGTGCCTGCGGGGAGGCACGACCCCTCTCTGATGGGCCTGAACGGTGGCTTCATGCACTCTCCCTGCTGTCTCTAACCCCTTCCCGCCCAGGGCCAGCCAGTGCAGGGCACACACAGACACCCCAGTCCCCGCCCAGACAGCCCTGGAGGTGGGGCGGGGGGGGGCACCAGCACCCAGTGAGGATGCAGTGCAGGTGATGCCTACTGGAGTGGGGTTGTGTGTGTTAGGGAGGGCAGCGGCTTTTAATGACGGGGCTGCGGGGGGAGACGGGAACCTGTGTCAGCTGGATGGGACCAAGCATGAAGGAAGCAGCCAGGAGGAACCACTTGGAAGGGAAGAGGGGAGATACCGGGCTGGGGGTGGGGACGCAGCAGGGTGGGGCATCAGGTGTCAGGCAGCGGACGTCCAGGCACAGGGAGGGTCTACAGCCCACATTGGGGGAGTCCCAACCATTTGGAGCATGGTGCTCCAAATGCTGCCTCTCGCAAGCAGAAGCTGGTGCACTCGGAGGAAAGGGTGAGGGCTGGGGCCCCGGCAGCTATACTGGGTCACCGAGACACCAGAGGCAGGCAAATCCAGACCTCCGGAGCCCCCACCTGGATGCTGGCTGCGCCGAGGCGGCAGGACCAGGGAGGGAGCTGTGTACAGAAGGTTCACAGGTGTCTGTGGGGGGAGCAGGCAGTCTGAATGGGCAACGAGAGCCCATGGCTCCCGGCAGGTCGGCATGGGAAGAAGGGCCGGCACTCGGAGGCACAGTAGGGGCGGGGTGGGGGGGGCATGTGGAATGTGTGGCTCCCAAGGAGAGGGCGCCCAGCTGCCAGCAGCAGGGACACCACTCCCAGGGGAGCCTCCCACGGCTACACAGCCACTGACTCGGGGGCCAGGCTCCAGCCCTAGCATGTGACGTGTCACCCCCCACCATGGGGGAGGGGAGAGCGGCGCCCATGTGCACAGAACAGCAACCGGAGCTCAGAGGGGGGCAGGTCAGGTTCCCAGGGTCACACAGTGAACTCCGGGGCAGCCCAGGGTCCTTGTTCACTGAGCTCCCGGGAGGGGGACTGGGCGGGGCATGGGGGACGGACGTCCCACGGAGGGGGTTCACAGGCAGAGCTGCCGAGGGCGGCTTGCTTTTGTGGGCTGCCCTGGGATCCTAGGCTGGGGGTCTTGGCTTCTTGGCCTGCATGGGGCCAGAGCTGTGTGTGTGTACTGGCTGGGCTGGGGGCAGGCTGGACACAGGGGCTCTGGTAGTAGGGTATGTCCTGGGACATGGGGGTGGGGGGTAATTGAGCGTGCCTCAGTTTCCCCCCTCAACTCCCCCAACGGACTCTAGGTCCACCCACACGGCTCTGCGCCCAGGAGCACGGCTGACCCACACCACGGCTCCAGAGGGACTCTGGGGCTCCCCGAATGCCTGCCCTTGGAGACCCCAAGTTCCCCACCCTAGCTGGGCCGGCCTCCTCTTACCATGTCCACGGCCACCTTCATGGCCTCCTGCAGCCCATACAGCTTCCCGGCCACCAGGTAGACCCCGCTGGTCCACACGGCGCAGGCCTCGTGCACCCAGTGCTCCTGGGTGTCCCCCCCGGGCTCTGCAGAGGCCTGCTTGCTGCACTCATGTTTCCGGCTCTTGTCGGCCGCAGCCGCCTCCTCACCCCCGTCCCCCTGCCCGTCACAGCAGTAGCAACTCTGCAGCCGCCGGGACAGGCCCCGGGCACTGGTGCGCAGCGAGCCCTGCTTGGCGGGGTCTGCGGAGCCGTCAGGCCTGGGGGCCTTCCCGGGGGTGGTGGCAGCGGCCGCCGTGGCTGAGGCCGCCGCCACACACTCGAGACCCTTGAGTGTCCTCTCGAGGGGAGGCGGGGCCTCCTCGCAGGTGCCCTCGGGCCGCACCTGCTCCTTGAGTTTTGGCTTCTTTTTGGGGAGGCAATGTTCGGGGTAGTAGGGCCCGCACAGGTCCCCTAGGTCCTTGAAGTTGGCTGGGTTTTGGCAGAGACAGCAAACAAGGCAAGAGGTACTCAGGGCCTTGGACACCACAGGCCCCAGGTGCATCGTGGAGGAGAGAGGCAGAGAGGGCCGCGGCTGCAGGACGGAGGCCCCGGGCAGCGTGGCCAGGGAGGCCCCGGCCGCCGCGTCCAGGGACAGTGAGGCGGCGGCGGAGGCCGAGGAGGAGGAGGAGGAGGCGGAGGAGGAAGGCTTCCTGTGGGGCTTGGGCTCGTCCCCGGGGGAGTTGACAACAGTGCACACGGTGGTGAACGCGTCTCGCTTCTCCACCCGTACGAAGGGGGAGAAGGCCGGGGTCCGGCTGTCTGCCCTGAGCCGCTTGCAGGAAGAGATGTACTTGAGGCGGATCTCAGGCTCGGCGGGATCCAGGGGCAGCATCTGCTGCTGCCGGCGCCGCTTGGCCCGCCCCTTACAGGGCGAGGATGTGGCGTTCTTGGCCCGGCCCCGGGTGAGGCGCTTCCGTTTGGAATAGCCGCCACCGTAGCCGGCGTGGCTCGGCTGCTTCTGAGCCCTGGTCTGCGGCTGGCAGGGCCGGCCGTCGGGGGGCTGGGGGACCGGGCCCAGCTCTTCCGTCTTTGGCTTCTTGCCTCCCGGCCCGGAGCTGTCCTCGCCAGTCCTCTGCGTGCCGCCGCCACCACCGCCACCGGCCCTGTCTCGGGGCGTCAGGAGCAGCGCTGGGCCCAGGCTGGCCCGGCCCTTCCGGCTTCTCTTCTTGGGAGCTGCGGCGGAGGGGAAGGCCTCGGGTTTGAAACAGTCCGTCGAGGACAGCTTCTTACTGTTCCCGACTTTGCCCTTTAAGGACCTGCTGGCCGGGTTTCTGCACGAAGGTGGCTCGGTGCCTGGAGTGGCTGCCGCCGCCACGGCCGGGAGCTTCGGCCCAGGCCCCGCGCCCGACGCCCCTTCCTCGGCGCCCACCGGGCTGCCCCCGGCACTCTTGAGGCCTGCGCTGCTGCGGTCCTTTTCGGGGAGGGCGGGGCTCACGGGGTCCCCGGGGGCGGCCCCTGGCACTTTGCACGCCAGCTTCTTCAGGCTGGGCGAGGTGATCTTCTGCACGATGGCTTCCAGCTTCAGGCCCCGGCCTTTGCGCGGAGGCAACACCTTGGTCTTCACGGTCCCCTGGAAGGCCACCCTGGAGGCCAGCTTGAGGCAGGCGGTGGCGGCCTCGTCGGTGGCAGCGGCCGCCTCAGGGGGCGCGGGCTTGGCCATGGGCTCACCACTGCCACCCTTGGCCGGCTTGGTCTTCTTGGGGGAGGACACCCTCTTGAACAGGGCAGGTGCGCCCTCGGCCTGCTCGTCCTTGCTGTCGCCGTAGCTGCCACGCAACACGAGGCTGCGCTTCTTCGTGGGGACAGGCGCCATGAAGGGCGACTTCCTTTTGAGCGTGTGCAGGGCCCGCTCTGGGAGCCTGCCGCCTGCCCCGGGCTTGGGCACCCTGGCCCGCTGGCCTGCCCGCCCCTCCTTCTGCGGGGGGCTGTCGGAGGCCTTGAATGTGGTGGCGGCGGCAGCAGCGGTGGGCAGGTGGCTGTTGGCCAGGAGCTTCTTGGTGGCGCGGCCGTTGGGCAGGCGGTTCTCGGAGGGCCGTCTCCGCTTGGCGTTCTGGTACGGGGTTTTGTTGCGGGAGCGCAGGATCATGGAGCGCTGGTCCTTGCCGGCCGCACCGGGCGAGTCGGTCTCCTTGGTCTTGGAGCCCACGGGGCTGCTGTCCGAGGCCACGGGCAGGGCGGCCGGGTTGCTGGGGCTGGAGGCGGCCTTGGGCGACGGCTTCCCGACTCGCTTGCCCGATTTGAAGGCAGCGCGCTGCCTGCCCCCTAGCCTGTCTGGGGGCGCCGGGGTGGTGGTCAGGCCCGGGGGCCCGGGCGTGCGAGGCTCGCTCAGGGCCGTGAGGGAGCGGGTGCACATGCGAGGGAGCCCCTCCGAGGCCCCCCGGCCGGGGGCCCCAACCCCGCCCATCTGCGCCTGTGGGGGCCCCGTGCAGGACTCCGGGAGCAGCAGATCCTTGGGCAGCGCGGGCGCCCTGCACGGGGAGTCCTCGGCCTCGGGCAGCCCCCGCTGCACCCTCCGGCTCCTCAAGCTCTTGCCCCGGGGCACCGGCTCTTTCTTCGCGATGGGCGCCTCGGGCAGGGCGTCCACCGGGGCGGCCGACTCCCCCCCAGGAGCCCGTTCCCCGCCGCCGCCGCCACCGCCGGACGCCTCTTCCCCCGGCTTCATGTGCGACAGCGAGGACTCGAACCAGCTCTGCACCTTGGACTCGGTGCCCACGGTGGGGCCCAGCAAGATGACCGAGTCCCCGGAGAGGTGGCACGGGGAGCCCCAGCCCGCCTTGGCGTCCAGCACCTGCTGAACCTCCTCCTTGGTGCACAGCAGCGGGGCCTTGGGCGACAGCGGGTCCTGCACGCTGGGCCGCTGGCCCGGGCTGCCCAGCAGCTCACACAGGGACGAGTATTCCTCCTCGGCCTCCAGGTCTTCCTTCCTGCCCGTGGGCGGCAGCAGCGGCAGGTCCCCGAAGTCGTTGGTGGAGCAGCAGTGCCGGCTGTCCTCCAGCCACCGGTCGGCCTTGCCCACCTCCGGGCACTGCAGCAGCCCGCCCGCCTCCTCCTTCACCCCGCCCGCCTCCTCCTCCTCCTTGAAGTCCCCGGGCAGGGCGGCCGCCGCCTTCTCCCCGGGAGGCGCCTCCTCCTGGAAGCCCAGGCAGGCTGCCGCCTCATGGGCGTCGCCTTTGCCGACCCCGTCCGAGGCCTTGCCGCCCTGCTCTAGGCCCTTGGTGAGCTCCCCGGGGTGCAGGCCCCACCGGGGACACGCGTCGCCCAGGTTCTCCTCCGGCCACACAAAGGGGTTGGCGCCGTCGGCCGAGCCGGTGGCTGCGGCGGCGGTCGTGTCTTGGAAGCAATCGAAAGCTGTCGCCGCTGTAGGGTCCGGGGCAGCGGCGGCCCCCGGGGCAGGCTTGGTGCCAAAGGACAGGGGACCCGTTGGCTTTTTGGGGTCAGGGGTGGCGAAGGCCACAGAAGCGTCTTCAAACAGCGCCCCCGGGCCGAAGTCCTTGGAGCTGGCGTCCTTGTCGAGTTGCAGGGAGTCGGGCAGGGCCTCGGGCTCCCCGGGCCGCGGCCACGCGCCCTTGGCCACGGAGTCCAGGCAGGCGCTGTGGTTCTCCAGCGCGAAGGGCGGCTTGCCGGCGTCCTTGGCCAGGCCGGGCGCCTCGGCCCACGCCTTGTCGGCTTTCTCCCCGATGGCCTGCAGCCCCAGGATCTCGGAGGCCAGGTCCTCCTGGGCCAGGGCGCTGAGCAGCAGCCGCGGGCAGTCCCGCTCGCCCGCCACGAACTTGGAGAAGCTGTCGAGGGGCAGGGTGCTGTGCAGGCTTTGAAAGGAGTCGTCGGACTTGGTGGACATGTCGTCGGGCGAGGTCACGGAGCAGGTGGACACCGACTCGGGCTTGGCCTTGGAGCCGCTGCTGACCCTGGCGGGGCTGCCGCGGGCCTGGCTGCAGTACAGGAGGCTCCGCTCCAGCGGGTCCTCGGAGCCGCTCAGGTAGTCGGCTTCCTGCGGCTCGGCGTGCGTGGACTGCGGCGTGCTGCTCAGCGGCTCCGACAGCGGCGTGCCCGCCGGCTCGGCCGAGTAGCCGCTGCCCTCGGGGCTGCAGTGTTGGCTCTTGTGCTGCTCGGGGGTCCTGGACACGAGGTTCTTGACGCTCTTCTTCTGCGGCAGGCTGGCTTTGGACAGCAGCAGTTGTTGCACGGTATTGGAGATGTTCTCCACCTGCGACGTCAGCGCCGTGAGGCTCTGCAGGCTGAGGTCCGACAGCAGGTTCTCGGGGATTTTGTCTTTCTGCAGGGCCTTGCAGTTGCCGGCCTGGGGGTCCACGGAGCCGCCGGCGTCCGTTGGGGAGGGGTTGAGCAGGGGCATGAAGTGGCTGTGGTCGGCGAGCCCCGCGGGGAAGGCCCCCGTGCTGAGTGGCTGCTGGCTGTAGGGGAAGCTCTCCAGGTTGGGCATCAGCGGGGACGGCGTGGAGCTGTAGGAAGGCGAGCGGCCCACGGAGCGGGCGGGCGAGTGGCTGGAGCTGGGGCTGAAAGTCTGGTAGTACTGCTCGGGGGTCCTGACGGCCGCTTCCGGCTGGCAGTAGCCCTGCCCTTGCTGTCCGTAGTGTTGGTACTTGGCGAGGTTTTGGTAGTGCAGGGTCTCCTGGGCGTGGTGCCGGCTCTGCAGCGCCGCCTGCTGTTGCTGCTGCTGCTGCTGCTGCTGCTGCTGCTCGTAGCCCAGGCGGCCGGACGGGTAGGCGTGGAGACTCTGCACCCGCTGGCCCGGCGCGAGGCTGGCACTGGTGGTCAGCGGCCGATCGTGCGGCTGTGCTGAGGGCGCCGCCGTGCAGCTCTTGTACGAGTGGCCGCCGCCCTGGACGGAGGAGGAGGAGTAGGTGGAGGAGGCGGGGAAGGACTGGGAGTGTTGGGGAAAGTGGCCGCTTTGGGGGAAGGGCAGGGGGGACCCGATGTCATTCTGCAGCTTCTGCCTTTGCAGCTTGGGGTAGGCGAGCGGCTGCGGGGGCTGCGGCGGCTGCGGGGGCGGGGGCGGCGGCTGCTGCGGCTGCGGCAGGGAGTGAGTCCGAAAGGGCAGCTGGGCGCCTTGCTCCGCGTACTGCCGGCCGGGCGGCACCGCCGTCTTCTTCATCAGGTTCTCTTCATATTTGCCCACGCCCCCCGGCAGGGGCTGCGGCTGCGGGGGCGGGGGCTGCGGGGTCCCCCAGGCCTGCAGGCTCTCCTCACCCGAATAGCCCCCCGGGTAAGGGCCGCTGTCCTGGACGCCGTAGCCGGGGAAGGGCGGCCTCCCTTGCAGGGCCTGCTGCGAGGGCAGCGCTTTGCCGCTGCCTCGGTGGTACTTGTCGGCCGCCGTGCCCGCGGGCCCCGTGCCCTCGTAAGCCGCCGCCGGGTAGGGCTGCGGGCTGTAGTAGTCTTTGGTGAGCAGCCGCTGCCGGTCGCAGCTCAGCCCGGCCTGCCCGGGCTGCCTATAGTTCTCGAGGCGCGATGGCTCCTGGGAACTCTGCTGGTAGTTCTGTTGCTTGCCATGGAGACCACACCTTTCTCGAAAGGACTGCATGACTTGGGCTGGTCAGCTGTGAACAGACAGAGACAGAGAGAGAGACAGAGAGAGAAACAGAGAGAGACAGAGAGAGAGGGAGGCAGGGAGGGAGGGAGGGAGGCACAGGGGGAGGCGGGGAGGGCAGGGGGAGAGCCGGTCAGATGGGGGCCACTTCCTCCACCTCCCAAAACCCCCCTCCCACCCACCTCCCCCAGCTCCAAGCCTCTCCACCACCAGCTCTGCACATATTTCGACAACTTCTGTGTTTTGGGGGGGTAGCGGGTGTGCTGTGCCGGAGCCTGCAGCTGAGCCCCGTCAGAGCTCAGCCAACCACCACACCACCACCACCACCACCACCACCACCAGCACCACCACCTGGAGGCGAGAAACCCTGGCCGCCCTCCTCCAGCCACTCCCAGCCCTTCCTAACAGCCCAACATCATGTACCCGCTCCCCCCGTCCATCACCTCCCTGGGAGGGGCCGCTGCATCCCGTACCCCAGTCCCTGTGGGGGCACCGGCCATGCTCAGCGGTGACCCAGCCACGCTGGGGACCCTGGGAGGGGTGGCCCGGGGCCCTGGGAGAGGCTGCTTGCAAAGGCTGCTGAGGTTCAGCGTGTACACACACACACACAACCTCCTCCACCACTGCCACGCCATCTGGAATCTATTGCTACGAGCAGACCTCAACGGGGGGCTCCTGAGCCATCAGACATAAAACGCCCCCTGCTGTGACTCCCGGGCACGCAGGCTGGGGGCACCTGCGCCCGCCTCCCATACTGTAGCTGCATAAACAATGACGTGAGTGCACGCTAACAGGCCCCTCCCAGGGCCACGCCCCAGAACCCATCTGGTGATGTTTTAGGGGCTGGGGCCAGGGCAGGAACTACCTTGTCCCCGTAGCAGGATCCCGGTTCAAGAGATGACCCGGGGCGGGTGGGAGGCACTTCTCAGGCCAGAGGAGCTGCAGTCCCAACACAGGCCGGGCTGAGGGTCCTCCCGCCTCCCCCTACCCCACACACTCAGCCCAGCAAGGCCTGGTCAGCCCAGAAGGCCTTGGAAGGAGGGGCAGAAGCCAGACCAACGCCAGGAACCCTGCAGCACAGAGCGAAAGCTGTTGGCCGAACAGCTTGGCCTGCATGGCCCAGGTCCCAGGAGGGGACGGGGACTTTCCAGTTCTCATTCCCAGACTCAGAGAGAGGGGGAAGAGGGACCCGGGTCGGGCTACCAAGATTCCAGGGTGTTCTCAGGGACCAGAGACACCCAGACTTGGGGGTGGGGGCAGGGAGGAGAGAAGGGAGGCGGGGGCGGGGGGGCAGCTCACTCTTCCCTGGCCTGGATGCCACCCAGCCCTGGGGGGGTAAAGGGGTCGCCAGGCAAGACCCCTTCTCTCCCACGGCCCCTCCCCCCCACCCCCGGATGTGTCACTGAGGTCCCTAACAAGGAGCAACACGCCCGCCCCTTCTGACCCACTTCAATCCCAGCCCGGGCGGCTGGGATAAACCTTACACCGAGGGCCTGCTCTGGCGCGCCCGCCCGCCCAGGGGAGCTGCTGGCGGCGGCGGCAGTGGCGGCTGGGTTCTGGCCTGTCAGATGAACCGGTTTCCGGGGGTGGAGGGTGGGGGCGGGGAAGGGGCTGCAGGGCCTGGGCAGACGCCTCTGCTGAGGGGCCGGCTTGTGGAGGCCACCTCCGCTCCGGGGTGCCTGCAGCAAGGCCAGGGTGGGGAGGGGGTGGGCACGGTGGGACCTGCACCCTGCCCTCTGTGTAAGTCCAGAACGCACCGAGCCTGTCGTATATCTGCACAAATTACATTTCAGCTTTGATTACTCCCAGGTCTCCCTCATTTCCTGCTGAGTGTCCTGTGGATATCATTAACATTTCTACAGCTTTTAAAATTTTTTTTTCTTGCACATTCTTCAAAATGCATTACCAGAGACATTTAAAGAGAGAAGAGAAAGAAGGCGGCGGCGGGGGGGGGGGGGGGGGGGGGCGTGCTATTATCAGCGTCCCCTCCTCGCCTGCTCCGTCCCCATCTCTCCCCCTCCCCGTTTAATCATCCCAGCTGCTGCGTCTTTTAATTTAGCCGAGCTGTGTTACATTACAGGCCGCCTTCCCAACGCACACAAGCAGCCGGATGCCGTGCGAACATCTATCTCCAAGAAAAGACAGTTCAATTAGAATAGGAGAGGCCCAGCGCCTGATGGAGCTCGCCCCAACGCCACCCGCAGCCCAGCCAGAGCGGGGGCCCGGCCAGAACAAAGGCGTGGACCCCCACAGGGGCTCCCCTCCCCCAGTCCTGGGGCCTGCTCTGCCGGCAGAAAACGGGGCGCTGCCCCTTTAAGAGCTGCCTCGGGCCTGCCACAGTTCTGTTGTTATTAATTATTATTTTTTCAAGAGCACTAGAAAAGGAAGTGGAGGGGGGAGGGAGGGGTAATGGTGACCTGGGGGAGGGGCAAGTGGCAAAGGGGGCGTGGGGGCCTGGAGGGCACCCCTCCACCCACCAGGGGCTCCAGGGGGGGTCCGGAGACCCCTCCCTCCACGGCCCCTCCCATCCCATCTTCCCCACCCACCGAGGCCTCGGGCACCGGATACAGAGGCCTGAAGCCGGCCCCAGGACGTCCCCTGGCTCAGCTCCCCGAGGACTGGCCCTCCAGTGCCAAGCCAGCAGGAGAACTCTGGGGGCACACAGCCGTCCGCTCCCCTGCAGGATTTTCTCGCTCGAGGCTTTGACCGTCCTGCCCTTTACAGAAAAAAATGAGGCTCAGAGCCCCAGGGCAGAGCCCAGCCACCAAGAGGAGGCAGCCAGGCCACACCCAGGCTCACAGCCCCTCACTGGACCCCACCGCGCGGAAGCTACCAGGGAGCCGAATGATAAGACAAAGGTGCCCTCATCCCCTCTGCTGCGTGCCCGATCTTTGTTCTTTTTCTTTGAAGTATTTATTTGAGAGGCAGATGAGAGAGAGAGAGAGAGAGGTCTTCCATCTGCTGGGTCACTCCCCAAATGGCTACAACGGCCAAGGATGGACCAGGCTGAAGCCAGGAGCTCCATCCGGTTCTCCACGCGGGTGCATGAGCCCAAGCCCTTGGGCCATCCTCTGCTGCTTTCCCAGGCGTTAGCCAGGAGCTGCTTTGAGCTGGTGCTCAATGCCAGCATTGCCAAATAGCAGCTTAACCTGCCGCGCCGCAAGCCCAGCCCCCGGAAGCCCCTTTAACCTAACCACGCCTTCCTTCCCCACCAGTGGGCAACGATGATCACTGGCTTCTTTTTTTTTTTTTTAATTTTTTATTTTTTGACAGGCAGAGTGGACAGTGAGAGAGAGAGACAGAGAGAAAGGTCTTCCTTTGCTGTTGGTTCACCCTCCAATGGCCGCCACGGCCAGCGCACCACGCTGATCCGAAGCCAGGAGCCAGGTGCTTCTCCTGGTCTCCCATGGGGTGCAGGACCCAAGCACTTGGGCCATCCTGCACTGCACTCCCGGGCCACAGCAGAGAGCTGGCCTGGAAGAGGGGCAACCGGGACAGAATCTGGCGCCCCGCCCGGGACTAGAACCCGGTGTGCCGGCGCCACAGGCGGAGCATTAGCCTAGTGAGCTGCAGCGCCAGCGGTCACTGGCTTCTGATGGCCAGGGTGACTGCTATGCCCTGAGCACTGGCAGCCACCCAGCGAGGTTACAAGGCCCAGGTCCCTCCACACCCCAGCCAGGGAACCGGGCACGGCGTGGACCTGACCTGTAGCGGGGGCCACAAGGAGCCTGGCTGGAAGGTGGTGGCTGCGACTTACTGGTTGTTTGCTTGTTTAAGATTTATTTATTTGGGGCCAGTGTTGTGGCGTAGCAGGTAAAGCTGCTGCCTGCAGTGCCGGCATTCTACATGGGCGTTGGTTCAAGACCTGGCTGCTCCATTTCCGATACAGTTCTCTGCTATGACCTGGGAAAGCAGTAGAGGATGGCCCAAGTCCTTGGGCCCCTGCACCCACATGGGAGACCTGGAAGAAGCTCCTGGCTTAGGATCAGCACAGCTCTGGCAATTGCAGCCAATCGGGGAGTGAACCAGCAGATGGGAGACCTCTCTCCCTTCCTCCCTCTCTCTCTCTCTCTGCCTCTCCTCTCTCTGTGTCACTCTTTCAAGTAAATAAACAAATCTTAGAAAAAGGGACTGATTTATTTATTATAAAGGCAGACTGACAGAAGGAGAGAAGAGAGATCCACCTTCCACCTGCTGGTTCACTTCCAGTGCCCACAACGACCAGGGCAGGGTCAGCCCAAACCCGGGAGCCTGGAGCCTCGTCTGGGTCTCCCACGTGGGAGGCTGGGGCCCAAGCACTCGGGCTCATCTGCTGCTGCCTCCCAGGCGCGTGAGCAGGGGCTGGACCAGCAGTGCCAGCAGCTGTGACTGGAACTGGCGCTCCCACGCGGGATGCAGGTGGCCCCCGGGGAGTGGCTGAACCCGCTGCCCCACAGCACCGAGCCCCTGGAACACTCTCCTGAGAGGAGGGGAGGGACACACGCTGCTCCCGGCAGCCAGGCAGCAGCGGCTCTGAGGCTGCTGGTTCCCTCCCTCCTACTTACCCGGGTTATTTTATGGTTTCCTGATTTGTAGCTGCAGGGGAAAAAAAATGGAAAAAAAAAAAAAAACCCAACCCCCTCAAGGCCTGGAACACGAGATAGAGGTGGGAATTCGCAGAGCCTTAAGGAGGCTGGGGAAGAAGCGGGGTGGGCATCTGGGGAGAAGGGGGAGCCACTGGGGCCCCCTCTCTGCTGTGGGTGGATGTTTCAGATCAATCAGGCGCTGGGGGAGGCGGGGCCTGGATGGGAGGGAAGGGTGAATTCCCAGGGGCCCACCCAGCAGGCCTCTGGGCCTGGGGGAGAGGCCTGCTTGGGGCGCACCGGGGAGCATCCTGGGACATGAGGACTTCCCAGGGGACCGGCAGCCCCCAGCCCATCCGCATGGGCCTCAGCACGCCCACGGCGGGGGCAGTGGTGGGGACGGAGGGGGCGCTTTGCTGTGTGGCTGTCTTTGCAGGCCAGGCAGCTGGGGATGTTAAGGGGTCAGCAGTGGGGTAGCAGGGAGACCCACCCCCACCCCCACCCCCACCCCAGCACCCTCTGTAGGAGTCAGGCCCTGCCCAGCCCCTGGGTGCTGCTCCAGACGTTCTGTTCCGGAACCACCAATGCGAGGTCTCCTCTCGGGTCCCAGCTGAGACCGACTAAGCCCCCAAGATTGAGTGGGGGGGGTCTTCCGTGTGTGTGGGCGGGGTCAAACCCACCAGGACCCCGTGCCCCCGCCCACCACCCTTTCCTGGGTCCCACCTGCTGTGCTGAGGTCCCGTGTGTGTGTGTGTGTGTGTGTGTGTGTGTGTGTGTGTGGAGTAGTAGGGTCTGGTGGCCCAGGCAGCTCTCCATGCCCTGCAGGGCACAGTCCGTCCACCCTCCCCTCTCCCAGGTCGTAGCTGGCACCAAGGTCTGCGGGAACCCACGAGGGTGCACCCCCCCCCAGTAACTCATGCCCTTCCAAGAGGTGTGCACACTACTAGGAGCTGCATGGCTACAGGTTTGCAAAAGAAGCAAATGGGGCCAGTGCTGTGGTACAGTGGGTTAACGCCCTGGCCTGAGGCACCGGCATCCCATATGGTACCGGTTCGAAACCCGGCTGCTCCACTTCCTATCCAGCTCCCTGCTAGTGAACCTGGGAAAGCAGTAGAAGATGGCCCAGGTGCTTGGGCCCCTGCACCCATGTGGGAGACCCCAAAGAAGCTCCTGGCTCCTGATCAGCACAGCTCCAGCTGTTGCGGCCATTTGGGGAGTGAACCAGCAGATGGAAGACCTCTCTCTCTCTCTGCCTCTCCTCTCTCTGTGTAACTCTTTCAAATAAATAAATAAATAAATCTTTAAAAAAAAAAAAGGCAGCAAAGAATGGGTGCCCAGTCTCCTTCCCTACCCCTCTGCGTGGTCTGAGACCACGACTCCCGTCCCCAGGGAAGTGGGAGTGCAGAGTCCCAGCCAGGAGGGCTGTCTGAGTGCTGTCCCTTCCCTCGGCCTCAGGGCCTTTGCAGCTGTTCCTCCGCTGGGGATGCCGTTCCCAGGGACCTGTCAGCCCTACCCAGCTCCCATCATCCACACTCTGCAGCGCCCTTCCCGGAAGCAGCACCCCTTGCACACACACACACACACACACACACACCCAGTGCGTCCCCGAGTCGTCACTCTCCTGTAACAAACCCTGGTTTGCTCTCCTTTTCAGAACAGGAGACGGATCTCTGCCTGGTCGAACGGTAACCCTGCCAAATATTCACTGTACAAATGATGCGCAAAACGCTACCTTCATCCTGTGACAAGCTACAGCAAGCAGCAAGTGACAGAGGGCACCCGGGCGGGCTGGCAGCCCCAGGGCCACCTCATTCACTCATTCCACGGCCACAGCTGCACCTCATTCACTCATTCATTCCACATGAAACAAACTTCCTGAGTCCAGCAGGGAGGCCTGAGTGAAGTGCACATGTATGTTGGGGTCCCGGTCCTGAACACACGTGGGCCAGGTGGAGAAGCCCCACCTAGCTCTGGAGGATTTGGGGAATGGGACCCCAGGGTGCCAGGACACCTAGTTTTTCTCTTTAAAAAGCTAGAAATCTGGGGGTCGGCACTGTGGCATAGCGGGTTAAGGCCCTTGCCTAAAGCGCCGGCATCCCACGTGGGTGCTGGTTCAAGTCCCAGCTGCTCCACTTCCGATCCAGCTCTCTGCTCTGGCCTGGGAAAGCAGCAGAAGATGGCCAAGTCCTTGGGCCCCTGTATCCACGTGGGAGACCCAGAAGAGGCTCCTGGCTCCTGGCTCCGGATCGGCTCAGCTACGGCCGTTGAGGTCAATTGGGGAGTGAACCAGCAGATGGAAGACCTCTCTCTCTCTCTGCCTCACTCTCTTTCAAATAAATAAATAAATAATATATATATATGTATATATAAATCTTTCTATCCAAGCCAGCACTGTGGCACAGCGGGTAAAGCCACTGCCTGCGGTGCCAGCATCCCACCTGAGCACTAGCTCATGTCCCGGCTGCTCCACTTCCGATCCAGCTTCCTGCTAATGCACCTAGGAAAGCAGCGAAGCTGGCCCAAGTGTTCAGGTCACTGGTACCCACACAGGAGACCCGCAAAAAGCTCCTGGCTTTGGCTTGGCTCAGCCCTGGCCACTGTGGCCATTTGGGGAGTGAACCAGTGGACAGAAGCTTGCTCTCTCTCTCTCTCTCTGACTTCAACTCCCAAATAAGTAAATCTTCAAAATAAAAAAGCTAAAAATCAGCTCTCTGCTATGGCCAGGGAGTGCAGTGGAGGATGGCCCAGGTGCTTGGGCCCTGCACCCCATGGGAGACCAGGAAAAGCACCTGGATCCTGGCTCCTGCCATCGGATCAGCGCGATGCGCCGGCTGCAGCGGCGGCCATTGGAGGGTGAACCAACGGCAAAGGAAGACCTTTCTCTCTGTCTCTCTCTCTCACTGTCCACTCTGCCTGTCAAAAAAAAAAAAAAAAAAAAGCTAAAAATAAGGACTTTAAAAAAATGAGTACTTCCCATTTTAAAAAACTGTTAACCAAATAAAAAGATTTTTTTCCCTTTTTTAAAATCCCTGTGAGGGGGCCAGTGCTATGGCGCAGCAGGTAAAGCCTCCACCTGCAGTGCCGCATCCCATATGGGCGCTGGTTCAAGTCCCAGCTGCTCCACTTCCAATCAAGCTCTCTGCTGTGGTCTGGGAAAGCAGTGGAAGATGGCCCAAGTCCTTGGGCCCCTGCACCCACATGGGAGACCTGGAGGAGGCTCCTGGCTTCGGATCGGCTCAACTCCAGCCACTGCGGCCATTTGGGGAGTGAACCAGCAGATGGAAGACCTGTTTCGCTCTCTCTCTCTCTCTGCCTCTCTTTCTCTCTGTGTGTAACTCTGACTTTCAAATAAATAAATCTTTAAAATCCCTGTAGGGTCAGTGCTGTGCTACAGCAGGTTAAGCTGCTGTTTGTGATGCCGGCATTCCAAATGAGCATGGGTTCGAGTCCCGGCTGCTCCACTTTGATCCAGCTCCCTGCTAATGAGCCTGGGAAGGCAGCGGAAGATGGCCCAAGTGCCCAGGCCCCTGAACTCATGTGGGAGACCCAGATGGAGTTCCAGGTTCCAGGCTCTGGACTGGCTCAGCCCTAGCCATGACAGCCACTTAAGGGCATAAACCAGCGGATGGAAAATCTGTCACTCTATTTGGAATACATACATTAAAAAAAAAAAAAAAAAAAAAAAAACTCCCAGGTTTAAGAGAGCCTGTTTGTGGTCGAGAGATGCTGTAACTGTCACAGGTTGAACCTTGCACCTGCAAAGGCGAGGCCCTGTGGGGCTGGAACTTTGCTTTTTCTGTTTTTCTAATTTGAAAGACAGGGCACCCAACTACTGGTTTATTCCCCAAATGCATGCAACGGCCAGGGCTGGGCCAGGCCAAAGCCAGGAGTAACTCCACCCAGGTCTCCCACGTGGGGAGTCAAAACCTAAAGATTTGAGCTGTCATTGGCTGAGCTGCCTCTCAGGTTACACTCGCGGAAGAGGAAGAAGCAGGAACCAGAGCGGAGCCGCAACTGCTACACCAGACGCCCGCTCTGAGGAGCCCGGGTGCCTAGTGGGTGCTGAAGGGTACATGGGAGCCACTCAGTGTGCTGGGAGGAGAGCAGGGGCAGTTCTGGGCTGCTCCTCGGCCCCTGGGGGCGGCCCCCAGACAAGGGACAAGGCCGGTTTGGGGGGCACCCTCTTGGGGTCCTGGCAGGCACCTTGATGGCACTCATTAGCATGGTGCATGGTACCCAAGCTGCCCCAGTAGAACACGGCCTGGTGAGGACCAGGCTTCTTTTGATCCTGGGCTCCAAGCCCAGCCCCCACCCCCTGGGAGAGTGCTGGCAGCTGCTGGGAGGGCTGGATGGGTGGACAGGATGGAGGGGTAAGGGGGGGGGCAACCGGGCTCTGTGTCCTGTGCATCCTGTAACCTCGCCAGGGACCTAGGGCACCCAGAGACAGATATGGTGACGGAGGCCAGGACACAGGCACCCGTCTGCTTAGGTCACAGGCCCCATGGGGCCCGGGGTTGGATGCCACAAAGCAGACAAGACATCATGACAACTGCCTGGGAGTGGCTGAGATGGAGTGACCCCCACCCCACCCCAGCCCCGCAAGCACGCGGGAGATAGGGGCAGGGCAGGGGAGGTGATGGGAGGTGGGGGGTGCTGGAAGGAGGGCCTAACCACACAAGGCCGGGCAATGGCCTCCTGTGTGGGAGCAGCCGCAGCCGCTCCTCCCCTCTGCCACATTCTCTGGACCTGCCTCTCAGCCGATTGTCCACTGGTGGGTCCTCCGGACACCAGCCCCATGCAGCCCTGCGCTGTCACCCTCCCTACATCCCGACCCCCCAACCCCCTGCTGTGTGCCTTTGGGGCCCATCACCCCTGCTGGAGGCCGCGGTGGGGTCTCCCTGGCTGTTCCTGACCCCACTCTGGGGCCACCTACAGCAGTGAGCCACAGTCTCCACCAAATCTCTCATTCTGCAGAGAGAGAGAGGCCCAGAGAGGGCCAGTGACTCATCCAAGAGGCCCAGCCGGGCGAGATCCCCACTGCCCACCCCCCACCCGGCAGCCCTGAGACCCAGACTGCGGTGGGGAGGGAGGCGGGGAACAAGGCTTCCCACGGGAGTCACGGAATGCGCGCCTGCTGCCCCCCGGCCCCCGCCAGAGCCACCCCCTCGCTGCAGCGTCCTGACAGCCCGAGTTCCACCTGGGGGAGCCGGGGGAACTGGCGCCCCTCCCTCCCTCCCCCCCCCCAGCCCCCAGGGGAGGAAGCCGCCTGTCAGGCCGCCGCGGCGTGTCAAATCCTCTCGCTGCCTAATTGTGAGACGGCGGCGTTTAAAGAAACGCCTTTCTGGCCGCCTGCCACACCGCAAACTGCTTGGTATAATTTTATTATTAAGGAGAAGGGAGGGGGGATAGGAGGAGGGGGCTGGGAGCGAGCGCGAGCGAGCGAGCACGGAGAGCAGGAAATTGCTTAGCCCGAGTCAGCTGGTGGAGTATTCCGCTCCGTGCAGGCGCGGGGCCGGCTTTCCAGTTGGCGAGCTGACTTTGTTAATTGCGCATTCAGTCTCTGCTCGGGGTAATTGAAACGAAGCGGGGCCGCAGCTGACAATTAGGGGCTGCGAGGAGGCCCGTTAACCCTTTCCGCAAGCGCCCCCTGCCCACCTCCCTACCCAGGTCGAGGCCACGGCGCCCCTGTCCAGGCGGGGCGCGGGGGCGCGCACTGCGGCAGGGGGCTGCGTGGTGCGCCCCAGCTCCCGCAGGGCGAAGGCGGCGCCGCGGGGCCGGGAGCCAGGCCGGGCTGGGGGGTGGGGGGTGGGGGCGGCTGGGGGTGTGCGGGGGTTGTTTGCGGCCGCGCCGCCCTTCTGCAACAGATGTTTCAGCCGTGTAAGACAAAGGCAGAGCGCCCGCCGCTGCCGAGAGAAAAATCCGCAGGAGTCCCTCAGGGGGCAGGTAAAATTTCACCTTCTATTTGCGTCCCCCCCCAACACCACCACCCCTTCACGCCCCCGCCCCCGCCTGCGCCAATCCCGAAAGCGCCACCAAAGACGCCGCGCCGCCTCCTCCGCAGCGCAACCCGCTGACCCCGGCAAGGTCGCGGCGACCTCGGGCTCCGCCGGCCAAGGGCGCCCCCCGCTCCCCGCTCCGCCGGGAGGGAGGGAGGGGGCGCTGCCCTGGCCACGGGGGCCCGGCGGCCCTGGCCGCTCCCCCCCGCCCGCGCGGGGACCCCGGAGGCGCGGGGGAGGGGGGCTGCGCCCCGGGCCCCCATCATTCATCTCCCAGATTCCCGCAGTAGCCGCCCTCGGAAGTCAGCCGAGTGAAGCAGCTGTTCTTTGCACACTCCACTTGACCAAAGATGATGATAAATGAGGCCGAGGCTGCGTCGGGGACGCGGCGGCGGCGGCGAGGGCCGCGCAGGGCGGGGCGTACGGGCCGCAGCCCCCTCCCCGCGGCTCAGGAAGGGCGAGGACGCGGAGGACCGAGGCCGAGACGCAATCAAAGGCCCCGCAGTCCCCTCCCGGAGCCCTGCGCGGCACAGCCCGGCCGACCCCGCGCCGCGGCCCCAACCCCCTCCTCTCCCTAAGGCTTGGGTCCCCACGGCGCCCTCGCCTCCCGCTACCCACCCACCACCACCAACTCGGTTGCCTCAAACCTATTAACGCTCGTAAATAATGAATAATGGAGCGCTTCCCTCCAGCCGCGCAAGGCTGCGGGCGGGGGCCGCCGCCAGATGCGCCCGGGTCCTGGGGAGGGGGCGCCCGCCGGCCGGGTGCAGAGAGGGCGCGCGGCCCCGCACACGTGCAGCCGCGGCGCGCAGGCAGGCAGGCGGGCGGGCGGGCACCCCGCCCGGCGGAGGAGGGGGAATCCCGCTCTGCCCTCCCCAACGCCACCTCCCCTGGAGTCCTCTGGCACCGAACGAGCGAGCCGAGAGAGCGCGCGCGAGCTTCCCAGCCGGAGACGGTTATTTTTAACCTGCCCCCCTTTCTATAACTGCCTCTCGGGTTTGCGCGCCCGCCAGCCCGCCCGCCCCGCTCCACCGCAGCCGGGGACGCGGGGCTCCTCACCTCGCGCCGCGGCTCCGGACTCTGAGCGCCTCCCCCGGCCCGCGGCCCCCGCCCCTGCGCGGGCATCGCGCGGCTAAATCGCAGCTTGGAAAGGACCGATTAGGAGCCGCGTGCCTTTCTGCGAAATATTGGAACCGGGTGGGGTGGGGGCGGGGAGCCCGGCGCTCTCGGCCCCCCTTGCCTCCCGCTCTCCCTCCCACCCTGCGCGCAGAGTGGCTGCGAGAGGCGGCTCCCGCTCTCCCGCCCGCCCAAGGGGGGCGGCCGGCCCGGGGCGGCAAGCCCCCACCCACCCCCAGCTCGGGGCCCTGGCCTTCTCGCCTCAACGCCCACCCTTCTGCAGTCGTGTGCTGGCCTCCAGCGCGCGGACCCCAGGGCGGCGGCGCCAAGCGGGGCGCTGCCTGCGCTCACCGCCCCCCACCCCGGTCCTCCTCCCCGAACCGCTCCAAACAAACACGCCATTTAAACGGCATCCGGGCTCGCCATACCCACAACTCCCGGGGCAGAGCCCACCCGTCCCAGCGCCCTCGCCCGGGTGGGGGCGGGGGCGCGCGGAAAGCAGCAGCTCTCTCTCTACCCCCTCCTCCTGGCGCGCCCTCCTTCCCAGGAGGAAGGTCACGGCTGCACCCATTACCCTGCTCTCTCCACACCGCCTCCCAGCCCCGCCCTGCCCCCAAAGGAGGGCACAGCACAGAAGCACTCCCCGGGGGGGGGGGGGGCTTTGCGTGAACCCGCTGTCCCTTCACAGACACCCCAGGGCAGCCCCATCTTGCCCCTGAAGTGGGGGGAGTGTCACATGTCAACCCCACGACAAAAGGGCAGTCCAGGTACCAGGAAAACCTGGGACAGACCCCTGAGGCTGGGCTGGGCTGGGCAAATCAAGCTGGAGGTGGCGGGTGGGGGTGGGGAGTGACCGGTGGGAAGGCTGGGTCCCCCACCCAAGGGGAGCAGCCTCTGGTATAGTGGTGGGGACAGGGCCACTGGCTGGAGCCAGGAGGGTCCAGGCCCCTCCCCACACCAGCAGGCCAAGCAGGTCCCAGAGGGAGGTGAGAGGGGGCCAACAGGGCAGGGCGTGGCAGGGGGAAGTTCTTCAGGGGGTCCCCCTGCCCCCCAATTTCCAAGCCAGCAAGCCAGCCAGCCACTGGCCTGGGGGCCTCCCTGAGATCTGGAAAGTTCTCAGCCGGCCCAGAGCTGCTGTCCTACATAAGGAGACTTAATTCTGACCTTCGGGGGGTGGGGCAGATGGGGTGACCCCACTTCCCAGTTCACACTCCACCTCTGGGGGTCCTCCCTGGTCCCCTGCTCGGGGCCCTGCGGGGTAGGGCTTCCACTTGGGTGTCCCAGGGAAGGTAGGTGGCCCAGGGGCTCCTATGCACAAGCACCAGGAAACACCATTATAAGCATGGGGGACCCTGAGGTCCCAGTTCCCCCTCTGAAAACTCCAGACAACTGCTTTGCTTGGGACAGGGGGGGAGAAAAAAGGAATGGGGGGAGTTCCTGTGGTGGGAGGCTGGAGACAGCTGCGTGCTGCCCCGTTATCAACCCCCTGATTGAGGGGTCGGCTCCTGGGGCTGCAGACCAAGGGTCCCCTCCCCCCGCTGTGTCTGATAAATGCATGACACATGTCACTCAGGGCCTAACAGCTCTGCTCGGTCCACAGCCACCTGCACCACTGCCTGGGAGCCTGCACTGACAGCCGGCCTGGGACGGACAGCCACTGGTCCACCACCACCCACCTCCAGCTCTCTCCGGGTGGGGCCTGGTGGCCGGAAGCACTGGCCTCGCGAGGGGCCACCTTGCCACTGCACTGCTCCCCAGGAGGACCTGGAGCTGCCCCGGGGAGCTTCCTGCGCACAGACGAGATCTGCCTTTGGTTTCTCGTCCCAGTCGCCACGCCAACACCGGGGCGCCCGGAATCAAGCCGGTCCCAACAGCTCTCGTGTCTGGCCCAGGGAGAGCAGACTACTTTCTGCATAGTCTCTCCTACTGTCAGACCCTTCTAGAACCCCCTCCCAGCTGCCTCCCAGTCACTCGGCATCTGGGGGCAGAGGGCCTAGTCCAGCTGGACGTAGGCGGACTTGGCCTGACCCCAGACCCGCCTGGTTCTGCGAAGCTGCAGCCCCCACCCCCAAGGCTGAGCTCTCTTCCTCCACGGGCGACAACTCTGGATTCATGACAGGCAGACTGGCCCACTGTGAGCGCTCCTGGGTGCAGGGGTTGGGGGAGGGTCTGGCTTTGGGGGTACGGGGTGTTCTTACCTGGCCCTGTGCCTATCCTGTAAATGCGCTCTGGGTTCAAATCTGGGACTGCAGTGAGGTCCGCCCCCAGAGGCAGCTGCGGGATGCCTGCGTGTTCCCCAGGCGCTGCTGCGCTAAGTAAGCACCTCCCAGCCCAGCCCTGCGGACCACAACTCCTGCGGGAAGAGCTCAGCCCTCGGGGACTCCTGCTTCTGCTGGCTCCTGGGAGCCAGGCTCCGGGAAGGGCCCCCTCCGGGACCAGGATCCTGCCTCTGTGTCCCCAAGCCCCTTGGACTCAGAACCCGTGGCCCGGCAGCAGCTTGGGCCACCACCCTCAAGATTCTGCACTGGGTATTCGCTCCCTGGCAGCAACACGGATAAAAAGTGGTTTCCTGCGGCTGAGTTTGCCATCACTGGTCCCCTGGAGGCCTTGGTTACCCCCTACCCTGCACACACACCCCCACTGGTGCAGGGAGGGAGCTGGGAGAGCTGATCTCCCCTTAGCTCTCTGTAGTTCCTTGCACACGTCTTCTCTTCCCCGGAGCAGGCATCTGAGGGCCGGGCATCACTAGGCTGAGGCCTTGCAGGGCTGACGCCTACTGAGGGAGGTTACGCAGCGGGCGGTGGGGGGAGCCGGACTCGGCTCTTTCCAGTTCAGCCCGCTTCCCACGACATGCCTGTGGTTTGCCTGGCGCAGAGAAGGTACTGTCAGGGTGCTGTGCACCTGCCCCGGGTGGGGGGGGGGGGTAAGGCAAAGACCAGTCCCAGTCTGGCTGGGCCGGGGAGGGGAGAGGAGCAAGGACCCCGAGGGGAACTACATCTGCAGAGCGCTGTTAAGGGCACCGGCCTAGGCAGCAGCAAAAGGCTCCCGTAAGCGGAGGTCCGTTGGGAGGGGACATGGGAAACAGGTTCGGGAATTCCACCTGGCGGGGAGTCTTCCAGCTGTGTGAACAGCAGCAGAGTGTAGACGGCGCGGAGCAAACGCGCGTGTGCGGGTTTTTTATGCCTTCTGCCCTGATTACAAGGTACCCTCCTAAGAGGCTTCAACACTTCCTCTAGGAATAAAAAAAAAAATCTGCCCTTCAGGCTAGGCACAGTGGTTACAGAAAATGGCCCGGTTCTGGGCTCTAGCCTGGGCTCCAGCTGCTACTTTCCAGCTGCTGAGCTGGCCTGTGTGTGTGTGTGTGTGTGTGTCAACAAAATGGGACGAGGCTGACTGCCAAGTCAGCCACCCCTCACCCCGGGGCCTGCCAACAGACAAGATACAGATCATGGCCCCATTTCCCAGATGAACAAACTGAGGCCCCGGAAGCGAGCAGAGAACCACATCTGAATCCCCGCAGTAAGACAGCAAGCATATGCCCCTGGGGTGGGAATGGCGGGGGGGGGGGGGGGGGCTGATGAGATAATTTACATGAGAGCTTTCTGGGCAGAGCTGGGCGCGGTAAGTTAGCTGTTACTTTTAGAAGGTAAATATTTATAGCACTTCTTATAACATGGAAAAGTTCAGGAAAATCCCTGGTTCCTCCTTGGAGGGCCAGGAAGGAGCTCCTTGCAAGGACACAGAGCAGCCTGGGTGGGTGGACACACCCTCCCAGCACGGGCAGTAAGCGGAGCAGGGGCTGGCCATCTGTGTTCCCTGGCTGGCACGCGGGCTGCAGCAGCCTTGGCTGTCTGGCTGGACAGGGAGGCGTGGGGAGGGATTCTGTTCCACCCCAGGTCCAGAGGGGCGTCTTTGCAAAGAACACCCTGTCCGCAGAGGCCCCGCTGCTGACTCGCTGTGTGACCTCAGGTGAGTCACCCCACCTCTCTGGGCCTTCCAAAGGGGCCACGAGAAAACAGGGCTGCGTTGTCATCACCCCTCCCGGGCAGTGCCCACACAGACGTCACGTGTCCTGCTCTGAGGAGCAGCCTGTAGAGAGCGGAGGGCCTGTGTCACACTCCCCGAGGCCTGGCATCATACGACAGTGGCAGTGGGGTGAGGACTGAGGTCAGGAAGCTCCCAGGGCTAAGTGTTGCCTGGATACACAGACCCAGGAGGGAGCACTGGGGGTGGCTGTGGCCCGTCAGGCCAACCAGAGGGATTTTTTTTTTTTTTTTTAAAAAGATGTATTTACTTATTTGAAAGGCAAAGTGACAGAGAGGGAGAGTCAGATCTTATATCCA
This sequence comes from Oryctolagus cuniculus, assembly GCF_051225735.1. Lineage (NCBI taxonomy): Eukaryota > Metazoa > Chordata > Mammalia > Lagomorpha > Leporidae > Oryctolagus > Oryctolagus cuniculus. Next base: position 63,168,373 of record NC_142883.1, on the reverse strand, counting down.
CTGGTTCACTCCCCCAAATGGCCCCAACAGCCTGAGCTGGGCCAGGTTGAAGCCAGGAGCTTCTTCTGGGTCTCCCACGTGGGTGCAGGGGCCCAAGCACTTGGACCATCTTCCCCTGCTTTCCCAGGCACATTAGCAGGGAGCTGGATCGGAAGTGGAGCAGCCAGGACTTGAACCGGCACCTGGAGGGGATGCTGGCGTTGTGGGCAGCGGCTTAACTCACTAAGCCAGAACACTGGTCTGGGGCTTTTTTTTTTTTTTTTTTTTTTTAAGGCAAAGAGAGAGACTGAGATTTTCCAAGTGCTGATTCACTCCCTAAATGCCTGCAACAGCCAGGGCTGGGCCAGGCAGAAGCCAAGAGCCAGGAGCTCCATCCGGGTCTCCCAGGAGGGTGGCAGAGGCCCGGGCACTTGAGCCATCATCAGGGAGCTGGACCAGAAGTGGAGCAGCTGGGACTTGATGCAGCAGAGGCGTCGCCAGCAGCAGCTTGGCCCGCTACGCCACCACACCAGCCTTGGAGGCCGTGGGAATTGGTGGGCTGAGCCCTTCTTCCATCCCCCAGAGAAACTTTGAGAACACACGAGCACCCCCACTGTACACAGGAGTGCAACCGGGGAGGGGCGGCAACAGTTGGACTTGAACTTGGCCTGGCTGGTTCTGAGTCTGCTCCCCAGGGCAAGATGGAGGGTACAGCCAAGAATGGGGAGGGGGAGGCTTTGATGCTCTGCTGGATGGGATGGGGGGGGCAGGCACACTGTGGGATGCCTGACAGCTGCCTCCTGGGGCCTGTGCCTTCACCCCAGCTCACCTTGAACCAGCACACTAGCCCAGGCATGAGCAGACCACGTTACAGAGGGCAAGGATTTGCCCAAGGTTCATGACCCTATTTCCTGGCACCCCTGGTTCCTTTCAGATGGCGTGGTCCATCCATCTGCCATCCGATAAAGCAGCTACAGTGTGCCTAACTATTTCACCAAGTGCCAGGGGCTGCCATGGGCTCAAGACACCTGCAGGGGCCAGGGCCGCGGTGTAGTGGGCTAAGCCTCTGCCTGCAGCACCAGCATCCCATATGGTGGCTGGTTCATGTCCCGGCTGCTCCTCTTCCAATCCAGCTCCCTGCTTATGGCCTGGGAGAGCAGCGGAGGATGACCTATGTGCTTGGGCCCCTGCACCTGTGTCAGATACCTGGCAGAAGCTCCTGGCTCCTGGCTTCCGACTGACCCAGCTCTGGCTGTTGCAGCCATTTGAGGAGTGAACCAGTGGATGGAAGACCTTTCTCTCTCTCTGTGTAACTCTGCCTCTCAAATAAATACGTAAATGTACCAGAGAGAGAGAAAGAAAGAGAGAGAGAGAGAGAGAGATGCCTGCAAAAGGCAGGTTAAGAGCCACAGCACAGGAAAGGGCCCCAAATCATACTGGTTGGTAATAGGGGCTTCCCGGAGGAAGTGACCTGTTACCCGAGACCCAGGATTGTGCAAGAGTTACAGAGCGAGAGAGGAAAAAGGCCGGGACCAGGCAGCAAGGGAGCGAGACGGGGCAATGAGAGCAAGGCACGGCTCGGCTCGCAAGCCGACTGTGAGGGTCCGTCGCCAAGACGGGAGAGGGGCCTGCGAGGCGTGGGCCCCAGCACAGCTCACAGCCTTTGCGGTGGGGGCAGTGGGGAGCCCAAGAGGGGAAGGGAGGGGAGGAGCGACCCCGCTCACGGCTGTGCGGATGCAGGAGGGACCGGTGACGGGGTGGGCGTGGAGGCCAGGAGGCGGCAGGATCTCTCTTCCTGAGCAGCGTGGGGGCGGGACCAAAGTGGACAGCAAAAGCAGGTGGCATTCTAGAAATGCCAGCATCGGAGCAGAGGGGAGGGGCCTCACCCAAGCCTCCTGCACACATCCCCCCAACCGCCCCCCCCCCGCCCTGAGTCTGGCTTACAGCCCCCGGAGGGTGCCACAGCCCCACAGGGTCCACACCCTGAGGTCCCAGAGAGGGCAAAAGCAGCCGCACAGTCTGGCGGCTCAGAGGCTGGGACGGGGAGACGGGCGTACGTGGTGTCCACCGTGGGGTGTCTACAGAGGCACACTCCCAGTTCGGTGATGAAAGGCGGGCGCAGGGGACCTGGAAGGTTCCCATGGGAAAGGTCTGGCTCTGTGCACCAGCCCCCTACTGGCCGGCTTTGATGGCAGATAAACCCCAGCCGGCGGCGGCTCCTCGGGGGCACCTGCCCCTCGCTGGGAAACACAGGCAGTGGCTGGCAGTGACTGTGGACATGTGCGAACACGAGCAAGGAACCCCTGGCAGCCCGCGGCTTGTCCGCGGCGGCTCTGCCTTTATTCCTGTCTTCTCTCTCTCTCTCTCTCTCTCTCTCTCACACACACACACACACACACACACTAAGGGGACCACAGGTCCATGCAACCCTCCCCAGCCCCAGCAGCTCCTGGGTTACCCCTCTCGGGCGGAGTGGGGGGGCACCCATCAGCCCCTTGGGGACATGCCTGTGTGAGCCCCGTGGGTCCAGTGAAGGAGGCAGCGAGTGGCTGGAGTGGGTGGGCGGACAGATGGATGGATGGGTGAATGGATGAGTGGACGGATGGATGAATCGAACCCCAGCCCCAAGCAAAGCCGTTGCTATTTTTGTCTGAGCAAAACACCATTTCCCTAAGGCTTTTTTTTTTTTTTTTTAAATAAAGAAATGTGTAGGTAGCTCCCATAGCCCTATGGGCTCCCATAGGGGCCCTCTCCACCATGCCTGGGTTAGGGGCACAGCCCTGCCCTCATATTGGGGGGGTCACTGGCCTCAAGGCTGCTGTCTCCCCCAGGGCCATGCCATGCCAGGGCCTCCCCCAGCCCCTGACCCCCCAACTTTTCCTCAACCCTGTTCTTCCTTGGGCCCAGAGACACCCCCTCCTGTGGCCCAGCAATTCTCCTGACCCCAAGTCCCCCAGGCCATGGAGGCCCCCAAAGGGTACGTGGAGGAGGAGGGAGAGGAGGAGGTGGGGAGGAGGAGGGGAGTGAAGGAGGAGGGGGGAGGAGGAGGAGGGAGGAAGAGGAGGAAGAGGAGGAGGAGGAAGGGCGGAGGAGGAGGAGGAGGAGGGGCAGCTGCCAGCTCACAGCTCGCCTGCCCGGGCAGCTCTGCTCCGGCAGCTCCCAGAGCCGGGTGTTTGTCATCTGCGAGGACAGTGGGGATGGTTTAAGGTGAAATTTAAGCCCATTAGTGCTTGGCTAATGACATCAGCAGCAGCAGCGAAAATGAAGATGGCAGGGTACGTGAGTGCCCATAAATTGTCAGCGCCGGCGCCGCCCCCACCCCTGGGCCTGGGCTCCCCGCCCCACCCCACCCCCACGGGCAGGCCCCTCTGCCGGGCCCCCGGGGTTGGCCTGTGGCTGGGGCTTCGGCTGGGGGGGGGGGGGGCGTGAGAAAGGCATGGCAGGAGCCCAGGCGTGGAGCAGGGAGTGTCGACTGGCGTGGCCTTAATCTCCCTCCTTTTTATAACTTCTGTCTTTTTTATGCACACGCAAGGAAGGACCCCAGCCCGGCCGCCGGCATCTCGTCTCCCCGCGGCCAGCGCCTGACAGCTCTGTTTATGTCTCCCCATAATTCTCCGGTTTTATGTTTTTTTTTTTTTTTTTCGGGGCCATTAAGCTCCCAGCCACAGGCTGCTTCCCCTGCCCTGCCTTTGTCCTTGAGGTTCTGCCGCCCCACCGCCCTCTGGAAGACCAGCTGTCACCTCCTCGTAGGTGGACAAGGACCCTGTACCCTGGCCCTGTCCGGAGGCTTCACCCAGGGAGACCCAGGCCTGGGGCCTCTCCCCTCCCCCTGCCAGCTGCACCCACATCTCCCTCTTCTTCCCACCCCGTGTCACTCACTCATCCTTAACCCCATCCCCTGGTCCCCCTTCCCAAAGCCCACCATCTCTCCCCCACCCAGCATGCCCACGGCACCCTGAGGCCTTTCCAACACCCCCCACCCCGCACCCCGGACCCTGCCCCCAGCCCAGTCCTGCTGGGGTCTCCCATCAGACCACCCTTCCTCGTCCTGGTGGCCACTTTCAGAGTCCAGCCTTGCCAGGAATTCCAGGAGTACTTGCCATGGGCAAGCTCCTAGTCCTCCCCTCCCTCCCACCCCAGTCCCACACAGCCCCATGTGGCACGCCCTCGCCGTACACTTAACATTGGGTGGCCCCCTGTGGCGTCCGCCTCCTTCGGAAGCTCCTGCAGCTTCCTGGAGACCCACCTAGCTCCACGTGGATCCCAGCGTGGACCGACGCCACCTCTCACAGCCTCAATCCCCCCAACTGACTGTGGGCGATTATCCTTGGTAGCTGCGTGGACCAGGGGCAGGTGTAAGGTTGCAGGGGGGTGGTGTTGCATTAGGCCAAAGGTCACCCCTACAAGGGCAGACACGTGATATTTAAAAGACAGGGCCGGGATGGGGTGGGGGACACCCTATCCACTGTCTTTCACTGGAACCCAGCACCTCTGGCCTGGGGCCACCTGGTCCCGGGACACGGTAGCCGCACTGTCTTCTTCCTCCCGTCTCTACTTCCTTTTCTGTTAAGCTGTTGGGGGGGCAGCCCCTTCCATCCCGAGGCCCCATCCCCTGCGTGTGCAGGTGGCCCCCAAGCCCCACCTCTTCCGTGGCTGCCACCCAGGCCTCCCACGGCCACCGTAAGCGGCTCCCTGAACTGTCAGGCCGTCTGCACGCCAGCTGGCCTGGCGTCTTGCCCCTCTCTGCCCTCACGCGTGCGTGCGGGAGGACTTCCGGCTTGCATCCCCAGTGCAGGCACTGCCCCCCGGGCCCAGCACACAGCAGAGAGCCCGCTGGAGCTCGCTTCTAGCCCCGGTGTCTGGTTGCTCTGCTCTCCTGCCCTGGCTGGCACTCCATGCAGACGGCTCCTGCCCTTAGCCTTCTCTGGCACAACCGTCCAGACACCACCTGGCCTCCCCAGGAGCCAGCGTTCTCTTTTGAGTAGGGGGTGGGCGTGGGTGGGGTGTGCCTGGCCCCTACCTTCACCCCACAGTTCCCCAGCATGTCCGTGTGTCGGGCACCGAGCCAGGCTGTTCTGTGAACCACTGCAAGGAATCCTATTGAAAAGAACATGGAAATGGGGCTGGCATTGCGGCGTACTGGGTTCAGCCGTGCCCTGTGACACCGGCATCCTGTATAGGCGCCAGTTCGAGTCCTGGCTCCTCCACTTCCAATCCAGCTCCCTGCTAATGTTCCCTGGACTAATGGCTCAAATCCTTGGGCCCCTGCCACCCACGTGGGGGACCTGGATGAGGCTCCCGGCTCCTGGTTTTGGCCTGGCCCTGCCCTGGCCATTGCAGCCATTTGGGGAGTGAACCAGCAGGTGGAAGATCTCTCTCTCTCTAACTCTCTCTGCCCATGTGCCTGGGAAGGCAGAAGATGGCCCCAGTGCCTGGGCCCCTGCCACCCCATGGACGACACAGATGAAGCTCCTGGCTCCTGGTTCCTCCCTGGCCCAATCCTGACCCTCACAGCCACTTGGGGAGTGAACCAGTGGATGGAAGACCTCTTTCTCTGTCTCTCCACCTTTGCAATCAATAAAGTGAGTCTTAATAAAATCTCAAGACTGTAACAGCAGAACACCAAGGGCTCCCCAGGCTGCAATCCACCACGAATGCCCTGGCCAGGAGGAGGTCCAGGGCCCAGCTACCTCCCCCACCCACCCCCACTGCTACCGCAGGCCAGCAGCACTCCCTCGGCCCCAGCACCACAGGGCGACCCAAGTTAACTGTCCTGTCTCATCACATCTGTGACGGCCCAGGTACAATGATGCAAACAACAGCCCCTCTTTGCTGAACACGTACTGAGCGCACCAGCACTGCAGCCCAAGAAACCACCCTCAGTCGTCTGCACCCAGCACACCAGGCCCTCCGGGTGCCAGCCCCTGAGGCCTCGTGGCCTTGTTCTATGCCCTAGGGGAGATGCCCAGGCTAGAACGCAGAAAGTAAGGGGCAGGACTCTGAGGCCGACTTGGTTTCACACTCGGGGGGTAGAAACATACAGAAGCGCCGGCATCAGTGAGACGCCCTCGGAGAGACTACAGCCCACTTCCGCTTCCCTCTTCCATGTTTTCTAGATTGTTCTGAGTGGGCCTTCAGATAAGACCACCAGCTCTGAGTCTGTGGAACCCACTGCTGCTTAACAGAGCTGCTATGGGTACCGGGTTGGGGGGGCACCCACGGCCCGGTCCGGAAGGTTCCTCAGGACTGGGGGGAAGCTGGGGACCCACAGGGCCACCTCTGCCTAGTTTCCTGGGAACAGCAGGGCCCTGGGGCAAAGCCTGCATGGGTTTCCTGGAGCTGGGAGATATGACATCAGCCCAGCCTCTGGACTGGGACCAGTGGGAGGCCCCCTCCTGCCCCACCTGCCACTCTGGCCTTTTCTCACTCTGCCCCCCCCCTCCCGCCGTGACCCAAGAGGGCCACAAATCCGGTCCCACCCTGCAGCCAGGTTCCAGCCACCACCTCCAGGGGGAGCCCCCAGGTTGGCCAGGCCCCTGCTGCTCCGGCCTCCTCACCTCTGCCCTGTCTCACTTGGAGCAACCTGACTCAGTGCCACCACGCAGTAAGAACCACGCCACACTGGGCCCTGAGAATGTTGCCTGCCGCCCGTCTACACACCTGTCCCCGCAGTAGGTGGCCCTGGCCCCGATCACTGGTGCCCAGCACAGATGGCTCCCAGGGGCTCCACTGACAGCCTGCTGTGCCCAGCCAGGACGTAGGGCTGAGTTGAGACCCCACCCACCCACCCAGCCACCAGGACACACCCCTCCTCCCGCCCACCATCAGCGGGCAGATAGCTCCAAGCCACTGCCCGGAGAGCCCCCTGGGCCTCTGGCCTGAGCAGAGCTGACAGCTCCTTAATGGAAGCAGGCGGCCGACGCGCCTGAGTGACAGCGGCGGCCGGGAGGCGGCGGCCTGATCAAAGCTTCATTTTTCTTCTTCCTGTTAAGGCACTGAAACAATTTACATAAAGAGCCCCCGCGTGCCGTCTGTGACAAAGATGCATTTCCCTGCGTGGCCCACGGCCACGGCACCCGGGAGTGGGCACTGTGGAATCCACCGTTCCCATCCCAGGAAGGGAGGACAGCCCGAGGGACACCCCTCAGAGCTTACTTCTTCAAACAAAAGCCAAGCGCGCCAGACCCGGGAGGGCCTTGGGCAGCCCTGTTCTGGTCTCCACCGCACAGGTGCTGAGCAGAGACCGGGCAGGTGTTGGGCTCCAGGCTCAGGCGGCAGCCACAGCGCCTGGACCTCTGCCATGTGGACCCGATGGCTCCAGGGGAGGTTGAGCCTCTGCCTGCCGTGCCGGCATCCCATACGGGCGCCAGTTCGAGTCCCAACTGCTCCACTTTTGCTCCAGCTCTCTGCTTATGGCCTGGGAAAGGAGTGGAAGATGGCCTAAGTGCTTGGGCCCCTGCACCCACGTGTGCTGGAATGAGCTGGAACGCCAGCGTGTCACTGACCCAGGAAGGCCTACACCAGGGCTGGCTGAGGAGGATCGCTCAGCCCCAGGCTCCTGGGCCCTGCTTCCTGGGACTCCCAAGGGCACCCACTACACGGCACTGGCATCCTATGTGAGCAGCACGTGAAATGGGACATCTCAGAAATAAAACAATTCACCCATGGAAAGCGACTTTATTTCAGTATAATGTTAAGAGTAGTGGGTGCCGACTCTGAGGTTCACTAGGCTAATCCTCCGCCTTGCGGTGCCAGCACACCGGGTTCTAGTCCCGGTCCGGGCGCCGGATTCTGTCCCGGTTGCCCCTCTTCCAGGCCAGCTCTCTGCTGTGGCCCGGGAGTGCAGTGGAGGATGGCACAAGTGCTTGGGCCCTGCACCCCATGGGAGACCAGGAAAAGCACCTGGCTCCTGGCTCCTGCCATCGGATCAGCGTAGTGCGCCGGCCGCAGTGCGCTGGCAGCGGCGGCCATTGGAGGGTGAACCAACGGCAAAGGAAGACCTTTCTCTCTCTCTCTCTCTTACTGTCCACTCTGCCTGCCAAAAAAAAAAAAAAAAAAAAGAGTAGTGGGTAAAGCCGCTGCCTGCAGTGCTGGCATCCCATATGGGCGCCAGTTCGAGTTCCAGCTGCTTCACTTCTGATCCAGCTCTCTGCTGTGGCCTGGGAAAGCAGTAGAAAGTCCTTGGGCCCCTGCACCCACATGGGAGACCCAGAAGAAGCTCCTGGGTCCTGGCTTCAGATCGGCGCAGCTCTGGTCATTGCAGCCATTTGGGGAGTGAACCAGTGGATGGAAGACCTCGCTGTATCTCTTCCTCTCTAACTCTGCCTTTCAAATAAATAAATCTTTTTTAAAAAGGCAAAGTGACACAGGGCTTGGGGCTTTGCATGGCTTCAGGCATGCACAAGAGAGAGGGTCTTGGGCATAACCTCTGTGGATATGAGGACTCCCCACAACGTGCTTACCATGGAATACTACACAACAAAAAATAAACAACGTGACCAAGTCACAAGAAATGGAGCACCGGGGCCAGCGTGGTGGGCACAGTGGTTAAAGCTGCCACCTGGGAGGTCAGCATCCCATACGAGCACTGGTTCGAGTCCCGGCAGCTCCACTTCCGATGCAGCTCCCCGTTAATGGGCCTGGGAGGGAAGCTGAAGATGGCCCATCTGCCCCGCCATGGGAGACTGGATGGAGTTCTTGACTCCTGGCAATGGCCTGGCAGGGCCATTTGGGGCAGTGAACCAGTGGATGGAAGGCTCTCTCTCTCATCAGTTATACACAATGTCAGCTATATACAAGTGTGTTCAGCTGGAAGAAATTCATTGGCTCTTCACTGATCTATCTTCTCTATAAACAAATCAATACAATGTTTAAAAATAACTAAGTAGCGGCCCGAACTGTGGCGCAGTGGGTTAATGCCCTGGCCTACAGCACCTGCATCCCATATGGGCGCTGGTTCGAGACCCGGCTGTTCCACTTCTGATCCAGCTCTCTGCTGTGTCCTGGGAAGGCAGTAGACGATGGCCCAAGTGCTTGAGCCCCTGCACCCACATGGGAGACCCAGATGGAGTTCCCAGCTCCAGGCTTTGGCCTGGCCCAGTCTTGGCTGCTGGGGAGCGGGGGACACCTGGGGAGTGAAACCAGTCGATGGGAGATTTTTTTTTTCTCTCGGCCACTTAAATAAAATCAACAAATAAAATTCCCCAGCCTCCTCTATGTCATTCCTCCAGGAGTGGCTGTGCCTGGGGTTTATAGAGCGCAGAGCCTGGGCCTGCCTGTGTGATCCATTTCTGCACCCTCCCAAGTACTCCTTGTCCTCGGCTGCCCACGGTGACATGCGTGTCCCCTCCTCCCCAGTGCCCTCCTGTGCCCTACTCCGGGTCAACGAAATCGGCGTGGAGGTGGCCCGTGCTGCCTTAGGGGGAATGCTGCACACGGTCGAACGCAAGGCCCTCTCCCGGTCACAAGCAGGCTCTCTGGATGGTGCTGCCCCTGTCTGCCCAGGGCCCCTGGCGACACCAGCGAGCTGTCTTCCCACTGACCTGGCGAATGCGAGATGCACTGGGGGGCTGGGGATGCTTGTTATGTGGCAGAGTCAGCTTGGAGGACCTCAGTGGGTTCTTTTATTTTTTTTTAAAGATGTATTTATTTATTGGAAAGGCAGAGAAAGAGAGAGAGAGGTCTTCCATCCACTGGTTCACTCCCCAAATGCTGCAACGGCTGGAGCTGTGCCGATCCGAAACCAGGAGCCAGGAGCTTCTTCCAGGTCTCCCACACGGGTGCAGGGGCCCAAGGACTTGGGCCATCTTCTACTGCTTTCCCAGGCCATAGCAGGGAGCTGGATGGGAAGTAGAGCAGCTGGGACTTGAACTGGTGCCCATAGGGGATGCCGGCACTGCAGGCAGTGGCTTTACCGGCTATGCCACAGCGCCGGCCCCTCTGTGGGTTGAGTTCCAGGCAGGCTGGCAGCTCGCAGCTGCCCCATGCACCTGGTCTCCCGCTTCCCAGGCTTCTGTACCTGCACCCACCAAGCCTCCCGGGCGGCCTGACACCTGCTCCTTATCCATCACTGGACAGACCGGGCTGCTCCCTCTGGTCCACACGGCCTCCTCGCACCCTGCACCTGTCTGTCCGTCTCACCCTCCCCGGCTGCTGTCAGCTGTCAATCATTTCCTACAGCTCCAGGGAGGACAGGAGAAACACAGGCTCTTTGACCTCCGGCCCCGCCCTCCACTCAGGGGGAGGGACTTCAAAGGCAGCCCTGCCCCCCCCCCCCCAGGACACCAAGCCACAGGCAGCCCTGGCTGTGTCTCCTGGACCCCATCCCCCACGTGGGAGACCTGGATGCAGCTCCCAGCTCCTGGCTTTGTCCTGGCCCAGTCCCATCCATGTGGGCATTTGGGGCCGTGACCCAGCGGATGGCACAGACTGCTGTCTGTCTGTCTATCTCACCTCTGCCTTCCAAATAAACAAGGAAATAAGTTAAAAGCCTGTTCTCTCTCTCCTAGTGCTTCCAAGGTTCCCTGATGGCTTGGGAAAGCTGGGAGGGGGGGACCCAGGAGAGCATCCCAGGGTTCCCAGGGGACAAAGGTGCCGCCCACTGCAGCCGCGTGGGGTGAGCGCATTTGTTCCAGAAAGGTCTCTGAGGGCGCATGATAAAGGACGCCCAGGGCGGGAGGGGCTCCCAGCTGCCTTCATCGACTGCCAATCAGGGGGCCACCAGGGGAGGGGGGAGCAGCCTGCTTCCCGGCCCGGGTGAGAGGAGAGGGCTCATCAAGGGGTGACCCAGCTGTCACAGCACGGCCCCCTGGATGCCTCGTGTGCCCCCCACCCCGGGCAGGGAGAGCTCCCTTCTACCTGCTGTGGCCCACAGGCCCCACCCCCTGCAGACAGAGCCGGAGCAGCAGGAGCCTACTGGGAGCCGCTCACAGCCTGGCGGGGCGGGGGGGGGGGGGGGGTTGCCTTCCTCTGTGATGCCTCAGAACTCAGAAGCTCCGAGAAGGCGGGCCACTGGCTGCAGGGCCCACCCCCTGCGGGTGGCAAAAGCCACCTCCTCTGAGAAGCCCTCCGTGACTGTCCTGCCTGAGGGAGACCCCCCCCCACTTTCTGCCACCCGCCTGCCACCACTTGCCCAGCTCTCCCCCCCAACGCCCTGTTCCCTTCTCGTCTGTCCACCCCTCTGGAAGGTGATCGCAGGAGGGCAGGGTCCCCTTGTCTTGTCGGGGTCCCCAGCAGACCTGTGCTTGTCAGATGCACAGATGAATTCTGGGAACTCCGCACCAGGTGTAGCACGCTGCCAGTAAGGAGGCCAATGTTTCTATGGCACCCTCATGCTGGGAACTCTGCAGGGCCTGGGGTCCTGGGAGTTGGCCCTCCACTTCCTGTCCCCTCTGTGAGCCCTCCCCATCTCTCTGCCCCTTGCTTGTGCCTCCGCGGCCACCAGCTTCCATTCTCCCGGCACTGTCACTCATGAGACGATGCCCCGCCTTCTTAGCCTGGCATTCAGGGGTGTCACCTGCTACTGTCCCAACTCCCCAAATAAATGTCCAGCAGGGCTCAGCCACAGGGAGGCACTCACAGCGGGGGGTGGGCACCCTCTGGACATCCCACCCCCACCCCAGCCTGCCCGCAAATGCCACTAGGGCCTGGTTGCCTTGGCCTGGGGACTGTTTCCTCGCAAATGTCACTACACCTGTCCAGACTCCCTCCCTGCTGCCCAGTCAGCCACTTCCGAGGGCAGGGGCTACTCGTGGGGCCAGTGGTACCTAGCGCCTCCTCTGGTTCCATCCCAGCCCCGGGCACAGAAGAAGCTGACGATGTGGTGGCCCCAGGGACAGAATCTGGTGGCTGCCCACGTGCCCGGGACCTAAGAGGCTGGTGGAGACGCTGCCATCCCTGGGTGTCCCGGGCAACAGGATGACGGACAGCCCAGCTTGCATCTGTAGGCCCCGCCTATGTGCCCGGCACTGTGCTGACGCCTCCTGCAGCCCGGAGGCGCAGGTAGCACACAGGGTGAGGAGCTAGCAAAGGGCACACAGCCTCCAAGGGCCAGGCGCTGCACGCAGCTCTAGAAGGTCCAAGGCGTTGCGGGCAGGTGGGCTTCCCTCCTGAGCCCCCCCCACACACACACCCATAAACCAACCCCCGAAATCTTGGGGCCAGGAGGTGGGGGTTTCTCTCTGGAACCTTTCTCGACTTGCATGGGGAATGGGATTCCTGGGGGTGTGACCCCAAGCCCCAGGGGCATCTGGGACACAAAGCACCTTGAACTTCACACGTGTCCTGCAGAAAAGGGGGAAGGAGCCGATCCCACCTCCCACACAAGGGCTCAGGACACTGAGGTCAGGGCCACACAGCAGGAGTTCGGCTCAGGTTCTGGATTCGGATTCGCCACACGCATACAGACACCCCTAGATTCTAGATGGAGGCTAGGGCCCCCCGGTGTGGGACCCGGCGTGGGCACTGGACTGCCAGGTACTGGGTGCCCCAGGGTGCTAACTGAGCTGCCACCAGCCCTCGGTGTCCAGGAGTTGCCGGAGCTGAGCCAAACGCCAGTCCAGTGTGTGGGCGACTCTGCCCGAAGCCAGGCCACTCTGGGTCCCTGGCCCCGCACTGGCACTTGCCTGTCCCTCCCCCATGCCCAGCGGCACTGTGGAAGTCCCCAACCCTGCCCAGCACAGAGCTGTGCCCAGGAGGAGGCCCTTGGGAGGGCTGAGTGGACAGAGATACGCCGACTTCCCTTCCGTAACGGCCCACGGCTCACCACCTCCAAGAAGCCCTCAGGGAACCAACTCTACCCCACTACTCCGAAGCACGGGACTCAGCCTGAAACCTGGCTGAGCCTCAGGGTCGGAGCCCAGTGCCTGCTGGGCGCCAGTCTCAGAGCTGGGCGCTGGGTGCAGCAGCAGCAGGAGGGGCGGACAGGGCTCCAGGGGCGGGGCTGGGCTGCGCTCCCAGGGGAGCCTCTTTCTCCCAAACTTGTATTTCCTGAACTTCCTGCAGTGAACAAGGAAGGAGACGGTTTCTCTCCAGGCGGAGGGGCTCCCGGGAGAGCGGGGGGGAGAGCCGCCGCAGGAGCCGCACCCCGAGTGTCTGAGCGAGTCCCTAGAGCCGCTCTGACCTGGCACAGACCCCGCCTGCCTCAGTGAGCTGTACCCCTGGTCCAGCGTAGCGGTGGGCACACAGCAAGTGCGCAGTGACCACAGGCAGACAGCGGCTGGCCACAGGCAGTGTGGGCAACCTATCCTTACCTATACAACAGTGGCGCCTGTGACGTCAGCTGCCCCCACCCCAGGGCCCCTGGGCACCGGGAACCACAGCGACGTCCATGCTTTTCCCCCAAACTCAAATCTGTGTCCCTCCCCAGTTTTAAAACCTTCCATGGGGCCAACGCTGTGCCGTAGTGGGTAAAGCCTCCACCTGCAGTGTCGGCATCCCATATGGGCGCTGGTTCAAGTCCCAGCTGCTCTACTTCTGATCCAGCTCTCTGCTGTGGCCTGGGAAAGCAGTGGGAGATGGCCCAAGTCCTTGGGATGCTGCACCCACGTCGGAGACCCAGAAGAAGCTCCTGGCTCCAGGCTTCAGCCTGGCCCAGCCCTGGCCGTGTGGCCCATTTGGGAAGTGAACCAGAAGACCGAAATGCTCGCTCTCTCTGTCTCTCCCTCTCTCTCTGTAGCTCTGCCTTTCAAATAGATCAAATAAATCTTTAAAAAAAAAAAAAAATCGACCCTTCCATGGTTCTCCAATGTCTCCACCCAAAGACTGGTTTGGCATTCAAGGCCCAGCACCCACCCCGTGAGCCCTGCTCCTGCCCCAAGCTCTTTCCCACCAAAACAGGTCAGCCTCTCACCCACGTGCCCCCTGGGCTGCCGCGTGCCCCAGAGGGGGCTTGGCAGGTGCTAGGTCCTCAGCCCCTCCGTTCTCCAAGCTTCCAACCCAGCCAGGCACTGGCCGCTACCCCCCCAAGCCAGCTCCCGACACACACACTGATCACTGTTGTTGACTGCAATTAGGGGGTGACGCGCCTGTCTCCTTCCAAACCGGAAGCGATGATGACGACGGGGGACTGGGCCTTTTGTCTTTTGTCTGAAATCCCCGGGGCCCAGATACCGCCTGCAGACAAACAAGGCGCTCCAGGAGCGGCTGCCTGACAGGTGGGCACACAGCCGCCTGCGGGAGACGACACCCCCACGGCCCTGTCACGGTTTACCACAGCTTGTCCTCTGTCTAGGGGGTGGGGGTGGGGGCCTGCCTGCTCTCTCACCACGGCGTTGCGCGCCAGCGCGGGCTCCCCGGCTGCCATCCCCGACCACAGGGAAGGGCCTGGGGGTGCTTCAGGGGCCCCTTCTCTCTCCGCCTGGCCAGGAAGCCTCGGGCAGGGCTCAGCCAAAGCAGCTGGGTCCCCCTTTCAACAGGAAGCCAGTACTTCCTCTGCCAAGGACGCCTCCGCCTCCCCGCCACCAGCTCCCCCCTCCACCCCGGGGAGAGGGAGAGCCTGGCAGGTGCCCAGGTGGTGGCCCGGCGGGTGAGGTCCAACGACAGGCCCGCCACCCTGCCCGGAGCTGCATGGGCCGCGCCTGGGCTGCGGCCGCAGCTCTGCCAGCGAGTCTTGGTAACAGTTGCTATGTAAAACGCTCCGAGGGGGAATTTACTGTCAGCGTTAATAATAGATGAAGGTTTCAGAATTTCTGATGCCTTACGTTCTGAGCCGTTTGATTTATAGTGTCTCTGGAAAGGGAGAGGCGAGCGTGGGGTGAGGGAGGAGGCGCGAGCTGGGAGCTCACTGCCCCCCAGTTCCTCCCCTCCCCCCGCCGCACCTTGGGCGCACCGGGGAAACCGAGGCACACAGGGGCGAAGCGACCCAGCGGCATGGACTCCAGGAGGCCCAGGCTGCGCCCCTCCCGCCGCCGCCCCAGCGCCCGGGGTTGTTTGGATGGATTACTGCTTCTGCTTTTAGCACGAGCAGGTGTATCTCAAGTAGGCTCCGGAAGCGGGTTTGATGGGCGCCTGCGGCGGGGGCTGTGTGGGGCTGATTACCGGCACTTGGAAGGCAAGAGGCAGGGCCCAGCTTCCTTGGGCTGGGCTGCCGGCACCGGCTGCTGTCGGGTCCCAGGGAGGGAACGGGCACGTGGGGTGGGGGGTCGGGTGGCACGAAGCCCCCATGCAGAGCAGGTGGCACGGTGGGTGGGAAGCAGGGCTGTTCACCTGGGGTCCCACCTCGCCCCCAGGAAGCCACAGAACCTGGAGCTGGGGGGTGGTTTGGGGGGGCTGCAGGAAGGTGGGCTTGGACCAGCCTGGGGGTGGAAGTGGTGGTGGGGTGGGGGGCTGCTGCGCTCCCCATGTGTTGCCCCAGCCCTGAGGTCTCTCTTGCCCCTTGGCACTCAGTGTCGCTTGGACACCCTGTCTCCCGCGGAGGCTGCAGTCAGAGAAAACAGACTGGGGACCGGCGCACCCCAGCACCCACACTGGGCCCCTCACCCCTCACCAATGGGGCTGTGGCGGCTCTGGGCTCTGGGTTCAGATCTCCGTGAGCTTTGCTGCCCCTCTGCAAAATGGGAGGCCCCAGCTCTCCATGTGCTGGGTGGACAAAGACACAAGGCGTGAACCGGGCGCCCTGTGCGTGCGCCCAGGTCCTGTGACCCAGGGGTGGGAAGATCCTCACTACTGGGCATGCTGGAGCCAGCCTCTCTGCCCCTGCCTCCCACACCAGGCCCTGGACGGCACCGGGAGCTGTGCCCATTCTGCAGGTGGGAAGCGCACACCCGGCTCCGTGGCATGGACAGCTCCGCCCTTCTCCCCCTGCCCCGGGCCCGGGATGGGGGCTCCGGCAGTCAGGCTGAGCAGGGGGCTGGGCAAGCAGCAGGTGCCAACTCACCCCAGCAGGCGGCTCCACGGCCCCAGGCCCCGCGGCCCGGCCTTCCCTGAGCTGCGCTGCTGGGAGCCCACAGTTCACCACATCAGCGCTCAGTCATCCAATCACCAAAGCTGTCCCAGACACTGCCAGGCAGCCGCCAGGCCTAGGGGGGGTGCCAGGGCTGGATCCAGGGCGGCAGCGCCGTGTCCCCAAGGTCCAGGCTGCTGTCTTCCACCCCCACCCCCTCCATTCTCCTCCCCTGCCCACGACCCTAAACCCTGTCCCAAACTGTGGCCAGGAAGCAAGCAGCTCCCCGGCCACTGCGCCCAGCAGAAGCGCCAGGAATT
The DNA here is from genome assembly GCF_051225735.1 of Oryctolagus cuniculus. Classification (NCBI taxonomy): domain Eukaryota; kingdom Metazoa; phylum Chordata; class Mammalia; order Lagomorpha; family Leporidae; genus Oryctolagus; species Oryctolagus cuniculus. The sequence continues at coordinate 63,152,194 of NC_142883.1, read as the reverse complement.
GGACATTAAGTGAGCATGGACGCGGTGCTGGCTCACCCTCACCGGCTGTAATAACAGCGTTGACAGAAACTCAGCTGCTTCTCTAACTTCCTTAGCGCTGCTAACCCGAGTAGCTGGAGGAGTTACAACACCGTGGGACGCCCTCGGACCAAACGGGAGAGGACACCCCAGGCGCCAGGCTCCAAGCAGCTTGGCCAGCGGCTGGGTTTCTGCCAGGAGCCTTTTGTGCAGTGCACAGCCTGTACAGCTGGGCGCTTTGGTCTCAGGTTCAGGTGAGTGCGAACATGGGGACCTTTCTGACCCCCCTCCCCGGCCCAGCGGTGAGAACCTCCTGAGTTTGTACGTCACAGCACATCTTTCTGAAGACAAACCAGAGCCCAGGCCTGGGTTAGAAGACTTTGGTTGGCAGGATTTTTGGGGGCCTGAGGAGGGGTTTGGAAAGGGTTCGGGGACGCAAACATCTGTCATTCCATTTCTCAAGTGTGCACCAGAGATTCTGAGGGTCAAAACCACAGAGGAAGCTTGGGACTGGGGCAGATTCTGGGGGGTCCATGCAGCGGGGGGCGGCCCGCCCACACAGCAGGCGCCACAGAGTCCCCGCCAAAGCTCATGGCGGGGGGGGGGGGGAGGACTGCCATGGAAAACACCCACACCTGCCCTGCTGCGGGAGCCGGGAGCGACGCGTACACACCCCAGACCCCACGCACCACCACGTGCCCGATCCCAGGACTGGTTTCCTCGCGGGCTGTGACAGCGCCAAGGGCAGGCACCATGTTACCCTGTCCCCCCCCGTCCAGCCAGGCCGAGGCACAGGAGCTAAGCGACCAAGAGCCAAAGACAACTGGGCCTCCCGGTCTGGCCCCAAGGCGCGCCAGGCAGCCCCCTCCCCCTTCCCCTACTCTGTCTCTGTGGTCCTGCTTCCTCCTGGGGCAGGGCCAGCCTCCCCGGCTCCCTGGGCGGCCAGCACAGAGGGCCATTCAGCAAACACACACACCAAAGCCGGCTGCTACGGCCCGTGGTGCAGACCAGGCGCCCACCCCAGCCCCTGGCCGTGCAGCTCTGGTGAGCCTGTGGGTGAAGGCGCATCTGGCTCCCTCTCTCCCTCCCTCCCAAGTCCCAGCGCTCAGCTCTGGGAGCCTCTGGGCAGGTGGACGAATGTATGCATTCAGCAGCATACAGTAAGCACCTACTGTGTGCCAGGCCCTGCCCCGAAGGTGCCGAGTCTGGTATGGTAGGGATGCATCAGGCACCAGTGGCGAGGATGTGCCGAGCATGGGGTGAGGAACCGGCTGGGGACACAGTATGACGTGCAAAGGCACTGGGGTGAGACAGAGAAGGGGAGTCTGGCAGAGGAGAAGAGTCAGTCCCCCAGGGGGTGTGCCCCGCCACCGAGGGCAGGGGGAGGGGGAGGGCAGGGCGGCTGGGGAGGATGAGGGGCCTGGGCCCCTCTCTCTGACCCTGAGACGCAGATGGGGTGCCCGTTCCCTGCCCACCAGCCTGCCCCCACCTGGTTCCCAAGGTGACTGTTCCGGAAGCCCCTTCCCCCTCCAGCCCAATCCATTAAACTCTGCCAACCAGGTGGGTTGACCACATGCCTCTCCCCTGGCAGTTGCCACCAGGGCGAGCTCCGCCCCTTCCCACCAGTCCCGCCCCTCTACTGCAGGACAACCAATCAGCGGTGGCAGCCCTGGCTGTGTATGGGGGGGGGGGTGTCCAGGCCTGTGCAAACACAAAAGGCAGGAAATACAAGCAGCTTAGGGCACAGTGCCCAGGGCCACCTGCACCCTCCCGGCCTCCTGAGGATCGAGTGGGAAAGATGGATCCCTCACCTCCCGCCCCGTATCCTGAGCCCATGCCACACTGCGCCTGGGGGCTGCGGTGCAGGGGGCCGGGCAGCAGCTCAGGATGCGCATGTCTCTCATAGCCTGGGATGGAGTCTCGCCTCCGCTTCTGCCCTGCCGCCCTGCCACTGTGCCTGGGAGGCAGCGGAGGATGGCCCAAGTGCTTGCGTCTCTGCCACCCCCATGGGAGACCTGGAAGAAGCTCCTGGCTCCTGGCTTCGGATCGGCGCAGCTCCGGCTATTGTGGCCAACTGGGGAGTGGACCAGCGGATGAGAGATCTCTGTCAGTCTGCCTTTCAAATACATTTTTAAGAGATTTACTTATTTATTTGAAAGGCAGAGTTACAGAGGGGCAGAGAGAGACAGAGAGAGACAGAGAGAGAGAGAGAGGTCTTCCATCCACTGGTTCACTCCCCAAATGGCCGCTATGGCCACAGCTGCGCCAATCCGAAGCCAGGAGCCAGGAGCTTCTTCTGGGTCTCCCACACGGGTGCAGGGGCTCAAGGACTTGGGCCATCTTCTACTGCTTTCCCAGGCCACAGCAGAGAGCTGGATCAGAGGTGGAGCAGCTGGGTCTTGAACCGGCACCCACATGGGATGCCAGCACTGCAGGTGGCACCTTTACCTGCTATGCCACAGCACCGGCCCCTCAAATACATTTTAAAAGACCTTAACAAATAAGGCGCTGTGGTGCAGCAGGTTAAGTCCGCATCCCATATGGGTGCCAGTTCTAGTCCCGGCTGCTCCTCTTCCAATCCAGCTCTCTGCTGTGGCCTGGGAAAGCAGTGGAAGATGGCCCAAGTCCTTGGGCCCCTGCACCCACCTGGGAGACCTGGAAGAGGCTCCCGACTTCGGATCAGTGCAGTTCCGGCCATTGTGGCCATGTGGGGAGTGAACCAGCAGATGGAAGACCTCTCTCTCTGCCTCTGCTTCTCAAATAAAAAAATAAATATATATTAAAAAAAAACAAAACCACAAATCAAAAGGCCCTGGGCCTCCACTCCCTTGTCTGTGAAATGGGCTTGCATTTGGCCCAGCTGACGTCACTTGTGCATCAATGAACATTCATTGAGCTCCCACTGTGTTCAGGGGCTAGAGACAGTAAAAGACAAAGACACCTGCCACCCTGTGGCTGACACAGGGGAGGGAAGGGGGTGCGGAGACCAGAGCCAGCCAACACGCAAAAAAACACTGCCTTGAGCGGCGCAGGCATCAGACGGGATTAAATGCCCTCGGGGAACACCCGAGGCGGACAGTGGGCCTCCCCAGGAGGGGGACATTCGAGGGGGGACTCTCAGGGGGAGAGGGGCCCAGCTCTGTGGCCGTGTGCAGAAAGAGCAGAGGAATCAAAGCCGTGTGCAGAAGAGCCAGGGCATGCAAAGGCCCGGGGCAGCAGTGTCATGGAGGAGAGCGCCGGGGGAGCTGAGAGGTCTCGGAGGCGGCCAAGCCCCCCGACAACACAGCAGACGGCCAGTGGGGTCGGTGCGGACCTGTATCCCTCGCTCGTCTGCTTGCTTTCTTGTTGCTCTCCCTGTCTTCTCTCCCCAAGTCTCTCTTCTAGGGGACTCAAGTTTGAGCTGAGATGAAGCCGTGGGTTTAAGAGGTGGGACCCCCCCTCCAGCACGGGACAGGGAGGTCCTAGGCCTGGGCGTGCTGGTGGTGGGGGCTTTGCATCCGCTGTTCCCTTCCTGCCTGTCAATCTGCCAGACGCCACGCCCACCCATCAGATAATCACCTCTGCAGGAAGCTCGGGCTATACCTGGCTTGGTAAAGGTGCCACAGCCCTGGAGCCCACCCTCCATCCATCCAGACCCGAGTCCCAACCTTGGCGACCCGCCACAGTCCGCTCTGGCTTTCCTGAGCAGGACGGTACTCGCCAGTCACCAGGGGCCAGGAAGACAAAACCCAGGGCGGGCGATGGCTGATGGTGAGTGGCCGCACGCGTCCCCATGGTGGACAGCGAGGTCAGCAGGGCCCTGGCCTGGACCTCAGAGATGCACCCCCCTCCTCCGCTAGCCCCCAGGCAAGAGCAACTCCCCCCATGGAGGGGCGAGGCGGGGCGGGGCCGGAAGGAGACACAGCCTGCACACAGTTCATGCCTTCTGGATACCCCAGGGGTCCGTGCACAGAGAGCCGAGGGGAGGGTCGCGGGCTCCGCTGCGGCATCCCGGCCACCAGGGGTGGTAGAGGAGGAAGAGGTCAGCTCGGGAGGCAGGAGCCGGGCCATCTCTGCTGCTATTAAGGCTCCTGCCACGCAGGCTAAGTATCCAGGCTCGTCTCCAGCCGGCAGAGCTATTAGGCGGCAGCGGAAGCCCCGGCTCTCTGGGGAGGCGGGCAGGCCTGTCCCCAGGGGCAGCTCAGCCAGGCTGGTGCTAAGAGCGGGAACTCGCTGCTGACGGGCAGAGGCTGGCTCCACTCAGCCTCTCTCTACAACACGGAGACATCCGACACCCGCGTCGCAGGGCAGGGGGCAGATCCGGGAAGCCCCCCCCCCCCAATGCTCCACGCCCACCCAGCTGCCAACTCCAGAGCAGGAAAAGGCGCATCAGATACAGGAAAGCAGTGGGGGGGGGGGGCACCAGGTAGCCAGGAAGGCACAGGTGGGCAGGGGGCAGGGGCTGAAGCCCCCCCGGCACCGCTCCCTCGACTCTCACACCTGCACGGCACCCCAGCGTTCGAGGCTCCCCCAAGACCCAAGCTCGCCAGTCTCTGCTCACCCCAGCACTGCCCACCCTCACCTCGCCGGGGCTGATCCGAGCCGGCCAGGCAACCTCTCCTCTCTGATCCTCGGCTTACTCACGGGGAACATACGGGAGCTACTTCCTACCTCGCGGGGTGTCGGTGCCGATGCAACACGACGAGAGATGTGCAGAGCGGCTAACAGCACGTGGCACTGAGCGGTTATTTATAAAGTAAACTAAATACACACACACCAGACAGAAAACCCGCCACGCTGCCCTGTTGTGGGGGGCAGTACCCCCTCTAAGAAACCCTCCCCTACCTACCCCCAGCCTGGGCTACGTGCCTTCTCACGGGTACCTCGGCTCCTAGGGCAGCCCCTGACCTGGCACTGCAAGGCACAAAATGTCTTGTTTGGACCTCTGTCCCCGACCCCGGTGACCTGTGGGCACTTCAAGGGCGGGTACACTTCTGATGGAGACCAGACCACGTGGTCGGCGAGAGACGAGGACGCTTCCTGGCCCATCCCGGCGGCCAGGGGATGAGCGTCTCAGATGACCCTGGGACTCCAGAATTCTCCAGCCCAGCACCCCCGGCCCCCACCCCCAGCTCGGTCCAACACCTCCCTGTGGTCTCTGCCCAGAGTGCTCCTGCTCCTGGCTGCAGCCCAGCCCCCCAAAGCCCCCCACCTCCAAGTTGCCTTGCTCTCAGTGCTGGGACAAGCCGGGCATCACCCAGGAGCCAAGTGCCAAGTGGCCAACCTGAGCTTGGAGCTGGCTGAGGAAGAAGGGGCTAGCCCACAGCCCAGGGTGGCCCAGGCCCTCAGGGAGGTGCAGGTGGGAGCCCTGAGCTATTTCCCACTGCCCCTTCTAGAAGCCCCCAGGGCACTGCACACCCATCCTACGGGAGGCTGCCCGGACACAAACCCACGGAAGTCCCCCCGGGTCTGGGTCTGTCTGCTCCCCCACCCCCACCCCTGGAGCTCTGATAGGCAGTTACGGATGCCTTTGATGCCTAAGAAATGGGGGCACTGCATTAATCATTACGTAATAAATGCAGTGTGTCTGGCAACATCTCTCTCAAAAACACGGCTCCAGCCTGCGTGCCAAGACAGAGAAAGGAGGCAGGGGCCCTCCCCCACCACGTGTGACACTGGGGGTGGGGGCAGGGGTCCTGAGAGGCCCCGACCCTGGCAGGCAGGGCTGGGCCCCAAGGGCTGTCTCTCCAGGCAGCCCCTGGGCGACAGAGGGCAGTGGTGGGGCACAGTGGCACCAGCTGGGCGGTCACCTAAGCCTGGACAGGTGCTGGCGTGGGGCTGCGTCTGGTGGGCAGGGGCTCCCCTGCCCAGGTTGTCCCCCAGCCGAGTCTCATTGCTTGGCTCCACCCCTGTGCCCGGGCCAATCGCTGCCGAGAGTCCAGCCCCTTCCTCTGCCCATGGCCCCCCACCCCGCATGGCCCAGCCCCAGGGCCACGGAGCCCACTAGAACTCCGCAGGGGCCTGGCTGCTCACCCTCCCACAGCCTCTGCTGTTTTCCAAACCACGCAGGCACAAATCAAACAGCTGCCCGGCCCGGCCCCTGGGGAGGTGGGGGGGTGGGCTCCTGCACCGACGACCCCTCCCAAGCACCTCCTCTTCCCTGGAATGCTTGTCCAAGCCTACCTTTCTCCTTTTCTCTACCTAAAAATCAATCCTCTCCGAAGGTGCACGTCACTCCCCAGCCCCCACCCCCAGCTGGTCCCTCTGTGCCCCTCTCACCCAGCGCCGCCCCTTTCCCAGCGGGACCGCGCGCCCCCTAGAGGCAGGGCTCGGTACAGACGCGCCTCTAACACCTCCAGTTGGACATCAAGTAGGAACTCAATGCACTGAATGAGCATTACGGACTCCAAAGACTCAAAACTAGACACAGGGATGACCTCAGAGAGCCGAAGGACTCACCCATTTCTGCTCCTCCTGTGATTTTTATTTGTAAACCCCCTTTCTTGTTTACCATCTCTTTTGTCATTAAAAAGGATTGTGAATGAAAAACCACACGGAGGGTGCTGGAGAGTGGAGTCCACTTCACGGAGCGGCAGCCCCAGGGGAACCTGGACCTCTCGGAGCTCTCACGGCTGCTGGGTCTCCCCCAGCCAAGCTGGGTGCCAGTGAGGAAGGCGGGGGTGCGGGGAAAGCCTCCATCTGCGGTGCTGGCATCCCATGTGGACCCGGGTTCAAGTCCCGGCTGCTCCACTTCCAATCCAGCTCCCTGCTAATGCACCTGGGAAAGCAGTGGAGGATGGCCCGAGTCCTTGGGCCCCTGCACCCACTGGGAGACCCAGAAGAAGCTTCTGGCTTCTGGCTTTGGACTGGCACAGCTCCAGCCATTGTAGCCATCTGGGGAGTGAACCAGCGGATGGAAGACCTCTCTGTCTGTCTGTCTGTCTGTCTCTCTCAATTCTGCCTTTCAAATAAATATTTTTTTAACAAAAAGAAGTCCCTTATGCACCGACTACATGCCCAGAACTAGACAGAAAACACAAGTGACAAATGTACTGCCCAAACCAGGGCCTGGGTGACCACACCCCTGTGGGTCTCCCCTTCCATTCTCTTTTCCTGCCCCCTGCCCCCAGCCCAGGCCTGTATGCTGACCTCCTGTCCAGCCAGGGGGATGCACAGGCCACTCAGCCCTGCCTCCCTCCGCCTGGCGCTGGCTCTCAGCCGTGGCTGGCCACAGCAGCACGGTACAACACACCTCCCTTGGACTGAGACACAGACAGGTGGCATCCTGAGTATTTCTGTGTGACTCTCGCTACTAGCCAAGCCCTGGCCCCTGGAACCTTGGGGGGGGGGGGTGGCACGCAATTTGGCAGGGGTGGGGGAGGGACGGGGAGGAGGTAATAAGCAAAGCACAGAGCATGGAATCCCAAGTCACCAAGGGCTACCATTTGCACAATGGCCCGCTGCTGCCTACTGGATCTGTTTGGCGACAGGCACGGGGATGCAGGCTATCTATCGCAGCCGAGTATTCTCTGTGCCCCAGGCCGGAGAGCACACAGGGCCACACTCTCGGGGGCACAGCCTGGCTGTGGGGCCCCGCAAGGGGTGAAACCCCGGAGCAGCAAGGGACACAGAGTTCCAGGTCCCAGGAGGAAGGTCCATGGCCCGGGCCGGGGCAGAGGGGGCTGAAGACGTGAACTTGTTTTTGTTTTGACAGGCAGAGTGGACAGTGAGAGAGACAGAGAGAAAGGTCTTCCTTTGCCGTTGGTTCACCCTCCAATGGCCGCTGCGGCCTGCGCGCTGGGCCGATCCGAAGCCAGGAGCCAGGTGCTTCTCCTGGTCTCCCATGTGGGTGCAGGGCCCAAGCACTTGGGCCATCCTCCACTGCACTCCCGGGCCACAGCAGAGAGCTGGCCTGGAAGAGGGGCAACCGGGACAGAATCCGGCGCCCCGACCGGGACTAGAACCCGGTGTGCCGGCGCCGCAAGGCAGAGGATTAGCCTAGTGAGCCGCAGCGCCGGCCAAAGACATGAACTTGTGACCAGCCCACTTCCACCTGCTCTCTCTTTTTCAAGCACCGGACACGTTATTTTTCAAGTGGAGGGGCAGGGGGATACATTATTTTTGGCCAAGTTTGCACTGAGTTGCAGAGCTTGAGGGATGGGTCCCTCCAGGCAGGTGGTTTCGGGGCTCCGCAGAGTTCACTGCTTCAGCCATTCAACCCCGATCCAACCGTCTGAGCAACCAGGCCACGGCAGCAAGAACTGTCAATCACCCCACAGATAATCACGGTACGTCGCCTGTGAGTCTCCGGCCTCTGCGGTCTCTATGGTACCTCTGGAATCATGGCTTGAGGCAGGATCGGGGTGGGGCGGGCAGGGCAAAGGCACTCGGCACTGCCTGGCGTATCTGCCGTGCGCCCCAACCAGCGTCCCTGTCCCTTGGGCCCCTGCAGCATCCCCTGCGACCACAGGAGCCCACCTGCTGCCCTGGGAGCCCGCAGGCGCCCCGCAGGCACCCGAAGGGAGAATTACAGTCCCTGTGAGAGACACTGACTCGAAGCTGCTTCCTGCCTTCTCAGCAGACATAATTCCTTTTTATTAGAAAATTAAAGGGTAGGGCCAGCTCGCCCAAAGCCCAAGGAACAGAAATGTGCTTGTCTAAGATATGCAGTGTCTGATAAAAACGAATTTACGCATCTCCCTCCTTTGCCGCCGCCGTTGCCCCCCGCCAAGCCTCTCCTCCATTCATTGCCCCCCTTGCTGGCACCGTGGCCACAGCCAGGAGCGTGGCCTTGGCCCGCAGCCCTGGAACCCCGGGCGTGGGCAGCGTGCACTGAGCCGTCACCCACCCCCAGGCTTGCAACCTTTGTGGCTGAACCTCCTGGGGGGGTGCTCTTGCCTGCCTGACACACGGCCCCTGCTCAGCTGAGGGCGTCAGGAGCAGAAAGGGAGCCAACAATAAAAGATGGAGCCCCCGGAGGGAGAGCACACTCATCCATCTGTAGACCCGGGAGCTGGCGGCCGAGGACAAGTCCCCTGCTACCACACAAACAGCGGTCACTCGCAGCCACCCAGGGAGCACGCTACGCTCTGACTGCAAAGTCCTTGATTTCTCCCCCTCCTGCCGCCGAACTCTGAAACAGGGGACCCCCCTCTTGTGAACAGGGCGGGGAGGAGGGGGCCCGGGGGTAGAGTGGCAGCAGGGGGAGGGTCCTCTCGCTCTAAAAGGTGGCTGAGCACCCCCCCCACACACACACACACTCACACTCTCACACCCGCCCGCCGTGTCATCAGGAATCGGTAACTAAGGTAACTCCCTGAATCGGATTTTCTTCCCACTAATCTCTCTTTTATTTTTTTTCCCCCTCTCTTCTTTTCTTCTCTGCTGGTCAGATGCTACCTTGCCGGTTTCAAGGGGGACCTGACGGAGGGGGGGGGAAGGGGTGACGTGTGTGCGTGTGTGTGCGTGTGTGTTCGAGGGTGGAATACTAAAATGGTGACCAGCCCCTTGCTGGTCTGAAGGGGGCGGGTGTCTCATCCCAGGTACGTCTATGCCCGCTTGCCAACCCCCCCACCCCCACCCTTTCAAGGGCAAATCTCCCCTCCCTGAGTGATGAGAGGAGACTGAGTTTCCTTCCACCTGCTCGGATGGAAGCCGCCACGTTGGCCGCTTTGTTCTGATGGAAGCCAAGACTTGGGTCTGCCCCAAGTGCCCGCCAGGGTGGGCGACGGGCTGGGGGCGGGGGTGGGGGGCAGGTTAGACGTAAAAGCAAAAACCAGCACTGTTCCCCTGGACGGTTCAAAGGAGAAGCGGCTCGAATCCCAGCCCAAGCCTGGCACGGCCACGTGGCCGGGGTGGGGGCGGGGCGGGGGGAGACGCTGTCAATCTCTGAGCCCGGCGTTCTGCCCTCGTGGGGCACCTTCCTGTGACACAGCACCTTTGGCCAGCTTCTCTGCACCTGCAGGAGTGGGGAGCAGCACGAGGGACCCCCCCCAACTCCCCGGAGGCCACCGTGCCTGGGACCTGAGAGCAGCCGGGCATGCCAGAACCCTGCTGCTTGGTCAGGGGGCCCCCCAAACGTGGCAGCCCCCAAAACCAACCCACCTGATCCCTGGCCGTGCCCTTTTGGAAGGGGCTGTGAGTCCCCTCTGGGGTGGGGCTTGCAGAGTCTGAGTCAAGTCAGCATGGACAGCCTGGTGCACAGGGGGGAGGGGCAGGGCAGCTGCTGCCCTCGGTCTGGGCCCAAGGTGACGGGGTCAGGCCCAGGAGCCGACTAGCCGGCTGGGCTGGCGCCTGGGACCTACCCCAGGCGGTCTGTAGGTTGTCTCCCCTGCTCTACCTCCCCCTTCCCTCGCCTGGGTACTGCAGGGGGGAGTGAGCCTGGCCCCCTTTGGTGGGCCGGGGATGCAGGGGGCTTAGGGCCTCAAAATCCCCGCCTCCGTGGAGGAGTGGGGGTGTGGCTGGGGTCACGGGAAAGGGGCCAGTGCTGGAATGCACGGTGAGGACTGGATACCTGGAGCAGACAGCAAACAGAGCCGTCCCAGCTCCCGCGGCGGCCAGAAGGCAGGAGGGGGCCGCAGGGCCCAGGCAAGCAGCAGGCACTCCAGGTCCCAGGGCGTGGGCTCGTCTGACCCCTGGCCGACAGATCCCCTCTCTGCCAGCCTCACCGTCCCCAGTCTCCCGGCTGGGGACTAAAACAAATGGACCACAAATGCAAACGCAACCCCCAGCCCCTGCAGCCAACTGGGGCAACTCCTCCTACGTGTAGGGCAGCCCCAGCCACGCCCCCCGCCCCAGGCCAGGGGTCAGGGGACTGCTGGCCTCGGCTGCTGGCTCCCTGGTTGATCAGAGCCCTGGGACGCGGTATTCACCTGCTGGTGTTTGCTTTCCCATCACCTCAGTCTCTCCTTGGAACAAAACCTGCCTTCCCCAGGCGGGGGGGGGGGGGGGGGGGGGGACAGACACCTCCTGGGGTTACTTCCCTGGGGAGCTTTTCCCCTGCCCCTCCCCAGGGCTCCTCCTGCGCGTGGGAGAGGCAGATCACAGACCACGGTGAGGCCCTAGAAGTGCCTCCTGGGCCCAACCCACTTCTCAGATGGAGAAGACTGAGCCCCAAGGCCCCACCACCACACATGGGCTCTGGGTCGGCCTTGCATCTGCACAGGCCTGCTTAGAAGTAGGCAGTTCCACATCTGGCTCTCCGGATCGCACGGGGAGGCAGACACGGGGTCCATCCCGAGCTCGTGGCTTCTCCTGGAGTCTTTATTCCCTTTTGCCCTACAGCCAGGCCAGGCCCAGGGCCCTGTGGGGTGGCAGGGACCACCCAGGTGGTGTGTGTATGTGTATGTGTGTGTGTGTGTGTGTGTGTTGACCCAGCGCCCAGCCCGGATGCTCCGCCCAACCTGACCACAGCAGCCGGGCAAACAGGCTCATCCACTGCCCGCGCCCCCCTCCACACACACACACACACAGCCCAGCCCACCCTGCTGCTGCCTTCCCCGGGCCTGAACCAGGGACGGGGCCGGCCCCCCGACACGGTCACAGTCACTCTGTCTGAGTCACAGCCCCTCCATCCCCACCCCACCCCCAGGCCCCCGACCGGTCACTCTGTCTGAGTCACAGCCCCTCCATCCCCACCCCACCCCCAGGCCCCCGACCGGCTTGGGGACAAGGGAGCAGCTCTTCGGGGACCCACCCCTCATGCTTCCCAGAGCTCAGATGCCACCACAGCGCTGCCCCAGGCCCCTCCCCTCCTCCCCTAGAACTGGGGGTGAAAGGTTCACCCTCGCCCATCCCAGCTGGCTGCAACTGCCTGAGCCCGCCGGCCCCGCCTCCTGAGCCACAGCCTCCACTCCGTGCCCGCCGCCAGCATCCGGGGCTGGAGAAGCCACCTGCTCCCCTGGGGCCTGTGGTGGGTGCTGCCCGCCACCGTCGCCTCCTCCTGGGGCAAGGTCTCTGCCTCTCTCCCCGCTCCTCCGAGGCAGGAGCGCTGAGGCTGAAATTTCAATTAATGACCTCAGGGCTCTGGGCTGGCTTGGGGAGTAGGGGGGGAAGCCTGGGGATCTGCGGGGCCCAGAGCAGGAGCCTGGGTCTCTGCCCCCTCCCCACCCCCCAATCCTTCTGCCTTGTTCCAAAGCTGGGGCGTCAGGGCTTGAGAAGGGGCAGGGGCTCCTGGCACAGGAGGCTGGCTGAGCAGCCGGCTCTCCACGCTGGCCCCAGGGCCCCTAAGAGAACCCAGCCCCATCCACTTCTCAACCGGCCGCCTCCTCCCGTGAGCGCGGCCCACTTCCTTCTGAGAAAGGCTTCCTTGTCATCCGGACTTCCTCCGGTTCCAGAAAGTTCCATCTGCGAGGGGGGGGGGGAGCCACCAAGCCTTGCCTTGGGAGGAACCCTCCCCCCCGCTCCAGAAACACCGGGGCTCCCCAGCAACGCCGAGAGAGCTCCTCCACTCCCGACGCTGACGCCGTCTCCAGAGAGGCTGCACTTTAGCTCCAAAAATACCTCCTGCCCAGAAGTGCCCTATTCATCCCCAGGAATACTCCAGCAGCGCGCACCACGCCACGCTGCCACGGGCCGTCTCCGGCAACGCTCGCGATGCGCCGCGGATCTGACTTCATCTTCCAAAACGCCACCCCACCCAGGTGCAGTGGGGGTGGGGGCAGGCCCCTGCTTGGAATGCCTGCACCCCATCATCTTGCAGCGCAGCTGGTTCGAGTCCCGGCAGCTCCACCTTTGCAATCCAGCTTCCTGCCGACGCGTTGTGGGAAAGCAGCAGAGGATGGCTCAAGTCCTTGGGGGCCCTGCCACCCACATGGGGGGGCCCTGGCTGGAGCTCCTCTGGCTCCTGGCTTCAGCCTGGCTGTTTGAGGGCATTTGGGGAGGGAACCGGTGGATGGAAGCTTGCCCTCTCTCTCACTTTGCCTTTCAAGTAGATGAAAACAATAAACATTAAAAAAACTATAAAAGCATCATCCCCAAAGTGTTGCCATACAGTCCCTAGCAATGTCTCTCTAAAGACACACCACTTCTGGAAACGTCCTGATTGCACCTGGACTCACCTATGGTCTTTCCAGAAAGTTCTCTGCACCTGGCCCGGACACCACAGAAACTCAGACACCTCTTCCTGGCTCCAGGACCTCGCAGGAGGGACGATGAGCTGCCATTGCTCTAGGGGCCAGGACAAAGCCCTGGACTGGGCTGGCCCCGCTGAGGCCTCTGGGAGCAGGGAGCCTCGTGAGCGGTCAGGGTGATGGGGAGCCCCCCAAGTCCAGCCTTGGCGGGGGTGATGGGCCCGACAGAGAAGTGGCAACCTGGGCACAGCCTCCCCCACCAGACATGCCCTCAGCTCACCACAAACACCCCACCAACCCGCGGACACACATCTCAAGGTGAACACCTGCAGAGTGTACAATGGCCCCACCACTGACAGCCACACACAATGTGGGAATCCACACCCATCAGCTGCAACCCTGACCACGCACACCGTAACACACCAACAGATGTACACAACATGGAGATACGCACAGACACAAACACATAGACACATACCAGATATATAGCACAACACAGATACTACACTTAACATGACAGGCACGCAGACATACAACACAGAACAGATATACACATACAGATACACAAAACACACACACACAACAGATATACAACACATACACACACGAGATATACAAAACACAACACATAACACAACAGAGATACACAATACAGACAGAACAGATATATACACGACAGGTACACAAAACACACAAGATACATAACACATATACACACACCAGATATACAGCACATAACACAACAGATACAACACCCAACACACACCTTACACAACACACAATACACATACAACAGATACCCAACATACAACAGAGATACATTACACAACACACAACATACAACAGACACACACAGTACAGACAGAACAGATACACAACACACACCATGCAGTACGCCCACACTCCCTTGGCCTCTTGAGGGTTGAGCTCCGCGGACACCAAGCACAGTAGCCCCGCCAGCCCCCCCCCAGCCCGTGTGGGTGGCAAGACACAGCGGCCTCGTTAGCAACTGCTCGGTGCCCACGGGAAATTCACGTCCCAGCGCGTTGGGCTGGGAAGGAACCATGAATGAAAGGCAGGCAGCGCACCTGTGGCACCTGCCTGCACCCCCTGCTGGGGCAGGCCTGGCCGCCTCTGAGTGACAGGAGGCTGCCCTGGTGGGCGGGACTGAGCCCTGGCTAGGCACAGCCAGGCACCACCCCCCAGAGGCACAAAGCCCACGCTGGGGATTTAGAGTGCCCTACATGGACAGTTACCGGGATGGGCTTCTCATGGAAGGGAGCTGGGGTGGCTGAGTGGGAGATGGGCCGGTACCACACTCACAGATCACAGAGACCCGCGGGCATGCACACAGCACACCTATGCACGCGGGAGCCTGGCCTGCCCAGGGTCTGTCCCTGACACTTCCAGGTGGGTGGGAGGGAGGGAAGGGGTTCTGTCCCTGCCATCTGCACCACTGGGCTCTGGTTGGCCTCCTGATTTAAACTGGAAGCTGCCCCAGCCCAGCCCGGCCCGGCCCAGCCCAACGCTTCGGGGCCAAAGGCAGCCGTGACCAGAGCAGCAGGTACCCTTCAACGTCCCCTTTGGTTGTCTGCCACTGTCCACTTTGCCAGCTCTGGTCCATTCATGGGAGCTCTGAACCCCGTCCCTGGGAGGCCCGGAGACCCCTCCTCGCCCTGCCTCACCTCCCTCTTCTAGGAGGTCCTCACCCACAGGTGGAAGAAGAAAGCAGACAACCAGGTGGCTGAACTTGAATCTGAGGGACTACGTGGCCCTGGGCGCCCAGCACGGCCGCGGGGCTGGGGGCCCTAGGTGCGCCCCCCTTCCCCTCCCCCCACCCGGCTCCTGGGAGCAAACGGGCCGTCTGGAAAGACCTCTCATTGGTATTCTCCATCCCTCCCAGCCAAATTACACTGGCTCTCCCGGGACCCTTTTATCGCATGATGTCGCTCCAGCAAAAGGTTACGTACGAGAACATCAAAATCCCTCCCGCATATTAACTAAAAGAGCATTTTTTTTTTTTTAGATGCATAGGAAAAAGCAGCTCACCTACGAGCCGAGGTTTATGGCGTCTCAGATCGGAATGAGCACTGGACTGGGAGTCAGGGCTGCGGGGGGGGGGGGGGGAGGACCCAGAGGTGGGCGGCGTCACTGTGCCTAGTCTGAGCTTCAGTTTTCTGGAACGGACTGCCCCACCCCCACCCCGACACACACACGCACACGCACACTGCATCCTAGCAGGGCCACAAGAACGCCTAGAAGGAAGAGCTCCACCCCCCAGAGGAGCAGGCTCCAATGGCCGTCAACAGCCTAGGAAAGCCAACTGCTCAGCAGGCAGAGAACGCGGACCCACCCCGCTGTGCGCTGTCCCCCTCTCCCACCTCTGTACCCGTCCCCAGGTACACCATTTCCTTTCTTTCCTGGAGAATTCTTGGAAAAGACCTGCCAAGAGCCAGTCAGCCATGGGCGCCTGGGTCTCCAAACACATCAAACAGATGAACTTCAAAGGTGTCCGTGCCAAGTCCGATCCCAGGTCTGCTCAGGGCAGCGGGGGTGTGTGGGCCCGGTCGGGACACAGCAGCCCAGTCTCAGCTGTGCTCACGGTGCCCTTAGGGGGCCTGGGGGCCAGCCCTGTAAGTTTATTTACAGGAAAGACAGAGAGACGGCAAGAGGGTATGACAAAGACCGACAGAGAGGGAGGGAGACAGACAGACAGATCTTCTATCTGCTGGTTCACTGCCTGCCCCCCCCCCCTCCACACACAATGCCTACAACAGCAGGGGCTGAGCCAGAAGCCAGGAGCTCCATCCAGGTTCTCTCCTGTGGGGGTGGCAGGGACCCAAGCACTGCAGCATCTGTGGCTCCCCGGCATATTAACGGGGAGCAGGACTGGAAGCAGAGCAGCCAGGACTCGAGCTGGTACCCTGATACGGGATACAGGTACCCCAAGTGGCAGCTTAACCCACTGCACCATGATGCCCGCCTCCCAGTTGTTTTTAAGAGAAGCAAAATGTAGGATTTTTACATGAAGTCTGAAAGCCTTTTTTTTTTTTTTAAGATTTTTTATTTGTTTATTTGAAAGGCAGTTACAGAGAGGGAGACACACACACACACACACACACACATACAGAGATCAAGAGAGACAGAGACAGAGATCTTTTATCTGCTGGCTCACTCTCCAAATGGCTACATCAGCCAGGGCTGGAATAGGCAGAAGCCAGGAGCCAGGAGCTTCATCTGGGTCTCCTACGTGGGTGGCAGGAGTCCAAGCACTTGGGCCATCTTCCACTGCTTTCCCAGGCGCATCAGCAGGGAGCTGGATGGGAAGTGGAGCAGCCAGGACTCGAACTGGTGCCCATATGGGATGCAACTTAACCAATGCACCACAAAGCCAGCCCTGATGCTGTTTGTTTGTTTAAATGCTGTGCCGGCCACACAGTGCCTGTGTGAGGGCTGCAGCAGAGGACCCCAGGCCTGAGTTCACAAGTGCTGTTCTTGCTCCGCCCCTCTGTGGATGACAGGCGGACTGTGCAAGGGAGGCGCAGGCCCTGCTCAGAGCCTGGGAGTGAAGCCCTTTGGGGAAGGGGCCACGGTGACTGCGGGAGCATCGTGTCCCTGGAGAGGAGGCGCCTGTGGGACAAAGCCGGGAAGAAAGTGGTTTCGGGAAGGCTGCTGGCTTTGACCTTCTCAGCCGATCACACCGTCGAGGCCAGCGGGGAACCCTGGGAGACCAGGTGCAGAGTCACCCAGAGAGAGCCCTCCCTCATCTCGAGACACACAGCACGGCCAAATCAGCTCGAGGCCCCCAGCCCCGGGGAGGTGGCCAACTCCCTCCAGGGTGACCTGTGATCCCAACCCCTGTCCCCCAGACAGAAGACCCCCAAACAAGAGGCAGGCTTGTGAGGAGTCCTGAAGCAGGTCTGGCTTGCCCAGACCCATCCCTGCCTCAGGCCTCCACCATTAGACAGCCTCGCCTCCCTGGCGTCCAGCAGTGCCCGCCCCTGCCCAGAGATCCAGGGAGCCCCCAGCCTGGGTTAGGACCTGCAGCCAGAGTGGCCCGACCTCTCCAAGCCTCAGTTTCTTCATCTGGACAATGGAGCTAGGACCGCCCTCCCCCCTGAGCTGTCTTTTAGAGAATTAGAATCTGCCAGGCAGTAATTTCTGCCCCCAAGGGCCACCTCCTTCCCCAGCGGGGATTTAACGGTCCCCGCCGGCCTAGTCGCTCGGGCTGCAGGGGCCCCAGCGGAGCTGCCGTGGGCTGCAGGGAGGAGCTCTGTAGGGGAAGACGGGAGGCCTCCAGGACAAGGCAGAAGGAGGAAGTTCCTCGCCAGGCCACACCCCACCTGCCAGATCCAGCGAGAAGCCCAGAGGGCACACAGCCCCAGCCAGGACCTGCCTGCACCCAGGCGGCCCAGGCCAGGCCCGTGCAGAACCTCTGCTCCAGCCACACCTGGCCTGGGCCATGCTTCTCTGCCCACTGCCTAGGTCAGCCTGCGGCACACTGTCGTCTCTCGAATTCTCTCTCATCAGGCCCTTACACACACGCATGCACACACCAGGCCCTGACACACACATGCATGCACGCATACACCAGGCCCTTACACACGCGCACACACACCAGGCCCTTACACACACATGCATGCACGCACACACCAGGCCGACACACGCACACACCAGGCCCTGACACACACACATGCATGCATGCACACACCGGGCCCTTACACACACATGCACATGCACACACACCAGGCCCTGACACACACATGCTCCACGCCCTTACACACACACATGCCCCAGGCCCTTATACATACACATACACACATGTGCTCACACACCAGGCCCTGACACACACACACACATACATCAGGCCTTTACAGACACACACACATTCACACCAGGCCCTTACACAGACACATGCTCCAGGCCCTTATACACACACTCTCACACATACACCATACCAGGCCCTGACACACACGTGCACACACACCAGGCTCTTACACACACGTGTACACCAGGCCCTTACACACACACATACACGTATACATCAGGCCTTACAGACACATACTCCAGGCCCTTATACACATACACTCTCATGCATACACACACCAGGCCCTTACACACACACACAAACGCCATCAGGTCCTTACACAGACACATGCTCTTGGCCTTACACACACACACACACACACAGGCCCAGAACAGGCTGCATCCTGCAGCCAACGCGCTCTCCCCCGCAGTCACACACTCCCCGCTTCGAGGCCACGTCCCTTCCTACAGAATGCCCACTGGGGCTCTCCTCGGGCAGGGCCTCCTTGCAGACTCGCGAGGCCGCCGGCACACGTGCGCGGAAGGACTCAGGGAAGCAAATGGAACTCGGCCCGTCAAGTGGGGGCACCGTGGAGGCGGAGGACCAGGTCCTGGCCGGGTGTGGCCTGCTCCCACCCCCGCTGTGGGTGCCCCACTTCCCACACCCTCCCCTCGTGCGCCGCTAACAGGGACTGGGGTAGGTGAGGGAAATGCACCAGGCTGGCACCCTGGCAGCTCTCGGGGCACTGATACACACAGCTGCCCCCGGGCATCACCTGCCCTGGCCTGCCCCTCTCCCAGCTGCTCAGGGGCTCCGGGCTGGGAGCCAGCCCAGAGTCAGGTCTTCCCACAGGCGGCACCAGCGGCCCTTCTCCCACGGCCCCGCGTCAGCAATCCCCATCCAGCTCCCCTTGTCCTGGGCCGTGCCTCCATCCTGGTGACAGTGCCTCATCTGACCCCAGCCACGCAGGGCCCTTCCTGGCCACGGCCAGAGTGGGGCACACCCACTGCGGGAGTCCCAGGTTCGCCATTCTTGCCCCACCTGTGCTGCAGGCCTGCCTGGCGCCATGACTGCCAGCCACTGAGCCAGGATCACTGGGCCCAGGATGCGAACCAGACCCAGGGCTGGACTGGGTACACACGCAAGCCCTGGCTCCCGAGAAGGGTGACGGGCACCCCTGGCTGCACCCCACCCCTGTGCCACCCTGCGGCATTGCACCCCCAAGGAAGCAGGCGGCCCCCACAGCTCACCAGCACTGCCTGCCAGGCCCTGGTTGGCGGCCTCTGCATTATGCAAAGCTGAGGTTAGCTTTTGATCGCTCACTGCTCCAAGGGAGCATGCCTGATTCTAAGGAATGCCTTCAGTGCTCTGACCCTCGCAGGGCAGGGAGGGGGCGCCCAAGGTCCCCGGAGCCACCCTGAGCGGCGGTGCACCTCGCAGGGATGACCGGCGACAAGCAGGGTCTCTCTCTGTCCCGCTCCGGTGCCCGCGCCTTCCTGTGAGATGAGTGGGCACCTGCCTCTCTCCTGGGCCTGACCTTGGGGCTTTTCCCGGTGCAACCTGGCCCTCTGACACACTCTTTGGGCATCCCAGACTTAGTCAAACTCCGCCTAAGAATGCGGGCGTGGATCCAACAAATTTCAGCGGGACCAGGTGAAGCAGGAACATCCCCGTCCCTTCTGGAAATGGAGCCTCACGTTCTGGGCCCCCTACAGCCCAGACTGCCTCCGAGAAAGCACTCAGCACATCACCCGCCCCAGACACCAGCAAACCCAAGGTCCCGGCCACGGGCAACACACAGAGGCCCTGGATGGATGAGACAGGTGCACCGAGGAGCCCCTCTGGGCATCCAGGTCCTACCAGGCACTGGGACAAACTTGACCTGGTTTTCCCAACTTCCCTACAGTCCTGCCAGGAAAGTTAGGATACCCATCGCACAGTAAAGAGAGAGAAGCCGGAAGAAGGCTCCACTCACAGCCTGTGACCGTGCCTCTGGGTGTGGCTGATCCACACAGAGTAGCTCTCTCCTCCCACTCAAGAGAGCCCTGAGGAACGGGGCCCAGAGGTGGGAGAGTGCGTGGGATGGCACAGGACACGGTGGCCAGCCAGCGCCCTGCAGATGCCAAGGTGAGCCAGCTCTCCAAGCACCCACTGCGCTCAAGACCCCCTGGCGACACCTGCTGTTGAGAGCCTGGACTGAGGCCCCTCTGGTTGACTGTTGGAACCCCCACAGTCCCTACAGGGCTGACCAGCGGTGAGTGAAGACAGGCATGGCACAGAGCAGCCAGGCCTGGGCTTTTCCAGAAACGTCTCAGCACAGGCACCCAGGAGTGTGGACACACACCCCGCCACCAACCAGCATGGGAGCAGGGTTGGCAATGGGGGAGGCAGAGGCAGGGGGAAGGAAGACCCCAAGGTGGCCGGGGCTGGCGAGTCACCCAGCTCCCCGCACACACAGGTACCAGGGCACCAGCCCAGCGTGGACCTCAGAAACAAGCAACCTCAGCGTGCAAGGGACCACCTAGACAGCCTTGTCCCTGGAAGCCTTGCGGAGGAAGGGGCTCGTGGTGGGAGTCTGGGGGCAGCTGCAAGTTAAGAAGGGGCCCCAGCGTGTCCTCAAGTCCACCATGCTTCTGTAAAACCCAAACCCCAAACGCGGCAGAATCTTACGTTGACAACAGGCTAGGAGGTACCTGGCCCTGGGGGAGGAGTTCCAGGGGTCGGGCCCAGGACCTCAGAGACCATCCCCGGAGTCCCATCCGACTCGGGCACCCGGCCCCTCCTCACCTCTGCTCCCCCTGCCCGCCCCGTGAGCGGGCCCTGCAGCCGGACCCTGCCCCAGCCCCAGCCCATCCACCCTCTCCTCGGCTGGGAGATGTGAGTAGGAATGGCTCAATCAGGATATAATCGTTTTTAATTAACGTGCGGATCATTTCACAGGCTGATCTCCTTGGAGACCAGAGGGAAGATGGTCTTTTAAGATGTTTCCTTTGCCTCCCCCAGCCCACCCCTCCCCGCCGAAGGCCGTCCCCCCCTCCCCACTCCCCCCACCCCGCCGCAACCTTGAGAACAGCACAAAAGCCTGATGCTCGGATCCCTCCTGGGGCCATTAGCAGGAAGTGTGTGTTCACACAGACACGCACACGCCAAGCTCAGGAGCACACCCCCCCCACCCTCAACACAACACCCTCCCTGATCACAAATGTGATCAGGGACTCACAAATGCACACACACACACACACAGAGGCATGCAGGCACACCCCGTGCCCAAGAGAGAACTCTACAGACGACCACAGACCTACACCTGCGCCCACAGAGGGGCACGCACCTGCCGGGGGTGGGGGGACACAGAAACCCGGACACGCCCGTGAGACCTCACCCAAAGACTGCACAAGGAGCCAGGTTGTCCTTAACCCTGACGGTCTCCATTCTGTCTCTGTGCCTGCAGGGCTCACTCGGGGAGTACCTGGATCCTCCTGCTGCCACCACGCATCTGTGCCAACACCAGCCTCCCACCCCGGGACCCAACGCTGCGACCCCAGACAAGTGAGCTGAGGCGCAGGTGCAGGGGCACAGGCACGGTGCCCCCTGAAAAATCTGCAGCCCCACGTCTCGCTGCCGTGGGCCCTCCCCTCTTCCTCATGCAGCATGGGACAGCAAAAAGGAAAGTGAGAAGCCGGTGAGAAGGGATGACGGGGAGCCAGAGGCCCATGATTGCAGCCACTGTGGGCGATGCTGGAAGACACAGGCGCCTCTCCTGAGCCGGGGCCTCAGTTTTTCCATCTTTGCAATGGGCAAGATAAACTTGAAAAATGACCTCCAGGGACCTTACGAATTCAGTAGCCAGTTCTTGGTTGCCTCATGGCCTAGGGACGGCTAACCTCACACCTTAGGACACCCCCCCCCTCCCCGCGCACCCTGTGCCCTCTCTGGGACCTCTGACATGGCCCCAGGCTCCCTTCGGCCCTGCTGGAAGGTTCTAGGCTGTGGGGAAGGAAGCAGAATGGTGTTCCACTTAGGGAAAACTGGAGACGCCTGTGTCTCCCACTGCAGGCACGCCGGAGAGGAACATGGCCTCAACCCTCAGAGAATGCTCTCTCCACGCAAAACAGCTCAGCGCCAGCGTTCGCCAGGAACGTCCACCACGCCGGACAAAAGGGGAAATTAAATAAGTCCCGGTGCAGCCACCTGGCTGGGAAAGCCCGAAGCCACGGCCGCGGGTGTTTGTTAAGACACGGTTACGAAACAGGCAGGGGCTCCGGTTCAGCTCGCCAGGCGAGCGGGCTGTGTGCATGCATTCCGACGCAGCGAAGGGCCAGTCTCCCAGGGCAGCCGCCGGCAACCAGGTCTCGGAGGTCGGCCAGGGCCCCGCGACCTCGGCCCACGGTCACTGCCAGCCACCTTCTTCCCTTCCATTTCTCAGATTTCTCAATCTTAACATACGTGTATGGAAAAGGTTTTTTTTTTTTTTCCTCCCAACGACAAACTTTCCCCATTCACGCTCATTCATTTTTTTCAGCCCTGATTCATTCACTCTTGAGCCAGCCAAACGCAGAACGCCGTGAATGGCCACCAATGCCAACGGCTGGTCCTGGGGGACGCCCAAGGGGGCAGCCTCACAGACATCTGGACCCATGGGGGGACCTGTCCCCCAGCTGCAGGTCGAAAGGGAGCAGGGCAAAGACCCGGGCAGGAACCAACCAGCTCAGGAGCTTCCCCAACCTGGGCACCAGAGGCCTCCCTGGCCCCTCCACGCCAGACCCCCGTGGTGGCCCTGGCCTGTCTCCTGGCTGCTGTCCCCCGCTCTGGGCTCTGCTTCCCGGCCTCCCCCAGGCTCCCCCTGGTCCTGCCTGGCTGTGAAAACAGGAGTAGAGGATCTGGAAACTGCTAGCTTTGGGTCAGCCAGTGTCACCGGGCCCCCACCGAGTGTACCTGCTGTGTGGGGCTGACACGTGTCTGGGGAACAGTTAACTCTTTCTACCCCTGGGCCAGTGACACAGCCTGAACACAGTCCAGCCAGCACAGATGCCTGCCCCTGTGCCCCCACTCCCTCTCTGTAAGCACTCAGGGCACAGCCCGCAGGGTGAGAGGGGGCTCCCTCTGGGCTAAGGAGCCGCATCTCTAAGGTAGCCAGCCCTCCGGGGGTGGGGTAGGGGTAGAACTTCCCACTGCTCCTCTCCCCGGGGGGCCCCAATCTCAGGAATCTCAGGGCCACTGGAGAAGCAGCACAGGCGGAGATAAACACTTCGTCACACAAGCACACCTATGGGATCACCTCTTCCAGCCCCGCATTGGGGGGGGGGGGACGCAAGGGGAGGGCGCTGAAGCCAGAGGGACCCCCTCACCGCGCCTGAAGTCACCAGCCAAGAGCCAAGCCCCACAGGGGGACACAGGGGCTAAAACCCACACGACACTCAACCTCCGTGGTTGCACGGGGCCCCGCTGCCCCCACCCGGCCCCAGCGCCATCCACGTCAACATCTCTCACCCAAACAAGCTCCTCCTCCCCCTCCCCGACCCCCCCTCACCCAGGGTCAGCACCGCAGCGCAGAGAGCAGTGAGCTGCGACCCCCTCCCCCACGGCAGAAACCAAGGCGCGAGGTTTCATTGTCAGCCTGGCCACTCCACTGCGCGCGCCTGGGGCCGGGGCGCAGGGCAAAGGCGGCGGGGGCGGGGTGGGGAATGGGGGGGTGGCGGCTGTGGGGCCGGCTGTGGCGCGGGCAGTGGGGAGGGGTCTCCAGGGGAAGTGTTGGAAGCTGCTCCTCCAGCTCCGTCCAGATCCGGAAGCCGCCTGGGCCGGGAGGAAGGCGGGGGTGGGGAGAGCACGACCTCGCGCGCAGGAGGCGAGGAGGGGCTACCCGGTGGCGGTAGCCGCGGGACCCGCCCGCCCCAAGGCGTCAGGGCGCCGAGTCCCTCGGGAGCGAGGCCGCGCTCCCGGGAAGTTTCCCACCGGTTGCCCTGAGCAGGACCGGGGCGCGCCGACCGCCCGCGTCTCCCCGGCTGCAGCAGCTCCGGGGAGCGGATGACGAACTTGAACACAACTCCTTCCTCCCCCTGGCGCCTCTCACCCACCCCGCCGCAGCCACCAGCCCCGCCATCTCAGCCCCATCCGTGCCTTCCGCCAGTGCCACGGTCGCCAAGCCCGCTTGCCAGTGCATTGTGGCAGGCACAGGAGGGGGGGATCCCCAGCACAACCAAACTGCAGCCAAAAAAAGAGAGAAAGGAAAGAAAAGAAATTCCGTCGGCTGAAACCGATCGCCTCCGCCTCCACCACCGGCGCGGAAAAGCCCCAAACAGGCACATCCACAACTCCAGCCAAGACCGCGGCGCGGGCGGCGACCCCCGTGGCCAGCCTCGGCTGCGGGGCAGGTCTGAGCGGCCAGGGACTCGGGGAGCCCTCGCGCCCCGAACGGCCCGCCGAGGACACAAAGCTCCGCGGCCAACAATACCTGCGGGCTCCTCCCGGGTCTCCGCGGCGCCGGCGCTGCGCGTCCCGCCGTCTCTCTCCGGCTCTCGCGCGCGCTCTCCCCCTTCGCCTCTTCCAGAACGCGGCGGCGGCGGCGGCGGCGGCGGCGGCGGCGGCGGCGGCGGCCAGATGAGATCCTTGGGAGGAAAAAAATTGTGAGCGCTCGCACGATTCCTTTCTCTCTGCCCGCCCGCCGCTGCCGGGGGGCGGCCCCGGGTCCCTCGCGCTCCCGCGCCCCGCTTTTCCTTCTTAGCAGCCCCTGCGAGCGCCCTCAGTAGCCATTATCCACAGGGCCGCTGGGGGGGACGGGAGGTAATTAGAGACGGCCCCGTGGCCGCATCCACTCGACAAGCGCGCGTTGCGGGCACGGGGGGCGCGCGCGGGGAGGGGCGCGCGACGAGGGGGCTTGGCTGCGCGCAGCCCGCGCCCCAGACGCGGGGGAGGGGAGGAGGAGGAGGAGGAGGAGGCGGCAGGGGTGGAGGGAGTGAGGGAGGGAGGCGGGGAGCTCCAGAGGGGAACGGGAGGAGGGGGCGCCAGGGAGACGCTCCCGCAGCTCTCACCGCGGGGGCTCGGGGTCACCAGCCGCGAGGTTCAGAGGCGCGTAGAGACTGGGGGGTGGGGTGCGTGTGAGCGCGTCTGTGTGAGCGTGTGCGCGCGCACGCGCGTGCGTGTGTCCCAGGCAAAAAGGGAGGGAGGGAGGCGAACGCTTTAATATTTTTCTAGTGACTTAGGAGCCCGCGGGGTGAGCTCCTGGCTCTGCATTTAGGTCCGGGTGTGTATCAGCGTGGCTGCAGATTTCTGGTCTGTCCCTACGTGTGAATGTCACGCGGCCTGGGGTGGGGTGGGGGAGGCCTGGGTAAGAGCTCGGGAATGTGTTTCTGGGTCTTGGCGGCACGGAGCGATGCGGTGCCTGCGTGGGGCTGTGTGTGTGTGTGTGTGCGCGCGCGCGCCCGCAACTGTTTCCGGGGGTGGGGGGGTCTGTGTGGCTGCGTGGGTGGGACAGAGCCCGCAGTGGGGAGGGGAGGTTGCGGGGGGGGCGGTTTGTGTGTGTATACGGAATTGTGCCTGCGTGGCGCCGAGTGTCCGCGTGGGCCTGTTTGTGAACGGGCTTTGCGGGGTGCATGGGGGGGGGGCAATGCGCCTGTGCGGAGCTGTGGGTTGGCGAGAGGCAGCGGCGCGTGTCTGCAGGCGGTCGTGGGCTAGCCCTGGTGGCCTCAAGGATCGCATCACAGCACAAGAGCGGCTTAAAGCGCAAACCCGCAGCACTGGGTCCAGGCGGGCGGCGCAGCTCGTAGTAGCGTAGCTTGGCAGAGGGCGAGAAGGCAAAGGGGGCAGCGCGCGGCGGCGGGGGGGGGGGGTGGTCTTCATTCTGCTCCCCAGCTGTCAGATCTTTCCTCTTGATGTACCCGCGGTCCTAGAGGTACACGGTTCGGGAGACGCCTGGGGCCTGGGGAGACGCCTACAGACTGGGGGCAACGGGGCCATGGCGAGGGCGACCTAGGGAGACCCGGGGACAGCGAGGACAAAGAGGAGACTGGGGGGTCGTGAGGCCGGACTGCGCCTCCGGGTCCCCAGCCCCGCAGCCCAAGGGCGACCTGCTCGTGCGCGCACAGAGCCGGCGCGCGGAGCCCCGGCGGCGCGGCTCCGCTCTCTGCCCGCTTCCCAGGAGCCACTCCAGAGCCCCGCGGGCACGTCATTACGCGCCCCGGGCGGGGCCGCGGCCCGCAGGCTTCCGAGCGCAGCTGGCGGGCGCCGAGAGCCCCGGGGCTGTGATTGAGCGCTGGGTTGGCCCGCCCCTCTCCTGGCCGCTCGCTCGCTCGCCGCCCACGCGGCCACTCATTCATCCATCCGCTCTCCACCCACCCACCTTTCTATCCACCCACGTGTCCATCCAGCCACCTGATTATCCGCGCCAGAGATCACACAGATGTGTCAGCTCCTGCTGCCTCCCTTCCCCCACTCGCTCCTCCCCGGGCCCCTCTGCGCCCTGGCGGGGGGAGCGGGGGGGGGGCACACGCCACCACTGCTGCCTGCTTGGCTTTTACCGACCCCTCGCCCTGCTCTTGTGAGGCTCCACGCGTGCTAACCACCCCCCCACGCCCACGGTTACCTGCCAGGTGGGCATGAGGTGCCTTCTGTAGGGTGTTCCTACAGGCAGGCAGGCATCAGGGCTACACTCCCTGCTTGAGAACCCCTCCCCCAGCATGCTTGTTCTGGCCTAAGGGGTGCCTGACACCCTCGTGCCCCCCACCCGGGTCCCTGGCACAGACCTAACCAATCTGAATGCCTGGGGCTTTTGCACCGGCTGTGCTGTCTGCCTAGGAACCAGCATTTTCACAGCCAGGCTTGGGACCCACTGGTGCAGAACACCTGCTGTTGCCTAGGGGCCTGGCCTCACCCACAGCCACCTCCCTTCAAGAACTGGGTCCCTAAGGCCCCGAGGCAGGGCCTTTAATGCCCTCTGGTCTGAGAGCCAGGGGTTGCTCAGTATGGGCACTGCCGTGTGCTCGGTTACCCCCGTGACAAAACCCCTCCTGGGGACCACCAATCCAGCCATGCCCTGACCCCACAGCCCCTGCCACAGTGACCTCCCCTAACCCCTTACCATCAGCTCTGCACTGTCCCTGACCCAGCCACCTCCTCCAGGCAGCCACCTGGTAATGCAAAGCCTGGTGGGGAGAGTGAGGATGGTGATGGACACCCCCTACCCCAGTTTCTGGGTCATCAGGAGAAAAGTCCTCCTGATGGCTGGTGAGACCCCCCACACACACACACACTGCTCCCTCACTCTGACCAGGTACACGCTCACCTCGACACCTTTTGCACTGGTTGGCTCTCCCCCTCCTGCCAAGCCACCTTATTTGTAGCTATGTCTCTGCTCCCTGGTGCACCCTCCCAACCTGGAATGGTGCCCAGTGCTCATTCTATGAGCAGGTGCCCCTACCTTCAAAGAACTCAGAGCAAGACAGTCCCATCCCACCTAGGGAGAAGCCTCCAGAGGGGCCTTGCCCATCTCTGCCCAACACAGGGCAGGTGCGGCTGAATGTGTATTTATCAAGCGAATGCGTGGAGTGGCAGTGTCCGAGTCAAACCAAGGCCGCCGGGCTCCAGACCCTGGCTTGTCCCGTCAGATCCCGCTGGCAGGGTCCCATGGGGCCACGGCACAAGCACCAGGCTCCCTAAATGCTGGGCGGGGGTGGGGGGAGGGGAAGGCCAGCAGGCGTCCTGCTCCCTGGGGATCTGACCCCAGGGGCGATGGGGACCCCCTGACCTGACTGGCTGGACACTTCTGTGGGGGCAGGGGAAGGCCAGGGCTTCCTGGGGAGCCTGGGCCTTGGACAGGATGGTCTTTTGTTTGCCTGGCACTGTCTGAATATAGCTGCAAAGTGTGTGTCCAGACACCACTGGGGAGAGGCAGGGTGGGTGGAGGTGGGGCAGGATGGATGGTGGGGGACAAGGGCACGGACCCAAGCCCCCAAGCCCCCAAGCCAGGGAGGGACCAGCGAGAGACTGGAAGGCTGCTGCCGCGTTCCGGATCATTCGCTACGCCCGAGTTCACTTGGGTTTACTGAGCACCTGCTACGTGCTGGGCGCTGTGCGCGTGTTGACTCTGCACGAGAGACAGAAGCTTCCATTTCAGGCTCGAGACAGGCAAGAAAGAGGGCGCATCAGTAAGTGATTCCTATTTGCTACTGAAAAAGGAAAAGGGTGCAGGGGGCGGGGGCGGGGTTCCACACGGGGTGCTCAGGGACTTGGGCACATTTGAGCAGACTTGAAGCACTGAGGCCCTGGAGGACAGGTGATGCAGAGGGGCGAGGACTCGTGGTGGAGAGGCTGCTGGGGGCACCCACGCCCTCTGTCGGGGTTCCTGGGTCCAGTGCTGGTCTCTGCTGCCCACTCGGGAGACCCCAATGGGGTTCCAGGCTCCTGGCCGTAGGCCTGCTCCAAGCCCGGGCTGTTGTGGACATCTGAGGAGTGAACCAGCAGAGGGAGGATACTTCATGTATCTCCGTGTCTCTCTGTCTCTCTGCCTTTCACATAAAGTGAAAATAGAGAAAGAAAAAAGGTGTTTTTTTTTTAAAGGAAAATCTAAGACTTAAGGGGGGGGGGTGGTGTTTTTGTGCAGCTGGTTAAAGCCCCAGCCTGCAGCACCAGCAGTCCATATGGGCGCTGGTTTGAGTCCCAGCTGCTCCACTTCTGATCCAGCTCCCTGCTCTGGCCTGGGAAAGCAGTAGAAGATGGCCCAAGTCCTTGGGGCCCCTGAACCCATGTGGGAGACTTCGGATCAGCGCAGCTCTGGCCATTGCGGCCATCTAGGGTGTGAACCAGTGGAGGGAAGACCTCTCTCTCTGTCTCTACCTCTCTCTGTAACTCTGGGCAGTGGGGCTGGGTGGGGAGGAATGGGGCCGAGGGACCCTGCAGGGCCTGGTGCACCCCCACAGGGACCTGGGCTGCAGTGTCGTGAGCACAGCAGGGACGTGATCTCCCGCGGGTCCCCACAGGGCATCTCCCGCCACCCCCCACATGCTGTGAAAAGGATGGGCGGGGCCTGGCCAGGCTGGGGCAGATGAGAAGTGGCCCCGCTCCTGGATGGGAGCGCTGACACTGCTAGCCGCCTTGCTCAGCCTCAACAGCTGGCAGACGCCGGAGCTGCTGGGACCTGCCACTCACGGAGGTAGGGGCCGAGGCAGGCAGGTGGGAGAGCCAAAGCCTCTGCAGGGAACTGGCCCTGCCCTCTCCTTGGCCTCCACGCTGCCCTGGCCGACAGGTGCGTGAGCTTCACGCCGATCTGAAGAGGCCCCATTTTTGACAAATGTGCCGGAATCTGTGTTCTGGCCTGGGACAGCAAGGGGTGACCTACCCCAGTCACCTCCCCACTCACCCACCTTCACGGCCCAATAGGCCCGTGAGGTGAGGGCGGCCAGCCCCCTCATTTGCACCCCCATGCATCCAGCTTTCTCTCTCAGACGCACTCAGCTAACCCATGCCAGTCTCTCGCGCTGTGTGTTTAGACAGCACCTACAGTGGCATTTGGGGACGACCGGGAGATCGGAGTTCTTTCACTGTCTCTCTGATTCCCCAATAAATAAAGACAACCTTTCTCTCAGGATGTAGTTATTCAAAGCAATCAGAGGGGTGGGTGTTGTGGTCTAACTGTTAAAGTTGCCTGGGTTTAGGGTCTGGATTTACGGTGCGTCAAGTTAAACCTGCAATGCTGGCATCCCACCGGTTCGAGTCCTGGCTGCTCTGCTTCCAATCCAGTTTCCTGCAAATGCTCCTGGAAAAGCAGTGGAAGATGCTCCAAGTACCTGGGCCCCTGCCAGCCGCATGGGAGATCTGGATTGAATTCCAGGTTCCTGGCTGCCTGGCCCAGCCCTGACCACTGTGGCCATCTGGGGAGTGAACCAATGGATGGAAGATCTCTCTCTCGGTCTCTGCCTTCCAAATAAATAAATAAATCTTAAAAAAAAAAAGATGCCTGGGTTTCAGCAAGTTCCCACTCTGCTTAGGATCCAACTTCAGGCCAATGCCCCAGCCTCGGGAGGCAGCAGGCGATGGCTCAAGTCCTTGAGTCCCTGCCACCCACGTGGGAGACCCAGAATTCCTAGCTCCTAGTTTTAGGCTGGCCCAGCCTTGTCCATCACAGGCACCTGGGGAGTGGACCAGCACATGGGAGCTCGCTGTCACTCTCCCTTTCAAATAAATAAGTAGATAAAAAATAAATCACTAAATAAAAGGCAACCACAGCCCCTTTTCTCCCAATCAGAACCTTCTAACCCTCGCACTTCCGGAATGCTGGGGCTATGGTGTAAAACCAAGACAAAACTCTTAAGAAAAATGACTTTCTTTGAAAGCAAAAATTTGGTGTTTTAGCTGGGGGTGGGGGGAACCAGAAGTATAAACGTCCCAAGTCCCTGTAAGGTCCAGGAGCAGTACAGATAGCTAGTGCACCCTGGCCCCCCTGCCCCCCTGCCACTTGTCCCCTGCTCCCCAAGTGGCAGGGGCTGGCACGGGAGGCTCCAGGCACAGGGCAGGGGGAGCTGTCTCAGTCTGGTGCCACCTGCGGTGGTTCTGCCATCTGTCTGTCTACCCGTCCTTGCTAGCCTGTGGGAGGCCACTACGGGATGTCAGGGCAGCGTCTGAGACCGGCCGGACCCCTCCTCCACCCACCCGCAGGGACCCTGTTCACAGGGGGCATGGGCTGCAGCAGGGACCTCCCCCGCAGGTCTGTGCCAGGGCCTCCGTGGTCCCTGAACCTCCCAGCCCAGTCTTTCCACTGTGCCTGGCACGGCTGGGCCGCCCCGGGCAGCCCCCTTCCTCCTCTGTGGCGGCAATGGTGGCGCCAGCATCTGAGCTTATTATGGAGGGGGGAGGTCTGGGTGATGGGGGAGGGGGGCTGGGCAGCTGGGAAAGACGAACAGGAAGTGGGGAGAGACTGAGAGCAGACAAAAGAGAGGTAGGGAGAGAGGGAAGGGGACAGAGCTGCAGGGCTGGGCGCCCAGCACGCTGCGGGCAGGGGTCTCCTCTCTGCCTTGCCTGGGACACACCCCTGCCTGCTCTGCGTCCTGTCCCAGCCCAGCTACGACACATGCCCATCAGGGCCTGGCCGCAACCTGTGCCCAGGGCTCAAATCCATGCCCTGGCCAGGGAGCCCCATGGAGCTGGGGACGACAGAGTGGCTAAGGCCCAGCCACCCCCCACCCAGCACCAAAACGGACCAATCTCCAGCCACAGCCACAGACCCGCACCTCGTCGCTGCTACAGACTGACCTCTGACCCTGGGGGGGACCACATGGGGGAGCTGGAAGGAGCCCAGCTCGCGCCAGCCCCACCCCCACCCAGAGGCACCACTAACCCTGCCCCGTGTCCTACGTTGCTGATGCTACAAGGCGGGCCTGGGGCCTCTGACACACAGAATCAGATCCCTGTACAACCCCCAGCCCCTTCCTGTAGAGGTGCGTTCAGAAACACATGTCCATGCGTGTGCACGCACACACACACGCATGCGCACATATCCCGCCCCGAAGCCCACCAACAGGAATGAAGAGAGAACTGGCGAACACAAGGCGAGCACACAGGACCCTGAGCCCCGAGAGCTTCCCCTGTCTCCTCCCTAAACTCAGGGCCACTGCAATGGCCTGGGGGCCACCAAGGCCTGGGGGACCCACCTCATGTCCCTCCGCAATGGAGAGGTCAGGACACACGTGTGCACACGCAAGTTCACGTGTGAACGGGACCCACCTGCCTTCCCACGACCTTTGCTCCCTGCCCCTGGCCAGCTGAGGCCCTAGCATCGCCTGACCCAGACTGGCATCTCTGGCACGACTTGGCCAACTCCCTCCTTGCCAAGGGAGACCCAGTCCCCGCCTCTGCCTCCCCCATGCTGCTCTGCCCGTGACACGGCAGGCACAGAGCTGTCAGGCACCGCGAGGGTGTGGGATTGCAGGCCAGGACCAACCAAGGCCTCTCTGTCCCCACTGGTGAGCAGCGAGGGCTCCACAGGACCTGTGCAGAGGAGACCACGGCCCCCTCCAGGCACAGGCTCAGCTCTCCTGGGGCCAGGTGAGTCCGGGACACCAGGCACCCAGGGCCACTGGCTCTGCAGATAACACCCGGAAGGAGCTGGAACCACCGACCAGCGACGCCGGAAGAGACACCTTTGAGCTGCACCCCCCTCGTGGGACCCTGGGGACCGTGCTGGGGGGGGGTGCAGAGCTGGGCTGACCCTGCTGAGCACCCCACACGGCACCTGCTCTGCAGTGCTCCGAGGCGGGCTGTCCTCAGCCCATTTGAGAGATGTGCAAACTGAGGCTAAGAGAACAGAGAGGCACAAAGGTTGGGAGAACGCAGGTTGAGCCTGAATCACCGCTCAGTCTCTGGAGTGGAGCACGGAGCCTCTCTGACGAATTATGCATTGGCGGATGCTTATTGTTATTTGAAAGGCAGCGGCATGAGAGAGACAGACAGATTCCCCGGCCTCTGTCTCCCCAAATGGCCACAACGACCAGGGGCGGGGCCAGGCTGAACCCAGGAGCCAGGAACTCCCTCTGGGTCTCCCACGTGGGTGGCAGGGATCCAAGCACTTTTCCCGCCAGGGCACAGCTCCGAGCCATTCAGGCTGGCCCGTTTGCAGAGGGTAAGGACAGCACCCTGGCTTCAGACACCCAGGGAGAGCCTCTGGGAGTACAGTGACACCTCCCCATCCTCCCCACCCCCTCCACCTCGCAAGGCACTGCCCTGCCCTGGTGGCTGTGTGTCCCCAGGCGGCTGTGCACCCTCTCTGGGCCCCAGCATCCAAAGCTGAGATCCTGGTGTGAAGTTCACTAGGTGGAAGATAATGCTTTTCTCTCTCTCTCCCTAAACTCACAGGAAGTTCCAGGCCTGAGATGCGGACACTCTTCCCCAAGCCAGCCCCTGAGCCAAGGCGGCTGCCAGAGCCGACACTCGGGTCCTGCAGCCGACAAAGGGACAGGGCCAGGAGCCAAGGCCAGCCACCCCAGGGGCCTTCGCGCACTCCACAGCACCCCCAAAAAACACGTGCCGAGAGACTCACGCCCGCTCTGCGGTACGCTTCTGAGCCTCGGCGTCTTCACCGTGGAAACAGGGAGACGCGCAGGGCCTGCATTGTTCGTGGAAGCTGCCGTGGGTGTGTGTGCCCCATCCCACGCCCTGCAGAAACCGCAGCTCCCTGGGGTTAAACTCCGGCTTCACAGCCACGGCCTGGGCACCGCACCTGCTGGCTGGCCGGATGACGTGGGCTCTCAGCGCCCCCCACCCCAGTCTCTCTGCATGCATCCCCCATCGGCCTGGGGGGAGGGGTGGAGGACAGGAGCGGAGGCAGGGAGGGGCCAGGAGTGCCTGGTCGCCAGCCCCAGAAGCTGGGGTTCAGAGAGAGAGCTGTGTCAGGGCTGAGGGTAGAAACCACAGGAAGGCAGATTCCGTCTCCATATAAGGAGCTGACAAACAGAGCTGCCCAGAAAGGGAGCCAGGAGGCTGCCTGGAGTGGGGTGTGTATGGGGGGAGGTTTCGGGGGGGCCAAAGCGATGGGACACCCCACAGACAGGACCGCCCAGTCGCTGTCCTGTGACTCGCCCAAGGCCATGTGAGCAGCAGTGGAATTCCAGGGTCAGAGCCGGGGGCCAGAGCAGGGTGTGCTGGGAGCCTCCCGAGGAGGCTGGCAGAGGTCGGAGAGACCAGACCTCCCAGGGCCCAGGGCGGCCAGAGAGGCTGAGCCCCAATCCCCGAGGTGCCCCACCCCCCGCCCCACCATGCGACATTTAATTCTTTAAGTAGCTGTGTCTTGGTTGGGGGTTGCTTTCGTGTGTGTGCGTTTTTTGTTTTTTTTTTTTGTTTTTTGGTATTGAGCATTTTAGCATTTATTTTTAACCATTAAGAAAAGTAGGCTGGGGCCAGTGCTGTGGCGCAGCGGGTTAACCTGGCTTGCGGTGCCAGAATCCCACATAGGCACCCGTTCAGGTCCCGGCTGCTCCACTTCCGATCCAGCTCTCTGCTGTGGCCTGGGAAAGCAGCAGAAGATGGCCCAAGTCCTTGGGCCCCTGCACCCACGTGGGAGACCTGGAAGAAGCTCCTGGCTCCTGGCTTTGGCCTGACCCAGCCCCAGCCGTTGCATCCAATTGGAGAGTGAACCAGTGGATGGAAGGTATCTTTGTTTCTCCCCTCTCTCTGTTTCTCTGCCTTTCAAATAGTAAAAATCTTTAAAAAGAAATCTTATTGTGCTTAATTTTTTTAATTGAGATATAATTCACCATGAAATGCATCCTTTTAAAGTACACAGTGGGGGCCGGTGCTGTGGTGTAGGAGGTTAAGCCTTCGCATGCGGCACCAGCATCCCATATGGGCACTGGTTCGAGTCCCAGCTGTTCTACTTCTGATCCAGCTCTCTGCTATGGCCTGGGAAAGCAGTGGAAGATGGCCCAGGTCCTTGGGCCCCTGCACCCGCGTGGGAGACCGGGAAGAAGCTCCCGGCTCCTGGCTTCAGATCTGCACAGCTCCAGCCATTGTGGCCATACCTGGGTCCCTGCCACCTATATGGGAGACCTGGACTGAACTTCAGGCTCCTGACTTCGGCCTGGCCCAGCCCTGGCCATTGTGGGCATCTGGGGGGTGCACCTGCAGATAAGACAGCTCTGTCTCTGTGCCTTTCACACAAATAAATAAAAACGAAAGTGGGAATTGACTACTGCCCATTTCAAAACATTTCACGCCAGTCCCCTGGAGCAGCCCCTGCAGCGGCCCCAGCCCCCAGCCCCCCACTCGCCTCCTGCCTGCTCACATGCCCTTGTGCCTGGCAGTGCTGAGTTCTGCAGAGGGCTCCGGGAAACACTTTTACACAGCACCGTGTGCGGTCTCCACGTCCGTGTGACGTCAGCTCACGTTCACAGCATGCCTGGCCCGGACAGAACAGGACACACCACACACTCTGTATCATGCTCCACCACGGGGCCGGCACAGGAGCCTCCCCTCAGTCTCCCTGTACCCACTCTGGCCCCGTCAGCCCTGACAGCAGTGAGACAGAGCCCGAGAAACCAAAGTCGGAGCTCCTAGCTCTTCAAACTTAAACCACAGCCCCTCCCCTGCCACCAGGAGATCTGACCTCTGTGACCTTCGAACTTCACCTCCTCCCAGTCTCCCTTCACCCCCACCTGCCGCTGGCCTCTTGGGGCTCCTCAAACCCCCCCCCACATAGTCCTGCCTCAGGGCCTTTGCACTGGCTGTCCCTGCTACATGGAACATGCCTCTCCCAGCCCCAAGGTTTTCCCAGACCTGCTTGGTTTCGCCTCCTAATTTGCACCCCTGACACACCACTGGTTCACGGTGTTCTCTCCCCAGGAAAAACGACACCTCTGCCGCGCGTGCCCTGTTGTATCGGCTGCTGACACATCCCCAGCACACAGCACCCAACTGCCTATCAGCCAATCACAAAAGCTACGCAAAAAGCAGCCAACAGGAGCCCAGGCGGCCCACGGAGCAGACGTTATAAACCCCGGGGACCCACGCTGGCGAA
This sequence comes from Oryctolagus cuniculus, assembly GCF_051225735.1. Taxonomy (NCBI): domain Eukaryota; kingdom Metazoa; phylum Chordata; class Mammalia; order Lagomorpha; family Leporidae; genus Oryctolagus; species Oryctolagus cuniculus. The sequence continues at coordinate 63,116,829 of NC_142883.1, read as the reverse complement.
ACCACACCGTGCCTTCTTCCGTGCCACAAGCCGGCGTCTGAAAACCAGGAGCGCCCACCTAACTATCCAAACGCCAGCCTCTCTTGCAAACACGGATCTGGTCATGCAGGGGCCTACACACGGCCTAACGGACATCGGCCTGCACCGAGAGGTTGGGCTTGGGGGAGAGGGGGCGGGCGTGGGGCTGTCCCTCCTCGCACAGGCCCAAGGTGCACTCTCTGTCTGGCACCTGGGCCCCCAACTGCCCCCGGCCACCTGCTAAGGCCTCTCTTCCATGCTGAGTCCATGAGGGAGACCTCCCCAGCTCTCGGGGCTCCGGCACCCCCACACCCATGCTCCACCGTGTCCCATGTCTCCTAAGCGGCTCCACCCGCCTCACCCCGGTCATGAGTGGCCACCCTGGTTAAACGGCCAAAGAGAGACAGCCTCCCCACCCCAGGGTCCACGTGTGCACCCATAAGGCTCTGATCGGGGGTCCCGCTGCTGTCGATCGCCTGTGCTGTGGGGGCATCAGGACCCACGGGATGGAGACGGGGGGAGCCCCACGTTGGGGGCCAGGCCCAGCGAGGGGGCTGTGAACGCGCACACACACGCGCACGCGTGCACACACACACACACACGCGTGCGCTAAGGCAGGAGGCCTCCGTGTGCCGGGCCACATCCGTGCAGAGTTCTCCCGGGGCCTCAGTCTCCCCAGCCCCGCCGTGTGCAGGCACCCTGGCCGGCCTCAGCCCCTCCTCCCCAGCACCAGGGAGAGGTCTTCCGGTGCTGCTGCTGCTCCTGCAGCCCTGCCTTCCCATCCATCAGGATTCTGCTGCATTCCTGTGAGTCATTCTCCAAACAAACCGTGCAAGGCGAGGAGGGAGCAGGGGCGGGGGAGGCGGCGGCGGCGGGGAGAAAACCCAGCCCTACCTCCTGCCCTCCTGAGCCTGGGCCCCCTCCACACCCCTCCCATGCACACACACAGGGTGAAGGGCGGTGGGCTCGGAGGGAGTGGGGTCCCCGGCGGAGCCCGAGTCCCAGGCTGGTCAGCTTCTGCCATGGACTTTGCTGTGTGACCTTGGGCAAGCTAGGCTTCGCCCTCTCTGGGCTTCGGAAGACGACGTCTTGGAAGGCCCATCCCTACAGAAGACATAGGTTTTGGCAGTGCCGGGGTGGAGGGGGGTGGCGCCATCATTCTCAGAAGAGGCAGGACAGCCGCGGCGTGCCTCCTTGTCTCAGTTCTCCCACAAGGGCGCACCTGCCAGGCACCACCCACCGGAAGCCCCAACACCAGGTGTCTGCCTGGTGACGGACAGGTCTCAGACTAACCAGACCCAGCAGCCAGGAGAGGGTGGAGAGGCTCTGGGGTATGGGGTTGCGGGCCTGCAGGGAAAATAAGAGGCAGACCCCCCTCACTTCTGCCCCGCTCTCGGCCCCCCCCCCACCATGTGACTCAGCTCCTGGGACGAGGCCCTGGGTGGCTGAGGCATGAGTGTGTGTGGGGGACACTGTGCGTCTGCCGCTGGGGCGGGGGCCGCGGGAGCCCTCCTCCCTGGAAGGCTGCGGCTCTGCCTTCTCCGTGATGAGCAGGCTTCCCACAACGGTGAGCGCGGACGCGTGTGCCTCGGCAGGCGTGACCACGGGTGAGCACGCGTGTCCTCCCTCAGCGTCCTGAGCTGAGGGCGTGGGCCCGGCCTTGTGGCTGAGGCTCACGGCGGTGGTGGAGTGTGTTTGTGGGGAAGTGTGTGTCGGGGAGGCTGTGTGTGCCAGCACCCAGGGACCTGCGTGTGCAAGGTGTGCAAGAGGGTTTCCTTCAGAGCTCTTGGAACAGCTCCCTCTGACTCCCTGGAAGGTAGGTTTCTAGGATGCTGGGAGCTGCACCCGCCACGGCCGCAAGGGTGCACCTCTGTGGGCCCACCCGAGGTTCCGAGCGAGGCTCCGGGAGGCCCTCGCCCCGAGTGCCCCAGCACTCGGATCCAGTGTTGAGGGTTCGGGGGTCCTGGTCAGGGCCCCCATCCCAAGGCTCTACGGCTCAGGCAGCAGCTCAGGGCCACAGACAGAGCCAGGGTCCTGGAGGGAGGTAGAGAGCAGACCCAGGGCAGGGCAGGGCTGGGCAGGAGAGAGCTTGGGGGGTGGCAGGGAGCCGAGGGGGGCCGTGGTGGCTCCCCAGGCTGGGAACAGGGCAAGTCGGGGCAGCCACGAGAAAGTCAGCTTCCAGGTGCCACAGATCGGTGGTCACCAGGTTAAGGAGGCACCGGGGTACCAGGAAGGTCCCCCACGATACAGCCAACGGCACGCACCACCACGTGCCCAGCACCGGGGTCAGCTCCAACTCTGCCCCCTGCCCTGGCGCACACACGCACGGCTCCTCAGGGGCCTCTGCACACGGGACTGCATCCGTGGCTGCTGTGGCTACATGGTGGTCCCAGGAGGGCTGGTGGGGCGCGCGGGAAGAATGCCAGGCTGGAAACCCCAAGGGACCCCTCCCCTCCTTCTCTTGGGCTCTTCCCGTCTGGAATGTGGGCTCTGTGACCCACTATGCATGTGACATAGGAGAAGCCTGCAGACGGACTGCTCGCGGGCTGCCTGGAGCAAGGTGCCGCTGTATGGCTGGAATGTTCTGGAGGTTTGCAGGTGGGCGTGAGCATCTCTGAGCACTGAGAGAGAGAGAGAGAGAGAGAGAGGAGAGAGAGAGAGGACAGGCTCTGCTCAGCCGGGGGCCCACACAGGGAACGGCCTCCCAGCTCACACCCCGGCCTCGGCTCTGTGCTCCTGCCCTTGCGCGGGAACCTGGGTAAGAGGTGACCATCCCAGTGGGCTGCAGCGTCCCCCCACCCCCCGCCGAGCCTCAAACAAGACACCAAGGGAGCTGCCTGGAGCCCCTGGAGGTGTAGGGGGAGAGGGACCTAGGCCTCCCAAGTTGAGATCCAGCCCGGGGAACGCTAAGGCGTCCTGAGAACGGGAGTCCCCCTCCCAGCTCGGGTGGGCGGAAAGACGCCCACCAGGCAACTGCTCCCCAGGGCTCACAAGGCTCTTCCCTGGGGGGCCTGCTTCCCACCACTGCTGGCACTCTCAGGGGGCCCATAAACGCCTCGGCTGAGGAATTGTCTCAGGTTGGGGGGGTGCCAGGCTGTGAATTGGCTAGAGGGGGGTGGGGGACATAGCGGGGGGGTGCTACTGGGGTGAGCCAGGCTGATGCACCTGCAAGAGAGAGAGAGACAGAGAGACAGAGATCTCTCGCTTACTAGTTTACTCCCCAGATGGCCACACTGGCCAGGACTGGGCCAGGCCAAAGCCAGGAGCCAGGGGCTTCAGCCAGGCCTCCCAAACACTTGGGCCGACTTCCGCTGCTTTCCCAGGTACATCAGCAGGGAACCAGATGGGAAGTGGAGCAGTGCGGACTCGAACCAGTGCCTGCGTGGGATGCCGGCGCCACAGGTGGTGGCTTTACCCTCTACGGCATGACACTGGCCCTTGGTCTTGTGATTTGCCTATGCACACCCACACAGGGCACCACCCACAGGGCTGTGCCTCCTATACCCACCACATGGCACTGGAAGCCCGCCCCCCGGCACGGTGGCCTCCCCGGCATGGTGGCCTCCCCGACTGGCACCCACGGGCTGCTGGCCTGGGATTCCCATGGGTACCTCGGCCACAGGAGCCTGGGAAAAATGCAAACGAAATCAGGCAGAAGGGGAACACAGGAGCACCCCCCTTTCAGTGGGTGTCCCTACCCCCAGCCCTGCCCCACGGCTCCCTGCCGGCCCCACTGGGGAGGGTGAGTGGTCAGGTCGGGGTTGGGCTGTCACTCTCATCAACCCCCAACCCGTCAGGGCTCGGGACAACCAAAGCCAACTGTTTGCCTCACTTCAGGTCCATACGGGGGTGCTGGGGTGGGGGGCTCCGAGGGGGACTCTCTCACCATGCCATGCTCTGGCCCTACAAGGATCTCACTGGCCACACACAGCGCCACCCAACCACAGGTCTAGCATGACCCTGCCGCCGGCTCCCAGCCGGAACCATGGCCAACGGCTCTGGGGAATGCATCAAGTGACAGCACCGACATTCACAGCGCGAATACCCACACTCAAGGTTATACTCTGAGGTCACAGCTACCAGCAGCCCCATTATCCCAATGAGGCAGCTAAAGCCCAGACAGTGCAGGGACCTGCCAAGGTCACACGGCTTGGATGAGGTGGGACTGCGCGATGGCGTGATGACATACCCACTGCCCGGCTTACTCCTAGCTTCTCCCACCAAGCTGGCCGGCGGTGGAGGACTGCCCCGGGCTAGACAAGGGGTGCCCCCCTCCAAAACAGCCTCCCCTACTCTGCCGTAGCCAACACCCGGGCATTGGATGCCACAGCCCTCCTGGTGGTAAAGTAGGTGCCGGATTGGGCCTGGAGAGAAACGGAGGCCCAGAGGCCACACCCACACCGTAGGGCTGGCGGGGCTGAGATGAGATGAGATGAGATGGCAAGGCTCTGCCCACTGTCACCCACAACCTGACGGCACTGGGTGCACTGGGTGGGGCGGCCTCCCTCACTCCACCCTCCTGAAAGACAGGCAGGGCAGACACACAGCAGTCACCCCAACCGGGCCCTGACGCTAGCACAAGGCAGTTCACTGCTTCCAGGGACAGCCTTCGAGAGCTGGAGGGAGGCGAGTTCCAGGTTCCACCTGCTGGGCTTCCAAAAATAGGGCCTAGGGCCGGCACTGTGGCATAGTGGGCAAAGCCGCCACCTGCAGTGCTGGCATCCCGTATGGGTGCCAGTTCAAGTCTTGGCTGCTCCTCTTCCAGATCCAGCTCTCTGCTATGGCCTTGGAAAGCAGTGGAAGACGGACCAAGTCCTTGGGCCCCTGCACCCGTGTGGGAGACCTGGAGGAAGCACCGGCCATTGCTGCCACTCAGGGAGTGAACCAGAGGATGAAGACTGACTGACTCTCTCTCTCTCTCTCTCTCTCTCTCTCTGCCTCTCTTTCTCTCTCTGTGTAACTCAAGTAAATAAATAAATATTTAAAGAAAGGAAGAAAGAAATCAGGGCCTTAGGGGCCTTCCAGGAAGCCACCCGGGGGTCCATGGGGGACACTGGAGTCCAACAGACCCAGCTCTGCGACCCTAACCACTTCAAGCCTCGGTTTTCCCGTCTGTACAATGGGGTTATGATCAAGCTCCCGGATGATGCGCACAGTAACTCTGGGGGTATGTGGCACAGGTGTTCCACACACGGTGTGGTGGTTACGGCTGGCACTGCTGTCTTCCCTGAGCTGCGGCTGGGCCCCAGTCTCCTCTCAGTCTTCGGCTGAGACCCTCCCCTGTGTCTCGGGCATTATCAGAAAGCTGCCCCCATCCTAGACACCCCCTCCCCAGACCACAACCACTTCCAAAGCAGTGCGCACGAGTGGCCCGGCCACCTGGGTGCTATCCTGATACAGATGTGCAAGCTACAACAGGAAGCCAGATCTTCCACCGCCGCCTCCTGGAAGCCCACCTCCACCCTCAAAGCCTCGAGTCTCCACATCCCCTTCCAGCCCCCTGCCCAGTTCCTGGGAGGCAGAGGTGAAGCAGGCCTGCCCACTGCCTCTGAGCCCTCCTCATCACTCACTGGCCCAGTCATCCAGCCACACGCACTCACTGAGCACCCACTGTTTGCAAAGCACCGTACCAACCGCTGTGAGAGGGAGGGTTGGCCGGGCGCAGTCCAAGAGCAGTGTCCCATGCAGCACGCGGGCTGTGAGTGGCACAGGCCTGGTAGGTTAAGGCCGGACTTGGCCACCTCCTGGCTGAGCGAGCATCCTTTCCGTATCATTTGTACTCATTTGGAAGAGAAAGACATAGGGCAAACAAAGGACTCCCGTCTTCTGGTTCACTCCACAAATGCCCACAACAGTCAGGAGCCAGGAACTCAATCCGGGTCACCCACGTGGGTGGCAGGGACCCAGTCCTGGGGCCATCGTGGCTGCCTTCCGGGGTGTGCTTCACGTGAAGCAGGGAGCAGACAGAGCCTGGCTTGAACCCGGGCGCTCGGATCTGGGAAGCAGGTGTCCCTGGCGCCGCGCACATCCCTTACCAGACCTTAGCACAGTGCACCCCTGCAGGTGGCGACCAGCTCCTGGGGACCACGAGCTTCCAGGGGCCTGGCGCGGAGTAGGGGCTGAATCTGCAGCTGCTCCTCACCTTGGCAGGGGCAGGGCCTTGAGCCACGCCAGCAGAGACTGCCCCCCCCCAGACTTCCACCACCTCGTTAATCAGAGACGACGGTGTGCCCGGCTGTGACGCCACCTGACGCCCTGGCAGCCGGCCCGTTCACCTCCATCTTGTCTGCAAGGACATGTGGGGACAGGGATGAGGGCAGGGAGTCGACGGGGAGGGGCAGGAGGGGGAGGAGGGAGGAGGAGGCAGGCTAAGTGTTCCCTGCAAGTCAGGCATGCTGGGACCCCACCCAGCAGGCCCTACAGCCTGGAGTCCACAAAGAGTCACACACACACACACACACACACACACCTGCACACAGAGACTCAGGATAAAACGCAGGAGCAGGGCTTGTGACAGTGGGGGCTGGGGGATCCAAGTCCAATCCCTTTTCCAATCCCTCTCCAGGCTGCACTGATATCTGCCACTGGCATCGCACAAGGCAGAGAGGGCTGGGGCCGGGGAGTCTCCCACAGGTGGGGCGTTAAGTCTTAGGGTTCTATGTCCCTGAAGCCCTGCGAGGGGAAGGGGGCGGCCCTGTCATCAGTGCAGACCAAGAGGGGTAAAAGGCAGAAAGGAGGGTGGTGCTGAGGACAAGGGGTCCGGGGAGGAGACAGGCGCCCCAAACCCCATCCTGCAGAGAGACCCGGATGCAGGCTAGGGTGTTGCAGGATGCACCTGCTAGGGCCCACAGAGAATGCCAATAGCTGGCAGGGTTTCTCTGAGGGGCCCCGACTCCCACCTGGGTCAGCAGCCCCACCCCTCTCCCCACCTGCAAGGCAGACCCTGGGGAGAAGGGGAGCTGGTATCGGGCCAGGAGGACACACCCAGGGACCCTTGGTCCTGGGCTGGCTCGTCCCCAAGCAGAGGGACCCGAGTGGGCTTCAGGAAGGGAGACGGAGAGAAGGCACGGGCTGGGTGCCGGACCAGCACACAGCATTCGACCACCACAGTTGTCACTGTTAGGGCTGGGCGGGGTGAGATGGCGCTGGGTCCCGCAGGGGCCTTGAATGCCCAGCCCAGGACGCCCCAGCGGTGAGAGCGATGGACCGACTTGGCGGGGGGCAGGGGGGACAGCCGGCAGGGCAAGTCTCCACCTGGGAAGGCGATAAATTAGGGGAGATGAACCTGCCAGGCGCCCCTCCCCGCCGGGCGTCGTTTTCCAGGTAATTAAGGCCGCTCGGGGCGGGCGCACAGCTGCTTCCGCGGCCGGCCGCGCCTCCGGCCCGGGCAGGTGCGATTAAACCCGCGCGTTCGCGCCCATTAAGCTTGAATGCGGCTTATTAGCATAAGAACCAGAAGACGCTCTGATGGCGGCCACCCCCCTGCGGGGCAGCGCGGGCGAGAGGCCGCAGGGGACCCTGCGGAGGCCAGATCCTGGGGCCAGCCGGGTTCCACCAAGGACTAGGAGGCTGGAGCGCTGCGCAGGTCGCAGGCATAGGTCTTCTTCGGAGGGGGCGCAGGGTGTCTAACCAAGAGAGGGGAGGAGCCTGCTGGTCCCAGCAGCCCAGGTCTCGAACCACAAGTGGCTGGTTTATTCAGCACCATTGCCAGTGCTAAACAGCTTCATAAAATCTCTCCTTCTTCCCCCCCAACAGTGCCAGAAGCCAGTAGGTGCTCACTTAACTCTTGAGATCCCTCTAGCTACCAAAAGGATCTACATTTACCATGTGTGGGCATGCCCGGAGGGGTGCCGGGAGGGGTGGGGGCTGGGCGGGGTTATCTGGCCAACTGGCCAGCTTCACTCATGGGGCCTGGCAGAAGTGGACTGTAAGAAACAAGACCAGGGTTGGCGCGGTAGCAAAGCGGGTAAAGCCGCCGCCTGCAGTGCCAGCATCCCATATGGGTGCCGGTTCGAGTCCCGGCTGCTCCACTTCCCACCCAGCTCTCTGCTAATGCACTTGGGAGAGTAGTAGAAGATGGCCCCTGTCACCCACGTGGGAGACCCGTGTGAAGCTCCTGGCTCCTGGCTTTGGCGTGACCCAGAGCTGGCCCTTAGTGGCCAAATGTGAGGGAGTGAACCGGCGGATGGAAGATGGATTGATCTCTCCCCCTGTCTAATTCTGACTTCCAAAATAAATTAGTATGTCTTTAAAAAAAAAAAAATCCAGACGAACTGGAAATCGGGGAAGAAATCACCCAAGGATTACTGCCTGGCAACTCATTTATTTTTCCCTCCCAAATGACAAGTGGGCCTCCGCGGTGGGTCTGTGGGTCAAGTGTAGCGGAAGGGCCCCCTGTTCCCCACCCCCATCCGATGCTCGGCGCAGGTGCCTGTACCACGGACAGGGAGGGGCCGCTCACACTGCCCCTTCCAAGCTTTCTCCAGGACTTTAGGAAGTGGCAGCACCGCCCCCCGGGCGGGGGGGGGGGGGGGCAGGTGCTGTGCCTTGGCTCCAGGCATCCCCTGAGGCACTGCCTGCAGCACTCCAAGGTCAAGTTTGTTTGGGAGGACCCTCGGCCAGGCACCGGAAGAGGAGACACTCAGAGCAGGTGCAACTGGAAAGGAGACCAGAGAGGGTGGACAGTTGTCTGGGGCCCCACAGCAAGAACCCCCGAGCCCTTCAGTGCCTTTGAAGCGATGCCTGGATCACTCCCCAGGCCAGGCCCAGGCCCCCATCTCCCGCAGGGCTCTGCTTCAGGGCTTTCTGCTTGGGCTAGGGGTCAGCAACTCGGATACCTGGATTCTCCGACCCCAGACCACGGCTAAGACCCAGGAGCCTGCACACACAGCTGATGGGAGTGTTACTACGGCCGACAGTCCCAGGGCCTGGCATGGCCCTTCCTGCTTCCCCCAACCCCTCCTGCCCCATCACAGCGGGCTCAGGGGCCTCGCTGTACACAGCTGAGCCGGCCTGGGGGACGGAGGCAGGGGAGGGGCCCCACCTCCCCGACGCTGGCTGGCCTGCACAGGGACCTGTCCCAGGAGGGCGCTTGGCAGGCTCATTAGCAAAGTGCTGACAGCATGGGCTGGGGCTGGGGGAGGCCCAGAGACAATGCTCAGATGCAAAGCGCGCCCCTGGTGGGATTTTCCCATCCTCCCTTGCTGTTCTTGGCCGCACGTGGTGGTGGGCAAACCCCGGCCTTTGCTGACCTGGGCCTTCCACAACCCCATGTGTGATGATCAGCCATGGGGACTTGGAACGTGGCCTCTGTGTCACACGACAGGACGCTGAGACCCAGGAAGGGACAGGCGTGGCCCCAGAGCAGGGCGTAAGACTGGAGCCACCCTGTGCCTTTCGGGACCCGGTCCTGGGTCCTGAGCTCCCTCTGCACCACCAAGGCCTCTCGGGGCTCTGAGCCATATGACAGGAAGGGCCAGTTCTGCAGGAGGGAGGTCAGGGGACACCAGTGACCCTTCCTACAGCCAAGCCTTCCTGGACCCATTGAGGCCCAGCCACTCGGGGTCACAGGGTCAAGGTTGCCAGGCGCCAGTTCCTCCCAGTGCCCCGTAGAGAAGCAGATGCCCAACAGCTCAGCACTGCCCACCACGGAGAAAAGGCAGGCGGCAAAATCCTCTACCGCCGTCCTCTTGCCCATGGAACAGAGAACTTGGCTTCACAGCACAGGTAGCACGGGACATGCATGCACACACAGCTACACGGCCACACACAGGGCCCCCCAAAGGACCCTGTCACATACGCACGCTCACACCTACCCCCTTAAGTCACTCTCTAAGCCACACACACACAGGCCCCCTTTAGCCCAGGGAACACACACACACACACACAGACCCCCTTGAGCCCAGGGAACAAACACACACACACACACACAGGCCCCCTGAGCCCGGGAACACACACACACACACACACACAGGCCCCCTGAGCCCGGGAACACACACACACACACACACACAGGCCCCCTGAGCCCGGGAACACACACACACACACACAGGCCCCCTGAGCCCGGGAACACACACACACACATACACACAGGCCCCCTTTAGCCCAGGGAACACACACACACCCACACAGGCCCCCTGCGCCTGGGAACACACACACACACACACACAGGCCCCCTTGAGCCCAGGGAACACACACACACACATACACACAGGCCCCCTTTAGCCCAGGGAACACACGCACACCCACACAGGCCCCCTGCGCCTGGGAACACACACACACACACACACAGGCCCCCTTGAGCCCAGGGAACACACACACACACACAGGCCCCCTTTAGCCCAGGGAACACACACACACACACACACACAGGCCCCGAGCCCAGGGAACATACACACACACAGGCCCCCTGCGCCCGGGAACACACACACACACACACACACACACAGGCCCCCTTGAGCCCAGGGAACACACACATACACACAGGCCCCCTGAGCCCGGGGAACACACACACACGCACACAGGCCCCCTGAGCCCGGGGAACACACACACACACACAGAGGCCCCCTGAGCCCGGGGAACACACACACACACACACAGGCCTCCTTGAGCCGGGGGAACACACACACACACACACACAGGCCCCCTGCGCCCGGGGAACACACACACACACACACAGGCCCCCTGAACCAGGAAACACACGCACAGGCCCCCTTGAGCCCAGGGAACACACACACAGGCCCCTCTGAGCCCGGGAAACACACACACACACACACACACAGGCCCCCTGCGCCCGGGGAACACACACACACACATGCACACAGGCCCCCTGAGCCCAAGGAACACACACACACACAGACCCCCTGCGCCTGGAGAACACACACACACACACACACACACGCACACAGGCCCCCTGAGCCCAAGGAACACACACACACAGGCCCCCTGAGCCCGGGAACACACACACACACACACACACACAATCTTGCCGCTTGGCGAATCCCACCCCCAGGCAGAGCCCCAGCCCCCAGGAGCGAGCCCAGGTAAATCAATCACGTTGAGAGCACCCGTCTCAGCCCCAACCTGGCTGCCTCCTCAGCACAGGTAAGCGAGACGGCTCTTAAATGTTTTATAAATGAAAAACAACAACCAAAAAATAAAAGAGCCCTGTTGAGAGAATATAATTCGCAGGGCGGCTGGCGGCAGACAGCACCATGCACGCCTCCCTGGTCTTTGCATTGCCGAGGCGCACAGAGGTGGTGGCAGGTGGTGGCCGAGGCAGGGCCTGGCGTTGTCTGCTGCCGCCCCTCTGCCGGGCGTGTCATTCCCGGGAAAACGGGCGTTCTGTGATTTTCCATCCACGGAATCCAGCTGCCGCTGGGAGACAGGGCCCTGAATTCTCTTGTCTCCTCGGTTTGTCTCTCTCTCTCTCTCTCTCTCTCTCTCTCTCTGAGCCTTGGATGCCTTTTAAATGCCAATCCATCCCTGGCAACTGCGATTTCCCAAGGCCTGTTTCCCACAGAGCTTGGATGTGTTAGAATTGAACCGTTCAGGAAAAGGGGGAGAAGAGAGAGAGGCCCGGCGGGTAGCTGGTGGGAGAGGCAGAGGCCTGCCTGGTGCCAGGCCTGCCCGCCTCCAGGGAGAGCCCGGGACAGCAGCAGCTGACCCCTAGCCAGGAGGTGAGTGACCCAACCAACACAGGGCCTTGCTCTGAACCCGAGACCAGCCTGAAGCCTCCCACACTCAGCCCAGACCAAAGCCCCGGGCCTGGCCTGTGCCTGCAGCCCGACAGTTAAACCACACATGTCCCATACTCCGATGGCCGGCTTTCGATTCCCCCGGCTCCAGCACCCTGGGAGGCATTGATGATAGCTCAAGTTAACTGGGCTCCTGCCACCCAGGGAGGCAACCAGGACTGAGTCCCTGGCTCAGGCCTCAATGGTGGCCAGCATTTAGGAAGTGAACCAGCAGACGGAGGCGCACTTTCTCTCTCTCTCTCTCCCCATCCTCTCTCTCTTTTTGCCTCTCAAACACATAATAAACAAAAAATACCCAGGACTGGCCTGCAGCATAGCAGGTTAAGCCTCCATTTACAACACCGGCATCTCACAGGGGCCTGGGTGCGAATCCCGGCCGCTCCATTTCTGATCTAGCTCGCTGCTAATGCATCCTGGGAAGGCAGCATCAGATGGCCCAGGTGCTTCGGCCCCTGAACCCACATGGGAGACCCTGGTGGAGTTCCCGGCTCCTGGCTTCAGCCTGGCCCAGCCCTCAGTGTCAAGGTCATGTGGGAGTTAACCAATGGATGGAAGCTCTCTCTCACGACAATGCCTTTCAATTAATAAATCCTTAAAAAAACAAAAGCCCTTGGGGCCGGGTGCTGTGGCATGGCGGGTAAAGCCACTCACTGCCTGCAGTGCCGGCATCCTATATGGGCACCAGTTCCAGTCCCGGCTGCTCCACTTCTGATCCAGCTCTCTGCTGTGGCCTGGGAAAGCAGTGGAAGATGACCCAAGTGCTTGGGCCCCTGCACCCACGTGGGAGACCCAGAGGAAGCTCCTGGCTCCTGGCTTTGGCCTGGCCCATCTCTGGCTGTCCCATTCATATGGAGCGTGAACCAGCAGATGGAAGACCTCTCTCTCTCTCTCTTCCTCTCTCTCTAACTCTCCCGCACAAGTAAATAAATACATCTTTAAAAGAAAGAAAGAAAGAAAGAAAGAAAGAAAGAAAGAAAGAAAGAAAGAAAGAAAGGAAAAGAAAAGAAAAGAAAAGAAAAGAAAAGAAAAGAAAAGAAAAGAAAAGAAAAGAAAAGAAAAGAAAAGAAAAGAAAAGAAAAGAAAAGAAAAGACCGGCACCACGGCTCACTAGGCTAATCCTCCGCCTAGCGGCGCCGGCACACCGGGTTCTAGCCCCGGTCAGGGCGCCGGATTCTGTCCCGGTTGCCCCTCTTCCAGGCCAGCCCTCTGCTGTGGCCCGGGAGTGCAGTGGAGGATGGCCCAGGTGCTTGGGCCCTGCACCCCATGGGAGACCAGGAAAAGCACCTGGCTCCTGGCTCCTGCCATCGGATCGGCGCGGTGCGCCGGCCGCGGCGGCCATTGGAGGGTGAACCAACGGCAAAGGAAGACCTTTCTCTCTCTTTCTCTCTCACTGTCCACTCTGTCAAAAAAAAAAAAAAAAAGAAAAGAAAAGAAAAGAAAAGAAAAGAAAAGAAAAGAAAAAAAGCCCTTGCCATTACGACCCAGATCTCAGCTGAGGGCCAGCAACGGCTCAGTCCCTGTTCAGACCCAACCTCCAGGGGCCCCAGCGAGCAGGTGCACACGTGCTTATCAGAGGTTAGCGGCAGTGGGATGGGTTCCTCGGGGGTCTGCTGATCCGGCGAGGAGAAACAAGATCGGGAAGCGGCCACCAGGCCCACCAATCAGCTCCAGAAATCTCGGTCTTCCGAGGCTTTCCCAAGAACACGGCGCCGGCTCTGGACAAGTCTTTCACAGACGCGTGGGAGAGGAGGAGCGTGAGGCCGGGCATGCAGTGTGGCGCGCAGGCCATCAGACAGGCTCCATGGCAGCCCCGGCCCACCTCAACACGCACCGAATGCCCAACAAACCCCCCCGGGGAGGGAGGGGGGACCGGCGAGCACAGCCGCGGCAGCCTGGGGACACGCAGAGCCGGGGAGATCTTTTTCCCTTTTAACTTGTCACATTTTCCAAAAGCCTACAATAAGCGCCGTCTCCTTTTATAGCGAGAGGGGGGAAAGGTATTAAAACTAGCAACTGCCATGCAAAACCAAGCAAGATAGCACGCTGCCCTGTTTTATTCTGTTTATCATAAACTGTTTATCTTACCGGAACTATGTCGACGCTGGTTTTGTGCCCTGGTGGTGGGATTATAGGGGGTTTTTACTTTAACCGCTTCCCTGTGTTTTTAGATTTCTCTGCAAGCAACACAGTAGCAACCTGATGATCTCACTCAAACAGAATGCACAGGGCCGACGCTGTGGCGTGGTGGGTAAAGCTGCCGCCTGCAGCGCCGGCATCCCCTATGGGCACCGGTTCGAGTCCCGGCTGCTCCTCTTCCAGTCCAGCTCTCTGCTGTGGCCTGGGAAAGCAGCAGAAGATGGCCCAAGTGCTTGGGCCCCTGCACCCGCACGGGAGACCCGGAAGAAGCTCCTGGCTCAAGATCGGACCAGCTCTGGCTGATTCAGCCATTTGGGGAGTGAACCAGCAGATGGAAAACTCCTCCCTCTCTCTGTCTCTGCCTCTCAAAAATAAATCTTTCTGGCTGGCGCCGCGGCTCAGTAGGCTAATCCTCTGCCTTGCGACGCAGGCACACCAGGTTCTTTTTTTTTTTTTTTTTTTTTTTTTTTTTTTTTGACAGGCAGAGTGGATAGTGAGAGAAACAGAGAGAAAGGTCTTCCTTTGCTGTTGGTTCACCCTCCAATGGCCACTGTGGCCGGTGCACCGTGCTGCTCCGAAGGCAGGAGCCAGGTGCTTTTCCTGGTCTCCCATGGGGTGCAGGGCCCAAGCACCTGGGCCATCCTCCACTGCACTCCCTGGCCACAGCAGAGAGCTGGACTGAAAGAGGGGCAACCGGGACAGAATCCGGAGCCCCGTCCGGGACTAGAACCCGGTGTGCCGGTGCCGCAAGGCGAAGGATTAGCCTACTGAGCCGCGGCGCCAGCTCAAAAATAAATTTTAAAAAAAAGCTCAGAGCTAGAAAATTCTTTGTGCTGTCACGCCTGAGTCCCGGCAGCAACCCAAGCCAGTTCCCCATTCTCAACACCCTGGCCGAGACACAGGAGTCAAGTACACAGCCTGTCGCCCCCAGGCCACGAAGGCTGCCAATCGATTCCCCCAGTGCAGGCGGGAGGCAGAGGTCAGCGAGCCACGCTTCCGAAGCCAGGACAGAGAAGGTGGCCCGCGGAGCCAGTGCTTGGGGGCTCCAGGAACCAGGGAGTTTGGCACAGACAAGGGCAGGGCCGGGTTGACTGCAAGGCTCCGGAAGAGGCTGCCCCAGGGCAGGCGGGGTGCCCGGGCTCCGGAGGCAGGAATGTGCCTCCTGCCAGACAAGTCCAGCGGCTGCCAACCAGGGGAGGAGGCAGGCAGGCCGGGCTGCGCGTGTGCACCCCTGGCCCCTCTGCGGTCCCGGGCTAAGGGGCAGCAGCTGAGTGGCTGTGGGCGTCCTCAGGGCCTGCAGCGGAGGGGCAGCGAGGCCGGCCACCTGCCTCACTGCACCAGGGGCCGGGAGCCAGGTGTCCCAGCTATCCCTTCTCCCAGCCACGGAAGCGGCTCCCGCAGGCCCCTGCGTGGGACTCTCGGCCCACACGGTCTCTCTTCTCCCCCCCCATCAGCGCGGCCCAAAGGCCCGGCCCACACAGCCCAGGACCCTGCGACTGGAAGCTCCCTCCCGCTCCTGGGGGCGGGGAGAAGGGCCAGGCTCCGCCCAGGGGGCGGGACTCTCCCCGCAACCCCGCCCCGCGCCCGCGCAGAGCATGCCGGGCCGGGCGCTGCCAAGGCGACGCGAGCGGCCCGGCCCGCCCCCCCACACCCCCAGCCCCAGCTCGCGGCGCCCCCATTGCGGCCACCTCCGGGCGGGAGGGTGGTGGTCGTCGTGGCCTCTGCAGGGCAAGGCCGGGCGGGTCGGACGCCGCTGGCCACACGGAGGAGGCCCCCGGCGCAGCCAAGATGGTGGGCGCCGCGGGCGGGGCGGGCAGGAAGCGCGGGCGTTTGCCCTCCTGATGCTCCCTGTGGAGGTCGGGGAGAGGAGAGGAAATGGCCCCGGAGGCGGGCGGGCCGGCGGTCGTGGAGCTGCTGCTGCCGCCGCCTGAGCGGCCCCCACAGCTCCTGCCTAAGCCTCGCGCGAGGCCCGGGACCACCCCCCAAGAGGGAGCTGCCCTCGCCAGGACCCCAGCCGGGACGCCCTGACCGCCCCCCCACACTCTCCACTGGGAGGGGGCGTCTCTCAGCCGTCGCCCCAGAGGGGGATGAGCAGCTGGACGCCCAGATCTGGGGTGCACACCTGCACCCCGGAGCCTGTTTGCTGGTCCACGCCTCTAAGCAGAGCCTGTTGCCCTCCCAGGAGACCCCCACCCACCCGCAGGATGGGAGCTGACCCTGACCGGCTGGCCAGACGACCACCATCCCTAGTGCCCCTTTGCGGACTCTGGCCCTTGAAGCAGGCCGACAAGCCCGGGAGGGAAGTGGTGGGGGTAGGGGGTGGGCTGGGGTGGGGGTGCTTGGTCCAGCTGTGCCTCCAAGAGGCCGGTCCACACTTAAGAGCCCCGCGGAGGCTGGTCCAGCCGCTTATCTCCGGGCCGGAGCAATGGCCTGGCCGGCCTCCCAGGGGCCACCCTCCCCCACCACCACCGCAGGCCTGCCTGGCTTCCCTTCCAATCTGCAGCCACACAAAGCCCTGTTTGTTTGCTTTTGCTGCTGCCGCTGCTCCCCCTGGATCCGATGTCTTTCTCCCCGCTACCTGCCGGCCTGGCTTCCTCTCCCAGCCGCCTGCCCAGCCATTGCTGCAAGCCCTAGCTCAGGATCCCCCACCCACACACACACAGCTCCTCAAATGCACCTCCGGGGGCGGGGGGACAAGGGGGCCTGCAGGGAGCCTGGGTGGCCAGACTGTGCCTCCTAGAATGTCGGGTGCCCCTGGGTGGAGCAGCAGGGGTGCGCGGGAGGGGGGAGCTCAGCGAGGGAGAGGCCCAGCCAGCCTTCCCCTCTCTCCTGAGCCAGGCCGGTTTTGTTTGTCAATCAGGAAGGCTGCCCCTGCCTTCCCAGCCACCCACTGGCTGCCAGGAGATAAGGAAATGAATGAGACCAAGAGGGCCTAGCCAGCAGAGGCAGAGAGAGGATGCTGCCCCCCCTCCCGGCCCTGCGGGCCTCACCCACCTCTCGTTCTTTTAGGAGACCCCTCCCCAGGTATCCCAGGCACTGGGATGAGGGTGTATAGGCTGCACTGGGGGTTAGGGTCTTGCTTTTAGGGTGCCCCCTCCCAGGGCCCACCCTGGGCAGACCACCTGGACAGAGCCCCACCCCCACGCCACACGAGGCTGAGGGCAGCGTCTGTCCTGGGAAGCCCTGCCCAGGCAGGGCTTTTGCAAAGAAAAATAAACACCCGCATTCCACACCACCTTCTCTACCTGCCCAGAGAGAGGCTGCCCTCTCTCCCCATTCAAATAAAGAAACCTGACTCTGATACTGCCCAGAGATACAGCAGTCTCCCCAGCTCCCTCAACCTGGGCTGTCACGCTGGGTGGCCCCAGGGCAGGCCTCCACCCCCTCCCAGGCCCCCCCCCCAACCTTCCATCCTCTCATGATGCCCACAGAAACAAAATCACCCCAAGTCCGCATTCGCGGGCATCCGGGTCTGACTCCCGGGTCACAGCTTCCTCTGTGGCCAGGGATCACCCTCCCAGTGTGTGCCAGACATACGTGCCATCCACTCCCAGCTCTGCCCTGGGTTGCTGTGTGACGCGAGGGAGTTCACTTAACCTCTCTGAGCTCTGGTTCCCCTCGTAATAACCCACACAGGGCAGTTCATAGGGCGGGCACAACAGCAGGTGACAGCTTTGCTCCCCGATGCTGTCCAGTGCCAGGAACAAGACCGGGGCCGCTGAGTGCAACTAGCAAGGGTAGGGGCCCAAGGGGACAGCGTTGGCCCGAGGGGACACGGCCAGCTCCGTCCACATCCTGCTGGACTCGAGTCGACTCGGTGAGGTCGGATTTGGCAAAACGTCTGTCTTGAGTGCTATTCTGGGCCGCGGGCGGGGATTTTCTGTGCCCGTCTCAAAGGTATCATAAACCGGATCCCTCCCCGCCTCCCCCACCCCTATCTGTGTTTGAAATGAAAATATTGTTTTTCCTCCTCTCCCTGCTCTCTCATTTTTCCTGCTTCTCTTTCCCACCTATAGGAGACTGAGCCGTGGAGGCTGGGCAGGCCAGGCCAGAGGGCAGGCAGGCCAGGCACCTGGGCCCAGGGACCACCCACCCACCCACCCCCAGCCTGTGTGGTGTCCCCCAGAGCTCAGCTTGCTGCGTGCTGCAGAGGTGGGGAGCACCACCACCAGAGGGGTCCTCACCACCTCTGGGAGCTGCTCCCCAGTGGGTCCTCTGAGGCCGGGTCTCTCTCCCCAGGCACACGCCAGGTGCGCTTGCGTCTCAACCCTGCCAATCCTAGTCGCCCGGCCGTCCTGTGCACCGAGAGATGGGTGCTTCAGGCCAGTGAGGACCTCTGCCATTGAGACCACCAAAAATACCTCCAGGGGCCGGGTGCTGTGGCACCAGCAGGTCAAGCCGCTTCCTACCACACAGGCATCCCACGTGGGTGCCGGTTCGAGTCCCGGCTGCTCCACTTCTGATCCCACTCCCTGCTAATGCACCTTGGAGAAAGCAGCGGAGGATAGCCCAAGTCCTTGAGCCCCTGCCACCCAGATGGGAGACCTGGATCAAGCCCCTGGCTCCTGGCTCCTGGCTTCAGCCTGGCCCAGCCCCCCGACCCCTGCACCGGGCCATTGTGGCCATCTGGGGAGTGAACCAACAGATGGAAGACCTCTCTCTCTCTCTCTTTCCCTCTCTCTGCAACTCTGCCTTTCATATAAATAAATAAATCTTGGAAACACACACAGAGACCTCCAGACACATTCCAAACTGCTCCCAACTGAGCGCCAGCGCCCCCTGGCCAGGCACTGACACGGCGGCCCTTGGCACCAGCGAGTGTGAGACTGTTCCCTCTAGAACAGGGGATTTTTTTACTCTCCCTCTTATCGCAATCACGTACAAATTCCACTTTCCTTATTCAGCCTAGAAGCTTCCAGAAGACAGGCCCCCGTGGGTTATCAGTGCTGACGCCTGAAACAGTGTGTGCAGGAACACTCATGGAAGCGTGGGACGGGAGCGAGAAAACCCGCACAGAGGCCAGGGTGCCACTGGGGACGCCAGCACCCCACGCTGGGGCACCTGGGATCGAGTCCCAGCGGCCACCTCCCCGATTCCAGCTTCCTGCTGATGCACACCCTGGGGAGGCAGCAGGGTGATGGCGCAAGTCCTTGGACCCTTGTCACCCACGCCTAGAGGCCCAGAGAGAGCTCCTGGCTCCAGGCTTTGCAAGCATTTGGGGAGTGAACCAGCAGACAGAAGATCCCTGTCTGTGGTCTCTCGGCGTTTGGAATAAAGCAATAGAGTCAGCTGGAGGTGCTCAATTTAAAAAAAAAAACACACACACACACAAAGTGATGGCTGGCACCAGACAGAGACCCAGTTCAGTTCTGGCTTCCTCCTGTCCCCGTGGCCCAGCCGGGATCAGTGGGTGCCTGGGCCTGGGCCTGCCTCTCCAGGGCTTGTGCCAGTTCTTTGTCCTGGACTAGTGGGAAGGCCCAGCTTTGCATTTCTCAGGAGCTACAGACCCTGGGATCAAGTGATTCTAATTAAGAATCCCCGTGACGATTCCGGGGGGGGGGGACATCTATTAAGCAGTACTGTGCTAAGTGTTTTAGAGGCCCCCTGAGTTTTGAGAGACCTGTGCTAAGGACACCGTCTCTGGCACCCGAGGCATCGCTCTGCCATTCAAATAACTCAACAAACGAAATCTTGAGTAAAAGCCCTTGCAACACTGTCTCCCCACCTGGTCCTGCCAGGCAGCACAGGAGACAGAGAAAGATCGACAGGACTGGAAGGCAGCCAAGAGCGGCCCAGGAGCTGAGCTGCTTGGACAGGGGACCTGGAAAGTCGCCCCTCCTCCCCGGATGCCACCCTTGGCAGGGACGCCCTGGTGGGACCGATGGCCGGTCCCTAAGGCCCTGCATACACCAGACATGGCGTAGACTCTAACCAGCAGGACCCCGACCACGCGCTGGCGCCATCATTCCTCCCATTTTACAGAAGAACAAACTGAGCAAAGAGGCTAGTCACCCGCCCGAGCCAGTTAAGTGGCCAGTGTTACACAGGTGAGATTAAAGGGGTGACCATCACAGCCATCGCTTCCGCCCGCAGTGCTTAGCAATGACAAGCCAGCACCCTCCTCACAGCAGCCAGGAGAGACCTGGAACGGAGACAGGCACCTGCATCTGGACCCAGGCTGGCCTGACCCCAAGCTCCAAGGCCTTGTCCTGGCTTTCCACATCACACACACACACGCACCAAACCAGCGTCACCTTGAACCTGCTCATGGAGACCAGAACGCCATCCGGGTCTCCTAGGTAGGTGGCAGGGGCCCAAGCGCTTGGGCCATCTTCTGCTGCCTTTCCCCCAGTGTATCGGCAGGGAACTGGATCAGCAGTGGAGCAGCCGGGACTCGAACCGTCGCCCGTATGGGATGCCAGCGTCACGGGCGACGGCTTAACCCGTGCGGGGTCCCATTCTGGGCAGAGTGGAAAACAGTGGTACTCAGGGAACAGAAGTGGAACTAAAAACTTCCCTGCCTCCCAATAAGGTGCCTGTCCCTCCCACAGACAGACGGATGGACGGACAGACGGCCCAGTCCCCAGGAGCAAGCCCCAGCTTCACAGCAGAGTGGGCCTGGGCCACCTCCCCCTCCTCTCAACCCTCTCCCCTGCCCCACTTCTTATCCCCAAGCAGGCCCTCTGGGCTTCCAAGGGCTCTCATCTCCAAACGGGCACCCGGCTGCACTTATTCTTCAGCAACCAGAACACGGCCTGCCCCGCCTGGCCGTGCCACACCACTCAACACGGGTCCAAGACCCCAGAGAACACTCCTGCCCTTGGGGAGCCAAGCCCCAGCCTGCGCCTCCAGCCTGGCCTCGCCCCTGCCCCCTCCCCTCCCTAGAGTGTCACATTCCAGTCACAGATCCCCAGGGACGCCCCCCCCTCACCAATCCACCTACCCACCCCCAAGGATCAGGGCACAGCTCTGCCTGGGTCCCTGGGGAAACAGGACGAGCCAGTTTCTCCCCAGACCTGCAGGGAGCAGCCTGGGGGGGCTGGGCCCCAGCTCTCAGCATGCCCCCCCCATCCCTTGGGCCGCTGAGCCATCTACCCACCCGCCCTGTGTGAGAGCGCAGAACCCACACAGCTCATGCCTGCCCTTACGGGAAGATCAAAGGGGCCGGGCGAACAATGCCGGATTCTCACCTTCGGCACCTCACCTGGCCGCTGCCCTGCCAGGCGGAGTTTCTGAGCCTGGCCCCAGGTCCCCGGGCCTCGCCCTTGGCCCAGCGCCCGGGGCAGAGAAAGGAGCCAGCCGAGGACGGCTGTGACGACGTGCTGCGAGGCCTGGATGCTCCAGCCTGCGCGCGCGTGCAGAGCCCAGACACTGACAGAATTGCCGATAATTCTGTGATAAACGCCAAGCCGCGGGTATAGACAAAGGGAGATGACTCATTCCGCCTTGGAGGTCAGAGGAAGAGGAGACAGGATGTCTGTTTGGGTCCTGGGGGGCCCTGGGAGGAAGGTGAAGGGCATCCCAGGTGGAAGGGGCAGCCCGGGCCGGTGCACAGAGGCAGGGCTCATGCGGCTCTCACCTCAGCGGCGGCAGGAGGGGAAGGCAGGGGACTGGAAGGGGGCAGAGCGGCCAGCGAGGCCTGAAAGGGCCCCAGCAGTGTGGGAAGCTCCGCGGCACAGGCCCTGGCTTTATTCCGAAGGCAGCGGGAGCCCCCGGAGGCAGCCCCGGCAGCTTAGAAAGATCACTCCTGCAGCGTGGCGGGGGTGGGGTGGGGTGGGGGCGACGCAGGATGGAGGCCGGGAGGGCAGAGAGGCCAGCGTGGAGGTCCTGGCTGCTGTCCAGCCTCCTCTGCCACCATTCTCTCTGGGCCAAGTCCTCCCCTCCTGGCCAGAGCACGCGGGCCGCGCCACAGCCCTTGCAGCCTACAAACACTTGCTCCTTGTGTGTCCTCCGCCAGGAGCTGCCTGTCTCATCCTCACCCACCCACCCCTGTCCCCCAGGCACCTGCTCACAGCCCTCCCCACCGGAAGCCCCAGCCCCAGGTCTGGCCATGGCCTTGGCTGTCACACACATCTCTATCAGCCACTGTGCGGTGTCTTTCTTGGAGTGGGGGGAGAGGGGGCAGCTACAAGGATGTCTCATGCTTGGACCCCAGCATTAAGCATAAGGCTCTGCAAACAGTGGGTGCTTGTACAGCCCTTGCTGCCCTAGGGCAACATGCCTGTCCCACAAAGACTCTTCCCTGTATACGGGCAGCTGTTAAAAGGAAGTGGGAAGGATTGGGCAGTTAAACCACCAGCATCCGGCATCCCATACGGGAGTCAAGTCCCAGCGCCAGCTCCCGACTCCAGCTCCCCGCTAATGCAGGCTCTTGGGAAGCAGAAGATGGTCCAAGTGCTTGGGCCCCTGCACCCACATGGGAGACCTGGATGCAGCGCCTGGCTCCTGGCTTCTACCCCAGCCCAGCCTCTGCCATTGTGGGCATTTGGAGAGTGAACCAGCAGATGAGGGCTGGTGCTCTGTCTGCTTCTCAAATAATTTATTTTTTAAAAAAGTATATTTATTTGGCCGGCGCCGCGGCTCACTAGGCTAATCCTCCACCTAGCGGCGCCGGCACACCGGGTTCTAGTCCCGGTTGCCCCTCTTCCAGGCCAGCTCTCTGCTGTGGCCAGGGAGTGCAGTGGAGGATGGCCCAGGTGCTTGGGCCCTGCACCCCATGGGAGACCAGGAAAAGCACCTGGCTCCTGGCTCCTGCCATCGGATCAGCGCGGTGCGCCGGCCGCAGCGCGCCGGCTGTGGCGGCCATTGGAGGGTGAACCAACGGCAAAAAAAAGACCTTTCTCTCTGTCTCTCTCTCTCACTGTCCACTCTGCCTGTCAAAAAAAAAAAAAAAAAGTGTATTTATTTGAAAGGCAGAGTTAGAGAGAGATATACCTTCCATCTGCTGGTTCACTCCCCAAATGGCAAAAACAGCCAGGAGCTTCCCCAAGGGTCTCCCACGTGGGTGCAGGGGCCCAAGCACTTGGACCATCTTCTTCTGCTTTCCCAGGTGCATCCACAGGGAGTCGGATCGGAAGTGGAGAGGCCAGGACTCAAACTAGCATTCCTGGGGCGCTGGCATCGCAGGCGGCGGCTTGGCCTCTCAATTTTTTAAAGACAAACAGAAGAGAAAGCGACGAGGTACGAATATGAGCCACCGCGGCCATAAAATCGCGATAACATGAAGCAGTAGCCACAGCCATAAAGATGGAAGTGCCGGGCACGCCTGGGGACAGCCACCGTCCCACACTGCCACTGTGGTCCCATGAGGTCACAACTGCTGTACTCCCCTCAGCCCCAGCAGGGATACCGAGGCACGGAGAGGCAGGGCAGGCACAGAGGATGTGGGCAGCCAGGGTCACCCGGAACCTCACCCAGACACAGCCAGGAAAGGGCCGGGGAGGGGAGGGGCCCCAGCCACAGCAGGGCCAGGCTCCTGTGCGCAACACAGAAGCCAGGTGCCTGGGGACAGAAAACACCTGTGTGTCTGCAATTCACTTCCCACACCTGGGGCTGGGGCGGCTGCCTGCGGGGGACTTGTGCTCTGTACAAGTCACCAGCACTGGTCAACGTGAGGCCACAGCCGTGCCGTTACTTGTCATAAAAAAAAAAAAAAAAGACAGGACTCCATGGTCTTAATGTTTGCTGAAGGAATCAACAGCAGGTTCACTTCCCAGTCCTGTTTGCTTCAAACTCCCAGTCTGATCTATCAGCTGACAGTAAAATCAATCTCGTGGGTCCAACAGCAATTTTTTAAAATTATTTTATTTCTGCAAAAGGCAGAGTGACAGGGCGAGTGAGTGTGAGAAAGAGAGAAAGGGAAGATGTCCCATCTGCAGCTCTTCTTCCCCACAGTTGGTCTGGGCCAGGCTGACTGCAGCCAGGAGCCCCCAACTCCATCCGGGTCCCCCCCACGGCTGGGTCTCCTATGTGGGTGGCAGGGGGACCCCAGCACTTCCGGCATCTCCCGGCTGCCTGCCCCGCGGCACACAAGTGGGAAGCCAGGACCTGCGCAGGATGCAAGCAGGCAGCTCAGCCCCGCTGCACCCCAACGCCAGGGGTGCGGAATTTTCTTTTAAATGAAACAGACCAGAAGAGAGAGTTATCACAGACCAGCAGACAGGGTAGCAGGCTCTTTCTCTAACTTCTCGTTTGGTTTTACATTTAGGGAACACGATGCAAAATCAGCTGCTCCCTACAGGTCCCAGGGACCACTTGGGCACAGGCTGGGAGATCCCGCGGGAGAGAAAGATGGTTGTAAGGCGAGGGGCGAGGGGCGAGGGGCGAGGGGCAGTGGGAGCGAGGGGCGAGGGGCTCTGGGCAGTGGGAGCCTAGATCACCCCCCTCCTGCGGCTGCACCCTTCTCCTGAGACCAAAACGCCCCAGTCCACTTCTCTGTGTCACCCAAAAGGCCGGTTCCCTTTACCCCTGGGGGAGGGGCCCCCCAAATACCCTCCCAACTATGGGGGGGGCGAGGTGTGGCAAACCCAAAGCCTCTTCTCCAGCGTCCAGCTCCGCGTCCAGCAAGAGCCTGGATATGCAGATATGTGGTCAGTGAGGGCGGGGGCGCGTGGCAAGGGGAGACGCAGCGCCCCCCCCCACCGGCCTGGATCTCCCCACCCCCCCAATCCCACCCTAGGCGCTGGCGCCTCCACATCACAGTTCTTCCCCACCCCGCCCCCCTCCCAAAGCAGCAGACCACTAAAAAAAAAAAAAAAAAAAAGATAAAATAAAAAGAAGTAATTCCCGTGCTCTGACGTCAGCAGCCCGGGCCAGGCAGCAAGACACCGGATTGCAACCAGATGTAATGCCCTTGAAGCCTCCACACGGCGCGGCGCGGGGGAGGGGGCGCGCGGGTCCCGCGTGGCGCCCGGGCGGGCGGGCGCGCGGCGGCGGCGGCGGCGCGGGCCCGGGTCCGCCATTCGGGCGCGCGGCCTCCCCTCCCCCAGCCCCCCACGGCGCATTGTTACCTAGCTCGCGGCCCGGGGTTGGGGTGGGGGGCGCGGTGGATCCCCAGGGGGGCGCGCGCCGCTGCGGCCCGCACTCCGACCCCGGCCCGTGGAGCGCACCCTGGACCTGGCGCCCCAGGAAGCCGGGGCCGCGGCGGCCTAGGGCCTGCCTGCTGTTTCGCTTCCCCACCCAACCCCTCCTCCGAGCCCCCCGGCGCGACCCGAGCTCCAAGTGTCACCCCCGCGTCCTGCCCCGCGGCCCCTCGCCCCTGCTGCGCGCGTCCCCTCCTCCAGGGCTTGCGGGAAGGGGCAGGGGGTGGCAGGCGGCGGGGGAGCCCAGCCTGGGGGGGCGCCAGGTTCGCGGGTCCCGGGGGGCTGCCTGTGACGTCACCCGCGCGGGGCCCGCGCGCGCCCCAGGCCCGGCCACCACGGAGCGCCCCGGGGCGCGGGGGCCGCTTCCTGCCCGGCCGTCCGCCGGGGCCTGCGCACAGGCCCCGGGCGCCGCGCGGGCCCCGGGGAGAGGGCTGCGCGCCCAGAGCGCCCCGCTCGCCGCCCCGACTCCCACGCGTGGGCCGCGGCGGCCCCGGTCACGCACGGAGGAGCCGCTCCCCGCCTTCCCCCCGCCCCCGCACACACACACACACACACACACACACACACACCCAACGCGCTCAACAAAGCTCCCCTCGCGCCCCCCGCCCCGGCGACGCGCAAGCGGCCCCCGCGGCCCCCCACGCCGCGCCGCGGTGCACTCGGGGGCCCTGGCCACGCTCGCCCCCGCTCCGCGCGCCCCCCGGCCGCTGACCTCGGCCACCCTCACCGCCACACAAAGCAACGACCCCCACGGACCCCCGTCTCCACCCGGCCCCGAGCGCGCGCACGCCCAGCGCCCGCTGCTCACCTCGGCGCCCGCGCTCACTCGGGGGCCCCGCCGGGCCTGGCGCTGCGACGTCGCGGCCTGCAGGCCCCGGCGGCCATGGGGGTCAGGGCGGAAGGAGGTGGACCGCGGCGCCCCCTCCTCGCGCCGGCGTGCGGGCCGCGGCCAGGGCGGCCTGCTCGGCTGGCCTCTCGCCCTCGCCGCCGCCTCGGCTCCCCAACTCGCCTCTCGCAGCCCCGCCGCGGGCGGGGGGCGGCGCCCTGGCCGCGCAAGCCGGCACGGCCTGCCTGGTGTCCGCGGGTGCCGCGGGGAAATGCGATCCGCTCCGCACAGGAAGAGCGGGCGGGCGCCGCGCGGGGGGAGCAGGAGCGCGAGAGCGCGAGGAAAAGTTCCCGGGCGGGCGGGCGGGCGGGCGGCCTGGCTGCGCTCGCTCGCGGCCCCGGGCGCCGGGTGGGCCGTGCGCGCCCCGACAGCACCCCCTGGCGGCCCGCGCGCCCCACTACGCGGCCCCGGCCGGCGAGGCTCCGCGGGGAGGCGGCCTGAGCGCAGCCCTGGAGCAAGGGGTCTGGGGTCGGATGGGGGCTGGGGGATTCGGGAACTCTGGGGGTGGCGCTTCCAGCCCCAGGCCCCTCCGCCGTCACCCTCGCCCCAGCCCTCTCCTGTACTCGCCTTTGCACAGTTGGAGAAGCGGTTTTGGCGTTCACAGCACCCCCTGCGCTGGACACCACTGTCTTTAGCACCTTGCTGGGTGTAGAGGAGTCAACAGTGACCAGTATGGTCCCCGCTGTCGCGGAGCTGGCTTCCTGGCAGAAGGAGCCGGGGCAAACAGAAACACGGAATTCTAAAGTTAGCAGGTGAAGTGATGGAGACTGGCTACTTAGCAGGAGGTGAG
Organism: Oryctolagus cuniculus; assembly: GCF_051225735.1. Taxonomy (NCBI): domain Eukaryota; kingdom Metazoa; phylum Chordata; class Mammalia; order Lagomorpha; family Leporidae; genus Oryctolagus; species Oryctolagus cuniculus. The sequence goes on along the minus strand of NC_142883.1, from coordinate 63,090,162 downwards.
CGAAGAGCAGGAAAGAACTGGCTGGGCTAGAGCTGGGAGCTGGGGGAGGGGGTGGAAGACCAGCAGGTGCAAAGGCCCTGTGGCCGGTGAGAAGCTGGTGATTGGGATGAGGGGCCCTGAGGTGTCAGAGCTTCTGGGTGATTCAGGAAAGTGAGTGCCCCCCCCCCAACCTCAGTACCCTGGTCTCTGACAGCAGGAGTTGGGATGGGCCCAGCCCCAGGCCCTCTCTGATCCTGGCAACCCCTCTTCGTCAGGAAACTGAGGCAGGCAGTGATGGAGTTCCCTGCCCCCGGGGGTCTTCAGAGAAAGGTGACAGCCGGGCCTGGCCGCCAGCGCCCAGGGCAGTGTGGACAGACAGACAGACAGACAGACGCTGGGAGCACGCCGTGAACTGTGGTGCCGCGGGGATCGCTCCTCTGAGTGGCTGTGGGCTTTGCATTCCAGTTTCCCCCTCTGTAGGGTGGAGATGATGGCAGTGCCCACTGTCGATGCGTGGTGCCCGGGGGCACTCAGCAGGATGGGGTCGTGGCTCAGCAAGGTTAAGCCGCCACCCGCACCGCTGCCATCCCCCATGAGTCCCGGCTGCTCCACTTCCGATCCAGCTCCCTGCTTAATGTGCCTGGGCAGGCAGCAGCGGAAGATGGCCCAAGTGCTCGGGCCCCTGCCACGCATGTGGGAGACCCGGATGGAGCTCCAGGCTCCTGGCTTTGGCCTGGCCCAGCTGTTGTAGCCAACAGCTTGGGGAGGGAACCAGCAGATGGAAGATTCTTTCTGTCTGTCTCTCTTTCTGTAACTCTGCCTTTCAAATCAATCAATCAATCAATCTTTATCAAATAAAATGCTAGATGTCTCTGTAGTCCCCTCCGGGCCTCACCTCCCACCCTCCCCGCCTTGCCTTAACCTGCTCCTAGGGAGACCCTACAGGGAAGCCCAGACTCGGGAAACTCAGCGGGACACAGAGGAGGGACCCTGGGGGCCTTCTGCTTCCCTTACATGGGGGTCTCAGGCTAACTCTACCCAGAGAAGGCGTCTGGCTTTGGACTTTGGTGTGAGTTGTGTGTGTGTGTGTGAGTTTTCTTTTTAACTTGCTAGAATTTACCAGGTTTGGGGACACTGGGCCATATGCTTGGGGCTTAGAGGCACAGATGGAGTTTTTTGTTTTTGCGGGGGGAGGGGCGGGGAGGGTCACAGCTCCGGCCCCATTTGGAGAAGCGCATTGGGAATTTAGGGAGGGCTTGGAGCAGGGGCAGGGGTCCCGGAGTGGGAGCTGGAGGGAGCAGACAGAGCAGGTGGTCCAGGGGCAGAGGGGGTGTAAATGCCAACAACGTGCGCCACCCGCATCCCAGGTCCAAGTGCGTGCTTCGTGCCCCTGCTCTGCTCTCCACACCCTGGGAGGCAGCAGGGAAAGGCCCAAGTGCCTGGGCCCCTGCAACCCACGTGGGAGACCCCGATGGAGCTCCAGGCTCTGGCTTTGGCCTGGCCCAGCCTTGGCTGTTGCTGTGGGCATTTGGGGGAGTGACCCAGAGGATGGGAGCCGTGTGTCTGTCTGTCTGTCCCTGAGTTTAGTGGCTTTTCATGATATAGCTTAATTCTTGACAGCTCTGCGGGCCCAAAGGCCAAACTGGGTGTCGCTGGGGTGAGGGCTGGCTGCAGCAGGGGCTTCTGGTACTTTCCTGCTTCTGTGGCCAACCCCATGTCTTGATTGTGACCCCTTGGTGACCTCCAGAAGCTAGAGAGACAAGACCACAGATCTGGGGTCTGGGGGCCGACGTTGTATGTTGTAGCAGGTTAAGCATCCCATATGGGCGCCGGTCCTAGTCCCGGCTGCTCCACTTCCGATCCAGCTCTCTACTGTGGCCTGGGAAAGCAGTGAGAGATGGCCCAAGTACTTGGGCCCCTGCACACACATGGGAGACCCAGAAGAGGCTCCTGGCTCCTGGCTTTGGATCGGCCCAGCTCTAGCCTTTGCAGCCAATTGGAGAGTGAACCAGCAGATGGAAGACCTTTCTCTGTGTCTCTACCTCTCTCTGTCTATAACTCTACCTCACAAGTACATAAATAGAATATTTTAAAAAACAAACCTCATTTCACAGATGAGAAAACCTATGCAAAATGCCCTGGCCCACAGGTCTTGGGGGATGGGGGTGGGGTTCATGCCCTGGAAATCAGGGGATACTTCCTGGAGGAGGCGGTCTCAAGAGTGATTTGTTGTTGCTGTCTTCCCTGCTTGCTTTAGCTTGTGGGAGGCTCCTGGGCTTAGGAGTGTCCTGTTTAGGGCAGGGCAGGTGGCCTTGGTCCTGTAAATGATGCTGGCGAGAGTGCGTGCGTCCACGGGCGGCAGGGGCCGCAGGGATGTGGAGACCATAAGGGATGGATCAGGCCCGCATCGCTGGCAGGCTGGGGTGGGGGTGGGGCGGGGGGCTAAGGAGCGAGCGGGGCGCTGTGCAGCCCAGAGGCCCCATAAAGGCAGTATCAGACTCGCAGTGGGGAGGGTCGGCCCGAGCTCTCGGTTTGTTTTGGTTGGAGAGCAAACAGAGAATCGTGGGGTTGGAAATACCTTCGGAGTCTCTCGAAATCCCTCCCCTACGGCCTGTTTAATCACCTGGCTGAGCCCTCCACCCCGAGGCTTAGCGCTCCCAGAGACCTGCCGCCCCCCAGCCCCCACCCCGCCACCCCAGGGGTCTAACAACCCAATCTGCATCTGTGTGGCCTTGAACTTCCTCCGTGTTTTCTCCGAGGTCAACAGGAGGTTATGTTTCCGGGAGAGAGACCCCAGTGGCAGGAAGGCTGGGAAAGGGGGGGAGGATTGGGGTCAGATAGGACCCTGCTCCCCGCAGGGGGCCCCTGGGCTTAGCACGGGGAGTGTGGAGGGCGCTGCTACCGCCAGGCGTCTGTGCCTGGGGTGTGTGTGTGTGTGTGTGTTGGGGTGAGGGGGTTCCTCTCGCTCAAGAGCGCACACACACCCCAGAGACTCCCCACCGATCTTATAGGCTGGCAGAGGGCGGGCGCCCAGCAGGACTCCCCTTAGCAAACACACAGCTTGCGTTTATTCGGCACCTACTGCGTGCTTGTCTGGAAGTAGTTGTCGCTGGGCACGGGTCCGGCCAGGCTCTGTGCCTCGTCAGTAGCAGGACCATGACGGGGGCTGTGGGTGTGTGTGTGTGGGGGGGTGACATCTGGCCCAGCTGTGGCCTCAGGCACCTCCCCTGCTCTCTGCAAACTTCTGCTTTGTAAACAGGCGGAGCTTAGCGATGCTCAGCCCTTGGGTTTGCAGTCAGCATTTAAAAAAATAAAAATAAAAAGACCCTGGGCACTGCGCGTTGCTCTGTGACACCCACTACACTGAAAGCCGAGGTGAATGTGACCCAGCCTGGGTCTCAGTGCTCAGAGCCCGCTGGCAGGGAGGCGGGGCCGGTGATGGGCGAGCAGGACGAGGAGAGAGCCTGGGAGTCCCTGGGAGGCCGCTCACACCCAACAGAGAGGAGTGAGCGCGCAGCGATGGCCCTGCTTAGCTCCTGGTGAGTCTGGGTGCCGTGGGGTGAGGGGAATGCTTCCAGTCCCAGAAATGCCCTGGAGGGGGTCACAGACCAACTGGCTCAGGGCCAACAGGCATCCCTAGGATCATCCACCATCCATCCACCCATCCACACACAGCTATGCATCCATCCAGCCATCCACACGCACACACACACACAGCCATCCACCCATCCACACACACAGCCAGCCATGCACACACACACCCATCCACCCATCCACCCATCCACCCATCCACCCATCCACACACATAGCCAGCCATCTGTCCACCCATCCACCCACCCACCCACACACACACACAGCCATCCACGCATCCACACACACAGCCAGCCATCCGTCCACCCATCCACCCATCCACCCATCCACCCATCCATCCACACACACAGCCGTTCACCCATCCACCCACCCATCCATCCATCCACACACATCTGTCCATCCATCCATCTGTCCACCCATCCAACGCACGTTCATTGCGGTAAACCCGCTCCAGAGGCTGCTGGGAAGGGTAGGCAGAGTTGCCGCCGCCCAGGTAACCAGCGCTCGGCTGTCAGGGCACCGACCACAGGATGGCTGTGTCTGCTGAGACTTCCAGCAGTGGAAGAACACCCGGACACAACTCTACCACATACGCCATTGTCCTCGTAGACGGCTCTTCTAGAACATGCTAACCGAGCCCTGATTTCCCTGTGGGGCCAGCCTCCCCCACTTCCAGCCCAGGGGGTTCAGGCTGGGAGGCAGAGATGGGAGGAGCCAGTGCCTTGGGTCTTGCCGCACTGCCCCGTCTGCCTGGCCACAGGGATGGCTAACGTTCCCCAAGCTCTTTGGGTGTTTTGCTGGAAGTGCCGAGCTTTGCTGGAAACTTACCAAACGGTAAGCTCATTAGCTGTGGGTCTGGGAAGAGAGCCAACATGGAGGAAAGCAGTGTTGAGAGAGTCATAGAGATACCATCTGGGCTCCTGGATCCAGCCATGCCTGAAGCTGGAACCCCTGGACTTTTCACTGACAGGAGCCAACAACATGTGCCTTTTTATTTTATTTTGTTTGCATCACATAATTTGTGTTAGTTTTTCTGTAGCTTGTTCCAAAGAGAACTGAGACTGCTGTACCCCAAGGAGAAACATTTGGAAGGCGAAGGGACAGGGAACAATCCCAGTCTCCAAAGAGCTGAGCAGCTGCCTTGAGCAGGTAAAACAACACACAGGCTGTGTGGCTGCACGGGGCAGGAGCTCCCGGGCCAGGCTGCCGGCCCCGAGCAGGAACCCTCCTGCCACCAGGACTGCCTCAGGAGAAGCAGTCGGCCACGAGAGAGAGAAGCAGGAGGTGGTGATGGGCACTTGCGCCATTGCCACCCCAGCCAGTGTTAGTGCAGAGCTGGGGAAGCCCACGGGCTCCCAATGTTGAATTGCAAAGTCTTTTTTAAAAAGATTTATTTACTTCATTGAAAGTCAGAGTTACACAGAGAGAGAAGGGGAGAGAGAGAGAGAGAGGTCTTCCATCTGCTGGTTCACTCTCCAATTGGCCGCAATGGCCAGAGCCACGCCTATCCAAAACCAGGAGCCAGGAGCTTCTTCCGGGCCTCCGACTTGGGTGCGGGGGCCCAAGGCCTTGGGCCATCTTCCACTGCTTTCCCAGGCCATAGCAGAGAGCTGCATCGGAAGTGGAGCAGCCGGGACTCAAACCGGCGCCCATATGGGATGCCGGCACTGCAGGCGGCGGCTTCACCCGCTACAGCACAGTGGGCCCCTGCTCCACTTATGAACCAGCTTCCTGGTCATGCGCCTGCGAAAGCAGCAGAAATCCATGACCCAAGTGTTTGGGCCCCTGCACCCATGTGAGAGACCCGGATGGAGTTCCAGGCGCTTGGCTTTGCCCTGTCCCAGCCCTGGCTGTTGTGGGCGTTTGGGGAGTGAACCAAAGGAAGGAAGATGCTCTCTCTCTCTCTCTCTCTCTCTCTCTCTCTCTCTCTCTCTTTCTCCCTTCTTCTCTGTCACTCAGCTTTTCAAATAAATAAATGAATACATCTTAGCAACACACACACAGACACACACGCACACACAAAGAAACGGCATCGGTATGGCTGACCACAGACCCCCGCCCCGCCTCCCCCAGCCCCGCAGGTCTTTAAGTTTTACCCCGCGAGCAGCACGAGCCTGAGAGAAGCACGTCAAGGTCATCCCTAAATAGCAGGGGCAGAATGGCCGCGCCTGGGGACCCTGCAGTCTCGCGTGTTGTTGTTAGAACCAGCGGTGAGGATAAAAGGGCTTCGCCGCTAATAAAACATATTTTTTTCTCTCCCTTTCTGACAATAGAAAAGTATTATATAAAAAAAAAGTACGACAAAAGCAAGCGCGGAACAGCTTTTCATCTGTTTATATGACAGCGGTGCCATCCCCGCCCCGCCCCCACCCAGCACCCCGCACCCCTCCCCTGCCCCTCCTCACTCACCTCCCTCCAGGAAGTCATGGATTCGAATTGCTTTGGCCTTTTCATCCTCCTTGGGAGCTAGTCCCCACCCATGCCCCTCACGGCAGCCCCGGGGCAGGACGCTGGTCCCTTGCTGTGCCCCGACCCCCGGCCCCCCACGTCCCCCCAGGACCGGCCCCTGTATATTCTTCCTGCTCGGTGCCTGAAGAACGACTCGCGGGTCGCTCTCTTGCCTCCTCCCTGTCTCCGCTGAGCAGCCTCACACGCTGTTTCCTCTGCCCAAGATACTCTTCCCACCCTGCTCTGTCTGGCTCAGCTCAGGGGCTGAGGACAAGGAGGGCCTGGCTCCCCCTGGTGGTAGTGCACCGAAATGCATCCCGCAGACCCCTCCCCCCCCCCCCCAGCAGGTCCACCATCGCTTTTTCTACACGAGTCTCTCTCTCTGGATCCAGGTGCTGGATTTCTTGTTTTCATTAAAAAGTTATTTGTGTGAGAGGCAGAGAGAGAGAGAGAGAGACAGAGACAGAGACAGAGACAGAGACAGAGAAATCCAATCACTGGCTCACTCCCCAAATGCCCCCAAATGCTCACAGTGTTCTTCCTGGGGCTGAAGCCAGGAGCCAGAAACTCAATCCTCTTCAAGGCTTAGCAGGCTCAGTACCACTGGGGCTGGCGTTGTGGTGCAGCTGGTTAAGCTGCCTGCAACACCAGCATCCCATATGGCGCTGGTTCAAGACCCGGCTGCTCCATTTCCCATCCAGCTCTCTGCTGTGGCCTGGGAAAGCAGTGGAAAATGGCCCAGGTCCTTGGGCCCCTGCACCCACGTGGGAGACCTGGAAGAAGCTCCAGGCTCCTGGCTTCAAATCTGCCCAGCTCCGGCCATTTGCGGCCAACTGGGGAGTGAACCAGCAGATGGAAGACCTGTCTCTCTCTCTCTCTCTCTCTCTCTCTCTCTCTCTCTCTCTCTCCCCTTCTCTCTTGTGTATCTCTGCCTTTCAAATAAGTAAATAAATCTTTTAAAATATATATACATTTATTGTGGTGCAAACTTTTGGTTTTGAAACGCATGTACATGAGAAATCTTCCCCAAGCTCATGGAAATGATGTATTATGAATTTCAAAACAATTCGCACCAAAACAAGCTTACCTGTTAGCCCTTGCGCTGTTAGAAAGTGGAATTGAAAGAGAAGTAGCAGCAACAGCTGGGACTGGGCCAGGCCAAAGCCTGGAGCCAGGAACTCAATCCCCGTCTCCCGCGACCTTGACCTTGAGGGCTTGCGTGCTGGGGGTCCCAGCCATGGAGGCTCCTGACTCCAGTTTCCTGCTAAGGCACTCACCCTGGGAGGGCACTGGTGATGGCTGAAGCACCTGGGCCCCTGCCACCCACAGGAGAGACCCGGATTCCGCACCAGGCACCTGACTTCCGCCTGGCTCACTGCCAGCCACCGGGGGACACACATGTGGGAGAATGAACCAGCAGATGGAAGATCTCTGTGTCTAGCTCACTCTCCGTCTGCCTTTCAAATAAATTTTTTTAAAGAAGAAAGGAGGCAGAGAGGCCGGTGGGTCTACAGGAGCCGGGTGGTGGTCTTTTCTGGGAATGTGGGGAGCAGGTGCAGTCTGGGGGGGACCCCAAGGAACCCCCACCCCCGCCCACTCCTTAGCTGCAAAGCAGGCAACAGTGCTGAGAACGCTGGTCCTGGGTTGCAGGATTGGGGTGGGAGGCAGTGGGGGAGAGCAGGGGCAGGGCGGGGGTGAGAGAAGGGGTGGGGCAGGAGTTGCAGGGGGGGCCCCATGGGTCACCATAGTAACAGCTCTGCTCCCAGGCTTGAGTCTAAGGGGAAGGAGATAAAAGGTTTTGTATCGATCTCTGTCGGGAAAGCGAGCCTTGGTGAACAGGGCTGGAGGGGCTTCGGTGGGGAGGGGCTCCACGGGCTGGGGTCCTGCTGTTTGGGAGGTGACTGCCCAAGCCGGGGGTGGGGGAAGGGGGAGGAGGGAGATGGGGGCTGGCCAGGGAGCCGCCACTGCCTGCTTCGCCTCTAAAGGGGGCCCCGGGCCTCAGTCTCTCCTTCTGCTCAGTGGGGCGGCCGCTCGCACTTGGCTGGCAACGCGCCTGGGTTGGGGGCAGGCGGGGGAGGGCAGGCAGCTGGGGTCCAGCTTATGGAGAAGCTACACTTGCATCTCGCTGACTGGCTGGCTGGCGTGCTGCAGAGCCCTCAGCCCCGTCCTCTGCATAGAAGCAGTCTGGGTTCTCCAGCCCTCATGCAGCCGGGGACAGGTTCACGGGCATCGGGAGTGGACAGACCCATCTCGCTGCCTAAGTGGCAGCATCAGGCCTTGCTGTCCAGGGCCGCGCTGGACAGGGGGCAGCTTGGACTCAGGGCTTCCATGCGTGTGTGTTGTGTGCGTGTATGGATACCTGTGCACGTGACTCCCGGGGCCTTGTGGTCCCATGCATGCAGGTGCACACAGCTCACCTGTCCCACCTGTCTGTGCCCCTCTGGGAATGCCTGCCTTCATGCCACAGTTGCTAGCATCTGCAGTGCACCTGGTGCTGGGAGGGGAGGGGTTGGGGGGGGGTCACGGGCTGGTGCAGCAAAGAGAAAGCAACACAAAAACTGTCTTTATGGGAAGTGGAAGAGAGACAGACAGAGCAAAAGGATGGTGCCCTTCCCCCCAGCCACGCTTTGCTTTCCACGGTTTTATTTACTCTCAGTAAAGGATGGAGCGGAAAATTCCAGAAATACACGATTCTGAAGTTGTTGGTTTTTTTTTTAACAAAAAGATTTATATCTTTATTTCTTTGAAAGGCAGAGAGAAAAGGAGAGAGAGATTTTCCATTCACTAATTCACTCCCAAAGGGACACAAGAGCCAGAACCAGGATCCAGGAGCTTCTTCTGGGTCTCTCATGTGGATGCAGGGGCCCAAGCACCTGGGCCATCTTCCAGTGTTTTCCTGGGTGCATTAGCAGGGAGCTGTATGGGAAGTGGAGCAGCCAGGACTCGAACCGGCGCCCATATGGGATGCCGGCACTGCAGGCGGTGGGTTAACCCACTGTGCGTCAGTACCTGCCCCTGGGTGAATATGTTAGAAGTGGCCCCACTCTGCTGTGGGGCGTGGGTGTTGCTGGAGTCTGTCCTGAGGCCCCAAGATGGGGAACGTTGTCCGCTGGCAGAGACCCCTGCTCCCAGCCTGCGGTCACCTCCTCCCACAAGCCAGAAAGGAAGCTGTTGAGTGCCCGGGGCTGACTTTGGGAGTTGGTGACAGAGTTGTCTGGCTCAGATCCCAAGTGGCTCACCACGGGATGCTGGGAAGTGGCCCCAAGATGTCCCTGTTCTGATCCCTGGGATCCGCGGGAGTCCCTTGTCCAGCAGGGCAGGGTCTCGGCAGAGGAGAAGGTCATGGGGCCATGGGACACTGGAGCCGCCACAGGTCCCTGATGTATGTATTGGAAAGGCCGAGTGACAGTGAGAGAGAGAGGCAGAGACAGGGACTCGTGGCTGTTCAGTGAGATACAACTGCATTGTTCGTGTTCGGCAGCCACTTGTGGGATGTCACAGGAAGTCCTCCCAGCCTGCGTGGAAGGAAGACTTGCACTCTTGAATGGAGTAACCCACCCATTTTACAGATGGGCAGGCAAGCACCCAAGGCCCCTGGGCAGCTGGGACGTCCAGCTCCACAGACAGTGGCTCCCAGGGCTGCCAGGCAGGGCGGGTGCCTGTCCATGGCGGCTGCTGAGTGAGCACCTCTGCAGGATCCCCTGCACGCCCTTGGTCCGTAGTGAGGTCCCCATCACAGGCGGCATCCAAGCTGAGGCAGACAGAGGCTTGGGTGAGTCCTTCTCTCGTTCAGAGAGGGGAGCTCCTGAGCGTGGCTTCTCAACTCAGACTTTCAAATCAAACAAATAAATCCTTTATTTAAAAAAAAAAAATTGTGGCATAGCAGATAAAACTGCCACCTGCAGTGCCGGCATCCCATATGGGCACTGGTTAGAGTCCCAGCTGCTCCACTTCCAATCCAGCTCTCTGCTGTGGCCTGGGAAAGCAGTGGAGGATGGCCCAAGTCCTTGGGCCTCTGCACCCACATGGGAGACCCAGAAGAAGCTGGTGGCTCCTGGTTTCAGATTGGCACAGCTCCGGGTGCTGCAGCCAACTGGGGAGTGAACCAGCGGATGGAAGGCCGACCTCTCTCTCTCTCTCTCTCTCTCTCTCTGCCTCTCCTTCTCTTTCTGTGTAATTCTGACTTTCAAGTAAATAAATAAATATTTTTAAAAAAAGTCTTGCAGGAGTTTTGAAACCAAGTCGTCTTCAAACGATAGCAGTTGGGCACCATCATCATTCCTTTATAACTTTCTCCATCCATGAGACGGACGTTGCGACAGCCTTCTGGGGCTGTCAGGGGGTTCCGTGGGGCAGTCTTGGGAAGTGCCTAGGACGAGACCAGAGCCATAGCACGGGCAGAGGTGACGCTATCCGGTGTGGAAGGATGTTCTCGCTCTTCTCCGGGATACCTCTCCCCAGAGGTAGCCGTAGACTCCTACCCTTGCTTGTGTTAACAGCACCCACCTGACAAACACTCGCGGAGTCTGCTTCTGGGGGGGCTTGTAAATCGATTTGCTATCAGCCGGGAGCCTCAGGGGCCAGGAGAGCTGACAACCTCAGTGAGGCACATCCACCTGTTCCTGAAGCTACTTAGTTTCCATTTGTGTTTGCTAATTCTTTTTGCTTTCTTGCAACTCAAAAAACAAATGTGAGGGGTGGGTATTGAAGGCAGCAGCTTAAGTCGCCGCTTCGGACGTCTGAGTCCCGGATCAGTGCCTGGTTTGGGTTCCAGCCGCTCTGCCTCCAGCTCCCTGCTAATGCACCTGGGGAAGCAGCAGAGGATGCAAGTCCTTGGGCTCCTGCCACCCATGGGGGAGGCTCCAGGTGGAGTTCCAGCCCTGGCTGTTGTAGCCATCTGGGGATTGAAGCAGCCATTGGAAGATCTTCCCCTCTCTCTGCCTTGTAGATAAAAAATGAAAATAAAGGGGCCAGCACTATGGCTTGGTGGGGCTAAGCCTCCACCTGCAGTGCCAGCATCCTATATGGGTGCTGGTTTGTTTCCTGGCTGCTCCACTTCCAATCCAGCTCCCTGCTAGTGGCCTGGGAAAAGCAATGGAAGACGCTCCAAGTGCTTGGGCTTCTGCAACCATGTGGGAGACCTGGAAGAAACTCCTGGATCCTGGCTTCAGCCTGGCCCAGCCCTGGCTGCTGTGACCATCTGGGGAGTGAATCCGCGGATGGAAGACCCTTCTCCCTCTCCCTCTCCCTCTCTCTCTGTAACTCTGACCGAGCCTCGGTCTCACCATCTGTGAGATGGGTTTGCTGGCAGCTTCCATCTGTTAAGTACACTTAAGTTCTGGGCACACAGTGGGATGCTCAAAAGCGCAGGCCACGCCCCTCGGGTGGGTGGTGACGGGGATCTCTCTGTGCCGCTTCTAGGATCTGCACGGAGCCCACCTTAGCTGGGCTGCCCAGCCCGCCCACTTTCCTTCCCCTGGCGGGCCATGCTTGCAGCCCGAGACAACGGGGCGTGGGCGCTGCCTGTCGTCTTGTCGACGCATGTCCTCCTGTATCCTGGGCCCAGCAGCCCATCCCCCCTTCCCGGCCAGCGTCTGCTTGCGTGTGGGGTCTGTGGGGGCAGAGTTTCTGATTGTGCAGTGGGGTGTGCACGGACTTCCCATGTGTGCCAGGCTGGCCGTGGCTGTGTTGGGGGCCGCCCTCTGCCTGTACCCTCTCTGAGTTGTGGGCGTGGCCCAAGGGCAGGTGGACGGGGGTGGGGGTAGACTAAAGGAGGGGGGGACCGCACTCCGGCTATGGGACCCTGGATCGCTCACTGCACCCTTGTTTCCTTTGTTCAAGCAAACTTATCTATTATTTTTTTAAAAAGATATATTTATCTGAAAGGCAGAGATATGGAGAGAGTGAGAGAGAGAGAGAAAGGTCATCCATCCTCTGGCTCACTCCCCTAATGGCCACATCGGCCCGGCTGGACCAGACTGAACCAGGGAGCCAGGAGCTTCATCCCGGACAAGCTGGTGCGTAGGAGATGCGGTCATGTTCCTCCGCGGGGGCGGCAGAGTGTGAGAGGGCCGTAGCCCCCCCCCCCCCCGGCGTGGCTGAAACGTGAGAGAAATCGGTATTCCCAACTCCTGGCCAGGGCCGGAGGCAGCAGGGACTTCCTGGCACCCGCCAAGGTGGAAAGGACTTCCCCACGTCCTTCCAGGTCAGTGGTGGCCAAGGAGTGGACGCTGCTTCCGGAAAGCGGCTCCAGGAGCCTGGGGTGGGGGGAGCCTTGGGTCCCCCTTGTTGGTGGGCCCAAGCCCCACCTGCCTCTGACTCCCAGTGTCTCCCTGCTCCCGTGTCAGATGAGCAGCATGAGCAGGGAGCCAACCTTTGTTCTTTGTGTCTGAGTGTGGGCTCTGTGTCTTCTGCAGTGTTTTTCTTATTGACAGTAAGAAAAAAAAAAGTTCAGAGGATTCTCCTAGGCCCCCACCGCACATATATGCAGCCTGGCCCACCATTCAGATCCCCAAGGCAGTGACACATTCGTTACAGCAGATGAGCCTACCTCCACTGGTCCTTGTCACTCAGGGTCTCTAGAATATATTAGGGTTCACACTTTAAAAAAAAGATTTATTTATTTATTTAAAGTCAGAGTTACACAGAGAGAGAAGGATAAAAGTCAGAGTTACACAGAGAGAGAAGGAGGAGAGAGAGAGAGAGAGAGGTCTTCCATCCACGGTTTCATTCCCTCAAATGCCCACAACGGTCTCCATCCAGATCTCTCACCGGGGGGTGGAAGGGGTCTGAGCACTGAGCCAACACCTGCTCCCTCCCAGGGTCAGCATCAGCAGGAAGCTGGATCAGAAGCGGAGTCGCCGGGGCTCAAACCAGACACCATGAGCCTGGATGTGGGTGTCCCAGGCGGCGAGGTAGCTGCTGTGCCAAACACCCACCTGTAGGGGTCACTCTTGATGCCGTCTACAGGTTTGGACCAAGGAAAGATGCTGTGGCTGCTGTTACGCATCACACAGAGTAGTGCCATTCACTGCCCTAAACACCCCCCCCCCCAAAAAAAAACCCCATGCTCTATCCGTCCCTCCCCCTCCCCTCCCCCCTCCCTCCCCTCTCCCTCCCGCAGCCTCTGATCTTTCCGCTGCCACAGCTTTGCCTTTCCCAGGAAGCCATAGAGTTGGGATCACACAGTCATGCCTTTTCACACTGGTTTCTTTTTCCTAGTAACACACATTTAAGATTCCCCCACGGGGCCGGCGCTGTGGCGTAGCAGGCTAAGACACCGCCTGCAGTGCCGGCATCCCATGTGGGTGCTGGTTCGAGTCCCGGCTGCTCCACTTCCCATCCAGCTCTCTGCTATGGCCTGGGAAAGCAGTAGAAGATGGCCCAAGTCCTTGGGCCCCTGCACCTGTGTAGGAGACCTGGAAGAAGCTCCTGGCTCCTGGCTCTGAACTGGCCCAGCTCCAGCCATTAGGGCCATTTGAGGAGTGAACCAGCAGATAGAAGACTCTCTTTCTCTCTCTCTCTCCCTCCCTCTCCCTCTCTGTAACTCTTCCTTTCGAGTAAAAATAAATAATCTTTAAACATTAATATTAAAATATATATGGCCGGGAAAGAAGTGGAAGATGGCCCAAATTCTTGGGCCCCTGCACCCACGTGGGAGACCTGGAAGAAGCTCCTGGCTCCTGGCTTCAGATTGGCGCAGCTCCAGCCATTGTATCCAGCTGGGGAGTGAACCAGTGGATGGAAGACCTCTCTCTTGCTCTCTGCCTTTCCACCTCTTTCTGTGTAACTCTGATTTTCAAATAAATAATAAATAAGTCTTTAAAAAATTAATATAAAAAAAGACTCATCCATGTCTTTCATGGCTTGATAGCTCTGTTCTTTTGTAAAAAAAAAAAATATTTATTTGAGAGATGGGGGTGAAGTGGAGAGAGGGCAAGAGCACTGTGCCCGCCCATGCACTGGTTTATTCCCCAAACGCCCCCGAGGGTCCCTGGCTAGGGCTGAAGTTGGGAGCACTGTGGGTGGCAGGGACTCAACTACTTGAGCCATCACTTCCTGTCCCATCACTTCCTGTCCTGTCACTTCCTGTCCCAGAAAGCTGGAGTCCTGAGCCAGAGCTGGAACTTGAACCCAGATGCCCAAAGTTGCTAGGACGGGACTGGGGCTGAAGCCAAGAGCCACGAACTCCAATCCAGGTCTCCCAGGAGGCTGGCAGGGTCCCAGCCACTGGAGCCGTCGCCGCTGCCTCCCAGGCTCTGCGTTACCAGGAAGCCGGGGCAGGGTGACCGGGATGAGCCCCAGCACTCTGACGTGGGACACAGGCGTCTCCACTGGTGCCAGAACCGCCAGGCCAGCTGCCCTCGCCCGCCCATGTACCTAACTCATCCCCAGATCCCTGATGACGCATAATGCAGAGTGTGCACACCCCGTGGTGGCTGGTGTGGATCCCATGTACTACGTCGGTGTGCCGCCAATTCAAGTTTTTATTTTGGAGCTTTCTAGAACTTTTTTTTTCAAATGTGTTCTTTTTTTTTTTTTTTGAAAAAATAAAAAGATTTATTTATTTGATAGGCAGAGTTACAGAGACAGAGAGAGGGAGGGAAAGAGACAGATCTTCCATCTGCTGGTTCACTCCCCAAATGGCTGCAATGGCCGGAGCTGGGCTGATCTGAAGCCAGGAGCTTCTGCCACGTGGGTGCAGGGGCCCAAGGCCTTGGGCCATCTTCTACTGCTTTCCCAGGCCACAGCAGAGAGCTAGATCGGAAGTGGAGCAGCCGGGACTCACACTAACCATCATACAGGATGCCAGCATTGCAGGCAACATCTTAACCCAGTGTGCCACACCAGCCCCCCCCCATTCTACTTTCTGTGTCTATGAATTTGTCTACATATCTCACAGAAATGGAGCCCTATAGAATTTGTCTTCCTGTGAATGGCTTAATAGCTTGTCATCGTCCATGTTCATCCATAGCATAGGACGTGTCAGCCCGGTGAACAGTGTCCAGTTGCAAGCCTATGGCCACCTGTCCACTTGAAGCGCTTCCATCCCCTCAGCTGTCATGAATAACGTCGCTGCGACTGTGGAAGGATTTCTTTGACGTCCTGCTTTGAATCCTTTTGGGCATATACCTGGAAGAGGAACTGGTCAACCACACACAGCTATGTTACCAATTTACATTCCTGCCAGCATCCAGTTTCTCTGCCTCCTCACCAGTTTGTTGTTTTCTGTTTGTTTGTTTTTTGACAGGCAGAGTTAGACAGTGAGAGAGAGAGAGAGAAAGGTCTTCCTTCCGTTGGTTCACCCTCCAATGGCCGCTGCAGCCAGTGCACTGCACTGATCCGAAGCCAGAAGCCCGGTACTTCCTCCTGTCTCCCATGTGGGTGCAGGGCCCAAGCACTTGGGCCATCCTCCACTGCACTCCCGGGCCACAGCAGAGAGCTGGCCTGGAAGAGGGGCAACCGGGACAGAATCCGGCGCCCCAACCAGGACTAGAACCCAGGGTGCCGACGCCGCAGGCGGAGGATTAGCCAAGTGAGCCGTGGCGCCAGCCTTGTTTGGTTGTTTATAACAGGTGTCCCAATGGCTGTGAAATGGTATTGCATTGTGGTTTTGATTTGCATTTCTGTTTTACTTTATTTATTTTATTTATTTATTTGAGAGGTAGAGTTACAGAAAGAGAGAGAGGGAGAGACACAGAGAGAAGTCTTCCATTCGTTGGTTCACTCCTCAAATGGCTGCTACAGCCAGAGCTGGGCCAATCTGAAGCCCGGAGCCAGGAGCTTCTTCTGGGTCTCCCATGCGGGTGCAGGGACCCAAGCACTTGGGCCATCTGCTGCTGCTTTCCCAGGCCATTAGCAGAGAGCTGGATCAGAAGGGAAGAGGAACAGCCGGGACTTGAACCAGTGCCCATATGGGATGTCAGCGCCACAGGTAGAGGCTTAGCCCACTACACTGCAGCACCGGCCCCTGATTTGCATTTCTTTTCTTTTTTTTTTTTTTTTTGACAGGCAGAGTGGACAGTGAGAGAGAGAGAGAGAGAGACAGAGAGAAAGGTCTTCCTTTTCTGTTGGTTCAGCCCCCAATGGCAGCTGCGGCCGGCACACCACACTGATCCGAAGTCAGGAACCAGGTGCTTCTCCTGGTCTCCCATGCGGGTGCAGGGCCCAAGCACTTGGGCCATCCTCCACTGCACTCCCTGGCCACAGCAGAGAGCTGGCCTGGAAGAGGAGCAACCGGGACAGAACCTGGTGCCCCGGCCGGGACTAGAACCCGGTGTGCCGGCGCTGCAGACGGAGGATTAGCCTAGTGAGCCGCAGTGCCGGACTGATTTGCATTTCTGTAATGACTGGTGATGCAGAGAATATGTTCACATGACGGCTGGCCATTTGTACATCTTTCCTGGAGCAGTACCTGTTCACGTCCTTTGCCCCTTTTTAATCGGGTTGCCTGTTTTATTGGTGCTGGGTTGCAGGTCTTCTCAGCTATTTGTCCTCATTCCACAGGTTACCTTTCATGGTGTCGGCTCAGTCTATTGGTGCCCAGGTCAGGTGTCTGCTAGTAGCAGCCTTCCCGGAAGCACAGAAACTCCACCTCAAGGGGTCCCTGGCAGCCGGAACATCAAGTTCATGGTTGGCTTCCCAGGCTGGGGATGGGCAGGACACAGACCTTCCAGGCAGGAGAGGCCATTCGCCTGGAGCAAGCCTGGTGTGCCGTCAGTCTCCTTGGAGCCTGGAAGTCAGCAGGAGCCCCTTACATTCATGAAGAAGCCGAGCCCCACAGGATCTCCATGGAAGCAGACACACCAGCAAAGACGCCAGGACTCTGGGAAAGAGACTCATTTTTCCTAACTGTAGACTATGAACGTGCTCCCGTGGGCACAAGAGTGGCCACAGTGAGGCCCCAAGACCCACGTCACATGGAAGAAGGAGACCGAGAGAGGACTTAGGCCCCCACATCTGCAGGGACCTCCCCAGTTCCCTAAGTGCTCTCACCTCCTACCATCCGTGAACGCTGTAGACATAACACCTATCTACGATATATTCCCCCTCAGTCTACAGTCAGCTTTGGAGTCTCTGGCCCTGGAATTGGAAGCCCTGGCTTTGGAGCTCAGCCTGGCCATTGAACAGCTTGAGCAACTGGCCAGGAACTTTGCACGGCTCACTCACAACCTTAATTTGTAAAATGTTAAGCTGCCACCTGCAAAAAAAAAAAAAAAAAAAAAAAAAGCAAGCACCCCACATGAGCATCAGTTCGAGTCCCAGATGCCCCACTTCCCATCCAGCTCCCTGCTAATGCACCTGGGAAAGCAGCAGACGATGGCCCATGTGCTTGGGCCCCTGCACCCATGTGGGAGACCAGAAGAAACTCCTGGCTCCTGGTTTTGGCCTGGCCCTGCCCTGGCTGCTGTGGCCATTTGGAAAGTGGACCTGAAAATCTCCCTGCTTTCAGATAGATAAAATAAAAGTCTTTTATAAAATGAGTAAAATGTGGGTGAGTGTGGGAAACTCAAAGCTTGCAAAGGGGCCTACCTAGCCCACAGCTGGGAGATGCAGGCACCCCAACCACTTGACCAACAGGCATCCCTTATTTCATTTTTTTAAAGATTTATTTATTTATTTGAAAATCAGAGTTACACACAGAGAGGAGAGAGAGAGAGAGAGAGAGAGAGAGAGAGAGAGAGAGAGAGAGGTCCTCCATCTTCTGGTTCACTCCCTAAATGGCTGCAACGGCTGGAGCTGTGCCGATCCGAAGCCAGGAGCCAGGAGCTGCTTCCGGGTTTCCCACGTGGGTGCAGGGGCCCAAGGACTTGGACCATCTTCTACTGCTTTCCCAGGCCACAGCAGAGAGCTGGCTCGGAAGAGGAGCAGCTGAGACTCAAACAGCATCCATATGGGATGCCAGTATTGCAGGCAGTGGCTTTTACCTGCTATGCCACAGCAGTGGCCCCTCCTCCTTATTTCATTTTTATAACAACCCCATCAGGAGGTATAAACAGGCTCAGAAAGGTTAAGAAATGTAGCCAAGGGGCCGATGCTGTGGTTAAAGCCCCGGCCTGAAGCGCCAGCACCCCCTATGGACACCGGTTCTAATCCCAGCTGCTCCTCTTCCAATCCAGCTCTCTGCTGTGGCCTGGGAAAGCAGTAGAAGATGGCCCAGGTGCTTGGGTCCCTGCACCCCTGTGGGAGACCTGGAAGAAGCTCCTGGCTCCTGATTGGTCCAGCTCTAGGGGTTGCGGCCAACTGGGGAGTTAACCATCAGATGGAAGACCTTTCTCTGCCTCTCCTCTCTCTGTAATTCTGCCTTTCAAATAAATAAATAGAGGAGGAGGGATTAGTGAGGCAGGCGTGGTGGCCCAGCAGGTTAGGCTGTTGCCTGCAACACAGGCATCTCACGGAGACTGGCTGGAATCCAGTCTCTGCTCCCCGGGGGACAGCAGCAGCGGATGGCCCCAGTGTCAGGCTCCTGCCACCTCTGTAGGAGACCCAGATGCAGTCCAGACTCCTGGCTTTGGCTTGGCTCAGCTGTTGACTGTTGATGCCATCTGCGGAGGGAGCCAACAGATGGAAGATCTCTCTGTGTCTGTCTCTTCCCACTTTCTCTCTGTCTAAAAAAAAGGGGGGGGGATTGGTACCTTTCTCAGAAGAGATCAGCAGGCTCGCTGTCTCAGAGAGCACGCCCCCCAGGACGGGCTGTGCGAGGCTGTGTCGTCTGAGCCCTCCCCGGCCCCCGGCCACACTGGTCCTGGGCTCTGAGACGTCCAGTGTCCAGGTTGTGAGAAACAAATTTCCACACCGTGAATTTCATATCGTTGGATCTACCCCAGCCCACCCCCCAGCCCTAGCCTTTGACCGGCCACTGGCCTGTAGGACGTCCCACTCTCCGTGTCTGGTGTCGTGTTTAAACCCAGGCACAGTTAGTTTGTTCCTGTCAAGAATGTCACATAGGAGACGCTGTCCACACCGCGCGACCTCAAGGGGGTATCTGACGGCGGGCAGTGCCAAGCTGCCAAGGTGATCCAGGGGGACCCACAAAATGACAGGCACCAGCCTTCCACCTCTGCCTTCACTGTCAAGGTCGGCTTTAACACTCAAGGTTTCCCTCTCTCTCTTCCAGTCCGGGCCCGGGCCGGCGGGCGGCCTGGCTCCGCCCCGCTCCGTCTGGCCCCGCCCCGCTCCGTCTGGCCCCGCCCCGCTCCATCCGGCCCCTCCCTCTCCGGCCGGCCACTCCCCGCTCAGTCTGGCCCCGCCCGCTCCATCCAGCACCCGCCCTCTCCGGCTGGCCCCGCCCTGTTCTATCTGGCCCCGCCCACCTGGCCTCGCCTCGCTCCGTCTGGCCCCGCCCCTCTCCGTCTGGCTCGGCCCCGCCCCGCCCCTGGAGCTCCGCCTCGGGGCCGGCGCAGCGGGCGGAACCGATAGTGTCCGGGCATTTCCCCTCGACGTCGCCCGCCCGGACGCTGAATAGTGGCGCACTGGGCGCCCACGAGGACGCAGTTCTCCGCGGACTTCCGGTCGCGCGCCGCTCCGCCGCCGCCGTGCGACCGGAACTCGCCCGTGCCACCTCCGTCGCTGCCGGTCCGTCCATCTCTGCCGCAGCCATGGGGATCCTGGAGAAGATCTCGGAGATCGAGAAGGAGATCGCTCGGACGCAGAAGAACAAGGGTGAGGGCCCGACGCGGCGGAACCTTGCGTGCTGTACCCGCCTCAGTTTTCCTGTCTGCAAAATGGGGTAGCAGCTCCAGCGGTAGACCAGGGCGAAGCGCCAGGGGCGTGCCAAGGCTGGAGGCAGGGCCAAGGCCCCACGCCCCGCTCTGTCAGCAAAGGTTCCCAAAGGAAAATGACCCGTGCTGGACCAGGTGCCCGAGTCTGGGCTTCGGCTTGTCAGGGCTGGAGGGGCTCCGAGAAGAGAGAAAGATGGTGGCGCCAGGAGGAGGGCGGAGGGGCCTGGCGTGTTCCTGGGACGGCGAGGAGACCAGTGTGGATCAGAGGGGAGGACTGGCCCGGCTGACTCCCCGGGCGGTGCTGTGGGCTCGCGGGAGGCAGGGAGCCCTCGGGGGCCGGGCTCGGGGGCCTCTCCCCGCTCGGCCCCATTGAGGTCTGGCGGCTGGGGAGCTGGGCCTGGTACTTGAGGTCACAGCAGGTGCACCCTGCCCTGCGGGAGCTGATCTAGTAAGCCCAATAAACACCATCATGCGGGACAGCAATGGGTGAGGACAGAGCCGTGGCGGGGGCGGGGCCGAGGGGACCACCTCGGGGAAGGGGGTATTTGGGATGAGACCCGAATGAGCAGGAGGACCCAGCCAGGCAGAGAGCTGGGGCAAGACCTCGGGCAGCAGGTGCACCTATCAAGGATCCAAAGTCTGGGGCTTTGGGGCAGTGGTGGGAGAGGAGGTGCGGGCAGCACAGAGCCGTACAGGTCACGGACAGGCCTCCGGGCTGCGGCTCCTGCCCTAAGGGTAGGAGGAGCCGGTGGACTGGGTGGCAACGTGGAGGATCAGCGGGGAGCCCCGGGGTGGGGAGGGGGCAGTCAGCCCGCTGCTTTGGCAGTAGCAGCTGAGAGGGTCTCACCGAGGCCCCTGCAGCGCTGCCCGGCGTGTTCTGGGCCAGGATGGGACCGCTTCTCATGGCCATCGGGTGGGGATGCAGCTGGCAGCCCCGCCCCCTGCGCCGGCAGAGGCAGGGAAGAGGGGGCAGGCCGGTCCACGGCGGGATAGGAGCCGAGAGCCCAGTGCACGCGGGGAGGAGGGCGGGGCTCCTGCAGACCCTCGCAGGCCCTGTTCGTGGGCACTTACGGTGTGCTGGCTGTGTGTTCTATGCTGCTTTCACACTACAGAAACCTGAGGCCGCAGGTCACTCATATATATATGAGTGATATATATATTTAAATATTTACTTGAAAGGCAGAGTTAGAGAGAGAGAGAGAGACAGAGAGGGAGAGAGAGGTCTTCCATCCGCTGGTTCACTCCCCAAACGGCTGCAATGGCCGGAGCTGCACCAGGAGCTTCCTCCAGGCCTCCCACGCAGGTGCAGGGAACCAAGCACCTGGGCCATCTTCTGCTGCTCTCCCAGGCCATAGCAGAGAGCTGGATCAGAAGAGGAGCAGCTGGGACTAGAACCTGTGCCATATGGGATGCCGGCACTGCAGGGGACGGCTTTACCTGCTATGCCACAGCGCCGCCCCCTGGAGTTCGCTCTTTAACATCCCCGGCTTGCAGCTGAAGGACTGAGGCACAGGAGTGAGTTTTCCATAGGCAGCCAGCAGTGAGGCGGGGGCTCGCAGCCTCTGCGGGGCACCGCCCAGTGCGCCCCCAGGGAGGGCTCCAGAGGCTTCTTCTGGGAGGCAGTGTCTGAGCTGTGCCTCACACGGTGAGAAGGGGCCGGCTCTGCGGAGATACGCTCGCTTGAAATGCCCAGAGCCCCAAGTTCAAGGTCCTGAGGCAGTCATGCAGTCAGTAGGTTCTGCAAAGCAAAGAAAGCACTGTCCGGAACACAGCGGCCGAGGGGGAGTGACAGGCGGGGGTGACAGGTGGGTGGTGACAGGCAGGGGATGGTAGGTGGGAGAGTGACAGGTGGGGGGGACAGGTGGAGGGGTGACAGGCAGGCGGGGGAGTGGCAGGTGGGGGAGTGACAGGCGGGGGGGTGACAGGCAGGGGGTGACAGGTGGGGGTGACAGGCGGGGGTGACTGGGGGGTGACAGGCAGAGGGTGGCAGTCAGGGTGTCACTAGGGAGTGAGGTGGGGGATGACAGGTGGGGTGTCACTAGGGAGTGACAGATGGGGGATGACTGGGGAGTGACAGGTGGGAGGGTGACAGGTGGGGGTGACAGGCGGGGAGGGGGTGACAGGTGGGGGAGTGACCGGTGGCGTTGAGACAGCCAGCGGCCCTGTCCCGTGGGTCCTTGCTCCTCAGCCTCAACCCCAGTCCCCTGCTGCAGCTGAGATCTGGAATTCCCTTGGACACCATGCGCACTACAGCTTACGTGGGGTGGAACGTGAAAAGCCGCAACGTAACGCCCTCAGGGACACCACACAGGAGGGGAAAGGGAGGAGTTGGGGACCAGAGGCGCTCGCTGAAGTCCCTCTGTGCCGGCGTTACAGGGAAGCAGCAGTCCTCCTGCTCCCGGTGGAGTGGGGGGGGTGGGGCTTTGTCAGGTGTGCGGTGCCGGCCTCCCGGCGTGGCGGAGTTTCAGACGTTCCCCACTCCAGGAACTCAGCAGGTGCATGGCTGGGAAGTTCAGGGCACAGGAACGCCCTGAGAAAGGCCCTGTGGGGGTGGACAGAGCGGGGATCCAGGCCCTGGTTCCCTCCCCCAGGGTTCCCACCCCGGGGCATGTCTTTGGGACCGTGACACAGCCCGTGGTACTGACTGCACAGGACTGAACTCATGCCTCCTAGGACAGGCGCCAGGGAGGACTTGAGCCTCGGAGGGGCAGAGGACAGTCCTGCGAGTCCCAGAGGGCCCCCAGGGAGCAGCACTGCCCCGCTGAGAACCGTGGCTGGCACTGGGGTCTGCAGGGGTGGTGGGAACGCCGGCCAGCTGCTCCTCTCCGGGTCTGCTCGGCGCGGGCAGAGCTGGCGCCCAGGCTTGGGGCCGCTGGCCACCCACTGCCTGTCTGCCGCACCTCCTCTAGCCACCGAGTACCACCTGGGCCTGCTGAAGGCGAAGCTCGCCAAGTACCGGGCCCAGCTCCTGGAGCCTTCCAAGTCGGCCTCGTCCAAAGGAGAGGGCTTCGACGTCATGAAGTCGGGTGACGCCCGGGTGGCCCTCATTGGATTCCCCTCTGTGGGTAAGGTCAGTGATGGGCACTGCGGCCTGGGGGAGGGGGCGGGCGGGCGCTTCCAAACACACGGCGTCTCCGCCCCCGCCACTGCCGGTCTGCTGCGCTCCGGAGGCCCTGCCCCCAGCATCTTCCTTTCCCCGTGGACTGCGCAGGTCCTGATGGCGGAGAGGAGGCTGGGTTCCGGTCCCGGCTGCGCAGACCCCCCCCCCCCCCCCCCCGCTCTGGGGAGCAAGGACAGTGAACAGAGCTGGCTGAGGGCAGGTCCTGGGCGGGCAGTGCTGACGAGGGGCTGTCTGGGCTTGTGGAGCTGTGGCCAAGGACACTGTGGGCAGCGGGAACGGTGGCGGCCCTGGCGGGGGGTGAGCGGGAAGCAGGAGCGCTCCCGTTTTGGTTTTCTTTGAAAGCTTTCTCAGTGCCACAGCCATGGGGGTTTGTTTATTTATTTTTAATCAGCGGCAGCATCGTACACATAGCCGTGTTCATTTCTTCCATTTTTTAAAAAATATTTTTAATGACTTCTTTATATATTCAAAAGTCAGAGAGAGAGAGAGAGGATGTGCCATCCTTGGATTCCCTCCCCAGATGGCCACAGTGGCCGGGGCTGAGCCAGGAGCCTCTTCTGGCCTTCCATATGGGTGGCAGGGGCCATTGCTCAATGCCTTTCCCGAACATTAGCAGGAAACTGGATCAGCCTCCCTGATGCTGGTCCAGTTCCTGGCACTGGGAGACACTTGGGGCTCATCCTGTCTATCGCTTCCCAGAGGCCCTGGTTCCGTCCCTGGAGACGCTCATCACTATTAGACACGGCTGACAGGCCTCTGAATGGATCGCCCCGGCCGCCGTGCAGCGGATGGGCAGATGGGTGCTGGGCAGGGCTGGCGGAGGGCGGACAGAGGCACTGATCTGTTCCAGGCCAGGCAGGCAGGGCTGGGGCTGCAGCAGGAGCCAGCGGGGCAGCTTCTGAGCCCATGCTCCTGGGCTGGGCAGAGGGCGGGTGGGCAGGGGCTGCCGTCTCCTGTCACCTGCTGCGGGCTGCGCAGCACTGTGCTCTTTCCTCAGTCCGTGAGGCTAGGATATGTGTCAGAGAGGGGGTGGGGGGGGTGTATCAGAGAGGGGGCGGGTTGGATTGTGTCAGAGAGGGGGCAGGGCGGGATGTGTGTGTCAGAGGGAGAGGTCAGGGCAGGGTAGGGGTATGTCAGAGAGAAAGGTAGGGTGAGGGTGTGTAAGAGAGAGAGAGAGGTAGGATGGGGGTGTGTATCAGAGAGAGAGAGGCAGGGTGGGGGTATGTATCAGAGAGAGAGAGGCAGGGTAGGAGTGTGTATCAGAGAGGCAGGTAGGGGTGTGTATCAGAGAGAGAGGTGGGGTGAGGGTATGTATCAGAGAGAGAGAGAGAGGCAGGGTGGAGGTATGCAGAGAAAGAGGCAGGGTGGGGGTGTGCAGAGAGAGAGGCAGGATGGGGGTGTGTATCAGAGAGAGAGAGGCAGGATGGGGGTGTGTATCAGAGAGAGAGGCAGGGTCGGGGTGTGTATCAGAGAGAGGCGGGGTGGGGGTGTGTATCAGAGAGAGGCGGGGTGGGGGTGTGTATCAGAGAGAGAGGCGGGGTGGGGGTGTGTATCAGAGAGAGAGGCAGGATGGGGGTGTGTATCAGAGAGAGGCAGGTGGGGGTGTGTATCAGAGAGAGAGAGGCGGGGTGGGGGTGTGTATCAGAGAGAGGTGGGGTGGGGGTGTGTATCAGAGAGAGGCGGGGTGGGGGTGTGTATCAGAGAGAGAGGCGGGGTGGGGGTGTGTATCAGAGAGAGAGGTGGGGTGGGGGTGTGTATCAGAGAGAGGCGGGGTGGGGGTGTGTATCAGAGAGAGGCGGGGTGGGGGTGTGTATCAGAGAGAGGTGGGGTGGGGGTGTGTATCAGAGAGAGAGGTGGGGTGGGGGTGTGTATCAGAGAGAGGCGGGGTGGGGGTGTGTATCAGAGAGAGAGGTGGGGTGGGGGTGTGTATCAGAGAGAGGCGGGGTGGGGGTGTGTATCAGAGAGAGAGAGGCGGGGTGGGGGTGTGTATCAGAGAGAGGCGGGGTGGGGGTGTGTATCAGAGAGAGAGGCGGGGTGGGGGTGTGTATCAGAGAGAGAGGTGGGGTGGGGGTGTGTATCAGAGAGAGGCGGGGTGGGGGTGTGTATCAGAGAGAGGCGGGGTGGGGGTGTGTATCAGAGAGAAGTGGGGTGGGGGTGTGTATCAGAGAGAGGCGGGGTGGGGGTGTGTATCAGAGAGAGAGGCAGGATGGGGGTGTGTATCAGAGAGAGGCGGGGTGGGGGTGTGTATCAGAGAGAGAGGCAGGATGGGGGTGTGTATCAGAGAGAGAGAGGCGGGGTGGGGGTGTGTATCAGAGAGAGGCGGGGTGGGGGTGTGTATCAGAGAGAGGCGGGGTGGGGGTGTGTATCAGAGAGAGAGGTGGGGTGGGGGTGTGTATCAGAGAGAGGCGGGGTGGGGGTGTGTATCAGAGAGAGGCGGGGTGGGGGTGTGTATCAGAGAGAGAGGTGGGGTGGGGGTGTGTATCAGAGAGAGGCGGGGTGGGGGTGTGTATCAGAGAGAGGCGGGGTGGGGGTGTGTATCAGAGAGAGGTGGGGTGGGGGTGTGTATCAGAGAGAGGCGGGGTGGGGGTGTGTATCAGAGAGAGAGGCAGGATGGGGGTGTGTATCAGAGAGAGGCGGGGTGGGGGTGTGTATCAGAGAGAGGCGGGGTGGGGGTGTGTATCAGAGAGAGAGAGGCGGGGTGGGGGTGTGTATCAGAGAGAGGCGGGGTGGGGGTGTGTATCAGAGAGAGAGGCAGGTGGGGGTGTGTATCAGAGAGAGGCGGGGTGGGGGTGTGTATCAGAGAGAGGCGGGGTGGGGGTGTGTATCAGAGAGAGGCGGGGTGGGAGTGTGTATCAGAGAGAGAGGCAGGTGGGGGTGTGTATCAGAGAGAGGCAGGGTGGGGGTGTGTATCAGAGAGAGGCGGGGTGGGGGTGTGTATCAGAGAGAGAGAGGCGGGGTGGGGGTGTGTATCAGAGAGAGGCGGGGTGGGGGTGTGTATCAGAGAGAGGCGGGGTGGGGGTGTGTATCAGAGAGAGAGGCGGGGTGGGGGTGTGTATCAGAGAGAGAGGTGGGGTGGGGGTGTGTATCAGAGAGAGGCGGGGTGGGGGTGTGTATCAGAGAGAGGCGGGGTGGGGGTGTGTATCAGAGAGAGAGGCAGGTGGGGGTGTGTATCAGAGAGAGAGGTGGGGTGGGGGTGTGTATCAGAGAGAGGCGGGGTGGGGGTGTGTATCAGAGAGAGGCGGGGTGGGGGTGTGTATCAGAGAGAGAGGCAGGGTGGGGGTGTGTATCAGAGAGAGAGAGGCAGGATGGGGGTGTGTATCAGAGAGAGAGGCGGGGTGGGGGTGTGTATCAGAGAGAGGCAGGATGGGGGTGTGTATCAGAGAGAGGCAGGGTGGGGGTGTGTATCAGAGAGAGGCAGGGTGGGGGTGTGTATCAGAGAGAGAGGTGGGGTGGGGGTGTGTATCAGAGAGAGGGGTGGGGTGGGGGTGTGTATCAGAGAGAGAGGCGGGGTGGGGGTGTGTATCAGAGAGAGGCGGGGTGGGGGTGTGTATCAGAGAGAGAGGCGGGGTGGGGGTGTGTATCAGAGAGAGGCGGGGTGGGGGTGTGTATCAGAGAGAGAGGCGGGGTGGGGGTGTGTATCAGAGAGAGAGGCGGGGTGGGGGTGTGTATCAGAGAGAGAGGTGGGGTGGGGGTGTGTATCAGAGAGAGGCGGGGTGGGGGTGTGTATCAGAGAGAGGCGGGGTGGGGGTGTGTATCAGAGAGAAGTGGGGTGGGGGTGTGTATCAGAGAGAGGCGGGGTGGGGGTGTGTATCAGAGAGAGAGGCAGGATGGGGGTGTGTATCAGAGAGAGGCGGGGTGGGGGTGTGTATCAGAGAGAGAGGCAGGATGGGGGTGTGTATCAGAGAGAGAGAGGCGGGGTGGGGGTGTGTATCAGAGAGAGGCGGGGTGGGGGTGTGTATCAGAGAGAGGCGGGGTGGGGGTGTGTATCAGAGAGAGAGGTGGGGTGGGGGTGTGTATCAGAGAGAGGCGGGGTGGGGGTGTGTATCAGAGAGAGGCGGGGTGGGGGTGTGTATCAGAGAGAGAGGTGGGGTGGGGGTGTGTATCAGAGAGAGGCGGGGTGGGGGTGTGTATCAGAGAGAGGCGGGGTGGGGGTGTGTATCAGAGAGAGGTGGGGTGGGGGTGTGTATCAGAGAGAGGCGGGGTGGGGGTGTGTATCAGAGAGAGAGGCAGGATGGGGGTGTGTATCAGAGAGAGGCGGGGTGGGGGTGTGTATCAGAGAGAGGCGGGGTGGGGGTGTGTATCAGAGAGAGAGAGGCGGGGTGGGGGTGTGTATCAGAGAGAGGCGGGGTGGGGGTGTGTATCAGAGAGAGAGGCAGGTGGGGGTGTGTATCAGAGAGAGGCGGGGTGGGGGTGTGTATCAGAGAGAGGCGGGGTGGGGGTGTGTATCAGAGAGAGGCGGGGTGGGAGTGTGTATCAGAGAGAGAGGCAGGTGGGGGTGTGTATCAGAGAGAGGCAGGGTGGGGGTGTGTATCAGAGAGAGGCGGGGTGGGGGTGTGTATCAGAGAGAGAGAGGCGGGGTGGGGGTGTGTATCAGAGAGAGGCGGGGTGGGGGTGTGTATCAGAGAGAGGCGGGGTGGGGGTGTGTATCAGAGAGAGAGGCGGGGTGGGGGTGTGTATCAGAGAGAGAGGTGGGGTGGGGGTGTGTATCAGAGAGAGGCGGGGTGGGGGTGTGTATCAGAGAGAGGCGGGGTGGGGGTGTGTATCAGAGAGAGAGGCAGGTGGGGGTGTGTATCAGAGAGAGAGGTGGGGTGGGGGTGTGTATCAGAGAGAGGCGGGGTGGGGGTGTGTATCAGAGAGAGGCGGGGTGGGGGTGTGTATCAGAGAGAGAGGCAGGGTGGGGGTGTGTATCAGAGAGAGAGAGGCAGGATGGGGGTGTGTATCAGAGAGAGAGGCGGGGTGGGGGTGTGTATCAGAGAGAGGCAGGATGGGGGTGTGTATCAGAGAGAGGCAGGGTGGGGGTGTGTATCAGAGAGAGGCAGGGTGGGGGTGTGTATCAGAGAGAGAGGTGGGGTGGGGGTGTGTATCAGAGAGAGGGGTGGGGTGGGGGTGTGTATCAGAGAGAGAGGCGGGGTGGGGGTGTGTATCAGAGAGAGGCGGGGTGGGGGTGTGTATCAGAGAGAGAGGCGGGGTGGGGGTGTGTATCAGAGAGAGGCGGGGTGGGGGTGTGTATCAGAGAGAGAGGCGGGGTGGGGGTGTGTATCAGAGAGAGAGGCAGGGTGGGGGTGTGTATCAGAGAGAGAGGCGGGGTGGGGGTGTGTATCAGAGAGAGGCAGGTGGGGGTGTGTATCAGAGAGAGGCGGGGTGGGGGTGTGTATCAGAGAGAGGCGGGGTGGGGGTGTGTATCAGAGAGAGAGGCGGGGTGGGGGTGTGTATCAGAGAGAGGCGGGGTGGGGGTGTGTATCAGAGAGAGGCGGGGTGGGGGTGTGTATCAGAGAGAGAGGTGGGGTGGGGGTGTGTATCAGAGAGAGGTGGGGTGGGGGTGTGTATCAGAGAGAGAGGCAGGGTGGGGGTGTGTATCAGAGAGAGAGGCGGGGTGGGGGTGTGTATCAGAGAGAGAGGCAGGATGGGGGTGTGTATCAGAGAGAGGCAGGTGGGGGTGTGTATCAGAGAGAGGCGGGGTGGGGGTGTGTATCAGAGAGAGGCGGGGTGGGGGTGTGTATCAGAGAGAGAGGCGGGGTGGGGGTGTGTATCAGAGAGAGAGGCAGGATGGGGGTGTGTATCAGAGAGAGAGGCAGGATGGGGGTGTGTATCAGAGAGAGGCGGGGTGGGGGTGTGTATCAGAGAGAGAGGCGGGGTGGGGGTGTGTATCAGCGAGAGGCGGGGTGGGGGTGTGTATCAGAGAGAGAGGCGGGGTGGGGGTGTGTATCAGAGAGAGGCAGGGTAGGAGTGTGTATCAGAGAGGCAGGTAGGGGTGTGTATCAGAGAGAGAGGTGGGGTGAGGGTATGTATCAGAGAGAGAGAGAGAGGCAGGGTGGAGGTATGCAGAGAAAGAGGCAGGGTGGGGGTGTGCAGAGAGAGAGGCAGGATGGGGGTGTGTATCAGAGAGAGAGGCAGGTGGGGGTGTGTATCAGAGAGAGAGGTGGGGTGGGGGTGTGTATCAGAGAGAGAGGCAGGTGGGGGTGTGTATCAGAGAGAGGTGGGGTGGGGGTGTGTATCAGAGAGAGGTGGGGTGGGGGTGTGTATCAGAGAGAGAGGTGGGGTGGGGGTGTGTATCAGAGAGAGAGGTGGGGTGGGGGTGTGTATCAGAGAGAGGCGGGGTGGGGGTGTGTATCAGAGAGAGAGGCGGGGTGGGGGTGTGTATCAGAGAGAGGCAGGATGGGGGTGTGTATCAGAGAGAGGCAGGGTGGGGGTGTGTATCAGAGAGAGGCAGGGTGGGGGTGTGTATCAGAGAGAGAGGTGGGGTGGGGGTGTGTATCAGAGAGAGGGGCGGGGTGGGGGTGTGTATCAGAGAGAGAGAGGCGGGGTGGGGGTGTGTATCAGAGAGAGGCAGGATGGGGGTGTGTATCAGAGAGGCAGGGTGGGGGTGTGTATCAGAGAGAGGCAGGGTGGGGGTGTGTATCAGAGAGAGAGGTGGGGTGGGGGTGTGTATCAGAGAGAGGGGCGGGGTGGGGGTGTGTATCAGAGAGAGAGGCGGGGTGGGGGTGTGTATCAGAGAGAGAGGCGGGGTGGGGGTGTGTATCAGAGAGAGAGGCAGGATGGGGGTGTGTATCAGAGAGAGGCAGGGTGGGGGTGTGTATCAGAGAGAGGCAGGGTGGGGGTGTGTATCAGAGAGAGGCGGGGTGGGGGTGTGTATCAGAGAGAGAGGTGGGGTGGGGGTGTGTATCAGAGAGAGAGGCAGGGTGGGGGTGTGTATCAGAGAGAGAGGCGGGGTGGGGGTGTGTATCAGAGAGAGAGGCGGGGTGGGGGTGTGTATCAGAGAGAGGCAGGTGGGGGTGTGTATCAGAGAGAGAGGTGGGGTGGGGGTGTGTATCAGAGAGAGGCGGGGTGGGGGTGTGTATCAGAGAGAGAGGTGGGGTGGGGGTGTGTATCAGAGAGAGAGGCGGGGTGGGGGTGTGTATCAGAGAGAGGCGGGGTGGGGGTGTGTATCAGAGAGAGAGGCAGGGTGGGGGTGTGTATCAGAGAGAGGCGGGGTGGGGGTGTGTATCAGAGAGAGAGGTGGGGTGGGGGTGTGTATCAGAGAGAGGGGCGGGGTGGGGGTGTGTATCAGAGAGAGAGAGGTGGGGTGGGGGTGTGTATCAGAGAGAGAGGCAGGGTGGGGGTGTGTATCAGAGAGAGAGGCGGGGTGGGGGTGTGTATCAGAGAGAGAGGCAGGATGGGGGTGTGTATCAGAGAGAGGCAGGTGGGGGTGTGTATCAGAGAGAGGCGGGGTGGGGGTGTGTATCAGAGAGAGGCGGGGTGGGGGTGTGTATCAGAGAGAGAGGTGGGGTGGGGGTGTGTATCAGCGAGAGGCGGGGTGGGGGTGTGTATCAGAGAGAGAGGCGGGGTGGGGGTGTGTATCAGAGAGAGGCAGGGTAGGAGTGTGTATCAGAGAGGCAGGTAGGGGTGTGTATCAGAGAGAGAGGTGGGGTGAGGGTATGTATCAGAGAGAGAGAGAGAGGCAGGGTGGAGGTATGCAGAGAAAGAGGCAGGGTGGGGGTGTGCAGAGAGAGAGGCAGGATGGGGGTGTGTATCAGAGAGAGAGAGGCAGGATGGGGGTGTGTATCAGAGAGAGAGGCAGGGTCGGGGTGTGTATCAGAGAGAGGTGGGGTGGGGGTGTGTATCAGAGAGAGGCGGGGTGGGGGTGTGTATCAGAGAGAGGCGGGGTGGGGGTGTGTATCAGAGAGAGAGGCAGGATGGGGGTGTGTATCAGAGAGAGGCGGGGTGGGGGTGTGTATCAGAGAGAGGCGGGGTGGGGGTGTGTATCAGAGAGAGAGAGGCGGGGTGGGGGTGTGTATCAGAGAGAGGCGGGGTGGGGGTGTGTATCAGAGAGAGGCGGGGTGGGGGTGTGTATCAGAGAGAGAGGCAGGTGGGGGTGTGTATCAGAGAGAGGCAGGGTGGGGGTGTGTATCAGAGAGAGGCAGGTGGGGGTGTGTATCAGAGAGAGAGGTGGGGTGGGGGTGTGTATCAGAGAGAGGCAGGGTGGGGGTGTGTATCAGAGAGAGGCAGGGTGGGGGTGTGTATCAGAGAGAGAGGTGGGGTGGGGGTGTGTATCAGAGAGAGGCGGGGTGGGGGTGTGTATCAGAGAGAGAGGCGGGGTGGGGGTGTGTATCAGAGAGAGGCGGGGTGGGGGTGTGTATCAGAGAGAGAGGCAGGGTGGGGGTGTGTATCAGAGAGAGGCGGGGTGGGGGTGTGTATCAGAGAGAGGCAGGGTGGGGGTGTGTATCAGAGAGAGGCGGGGTGGGGGTGTGTATCAGAGAGAGAGGCGGGGTGGGGGTGTGTATCAGAGAGAGGCGGGGTGGGGGTGTGTATCAGAGAGAGGCAGGTGGGGGTGTGTATCAGAGAGAGAGGTGGGGTGGGGTGTGTATCAGAGAGAGAGGTGGGGTGTGGGTGTGTATCAGAGAGAGGCGGGGTGGGGGTGTGTATCAGAGAGAGAGGCAGGATGGGGGTGTGTATCAGAGAGAGAGGCGGGGTGGGGGTGTGTATCAGAGAGAGGCGGGGTGGGGGTGTGTATCAGAGAGAGAGGTGGGGTGGGGGTGTGTATCAGAGAGAGAGGCGGGGTGGGGGTGTGTATCAGCGAGAGGCGGGGTGGGGGTGTGTATCAGAGAGAGGCAGGTGGGGGTGTGTATCAGAGAGAGAGGTGGGGTGGGGGTGTGTATCAGAGAGAGAGAGGCGGGGTGGGGGTGTGTATCAGAGAGAGGCGGGGTGGGGGTGTGTATCAGAGAGAGGCGGGGTGGGGGTGTGTATCAGAGAGAGAGGCAGGATGGGGGTGTGTATCAGAGAGAGGCAGGTGGGGGTGTGTATCAGAGAGAGAGAGGCGGGGTGGGGGTGTGTATCAGAGAGAGGTGGGGTGGGGGTGTGTATCAGAGAGAGGCGGGGTGGGGGTGTGTATCAGAGAGAGAGAGGCGGGGTGGGGGTGTGTATCAGAGAGAGAGAGAGGCAGCGTGGAGGTATGCAGAGAGAGGCAGGGTGGGGGTGTGTATCAGAGAGAGAGAGGTGGGGTGGGGGTGTGTATCAGAGAGAGAGAGAGGCAGCGTGGAGGTATGCAGAGAGAGGTAGGGTGGGGGTGTGTATCAGAGAGAGAGGCGGGGTGGGGGTGTGTATCAGAGAGAGGCAGGGTGGGGGTGTGTATCAGAGAGAGAGGCGGGGTGGGGGTGTGTATCAGCGAGAGAGGCGGGGTGGGGGTGTGTATCAGAGAGAGAGGCAGGATGGGGGTGTATATCAGAGAGAGAGGTGGGGTGGGGGTGTGTATCAGAGAGAGAGAGAGGCAGCGTGGAGGTATGCAGAGAGAGGCAGGGTGGGGGTGTGTATCAGAGGCAGGGTCTGCGTATGCAGAGAGAGGCAGGGTGGGGGTGTGCAGAGAGAGAGGCAGGGTGGGGGTGTGTATCAGAGAGAGGCGGGATGGGGGTGTGTATCAGAGGGGAGGGGTGGGGTGGGGTGTGTATCAGAGAGGCAGGGTGGAGGTATGTATCAGAGAGAGGCAGGGTGGAGGTATGTATCAGAGAGAGGCAGGGTGAGGGTGTGTATCAGAGAGAGAGATGGGGTGGGGGTGTGCAGAGGGAGAGGCGGGGTGGGGGATTTTAACTAGCTACTGGAGCTACCCAGCGCCGTGCCCCTGGGTTTCGGCACTGTGGCTGAGATCTAGGGTGTCCCTGGGTGTCCTTGGAGACCCCACTCTTTTTTATTTTATTTTATTTTTTTCATTTTTTTGACAGGCAGAGTGGACAGTGAGAGAGAGAGACAAAGAAAAAGGTCTTCCTTTTGCCATTGGTTCACCCTCTAATGGCCGCCGTGGCCAGCGCGCTGCGGCCGGCGCACCACACTGATCCGATGGCAGGAGCCAGGTACTTATCCTGGTCTCCCATGGGGTGCAGGGCCCAAGCACTTGGGCCGTCCTCCACTGCACTCCCTGGCTACAGCAGAGAGCTGGCCTGGGAGAGGGGCAACCGGGACAGAATCCGGCGCCCCGACCGGGACTAGAACCCGGTGTGCCGGCGCTGCAAGGCGGAGGATTAGCCTAGTGAGCCGCAGCGCCGGCCGAGACCCCACTCTTTCTCGCAGCTGGCGCCCTTGTCTGTCCATGCCTTTCTGCTTGCCGGGTTTCTGTTTCCCGGTGGTCCCCATGGCTGAGTTTCTGGCTTGGAGGCTATTTCCTTCCCACGCCTTGTGTGGGTGTGGCCATGAGTGGGCAGGGGCGGACCGCAGTAGCCCAGAGCCCCAGTGCCCTGCTGGTTAGAGGGGCAGGGCTCACAGGGTGGGCCTGTCCCTTCCTGGCTCTGCCCTCTGCTGACGTAACCATCAGTGACAGGTAGCCTTCCACGCGGGGTGTCCCAGGCTCTCTCCCTGGTGTGGTCCTGCGCTGGAGGGAATGAGTCGAGGCCCGCTGTGCACGTGACCACTGTGCAGCGCACACAGGGACCTTTCTTGCCCCGGTCCCCAAGCAGCGGTGACATCCGAAGCCAGGTCTCCCCCACTCCCAGAGCACAGTGGCCCTCAGCGCCCCACCCCCACCCCACCTCCCTCCCATAGCCGTCTGTCTCCCAGTGAGAGGGTGGCACCTCCTCAGCTGTCCCCTCGCCCTCTCCAAGGAGCAGCTCGCTCTGCGTGTGGATTCCACAGGTACAGTGGGGCCAGCAGGGGCTGCAGGACCCCCGCTCGTGTGGGGAAGCCCCTAGAAACCAGGCCGCGATCCGCCCGGGACAGGCAGGCCTGAGGCCCTGTTCTCACAGCCCGACCTGGGCGGCCCCGGGGCCCGGGAGGACTCAGGCAGTGTCTCCTCTCTCCCCCCAGTCCACCTTCCTGAGTCTGATGACCTCCACAGCCAGCGAGGCCGCCTCCTACGAGTTCACCACCCTGACCTGTATCCCCGGGGTCATCGAAGTAAGCGGGTGCGCCGGGCCCGGGGCGGGGGGGAGGGGCGTGTGCTGGGTGGGTGAGGCTGCGGCTGTGTGGCCCTGAGGGCCCCAGAGGCTCATGGCCCTGCCTGGACTCCTGACTGATTCCGGGTCAGGCCTGCCCGTGCAGCTCTGGGGACTGGCAGCTCTCCAGCACCTGGGCTGGGGCCTTCCCTGGGCCACACGGGACCCTGAGCCATGGGGCGTCCGTGTCCAGGCTCCAGGCAGCTCTTCCCAGCTGCGACCACCTCTCCCCACCCCTCCCCTGCCTCGCAGTACAAAGGCGCCAACATCCAGCTCCTGGACCTGCCTGGAATCATTGAAGGCGCAGCGCAAGGTGGGTGTTGGGACTGTTGGAGCGGGTGTGGCTTGGAGAGATCGGAAAGGGCAGGCTCAGGCTCAGGTGCCGGCACCATGCTGGCTTTGTGGTCGTGGGCAAGTGATCGGGTGTTTCTGTCTGTAAAATGGGCGCGCTGGTGTTGACCGTCTGGAGGGCTGAGTGAGGGCTCGGCTGACAATGGTGATGCCAGAGGCACCAGGGAAGTCACAGCCTGGGGGTGCCTGCGGCAGAGAGCGTGGTGGGTGGTGGCTGCATGGAGGGCGGTGTCCCAGCACCCTGGGCTGGGGTGGGGGAGCTCGCGCGGGTCCTGCCTATGCCCCTCCCACCTGCGCAGGGAAAGGCCGCGGCCGGCAGGTGATCGCGGTGGCGCGCACGGCTGACGTCGTCATCATGATGCTGGACGCCACCAAAGGAGAGGTGCAGAGGTCCGCGGGGTGGGGCTGGGGGGCAGACTCGCCGGTCTGGGGGACGCCCCGGTGTCCTCGGGCTCGCGCCGGGCCGCCTGGGGGGAGCTTGGCCCGGTCCCCCGCGTCCTTTCCTCGCCTGGGGCAGCTTGGGCCGGGGCAGGGGGCTAAGAAGTGTGGCCTGGCTCTAGGCCCCGGCGCCCAGCCCCTGCCCAGAGCTGGCCGGGAGCCCCGCCCCGAATGGCAGCCGCGTGCTGGGGGCCGAGGGACACGGCGGGCCCTCGGGCTCTGCCTTCAGGGGCCAGGAGGCACCGTCACCCAGCCCCTCCTAGGGGTCCGTGGAGGGGCAAGCTGTGCGCGGCAGCCCCTGGACGGCAGCTGAGGGCTCGCGGGCTCTGCCTAGGAGCCTGCTGGAGAAGGAGCTGGAGTCGGTGGGCATCCGCCTCAACAAGCACAAGCCCAACATCTACTTCAAGGTGAGGCCGATGCGTGCGGGGGCGGGGGGGGGGCGGGCTGGGGAGGCGCGGGGGCGGAGGCGGGGCCTGGCTGGGGGGCCTGGTGGGGGCGGGGGCGGGGCCTGGCTGGGGGGCCTGGGGGTGCAGGGGCGGGGGGGCGGGGGGCCTGGGGGGGCGGGGCCTGGCTCGGGGGCCTGGCTGGGGGGGGCGGGGGGCGGGGGGAGGGCCTGGCGGCGGCTGCCCCGCCTCTTTCAGCAGCTGCCCCGCCCCACCCTCTCTTCCTCCAGCCCAAGAAAGGAGGCGGCATCTCCTTTAATTCCACGGTCACGCTGACCCAGTGCTCGGAAAAGCTGGTGCAGCTCATCCTACACGAGTACAGTATCCTCCCCCGTGGGGTGGGCAGGGCGGGGCCGCGTCCACCCAGCACTGGGTCTCCCCCAGCAGCTCCCCCCGTACAAGAAAGCGGCCCACCGCGGAGAAAGATGAGGCGGTGCTGAGGCCCCCTGGCCTGCAGAAGCCTCAGGTAATAGGAGGATGGGGGGCTCGGTGGGCTCTGGGGCTCCACAAGGCAGGCTGTCTGACAGCGTGGGAGCCCCTGACACCTGGAGCTGCAGGCTGAGGTGTGTGGCCCCCAAGGAGGTCCTGTGTGGGAGAAGTTGCCCTGGACCGGCCCTCAGATGACGCCCAGAGTAGCCAGGGGAAATGGCACACTTCCCCTACCTAACGGCGAGGACGTGCTCATTGTTTGCTGAGGGACAGTTGTATGTCTCGTAGCGTCTGTGGGGAAAAGAAAGGAGAGGGCTGTGGGGAGCAAACCGGACTAGACTGAGTTACTGGAATTAAGACTTATTCTATGCATCTGCTCTCCCACAATATGGCGCTGGGAGAGAAGTAAACAGCTTCCGCACAGCTGCCTCCAGTTCAGCTAATAAACTGTAGGACTTGCTCCTGATTGGA
This sequence comes from Oryctolagus cuniculus, assembly GCF_051225735.1. Taxonomy (NCBI): domain Eukaryota; kingdom Metazoa; phylum Chordata; class Mammalia; order Lagomorpha; family Leporidae; genus Oryctolagus; species Oryctolagus cuniculus. The sequence goes on along the minus strand of NC_142883.1, from coordinate 63,054,056 downwards.
GGAGAGCAGCGTATTCGGCGTGTGGGCAGCCGAGTTAGGATTGGCGGAGGAGGACTATAAAGGAGGAGAGAGACGGCATGCACCAGGAACATCTAAGGGGAACATCTAGCTGAAGGAACACCTGTGCAGCCCCCGAGAAAGCCGGCCGGCGGTGTGCCGCTCCCCTGCGGAAGTGGGGAAAGCGGCCAGGGGGAACCGCCCTTCCACGGAGGTGGAAGGGATAGTAGCCAACCCGGGAAGAACCAGCAGCAAACCCGGGGAGGGCCGAGCAGACAAAGAACAGCGCAGGGTCCTGTGTCGTTCCTCCACGAAGAGGGGGAGCGACAGAGGGCCCCACACTTTTTTTTTTTTTGAAAGCAGAGAGATAGGGGCCGGTGCTGTGGCGTAGCAGGTAAAGCCACTACCTGCAGTGCCGGCATCCCACGTGGGCATCGGTTCTAGTCCCGGCTGCTCCACTTCCCATCCAGCTCTCTGCTATGGCCTGGGAAAGCAGTAGAAGATGGCCCAAGTCCTTGGGCCCCTGTACCCATGGGGGAGACCAGGAAGTAGCTCTTGGCTCCTGGCTTCTGATCGGCCCAGCTCCAGCTGTTGCGGCCAGCTGGGGAGTGAACCAGCAGATGGAAGACCTCTCTCTCTGTCTACCTCTCCTTCTCTCTCTGTGTGTTTGTGTGTGTGTGTGTGTAACTCTACTTTAAAATAAAAATAAATCTTTAAAAAAAAATCTCTCTCTGGCTCTACCTCTCTCTGTAACTCTGTCTTTCAGATAAATAAAAGAAATCTTAAAAAAAAAAAAAGAAAAAGAAAAGAAAGCAGAGGCAAGAGACAAGACAGGTCTCCCATCCACCACTGGTTCAGTCTGCAAATGCCTGTGACAGCCAGGGTTGGGCCAGGCCAAAACCAGGAGCCGGGAGCTTATTGTAGGTCTCCCGTGTGGCTGGCAGGGACCCTAGTACTTGAGCCATCACCTGCTGTCTCCCCGAGTGTGCCTTAGCAGGAAGCTGGAATCGGCTGTCGAGCCAGGACTGGAACACAGGCCCTCTGATAAGGGGTGCTTAGAAGGGGTGTTTTTGGCTGCCGTGCCAACCCTCCCGCCGCCTGCTGCGAACTTCAAAATTGTGTAAAATCTCAGGCAGATACCCACCAGGGCCCCTTGCAGCCCGCGTGTCGTGCGTGGCTTTTTGGGGGCCTCCACTGCGGGGGCACGGGGGCTGCTGGCACACGGGTTCCCTTAACCCGAGCCCCTCAGAGATCTTCAATGCAGAAGTGCTCTTCCGCGAAGACTGCTCCCCAGACGAGTTCATCGACGTGATCGTGGGCAACCGGGTGTACATGCCCTGCTTGTATGTAAGTGGCAGGCGTGGGGCCGTCGGGGCCTCTCCCCGACCTCCTGGCCGCCTGCTTTCCCCAGCTCCCACCTCCGCCTTTCCAATCGCAGGTTTATAACAAGATCGACCAGATCTCCATGGAAGAAGTGGACCGCCTGGCCCGAAAACCTAACAGTGTGGTCATCAGGTGAGGCCGCTGGCGCCGCGTCCCCAGGACAGAGCGCCTTCCCTGGGCTCCAGCTGGGCTGGAGGAGGCGGCCCCTTCCACGGCTGCTAGTGACGCCGGTCTGCCCCGACCCTGACTCGGCGTGGGCAGGGTGGCCACCGCTGCCGGGCTCTGCCTAGCCATCAGGGGAATCCTTGCTGGCACTTGGGACTTCTTAGCGTGGTAGTGAATGGCCCATCCCAGGAAGCCCCGGGTGCGAGTCTCCCTCCTGGGGCTCTGGATGGCAGATCCCTGGCTCAGACCGCGAGGCCTGCCTCACAGGGAGGCCAGGTGGGGGGTGCATGACACAGGGCGGCCTCAGCACCTCCCTTACAGAGTCACAGGCCATCGGGAGACTGTGTGGGGCCACGTCCATCCTCAGGGGTGAGCGTGTGCACCCCACATGCCGCCTGCGTGCCTGCCCATGACCACTGAGTCCAGGCAGAGGTCAGGATGCCACTCAGGTGTCTTTCCCATAGACAGCTGAGCGTGGGGCCGCCCTGGGTCTGACTGCCTCCAGAGCTGTAGGGTTCTCCCCTCTCTGCTGAAATCCCCACTGGGCCCCACAGAGGCCCCAGTCTCCCACGGGCCCCCGGGAGCGACTCAGAGCTCTGCCGACCGAGACCACGATTGGTGATGGGAGGCACCGTGCAGCCGGCAGAGTAGCAGGCTCCTCCGCCGCAGGCCCCGCCGCCGTGCCCAGCCGATGGAGGTTGGGGGAGGCAGAGGCCGCAGCCTCTGAGCCCCGTGGGGCCTGTGCCTGACGCCGCCCCTTCCCCACAGCTGCGGCATGAAGCTGAACCTGGACTACCTGCTGGAGATGCTCTGGGAGTACCTGGCCCTGACCTGCATCTACACCAAGAAGAGAGGCCGTGAGTGGGGAGGGGCGCCCGGCCACGAGACCCCGCACCAGTCCCGGCCCGGCCTGTCCCAGAGCCGGCCTCTGCTCCTCACCCAGACCGTGGCCTGTGGAAGCCTGGGCTTTGGTTCCCTTTGCTTTTCCCTGTTGAGGCCATCATCCAAGGGGTCTAGCCCCAGGTCGTGCTCACCAGCAGGGGGCAGGGTTTGGACGCAGCTTGGAAGACCGGCTGGGGGTGAGAAGGGCGGCTGCAGCCCATGCGGTTGACGCGGCCCTCCGTCTCCCCGCAGAGAGGCCAGACTTCACGGACGCCATCATCCTCCGGAAGGGGGCCTCCGTGGAGCACGTGGTGAGTCGGCAAGACCTGGTGGACCAGGGTTGGAGTCGGAGTGCCGCAGGCTTCTCGGGCGGGCGTTGGGCCCAGCCTGGCCCAGGGCCGGGGCTGCACGCACACCACCTCTGCGGGTTGCCTGTGGAGCCTCCATCCGTCTCCTGTAAGATGGGCTGGCAACGCCCCCTGCCCCGGCCGCCGGGAGGGTGGCACTGAACAAGGGCTTTGCCTGGCATTAGATGACAGCGGGCAGCCGTCGGTGTGTCTGCTCCGAGGGCCGCAGGTGCTGAGCCAGCTGTTGTCCTCCAGGTTTCTCCAAGGGACGGGTCTGTGAGGGTGGCAGAGGCCCCTCCCTCCCAAATCCCTGGTGGCACCGCTGGCTGGGGCTCGGGTTGCCATCTCCCATGGCCCCCACTCAGGCCCCGGCCTGGCCTGTCCCCACCAGGGATGGCTGTGACTGCCTCCCACACTCAGCACAAGCAGTTAGCACAAGCACTGAGCAGCGGGCTGTGGTTCCCAGCAGAACGGTGTCGACTGGGGACAGCAGGTGCCAGGTCCACACGGGGGTCAGGATGGACGGGGGGTCCACACGGGGGTCAGGATGGACGGGGGGGTCAGGATGGACGGGGGGTCAGGATGGACGGGGGGTCCACACGGGGTCAGGATGGACGGGGGGTCCACACGGGGGTCAGGATGGACGGGGGGTCCACACGGGGGTCAGGATGGACGGGGGGTCCACACGGGGGTCAGGATGGACGGGGGGTCCACACGGGGTCAGGAGGGACGGGAGGTCCACACGGGGGTCAGGATGGACGGGGGGTCCACACGGGGGTCAGGATGGACGGGGGGTCCACACGGGGTCAGGAGGGACGGGGGGTCCACACGGGGTCAGGAGGGACGGGGGGTCCACACGGGGGTCAGGATGGACGGGGGGTCCACACGGGGTCAGGAGGGACGGGGGGTCCACACGGGGGTCAGGATGGACGGGGGGTCCACACGGGGTCAGGATGGACGGGGGGTCCACACGGGGTCAGGATGGACAGAGGCCGCCCAGCCCCTGCCACCTGCACAGGAGCGCGCAGGAGCAGTGAGTGTTGCCATGCTCAGTCCAGGCCCCACAGCTGTCCTGGGATCCGGGGTTTCTGTTTTCCGCCTTCCCTGCGTTTCCCGGGCTCTGTCTTGGGAGGCAGGGCTGCTGTGCGACCCAGCGGTTGCTCAGGAGGGCACTGGCGGCCGGGCCTGCAGTCTGCACTCGTGCATTTGTGCATCAGCAAAGCCCGCCTCGAGGCCTCTGGGTGCCTGGCTCTGAGAAAAACGAGGTTCAGAGTTCGCAGGCCAGGCAGCAGGCAAGGGGACCCCAGATGACCCTCCCAAGTCCCCGGGGTCCCTCACAGGGAGCTCCAGGTCAGAGGCTTCGTGCTGGCCTCCCTGGGCCGGCCTGTGGCTGCCAGAGCAGTCCTCACCCGCCCTTTCAGGCTCTCAGCTGCTTGTCCAGGAGGGTGGGGGTCTCGGCCATGCCGTGGGAAGAAGAGGGGGCAACACTGGGAGGAGCAGGGTGCCCCAGGCAGTGGAATAGCAGGTGCAAAGGCTGGGGGCCGGGGGGCGGAACACAGGGGCACAGGCAACAGGTGCTGGACCGCACGGTGAGGAGGGGCTTCGGGGCCTTGCCCAGGAGACCTGGGCTTTGTCCCAGAGGGGCCTGCCCTGCCCACAGGCTCCCTTACAGCCTGGGTGCTGACAACAGACCCGAAGCAGATGGACCAGCCAGTCCCAGGCCTGGGTCTCCTCTTCTGGGGTAACTTAGCCCAGGGCTGTCAGTGGTGAGCGCCCGGCCTGGGAGAGGCTCCAGGCAGTAGGCCCCAGACAGGAGCGTGTGTGAGGGTCTGCAGAGGTGGGCTTGGGGCTCCAGGGGAGTACTCTCCCCATCCAGCCCCAAAGCCACTTCCGCTTTTTCTGAAAGGCACGTCCTCAGATGACTTCTGTCCCCACCCAACCCCCTCTTTGCTAGAGATGTGAGCGCAGGGATTCCTCTCTCCCGCGGGGGAGCCCTAGAGCAAGCTCCGCGGCCTGTGGAGCCTCCTGAGGCAGGGCACTAGGGCACAGTGGGGCCTGCGGCACGCAGCAGAGCCCCTGCCCCAACTGCCTCAGTGCCCCCGAGAACTTGAGTGACCCCGGCCCGGCCCTGCTTGTTAAACTGCTGTGGGGGGGGGGGTGTCCTTTGGTGTAAGTGACAGCAAGCCAGACAGAAAGTAAAAGCCAGGGCAGCCGGGCCATCGGAGCCGTGGACACGGAGAGGGAGAAGGAGCCACCGGTGGTCCCCTCCCACCCTTCTCCTGTCACCATGGCAGCCAGGGGCCCCTGTTGTCAGGGCCTTCACCACCTGCCCCTGCTGCAGTGTGGAAGGCTGTGGGCCGCGGGGGGCGGGGAGGGGGATGGTGGATGATAACGCGGGGGCTGCGGCCACAGCTGGGACAGTGACAGAGCCCGCGTGGCTCCACGCTGGCACATTTGGAAGGCGCGTGTCTGGGTGAGTTCAGGCCTGGCGGGCAGAGGCTGCTCGCCGGGTGCGTTCCTGACCAGGCGGGCATCAGCGCCACTCGCAGCCGTGACTGGGAGGCGGCCTGCAGCCCCAGCGTGTGGTGGGTGGTCCTGGTCCACGGTCGGGCTGTCCGAGCACCTGCTCTGGGCTTCCTGCTGCTCAGCCCCTGCTCAGGCCTGGGGTTTGCAGCTGAGCTTGGGCGAGGGGGTGGAGCCTCATCTCCCTGTGTGACTCCCCCAGTGCCACCGCATCCACCGATCGCTCGCCAGCCAGTTCAAGTACGCCCTCGTGTGGGTGAGTGTGGGCGGGGGGCGGGGGGCGGGAGGCGGGCGCGCACCTCCTCTGCGGTCTGCCTGTCCCGAGCAGCAGGCACGTCCTGCTGCCTAGGCCTGTGGGGTTTGCTGTGCCAGGGCCCCCACGTCCCCCCGGCTTGCAGACCCACCCCCACCCCCGCCGTGGCTCCTGCAGCCTTGGCTGACGCGGCCTCTCTGCCCGCCCCTGCCAGGGCACGAGCACCAAGTACAGCCCGCAGCGCGTGGGCCTCTCCCACACCGTGGAGCACGAGGACGTCATCCAGATCGTGAAGAAGTAGCCACGCCTGCTGGGCCCCCTCCCCGGCCCCGTCTCCCTGGGGAGTCAGGCCCGCTGGACGCACAAAAGCCCGGACAGCCACACCCGGGAGGGGGCCCCTTGGGTCTTTGCTGTTTCCAGAAGCTTCTTCAGTAGGCAGATGGTGAAAGTGTTAGGGCAGAGGGGCGAGGCTGGGGGGCCTGGGCTCCCTGGCGGCGTTTCCCATGGGACTGGGCCTTGGGGGTGTCCTGAGTTTGGAGCCCTGGGCTGCGTCTTCAGGCTGCCAAGGAGTGAGTTGCCAGCCTACCTCCCAGCCAGGGCCAGAGCCGACGGCAGGCTCAGTGCAGGGTGGGGAGTTGGGCCCATCTGGGTCGCTGGAGGTGGTGGGTACTGTTAGGGCGCCTTGTTCCCGCAGCTTCCGCCAGCTTCCCTGGCCCTTGGGAAGAGCCCGCCCCCCGCCCGGCCTGTCCGTGTACCGCCCAAGTGGGGTCCTCAAGTGCCTCCCCCTGCCCCTCGCAGGGTGGCCCTGCCCAGCCCACACCCCCAGGATCCTGGCCCGGCCCAACCAGGGGGGATCACTTCTGAGTTTGGGTCTCATATTTTCTCTAGGCGCCCCGACCTCTCAGCTCTCCTTTCTGAAATAAAAGATCGAAAAAGATTCCCGTTCAGACTGAGGAAATTTTGTCAGCCGGCCCCAGCTGGTGGGGTGGGCGCAGGGTGGGGGCGCCAGTGAGCCTGGCGTTTGGGGAGGGGTTCAGCCTGGGCCGTCCGTGGGCAGGCCCAACCTTCAGGGAAAGGGAATGTGGGGACTTAGCCAGCCTGGCACCGGATGGCTCTCTGCCCAAGAGGGCTGGCCAGTGTCTGCAGTGCCAGATGTCAAAGGTGGCCCTCATGGCCCTGTTGGGGTGGCGGGAGGCTCCCCTGGGAAAGCCACGTTCCTGGTGCCCTGGAAGCAGCGAGTGAGGGACTTCCGGGTGCTAGCCAAGCACCCCTGCATGCCAGGGCCCCATCTCGCCGTGGAAGCTGCACAGGTGGTGAGTACAGAGCCCAGATTGAGGCCTGAGTGGCAGGGAGGGCTTCCTGGAGGAGGTGTGCTTTGGGAGTTGCGAGGTTGCCAGGAGGGACAGGGAGCTCCCCGGGGCCAGGCTGGAGTGTGGAGCAGCCCCCTGCCCGGCTCTCTAGCTGTTCCCGGCTCAGCTGTCAGCTGCTCACTCCTTTCCAGAGACAAAATGGGAATAATAGACATCATTAAATATGCATGGGGCCCCAGGCGGCCGGCGTGGTGGGCTGGGCCTCCCCTCCCTGCAACAGCAAGCCGCTCCGAGGGCCAGCGGCCCCAGCACCCAGTGGGCGGCATGCAGCCGGGGAGCAGGCCGAGGGGCCCAGGTAAGGGCAGCCTGGCCTCCTGGGTACCTTGGGGTCTGTCCCTCTACCCCCGAGGTTGCAGGTGAGACGGGACGGGGCAGCGGCAGTGCTGGGGCCTCCCCCAGGCACACTCGCCTTCCTCCCCTGTAAAATGGGGTGTGTGTGTGTGTGTGTGCCATGCAGTCCCCGTCTTGGCCACGGTGGGCTGGGTGGGGTGGATGCCAGGCTGGATAAAGGAGCCTGCCACAGCCCTTTCGCCCATTGCTGGGCCCAGCCGTGCCTGCCTGGGGCTTGTGGTTCCCATGCCGGGGAGGGGCTGGGCAGCCCCTGCGCTCCCAGGGCTTCAGGCTGAGTCCAGGCTCTGTGTGGGATCTGGAGCCCTCGGGCAGCGCAGACCCAGGCCTGAGGCCCCCGGGCCCACGGCTTCCTCCCTGGGCTCGGGGGTGGCATTGTTTCCTGACCTGCACCGGGGCTTTGCGGGTCTGTGGTCTGCATGCCTGTGAGTGCGATAGGGGGGTCGCGGCTGTGCGCACCCAGGTTGTGTGGAGGGCCAGATCACGGTGCCCTTGGGGCCAAGGAGACCCCAAGGGCCCAAAGTCCCTGCCCCCACACCACCCTGCCAGCCCCTGGAGCCCCATCGCTCCCCTGACCCTGGGTGGCCCCAGGGGCCAGTCGTCCCCAGGCAGCCCGGCACCCCAGAAGGCTGAGGCGCGGAGGAGCCATGGGATAGAGGGCCCGTTGTTCTGTCCAGCGCCTGTCCATCTGTCCACTCCACATCCCTTCCTCTCCGGCTTAGATTCCACAGCTCCCCCAGAAACCCCGCACTCACCTGTTCCCAAGGGCCGGGCCTCGCCTCCGGCTCCCCTCGCAGCTCTGCCAAGCCTGCTCACTCCCCACTGCTCCTTTACTTCCTGCCGTGGGGTCCCAGCTGGAAAACTCTCCCCCCAGGGACCCCTTCTCGCTCCCTGGTGACTGCCCCTCCCCCTCTCCCCCTCTCTCAGTGGGATCTGTGCCCTTACGCGCGCTTGGGCAGCCACAGCTGTAACAAAGGCCCCAACCCCGGGTGGCTCCAGCCACAGAAGTTCTCGCAGGTGCGTCCTCTGCTCTGGCCACCACAGCTTCCCAGGCCCACCTGCTCACTGACTCCCAACCCGCTACCCCACCAGCTCCTGATGCCACGTGCGGCTGAGCAGCCACCTTGTCTATTTATTGATTGAGATTTTGTTTATTTATTTGAAAGGCAGAGAGAGAGAGAGAGATCTTCCATCTACTGGTCCACTCCCCAAATGGCCACAGTGGCTGGCTGGGACTGGGCTAGGCTGAAGCCAGGAACCTGGGATTCCATCTGGGTGTCCTGTGTGGGTGCAGGGGCCCAAGGACCTGGGCCATCTTCCTCTGCTTTCCCGGGCCATTAGCAGGGAAGCAGGATTAGAAGTGGAGCAGCTGGGATGTGAACTGGTGCCCGGATACGGGATGCTGGCATTGTAGGTGGCGGCTTAACCACGGTGCCACACAGCCAGGCCCCCTCAGGGACCACTCAGCCCATATTTCCATGGCCTTGGTAAGCTCAGTAGGGCTGGCTGCGCCCCTTCCCCGGACCTCCCCCTCAGCCTCCTCCCCACACAGGCATCAGACAGCCTCCTTGGCTGTCTAGCACCGACCCCGCCCCACCCACCTCACCTCAGAGAGAAGTCCTCTACCCATCCAGCAGCCTCAAGTCCACGTGGCTTTGCCCTCCCCAGGGCTGTGTCACTTTGTCCTGAATGTGTCCACGGCACTCCCATCCTCTCACTGTCCCTGCCCCCGCCCCGCTATGTGTCCCATCCCTGACTTTTCACCCACAGTGGCCCAAGAGCCGTCTTCCAGAGCTGGGAGTTCAGTGCAGAGGGGTAAGCAGCTGCCTGGGTTCTGGACCTGGCTCCGCTTCCATGCCAGCTTCCTGCCAGTGCACACCGTGGGAGGCAGCAGGTAGGGGCTCAATTACTGGGGTCCCTAGAGCCAGCTTGCCTGGACTTAAACCCAGTTTTAAGCTGTGTGGCTTCAGGCAACTTGCCTAACCTCTCTGGGCCTGTTTCCTCCATGGGAAAATAAATAACAGTAGCAGCTTCTGGAGATTACAGCAAGGGCTGCTAAGTTCTGAACACAGGTCTTGCAGTCAGAGAGACCCAGGCCCATTCCTCCCTTGCTCCTGGCTGAGCGGTGGGGGCGGGGAAGGGGGGGGGTCTCCCCTCTCTTAAGACCCAGCCCTGTGTCTGCAGAATGAGAAAATCCGCCGTCTTATATGAGACTCTTAAAAATTACTCCAGGAAAGCTCTCAGCCCTGAGCAGGTAGTAGACCCTTAAGCAGCGCTGGTTACTGTTCTTGTAACTTCCACACGTCAATCTGGTCACAGTGTTCCAAGAACTTAAAACCCTGCTGTGGCCCCCACTAGTTTGGGATGGAGACCAAAGTCCTGTCCCAGGCTGCACGGCCTTATGGGGGCCGGTCGCTGCCTGCCATGCCACACGTGTGCCCCTCAGCTCTGCTGTGGCCCCAAGACTTCCCCTCAAGCCTCTCTTAGCACCTGCCTTTGAACGTGCTTGCCCATCTGCCCGGCACTCCGCTCTCTCTTCCATCTGATTGGCTCCTCATCCTTTAGGATCTGGGTTCAGGGGCCACTTCTTGGGTCCCCCAGGGCAGTGCCCACCTGTCTGGGGCCCGGCACTGCCCCTCTCAGCTCTGTGACTTCCCTGTGCTCAGCACACAGCACGTGTACGACCAGTCTTTGAGGAATGAATGAATGGATGGATGGTTGAATGAATGAATGAGAGACTTGCTCCCTGACACCCACTCTGTATCAGCTACAGGGGCTGTGGACCTCTACAGGGAGGGGGGCCTGGAACCCACCAGAGAAAGAGCAGCCTCTGCTGGCTACTAGCCTGGGCCCCAGACGCCAGGAGGGGTCAGGTGGACGGCCCTTGCTGCCGGCGGTCACCAACACACACACAGCAGACAGGACAGCCGCCTGTAATAACAAGGACAGTAGTCGTCATGGCAACAGCCATTGCTTAAACAGACTCTGTATGCTATTTGATGCCCATCAGCCCCGGCAGGAGGGGGTGCTGGTGGCACCTGCACTTACAGATCGGGGGGCAGTGCAGGAGCCACGTAACTTGCTGGGGCTCAGGTTCAGGACAGGAATGAGACCATCTCTGAGCACAGTGTGCCCTCAACAGCCGGGCCTGCCTGAGCGTCAGTCTCTTCCTCAAGGTGGTGCAACCCTGGGGCAGAAAGATACCTGCCCGAGGGTTCACTGTAGGTCTTGGGCAGTGGCAGCCTCTCAACCTCTCTCCTGGACAAACTCCAGACAGCCAAGGGTCCCCGCTGGGGGCCGGCAGTGGGTGTGGCTTTGGGAGGTGGCCATGAGCCTGAAGGACTGGCCCTGCCCTATCTCCACCCTGACCTCTTTCTGCCTCAGTTTCCTCAAACATCACATGGAGCTGGGGCCAGTGGGGCTGGGGTGGGGGTGGGGTTGTACCCTGACTTGCTTCCTAGGAGCCCCATAAAGGGCTGTCTCCACCTGCTGTTTCCAATTCCTTTTTTCTCCCATTTTTATGTCTTCTTACTTTTTTCTTTGCTCAGAAATGCATTGTGTGGTTCAGAACTCCAGCTGCTACGGGAAGGTTTATGGAGAGATAACCATTCTCAGTCCTTTCTTTTGTACTTTCTGCAGTATTTCTATTTGTAGATAAGATATGAATTTATAGTGTTACCCGCCACTACACACATACACACCTCCTGCAAAAGGCAGGGCCGAGGGAGCTCTGTGGGCAGGGGGTTCCGTGTCTTCGGCTCTCATTCGCAGACCCTCGAGGGGCCTCCTCATCGGGACACAGACCCTGTCTCCACTGTCCCTCACAGCCACGGGGCGCACCCTCTGGGGATGCATCACGCATCATGTGTTGTAGCAATGAGCGTGTTAACTTCCACCAAGATCGGATCCACCCGGTTAAGGACAAAGACTTCTGCTCCTCCGGGGCTTATTATATGGCGAGTAGGCGACACAAGAGGCAGGCGGGTCCTGAATGTGTGTGCCCGGGCTGTGCACGGTGGTGGCTGCTGTTAGTGACATCTTCTGTGGGTTAAGGGTGCAAGAGGCAGGCAGGGGATGACCTCACGCAGGCTGGTGGATTCTGCCCCAGAAGTTGCAGGTTCAGCTCTGTTCCTAAGTTCAGTGGGGTTGTGCAGACAGCTGCATTTGAAAAATTCAGCCCAAGGGCAGGCTTTTGGCTTAACCGCAAAGATACCCACATCCTATATCTGGAGGGCCTGGGTTCAAGACCCAGCTCCGCTCCCAATTCCAGTTTCCTGCTAATGAAGACCTGGAAGGCAAAAGGTGATGGCTCCAATAGATGGGCCCCTGCCACTCACGTGGAAGACCTGGATTGAGCTCCCGGCTCCAGCCCAGGCCCAGCTATTGTGTGAGTGGACCGGTGAATGAGAACTCTTTCTGTCTCTCAAATAAATAGATAAAAACTTTAAAGATTTATTTATTTATTTATTTGAAAGAGTTACACAGAGAGAGGAGAGGCAGAGAGAGGTCTTCCATCCACTGGTTCGCTCCCCAGATGGTTACAATGGCCAGAGCTGTGCCAATCTGAAGCCAGGAGCCAGGAGCTTCCTCTGTGTCTCCCAAGTGGGTGCAGGGGCCCAAGGACTTGGGCCATCTTCTACTGCTTTCCCAGGCCATAGCAAAGAGCTGGATCGGAAGAGGAGCAGGTGGGACCAGAACCGGCTCCCATATGGGATGCCGGTGCTTCAGGCCAGGGCGTTAACCCGCTGCGACACAGCACCGGTCCCAATAAAAACTTTAAAGATCAGTTTTAAGAGTTCACCTGCAGCCGGCGCTGCGGCTCACTAGGCTAATCCTCCACCTTATGGTGCTGGCACACCAGGTTCTAGTCCCAGTCGGGGCGCTGGATTCTGTCCTGGTTGCCCCCCTTCCAGGCCAGCTCTCTGCTGAGGCCAGGGAAGTGCAGTGGAGGATGGCCCAAGTGCTTGGGCCCTGCACCCCATGGGAGACCAGGAAAAGCACCTGGCTCCTGCCATCGGATCAGCGCGGTGCGCCGTCCACTCTGCCTGTCAAAAAAAAAAAAAAAAAAAAAAAAAAAAAGAGAGAGAGAGTTCACCTGCGCATGTGCCCGACATGTCTAACGGGGCCCCCAGCTGCATTTTTTTTTTTTTAAAGAGAGATTTATTTATTTGAAAGGCCAAGTTACAGAGAGGCAGAGAGAACCATCCACTGGTTCACGCCACAACAGCTGGAGCCAAGCCAATCTGAAGCCAGGAGCCAGGAGCTTCTTCTGGGTCTCCCACGCAGGTACAGGGGCCTAAGGACTTGGCCCATCTTCTACTGCTTTCCCAGGCTATAGCAGAGAGCTGGATCAGAAGTGGAGCAGCCAGGATTTGAACCGGTGTCCATATGGGATGCCAGCACTGCAGGTGGTGGCTTTACCTGCTATGCCACAGCGCTGGCCCCCTGTTTGTTTTGTTTTGTTTTTATTTTTTTAACAGGCAGAGTGGACAGTGAAAGAGAGAGAAAGGTCTTTCTTTGCCATTGGTTCACTTTCCAATGGCCGCCGCGGCCGGCGCACCGCGCTGATCCGATGGCAGGAGCCAGGAGCCAGGTGCTTCTGCTGGTCTCCCATGGGGTGCAGGGCCCAAGTACTTGGGCCATCCTCCACTGCACTCCCGGGCCACAGCAGAGCGCTGGCCTGGAAGAGGGGCAACCGGGACAGAATCCGGCGCCCCGGACCGGACTAGAACCCGGTGTGCTAGCGCCGCTAGGCGGAGGATTAGCCTAGTGAGCCGTGGCGCCGGCCCCCTGTTTGTTTTAATAACAAGTTTACAGGAGCTTTAACTCATGCCCCAATACCATTCGCCCTGCTGGAGGGTCCAGTGTGGAGGTTTGAGTGTGTGCATAGCGGGCACACCTGTGATACCCACCATCCTGCTGTCTTGAACGCGTTCCCACCAGCCGTAACCACCCCTGCCCCACCTCTCCACGGAGACCACCGCTGTCACTGTCCTGCGCCCGTTGGTTGCCGCTGGCCTCCCCAGCCCCAGGACCCCACCCCTGCAGCTCCACCTCCTCCTCCTCCGCCGCCGACTCTGCCTCTCCTCCGTGGGTGGTGTTGACTCCCCGGTCATTCTGCAGAACCGGGGCTTCAAGGCCACAGAGGCACTCTGCATTCAGCCCTGCATAGTGTTTGCCTTCAGCAGGTGCCACTAGCCCCCTGGCATGACCATGGCCCCTTCTGAATGGCTGGGCACCCCAGCGAGGAGGAGCAGGAGCAGAGGCAGAGGCGGAGAGCAGACAGAGAGGGGGACTTCTTGCTCCTCACCACTTGTCTGAGAAGGCTTCTCACTGTCCCCATGTCACAGCTGAGCAGGCCGACACCCTGGAGCCACTCCCTTGGGCACACAGAGCTGGCAGGGGCCAGGGCCAGGGCCAGAACGGTGGAGCTTGGGGGCCTGCTGAGCTACACCTCAAACAACCAAAGCATTTGCATTGGGACTCAAAGATTTAAACCACAATTTGGGAAGAAGGTAGCTTGGCATTTTTTTTTTTTTTTTACAGGCAGAGTGGACAGTGAGAGAGAGAGAGACAGAGAGAAAGGTCTTCCTTTGCCGTTGGTTCACCCTCCAATGGCCGCCATGGCCGGCGTGCTGCGGCCGGCGCACCAAGCTGATCCGAAGCCAGGAGCCAGGTGCTTCTCCTGGTCTCCCATGGGGTGCAGGGCCCAAGCACTTGGGCCATCCTCCACTGCACTTCCCTGGCCTCAGCAGAGAGCTGGCCTGGAAGGGGGGCAACCGGGACAGAATCCAGCGCCCCGACCGGGACTAGAACCCGGTGTGCCAGCGCCGCAAGGCGGAGGATTAGCCTAGTGAGCCGCGGCGCTGGCCGGCATTGTTTAAAAGTCTAATTTAGGCCCTTGGATCCTGTGTGGCCAGGTTCTGGGGCAGAAGCGCGGGGGGGGGGGGGGGGGAGGAGCAACAGGCGGAGGAGAGCTCTGGGGCTGCAGCTCCCCACCTACTCCCCTAACCAGCCACAGCCCCTACCTCTTTTAGTCCAGATTGTCGAAAGTGAGTCGTCCCCTGCCCCCTCCCCCCAACATACACACACACCAGCCCAGGGACTGGGCACGCAGTCTTGGGTCAAATGTTCAACCTGAAGCCATCGGCTGCACCCAGAGGGGGCAGGGGTCACATGGAACAGGCCTGGGCTGGGCTAGGCCGAAGCCAACAGCCCGGAAGCTGAACCAGGTCTCCCATGTGGGTGGCAGGGACCCAGGTTCTTGGCCATCACCTGCTCCCTGCCAGGGTGTACGTTAGCAGGAAGACAGATCAGAAGTGCCTCCAATATGGGTTCACAGAGGCAGAGATGCAGGCCCAGAGGGGGCGTTCCTGAGGCCTCACAGCTGATGGGTGGCATAGAAAGGGATCGGGGCCGGGCCTGACCCACATGCCGTCTCTGCTTCCCCGAGCTGTGCTGCAGTCCAGTTGTGACACCTGCACCCTGCCCTGCCTGCTGAGCGGGCAGCCAGTCTCCCCGACGCATTCATTATTCAGCTCGCAGGGCTGGCTAGCTCCTGTTACAGACGGTGGGCCCCGGCACCTGCCCTGGCCACTCCCCTTGGCCCTTGTGCAGGACCCAGAGGGGGCCAAGGTCTCCCTCCAAGGTGCCTTGGGGAACTCTGGGCTCTGGAGACCTGGCCTCGCTCTGGGTCAAGTGCAGATGTGCAGGATGGCTTAGGGCCAGTGTCTTTCCCAGGGGACGCTCTAAAGACAAAAGCACCCCCCTCCACATACGCACCTCCTGCGCACGGTGGGCTGATGGGCCCGAGCTAGGTCAGCACCTCTGTTAACTACACTGATTCTAAGGCCAGGCCACCCCCCTCACCCTGCCCCATGCCCAGTGCCGGCCTCTGCAGCTTTCCCGTTCCGTAAACAACACCCACGCTTTCCACTGCTGCTTCAAGGTGAAACCCAAGGCGGCTTTAGAGGAGATGAATTATGGATCCGCCCTCTCGGATCCTGGTCCCAGCTCCCCACGCCTCTCTGGCCAGTCCTGGCTGCTCTAAGCCCCGGGGAGGCTGCGTGTCCAGCCGCAGAGCGGACAGGAGCAGGTCGTTCCCGTGTGTGTGAGTGTGTGTTTCCAAGTGTCTGAGCCAGGGACACCGGCTGCACGCCCGGTCGGGAGCCAGCAGCCACCATGGCGAAGGAGGAAGATGAGGAGAAGAAAGCCAAGAAAGGGAAGAAGGGGAAGAAAGCTCCGGAGCCGGAGAAACCCAAGCGGAGCCTGAAGGGGACCTCCCGGCTGTTCATGGGCTTCCGAGACCGCACGCCCAAGATCTCCAAGAAGGGGCAGTTCCGCAGCGCCTCTGCCTTCTTCTGGGGCCTGCACACCGGGCCGCAGAAGAAAAGGCGCAAGAAGCAGGCCCGCACCGTGCTCAAGTCCACGTCCAAGCTCATGACCCAGATGCGCATGGGCAAGAAGAAGCGGGCCATGAAGGGCAAGAAGCCGTCCTTCATGGTCATCCGCTTCCCGGGGCGCCGCGGCTACGGCCGCCTGCGGCCCCGCGCCCAGTCGCTCAGCAAGGCGTCCACCGCCATCAACTGGCTCACCAAGAAGTTCCTGTTGAAGAAGGCAGAGGAGGCGGGCAGCGAGCGCGCCACGGTGGACGCGTGGCTGCAGCGCTCCGGCTCCCGCGTGGGCTCCCGCAAGCTGCCTTTCCCCTCGGGCGCCGAGATCCTGCGGCCCGGAGGCCGGCTCCGCAGGTTCCCTCGCAGCCACAGCATCTACTCCTCGGGCGAGCCCGTGGGCTTCCTGCCCTTCGAGGACGAAGCCCCCTTCCGGCACTCGGGCTCCCGCAGGTCGCTGTACGGCCTCGAGGGCTTCCAAGACCTGGGCGAGTATTACGACTACCACCGCGAGGGCGATGACTACTACGACCAGCAGTCGCTCTACCAGTACGAGGAGCGGGAGCCCTACTTGGCGGGCCACGCCTGGCCACCTGCTGGCTACCACCCCTACGGGTACCCGCCGGAGGACCCCTACGGCTACTACCACCACCCCGACTACTACTACTACGGCGGCGACGCCTTCGACCCCGGGTACCCCTACGGCTACCCCTACAGCTACGGCTACGGCTACGAGGACTATGCGCCCCCGTACGCGCCCCCGGCGGGGTACTCCTCACCTTATAGCTTCCTGGATGCGTACGAGGGCCAGGTGGACCCCTACGGCTACTACCTGGATCCCTACGCGCCTTACGACTCGCCCTACCTGCCCTACGACCTGCCCTACGACACTCCCTACCACCTGCCCTACCTCGACCCCTACGGGGCCCCCTACACGCTCCCCTATGCCGAAGGCGACTACGGCGGCGGTGGCGACGAGGCCATCTACCCTCCCGGAGCGCCCTACCTTTATCCGGAAGAGCCGGCCTTCATGTACCCCTGGGTGCCGCCACCCATCCCCTCGCCGCACAACCCCTACGCGCACCCCATGGATGACATCGCGGAGCTGGAGGAGGAGCCGGAGGAGGCGGCGGGCAGCGGGCGGCAGGGCGGCACCTCCTTCCGCCTGCCCAGCGCCGCCTTCTTCGAGCAGCAGGGCATGGACAAGCCGGCCAGGTCCAAGCTGTCCCTCATCCGCAAGTTCCGCCTCTTCCCGCGGCCCCAGGTCAAGCTCTTCGGGAAAGAGAAGTTGGAGGTGCCCCTGCCGCCCTCCCTGGACATCCCCCTACCCCTGGGGGACGCGGACGAGGAGGAAGAGGAGGAGGAGGAGGATGTGGCCCCATTGCCCTATGCCCACCCTTACTGGGGCTTCCTCACGCCGCGCCAGCGCAACCTGCAGCGCGCGCTGTCGGCCTTCGGCGCTCGCCGGGGCCTGGGCTTCGGCCCGGACCTGGGCCGCCCCGCGCCGCGCCCGGCCACCTCGCTGGCCAGGTTCCTCAAAAAGACGCTGTCGGAGAAGCAGCCCCTGCCGCGGCGGCTCAGGGGCAGCCAGAAGGCGCGGGCCGGGGCTCCGGCAGTCAGGGAGGCGGCCTACAAGCGCTTTGGCTACAAGCTGGCGGGCATGGACCCCGAGCGGCCCAACACGCCCATCGTGCTGAGGCGGGCGCAGCCGCTGGCGCGCAACAACAACAACTCGCACCGGCCGCCCTCGCCCCCGGCGCCACCCCGCGCCCTCGCGCACTGGAGCGCGCCCTTGGGCCCCGCGCGGCCGCCCAGCCCCGGCCCGCCGCCCTGCTCCCCGGTGCTCTCGCCCTACGGCTCGCTCCGCCGGCACCCGCCGCCCTGGGCCGCGCCCGCTCACGTGCCCCCGGGCGCGCAGGCCGGCTGGTGGGCCTTCGTGGAGCCCCCGCCCGTGGGCCCGGAGGCGCCGCCCGACCTCAGGGCGTTCGCGGGGCCCCGGCCTTCGTTCAGAGGCTCCCGCCACCGCCGAGGCGCGGCCTTCGGCTTCCCCGGGGCCTCCCCACAGGCGTCGCGCAGGGCCTGGACGCCCCTGCCCTCACCCCAGCCCTCGCTGAGGAACCTGCCGGGCCCCGGGTATCGCTCGCCTCTGGGGCCCCTGTCCCCCCAGCTGTCTTTCCGCCGAGGCCCCTTCCAGCCGCCCTTCCCGCCCCCGCCCCGGCGGCCCCGCTCCCTGCGCGAGCCCCCAGCCCCGCGCCGGGCCTCCGGGCGCCCGGGCCCACCGCGCTCGCCGGCCCTGGGCTCGCCGCGGCCGGCCTCGCCGCCGCCTCTGCGGGGCCCGCGGCGCCGATCTCTCGACCTCCCCTCGCGCCTCCCGCACTCGTGGCGGCGGCTCAGCGAGCCGCCCACCCGGGCCGTCAAGCCCCGGGTCCGCACGGCCTTCCACCCGCCGCCACCAGGGCCAGGGGGCTGGCGCGCCGCCGCCGCCGCCGGAGAGAGCCAGCAAGAACCCGAGGATTCGGAGACGCCCTGGACGGTGCCCCCGCTGGCCCCCAGCTGGGACGTGGACATGCCTCCCACCCAGCGCCCACCTTCCCCGTGGCCAGGAGGGGCCGGCAGCCTCCGAGGCTTTTCCAGGCCACCCCCTGTGCCGGAAAACCGCTTCCTCCAACACCTGGGCCCTGTGCCGGCCCCCGGTGCCCAGACTGAGAACCCAGCCTCTGACCCCGCCCATGTTTTCGTGGGCAGACACCACGACCCCGGGCCTGGACAGCTCACCAAATCGGCCAGCCCTAGTCCTGAGAAGCCGGAAGAAGAAGCCGCCCCAGGGCACCCCCAGCCACCAGCAGAGCCGGAACCCCTGACACCGGCACCCTCCAAGGATGTATTCCCGGAGCAGAAGGCATTAAGGCCCAGCCTGTCCTACCCACTGGCCTCAGGAGATCAGACGAGAGCCACATGGCCCCCGTGGCGCCGCTGGAGGACCCTGCCTCGAGCCCCGGCTCCCTTGGCGCCCACCGGGGCCCCTGCGCCCCTGCCCAAAGGCGGTGAGAGGCGCCAGGCTGGACGTTTTGCTGTGGTCATGCCTCAGGTGCAGAAGCTGAACGCCTTCCAGCACATTGGGTCTGGTACCAGCCAGCCAGCCCAGGACCCCAAGCCCAGCCCCAAGCCTCCAGCCTGGAGTCTGCGCTGGTCCCACCTCTGGCTGCCAGCAAATGCCCACCGTGCCTGGCCACGGGCACACACCCACCCCCAGTCCTGCCGCCCGGGCCTCAGGGCCATCTGCTTGTCCCTCAGAGGCCCCTGGGAAGCGGTTGACCCCACAAGTTGCCGGAACAAGGTATGGGGGCATAGGTCAGAGGGCGGGCTTGGGAGCGCTGGCCCGAGGAGTCCTGTGCAAGCTTAGTGAGCTGCTGGCCTCTGTTTGTGCCTTAGTCTTTCCATCTCTAAATTGGGGAGAGTATCCTCAGCCTCCCAGAGCTGCCCGGAAGGTTAAGGTGGGGGACGCCCAGCCCAGGACAGAGGTGTGCAAAATTGCACCCAGGTTGCTTTTGGGGAAGGGATCTTTGAAGGAGCACTGGGCTCTAGAGGTTGGGCCACGCCCAGTGCAAAATCCACATTCATGCTGTTCTCTTGACCTCCAAACTGGAGTCCTCCCTCCCCCCACTTTATAATCCCCTGGGGTGCAGGATTCTGTACTAAGCAAACATAAGGGGCTCAGGACACAAGCTTTGGGCTGGGGAAACAGGCCCAGCCATCACCCCATGGCTATGCAGGGCAGGCAGCCTTATTGAGGGGTGCCCAGCCCATGCCTGGCTGCCACACTCGTGGCGGAACGTGAGCCCCATGCTAGGTGGCCCTTGGCGGAGGCGGGTGGTCACTGGAGCCTCCCCCGGGACGCCCAGGGTGGGCGGGGCAAGCAGGGGCAGCAGGTGCCTCTCCGCCTCCGCAGACGGTACCCGGTGGAGCGGGCAGCCAGCCGGGCCTGGCAATGGCGACTGGGGCGGCCTGGCTGCTGGGGGGGCCCTGGCCGCGGCGGCGGGTACCCCGTGCCGTGTGGGCTGCGGCGTTGCGGGAGCGGGCCGCGGGGCGCCCGGGGGTGAGAGGCAAGGATGCCTGGGCCCTCCTCACCCTGGAATACGTGAGTGGCTGAATTATTCAGGGTCTGTGGCCGCTGGCGAGCACGTGGGCAGGTGGGTGGGCCCGAGGCCAGGGCTGAAAGGGTGATACTTGCCGTGGCCTACTTAGCAGCCTGGCGGCGGGCACACGGCATGTGGGGCTCCCTCCTGGTGTCTCCTTTCTGTGCCTGCTCAGTCACACGGATCCCAGGCAGGCCTGCATGCCCTCGTGTGTGTGGGAGTGAATGCTAGGGCCAAATGAAGAAAGTGTGTGTGTTGTGAGCACCAGGGCCTGAGCCGATGTGGTTTTCGTGGGGGCTGGGGTCATTGGCCCACCCTCTGCATGCAACCCAAAGGTGGAATGCAGACTTCTATCGTCCAGTGCACCCCCCCCCCAGGGTGAGGAGGGCCCCCTGCTATGCGTCCCCACACGTGCCAAGTAGGCCTTGAGAGTATATGCTGCCGCCTGGGACCACAGGTCTCCTGAAAAACCAGGAGTAGCATGGGAGTTGTGTGAGCTGCAGGCGCCCTTGTATGGGGGTCTGCACGTGGGTATTCACACATTTGCCCAAGGCTGGGCACAGGTGTATGGTCCTGAGATGGTCTCTGTCCCTGCCCTCACGGAGGCCCCATATGTCAGGACACCTGTGTCCACGGAGCCATCACACCCGCCAACACGCAGGGTCTGCAGGGAAGCAATGCTGGGAGAGCTGAGGTTGGGGGGGAGCAGGTGCATGGGAGGGGCAGGTGCATGGGAGGGGCAGGTGCAACCTGGAACACTGGCGAGCTCACAGGAGCACCAAGTCCCTGGGCATGTATGGGTAAGAGTTTTGTGCACTCCCTAAGCACCATAGTCTTCCAAGGCAGGGAGACCTTGCAGGACCCACCAGGCTGGCCCGTGGAGGGTCCTCTTCCTGACAATAGTAGCAGGGTCCCAGGTGTGTCTGGGCCGGAGCCTGCCCGTGAGGTGCACACACACACACCCACAACTCTGCCTCACGCAGATGCACTCCATTCGCAACCTGCCCTCCGTGCGGTCCCGTGAGCAGCACAGCGAGGATGGCGTGGAGGACATGACACAGCTGGAGTGAGTGGGAGAGGCTGGGTGTGGTCCCCAGTGGGAGGGCGGTGCGGTGGGGTGCGGGGGAACCCACACTCTCAGCCTGAGCCCCTGCTCCCCCCTCCCGGAATCTTTTGAGACTTTTCTCCTACCTGCCGTGTGCACTAGGCCTTGAGTTGGCATCCTGGCCTTGCCCAAACTCACCAACCGGGGACCTTGGGTCCCAGCCTGCACCTGACTTCTCCTCTACAAGGTGGGGGTGGGGGCGGGGTGGAGACACCCAGAACTGTGAGGCGACACTGCCTTCAAAGAGCGTCCCCCAGGCCTGTGGTGAGGTGGGTGTGATGCTTATCGTACCCATTAGACACATGAAGAAACGCCAGGCAGAGAGGTGAAGTAGCTTGCCCAAGGCCTCACAGCTCCCTGATGTCAGAGACAGGACTTTTTTTTTTTTTTTAAGATTTATTTGAGAGAGACACAGAGAGGTCTTCCATCCACTAGTTCACTCCCCAGTTGGCTGCAACAGCCAGAGATGGGCCAATCCAAAGCCAGGAGCCAGGAGCTTCTTCTGCGTCTCCCACATGGGTGCAGGGGCCCAACGACTTGGGCCACCTTCTACTGCTTTCCCAGGCCACAGCAGAGAGCTGGGTGGGAAGAGGAGAAGCTGTTGCTGGTGCCGCACCTCCACCTGTGGTGCCGGCACACCGGGTTCTAGTCCCGGTCAGGGCGCCGGATTCTTTCCCAGTTGCCCCTCTTCCAGGCCAGCTCTCTGCTGTGGCCCAGGAGTGCAGTGGAGGATGGCCCAAGTGCTTGGGCCCTGCACCCCATGGGAGACCAGGAGAAGCACCTGGCTCCTGGCTTCGGATCAGCGCGGTGCACCGGCCGCAGCACGCCGGCCACGGCGGCCATTGGAGGTTGAACCAATGGCAAAGGAAGACCTTTCTCTCTCTCTCTCTCTCTCTCTCTCTCTCTCTTTCTCACTGTCCACTCTGCCTGTCAAAAAAAAAAAAAGAGGAGGAGCAGCTGGGACTCAAACCAGCACCCATATGGGATGCCAGCACTGTAGGCAGAGACTTAACCTACTACGCCACCCCCCACCCCCCGAGACAAGTGTCTTGAACTCAGGCCTAACCAAAAAAGCATTGCACCGAGTGGGGAGGGGTCCGGCTTAGCTGCTGATCGCCCCTCTCCACGCCCTTTCAGAGACCTCCAGGAGAACACCGTGCTGTCCAACCTCAAGACCAGATTTGAACGGAACCTCATCTACGTAGGTCTCGGGTCTGGCAGGGCCTGGGTCTGCTGGGCGGCTGCCTCCTGGGCTCCGGTGGGAAGCCCCAGACCGGTGGCCTGAGGTTTGGGCTCTGGGGTTTCTGGTGTGTGTGACAGCCTGAACCTCTCAAATGTGTAGCATCAAGTGCTGGGTGCCAGAGGCCCAGACCTGCAGGCAGGAAGCAGAAATGTGTCCCTCCCCCTGATCCCCCAGCCCCGTGCACCCTGGGGCCCCAACCCATGGAGCTCGCAGAGTCCCCAAATTGGTGCACTTGGGTCTCAGAGTACGGGTAGCCCGAGGGGCGTTCCTAGAGTGTCAGGACAGCGGCCCAGGGCCACCGTATGGAAAGCCTTCTGGGGACCCTCTGGGTTCCCCTAGCTCTGCTCGCTCTGGTCTGGCCCCGTCCCCAGGCAGAAGCCTTGGCCTGACCGTGAGTAAATGAAGCTGGCAGCCCAGGGGCAGGATCATGGCTGTGGGCACCAGGGGAGGACCGTGGGGTGCTGTGGTGCTGAGGCCACCGTGTCCCCGCAGACATACATCGGCAGCATCCTGGTGTCGGTGAACCCCTACCGGATGTTTGGGATCTACGGGCCGGAGCAGGTGCAGCAGTACAGCGGGCGGGCCCTGGGAGAGAATCCTCCGTGAGTATCTGCGCTCCGGGTTCTTCTCTGAGCTCGGCGGAACCCTGGCTGCTGCTCAGCCCGGCGGTGTCTTCCCCAGGCCTGGCCGCAGCCCTGTCTGGAGGCCACAGCGGCCCAGAGCAGGATGGCCATGGGAACACTTCCCTACAAAGGGGTTGCGGGGTTGATGGACTTGGCTGCCCGGCTGGGCGGAGAAACCCGCCGCCCCCCCCACACCCCGCCCCCAGCCCCTGGGACTTTGAGACAGGCGCCAGGCCCAGGGGTAACGGGAAGCCTGTCTCCCCAGGCACCTCTTTGCCATTGCAAACCTCGCCTTCGCCAAAATGCTTGATGCCAAACAGAACCAGTGTATCATTATCAGGTGAGCTGGTGTAAATGGGGCCCCCCGTAGGCGGCACCTGCGGCCCTCGTTCTCCTACTTCATGGCGGGGTCGGGCCCACCGTGGTAGCTGGAGGCTGAGCCTACCCTTCTGCCCGGCCAGCGGGGAGAGCGGCTCTGGTAAAACCGAGGCCACGAAGCTGATTCTTCGCTACCTGGCCGCCATGAACCAGAAGCGGGACATCATGCAGCAGGTGCGTCTGTCTGTCCATCCCTCCCGGCTGGCTTGTCTCCCTGGGAGCCTCCCCTGAGCACCCCCGCCCCCACCCGGAGGAGGCTGAGTTGCAACAGATGGATCGCGACCTTGCCTAGGGCTGCCCGTCCTGCTGCTGTCCCCAGAGAAGCACCCGTGCTTCCTGAACAGGGCCCCAGCTCGCCCAGGCCACTCGTCCCGTCCGCTCCCCCACCTGTCCCTGCCTTCTGGCCCCTGGATGCTGTGGTGTTAAAAGAGGTGGGGGAGGCCGGCGCCGCGGCTCACTAGGCTAATCCTCCGCCTTGCGGCGCCGGCACACTGGGTTCTAGTCCCATGGGAGACCAGGAGAAGCACCTGGCTCCTGCCATCGGATCAGCGCGGTGTACCGGCCACAGCACGCCGGCCGTGACAGCCATTGGAGGGTGAACCAACGACAAAGGAAGACCTTTCTCTCTGTCTCTCTCACTGTCCACTCTGCCTGTCAAAAAAAAAAAAAAAAAAAAAAAGAAAGAAAAAAGAAAAAAAAAAGAGGTGGGGGAGGCAGTAGATGCCAGAGTGGGGGTGCATCGGAGGACTCGAGGCCAGGGCCTGTGTGGGGTTGGAGGTTTACTGAGGACCTGCTGTGCGCCAGGCTGGGCACTGGGGAGGAGACGGCAGTGACTCAGAAATCCACCCCCTGTTAGTAATGGCATTCCAGTGGGAGGAACTTGTGAAAGCACCTACTGTGAAAACACGATCACGAGTGTCAAAGTTGTTTGCACCCAC
Organism: Oryctolagus cuniculus; assembly: GCF_051225735.1. Classification (NCBI taxonomy): domain Eukaryota; kingdom Metazoa; phylum Chordata; class Mammalia; order Lagomorpha; family Leporidae; genus Oryctolagus; species Oryctolagus cuniculus. The sequence goes on along the minus strand of NC_142883.1, from coordinate 63,029,975 downwards.
ATTTATCTTTCAATTCCATGTTCCACAGACCTTTTTTAAAAAATTTGTTAATTATTTGAGAGGCAGGGTTAGAGAGAGAGAAGGAAAGACAGAGAAGTCTTCCATCCGCTGGTTCACTACCCAAATGGCTGCAATGGCTGGGGCTGGCCCAGGCTGAAGCCAGGAGCCAGGAGCCAGGAGCTTCTTCCGGGTCTCCCACGCAGGTGCAGGGGCCCAAGGACTTGGGCCATCTTCCACTGCTTTCCCAGGCCATAGCAGAGAGCTGGATTGGAAGTGGAGCAGGCGGGTCTCGAACCGGTGCCCATATGGGATGCCAGCACTTCAGGCGGTGGCTTTACCAGCTACGCCACAGCGCCCTGCCCTTTCCACAGACTGTGGAAGCCCCCTTATCTGTGTGTGAAAGGGTGGAAGGTTGAGTAGAAAAGTGTGGGGAGGAGAGAGGGGGCATGTTGGGTGTGTAATTGTAAGTATGGCGGTCAGGGCAGGCCGCACTGGGAAGGCAAGGGACGTGGGCTCAGGGATGGAGAAGCGCAGAGCCGGAGAGAAGAGGGTTATGTGTGAGTCAGCCCAGGGCACCGGGGAGCAGCAGAGAGGCAGCGCGTGGCCAGCAAAGAAGCCAGCCAGCGAGCATCTTAGCAGGCTGGTCCCTGTGGGGAGTGGGTCAACCCAAGCTGCACCCTCGGGAGCCCAGCCTGGGACTGCCATCCTGGGCCCCCTGACAGCCAACTAGACGATGGCTTTGCTCTTAAGCGGTTCTCCAAGCCTTTCAGATCAGACTTCTAGAAGGACTGGCACGGTAGACAGGGAAAGAAGTAGGTGCCCCTCCAGCACCTGCCGTGTGCCAGGGCCTCCGGTTACGTCATCAGCAGAGCTCACCACCGCCCTGGGAGCAGGTGCATGGTGCCCGTCTGCAGGTGGGGAGCTGTGGCCTCAGAGAGGAGGTGACCTGCCTAGTGTCCCTTCAGGGCAGGGGGGTGGCAGAGCTGGGGTTTGCAGTCCATGGCCTAGCGTTGTCATGGAGCGTGGGGTGGGAGGAGTTGAGGGCTGGGCCTGGGGCTGGGGATGCCTGTGCCGGGCACACGACAGATCTGAGGATGTGCCCGCCAGCTGTGATGGCCGCGGGGCTCCCTTCCTAGCCAAGACCCCGCCCTTGCTCATAACCATCCAGCCATTTACATGGAGGCTAGTTTTAGGCAACGCTGGACGGACGCGGGTCTTGAAACAATGGCCCTTGTCTTTGCTCCACCCTCCCATGCGTGTGGGCATCTTCAGTATCCACCCCCCCCAAACATTTCATAGCTCCCTCTCATTGGACAGGCCTTGGTCAAGTGTTCTCACTGGAGCCAATCATGGAGCACTGCGATTAGCATGCTATGCCTGGATTGGCTGAGGCCTGGGCCGTGGGCTCCACCCCTCTGATGTTTATCTCCTCTGGACAGGAGGCCTCTCTCCCCAGCCCCTGGCTTTATGCTCTGCCCTGTGCTGGCCCCAGGGGCACAGGAGCAGCGGACGCACCATCTGGCGCCCTCAAGGGCGTCCCAGACCAAAGAGTAATGCAGGGCACTCCCTGAGCAACCGCAGGGCAGCCCCTGTTCCCCTCGGCCTCAGTCTACTCTGCTATGCAATGGGCACAGCGGAGCTGTGACAGATGCAGGGGGCTGGTGCCCTGCTGGGGAATCCAGGTTACAGTTCTTTTTGCTAAGATTGATTTATGTATTTGAAAGGCAGAATTAGGGAGAGACAGAGAGGTCTTCCATCTACTGGTTCACTCCCCAAATGGCAGCAACAGCCAGGGCTGGGCCAGGTGCAAACCAGGAGCCAGGAGCTTCTTCCAGGTTTCCCACATGGGTGCAGGGGCCCCAAGTACTCGGGCCATCCTCCACTGCTTTCCCAGGCCATAGCAGAGAGCTGGATCAGAAGTGGAGCAGCTGGGACTCGAACCGGTGTCCACATGGAATGCTGGCGCTGTGGGCGGCGGCTTAACCTTTGTACCACAGTTCACAAAGAAATAACAGCTGGAGGAAACATGGCACACACACACACACACACGGGATACGCTTGGCTCGCCACTGTCGGGGATACCGCTGTCTGGGATGCTGGGGTCCCTGGGCACGCACCTAAGTCTCAGCTTCCTAGTCTACAAAGCAGAAGCCATATAACACCAGCCTTGGAGGATGGTTGAGGAGGACGTAACGGGGCTGTGTGTCCGGCCATGGGACGTGCTCGTGCGGGGTGGCTGCTCTAATGGGCAATGCTATTTCTCTCTCCATCCTTTCAGGAAGGGTTCTTAGAGGCTGCGCCGTGCACGGGGGCCTGAGCGCACGCTGAGGGCTGCTCAGACGGGCACGGCACCAGGATACTGCTGACATTCCAGTCGGGGAGACAGATGACACCCAAAGAGACAGACCGGGAAACAGGAGAGGGTGCGAGGGTGCTGGGGGCCACAGTAGGGATGAGGCCCCCCTGGAGGAGGCGCCTGAGAGCAGCAATTGTGTTTTTTTTTTTTTTTTTTTTTTGACAGGCAGAGTGGACAGTGAGAGAGAGAGACAGAGAGAAAGGTCTTCCTTTTGCCGTTGGTTCACCCTCCAATGGCCGCCGCTGCAGCCGGCGCACCGCGCTGATCCTGGCAGGAGCCAGGAGCCAGGTGCTTTTCCTGGTCTCCCATGGGGTGCAGGGCCCAAGCACCTGGGCCATCCTCCACTGCACTCCCTGGCCATAGCAGAGAGCTGGCCTGGAAGAGGGGTGACCGGGACAGAATCCGGCGCCCCAACCGGGACTAGAACCCGGTGTGCCGGCGCCGCAAGGTGGAGGATTAGCCTATTGAGCCACGGCGCCGGCCAGCAATTGTGTTTTTAATTAATTTATTTGAAAGTCAGAGTTACACAGAGAAGGAGGGAGAGAGAGAGAGAGAGAAAGAGAGAGAGGTCTTCCATCCGCTGGTCCACTCCCCAATTGGCCACAACAGCCGGCGCTGTGCTGATTCGAAGCCAGGGGCCAGGAGCTTCCTCTGGGTCTCCCACGTGGGTGCAGGGGCCCAAGGACTTGGGCCATCTTCCTCTACCTTCCCAGGCCATAGCAGAGAGCTGGATCAGAAGTGGAGCAGCTGGGACTCGAACCGCCACCCATATAGGATGCCTGCATTGCAGGCAGGGGCCTTACCCGCTACACCACAGTGCCAGCCCCTAGCAGCAGTTTCTAGGCAGAGGGAGTGGCAGGTGCAAATGTCCAGAGGCAGGGCAGGGCTAGGTGTCAAGGGAGCAGCTAGGAGGGCTGCACAGCACAGGGGAAGCACTGGGGTTGGGCTGGGGGGAGCCCTGGTGAGGACGGGAGTGGGCGGGGAGCCTGGCCTCACGTGGCTTCTCAAAGGACCCCTCTGTTGGCCGCATTGAGGGCACAAAGGCAGGGTTGGGGCAGAGGCTCAGGGGGCCCAGGGCACCAGTGGCTGGTGGTGGCCGTGGGCAGGTGGAGAAGTCTGCCGTCCCCTAGCCCAGACTCCTGGGGTCTCTGAAGGTCATGGGTTCACACCTCGGGGGCCCAGAGAGGTCTGCCAGTCCCCTGGGAGAGACGGCCGGGTTCTGGTGGTGACTGGCTTTTCTTGTCTCTCCTCCCTCCCTGTGCTCCTGAAGATAAAGGTAAAGACCGTGTGTGTGTGCGCGCGCACTCCTGGCTGGGCAGCGAGAGACATCCCCAGACCTGTGCTGGGTCTCAGCTGTGAGGAGCCCGTGGCGGGGGGTGGGAATGGCACTGCACAGGGAGTGGAAGGGGCTTGTGGTTTGAGAACCAGGCAGCATGGCGGTGGGATGGGAGGGGGTGCACTAGGGAGACCCCGAGAATCTCCAGCTCACAAAGGAGGGTCCCTGTGTCTGAGCATGCCCAGCTAAGCCCCCCCATCCAGAACAGCGCCCAGCCCCAACACACACCCGCCTCTCCTCTGGGGCTCAGATCCTGGAGGCCACGCCCCTCCTGGAGTCCTTCGGGAACGCCAAAACCGTCAGGAACGACAACTCCAGCCGCTTCGGGAAGTTCGTGGAGATCTTTCTGGAAGGGTGAGTGGGGCCTGTGCGGGGGCTCCCTCGCGCCCCTCCTCCCACGCACCACCCCGGGAGCTGACTCTGCCCCCTCCCCCGCACCAGGGGCGTGATCTCCGGTGCCATAACCTCCCAGTACCTGCTGGAGAAGTCCAGGATTGTATTTCAGGTGGGCCGTCCTCTCCCCGGGCCCGCGGGCTGGGGGCGGGGCGCAGCGCAGACACTCAGAGCCTGGCGCCTGGTGGGGCTAAACTGATGTCAAATCAGTGAAGAGATGTGGCCATACGTGTGCACATGCGTGTCAACATGTGCACATGCACCCGTGGCCTCACCACCTCCCCCCCCAACACCATCCTACAGTAATGTTGGCTCCTCCCTGTCCCGGACCACAGCAGGCACGCTCCTGCCCCAGGGCCTTTGCACCTGCCGTGCCTTCCCCTTGGAGCACTTGTATCCCCCGGATCCCTGCACTGCCACACCCCCTGCCCGCCTCCTGCAGTGGCCCCCTGCTCAGCCCCTTTCTACTCCACCGGGATCCCCACGCCTGTCACTGCTGCATTTCTGTGTAGACGCTTTCTCCGTCTGAAACATCTTGCCTTTGTAATCAGTGGTTTGCTGGAGCATCTGTCTCCCCAGCTAGCAGATCGAGATCCGTGATTCCAAGGGGTTCTGTTGGCTTTGTTCCCAAGGGCCTGGGACACGGCCCCATGCACAGCCCCCTCTCTCCCTTACCAGGGCTCCTCCATGTCCAGCCCTAGCCCCAGCCCCATCTGGGCCGGGCTGGGAGCCTTGCCCGTGACACAGGTGCAGGTATCGCCTGCAAGCCTTGGTGTGCCTGTGTGTGTGTAGTGCGGGGTGGGGGGCACCGAGGCAGGCGCCTCCTCTCTCTGCACCCCGCCCCGTTCTGCAGGCCAAAAACGAGAGGAATTACCACATCTTCTACGAGCTGCTGGCGGGGCTGCCCGCCCAGCTCCGGCAGGCTTTCAGCCTGCAGGAGGCGGAGACCTACTACTACCTGAACCAGGTGAGCGCCAGCAGGTGCGGGAGGGCCCCGGGCCCCGCCCCAGGCCGCTGACCCCCACCGGCCCCTCCAGGGCGGGAACTGTGAGATTTCGGGGAAGAGCGACGCCGAGGACTTCCGCCGGCTCCTGGCCGCCATGGAGGTGCTGGGCTTCAGCGCCGAGGACCAGGACAGCATCTTCCGCATCCTGGCTTCCATCCTGCACCTGGGCAATGTCTACTTCGAGAAGTACGAGGTGCGGGCACGGGACCCCCAGACACGGGCTGGCTTTGTGGAGCCGGGTGCACCTGCCGTTTGTCTGCCTCGGGGGTCGCCCTCTTCACTGGTCTCCTGTCCTGCGTTTCTTCTCCTTTAGGGGTTGGTCATTCACTTTCCACAAATCTCTCTCTCTCTCAAATGATACCGGGTGCCGGGGGGGGGGGCAGTGCTCTGGCACAGGGGGCGAAACCACCCCCTGAGACACCGGCATCCCATAGGAGCGCCGGTTCCAGTTCCGGCTGCTCCACTTCCGATCCAGCTCCCTGCGAATGCACCTGGCAAAGCAGCCTAAGACGGCCCAAGTGCTTGGGCCCCTGCCAGCCATGTGGGAGACCCAGATGGAGCTGCTGGCTCCTGGCCCAGCCCTGACTGTTGAGTCGTGGCCATCTGGGGAGTGAACCACCAGATGGAAGACCTCTCTCTCTCCCTCTCTCTCTCTCTCTCTCTCTCTCTCTCCCTGCCTCCCTCCCTCCCTCCCCCTCCCTCCTCCTCTCCCTCCCCCCCCCACCTCTCACACCCGTGCTGCTGGTGGCTGTCACTCAGACGGACGCCCAGGAGGTGGCCTCCGTGGTGAGCGCCCGGGAGATCCAGGTGGTGGCGGAGCTGCTCCAGATCTCCCCCGAGGGCCTGCAGAAGGCCATCACCTTCAAAGTGACCGTGAGTCTGCACTTGCCGGGACGCGAACACAGTGCCCTGCCAGGGCCCAGCCCCTGCCGCCCCCTCCTCCTCCCTCTGCTCTGTCCACCTGCTGGGCCGGGCCTGACCTCCCAAGATGCAGGCCTTAGCGTAGGCTGTTCCCTGTGCCTGGATGGCACTTCCTGTCTTCACGCTTACTCCTCCTTCAGGTCCCAGTACTGCGACCCCTCCTCCAGGAAGCCTTCCCAGATGCCTGGCTGGGCCGGCGTCTCCTCTAGGGTTTTCACAACCTTCCGCCTTCCCAGGGCCAATCCGCTGTGGTGTTACCTGTCAGCTTATGCCGCTGTCTCCCCCATTAGACCAGCACACCAGGCAGAGGAGGGAGGAGGGGTCCTCTCCAGCCTCTGGCCAACTGTGTGCCTGAGACCTCCCTACCCCATGCACCCTGGTGCCTTCATCCCCCGAGGGCTCCCTGGAGGTGGTGGCCAGCCCGCTCTCCCTCCATGCCCCTGTCGCACCCTAGGAGACGATGCGGGAGAAGATCTTCACGCCCCTGACCGTGGAGAGCGCCGTAGATGCCAGGTGAGGTCACACCCCTCCCTGCGGACCCCCCCCAGGCCCCCAGGGCCGCCCCCACCCCGCTGCCGTGCCCCGCCCAGCCCAGTGCCACCTCTGCCCCAGGGATGCTATTGCCAAGGTCCTGTACGCGCTGCTGTTCGGCTGGCTCATCGCCAGGGTCAACGCGCTGGTGTCCCCGCGGCAGGACACGCTGTCCATCGCCATCCTGGACATCTATGGCTTCGAGGTGGGGCTGCGTGAGGGGTAAGGGGTGGGGGACGCAGGGCCAGGCCTCGGCTTCGCTGCCTGTCTTGGCTGCCGGCAGCCGGCGCCGGCCTCGTTCAGGGTTCTATCTCTTGTTCCCTCCCAATTCTTTCACCCGCTGCCCTCCCTGGGGCCTCTGTGAGCCGGGACCTGGGTTGGTGACCCCAGCAAAGACAAGAGCCCAGCTTGCTTGGGGAAGCTCCCCACTGGGGCTGGCTGGGGGCGGGAGGGGAGGTGTGAGGGCAGACTCTGAGAAGCCCGTGGGACCAGAGCCAGGAAGGGGGAGCCCCCAGGGAGGCTTCCCTCAGCTGGGCAAGAATCAAGGAGGGCTTCCCGGAGGGAGAGGAAGGAACATTCCTGAGAAGCCATGAAAGGCATTGGCTGGAGGGGGCAGCACGTGCAAAGGCTGGGAGGTGGGGGCGGGGCGTGGTGTCTGGATGATGTCGGTGGTGGGGGTGACTGCTGTGTCGAGTGCACAGTGCGGGGACCGGGGACAGCGGGCTTTCCCGCGGCGGCACCCTGTGTCTGCCAACTCGCTCCATCTTATGGCAGCCCGTGAGGCAGGTGCTACCTGCCCCCGGCTGGGCTGGGCGGTGCTAGATGGGGAGGGAGGCAGGGACCGAGGCTGGCTGCTCACCGCCACCACCCCGCCCCGGGCCAGGACCTGAGCTTTAACAGCTTCGAGCAGCTGTGTATCAACTACGCCAACGAGAACCTCCAGTACCTGTTCAATAAGATCGTCTTCCAGGAGGAGCAGGTGCGTCGCGCCATCAGCACCGGTGGGCGGGCGGGTGGGCGGGCCTCCTTGGGGGCGGCCAAGGGCACTGGGGTTCTCAAAGGGCAGTTTCAATGCCAGGAGCCCAGTGATGGGAGAAGAGAGAAGGCCTGGGCTCTGGGGGCGGGGTCCGGGGCGGGGTCTGGGGCGGGGGGTGGGGCCTTCTTGCCCCCCTCGGAGCTTGCCCAGGCAGAGGGGGCAGCGGGGCCCTGAGATAGCAGGTGGTGCCCTGTGAGGAGGTGAGCTCCCTGTTCTGGGAGGTATGCAAGCAAAGCTATGATTCCAGGCGGAGTCAGCCCGGGCTGGGGTGGGGGGTCCTGGGCGGGCCTAGGAGGCCCCGCGGCTGCTGCCCGCTGCCCACTGGCCACAGGAGGAGTACATCCGGGAGCAGATCGACTGGCGGGAGATCCCCTTCGCCGACAACCAGCCCTGCATCAACCTCATCTCACTGAAGCCCTACGGCATCTTGCGTATCCTTGACGACCAGTGCTGCTTCCCCCAGGTGAACCGCGGGGGCCCTGGCACCTGTTCCCCCCTCCCCCGCCCCCCAGTGAGCCTCCTCTATCCTCATCCACCTGCTCTTCCCAACCTGGGGGCACCGAGTGAGGCCAGCAGACAGGGACTTCTCCCACCCTGAGAAATCACAGAAGGCTTCCCGGAGGAGGTGATGGGGGGGGTGGTGATTGCACAAGGATGGGATGGCATCCCGGGGTAAAGGGAGGCTGCCGTGCCTGTCTGTAGGGGTCCCGTCCTCTTGGGCCTCATAGGCGCTGGCCCCCCTGACCCAGGGCAGCAGGAAGCCGTGAGCTGCCCCTCTGCAGTATGCTAGAGAATTGGCCACTCAGGTCCCCCCTGTCCGCTCACCAGCCCTGCCTGCCCCCAGGCCACAGACCACACCTTCCTGCAGAAGTGTCACTACCACCACGGCGCCAACCCGCTCTACTCCAAGCCCAAGATGCCGCTACCCGAGTTCACCATCAAGCACTACGCGGGCAAGGTCACCTACCAGGTGAGGGGCCGCGGCCCGCCCGGACTGTTGGGGGTGGGGTGGGGGTGGGGAGGATGCGGGAGTGCGAGGTGGCTGCCGCCGCGCACACCAGGCTCCAGCTCCTGTCCGGCAGCTCCCCCCCAGCTGTGTGATCTTGGCCACAAAGCCCTTAGCCTCTGGGCTCAGCTTTCTTGTCTTGAAAAGGGCGTGATCGGGGGTGGTGCCTGTCTCGGGAGGGGGTGTCATAGCTGAGGTCGCTGTGGTCGCCTGCACTGCTAGCAGCAGAGGCGGCTTCCTCTGTCCCCACGCGGAGCCTTCACTTGCCTCATCGGTAGAATGGGCACAGCACACCCTCCTCCTCCACTTCCTTAAAGGTGCACCAGTTCTTGGACAAGAACCATGACCAGGTGCGCCAGGACGTGCTGGACCTGTTCGTGCGCAGCCGGACGCGGGTGAGCGGGCCTGGCCTCGCCCCCCACCCCACCCACGCAGAGCTCGCAGTGGCCGCGTCCGGGCTCCGCCCCCAGCCTGGCTCCTCCCCCAGCCTGGCTCCGCCCCTGCCCAAGCCAGGAGCCTGGCAGGCGGCCTCCCCTGATTTAGCTCCTTTGATTCCTGGACACACCACGCCCCCTGGCTCTTGCCACGCCCTCGGCCCCGCCCATTCTCCAGCGGGGGGGGGGGGCCGGCCCACCCCTGCAGGTAGTCCTCAGCCCTCCGCAGGAATTCTGTTTGTCCAGCGATCTCCCCAGGGCTGCCACGGGGTTGGGGGGCTCGACTTGGGTCCCTGCAAAGCTGGGGAGCCCCACGCCCCAGCCCGGACCCACTTGACTCCGTGGGTATCTGTCTCTCTCGCCCCCACCGGCCCTCCCCGCCTGCCACTCTGTGCCTGACCGCCCCGCCCCCGCCCAGGTGGTGGCCCATCTCTTCTCCAGCCACAGCCTCCAGGCCGCCCCTCAGCGCCTGGGCAAGAGCAGCTCCGTTTCCCGGCTCTACAAGGCGCACACGGTGGCTGCCAAGTTCCAGCAGTCGCTCCTGGATCTGGTGGAAAAGATGGAGAGGTGGGGGTGGGGGTGGAGGCAGATGGGCGGAGCACCTGGCCTCCTCTTAGCCGGCCCCTCAGCAGGTGAGCGCCCGCCCTCCCCGGGGTCTCACGCTGCCCCTCCTCCTCTGCCCAGGTGCAACCCCTTGTTCGTGCGTTGCCTGAAACCCAACCACAAGAAGGTGGGTCGGCGCGGAGGCCCCTGGGAGAGCCAGAGGGTCCTCCCGGTGCTGGGTGGCCTTGGGCAAGTGGCTCGGCCTCTCTGGACCGCCCCTGCCCAGGGGACTGCTCACCGCTCCGTGCCCTTTGGGCATCCCTGCAGGAGCCGGGCCTCTTCGAGCCGGACGTGGTGATGGCACAGCTACGCTACTCGGGGGTGCTGGAGACCGTGCGGATCCGCAGAGACGGCTTCCCCGTGCGCCTGCCTTTCCAGGCGTTTGTCGACAGGTCCCCGGGGCTGGGCGAGGGCGCCCTCCCTTTCTTGTTTTAGTTGAAAGGCAGAGCGACAGGGGGAGAGAGGGGAAGACAGAGAAAGAGAGGGAAAGAGAGGTCTTCCATCCGCTGGTTCACTCCCCAAATGGCCACAGGAGCTGGGGCTAAGCCAAGACGAAGCCAGGAGCCGGGAGCTCCATCCGGGTCTCCCACGCGAGTAGCAGGAACGGAAGCGCCCGGGACATCATCCGCTGCCTCCCAGGCACATCAGCAGGAAGCTACTCAGAAGTGCAGAGAGACGGGATGGGCACTGTGGCAGGGCCACATACAGGCATCCTAGGCAGCAGCTTAGTCCCGAGCCTGTTGCTTAGGGTAGTACCTGGGCTCCACAGACCCACCCACCCACCCAATTCCCCATGACCCTGGGAGTACACAACCCAGGCAACACAATGCTTGCCATGAACAGTTGCCCCGGTTGCACAGCAGTAGAACCACCGCAGGCTAGCTGTGATGTAGATATCCTTATTGTTTTGCCTTTTTTTTCCCATAGTTTTGTTATATCTGTGTTGCTTCCAAAGAGGGGTGATTTTTAGTAGTTATTACCATACATGTCCAGCAGGTGGCAGTAAAGAACCTTGTTCTACCGAAATCTTTTCTGACACCCGGCAGTCACGGATGAGGGTGGATTGGGAGACATGGAGGGGAGCCATTGGGGGGGGGGGGCGGGGCCTGGTTGGGCAGGCCTCTTGGGGTAGGTCTCACAGCCCCAGGCTGAGTGTGGGTCCCTGCCCCTGCAGGTACCGCTGTCTGGTGGCCCTTAGGCACGATGTACCAGCTAACGGGGACATGTGTGTGTCGGTGCTGAGCCGCCTGTGCACAGTCATGCCAAACATGTACCGCGTGGGGGTCAGCAAGGTGAGAGTCAAGTGCAAGCACCCGGGATGCGAATCCCGCCTCCAGGCCCCAGCTCGGGGCAGGCCCACCGCCGGGGGGGGGGGGGGGGGCTGCCCTGTCTCCCGCAGGCACTTACAGCCCGGCTCTTACCTGCCCCGCCCCCGCCCCTGCCCCCACCTGCCCCGCCCCCGCCCCCGCCCCCGCCCCCGCCCCAGCTCTTCCTGAAGGAGCACCTGCACCAGCTGCTGGAGAGAATGCGGGAGCACGTTCTCAACATGGCCGCGCTCACGCTGCAGCGCTGCCTCCGCGGCTTCTTCATCCAGCGGCGCTTCCGCTCGCTGCGCCGGAAGATCATCCTACTGCAAAGCCGGGCCCGCGGCTACCTCGCCAGGTGTGGCTCCGAGAAAGCAGGCTGGGGAGAGAGGCCTGGCCTGGCCGCGGGTAGTGAGCCTCCTGTCGGTGGAGGTATGCAAGCTGGAGGCAGGGGTCCACACGGGTTTCACGGGGGCCGAGGACTCTGGCCAAGTCGCCAGCCCCACCCTGAGCCCCAGCTTCCCTGGCACCCAAGGCTGCAGAACGGTGTAGGTGCTGGCTGCCAAGGCCCCGACTGGCTGGGCGTCTGTCCCCTCGGTCACCCCTGGGGCCCATGACCATGACCCCTGACCCTGCAGGCAGCGCTATCAACAGATGAGGAGGAGTCTGGTGAAGTTCCGGTCCCTGGTGCACACGTACCTGAACCGCCGGCGCTACCTCAAGGTACACGCCCTGCCTCCACTGCCAGGAGGAGGAAGGAAGAGGCCCTGGGCACCTGGAGGGGCATGGGTTCAAATCCCCGCTCCGCCACATTGGAGCTCCGTGGGAACGTGCCATCCGCCCATTGCGGTTGTGGAGGGGATAAGCGAGGGGCTCCCTGTGCAGGGTCTGCCCGGTGCTCGGCTCACGGGGTCTGGCTCACGTGGCTTGGCCCTTGTCGTGAGGTCTGGCCTGGGCCACTGTCACACACCAACCCCTGGAGCTTGGAGGGACTGAAAATTTTGCCAACGAGGAGGGCTCTATTTTTGTTGTTGTTGATTTATTTGAAAGAGTGACGGGGAAATGAGAGAGAGAGAGAGAGAGAGAGAGAGAGAGAGAGAGAGAGAAAGATTGATTTTCTGTGTTGGTTCAGCAACAGCTGGGGCTGGGCCAGGCTGAAGCCAGGAGCCAGGAGCTTCTTCCAGGTCTCCCATGTGGGTGCAGGGGCCCAAGCACTTGGGCCATCCTCCACTGCTTTCCCAGGTGCATTAGCAGGGAGCTGGATTGGAAGTGGAGCAGCTGGGAATCGAACTGGCGCTTCTATGGGATGCCAGTGTCGCGGGTTAACCCGCTGCACCATAAAACCCCCCCCGGGGGGGGTTTTGCCGTGGCACTGGCTCAGCAGCCTCCCAGAATCCTCCGGGTGTGCCCTTCCCTCTGCCTGCAGTGTTCCTCTGTCCGCCCTTGGCCTCTGTCTCTGTCTCTCTTGCCGTCTTTCTCCTTTTCCTCTGGCCTCTGTGAAGTGGGCCGGTAGCCTCCAGCCAACGTGGCCGCCTCCTGGGAGCCCACCAGGCCTGCCCTGGGCCCAGGCCTCCCTGCCGTCGCCTCTGCCCGTCCCCGCCATGACCATCTGCTCTCCTGCAGCTGAGGGCAGAGCGGAGGCACCGGGTGGAGGAGGCGTGGCTGCGGGAGCAGGAGGTGGGTGTGGGGGCCGGGTGGCAGCCGGGCGCAGCGAGGGGAGGCTGGCGGGCGGGGGTGTGGCAGGTCGGACCTCTCACTGTGGGCCGCTTCTCCAGGAACTGAGCAAGCGCGAGGTGGTGGCCGTGGGGCACCTGGACGTACCAGCTGAGCTGACCGGGCTACTGCAAGCTGCAGCAGGTGCATCGGCGCTGGGCCGTGGGGAGGGCGGGGGTGTGGACACTGAGGCAGCCCACCTCATGCCCACCACTCCCCACAGGCCTCAGGCTGCCCCGGGTGGCCCCCGTGCGGGCTCCTCGGATGCTGGCCGAGCCCCGAGTCACGCTGCCCCTGGACGTCAACAACTACCCCATGGCCAAGTTTGCCCGGTGCCACTTCAAGGTAAGGGTGGGCAGCGGCCAACTCCGCCCCCGGGGCCGGGCGCCTTGTGGTTGCTGGGGCAGGGGCAGCCTGGGGGGAGCAGTGGCGGGCCCAATGGAGGAACAGGTGGGGTCCCGGGCCAGCCCCTCGCCGATCCTCAGCCTGACATGCAGCCATGGCTGCAGATGTGCCCGCCCATGTCGGCTCCGCCTCCTCCTGCACCTGCCCTGTGTTCCCCAGGAGCCAGCCTTTGGGATGCTGACGGTGCCGCTGAAGACGCCGCTAACCCGGCTGCCCGCCGAGCACCACACGGACGCCGTGAGCCTCTTCAAGCTGGTATGGGGTCTCCCTCGACCCCAGCGCCCCAGTGCTGCCCTCCGCAAGCCCCCGCCCCCAGCTGGCCAGTGTGGACAGATGGAAACACAGAGGCTAGGGAGTCCGGGGGTGGTGGGCAGCGGATTCAGCCCTGGGCAGGGTCAGAGAGGGCTTCCTGGAGGGGGGGCATTGGAGCTAGAAGGGAGAACCGTCTTGTAACATTCTGTTTCAGAACAGTTTTATTTTATTTTTAAAGGTTGATCTATTTATTTGAAAGAGTTACAGAGAGAGGGAGGGAAAGACAGAGAGAAAGGGTTCTTCCCTCTGTTGATTCACTTCCCAAGTGACCCTAACAGGCCAGAGCTGTGCCGATCCGAAGCCAGGAGCCAGGAGCTTCTTCTGGGTCTCCCATGTGGGTGCAGGGGCCCAAGCACTTGGGCCATCTTCTGCTGCCTTCCCAGGCACATTAGCAGGGAGCTGGATTGGAAATGGAGCAGCTGGGACTCGAACCGGTGCCCCTAGGTGACACCTGTAGACCTGGGGGGGGGACTTTCCAGGCTGGAAAAGAGAAGGCACAGAGTGTGGTGGTCAGCGCAGAGAGTGGAGGCGGCGAGGGGGAGTGGTCAGCGAGGCCCTGATGGCTGGCCCGGAGGTCAGCTCTCATCCCTTGGGCCCTGGCGGCAAGGGCCGTGGTCAGATCTGGATGTCGGATGGGGAACCCGCTGGGGCCCTGGGGGAGCAGGAGCAGAGGGGCTGGCGGGAGGCCCAGGCACGGGGAGGGGGCCAGGCTGCCTGGGGCACGCGTGTCGTGGGGTATGACTTTCCCCGTGGCTGCTGGGCGTGGACTATGGCAGTGACCTGGTGACCCAAGGGCGGGGGGAGTGTGGCCATGTAAGAGGGGTGCGAGTGGGGCCCGGGGGTGGGGTGGGGTGGCGTGGGGGCGGTGCCCTGGCACAGCGTGTGTGGCCCAGGTGCTGCGGTTCATGGGCGACCCCCAGCTGCGCGGAGCCCAGGAGCACCTGCTGGGGAACTACGTGGTGCAGAAGGGGCTGGCGGCGCCCGCGCTGCGGGATGAGATCCTGGCGCAGCTGGCTAACCAGGTGTGGCGCAACCCCAACGCCCACAATGCCGAGCGCGGCTGGCTGCTGCTGGCGCTCTGTCTCGGCGGCTTCGCGCCTTCCTCCCGCCTGGACAAGTCCCTCCTCAAGTGAGTGTGGAATCTGGGGGCGGGGGGGGGGGCAGGCCAGAGCTGCCCGCTGGGCTCAGAGCCAGAAAGAAGGGGGGAGGGCAGACTGGATGGAGGAATTCCAAGTCCAGAGGGAGGCAGGAGGTGACGTGTCCATGCTGTGTGACCTTAGGCAAGTTACCCACCCTCTCTGGGCCTCCGTTTCCTTCCCTGCACAGCTGTTGTGAGGAGGAAGGGTGGACACACACGGGAGGTGGGCTCACAGACAGCAGTAGCAGCAGTGGTGTCTCTATGCAGGGGTGAGGAGGGGGCTGGGCAAGAAAAAGAGCCCAGGTAGACTCTGACCCTTGCCTGCTGTGTGGCCCGGGGAAAGTCACTGCCCCTCTCTGGACCTGTTTCTTCCCACCCCCTGAAAAATTAGGCACGGTACTCTGGATTAGGCTGAAGTCTCTTTTTTTTTTGGCTAGCTTCAGAACTCTGGGCTAGCCTGGGACCCTTCCAAAGTAGCTTGAGGCCCTCCTGCCTTTACCTTCGAGCTCTGGGCTGTTCTGGGCCCCCTCACGTAGGCTCCGACTCGCACCCACCAGGTTTGTGTCCGATCACGGGCGGAACGGCTTCCAGGCTGTGTGTCAGCACCGCCTCATGCAAGCCATGGGCCGTGCCCAGCAGCAGGGCTCGGGGGCTGCCCGCACCTTCCCCCCAACCCTGCTCGAGTGGACAGTGACCCAGGAGAAGGCCAGCATGGCCCTGGACGTGAGCTGTTTCAACGGTGAGCTGCCAATCCCCTCCGCTGCCCCCTGCTCTCCAGAGGAGACAGCAAGGCTTGGCGGGCTCTGGAGCTGGGGGAGGCGTCTGCTCGGGGGCGGGTGTGCATGGGTGTTGGACCTGGGACGAGGCACGGAGAGCCGGGGCAGCAAGGCTGCAGGGTCTAGGGTGAGAAGTGGGGAGGCTGCGTGGAGGAGGCAGGCCGGGGAGGCAGAGGCAGATCAGGCTGCAGATGCCACAGCCTGAGCTGTGCCCCTGCTCCCGCCCCAGGGGACCAGTTCTCCTGCCCGGTGCATTCCTGGAGCACCGGGGAAGAGGTGGCTGGAGACATCCTGAGACACAGGTTTGCTCCCGGGACGCCCTGCCCAGCACATGCTGTGTTTGGGAGGAGGGGCCGTGTCTGGGGTCGGGCTGGCACGCCAGGGTCTCCCCGGGGCACTGCCTGATCGCTCCTCTCCTCTGCGTGCTGTCCCCAGGGGGCTGGCGGATGGGTGGCGCGGCTGGACCGTGGCCCTGAAGCATGGAGTCCAGTGGGCGGAGCTGGCCGGCCACGACTACGTGCTGGACCTCGTGTCGGACCTGGAGCTGCCCAGGGACTTCCCGCGACAGAAGTCCTATTTCATTGTGGCTGCAGAAGGGCCTGTGGCCAGCAGGGGAGGCCCGAGAGTGTAGGTGGCTCCCCCCTCCCCCAGGCAGAGGGCTCTGCTCGCCACCAGCCCCTCCCACAAGCTGAGTTTTTTCTTTTTAATAAGATTTAGTTTATTTATTTGGAAGATAGCGTTACAGAGAGGGAGAGAGGGAGGACTTCCATCTGCTGGTTCACTCCCCAAATGCCTGCAACAGCCAGGCCAAAGCCAAGAGCCTGGACTCCATCAGGGTCTCCCGGTGGGCGGCAGGGGCCCAGCTATGCGGGCCGCCACCTGCTCTCTCCTAGGGCTGTAATAGGTGGTGGAGCTGGAACTGGAACCCCGGATCTCTGATAGGGGACACAGATATCAATTACCGGAGTCAGAGCACAGAAGAGGATTGTGGGGGGGTCTTTCTGTGGGGGGTGGTCCACTGCTCTGTGTTCCCTTTGCCTGCAGGTTGTTTGGGAACAGCTGGGACTCAGACGAGGACACGCCCCCCAGCCCCCAGCCCCAGCCCCGGGGGCACATGCCCAGTGTGCCCGACCCCGATGGGTACTGCAGCCACCCCGAGGAGGGAACAGACGGGGAGACCGAGGCCCAAAGCAGGGCAGCGAGCCGCCAAGGTCAACCAGCAGTGGCTGCTGTCCCTGGTGATGGTGTGGGGGGGGGCGCCTAGGGGCGTGGGGCTCGAAGAGGAGCAGGAGGGGACAAACTGGCCTTTTCTGTGCCCCACCCCCACCCCAGACTCAGCCAGCCTCGGAGAGCCTGCAGTGCCCCCCAAGGGGCTGGACTGCTACCTGGACAGCCTCTTCCACCCGGTGCTGTCCTACGGGGATGCGGTAGGGATGGGGCGGGGCATTTGCACTGTGTGCTCCCCCTCCCCCCCCTCCAGCACCAACACACACACACACACACACACGTGCACACAGGGTGACATGGGAGTGTCAGAGCCAGGCCAAGGGCTCAGCACTGTGCCTCCGTGTCCGACTGGGCTAACCGGTGCCTTGCCCAACTCCCTTAGGGTGAGTTTGTTCATGCCTAGGGATCCAGACGAGCCCCTGGGGCCAGTGTCCACGGGAGGGAGTGACCCTGGTCCTTGGGTCCTCGGACCCCAGATCTCATGAGACCCCTGCCCTCCTGCCCCGCCCCTGGCCCTCGGACCCCTTGCCCTGGCTCTCCCTGGAGTCTCTTCATGACCCCAGCATGGTGTGCAGCCCGGAGCAGGGCACAACCCCGCGTACCCCCCTGTGACAGGGCGGTCGGGTTCTTGGCGTGGCACCGGGGAGCAGGACCCGTCCTCCCCCGCCCCTCCTGGGGACAGAGCGAGCGGCTGGTGTCAGGTGCCGGTTGCCTTGGAGCCTCAGAGCATCGGGGCAGTCGCTCAAGCCACCTGCCGTCCTCAGGACTTGGAGAAGCCCACAGCCATTGCGTACCGCATGAAAGGGGGCGGCCAGCCCGGTGGAGGCGGCAGCAGCAGCAGCGCGGAAGACACCCCCATGAGACCCCCAGAGCCAAAGCCAAAGCCAAGTCAGTGCCTCCCCCAGGGTGGCTGGGGTGGGCGGAGCTTGGGCCACTGCCGCCAGCACACGGGGCTGGGGAGAGGCCTGTGCTCCCCCACCCCGCGCTGTGTCGCGCGTGCCCACCTGTGTCCCCCGCCCCGGCTGCCCCAGTCCCAGGTCTGGACGCCTCCACGTTGGCGCTACAGCAGGCTTTCATCCACAAGCAGGCCATGCTGCTGGTGAGCGGGCAGGGGGCGTGCTGGGGGCGGGGCCAGGGGCGGGGCCAGCCTGCTCACCCCGCCCCCGCCCCCGCCCCCAGGCCCGCGAGATGACGCTGCAGGCCATGGCGCTCCAGCAGCAGCCCCTCAGTCCCGCTCCGAGACCCCTGCCCCTAGAGGTGAGCCTGGCTCGCCCAGGGCGAGGGCTGCGTGGGTTCTCCCTGATCCCTGGAGCCCCAAGGCGCATCCTGGATGGAGGTGGGACCGGGTGAGGGGCCGGGGTCCTACCAACACCCTGCTCTCCGCAGAAACCCCTAGCACCGGAGGCCCAGCCCAAGTCAGCGGGCACCGGGCCGCCAGCCAAACCTGTGCTCCTGCGCGCCCCCACAAGGCCCTCGGCCCCCACCCCGCTGTCCACAGCCCCCCGGGCCCCCACCGCCAAGCCCGTGGCTGCCCCGATCCTAGCTCAGGACCGGGCTCCTCCCACTGTCAGTGAGTGCCTGTGCCAGCCTGGGGTAGGGGTGTGGGGAGAGCTCCCACGGCAGGACCGGGGTGCACTGTGCCCCGCCCCCTGACCCCGCCCCCTCCCCCCACACAGCAGCACCCCCGCTGGACTTGGTGCGCCACTCCACGCTCAACTCGGAACACTTCCCGCAGCCCACGCAGCAGATCCGGCACATAGTCCGGCAGTACCAGCAGCCACCCCGCGACGGCCGGCCCGAGGCGCTCCGGTCAGCTCGCCTCAGTGTCCACCCCGGGTGCACCTGCCCACCGCGCCCCCCTCCTCCACCGGGGCCGGGGGTGCGGGGGGGATCTCCAGACTGCCATGGTCCAGGCTGTGCTGTGTGACCTCAGGATACCCCCCTCCTTTGTAACGACGGGGCAGGGGTGGGCGGAAGGTCCCTGTGGTTGGGGTAGGTGGCAAGGGATGAGATGCGGCCTCTCGCCCGCCAGGAAGGGCAGTGGGAAGATGTTCCTGAAGCGCCCAGACCCCCACGAGGAGGCCCTGATGATCCTCAAGGGACAGATGACTCACCTGGCCGCAGCACCTGGCGCCCAGGTGAGGGTACCGTGCCCCGGGGACCTCTGGTGGGGAGGGAGGGCGGAGCCACTGCCCTGCGCCACCCCCTCCATGCAGCCTGCCTGTTGCCCCCTGCACACTCTCTTTGGGGGTGGGACAGGTGCCCAGAGAGGCCGTGGCCCTGGTCAAGCCAGTGAGCAGCGTCCCGAGGTCATCCGTGGCAGCTACTCCAGGTGAGGGAGGCCGGGAGACCGCGGGGAGGGGCAAGCGGGCAAGGGCATGCTGGGTGGCCTCCCTCCAGCCACACACACACACACATACACACATGTCCATGCATGCTGGGCGGCCACCCTCCAGCCACACACACACACACACACACACACACGTCTCCACGCATGCTGGGCAGCCTCCCTCCAGCCACACACACACACACACACACATACATGTCTCCACGCATGCTGGGCGGCCACCCTCCAGCCACACACACACACACACACACACACGTCTCCACGCATTCTGTGCGGTGAAGCCTCATGCCTGGGCCGTGCTCTGCTCTATCCAGTGATGCCTTCCCGGGCCCTGGAGCCCCCAGAGGAACCCGTGCAGACCCAGCTGCACCGGCTCCCCAACCCCAACTTCTATGGCTACCAGGACGCCCCCTGGCGGATCTTCCTGAGAAAAGAGGTACCTGGCCAGGGGCTGGACCTGGGCAGAAGGAATCAGGGAGTTGGGGGGTCGGCTCCAGGAGAGAACAGGTCAGACGGGGCTTAGAGCTGGTGTGGAGCTGGGTGGTATTTAGGGGGCATGGCTGGTTTGCAGGCAGGTGAGCGGCAGTGCCACGGCACCCACGGAAGCCCTTTCCCTGGTAGGTGTTCTACCCCAAGGACAGCTACAGCCACCCTGTGCAGCTGGACCTCCTGTTCCGGCAGGTAAGGTCCCGTCTTCTGTTTCTGCCTCAGTGTGCTCAGCAGAGCAATGGGCACACGGACACACCGTCCGCAGAATCGGCTGCTGGATGCCGGGATTTGGAGGGCGGGCAAAGCTGTTCTCCTGAGCCCCCTGCTCCGGTCAGCAGGCTCAGAGAACTCATGACCCGTATAATTAGAGCCGCCTGGTTTTTTTCTGAGCTGGCCAGCTGGGGCTGGGACCTCATATGCGAGCCCCGCTGTGTAGCATAGGAAACTCAGGGCTGGCTGGGACATGGGACAGCCCGGATTGTGGAAGGGAGGGGACCCGGCCGACAGGCAGCTGGCACCCCCTCATCAGGCTGGGGCGGTGCAGCCTGGGTGCCCGCCTCACACCCCTGCCCGCAGATCCTACACGACACGCTCTCGGACGGCTGCCTGCGCATCTCCCAGGATGAGCGGTTCAGGATGAAGGCCCTGTTTGGTATTGCGGCGGGAGGGGCCGGGAGTCCCTGTGTCCCCAGGAGATGGGCTGGCAAGGAGAGGGGGCAGCATCCTGAGCCAATCTGGCTTCCCTTAGCCCAAAACCAGCTGGACACACAGCGACCCCTGGCGACGGAGAGCGTGAAGCGGGCGGTGGTCAACACCGCCAGGGACAGCTGGGAGGTCTACTTCTCCCGCCTCTTTCCGGCCACGGTGCGAGCCCCCGGCCTGCCCCCACCTGCCTGCCGTGGGCATCCTGGGAGGAGACCAGACAGCCCTCACGGGCCCCTTCCTCGCCTCCCTAGGGCAGCGTGGGCACGGGCGTGCAGATCCTGGCTGTGTCCCACACGGGCATCAAACTCCTGCGGATGGTCAAGGGCAACCCGGAGACCAGTGCACAGCTGCGGGTCCTACGTGCATACAGGTGGCTGGCAGCGGGTGACAGCAGGGCGCTGGCATTTCTCACCGAGCCCCTGGGGTGCGTCAGGCTCTGCGCCACGGCCCTTTGAATCAAGCCCATTTTGGAGCTGTGGAAACTGAGGCCCAGGTTCCTGGCTCCTCCTCGGCCTCCCTCGCCCTGCCAGAAATCCCAAGGACAGGGAGGGAGCTTTGCGCACTGGTATAGCTGCCACTGGGCAAAACCCAAGAGGCTGGGACCCCAGGAAGTCCCTGGGGTCCCGTGAGGGCTCCAGCCCTCATGCCACCTACCCCGCCCCCACCCACCCACCCCCGCTGCAGCTTCGCCGATATCCTGTTTGTCACTGTGCCGTCCCCAAACATGCTGGAGTTCAACTTGGCCAGCGAAAAGGTCATCCTCTTCTCAGCCCGAGCCCACCAGGTGAAAACCCTGGTGGACGACTTCATTCTGGAGTTGAAAAAGGTCAGGGTCCACCCTCAGCTGCCCCACTGCCTGCAGCCCCGGGGCTCTGCCACCCAGGATGTGTGCCAGCCGCCTGCATACCCGGGCCCCCTCTTCCCCTGCTCCTCATGAAACCCTGGCTGGCCCAGCACCCCCTGGGGCAACCACACCGCCCGCCCCTTGTGTCTCCCACTCCCACTCCCACTCCAGCAGCCCCCGGGGGCCCCGCACTTGGGTGGGTGCCCCCCCCCCCCAGTCTTGGCCAAGGGACTCAGGCCTTGCAGCTCTTGGCAAGGCTGTCCCTTCTCGGAATGCTGTTCCCTGTCTCACCTGGGGAGTGCGCCGCGCCCTGCTGAGTGGGGGCTGGGAGGAGGGCCCCAGGGGGCTGCAGCCCTCTCCCTGCCCCGGCTGGCCCAGGACTCCGACTACGTGGTTGCTGTGAGGAACTTCCTGCCTGAGGACCCAGCCCTGCTGGCCTTCCACAAGGGGGACATCATCCACCTGCAGCCCCTGGAGCCGCCGCGGGCGGGTGGGTGCCCCCCGGGGCCGGGGCGTGGGGGGCACCGGGCCAGGGCCTCCCTGGAGGGTGCTGACCTCAGCCTGACGCCCAGGCTACAGCGCCGGCTGTGTGGTTCGGAAAAAGGTGGTGTACCTGGAGGAGTTGAGACGCAGAGGCCCCGACTTCGGTGGGTACCCCCAAACCTGGAATCCCAGGATCCATCCGCGAGTCATGTACCCCAGCTGCGGGTGCACCGTCAGGGTTTCTCGGAGCTCCAGAGAGGTCTGACGTGGCCAGGTCGCCCAAGGTCCCTGCGGGGACCGGAAACAGTGCTTTTTGCTCCACCTGCAGCTGTGACCTGGATGGAACCCCTTCCTCCCTTCCTCTCCCCAAGCCTCTGTGTTCTCATCTGCAAAACGGGCTGCAAGCCACGGCCTCCCTCTCAGAGCCCGAGGGAGGGGTCAGCGAGGTACCCTTTGTCCGCCCCGTAGGCTGGCGCTTCGGGACCGTCCACGGGCGCGTGGGCCGCTTCCCTTCCGAGCTGGTGCAGCCGGCCGCCGCCCCCGACTTCCTACAGCTGCCAGCCGAGCCGGGTCGGGGCCGCGCCGCCGCTGTGGCAGCTGCCGTGGCCTCCACCGTGGCTGCGCAGGAGGTGGGCCGCCGGAGAGAGGTGAGACCCGCAGGGGTGCGCGCCAGGGGCAGGGGTGAGGCGGGGTCGCCTGCCTGCGAGCAGGGATCCCCGGACTTCGGGACGCGGCCAGTCCTGGAACAGGGCAAACCAGGTAGGACGAGCCACACATGGGACCAGAGGTGTGGCCCGGTGACCACCGGGAGAGAGGCTGAGGTCGGCCGCCACCGACAGGTGCAGGGCAGTTGGGAGAGCTGATCCCGGGCAGGGACTGGGCAGCTGGGGGCGTGGCCAAGCGGGGGCAAGGGGCGGGGTTATCCTAGCAGTGGTGGGGGCGGGGCTGGAGCAGGTGCTATGGGCGAGTGAGTTGGCCAGGATGAGACCAAGGCGGGGTGTGGCCCGA
Organism: Oryctolagus cuniculus; assembly: GCF_051225735.1. Lineage (NCBI taxonomy): Eukaryota > Metazoa > Chordata > Mammalia > Lagomorpha > Leporidae > Oryctolagus > Oryctolagus cuniculus. The sequence goes on along the minus strand of NC_142883.1, from coordinate 63,007,602 downwards.
CCGGACTTTCTTAGCTTCTCCTCTCCTGCAGGGCCCCCCGGTGAGGGCCCGCTCTGCTGACCTCGGGGAGGAGGCGCTGGCGCTCCCACAGTCCGCGATGCTGGAATTTGCCCAGAAGTATTTCCGAGACCCCCAGAAGAAGCCCCCGTGAGTAGCGGCGCCACCCTGAGGTGGCTGGGTGGCCCTGGAGACCAGGCTGGGTGAAGTGGGCCAGGAACAGGGCCACCTCGGCGAGGAGGGGCCCAAGGCCCTGGGCGTGCCGGTCAGGGGCACCCGCCTCCTGTTGCAGGGACGGCCTGCGGCTGAAGTCCAAGGAGGCCCGTGACTCCAGAACCTGGGAGGACATGCTTTGCTTCACCAAGGTGTCCAGGCCACGGCCTCAGTTTCTCCATCTGTAGAGTGGTGGTGCAAGGTCCTCCCAGCCCCTTCTCCCCGCTGGTCCTCGAGGCACCTGGAGGGGCTTGGGGTTCTCCCTGGGGCAGCGTCACTGCCCCAACCCGCCCCGGGGCACCTGGGGGCCTCTCCCGCTCTGACACGCGCCCCTCTCGCAGACGCCGCTGCAGGAGTCCCTCATCGAACTCAGTGACGGCAGCCTCAACAAGATGGCCACGGACATGTTCCTAGGTGTGGGCATGGGGCTGCCCCGTGATCCCCTGTGATCCCCCGTGACCGGGGGCCCTGTGAGCCCGTGTGATCTGGTAGTCTGCGACTCACTTGATCTGGTGCCCCGTGATCCCGTGTGATCTTGTGTGACCCAGTGCTGCGTGATCCCCCAGGATCTGGTGGCCTGTGATCCTGTGTGATCTCGTGTGATCCGGTGCCCTGTGGCCCCTGCCTGCCACCACTCCGCCACTGGTCCTCAGATCCCTCCCTTCCCCTACCCCGACTCAGCCATGGGGCACCTTGAAGAGAACAGAAGCCCCCAGCTGTGCGTGAGCACAGCCCCCCCCCCGGGGGGGCTTAGCCCTGGGACGCTCTTTCCACAGCTGTGATGAGGTTCATGGGGGACGCTCCCCTGAAGGGCCAGAGCGAGCTGGACGTGCTGTGCACCCTCCTGAAGGTGAGCGCACACATGAGCACATACACACACACACATGTACACACACAAATGCATGCACACATGTGTGCACATGTGCATGCACACAGTGCACAGTGCATGTACACACATGCACAGAGACCACAGATACACACATGCACACATACACCTGCTCACATGCACATGCACACATACGCACACACATGCACACACAAATGCATGCGTGCACACACGTGTGCTCACGTGTGCATACATATTCACACATGTGCACACATACACATCCATGTGCGCGTACTAGCACAGACACACGCACACATGTACACATACACACATGCACACACACACACGCACACACACCCCCTCCCAGGCCCACGGCCCCTGCTCGCAGCACGCCTGCTCTGGGGCCCGGCCGTGACCTGGCCTTCCCTCCCTCCAGCTGTGCGAGGACCACGAGGTCATGCGGGACGAGTGCTACTGCCAGGTCCTGAAGCAGCTCACGGACAACACCAGCTCCAAGCAGTGAGTTACCCACGCCCACGCCCACGCCTTGGGAACTGCTGGGTTAGGGACACGGACACGCTGGCCTCGGAGCTGCCCTTTCCCGTGAGATGGCAGTGGGGATATGGGAACCCTGATTCTCCATGCCAAGCGACGGGAATCCAGCTCAAACTGGCTTAAGCAGAAAGAGAATGTGCCGCTTACGGCTTCAGGCACAGCTGGATCCAGGTGTCATCCCCCGTCTCCTGGCCTTGCTTTCCGCGGTGTTGAGTTCATTCCCAAGCAGTCTGTCCCACAGATTGACAGGTGCCAGCTCTGGGGAGACGTTCCCCACCTCAGTGATCCCAGGGACCGTGAGACAATGGGAAAAAAAATCCCCAGTCCAGGTGTATTGGCCGAGTTGGTAGCACCTGTGAACCGGCCATGATGGCAGGAGGGTAGAGAGCCGGGCAGTTAGATCCAGGCCACGTGCCTGTCCCCAGACTGGTCAGCATCGCCAGCGAGGGGCTGGCCTCTGACCAGCCCCCATCACACGCCCATCCCCAAGCCGGTCACCATGCCCAGGGGGCTGCGGCCTTCCGATTGGCCAGCCCTGACCCCCGTGCCCACCTCCAGAGCACAGGGATCTAGAGCCAGGCGGGTGGTTTCCCGAGGGGGCCCAGGAGCCATCCCCAGACAACGGAGGTGTGGATCCCTGAGTCAGGTTCACACGGTGTGTGTGCCGGCGCGACGGTCAGTCCAGCCTCCTGTCCCCAGGCCCTCCCCACCCCTGCCTCTCTGCACGGCCCTTTGCCCAGAGAGACCCCCCCCTCCAGGGCCTCGTCCCCTCCTCCCCTGTGCCCCACCCCTGGACAGGACTTTCTGTGTGGCTTTGGGGTCCCCCCGTCCTGCTGTTCGCGGGCAGGTAAGGGCGCCCTCTGCAGGTCACCTGTGTGTTCTGCAGGGACAGTTGTCAGCGAGGCTGGAGGCTGCTCTACATTGTGGCCGCCTACTACAGCTGCTCCGAGGTGCTCCAGCCCTACCTCACTCGCTTCCTCCAAGCCGTGAGCCGGACCCCGGGCCTGCCCTTCCAGGGTGAGAGGCTGCCCAGTGGGGCCCCAGGGCCGTGTGCCTCCCCCACGCACGGGGACTGGGCAGGGACACCCAGATACCCTTCCCGGGTGCTAGGCGGTGTTCACCAATACTGATCCCGTCCCGAAGGGATCGGCGCCATGGCTTCTCCGGTCTCATAGTGGGGGTGGTCAGGGAGGGCTTCCCAGAGGAGGCATCGCCTTAGGTAGTGAGCACGGGGTAGGGGTTTGCAGGTGGACTGGCTGAGTGGCAGGAGCCAAGGCCTGGAGGTGAGCGTGTGTGGCGCATGGGACCGGTGGAGGGGAGTGGGCTGGGGTGCTGAGTCCTGCCGTGGACACGGGGTTCCCCAGGGTGAGGTCTTGCTTCCCTGGCTGCTGGGGCTGAGCCAGGATCTTGCGTGGGCCCCCAGGAGAAAGGAAGAAGGGGCTTCTCCTCAGCCTTGGTTGCACAGGGACCCCTGAGAATGAAGCCCAGGCACCTGCTCTCACGGGGCGGAGTTGGGATGCTGCCTTCGCTGCCTCCGAGTCGGGGAAGCAGCGCCCCCAGTGGCCCTCTGGGGAAAGGCACCCCGAGGGCGCAGGCAGCCCTCGGTGCTCCAGTGGCGCTGTTGACCTCTGTCCCCAGCAGGTGCAGGGTCTGTTTCACCCAGAGGAGCCCTGGGTGCAGCAATGACTCCAGGGTGGGGAGGGGAGGGGAGGGGAGGGGTGTGGCTGTAGCCCCCCCCCCCCCAGCCCCAGAGCCAGCTCCCCAATCAGCCCCTTAAGGAGATAGCTATTTCCAGGCCCGGCGGTGGCGCACAAGGGTTTGAGCCACAAAGGGACGTGATTCTGGGCCTTGGACGAGTCACGGCCCCCTTCTCCACAAACTCAGGTTCCTCCACTAGCAGATAGGAGCGAATGCCTGCCCCACGGGGCCGGGAGACGAGTTGGTGGGCTCGTGGCTGGGGGCAAGAGGAGCCTCTCCCCCTCCCCTGCCCCGACCCCCACCCTGACCCCTGCCGCCTCCCTCCGGGGAGGCCTTGACCCTCTGCCTCCGCAGGGATCGCCAAAGCGTGCGAGCAGAACCTGCAGAAGACACTGCGTTTCGGCGGCCGCCTGGAGCTGCCCAGTAGCATGGAGCTCAAGGCCATGCTGGTGAGCTGTGGCGGGGGCCGGTGGGGGTCTGGGTCCTGAGCCGGAGCCCTCGGCTGGGGGTGCACACGTGGCCAGCCCTGCTAGGTGAGCCCTGGGCCAGACGCCAGTTCCCAGCCTCTGGTCTGTCCCCCCCACCCCCACCCCAGGCAGGCCGCAGTTCCAAGAGGCAGCTCTTTCTTCTTCCCGGAGGCCTTGAACGCCATCTCAAGATCAAAACGTGCACGGTGAGTGGGGGGGGGGGGGGCGTGGGCTGAGACCCCCAGGGCTGCTGAGCTCTCCCACAGCCCCCACTCCCACCCCCCACATTCCATGTTAGAGCCCTGGTTCCGGACCCGTAGCAGGAAGTAGCCTCCCATCCAGCTTCCTGCTACTGGTCACCCCAGACAGCAAGTGCTGGCTGAGTACCTGGGTCCCTGCCACCCGTGTGGGAGACTTGGCTGGAGTTCCAGGCTCCCAACTTTCAACTTGACCCAACAGCCCTGGCTGTTCCTGTCATTTGGAGAGTGACCCAGCAGGTGGAAGATCTCTCGCCCCGCCCTCTCTTTCTCTCTTCTGTTTCTCTGTCTGTTGTTCTGCCCTTTTCATAAACAAATAAATATTTTTAAGAGATAAAGTATAGGGGCAGGCATTGTGGCACAGCAGGTCAAGTCACTGTATGGCTGCCGGTTTGAGTCCCGGGTTCTCCACTTCCGATCCAGCTCTCTGCTGTGGCCTGGGAAAGCAGTGGAGGATGGCCCAAGTCCTTGGGCCCCTGCACCCACGTGGGAGGCCTGAATGAAGCTCCTGGCTTTAGCCCAGCAAAGCCCTGGCCATTCTGGCCCTCTGAGGAGTGAACCTGGGGATGGAAGACCTCTCTCTGTCTCTCCCCCTCTCTCTGTAACTCTTTCAACTAAATAAATCTATTTTTTTAAAAAAAAATGGAGTCATAGCCGGCGCCGCGGCTCACTAGGCTAATCCTGCACCTGCGGCGCCGGCACACCGGGTTCTAGTCCTGGTTGGGACGCCAGATTCCGTCCCAGTTGCTCTTCTTCCAGGCCAGCTCTCTGCTGTGGCCTGGGAAGGCAGTGGAGGATGGCCCAAGTGCTTGGGCCCTGCACCCCATGGGAGACCAGGAGGAAGCATCTGGCTCCTGGTTTTGGATCGGCGCAGCATGCCGCCGTAGCAGCCACTTGGAGGGGGGGGGGTGAACCAACGGAAGGAAGACCTTTCTCTCTGTCTCTCTCTCACTGTCTAACTCTACCTGTCAACAAAATTATTTAAAAAAAAAAAAATGCAGTCAACACTGTGCTACAGTGGGTTAAGCTGTGGCCTGCAGTGCCAGCATCCCATATGGGCGCTCGGTTCGAGTCCCGGCTGCTCCACTTCTGGTCCAGCTCCCTGCTGATGTGCCTGGGAGAGCAGCAGAGGATGGCCCAAGACTTGGGAGACTTCCACACTCCTGACTTTGGCCTGGCCCAACCCTACCCATTGCCAACATTGAAGGGTGAGCCAGAAGATGGAAGATATCTCTAACTCAGTAATAACTTCATTATTCAAATGATCTTTTAAAAGATATAAAAATATATAAAATATAAAATATCTAAAAATAAATAAATATTGATGTATCCAGGAGGATTGTGGGAGTCATACTATGCCCTTTTTTTTAAAGATTTATTTATTTATTTGAAAGTCAGAGTTACACAAAGAGAGAGGAGAGGCAGAGAGAGAGAGAGAGAGAGAGAGAGAGAGAGATGTCTTTCATCCACTGATTCACTCCCCAATTGGCCACAACAGCCGGAGCTGCGCCAATCCAAAGCCAGGACCCAGGAGCTTCTTCCAGGTCTCCCATGCAGGTGCAGGGGTCCAAGGACTTGGGCCATCTTCCACTGCTTTCCCAGGCCACAGCAGAGAGCTGGACTGGAAGAGGAGCAACTGGGACTTGAACTGGTGCCCATATGGGATGCTGGCACTGCAGGTGGCGGCTTTACCCGCTACACCACAGCACCAACCCCAGCTATGCCATTTTATAAAGGGCACTTGGGCATGTGAGGGTTTTGCTGTCTGCTGGGGTCCTAGGCCCGGCAATCCTCAGGTATGGGGGACAAGTCCGTGTCTCAGAGAGGCAGCCCAGGGTCACACAAACAAGGGACAGCGGCCGAGCGGGCCTCAGCCTCCAAACTCCACACCTGTGTTCTCCCTGCTCCAGGCCCATCCTCAGAGGCTGCTGAGGCCAGGAAAGCTGCACGTGGCCTCCGGAGGCCTGGCTGGGTGGGGCTGGGAGGGCAGAGGGCAGGCCCAGCGGGCGGGCGCGGCGTCACCTGCCCTGCCTCGCCGCAGGTGGCCCTGGACGTGGTAGAGGAGATCTGTGCGGAGATGGCGCTGACACGGCCCGAGGCTGCCGCCGAGTACGTGATCTTCGTGGTCACCAATCGAGGTGAGGGCCCCCCCACCGGACTTAGTAGGTGGGCTCCTTCCCCGTTCCAGGCTCCCTTCGGGTACCACCTCCTCCAGGAAGCCCCCCGACCCCTACACGGAAGGACCTCTGTGTGCGCTCAGCCTGTCTGCCTCAGCTTGCATGTGTCCCCCCTGCCGGATGGGGGCTCATGGCGGACGGGCCCCCCCACCCCGTGTGCCCTGGAGGCCTTGCTCCCGAGAAGCTCACATCCAGGATGGTTTCCAGTCCCAGCCCTGTACCCCGGGAGCCCGAAAGGGCACACTTTCATAGTGGCCGTGGGAGCCCCCTCCCAGGGCCCCACAAGGCTTTTCTCTTGGGGGATGCTGGGACCCCAGGGGGCTCCTCAAGCAGTCCCCAAGCCCTTGCTCCTTGCAGGGAGCTGGATCGGAAGTGAAGCAGCCAGGACTTGAACTCACATTCATATGGCATTCAGCATCGCAGGCAGTGGCTTTACCTGCTACACCACAGTGCCAGCCCCCATAAACCCCCCTTTTTTTAAATGTATTTATTTATTGAGAGGCAGAGAGAGAGGGAGAGGGAGAGAGAGAGGCAGAGAGAGAGGCAGAGAGAGAGAGAGGTCTTCCATCCGCTGGTTCACTCCCCAATTGACCGCAACAGCTGGGGCTGCGCTGATCTGAAGCCAGGAGCCAGGAGCTTCTTCCAGGTCTCCCATGTGGGTGCAGGGACCCAGGCACTTGGACCTTCCTCTGCTGCTTTCCCAGACACATTAGCAGGGAGCCAGATTGAAAGTGCAACAGCCGGGACTTGAACCGGTGCCCATATGGGATGCCGGTGCTGCATCGGAGGCTTAGCCTTCTCGCCACCGCACTGCAACTCTTAATCCCGACAACCACACGAAGTGGAGATGCCCTCCTCACTTGCAGACAGGGACACCAGGGCCAGGAGAGGCCGTGTTAGTTTCCTGCCTCGGTTCTAACAAGTTTCCAGGAGCAGAGTCAGTCCTACAGTGAGAGCATTTCCTGGGCTGCTCTGTCTGGCGCCAGGTTGCCCACGTGAAATCTTCCGCCTCCCTCTCCTTAGGCCCCGTGTGCAGGGTTGGGCCCACCAAGGTGGTCCAGGAACATCTCCCCTCCGCAGGATCTTTCACAATCACAGCTCCCAAGTCCCCCTGGCCCACGAAGGCAGCACAATCCCAAGTCCCAGGGTTCGGATGTGGACACCCTTGGAGGGGCCGGCACTCAGCCTCCTTGGGGGCAGAGAGTGGCTCCACCAGGTCCCAGAGCGGGGTCAGAAGCCCAGCAGGAGCCTGGGCCTCTCAGGCTGGGAGGCAGAAACGCTGGTGCAGCGTCTGAGCTGCCCCGCCCTCAGTTCTCCCCCAGCGCCACCGACCCCGGTGACCTGCACCCGGGAACTTGTTCCCCGCCCCTCTCTGAACAGACCCCAGGCCACAGATCCAGGCAGGGAGCAGGTCTGTTCGAGTGAAGACATAGGGTTCTAGGACAAGGAGGCTCTGTCCCAAAGCCGGGAGGTGGCCAGCCTGGGGGCGGGGCTGGGATCTGCACATGCGCATTGTGCGGGTGCCGCTTGTGTGTCCTGCCCCTCCTCACCGCCCCCACCCGCCCCCCTCCCCGCGCCCCGTGCAGGCCAGCACGTGTGCCCGCTCAGCCGCCGCGCCTACATCTTGGACGTGGCCTCAGAGATGGAGCAGGTGGAGGGCGGCTACATGCTCTGGTTCCGGCGCGTGCTCTGGGATCAGCCACTCAAGTTCGAGAACGAGCTGTATGTGACGATGCATTACAGCCAGGTCAGTGATGTGGGCGCCTGCCGGCCTGGGGCCCCCTGGGTGCTACCAAGCTTGTGAGAGCATGCGTGAGACCCCGCTAGCATTTCTGACCCCCATCCTGGTCTCCTCTGCACACGGAGGCATTGCCACCCTCACGACCTGATCCCCGGGCCTTTGCACCTGCCGTCGCTCCGTCTGCACAGCCCGCCCCCCCCCCCCAAGCAAGGGGGTGTACTTCTTCCGTGACACCCTCTCTGATTTCTTCCTCTGCTGAATGCTTGGCCTATCCCTCACTGCAGGGCCAGAGCAGGGCTCTGCGCGGTGTTCCCCCTTTGAGACATGGCGACCCTCTAAAACAAGGATCGTGGCGTTTACCAAGCCTGGGTTCTCCCCTGCTGGCCTGGCGTTTGTGGGAGCCCCTGCACAGAGAGAGCGCGCAACTCTTGGGGACCTGGTGGGAAAGCCACTTCGCTCTTGCAGCCACATGGGGGCGCTGTGCAGAGTGGTCCGGGCTATACCAAGTCCTCATGCCCCACCCACCCTGCAGTCTGATGGTTCAGAGTCGGGGTGGGGGGTGCAGTCTGTTTTCAAGCAAGCCCCCCAACCCCACTCCCCACTGGGACCCCGGAGCAGGCTGCATTTTGAGTAACACGGGCACGCTGCCTTGCTGGTACTGTGCCTGCCCCAGCCCATCTCCCACCAGATGGCTGTGGGGACTCCCTGGTGGCTTTCAGGACCACAGCCCGCCCATGCCTCTGTCATCGAACCCCGCCCCCAGACGCAGGAGAGCGAGGGGCTTTCCCACCCCGGGGAAGCAGGTGGTGCTGGAAGCGTGCCAACCGCAGACCCCCGCAGGTGCACGGGTCACCTACCTCCCCTACCTCCCCGCTCCCAGGTCCTGCCGGACTATCTGAAAGGCCTCTTCAGCAGCGTGCCAGCCAGCAGGCCCAGCGAGCAGCAGCTGCAGCAGGTGTCTAAGCTGGCCGCTCTGCAGCACCGCGCCCAGGACCGCTTCTACCTGCCCAGTGTGTGAGCACCCTTCTGCCTGGCTCAGCCAGGGCTGGCAGGCACCCTGGAGCTCTCTCCTCACCCCTCCTCCCTGCAGCTGGCCCTCCCCAGGCCCCCGGGGCTCTCCCCTTGCACCAGCCGGGCTGTCTGTGCACCGGCTACCCTGGCCTTGGGACTGAGGTCTTCGACTCCCTATGGGAGTTGGCTTCTCCCTCCCTCCCCCACTCCCTGCCTCCTGTGACAGGTTGCTGCTGGTTGGTGTTGATAGCTGACAGCAAATTCAGTGATAAAACGCTTCCAAGGGTTGCCTGTCCACACGCCGTATCAGAGTGCCAGTTCAAATCCCGTCTACTCCGCTCCCAATCCAACTTCCCGCGAAGGCTTCCTGGGGTCCTGTCTCTCATGTGGGAGACCCGAATGGAGTTCCTGACTCCTGGCTTCAGCCCGGTGCAGCCCCTGGCTGTTGTAGCCATTTGGGGAGTGGACCAGCAGATGGAAATCAGTCTCCCTCTCTCTCTCTCTTTTCTAAGATTTATTTATTTATTTAAAACTCAGAGTTACACAGAGAGAGAGAGGTCTTCCATCTGCTGGTCCACTCCCCAGTTGGCCGCAATGGCTGAAGCTGTACCAATCCGAAGCCAGGAGCCAGGAGCTTCTTCCAGGTCTCCCACACAGGTGCAGGGGTCCAAGGACTTGGGCCATCTTCCACTGCTTTCCCAGGCCATAGCAGAGAGCTGGATGGGAAGTGGAGCAGCTGGGACTTGAACTGGCGTCCATATGGGATGCTGGCACCGCAGGCCAGGGCATTACCCTGCTGTGCCCCATTGTCTTTTAATTCATTTCCAGTGAGCTTTGGAAGCGCCCTTGCCATGGCATCCTCAGCATTTAGTCTCTGGGGGCCACAGGTGCTCAGTGAGGACTGCACACCGGGCGCTCAGGGCCCCCTCCCCTCTGCTCGCAGGCGGGAGGTCCAGGAATACATCCCAGCCCAGCTCTACCGCACCACGGCCGGCTCGGCCTGGCTCAACCTGGTCAGCCAGCACCGGCCGCAGATGCAGGCGCTCAGCCCCCACCAGGCCCGGGCCCAGTTCCTGGGTAAGGACTGGGGCCGGGGGAGATGGCCGCGGGAGAGCAGCCAGAGACAGCCCCTGCCCGCCAGGGCCCCCCACAGTGACCGTGACCTCTCTCCCAGGCCTCCTCAGTGCCTTCCCCTTGTTCGGCTCCTCGTTCTTCTTCGTCCAGAGCTGCAGCAACGTCACTGTGCCCGCGCCCTGCATCCTGGCCGTCAATCATAACGGGCTCAACTTCCTCAGCACCGAGACCCATGTGAGTGGCCCCAGCCTGGCCCTCTGTTCGCTGGTCCCCGACCTGCGCGTGCCCCATGGATTTGGGCTCAGCAGGCTTGTACTGCTGTTACCTACCTTTCACACTTAGGGTGAGTTCCTCCCATGCTCCCATGGGTTTTCCCAAGTAGGTGATTTGCATTTCTGGACAGAGCTAAGGAGCCCATCCCACCCTTAGCTTTGGGACTCCCCCAGCACCCTGGGGCGATCGTCCGCAGGGACGACAACAGCATCCGCCCCACAGGGCTACCGTGCAGGTGAAAATGAGCCATGCAAACAGGTATGAGTTTGCTCGGGCCGCCATAACCAAAGACCGTAGACTGGAGGCTGGAGTGTCTGTGGAATAGACTTGCACAGAGTTTATCTTTTGTGGAGGTTGGACATCCACGATCCAGGTGGCCACTGGTCAGGGTTTCTTCCGTGGCTTGTGGGCAGTGGCCTCCCTGTGGGTGTCCCCCTCGTGGGTGTCCCAATCTCTTCTCAGAAGGATCCGGATCGGGGGGGCTGGCGATGTGTCGTAGTGGGTTCGAGACCCGGCTGTCCCACTTCCGATCCAGCTCCCTGGATACGGATCAGACTGGAGGAGACAGAGCCAGAGACAAGTGCAGGGCCACTGCGTGGGCTGTGGGCGGTTCCAGCAAGCACAGCCTTGGAGGAAGAAGTGAGGCAGGGAGGGGACAGGGCAGTGCAGGGAGTGTTCACACCAGGTCCCCACGGTGGGTGACTGGCAGTCCGGTGCCCAGCGTGCCCCCCACGGCAACCCCTGGGGTACTGGTACTCGAACCAGCATCTCCCGCTGCTGCCGGCGTGATGTGCAGGGAAGGGGTGGGGCGGCTGAGTCTCTCCCCACCCACAGCCTGGCCCCTCTGCCCCCCCCACCCCCGTCCCCAGGAGTTGATGGTGAAGATCCCGCTGAAGGAGATCCAGTCCACACGGACGCAGCGGCCCACAGCCAGTTCCAGCTGCCCCTATGTGGAGATCGCCCTGGGGGACGTGGCGGCCCAGCGCACCATGCAGCTGCAGCTGGAGCAGGTGAGCCCACCCTCGCGCCCTCAGTCCATGCGCCAGGCTGTTCCCTGGGCCGGGCTCCACAGCAGGTCGGGGCCCGGCCCTGCTCCCCGGGGGAACACTCCGTCCAGCACAGCAGATCACAGACGTGACGTGGCAGTGACACTGCGGGAAAGCTGAGGAGTCAGACGGGACCCTGGGGAGCGAGGTCTCGGAGCCCCCTGGAATTCTAACCCGAGGGTACTAGGGAGCCACGGAAGGTTGGAGAGAGGGCAGGGCCACAGGGGCTTTGAGGAAGTGCACCTGGCAGCTGGACTGTGGGCCTTGGAAGTGAGGGTAGGGAAAGTAGGCTTCCCACGTGACAGACAGACACCAGAGCCCTCCTGCCCCGGGCTGCCTCCTGCTCGTCCCCACTCTGTATAAGGCAGGGGTGACTTTTGGGCTCCTGTCCCTGTCTCACGGCCCCCTTGAAGGTGGGGCAGCCAGAGCTGTCACCTTCCTAGAGAGAGAGAGAGAGGGCATTGAGGGCCAGGGCCAGAGAGAGGGGCCTCCCGGGCCCCAGCCTTGCCTCTGGGCAGGAACAGAACAGAGCCCCTTGGGCCACGGTGCCCCTTCTCACCATGCCCCTGTCTGCTCCAGTCGGGTCACCCTGAACCTTGCCTTGGCCCCTGGCCGCCCTGGGCTCTGGGCCCACACCCGAGTCCCAGGACGGCCTCTCTGCTCCAGCGATGGAGCCCTCGTGTTCTTTCCTCTCCCCTTGCTCCTACTGCTTTCCTGGTGCCTCCTGGCCTGGGCGGGTGTAAACGGTGCCAAGTCTGGGCCTCTCCCCCTTGGGCACACGTGGGGCCCCAAGGCTTTCGAAACCACCTCTGCTGCGACAGCCCCTTTATGTCCATTCTGGCCCTGTCCCCGGATTCCAGGCTCTCGGCATCTCACGTGAGGCTAGGCCGACAGAACTCTCCCAGACATTCAGCCTCCAATTTAGGAGCCCTGCCCTTCCTTGTCCCCTCCTCTCTCCCCTCTCTGGCCTCTGCTCACACACTCCGCCATCCTGGCCTCTTCCAGCTCCCTCGCCTGCCTGCCCCAGGCCCTTTGCACTCGCCGTGCCTGCTCCCTGGAACACTTCCCCAACTCATTACAGGGCTTCCTCGCTCCCTTGTGGGGTTTCAGCGTAGATGTCATCTCTCTCCAGGAGACCCCGGCCCTGCTCCCGGATAGCCGCCCCCACCAGAATGTCAGCTCCCACAGCACACAGGACAGGCTCAATGACAATCCTCGGGTGTTTTTTTTTTTTTAAGATTTATTTATTTGAAAGGAAAGATGACAAAGGGCAAGACAGAAAGATCTTCCATCCTCCGGTTCATTCCCCAGTGGCCAAAACAGCTGGGACTGGGTCAGGCTGAAGCCAGGAGCCAGGAACTCCATCCAGGCCTTCCACGTGGGCGGCGGGAGCCCAAGGACTTGGACCATCATCATCTGCTGCCTCTATGGCACGTTAGCAGGAAGCATGGGATGGCTGAGACTTGAACCAGGCACTTTGATATGGGATGCGGAGGCAGGCTTCACCTGCGTGCCACAGCGTCTGCCCCTCAGTGCACACTTCTGTGTATGGGCAAAGGGGTCTATGGATGAGTGGATGAGTGATGAATGGATTCATGGGCAGACAGATGGATGAGTGGGTAGACAGATGGATGAGTGGGCGTGTGGATAGGTGGATGGATTAATGGATGGGTGAGTGGCCGGGTGGATGGATGGATCGATTGGTGGGTGGGTCTATGGATGAGTGGATGAGTGATGAATGGATTCATGGATGGATGGATGGATGAGGAGGTGGAAGGATGGGCGCATGGATAGGTGGATGGATGGGTGGATGGCTGTGTGTGGATGGACGGACGGACGGACGGGTGGACAGATGGGTGGTTGGGTGGGTGGATGGATGGATTCATGAGTGAGTGGATGGATGAGTGGATGAAGGCCTTTCTGAGTTTTCTGCTTCCCTGCAGCCCTAACCCCAATCTCTCACCCCTGCCCCCTCCCTCTTCTGCTGCCTCCTCTGTCTCTGGCTACGAATGTGTGAGGATCATTCACTCATTCGGCCCTGTACTGGCTTCGGAGATACTGCAGTGACCGAGACCTGCTCGGCCCTGGCCCTCACAGACCCCCAAGCCTTGGCTGTTAATCTCCCCCTCCCCCCGGTAACCATGACTGGCGGCGGGAAGGTGCGCGGGGGCCCTGAGCTATCCGGGAGCCCAGTGCAGTGGCGTGACAGCCCGCAGACCTGGGTCCCTGCCCTGCCTCCTCTGACAGGCTGTGTGCGAGGTCTCGACGCATTCCTACTTCTCACGGAGCCTGCTTCCACACCTGTCAGACGGGCCAGCAACCCCAGTGAGGCCCAAATCGCAGTGGCGTGTGGCAGAGGGAAGGACTCCCCCCCGTCTCACGCATCCTGATGTGTTCAGCCGAGGTGGCACCCAGGGCGGGGGCGGGCACTGCTCACCTTGGCAAAGAGCACCTCAGGGTGTGGCCTTGGGCCTCAGTTTTGAAATCTGTGGAATGGGTGACAACAGCACATGCCTCTGAGGGGCATTGCAGGAATCGAAAGGGCAAGACTTTTACAGCTTCCGGGACAAGACTTGGCACGGGGTCAGCGCTCAGCCAGCGCTGCTGCCGTCACTTTATGCTGTCTCTCTCGCTCTCGCTCTCTCTCGCAGCAGCTTCTGTTGGCCCTAGGAAATCCAGGGCCTTCCACCCTGCCTTTGGTCTGAGCCCTACACTCGCAGATCAGCTTCCCACAATTCCCCACTTCCTTCCCTCCCCTCCTCCCCCGTTCTAGTTGGGAACCTTGAAGCTGGGTCACTGCCCGTTTTAGACTGTGTGTGTGTGTGTGTGTGTGTGTGCCTGTCTGGGCTCGCCAGGTGGTAACCATGGCAACACAGCATTAGCGACTGCTACCATTTATCGATCAGACTGATGTTTTGTAGAATTTTTTTTTTCACCTACTTAAAAGGCAAAGTGACAGAGAGAGAGAGAGAGAGAGAGAGAATGAGAGAGGGAGAGATCTTCCATCCACTGGTTCACTCGCCAAATGGCTGCAATAGTCGGGGCTGGGCCAGGCCAAAGCCAGGAGCCAGGAGCTTCCTCTGGGTCTCCCACAGGGGTGCAGGGGCCCAAGGACTTGGGCCATTTTCTGCTGCCTCCCCAGGTGCATTAGCAGAGAGCTGGATTGGCAGCAGGGATACCAGGACTCAAACCAGCACTGGGATATGGGATGCCAGGTGTCCCAAGTGGCGGCCCCAGATGACCGATGTTTTAAATTGGATTTGTGTGCAGCAGAGTCTGAAACCTCACTATCACCCTGAGACAGGCCCTGGTAAACTAAGGCCGTGCAGGCTCAGAGAGGGCAAGCAACCAGGCTGGGGTCACACAGCAGAGCTTGTGTGAGCTCCCGTCCTACCCTGCCTGCCCCACCCCGCCCCCCGGGGCTCCGTTCTGCAGATGGTGGGCTCCGCCTCTCACCCGTGGGATGGACGTAGAGTCTGGCTGTGTCATCCGCAGGGGCTGGAGCTGTGTCGCGTGGTGGCCGTGCACGTGGAGAGCCTGCTCAGCGCCCGCGAGAAGAGGCTCACGCTGCCTCCCAGTGAGATCACGCTGCTCTGACCCCGCCCCTCCCTGGCCCTGCAGCTGCCCCCAGGCCTGGCTGTGTGGCCACAGGGGAAGTCCCCGGCCTCTAGCGAACCCCTGTGAGGGGCCGGAGCCTTGGAGAGCAAGAGGAGGCAGGAGATGCAACCAGTGTCCCCCAGAAGCCACGATTCCAAGTTGGGGTGGAAGGCAGACTTGGGTCAGCCATAAGAGGGACTTCCAGGGGCTGGCCCGGGGGCAGCAGAGCCGCACCCCGGCCCGCGGCCCCCTGCCGTGTGCCCACCACAGATGCTGTCCTGACTCCCAACTGGGGCACAGCAGGCCTAGACTGGGTGAACTCTGCGTTTGGTTTCCTCTGGGTCTGACGTTCAAGGCTGTTCCCCATCCCCCGGTCCATCTTTCTCAGGTGCCCACCCCCCTCCCCCCTTGTTCTGCCTCTCAGCCTGGATCCTGCCCCTCGGTCATTTCTATGCAAATAAAAGGTATGCCCGTTAGCAGGGAGCTGGGTCAGAAGTGGAGCAGCCGGGTCTCGAACCTGTGCCCATATGGGATGCCGGCATCACAGCCATTTCCTCCTGCAAGCAGCTAGGGGGGAGGCCGGAGCTGGAGGCACAGTAGAGCCCCTGCCTCCCTGTGGGCGGAGCTTCTGGTAGAAGCACCTGCCCTTACGCCACCCTCTGCAGAACCCTGTCTCCCCATTCCACATTTCTTGGGTGTCCCCAGCAGCTGGCTGGCCCCGTCTCACAGCAGTGTCGTGGGAGAAAGAGGGCTATCTTCAGTTGTCGGGGCAGAAGTCTGGGAAAGAGTGTTTCCTAGAGAATGGGACTTCAGGGTTGGGTTTTGATGGATGAGTAGGAGTTTCCTAGGGATAGATGGGGGGGCAGGGAATAAACATTCCAAATAGAGAAAACTGTTTCCTGTTGTATCCCCTTGTCCCCTTGGTGCCAGTTAGGTGGTACACAGGTTCTTTTTTTTTTTTTCCCCAAGATTAATTTGAAAGGCTGATTTACAGAGAGAGAAGGAGAGAGGGAGAGAAAGGATTTTCCATCTGCTGGTTCACTCCCCACATGGCAGCATTGGCTGGGGCTGGGCCAGGAGCTTCTTCCAGGTCTCCCTCGTGGGTGCAGGGGCCCAAGCACTTGAGCCGTCCTCGGCCACTTTCCCAGGCCCGTTAGCAGGGAGCTGGATCAGAAGTGGAGCAGCTGGGTCTTGAACCTGTGCCCATATGGGATGCCTGCATCACAGGCAGTGGCTTCACCTACTGTCACAACGCTGGACCTGGTACGGTACCCAGGTTCTTGATTTCACTTCAAGAGGGAATTCAGGGAGCCAGCGTTGTGCAGCAGAGTCCAGGCTGCCCCACTTCCAATCCTGATTCCTGCTAATGGCCCGGGAAAGTAGCAGATGGCCGGAGTCCTTGGGCCCCTGCTACCCATGTGGGAGACCCAGCTCTGGCCAATGCATCCATTTGGGAGTGAACCAATGGGTGGAAGATCTCTCCATCACTGTAACTCTGCCCCCCCCTTTTAAAGATTTTATTTATTTGAGAGGCAGAGAGAGAGAGAGGTCTTCTATCCACCGGTTCACCCCCCAAATGGCCATAATAGCTGCAGCTGGACCAATCCGAAGCCAGGAGCCAGGAGCTTCCTCCAGGTCTCCCACATGGGTGCAGGGGCCCAAGGACTTGGGGCATCTTCCACTGCTTTCCCAGGCCACAGCAGAGAGCTGGATTGGAAGAGGAGCAGCCGGGATATGAACCAGCCCCCGTATGGGATGCCGGCGCTGCAGGCAGAGGCTTAGCCGACTATACCACAGCACCAGCCCCAACTCTGCCTTTCAAATACATAAATAGTTTTGAAGAAACAAATGTTGATGGAAAAGGGCTGGTGCCTTAGGACTTTGCGTTGGAGGAGCTGTGGTTTGGTAGTGGCGGGTTGGGTAGGTAGGGATGTAACTGCAGAAGTCCTGGCATCTGAGAAAGGATTTATTTTCTCACCCAGGCATTTAACCCCTGTAAGAACCTCTTGTGTGGGGCTGGCTCTGTGGCTTAGTGGGTAAGGCTATGGCCTGTAGCGCCGGCATCACCGGCATCCCCTGTGGGTGCCGGTTCAAGTCCCAGCTGCTCCACTTCCGATCCAACTCCCTGCTAGTGTGCCTGGGAAAGCAGCAGAAGATGGCCCAAGTTCTTGGGCCCCTGCACCCACAGGGAGACCAAGAAGAAGCTCCTGGCTTCGGCCTGCCCAGCTCCAGCTGTTGAGGCCGTTTGTGGAGTGAACTGTAGATAGAAATTTGTGTCTTTCCTTCTTTCTGTAACTCTGCCTTTCAAATAAATAAGTAAAAAAATTTTTTTTGACAGCCAGAGTGGACAGTGAGAGAGAGAGAAAGGTCTTCCTTTACTGTTGGTTCACCCTCCAATGGCTGCTGCGGCTGGCGCACCGTGCTGATCAGAAGGCAGGAGCCAGGTGCTTCTCCTGGTCTCCCATGGGGTGCAGGACCCAAGCACTTGGGCCATCCTCCACTGCACTCCCTGGCCACAGCAGAGAGCTGGCCTGGAAGAGGAGCAACTGGGACAGAATCCAGCACCCCGACCAGGACTAGAACCCGGAGTACCAGTGCCGCAGGCGAAGGATTAGCCTAGTGAGCCACGGCGCTGGCCAATAAGTACATCTTAAAACAAAAACAAAACAAAAAAACTGGGAGAGGGATCTCCCTCTGCTGGTTCGCTCCCCAGATGGCTGCAATGGCCAGGGCTGGGCCATGCTGTAGCCAGGAGCCTGGGACTCCATCCGGGTCTCCTGTGTAGATAGTAGGTGCCCAAGCACTGGGGCCCTCCTCCACTGCCTTCCCAGGTGCATTAGCAGGGAGCTGGTTAGGAAGTGGGAGCAGCTGGGTTAATAGCCGGAGCTCCTATGAGATGCAGGACTTAACCCGCTGAGCCACACTGCCCTCCCCGCCCCCCGCCCCCCAGCGTATTTATGTATTGGAAAGGCAGAGTGACAGGTAGAGACATCTTCCATCGGCTGGTTCACTCCTCAAACGGCCACACCACCCAGGGCTGGGCCAGGAGCCAGGAGCTCCATCTGGGTCTCCCCCACAGTGGCAGGGGCTCAAATTCATCCGCTGCCTACCAGGCACGTGAGGAGGCTGGCCCCGAGGCAGAGCGGCTGGGACTTGAACTCATGTTCTGATGCAGGATGCCAGTGACAAGTGGTGGCTTAACCTGTTGTACCACAACACTGGCCCCAGTATATATATTTAAGTTTATTTTTATTTATTTGAAAGGCAGAGAGAAAGAGAACTTCCATTTGCTTGTTTACTCTGCAAACGCTCCCAACAGCTGGGGCAAGGCTGGGCCAGGCTGACGCCACGAGCCAAGAACTCCATCCGGGTCTCCCAGGATGTGACGGGAACCCAAGTACTAAGCCAAAGCCACCATCTGCTGCCTCCCAGGTGCACGTTAGCAGGAAGCTGGCTTGGAAGCGGAGGTGGGACTTGATCCCAAGCATTCGATGTAGGATACAGGCGTCCCAAGCAGTGGCTTAACCCACTGGACCACAACGCTTGCCTCTAGACGTACATTTGTGTAAAAGCTCATTTTATTCAACTTCTTACAGTGTGCCCGGCTCTGTACATAAAAAAAAAAAAAAATCAATTGCATACTCAAAACACGCCCAGTGAGGTGAGTGCTATTACCACCACTGTACATAGGGCCCAGAGAGGTAGAACAACTTGCCCAAGGCCACACAGCCAGCACAGGGGTCCAATGACGATTCAACCCCAGGCAGCTTGGCTCGGGAACTCGCGCTGTCCCCCAAAAAAGACGAGGAGGAAACAAGTGATTCTCATCTCGGCCTGGATGAGCTGAGCTGTGTCCACAGGTGGCTCCGAGAAGGCCTGCTCTTCATAGAAGACGGGGCAGCATAGCGGTTAGAAGGTACTGGAATCCTGCAGGGCCAGAGGCAGGCCACATGGCCCCGCCCACTGGCCTCGTCCTCACTGCCCGCGGCCGCCTCCCCACACCTGCACCCCACTGGGCTACACCAGGAAAGGGCAGGGGCCCGATGGACTGTAGGTGACTCGGTTCTCCCCGGCTCAGGCTTGCTGCGCCAGGTGGCCAGCGTGGAAGCAGCGGCCAGGGTCCCAGGTGTCTGGGGTTTCACGACCTCACGCCGCCTTCTGCTCAGCCTGGTCATGGCCAAGAATCCACTTTTCCAACACAACAGACTCAGGCGCCTCTCAGTGTACAGACGGGGGGCGGGGGGCTGAGGCCCGACTCAGCAAGCCCCGTGCCTACCACGCGGGAGCAAGGGCTTGCACGAGGCCCCTGAGCGCCAAGCACAGCGGCCGACCCTCGCCCCCCAGCCCCGGCCTGGGGAGGGGCTGCGGCTGGAGCCGCGGGGCGCACCTGCGGCTCGCCCTCAGCCGCGCACACGGGGGCTGCACCCGGGAGACGCCGCCCCGCACCCCCGGCCCGGCGCGCCCCCGCCGCCGCGCACGCGCCCGCCGCCGCCGGGACGTGACTCGCGGAACGTCCACCCCGGGCAGCGGCGGCCGAGGCGGCGCTGGGCGTTTTCCCCCCACGAAGACGCGTGTCCCAGCTTCTTTGGCAGTCGCCATCTAGGCTCGGGGCCAGCAGGGCCTGGCGCTCTCGGCCATACGTTCTGAGCAAAGTTTCCGTTGCTTTTAGAAGTTTTCTGAGGCGTCCCGAGGACTTTCCTCAGGCGTGGGGGGGCGGGGTGGTGGTGGTTTCCGTTTCAGGCACTTAGGTAGCCACCCATCCGCTCTTCAGGGGTCCTCGCTTCCCTCCCCGCCGCTTGTTCAGCGATGGGCGCGGTAGCCAAGGAGATGGCCTGATTGACAGGCATGGCTACCAACCGGCCTCTGGAAACTCCAGTCCAGGCCCGCCCCGCGCGTGGCTGGCGGCCCAATGAAAGAAGCGGAAAGGCCAAAAGGGGCGGTCCCAGGACGGCCTAGGTTGTGGCGGTTCCCCGGTGATTGCGCGCCGGGGGCTGAGGCGCCTCCAAGGCATTCGGACGATGCCGTGACGCGGCAGGGCGACAGTGTTGACACCATCAGCAAACCCCTGCAGCGGGAGCTCTCCCCGTCTCGGAGGCGGCGTGGCGTGGAGGCAAGGTTGCTATTCGAAAGCGCTCCCTCAGCGCCCCCCTCAGCGCGTGGGGGAGGGGCGGCGGACGACGAACGGGGAGGGCCCGCGTCTGCGCCTGCGCGGGCCCCATCGGCCGGCCCGGCCCGCACGCACGCGCATGCTCATAGCGCGCGGAGCCGCGGTGGCCGGCGCCACTGCGCCTGCGCACCGAGGAGCCCGCTAAGGAGCGGCGCTGGCGGACGTCGGGCGAGCGGCCCGTGACGTCGTGAGGAGCGCTTTAAAGTGCGGGCCGGGCGGGGCGTCTGAGGGTCTTGGGGGGGAGTCGAGCGGCCGTTCGCGGCATGAGGCGCTGCCGGCGCCCCTGCCCCCCGGGACGCGGAGAAGGTGGTGGAGGAGGAAGCGCCGTGGCCGCCGCAGCCGCTGCATGACCCGCCGCCCCTGAGGCCCGACCCCGCTCTCGGCGCCCTCCGGTCACGCATGGAGGCCCCTCGCTGAGGACCCCACCCCCCTTTCCCTCCGGGGGTCCCGGGCCGCGTCCCCACCCCTACCCCTGAGAGCCATGCCCGGCCGCCCCGCCCTTCCCGGAGGCCCCTAGAGTCGCGTCTTGGGGGCCATGGCGGCCGCCAGCGGCTACACGGACCTGCGTGAGAAGCTCAAGTCCATGACGTCCCGGGACAACTACAAGGCGGGCAGCCGGGAGGCCGCGGCCGCGGCCGCCGCCGCCGCTGTGGCCGCCGCCGCCGCCGCGGCCGCCGCCGCCGAGCCGTACCCGGCGCCCGGGGCCAAGCGCAAATACCCGGAGGACTCGGACCCGGAGCGCAGCGACTACGAGGAGCAGCAGCTGCAGAGGGAGGAGGAGGCGCGCAAGGTCAAGAGCGGCATCCGGCAGATGCGCCTGTTCAGCCAGGACGAGTGCGCCAAGATCGAGGCCCGCATCGACGAGGTGGTGTCCCGCGCCGAGAAGGGCCTGTACAACGAGCACACGGTGGACCGGGCCCCGCTGCGCAACAAGTACTTCTTCGGCGAGGGCTACACGTACGGCGCGCAGCTGCAGAAGCGCGGGCCCGGCCAGGAGCGCCTGTACCCCCCGGGCGACGTGGACGAGATCCCGGAGTGGGTGCACCAGCTGGTGATCCAGAAGCTGGTGGAGCACCGCGTCATCCCCGAGGGCTTCGTCAACAGCGCCGTCATCAACGACTACCAGCCCGGCGGCTGCATCGTGTCGCACGTGGACCCCATCCACATCTTCGAGCGCCCCATCGTGTCCGTGTCTTTCTTCAGCGACTCGGCGCTCTGCTTCGGCTGCAAGTTCCAGTTCAAGCCCATCCGGGTGTCGGAACCCGTGCTCTCGCTGCCTGTGCGCAGAGGGAGCGTGACTGTGCTCAGGTAACCCGGGAGGAGGGGGCCCGCCCGCACCCCTCGCCTTAGCCACCGACCCCGCTGGCGGCCAATAGGAGCCCTGCTTGCCTTTTTTTTTTTTTTTTCCTCCTTTTGCAGGTCCAGCTGTGTGTGTGTGTGGCTCCCGGGGTGGAGGGGCAGGGGCTGGGGCCTTACACAGGAGCAGGGTCAGGAGCCCGTGTGTGGATCGGTCCCCAGAACAGCCTGGCTGAGACTTTTCAGGCGTCTTCCTAGAAAGCTGTTAGCGGGCCGTGTCCCTTTGTGATCGGAAACAAGTCACTTTTCTTCTGTTCTGGGCTTCCATGTCCAAATCTGAGCTTTTAAAAAGGAAAAAAAAAAAAGTTGGGTTTAGGATCCGAAAGTCTTTTCCTGCTCCGCCGCTCCTGGTGTCCGTAACAGCGAGCGTTAGTGGATGCCTTAGCAGAGGAAATACTCAGGGGCAAAGGCTCCTGAGTGTCTAATTGGTACCTGTTCTCCACTCCCTGGAGGGCGAGCGGCTTCCCTGGAGCTGAAGGGATTAGGGGTCGGGCCGGGGGCGGAGAACCTGCTACCTGTTAGCAGGATCAGAAGAAAACAAACGGCAGCTGGCCGCCGGGCCGTGTTGGGTCTGGTCGTTACGGGGCAGCCGAGCCCGGGCTCCGGGCCTTGTTTGCAGTCCCAGTCCCGCTGAGGACTAGCTCGGGGCCACGGCCCCCAGAGTAGACCGCCTGCGGAAGCCCCTTCGCTGTGGATGAACTGTGAAAGGGTGATTGGCAGCTGTCTCCTCCGAGCCCTGAGCCCCGCGAAAGGCAGCGTCATCTGCAGAACCTCTTAGGAGGCAGGTAGAGCCAGACTGCAGCTGGGGCGAGTGCCTGGTTGCCCACGGCCAAGTAAACAGAGGATCAGGCGCGCTGGGGTTTGGCCTCGAGCCGCTTAACCCCCGAAGCGCGGGTCCCTGGAGCCCTGTTAGCATCATGAGGGCAGGTCCTCCATCTGGTGGGAGGCGAGCACCTGAGGCTGCTTCCCTGATGGGCTTACCTGCCGTGCCTCCTTGTCCTGTGGGCCCCTGAGCTTCTCAGACCGGTGCAGTCTAGGCGGCCCGGGCAGACCGTCCCAGAGGAGGGCAGGTTGGGGTCTGACTGTGGACCGGCTCTCACTGCTAAGGGAACTTCACGCAAGCCAGGGACCGGCGGGTCTCCAGCTGCTCGTCTGCCTGCAGAGCTGTCCCCAGGTCCTGCTGCGGCGTTAGTGCAGAATCGAGAGGCTTGGTGTGCCTGCGCCGACCCCGGCCCTGAAGCTCCGGGGCCCTAACAGGCGGATCTGATAGTGGTTAGCAGCTGGATTGCATCATGAGGAAAATTCTCCTCATCTTTTTCTTAGAACAGCAAAGTCTTCAGCTTTCCTGGACTCAGCCAGACTTGGCCGTGGAGTTCGTGTGGGAGGTTCAGCCGTGTCCTGAAAAGTGCTGCCCGGGGCTTTGAATCTGGCTCTCCTCTCATTTGCTTGGGGATCTCGTGGGCGTTCTTTGAGCTGGCTTTCCCATCTGTGGAGTGGGGGGTAATGCCAACTTCCGAAGCCTATTAGGATGAGGGTAATTTGGTCTCTGATATAGGGCCAGGCACTTACATGCGCGCTTGCTGCCCCGCACAACCACTTAGTGGTTCTCGGCTCTCCTGCTGGGGGAGGGGCTGGGAGCCCCGCCTCCTCCTTCATAGAGTTCAAGCCCAGAGTGGGAGAATCCTACCCACGATGAAGTGTTAGAAGTTTTAGGGGAGAATAGGTGGCAACTTGAAGGGTGACTTAGGAAGTAGCCAGGCAGTGAGAGTGGGCGAGCACGGCCGTGGCTTTGGCAGCAGTGGGAGGGCACAGCCGTAGGTAAGAGGGGTGAGTGTTGACGTGAGGCAAGCGGAGTTCATGGTGAGGCAGTGCTGTGGGTGAAGCGGTCCATCAGGACCTCGCCGCCGGGCTCACTGGTGCGTGGGGCTGTCTGTGCACTGTGGAACACTCGGCAGCACCCCTGGCCTCTCTCCCCCTGGGTGCCGTTAGCGCTTTTGGAACCCAGACTGTTTGCAGACTTTGCCAAGTGTGGGAGCAGGGGGGGCGAGGTGCCACGGAGCCGAATCCTAGGGAGCTGCTGAGCTGGGATTCTGGAAGCTCCCACTGATTAAGTCTTCTAGCACCTGCCCGCTTAGCAGTCGCACTCTGCTTCATGTGCAGATGGGTGACACCTGCCTGTTCGTAGTGCCCCTTGTCAGATCCCGCGTGTGACCTGGTGAGATGATGCGAAGCTCTCCCTCACTTCCTGGTACGGCTTCCAGCCCAGAGGTAATGAGTAGTAAAACTGCAGAGTGGGAAGGGCTGCTGTAAGCGGTGGTGCCGGTGCAGACTGGGGAGGGATTCGAGCCATTGTCATGACTCAGACCTCCGTTCTTGCTGGTGGCAAGGGTGTCTGTACCCGTCCAAGGCAGCAGGGCAGGAATGCAGTTTTATGTTTAACAGTGGTGGGTACAGATGATGGGTGGCAGGCGTTGACTGCAGTGTCTAAACCTGGGCATTTGGAGCAGAGCCTAACAGATCCTTCTAGAAGTACTTCAGACTCTTTCTGAACCCAGCTGGTACAGTGGTGTGGTTTTTTTTTTTTTTTTTTTTTTTTTATAATCTTCCCGTGTTGGGCCTGGGCTGGTGCCCTGTAAATGCTATCCTTTAGGGAAATGAGTATCTTCTACCGCCCGGTTCTGTGAGTCTGTCCCGCGTTCCTTCTGTTTCCTGTAGGGTGGATGGGGTAGATTAAAGCAGATTCCAGTGGGTTAATTAGAATAATCACCTCAAGGCTAATTGCTTACTTGCTGCTACTTTAATCCCTGCTGCAGGGTCTGGTGTGGTGACCACATGCCCAGGGACCTTGGGCCTCAGTGCATTGCCTAGCCATGGGTCCTGGGGCTCTTCAGTTAACACTGAGTACTGACTGGGCGGAGTGGGCACCTCTGTCAGTTTGGGGCTAAGGGCTGATCTTGTTCAGCTGGTTGAAAGCAAAATTTAGCTTTCTGGCTTAAAATAGTTGGGAAAGTAGGGCAGATGGGTCCTGGGCCACATCTCTTGTGTAGAGTTGTCTGTTTCCATGGGATGAGGAGGAATTGCAGTGTGGGGTCGGGGCCCTGGGTCAGGGCCTGATGTGAGGGCAGAGGACAGCAGAGCAGAGAAAGCTGGCAGTAAGCAGTGGTCTTAATCCTGATGCTCAGAGCGAGCTGAGGATAAACAGGCCATAAACTTCGGGGCGGGCTGGCCGTTCTAGGATGGGCAGTTGCGCAGTCCACTCTGAGGCACTAGGCATAGGCACGCTCGTGGGTAAGGGTGTGACCTTCGCTGAGCCCACAAGGCCCCCAGGACAGGTTAGACATTGTCGGGGAGCACAGGTGACTTTTTCTTACCCTTGTTACTTACACCCCGTACCACCAGAAACCAGAGTTTGCTGGCAGACTTGGTTACAGTACAGGGCTACCACCGTCCTTTCTCAGCCTCAGTGTTTCTCGTCTGCAAAACCAGGCCAGCGATGCCGTGGGGTTGTTACAGGATTGAAACTGTCACACCACTTGCTTGAAGTTTCACTGAAAATACCTCGGGGGATGAGCTGCCTGCCTTGGTGAGCTGCTGCTGTTTCGGCTTTGCTGTGTACAGAACTGGAGCAGGTGGCCTTCCCTCTGGGTTCGGGACGCCAGAGGACGTCTCAGCCAGTGAAGCCATGCGCCTCGTTGGAGGCTCACCTCTGTGACGTCGCTTGAGTCTGAGCCCACTGTACTGCCTTGTGTCAGGGTGGCTGGCTTGCTAACCCCGAAACCCTGGGCTTCAGTCCTGCAGGCTGTAAGTGGTGAGGCAGGCTCGAGGGGCCTCCCCAGAGCACAGAGTCCCAGGCTGGGAGACCTGTGTAGGCTTACAGCATACAGAGTAGATGGGAAATGGGAGCCGTCTTGGAAACGCGCCTTTCCAGTTCCTGACTGTCCTTGCGCTGTGCTGCACAGCCCTGCACACTTCCGCACAGACTCCTCATGGACCTGCACCTAAGCCTCTGAGGGAGACTTTACCGTGATCCCTTGAGGCCCTGGGGTATTGAAATAGTTTGGCTCAGACCTCATTTTGTTTGTCCACTGTTTGCAGACATGAGTGAGGCCTCTAATAGAGACTTGTCTCATAGAGAACACAGTTTCCACCAGGCCAGCACGGTTGAGCCGTGCTGGAGAAACTCAGCGAGGGGGTGGTGTCAGGGAAAGCCTCCCCTAAGGAGGAGTCAGAGGTGTCGGCTCCCTCAGGCGTCACTCCAAAGGGCCGCCCCTGTGGTGCAGTGGTTAAGCTGCTGCCTTTGAGGCTGGCATCCTGTACGAGTGCCGGTTTGAGTCCCAGCTGCTCTGCTTCCAATCCAGCTCCCTTGCTAATGTGCCCAGGAAGGCAGCGGAAGATGGTCAAGTGCTCGGGCCCCTGCCACCCAGTTGGGAGACTGGATGGAGTTCCGAGCTTCAACCTGGCCCAGCCATTGGCAGCCATTTGGGATAGATGGAAGATCTCTCTCTCTCTAACTCTGCCTTTCAAATAAACTAACTTAAAGTCCCTGTGAGGTATAGGGCTGGTGGTGGCAGCAGTCTTGATGCCTGCAGTGTTGATCATTGCTGGGGCTGCAGCCCAGGCCAGGCAGCGTGAGCTGTTTCCTCCTCTCCTTTCCCCCGACAACAAAGGAGCAGGAGGCACTGGAACTTTGCTTCCGGCCACGGGAGGTCTGAACCTGGGGCATATTCAGTTGCAAGCTGGCAAATACTTTCTCTTGCAGCAAGTAGGTTCTTTAGCAGTGAACAACGCTCTCTGCTGGACGTTTTCTGCCAAAAAATGGCCTTGAGAGCTTCCCTCAGTCAGAATTTTGATCTCCCTCTCCTGGAGGAGCCTGATACTCTTAAGAGTGAATGTGCTGTGTCACGGCTGCCAGAAAGTTCTAGAAGACCAGTACTGATGCACCTTCCAGGTGGGGTCAGTGCCAAGGTCATTTTTATGGGCCTGTACAGCCCTAGCTCCACACTAGTTCCTCATGGCAGGAACCTGGCAGGCTTGTTTGTTCTAGAGCCCTTTGGGGGATGGGACAGGGAGCGTGGAGGCAGTCAAACTTTGACAGGCATCTGGATTTGCTCCAGAACGGCATTAAAAGAAGTGGTTCCTTGTTGGAGGTGGGAAGTCGGGACCTTTGGTTGTGCCTGTAGCTGAGGCACATGTATTGATAACACTTGTTAACAGCAGGAAAGGGTGCCTACAACCAGCTCTGCAGGTTCGGGCCGTATAAATTTGCCTAGATTTAACTCTTTCGGGGAAGCCCTCTGTACACATGGGACTGTGTTGGAGTCCATAATATCACTCCCCAGATGTGAAGTGATAAGAACCTGAGTTGAGAATGAGAGCCCCTGGCTCTGGGAATCTGCTGCTGGCAGATGCCAGGCGGAGCAGTCTGGATCCTGTCTCCTTGGCAAGTGCTGGACCCGAGGCCCAGGCTTCCCTCAGGTCCTGGACCCTCTGGCTCATATCAAGAGTTAGTAAGTGGGCTGGCGCCGCGGCTCACTAGGCTAATCCTCCGCCTGCAGTGCCGGCACCCCAGGTTCTAGTACCGGTTGGGGCGCCAGATTCCGTCCCAGTTGCTCCTCTTCCAGGCCAGCTCTCTGCTGTGGCCCGGGAAGGCAGTGGAGGATGGCCCAAGTGGTTGGGCCCTGTACCTGCGTGGGAGACTGGGAGGAAGCATCTGGCTCCTGGCTTCGGATCAGTGCAGCGTGCCAGCCGTAGCAGCCATTTAGGGGGTGAACCAACGGAAGGAAGACCTTTCTCTAACTCTGCCTGTCAAAAAAAAAAAAAAAAAAAAAAAAGTTAGTAAATGGTAGTGCTGAACCTGATGAGCCTGAGGCCCAGGCTTCCTTCAGGTCCTGGACCCTCTGGCTCATATCAAGAGTCAGCAAGTGGGCCGGCGCCGCGGCTCACTAGGCTAATCCTCCGCCTAGCGGCGCCGGCATACCGGGTTCTAGTCCCGGTCGGGGCGCCGGATTCTGTCCCGGTTGCCCCTCTTCCAGGCCAGCCCTCTGCTGTGGCCAGGGAGTGCAGTGGAGGATGGCCCAGGTGCTTGGGCCCTGCACCCCATGGGAGACCAGGAAAAGCACCTGGCTCCTGGCTCCTGCCATCGGATCAGCGCGGTGCGCTGGCCGCAGCGCGCCGGCCGCGGCGGCCATTGGAGGGTGAACCAACGGCAAAAGGAAGACCTTTCTCTCTGTCTCTCTCTCTCACTGTCCACTCTGCCTGTCAAAAAAAAAAAGTAAAAAAAAAAAAAAAAAAAAGAGTCAGCAAGTGGTAGTGGAGCACCAGGCTCCCCGCATTATCTAACTTAACTTTTGTAAGGCCCCTGGAGGGGCCCTCTCACTACTGTGCCTTTTCAAAGGGCGTCAACCATACAGTCGCTTAATTCTGCATCTGCCTAGAAAGGTGGAGACTCTGTCCCTTTAAATCCTGCAGACTTGGGTATTCTTCTGTCATCACCAAAGTTCCAAAACATAACCCGATGAACACCCAAGAATCCACTGTGTCCTTGCACAGATGAAAAAACTGAGGCTCGGGTCCTTCATGGGCGTTAACTGAGAGCCCAGGTCTCGGCTTTGAATCCAGGTCTCTCCAGCTCTTCGCCTTTGTGGCACTTCTCGCTGCGAGGCTGGTGGATATTAATAGGTGTTATTTGAGAAAAGGCTCTTTGGTCAGTGCTCAGTTCAATAAAGTCAGTATGTTCTTTTGCTGTAGAAATTCTCGGGTCCTTTAAAGAGTTTCAGAAAGCTTTAGTGTATTAATATTTCCCAAATTGGGACTGGTGTTTAGAGAAAACTCTGAAGAGCTCTGGTCTGTTGTGAAAGCTCGTGGCTCTCCTACTAGCATAGCCTCGAACCTGATTTCCAAGTCAGGGCCCTGCCCTCTGAGGGTAGAGCCCGCGCTGCCTTGCTGCTTATCTCCCACTGCTGTTGCTGGCTGGGCCAGCCTGGTCATTCCCAGGCATCCTTCCCAGACCCCTGGTGTTTCTGAGGGTTAAGTTTGTGTCTGTACGCCTGAGAGGCAAGCTGATCAGCAGTTCCGAGAGAAAAGTTTGTGGTCCAGGGCCGGTCAGGAATCCCCAGCAGGTGGGGAGGCGAGGAGGCGGGCCCTTCCCACCAGGCCTGTGGCCGGGTGCATTTGTGGCTGCGTAGAGCCGCTGCAGCTCAGCAGAACTCGAGAGGGGCTGTCTCCACTGCTGTGCTCCCGGAGGGTGGGTGAGAGGCTCCGGAAGTGGAGTTTGCTTCCAGAGTCTCCGATCGGAAAGCCCCTGGCTGGGAAGAGGACAGTCATCTACCCACGTTGATTGGCCCATAAATAGTTTTGAAAATCTTATAACTTGTTGAAAAGAGATATTTGAGTGTGATGGAAATTCTTAAAATATCCCACACACAGCTGCCTTAAAGTTTTGGATCCCCCCAAATGGAGATATTCAATAGACAGATTCCCTTCTGGAACCACAGTAGTCCTAGCTCTCGGGTGACTCAGTGCTGTCAGCGCTCCCTGGGCTTCCTCTGCGTGCTGAAGGGTGGGGAAAGCAAGAAAGAGGTGCAGTTCTTTGTCCTCTCACCAGGACCTGCCCTGAGTCACTCCAGTTCTCCCCAGAGCCATTTCCTGAGGGATCTTTAATTTTTATTTTCATTTCATTTGAAAGGCAGGGGTGGGGGGCCTTCACCCACTGGTTCACTTCACAAATGGTGACAGTAGTCAGGGCTGGTGAGGCTGAAGCCAGGAACCAAATCAGCTCGGGTCTCGCGTTTGTGGCAGGGACATATAAGTACCTGAGCCGTCACCTGCTGCCTCCCAAGAAGCACATTATCAGGAAGCTGGAACAGACGTGGAGGAGCTGGAACTCTAACCAGGCGCTTTCATACGGGATCCTAAGCTGTGACTCAACCACTGGGTCACATGCCCACTCCCTGAGGGCACTTTAAAGAAGGGTTCCCGGCTGGTGCAAGTGGAGTTCTTCTGGGGTTGACGCTGTGGCATGGCGGGTAAAGCTGCTGCCTATGGCACTGGCATTCCATAGGGGCGCCAGTTCAAGGCCCGGCTGCTCCACAACGTCTGATCCAGCTCCCTGCTAATGCACCTGGGAAAGCAGCAGAGGATGGCCCAAATGCTTGGACCCCTGCTGCCCATGTAGGAGACCCAGAAGAAGCTCCTGGCGTCAGCCTGGCTATTGGGGCCATCTGGGGAGTGGACCAGCAAATGGAAAATCTCTCTCCCTCTAACTCTTTCAAATCATTTAAATCTTTTTTTTTTTTTTTAAATTCTGTTTTGATCTTTCCCTTAGGAAGCTGGTGGCATGGATCTCCTGTTTTCTGTTTTGTTGTTTTCTTGTTTGTTTTTGCTTATTTATTTGAAAGGCAGAGTGTGACGGAGCTTTTCCATCAGCTAGTTCACTTCCCAAATGACCACGATGGCCGGGGCTGGGCCAGGCCGCAGTCAGGAGCCAGAAACTCCATCCAGTCTCCCACATGAGTGGCAGGGGCCCAAGCACTTGGGCCATCGGCCACTGCTTTTCCAGGTGGGTTAGTAGAGAGCTGGATTGGAAGTAAGGAAGCAAA
Source organism: Oryctolagus cuniculus (assembly GCF_051225735.1). Lineage (NCBI taxonomy): Eukaryota > Metazoa > Chordata > Mammalia > Lagomorpha > Leporidae > Oryctolagus > Oryctolagus cuniculus. The sequence continues at coordinate 62,977,550 of NC_142883.1, read as the reverse complement.
GACTTGAACTGGCACTCTGATAGGGGATGCCAGTGTCCCAGGTGGCATTCTTACCCACTGCATCACAGCCTGCTTTTTTTTTTAATTTGAAAGGCGGATTTTACAGAGAAGCAGAGAGAGATGAGGCCAGCACTGTGGCGCGGTGGGTAAAGCTGCCATCTGCAGTGCCAGCATCCCATATGGGCGCAGATTCAAGTCCTGGCTGCTCCACTTCTGATCCAGCTCTCTGCTATGGTTGGGAAAGCAGGGAGCTGAATCGCAAGTGGAGCAGCAGGACTCACACCGGCGCCCACATGGGATGCTGGCACTGCAGACGGCAGCCTTACCTGCTACACCACAGCACCAGCCCCCAGCCTGCTTCTTGAAAGGCTTTCCTTGAGTAATTTCTGGTTAAAAGTTTGCTTGGAGCTTGCCATAGTATTTCCCTCCCGTGTAGATCCCAGAACTTCTGAAATGATGGGCAGGCCCGTCTTCCTGTTCCATTAGTCCCCAGGGACTTTGGTCTGTCCACACGGTCACTTGTTCTGTGTTTCTTTGCAGTGGGTATGCTGCTGATGAAATCACTCACTGCATACGGCCTCAAGACATCAAGGAGCGCCGAGCGGTCATCATCCTCAGGAAGTAAGTGGTGGTGGGCCCACCTCAGGCCAGCCTGGGGATACAGGTCTGTGTCCCTCACACTCGGCTCCTCTGTGTCAGTGAAACCTGGAAGAGCGCAAGACCCAAGTTTTATTGGTGTCCTGGGGAGATAAAGCTTTTTGTCTTTTCATCTGAAAATTCGGCTCCTTCACTGTTTATCTGGGGAGCTAAGGACTGAGCAGAAGCACATCTCTTGACGTTGATGGGCAGTCTAACGAGATTTGGGGAGCACTCTTCCAAGCTGCACCCTGCCCCTAACTGCTTCCTCACCTCTTCGGTTCTGATTTGTCACATGTGCTCTTGGTGATTATTTTTAGACTATGCCTTAGCAGCCTGCTTCTAAAATGCCTGGGTTTTCTCTTGTGGGAGGAGCAAGAGAGGAGACAAAGGTGGGTGGTTGAATGCAGTGTTCAGCAGGCTTATAGCTTCTTTGTGTCGTCCTCTCCGAGAAAGAAACCGGATGTGCTAGCCTCAGTAATCCTGGCCTCCCTGGAATTTCTTTCTCAGGTGTGCAGGCAGACTGATCAGAGGCACAGCCACACAGACATTGCATTAAGACAAGTCTTCCTCTTGAATGGGGTCCCAGAGGGGATAGGGAACTGCCGGGGTCACATAGAAGTCATTGAGCAGGGCGAGATGATCCCTGGATGGACGCATGATCAGGATGTTATGTCGCTTCCCACCTTACTAATTAAAGTCTATACTTTATTAGATTTCCCTAGTTTTCCTAATATCTTTTTTTTTCCCAAAGATGTATCCCACGTTACATTTATTAATTTTTAAGATTTATTTATTTGAAAGGCAGTGCTAGAGAAAGGAAACAGCAAACGCATGAGTGAGAGATCTTCCATCTACTGGTTCAATCCCCAAATGGTTTCAGCAGCCTGGGCTGGGCCAGGCTGAAGCCAGGAACCAGAAACTCCCATCTGTGTCTCCCACGTGGGTGGCAGGGGTGCAAATACTTGGGCCATCTTCCACTGCATCCCTAGGCCTGTTAGCAGAGAGCTGGATTAGAAGTGGAACAACTCGAACCAGTGCCATATAGGATGCTGGCTTGGCAGGCAGTGGCTTAACCTGTGTTGTGCCACATCAGCCCCCTCCCCGCCATTACACTCATCCTTTTGTGTGGTGGTTCTTTAAAGGTTTATTTATTTGAAAGTCAGAGTTAGAAAGAGGGAGAAAGTTCTTCCATTCACTGGTTCACTCCCCAGATGGCCACAATGGCCAGGGCAGGCCAGTCAGAAGCCCAGAACCAGGAGCTTCATCTGAGTCTCCCACATGGGTGTCAGGGACCCAAATACTTGGGCCATCTTCTGCTGCTTTTCCCAGGCCATTAGCAGGGATTTGGATCAGAAGTGGAGCAGCAGGGACGTGAACCGGCGCCCATATGGGATGCCAGCATCGCAGGTGGCTTTACCCTCTATGCCACAGTGCCTGCCCTCACAGTGCATTTAGAGGTTGGGTTCCTTAGATTGTTCCTCCTGGAGATGATTTATCTGGCTTTGCCTTGACTTTCTCTCTGCCTCTCAAGTAATGAAAGAGTAACACAGGTCAGAGCTCCCACCCACTGGTTCATTCCCAAATGCCTACAATGGTCAGGTGTGTTGTTGTTGTTGTTTTTAAGATTTATTTGAAAGGCAGAGTCAGAGAGGTAGAAAAAGAGGGAAGGGTCTTCCATCTGCTGGTTCACTCCCCAAATGGCCACATCTGAAGCCAATCTGAAGCCAGGAGCCTCTTCTGGGTCTCCCATATGGGGGCAGGGGCTCAAGGACTTGAACCATTTTGGCCGATTTTCCAGATGTATTAGCAGGGAGCTGGATCAGAAGTGGAAAAGCTGGGACTCGAGCCAGTGCCTATGTGGGATGCTGGTGCCACAGACAGAGGCTTTACTACTGTGCCATAATGCTGGCCCCGGTCAGGGGGTTTATGCCAGGGGTTAGGAACTCAATTCAAGTCTCCCATGGAAGTTGGTGGAGACCCAATTACTTGAGCCATCACTGCTGCTTCCCGGGGTCTTGCCTTAGCAGGAAGCTAGAATCGGCCAGTGTTAGTGATCAAAGACAAGTACTCTGATGTGGGACACGGGCATCCTTTCATGTGTTTTAACCACTGGGCCAAATGCCTGCCCAGTCTTGTCTTATTCTTGATGACACTGATTGGGATTTTATCTGACTTTCTCAAAGTTAGATGGCCTGTGGGTTTTTTTTGGGAGGAAGACCACAGAGATAAAGCACCATTTTTATCACATACCAAGGACATCGTGACTTGCCATGTTGAGGTTGATGTTGAACAGGGTGATGAAGTGTTTGTCAGGGTTTTCAACAAAGTTAGGATTTTTTCCCTGTCCACAGTGTACTCTCAGGAAGAAAATCACTATATACAGCCTACAGTTCAAGAATGGAAAGTTGGCTCTACCTCCCTGAGGGAGGAGTGTCCGTGCAAATTATCTGGAATTCTTCTCCATGAGAGATGTGTTTATTCTCTCCCATTTATTTAACAGTTTATGGACTCATGGGTTTTTATTTTGTGTTCAAATCATTCTAGCTATGGCCACTTAAAGCTCTTTTTTCTGGCTTGCCTTTTTTTTTTTTTTTTTTTTCGTAAGATTGACTCTATTTGAAAGCTAGATTGACAGAGGGGAAAGATCTTCATTTACTGGCTCGCTCCCCAAATACCACAATGGCTGTGGCTGGGCTAGGCCACAACCAGGGGCCTGGAACTTGCTTCGGGTCTCCCACATGGGTGGCAGGGACCCAAGTAGTTGGGCCATCTTTCCCTGTTTTCCCACGCACATCAGTGGGGAGCTGGATCAGAAGCAGAGCATCCAGGACTCAAACCAGTGTTCAGTATGGGATGCCAGCATCACAGGCAGCAGCCTCACCTGAGCCATAATGCCAGCTCCTTGCCATCTTTACCTCCATCAGTACCTTTAGCATCCTGGCCTTCTGGGCTCCCGACTCCACGATAAGGTGGTAGTGAAGTGTCCTTGGCGTGGCTCTGCCGTTCCAACTCAACAGCTTTGCCGTTGGTCTTGTGGCTGTAGTCCAGACCGGGAGAGATGGTCCTGCGGTGCAGGCTGCATGGGAATGTATGGGAGCGCCAGACACTTGGGTCAGCTTGGCAGTTGGCAGCCTAAGAGTGTTCCCAGAACCGGTCAGATGAAGGGCTTTTATCTGCCTTTTCACTTTATTTTCCTGTGGTTCTCAGCACTAGTCAAGCCCAGAATGCAGAAGTGTTGGAGTCCAGAGTGTAACTCCCTTCTGGTCTCTTCTCCCGGGTCATTTCTTCTCTGGCTGCGCATTGCACCTCCAACTCCAGCCAGGGATGGGTGGCCTGCATAGGCTGTGAACCTGGAGAGGAATTTCTAGGGTTATCTGTAGAACCGGAACAGTAACTTCCCAGGAATTCCCCTCACAGTAGAAATCTTTGTTGGAGGTAGCCATAGCTAGAGTGTCGTCACTTCTTTGAGTGGCTCCAATACCTGGCTCTCCAAGCCGGCTGAGCAGGTGGTCCTTGCAGACCAAGGGGTCTTCACTAGCTCCTCTGGAAACTCTTTGGCCAACTAGACCCCTGGCAGTTGTCCAACCTCGGGAATGGCAGTTATACGTGGTGGAGGCTCCTCAGCTGTCTCAGTTGAGTGGGTGGTAGGAGCCATCCAGAGGCTGGGCCGGAGGGCAGAAGGGCCGGACTTTATTGTCTTGGGCTGGTGAGCAGTGGGAGGATGTCCCCCAGCACCCCTTGGTGACACATGTGTAGAGAGCCCCCCCAGCACACAGTGTGTTCTCGTGTGTTCTACTCCTCACTTTATTTTTTTAAGATTGATTTGTTTGAAAGTCAGTTAAAGAATGAGATAGAGAGATGGAGAAATCTTCATCCACTGGTTCACTCCCTAAATGCATGCAGGCCAGGCCAAAGCCAGGAACCTCATCCAGGTCTCTCTAGTGGATACCAGGAACCCATTCAACTTCTGAGACACAGCCCCCCAAGTGACATACATATGTACACACTGGAAATTGGTTAACTCTTCAAGGCTCAGATGTTGACCATCTTCCATGCAGGAAGCATCATGTACACACCTGTTAGCCGGACGCTGAGCGACAGGTCCAGAGTGGCTGCGGGGAAAGGCCAGGCTGTGACACGTTGCAAAAGGGAATCCTGGCCCAGGCACTCCCCAGAGAGCAGCATGCTGTGGTCTCGGGGGTACCTGGCTGGTGCTATGTCTTCTGGTGAGGCTGTATTCCGATAGGTAGACTCTGCATGGAGCCGGGCCCCGTTTCCTGTAGGCATCTGCGCCATCTTTTAAGTTCTGGTAAAGATTGTACAGCGAAGGCCTGGGGGCTCTGCCTCTGGCTCAGGCAAGCCGGAGACGGCGAGGTCCTCCTGAGCGCCTCCTGGAGGGGAGGGGCACAGCTGGCTGCCAGGTCTTCTGGTTCAATAAGATGTGTCTCGTCTGAATATGGACGGCTGCTAGATCCTTGTGCACAAGGTGCCGTGGCTCCTTAGGAGAGGGCTGGAAGTGAGCGTTTGGACACTTTCCTGGAAAGGAATCCACAGGCTGTAGCTTGGTATTAAGAGGTTTGGGGGGCTGGCGCCGCGGCTCACTAGGCTAATCCTCCGCCTTGCAGCGCTGGCATACCGGGTTCTAGTTCCGGTTGGAGCGCCGGATTCTGTCCCGGTTGCCCCTCTTCCAGGCCAGCTCTCTGCTGTGGCCCGGGAGTGCAGTGGAGGATGGCCCAAGTCCTTGGGCCCTGCACCCCATGGGAGACCAGGATAAGTACCTGGCTCCTGCCATCAGATCAGCGCGGTGCAGCGGCCATTGGAGGGTGAACCAACGGCAAAAGGAAGACCTTTCTCTCTGTCTCTCTCTCTCTCACTGTCCACTCTGCCTGTCAAAAAATAAAAAGAGGTTTGGGGGCCGGTGCTGGTGTAATAGGTTAAGCCAGTGGTGCCGGCATCCCATATGGGCGCTGGTTCAAGTCCCAGCTGGTCCACTGCTGATGCAACTCCCTGCTTATGGCCTGGGAAAGCAGTGGAAGTGGCCCAGATGCTTGGGCCCGTTTCCCCACGTGGGAGACCCAGAAGAAGCTCCTGGGTCCTGGCTTTGGGTTGGCCCAGCTCCAGCCATTGTGGCCATTTGAGGAATGAACCAGAGTATGGAAGATCTCTCTGTCTCTGCCTCTCTAATAAATAAATAAAACTTAAAGTTTGGGATCACAGCCAGCAAATGGCTGAGTGAGACCTTGAACCAGGTCCCTTGGTGGCTTGCACAGTGGAACACCCAGATCCCACATTTGCCCCACAGTGTGTCATTGTGGTGGATCTTTGAAGTTTGGCAAGTAGAAAGCTGATTGGTGAGTGTCTTAAGTGTCAAGGAGGCTCCTCTCCAGAGCGGGCTGAGGCAGCAGCTTCAGGCTGCTCGGTGCCTGGAGACCCCTTCACAACCCCCAACTTGCTTGAATGTTGCTCTCTTGCAGCCCACCCAGTGCGAGCTGCCCAACACGCATCTTTGTTGTCCGGGGTACCTCTGGCAGGGAACCTGGACCTAACCTCTGAGGTGTGGTTACTTTTAGATTACTGCTTAGGTAGCCAAGAGGCTGACCGGTGGCTTGGGTGAAGCGGTTGGTAGAATGGGACGTGTTGCAGGTGTGCATCGTGTCCACCCTGTGCTGCTGCTCTGGGAGGACCTTGCTGGCTGCCCCTTGCCAGGTGCGCCGCAGTCCTGTCTGCAAAGGGGCTCTGGTAGGAAGTGAGAGGATTTCTGGTATATACCATGAACAAGGCACCCAAGGGGGGGTCCCCCTGGAAACTTGGTGTTCTGTGGTGCTTCTGTTTGGTAGATTTGTACTCTGCGTGGTATTACCACACAGGAGAGCGAGCACTGGTGGCCCAGCAAAAAAACTCTTCTGTCGCTCAGTCTTTCAAGTGGATGAAAATAAACATAAAAGTGAAAACAAAGCGTTACATTTCGTGCTGCCTGATGGGGAGGAGCAGGCCTGGTAGATCTGGTTTCTGAACTGGAAGCTACAGGCTGGGTGCTCAGCCCAGGGGCTGTGAGGCAGGGTGGTATAGGAACTTCTGCACATGAGAGGTGGAGGAGACAGGCCTTGGGTCATGGCGGGTCCTCCGCAGGTGGCCTGGGTGATGGTCCCACGGCTACCCTGGGTCTGTCTGAGATTTGTGTTCTCAGTTGGCATCTCTAGCTGGAGACCTGTGTGCCAGATGTTAGCCAGTGTGTTGAGTGCCGTGGAGGGGAAGGGTGGGCTGTTAACGCTGTGTGTCCTGCAGGGGGAGGGGGCAGACATTCAGGTAGGTCAGGGGTGCTCGGGCTTCTGCCCAGCGTAGAAGGAGCTCAGGCCAAGGTGCCTCGGTCAGAAGAGGCTCTTCAGAAGCCGAGCGGTGGTCCTGTACTGTAGAACAGAGTAGGGATGGGCGGAGGTGGGCTGGACGGCTCAGCCTGACCTGAGGTCGAGAAGACTCCACGCTTGGGGACTTGCGGAGGAGAGATTGTAGGAGGCCTGGCTCAGAGGCTCCTGTGATTGTGTGCGAAGGTTCCAGGGTCAGGAACCGCTTCTGGAAGCAGAGCAGCCACATGTGAGACCGAGTGTGCAGGCTCTGTCCCTCAGTGGGGTGGGGTGTCCCTCAGTGGTCAGCTCTTGGTCTCCTTGACCCCGTCTGTACTGCTAGGACTTGCCACTCCTGTCGCTGTGACTCTTCCCTGTGGTGAGGTTTTGCTCCCATTGGTTCCTCTGTCCAGTGGCTGTGTACCCACACACACATCTTGCCCAGTTGGCAACCTCTGTATTCTGACAGGGGGCCAGTGAGAGCCCCAGGGAGCCTGGGCCCCTGGCCTGGTTCTGTATGACCTCCAGATGCAGTCCTACCTGAACGCTGTGTTCTCACCGCAGCTGGGGCAGTAGTGATTATGTTTGTGAATGCTGGGTGGGCTTCTCCTAGCCCCTTCCTCCTGGGCCGTGCCCTCTGAGGGCATGAGGAGGCTGTGTTCCATGGAGGGGGCAGGGAACCCAGCAGAGTGGAGTTTCACAGCCCAGGTTGGGGGAGAGCAAACTTCCCTTCTAACTCGCCAGGCCTGGCTGGGGGATCCCTGGGTATCTGGTGCTGGCCCTGTTGTCTGGTAGTGCCCCTGGAGCCCTGGCTCCTGGGGCTTCAAGGTGCACACGTGCAATACAACACGGTGGTAACTGGGCTGAACAATTGGGAGAGATCCCCCTGTGGCCTGGGCACCAGGGAGTCTCCTTGGGAGTCCAGGCCTGTGTGCTTGGGTGCCTCCTCTTCAGGTGGTCCCCTTCATGTGCTTTGAGGCCCTTCTGACCACAGCAGGCTGCTGCGCCCGTGTCAGCTGCTCTGCAGAGCGCTTGGTAGGAGAGAGGAGCCTGAGGTAGAGGGGGGTTGGTGAAGGTGGTCAGGGCCAGCCACCCTTCCTACTCACCTGCCACCACTTGGGCCTGAGAGCATCAGAAAACAGTCCCAGCTGAAAGGAGGGCGATGCCCCTGCTACGCCCAGGTTGTCAGGGTGCTTCCTGCCTGTTGGGTTGGAGTTCCACCTGGGCTGCAGCTTTTCTCCCACAGCTTGTAGGCCGCAGGACTTAGCGCCTCTCTGACCCAGTTTTCCGCATCTGTTTACAGCAGGCTAGGCAGTGGAGGGCGGCAGCAGCGGCCGTGGGGAAGCTGGGAGCTGTGAGGACCGGATGCGTTGTTACCGAGGACACTAAGCAGCTTAGCCGTGGCGGCTCTGGGGCTCCCTCCCGCCTTCTTCCGCTCAGCAGTCTAGCAAGGGGTGTCCTTTGAGTCCTGCTCTAACTGTAGCCCCACTTCTCTGAGCCAGGTCACTACTTTGTGCCCGTAGACTCTGGAGAAAGTCTCCTTGGGGCCCCCATCAGTGCCACCCAGTCTGCTGCATAGCCACCCCGTGTAAAGGACTCAGATTCCTGCCCTGAGCTGCCCTGCCTGGGCTCCTCCTCTCGCCCGCTCTGGCTGTTGAGGAGTCTTGTCCCTTTCTAGGTGGTGTGTGCCTTGACCCTACACCGGCGCTAGGTGGGACTTTGACTTCAGAAGCCCTCTGACCTTTGCCTGGTCAGCTTCCTGGCGTGAGCAGAAGCTGCCTGGTGGCCGGAGTCGGCTTGGGCTCCCCCAGCCCCGCCAGTGCTGCCCCTCAGCCTCAGTGTTCCTGCTGAACAGTGAGGAGGCAGCGAGGCTCTGGTGGTGTTTGCCTCCGGCCCCTGGGGGTCTGTGTCGGTGTTCAGGCGAGGATGAAGGCACCTGCTGGAGGGTGTTGGTGTCTACCAGGAGCCTTCAGTCTCCTGGCAGCTGCCCCGGGGGAACCTCTGAGCCCACCTGGGTTGAGGAGGGCTGCAGCATTCGGCTGAGAGCAGGCCCTGAGACAGCAGATCCCTGTTGTGGGGAGTCTCTGGTGAGAGCTCCTGTTCTTGCTGCCCAGCCTGAACTTGAGGAGGAGGTAGGCCAGCCTCTAGTTGACCCATCAGGAGCGTAAGCCCAGAGGCGGATGGCCTGCACTTGGCCTGGCCAGAGAGCGTTGGTCTGGTGGGGTCCCTGTCTCACTGGAAGCTCCTTGGTGACCCTGTGTTTCCTTTTCAGGACGAGACTGGATGCACCCCGGCTGGAAACCAAGTCCCTGAGCAGCTCTGTGTTGCCACCCAGCTATGCTTCAGATCGCCTGTCGGGAAACAACAGGGACCCTGCTCTGAAGCCCAAGCGGTCCCACCGCAAGGCAGACCCTGATGCTGCCCACAGGTACTCGGTTCAGGACCCCCAGCAAAGCAGCCCCATGGCCTGGCCGCAGGGTCAGGGAGTGAGGAAGCCTCGGGAGATAAGTGACCAGGAGCCTGGGATTGCTCCCCACCCCGGGCCTGTGTCTGCTGCTTCTGGGTTGGTGGCATTGGTGCGTTCCAGTCTAATCCCTGGCCGACTGCTCGTGCCCCCAGAGAAAAGAGGCCAGGAGCAGGGAGTGTGCCGTGGCCTCCCAGGATTGCTCTGTTCAGTCCTGCCCAGACCCGGAACTCTCCCAGGTACAGACTTAGATGCTAGGAGGTGATCTCTGGCCGTGGAAGTGTTGAACTAAGGAGCGTGCTATTCAGAAGTGCTGGAAGGGTTCTGAGGCAGTACTTTATTTTTAAGGTAGACTTAGAGAGGGATATAGAGAGAAAGAAATCTTCTATCTGCTGGTTCACTCCCTAAATGGCCGCAACGGCTGGGGCTGGGCCAGGCTGAAGCCAGGAGCTTCCTCCAGGTCTCCCACATGGGTGCAGGGGCTCAAGCACTTGGGCCATCTTCCACTGCTTTCCATTAGCAGGGAGCTGGACCGAAAGTGGAGCAGCTGACTGGAACTGGCAACACTGCAGGCAGCTGCTTAACCTGCTGTGCTACAGCACCGGCCCCAGCAGTAATGCTTAAGGCAACACTGGATGGTGGAAAAGACACGTGGGCGGGACAGTGGAGACAGGGGAGACACGGGCTGGGCCCCTAGGCAGAACAGAGTGGTTTCCGCCCGAGTAGAGTTGGCAAGCTGAGATGCGGGTTGGCACAGAATAAAATGGGGAGGCAGGAAGAAGTGGATGGTGGCGTCGCACAGGGTCCTGATGATGGAATGGAGAAGGGGTCCTTCTGTCCGGCAGCCGTGGCTGCGTCCTGGGGCATCAGGCTCGGCCAGGCAGACACCACAGGGAGGTTGGGAAATGGCTCCAGAGACCAGGGTTGGCTGCCGCCCCTCCATGGGCCAGAACCTTCAACGCCAGTGCCTCTGCCAGTGCTGCCCTTGCTGACAGCCTCTGAGCCGGAGCGGCCCGTCCCAAGGGCGTGCACTCTGGGCGAGGCCCCTCCTGCCAGCCTCTAGGTGACGTCCCCCTCTTCCTGCAGGCCACGGATCCTGGAGATGGACAAAGAAGAGAACCGCCGCTCAGTGCTGCTGCCCGCGCACCGGCGGAGGGGCAGCTTCAGCTCGGAGAACTACTGGCGCAAGTCCTATGAGTCCTCGGAGGACTGCTCGGAGGCGGCAGGCAGCCCCGCCCGCAAGGTGAAGATGCGGAGGCACTGAGCCTCCCGGACTCCAGCTCATGCTCACATAGCTGCCCCTTTGTTTTGAGGGCTTTGTTTCTGTTTTGTGTGGGTTTTTTTTTTTTTTTTTTCCTTGATCCTATATATTTTTTCCTTGGTTTGTTGCCTGTTAAGGCAGACAGAACAGAATTGCCCAAGACCTGGGCTCTCGCGTTCCTGGCTTTCCTCCCGGATGGAAAGGCTGCTGGTGTCTGTGGGGGACAGGGGCTCACGCTGGAGTTGCCAGCACAGGTGTAGGGGCAGCCATCTTTAAGTGGGGCTTGTCAAACTGGGTTTATTTAAAAGTAGCTAAATGTTTTGGTTAAGAAAATCCTTGTTTTGCTTTAATTGTAAATCTTCGCATTTTCTAAACAGTTCCGTCTCCTGCCCACTCCTTTCCTCCACTGCTCTCTGCGCTTGGTGGAGGTCTCAGAACGCCTGCTGTCCCCTCCTCTCACCTGCTGTCTCACGGAAACACCCTTCCTTCCTCCCGTGGCAGAGTTGTTCAGGTTGGCTGGGTGGGGGCTGAGCAGTGCCGGGTCTGCCAGCCCAAAGCTGTCGCGAGGCCCCCGGGTTCCCTCTGCACCCCTGGCTGCTCTGCCCGCAGTGCTGGGGCTGCCAGGAGGCGCTCTCCCCGAGAGCGTCCCACCTCTCCGCTGGGCTCTCCTCGAGCGTATGCGTGTGGTTGTACAGACAGTTAGACTTGCCATGTTGGTCAGTTTTAGGAACCGTTTCTAGCTGGAGGGACTGGTGTCCTTCCAAGTCGAGCATTTGGGATGTGGGAAGTTGTTGTGGTGTGGTAGGGTTTTTGTTTTCTTCTGTTTCGAGTTATTTTTTTCCTTTGATCTCCTGGCTTTTTCCTTTCCCTTTTCTTTCTCCTACATTGGCCAGCTTGGGCCTTGCCCCCTGTCCTCCCCTCTAGGAAGGTGCCCGGCCCCCTGCCTGCAGACTGGGTTGGTGCCTCCTCTGCCTCGGGGATGGGAGCTGGGGGAGAGGCTTTAAAAAATTAGTAATAGAAGGAAAAGGGGTAAATCCTTGGCAGTTTCTCCCCACCCAGCCCCTGGAAGGCTGTGAGGCTGTGCTGACCTGAATTCGTTAGGGAAGTCTTCCTGCCAGCCGTGCCGGGACCCAGGCCAGCCGGAGCAGAGGCTGTCCTGTCAGGAGACTCCGTCCCTCGGGGGAGGGGGCTCTGCACAGAGGCCTGGGTCCGAGGTCTCAGGCTGCAGAGGCCCGGGGCAGCCAGCGTCAAGAAGCCCCTCTCAGGGGCCGGAACTCCTTTGCCAGCGTGGATTCCTCAAGTCAGGACTGCATAACTAAAGCAGTTGCAGTTTTATTTTTTTTACAGCTTTTTTCCCAAAAAATGATTTGTAGTTGTGTGTGCAGCACTTTGCCCTGATACGTGTGCTCTACAATAAAAACCAAATCTAATATATTTTGAAACAGTTGTCTGGTGCTGTGATACAAGAAGGCTTGCCTGTGGGGCTCTAATCCCTTTATTTTCTGAAGCTGTGTCGGGCGGAGGAGGCGGAGCTCACCTCCCCAGAGGACACGCCCCGTCGCTGGCGTGGGGTGCAGGTGGACGTGTCCGCTGCTCGGTCTGCTCCAAGGAGGGTAGAGTACAGGCACCACGGTTCAGCTGCCAGGAGGTCACACCCCTGCTGAGTCCTGGAGGCTCCTCCTGGGTCTGGTCGTAAGAGGCTGCAGGCCAGCGGAAGGGGAACCTGGGCACGAACCAGGCAGGGGGAGAAGCTGGCTCTCAGATGTCCAAGTTGTTAATTCTTGGGTTCCCACTGTATACTGGCCAGGCGCCCACTGGGACCTCACCATTGCACGAAACCCCGATCCCTGCTCTCACGGTGCTCACGGTAGAGCATGGGATCCTGGGGTGCGCCTGAAGCAGACATCTTGGTGGTGAGGACCTGGCCCAGGGCTCCAGTCTGGAGTCTCTCACTCTGTTCCAGTGCTCAGAGCCAACCTGCTTGGCTGTGTTCCTGCTGTGGAAACCTGGATAAGTCGCTTAAGTGCCATTTCCTGGAGAAGACTGGCCAGGCCTCCACGTGCTCTGGCTGGCTGGGCCTCCAGGGGTCCTCGCCAGGCTGGGCTGGGGACGGTCCCTACCCTGTGCCCTGGAGAGCAGGAGGCATCGGAGCTGAGGAATGACTTGCCGAGTGCTGTCCAGACGACGCAGTGGAGGTGGCACCCCATTCTGTGCCTGAGCCAGTGACTCGTGGGCGTCGGGTGGGGGCTCCTTGAAGGGTTGGGGGGCTTGGAGATGACTCCTTTAATAGCTGTGACAAAGTCAGACCCGGGCTGTGGCCTGCACCTATATGAATAATTCTCCACACTGCTAGTTTGAGGGATAAGAGGGGCTAGAGGAAGGGGCTCTGGGTCGCAGTTCCTGCCATGTGAATGGTTTGTCCACCTGCGTAGAAGTTCTGTGGCTCCTCTCTGAACTGGACCCTGAGCTCCACTGAATGGCCCTACCTACTAACTCCCGAGCCACAGGACCAGGTTCTGAGTCCCATCAACCCCTGCCCCCAAGCCCAGTCTTAGAGTAGGAACTCTAACAAGCTGGGCAGCAGCCCTGCCTACCTAGGAGCCATCCTGTTCCTCCATCCCTGATGTGTGGACAGGTCAGGAGCTGATCCAGCATCACGCTCATTCAATGAAAAAATAATCGAGTGTTTTACTGTGTGCCAGGCTGAGTGCTGCAGGTAAAAATCCCTGGTGTCTGGAGTCGGGCACACACACACATGAGGGTCATGAGAAGTGTAGGGGTGGGCGTTTGGCATGGCAGTTAACACATTGGGGTATGTGCAACCCCATATCTGAGTGGGAGTCCCTGGGTTTCAGCCCCAGCTGCCTGCTAACGTGCACCCCGGGAGGCAGCAGGTGGTGGTGGCTCAAGTCCTCGGGTCCCTGCCACCCACGTAGGAGACCCGGGTTGAGTTCCAGGCTTTTGGCTGCAGCCTGGCCCAGCCGCAGCTGTTGGCAGGCATTTGGGGAGTCATCTCGCCAATGGCAGATCTCTCTCGTCTCTCTGCCTTTCAAATATAAAAGTTAATATAGATCTAAAATTTCTCGCCATTCTGGAGGTCAGAAATCTGAAGTCACTGTCACTGCACTGAAATCAAGGTGCTGGCGGGGCCTCTGACAGCTTCGGGGGCTGTGGGCGTCCTTGGACCTGCAGCCACAGCTCCATTCTGTGACCACGGTGCCTCCTTTCCTGTACGTAGATCTCCCTCCTGATTATCCAGAATAACCCCCCATGCAAAGATCCTTACTCAAATCTGCAGACAACTTTTCCTTAGCGACGTGTCGCTCTCCCTCTTTGTGGAGGAACGACACAGGACCCTGCGCTGTTCTTTCGTCTGCTCGGCCCTCCCCGGGTTTGCTGCTGGTTCTTCCCGGGTTGGCTACTATCCCTTCCACCTCCGTGGAAGGGCAGTTCCCCCTGGCCACATTCCCCACTTCCGCAGGGGAGCGGCACACTGCCGGCCGGCTCTCTCGGGGGCTGCACAGGTGTTCCCTCAGGTGTTCCCTCAGATGTTCCCCTTAGATGTTCCCGGTGCATGCCGTCTCTCTCCTCCTTTATAGTCCTCCTCTGCCAATCCCAACTCTGCTGCCCACACGCCGAGTACGCTGCTCTCCTCCAATCAGGAGCAAGTCCTACAGTTTATTGGCTGAACTGGAGGCAGCTGTGTAGAAGCTGTTTTCTCCTCTCCCAGCGCCATATTGTGGGAGAGCAGATGCATAGAATAAGTCTTAATTCCAGTAACAGTCTAGTCCGAGTTGCTCCCCACAGCGACGTCCACGGCTTCCAGGGATTGCGACTCGATGCCCTTGGGGAGCCCCTGCTTGCTCGCTCCCCAGTACCTTTATTGTCACTACGGCTGGTGTTCCTCAAGGAAATGAAGTCGGTTAGATCGACGCTTCTCAACCTCGGCACGTAAGTTGAGCTGAATTGTGGAGATCATCTAGAATCATCTAGATTCCTGAAGTCTATACCTGTGCTGTCCAACGCAGGAGCCGCTGGGCCCTGGCTGCTGAGCACTTGACACGCGGTTGGTTACGACTGAGGCGTGTTCCGAGTGTTGAAATACGTGACAGAATTGGAAGCGTTGGTGTAAAGCAAGAATGTAAATATGTGATTAATAACTTGATTACATGTTGCAATGTTACTATTTTGGACATACAGGGTTAAATATGCTACTTAATTTCACCTTCTTCCTATGACAAGATTTACTTATTTGGAAAGCAGAGTTACAGAGAGGAGAGAGGTCTTCCATCCACTGGTTCCCTCCCCAAAGGGCCACAACAGCTGGATCTGGGCCAATCTGAAGCCAGGAGCCAGGAGCTTTTTCCAGGTCTCCCACATGGGTGCAGGGGCCCAAGCACGCGGGCTGTCTTCTGCTTTCCCAGGCCACAGCGGAGAGCTGGATCAGAAGAGGAGTAGCCAGGACTTGAACCAGCGCCCACATGGGAGCGGTGGCTTCACCTGCTACGCCACAGCGCTGGGTCCTCTTGTGACTACTGTAGATCTGAATTGAAAGTGACCCACGTGGCCGGGATTCTGTGTCTACTGCGTGGCAGTGTTCTAGGGGGTCAGTAATACACCAAGCCTCATTCGTCTGCTTACGTCCTCGGCCTGGGCTCTGTGTTGCCACCAGACGTCGGGGACAAGTATAATTAGCGTAGGGAGCGTAGACTGTTGTGGAATCCTTGGTCTCCAGCATTATCACCTTACCTCTCAATACAGTTTTAATTTCACGGAGACTGACTTTTAATCATGACTGTGTTTAACAACTGACTTGTAAAAATTCCTGAAAAATTGCCAACTGGTTCTAGTGGCCTTAGGTTGCCCTGGGAAGGCTGCAGCGAAGGCGAGACGTGAGTAGACTCAGGATCCCATGTGCTGCTGTGCTGAGGACTGTCCAAATCAGTAAGACAGCACCTGCATCGGGGAGAGAGTAAGGGGTTCAAAACCCAGGGTCCGGGGCGTGTGTGTTGTGGAGCTGGCTGGCGCTCACTGCTGCAGTTCCCCCCGTGCCCACAGTGGGGCAGCAGAGTCTGGGCAGTGGAGCTTCAGGATGGGGCCAGCCCCGGGGTTTGGATGGCGAACAGAGGCCCCAGAACCTGCCGGCGGTACCCCCGTTGTTGCTGCTCTACTCAGCCAGGACCCTGCAGGCTAGCGTGTGTGGAGGAGCGCTGGAAGTTGGGGAGGGGACACCCTGGGCCCCTGCAGAGCTACAGACCCCACCCTCCACCTCCGGTAGTGCCAGTCCTTGGACCTTCTGCCCCAGGCAAGCCAACCCTCTCTGGCCCTGCCTTCAGTCTTCAGTACTCTATGGTTCCAGTGCTCGCCTGGACTCTCAAGGTGAGGAAAGCCCTTTAGCTTTTTTTGTTTGATAGGCAGAGATTTTCCTGTCCAATGGTTCATATTTCCCCAAATGGCCTTAATGGCCGGGATGGTGCCAGGCTGAAGCCAGGAGCCTGGAACTCCATCCAGATCTCCCATATGGGTCCTCCATTGCCTTCCCAGGCTCACTAGCAGGAAGCTGGATTAGAAGTGCAGCAGCCTTTGGGGAGTGAACCCGCGGATGGAAGACCTCTCTCTCTCTCTCTCTGCCTCTGCCTCTGCCTCTTTGTAACTCTGCCTTTCAAATAAACAGATACATCTCTTTAAAGATTTATTTATTTATTTGAAAGGCAGAGTTAGAGATCTTCCACCCACTGGTTCACTCCCTAAATGGCTGAAATGGCCAGAGCTGGGCTGATCTGAAGCCAGGAGCTTCTTCTGGGTCTCCCACGCAGGTGCAGGGGCCCAAGGACTTGGGCCATCTTCTACTTTCCCAGGCCATAGCAGGAAGCTGGGTCAGAAGTAGAACAGCCGGGACTTGAACCGGTGCCCGTATGGGATGCCAGCACTGCAGGCGGCAGCTTTACTTGCCATGCCACAGTACTGGCCCTAAATAAATCTTTTAAAAGTGGAGTAGCTGGGCCTTGAGCTGGATTGTGGCACAAATGTTTGTGTTCTTTAATTCTAGATGTAACCTCTGAGACTGCCCTTGGGGCCTGGGTTCAAATCGTAACACGACCTTGGGCAAATCCCTTCCCTTTTCTGGCTTCGGTTTCTTCCTTTGTAAGATGGGTGTAGGATTGTGCAGCAGGTTAGGCTGCTGCCTGGGATGCCCACATTCCATTTTGGAGTACCGGTTTGAGTCCTGGTTACTCGGCTTCCAATCCAGCTTCCTGCCATCGTGTCTGGGAGGCAGCAGGTGAACTAACCCATGCCCATGAGTTCCTGCCATGATGTGGGAGCCCTAGATGGAGTTCCCGGCTCCTGGCCTGGGCCTGGCCCAGTGTTGGCTACTGCAGCCATTTGGGGAGTGAACCAGAGGATGGGAGAACTCTGCCTCTCTGTGTCCGTGTGTCTGTCTCTCCCTCTGCTGCTCTGCCTTTCAAATAAATCTTTAAATTGGGCACAGGATGAAAAAGATGACAGGGTTGTTAGCACAGACTAAGTGTTTAGTGTTAATAAAAGGCAGCAATGAATACTGACACCCCCACCCCCATTTTACAGATGAGAAAACTAAGCTCAGAGAGGTGAAGTGGCAGAGGCAGGATTAGAACCGGAGGCCCCAGAGGGGAATGAAGCACCTGGCCAGGTCATTCCCTGAGCCTCCACTTCGTGGAGGCTGCCCCCCAACACTCACCCCACCCCCCTTCACCACCACTGGCTGTCTGGCCTCTGTCAGTCAAGGTGGCCCTGGGTCCTGGGCTGCCTGCTTTCAATGCCAGCTTCATTCTGCATCCCCTTTGCTTTGGGGGCTGACCCCGGTCCTGGCTCTCAACTCCCCCTTCTCCCCCCTCTCCCTCCTTGTGCTGTGGGCTCCCACCTTCCGCCTGGACTCCAGGCATGCTCAGCGTGCCAGTCTCCCCAGGAGGAAGCTGGGGCATGTGTGTGTGTGTCCCGGCCTGAGCAGGGATCTGAGTCAGCTCCTGGAAGGCAGGGCCACCTCCTCCAACCAGGCACTTCCTGTGCACTTGGCCCCTACACACTGGGTGATTGTGGTTTGTGTCATGCTGTTTTTGTTATGACATGTTAAATGCTGGAAAATATTTAGGGAAGCCACACAAATACCCGGTCCCCACCATACAGCAGCGTCTTGTCAATCCGTAAAACAAAAACAAAAGGCTGAAAATGTGTTGAAGGGCTGCTGTCGTGGTGCAGCGGGTTAAGCTGCCATCTACAATGCCGGCTTCCCATACGGGCACCGGTTCGAGTCCCGGCCGCTCCACTTCTGATCCAGCTTCCTGCTAATGTGCCTGGGAAAGCAGCGGAGGATGGCCCAAGCGCTTGGTCCCCTGTGCCCACATGGGAGACCTAGATGAAGCTCCTGGCTACTGCCAGGTCCAACCTGGGGCCGTTGTGACCATCTGGGGAGTGAACCAGCACATGGAAGCTCACTCGCTCTCCCTCTCTCCTCTCTATCTATGCCTTTCAAATAATTCTTTTAAAATAAAGTGTTGAGCACCAGTATGTTCTAGGTACTGGAGACACAGTGATGGACAATAGCATTAAAAACCCAGCCATAGGGGTAGTGCAACAGGCTAAACCTACTGGGCACTTGCATCCTATATCATAGTGCCTGGTTCAAGCCCTGGCTGCTCCACTTCCAATCCAGTTTCCTGCTAGTGCTTGGGCCCCTGTTACACACATGGGAGACCCAAATGGAGTTCTAAGCTCCTGGCTTGGATAGGGCCCAGCCATGGCTGTTGCAGACATTTGGGGGAATGAACCAGCAATTGGAGGAGCTCTGTCCCTTTTCTTTTTGGGTAGATGTAAATACATTCTTTAAATATTACAAAAAAAATACCACCCCTCAATCTCCTTCTCAGGCTGGGCAGGCAGGCGGCATGTAAAGAAGCGAAATAACAGGTGCAGAGCGGCAGGCCGAGGGTGGGACCAGCAGGGGGCGCAGTTTAAAGTAGAGACCTGGGAATAGATTTTTATTTTTTTTATTTGAAGCTCAGAGTTACACAGAGAAGGAGAGGCAGAGAGAAAGGGGTTTCCCACCCACTGGTCCACTCCCCAATTGGCTGCAATGGCCGGAGCTGAGCCAATCTGAAGCCAGGAGCTTCTTCCAGGTCTCCCATGTGGGTGCAGGGGCCCCAAGGACTTGGGCCATCTTCTACTGCTTCCCCAGGCCACAGCAGAGAGCTGGATTAGAAGTGGAGCAGCCGGGATTTGAACTGGCGCCATATGGGATGAATTATCTCATTTAGTCCTGACTGCCCTTTACAGAAGTGGAGACAGGCCCGGAGTGGACAGAGGTTTAGTTAATGTCGCTCAGGTAGCACAGGGCTGTCTTTGGACTGAAAGCTGGACCTGAGGGGGTGGGGGTGTGTAGCCGAGGGAGGGGCCACCCCACCCAGGAAATGCCAAGAAGGCAGTAGCCAGACCTGGCCTGTGGTTGACCTGAGGCTGGGGAGTGGGGTGGGGTGGGGTGGGGGTGGACCAGTGTCTCCTCCCAGTGTTGCTGACTCAGGAGCCCTCGGCTCCCTCAATTTCCCAGAGCAGCTGTGTTCAAGTCCTTGTTGGGCTCTCCTGAGCCGCGATTTCTGGCTTTAAGCACTGAGCTGACTTGGCCCAGGCACCTGTCCCTGTCCCCTTGGGCTGCGGCGGTAATCATAGGCCTGGGCTGCCCCGGCTGCTGGGGGGTGGGGGGCAGACAAACAGTCATTAGCTCCCTCCCCCCTCCCAGCCTGCTGGATGGTGCCATTCCTGAACCCTTGCTGGGCATGTGGGAGGGCTGGGACTGGCTGCGCAGGCCTCAGTGTGCTCACATGTGTCTCGGCATTGAAAGGCCAAGAACTATTGATTTATTTATTTGAAAGGCAGAGTTAGAGGTCTTCCATCTGCTGGTTCACTCCCCAAATGGCTGCAACAGCTGGAGCTGGGCTGATCCAAAGCCAGGAGCCAGGAGCTTCTTCTGGGTCTCCCACGCAGGTGCAGGGGCCCAAGGACTTGGGCCATCTTCTGCTTTCCCAGGCCATAGCAGAGAGCTGGGTTGGAAGTGGAGTAGCTGGGACTCCAACCTGCACTCATATCCGATGCCAATATCTTAGGTGGTGGCTTTATGCACTGGGCCACAGTGTCGGGCCCCATCTTTTATAGAAACAAAAACAAAATCCAGATTGTCCATTCTGCAGGCATTCCCTTTGCGGGGGGTGGGGGGCATGGAATCTGCATTGTTAATGTGTGTGTGTGAGTGTGGTGTGGGGGGTGGGCTCTGACACTGGCCCCTGCTTGCCAAGGACTCCTCCCTGCCTATCCCCCAGCTCAGCTTGTTCCGGGACAAACTGCACGCCCAGCCCAGCCCAGCCCAGCTTGGACTGTCCCCTCTCCCACGGGACACTCCCCGAAGTCAGGCCCCTCCGATGGGCTCCCTCGGAAGAGCACGGTCCCGGGGCAACAAGGGACACTATGGGTGACGGTAGCCACCCAACCCGTTCTGTGTCACAACCCGAGCCTGTGAACTGGGGGGCAGGAGAGGCTGTGTTTGCCTGCTGGTCTAAACAGAGACCGAGGACGGGCAGGGGCTGGCCCAGGGGAGGAGCTCAGACAGCAAGGAGCAGGAACCATGATAATTAACAGCTGGCACCACGGCGGCTCTTATCTCTGCCTGGCGTGTTCTAAGGACTGCTTCATTTAATCTTCACCATCGATAACCCTTACAGGTTGAGTTCAAGTGGGATCACCCGGGGGCTTCAGAGGAGCAAACTGAGGCACAGGTCTTGCGGTGACTCGCTCCAGGTGGCACAGGGAGGAGCCGGCGCTGGTGCTATGGCTAAGCCACCGCCTCCAACACCTGCATCCCATAGGGGTGCCAGTTCGTGTCCCGCCTGCTGCACCTCGGATCCAGCTCCCTGCCAATGCACCTGGGAAAGCAGCGGAAGATGGCCCAAGGGCTTGGACCCCGGAGGAAGCTCCCGGCTTCTGAGCCAGGCCATTGCAGCCACTTGGGGGACTGAACCAGCCGATGGAAGACCTCTCTCTGTGTGTTGTGCGTCTCCTCCGTATCTCTTTCAATTTTTTTTTTTTTTTTAATGGTGAGGTCAGGATGTGAATTAACTTCCTAACACTTCCAGAGTGAGGCTGAGTGGCAGGACAGGGGCTCCCACCCAGGCCTCTGGGGCTGCCCGGGCTGGGTGTTGGAGGGAGCAGTGGCCAGAGAAAGGTCCGCTCCTCCTCTGTCCAGCCAGCCCTGCCCACGCAATTCAAGACCCTCTTCTTGCCTTTGTCCCTGTGTGTTTCAGCGTTCTTGTCCATAAAACTGGGATGACAGCCTCTCTCCCAGACCTGCCCACCCCCGGCTGTGCTCCCCCCCCCCCCATTCCCTCCTCTCCTCTCCAGGCGCCCCCTGCATCCCCACCCATCTCCGGACCCAGCCCCAATTCCAAGGAAGGGCTGGGTTAGGGCCGGCTGGGTGTGGGTGGATTTGGGGGCAGCCAGGCCCCTCCCCCGTGGCTTGGCAGTTGCCTGGGGGTCAGAGGTCAGCCCCTCCTCCCTGGACACAGCTGCTGGGGTTGGGACCTCGCCCACCGGCCCCACCTAAGCTTCTGGGACCTGGCTTTAGCGTGGATGGAGAGGGTCAGCTTCCCAAGCCATTGTGCCGAAGAGAGAAGGCGGCCTGGGAGGGGCGGGGCGCAGCTTTGTTTACACACTGTTCCCAGTCCCAGAGGAGCCCAAATCCAGCCTCAGCGCAGTCCCAAACGCCCCCTCCCGCGGAAGGGCTCCCTCACGGTGGTCTTGGGTCGATGCCACTCAGGGGAGTCCCGTGACACGGGGCCTTCTGCGTGGGGTCCTGCGGGGTGTGCAGGAGTTCCCCGCAGGCTGTGGAAGGCATTCCTGACTGGCCACACAAGCATGGCGGGGGAGGAGGCCCTCTGGCACCCTGGGGTGCCCCGAGAGGCCGGTGAAACCCGGCAATCGGTTGGCCCACAGGCGGAGAGGGGAAACAGCCTGAGGAGCCTAGGGAACTTTCCCATCCGGGACAGGGCCGCCCCTGTTTACGTGAATGTGCACGTCGTTCTCTCTGGAGAAGACTCCTCCAAGCCCGGGACACGCGCTGGCCCCTTCCAAAGCGCGTCCCCAGCCGCCCACGCCGGAGCCCCGGAATGGCGGACTACAAGTCCCGACGGGCCCCGCGCCGCGGCGCATGCTCAGCGGGCGCCCCTCCGCAAGTCCGGCCCAGCCCGGGGCCCCAGTCCTCCCCCATTGTCTGGCGGGCAGGGGCGGGGCGGACGGTTCAGCGGGGGCGGCCATTGGCCGGGCGGCGCGTCCGTCGCGCCGAGGGCCCACCCCCCGCAAGCCCCGCCCCGCGGGCCCGCGCCCGGGCCGCCTGGCGCCCCGCCCGCGCCTCAGGACCGGCGGGGCCGCGCGGCGCATCCTGCGGGGCGGCGGCGGCGGCGCCGGCAGCCGGGCGCAAGATGATGAAGTTTCGGTTCCGGCGTCAGGGCGCCGACCCGCAGCGCGAGAAGCTCAAGCAGGAACTCTTCGCCTTCCACAAGGTGCGGCGGCGGCGGCGGCGGCGGCGGCCCGCGCTGAGGCGGCGAGGGGCGGGCCGGGGGGCCGGGGTCGGAGCCACGTCGGGCCCGGCGGGGGAGGGGGCGCGCGGCTGGCGGGCGCGGCCGGCGCCCCCTCGGCGGGCCCCTGGCCTCGCGTCCTGCCGCTGCTCCGCGCTCGGACGCTTGGCTGGGGCTGGGTCCCGCCGACTTTGCGCGCCCGCCTCTCGGGCTCCCTGCGGGCCTGGCCGGCCCGGCTCTGCGCGTCTCCATGGGGGTCTCGGGGGTCTCGGCCCCTTCCGCGCCGCCCTGCACCGTCTCCCTGGCCTCGGTCGGTGCGTGCGTGCTGGGGGGCGGGGGGCGTCTCCGCCTCGGTCCGTGTGTCTCCGGCTGTTTGCCCGCCTCCCGTCCCCCTGCGGGGCTCTCTGCTTTTGTGGGCTCTCCTCGGGACCCCCTCCGTGCCCCTGCCCGGAGACCCCGAGTTCTTGTTTTGCTTTCACACCCAAGCCTGCGGGAGGGGTGAGGGGTGGAGGCAGATCTTGGCGGTGGGGCTGGGAAGTCCGTCTGGTGATGAGTCCCTACGCACACACCCCCTTCCCACTCCCCCGCTTCGCTCTGTCCTGCGGGAGTCCCGGGAGTCCAGGGGCCATCGCCTGGCTGTGCAGGTAGCTGCACTTGGAGCCGGGGTACCTCAATTTGCCTAGCTGTGAAATGGGGCAAGGGAGCCGGAGCCCACAGCAGGACGGAGCATTGCCCCCCCCCCCCCCCCCCCGCCGTTTCATTGCGAGGGAAATTGAGGCACCATGCCTGGCTGCGCCTCGGGGCACGTCTCCTGGACTCACAGTCTGGGACAGGGGCAGGCAGGGCAGGGCAAGGCAGGATTTTCTGAGGGGCTGCTGTGGTCCTGAGCTGCCCCCAGCTGGGACAGGCAGGGCTCTGACTGTGGGAGGGGGGACTTAGAGGGCCCAGGAGGGAGGCTGGGGCTCAGGGCTCCTGCCTGGGTGGTGGGCACCTGTTCCGTGCCGCAGGGCTGTGAGGGTGAGCCCCGTAGGGAGAGACCCGCGATGCGAGGCTGGAGCGGGTACTTCCGCAGTGGGGCCTGAGTCAGCTGGGGGTGAGGTTCAGCCTCCCCTGGGTGGCGATGAGTGGCAGGCGCGTGGTCTCGGGGAAGTGGCCTGGCCGTGGAAGGGACTGGCCAGTGCTCCCAGAGAAGGGGCCCCTGGCCTGAGTTTGGGGCCGGGGTGAGCACGGACTTCAGGCTCTGGGTTCAGATGTGTGGAACGTGCGTGCGCTCCTCGTCTTTAATACCGAGCCCCTACTCACTTGGGGCTCCCAGGTGCTGGGCACACAGCAGTGACCAAAAGGGACAGTGACTTCGTAGAGCTCTCGGGGGACTGATGTGCTAGTGGGAGTCGGGGGAGAGAAGCCACAAAGTCTGAGCAGCTTGGACGGCAGACAGTGCTGGGTGGGAATTGAGGTAGGGCCAGGTGTGGGGGGTGTGGACAGGGGTGGGGGGCTGGGCGGTGCACAGGGATCTGAGGCCTCCTGAGATGTGGGGAGTGCGGGGCAGTGGGCCTTGCAGTCAGGTGGGGGAAGCGAGGGACTTGGCCTTGACTCCGCTGACCTGGGAGCCCAAGGGGGTCCTGAGCAGGGGAGGGGCTTCTGCTGAGTAGTAGTTCCAGTGGGTTGGCGTGTAGGGTGTGAGGGCAGCAGGTGCCGTGTGCATGACCTCACCCTGTGTCTCCCTCCTCCTCTGTCAGGTGGGGAGCCCAGTGTATGTTTGTGTGGGGGCGCTGTGTGTGAGATGCCCGCCTGCTGGACACTTGACCAGGTCGGGTCTGCCCAGGGCGGTGCTGGTGGGAAGGGGAAGCTCCCCCCCCCACACTGTGGCTCTCCAGCCCCATGGGTGGCTCTGTCCTCAGATGGCCGTGCCCAGATGGGAAACTGAGGCTGGCATGGTGCTGTGAACTGGCTCAGGCCTGTGGCCAGGCCAGCTGCCCGGTAGGCTCTGGCCCTACCTGGACAGGCCGAGGCTGGGGAGGCAGGCCGCAGAATGACCCCCCTGGGCATGGGGCTTCTTGCAAGTGTGTAGCTTCCTTAGCCTGGTGGTCTGGAGGCACTGGTGGCCCACACACCCTGCATGGTGCACTGTGGGCCCAGGTACACCGGCAGGGCCCTCTGGGAGGACGTATGGAAGAAGGCCTGGCAGGCAGGGGGAGGGGTCGCACTGCACCGGCCCTGGACACCACCCTCAGTGCCTTTAGCGGCTAGACAGGAAGCTACCTCTCTCTGCATCTGTCTTCCTGTCTCTGGAGGGAATCCAGGTGTTAGCCCTTGACCTCCGACCTCCTAGTCTTTGACCTCTGACCTCCTCGCGAGGCGTGTTTGGGGAGCTCTGTGCCTCTGGGACCGGGGTGCAAAGCCCCCCATAGGGCAGGTGGGGTCCTTGTGCACCCCGAAAGCCTCGCGCTGTACAGTCGCGGGGTGGGGGGGTGGGGCACTGAGGGAACCGGGGCTTGAGGTGGGTGGGCCTCAGGGCCGTGCACGCAGCAAAGTCATGTAGCATGGTGCTCCCAACCCCCCCCCTCCACCGACTGGAAGGCCTTGGGGCACGAGGAGCAGGTGAGCCTGGCTCTGGGCCCCCGTGTCGATGGCAGAGCCCGGCGGCCACCTGGGGCCTGAGCGTGCGTCCCCTCTCTCGCAGACTGTGGAGCATGGCTTCCCCAACCAGCCCAGCGCCCTGGCCTTCGACCCCGAACTCCGCATCATGGCCATCGGCACCCGGTCCGGGGCTGTCAAGATGTATCCTCCGCGGCCTGGAGGTGGGCCGGAGCCTGTTTGGGAGCACCCAGCCCTGCGGAGCCCAGCTCGGGAGCGAGGGCGAAGGCACTGAAGCCGAGTGCTGGGGTCCTGGAGCAGGCTGGGGCCTGGAGCACATCTGTGGACGCGTAGGGAGACAGGGTGATGGGGGGCGGGGTCAGTTTACAGTGGCCACAGCTGTCCCTCACTGCTTCGGTCAGCTGGTTACCTAGGCAACCCTGCCACCATCCCAGCAGCTGTGAGCAGGGTGGCCTGGCCGGTGGGGCTGGGCTGTGGTACCTGTTGAGGGTGGCAGGTGGACCGGGGGGCCCTGGCGAGTGGGCACACACACGTGGGCGAGTGTGAAGACGCATGTGTTCGGGGAGGGGGCTGGGGGCAGTGCCAGGCTGGGCATGGCGGACGCAGCAGGGCCCCCACCTGGATCCTGGCAGCCGCACAATGGGTTGTGTGAGCTGCACAAAGCCCGCATTTTCCCGGCAGGGCCCGGGCTGGGGGCAGGGTGGGGGGGGCGGTGGCCGGCTGTTGAATGCCTCCTTGCCTGCCCTGGAGAAGCCCACCCCGGCGGCCCTCAGGCAGACCGAGGTGCGGGTCTCAGGAGGGTGCCCACCCGTGCCCCTCGGCCTCATTTACCTACGTGTGGACGTTCACTGGCAGAAAACCGGGCAGTGCCTGGAAAGGGGAGGGCGTGGGATAGAAGGGTCTCAGCCCGGGCTGCTGGTGCTGGCCGGGGTTGGGGGGGGGGCGTCGGGGCCTGTGTTTTGCCAGCTCCGTGGCTGGGCTGGGGTGTCCCTTCTTCTCCCGTGGGCTGCTGCGACCCTACACCTGGCCTCGGAGCACCCACTCCCTGGCCTGCTGCTCCCGACCCTCTTGGGCGAGAGCTGCCTCCACGGGTGAGGCCTGCAGCCGAGAGGCTGTCCCAGAGCCTGGTGCTGGGCTGTCTGGCGGGGGCGGCGCGGGGGGTGTCCTGAGCTGCCCCTCCTGGGTGGTGTGCCTCAGGCTCACAGAGAACCTGGGGTACGATGCAGAAACCCCCTCAGAGAGGAGGCTGGAACCCTGGCTCTCTGGGCCTCCCTTCCTCCCGCTGCAGCTAGCACAGCCTGGAGCCCTTGCCTGCGGCAAACTGAGGCTGCAGGGGCTGGCCCCGGGCCCCAGGAGCCGCCCCTCCCCCTGCGAGGCGGCCCGTCTCCTTGGCGACCCTGACTCCCGCCCAGCTGCTCCTGTTCCCTCTTTTGTCCCCTCCTCTGTGTACCCTGCCAGGCTCCAACTCCAGGCAACAGCTTCTGCCTTGTTGCTGGGGCAACGTTGCTGACCCCTCCCTAAAGCCCTCCTCGGGTGGGGGGGGCTGCCGGCAGTCCTGGGCTGCTGGGCACTCGGAGTCACCGGATCCCTCCAAGGCGCTGTCTGTACCTCTGCCTAGTGGGCCGCCTGGGGCGTCGCCCCTTCCTCTTGGCTCCCTGCCCTCGAGTTTGGCCTGAAGCTGCAGGGAGAGGCAGCCTGGACTCCTCTGCCCTTGGGCTTCCTCCCCGGGCCTGGCCCTGCACCCCCGGCCTGCACCACGCGGCTCTCAGAGCCCACACAGCACACCCGCGGCTGAGATGGAGTGGAGCCGCTGCCGGGTGTGCGCCACTTCTGGGCCAGCAGCCAGAGCAAGTGGGAGTCATGGGCCCATTTTACAGATGAGGAGGTGAAGGTCCCACTAGTGGAGCTTGGGGATCCCTTGGGGGGGACAGGATGGGAGCTGCTTCGGGAAGGGGGCCCACTAGGCCTTCGGAGGACCTTGGTGGGCGGGCTCCTAAGAAGAGAAGGCCTAGGGTGCTCCCTGGTCTGTGCCTGCTGGGTTTTGCCCTTGACCGTCACTCTCAGCTACGGTGCGCCCGGCGTGGAGTTCACCGGCCTGCACCGGGACACAGCCACTGTCACCCAGATGCACTTTCTGCCGGGCCAGGTGAGCCTCTGCCCCCACCTTTGTAGCCCCCCACCCCTGTCCCACCTCGCTCCCCCCAGGCCAGCCCAGTTTCGGTCTCTGGTCCCCCCCAGGGCCGCCTCCTGACCCTGTTGGACGACAGCAGCCTGCATCTCTGGGAGATCGCCCACCATGATGGCTGCGCCCACCTGGAGGAGGCGCTCAGCTTCCAGCCACCCAGCCGGTCCGGCTTCGACGGTGCCAGGTACCGGAATACTGGGCCGCGGCCAGCTCCCGGCGGGGATTGAGGGGAGTCCCGGGGACTGTGGTGTGGGTCCGAGGCGCCCTGAGCCCGGCCTGGCCCCAGAGTGGCAGTTGATGGAGGTGTGCTCCGTGGACGTTTTGGGCCTGATGGGAGGTTGCTGTTGAACCGCAGGCGAGAGGCAGGCTGTCTGCTCCCTGACCGCGAGAGCCGCACCAGCTGCAAGTGCCAGGAAGTGCCCAGGCCTGAGGGCCGGCCCTGCCTCCCTGCCGTGGCGGGGATGTCAGGCGGTTCGGGCAAAGCTCCCCTGGCCACTTGGGTCGGGAGTGGGCAAGGAGCCTTTTGCCCATAGACGAAAGGGCTGGTTTGGGGTCGAGCAGGGTCCCGGGGGCCCACGGGATGGCCCAGGCCTGACCCTGGGGTAAAAGTATAGGGGGTTGGCCGGCGCCGCGGCTCACTAGGCTAATCCTCCGCCTTGCGGCGCCGGCACACCGGGTTCTAGTCCCGGTCGGGGCGCCGGATTCTGTCCCGGTTGCCCCTCTTCCAGGCCAGCTCTCTGCTGTGGCCAGGGAGTGCAGTGGAGGATGGCCCAGGTGCTTGGGCCCTGCACCCCATGGGAGACCAGGAAAAGCACCTGGCTCCTGGCTTCTGCCATCGGATCAGCGCGGTGCGCCGGCCACAGCGCGCCGGCCGCGGCGGCCATTGGAGGGTGAACCAACGGCAAAGGAAGCCCTTTCTCTCTGTCTCTCTCTCTCACTGTCCACTCTGCCTGTCAAAAAAAAAAAAAAAAAAAAAAAAAAGTATAGGGGGCCTCTCCTTCCGCAGCCCTGCCTGGAGTGGGGAGCCCTGACCCTCCAGCGGGGTCCTGCAGTGGGGTCCCATCCGCAGGCCTGCCCGAGGTTCCAGGTCCGGGCTTGGATTGCCTGGCCTCCCGCTGGGCAGGGGGGGCCCAGGCCTGTCTGCGAGACCGGGGGAACCTATTCTTATTCCTCTCTGCGCCGACATCCTGATGAATGATTGAGCAGGCTAATCACACCACACCGGGGCCTTCCTGGGGTGCCGGCCCGCCCCATAAGTAGGCCCCAGGCAGCAAGGAGGGTGCCTATAATGAGCGGACAGGGGCGGCCCAGCCCCCGTCACAGCCTTCCCTGGCAGGTGGACAGACCTGCCCTCACCCCTACCCCTCCCACCACTGCAGTCCCCCGCCCAGCCTCACCCGAATCACGGTGGTCCTGCTGGTGGCTGCTGGCGACACGGCGGCCTTGGGCACCGAGGGTGGCGGTGTCTTCTTCCTGGATGTACCCACCCTGACGCTGCTCGAGGGGCAGACCCTGGGTCCCGACGAGATTCTGCGCAGGTGAGAGGCGGGGAGGTGGGCCTCCCGGTTCCCGCTGGGGGCCGGAAGCCGTGCCGGCTCACCCGAGCGCTCCCTGCAGCGTGCCGGAGGACTACCGGTGCGGGAAAGCGCTCGGCCCCGTGGAGTCGCTGCAGGGACACCCTGGGGACCCCGCCAAGATCCTCATCGGCTACAGCCGGGGCCTGCTGGTCATCTGGAACCAGGCTGCACGGTGTGTGGACCACCTCTTCCTGGGGAACCAGGTACGTGGGGGAGGCGCGCGTGCCCCAGCCTGGGCCCCGTGCGTGCCCGCAGGAGTTCACACCTGTCTCCACCCCCAGCAGCTGGAAAGTCTGTGCTGGGGGCGTGGCGGTGGCACTGTCGTCAGCTCGCACAGCGACGGCAGCTATGCTGTCTGGGCCGCGGACGCTGGTGGCGCCGTTACACTGCAGCCCACCTTGGCCACTACGCCCTACGGTGAGTACTGGGGTGGGGGCGTTCTGAGTGACGGGCTTCCCCGGGGCCGGCAGAGCAGGCCTGGGAGGCTGACGAAGTGTCACCTTTGCAGGCCCCTTCCCGTGCAAGGCCATCAACAAGATCCTGTGGCGGAGCTGTGGATCCGGGTAGGCGGTTGAGGGTGGCGCCCCTGAGGGCTGGGATGCCTGTGGGGGGGGGTGGGGGGGCCGTGCAGTCCATGCCCGGGCCCAGACAGCTCCTGATCGTGTGGCTCCTGACCACCGCAGGGGCCACTTCACCATCTTCAGCGGGGGCATGCCGCGCGCCAGCTACGGCGACCGCCACTGTGTCAGCGTGCTGCGGGCCGAGACGCTGGTGACGCTGGACTTCACCTCGCGCGTCATCGACTTCTTCACGGTGCACAGCACCCGGCCCCAGGATGGTGTGTGCCGCGCCCCGCCCCGCCCCGTGCCTCCCCGATGCCCCGCGGCCACACTCACCCGGCCTCCCTGTCCCACAGACTTCGACGACCCCCAGGCCCTGGCCGTGCTGCTGGAGGAGGAGCTGGTGGTGCTGGACCTGCAGACGCCCAGCTGGCCGGTCGTGCCCGCCCCGTACCTGGCCCCGCTGCACTCGTCCGCCATCACCTGCTCCGCCCATGTAGCCAGTGTCCCGGCCAAGCTCTGGGCCCGCCTTGTGAGCGCTGGCGAGCAGCAGAGCCCCCAGCCCGCCTCCAGTGCCCTGGTGCGTGCCACGGGGTCGTGCACGGGCAGGGTCTTGGGGAGGGAGGGTCGTCCTGGGGCTGGCCTGGGGTGGGAATGGGGCAGGTGTACCAGGGCGCTCTGAGCAGCCGGTGTGGGATGTCGCGCCTTGGTGGTGGTTGTGGGGTGGGGACTGTGTCCTGATCTTGTGCCCCTGCCTCTGCCGCCCTCTCCCAGAGCTGGCCCATCACCGGGGGCCGGAACCTGGCCCAGGAGCCGGCGCAGCGAGGGCTCCTGCTCACTGGGTAGGTGTGCGCAAGAGGCCATCCTGGGCCTGGCGGGAGCCGCCATCCCCAGTGACCCAGGCCCGCCCCCACCCCGTCCTCTGTGGATAGGGCTGGAGCCTCCCGGGACCCTGCTCAAGGCCTCTCCCTGCTTTGCCTTTTTGCCTGGACCTGGGCGCCAGCAACCCCAGGGCCCCACCTTCCCTTGCGCCTGCCCTGGGACCGGAAAATCTGGGCTTGCCCACGCTGGGCTGCCTGGGGCAGGCGCTGGAGAGCCCGAGCTGACGTGCCTGATGACTCAAGGCCGCTTCCTGCCCCGCCCCTCACCCTCGGCCTGCTGGGACCCTCAGGCCTCTGATGGCGTGGGCTCCCCCGTGCAGCTACCTGGCTGCTGGCACGGGCCCGTGGGTTCAGGGTCCTTGCTGGGCCCTCCCTCCGGACCTCCGCCGTGGGCCCTCCCCCCCTTCTGCTGGGGTGTCCTATGCTCCACCTGGCATGTAGTGGGCTCCTGGTGTGTGCGGGTGCTCACGCTCTTGCTCTGTGTGGTGTTTGACACGCACAGCAGGTGCTCAAGGAGTGGCCACAGGAGGGTGGGGTGCGCAGGCCCCCAGGGACCGGGGCCGTGCTGACCTCTGCCCTCCCGCAGCCACGAGGACGGCACCGTGCGGTTCTGGGACGCGTCGGGGGTGGCGCTGCGGCCGCTGTACAAGCTGAGCACGGCCGGCCTCTTCCAGACGGACTGCGAGCATGCCGATAGCCTGGCCCAGGCGCCCGAGGATGACTGGCCGCCCTTCCGCAAGGTGCTCCCCCTCCCCCTGGCCTCGGGGCGCCCCCGCTGCTCCGTCGGGTGTCGTCACCCCTCCCGTCATCCCCCAGGTGGGCTGCTTCGACCCCTACAGCGACGATCCCCGGCTTGGCGTGCAGAAGGTTGCGCTGTGCAAGTACACGGGCCAGATGGTGGTGGCCGGCACCGCGGGCCAGGTACAGCCGGGCGTCCCCCGGGGTGGGACCTCCAGCTGGGGCCAGGGCCAGGAATCCTTGGTGTGGGAAGGGCCCTGGGTGGGAGGCACCTGTGGGGTTTGGTCAGTGTGGTGCTCCTGGCACTCTGTGTACAGAAGGTTCTCAGTATGTGCTCATCACTAACCGGGAGACAAGGCCCAGGTTGGGGTGGGCGCTGTAGGGCGGTCTGGGTGACCACGGCGTTCCTTGGTGCTCAGCAAGGCCTTGGTATACAGTAGGCACTCAGTGAAGCGCTGGTCTGGGGACAGTCCCGGGTGCAGGCACCGTGCTGACCCCTCCCCCGTCCCGGCCGTGGCCGTAGGTGCTGGTGCTGGAGCTCAGCGACACGCCGTCGGAGCAGGCGGTGGGCGTGGCCAGCGTGGACCTGCTGCAGGACCGCGAGGGCTTCACGTGGAAGGGGCACGAGCGGCTGAGCCCGCGCACGGGGCCCCTGCCCTGGCCTGCCGGCTTCCAGCCCCGCGTGCTGGTGCAGTGCCTGCCCCCCGCCGCCGTCACCGCCGTCACGCTGCACACCGAGTGGAGCCTCGTGGCCTTCGGCACCAGCCACGGCTTCGGCCTCTTTGACTACCAGCGCAAGACTCCTGTGCTGGCCAGGTGGGTGGGCGGGGCGGGGATCTGGGCCTCAGTTTCCCCTGCTGCAGTTGGGTGAGCGTGGCAGAGCCTTTGGGAGCCATCTGTGCGCCGTCAGCAGTGACCTGGCCTCTCCGTGAAGGATGCCCATGGGGCAGCCATGGACAGGCCTCGGCTCCCTGCCCCGCCCCCGCGTGCCTGGGCCTGGGGCGGGCAGGAGCAGGGGGCTGCTCCAGGAGGCCAGGGCGTGAGCGGCCCCTGCCTGGCCCTAGGTGCACCCTTCACCCCAACGACTCCCTGGCCATGGAGGGGCCGCTGTCGCGCGTGAAGTCGCTCAAGAAGTCGCTGCGCCAGTCCTTCCGGCGCATCCGCAAGAGCCGTGTCTCGGGCAAGAAGCGGGCTGCCACTGCCAACAGCAAGGTGGGCTGGGCCGGGCGCCGCCCCACTCCCCTCCCCCCGCCGTCCCCTCGCAGCAGCCCTCAGCCCTTGGGGTGGACGGGGTGGGCTGGAGGGTGGCGGGCGGGCACCCCGGGGCGCAGGGCTGAGCCTCAGGGCCGCTCCGCCTGTAGCTGCAGGAGGCCAACGCACAGCTGGCGGAGCAGGCCTGCCCCCACGACGTGGAGATGACGCCCGTGCAGCGCCGCATCGAGCCCCGCTCTGCCGACGACTCCCTCTCGGGCGTGGTGCGCTGCCTCTACTTCGCCGACACGTTCCTGCGAGATGGTGAGGCTGGGGTGGGAGTGGGGGCCGGGGGGCGCGGGGACTGTGCCTCCAGGGTTCCAGAATGTTGTGTGCCAGGGTGCCCTGGTGGCCACCTGCACGGTCCCTCTGTGGGGGCAGCTGGAGCTGGGCAGGCCTCAACGAGTTCTGGGGAACAACGGTGAGAGGCAGCGGCCAGTGCCAAGGCCCTGTGGTCGGCCGCGTGGGGGACTGCCCCGCCCACAGCTGGACGGAGCGAGGGAGGCGGAGGGCAGGATGGCTGAGGGCCCAGGGAGGCCCGATTCCTTGATTGGCTTTTAACTCATACTGTGGAGGATTTTAAAACGGAGAAGGCACATGGCTGCCCTGTGCTCCTGACTGATGGCCCCATGCCGCTGGTGAGCCTGTTGCACCCCGCACTGAGCCGTTTGGCTTCGCTGCGGTGCTTGAGGTGAGAGCCCGGGCAGGAGTCTGACACGCGTCCCAACGCCCACACTGCCTGCCTCGCCCACGTCTCAGCACAGGCTCTGTCCAGGGGCTGCTGTCTGGTGTCAGGTATTTGTCACAGGCCTTTGTCCGATTTTCCTACCCCCTAAATGTGCCCGAAGCAGGTCACAGTTTTTTTATAATTAATTTTTTTTAAAGGGAGAGATAGACAAAGGGATTGTCCATCTACTGGTTCACTTCCCAGGTGGCCATGACAGGGCTGGGCCAGGCTGAAGCCAGGAGCCAGGAGCTTCTTCCAGGTCCCCCACGTGGGTGCAGGGGCCCAAGCACTTGGCCATCTTTTGCTGCCTTCCCAGGCGCACTAGCAATGGGCTGGATCAGAAGTGAAGCAGCTGGGACTCAAACCGGCGCCCACATGGGATGCCGGCACTGCAGGCAGCAGCATTACCCACTACGCCACAGCGCCGGCCCCAGGCATGGGGTTTTGACTCCCGTTCATGGTGGCCGAGGCTGGCAGCTGGCACCTCAGGGCTGGCTTAGGTCCGGCAGTGGGTCAGGGTGCTGTGTGGTGGGTGCCACACCTTCCTTGGCCCCTCCATCCTGCTCCGCGTCTCCAAGGAGTGTGTGGTGCTCGGCTGCCACAGCCAGAGCAGGGCTGATGGGTGGCCTGGGGTTTTCTGTGGTCAAGAGGCTCTGTCTCCCCACTGTGGGTGGGGGTGCGGCAGGGGCTGGGGTGGCCTGCAAAATGAGGATGGAGGGCGGGGGCTGAGGGTGCTGTGGGATGGGGCTGGAGGGGGCAGGGTGCTGTGTGGGGTTCGCAGATGGCAGCCGCGCCCGGGTGCCGGAAGTGGCGCGCCCTCTCACGGCACCCCCGTCTCCGCAGCGGCCCACCATGGGCCCACCATGTGGGCGGGCACCAACTCGGGCTCCGTGTTTGCCTACGCACTGGAGGTGCCGGCAGCCTCGGCGGGCGGCGAGAAGCGGCCCGAGCGGGCGGTGGAAGCCGTGCTGGGCAAGGAGGTGCAGCTGATGCACCGGGCGCCCGTGGTGGCCATCGCCGTGCTGGACGGGCGCGGCCGCCCGCTGCCCGAGCCCTACGAGGCCTCTCGGGACCTGGCGCAGGCGCCCGACATGCAGGGGGGCCACGCCGTGCTCATCGCCTCCGAGGAACAGTTCAAGGTGAGCGGGTCCTCGGGGCCCTGCCCACGTTCCCCAGGCCCATGGGAATGCCACCAGCCGGCAGACACCACCTTGAGACCCACACCGCGAGGCCGGGGTGACCCCAGATGGGGGAGGCTGGCCAGCGTCTGGGATGCCCTGCACTGGGGGAGGAACGTGTGTCCGTGTGTCCCGGGCATACAGGCGGCAGGGTGAGGGCCTGGGCCCGGCCAGCTCCGTGCTCACGGGCTGCCTGCCCGCTGCCAGGTGTTCACGCTGCCCAAAGTGAGTGCCAAGACCAAGTTCAAGCTGACAGCCCACGAGGGCTGCCGCGTGCGCAAGGTGGCCCTGGCCACGTTTGCGAGCGTGGCCTGCGAGGACTATGCCGAGACGTGCCTGGCCTGCCTCACCAACCTGGGGGACGTGCACGTGTTCTCGGTGCCCGGCCTGCGGCCCCAGGTGCACTACGCGTGCATCCGCAAAGAGGACATCAGCGGTATCGCCTCCTGTGTGTTCACTCGGCACGGCCAGGGTGAGTGAGGCCTGCGGGAACGGGGCCGGGGGCTGGCCCAGGGCTGCGGCCGCCGCCTGTCTCCTGACACCCCCTTGCTTCTGCTCTCCCGCCCGCCCAGGCTTCTACCTGATCTCCCCGTCCGAGTTTGAACGCTTCTCCCTGAGTGCCCGCAACATCACCGAGCCACTGTGCTCGCTGGACATCAGCTGGCCCCGAGATGCCCGGCGGGCCAGGTGTGTGGGGTGTCGGGAGGGCCGGGGCTCCCCTGCCACCTCGGGGCACCTGCTGGCAGCACCCACTGTGGCCCTGTCCACGCCCACAGGCTGCAGGAGTCACCCAAGCTGAGCCAGGCCAACGGGACCCCAGGCATCATCCTGGCCCCCCAGAGCTGCGAGGGAAGCCCGGATCCTGCCCACAGCCAGGGAGCTGGTGAGGGACTGTGGGCCGGGGGCGGCCCTGGCCGGGGAGCCGGGACCAGCAGCTGAGCCCCTGAGGCTGGCGGGGCGGGGGTGTCTGCACCTGGCCCCCAGGGGCATGGGGCGCTGAGGGCCCTGGGTGGGTGATCACTGGGCTCCCTGCAGAGACCCCCGAGCCGCCCGAGGCCACGCTGTCGCCCATGTCTCTGGACTCGGCCACCAGCGCGGACACAACACTGGACACCACAGGGGACGTCACGGTGGATGATGTGAAGGAGTTCCTGGGGTGAGGCCGCCGCCCCTCCCTGCCCCCCGCCCCCTACCCTCCACCCCCTTCCTCCCCTCTGACCACCACTGCACCCCCAGCTCTCCCGAGGAGGCAGAGAAGAACCTGAGGAACCTGTCGGGGGACGAGGCCCACGCCTGCGCCATCCTGATCAAGTGAGGGGCTGCAGGGCCCTGCCCAGCGCCCCCCATCTCCCTGGGGGCCCGCACCTGGCCGCCTCCCTGGGGGCCTCGCAGTGATTTTCATAGCAGAGGGTCAGGAAGGCAGAGCCGGCCGCTCGCCCTTGGACTCACAGGTGTGTGGGGTGGGGCCAGGTCAGACGTGTGTCAGCGGCTGCAGCTGACGAGCTAGGGTCCCGCCAGCAGAGCCAGCCTGGAGCCTGGCTTGGCCCTGCCCCGTGGGGGTCTGCGCCGGGCACGGACGGCAGCTGACACCTCCTTGCTGGCGCTCGTCACTGCCGCTGTCCTGCGTGGGCCAGCACACGGGGCTGCCCGCCTCCTGCCGGCCCCTCCCCTAACACAGACCCGCACCTGCTAACCTGGGGGCTGGAGTGGGCCCCGAGCGAGGCAGCCTGGGGTGTGGGTGGCACCGGGGTGCACTGGGCCACCTCCCCGCCCCCCTCCCTCCGCAGAGTATTTTTCTAACGCCTGTGCTGGCCTCCATGGTCATTTCTGAAACTATTTTGGTACTTGCTCCTGGGCCAGCCCTACGCGTGCGTGCGTGCGTGAGAACCTGGGACCACTGAGGCCTGGTCAGATGTGTGCGTGTATGTGTGTGTGAGGGGAGTCGGGCGGGCCCTGTAGATTGTACCTTGGGGGGATCTTTTTCTGTCATTTTGTTAAAATTAGTGGTTTTAGTATTAAAAATACTGATTTTTTAATATTGAAAATAAAAGCATTTACTGTCTCTTAGAGAACAACCGCCTGTGCTTTATCCCCGGGGGGTGGAGTCTGCTCTCCCAGGGCACCGGCGGGGCTGTGTGCTGGGGGACGCAGACGCGGGGGCGGGGCCGGCGCGGGCCTAGGCCGGGGCCTGGCGGAAGGCGCTCCAGGCGTGGAAGCAGCGGGTGAAGGCGTGCTGCTCGTTGCCTTTGCGGACCAGGCGCAGGCGCCGGGGCTGCTCCTTGGAGCGCAGGTGCTGGATGTACACCTGGGGGCCGAGGGCGGGGGGAGAGGAGGTGGGCGCAGGGCTGCATGCGGCCGCCCGCCCCGGGCCCCCAGCACCCGGCCCCCGGCTCACCTGGCAGGCCTTCAGGCTCAGTTTGATCTCCACCTGGCTGGTCTGGGTGCCCACCCACATGTAGACCTAGGGGGACAGCAGGCGCTGCAGTGCCGCACTCACGGCCGGCCCTGGGAGATGGGGCGGGCGGGGCGGGGCCTCACCTCCTGGCCGTTGTCCAGCAACATGATGTCGTCGTCGGCCAGGTCGTCCTGGCAGAAGTCGGAGCACTTCTCAGTCACGGCGAAGTAGCCCTTGTCGTTGGAGCACCTGAGGGGCGGGGCAGGGCGGGGCCGCTAGGAGTGAGCAGGGGCAGGGGCCGCCTGGGGGCGGGGCGGGGCGCAGCCCTGGTGCTCACCGGAAGAGCCGCGTGTGCTTCATGTACTCGGCGTCCTCGTCGTAGGGCTTCTGAGCCCCGATGCCCACCCAGAAGAAGTTCTCGGGCTCCTCCCCCTCGTTGATGACCTGCGGGGAGGGTGTCAGCCCCACCCGGGCCCCAGCTCCCCCCCTGCCCGCCCCGTCTCCATGCACCTGCCCCTCCACCTGTCCCTGCCCCGCCCCGCGCACCTGCTTGCTGTAGGCGGCGTCGAACATGGTGTTGAGGATGTCTTCCGCCAGCTTGGCCTCGTCCGGGTCCGACGCCCGGCCCACCCAGGCGTACACAATCCCTTGGTTGTCCTCGCTCTCAAAGGGGACCTGGAGAGCGGAGCCGAGGCGGCCGGGCGGCTCAGGCCTGGCCCCGGCCTCGCCCCCACCCCCTCTCCCCTACCCCCCGCCGGCCTGGCTCGCCCACGCCCCCACCTTGAGGATGAAGCAGAACTCGGAGTTGAGCAGGCTGGAGTCCGTGTGGATTTGGATGCACCTGCGAGGGGAGGGGCGTGGGGCGCGTCAGCGAGGGGGCGGGTGGTCGGGGGCTCCCCCGGCCCTCCCCGCCCGCCCCCGCCAGGCACCTCGTGCAGAGGGCGCTGCCGTTGGTGCGGATCTGGTACAGGCTCGGCTGCGGGGCGCCCTGCGCCGCCTTCCGTTTGCCGCGGTGGATGATGAACTTCCTCTTGAAGTGGGCCAGGAACTTGGGGTTCTCCTGCTGCTGCGTCATGCGCACCACCTGCGGGGGGCAGGGTCAGGGTGTTGCCCCACGGCCCTCCCGGCCCCCCACCCCCCAGCGGCGGGCGGCCCACCTCCAGCTTGCCGGGGAAGAGGCTCTCGAACTTCTTCTGCAGGCTGAAGGTGAAGGTGAGCCAGCCCATGTTGGAGGCCTCGCGGCCCTGCCAGAAGTACACGGTGCACTGGAAGTCCTCCTCCGGTGGCTGCTCCTCCGCCGCCTTCTCCTCCCCCTCCTCCTCCGGGTCTGCCTTCTTCTCCTCCTCGTACTCCACGGGTACCCAGTACCTGCGGGGGAGCCGGGGGAGACAGGGTGGGGAGCGGACGCTGTGGGGGGGAGCTGGAGGGGCGGGGGGGGGGAGTGGACGCTGTGGGGGGCAGCCGGGGAGGGGGGGGGGAATGAACGCTGTTGGGGGGAGCCGGGGAGACAGGGTCGGGAGTGGACGCTGTGGAGGGGAGACAGGGTGGTGAGTGGACGCTGTGGGGGGAGACAGGGTGGGGAGTGGACGCTGTGGGGGGCAGCCGGGGAGGGGCAGGGTGGGGAGTGGACGCTGTGGGGGGGAGCCGGGGAGGGGCAGGGGGGGAGCGGACGCTGTGGGGGGCAGCCGGGGAGGGGCAGGGTGGGGAGTGGACGCTGTGGAGGGGAGACAGGGTGGTGAGTGGACGCTGTGGGGGGCAGCCGGGGAGGGGCAGGGTGGGGAGTGGACGCTGTGGGGGGCAGCCGGGGAGGGGCAGGGTGGGGAGTGGACGCTGTGGGGGGGAGCCGGGGAGGGGCAGGGTGGGGAGTGGACGCTGTGGGGGGCAGCCGGGGAGGGGCAGGGTGGTGAGTGGACGCTGTGGGGGGCAGCCGGGGAGGGGCAGGGTGGGGAGTGGACGCTGTGGGGGGGAGCCGGGGAGGGGCAGGGTGGGGAGTGGACGCTGTGGGGGGGAGCCGGGGAGGGGCAGGGTGGGAAGTGGACGCTGTGGGGGGGGGAGCCGGGGAGGGGCAGGGTGGGGAGCGGACGCCGCTGGAGGGTCTGGGGGAGGGTCCCGGGAGAGCCGGGGTGGCACCTGCAGAGGAACACGTAGCAGTCCTGCGTGTAGAAGTGGCCGAACTCCTCCTCGGGCAGCCGCGCGAACTTCTTGCCCTCCAGCACGAAGCCCTCCATGCCGTCCAGGTCTTCGTTCCACTCTTCCATCAGCTGCTCTGCCTGCTCGTGGCACAGACCCGCGCCGGGGTCTAATAAGGGCCAGCCCCCCCACGCTCCGCCCAGGCCCCGCCCACATGCGGCACGGACCGCCCCCAGGTCGGAACAGAGCCAGGCCCCGCCCAACAGCCACACAGCCCCGCCCCCAGGGCTGATTGGCGTCCAGGCCCCGCCCCCAGGGCTGTGCGGAGCCATGGCCCCTCCCAAGCCCCTCCCCGGCCCCCGCCCCTCCCGGGAGCCTCAGGGCCTGGCCCCTGCCCACCTCGGCCAGCGGCATGGGCGGCTGGCGCGGCAGGAAGAGCGCCGTGAGGTCGGCCTTCATCTGGTCTGTCTTGTCGGCGTCGCGCTTCACCTTCCCGGACAGCCCCGGGCCCTGCTGCACGGCCTCGGCGTTGCGCGTGTAGTCCACCGTCAGCACGTCGTCCCAGTTCTTGAACTTGGCCTTGAAGACCTGGGGGGACACGGGGGGGGGGCGGCCGTGGGCGGGGGCTCGCGCCTGAGGGCGAGGGCAGGGTCACGGTCTCGGGGGGCGGGGCGGGCCCCAGCGCAGCGCGGGGCGCACCTGTGCCTCGGTGCCCTCCAGGCTGCGGCTGACCGTGGCGTGGCGCGGCCGGTGCAGCATGCCGCACAGCTCCTGGCCCAGCTTGAGGGCGGCGGCGCGCACCAGGCGCGGGGACTTGCGGCCGAGCCAGATGAACACGTCGGACCAGCAGTCCAGGATGTACACGCAGCGCGTGTCCAGCAGGCTCTGCAGCTGTGGGCCGGAGGCTGGCGGTCAGGGCCCGCGGCCGGGGCGGGCAGCCCGGCTCCACCCGCTGCCCCTGGGCGCCTTACCAGCCGCATCCCCGGCATCAGCTCCACCTTGGGCCGCTGCTTATGTTCCACCGAGAGCCGGTAGTTGATCTGGGGCAGCTCCAAGTAGCCCAGGCCCAGGCCCACCTGTCGGGAGGAAGAGACGCCTACGGTGGGGGTGGGGACAGGGTCTGGGGACAGAAGCCTCGCCCGCGGGGTGGCTCACTGCTCCCGCCTCCACCCCACGGTTGCTCTAGGGGAGGTTAAATAAAAGATACACGCATTTATTTGAAAGGAAGAGCGAGCAAGCAAGAGAGACGGAGAGCCTTCATCTCTACTCCCCCAATGGCTGGACTCCCGGACTGGAGCCTCCGGGCCTTGGCAGGCTGTTTCCTCCACTAGGTGGCGCCCTCTCGCGGCTGCTCCCCCATCCCGCAAGTGCATCAGGACCACCCCGCCGCTCACCTTGTACAGCTTGGGCTGGGGTGGCCAGAAGTCGTCGGGCACGTGCTTCTTGATCTCCGAGGGCTCCCCGCCCAGCACCTCCCAGAACTCGGGGGGCTCCTGGCCCTGCACCAGCAGCGTGATTTCTGCCTTGCCTTTGCGCTCATTTTTGTTAATTTTCTCTGCGAACAGCCTGAGGGGGGGCCCAGACTCCTTAGTGAGGCAGGCAACTTCCCTCCGCACAAAGTGCCCCTCCCCCACAACGGCCCCGTACCTGGCCTTGGTGGTGCTGCTCAGCGTGGCCTGCGTCCCCCGCCACACGTAGATGTCCAGCCCGTGGTCCAGCAGGAAAACGAACCTGGGGAGGAAGGGGTGGGCAGGCGGGAGCTGCAGCGGGGGCCGAGGCGTGCCTGTCCCCGGGAAAAAGCAAGCCCCTCCCTCCTTACCGGCCTGCTACCCCCCAAGGGTGGCTAGGAGGGCCAGCACTGTGGCCTCACATGCCAGGGGCTCACCTGGGGTCCAGGGAGGTCCCTTTGAGCGGCACAGGCTCCAACTTGACATTTTTCTTCCCATACACACGGTACATCCTGGGGGCCGAGCGAGGGGCGGCTCACCAAGCGGGCAGGGGGCCCGCCAACCCTTCCGTCCAACCGGCCGACGACGACAGGTGGCAGGACGGCGCCGCCCACTGCACAGCCCCTCCTCACCTGGTGACGTAGTGTGTGTCCTCCACGGTGTAGAAGCCGCTGGCTGTGCCACCCTCGATGTAGGAGATGTCATTGTCAAACACCTGTGTGAACGGCAGCGGGACGGTTCCCCCATCACGGGGCTGCCCTCTCCCCTGCCCAATGCCACCTGTCGGGCTGAGGGGCAGAGCTGTGTGTGGAGGTGGGGGTGGGGGGAATGCAGGCGCCACAGACCCCGGGTGATGCTAAAAAACCATAAACACCGTGGAAGGTCGGGGTACAAACACCACGCATGCGTTCATTTTGAGCCTACCAGGGTAGGGGGCGGCACGGGGATGTGGGGATATCTTGGGGCATGGGGGTGTGTGCAGCCAAGTGGGCGATGCTCAGTGTATGCCAGACTCCGCCCCTTGCGGCCCCACCTCCAGCCGCTATTGGTCCCGGTTCCTCATCTCTCCTGGCCACACCCCTTCAACCAGGCCTCCCTGCTCCCTGCTCAGTCCCTGGGTCTGGCTTGCATGGGCGCCCGCTCCCCTGGCCCCGGGGCCTCCCCTCCGTGCCGGCTGGCGGGGGGCCCGGCACCTGCAGGAACTCCTCGCTCTCATCCCCCATCTCCTCCCGCACGGTGCGGCACTCGGCACCCAGGCAGTTGCGCAGGTTGACGGCGTGGATGGCAGAGCAAGCCTTCTTGTCCAGCGTGGCCTCCCCGCCGATCCAGTAGTAGATCTCCCAGTTCAGGGAGCCGCTGTCGTCCAGGAAGGTCTGGGAGCCGAGGCACGGCTGGGTCAGTCTCCCTGGGCCGCCGCCCCCCACCTCCGCCCCACCACCAGGGCCAGGCGAGGGAGCCCCACCTTGAGCACGATGTAGCAGTCGGCTTCGTAGAACTTGCCGTGGAAGGCCTCCTCCACCAGCACCGGCACGAAGTTCTCGATCTGCCAGACGGTCAGCCCGGGCAGCTGGCCCACGTCCTCCGTGAAGAACTCCGAGTAGTCCAGGCGCGGCTTCTCCAGGCCCTGGTCCCAGCGTCGCGCCTTGGCCGCCGAGGTCCGCGCCTCCGCGCTCTCCTGGGGAGGGGGAGGGGGCGGGCGTCGGGGTGGTCAGGGCCCCCGGGATGGCCGCCCCCCTGCTGTCCACACCTCAGGGTCCCCTGCTCACCTCTTGCTTCTTGTTCTTCTCCTGGGCCACGTCCGACATGCCCTTCAACACCTGCTTAGCCTGGTCATCCTGGGCCGAGTCCTTGCGTCTCCGGAGCCGCATCTTGCGAGCCAGGGGGTCCTTGGGCCCGCTCCCTGCTGGGGGCGGGGGCGGGGGCGGGGTGAGCACCTGGGGACCGACTGGGCCACGCCCCCTCGGGCATCCAGCCAAGCAGGGGCCCCAGGGCAACATCCCAGCATCCGTTAGGAACCCCCTGCTTCCCAAAGGCCAGGGCGCCCCCACCCCTCCAACCCCCCCAACTCACCGGCTGCGGCCGCGGCCACTGTGGCAGGGGAGGCGCCCGCCAGCCGCAGCTGGTTCTGCAGCGAGAAGTCGATGTTGTAGCACTCGGCGGCTCGGTCGGCCGGCTTGGGCGGCATCACCAGGCTGGGGTTCTCGCGCACGTCCAGGACCTGGGTGCGGGGCACGGGGACAGAGCTGCAGCCTTGCCTGGGGTCCACTCTCCCGGCCGCACCACAACCAGGCCCTGGCTCCCGTCTGCCCACCCCTGGGAGGGAGGGGGGCCTTGCACGGTGGCCTCCACCCGGCGCCCCCACCTGGAGCTCCGTGAGGAAGTGGATGGCCTCCGGGAGGGTCACCAGGCGGTTCTTGTTCAAGACCAGCTTCCGCAGCTTCGGGCACCTGGGAGGACAGAGCTGGCCGGGGCCTTGGGAAGGAGGCACGGATGCGGGGCCGGGCGGGGCGGGGAAGGAGCACCGGGCAGGGCAGGGCAGGGCAGGGGTCCCTGCTCTCTGCCTGAGGGCCATCTCAGCGCCAGGAGCCCAAGTTCGCGGGCACCGTGACCCTGTAGAAGGTGGGAGCAGCCTCGGGCCCCCACCCCCGGTGTAGCCCCGCCCCCCGCGTGGCCCCGCCCCTCCCGGCGCAGCACCTGCAGAGGCTCTCCGGGATCAGCTCCAGGTTGTTGTTGGTGGCCATGAACTCCTCCAGGCTGCTCAGCTTGCCGATGCTGGAGGGCAGCCCATCGAAGTCCAGCTTGTTGGAGTTCAGGTACAGCTTCTTCAGCTTGGTCAGCTTGCAGATGGCCGACTGCGGGGGGCGCAGGGCAGCGGCGGGGGGGGGGGGGAAGGCGAGCGGTCAGGGCCAGGCTGGGGCCCAGCAGCCCAACGTCTCCCTCCCCTCCGGCCCTCCCGCGTGGCCCCAGGCCCAGACGCACGGGCAGGGAGGTGAGCTGGTTGCGGGACAGGTTCAGGGTCTCCAGGTGCACCCACTGGTCGATGCACAGGGACAGCTCCGGGATCTGGTTGCTGCTAAGGTTGAGGCGGCGCAGGCTGGGCAGGGTGTACAGGCACTCGGGCACCCTGGTCAGGTCGTTGCACGACAGGTCCACGTCTGGGCAGGGGAGGGGGCGTGGGAGCATGAGCCAGCCGGGGGCCACAGTAGGTACCGGGTGGCCAGCCCCGGGCTGTGTCGCTGTAGGCTAGGGACAACCTTTCCAAGCTGTTTCTCTCTGGACAAAGCCACTCAGCCTGAGTGGATCACCAAGGGCCCGCACCGGCTGCTGGTGGCCCCAGGGCTGTGACAGACGGACAGCCACAATCCCAACGCAACCGTGCCCTTCTCCCGGGGAGGGGAGGGGGCGTGGGGTCTGAGCACGGGAGGCGGCGCGGGGGGTGGGGGGGTCACCTGCGAGGTTGCTCAGGCCCTCCAGGCTGGTGGGCAGGTTGCTCTGGGTG
The DNA here is from genome assembly GCF_051225735.1 of Oryctolagus cuniculus. Classification (NCBI taxonomy): domain Eukaryota; kingdom Metazoa; phylum Chordata; class Mammalia; order Lagomorpha; family Leporidae; genus Oryctolagus; species Oryctolagus cuniculus. The sequence continues at coordinate 62,934,084 of NC_142883.1, read as the reverse complement.
CGCTGGGTGTTGCGCAGGTGCAGCGTCTGCAGGGCTGTCATGGCCGGGAGCTGCCTGGGGGAGGGGTGGGTGACACACACAGGCGGTCAGGGGCAGGGGCGGGGCGCCCCGTGTACCCCAGGGGCGGGGGCGGGGAGGGGAGCGAGCCGGGCGCCCACCGGAGCTGCGCGTGCAGCAGCGGGTTCCCGTTGAGCACCAGCGTCTGCAGGTGCACCAGGCGGCGCATCTGCGGGGGCAGGCTCTCCAGCCGGTTCTCACTGAGGTCCAGGTACAGCAGGTCGGTGAGGTTGATGAACAGCTGGTTGGGGATGGTGTCGATGCTGTGGGCGGGGCGGGGGACGGCGCTGCCTGAGTCCTCGGGGTGGGGACACTCACGCCCAGCCCCGGCCTCAGGTCCCCGGCCCCAGCCCTCCAGCCCCGTCCCCACCCCACCCCCGCCCCCCGGCACGTGCGCGCGGCTGGCCGGGCACCTGTTGTGGCTGAGGTTGAGCACCAGCATGTTCCTGGCGTTCTCCAGCTCCCGCGGGCACTCGGTCAGCTGGTTGTGGCTCAGGTCCTAGGGAGACGGGCCAAATCCCAGGTCGGGGCGTCCCCGCCCCCACCCTGCTTCTGCCAACCTTGGCGATGAGGTAAGGCACTGAGAGCCAGGGCATGAGGGGGTCTCAGGGCCAAAGCGGCTGGGGCCTCGGGCAGAGGGGCGTTTGGGCTAGGGCTGGGACTCCAGGCGTGACCTCGGGCAAGGCCCGCTCCGGCCTCAGTCTTCCCGTCTGTAAACTGGGCTAACAGTGGGCCCAGGGGCCATCGCGATGGGTGGGGACTGGACCAAGAGGCTGGCAGGGGGCAGCTGGGCGGGCAGCCACTGACCAGGACAGAAAGGTCCTCCAACTTGAAGATGTCGTCAGGGACTCCGGAGTTCTTCAGCTGGTTGGCTCGAGCCACGATGGCCTGCGGGTAGACCACGAGAGTCCCTGCTTCCTGGCTTCCACCCCCCGCCCCGGGAAGAGGCAGAGGCAGAGGCAGAGGTGGGCCCCTTTGGGCCTGCCCTGTCTCTGCTCTACAGCCTCCCGCGGTGAGCTCCTATTCACGCTTCAAAACCCAAATGTGCCCCAGAGCCCAGCACGGAAACCCCAGATGTTTCTGATCAGACACCCCTCCTGTTCATTCAGGAAGATGGGGTGCGGTTTGGAGTGAGGGTGGCTAGGACAGATGGAGGGGGCTGGAGTGAAGAGAGGGCAACGTGGGCTGACCGGAAATGCTTCCCTCCCTAAGGTCGGGGACAGAGCGGGGACCCATGCGACCCCGGGGCCGCCCCTGCCACCTCCGCAGCGCTGTGCGGTTGCCCACGGGGTCCCCACTGGCCCTCCCAGCCACCCCATCTGCAGAAGGGACTTGTCCCAGGCCACACAGCTGGGAGTGGCAGAGCCCGGCTTGGCTCCGGGGGAGCTCCCAGGGCTGAGGCTCCAGCCGGGGCCAGGGCCACCTCCCTGAGGCTCCGAGGGCCCGGCCAGCAGTCTAACATCCAGCAGGGAAGAGCGCCCACTGGCCAAACCCCGCCCCCCCGACTCCAGCTGTTCGGCTGCCCGGCTGTGTGGCCTTGGGCGAGTGACCTGCGCCTGTGGCCATGTCCTCATCTGCGACACCGTCAGGCATGGGGGGACGTGGACGTCCACTCGGCATGCCTGGCACCCGTGGAGCTGTCCCCACCCACAGGGACCACGCCACGTCCACCCACGACAAAGGGCCCCAGAGCCCGGAGCCTGGCAGAGAAGCCGGCCGGGCCCTGCCTGGGGTCCGGCACCCGCCGCACTCACCCGCAGAGAAGGCAGGCTGGACAGCTCCCCGTGAAGCGTGGTGAGGTTGTTGTGGCTCACGGACAGGTGCTCCTGTGCCAGGGCGGGGCAGCGGAGGCTCAGTGGGGCGGGGCGGGGGTATCCACAGTCCCCACCTGCCACCCCTGCTCTGCACAGCCCCAGACGGCCAGCGCCAGCCCAGGACGCCCCCACAGCCTCCTTCCTGCTCAGACCCAGCTTCTTGCACACCTCCCAGGACGGGGCGCTCATCCCCTCCCTGTCTGCCAGATCCTCCCAAGGCCCCGCCCCTCCTCCCCACAGACCCCACCCCTCCTCACCAGCTTCTGCAGGGCGGCTAGCTCCTCGGGCAGGTAGCAGAGGCCTGTGCGGTTCAGCTTCAGCCATCGTAGGCTTGTCATGGACTTGACATTCTCAGGGAAGTAGCCACCCTGGGGTGGGGGTGGGGGTGTGCTGAGGCTGGCCTGGGAGAGGGCTCCCCCTGCCCGTGGGCACATTTGAGGGAGGCCACACAGCCAACTCTCAACAACCACAAGATCCTCCCCACAGGCCCCGCCCCCTCCAGGGGAGCCCTCCCTACTGGCCCAAGCCCCTCCCCTACCCGTGGAGGCTCCAGGGGCCAGAGCGGAGGCCTAAGAGGGTCTCTGCTACTGCCCTTGAGCCCCAGGAGGGGCCAAGCAAAATGGGGATATCCTGGCCCCCCCATTGTGTGGTGAGCTTAGCTCAAATTCCTGGGCCCCATACTCTGGGTCTGCCTGGGCTGTGGGACCCCACCCCCACCCCGTACCCTCAGCACCCTGGCCACTCCTAGCAAGGTCCCCTGCCCTGTGTCCCCCTCTCCCAACCCTGCCCGAGTGGGTGCCACCTCCTTCCTTCCCCGTGTTCCCCTCCCCAACACCCCCCCCCCAGCCCTCGTGGCCGAGTCTGGGGCAGCCGCTGCAGCCAGTGCCCAGGGGCTGTGCCCCTCCCCCCACCGGCCACATTCCCAGCTGGTGACTCAGGCCCGCCCAAGCCCAGGGGAGAAGCGTGGAGACCCCAAGTGGGGATGGCTGAGGTCGGGACGAGGAACGGAGATGGGACAGCACAGATGTGGACAACACAGGCTGGACAGGAGCCCGCCGGCCTCCGCCCCACACCCTGAGACGCCTAAGTGGACAGGCCAGAGGTTGCCCATCACCGGCCGGAAGCCCCGCCCACCTGGCTCTGGCTCTGGGCGCCCCTACCCATATTGAGAACCTCCCCCCAGCCAGAGCGTCCAGACCGCAAGTCTACACTCGCAGGGTAGACTCGAGTCCCTTCTCCGGATGAGAAAAACCCAGGCCCGGGAGAGGGGAAGTGACTTGCCCAAGACCACACAGGATGGAGCGCAGGGCGGTGATGAGCCGCCTCCGGGCCCGCCCTTGGGCAGCCAAGGCAGCGGCGGCCCTGAGTCAGCGGCCGGCTGGGCCGTGAGACCCCCGGGGCGGCGGTGCGCAGGCCCGCAGCGCCCACGCCCTCCCCCGGCCTGGGCCCGCGCCGCTCGGGCTCGGCCTTCCCGCGGGGGGACGCTGGGCGGAGGCCCGGGGTGCCGGCTGCGGGCTGCGGTGGGGAGGCCCGCAGAGCCCCGGCCGCCGCCCGCAGTGTGGCCGGAGGCGGGCGAGGTGGTGCCCGCGCCGAGCCCGGATCGCCGCTCACCTTGAAGTCGTTGCCGCTGAGGTCCACGCCGCGCACGAACGGCAGCACCCCGGTGGCCTCCATGGCGGCGCCGCTCTCGCTGCCGGGCCGGCCGGGCGCTGGGGGCGGCTCGGGAGCCGCGGGCTGGGCCAGCGCCGACTCCGCCCCGTTAACCCGCCCGCGCCCGCCGCCGCCGGCACCTCGGGCCTCGCCGGGGCCCGGGGCCTTGCGCTCTGGGGACCTCGCCGGGGCCCTGGGCCTTGCGCTCTGGGGACCTCGCCGGGGCCCGGGGCCTTGCGCTCTGGGGACCTCGCCGGGGCCCTGGGCCTTGCGCTCTGGGGACCTCGCCGGGGCCCGGGGCCTTGCGCTCTGGGGACCTCGCCGGGGCCCTGGGCCTTGCGCTCTGGGGACCTCGCCGGGGCCCGGGGCCCGGGGGCCTTGCGCTCTGGGGGCCTCGCACTCTGCGTCCGCGCACAAGGGGTCCCCGGCGGTCTCCGTGCGGAGCCGGGGCGGCCCCACCTTCCTCACCCTACCAAGGTGGTGGCCGGCAGCGAGTGACCACGCGCGCACGTGCGGCTCGAAGCACGCAGCAGGTGCTTGGTGCGTGGCAGGTGGTTCTCATTAAGGCCCGCATGCAAACCACCCTTCCCAGGGGCGCTGCCTACGTCCCCATTGTACGGCACGGGAAACTGAGGCCCAGGCGGACAGAGGGCAGGCCCAGGGACGCACGGGGCCGGCGGCACACCCCCTACCCCGCGCGCAGACAGGTGCTAAGGCGCTCCCGCAAAGGTGACTTAGGGGTCGGCGTGCAGGCCTTTGGACCAGGTGCTACCACCCGTCTGCCCGGCCAGAGGAAGGAAACTGGGGCCCAGCCAGCTTCCTCCACGCGGGAGGCTCACATCACACACGCACACGCGCACGCATCCCCCGCGCCTCTGTGGGCTCCAAGCAGGCACCACGCAAACGTTGCGGGCCCAATAATGCAGCCCTGCGCCTTTAAATCCGGAGTGCCCCCGGAAAGCCCCGCCTCCGAGGGAGCGCGCAGGGCGGAGAAGGGGCGTGGCAGGCCCCTCATTGGCCGAACCTCGCAGTGTTTTGGAACGCCCCTGAAGAAGCCGAGCGCTCCGATTGGAGCTAGGGCCTGCTCGTCTGCCTACGCCAGCGCCTCGGCCTTCGGGGCCCGGGTCCTTCACGTTCCATCCGCAGGCGGGTTCCGGCGCCGGGTCCCGGCGGGCCCGCTGCGTGGTCCGGTCGGTGTGTGGACGCCGCGACGCAGGTACGGCTGGGAGCCCGGCGGGGCCTCCCCGACAACCCGCATCCCGGGTCCCCCAGCCCTAGGTGTGGCGCACGTCCGGGGGCGGGGCCCGGGAGGATTCCTGTGAGCCCCGAGTTCGAGTCCCGGCCCTGCCGTTCCCGGCTCGGGTGCTTGACTGGGTTTCCCAAGGCCTCCGTTGTCCTCGCCTGTGAACCGGCCCACCGAGGGACTGCCGCGCCGGCCTGGTAAGCCCGGGCCCAGCGCCGGCGGCTTGCGGGTTATTTTTAACTGCTCGGTTCCTGCGCGCCCCCCACCCCTTAGGTGGCACGGAGCCCTCGCTGGGGCAGGTGCGCGTGCGCTGGAGGGGTGGGCATTTCAAGTGCTTTACGCACTTGGCAGCGTGGAGGCCTGGGGGCCGATGGCAGCGCTGGTCCGTGGCCGGGGCCGCGGGGGTCAGCCGGCTGGCCCGTGACCTCCCCCAGGACGCCGGAGCCCCGTCTTATTTTTAGTCTGGCGCTAAGAGGCAGGTGTCCCGGGCTGAGTCACACAGAGCTTCGGGCTCCAGCTGCCCCGGGCAGTGGGGGGGCAGGGCACCCAGGGCGCAGCAGGAGGGCGGGCCGTGACCTCGCCGTCCAACGCTGAGGCTCCCGGGTGCCCTTGGCCACCCGTCCCCTGCACCCTCAGGGCCCGAGGTCAGGGTGGGCGTGGGCCTTCTCTGCCTCCACTCGGGCACTGCTCACCTCCTACCAGCTGGGCTGTGGCTCCAGGCCTGCATCTGGCTTAGCATCCTGCAGCCAACCCCCACCCCCCGACCCCGCCCCGACCTCTTGAGGAGCCGGCCACAGCCAGGAGGCCCTGCCCCCCCATCCCCTACCCTGACCTTGTGCTGAGCCGGCCACAGCCAGGGGGCCCTCTCTTTGGGGTCTTCATCTTTGGAGTTCCCTGCTCAATGCCCTTCTACATGATGGCTCCTGGCAGCCCGGACCCTCTGCCAGGGGCCTCCGTGTGAGCCCCCTTTGCCAGGGGCTGGGTTATTGGCCGGTTTGGGGAGGGGTCGTGGCTGCTCCCCCGGCTCCGTGCAGGAAGCCCTGCTAGCAGCCCCTGACTCACGAGGAATCTTCCAGAAGCTCCTCCTTGTGGACCCCAGAGCCCCTGTGCCTGCCCAGCCAGGTGCCCTCCCCGCCCCACCCCCACCCCGCAGCTACCCCGCGCCCCCGGCTCCCCTGCAGGTGGACCATGGCGGAGTTCTCCCAGAAGCGGGGGAAGCGGCGTGGCGGCGAGGGCCTGGGCGGCGCCGTGGACTTCCTCCTGGCCAACGCCCGCCTGGTGCTGGGTGTGGGCGGCGCGGCTGTGCTGGGCATTGCCACACTGGCCGTGAAGCGGGTAAGGCCGGGCTGGCGGGGGCTGGGGCTTGGTCATGGCTGCCGGCCGCCAGGTGCCCTGCTCAGCGCCGCTCTGCCCGCAGCTCATCGACAGGGCCACCGGCCCCCGGGACGAGGATGACGCCAAGGGGGACGGCTGGACGGAGCTGAGCCTGCTCAAGGCCACGCCGCACCAGCAGCCCCGGCCCCCACCTGCCGCCCTCAGCCTGCCCGAGCCACGCCGGCCCCCTGCCCCCTCCACGCCAGGTGAGCCGGAGCCTGCGCCCGGGTCCCTGCTCAGGCTGTTGGAGCTGTGTGGCCAGGGTGCTGGGATGCGGTCGGGTTCCCGCAGTGCATTGTGGGCTGCTCTGACGTGTCCCCCTTGCCTCTGCAGAGGGGCCCGCGGACGCCGGTCCCCAGCCGCCGCCTCTGCTCAGCCCCCCGGCCCCGCTGTGCCTGACCTTCCAGGAGAAGCTGCTGGCATTCGAGCAGGCCCACGTGGCCATCCCCGAGGCCCAGGTGGCCTTGGCCAAGCAGCTGGCCGGCGACATCGCCCTGGAGCTGCAGGCCTACCTGCGGAACAAGTTTCCCGAGCTGCCCTTTGGGGCCCTCGTGCCCGGCGGGCCGCTCTACGACGGGCTGCAGGCCGGGGCCGCCGACCAGGACCACGTGCGCCTCTCGGTGCCGCTGGCGCTGGAGCCGGGCCTCTGGAGCCTGGTGCCCGGCGTGGACACCGTGGCCAGGGACCCTCGCTGCTGGGCCGTGCGCAGGACTCAGCTGGAGTTCCGCCCCCGCGGCAGCAGCCCCTGGGACCGCTTCCTGGTGGGCGGCTACCTGTCCTCCCGCCTCCTGCTGGGTCTGCTGCGCAAGGCGCTCACCGCCTCCGTCAACTGGCCGGCCATCAGCGGGCTGCTCGGGTGCCTGATCCGGCCCAGCGTGGCCTCGGAGGAGCTGCTGCTGGAGGTGCGGCACGAACGCCTGGAGCTCACCGTGGCTGTGCTCCTGGCCGTCGCCGGGGCCGGCACGGGCGCCGACTGCCAGCTCCTGGCCTGGCCCCTGGAGGGGCTGGCTGGGAACCTCTGGCTGCACGACCTGTACCCCAAGGAGGCTGCCCGACTGCGGGCCCTGGATGAGCAGGACGCCGGCAGCCGGCGGCGGCTGCTGCTGCTGCTATGTGGCGTCTGCCGTGGCCACCCCGCCCTGGCCCGCCTGGGCCGGGGGCCCCTGACGCAGGTGGTCCTGCGGGCGGGGGAGCAGGACGTGGACTGGACCGAGGCGGCCCTGGGGGAGCGCTTCCTGCAGGCCCTGGAGCTGCTGCTCCAAAGCCTGGAGCAGGCCAGCCTGCCCTGCCACTTCAACCCCGCTGTGGACCTGCTGGCCGGCCTGCGGGACCAGGACATCGACGACGCGGGCTACGCCCTGTACTGCGGCCTGCAGGCACCCGAGGCGCTGCTGTAGGCCCGGGAGGGCCCCTGGCACCGCGCCCGCCTCCCGTCCCGTGGTCACGTGGGCTTTGGAGTGGATTTGTTTGTGCTTGCTTGCAGCCAGAACAGTAGAGGGTGCTCCGCTGAGCAGGCCTGGCCTGTGGCCGTCTGGATCCTTGAGCCCCAGGGGCTTGAGTCGCTGGCACCCAAATGTGCCTGGGCCTTTCAGGGCCAGCCGAGGACCTTGACCTTGGGCCCTGACCGTCATCACCAGCAAGGAGCCCTCTGCCGTCCTGGCCGGGGGCTGCCCGCTCCGCTTCCTGCTGAGTGTGATTGAGGCTTTCCTGGGCGCCCCCTGGTGGCTGAGCCGTTGAAGTGTGTGGCATTTTCTGCAGGGACGCCGCGGGCTCGGTTTTCTCGCTGAGCCCCCTGCAGCCCTGGCGCTGGCGCTGCCTGATGCACTACCCGACCCTACCTCAGGGAAAGCCCCTTCCTTCCGCCAGGGGGGTGCTGCGGGGCCCTGCTGGAGCCGGGGGGGGGCATGCCCCGCCCCCGCCGTGGGGCCCCGAACCAGCCACCCTCAGCCGAGCTGTGTGCCGTGAGTCTGAAGATGGCCGGGGTGTGGTGGGGGCTGGAGGGGGCATCTGCCCTCCCAGGACCCCTCCTGCTGCCGCCGGTAGCCTTCCTGCTGAGCAAAGCTATGCCTTGAAGAATGTGAACAATAAAAGGAGAAATTGTTGTATACGTGGTTTGCCGCGTGGGGGTGGGGCCAGGCGCTTTCCTAAGAGGCAGGAGGGTAGGATTTAGTGATTTATTGGCTTATAATTTATGTATCTGCTGGTTCACTCCCCAGATGCCTGCAACAGCTGGGGCCAGGAGGCAGGAACTCCATCCGGGTCTCGCTGTGGGTGGCAGGGACCCAAGCGTCTGGCTAAGGAAGCTGCATCGGAAGTGGAGGTGGGGCTTGAGCCTGGGACTAGGGGCCGGCTGCTGAACTGGCTGGCGTACCACTCACAGAAGCCTTAGCTCTCGCCCTCCGAGGCAGGAATAGGTTCACACGCTGCTTTGTGGCTGTCGGCTCCTGGGGGTATGGGGGGTCCCCAGTGTCTATGGGAGCACCAGGCCCAGCCCCGTGGGACCCTCTCAGGGCCCCCTCCTGTTGCTGGCACGGCAGGGGAAGGTCTGGGTCATAGGAGCGGGCGCCAGGGCCTGCTGTACCAACGTCCTGCTTCTGTCCAGAAGGGACTGTGGGGGAGGGGGAAGTGTGTGGTGGTTGGGTCACGTGGGATGGCTGTGCCTACCTCCAGTGCAGGGTGATGGGTGGATTTGGCCTTGGCCAGGAGACCGGCTTAGTTGGGAGGTCAGTTCCAATCACTTGGTTCAGCTTCGGGCAGTTTTTCTGGGGGCAAAGGGCAGCGGGGCGAGTGCAGGAGCAGTGTGGGGACAGAGCCTGTGCCCGTCTTCTCTGTCAACTGGGAACTACTACCACTTCCTGTGCGGGCGCTGGAGTGGGCACAGGGGCAGCTGCCCCACAGCCTTGGCTTCTGCCGCCTCCCTCCCGCCCGCCACCAGAGCCAGCTCCATCTTTCTTGGATTTATTTGAGAGGCAGAGTTAGAATGAGGGAGGCGGATCTTCCGTCCACTGGTTTACCCCCCAAACAGGCCACCAGTGGCCTGGCCCAGAAGCCACGTGGGCGGCCATGTTCACCTGCTGCTGCTGTCCAGGGGCATTAGCCGGAAGCCAGGTTGGAAGTGGGACCCTGCATTCATTATGGGATGCTGGCGTCGCAGGCAGTGGCTTCACCTGCTGCACCACAACGCCGGCCCCGTCACCTTGCACTCAACACAGGCGCGAGGCGGGCTGCTCAGCTGCACAATCCCGCATGCACCTGCCTGGGCATCCTAACACCCGGGTTCCCCAGGTGACCCCTGGAGCAGGCGAGCAGTTAGAAAGCGGCCACCCCCAGGTCCCTGCCCTCATACAGCTCAGGAAGTGGTCTGGGCACCCACTGGCTCACCGTGGGCCTTTGGAGGGAGCTCAGCTGCAGGCCCATCCCTCAGGTGGGGCCCTCGGGTGCCCCTGGAGCAGCCGTGCGGTTCAGCTCCCAGCTGCGCTGTCAGAAATCCAGCCTTGGGAGAGTCCGTGCGAGCAGCTTCTGCACTGGGCTGGCCCCTGGGGTGAAGGGAAAGCAAGCAGCAGGCAGGTCCTGAAGGTCTCACTCCTGCATCCTACGGGGGAGTGCCCGGGTCCAAATCCCTGCTGCGCAGCCGACTCTGGCTTCCTGCTAATGCACCCTTGAGGAGGCAGCAGGTGGTGGCTCAAATACTTGGGGGAAACCTGGATTAAACAGTTAACAAACAGCAAACGAGCCTCCAAGGAGGGAGGCTGGGTGGCAGGAAGCCGGGGCGGCTGGGTCTGGGAAGCGACGTCCACCTGCTGTCACTGGGCTGCATTTTCCACGTTGAGCCGTCCCCATCCTATCACCAGCAGCGCATGGGCGTGGCTCACCCCGAGTGCCATCTCAACGCCAGGCAGAGTGCAGACCCCAGGGCTGGCAGGGTTCCAGGCAGGGGCGGCCTGGCGGCTGCTCCACGCCTTTCCCGTTTCTGTAACAGGGGGCCTTCAGCCTGGTACCTCGTGTCTGTAATGTTCCCATTTCTCATGAGGGCACTTCCCTTCGGAATCAGAAAAAGCCATTTTTAAAAGGTAGCTCCCGGAGGAAGTGCAGGCCGCGGTAACAGGCCCCAGCGTGGAGCCAGGACGGCGCAGTCACTGGGCAGTGGCCTGGGGTCTTCCTGTGCTGTCCAGCAGCTCCCAAGACGCCATCGGCCGCAGGACTCCCAGGCTCACGAGGCTGGCTTGGGTTCCCGCGGCAGGCAAGCCGGAGGGCGTGGGGCATGTGGATCTGTGGCTCACGGGGCTGGTGGCAACACCCTGTGAGCAAGGAGACCAGGGGCCACCTCTGGGTTCTAGTCTAGCAAACCCGGATCCTGCACGACGTCGGGTGGGATCCGGGCCTGAGCTCCTGGCCACCACAGGCCCTGGGAGAAGCTGGCGAGTCCACCCGAGGGCAGTGGTCCCTGTCTAGTGTCTCGGACGGCGCTGCAGGGGACCTGACTTCCTGCAGCTGTAGCCATCGGGGACAGGGCTGGGCTGAGCCCCTCAGCCACCAGCAATGCGGGGCAGCCGCGTCCTGTCTGCTGTACATGGGAGGTGTGGCTCCGAGTCCTCGTGCTACGGGGGCTCAGCCGTGGTGTGGGGAGGGGCCGGGCATCAGACAGTTCCTCAGGAAGTTAACAGGAAGTTGCCACAGGAGCCAGCGATGCCACTGCCGGGCGCGTGCTCAACAGGAGCAGACAGAGCCGTGCACGACCGCCCACAGCGGCAGGTGCAGACCACCACTGTCCACCGAGAAGTGGGCAAACAGGCGCCACAGTGTCCCGCCTCCCCCACAGTCCCACTGCTTTGTGTAAGAGACTCAAACACCCTAGGGGCTGGCGATGCAGGCCACAGCCGCCCTCACACTCCTCTCACTGTAGTTCTGTCACGGCAACCATATCTCATTACTAGTTATCGCTGGGAACCTCCCACCGTGCCCGACCTGCGCACGTCACCAGACTGACGTATGTGGCACGGGGGCTCAGCACCGCCCATGGCTTCAGGCACCACGGAAGCTCTGGACCCACAGAGGGACCACTGCACACACGGGACTCTCAGTGACAAATACCGATCCACGCCACGATGTGGACCCTGCAAACGGCAGGCCCCGTGGAAGGTGCTAGAAACAGGTCCCGCGTACGTGGCTGCAGATACAGAAGACCCAGACCAGGTAAACCACAGACATGGATGGGAGCCTGGCGGCTGCTGGGGACCCCAAACGCACTGCCCCAACCCGCAGCTGCCAAGGTGTTTGGAGGACGCCTCCAAGAGCCTCCGTGGTGGGACGCCTGCCCTGCACCCAGCCACGTGCGTCGTCAGGGTTCGGGGCCGGGATCCTGAGACCTGCTGGCGGCTCCAGGTCTGGCCAGCGGGCGGGCGGCAGCCCCTGCTGATCATCCCCCCAGCTACAGAGCAGTCGTTTCTCACGAGGTCTGTGGCCACAGGAGGAAGATGGACGGTCAGCGCTGGAGTCTCGCCAGGCACCTTCTCTGCTCTGTGGACACGGCGAGGTGGGAGAGGCTGGGCCCAGTGCTGTGTGGCAGGAAGGGTTGGGGGTGGACAGGAGCGCCCAGCACGGCTGCGACGGCACCGTCACGCCTGCCATCGTCACTGGCCGGGGTAAAAGGGCTCGAACTCTTTATTAAGGCACGTGAACCACTGGGCGGTCCGGGCCTCCGGACTAAGCGGGACCAAGCTGCTTCTGCAGAGGCGAGGCACGACCCCTTCCCTCCTCCCGCAGCAGTTGGGGTGCCGGCTCCTCACCCCGGGGGCGCCGCTGGCTCTACGGCACAGCCGGCTGCGGCTCGGGCATGTGCCAATGCGGGGGCTCCGGGCTCTGCACCTCACCCCGGGAAGCCACGGCTGAGCCCCTGCTGGCGGAGTCGGAGCCCGCGCCCCTCCTCGCTGAGGCCAGCGCTTCCTCAGCGCCCCCGGACAGCCGCGCCGCCCGCCGTCCCCGCCCCGGCCCGCCCCGCCCTCATCTGTTCTGAGGGCAGAAAGGCCGAGTGTGTCCGGGCTGGTGGCACAGGCTGCACTTCCGGGGTTTCTTCGCCGTGGCCCCTGGCGCGTCTGAGGATCCCGCCCGGGGTCTTTTGCTTCTGGCCTCTGGCCCCTGGGCTCTCCCTCTGCCTCCTGGCCAGGGCGCGGCTCCGAAAGTGCCTGTGGGGGAAGGGAGGGGGCGGTGGAGCCTGCGACATGGAGGACGCAAGAACCAACCACAGCTGGGTCGTAGGTCACGGGCTCACGTGCAGCACACAGCCGGACTCCAACTCGGCGTGCACGGCCGCCTCCTGTGGCTCCTCCCCTTCGGGAACCTGCACCCAGAGGGCCCCGCGGCCCTGCTCCCCACCCTCCACATGAGCAAAGCTGGGCCTGGGCGCAGCACACGCACAACCTGTGCCCCGGGCTCTGTCTTGCAGCGACCCTGGGCAAAGCCACTTCCCCTGTCTGGGCCGTCCCTTCCTCCCTCATCAAGTTCAGTGTGGCACCAGGGTGAGCATGGCTCCGCTTGCAGTGGGAACAGAGACTGCGGCTCTCCTCGCCAGCGGCAGGTGCCCAGGGCCCACCGCTGCTGGCCCGGCCTTCCTCCCTCCCGGGGAAAGCGCCTCACCTGGGGCCGTGTTCTCGTCCGCCCACTGGAAGAAGCCGCACTGCTGCTCGCGGGGCTTGGCGCACGTGTGGAACTGGCGCCCCTTGTTGGGCCCGTCCTTCTGCACGGTCCGTGTGACGGCGGGCTGGCTGCACAGGCAGGACGCGGCCCCGGCGCCACCCTCGCCGTGGCCTCCGGAGCCGGGCGGGGGTCTCGGCGCGGAGGCAGGCGGCTCTCCCGCCGGCGGGCTGCTGTCGGCCCACAGGAAGAAGCTGCAGCCGCCGGCGCCGCACTTGTAGAACTGCCGGCCCTGGTTGGGGCCCTCCTTGCGCACGGTCAGCAGCACGGCCTCCTGGCCGCAGTTGCACACCACAGAGTTGTTCTCCATGGCGGCGGCCGTGGGGGCCGGCAGGGCTCGGGCCGGGGCCTTGGAGGGGCCGCTCTGCCGGCCGTCAGGAGGCTGGGCGTGGCCGTGCCGCCGGCTGTCCATCCTGTTGAGGTACTGGCTGGCCTGCAGGTGGCCAGAGGGCTGGCTGGGGGGCTGGGAAGCTCTGGGGGGCCCCCGAGAGAAGCGCAGGTCCAAGATCTCCCTCAGGGTCTCGTCACAGCCGCCGACACAGCCGACAAACTCCAGAGGCATGGTCGGGGGAAGGCTCCCGCGCTTGAACTTGAACTTCACCCTGGTGAGGCCCGAGGATGGGACAGCATTACCGGCCGGTGCCAGGGCCGCTTCGCCTTGGGCCGGTGGCTGCCACAGCCTCAGGCGCCCCTCGCCAGCCCTCGTCAGGCAACCGGGAGCCGCTGCCATGTCCACGGGAGGGGAGACGCAAGCCGAGACCTGGTTAATCACCAGGACAGACCCCCAGGGAGAGGCCGGGGTTCTCGGGGCGGGGTCCCAAGGCCCCAGGTGTAAGTCAGTGCTAACCGCCTGGTTTGCTCTCGCTTTTCCATGCGTGTGTCCTAGAGTGTTCGAGAAGCACTGAACCACACACGCAGCGAGAATCCGTCTTGGAGTAGGCCACACATCAGCCCTGCTGAAATGTCAAACGCCCCACTCTCTTCCTTATCATTTGCTTTGGAAAACAGGTAAATCGGCTTAAAAACATTTCATGACTCATTATGTCATTAGGTGGCTCACGTTACTGTGTGGCGTGTTTGCTGCAGGGGGTAAGCACTTTAAAAGCATTGTAGCTTCCAACATGGCGCACCCTGAGACAGGGCCACAGCTGACACGTGTGGCAGCAGCTATCTGGAAGGGCGCCTTTGTGGTTCCCCAGGGTGCACGTGGGCTCCTCCCTGGCCACCGGGAGCCCGCACGGAGACTGGGCCCTCACAGGGCATGCGGGGGCAGCCCCAGCACCACCTCGGTGCCTGGGAATGGAGCCCGCAGCACGCGCGCGGCACGCGGCTCACCTGTACACGGGGTGCGGCTGACACACAGGACACACGCTCTCGTCCCTGCTGGCCTCCAGCACCGAGTCGGGAAACCACACGGCCGATCGGCATTCTGGGAAACCCGTGCAGCTGAGGTAGAACCTGCGGAGCGGGGACAGCCAGGGTCAGACATGGGGCTGTGGGGGACGTGCGCAGGCTGGCGGAGGCTGTCACCCAGCGGCTGACAGCAGAGGACACTGCAACCTAGCTGGGGGTGTGCAGAGGCAGGACCAGAACCCACCCGCCTGACCACAGGGCCTCGGCCCCATCCCTACACCGCTCGTCCTCCTCAGCCACCTGAGGGTCTGATGGCCACATGCCCGTCACGTCCAGTCCCCCTAAGCACGCCTGGGAGTGACAGGGAAGAAAAGCAACGCTAAGTCATGATGATTTAAACAGAACACTCACAAACTCGGAGGTGGAAGGGGCCAGATAAACCCTGCAGTGAGCCCCAAGACAGGCTCCAGACCTCCCTGGGGGTTCAGGGAGTCAGGGCTGGGCCGGCATCTGGTGCTGCGGTTTAAGGCACTGCACAGGAAGGCTGCACCCCGTGGCCAGGTCTCAGTCCCGGCCCCACTCTGCCTTCCAGCTCCTTACTGACGCCCCGGGAGGTACCCGAGTCTCTGTCACCCACGTGGGGGGTCCAGATGGCAGATCTGAGCTCCCTGGCTTCGGCCTGGCCTCGTGCTAGCTGTTGCAGGAATTTGGGGAGTGAACCAGCAGATGGGAGGTCTCACCCGCTCTTTCAAATAAAGGACAATTTGAAATAAGAATTCAGAGCTAAAACAAAGTAAGTATTCGTTCCTCCCGCAGTCCAGTATCACCTGGCGGTGAAGGAAAGACGCACCCATGGCCACAGTGACCGAGGGCTGGCACCCGCGCTGCGGGGTGGGGCCGGGCCGCACTGGCGTTGTCACTGGGGAACCCAAGTCCTGCCTCCAGACCTCGCCGTTCCCCGCAGCTGCCCAACTCTGAACACAACCCCCTCCCCAGCCCGCCAAGCCTCCGTCTGCCCTTTGCAGGGTGGCTATGAAGCTCGAATGTGATCCTTCCAGAACACCTTGTGTCCGGCCAGCTGGAGGGATGGCACGTGACCTACGCTGGCTGCCCCCACGCCCAGTGCCTTCTTCCCCACTCTGATCTAAAGGCAGGCAGCCTGAGTGCTTCAGGCCCAACTCAAATCTAGAGCCAAAAGAAGAAAAGTGTCTGTGGCGAGTCTGGACCTCCTCCTCAGTCAGCTTTGGAGGCAGAGACTATGCCTGTGAGACTTACTTCTTTCTTTGACAGGCAGAAGGGCAGGGAGAGAGACACAGAGGGAGTAATCCTACATCCACGGGTTCATTCCCCTAATGGTCGGGAACAGCTATGTCTAATCTGGGCCAGGCCAAAGCCAGCAGCCAGGAACTCCATCCAGGTCTCCCACGCGGGTGGCAGGGGCTCAAGCACTTGGGCCATCTTCTGCTGCTTTTCCCAGGCCATTAGCAGGGAGCTGGATGGGAAGCGGAGCAGCTGGGACTCAAACCGGCGCCCATATGGGATGCTGGTGCTGCAAGTGGTGGTTTAACCTGCTCGGCTGCGACCCTGGCTCCAGGTAGGGCTCTGGGCCACGCAGCTAGAGTGCGGCACTCTAAGAGGGATTGGAACCAGAACCATCTGGACCCGAAGCCTGGCTCCCCTAGCACCTGCCACACGCTGGGGAGAAGCAACTGCCCCTGCTCTGGATCCCCACAACCTTCCAGATGTCAGAGGCCACCCCCACTCTGCTGTGCTGGTCGGGGGCTGACGAGAGCGGGGACACGGACGAGAACTGACAGGGAGAGCTGGGGCCGTGGGACAGACTGACCCGCCGTGCTTCTTGGCTTTGAGGACCATGTCCTTGTGGCACTGTGGGCACTTGCGGATGGGCTCCGGCAGGGACGGGTAGAGCTCCTCCTGCTGTGCCACCTCCGTCCCTTCCCCGAAGTACTGGGACAAGGCCTCGTCCAACCTGGAGAAAGGCAACGACACACCCGGCCGGCAGTCACAAACACACTTCTAACGCTCCATGCACAGCACACACGCCCCTGGTGCTGGCCGGCTGGTGAGGCCCGGGCCAGGGCCTGGCTCCCTGCAGCAATCAGCCAGGCAACTCCCTCCCCGTCAGTGGCCCCATCCTGAACAAATAAAACCGCCTGGGGTCTCGGTGCATTTCACTAGCTCAGGCCACTCCTTCCGCTGCTGGCCGGAGCAGGCTGAGGGTGGAACCGCTTCTCCCTACGCCACGCACGCACCAGCCGTACGGGCTTCTCCACACACACGGCTCTGCTGCGGACCCAGCGGCCCTGCCTCTGGGGGCAACGCAGTGTGGACCCGAGGCTCAGCCCCCAGGGCACCCCTACGGCAGATGCCACAGCAGCCAGGCGGGACCAGGCAGCAGGGGTGCGGCGCGGTGCCCTCCTCACACCTCGTGTCCTTGGCTCTGGGAGCCCCGGGACCCCGGGCTTCCGGGCTTCGTGGAGGCTCGCCACTTAGGCACCAACAGAAGCCTGTGCCCTGCCCCCTCCCCAGCTCGCCAGTCAGGAAGCCGGTTTCCACGGCGACCACACACGCACGCCCACACACACGCATGCATGCAGCTCCAAGGTTGTCTGATTAGCACAGGCATTGGGGCCAACACTCTGGAGATTCCAAGGGCTTTACGAGACGCGGGTCAGGAAATGGTGACCAAATAGTTACTGTGAGGTACAGCGTCACGGGTAGAAAACACGTGGTTTCTAACTAAACACACACAGAGAGCACTCGGCCGTCTCCAACGCTGCCGAGAGGTTCCTGATTCAGGACCATTACAATGGGGACGCGGCACGGCCTGCGGGAGCAGGGGCTGTGCGGACGGGTTCCACACTGAGTCAGGGCGGGAAACACGTGGGCGGAGACGAAGCCAGCGGCGCTCACACCCACAGGGCCCGGGCGTGCGCAGCCAAGCCCTCCGCTTCTGCGACGCTGCCCCGGGCTCCCACCGCCCACTGGGGAAAAGCCGCCGCCGCCGCGCCGGGAGCTACAGGAGCCCTGGGCAGGACGGCAGGGTCTGACACTCACTTCTTGGCCTTGGCCACAGCTTCAATGAAAACCTGCTTGTATTTCTGCACCTGCTGCCGCAGCACCACCGACTTGTCCTTCTTGCCCTCACAGATCAGCTTGAGGTCGGCCTCCAGCTCGGCCCGGAGGTCCGGCTTGGACATCTCGTAGCCCATGGAATCGTAGCCTGCAGGGCCGGAGCAGAGCTCAGGAGGCACCGAGCGAGCAGCCTCCCGCCCCCGTGAGCTCCCCGCCCCCTTACCTTCCACAAGCCCCATGCCCAGGTGCCCGGGGAGGAAGCGCTTGTCTGGGGTGAGGCCCACGTACATCCGCGCCTTGATGGTCTCGATGTGCTCCGCGTGGGTGGCGTCAGTACCTGGAAGCCATTGCCCGCGTCCTGAGACAAGATCCTGTGGCCCTGCACCCTACAGTCCGCAGGCACCTGTCGTCCCCGAGCCCCCCTCTGCCTGCGCGGCTGTGCAGATAAGACATCTGTGTAACGAGGCAGCTACTTTAGGTCCCTGCGTGCCCCCTAATGGATGGCTCTCCCCGCTGTCAATCAAACACCCCCTGTCCTGGGACGGCACCTGCTTCATCTGGGACCTAGGCGGGGAGGCCATGGAAATATGCATGTTTCGGCATGGTATTTTAGCTTTACAATGGCTTAAGAAAGAGAAAACTGGGAGCCCCTTCAGCGGGCTTGGTAAGGTACTGGCCTCCGTTCTGTATGCACACAGAGACACTAGGGTGTCTACATTCCAGCTGATGCGGCGCTCCAAGTCCCATGTTGGAGACGATTCAGCTTGTCAAGAGCTCTGTCTGTTTTTGCTGCCTTGGGTCCTGGAAAGAGACTGCTCAGCTGCACAGTTCTGCATCCGCTCCCGGGGCTTACTTCGAAGGGTACAGTTTGAAACCTGTCATGGGGTCCTAAATCATCGCTAGCCGGATGATACAGCATTTTATGTGTTTAGTGATAATACAGACAGGGTTTAAAGAAGAGAATGCTCCAACATGGGAAGCAGTCCATAGAGCAGACTCATAAAATGGCAGCTGCTGTAAATAACACACAGCGGCCACACAATCAGCACCGAGGCATTCTGGTCGGGCTAAAGAGCCCACGCGAGAACCAGGCATGGAAAGCCAGGAACCACTGCAAAGTGTCCTCCCTATGAAGGACCTTGGTGGTTGAGACCCAGACGTGGGCATCAAAGAAGGGTGCACTCTTCTCTGAAGGGAGGGGAGGACTTCCACTCTGCTCATGGCCTTGTCTGAACACTAATGGGGAGTGTGGATTCTAAAGGCTCCCACAGCCTGGGCAGCTCTCGTCAACAGCCTCGGGTGATCCCCGCTGTCATACCTAACAGTGTGGATTGTTGAATTAACACTGTTCGGTTGGAATAGTCTGGGGTTCTGGACACTAGTACTCCCAGAAAGGACAGACAGAAAAAGGAGACGGAGACAAGTTAGGCCGTCACAAAACACCAAACACCGGAGTAAGGGAAAGGGTTTATTGGGAAAACCTAGCAGACCGGAGGGAAGGGGCGAAGAAGGAGACAGAGAGAGGAGAGTGTAAGAGAGAGAGAGAGGAGAGGAGCCAGCGAGGAGAGAAGGGAGCAGAGAGAAGAGAGACGAGAGGGGGAGAGGAGAGAAGGGAGCAGAGAGAAGAGAGACGAGAGGGGGAGAGGAGAGCGGAGCAGAGAGCCGAGAGCGCGCCACGTGTCAGGAGCAGGTCCTTTCAGACCCCTGCATGTTAAGCTCCATGTGAAACCTGTGGAGGTGTCACAAACTCCCAGGTGTAGAGGGCCACCTGCTACTGCGGCAGGGACGCTCCCGCTCCCGGAGCAGAGGGCGAGTTCAGGGCCCCACTCAGAACAAAGGGAAGGGAAACGCGGCGCCACAGTACCTATGTACGCGCGTGCAGCCCTGGTAGGCCCCTCCTGCCTCAGGGCCACCCTCTGGCCCGCTCGGGATGGCTGTTTGTGTGGGGCGGCTCGCCCTTGCATGTGAACATATGTTTTCTGTTAAATAAATCCCATTCCTGTTTGTGCACCAGTCAATGGTGGCACTTAAGAATCTCACCTTTGAGTGAGGCGAGCACCTGGAGTGAGATTAACACGCTCTTGCCTGTGTCACCTTTCACACCTGGCCGAGGCCAACTCAGCTCTCCTGCTCCCTCCCAGCCCTCCCAGCCCTCCCAGCCGACTGTCATCGACGCTGTCGACTGTCATTGACGCTGTCGGCACAGCAACAGCACTCCCAATGGGCCAGGCCCGCCAGGCCCGCCAGGCCCGCCAGGCCCTGCAAAGCCGGGCTGGAACCGTCTTCCTGGCCCCACTTCCCGCGAGCACCCACCGACTCCAGCCCCAGCGGCCCTGAGCTATCCAGCAGCCAGGTCTTCCTGGAGGCCTCTCCCAGGCTTGGCCGCACTGGTCAAGCAGGCTCTCACCTCGACTAGGAAGAGGGGCCGGCGTGTAGCACGTGTGGCAGGCGGCCAGCCCAGGGCCGGGAGGAGAGGGAGCGCCCGCTCGCGTGCGCAGCTGCTGCAGCCCAGCTACTCACCGATGCCGTGCTTCTCCATGAGGGCGATGAGGTCCGCCTCGGTGAGCAGCTGGGGCGGACTGGTCTCCCCGTCCACCATCTCCACGGTGCTGGGCTGGAAGCGGGAGCCTTGCTCGTAGATAGGGAGGAGCTGCAGGAAGCAGCAGGCGGAGCAGTTGCCTCATTCTGCCATGAGCTCGGCAGGAGACGGCCTGCACTTCCGGGACCCCTGCCTGCCCCTCAGGCAGCGAGGGCTGGGGCCCAATTGGCATCATCACCTTGTCACTCCAGTGGTCGTAGGGATACACGTCCAGGTAGTTCCGGGCCAGAATGACAAGGCCGTGCGCCACGAAGCGCTCCTGGGCAATGTTGATCTCCACCGTGGTCTCCTGGCCCTGGGCGTCCTGGGAGCAGCAGGCCAGGAAGTGGCGGACGATGAACTCGTACAGCCGCTGGTCGTCTCCCTGGGGAGAAGAAAGCCTGCCACCGTCTGCCGAACGTCACCCCCTGGACGGCAGCGCTGCCCGAGGTTAACCCCAGTGTGCGCCCCGGAGCCTAATGGCTGACAGGCAGGCCCGCAGCAGCTGAGCGGAGCTGCGGGTTTCGGTGGACAGCCCTCACCGCTCTCCCAAAGACGAGCGAGGGAGGGGCTCATCTCCCCTCCAGACTGCTACGCGACAGCGCAGGACCCTCCTCTCAATTTTTTAATGTAATGCTCAGGACATAAAATGTTAAAAGGTAGTCTTTTAAAAAATTATTTATTTGGGCCGGCGCCGCGGCTCACTAGGCTAATCCTCCGCCTTGCGGCGCCGGCACACCGGGTTCTAGTCCTGGTCGGGGTGCCGGATTCTGTCCCGGTTGCCCCTCTTCCAGGCCAGCTCTCTGCTGTGGCCAGGGAGTGCAGTGGAGGATGGCCCAGGTGCTTGGGCCCTGCACCCCATGGGACACCAGGATAAGCACCTGGCTCCTGGCTCCTGCCATCGGATCAGCACGGTGCGCCGGCCGCGGCGGCCATTGGAGGATGAACCAACGGCAAAAAGGAAGACCTTTCTCTCTGTCTCTCTCTCTCACTGTCCACTCTGCCTGTCAAAATAAATAAATAAATAAATAAAAATTAAAAAAAATTATTTATTTTCATTTTATTTGAAAGGCAGAGAGAGAAAGAGAGAGACTGATTGATTGATCTTCCACCTGCTAGTTCGCTCTTCAAATGCCCTCAACACCCAGGACTGGGCCAGGCTGAAGCCAAAAGTCCTGAACTCAGCCAGGTCTCCCACACAGGTGGTAGGGGTCCAAGTACTTGTGCCATCACCTGCCGCCTCCCAGGATACACACTGGCAGGAAGCTGGACTGGAATCAGAGGAGCCAGGACTAAAGTTCCACATTCCAGTGCGGGATGTGGACGTCCCAAGCAGTGACTGAAGCGCTGCACTCAATGCTTGTCCCCAAATGTAGTTTTCTTTTTAATGATTTATTCATTCCAACAGCAGTTACAGAGAGACAGGGAGACACAGAGAGAAAGAGATGTCTTCTATTGCTAATTCACTCCCCAAATGGCTGCAATGGCTGGGGCTGGGCCAGGCTGAAGCCAGGAGCCTGAACTCCATCTAGGTCTCCCAAACAAGTGGTAGGAGCCCAATTACTTGGGCCATCTTCTACTGCTCTCTCAGGCACATCAGCAGGAAGCTGGAATGGAAGAGGAGCAGCTGGGACTTGAACTGGCACTCACCTGGGATTGGCTTAATCACAGGCACTGGTTTAATCCATTGTACCACGACACCTGCTCCTATATATGTAAATATATATATTTGAACTAACCGTCTTTAAGTTAGAAGCTTTAAATTTATTTGAAAAGCAGATAGGGAGGGCAAGAGACATGTTATCTTCCATCCATTGGTTCCTTCCCCAAATGCCTGCAACAGCCAGGGCTGGGCCAGGCCAAAGCGAGCAGCCAGGAACTCCAGCCGGGTCTCCCACGTGGGTGTGGGGCCAACACCTGCTGCCTTCAGGGAGTGCATTCGCAAGAGGCTGTCATGGAGAGGACTGCGGCTTAAACCCAGGTTCCCATACCACTTGTGGGCACCTCGAGCAGTAGCAGAACCTACTGTACCAACCCGCCTCATAAAAAAGTGGACTTTACAAAGATACTTGGCGTTACAGAGATGCCCATAAAAACAGTTCTCCAGGGCCAGTGGTGCGGTGCTGAGGATTAAGTCACTGCTTGCGATGCTGGCACCCCACATGGGCTCTTGTTGCAGTCCTGGCTGTTCACTTCCGATTGATCTGGCTCCCTGCTAGTGTGCCTGGGAAAGCAGTGGCAGATGGCCTACCTACTTGGGTCCCTGCTGCCCATGTGGGAGGCCCGGATGGAGCCCCAGGCTCTTGGCTTTGGCCTGGCCTAGTCCTGGTCATTGTGGCGTGAACCAGTGGATAGAAGCCCTCTGTGGAACTCTGCCTTTCAAAGCAACATTTTTCTAAAATGTGGTTCTCAATAGAAGTGGAACCACAGGCAGTTTTCTCCCTTAAACTCTTTGCACCTCCTACTACATTGTGTAAAATGAAAATGCACTGGTTTCAAAATCAGAAAGGACTCGGCACTGACAGGGGAAGATGACAAGGCTTGGAGGTCTGAGCTGTGACGTGCGTGGACGCCAGTCAAGCCCCCCAGCAACCGCGTGGCCGTGCACCACTGGTGTGGTAAGGTCCCAGAAGGGAGTGCATGGGGCCGGTGCTGTGGTGTGGTGGGCAGTGCTGCCGCCTGCAACACTCGCATCCCATATGGGTGCTGGTGCGTGTTGCGGCTGCTCCTCTTTAAGACAGATCCCTGCTAATGGCCTGGGAAAAGCCGCAGAAAATGGCCCGAGTGCTTGGCCCAATGTGGGAGACGTGGACAAATCTCCTGGCTTCAGCCTGGCCCAGCCCTGGCCATTGTGACCTTTTGGGGAGTGACGCAGTGCATGGGTGATTTCGCTCTAAGTGTTTCAACTGAAAAACCAGCCTTAAAAAATAAATAAATAAAAGGAGTGCATACTGGCCCAGGCCTGGAGGATTGAGAGTATTCCTCAGTGAGCAAGGGACCAAGCCAGCGGCAAGGCTCCCTGTGGGCATGGGAGCCACACAGGGCCCAGGGAAGCCATCCCACCTGTGTGGGAGGAGCAGGACAGGGGCTGGAGAGCGGACCCAGCACGGGCGCCTCTTATGACACAAGGCTGAGATGGGACACAGTTGACACTGGCTTCCCGTGCCTGAAATGGAAAAGGCATTCCAAAACCACGTCCTTCCTGAAACCGGAGCCCATGGAGTGAATCCCAGCGGCAGCGCCTGCGGGGACCAACCTGCAAGCTGCTGGCGTACTTGGTGGGGTGAATGGGAGGGTGGGCTTGGTCAGACTTGTTCCCGTTGCGTGGGCTGGGGCCGCCCCGCTCTAGAATGCTCTGGGCAAAGGCCCCCCAGCGTGGATCTTGGGTCTGCTGTTCCACCAGTGCTGTCAGGTTTAAGTCTTTAGGGAAAATGTTGGTTTCCGTGCGGGGGTAGCTGATGTACCTACAAAGGCAAACAGAGAGAGAAATGGCTATGTTCTCCCACTCGTCTAAGAACTGCTGGAAACAGCGATGCCTACGAGCCCTCACCAGCGGAACCGATGTACTGACCGCCACCCAGGTCACTCACGCTGAGAAAAGAGCCGAGGTGGGGTGACAGCAGGTCTCCCCAGGCATCCCGAGGAAGTGGAGGGAGACAGGATGCGTGTAGCTCAGTGCAGGTTCAGGCCCCTGGCTCTGCAGTGGTCTCCTGGCCTGGGGCCCGCCACTGGCCCCTCACGCTCAGCCTGACAGATCCGCCCAGCACAGCATATGACCCTCATGTGCCCTGACAGTCCCAACAGCGCATGTCCCTATGACTGTTTTTCTTATAGATTTGTTTACTCGGAAGGCAGAGTGAAGGAGGGCGGGAGGTGGGAGGAAATGTAGAGAGGAGGGCGGGGGGAGAGAGATCTCTTCCGTTTGCTGTTTCACTCCCTGAATGGTGGCAGTACCTGGGGTTGGGCCAGGCTGAAGCCAGGAGCCAGGAACTCTTCTGGGTCTCCCCCGTTGGGGGTGGGGGCCATCATTCACTGCCTCCCAGGTGCAGTAGCAGGGAGCTGGAGCGGAAGCAAGGCAGCCAGGACTCGACCCAACACTCTGATATTGGATGCCAGCATCATGAAGGGCGCTTAATCCACTGAGCCACAACACTGGCCTCTCTCAGCACTTTTTTTTTTAAATAATTATTTTAGGCCGGCACCGTGGCTCACTAGGCTAATCCTCCGCCTGCAGCGCCAGCACCCCAGGTTCTAGTCCCAGTCGGGGAGCCGGATTCTGTCCCAGTTGCCCCTCTTCCAGGCCAGCTCTCTGCTGTGGCCCAAGTGCTTGGGCCCTGCACCCCATGGGAGACCAGGAGAGGCACCTGGCTCCTGGCTTCGGATCAGCACAGTGTGCTGGCTGCAGCGGCCACTGGGGGGTGAACCAATGGAAAAAGGAAGCCCTTTCTCTCTCTCTGACTGTCCACTCTGTCTGTCAAAAAAAAAAAAAAAAAAAAAAAAAAGGAATTACTTTATTTCTTTGAAAGGCATAGTTACACAGAGAGAAAGAAACATCTTCTATCAGCTTGTTTACTCCTCAAATGGCCACAGAGGCCAGGGCTGGGCCAGGCGGAAGCCAGGAGCCTGGAAAGCCACCTGGGTCTCCCAGGCAGGGGCAGGGGCCATCAACAGCTGCTTTCCCAGGTGCATTATCCAAGAGCTGGGTCAGCAGTGGGACAGCCAGGCCCTGAACTGGTGCCTATACAGGGCGATGGAGCTGCAGGTGGCAGCTTAACCCACCGTACCACAACACTGGCCCCTCACTTAAGAGAATGTAGGCCAGTAACAGAATATACCTTATTCACATGCTGGCCACGTACAAACTGAGAGCTCCTTCCTTCATACAAGTCTCCCAAATCCAGTGTGTGTCACACATTTATAGCACACCCCAATACGGACAACCCAAATCTCTAACACGCAACAGTCGTGCACCACAGGGCCGGCCTTCACAGGCAAGCGGCCCCTGAGGGTTCCAGCTGTTGCCTGTCACGTGTCAGGACCCGGGAAGAGCTGCGGGGGCTCCAGGCTGGGCCTGAACTCGCTCTGTGGCTCTCACACTGAAACATCCTCTCCACATCAGACAAGGGGAGCAACGTCCAGCCCTCCAGCTTCAGGGCTTCCGCGGGATCTAAACAGTCTGTGTTCTCACGAGTTGCGTTTCTAAGGTACTTCATACCCTGATAATGATGGCCCAAGCTCCCACCCGAATAGCTACCCTTGTGTGTAGAGCTTTTCAGCAATCCGCATGGTTTCTTTAGCATTGATCCTCAACTTGCGCGAAGCCAGCTTCTCGAGTTCCTGTTAGACGGGTCAGCAGACACGTTAGGTGCAGAGCGCGAGCCACGGGGCAAGACGCCCACAGCCCACCCCCGGAGAGCTCCGGTCCCGGCACTCCAGCGGCTGCAGTCACGCTGGGGCGGCCGGGGGGGGGGGGGGACTGACTGTGCCCCAGGAAGCCTTCGGGGTCTGCCCAGAGGAGCCAGGTCCCAGGCCATGGCTCTCAGAAGTTGACGTGCACCAGGGAAACTCACTGGGGGAGCCACATTCCTCACGAGCCGTCTGCACCGATTTTAACGCAAGCAATGGGACAGCCGCACCTTGCAAACGCCTCGGACGGCCCAGTAACTCCCCTGAATGATGAAAACCGTCCTCTGGGGGCCCCAGGGGAGAACCAGCTGCTCTTTCCCCAGGTGGCCTCAACAATGCCCTTGACTGTATGTCAACACACATTAGCCAGCGAGGTGTCACCTATGCCTATGATGTCGTATCCGCCCAGGGACTACACAGTGGCTGACCTGAGACGAGGACACACTGCCCACCCTCCGCCCACCCTCCCCCCACCCTCCCTGCGCGTCTCCTGCCTGCACCTTCTCCACGTTCATCCTCCAGCGTTCACCCTGACACCCATCTGGCCCGAATTCTGCTGAGGGGCGACTCTGGGCAGGGGCACCCCGACCCCGTTTACTTGGACTTGTTCCTGTGGGTGTGGCTCTGACTGTGGTCCAGAAGTTTGAGGAATCCATGCTAAGGTAAGTTCATGTACCAGATACCCAAAATGATGTTTACACCGATTACGCCACAACTCGGGGCGGGGGGGGGGGGGGGGGGAGGTACAGGCTACTCTGATTGCAACGCTGTAGAAATAAGCACATGAAAAATACAGGAAGACACCAGCTGCATCAGCAATTATGTAAGGACAGAGAAACAGTGGCGGTACGGTCCTCTGTCTTCCTCTTTTTGCTTCTCAAACGCCACACAGCAGTTACACTGCATTTGTTTAAAAGAAAAAGCATCCAGAGGGCAAGCAAACCGTTGGCCGTGTGCCCTGACGGCCGCTGGGTCGCTTCTCTGGGTCAGCTCTCACGGTAGAACCCCAGGCCCAACAACAGGAAATGATCATTCCTCACGCCCACACCAGCCCTTCTGGAACATACCACGGTGTCCAAAGCTTGCGGCCGCCACTTGCTCTTTGGCTTGGACCTGACCTCCACCACCGTTGCTGTGGGGTCCTAGAGAGCCAGAAGCACAGACACATTACACCAGGCTGTGCACGGTCTCTGGTCCCCCTGTGCCATATGCCTGCCCACCGCAGCCCATCTCACTTGCAGCCAACAGTGCAGGGAGCACCGATACCCCCATTCCCACCCACACCAAGATTAAAAAAAAAAGAAAGAAAGAAAGAAAAAGATTTATTTATGTGTAAGGCAGAGTGACAGAGAGGGAGGGAAAGAGAGAGAGATCTTCCATTCACTGGCTCACTCCTTAAATGGCTGCAACAGCAGGGGCTGGGCCAGGCTTAAGCCAGGCCAGGAACTCCACCCTGCTAAGTGACCAAGTACGTGGGCCACCATCTGTCGCCCTCCCTGGCGCCATCAGCAGGAAACTGGATCCACAGAGGAGTGGCTGAGGCCTGAACTGGCACTCCACTATGGCAAACCAACACTGCCAGTGGCGGCTTAACCCACTACTCCAACGCTGGCCCTTCAAACCAAGATTTGTTTATGACGTAATTTATTTGAAAGGTGGAAAGATGGAGTCAGACTTAGATTTCCCATTCACTGGTTCACTTTCTTTTTTTAAAGATTTATTTATTTTTTATTTATTTGAAGGACAGAGTTACAGAGACAGGCAGAGACAGAAAGAGAGGTCTTCCATCCGCTGGTTTACTCCTCAGATGGCCCCAACGGCCGGAGCTGCACTGATCTGAAGCCAGGAGCCAGGAGCTTCTTCTGGGTCTCCTACATGGGTGCAGGGGCCCAAGGACTTGGCCATCTTCTACTGCTTTCCCAGGCCATAGCAGAGAACTGGATTGGAAGAGGAGCAGCCAGGTCTTGAACCAGTGCCCATGTGGGATGCCGGCACTTGCAATCCCCACTAGTTCACTTCTTAAATGCCCGAAATAGCTTGGGCTGGGCCGGGCCGGGCCGGGCTAAAGCCAGGAGCCAGTAACTCAATCCGGGTCTCCCATGCGGGAGGCAAGAACCAACTACTTGAACCATGACCGCTGCTTCCCAGGGTCCGTGTTAGCAGGAGGCTGGCGTCAGGGGCCAGAGGGGGAGCTGAACCCACACACTCCGACACGGGACACAGGCATCTTTACTGCCAGGATAACGCCTGCTCCATCAAAGCCAAGACTGTTAAAGGCAATTCTCTGAGCCCTCCAGTGCCTCCTCCGGAGTCTCTGAAATACAACAGCCGTGCAGCACTCGCCTCCCGAGCAGTCTCCCACCCACTCACGCACGGTGTGACTCACAGAGGACTCCACTCAGGCGATTTGCTACCCAGGACCTTAGGACATCAAAACCCGAACTTCTCCCTCCCCGGGGCCCGGTGACCAGCTGCCCTTTCCTAACAGCTCAGTGCATACCCTGGCCCTGTTGTCCTCCGCCACTCCCCAGTGCAGGAGTCGGCAGTTCAGGTCTTCTCACTTCACACGTAAGTGTGCCGTGGCACTGAGACTCCAGGGCCCCCGTGGTCAAAGGGGAGAGCAGTGCACAGACAGGGTGGGTCCTGGGAGGTGGCCGGGGCTCCAGGAGGAGCGTGGATACACTGAGCCCAACCTGTGCTCTGCCACCCACTGGCTCTACTGTCGTCTGTGAAGCCAAGCTTCACGGCTCTGACCGCCTCACCTGTCAACTGGGGAGCATCCCAATCCTCACTAGACCAAGTATCCTGCAACCAAGTGTGTCTGGCACACAGCAGGGGTTTCCTGATTACGGCTGTGACCACCAGGGAGCGGGAAGCACACCACTGACTATCAAACCTAGAAAGCGCCAAGATTTCCTGAGGAACCACTGTGCACAGCCAGGCAACCAAGTGCCGACGGACAGGAAGTGGCATCACAAAGCAGACCCTCAGTATGCGGTTCAGGGAATGTGAAGGCAGGCTCCCAACTCCGCCACGGACCGTCCTGCAGCCTCCCCAGCTGGCCCCCGCTCAGACGCCAGCAGAGCCGGCTTCCGTGTCCAGCGCGGCAGGACTGCGCCCTCCCTGTCCACCTGGGCCATTCTCCACTCCTTTCCCGTTTATTTCCTCCTGGCGTTTCTCACTGTGAGACGGGTGTGTGACTTCGTCGCCCAGGTCTGTTCCCATGAGCCACAAGGAGGGGGCTGCACAGAGGCCGCCCACATGCAGCGTCCAGGATTCAGGCCGTCCAGCCGATCCCTGCTGGTCTCTGCTGACGGCACAGCCTCAGGGAGGGACTTCAGTCACACGGCTCTCAAAACCTCTGATCTTAGGGGTGTCGGCACTGTGGCGTAGTAGGCTAAGCCTCTGCCTCTGGCGCCGGTATCCCATATGCTCACCGGTTTGAGTCTTGGCTATTCCTCTTCCAATCCAGCTCTCTGCTATGGCTTGGGAAAGCAGTAGAAGATGGCCAGTCCTTGGGCCCCTGCACCTGCATGGGAGACCTGGAAGAAGCTCCTGGCTCCTGGCTTCGGGTCAGCACAGCTCTGGCCATTGTGGCCATATAGGGAGTAAACCAGTGGATCTAAGACTTCTCTCTCTGTCTGCAACTCTACCTCTCAAGTAAGTCAACAAAAAAAAAAATTTTTTTTTTTTAATTTTGAAAGGCAGAGTGGACAGTGAGAGAGAGAGACAGAGAGAAAGGTCTTCCTTTTCCATTGGTTCACCCCTCAATGGCTGCTATGGCCGGCGCACCGCGCTGATCCGAAGCCAGGAGCCAGGTGCTTCTCCTGGTCTCCCATTGGGTGCAGGGCCCAAGCACTTGGGCCATCCTCCACTGCCTTCCCTGGCCACAGCAGAGAGCTGGACTGGAAGAGGGGCAACCGGGACAGAATCCAGTGCCCCAACCGGGACTAGAACCCGGGGTGCTGGTGCCGCAGGCGGAGGATTAGCCTAGTGAGCCGCGGCGCCGGCCAATAAACAAAATCTTAAAAAAAAAAAATTCTGATTTTATCTGCAAGTTCTGCAGCTCCTTCCCTCCACAGTTTTAGTGCTGTTCTCAAGTCCTGCTGGTCCTCCAATATCGATGGTCTGGGATGCAAGCTGAGCGCCAGGACCGTCCCCGGTGGAGGGTGGATGGGTTCACATCCGCCGACAGAGAGGGAGCAACGTGGGAGGCTGCGGGGTGCTTCCCAGGTCACTCAGGGTCCACGGACGTCTTACCTCCATACACAGCTGGTAGAGCACAAGACAAGCCGTGTGGTTAAAGAGCCGGTGCCTCTTCCAGTGGAATTCTACAACCCCATCTCGGTGGGCATGAGTTACTACATTGGAGAGAAAACAGAAAGGCGGGACTCAGGGAAGCCATACCCTATGACAGGGGGAAAGGTCTCTGCAGCGAAGGCCAAAGGAACACGAAGTGAAGAAAAGTCTCTGGGTAACTAAGGAAAATCGAAATAGTGGGGTAGGGTGAGGAGGCAACAAGACTAAAAGAAAATCACATTGAAATAATTCCTTTTTATTTGAACGGCACATCTCCCATCCACTGGTTCAGTCCCCAGATGCCTGCAACAGCTGAGCCTGGGTCAGGCTGAAGCTAGGAGGCCAGAACTCAACCCGGGCCTGCCAGGTGGGCTACAGGGGCCCAAGTACTGAGCCGCCTCCTGCTGCCTCCCAGGTGCGCATCAGCAGGGAGCAGGCATCAGAAGCAGAGCCTGGACTCGAACCCAGGCACGCCAGGGTAGAATGCAGGCATCTGACCAGGGCCGAATGCCCGCCCCTCAAATCACACATCTTCCTGGGGGGATTAATGCTTCATGGGCCCCCGTTTCTCCTGGGCCCAGAGGCCATACTTGAAGCAAGCCCCCGAGGCATACCTTTGATTCTATGGAAGACTTCCGGCACAAAAGCCTGAATGGCTTTGAACCTCTCCACCACGAAGCCCAGCGTTGGGAACTGGCAGCTGCCGTAACTGATGAGCTGCTCGGCCAGCACCTGGGGAAAGATCTTCTGCAGCCGTAAGGTCTGGAACCTGGTGAAGGCGGCTCCTGCAGAGGGAGGAGGCAGGCGGGAGAAAGGAACGGAGATGAGGGCAAAGCCGGCCGCACGCGCACACGCACACGCAGACGCGGGAACCCAGCACAGCGGACCACAGGAGGGCTGCCGGGCTCCTCACCGATCCTCAGGTCCAGCTCCTGCCTCACGTCCACAGCGTCGCTCACTCTCTGATCGGGCTCGGTCAGGTTCTCACAGGCCGCCCTCACAGCCCGGGGCGTGATCTCCGAGAAGCGGGCTCTCAGCACCTGCAGGCCGGGCTTCACTGCGAAACACAGAGACAAACCACGCTGTCCCCCCAGCCCCCAGGGCTCACGTCCCTCAGTCAGCAGAGAGGCACAGCAGCTCAAGAACCTGTGCAGCAACCCACTCAGCTGTTAGGTTACATGGAGCACGAGGCCTGAGAGGGAGACACCACTGTGACCTTTACACTGAGCCTTGTGAGACATCGGAGTGGAGGGGCCGGTACTGGGGCATGCCGGGCAAAGCTACTGCCGGCGCCGGTTCAAGTCCATATGGGCGCCGGTTCAAGTCCCAGCTGCTCCTCTTCTGATCCAGCTCTCTGCTGTGGCCTGGGAAAGCAGTAGAAGATGCCCAAGTGCTTGGGCCCCTGCACTCGCGTGGGAGACCTGGAAGAAGCTTTTGGATTCGGATCGGCGCAGCTCCAGCCGTTGTGGCCAGCTGGGAAGTGAACCAGCGGATGGAAGACCTCTCTCTCTCTGCCTCTCCTTTGTGTTAACTCTGACTTTAAAGTAAAATAAATAAATCTTTAAAAAACATTTCAAAGAGTTACAGTGAAGGAGGGGCAGAG
This sequence comes from Oryctolagus cuniculus, assembly GCF_051225735.1. Classification (NCBI taxonomy): domain Eukaryota; kingdom Metazoa; phylum Chordata; class Mammalia; order Lagomorpha; family Leporidae; genus Oryctolagus; species Oryctolagus cuniculus. Next base: position 62,902,921 of record NC_142883.1, on the reverse strand, counting down.
GCAGAGAGAGACAGTGATCTTCAATCTGCCAGTTCACTGTCCAAATGGCAATGATGACCGGGGCTGGGTCAGTCCGAAGCCAGGGGCCCAAGCACTTAGGCCACCTTCTGCTGCTTTCTCAGGCATATTAGCAGGGAGCTGGATCAGAAGTGGAGCAGCCAGGACTTGAATTGGTGCCCGTATAGGATGCCAGCACTGCAGGTGGAGACTTAACCTTATACGCCACAGTGCTAGCCCCACAAATAAATCTCAAATAAATAGTCCATACATAAAAAGGTAGTTTTTTTTTTTTTAAAGATAAGCTTATTTTGGTGCTTAAATTATTTTTTGACAGGCAGAGTTAGACAGTGAGAGACAGACAGAAAGGTCCTCCCTCTGTTGGTTCATCCCTCAAATGGCTGCTACGGCCGGCACGCTGTGCTGATCCGAAGCCAGGAGCCAGGTGCCTCCTCCTGGTCTCCCATGGGGTGCAGGGCCCAAGCACTTGGGCCATCCTCCAAGTGGTACTCCCGGGCCACAGCAGAGAGCTAGACAGGAAGAGGTGCAGCTGGGACAGAGTCCGGCGCCCCAACCAGGACTAGAACCCGGGGTGCCGGCGCCGCAGGCGGAGGATTAGCCTAGTGGGCCGTGGGGCTGGCCTGGTGCTTAAATTTTCTGAGACCCATGGATAGTTTTCCCCACAATATGTGTTTTCCAGGAACTCTCTGAAGTACCTGTGTCTGCATTGGTTTCCACATATTCAGTACACAGGTAGAGAAAACGGCATAGAAAGCCTCCACTTCCCTGGGAGGCGGACACTGCACCCTTACCCTGCAGGGACGGAGCAGGCCCTGGGCCACACGGCCACGCTGCGTGTGAACTCGGAATGCTCTAGGCAGCCCCGGCACGACAAGATGCGGGGGCTGCACAGGGAGCAGCAAGCGGCTCAGGAGGAAGGACGTGTGCAGGCGCTCAGCCCCGGCCTAGGTACACACGCAGTGGAGAGCCCACTATTCACAGGGGCCCTGGCACTCACCGGCCTTGCACACGTGGATGATCTCAAAGCCGATGTTCTCGCCCTCTCTGTCACAGTCGGTCCAGATCAGCAGCGCCTGGCACTGCCGCGTCTCGCGTTCCAGGGTTTTCTGAAGCGGGTGGTGGAGAGAGAGCAGTGAGAGCGGAAGCCGTCTGCACACTAGAGAGCTGACTGAGGACGCGTGCCTTCTTAGCGCGCCGGCTTTGTACAGGAGGAACAGCAGAGGAAGCTGCTCTCACCGGCACTAAGGAGAGGGAGGGCAGACGGTCAACCTTCACACCCCTAAGGGAACGTCTGCGAGACGGAAGGTTTAATACCACCACGCCGATATGGCGAAACCTACAGCCCAGGTCCTGCACACGTCCAACACTAGCAGCTCTGAGCCCGTGCTGGCTAAAAAACGAGCCCCAACTGCGATTCATCCCGAGATCTCCCAGTTGGAGGTGGCCTGGTTACAGATGCCCCGAGCCGACAGCTTCCTGTCAAGTAAGTAAGCGAGCCACACCTTGGAGCTGCCTCCGTCCCAGCGGGGGTGGGCAGGAGGCCAGAGAGTAATTTGACAAAACTCACTTTTAGGGTTTATTTAAACAACTGCTACTCATCAAAAAGGCTCCCTTCAGTCCTGGGGCCACCAAGTGTACACAGCCTCGTGGCACAGTGGAGGCGGTAACTTGTCTCAGTCACGGTACGGAGTTAGGTAGAAAACCGCATCTCCAAATACCGACACATTAAAAATACAGAAACCACTCAGCTTCACTGCTCACGGCTAGCCCAACCTCAGCGCCGATGTCTTCCAAAAGACCCTACCTTGATGTCTACGAAATTGTCCGGGCAGTATTTTTCAATTTCTGCGTCAAAGAGGGCAAGAGGGTTGCAGCTCTGCCTGAAAAAGAAAAGCACAGGGGGGACACAGCCTCCCTCAGCACCAGAGAGCCCTGCATTCTAGGGGACACAGCCCTCCCTCAGCACCACAGACAGCCCTGCATTCTAGGGGACACAGCCCTCCCTCAGCACCACAGAGCCCTGCATTCTAGGGGACACAGCCCTCCCTCAGCACCACAGAGCCCTGCATTCTAGGGGACACAGCCCTCCCTCAGCACCACAGAGCCCTGCATTCTAGGGGACACAGCCCTCCCTCAGCACCACAGGGAGCCCTGCATTCTAGGGGACACAGCCCTCCCTCAGCACCACAGAGCCCTGCATTCTAGGGGACACAGCCCTCCCTCAGCACCACAGACAGCCCTGCATTCTAGGGGACACAGCCCTCCCTCAGCACCACAGAGCCCTGCATTCTAGGGGACACAGCCCTCCCTCAGCACCACAGGGAGCCCTGCATTCTAGGGGACACAGCCCTCCCTCAGCACCACAGAGCCCTGCATTCTAGGGGACACAGCCCTCCCTCAGCACCACAGACAGCCCTGCATTCTAGGGGACACAGCCCTCCCTCAGCACCACAGAGCCCTGCATTCTAGGGGACACAGCCCTCCCTCAGCACCACAGGGAGCCCTGCATTCTAGGGGACACAGCCCTCCCTCAGCACCACAGAGCCCTGCATTCTAGGGGACACAGCCCTCCCTAGCACCACAGACAGCCCTGCATTCTAGGGGACACAGCCCTCCCTCAGCACCACAGAGCCCTGCATTCTAGGGGACACAGCCCTCCCTCAGCACCACAGAGCCCTGCATTCTAGGGGACACAGCCCTCCCTCAGCACCACAGAGCCCTGCATTCTAGGGGACACAGCCCTCCCTCAGCACCACAGAGCCCTGCATTCTAGGGGACACAGCCCTCCCTCAGCACCACAGAGCCCTGCATTCTAGGGGACACAGCCCTCCCTCAGCACCACAGAGCCCTGCATTCTAGGGGACACAGCCCTCCCTCAGCACCACAGAGCCCTGCATTCTAGGGGACACAGCCCTCCCTCAGCACCACAGAGCCCTGCATTCTAGGGGACACAGCCCTCCCTCAGCACCACAGAGCCCTGCATTCTAGGGGACACAGCCCTCCCTCAGCACCACAGAGCCCTGCATTCTAGGGGACACAGCCCTCCCTCAGCACCACAGAGCCCTGCATTCTAGGGGACACAGCCCTCCCTCAGCACCACAGACAGCCCTGCATTCTAGGGGACACAGCCCTCCCTCAGCACCACAGACAGCCCTGCATTCTAGGGGACACAGCCCTCCCTCAGCACCAGAGAGCCCTGCATTCTAGGGGACACAGCCCTCCCTCAGCACCAGAGAGCCCTGCATTCTAGGGGACACAGCCCTCCCTCAGCACCACAGACAGCCCTGCATTCTAGGGGACACAGCCTCCCTCAGCACCACAGAGCCCTGCATTCTAGGGGACACAGCCCTCCCTCAGCACCACAGAGCCCTGCATTCTAGGGGACACAGCCCTCCCTCAGCACCACAGAGCCCTGCATTCTAGGGGACACAGCCCTCCCTCAGCACCACAGAGCCCTGCATTCTAGGGGACACAGCCCTCCCTCAGCACCACAGACAGCCCTGCATTCTAGGGGACACAGCCCTCCCTCAGCACCAGAGAGCCCTGCATTCTAGGGGACACAGCCCTCCCTCAGCACCAGAGAGCCCTGCATTCTAGGGGACACAGCCTCCCTCAGCACCACAGACAGCCCTGCATTCTAGGGGACACAGCCCTCCCTCAGCACCACAGAGCCCTGCATTCTAGGGGACACAGCCCTCCCTCAGCACCACAGAGCCCTGCATTCTAGGGGACACAGCCCTCCCTCAGCACCACAGAGCCCTGCATTCTAGGGGACACAGCCCTCCCTCAGCACCACAGAGCCCTGCATTCTAGGGGACACAGCCCTCCCTCAGCACCACAGAGCCCTGCATTCTAGGGGACACAGCCCTCCCTCAGCACCAGAGAGCCCTGCATTCTAGGGGACACAGCCCTCCCTCAGCACCACAGACAGCCCTGCATTCTAGGGGACACAGCCCTCCCTCAGCACCACAGAGCCCTGCATTCTAGGGGACACAGCCCTCCCTCAGCACCACAGAGCCCTGCATTCTAGGGGACACAGCCCTCCCTCAGCACCACAGAGCCCTGCATTCTAGGGGACACAGCCCTCCCTCAGCACCACAGAGCCCTGCATTCTAGGGGACACAGCCCTCCCTCAGCACCACAGAGCCCTGCATTCTAGGGGACACAGCCCTCCCTCAGCACCACAGAGCCCTGCATTCTAGGGGACACAGCCCTCCCTCAGCACCACAGACAGCCCTGCATTCTAGGGGACACAGCCCTCCCTCAGCACCACAGACAGCCCTGCATTCTAGGGGACACAGCCCTCCCTCAGCACCACAGAGCCCTGCATTCTAGGGGACACAGCCCTCCCTCAGCACCACAGAGCCCTGCATTCTAGGGGACACAGCCCTCCCTCAGCACCACAGAGCCCTGCATTCTAGGGGACACAGCCCTCCCTCAGCACCACAGAGCCCTGCATTCTAGGGGACACAGCCCTCCCTCAGCACCACAGAGCCCTGCATTCTAGGGGACACAGCCCTCCCTCAGCACCACAGAGCCCTGCATTCTAGGGGACACAGCCCTCCCTCAGCACCACAGACAGCCCTGCATTCTAGGGGACACAGCCCTCCCTCAGCACCACAGACAGCCCTGCATTCTAGGGGACACAGCCCTCCCTCAGCACCAGAGAGCCCTGCATTCTAGGGGACACAGCCCTCCCTCAGCACCACAGAGCCCTGCATCTGGGGGATGCAGGGCTTTTCCCCATCACAGCTCCCTGTGATAACCAGAAAGCCCCCCCACCCCCGGAAGTGCACTGACCATTTTCGAAACTGCATCTGGAAGTCGTGAGCCAGCAAATGTCCAGAAACAGACGTCATGATCATGGTGACATTCTGAGCAATAAAAATTCAGGTCAGTCTGTGTTTGCACGCGTATTTTACCAAATCACTCAGATGAAGGGAGGACTTTCTACTACAGGAAAACAAAACAAACACAGCTCTTCAAAGCCAAGAGCCCTGAGGTGGTGACCCTGTTCACTGTCAAGGCAGTGACAAGCTCACACACGGCCAGGCTAATTCTGGATCCGGCAGTCACAGGATGCAGGGCTGCAGCTAAACCCCAGACCCCAGAGCCCACGTCAGCATCACGATGAACAGAGTGAACACCTACCTGGCCACACAAGTGATAATCAAACTCATAGATCTTATTGAATTTAGACAGTCCTTCTCTCTGTAAACAAAACAGAAGTAAAGTGATTAATAAAAAACAAATCTATCCTCAGCACAAAGATCAAGCAAAACCGTGTCAAGTGCAGATATTAAAAATGCAGTAGTGGCCAGCGCCGCAGCTCACTAGGCTAATCCTCCGCCTTGTGGCGCCAGCACACTGGGTTCTAGTCCTGGTCGGGGCACCGGATTCTGTCCCGGTTGCCCCTCTTCCAGGCCAGCTCTCTGCTGTGGCCCGGGAGTGCAGTGGAGGATGGCCCAGGTGGTTGGGCCCTGCACCCCATGGGAGACCAGGAGGAAGCACCTGGCTCCTGCCATGGGATCAGCGCGGTGTGCCAGCCGCAGTGCACCGGCCGCGGCGGCCATTGGAGGGTGAACCAACAGTAAAAGGAAGACCTTTCTCTCTGTCTCTCTCTCACTGTCCACTCTGCCTGTCAAAAAAAAAAAAAAAAAAAAAAAAAAAAAGCAAAGCAGTAGTAACCGATCCAGCTCTCGGCTGTGGCCTGGGAAAGCAGTGGAACATGGCTCCTAGTCCTTGGGCCCCTGCACCTGGAAGAAGCTCCTGGCTCCTGGTTTCGGATCAGCCCAGCTCTGTCACTGCGGCCACCTGTGGAGCGAACCAGCAGATGGAAGACCTCTCTCTCTCCGCTTCTGCCTCTCTGTAACTCTGCCTTTCAAATAATTAAATAAATCTTTTTTTTTTAAATGCAGTAGCAATTCCTCAAGATAAGAGAAGGAGGGTAAATAATCAGGACAGAATCCATGGCATTCTTTATTCTGGAAGACCACCTTCTGATAAGAGACTGGACTTGTCCAAGGTCACGAGACAAATCAATGGCACGGAAAGGATCAGGGCAAAACAATCTCTTCACCTCCTTCCCCCCACCGGGCTGTTACTTCCCGGCCGCACACGTGCACCAATGCACTGGTGGTCACAGCCAAGGCCCTCAACTCTCTGAGCCGCCCTTTATTCCGGAGTGAAGCTGTCTCTCAAGTTGCTTCCGACTCAGCGAGCCTTGACCAGAACTGGAATGCAGTCCACACAGCACTTCGAGCCCCTCTCTCAGTGCCCCACCCCCCGGCATTCAAAGCAGGCCAGCCTGTGAGTGTCACACCAACACTGAACACTAGACGAGGAGAAGGCCGGCCGGGAACCCAGGCACCGTTCGCGCCAAGAAGGGTGACTATCAGAAGCTGCTCCCTCAGCCTGGCAAGACAACTTCTCTCTGTGAAACACCATCTGAGGGGCTCTGAGGCGTACTGGCACGCTTCTACAGGGAAATTATTCATCTGATAACTCGAGAGCTCCAGCCGGGGCATCTCTACAAATCCCAACAGCTCCTGAGGTTCTTTTAGGAAGAGAGGACAGGAAATGACCTCATGAGTTCCAACTTCTTTTTAAGAAAGTATTGGCGGGGCCGGCGCTGTGATGGAGTGGGTAAAGCTGCCGCCTGTAGCGCCAACATCTCATATGGGCACTGGTTCGAGTCCCGGCTGCTCCTCTTCTGATCCAGCTCTCTGCTAAGGCACCTGGGAAAGCAGTAGAAGATGGCCCAAGTGCTTGGGCCCCTGCAGCCACGTGGGAGACCTGGAAGAAGCTCCTGGCTCCTGGCTTTGCATCAGCGCAGCTCCAGCTGTTGTGGCCATCTGGGGAGTGAACCAAAAGATGGAAGACCTCTCTCTCTGTCTCTCTGTCTATAACTCTACCTCTCAAATAAATAAATAAATCTTTTAAAAACCACAAATGGGACCCAATCCCCACCCACATGTCTACTTGGCTCACCTCTGTTGATGAAGAAAAAGCATTTGACCAAAATTCAATCCTTTCATGATAAAAACTCAACGAGCCAGGAAAAGACAGGCACTTCCTGAATATGACACTTATGACAGCCCCACAGCTGACACTAACAGGATGAAAGGAAGAAAGCAATCTCCTTTTAAGACCAGGAACAACACGAGAATGCCCACTCTGCCCCTGCCAGTCCATTCTGTCCTAGAAACTGCAGCAGAAGCATTAGGCAAGCAAAAGAAATAAAAGACATTCCACTGATACAGGAAGAAGTAGAGCTATATCCAGAAACGACATTACCTTTACACAGAGAGCCCTAAGGAATCCACAAAAAAGTGCCAATAAGCAAATCCAGTAAAATGGCAGGACACAAGACCAACACGCAAAAATCGGTGTTTCTACACATTAGCGGTGGACGCTCTGAGAAGGAAATTAAGGAAGTAACTCTGTTTACAGTAACAGTGAGAAGGATTCCTAGAACAGTGAAAAGGACAAATACCCAGGAATGAGTTTCACCAAAAAAGCGCAATACTCGCACACCGGAAACCACAGCACACTGCTCAAAGAATTCAAAGACAACGGAAATGAGAGACAGGACAACCCGGACGTGACTGGAAGACTTACCAGGGTTAGGATGGCAACGTCCCCCAAAGTGACCTCCAAACCCAATGCAGCCCTAGCCACACCTCAGTGCCACCCCCACCCCCCTTCTTACCAGAAATGGCAAAGCTGCTCCTAAACTACCCAAAATGATCTTGAAAAGAACCCAACTGGAGAACTCACATCTGCAAATTTCTACATTTACTACAAAGCTACAGTCCATCAAAACAGCGCGGTGGTGGCATGAAAATACAGAAACCCAAAAGAACCCAAAGATAAACATCTGTGGTGACCTGGTTGTTGACAAGGGCTCAGAGCCCACCAAGGAGCCTCCACAGGTAGGCTTTTCAACAAGTGATGCTGGGACAGCCACCCACACACAGAAGAACGAAGCTGGCCTCTCCCTCACACCGTGCAGGAAGATAAGAGCTGGAATGATAAAACTCTAACAGGCAAATCTTTCTGACCTCTCACTTCCTGGATGTAACACCAAAAGCATGACCAGCATTTCTCCAAAGAGAATACAGAGACTGCCAACAAGCATGAGAGAGAAGATGCGCAGTTTTCATGGGGAAAATGCAAATCAAAGCCACAGTGAGGTACCGCATCGCACCCAGCAGGTAGTAACAGAAACAGCTGGGTGCTTCCTCCAGAGAGTTCACACAGAGCGATCCTCCCGCTCCTAGGGGGTTTGCCCCAGACCTGAGACCAGAATTAAAGCGGAAACTTGCAGATAAAGGCGGCTCTGTGCGGGGCAGCCACAGGCAGAGAAAGCACACACTTCCATCAACTGCTGGAGGACAAAACGTCATCTTGTCTTGTAACGGGCACCGTTACCTAGTGGCAGGAAGGACCAACACCTGCTACAGCACAGGTGAACTTACAAACACTGTGCTATGTGAGAGACGCCTGACAGAGGGCCACGTGTCCTGGCTGCCGCTGGAGGAGCCGTCCAGAACAAGCAAGTCCGCAGGGAGAGAAAGCAGATTCGTGTCTTGGGAGGTGCTGGGAGTAAAAGGGGCGGGGAGGGGCGTGGCACGTGACCGCTTAATGAATGCGGATTTCTTCTCAGGGTGATAAGAATTTTCCCGCACAAGCCTAGCGGCGCCGGCACACCGGGTTCTAGTCCCGGTCGGGGCGCCGGATTCTGTCCCGGTTGCCCCTCTTCCAGGCCAGCCCTCTGCTGTGGCCAGGGAGTGCAGTGGAGGATGGCCCAGGTGCTTGGGCCCTGCACCCCATGGGAGACCAGGAAAAGCACCTGGCTCCTGGCTCCTGCCATCGGATCAGCGCGGTGCGCCGGCAGCAGCGCGCCGGCCGCGGCGGCCATTGGAGGGTGAACCAACGGCAAAGGAAGACCTTTCTCTCTGTCTCTCTCTCTCACTGTCCACTCTGCCTGTCAAAAATAAAAAAAAATAAAAAATAAAAATAAAAATAAAAAAAAAAAGAATTTTCCCGCACTAGGTGAAGTGATGGCTGTCCGACACTGTCGATGTGTGAGATGCCACCTGAGTGACAGCGCAGGATGGTCCCGAGGGAAGTTTTATGTGTATTTCACCCCATTCTCTCACAGCCCCCCAACATGCCAAGCTGTTTCAAGCCGTCGGGTTGTTCCTTGTACTGTCTCCACTGCCTGGTAAACGTTCCAAAAGTCAGCTCAGACAGCCGTCCAGGAACTACCTGCGGCCTCCTGTACTTCACACGCCATGTTAAGGCATTAGGGAGTTCAGGCCGGCGCTGTGGCTCACTAGGCTAATCCTCCGCCTGCGGCGCCAGCACACCAGGTTCTAGTCCCGGTCGGGGCGCCGGATTCTGTCCCGGTTGCACCTCTTCCAGGCCAGCTCTCTGCTGTGGTCAGGGAGTGCAGTGGAGGATGCCCAAGTCCTTGGGCCCTGCACCCCATGGGAGACCAGGAGAAGCACCTGGCTCCTGCCATCGGATCGGCGCGGTGCGCCGGCCACGGCGGCCATTGGAGAGTGAACCAACAGCAAAGGAAGACCTTTCTCTCTGTCTCTCTCTCTCACTGTCCACTCTGCCTGTCAAAAAAAAAAAAAAAGGCATTAGGGTGTGGTAGTTAACAACATGCCAGGGTACCTCAGAGTTTACGGCAGGGGCTGGCAGGTTAAGCTGCCGCTTGGAACGCCCACATCATGTATTGGAGCCCGGAACTCCATCTAGGTCTCCCCGATGAGTGGCAGAGGCCCAGGGGTCTGAACCACCATCTGCTGCCTCCTGGGGCGCGGTAGCTGGAAGCTGGATTGCCAAGTGGAGTGGCAGGGGCTCGGCCAGCACTCCCGGCACCTCGACGCGGGGCGAGAACATCACAGGTGCAGTGGCTTAACCTGCGGCCCAAACCCCCTGGAACCTTTTTGTGTTGCAATGTATCTAAGGGGCAGAGAGCACGCGTCTGCTGGGTCAGTCCCCAAATGCCCTCCAAGGCAGGGGCTGGGCCAAAGCTACAACCAGAAGACAAGCCAGGTCTCCTCCATGGGAGGCAGGACCCATGGCACAGCTCCTCCGGGCCTGCATTAGCAAGAAACTGGAGTCAGATGTCAAATCCAGCCACGTGGGGTCCTTAACCGGGAGGCTTAACACGCAGCCCCTCTGACCTTTTTGAAGTATCTCTTATTGGGAGGTAGCACTGCGGAGCAGCAAGTTAAGCCCTGCCCGCAGCCCACCATCGGAGGGCCAGTTCGAGCCCCGGCTGCTCCACTTCCGATCCAGTTCTCTGCTATGCACTGAGAAAGCAGTAAAAGATGACCCAAGTCCTTGGGCCCCTGCACCTGCGTGCTTCGAAGACCTAGAAGAGGCTCCTGGCTCCCAATCGGATCAGCCCAGAGCTGAAGCAGGCAAACCCTGCAGATGGCCTACGGTCCTTGTAGCGCTGAAAAGAGGTGAAGCTGGGAGCCAGCACCCCGCTAACTCCCCACTCCCACTATGGCAGAGCTGGAAACTGGGGTCGAAGCCCCCCTACCCCCCCGGACAGGAGCACAGAGCTTCCAGAAAACCACCTTAGTTGGTGGTGCCCGCGGCACCTCCTCCGGGAAGCCTCCAAGGCGTGCAATGTACACATTCCAGGGGCCCTCTACGCTTCGCGCCTCTCTCCCAGTCTGCAACACGGGAGAGGGTGCAGTTCCGACCTCACCCTTAACTCCCCAAACCCGAGGCTGCAGGGAACGGAGGAGGGCTAACTGGGGAACCGGGTGGGTTGCGGTCGAAGGCAGAACGCAAAAAATCGCGGCACCTGCCCCGGCGGTCTTGGGCAGCAAGGTGCAGGGACGCGGCCGTGGGGCAAAGCCGGAGGAAGTCGGTGAGGCCCGAAGAGAGGCTTGGGGGCTGGGGGGTCCTACAGGCCGAGCCGCCGACGCGCCTTCTCACCCGCCGCATCCGGCCGCCGGACAGCAGGTCAGCGATGCCCTTGGCCGCGTCGTTCTTCTCCGCCACACACAGGACCTTCCGCGCGCCCCGCAAAGCCACCTCCATGGCGGCGCGGGACGAGGCACGCTCTCCCGGCCGTCGCAGCCACCACCGCAGCGCGCAGCGGGCGACCGGGAAGATCATTCCTAGGCCCCGCCGCCGCCGCCGCCGCCGCTCGCCGAGTGCCCACGCATGCTGGACAAGCCAGAGGTGCGGCCCGTGAGGAAACTGGGGCCTCCGCGAGCCGTCTGCGCCCGTCACTTGTCCCACCGGCCCGTTAGCCTTTGCCGCTTCCCGGCCACCGCAGCGCCTGCACGGAACCCCGCACGTCGGCGCCCGCTTCCGCCCGCCTTCCCGGGCCACTTCCGCCAGGCGCGCGCACTCTGCCTTCCCTGGCTGCCCCCGCAGCGACGGTGAACTACAACTCCCAGACTGCCCCGCAGCAACCTCGAACTACAACCCCCAGACTGCCCCGCGCTCTCGGCTCTCTCATTCACGCACGTTTCTCTCCGCCACTCCCCGCTTGGCTCCGCCCCGCCTCCCCTTCCTGACAGCGGTTGATTTATAATGAGACTCGTCCTTGCGATGGGCCGGGGTGGCGTGGGGACACAGTCATGTCGCAGGCGCTCTCTTTCTCAATAAGGTCCCCCGCTTCTTCTGGGAGATCAGCGCGGACGCTTCCGGGTCACGAGGCGCTGACGCTACGGGTCATGTGACACAAAGATGGCGGCGCCGCGGTAGCTGGCTTGGAGTTGTGGCGTCCAAAGAGCCGCGACGGTTTCTGCGCTCGGAGCGTGGGGTGGGGGGGAGGGCGACAACGCCGGGTCGACCCCCGCGGCGGCCCGTAGCTCACGTTAGGCACCCGTTCCGGCCCGGGGGCTGCTGTCGCGGTGGCTGCGGGGGAGTGCCGGTGACCTCACTGCAGGTGCTTCGCGCTGGCCGCGCTCGCCAGAGGAAGAGGAGGAGGCGGCGGGCAGCTGGCCTCCCCAGTGTTGGGGGTTCATGAGGGCTCCGGAGGAGCTGCACCAGTGACGGGCGGCGGGGACTGTGGTCTTCCGACGTGTGAGATAGCCTGGGACCCCTCTTGGGGGAGGGGGCACAAAGAAGGCCGCAGGGACTTCCTTCTCAGTGTCCATTGACCCTCTCAATGTTCTCCCCGTACACCTGGAAATATGATTGGCGCCCCTGACGTGGTGGCCTACACCAAGGAGGACGAGTACGAGGAAGAGCCTTACAATGAGCCGGCCCTGCCCGAGGAGTACTCGGTGCCGCTGTACCCGTTCGCCAGCCAGGAAGCCCACCCGTGGTCCAAGCTGTCCGGAGCCAAGTTCTCCAGGGACTTCATCCTCATCTCCGAGTTCTCCGAGCAGGTGGGCCCCCAGCCCTTGCTCACCATCCCCAATGACGCCAAAGTGTTCGGCACTTTCGATCTCAACTACTTCTCCCTGCGGATCATGTCTGTGGATTACCAGGCCTCCTTCGTGGGCCACCCTCCCGGCTCCGCCTACCCCAAGCTGAACTTCGTGGAGGACTCGAAGGTGGTGCTTGGCGACTCCAAGGAGGGAGCCTTCGCTTACGTGCACCACCTGACCCTGTACGACCTGGAGGCCCGCGGCTTCGTGAGGCCCTTCTGTATGGCGTACATCTCGGCCGACCAGCATAAAATCATGCAGCAGTTCCAGGAGCTGTCGGCCGAGTTCTCCAGGGCCTCGGAGTGCCTGAAGACGGGCAACAGGAAGGCGTTCGCGGGGGAGCTGGAGAAGAAGCTCAAGGACCTGGATTATACCAGGACGGTGCTGCACACAGAAACGGAGATCCAGAAGAAAGCCAATGACAAGGGCTTTTACTCGTCCCAGGCCATCGAGAAGGCCAACGAGCTGGCCAGCGTGGAGAAGTCCATCATCGAACACCAGGACTTGCTGAAGCAGATCCGCTCCTACCCTCACCGGAAGCTGAAGGGGTCCGAGTCGTGTTCTGGCGAGAGGGAACACGGCCAGGAAGAGGCTGAGCGGGCACCGGCTGCCTCTCACCCTGACGATGAACCGGCCCATGCTGACCCTTGCACGTGTAGACCCACCTACACCCCCAAACTCATCAAAGCGAAGTCCACCAAGTGTTTCGACAAGAAGTTGAAGACGCTGGAGGAGCTGTGCGACACGGAGTATTTCACCCAGACCCTGGCCCAGCTCAGCCACATCGAGCACATGTTCAGAGGAGACCTGTGCTACCTCCTGACCAGTCAGATCGACAGAGCGCTTCGCAGACAGCAGCGCATGACCAACTTCCTGTTTGAGGACTTGGTGGAGGAGGCAGACAGGGTGGTGGAGCACCCAGGGCGCATGCGCTCTCAGACCAGTCAAGACAGGCCGCCCTCCAGGTCCCTGGAAGAATGCCTGATTCCTAAAGTGCTCGTCAGTGGTAGCTCCTACAAGTCCAGCGTGGAGTCCGTGCCCATCAAGATGGAGCAGGAGCTCAGAGAGGAGGGGGACAAGGAAGCGGGCAGTTTTGACCGCCAGGAGAACTTGGACTACCTGGATATGGACATGAAGGGCAGTGTCAGCAGTGGGGAGAGCATCGAGGTTCTGGGCACGGAGAAATCCGCCTGCGTCCTGGCAAAGTCGGACAGCCAGGCCAGCCTCACCGCGCCCCTGAGCCCCCAGGTGGTCCGGAGCAAAGCCGTCAGCCACAGGACCATCAGCGAGGACAGCATCGAAGTCCTCAGCACCTGCCCCTCGGAGGCCCTCATCCCTGACGACTTTAAGGCCAGCTACCCAAGTGCCATTAACGAAGAAGAAGCCTACGCGGACGGCGAGGGAGCCATCCACTTCCACGCAAGCCTCAGCCCGCCGGGGCTGGCAGAGGCCGAGGAGGGCGACTCGGCCGCCGGCACCGCAGCCCAGGTGGACCCATCCTGCTGTATTGGGAAGGAGAGCAGTGCTCAGCTGCTGCCCCTGCCCGCCGCAGCCCACGCGCTGTCTGCCGAGGACGGGGTGGTGAGCATCCCCCCACAGCGCTGTAGGCAGAAGGAGCAGGGCTTCCACGTGGACTTTGCCACGGACAACGCCGACCCGTCTCCCCGAGACAGCAGCTGTGAGGGGTTTCCCATCTACGAGCTGGACCCAAGCCACCTGTTGGCCAGCCGGGATGCCAGTAAGACCAGCTTGGACAGCTGCTCGGACACCCACAGCTACGTGGGCAGCATAGCCTCCACGGGCTCGGATCGGACGCCCACCTCTGCTCACCCCGCTGGCCCGTCTTCCGAGAGGCATAAAAAGAAGGCTGGCCAGAACGCCTTAAAGTTCATCCGCCAGTACCCCTTTGCCCACCCGGCCATCTACTCCCTGCTCAGCGGGAGAACACTCGTGGTCCTCGGCGAAGATGAGACCATCGTCAGGAAGCTCGTGACGGCCCTGTCCATCTTTGTCCCCAACTACAGCCGCTGCGCCAAGCCCGTGAAGCACTGGGTTTCCTCCCCTCTGCACATCGTGGATTTTCAGAAGTGGAAGCTTATTGGCCTGCAGAGGTAACCGGTGGTGGTGATCGGGGGGGCCCTGGCCGGTTAGAAACGAGGCAGGCTGGCGTGGACCTAGAATCGGGAGGCGAGAATTTTAGACGCGTGCGTGCAAGCTCACGGGCTGAATTCCAGCAAAATTGTTTCCCTTCTCTGATTTCCAGTTTCCTGTCCATTCTGGGAGGAGGTCACGGTTCCGGAGTAGCGGCCAATCAGGGTCTTGGAATTATTTGGGGGGACTTTTACCGTCTTGGACCTGCTGCAGAGGTTCTGACTGGGGTGGGGGGGGTGAGACGTGGGATTGAATGATGTAGCTGAGGTTTGGGCGTGGCCAGACTCGGGGCTCTCTCAGGTCCTCTGCTGAGCCTTGAATTCACACTGTGGTGTCAACACTGACTGAGGAGAGATCTGGGAGAAACGCCAGGGCGGGCGGCCAGCCCCGGTGCAGGGTCAGCAGGGCCTCCGTGGGGCCCTCGTTTTGTTTCTGTTCTGTCAGATTTCTCTGGTTTCTTTGAAAGAATTAGAGAGAGACAGGGATAGATCCTGCATCTTCTGGTTCACTCCCCAAATAGTCGCAAAGGCCGGGCTGAAGCCAGGAGCCTGGGACCCCAGCCGGGTCTCCCACGTAGCTGGGCCATTTCCTGCTGCTCGCCCAGGCGCGTTAACAGGGAGGTGGATCAGAAGTGGAGCAGGGGGCTGGAACCGGTGCTCCTAGGGGATGCTGGCACTGCAGCCGATGGCCTAACCCGCTGCCCCCTCCCTCCCTCTGCGTGCGCTCTCTTCCTGGCTGTGGTTAGCAGGCGCTTAGTCTTTCCCGGTTCTGCTTGGCAGGTCTGGCCGAGCCCCCTGCCTCCGTGCGTCAGTCCGTGTTCCGTTTCCTCATTGCATGACCCTTTGTAGATCATTTCCCTTCTCGGCACCTGGTGAGTCCGTTCCCTGGGGTGGACGCACCCGGCCGCGCTCCCCGCACGGTAGGAGGGGCAGACAATGCTTTCCACATCGTCGAAGCCCCCACTGTCGCTGCTCGCTCTCTCTCTGGACTCCTGGCCTCAGGGAGGTCGCCATCTCCCAAGTCTCCTTGCGTTTGTCCCTCTGGTGGGGGTCCTAGGGAGCTCGCTGGAACCCTTGCGGTGTCAGGCTATACCCCCGTGACTGTGGGGGGGGGGGGGTTCGGCAAGTGCCGTCTCCGCAGCCCGTGCTGGCAGGTGCTGGGTGCCAGTTGGAAACACCTGGGCAGAGTCACTCCTAGGGGACAGGTGACCAGAGCCTGTGACCACGCAGGGCGGTGAGAGATCCGACAGCGGGTTGTCCTCTGCAATGGCCAGTTTCGTGACACACTGGGAGTGACCGGGCAGGTGGGGTCACCCATCATGGCATGGCGTCAGGTGGTGGGGAGGCCGGCCAGCCCTTGCTTCCGGGTGTGGAGTCTGAATCTGGAGGTTTGTTTGCTGCGTGACTGCACTGGGTCTGCAGGCTTCGCCCTGCCGGTGCCCTGTGCCTCTGGGCCAGGGCCACCTGCCGTTTGTACCCCAGAAGGAAGCCTTCCCCTGAGCGGTGTTTGAGTTTGCTCTTTGCGCTGCGATGAATCAGTGTCCCTCACTGCCCACCCCCCAACCCCCATTCTCCAACTTTCTCTCTGTGCCCCAACCCTCGGCCTGTGTCTTCTCGGGGCAGCTGGGCAGTCTGTCCGCATGAGACCCTCGGAGGTGTCAGAATGGCAGAGGGCTCGTCGTAGGTCAGCTGTGGGCAGCCGAGTGAGGGGGCAGGGCGGGGTGGGGCGGCTGCCTGTGGGCTGTGTGTCCAGGCCCCCCGGAGGGGCATGGGGAGATCCGGGCCACGGGGCTGCTGTGCCACTGCTGTTTCACCAGGCAAGTGACTCCTCCATCTAGGAAAACAGGCTGGATCGCAGCATGGGACTTTGCCAAAAACACACGAGGACTGCCAAGTGCCAGACGCTGCCCAGTGCTGAGGTTGTCGGGTCTGTCCCCGCTCTGTCACTGTGCTGCCGGCAGCTTGACCTCTCGGAGGCCGTGCCCTTGCGGGCAGACTTGGCTCACAAGACATTGCTGTGACGATGGGTGTTGGCGGCCTGTGGCGCTGCTCCTCGGGCACTTGGGCCGACTGTGAGGGCCAGAGGCCACCAGAAGTGACGGCTCCAGTGTGTTGAGAAAGCATGCCACTGACTCCCCTTTCTGGACCCCGCCCCACATGCAGACATGGGGCACTGGGAGCATCCGCCCCAGCGTCCTGCATGGGTGCAGGTGCAGGCCGGGGAGTGAGCCCCGTGCCCCAGGGGAGGTCTCTGGAGAAGCAGCTGACCAGCGGGGGCAGCGTGGGGACAGATGGCGAGCCTGGGTGGGCTGGATAGTGGACATAGCATTAAGGTGTGGTCTCGTGGTGGGCATGGCAGTTAAGGGAGGAAGCGGTGGGTGGTCTGCGTTGGGCCCTGGTGCTGCCACCGCTCACTGCAGATCTGAACCCAACACCTCCTGTCATTCATTCACTCACCAGCTCGCGCTGAGCACCTCTGGAGCTGTGGGCAGGGCTCACGGTTAGAATGTGCCAAGCCTCTGGCTCTCCGCGGTGCTCAGAGACGGGCCGATGGCAGGCGGGGAGGTGCCTCTGCAGCAGTGACCGCCCGTCTTCGAAGCTGTGGCGCGGGGGGCTCCTCTCGTATGCTGGCGCCTCAGTCCTTGGGCTCCCCTAAAACCAGCTCCGGTGTCGAAGGTCTTAAGGATTGCACCTCAGACTACCAGTCTCACCAGCTTTTGATTTTCCTGTGCTGAGAGGTTGGGTCAGCCGCCCAGGGCTGAGAGACGGACAGTTGAGCTGGTCTCCAGTCAGTTTCAGGGCACAGCAGAGACAGCTAATGTTGCTTACTAAGCAGCAGTGACAAACCCTGCCCTGGTTGGAAAACAAGCTCATGGCTGGCAGAGGAAGTGCTGGTGTGGGTCAGAGGCCCTGGCTTGAGTCGTGGCCTGAGCGCTTGACCAGCTGGGTGACCTGGGACAAGCCACGGCTGTGCATCGGCCTCTGTGTCCTCACTGGTGGTCCCCAGCCTCAGGCTGGGCCGTGGGGATCTTCAGTGCTCAGTAGTGGGTACCGCGCAGCTGAGAAGAGGGGCCCGGGGTGTGCCTCTCCCGTGTCATCTGGCCTCCCGTGGAGCTGTGTGGGAAACAGGAATAGAGGAGCAGTCAGAAGTAGCCAGCTACGGGGTGCGTGTTGAGGCACTTGGGATGCCCGCATCCCATATCGGAGTGCTAGGGCTCAAGTCCCACTTTTGTGGTCAGTCCTGGGTCCTTGCCACCCACGTGGGAGACTCAGATGGAGTTCCAGGCTCCTGGCTTCAGCCCGGCCCAGCCCTGGCTGTGTTGGGCATTTGGGGAGTGAACCAGCAGATGGAAGATTGAGATCTGCAATGGCTGGAGCTGGGCCAATCTGAAGCCAGGAGCTTCCTCCGGGTCCCCCACATGAGCGCAGGAGCCCAGGGACTTGGGCCATCCTCCGCTGCTTTCCCAGGCACATTAGCAGGGAGCTGGACCAGAAGTGGAGCTGCAGACAGAGGCTTAGCCTTCTGCACCACAGCACTGGCCCCCGGAGTGCTCAGCGCATTCTGAGAGAAACAGTTCTACCGTGGAAGGTGTCAGAGCTGTGCCCAGGGACTGAGCACAGGCATCCCAGAGAGATGGGGGAGTGGGGAGGGGAGGTGCGGCCTGGCCGTGCAGCCACCACAGCGCCTGGACGTGGGGGCTGGGCGTGCCACGCTCGGGAGGTGTGTGGCCTGGGGCTGGCCCCCTTGGGGAAGGCAGGGTGCCTCAAGAGCAGACTCTGTGAGGGACAGGGCTCCTTCCCCCAGAAGCAAGTGCAGAGAGCCGAGAAGGCCCCCAGGAGGGTGGGACCGTTGAGGCACAGAGGCCACAGGAACATGGGCTCCGACTCTCACTGCCCTCATGAACTTTTTGGGTGTCAGCTGCCGGCAGGCACCGATTCCTCGTGGCCTGTGGGATGCATGTGGTCCACGCCCACTTTCCTCCTTGTGGTTCAGAGTACAGGGCACTCACTAAATACCCCCAACCACCAGGGCTGGACCATGCTGAAGCCGGGAGCCAGGAGCTGCATCCAGGTCTCCCACATGGGTGGCGGGGGCCTGAGCGCTCGTGGCGTCCCCTGCTGCCCCCGAGGGTGTGCATTAGCTGGAAGCCAGATTCAGGCAGAGGCGGGACTTGGCGCCAGGCACCCTCCCGTGTGGCTCGTGGGTGTCCCTTAAGAAACCCCTAGAGCGGGGTTTCTTAAGGAGCAGCTTCCAGAGGCCGACCACGTGACCGCCTTCCCTCCCTGAGCACACACTGCCTCCCTGTCTCTGATGGACAGTCCTCGGCTGGGTCAGAGCTTGGCCGACGCTGCAGGTGACAGGACGGTAGTCACTGCTCCCCTGGGGCCGGGCGCCGCACGGGCTCAGCGTGTTTCGTCTCCGCAGCAGCCCCACAGGACTCCTGTCGCCATCTTACAGGCCAGTCCAGCGAGGTTAAGGAGCCGGGCCCAGGTTGCAGCGGGAAGGCTGGGTGAGGTGTAAGTTAGCCAAGTGCAGAGGGAGCCAAGGGCGTTCCCGGGAGAGAACAGGTGTGTGCTCTGAGTCCCCGCCGGAAGCTTGGCGGGCTCCAGACGGAGGAAAGCTCCTCTGGGGGAGTAACAGGCCAGCAGGCATGGGACTGCCAGGGAGGACCCTGTGCATTCGAGCTCTGGTCGCGAGGGTGTGAGGAGCCCTTCGGACGTGGCGGTGATCAGATTTGCCTTCAGGAAGAGCCTGGCTGGGTGGGAGCTGGCCTGGCAGCAGGGAGCCCCCTCCCGACCTCTGCCTGGCCCTTGCGCTTCCTCCTGACTTGGCCCGTGTGTTCCAGGGTGGCCTCCCCGGGCAGCGCCGGCACCCTGCACGCCCTGAGCCGCTACAGCCGCTACACCAGCATCCTGGACCTGGACAACAAGACCCTGCGCTGCCCGCTCTACAGAGGCGCCCTGGTGCCCCGGCTGGCCGACCACCGCACGCAGATCAAGCGGGGCAGCACCTACTCCCTGCACGTCCAGAGCATGCTCACGCAGCTCTGCTCCAAGGCCTTCCTCTACACCTTCTGCCACCACCTGCACCTGCCCGCCCACGACCAGGAGACGCGGGAGCTGGTTGCCAGCCGCCGGCTGAGCTTCCTGCAGCTGAACCTGGGCCTGGTGAACGAGGACGTCAGGGTGGTGCAGTACCTGGCCGAGCTGCTGAAGCTGCACTACCTGCACGAGGCCCCTGGGGCCGGCCCCCCCACTCTCAGGTTTGACTACGTCCCCAGCTTTCTGTACAAAATCTGAGGGTGGTCCCAGCCCCCGCGACCAGGACCTGTGACTCAGGCATGGGGAGGGCGGGGCGGGGCGGCAGCCGTGGCTGTGGTGTGGCTGTGGTGTGGCTGTGGTGTGGCAAGCGGGACCTGGGCAGAGGTGGGGGCGGGGCTCTCTCTGAAGGCGTCTGGGTGGACCGTGACAGCTGCCCTCGGCTCCCTGGCCAAAGGTGGCCCCTGGCAGGGCAGAGGGCGGCCCCGGCTTTTGAGGACTGGCAGCCGGGGCAAAGGAGATGCCGGCCCCCGGTGGGGTGGGAAGGCCCAGCACGCCGGCTGGAGCACACCGGCCACATTTGGCGACAGAGGCAGCCGGTAACTGTGCTGATTTGGTGAAGAACAGGGCAGAACGTCCATTGCCCGCTTAGCCCCTAGCCATGGCCCTTTGTGTAGCCCCCTGGACAAGTGAGGCGGTGGGGAGAGCCCCGCCCAGCTGGGTGCTGAGGAGTGCTGGTAGCACCCTGCCCCTTCCCCGCCCCAAAGTCACTCTCCCTGGGAAGTGGGCGCGGAGGGCCTGAGCCAGGGGCGAGGACGGCCCTGGGAACTGGGAAGCGCGCAGACGGGCCACGAGGCCACCCCACTGTGCGAGAGAGACGCTCCCGCTCCGCGCTGGGCCTCGGCCTAAGCCACGCCCTGGTCCCCCACCACTAACCTTTGCAACCACTTCACTACCTCTCCCGGGGTCTGGGTGTGGTGACGGTGATGGGGGGCTCTGTGCAGCCGGCCAGGTAGGGATTTCCTGGGCAAGCTCCTGTTTTGCGCTCCGAGAGGCTGTGTGCACCTCTGGCCCCGTGGCTCCCCCCCCACCACGGGAGTCCCCCAACAAGGAAGGCGTTCGGGACTTGGAAGGAGATGTCCTCCTGTCTCCCTGTGTGTCCCAGTGACGGGGGCCAGCACAGCTCCCTGGGCACCAGTATGCAGATGTGGGGCTTCCCACAGCCCTGAAGATCCCATACCTTTTTTTTTTTTTTAAGCTATTCCCTCTCCTCCTCCCGACCCCAGGTGGGGAAAACTCTGGGTATTGACTGCCTTCTCATTTGCTCCATGAAAGCTGACCCGCAGTGCCCGCGTCAGCCACGGGGGTGCATCTGTGGGGCGCTGTGGGTCGGGGGGTGCGTGTTTGCTTCCGAGGCGGCTACCTGTGGCAGTTGCCACTCCTCCATCCCCTCGGGCACGTTCTCGGACTGACAGTGTAAGCATGGAGCGCCCCTGTCTGCTCAGGACATCTGCCTGCCCGCCCTTGCGGGCGCCCTCGCCCAACACCCCCCACCCCGTGTGTTCTCCGTTGCTGTCTGCCCCGTCTCCCAAGACCCTGGCCGTGTGGCATTCGTCTCAAAGGGAAGGGAGGCCGGGGTCCCGTGACAAGCGGGAGAGCGGTCACGGCAGGCACTGTGACTTGGTATATGTGCTGCCGAAGCGAGCACCAGGCACTGTGACTTGGGACGCCACCGATACAAGATGACTCCGGGCAGCCAGACGTGGCTCCTCCCAGCTGCAGCCGGGCCGCGCCCGTGCACTTGGCCGAGAATGCCTAGGCGCTAAGTGAGCAGAAGAGACCAGCCGTGGGTGGCCGCAGGGTGCCTCCCCTGGCTCCGCACCAAGGACAGAGGGCCTCACGGGCTGATGGTTTCACTCCAGGATTTAGGGTTTGATTTAAAACTACCTTCTCCACGCATCAATTCCAAAGATCCCGGTGATGCAAAGTCTTGTGTCCCCCAGAGGGCTCTGGCGAAGGCGGGGACCACTGGGCAGCTCTGCCGTCTCAGCCCTGTCCACTGCACAGGGCCAGCGA
The DNA here is from genome assembly GCF_051225735.1 of Oryctolagus cuniculus. Classification (NCBI taxonomy): domain Eukaryota; kingdom Metazoa; phylum Chordata; class Mammalia; order Lagomorpha; family Leporidae; genus Oryctolagus; species Oryctolagus cuniculus. The sequence goes on along the minus strand of NC_142883.1, from coordinate 62,881,215 downwards.
CTGAAGCCTCATGTCCCTGAACGTGGGCAGTGGGAGGCCAGTGCCGGGGGACCAGTCTCTTCTAGAACTTTCATTTGAGGGGTTCCTCGGGTTGCCACACTGGATTGAAACATTCAGAAACACCACCGCCCAGAGAACACGCGGCATCCGGGCCCCAGTCATGCTTCAGCGTGCACTGCTGCTTGGAGCGCCCCGTGCCGAACCTTCGTTGTCTGAAGATGGTTGCAGCTTGGGCTACGAGGTATGCCCAGCGGTTCCCGCAGGCACACCATAGGATGGGCAGGGCGGCCGGGGTGCGCGCTGCCCCTCACGCCTCACTGGTTTCCTAGGAAACTCGCCTGTTTTGGTGGCAGCTTTGGATTTTAGAAATTGTGACTTTTCTGTAACGTACCAGAGCAGCTGAAGCCCCACACGCTCCTCCAGGACCTGGAGTGGCCTGCGACAGCTTCCCTGTCGCTCCCTGCCTGGCTCCTGCCGCCTCGGTTGCCGGTCAGATGTTGTACTCAAAGCACGGATGTCCACTCACTGCTCACAAGGCTCATTTCAAACTCCTAGGAGGTCCAGCAGCACCCACCACACACACACACCCGACCAGAGCCATGTGGTCGTGATGCCAAAGGCCATGCCTGGCCTGTGCCGCACAGCGGTCCACACTGTGCCCTGTCCCGTGTCACCTGCGAGGCACTGAGCCCACAGCCGCTGGACCCCCCAGCTCCCCGAGAAGCTCAGAAGAAAGTGCCTTGGTCTGTGCTCTGAAGCGACCCGCCAGCTCTGCCTTGGCCCCCGTGCTGTGACTGAGATGATAAATGGGACTGCACGAGCGGCGTGGCGTTGATGGGCTACAGAAAGGAAAAGCATCCAATTCCCACTTCTGCCCAGCGAGCAAAACCAGCCTCAGCCGGCAGCCTAGGGCACACCAGGTTTTCCTGAGCCACCTTCGAGCGCCAACCTAGCCTGACCTTAACTTTGCCGAGGTTTGGAAGCGTCAGGATGGAGGCAGAAGTTGGGGAGTGGGGGCCCCCGAGCACCATGCCGCACACGGACTTCCCGGAGCGGAGCCTGCACCAGGAGCCCTGGGGACGTCCGGTTGTCTGCAGCCGGGGAGGAGTCGTGCCCCTGAACTTGAGGCTGCGAGGGCGGCAGAGCCATGCCTCAGTTGGAGGCGGAGACGTGGGGACTGCTGTCACACAGGCTGGACACGGGCTGTGGGCTGCCACCCGCAAGGCCTTCCCCGACTGTCCTGCGCGGGTGGCTGGAGGCAGGGCTGCGCTGACAAGCGGTGAGAGGCTTAGTCTGTGATGAACTCCTGTCATTTCTGAGGAAGCTCTTTTACTACTGCATGTCCCCCTCCGTCTGGACACGAGTCCTGCCCCACAGCAGGAGCGCCAGGAGCCGTCTGGGGCGGCGCCTCCTTTAGGTGTTGCTGCACGAGAGTTTAACCAGAGTAAACGCCAAACCAATAGTACGAGAAGTGTACTTTTTCAGAAATTAATTTATTTGAGTTCAGATATTTTTGAAATATAAAATTGGTTGTATTTTTTAAAGCTATAATTCTTGTAGACATTCTGTGGTTAAAACCTTGATTGTGCTTATTAAAAACGGTCAGCTATGTTTTGCACTTCAGCTATGTGAAAAATAAAGTCTCTTTGGGAAGGTGACATGCGGCTTCCTGTCACAGTGCGGGGTGGGGGGTGGTGGCAAAAGCCGGCGGCTGGCACTGGGCGCTTCCTGGGGCAGGTGTGGAGGAGACCCAGAGCTGCGGGAGCTGTACCTCCCGCCAGGCTGGGCACACCTCTTCCGGCTCCGGGGCACGCCTGTCAGCTGCGGTCGTCCTGATTCCGCTCTGCGTCCCTGACACGTCCCGGCGGGCAGCTCTCAGCCGTGAGCACGGGGCCCGGCCGGCTGCAGCAAGCCAGACCAGTGCCCAGGGGCGCTAAGAGAAGGGAGGTGCACAGCCGGCCGGCCGGCCTCCGTGGTTCACCGCCACGTCCCTACTGCCCCGGGCCAGCCTTACTCCTCCCAGGACAGGGGTTTGGATGTGGGAGGAGACGAGGGAAGTCCAAAGGCACTCCCCACGGGGGCACGAAGCGGGGTCCCCTCGGCCTCAGGGCGCCGGCCCCTCTAGAAGCCGGGCAGGCCGGGCAGCGGGAAGAGGGCGGCAAAGCTCTCGACCTCCTGGCGCAGGGCCCGCACGGCCCTCTGGTGCTTCTCGTCGCCTGCCAGCTTCTCCTTGAACTCCTTCAGGGTGGCCCTGGGGCCCGTGTCGTCCTGGATCTGCACGGTGAGCTCTATGCCTGCGCACGAGACAGCGGCTCTGCTCTGGGCCTGCCCTGCCACCCCAGAACGCCCCTGGGGCTGGCCGCGCGCCTTCTCTGGGGTCAGAAGAGCTGGTCACTCTGCCCCCCTCTGTCACCAGCACTCGGCCCTGACACAGAAGCCCCTCCAGCAGCGGGGACGCTTGCTCCCGGGCCGCCAGCACGCGACCCCTCGTCCTCACCTCTGTGGATGAAGTGCGCCACTTTCTGGAAGTCTTTTTCCAGGAGCCCCCGGGATGTCAGCGCTGGGGTACCCAGCCGCAGGCCGCTAGGCCGCAGTGCACTCTTGTCACCTTGAAAACAAACAGAATAATTTTTTTTTTTTTTTTTGACAGAGTGGACAGTGAGAGAGAGAGAGACAGAGAGAAAGGTCTTCCTTTGCCGTTGGTTCACCCTCCAATGGCCGCCGCTGCCGGCATGCTGCGGCCAGTGCACCGCGCCGAGCCACAGGCAGGAGCCAGGTGCTTCTCCTGGTCTCCCATGGGGTGCAGGGCCCAAGGACTTGGGCCATCCTCCACTGCACTCCCGGGCCACAGCAGAGAGCTGGCCTGGAAGAGGGGCAACCGGGATAGAATCCGGCGCCCCAACCAGGACTAGAACCCCGTGTGCCGGCACCGCAAGGCGGAGGATTAGCCTAGTGAGCCATGGCGCCGGCCAAACAGAATAATTAAAAAAAAAAAAAAATGGGGCCGGCGTTGTGGCGCCGCAGGTGAAGCCACTGCCCGTGATGCAGCCGCATCCGGTCAACCTCCTCCTTTGGGCTCCCAGCAGGGTGAGGGCCACGTCCCAAGGAGTGGGTGTGGAGAGAGCCAAGGTTTAGCCGGTCTGTGTCCTCAAAGGGCAAATAACGGCCGTCGGCTTCACCTCTGGCCAGGGGCAGCGCACGTGGGAGAGGAGAGGTGTGGGAAAGGCGGCCCGGGGGAGTCTCACCTGGGCAGGTGTTCTTGTTGCAGGCGATAGAGCAGGCTTCCAGCACCTTCTCCGCCCTCCCGCCATCTGTGCCTTTGGAACGGAGATCCACGAGGATCAAATGGTTGTCAGAACCACCTGGAACCAGAGTCGAACACACACATGCTGAGGGCCCAGTCAGTGCCCAGGGAAGGACCTCTGTTCTGAGGAGCCTGAGTGGGCGCCCAAGGGGTGCAGCGGGTGAGGCCAGCAAAGGGAACGCGCCTAGAATGTTCAACACCTGCAGAGCTCAGATGCCAGGGGCCTGCCAACAGGGGAGGTGGAGCCCCAGAGGCGGGGCGTTCACAGCCACCATCTGCCTCCATCTTTGGCACCCTCAGAAAGCACAGTGGACAAGGGCAGGCCAGGGAGCGGAGGAGGCGTGGGCTCCCGACACTCGCTGGGAGTCTTGCCACCCGCCAGCTCTGGGGCTGGCATAGGCGCCTGTGTCGCCGGTGTCCCCTGTGGGCTCCGGTTCAAGCCCCAGCTGCTCCACTTCCAACCCAGCTCCGTGCTAGTGGCCTTGGAAAAGCAGCAGCCTGAATGTCTGGGGCCCTGCCACCCACACGGGAGACCTGGAAGAAGCTCCCGACTCCCGGCTTCGGCCTGGCCCAGCCCCAGTCATTATGGCCATCTGGGGAGTGAAGCAGCAGATGGAAGATCTCTGTCTCGCCCTATCTATAACTCTGTCTCTCAAGGAAATAAACAAAATATTAAAAAAAAAATCTTTGCAGCTCCCACTTCAGAGCTGCTAAGCTACCTGTTCTCTTTTTTCTAAAGATTTGTTTTATTTACTTGAAAGGCAGAGTTAGAGGGAGAGGGAGAGGGAGAGAGAGAGAGAAAGATTTTTCCATCCATTGCTTCACTCCCCAAATGACTACAATGGCTGGGGCTGGGCCAGGCTGAAGCCAGGAGCCTGGAACTCCATCTGGGTCTCCCACCTGGGTACAGGGGCCAGGTACTTGGGCCAGGTACAACAGCAGGGGGCTGGATTGGAAGTGGAGCAGCTGGGATCCGAACCAGCGCCCATATGGGATGCTGACGTTGCAGGTGGAGGATTAACCGGCTGCACCACGAGGCCAGCTCCTAACCCGCCTTTTCACAGAATCCCCAGGGGGTTCATGTGTGCCTCCAAGTTTGAGAAACAGTGACCTGAGGGACCTTGAAGGTCACAGCCACGTGGGGGCCTCTAGGGCTTGCTTACTTGAAGCCGTGGGGGGTGAGCAGAAAGGACAGAGGGGAAGTGAGGCAGAGCAGGACAGGGAGTGGCTGTCCAGCCTCTGCCAGCTCTGCGTCTCCTGGACACAGCCCGGTGGAGCCCCCGGCCACCCCAGCCCCTGGGCCACCCCAATGCCGCAGCTCGTGCCGTGAGAAAAACACTGCCTTCCCTGTGGGAAGCAGCCGTGCCTGTGAGTGGACGGTGCACCTGGAATGGGGCCCTCGCCTGGGAAGCCACCTCCCAGCAGAGACCCGGCCCTGCCCCCCAAACCCCCACCCCAACGGGGCAGAGACACTTCAGTGAGACGGTGCCCTCTGCCACTCCACCTGCCACCTCCCAGGGGTGTGACCGCCACAGCCGGAGCACTCAGGTGAGCGCCAGGGGCTCTGAGGACGGACAGGTGACAAGTGGCAGCTACGGTTCCCGTCGCCTTTGCACAAAGGGGCCACGCCCTCCCAGGCCACACCCCGGTGCACGCGGACCTGTCCGTACCTGTGACAATCTTGTACCCCAGCTCCACGAGGGCTGCGGACAGGGCCCTGCAGTTGGCCACCACCTGGCGCTGGTACTCCTTGAACTCCGGAGTCATGGCCTGCTTCAGGGCCACGGCGACCCCTGCGTGGGGAGGACAGAATCAGAACCTCCACCGGGGCACGCGCAGGAAGGCAGCCCTCGATTCTGTGCAAGCCCCTAGGGCGCAGAAGCAGGGAGCAGGGGTCCCGGCGTTCAGTCAGAGGGCCGCAAACAAGGGAGGGACAGAAGCGCAAGACCTGTGCACCTGCCCCCAGCGCAGGGCCTCTGATCAGTGCCGGTGGGAACAGCTGAGTGGCGGCCCTGAGCTGAAGGGTGGCAGTCAGGGACCACAGACACACGGAAGCCGCCACGGCTGAAGGTCCCCTCCACCGCAGCCCTGAGGGCCACCCCAAGGTGCCGGGCCGGGCTTGCTGACGCCTTACCTGCGATGGCGTGGTTGTGGGGGCCGCCCTGCAGACCCGGGAACACGGCGGAGTTGATGAGCGACTCCAGGTTGTACAGGATCTCTTTGCCAGTCTTGGGGTCCACGCTGCGCACTCCTGGGTGAGAGGAACACGAGATCGGCTCCTGGAAGCTGTCCCGGTCCCCCCTTCACCGCAGTTTGAAAGGGACAGGGACGTGGCATGCAGACCGGGTCCCAGGCTAATGGTGTGAAGAGGGCAGGGACGTAATCCAATGGCGGTGTTTAGGGGGCGGGCCTAGTGGGAAGTCCCAGGTTCCCGGGGGGTGTGCCCTCGGCAGGTAGGTCTAGGGAGGGATTGGTCATGAACGCCATAGTCAGGCCAAGCCCCTCTCTCCCACCTGGCTCACCAAGAGTCTTCCTCCACACTCGCTCTGCCATTGCCGCCTGCTGCCTCCCCCCCGCCCCCCCCCCCCAGCGCAACTCCTCTTGGACTTGAACTTGCAAACGCTGTGAGATGAACAAGCCTTTGTTCTTGGAAAGGGAGCTGCTTCGGGTATCTTGGGCTCCCGACGGCCTCGCTTCTGAGCCTGACCCTAGGTGAGCCCGGAAACGAGCGGGCGGGTTCCTGCACTGAGACTGCACCAGCGAAGACCGGCATCTTACAAGGCAGGCGCCATGATGGTCACCCTAAAGGCTACTGTAGGGGCCAGCGCTGTGGTGTAGCGGGTAAAGCTGCCGCCTGCAGTGCCAGCATCCCACATGGGCACCGGTTCAAGTCCCGGCTGCTCCACTTCCCATCCAGCTCTCTGCTGTGGCCTGGGAAAGCAGTAGAAGATGGCCCAAGTCCTTGGACCCTGCACCTGCTAGAGAGACCCGGAAGAAGCTCCTGGCTCCTGGTTTCGGATCAGCACAGCTCCAGCTGCTGCAGCCAATTGGAGAGTGAACCAGCAGATGGAAGACCTCTCTCTCTGTCTCTCCCTCTCACTGTAACTCTACCTCACAAATAAATAAATAAATAAAATCTTAAAAAAGAAGAATCACATCAACAGTGGAGAAAACACGTCTCCTGGGCAGGCAGGAAGGGCTCCCTGCCTCAGCAGCATCTCCACATGTAAGGACGGTGCTCAGGGCGGCCCAGAGCAACGAGGCACCGGGCGGCCGGCTGGGTCTGGCCCCAGCCAAGTGGCCAGGGGGCTGGCTTTTCTGACGCAGGGTCAGTGCATCAGGTCTCCCCACAGGCTCAATGATGACCTGACCCCTAGCGCGGTCTCCCCAGCCAGGAGAGCCCTGGGACAAGGGGAGGGTCCAGAGGCAGGGTGCAAGGTCCTGGACAGAGAAACTCGGAACGATTCAACTCATGTTGAGGTTTATACATCAGTGTCTTATAGTTTGGTTACTGTGAGTCTTTCTTGAGAAACATGTGGGACCACAGTTAAGTTCACCCAAATCACACACCGTTGCGAGGCCTCCCTGCAGCCCCTTGATGGCCAGGCACACCTTCCGGCCATTCACACACCTACTTCCTGGGAGGATCAGGTGAGCAAAAGGCACAGGGTTGCTAATCCGCCTGGCCCCGCCCCCTGGGTTGCTAATCTGCCCCTCCCCACCCTTGGGCACGCACCTCTCCTGTAGAAGATCATGCCGGCCCGGCAGCCTCGCAGCGTCTTGTGGGTCGTGGTGGTCACCACGTGGCAGTGCTCAAAGGGGGAGGGCACCACGCCGGCCGCCACCAGCCCGCTGATGTGCGCCATGTCGGCCATGAGGTAGGCCCCGTTCTCGTCCGCTATCTTCCTGAGCCGCCCGTAGTCCAGGTTCCGGGAGTAGCAGCTGGTTCCTGAGGGCGGGGAGTGGCACAGTCAGGCCGCTGGGGTGGCGGGCAGCCGGGGCAGCCGCGCGGCCATCTGCGGAGGGGCCTCCCCTGGGACCCCTGGGAGCAGAAGGGGAGGCGGCCCCGGTCTGCCGCCTCAGGGTCGCGGTGGCCACGCCGGCCCCCAGCGGCAGGGGTCCACACGTCCAGGTGCTTCGCTGACAGCCCTCCGACCTTACTGCACCTCGCAAACACTCGCGGCTCAGCGCTCCCAGGCAGAAGCTGGCACGGAGCGCAGGGTCCTGCACCTGCTCTCTAGGAGGCGTGGCCGCCTAGGAGGCGTGGCCAGCCTAGGAGGCGTGGCCGCCCTAGGAGGTGTAACCTAGGAGGTGTAACCTAGGAGGTGTGGCTGCTCTAGGAGGCAGGGCCGCCCTAGGAGGTGTGACCTAGGAGGCGCGGCCGCCCTAGGAGGTGTGACCTAGGAGGCGTGGCCACCCTAGGAGGTGTAACCTAGGAGGTGTGGCTGCTCTAGGAGGTGTGGCCACCCTAGGAGGCGTGACCAAGGAGGCTCGGCTGCTCCAGGAGGCGCGGCCACTCCCCACCCCGCCCGCCCCCACTGCACCTGCGATGATCAGCTTCGGGTGGAAGAGGCGCGCGTTCTCCTCCAGCCGGTCGTAGTCGATGTAGCCAGTGTCTGGGTTCACCTGGGGAGCGTTGGGGACACGGGCTGGGGCTCACGTCTCCAGCAACACCGCGCTCCACAATCCGGGACAGTCGGGGCCTGTCCGGAGGAGGCTGAGGCAGGTACGGGGTGGGCCGCCGAGAGCGTCCCTCACACACCCGGGATGCCCCGGGTTCCCTGCCCACTGCCCCCGGCAGACGCACGGATGGAGAACAGGACGTGCACGCGCAGCAGTGGAGCACGGTTCAGGCTGGAGAGAAGGCAAGGCTCCCCTTTGGGAAAGCACGGAGAAGCGAGAGGACGCTGTGCCGAGTGAGATGGGCCAGAAGCACAGGGACAAACACGCGTGACCTCACCCACACGTGGGCGGTCTCGGACAATGGACCTCACAGAGGCAGAGCAGAGGGGGAAGGCAAGGAGGGAGGGAGGGAGCTGGCGTTACGGGGGCCAGTTCGAGACTCGGCTGCACCACTTGCAATCCAGCTCTCTGCTGTGGCCTGGGAAAAGCAGTGGAGGATGGCCCAAGTGCTTGGACCCCTGCACCCGCATGGGAGACCCGGGTGAAGCCCCTGGCTCCTGGCTTCAGCCTGGTCCAGACCTGGCTGCTACAGAAGCAGCAGAAGGAAGATCTCTCTATATATAACTCTGACTTTCTTTTTTTTTTTTTTTTTTTTTTTTTTTTGACAGGCAGAGTGGACAGTGAGAGAGAGAGAGACAGAGAGAAAGGTCTTCCTTTGCCATTGGTTCACCCTCCAATGGCTGCCGCGGCCGGCGCGCTGCAGCCAGCGCACCGCGCTGATCCGATGGCAGGAGCCAGGAGCCAGGTGCTTTTCCTGGTCTCCCATGGGGTGCAGGGCCCAAGCACCTGGGCCATCCTCCACTGCACTCCCTGGCCACAGCAGAGGGCTGGCCTGGAAGAGGGGCAACCGGGACAGAATCCGGCGCCCCGACCGGGACTAGAACCCGGTGTGCCGGCGCCGCTAGGTGGAGGATTAGCCTATTGAGCCGCGGCGCCGGCCCATATAACTCTGACTTTCAAATAAATGAATAAATAAATAAATCTTATTTTGGAAATCTTTTTGCAATAAAAATCTTTCTCCAAAAAAAAAAAAAAAGATTTATTTATTTGAGAGGCAGAGTTACAGACAGAGAGGGAGAAACAGAGAGAGAGGTCTTCTATCCATTGGTTCACTCCCCAGATAGCTGCAACAGCAGGAGCTGGAGTGATCTGATCCGAAGCCAGGAGCCACATAGATGCAGGGGCCTAAGCGCTTGGGCCATCTTCCGCTGCTTCCCCAGGCCATCAGCAGGGAGCTGGATTGGAAGTGGAGCAGCCGGGACTTGAACTGGCACTGTAGGCAGAGGCTTAACCTACTACACCACAGTGCCAGCCCCAATAAATCTTCAAAATCTAAGCAAAGCAAAAGAAGAATGGGGGCTATCAGGGGACGGGGAGGTGGTGCAGGAGGGGTAAGCGCTAAGTATTTAAGGAGAGGGAGATGCTGATAAAATGATCCAGAAGTACTCTTATGTAACATTACTGTGTACCCCATCATTCTTTGGTGGTAAAAATTTGTCAAAAAAAAAAAAAAAATTAAAGGGAAAAGGTCAACTCCACTGAGTGGTGGATCCAACTGTGAAACACATAGCATTTGCTGGAGGGAGCCCAGGTGACGGAACACAATCTAAGGCGGTCACAGAGGGAACGGCCCTGGGGTCTGGGACACGGGGGCTTCTGGGAGGAGGTGGGCAGACAACACCCGTGTTCGGATGCTCCCTCCCCAGCCGCAGCCCTCGCACGGCTCAGCTGCTCGGTCCCACCAGGGCCCACCCGCGACAACAAGTTTTAGGTCCCTGAACACAAAAAGCCCTGACAACTCGCTGCAGTCACACGTGCCGTGTGCCAGGTCACAGGAACCAAGGCCGTGCCCAAAGTCAGGTTGAAGGACCATTTGTGGGGGCTGGTGCTGTGGCGTAGCGGGCAAAGCCACTGCCTACAGTGCTGGCATCCCATATGGGCACCGGTTCCAGTCCCGGCTGCTCCACTTCCAATTCAGCTCTCTGCTATGGCCTGGGAAATCACTGGAGGATGGCCCAAGTCCTTGGGCCCCTGCACCTATGTGGGAGACCTGGAAGAAGCTCCTGGCTCCTGGCTTCGGATTAGCTCAGACCTCTCTCTCTCTCTTCCTTTCTAACTCTGCCTTTCAAATAAATAAATAAATAAATCTTAAAAAAAAAAAAAGAGGGGCCATTTGTGGCCTCAGGTACTTTGCTTTAAGGTGTTTCTCAGCCTCTGGAACTCAGCAAAGAGATTGTTGGGCTGACAGCATGCCAGCAGCTGAGGCCCAATTCTAAAACATGGACACAACTCTAATTTTTAGAAAAAATTCATCATTTCCCTCCCACCAGAACAAAACAAAACAAAAATAAAAACAAAACCTGCTGCTGCTTTCTCCTTCCACATTTTGCATTTTAAACTTGTGGAGTTGAGTTTCGCTTCTCCAGGGCCGGCCTTGGGTGCAGTGGATTAAGCCGCAGCTAGTGACGCCTGCATCGCATGAAGGAGCCCTGGCTGGCGTCCCGGCTGCCCCACTTCCAGTCCAGCTCCCTGCTAGTGCACCTGGGAATCAGCAGAGGACGCTAAGTGCTTGAGTTTCTGCCGCCCATGGGGAGACCTGGATGGAGTTCCTGGCTCCAGGCTTCAGCAGGGCCAGCCCCAGCTATTGCAGCCATTTGGGAAGTGAGCCAGTAGATAGAAGAAAAATACCTCTCTCTCACTCTGCCTTTCCAATAAATAAATAAATGGATCTTTTAAAAAAAAAGTTTGTTTTTTTCCTTTTTTAAAAAAGTATTTCTTTCATGGTTTTAACAACTTTTTTCGTTCACAAAGTCGTGGCTGGGCCAGGTTAAAGCCAGGAGCCAGGAACTCCATCCGGGCCTTCCACTTGGGTGGCAGAAACCTAAGTACTTGAGCCATGGCCTGTTACCTCCCAGCATGCACACGGGCAAGAGGCTGGCATTGGGAGTGGAGCCAGGACCCAAACCCAGGCTCTCCTGTATGGGATACGCGCCGTCCCCAGCAGCGTCCTGACTGCTAAGCCAAATGTTCACCTCCTGTTCTTTTTCATTCTTGAAAACGAGGCAATACAACAGCCCCTGGGAGAATTCAAGGCGTGTCTAACGGCGCAGAGGTGGAGGACAGGACAAGAGCCCCTCAGTCACATCTGACTGGGTGACAGTGGACAGCTTAGTGGGAGGGGGCAGGAGCAGGCAGAGCTGGGGCGGCCTGGGGACGGCGGCGCTGCTGCTTGCCCCGCCCAGCCCGGCCCGGCACCATTGCCCAGAGGGTAGAAGAAAGCCCGAAGGGAGACAGGGCAGGCAGGCAAGACTGCGGCCCTGGGACGGCCTTTAACCCCAACCCCACAGCCCCACAGGGCAGGGGCAGGGCCGCCTGACTGCTGGTAGAGGCCAATGGGGCCCGTCTCCGCCTCTCTGCCCACTGAGGGGTGACCTGTGCCTGCCGCTGCCCAAGCTGGCCCGGGCCCCAGCCCCGTCCCTGGCCCCAGCAGTGGCCCCGGGGCTGAGGCCTGTGTCCTGCAGTCAACAACGGGAACAGCTGGAGGGAACTGGGGCACAGGGCAGGACTTCCACATGCCAGGGACAAAATCCTCAGGGATCAAAGGCCCCTGGCCCAGAAGGCACCAGGCTCCCACGCCTCAGGTGTAAGGAACACCTTGCCACCATTCGCTCAATAGTGAAAAAAATAGCAGGAACTGGCCACAACCTGTGACGCTGGCATCCCATATGAGCACTTGTTCAAGTCCCAGCCTCTCTGCTTCCGACCCAGATCCCTGCTAATGCACCTGGGAAAGCAGCAACAGACGGCCCAAGTGCTCGGGCCCCTGCTACCCATGTGGGGGACCTGGATGGGGCTCCAAGCTCTTGGCTTTGGCTTGGCCCAGCCTTGGCCACTTGGCCCTTTGGAGACTGAACTAGCAGATGGAAGATCTCTCTCTGTGTCTGTGTGTCTCTGTCACTCTGATAAAAAATAAATAAAATAAATCTTAAAAAAAAAAAAAAAAATGAGCCGGCGCCGTGGCTCAATAGGCTAATCCTCCACCTTGCGGCGCCGGCACACCGGGTTCGAGTCCCGGTTGGGGCGCCGGATTCTGTCCCGGTTGCCCCTCTTCCAGGCCAGCTCTCTGCTATGGCCAGGGAGTGCAGTGGAGGATGGCCCAGGTGCTTGGGCCCTGCACCCCATGGGAGACCAGGAAAAGCACCTGGCTCCTGGCTCCTGCCAGGATCAGCGCGGTGCGCCGGCTGCAGCGGCGGCCATTGGAGGGTGAACCAACGGCAAAAAGGAAGACCTTTCTCTCTCTGTCTCTCTCTCTCACTGTCCACTCTGCCTGTCAAAAAAAAAAAAAAAAAAAAAAGTCCAGCTCGAGGCCAGCGAGCAGCTTTGAGACTGGAAACATCTAGACTGTCCATGGATGGAAACGAAAGTCCTTGCACATAACAGGGCCTGGGTGAAATGAGAAGAACTGAGACGTGGGCTGGGTTCTCAGAACAGACAACCATGTGCACGCAGACATGGGTGCCCACGCACAGCCCTGGTCAGTTGTATCAGAGGAGGAAGTTGTGTGTTTGACAGTTAGCCCAGTGTAAACAGACCCAGCTTCTCAACCTTTCTGCCCCTTGTGGTGGCGACTGTGAGAGTAACCCGGGACAACGCCCTTGACAAAGAACGTGGCTACTGGAAGGATCACAACACCGGACAGGAGGAAAAGGCACAGGTGACTTTCCCACCCGCCCAGCCCAGGCACCTCACGGGCATCTTCCGAGTCACCGTTTATACGGCTGGCGTGCCCAGGTGAGAAACGTTTGCCTGGGTCCCCGGCTCCAAGGTCCCGGCCCCCTCGCTGACACTGGCGTGGCCAGATGGGGCCAGCCCTGGGTGGCGGGTGCAACAGTGGGGTACAGAGGGCCCGGATGTGGAATCCAGGGCTGTTGCTGTCAGCGCCTGTGCCAGGGATCCCACTGCTCTGCAGGGGCCCTGAGCTAGGACGGCCCTCGCTGAGGGCTGCGGCCAGCGTCCTGGAGAGGCCACCACCTCTGCTGTGTCCAAACCCCCGAGTCGCTGCCTCCTTCGCCTGTGTCCCGGTGGCCTCTGCTCAGCCCCCCAGCCCTCCGCCTGCTCTGCCCCCAGCAGACCCCAAGAGCCTGGGGTTGCCAGGGCAGGGCAACGAGGAGTGGCCTGAGGTGGGGGCGGGCCCAGGGCAGCCGTGCCCTGTCTCACCTTGTAGGCCATGGATTCAAAGAAGATGGACGTAGCCGAGATCTTCTTCTTGTCCGTCATGAACCCGTGGGTCAGGTGGCCCCCGTCGGGCAGGTCCAGACCCATGATGCGCCCATGGGGCTCCACCAGGGCCGTGTACACGGCGAAGTTGGCGGGGGAGCCTGAAACAAGCAGAGCGAGGGTGCCACGGTCACTCGTACCCGCGACGCCCCGGGGGGCACCTGCCTTCTCTGAGCCCCAGGATGTATCTCCTCCCCACCCCCAACCCCGCACCAGTCCCACCTGGGAATGAGCAGAGGGGAAGTTCAGGGGCAGGGGACCGCCAGAGCTGGGAGCCCGAGAGCCCTGGGGACCCCCGTGGGCGACCGTGACCCCGAGGCCTGTCCCACGCGGCAGTCACCTGAGTAGGGCTGCACGTTGACGCCCCAGCACTGTGGGTCCAGGCCGTAGGCCTGCAGCGCCCGCTTCTGACACAGCGTCTCCAGCTCATCGATATGCTCAGTGCCGCCATAATACCTGGTGGGGACAGGGAGAGGCCGGACTCAGCGCCGTGCCTGGAGCAGGCCCAGGCAGCTCAGGACAGGGACAAGGGAACAGAGGGAGACACGATGCGCTGTCGGTCCGTGAACGCCGTGGGTATCCGGTAGACTGAGCCAGCCGAGCAGTGAGCAGAGCGCCTAGGAAAATCGGTGGTGGTGGTGGGGGGGTCCAGATTCAGAAAGGAAAGAAATCCCTACACACCCCACAAAGGGGCCGGAGGTCACGGAAGAACCGAAGCCAAGGGAAGTGGCCCACAGCGGTCACAGGAGGGATCCAGCGGCAGAGAAAGCTCTGGGATGAGTCCCTCAAACAAGCCGTGGGCTCCACTTACGAGGGTCCCCAGAGAAGCGAGAGACACAGAGGACCAGGTGGCTGTCGAAGGCTGGGCCGGGGAAGTGAAAAATGAACTTATTTTTATTTTTTTGCATTGCTAATAAAATCTACTTTTCCTAATTCCTTGCCAAATTTACCACCTTGATGATCTGTGAGCTAACAATAATCAGAATGCCTCAAGCTAGAAAGTTGTCGCACTTCGAACACACCAAGCTTTCACAGGTAGAATATGCACGTGTATTTATCAATGTTTATCTCGCTGCGGCAGAGAACATGGCCCGGGAGCCACCATGAGCACAGGCTGAACGCACGCTGTCACACAGGCCTGCGGAACTCCCTCCTCCGACAAAGCCGAAATTCTGTCTGCACCCGGGCCCCGGCAGACTGCTTCCTGTTTCTAGGGGTAACCCGCTACACACGCTTCCTGGGAGCGGGACCAGGCAGTGGGAGCGAGCCTCAGGAAGGTCGTGGAAAGCGGAATTCAGAGGTAGGCTTGTTCTGGTGCAGACTTTTTTTTTTAAGAGTCATACACACATCCATTTGCCTTCTTGTGAATGGCTTATTTCTATTAGCATAAAATCTTCAAGGTCCAACCCCACTTAGAAATGGTTAAACGCGGAGGCAGGTTGCTGTGGCACAGTGGGTTAAGCCACTGCTTGCAGGCCGGCCTCCCATGCGAGTGCTGGCTCAAGTCCCAGCTGCTCCACTTCGGATCGAGTTCCCCACTAATGTGCCTGGGAAGGCAGCAGAAGATCCCAAATGCTTGGGCCCCTGCCGCTCAGGTGGGAGACCCAAATGGAGTTCCAGGCTCCCGGCTTTGACCTGAACCAGCCCTGGCCTTTGCAGCCATTGGGGAGTGAAGCAGCAAATGGAAGCGCTCACACACACACACGCGCTCTCTCTCTCTCTCTCTCTCTCTCTCTCTCTCTCTCTCTCTCTCTCTCTCCCTGGCCTTTGCAGCCATTTGGGGAGTGAAGAAGCAAATGGAAGCTCGCGCTCTCTCGCTCGCTCGCTCACTCGCTCCTTTTCTCTGTGAAACTCTGCCTTTCAAATAAAAAAGTAAATCTTAAAAAAAAAAAGCGGAAATTTTGCAACAATAAAAAGAAGGGGTTTCCATTGAATCATACACTCCCTTAAATAGATTAATTACATCTCAATATGATGTAAAAATAAAAGCCAGGAATTTTGTTTCTAGGTTTGTATCAGGCAAAGTCATTATTAGACTGATACTGTTTTCAAATACTAACTTTGGGCCAGGTGTTGTGCTAGCCCGGGTTAAGCCTCCACCTGGGACCCCCACATTCTACATCCGAGGGCCTGGGACAGTCCTTTCCACTCTGTTTCTGATCCAGCTTCTTGCCAATGCGCCTGGGAGGGGCAGGTGAGGGCCCAGAGTACTTGAGCTCCTGCCCCCCACGGGAGACCAGCAGACGGAAGCTATCACTCCGCCTTTTGAATGAATAAACACATAAGTACAGAGTAAACGGAATACGGAACACGGAGCGCTCAGGACTGATGGCACTGACACATAGCAAGCACTCAGCAAACACAAGCAGTTTCCCAGCTTCAGTCCTGGCCACTCGGGCTGTGCACAGGAATCAGCTCTGGGCCAGGGGTTCAGGACCACGGTCTTCAAGTGACCCTCACTTACCCCTTGGTGGCCACTACCCTTGTCTGTCAGAGCTCAGCAGAGCAGAAATGCTACTGAGACTAATGGATGTCCCCAAAAGGCAGTGGCTCTTTTAATATTTATTTATTTGAAAGGCAAAGTTATACGAAGGCAGAGAGAGAGAGAGAGAGAGAGAGAGAGAGAGAGAGAGAGAAAGTCTTCCATTTGCTGGTTTACTCCCCAGATGGCTGCAACGGCCAGAGCTGGGCTGATCCAATCCGAAGCCAGGAGCCAGGAGCTTCCTCCAGGTCTCCCATGTGGTGCAGGGGCCCAAGGACTTGGGCCATCTTCTACTGCTTTCCCAGGCCATAGCAGAGAGCTGGATCGGAAGTGGAGCAGCCGGGACTCAAACCAGTGCCCATATGGGACGCCGGCACTGCAGGTGGCAGCCTTACCCACCACTGCTAGGGCCGGCAGTGATGTTTTTCACAGCTCACAGAGCCCAGGAAACAACCTGGCTCACCTCTCCACAGGTGGGAATCCCTGTACTCATCAAGTTGGGGGGAAAGACAGGGAAGCCACCGAAACACCCTCATAAGAGCAGCTAGAAATGCTGGGAGCTCTGAGACAGCCGGGGACTTGGGGTGAGCTTGGCTTTCCTAACACTCACCGCCGACCCTCAGACGGCGCCCGGGTGCCGGGCAGTTCAGTTCACCCACTCACCTCTGGCCGGGGTAGCCCTCTGAGTATTTGTTATTTAAGCAGGAGCCCAGGGCTTCCAAAACCGCACGGCTGGCGAAGTTCTCCGAGGCGATCAGCTCCAGGCCGACCCTCTGCCGGTTGCTCTCCTTCTTGATGATGTCGTAAACCTTAGGAGAAAGCAGGCACCAGGCATTTATGGTGAAAAGCTCAGGGCCAGCGCTGCGGTGTAGCAGGTAAAGCTGCTGCTTCTAGTGCCAGCATCCCATATGGGTGCCTGCTCGAGACCTGGCAGCTCCATTTCTGATCCAGCTCTCTGCTGTGGCCTGGGAAAGCAGTGGAGGATGGCCCATGTGCTTGGGCCCCTGCACCCGCCTGGGAGACCCGGAGGAAGCTTCTGGCTTCAGGTCAGCCCAGCTCTAGCCATTGTCACCATTTGGGGAGTAAACCAGCAGATGGAAGATCTCTCTTTGTCTCTCTGTCTGTCTGTAACTCTGCCCTCAACTAAATAAATCTTAAAAAAAAAAAAAAATGGTACTTCAGCAAATCCAGAAACAGAAACGAGATCAGTGGGCGCTGAGGGCTGGGGAGTCTGGAGAGAACTGGGGTGGCTGTGTCAGTGAGTTCAGGGTTTGAGATCTATTCATTTATTCAAAAGGCAGAGTTACATGAAGGTGGGGAGAAAGAGAGACACCTTCCATCTACTGGTTCTTCTTTTTTTTCTTTTTAAATTTTTTTTAATTTATTTATTCGACAGGTAGAGTTACAGACAGTGAGAGAGAGAGAGAGAGAGAGAGAGAAAGGTCTTCCTTCTGTTGGTTCACCCCAAAAATGGCTGCTACGGCCGGCGCTGCACCGATCCGAAGCCAGGAGCCAGGTGCTTCCTCCTGGTCTCCCATGCAGGTGCAGGGACCCAAGCACTTGGGCCATCCTCCACTGCCCTCCCAGGCCACAGCAGAGAGCTGGACTGTTAGAGGAGCAGCTAGGACTAGAACCCGGTGCCCATATGGGATGCCGGCGCCGCAGGTGGAGGATTAGCCAAGTGAGCCATGGCGCCAGGCCCCCCATCTACTGGTTCTTTAACCAAATGGCCTCAACAGCCAGGGCTGGGCCAGGCCGAAGCCAGGAGCCAGACATTCCACATGTGTGTGGCAGGGACCTAAGCACTCGGGCCATCTTCCACTGCTTTCCCAGGCACATTAACAGGGAGCTGGATTGGAAGTAGAACAGCCGGGACTCGAACAAGCATTCATATAGGACACTGGCATTGCAGGCAGCCCACTTGATTTGCTGCGCCACAACACAGGCCCCCAAACTACAGAGTTAAACAAAGGCCTCAGATGTCAGGGCTGGCGTTGTGGCATGGCGGGTTGAGCCGCCACCTGTGAGGCCTGCATCCCATACTGGAGTGCCGGTTCGAGCCCCTGCTATTCTGCTTCCAACCTGGATGGAGTTCCTGGCTCCTGGCTTTGGCCTGGCCCAGCCCTGGCTGTCATGACCTTTTGGGGGAAACAACCAGATCTGTGTCTGTCTGTCTGTCTCTCTCTGCCTTTCAAATAAATAGGTCAAAGAAAGACGAAGCTCAGATTTAGAAACCTCCGTGACGACCCTGCCCCACTCACCTCTGCGTCGCTGTCCTTCAGGGGCTGGGCCAGCATCTGTTCGTGTGAGGACCACAGGGCAGCGTCCCTGGGGGCCCCATTGACTGCGGTCGCCATCACGCTGGTTCAAGGCCACCTTCACAAAAAGCAGGAAAGACACACGTAAGCCCAGGTTACATCCAGACAGAGCTGATCACAGCCTCTGCGTCCTGCCGAGTTGCCGGAGGAACCTCTTCCCCCAGGATCGCCTTGTAGGACGGAGCAAATTCGAATGCGGAACCACCGCGTGGAACTCCTGGTTCCTTCTCAACTGCGGAGGTCGGACAACAGCAAGTGACCAATCGGACCGGCATCCTGGCTGCACGTGGCGTCCTCTGGGGGAGGCTGGGCCACAAGGAAGCAAGCGCCCAGGACGCCTGGGGACAAGGATAAGGTGAAGAGGCAGGTGCAGGGCTGTGTGGGGCAGAGAGGAAGGGGCAGGGCAGAGAGGAAGGGGCGGGGCAGAGAGGAAGGGGCGGGGCAGAGAGGAAGGGGCGCCGCCCAGGGAGCGGTGGGCAGGAGGCCTGGTGTGGAAAGAACGTCTACACTGCAAGGGAGTCGGCCAGAGGAGACAGCCCGGACTGCGGGATACGCGCACGGCATGATATGCCAGATAAACCTAACTATCGCCACAAGCAGGCTCCCCGTCCCCTGTCACAGCAACCATCCCTTATCTCAGGCAGAGCTAGCAGAAGGGCGCAGTCAGCTATCTCCAACCAGGACACTCCTGGCTGGGGCTTTGTAAGTAGCCATGATTTTCTTTTAAGTGATTTATTTATTTGAGGCAAAGTTACAGAGAGAGAGAGACAGACAGACAGACTGACAGACACAGAGAGACAGAGAGAGAGAGGTCTTCTATCCATTGGTTCACTCCCTAAATGGCCAGAGCTGGGCTGATCCAAAGCCAGGAGCCAGGAGCTTCTTCCAGGTCTCCCACGCAGGTGCAGGGGCCCAAGCACTTGGGCCATCTTCTCCTGCTTTCCCAGGCCACAGCAGAGAGCTGGATCGGAAGTGGAGCAGCTGGGACTTGAACTGGCGTCCATATGGGATGGCAGTGCCACAGGCAGAGGCATAGCCTACTACACCACAGCGTTGGCCAGTAGCTGTGATTTTAACACAAACACAGCATCATTTGAAGAAATACATCCACATTTTGGAGTTAGAAGGCCTAGAGTAAGAAGCCTGAAGTTGGGGCTGGTGCTGTGGCACCAGCATCCCATATGGGCACCACTTTGAGTCCTGGCTGCTCCACTTCCGGTCCAGCTCCCTGCTAACGCACCTGGAAAGGCAGCAGAAGATGGGCCAAGTGCTTGGGCCCCTGCACCCACAAGGGAGACAGGGAAGAAGCTCCTGGCTCCCGGCTTTGGCTTGACTGAGCCCTGGCCGTTGTAGCTATTTGGGGAGTGAACCAGTAGATGGGGGATTTCTCTCCCTCTCTCTTTCAAATAAATAAATAAATTTTACCAAAAAAAACCCACAAAGGCTGAAGTTAGGACACCCATGTCCCACATAGGAGTGCCTGGGCTCGACACCCAGCTTCAGCTCCAGCGGGGATGGCTCAAGCAGTTGGTTTCCTGACACCCACGCGGGACCCTGGACTGAATTCCCAGCTCTGGGATTCAGTCCCCAGCCGCTGCAGGCATTTGAGAGAGGACAGAGGGTTCTCTCTCACTCAGACAAATAAATTAAAATAAATATGCTATGCCCACACCTGCAAAAATGCAAAGTAACGGGCCAGTGCCGCGGCTCACTAGGCTAATCCTCCACCTAGCGGCGCCGGCACACCGGGTTCTAGTCCCGGTCGGGGCGCCGGATTCTGTCCCGGTTGCCCCTCTTCCAGGCCAGCTCTCTGCTGTGGCCCGGGAGTGCAGTGGAGGATGGCCCAGGTGCTTGGGCCCTGCACCCCATGGGAGACCAGGAAAAGCACCTGGCTCCTGGCTCCTGCCATCGGATCAGCGCGGTGCGCCGGCCGCAGCGCGCCGGCCGCGGCGGCCATTGGAGGGTGAACCAACGGCAAAGGAAGACCTTTCTCTCTGTCTCTCTCTCTCACTGTCCACTCTGCCTGTCAAAAAACCAAAACCAAAAAAAAAAAAAAAATGCAAAGTAACACTTGGGCCCACATAGGGGCCTGAAGGGGAGGGGCGTGGAGGAGCGTGGGGGATGGGCACGAGGCTTCCTGCATCTCCCTGTCCAGTCTGGCGGGTGACACCCAGCCCCATAAACCAGCACGATGGCCCCAACAGGCCGGTTGACCCTTGAATTCCAAAGGGAAACATTTCTTTAAATATTAACTGCTCAAGGTTAGAAAGTTTTTGCGGGTGACCAGGAACACCCAGGGGACATTTCTTAATCGCCAAACAACTAAAGTCCATTTGGAGACCCTTCCTGTCGGGCAGGTGGAGTTCAGCTGGGTGAAGGGGCCTGCAGCCCCACCCTGCCCAGGGAGACAAGCCCCTGCCTCCCGCCGCGGGGACTCACCGAGATCATTTCTGCCAAAACACTCACTGCCCCTTTGCCCTCACTTTTTCCTGACCCAAGATACTAACTTGAGCCACAGCTGTACCCCGGCCCCCGAGTGAGAGGTGCCCGTAGGACCTCGCTCAGCTCCTGGCCGTGGCCGTCATGGGACTCACCACCTGGGGCCTTCCACCTTGTGCCCGATGCCTTTGGGGATCAAAGAACTCACCAAATCCACAGCCTTAGGAACCCCGCACTTTCCTGTCATTCAAACAACAAGTTCCAGATGTTTTGTCTCATGTCAAGTGCACCTACCACACCCTGGGGAATTCTGACTTGGCACAAGACCAGGGTCCTGCGACTACACATACACCTGTTAGGCTGCAAAGGGAAAATACTCTTAGCCAGGGCTGTATTTAGAGAAGACACACGGGCCAGCATCTTTTCTTGAAGTCTGGAGGCGGGCTACGGAACATATGCTGGTCCTCAAGACGTTCATGGAATGTGTATTATAAGAAAAACTAGTACGCATGGGTTTCAAACACTTTGGGCCCCAAAAGTAAACTCGCACTAGCGTGTTCTACCACGTCTGGACAGGATCCAGTTTGAGGCAGTAAGAAGGCTAGGACGTCGGTTTGGAAAAAGCCCCCAGTAGAGCGACACAATTTCTGCTACAATTAAAGCAAGAAGAGCAGATTTGTGGTTAAGCTTGGGGGAGAGAACAGTGAAATCACTGATGCTTCGTAAAAACTTTATGGGACAACGTCCAAAAGAAATCAACAGTTTAGGGGCTGATGTTTGGCATGGTGGTTAAGACGCTAGCCGGTACTGTGGCATAGCAGGTAAAGCCGCTGCCTACAGTGCTGGCAGCCCATATGAGCGCTGGTTCAAGTCCCAGCTGTTCCTCTTCCGATCCAGCTCTCTGCTGTGGCCTGGGAAAGCAGTAGAAGATGGCCCAAGTGCTTGGGCCTCTGCACCCACGTGGGAGGCCTGGAAGAAGCTCCTGGCTCCTGGCTTCAGCCTGACCCAACCCCAACTGTTGCTGCCATTTGGGGAGTGAACCAGCGGATGGAAGATCTCTCTCTCCTTCCCTCTCTGTATCTCTGCCTTTCAAATAAATAAATAAATATTTAAAAAAAAAACACAAAACTTCATCTGGGTTTCCCATGTGGGTGGCAAGGACCCAAGTACTTAGGCTAAAAGTGCACATTAGCAGGAAGCTGGATTGGAATCAGAGACAGAACTCAAAACCCCAGCAGCTTATGCATGCCCTGTGCCACAATACATATGCACATTCTCTCCCTCTCCCTCTTCTCTCCCATAAATAGATACAGATCTACATTATTTAAGAGGTAGTCAGAGAGAAAGAGAGAGACAGACACACACACAGATAGACAAACAGCTCCTATACACTTGTTCACTCCCTAAATGCCCACAATGGCCAGGGCTGGGTTGAGTCCAAGCTCAGCGCCAGGAACTCAATCCAGGTCTCCCATGGGGATGGCAGGAGCCCTATCACTTGAGCCATCACTGCTGCGTCTCTGGTGTGCGTTAGCAGAGAGCTGGAGTTGGAAGTCAGAGCTAAAAACTGAACCCAGGCACTCAGATGTGGGATTTGGGCGTCTGAACTGCTGGGCTAAATACCCACTCCCTCTGCTGTTAGCTCTTTTGAGTACATACCCAGAAGTGGAAATGCTGATTAATACCCAGTAGAAATGCTGAATCTTCTGGTAATTCTGTTTATTTCAAAATAAGCTTTTAATATTTAAGAACTTTATTCCTCTGCTATTAGCCTACCATTCATTCATGTTTATTTTTCAAATGTTTACTTATTTATTTTCATCTACTTGAAAGGCACAGTGACACAGAGAGAGAGAGAGAGAGAGAGAGAGAGAGAGAACAGGTGAGCTATCTGCTTGTTCACTACCCCAAATGCCTCCCACACTGTAGCAGGGGCTCAAGCACTTGGGCCATCCTCTACTGCCTTCCCAGGTGCACTAGCAGGAAGCTGGATTGGAAGTGGACCAGCAGGGACTGAAACTGGCACTCCAAATGGGATGTGGACTTAGCAAGTGGCAGCCTCCCCTTCTGCGCCACAGCGCCTGCCCCAACAACTACTTATTGAGTATCCACTGTGTCCCAGCACAGAGCTAGGCACCAGGAATGCAGGTGTCAGCAGGAGGCCCTGCTCTTGTGAGAAACAGCTGATAGACATAAACAAGAAATACACAGGGGCCAGCATTGTGGCATAGTGGGTTGAGCCATCGCCTACAACATCAGCATCCTATATGGCTGCAGGTTCAAGTCCCTGCTGCTCCACTTCTGATCCAGCTCCCTGCAATTGTGCCTGGGACAGCAGCAGAAGATGGCCCAAGTGCTTGGGCCCCTGCTGACCACATGGCAGACCCTGATGGAGTTTCAGGTTCCTGGTTTTGGCCTGGCCCAACCCAGCCGTTGCAGCCATTTGGGGAGTAAACCAGCAGGGGGAAGATTTCTCTCACTATAATTCTGCCTTTTAAATAAATAAATCTTTAAAAAAGAAATACTCAAGATAGCTTCAGCTGGTATTGTCTGCTATGAGGACCCTAAACGGGTGGGAGGGCCACTTCAGACTGCCATGCCAAGTGTCGGAGCTGATACCTGAGCAGTGAGAAGGGGCCAAGTCCATGAGGTTTGGAGTGACAGCAACCCCGGCAGAGCAATACCAAGTGCAAAGCCCTAAGAGAGGAAGAAATTTGACTTCCTCAAGGTCAGAGCCCAGGCTCACGTGGCTGAAGCCTGGGGAAAACACCAGAGTTACAGGAGATGGGATTGCAAGGTCCAAGGGTAACCCAAGGTCAGAACAGACAACCTTTTAAAAGGCAGAGTGACGGAGAGTGAAAGTGAGAGATCTTCCATCTGCTGGTTCATTCCCCAAACGGCTGCCAACAGCCGGGGCTGGGCCAGGCCAGAGTCAGGAACTCCAACGGGGTCTCCCGCCTGGGTGGGAGGGACCCAAGCAGTGGGGCATCTTCTGCTGCTTTCCCAGGGGCATTAGCAGGGAGCTGGAGCAGAAGCAGAACAACTTGGGGCTCAAACCTGCAACCGTGCTCCCAGATGAGATGTGGTGTGGCAACGTGGCTTAACCTGCTGCACCACAACGCCAGCCCCAGGGCAGAATGGATGTGTTTTTTTTTTTGTCTTTACACTGCATATTTTACAAGTCTCAAACTGTTCCCTAGAAAACCCTGATTGAAGCTGTTTCTCAATCCATCTGTGAAATCCGAAACTGACGACCAGAGAAACCCAATCAGAGAGGATCGGGTCTCCTTATGTGACAGAGCAAGTGCCTGGCACTGGCCACCTCCAATTCCCCCTCTTCCCTGCAGTGAGGGAGGGCCGTGGTGATGCCACGGAGTCCGGGTTCGAATCCTGCTCTGCCGCTTACCACCATGCAAGCCCAGGTGCCGGCACCTCTGTGTCTTGGTCTCGGGGATCGCCACAGCCCTCAAGCTGCTGGAGGAATTCAACAAGCCACCAGGCCCAGAGCACTCAGAACAGTGCTGGGCAGTTAACAAGACGCCGCTTGGGATACCTGCATCTCCTATCAGGCCACCTGGGTTCAGGTCCTGTGTCCGCTTCCAATTCTAGCTTCCTGCTGGGATGCAGCAGGTGATGGCTCAAGGACTTAGGTCCCAGCTTTGCCACGGCCCAGGGCCAACCACTGTGGGCCAGTGGATGGAAGATCTCCTGTGTGTGTGTGTGTCTGTGTGTCTTTTTACCTACTAAATAAAGTGAATTACAAAAAAATAATAAAAGAGAGGAGGCAAAGTATTCAAAGTATTAACTCTTATTAAAACATTAATTATTATTGCTATTAAGGAAGCTTGCGGTCCTAAAGCCACAGCCATCCAGAGCCACCTGCTGAGTCCAACACAGCTTACGGCGGCATCCCTGTCACTACGGTGCTGTCTAGTTCTACTTCTCCAGGGTCACTGTGCAGGACTTCAGGGACACATGGCAGGACCCTCAAGAGCCAGGGGAAAGAGTCACCTGTATCACCTCCCCTGTGCCACCAACGTGACCTGGGTCATCACCACACAGAAGCCGGGCGTCTCCTGACACAGCGACAAGCTGCAGGCAATAAACTCAGAGAGCTAAGCGCCCAGGGTCCTAGGAGGCAGCGTCTGACTTCTGGTTCACCTCTCATTCCAAAGCTTTCCCCCAGAACACCACGCTAAGTAGAAACTGTGCATGCTCCCTTATGTAAGAAAATCTACGATGCGATCCCACAAGATCCTCAAGTGGTGTTTCCAGTCCCGGCACACACCCGCACAAGCCTTGGCTGACCAAGGGTCACGTTAACTCCCAGAACTTCGAAGCACGGGCCCCAGGCCAAGAGCCCTAACAGTGCGGTGCTTGTTTGGCGACGGGGTGCAAACAGCAGGTGCAAGCGCTCCCCCGCGGGGCCCCAGGGAGCACCCAGAGGCGAGAACCACGTCGCGGCCTGGGGAGCGCGGGCTTGGAGGGCTGGGGTTCGGCCGCAGACGGGTTCTGCCACGTGGGGTGCCCCTCTCCGGGCCTCGCTTTATCTGTAAAATGGGGGGGGCGGGGAGGGAGGGAGGGGAGACGCTGAGCTGTGAGGATGATGGGGCGAGGCGAGGGGCTGTTCTTTAACCGACAATGCTCCCGCAGAGAAATCGCGCTGCAGAGAGCGGCCGCTCGCGCGCGTGGGTCTCCGCTCAAAGCCCACCACCCCTCGGCCCGGCGGCGAGGCGAGCGCGCCCCAGGCCCGCGAACCCGAGCCCGTCTCCCCTACCGGAACGCGGACCCGTATGCCTCGGTCCCGCGCCGCCGCTCCCACGACCGTCCACGACCCGTCCACTCGCGCGCTCGGCGGCAGGCCCGCCACGTGACCCGCGGAGTCGGCGGAACCCGAACTTGGCGCGCGGCGGCTCGCGCTCCACTTGGTACTTTCCGTTGGGCCCGCCCCCAGCCTGGGCCCGCCCCCAAACGCGCCCAATCAGAGCTCGCTTTCCAGGAGGAACCCCGCCCACTGAAGCGCCCGCCCTATTGGCTGCGGCGGAGAGGTGGGCGGGGCCGGTCCCGCCCGGGCCCAGGAGAGAGCGTGTGGAGCGGCCGCTAACCTAGGGCACAGGTGCCGGTAGGGCCCGAGGGCCCTGGCTCCGGGCCAGGTGCGGGGAGGCAGGGACTTCCGGAAAGACAACGGAGGGCCCGTCCATTCAGCGAGGATAGGCTGCCAGGGTGGGCTTTGTGGCTCTTGTTGAGCTTTTCCAGGGTCGTACTTCCAGTTACTCGCACGGTGGTCTTTCGGACAGGAGAACCGTGGATTCGAACCGTGACGTTGGTAGTCTATAGTTATAGGGTCCCGGCCCTGTCCCGGCGTTTTGAATTTCGTGTTTCTCAACACCGGAATTGGCAGCAATTACCAAGCGGGGGGGATTGACAGACTGAACCCGGAGCACACAGGACTCAATAAATATTAGCTTTTGTTAAGAGTAATGAAGGGGCCGGCGACGTGGAGTAGCGGGTAAAGTCTCCACCTACAGTGCCAGCATCCCATACAGGCGCTGGTTCAAGTCCCGGCTGCTCCTCTTTCAATCCAGCGCTCTGCTATGGCCTGGGAAAGCAGTAGAAGATGGCCCAAGTCCTTGGGACCCTGCACCTGTGTGGGAGACCCGGAAGAAGCTCCTGGCTTCAGATCGGCTCAGCTCTGGCCATTGTGGCCATCTGGGGAGTGAACCAGCAGATGGAGGACCTCTCTCTGTAACACTGTCTTTCCAATAAATAAAAGTGAATCTTTTTTTTTCTTTTTTTTTTTTTTTTTTTAAGAAGGAGCTGAGATCTCCTGTTTCTTTCCTATCTCCAGGAGGATTGCCTGTGGCATGCCCCACGTTCTGGCCTCATGCTGCGGCAAGGACTTCTGCCGAGGGAGATGCTTGCTTGTCAGGATGCGTCCCTGAAGAAGATGCGTCATTGCAGTGTCTTCCTTCACCGAGGAGAGGATCGGGATTCAGGCAGCCCACCGTCAGCCAGCTGGGCTGCAGGAGCCCACTTGTGTCTCTGAAGCTGGCCTGGCCTCCACAATGCTACGTGGCAGACGGCGACCAGGGCTTGTGGGACACTTCACAGGCTAACTCAGGTGCACAGGAAATGCAGCTTTGGTATTTTTCTAAACCCCCAATTCATGCTAAGTCCTCATTTTGCCAGGCCTCTGGAGCTTGCTCACAGGCAGGTCATGCCCCCCCCCCACACACACACATTGTTCTTGGGTGTCATTCAAGTTGCGAGGGTGAACAGGTGCCAAGGCCTGACCGGGCTGGGGGAGGGGGTTTTGTGTCACAGATGCACATCACCATCCATGGTGCGCTCTTGATGGTGGTCTCAATGGCCAAGTCCATTGCTGTGTGTCCTTGCACTGCTTAGCCCTGTCCCCTGTGTCCCATGCGGGTGTTGGGGAACTCATCACATGACCATTTCTGCCCACCGCCTGGGCGCAGAGGAGCCTGGGTCCCGCCCCTTCCTCCCTGCCAGGTCCTCTCTGCTCCCACGTGGGGCCTCCACACATCCCGTCAGCCCCTCCCCAGGAGTGCGAACCTGCCTCTGCGACTTCTTCCAGTCCAGAAACTTCGCTCGTGGTCCTGCCAGAGAA
This sequence comes from Oryctolagus cuniculus, assembly GCF_051225735.1. Lineage (NCBI taxonomy): Eukaryota > Metazoa > Chordata > Mammalia > Lagomorpha > Leporidae > Oryctolagus > Oryctolagus cuniculus. Next base: position 62,854,081 of record NC_142883.1, on the reverse strand, counting down.
AGCTGGCACGGAGGCTCCTGTGCCCTGGACGAGAAGGATTTCAGAGCCAGGGACTGGCCAGGAGCAAGCGAAGGTCATCAGGTCCCCCTGTGTGACCTAAATCGCCACATTCACAGCTCCAAACCCTTTTCTCTCAAATGTTTGCTTTGGAAGGTGTTTCCTGAACGACACCAGGAAAAGAAAAAAAAAAATCAGAAAGCGAAAACTTCCCCTCCTCTCTGCCCTCTGCTCTGTCTTCCTTCAGGCTATGGGGCCGGGCACCAGAAGCGGCAGCCAGTGTAGACTTCGGGCCTGCACACCAGTGAACACAAGTCTGCTGGACCTGCGCCCCTTTGCAGCTGGTGAGACGCTGGATCTTGAACGGACGTGAGCGGTGCAGGCAGTGAGCGTCTCAATTTTCAGTCCGGGTTCTCATCTCCCACAGAGCTAAAAATACTAAGTGGAGACCAGGGACATGTGCAGATAAGGACAGGATTTATTTAACAGGGAGGGAATACATGTATATTTGCATGTGAGACTGGCTGCCCCACACAGAGAAATGGTGGGCCAAAGATTTGCCTGTGAAAAGAAGAGGGAGAAAGAGAGAGGTCTTCCATCCACTTATTCACTTCCCAAATGGCCATAACAGCTGGAGCTGGGCTGATCTGAAGCCAGGAGCCAGGAGCTTCCTCCGGGTCTCTTATGTGGGTTCAGAGGCTCAAGCATTTGGGCCATCTTCTACTGCTTTCCCAGGCCTTAGCAGAGAGCTGGATCGGAAATGGAGCAGCTGGGTCTCGAACTGGTGCCCATATGGAATGCCAGCACTGCAGGGGGAAGCTTTTACCTGCTATGCCACAGCGCCAGTCCCCTCATCTAAACTTTAACTAACTGCCTGGTTACACCATATCATAACCACCAGTGTAGAGTGGATGCCAACCAATTAAGAGGGACAAGTTGGAGTGGATACCAGCTGGAAAGAGTAAGGATAGGCAGAATGGTACAAACCAGCTTAATACCAACCTTGATTTTGCCACACAGGTAAATCGGCAAGAGAAATGAATGAGCAGGCCCCTTAACCAATCTGAGCCTTCACCAAGTCTGCTTTGGGTGCCCTGCAATCGTCCTCAGTCATCCTTGGGCTTTGGGGTGCCTGGTCTTTGTTCATTTTTCTACACACTCTCCTCAGATGGCTCATCCATTCTATGTTTGGAAGAAAAGTAGAAACAAATTCTGGGGCTCCATGTGGGGGTGAGAAGGCAGGGAGAGGGTGGGGCAGTTTGTGCAGACATGATTGCCATTCTGTCCACTGTTCATCCCAACACCTTTTCTTTTTACCACTCAGCAAAATTTAAAAAGAAAGTAGAAAGAAAAAAAAAAGGTGCTGTGGCATAGCCTCCAACTGCAGTGCCGGCATCCCATATGGGTGCCAGGTTAAGCCCCGCATGCTCCACTTCTGATCCAGCTCTCTGCTGTGGCCTGGGAAAGCAGTAGAAGATGGCCCAAGTGCTTGGGCCCCTGCAGCCACGTGGGAGACCTGGAAGAAGCTCCTGGCTCCTGGCTTCGGATCTCCCAAGCTCTGCCCATTGTGGCCATTTGGGGAGTGAACCAGTGGATAGAAGACCTCTCCATCTCTCCCCTTCTCTCTGTAAATCTGCCTCTCAAATAAATAAACAAATCTTAAAAAAAAAAAAGTAACTTAAAAACTCCACTGTCACCATTTCTCCACGTGAAAGCCTTGGTCTCAGAATGCTAAAAAAAAAGCAGACTTCCACTTCTGGTCATGATGGCGTACAAAGGACTACACTTAATCTTCCTTGATTAACAACTAGAAACCTGGACCAAACATCAAAATCACAGCTTGAAGACATTGCACAAGATGCTGTATAAGGATAAGACTTTACAATGAAGGTGGGCAAAGCAGGTGAGCTCTCTGACCACCCCGACTTGATGTGTGGAGGCCCGTGTTGGCCACTGAAGGCAGGGAGGGGCTCAACAGAGAGGAGGGGCTTCCGTGAGATTCGGAGCTGCACATCAGAGCTTGGAAAGGCTGTGGCAGCTGGACGCCCTGGAACATTCCAGAAAGGGGGGAGTTGTGTAGAGAATGAGCTCGGGAGGCTGTGTGGGGTTCCCTTGTGTTTTTTTGCTGAGTCTGTGAGTATACGGAGTTGGATGCAGAACAGCCCTGGAATGATAAGACGAAGCGTTCTCAGCATGCGCACAGGGCAGGTGCATGTCCCATCTCGTGCAGGTAGCGTACATTCCTCAGGGATGGCACAGCCCCGGCAGGGCAGACCGAGGGAGAGCACACCTCAGGGGCTGATTTAAACTGTCCACCAGCCTCAGCTTCTCTGGCTTCTTGGCTGGCCATGTGAATACTCTCTCCCTCCCACATGTGCTCCTGCCATGAGGCCAGCCAGCCTGCTGCAATGCAGCCAGAAGGCCCTCACCAGAGCCTGGCAGATGCTGGAGGCAGGAGCATGAGACTTGGTCTGCCCCTGGTCAGCACTGGGCTTTGTCAGTGTTTTGTTTCATGGTTTCAGTAAGGCGGAGGAATCTTATTGTGATTTTTATTTGCACCATCCTACTAATTTGCCGTGTTGAGCCTCTTTCCATTTGTCTGTTTCCCATCCCTTTATCTTCTTTGGCAGGTGACCATTCAGAAATTTTGCCCATTATAAAACACAACTTGGGGCCTCTGTTAGGGCATGAGTTAAGCCACCGCCTGCAAAGCTGGTATCCCTCATGGGTGCTTGTTGGAGTCCTGGCTGCTCCACTTCCAATCCAGTTCCCTGCTAATGAGCCTGGGAAAGCAGTGGAAGATGGCCCAGGTCCTTCAATCGCTGCACCCACATGGGAGACCTGGAAGAAGCTCCTGCCTCCTGGCTTCAGCCTGGCTCAGCCCTGACCATCACTGCCATTTGGGGGGTGAACCAGCAGATAGAAGACCTCTCTCTGTCCCTCCCCCCACCCCCCCCCATAACTCTGCCTTTCAAATAAATAATTTTTTAAAAAAGTATACTAAAATAAATATATATTATCTCCATTTTTTAAAATGAACTATCTTTAACTAGAGTGGATACATTCTTTTTTTCCTTTTTCCCCAAAGAAACCTTTTATTTAATGAGTACAAGCATCTTTTTTTAAAAAAGTCTTTTTTAAAAAAATTTAATTGAAAGGCAAATTTACAGAGACAGAGAGAGTGACAGAGAGAAAGAGCCAGAGAGAGAGAAAGAGAGAGAGAGAGAGAGAGGTCTTCCATCTGCTGGTTCACTCCTCAAATGGCCACAACCACTAGGGCTGGGCCAGGCTGAAGCCAGGAAGCAGGAGTTCATCCAGGTCCATCTTTCACTGCTATCCCAGGTGCATTAGCAGAGAGCTGGATCAGAAGTGGAGCAGTCAGGACTTGAGCCAATGCCCATATGGGATGTTGGCGCTGTAGGTGGAGGCTTAATCTTCTACTCCACAGCACTGACCCCTTCCCAAAAACTTAAAAAAAGAAAAAAAAAAAAAAGCTGGGTCAGAAGTGGAGCACCGGGTCTCGAACGGCACACATATGGGATGCTGGCACTGCGGGCCAGGGTGTTAACCCACTGTGCCACAGCGCTGGCCTCAGTTCCCTTGTTACTTGTTCACTCCCAATATGTCCCCAACAGACAACAGCTGGTAATAGAGATCAGGACACCATCCACATCTCTCACAAGGGTGTCAGGAATCCAATTACTCAAGTCATTACCCTGTCTCCCAGGGGTCACATTAGCAAGAGGCTAAAGTCAGGAGCTAGAGTCAGGTATCCAACCCAAGTAATCTGATGTGGGACACCAGCATCTTAACTAGTATCTCCTTCCTTCCTTCCTTCCTTCCTTCCTTCCTTCCTTCCTTCCTTCCTTCCTTCCTTCCTTCCTTCCTTCCTTCCTTTGTTTCTTTCTCTTCTCCTCCTCCTTCTTCTTCAAGATTTATTTATTTATTTGAAAGTCAGAGTTACACAGAGAGAGGAGAGGCAGAGAGAGAGAGAGAGAGAGAGAGAGAGAGAGAGAGAGAGAGGTCTTCCATCTGCTGGTTCACTCCCCAATTCACCGCAACGGCCAGAGTTGCGCTGACCCAAAGCCAGGAGCCAGGAGCTTCTTCCAGGGGCCCAAGGACTTGGGCCATCTTTACGGCTTTTCCAGGCCATAGCAGGGAGCTGGATTAGAAGTGGAACAGTCAGGACTCGAACCAGTGCCCATACGTGATTTCCTTTCTTCTCCAAATTTGGGCTAAGTTGGGCTGCTGCTTCTAGTTCCTTGAGGTATAACATTAGATTGATTAACAATCTTTTTCTTTTCTTTCATTTTTTAAAAAGATGTCCTTATTTATTTGGAAGGCAGAGCAAGAGAGAAAGAGAGAGAGAGACAGAGACAGAGGCAGAGAGACAACGAGAATCTTCTATCTTCTGGTTCACTCCCCATATGGTTGCAGTGGCCAGGACTGGACCAGGCTGAAGCCAGGAGATGGGGTCTTTTTGTATGTGTGTCTTCTACCACATTGACAAGTTTGAAGGATGTGGCCCGATTAAACAGCACAAATATTTTATTCTGGAATACCTTTGGATTTGCAGGACTACACAGAAAGCCCAAACTGCCTGTCTGGTAACATCTTCTGTTCCTGGGGTGGATTTGTCACAGCTGAGGGACCACTGTGATGGCATTATGTACCAGACCCCACACTTCATTCACAGCTTCCAAATGTTCCCCCAATGTTTTTCCTGGCCCAGGACCCCCAATGCATTTGGTTGGCATATCTCCCTAACTCCTCTGGTCTGTGACAGTGTCTTATGCTGGCCTTGTTTTTGATGACCTTGACACTTTTTTTTTTTTAAAGATTTTTAAATTTATTTTCCCTGAAAGTCAGAGTTACACAGAAAGAGGAGAGGCAGAGAGAGAGAGAGAGGTCTTCCATCTTATGGTTCATTCCCCAGATAGCCGCAATGGCCAGAGCTGCACTGATCTGAAGCCAGGAGCCAGGAACCAGGAGCCTCTTTCAGGTCTCCCACGTGGGTGCAGGGGCCTAAGGACTCGGGCCATCTTCTACTGCTTTCCCAGGCCATAGAGGAGAGCTGGATCAGAAGAGGAGCAGCGGGGACTCGAACCGGCGCCCATATGGGATGCCAGCGCTTCAGGCCAGGGCATTAACCCGCTGCGCCACAGCGCTGGCCCCGATCTTGACACTTTTGAGGAGTCTCAGTTGCTGATTCTGTAGAAAGTCTGTCCATTTGTTTCTTTCTGACATCTTTTTCCTGGTTCAACCAGGGTTACCATGTTTTGAGAGGACGGTCACAGAGGTCACTGAATGCAGTCAGGGGTCAGTGGTCTCAAGGTGACCCATCACTGTCAGCGTTGACCTTGACCTGGCTGAGAGAGGCTTTGCACCGTGAAGCGACTCTCCCCTCCCCCTTTTCACTCTCCTCCATCCTCACTCCTTCATATTCTCTCTCTTTTAGTAGATGACTCCTTGTTCTGTGAGTTTGATGTCCAAAACTGGTCAGGGCCAGGGCCAGGCCAAAGCTGGGAACTGGGAACGCCATCCAAGTCCACCATGTGGGTGGCAGGAACCCTGTTACATGAGCCATCACCACTGCCTCCAGGGAGCTGGAGTTGGGAGCCAGAGCTGAGTACTGAGCCCAAGTGCTCTGGTATTGAACACAGGTGTCTTAACTGGTGTCTCCAGTGCTAAGCTAAATACTCACCCCCAGTTGCTGCTCCTTCTTTTCTAGCTCTAAGCAATTGTGCACAGATACTTTTTTCTTCTTAAAAAGATTTTCACTTTACTTGAAGGGTAGAGAGAGAGAGAAAGAGAGAGAGAGAGAGACAGAGAGATCTTCCATCTGGTGGCTCACTCCCCAAATGCCTACAACAGCTGAGGCTGGGCCAAGCCAAAGCCAGGAGGCTGGCTCTCTATCTGAGTCTCCCATGTGTGTGGCAGAGACTGAAGTACTTGGGCCACTACCTGCTGTCCCCCAGGGAGCACATTCGCAGGAACCTGGATCAGAAGTGGAATTGGTACTCAGACCGGGCACTCTGATATGGGATGTGGGCATGTCAAATGAAAACTACTGAACCTGGGGCCGGCGCTGTGGCGTAGCGGGGAAAGCTGCACCTGCAGTGCCGGCATCCCGTATGGGCACTGGTTAGAGTCCCGGCTGCTCCACTTCCCATCCAGCTCTCTGCTGTGGCCTGGGAAAGCAACAGAAGATGGCCCAAGTCCTTGGGCCCCTGCACCCACGTGGGAGACCTGGAAGAAGCTCCTGGCTTTGGATTGGCTCAGCTCCGGCCGTTGCGGCCATCTGGGGGAGTGAACCAGCAGATGGAAGACCTCTCTCTCTCTCTCTCTCTGCTTCTCTCTATGTGACTCTGACTTTCAAATAAATAAATAAATCTTAAAAAAAAAAAAAAACTACTGAACCTAACACTTGTCCTATCCTCTGTTTAATCCTGTTTGTGTTTGAATGTGTGTGTTAAAGAATATATGGCATAAAATGTATCATTTGGCCCCTGCTAAGTGCTCAATCTAGTGACATTAAGTGTATCACACTGTTGTGCAACCATCACCATTATGCAGGTCCAGAGCACTTCAACATTACAAACTGACACTTTGTAAACATTAAATGGTAACTCCCTGTTCTCTCCTCTGCCCAAACCCTGGCCACCGCCCCTTCACTTTCTCTCTCTATGAACTTGCTTCTAAGTAACTCATATGTGATTTCGCCTTTTTTTGTCTGACTTTTTCTTTTTAAGATTTACATATTTATTTGAGAGAGAGAGAGAGAGAGAGAGAGAGAGAGAGAGAGAGTTAATTCTTCTGTTCCCTAGTTCAATCCCCAAATGTCAGCCATGACTGGGGCTGAGTGAGGCTGAAGCCAGGAGCCTGGAATACCATCTGGGTCTCCCAAGTGAGTGGGTCATCTTCCGCTGCTTTCCTAGGCACATTACCAAGGAGCTGGATCAGAAGCAGAGCAGCCTGGACTCAATCCAGTGCCCATATGGGATGCCAGTGTCGCAGGCGGCAGGTTTACCAGCTGTGCCACAACACTGGGACCTCTTAGTGTGGGTTGCTTTGGCTTTGTCATGCTTGGAAGTCACTGAGCTTCTTAGATGTGTAGATTCATCAAATCTGAGAAGGTTTGGGTCATCACTTCTTCAAATCTACTTTTTCCCACCTCCTTCTTTCCTCATTATGGAACTCCACAAGCCCCTAGGCTCCATTCATTTTTTCTCATTAGTTTTTCTTTCTGCTCCTCAGATTAGATCATTTCAATCATCCTGTCTATAAGTTTGATGCTTATTTCTTCTGCTGCTGGCTGAAATACGCTGTTGGACATGCTAGTGAGGTTTGAAATCTCATCTGTGGTAATTTATTTTAAAGATTTATTTATTTGAAAGTCAGAGTTAGAGAGAGGAGAGGCAGAGAGAGAGAGAGAGAGAGAGAGAGAGAGAGAGAGGTCTTCCATCTGCTGGTTCACTCCCCAGATACCCACAATGGCCTGAGGTACGCTGATCTGAAGCCAGGAGCCAGGAGTTCTTCCAGGTCTCCCATGTGGGTGCAGGGGCCCAAGGACTTGGGCCATCTTCTACTGCTTTCCCAGGCCATAGCAGAGAGCTGGATCAGAAGAGGCACAGCCAAGTCTAGAACCAGTGCCCATAGGGGATGCCAAAACTGCAGGCAGCGACTTAACTGGCTACACCACAGCTCTGGGCCATCAGCAGGATTTCTGTTTGGATTTTTTTTTTTTTTTTTTTGGACAGGCAGAGTGGACAGTGAGAGAGAGAGACAGAGAGAAAGGTCTTCCTTTGCCGTTGGTTCACCCTCCAATGGCCGCCGTGGCTGGCGCGCTGCGGCCAGTGCACCGCGCTGATCCGAAGGCAGGAGCCAGGTACTTCTCCTGGTCTCCCATGGGGTGCAGGGCCCAAGCACTTGGGCCATCCTCCACTGCACTCCCTGGCCACAGCAGAGAGCTGGCCTGGAAGAGGGGCAACCGGGACAGAATCCGGCCCCCCGACCGGGACTAGAACCTGGTGTGCCGGCGCCGCTAGGTGGAGGATTAGCCTAGTGAGCCGCGGCGCCGGCCTTGGCTCCTTTTTATTACTTCTGCTTAATTAATGGTCTCTATTTGTTCATACCTGATTCTTCTGGATTGCTTTAGCATGCTGAGTGTGTTTAAGACAGTGGATTTAAAGACTTCTGGGCTTTGACGGGAACAGAAAATGAATTTCTTTCCTGTGAACGGACCATGTTTGTTGTTTCTTTATGTGCCTTTTAATTGTTGAAAAGTGAACATTTTGGTGCTATCGTGTGGTGGCTCCAGAAAACTGAGACTCCCTCCCTCCCAGCTGCTGTTGACAGTGGAAGGCTGAACTGTCCATCGCTTTGGCATCTTTTCCAAACTATGTTTGCAAAGACTATTCCTTGCGTGTGTCATCGCAGAAGTCTCTGCTCTTTTACTCTTTTATCTTAACAATAGTCTCCTTATTTCTTAACTTCCTGAGATGTCTGTCATTGGAAAAGAAAATTTAAAACAGCACCCTCCCGGGGCCGGTGGTGTGGCGCAGTGGGTTAAAGCTCTCACCCACAGTGCTGGCATCCCATATGGGCACTGGTTCGAGTCCTGGCTGCTCCACTTCCAATCCAGCTCTCCACTACAGCCTGGGAAAGCAGTAGAAGATGGCCCAAGTCCTTGGGCCCCTGCACCCATGTGGGAGACCTGGAGGAAGCTCCTGACTCCTGGCTTCTGATGGGCTCAGCTCCAGCCGTTGTGGCCATTTGGGGAGTGAACCAGCAGATGGAAGACCTCTCTCTCTCTCTGTCTCTACCTCTCTCTGTAACTCTGTCTTTCAAATAGATAAAATGAATCTTTAAAAACCAATGCATCCTCCCAGCCCCTGCAGACGGGATCTGGCCTGGGGCGCTCCTAACATGCCTCTCCAGGTCACCAGCATCTCTTTGCTTCCTGCCCGCGTGCAGCCCTGGGCCAGTGAGATGTGCAAGCCTGGGGTCCTCCCTGTGGCCTGAGCAGCCTCTTTCCTAACTTCTGGGGCAGGTGCCGCCAGCCTTGCGCGTCAACCTCATTCCCTCCAGTGTTCATCTCCTCCGCCTCTTCTCTCCTAGGCCTTTGCAGCCCGTCTGCTGTTCTCCCTGCCTGTTGGCGCGTGCCTCACCTTGCTAAGGGTGTTCCACCCGTCCAAGGCTCTGCACAGGTGCTGCCGGGAAGGCCGATGTAGCCTGAGCGAGGCAAGTCAAGGACCAGTCAAGGAGAAGCCTCAGTGTGGCACTGCAGGAAACCTCCCGATTATGTAAAAAAATGCACAAGTTGTGGTGCAGCCGGAGAAGCTACTGCTTGCACTTCCGGCATCCTGTATGGGCCTGTGTTCAAGTCCCGGCTGCTCCACTTCCCATCCCACTCCCTGCCAATGGCCTAGGAAAAGCTGCGGAAGATGGCCCAAGTGCTTGGGCCCCTGCCACCCATATGGGAGACCTGAACGAAGCTCCTGGCTTCTTCCTGGCCCAGCCCTGGCCATTGCAGCCATCTGGGGGAGTGAACCAGCAGGTGGAAGATCACTCTCTTTGTCTCTCCCTCTCTCTATAGCTCTGACTTTCAAACATGTAAGTAAAAATCTTTTTGAAACATGTACAAGCACAGACTTTGAGGACAAAAATCTGTGTTGACTCTTGGCACCCATCCAGCACACAGGAGAATGCAAGTCTCCAACCCTGCCTCAGGGGACTGAGGGGCGGCAGGGAGGAAGGGGACAGAAGGCAGAGCCATCTTCCATCCAGGGGTGCATTCCCCAAATGGCCAGGAGCCAGGAGCTTCCTCCAGGTCTCCCACATGGGTGCAGGGGCCCAAGGACTTGGGCCATCTTCTGCTACTTCTTCAGGCATCTTAGCAGGGAGCTGGATCGGAAGTGGAGCAGCTGGGACTTGAACCTGCCACCCTATGGGATGCTGGCAACTGCAGGTCATGACTTAACATTGGCCCCTGCCTCTCCTTTTTGTCACCCTCCTCCTCCGCTTTTCCAAGCTTTTCTCTTTAATGTAGCTGTTTCCTTCCAATGAGTTCTTTGCATGAGTCGCGCTGTTAAAAACATCTGTAGGGAAGACGCGGATTTTCCCCTTGGGATCCACTTCCCTGGAATGTATTCCCAGATGGAGAAGCTCCAGGCCAAACGAGAGGAGCAGCTGTGCAGCCCGGTTAAATATCACAGATCGTTCCAGATTCTGGCCTAACTCACCATCCCCGCCCCGCCACCCCCAGTCTTTGTTTTTCTCCCTTGAGTGCCAGCGACTGGTTTACTTTCCTTGTGTCTGCTTTGGTGGAATGTCCAGTAAGTGCCAGATGTCTTTATCTGCTGTTCCTGAAGTATTCCTTTTAAAAAAAATCTTTAGAAAAATAAGATTTTGGAGGCTGGTGCTGTGGCGTAGCGGGTAAAACCACTGCCTACAGTGCAGGCATCCCATATGGGTGCCGGTTCGAGTCCAAGCTGCTCCACTTCCAATCCAGCTCTCGGCTGTGGCCTGGGAAAGCAGTAGAAGATGGCCCAAGTCTTGGGCCCCTGCACCTGCGTGGGAGACCTGGAAGAAGCTCCTGGCTTCGGATCAGTGCAGCTCTGGCTGTTGCAGCCAATTGGGGAGTGAACCAGTGGATGAAAGACCTCTCTCTCTCTCTCTCTCTGTAACTCTGTCTTTCACATAAATAAAATAAATCTTAAAAAAAAAAAAAAAGAAAATTGCCTTGAGCGTGGTGAGGGCTCCATAAATAAACGCAGGTCCTCTCCAATGCTAGTGTTGTTATGGAGCTGGTCAGGCTGCTCTGGGTTTTTCTTTTCTGTTCCTGGCCTCTGAGTTCATTCCCATGGCCACACACTCAGTGCTTCATGGAAATGGAACTCACATAGCATAAAATTCACCATTTTGAAGTATAGAATCGAATGCTATTTTAAAATGGTTTGCTTATTTGGGAGGCAAAGTGACAGAGATCTTCCGTTTGCTGGCTTCAGGAGCTCAAGCCGGATGTCCCAGTTGAGTGGCATGAACACAATTAAATGATCGATCACCACTCCTGTCAGGGCGAGCACTAGTAGGGGGCTGATTCTAGGAGAAAAATCAGACCCAACACCCGGACGACCACGGCGAGCAGCAGCCAGGACCCAACAGACTTCGTGGAGCGCCCTCTGCTGCCCGACCGCTGTCAAGGCAGCAAGCTCCGGCGCGAGCCCCTGCTCGCAGCACAGGGTGCCCATGTCCCAGTCGCTGGCTGAGCACTGAGCGGAACAGGGTCCCTCCAGAACCCATGCCCCCTGGAGCACAATTAGGAGGGGACTTCAAAGAGTTCACAGACAAAGGAATTCAAAGGTATACGTGTTAGATAAGAAGTTTTGAAATTCATGCATAATTTTTTTTATAATATGCATTTCCACAAACTTTTCTGCATTGATTTCGGTTTCTTTGGGGCACCAAAATACACTTACCTTTTAATTCCATTTCCCCAAAATTTTTTTCTTAAAGATTTATTTATTGGAGTATGTATGTAAAGCCACCACCTACATGGGCGCCAGTTCGAGTCCTGGCTGCTCCACTTCCGATCCAGCTCTCTGCTATGGCCTGGGAAAGCAGTAGAAGATGGCCCAAGTGCTTGGGTCCCTGCACCCGCATGGGAGACCTGGAAGAAGCTCCTGGATCCTGGCTTCGGATGGGTGCAGCTCCGGCCATTGTGGGGATTTGGGGAGTGAACCAGCAGATGGAAGACCTCTCCCTCTCTCTTTCTGCCTCTCTTTAGCTCTGCCTTTAAAATAAATCAATCTTTAAAAATCCTAAATTTATATATAAAAGTTTATTTGGAGAGAGAGAGAGAGAGAGAGAGAGAATGAATCATCATCCTCTGGTTCACTCCCCAAATGGTCTCAATGGCTGGGGCTGGGCCAGACCAAAGCCAGGAGCCAGGAGCTTCTTCCAGGTCTCCCATGTAAGTGCAGAGACCCAAGGACTTGGACCATCTTCCACTGCTTTCCCAGGCCATAGCAGGGAGCTGGATCCAGAGTGGAGCTGTCAGGACTTGAACCAGCGCCCACATGGGATGCCAGCACTGCAGGTGGAGGCTTAACCTTCTACTCCACAGCACCGACACCTTCCCCAAAACTTTAATATATATATTTGTTTGTTTGTTTTCACTTTACTTGAAAACCAGAAAGAGAGAGAGAGAGAGAGAGAGAATCTTCCATTTGCCATCTTCCATTTGCTGGTTCACTCCCCAAATGCCTATAAAAAGTCAGGGCTAGGCCAGGCCAAAGCCAGGAGCCCAAAATTCAATCCAGGTCTCCCGCATGGGTGGCAGGGACCCAGGCACTTGAGCCGTCAGCTGTCACCTCCCGGAATGCACATCGGCAGGAAGCTGGATCAGAAGCAGGACTGGACTTGAACCCAGGCTCGCCAACATAGGATGCACGTGTTTCAAGGGCCATGTTAACAGCCACTGAGCCACAACTAATCCTCCCACACACTTTTTTTGTTTTGTTTTGTTTTGACAGGCAGAGTGGACAGTGAGAGAGACAGAGAGAAAGGTCTTCCTTTTGCTGTTGGTTCACTCTCCAATGGCCGCCGCGGCCAGCGCACCGTGCTGATCTGAAGCCAGGAGCCAGGTGCTTCTCCTGGTCTCCCATGGGGTGCAGGGCCCAAGCACTTGGGCCATCCTCCACTGCACTCCCTGACCACAGCAGAGAGCTGGCCTGGAAGAGGGGCAACCGCGACAGAATCTGGCGCCCCGACTGGGACTAGAACCCGGTGTGCTGGCGCTGCAAGGCAGAGGATTAGCCTAGTGAGCCGCGGCGCCGGCCTTTTTTTTTTTTTTTTTTTTTAATTTCCAAGATGTATTTATTTGAAAGGCACAATTACAGAGAGAGGGAGGAAGTGGGGGGGTATCTTCAATCCACTCGTTCACTCCCCAGTGGCTACAGCAGCTGGTGCTGGGTTAAGCAGAAGCCAGCAGCCTGCAACCTCATCTACTCCCATGTGGGTGCAGGGGGTCCAAGCACTCGGGCCGTCTTCTACTGCTCTCCCAGGAGCATTAGCAGGGAGCTGGATTGGAAGTGGAGCAGCCGAGACTCGAACCGGCACCCATATATGGGATGCCGGCACGGCAGACAGAGGCTTAACCTTCTGTGCCACAGTGCCAGCTACAAGTCCTGTCAATCCAGGCCAGCAGCAGCCCCCAGTAGGCGGGAGTGGGGAGGAAGAACCCTCCTTGGAGGCCCGGGTCGGGAGAATGATGCTGCCAATACCTTGAGTTCTGGCTCAGAGCCTCCGGACCACAGGGGCACACGTCTCTGTTGTTCTAGCCACTCAACCTGTGAGCCTTTGCTAAGGGGGCCCTGGGAAGTGGACAGAAGCCTCTACTGTGTGCTGGACATTGGGCCAAGCGCTGGGGACCACAGTCATGAAGAATGTAGTCGAGCCCCTTGTCCTTACGAGTTCTCAGTCCCACGAGGGAGGAGGGATCCCTGTCCTTGCCGTACTCGGCTTGGCACGACCGCCCTGCCGGCTTTGGCATCTCTTCATCTCCCATTTCTAGCGAAAGCTTTGCAGGCACCGGACTCTGTCTGGGTCAGGGCACAGGCCACAGCGATCAAGTTACACACCTGTCCCCTCTTAGGCTTTAGGGTTTATGGGTTTATGTAACTGCATGTGGTGTTTAGCAAGGTGCCTGGCACACAATGGCCCAAGACTAATGACAAGCACGGGATGAAAATCAAACAAAATGGCCACATGAGATCCTTTCAAGGTCATGGAAATGTTGTAAAACTGGACGATAGTCGTGGTTGCACAACTCTGTAAATTTACTAAGAATCATTGACAGCTAATGCTGAAACAAATACATTTTTTATGTAACTTACACTTTTTTTTAAAAAAAAGATTTGTTTATTTGAAAGGCAGAGTTACAGAGAGACAGAAGTAGAGGCGGAGAGAGAGAGGTCTTCCATCTGCTGGTTCATTCCCCAAATCCCCACAATGGCCGGAGCTGCACCCATCCGAAACCAGGATCCAGGAGCTTCTTCTGGGTCTCCCAAGTGGGTGCAGGGGCCCAAGGACTTGGGCCATCTTCTACTGCTTTCCCAGGCCATAGCAGAGAGCTGGATCGGAAGTGGAGCAGCTGGGTCTTGAACCAGCGCCCCATATGGGATGCCGGCACTACAGGCAGCAGCTTTACCTGCTACACCACAGCGCTGGCCCTGTAACTTACACTTTAAAAGTTATTTTTCGCCGGCGCCGTGGCTCAATAGGCTAATCCTCCAACTTGCGGCGCCGGCATACCAGGTTCTAGTCCCGGTCGGGGCGCCGGATTCTGTCCCGGTTACCCCTCTTCCAGGCCAGCTCTCTGCTGTGGCCCGGGAGTGCAGTGGAGGATGGCCCTGCACCCCATGGGAGACCAGGAGAAGCACCTGGCTCCTGCCTTCAGATCAGCGCAGTGCGCTGGCCACAGTGCGCCAGCCACAGCGGCCATTGGAGGGTGAACCAACGGCAAAAGGAAGACCTTTCTCTCTGTCTCTCTCACTGTCCACTCTGCCTGTCCATAAAAAAAAAAGTTATTTTTCATTAAAAAAAAAAAAAAGGTCAGGGGCTGGTGTTGTGGCACAGCAGGTTAAGCCACCGCTTGTAACGCTGGCCTCCCAACCTGGAGTCCCTGGGTCAAGTCCCAGTGGCACTGATTCCCATCCAGCTTCCTGTCAATGGGTCTGGGAAGGCTCGTGGGAGACCCTGATGGAGCTCCAGCTCCTGGCTTCTGCCTGGCACAGCTGTGGCTGTTGTGGCCATTTGGGAGAGTGAACCAGAAGGTGGGAGTTCTCTCTCTCTCTCTCTCTCTCTCTCTCTCTCTCAGTCATTCTGCCTTCCAAATAAACAGATTTTTTTAAAGATTTATTTATTTATTTGAAAGTCAGAGTTACACAGAGAGGAGAGGCAGAGAGAGAGAGAGAGGTCTTCCATCCGTTCGTTCACTCCCCAAATGGCCACAAAGGCTGGAGTTGAGCCGATCTGAAGCCAGGAGCCAGGAGCTTCCTCCAAGTCTTCCCACGTGGGTGCATCTTGCACCTGGGATGGCAGTAGAAGATGGCCCAAGTCCTTGAGCCCCTGCACTCACATGGGAGACCTGGAAGAAGCTCCTGACTCCTGGCTTCAGCCTGGCACAGCCCCAGCCATTAAGGCCATTTGGGGAGCGAACCAGAGGATGAAAGATCTCTCTTTCAAATAAATTTTTATATATAAATTCAGGATTGTTAAAGATTTATTTATTTGGACCATCTTCTGTTTCCCAGGCCATAGAAAAGAGCTGGGTTGGAAGTGGAGCAGCTGGGACTTGAACCAGTGCCCATATGGGATGCCAGCACTGCAGTTGGTGGCTTTACCTGCTACAACACAGCACTAGCCCCTAAATAGATTTTTTTAAAGAAAGTTCATGGGGCCAGCGTTTTGGGTAGAGCGGTTAAGCCTCTGCCTGCAGCACCCGCATCCCATATGGGCACTGGTTCATGTCCCAGCTGCTCCTCTTCCTATCCAGCACCCTGCTAATGTGCCTGGGAAGGTAGAGGAGGATGACCCAAGTACTTGGGCCCCTGCACCCACATGGGAGACCCAGATGAAGTTCCTGGCACATGGCTTCAGCCTGGTCCAGCCTTGACCCTTGCAGCCATTTGGGGAGTGAACCAACAGATGGGAGATCTCTGTCTCTCCATTTCTCTGTAACTCTGACTTTGAAATCAAATAAATCAATAAATCTTAAAAAAAAAAAAAAAGTGTGAAGACTGGTTTTCGTGCCTCTGTCTCCACCTGGTGGTCATTCTGTGAACTACAATACCTAATGGCTGCGCTAGAAGGTAATATCCAGCCAACCAGCTAAGCCTGGTTGTCACAAGGAGTCACTTTGTGGACATAGCATACAAAACAGCCCTCAGCAACAACTAGGATCTGAATGTCTCCTATGAGCACCGGGATCAGGTCAACAACCAAGCAAGCCGCTTGTTTCCGGCTGACATTCCTTACAAATGTGCAGATCCCAGCCACCCCCTCATCTTCTCTCCTTGCACCCACATGTGGAGCCTGTGACTCAGCATGGGCCAGTCAGTGCCTTTGGCTTCAGTGATTGGCTCAGGGCTGGGCATGTGACCAAGCCTGGCCAATCACAGTGAGCCTTGGGATTTGCGCTGAGCGTGATGGAACACGGACTGCTACGTGTCCCTCTGTAAGGATGGCGGCCCTAATGCTCTTACTGCACATGGAGGCACCAGAACCATGGCCAAGGTTGAAGAGAGGGAACAAGGAGCCAGGCCACATTTTATTTTATTTATTTTTTTGCCTGTGGATCAATGAATATTCCTTTAAATGGAATCTGGGATACTCTTTGGTTATGTGAAAGGTCCTTTTTCCTTAAGGCAATGTGGTTTTTTTTTTTTTTTTTTTTGGTCTGTTTTTCTGTGCTATGCACCTGTGGGAAGCTGCCAGGGAACGTCCAAGGCCAAGTGCTTGAGAATGGGCGCTCGGCTTGGAGCGGGAGGTGGACCCTGGGGTCTGGAGATGAAGCAGGTGTGTGTGTGTGCATGTGCGTGCGTGTGTGTGTAAACAGGAGTGATGTGGATTGTGACTTGCAGGTGCACGCAGAATTAACTGGCAAACCACACAGGAAAGAAAAGCCAACGGTGATTTCCTCTACTCTAAGTTATTTTCCAATTTCCTATAGTGGAAAAGTCCAAACATCTGGACGGAGAGTTGGGTAAATGCCATCCCAGCCCCTGGAGTCGCGGTTGTTAGCATTACTTAAATTTTTGGTTACATCCCATGGAAAGAAATTGTGGGTCACCTGGACTGGATGGAAAGCCCCTTCCTCCTGCCCAAAGCTTTGACCTCCTGCCCAAGGCTTTGACCTCCGCTCTGAATTTAGATGGGTTTCCTGCAGTGCTTGTCCCTAGAATGCCCGCGGGCCTGCTATGCTTGGCACCCAGGGTGAGGCCTGGTACACCTCGTAATTCATGCATCGTGGTGCTCCTGAAGAATGGGAAGCAGCTGCTTAGCTTTGCAGGCTACCGCCCTAAAGGGGCTGCAGGCTGAGCGACCCCACTCCCATTGCTGGCCACGCCTGGAACTAGAATGCGCCCCTTATGCACTGGCTGAGGTTGAAGGCTGGGGTGAGTGTGTGCAGGATCTCTGGGAGGCTGCTGCTGCAGTTCTCCACGGTCCATTCTTCCCCAGAACCTCAGTGCTGGGTGAGCCGACTGGAGCCTGTGAGACCAATCGTCATTCCTAACCCTGTGACCCTGCAGCAGCTGTTCCGATCTAAGTACGTACACAAGCAGCTCCTCAAAATAGGGCGATCCTAAACACCCAGAAACACATTACTGCATGCAAGAATTCTTTTTTTTTTTTTTTTTTTGACAGAGTGGACAGTGAGAGAGAGAGAGAAAGGTCTTCCTTTTCCATTGGTTCACCCCCAATGGTTGCTGCAGCCGGCGCGTTGTGTTGATCTGAAGCCAGGAGCCAGGTGCTTCTCCTGGTCTCCCATGGGGTGCAGGGCCCAAGCACTTGGGCCATCCTTCACTGCACTCCCGGGCCACAGCAGAGAGCTGGACTGGAAGAGGAGCAACCGGGACAGAATCTGGCGCCCCTACCGGGACTAGAACCTGGGGTGCCGGTGACGCAAGGCGGAGGATCAGCCTAGTGAGCTGCGGCGCCAGCCTAGAATTTTTAAATTCTATATCACTTAATGTCCATGTTCAAATTTCCTTAATGGGGGCCAGTGCTGTGGCATAGCGGGTAAAGCTTCCACCTGCAGTGCCAGCATCCCATACGGGTGCTGGTTTGAGTTCCGGCTGCTCCACTTCCAATCCAACTCCCTGCTAATGTGCCTGGGAAAGCAGTGGAAGATGGCCCAAGGGCCCCTGCACCCACGTGGGAGACCTGGAGGAAGCTCCTGGCTCCTGGCTT
This sequence comes from Oryctolagus cuniculus, assembly GCF_051225735.1. Classification (NCBI taxonomy): domain Eukaryota; kingdom Metazoa; phylum Chordata; class Mammalia; order Lagomorpha; family Leporidae; genus Oryctolagus; species Oryctolagus cuniculus. The sequence goes on along the minus strand of NC_142883.1, from coordinate 62,836,108 downwards.
CGGATCAGCATAGCTCCCGTTGTTGTGGCCATCTGGGGAGTGAACCAGCAGATGGAAGGCCTCTCTCTCTCTCTCTCTTTCTCTGCCTCTACTCTCTCTGTAACTCTGATGTTCAAGTAAAATAAATAAATTAAAAAAAAAAAAAGAAAAGAAAAGAAAGAAAGAAAGAGAGAGAATGGAGTAGCCGGGACTAGGAGGCACTCATGGTACACAGGTGGAGCTCTGATGGTGTCCACCTGTGTTCTGTCGCTCTAGGGCAGAACACCTGAGCCCTTGCGATTCATCAGGAACAGTCGTCTGTTCGGGAAGCTGCAAGGCCAAGGTCAACCAGCTGCCTCTGACCAGGGCCTCACGCTGCACTCTGCCATGCTGGAGAGCGGAAGCCTGGTGCAGGCTCAGAGCACAGGGGCGGCCCCGACTTCACAGCAAGCTGCCCTTGCAGTCACTCACCCTGTGCTGCAGGAATTACCCCAGCTCCGTCAACCCCTCCGTGCGCATGCAGTGTTCACTCACGACCCGAACATCTCTCAACTTATCTACACGGGTGCTTCCCATGGTTTGTGAAAACAAAACAAAGCATGGAGTCCAAAGACAAGTTTATTTAGATGGGAAAAACACTTTTTGAAATCCATGCATACATAGGGCTGGTGCCGCAGCTCACTAGGCTAATCCTCCGCCTTGTGGTGCCGGCATCCCGGGTTCTAGTCCTGGTTGGGGCACTGGATTCTGTCCCGGTTGCCCCTCTTCCAGGCCAGCTCTCTGCTGTGGCCTGGGAAAGCAGTAGAAGATGGCTCAAGTGCTTGGGCCCCTGCATTCACATGGGAAGACCTGGAGGAAGCTCCTTGTTCCTGGTTTCCAAACGGCAAAGCTCTGGCCATTTTGGCCAATTGGGGAGTAAACCAGCAGATGGAAGACTCCCCCCCTCCCGTCCCCGTGTAACTCTGACTTTCAAATAAATAAATAAATAAATCTTTTAAAAAAAGAATTTTTAAAAGGCCCTTGTACTCATGGATTTCAAAAATGTTTGGCACCCAAGTAAACTTGTCTTGTAATGTCTGTGAGTTCCTTCCTACCCCCATAACACAATGGCAGGCCAGGCGTAGGGTAGATGCAAGGGGCTATTGGTGGTCACTTCTCTGGGGCCCTTTTTCTCCCCCTTAACACCACCCCAGTCTCCCTCTTAACATGACCCCAGTTTTTGTAACCCAGGGTGAACCTGGCCTACCTCTCAATACAGCTGGAACACGGGAAGGCAGGCTCCTATTATATTTCAGAGGTTCTAAGTTGGAAGCCATTTTAAGTTTCTTTGCAGATACAAGAGATGATATAAAAAAATTATTTCCAAAAGAGAACTATGGAAGATTCGAGCCTAAAACACCTGTTGAATGAAATTGATGGGATGCCACTGTTGGGGGACCAGCCCCAAAAGACCAAATGGAGATGGGGTTATTTGTGCTAAACTGTCACATAAGAGGCCCGCACTGTGGTGTAGCAGGTAAAGCCACCATCTGCAGTGCTGGCATCCCATATGGGTGCCGGTTCAAGTCCCAGGTGCTCCACTTCTGATGCAGCTCTCTGCTGTGGCCTGGGAAAGCAGTGGAAGATGGCCCAAGTCCTTGGGCCCCTGCACCCGCGTGGGAGACCTGGAAGAGGCTCCTGGCTCCTGGCTTCGGATCAGCACAGCTCCAGCCATTGAGGCCATCTAGGGAGTGAACAAGTGTAAGAAGACCTCTCTCTCTGTGCCTCTCTGTAACTCTGCCTTTCAAACAAATAAGTAAATATTTTTTTAAAAAATATAAAATAAAATATCACATACTTAAACTGGACTTTAAAATGGGCCAGTTTTCAAAAAATAGAAGATTTACAGCAACCAATCTGATGGGGCCCAGGATACCCGGGCCAGGGAAATAGGACGTCCTCTATGCATTCACCCTGGAAGCCAAGGGGCCTGGAAAACAGCGAGGCTGCTGGCCCGCCTCTGCGTCTGCAGCCCGGATCTGCCGCCCAACTCAGAGTGTGTGCAGGGTCTCAGATGCTCCGTTCCCAGGAGCGCTTTTCCTAGTCCATAGGAGGCTGGACCCTTCACACGGGGAATCGCCAACTAGATCTTTCCACCGGCTGAAGACCTGCCTTCTGACTGTGGAATCCGAGGCCGGTGCCCCCAAAGTGGGACTTCTTGATTCACCCTCCTCATCCCAGCCCACCCCAGCCCCGCCCAGCCCTGGACCCCGAGAGCTAAGGCAGGTGACCGTGCACACTGTCCATCATTAAGGACCACGTCCCGCTGGGCACTAGGGTTAAAGAGGGGGTGCATTCGTCCATTTTTGTTACTATGCTTAAGAGCAGAAGTTTGTTTGGCCCACAGTTTTGGAAGCTGAAAGGCTAAAGACCCAGAACCAGGCTTCCTTCAGTCTGGCACCGAAGACATCATGGTGGAACCCTAGGCAACAGGAAGTTCCCCCATTGCCGAACAGGAAGTTGGGAGGTACCGCCCCTTCTAGGCCACGCCCCTAATTTGTCTACAGACTACCCATTAGGCTCCTCCTCTTAAAGGTCCCTTGGCTTCTCAGGGAGCCCCGCTGAGCACCAAGCGGGAAGCACAGGCGCCCCGCCCAGACCATAGCAGTGGGAGGGAGGAGGGAGGAGGGAGGAGGGAGGGGGAGGGGGAGGGGGGAGGGAGGAGGGAGGCCCACCCCCTGGCGCGGCCACCTCCGGACACTGCATCTCTGGCCAGCGCTGCTAGGATTCTTCATGGAAACCACGGGGCGGGTCCCGCGCAGAGTGAGTCACAGGGGGCTGGATGAGCTCAGAGGCTAAGTCCGGAAAGTTCTCTTGGGTTTTTTAATTCCACAGCAGAGTTCTGTCCCCTGAGCTCCTTCCTTGTGCTGGGTAGGTGCGTGGGGCAATGGAGGGAGCGTCCAGGGACGAGGCCTGGGGGCACCCCAGCTACCCGCATCCGCCCTGAGTTGCACCCTACAGGGTGGCTGCGTTAGCTGCCCCCGGGGAATTGTGGCCTACTGATTTAAGCTACCACCTGTGATGGCAGCATCCCCTTGGGTGCCGGTTAGAGTCCCTGCTGCTCCACTTCCAATCCAGATCCTGGCTAATGTGCCTGGGAAAGGGCGTGGCCCAAGTGCTTGGGCCCCTGACCCACTGACCCCACTTCAGCCATGTTAGTAAAGCGCTCAAGTCTGACGTTGGTGCTGATGGGGAGATGGGGACACTGCTGAGACTATAAATTAGGACAAAAATTTCTAGCCAACAAAGTTTCTTTTTAAAAAAGATTATTTCTTTAAAAGGCAGAGTGACAAAGATATCTTCCATCTACTGGTTCACTCTCCAAATGCCTGCAACAGCTGGGGCTGGGCCAGGCTAAAGCCAGGAGCCAAGAACTCCACTGGGGTCTCCCACGTGGGTGCAGGGACCCAAGCACTTGGCCATCCTCCACTGCTTTCCCAGGTGCATTAGCAGAGAGCTGGATTGGAAGCGGAGTGACTGGGACTCAATTCCAGGCACTCCGATGTGGGATGCTGGCATCCTAAGCGTTAGCCTAATCACAATGCCTGACCCTCAGCAAAAATATTTTTTTAAAAGATTTATGTATTTATTTGAGAGGTAGAGTTACAGACAGATTGAGGGAGACAGAGAGCGAGGTCTCTCATCTGCTGGTTCACTCCCCAATTGGCTGCCAATCCAAAGCCAGGAGCCAGGAGCTTCCTCCGGATCTCCCACGCAGGTGCAGGGGTCCAAGGACTTGGGCCATTTTCCACTGCTTTCCCAGGCCATAGCAGAGAGCTGGATCTAAGTGGAGCAGCCAGGACTCGAATTGGCACCTATATGGGATGCCAGTGCCACAGGTGGAAGCTTAGCCCACCACACCACAGTGCCAGCACCCCAGCAAAGTTTTTTTTTTTTTTTTTTTTTTTTTTACAGGCAGAGTTAAACAGTGTGACAGAGACAGAAAGAAAGGTCTTCCTTCCTTTGGTTCACCCCCCAAATGGCTGCTATGGCCAGCGTGCTGCGCCGATCCAAAGCCAGGAGCCAGGTGCTTCCTCCAGGTCTCCCATGTGGGTGCAGGGCCCAAGCACTTGGGCCATCCTCCACTGCCCTCCTGGGCCACAGCAGAGAGCTGGACTGGAAGAGGAGCAGCCAGGACTCGAATCGGCATCCATGTGGGATGCCAGCGCCACAGGTGGAGGCTTAGCCCACCATGCCACAGTGCCCCCCAGCAAAGTTTTAAAAGAGCATATCCCTTTGACCAAACAAGCTTAGATCTAGAAATTCAACATGAGGAGATAACTGGGTAAAGGTGCAAAGGTGTGGTGTCCAACGGTGAAGTGGGCGCCAGTTTGAGTCCCGCTGCTCCACCTTGGATCCAGCTCTCTGCTGATGGATGGCCTGGGAAAGCAGGCCCAAGTGCTTGGGCCCCTGCACCTGTGAGGGAGACCAAGAAAGAAGCTGCTGGCTTCCAATCAGCTGAGCTCCGGTCATTGCGGCCATTGGGGGAGTGAACCAGTGGAAGGAAGACCTTTCTTTCTGTCTCTCTTCTCTCTTTATAACTCTGTTTTTCAAATAAATAAATCTTAAAAAAAAAAAAAAAGATTGTTCAATGGAAAACAAGGCTGCAAAACCATCAAGTATGTTTACCTTGGAGCTGGTGCTGTGGCATAGCCGGTAAAGCTGCCGCCTGCGGTGCCGGCATCCCATATGGGCACCGGTTCGAGTCCCAGATGCTCCACCCCTGATCCAGCTCCCTGCCAATGTGCCTGGGAAAGCAATGGAAGATGGTGCCGGCCATCCACATGGAGGCCTGGACGGAGTTCCAGGCTCCTGGCTTCAGCCTGGCTCAGTGCTGGCTGCTGCAGCATTTGGGGAGTGATTCAGCAGATGGAAGACCTCTCTCTCTCTCTCTCTCTCTCTGCCTTTCAAATAAATAACCACATACTCTATGTAAAAGCAAAAATAAAAGGAATGGCCTTTGGTTGGGAGCACACTCAGGCTTGGGATGAGGCTGCCGTGGCAAGAAGAAGGTCCTGTTGGACTCCAAGGAGACCACGGAAATCACCAGTGTTAGTGCCTTTCGGCAGACCCGGAAGCCGGTCCCTGGTGGGCTGACCATGCGTGGGCTGTGACTGTGCATTGCCTCAGCCCACTAGAAGGGCAGGCACGCCGGCACAGGTGAGCGGAAGGACACAGCCCGTGCACAGACGCCCAGGAAGATACCCACGCCTTCAGCCGCTTGCCCCACCAAAAGTAAATAAGTAAATAAAGAGTTTACTTTGGAGTGGGTGTTTGCCGAGTGGTTAAGCCTCCAGTTAAGATGTCACTCACCCCGTTTCAGGATGTCTGGGGCTCCTGACTCCAGTGGTGTGGGAACACCTGCTAATGCTTGCTAATGGCTCAGGACTTGGGTTCTGCCCCTCACCTCCTCCTCCTGCTACATGGATTGAGGTCCTGACTCCTGGCTCCAGCCTCAGCCCTGTCCCAGGCATTTGGGGGGGTGTGAACAAGCAGATGGGGGCTCTCTCTGTCTCTCAAATAAATAGAAATTAAAAAAAAAAAAGGATTTGTAAGGGTGGGCACTGTGGTGTGGTGAGTTGGGCCTCTGCCTAAGAGGGTCCCCGCCCACCCTCCCACCCACAACCACCTCCGCATCCCATACGGGCGCCGGTTCAAGTCCCGGCTGCTCCACTACAGATCCAGCTCTCTGCTGTGGCCTGGGAAAGCAGTGGAAGATGGCTCAAGTCCTTGGGCCCCTGCACCTGCGTGGGCGACCTGGAGGAAGCTCCTGGCTCCTGGCTTCCAATTGGTCCAGCTCTGGCTGTGGCGGTCATTTGGAGAGTGAACCAGCGGATAGAAGACCTCTCTCTCTCTCTCTCTCTCTCTCTTTGTAACTCTGCCTTTCAAATAAATAAATAAATAAATATATTTTCTTAAATAAAGGATGTTTACCTCTCAACATGAAATGATGGCAAATATCTTACATGTTTTTCTCTTCGCATGCTTGTGGGTTTATTTTTTTGCACCGTGCAATTATTATAATCAGAAAGGAACAGTGAAGTCCTTTTCTTCGCAAAGGATGAGGGGGGCAGACAAAGGACAGAAGCTAAGGGATGAAGCAAAGAACTCAGTGCTAGACACGTCCAAGGCTGGCTGGACTGGTGACGTGGCCTTGGCTGCCTCCCACACTCCACTCACTGCCCCTCCCCTCCCCTCCCGTGGGGGAAGTGGAAGCCTTGTTTTCCACCCCTGATGGCCAGAGAGGCCAGGGCGGAGAGGCAGCCGCTCAATGGCTTCCTCCGGTGGCCTCTTACTCATGCGCTCCATGGGAAGGTCATTCCTCACCCCACGCCCACACGTCTACTGAAGCCGCTTCTCAGTGCGGCGAAGGGATCCCTCTGAGGTCATTTCTGCAGTGAGGAGGAGGCGGGACACTGACTAAGACCCAGACCCTGGCACCCAAGTCTCTGTTTTTCCATTGCAGCCACTACTTGCAGGGCACATCTGTTTTCTGTTGCAACGCACACAGCTAGAAATCTCGTATCAGACCGTTGCAAAGATTCTCCTTCCTGCAAAGCAATGCAGAAGGAACATGCCTTTCTTTTTTAAAGATTTATTTTTATTATTATTTGAAAGAGTTACAGAGAGAGGTAGAGACAGAGAGAGAGTTCTCCCATCTGCTGGTTCACTCCCCAGATGGCCGCAACGGCTGGAGCTGTGCCAATCCAAAGCCAGAAGCCAGGAGCTTCTTCTGGGTCTCCCACGTGGGTGCAGGGGCCCAAGGACTTGGGCCATCTTCTACTGCTTTCCCAGGCCATAGCAGAGAGTTGGATCGGAAGTGGAGCAGCCGGGAATCAAACCAGCGCCCATATGGGATGCCCCGCTTCAGGCTAGGGCTTTAACTTGCTGCGCCACAGCGCCAGCCCCTTTTTTAAATAAAAGATTTATTTATTTGAAAGCCAGAGTTACAGAGAGAGAAGGAGAGACAGACAGACCTTCTATTCACTGGTTTGCTTCCCAGATGGCGGCAATGGTCAGGGCTGGCTCAGGCTGAAACCAGGAGCCAGGAGCTCCATCTGGGTCTCCCACGTGGTGTGGAAGGGGCTCAAAGACTTGGGCCATCTTCTGTTGCTTTCCCAGGCACATTAGTTGACTGGATGGGAAATGGAGAAGTTTAGGACATGAATCAGAACTTATGGGATGCTGGTGTTGCAGGTAGAGGCTTTATCCACTACGCCACAAGGCTGGTCCCAGGAAATTTGGCTTAGACTTGGGCACCTGTTTGGCCCTTGAATGTGGCTAACGACGTGATGTGCTACAGACAAGCTTAGCGCTTCCATCCCCTGCAGACTCTGATGGCACACCTCCCAGAGGGCAAAGGATGAGCAGGTCTAGCCATGGAATAACCAAGATCTGTGTTTGGGGGCTGGCGCTGTGGCGCAGTAGGTTAATCCTTGGCCTGCAGTGCCGGCATCCCATATGGGTGCAGGTTCTAGTTCCAGCTGCTCCTCTTTCAATCCAGCTCTCTGCTGTGGCCTGGGAAAGCAGTGGAAGATGGCCCAAGTCCTTGGGCCCCTGCACCCACATGGAAGACCCAGAAGAAGCTCCTGGCTCCTGGCTCCAGATCGGTGCAGCTCCGGCCATTGTGGCCATCTGGGGAGTGAACCAGCAGATGGAAGACCTCTCTCTCTGTCTCTCCCTCTCAAGTTACACTGTCTGTAACTCTACCTCTCAAATAAATAAATAGAATCTTTAAAAAAACCAAAAGAACTGTGATTGGGATTTAAATCCTGGTCTGTTCCGTTTTGTTGGTTACCCATCGCTGTATAACAGATCACCCCTAAACTCGGTGTCTTGGTATGAGATCTGATTATTGTCTCTCAATTTTCTATGGTGCAAAAAAATTGAAATCCATGCATAGTTTTTTCATAATATGCATTTTCCACGAACTTTTTGAAGACCCCTGTATGCACGGGTTTCAAAAATTTTTGCATGGGGTCAGCAGTGTGGCGTAGAAGGTTAAGCCTCCCCCTGCAGCGCCAGCATCCCATATGGGCACTGGTTCGAGTCCTGGCTGTTCCACTTCTGATCTAGCTCCCTGCTAATGCTCCTGGGAAAGCAGTGGAAGATAGTCCAAGTGATTGGGCCCCTGCACCTCTGTGGGAGAGCTGGAAGAAGCTCCCAGCTGCTGCCTTTGGCCTGGCCCAGTCCCAGCTGCTGTAGCCATTTGGGGAGGGAAGCGGGGGATGGGAGATGGAAGATATCTCTCTCTCCTTTTCTTTGTATCTCCGTTTTTCAAATCAATCAATCAATCTTCAAATTTTTTTGCATCCAAACATCTTTTAATTCTGGTTCCTCCAAAGCAATGGATACCGAAAGCATCGGTTTCTTTACAGTGAAGGAAGCCAGTCACACTACATAAATCGTACAAACACAGAGACTGGGCACAGTCTGCCGGGAACTGTGCCAGGAGCCTGGTGGTGCCATGTCATTGACCACGCATGGCAACCCTGTGAGCTGGCTGCTGCCACCATGTCTTTCCAGAGAAGAGGGGAAGTGACTTGCCCACGGTTACAGGCCGGTAAAGACTGGAACCCGGATAGCTGTCATTCCAAAACCCAAGCTCAGCCCACGCTCCTAGTCGTGGCTCTGCGTCTTGCTTCCACCAGGGGTCCAAAGAGGCCCCGCCTCTCGTGCTGACTAGACTCCACCCACCAAGGCCCTGCCCCGGCCCCGCCCCTCATGCCTCCAGGGCCCATCCCCAGCCGCTCCGTCGGGCGGGCCACACCCACGCCCCGCCCTCTAGCTAGGCACCGCCCCCGGCCCCGCTCCGCCCACCCAGCCCCGCCCCTGCCCCGCCCACCTGCCTCGCAGTCGCCTCGGTCGCCGTTCCTGCGCATGGGGTCGCCATTTTGCTCCCAGAAACGTCGCCTTGCAGACTCGGCGCTTTCTTCCTTCGGCAGCGGAGGCTGCGGCGGGGCCGGGGCTGGGGTCAGGGCCAGGTAGGCGGGCGGGAGCCAGCGGCGAGGGGCGGCGCGGACCGGCGGGCTCCGGCGTTGCGGGGCGCAGGTGCACAGAGCGGGGAGCCCCGCGGTGCCGAACGGCGGCCGGATCGCGGCCCGGGGGCGGCGGCTTGTGGGGGCGCCTCGGAGGGGGCGGGGACCCCCGCCTCGCGCGGGCAGCCGGGGCGTCTTCCTCCCTCCCGGGTCTCCCCGCGGGGGTCGGCGAGGCCCGGGCCTGCGCGCGGCCCTGGGGCTCCCCGCCCCCTCCGTGCAGCCCTCATTACGGTCCTGCAGCGGAGCAGCTGGGCCCGCAGTCCCCAAACCCAGCTGCTCCAGGCGCCTCCCATCGCTGGTCTGACCCGCTGATTTGAATTTGCCTGGCCGCCCGGATGTCCCTTACCCACGGAAGGCTGATGGGATTGCTAGGTGTTATTCTGCTTCAAGAGGTTTTGCCCCAAGGTATTACATTGATAAGACTCCCCCCCCCCCTTTCTTCTAACGTGGACACAATTTGAGTTTTTAGTTTTTGCAGGGAACATGCAAATATAGACTGGAGCTGCTTAGGGCGTGAGGAGGAAGTGTGATCTCTAGTGTTTAAAAATTTACAAAAAAAAAAAAAAAAAAAGACCTGCATGGCTGAGCCCCACGAAATCATCTCTTCCTGCCTTGCTCTCGGTACCATTTTTTAAAATTTATTTGAGAGGCAGAGGCAGAGAGAGAGGTCCTCCGTCTGCTGGTTCACTCCCCAAATGACCACAACGGCCGGAGCTTCTTCCGGGTCTCCCACGCGGGTGCAGGGGTCCAAGGACTTAGGCCATCTTCTGCTTTTCCAGGCCAGGGAAGAGAGCTGGATCGGAAGTGGAGCAGCTGGGACTAGAACCTGCACCCATATGGGATGCCGGCGCCGGCCCCTCTTGGTACTGACTTTCACCCAGCTGTGATTTGAGGAAGGCAGTTCTGTGCCTTTCACTTAATCTCATCCGCAGGCACTGTTCACAGTGTTGAGTGTTTTTTATATTCGGTGTAGATCCTGAGACTTTATTACTTGATTCATGATGGGATCTTTACCCGGATCTTGAAAACGAGTCGTGCACCGCGCACTACTGAGCAGATCGCTTTTTCTGGCTCACGGTGCATTCCCAGAATTGGAAATGAAAATGCAGCAGCAGAGTTCTCTGTTCTTTCTTCGGCCCTGGATAGCAGGTGTCCACACCAGGCGTGTTGACAGCAGCTGGCTGGTTGTCTGAGGCTTTGCACCCCGTGCGGAATGCGGCAGCGGCAGGTCCTGTTCTGTGGCAGAGTGGACAGCCTCCTGGTAGAAGCTGACTGTGCGGCAGATCGGGCTCAGACAGCTGTGCCTGCCGCTGGGAGTCCCTGCCCCCCTGTGCAAGCCTGTGCGACTAAAAGCGGGTGTCATCCTAGTACCTTCCTCATTGGTCGTCATAAGGGGTCAGAGCTCTTGGGAAATGTTGAGAGTTTACCTTAAGAGAGGTGACCTCAGCAGTCACAGAGGAGTGGGGAAGTGATTGAGATTTTGCCCTTCCTTTTAAAAAGGATTTATTTATTTGAAAGGTGGAGTTACACAAAGAGAGGGACAGAGAGAGATCTTCCGTCCATTGGTTCACTGTCCAAATGGCTGGGATGGCCAGGGGCTGGGTCAGGCTGAAGTCAGGAGCCTGGAACTCCATCCGGTCTCCCACGTGGGTGGCAGGGTCCCAGGTACTTGGGCCATCTTCCACTGCTTTCCCAGACGTATTAGCAGGGAGTTGGATCAGAAGTGGAGCAACTGGGACTTGAACCGGCGCTTATATGGGATGCCGGCATCACAAGCAGTGTCATTACCCGCTGTACCACAATGCCAGCCCCTAGATTTTGCCATTCGAAATTCTCCTTGATATTGCTAGTAAAAAAAAAAGCACATTTTCTTGTAGCATGGTATATCACTAATAAAAATAATGATCTTTTATTCTTTCCGATACCTTCTAGTCTACAAAGAACTGTGGTTCCATCTGTTAATTACTGCAGCTTGGTGAGGTCAGACTTTATTTAGTATACATTTGTTGGGCCTCCACCACGTGCTGGGTGCTGATCTAGACTGTTAAAAAAAAAAAAAAGAGAAAAAGAATGTGTTGCCCAGAGCATAAATTCCTGTGGGCGGAGCTTTTTAGCCAGACTTGTGGGGAAGTGGTGTAGGCTGGGGCCCTGGGCAAGTTCAGGAGGTCGCTGAGGCCAAGTCCATTGTTGCCCAATGTCAGGCTTTGGGTGGTGGGGGTGGGGAACCTTTGTTCTGCCGCGGGCCAGTGGAGTCACGGGCCACACAGAATGATCTGCTGCAGTCAGCCTGCGGCGGAGTTGTTGAGCTTTGAAGTTTACCGGATGAGCCTGCTTTTCCATTCCTGGGCTCAGCAGTCTGGGGTCCTTTTGGGTAGGTGATTTCACACCTGTTAGAAATCTGCCATCCTGCAGTCGGTGTAGTGGTTAGAGCTGGAACTTCAGCACCCTGGGTCAGCCTGGGGCAGGGTGAGGCCCAGAGAGCCCCCAGGATGGGTTGGGGGCTGCCTTGTGGAAAAGGAACTGGGGTCTGTCTTCAAGGCTGGGGTGAGAACCTGTGGGGGTTCTAAGTGGGTGGGGGGTGTCTTTGGGGCATTGGGCATCAGGCCCTAGGCTGTAAGGGGGCCTGGGGTGTGGCTCCTTGGCAGGAACCCTGCAGGTGGGCTTCTGTGGCCAGAGTTAGAGGTGGACACTTGCCCTAAGGTGCCTTCCCGCTCCTCTTTGTTCCCGGATGGTGCTGAACTCTTTGGAGCTTATTGAAGGTTAAAGGTCATAAGAAGATGCTCCCCCCACCCCCACCCCTCCAGCTGTCCTTGAACTTGGTCAGTCACTAAAGCACTAGCTGGCTGTGAAGTGCTTCATGGAGGTTTTGCAGTAGCCCCGAGGGGTCCGCCTGCACCACTGCCGATGGTGTGGATGAGGCCTGGCAGTCAGCCAAGGCGAACCGAGAGAGCTGCATTTGTGTGTTGACCCGGAAGCCTGTATTTGTGACCGCGGGGGAATTAGATCTGCTTCCGTTTCCTTTCTTGCACCTGGCCCTGCTGTGCCCAAGTGTGTATGGGTTGAGTGATGGAGTTAGGAGACATCTCAGGCCTCTTCCAATGCTTGGCAATTGATTAAATATGCTGTTTTTATTTTCTAAGATTGATTTATTTATTTGAAAGGTGGAGAGACAGAGAGAAAGAGAGATCTAACATTCATTGTTTCACTCCCCAAATGCCAGCAATAGACAGGGCTGAGCCAGGCTGAAGCCAGGAGCCTGGAACACTTTCTCGTTCTCCCACATGGGTGGCAGGGGCTCAAGCACTTGGGCCATCCTCCACTGCCTTCCCAGGCACATGAGCAGAGGGAGCTGGATCAGAGTAGAAGTAGCCAGGACTTGAACCACTGGTCGTGGGCGGAGGCTTAACCCGCTGCGCCACAAGGCTGGCCCCATTTCTTGCATTTATCCCATCTGGTCGACCTCAGTGAGTCTCATCCAGAGACATTTGTAAACAAGTGAGCCTGCTTGTGTTTTGCAAAAACAGGCATTCGAGGGACCTGATTTGACCCCGGGGCCGTGGTTTGCTCATCCCTGTTCCAAAAGCCACTTGCTGTGGTGGGCACCAGTGGTCCCCCTGGGTCTCCAGGGCCTTGGTCAACTGTGGCTGCATTTCTGTTTGTGATTCGTAGGCTTAAGGCCAATTGCATCTCATGCTCTATTTCCCATTTTAGAATCCTGGGTGGTCCCAGCTGGAATGCACCCCCAGAGGCCTTGTGTGGGAAGCAGGCTCGCTGCAGCTGCACCCGATGGTGGCACTGTGTGTGCTGTGCTGACTGTGACCTTGGGGTTCCACTGAACGTGTGCACAGGGAGGCCTGGCCGGGCCTGGCACTCTGGCTAAAAGTGGCCTAGCTGCACTGGAAGACAGGCAGCAGTTAGGTATTACAAACTAGGTCTGCCTGGTCAAATGGTACTGTTTGACTAAAAGCCAATTCTAGATGGATTTGTAGGATGATACTGTACTGCCTTGGAAACACTGTGTATCTTTTCAGGATGTATTTTTCTTGGCCTGCCTGTGTGAGAGCATGCACAGGGAAGGTAGGCCAGAACTCCCCATGCTCACACCCAACTCACCAGGACCTCTGCTGCTGGGGGGTGGGGGGGTGGGGAGCAGCCTGGGGTGGGCTGAGGAGTTTGATCTTCATATCATGTTTCAGGTTTGCATCTTATCTGCATAGTTAAAATGTAAGGGTAGTAAACACAGCCAGCTCTGTGTCAACCTGTTTCTATTCCTTTTTTCAAAAAAAATTTTTTTTTTAAGATTTATTTATTTATTAGAGAGGCAGAGGGAGAGACAGAAAGATCTTTCATCCGCTGGTTCACTCCCCAAATGGCCGCAATGGCCGGAGTTGGGCCAATCCAAAGCCAGGAGCCTGGAGTTTCTTCCGGGTTTCCCACGCGGGTGCAGGGGCCCAAGGCTTTGGGCCATCTTCTACTGCTTTCCCAGGCCATAGCAGAGAGCTGGATCGGAAGTGGAGTAGCTGGGATTCGAACTGGCGCCCATATGGGATACTGGCACTGCAGGCAGCAGCTTTACCTGCTATGCCACCGTGCCAGCCCCCAACCCATTTCTAACATGCACTGGCCTCCCCGGAGCCATCCCCAGTGAGCATGCAGCGGGGGAGGTGGGGTGGACGTGCTGGGAAGGTGCCCCCAGCCCCACAGCCTGCACGGGGTGGTGTGGCTGAGGACCTCGGCTCTGCCGTCCTCCAGGCCAGAGTCAGTCCTTTATATCTGTGCCCTGCTGTCTGTCATCTGTGCTCGGTCACTTTGCTTCTCCAGGGGTGGGGGTGGGGCTGTTAGCTGGACCACCTTGGGGTCCAGCTGGGGGACACTGCAGGTGACAAGGCCAGTTATAGGCCTGGACTCAGAGCGTCTGGGAGACCGGGGGAGGACGCACGGTCAGCAGGCTTCCTAGGAAAAGCTGGGGCACAGATGGGTCAATTTATTCTTTGTTGAAGGATCTACCAGTTTGTGTCCTTGCTAATGGCCCTGCCATTTTTCTGTGTGTTAATCCAGGAGGAATTTTGTTGTCAGAGACTAAAAGGAGGTTGCCCATAATTGCCTTTCAACAGCACACAGTAAAACCCCGAGGTCCTCAGCTCCGCCTTTCTTGTAAGTTGTATCACTTATTCCCAGGGGTTCTGGAAAGCCGATCGTGTGGTAACGTATGTCTGCTGCCCTGGACCGAGCCCTCACATCCACGCGCACCTTCTGTTTGTCCACACACAGAGCTGGGAGCCATCCAAGATGCCACTGTGGTGACAACTGACTTTCCTTCGGCTAAAGTCACCTGCTGTGAAAACATACTGTCTGTTCACGTGGTATCCCGTATCACACGGCAGCTCTTAACGTGTGTTTCTCTGTATGTGTGTGTGTGTGTGTGTTGTAACCGTCCAGGCTCTGAGAATTGGAAAACCAAGAAGGGTTGATGTTTTGTGTGGCGACACCTGAATTGGACACCAAGATGAACATCACCAAAGGAGGGCTGGTATTGTTTTCAGCGAATTCGAATGCGTCGTGCATGGAGCTCTCCAAGAAAATCGCCGAGTGAGTTAGAAGTGTCCCCCGTTCCGCTCTGTTCGCGGGTGATGCCTTGAATGTGAGAATCAGGTTAGCAGTAATTGTTGGAGCTGAAGGGGGCTCTTTCTAGGCAGTTTGTGTTAGCTGTGAACCATTTGCAAACTGCTGTACCTCCTTCCGAATTCACGCAGCAGACACTGGTTGAGGGCTTGTGTTAGGTAGGACATAGTTTATAGGTCAGGGGAATTTTAGATATTTATTGGGCAAGTGTTAGACCCCAACTGTGTACTAGCCTTTGGGGGTTAGCTGTGAGCAAGCCAGATTTGCCTTTTAGCATGGGAACCAGACAAGAAAGCAAGCCAGCGGAAGCCACGAGATAATTCCGGGAGAGGAGTAAGAAAGGAATACTGCAGAGAGGACAGTAGGTTCAAAGGCCCTGTGGTGTGTAGGAGGAGGCGCGGGTGTGAGCCAGCAAGGTGGGCTGGAGGCAGCGGGCACGGGAGGTTGGCTGGCGAGGCAGGGCGTGGATGGGGTGGCTGTCAGGCTACCAGACACTGGCCTGACACGCCACGTAACACTGACTCCACGTTTCATAAAACGAACAACTGTGTCTTCTACTTTTATCCATTTGGGAGTCAGCTGTCAGCAGTACAGCAGTGGGTCCGTTCTGTTACCTTTTCAGCTTCTCTCTCTTTCTCTCCCCCAGGCGGCTGGGGGTGGAGATGGGCAAGGTGCAGGTCTACCAGGAGCCGAACCGAGGTGAGCCACTGCTTGCGCGCGGGACGCCTGGGCTCAGCTTGTCCCCCTCTGCTGTGGTCCGGGCAGCTGAAGGGTGGTCTCATGGATACCAGCTGGATTCATGACTCCTGGTGCCATTCACTTCTCGGGACTTGAGCTCCACGTGCAGTCTAAATGACCTGAGTCCACCAGCCAGCCGGTCCACAGACTGAAAACGTGGACCACCACTGGCTGCTCGCTTGTCGCCACCTAAGGCGGGTGTCCCCGCAGCCTTGGTGTCAGGGGTTCTTTTCCCCTGCCGTGGGTTCGATGAAGTCTTGTTAGCAAATACTTTTTGCTACTTGAGCTGTGTCGTTCTGTAAGCATCCCAGATGGTAAAATACATGAGTCGTTTAATCGTTGTAATTTCTTTAGAAATGCTGGACATTTAAAATTGCTCTAGCAGGAGCTTTGGACAGCTTGCAGGGGCTTGCGCGTCCTGCGCCTCATCCCTGGCAAGTGATTTAACCTCTCTAAGTTGTACATGAGAACGGCTGCGTTGAGGATTGCATGGGCTGATTTGTGTGCATAGCGATTCTCGGCACCTCGTTTGTGCTCGTTATATTCAATACTCATCTCTTCCCTTTTCCACTATAGGATTTTGTCCATTTATTTGTTTATTTTATTTAATCAAAAGGCAGAATTATAGACAGAGAGAGAGAATCTTGCATCCCCTGGTTCTCTCCCCAAATGCCTGCAACAGCCAAGGCCGCGCCAGGTTGAAGCCAGGAGCCAGGAGCTCCATCTGGGTCTTCCATCTGGGTGGCAGGGCCCCAGGCACTTGGGCCGTATTTTCCACTGCTTTCTCAGCTGCATTAGCAGGGAGCTGGATCGGAAGGGGAGCAGCTGGGACTCAGATAGTTGCCTATGTGGGATGCTGGCTCACAGGCAGTTGCTTAACCCGCTGTGCTACAACACTGGCTGCAGTTTTGTCCATTTAAATATTATACAGCTTACAGGCGGCTTTGATAACGAAGACATGAGTTTGGGGCAGGCAGGTGCTTGGCCTAGTGGTTGCGATGCCAGTGTCCCGTATTGGATGCCTGGGTTCTACACGTGGATCTGGAAGCTCCTGACCCCAGCTTCCTGCCCATACCCAGCGTGGGAGGCAGTGACAGTGGCCTAAGTCACCAGCTCCCTGCCACCCTGGAGGGAGACCCCGTGTGGAGCTCCAGCCCCAGCCCAGCCCTGGCTGATGTGGGCATTTGGGGAATGGACCAGTATATGGGCGCTTACTCTTTCTGTGTGTCTCAGCCTGTCACGTAAATCTTAAACACACACATACACACACACACACACAGGTTTGCTGTTCCCCGTTTAACTCTCTGCTACCACCTCCTTTTGAAGACCCACTATGGCTTCCGTAGGGAAAACGTATGATGGAAGAAACTGTGGGGGTGGTTTGGAGAACGCCTCGCCTCCAAGGGACGTAGGATGCTGTCCTTCGCCTGGTCTGGGGGAGCTCGGCGCGGGGGCGGGGGCACAGTGGCGCACGACTCAGGACGAGAGAGGCCCTCCCCAGTGTGTGAGCGAAGGCTAGGGAAATGCTTGGTGTCTCGTGGGACGCACTGACACGCGTAGGTCCCTGTCGTTGCAGCTGGAGCACCCCTCACTGAACATCTGGAATCCAGTTGTGTTAACAACAACAAAAAACACCAAAAGTTGTGGAGTCAGATCAGCGCTCAGAAAGCTCAGGTTTTGGGTTTTTGGATTCAGGGTGCTCAGCTGATGACGTCTTAGATGTTGCGGACCCTGAACAACTTGACACCCAAAGCACGGTCCCAGCTGTTTCCCATGGGGAGGCCTCTCCCGTACCAGACCCAGTTTGAAAAGCTGAGATGAAGGGGACGTTCAGCACGAGGGCCCACAGGAAACCAGGTCGAGATTGACCTCATCTCCCGGCCGCTAGAGCCCTCTTTTCTTTCTTTTTTTTTTTTTTTTTCTTTTTTGACAGATAGAGTTAGACAGTGAAAGAGAGAGAGAGAGACAAAGAAAAAGGTCTTCCTTGAGGGTCTTCCTTTTTCCGTTGGTTCACTCCCCAAATGGCCGCAACGGCCGGCGCTACGCCGATCCGAAGCCAGGAGCCAGGTGCTTCCTCCTGGTTTGCCATGCGGGTGCAGGACCCAAGCACTTGGGCCATCCTCCACTGCCCTCCCAGGCCACAGCAGAGAGCTGGACTGGAAGAGGAGCAACCGGGACTAGAACCCGGTGCCCATATGGGATGCTGGCACTGCAGGTGGAGGATTAACCAAGTGAGCCACGGCGCTGGCCCCAAAGCCCACTTTCTTAGCACCCTGTCACATCCTTTTGTAAACAGGCATTCCGCTTTTGTTTTTTATTTTTTTCCCCCAAATTTTCTTGGAATGTTCAAACATACAAGCGAGTTGAAAGAATCGTACCAGAGTGCCTTGTACCTTGGCTCAACACTTAGCGCCTTGCCCTGAGAATCCGTGTGTGGAACCATTCGAGAGGAAGCTGGAGACCTCTCGATGCAGCCTCTGCGTCTCCTGAGAGTCCGCTCTTTCTCCTACGCAGCTACGGTACCTCGTCCCCTAATACCAGGCTAGATGCAAATGTCCCCAGTTGGCCTCACAAGGTTCTTCTTTCTTTTTAAGATTTATTTTATTTATTTGAAAGACAGTTAAAGAGAGAGGCAGAGCCAGAGAGAGAGAGAGAGGTCTTCCATCCGATGGTTCACCCCCCAAATGGCCGCAACAGCCAGAGCTGGGCCAATCTGAAGCCAGGAGCCAGGAGCTTCTTCCAGGTCTCCCAGGCAGGTGCAGGGGCCCAAGGACTTGGGCCATCTTCCACTGCTTTCCCAGGCACATTTGGGAGCCAGATCAGAAGTGGAGCGGCCAGGACTCAAACCGGCACCCATATGGGATGCCGGCACTACAGGCGGCGGCTTTACCCGCTACGCCACAGCGCCAGCCCCCATCACTTCTTCAGCTGATGCTGGTCCCGTGCCTGAGTGTATAAATTCTTATAGAGACACAGTGCTTTGAATGCTGCAGCACACGCTGCTGATGGGTGAGGGTGAGAAGCGCTAGGCTGACTTGAGTCAGAAGTGTCATTCCCTCATAGGGGTGATCGGTAGTGTAATTACTACTGCATCTGTCGTCTGTTGGCGCGAGTGGCAGTGGCAGTCCAGTTGCTGTGTTTTATGGCATTGGGGAATGATGCAAATCCTTCGTGTCTTTTTAAAAATGTGAACCATATGCCTTTTCCTTCCTTCCTATTTTTTTTCCTCTTTTCCTGCCAGAAACGAGAGTACAAATCCAGGAATCTGTGAGAGGGAAGGATGTGTTCATCATCCAGACCGTGTCCAAGTGAGTAGCTGTCAACAGAGGTGCTGTTCTCCGGCCATGTGGGGCCCGAGTGCTCAGGCGGCCGAGAGCTGTCTACCCAGGAAGAGCCATGACGCTCTCTGGGTTGGTGCGTCTCCACTCTAACCAACTGCTGACTCTTCCGGGTCCCCCTGGTGTAGGTGGAGACTCGGAGGGGGTGCTGGGACCCATGGAGTCCCCTGACCATCTGGCTGGGGGAGAGAAGTTTGCTTCCTCGGGATTCCTGAACTCGCAGTGCAGGTCATTTAAAATCGTCACCACTTAAAGGGAGCTGGAGACAGAGAAGGCTAGTCTGATGGGACGCTGGCCTGTGGGTGCTGCGGTCCCAAGGAGTCATCTGCGTGCAGGGACGCTGTGTACAGCTTTCAGTCAGGCTAAGCCCGGCGAGGGAGGGTGAGCACGGAGAGCCCGCCTTCCGGAAGTTCTTCATTCAGTGATTTTTTTAATAAGGCCTAGAAATCAAGTGTTAGTTTAGCAGGTCTGAAGATTGGTGTGTGCTAGATTTGTGTGTGTGTGTGTGCGTGTGTGTGTAATAACCAAAGAAGGGGAAGAAGAACAGAACTTCAGGGAGTTTAGCCTGAAAGCACGCATACTTCCGACAGGTGCAGTTCCTTCTGATCAGTGCCTAGATGCCGACTGGATTCCCAGGGCAGGAGCAGGCCTCAGAGGCCCTGCTGGGCTTAGAATTTGCACTTCCGAAGGGCGACCTCTTTCTTATTTACAAGCCCTTCCCTTTCTTTCCCTATGTTATTCATGGTCATTTATTTACTGATAGACGCAGACAGGGAGAGCGCCATCTGCTGGTTCACTCCCCAAATGCCCACAATATTTGGGGCTGGGTCAGGCCGAAGCTGGGAGCCAGGAACTCAGCCCGGGTCTCCGGCAGGGACCCAGCCATTTGACCATCACCATGGCCTTTCCGTTGGCAGGAAGCTGGAGTCAGGAGCCAGAGGCAGGTGTTGAGCCCAGGCGCTGGAGTTGGGTGAGAAGCCCCAGGAATGAGGGGTGGCAGGATGCAAAGACCAGTGAACATGTTCGGGCAGGGGGCGTCCCAGGAAGAAGCAGCAGGGCTGAGCAGCTGTGTCCTGGAATCAGCAGGTGGAGTTAGCCTCACCGAGGCCACTGACGACCTTAGTGACAAGTTACGGGGTCCTCGGGACAAGAGTGTCATCGGAATGTGTCTGGGAGGGGCTGAGATGGGGTGAGTTAGAGTGGATAGAGGCAGCGCTCAATTTGTGCCGCAGAGGGGAAAGGGGCGCTAGGGACCTGGCTGTGCGTTTGTTTTCTTTTCTTCTTTAGTTTTATTTATTTTCATTTTATTTGAAAGGGAGAGAGAGAAAGAGACAAATGTCTTCCACCCACAGGTTCACTCCCCAAAGGGCCGCAACAATGGGGGCCGGGCCAGACCTAAGCCAGGAGCCAGGAGCCCCATCCAGGTCTCCCACATGGGTGCAGTGGGTGTAGGGGCCCAAGCACTTGGGCTATCTTCTGCTGCTTTCCCAGGCATGCAGTATTAGCAGGGAGCTGGATAGGAAGTGGAGCAGCCGGGACTGGAACCAGCATCCTTATGGAGGCTTTACTCGCTGCACTGCAACGCCGGCCCTGGAGGGGTTAATTTTAGGGCAGCTTTGGCATGCACAGTTCCTGTCTGACTGATGACTGGGAGCAGATGGATGTGGTGCAGGGGCTTGGAAATCTCTTCCCCGCCCCCATGCAAAAGAAAGCAGGGTCGTTGACTGAGCAGGAATGTGGGGTGCACCCAGAGGCCCCCCTGGAGGGGGAGAAGGACCGAGGGATCTCTTTGTTGTGCCTTGTGCCTGGAGCCCGGGTTAGGGGTGTGGGCGGCACCTTGCAGAGGCAGTGCTGGCGCCCGAAGAGGAGGAGGAGGAGGGGGGACGCGTTGCCAAGCGCCTGTGCCCCTCGTGGGCTTTCTCTGTGTGGCGGCCGCAGGGACGTGAACACCACCGTCATGGAGCTGCTGATCATGGTGTACGCCTGCAAGACGTCCTGTGCCAAGAGCATCACCGGCGTGCTCCCCTACTTCCCCTACAGCAAGCAGTGCAAGATGAGGAAGCGGGGCTCCATCGTCTCCAAGCTGCTGGCCTCCATGATGTGCAAAGCCGGTGAGCAGCCCGCGAGCTTCCTGGTACCCTGGAAATGTGAAAAAGCAAGAAAATCGATCAATAAATAAAAGCTTTCTTGGGGCTGGCACTGTGTCGTAGCTGGTTAAGCCACCGCCTGGGAAGCCAGCATCCCATATGGGTTTGAGTCCTGGCTGTTCTGCTTCTGACCCCTCTCCCTGCTAATGGCCTGGGGAGACAGCAGAAGATGGCCCACGTGCTTGGGCTTCGCACTTACGTGGGAGACCTGGAGGAAGCTCCTGGCTCCTGGCTTGGGTCTGACCCAGCCCTGGCTGTTGCAGTCATATGAGGAGTGAACCAGTGGATGGAAGACCTCTCTCTTTCCTTCTCTGTAGCTCTACCTTTCAAATAATATATAATATATAAATATATATTTAGTTAATTTGTGTGAAAGGTAGAGAGATCTGCCATCTGCCAGTTCAGTCTCCAAATGCCTGCAAATGGCCAGGGCTGGGCCAGGACACAGCCAGGTCTCCCCTGTGCGTGGCAGGGGGATGAAGTATTTGAAGCATGACTGCTGCCTCCCAGGTGCACATTAGCAGGGAGTGGGAGTCGGGAGTGGAGCTGGTATCAAGCCCAGATGCTCTGATGCGGGCTGCGAGGATCTTGGTGGGACCTTGACCGCTGTTCCAAATGCCTGCCCGCTCTTAGACTGTTTCAGTGTTGTCTTGGCTAAATGAGAACGCTGACCAGAGAGAGTGCATGCAGCTTCTACAGACAGCCAGTTTTTTTTTTTTTTCTTTCTTGACAGGCAGAGTGGACAGTGACAGAGAGAGACAGAGAGAAAGGTCCTCCTTTGCCATTGGTTCACCCTCCAATGGCCGCTGCGGCCAGTGCGCTGCGGCCAGTGCATCGCGCTGATCCAAAGGCAGGAGCCAGGTGCTTCTCCTGGTCTCCCATGGGGTGCAGGGCCCAAGCACTTGGGCCATCCTCCACTGCACTCCCTGGCCACAGCAGAGACAGCCAGCCAGTTTGTAACGAGAAAACAGCCCCGAATCTTCATTTTCAATGAATTACTGAATAAATTAGTATTGTATATATTATATATATATATTATATATGTAACAAATATATTCAGTATTTAAATATCAAGCTCATGAATTACTTCTATTTTACTTATTTGAAAAACAAATGACAGAGAAAGAAGGGGAGAGAGAAAAAGGGATCTTCCATCCGCTGGTTCACTCCCCAAGTGACCGCAACAACCGGGGCTGAGTCACACTGGAACCAGGAGCCAGGAGCTCCATCCAGATCTCCCCCGTGGGTGGCAGGGGCTCAGACACCTGGGCCATCCTCTGTGCATTAGCAGGGAGCTGGGTCCGAAGCAGAGCAGCCGAGACTCCAACCCGCACTCAGATATGGCATAGCTGGCATTGCAAGTGGTGGCTTGGCCCACCGTGCCACACACATTGGCACCTCTCTTTTTAAAAAGAAAAATTGCATTAAATGACAACTTACAGTTCCCTTAAAGTTGTTTAGGAGGGGCAGAAGCCCTTGCTGCTGCAGGGACCCCGTCTCACCCTGTGGACGGGGATTGTTCTTGAAGCTTCTCTATTTGTGTGTGTGTGTGTCCACCCTACCTCTCCCAGTTAAGTAATCACCATTCTGTGTTCACATATTTAAAAAAAAAAAAAAGACTCCCACGTGGGAGGGAGATCAGGAGCTGTCTTCCTGCATCTGGCTTATTTCACTCAACGTGACGTCCCGCAGGCCCATCCATGTTGCCACGGGGGACAGGACGGCGTCCTGCGTTGTGGCCGAGCCGCGTTCACCGCAGCTGTGTGCTGCCGTCACCTGCACCGTGTGGTGGCTTTAAACCAGTGGGAAGATCGGGGACCTCGCCGTGTTAGCACAGTCCGAGCTGGGACAGGTGCGGGGGGCGGGGCTGGGAGAGCCGTTTCTCCACGGCACCCGGGTCACAGTGCAGGGTTTTGTTTCAGAACGGAACTTATTTCCCGCAGCGCCACCTGCTTTAAAGGGCCCGGTGCTTGTGTCTGCTCTGTTTCAAAGGCCTGACGCATCTCATCACCATGGATCTGCACCAGAAGGAGATCCAGGGCTTCTTCAACATTCCTGTGGATAATTTACGAGCCTCTCCCTTCCTGCTGCAGTACATTCAGGAAGAGGTGAGTGGGAAACCTTCTGATTAACGTGTGTCTTCTTTTCCTGTCGCTGGGCCGGCCCTGATAGGATTAAAGCGTGATTGGATTAGCCGTGGTCTAAGAGCAGCTCACTGGTCACTGGTCCCAGTGTGGCCCTGGTCTTTCTAAGCCCCTCTCTCCTCCCTGCCGCTCTGTCCAGCTGTCTGGGGTGGTCAGCACCCGTGATCCCACCCCCGCGACGCGTCTGCTCACGTGGGCTGGTCCTTCCCCCACTCCGCCCGCCCAAGGAAACCGCCCGTGTGAGTCTCCTTCCTTCTTTCCCTCCGTCTCCTTTCTATGGAGTTTCAGCTCCTCTGGGTCGGAGGGGTCCTCAGAAAGTTTGTGGAAAATGCATATTCTGAAAACACTGCGGATTTCAAAAGATGTTTTGCATCAAAAGAAACATCTTCCTTTCTAAAGGTTTATTTATTTATTTATTTATTTGAAAGGCAGAGTTACAGAGAGATAGAGACATGGATCAGTAACTCCTTTTTCTTTTTTTAAAGATTTATTTTATTTATTTGAAAGAAGGAGTTACAGAGAGGTAGAGATAGAGAGAGGTCTTCCATCTGCTGGTTCACTCCATACATGGCCGCAACGGCCGGAGCTGCGCCGATCCGAAGCCAGGAGCCAGGAGCCAGGAGCTTCTTCCAGGTCTCCCATGTGGGTGCAGGGGCCCAAGGACTTGGGCCATCCTCTGCTGCTTTCCCAGGCCACAGCAGAGAGCTGGATCAGAAGTGGAGCAGCCAGGTCTCGAACTGGCACCCAGATGGGATGCCAGCGCTTCAGGCCAGGGCGTTAACCCGTTGCACCACAGCACTGGCCCCCACTCAACTCCTTTTTATGTCTGCATAATGTCCCTGATTGGAATTGTATGTATTGTATACCAGAGTTTGTTTATCATTTCTTTTCTTTTCTTTTTTTCTTTTTTTTATTTTATTTTTTTTTTATTTTTTATTTTTTTTTTTTGACAGGCAGAGTGGACAGTGAGAGAGAGACAGAGAGAAAGGTCTTCCTTTGCCGTTGGTTCACCCTCCAATGGCCGCCGCGGCAGGTGCGCTGCGGCCGGCCCAACGCGCTGATCCGAAGGCAGGAGCCAGGTGCTTCTCCTGGTCTCCCATGGAGTGCAGGGCCCAAGCACCTGGGCCATCCTCCACTGCACTCCCTGGCCACAGCAGAGGGCTGGCCTGGAAGAGGGGCAACCGGGACAGACTCCGGCGCCCCGACCGGGACTCGAACCCGGTGTGCCGGCGCCGCTAGGCGGAGGATTAGCCTAGTGAGCCGCGGCACCGGCCTTCTTTTTTTTATTTTTTGACAGGCAGAGTAGACAGTGAGAGAGACAGAGAGAAAGGTCTTCCTTTGCTGTTGGTTCACCCTCCAATGGCCGCCGCGGCCAGCACGCTGCGGCCGGCGCACCGCGCTGATCCGATGGCAGGAGCCAGGTGCTTCTCCTGGTCTCCCATGGGGTGCAGGGCCCAAGCACTTGGGCCATCCTCCACTGCACTCCCTGGCCACAACAGAGAGCTGGCCTGGAAGAGGGGCAACCGGGACAGAATCCGGCGCCCCGACTGGGACTAGAACGTGGTGTGCCGGCGCCGCAAGGCGGAGGATTAGCCTAGTGAGCTGCAGCACCGGCTTTTTTTTTTTTTTTAAGATTTTATTTGGGGGCTGGCGCTGTGGTGTAGTAGATTGGACCTCCGCCTGAGGTGCTGACATCTTATATGGATGCTGGTTTGAGTCCCGGCTGCTCTACTTCTGCTCTCTGCTATGGCCTGGGAAAGCACTGGAAGATGGCGCAAGTGCTTGGGCCCCTGCACCCATGTGGGAGACCCTGATGGAGTCCCAGGATCCTGGCTTCAGATTGGCCCAGTTCCAGCTGTTGCAGCCTTTTGGGGAGTGAATCAGCAGATAGAAGAACTCTCTCTGTCTTTCCTTCTCTCTAACTCTGTCTCTCAAATAAATAAATGAATCTTTAAGCAAAAAGATTTTATTTATTTGAAAGGCAGAGTTCTGAGAGAGAGAGAGAGGGAGAGAGAGAGAGAGAGAGAGATCTATCTTCAGCCCATAGGTTCACTCCCCAAATGCCTGCAACATCCAGGTCTGGGCCAGGCCGAAGCCAGGAGCCTAGCATTCCATCCGGGGCTCCTATGTGGCTGGTGGGGGCCGAGCACTTGTGTTATCTCCTGCTGCTTTCCCAGGTGCGTAGTAGGGAGCTGGATCAGAAGTGGAGCAGCTAGGACTGGAATTGGTGCTCATAGGTGAAGGCTTAGCCAGCCGTGCCGTGACGCTGGCCCGTTTATCACTTGGGTGCAGGGAACATTCATGTCCAGGTTTCCAGGCGGACATGTATTTTCACTTCTCTTGTGTATATCCCTAGGATTAGAGCTACTGGGTCATAGGGTGATTCTGTTTCACTCTTAATATCTTTAAAAACAGCGCTGGGTGTATTGTTCTTTAAGAAGTTGGTGTCGGCTGGCGCTGCAGCTCACTAGGCTAATCCTCTGCCTGCCACACCAGCACTCCGGGTTCTAGTCCTGGTCGGGGCGCTGGATTCTGTCCTGGTTGCTCCTCTTCCAGGCCAGCTCTCGGCTGCGGCCCGGTAGTACAGTGGAGGATGGCCCAAGTGCTTGGGCCTTGTACCCGCATGGGAGACCAGGAGGAAGCACCTGGCTTCTGGCTTTGGATTGGCGCAGCGCGCCAGCCATAGAGGCCATTCTGGGGAGTGAACCAACGGAGGGAAGACCTTTCTCCTCTCTGTCTCTCTCTCACTGTCTAACTCTGCCTGTCAAAAAAAAAAAAAAAAAAAAAAATAAATAAATAAAAAAAAAAGGAGTTGGTGTCTTTGACACGCTGTGACCGATCTGTTGTCTTCTGTTTGGTCCGTGCTGACTGGGGACTTGACAGTTAATTTGGATTCAGGTTGGCTGGGGATTGTCCTGGTACCATGAGGGTCCCTGTGCCTGGGGCTCACGAGGGGACTCAGCCTCAGTGACAGTGACAGTGACAATGACGGTGACCATTCTGCTGGCTCATCCCCTGCTCTTGTCCTGTACTTTTTTCTTAAAAGAGATCCGTGTGGCTCAATGCGCTAGTAATATTTTTTTTCCGAGGCAGGCGTCTCTTCATTTTCCCAAACAAAGCTTTACTTTGAATTCTCCTTTTGTTGCAAAAACTTGCAAGTAAATGAGATGACACTTTTGAGTCTGTGGACTGTCTCTCTTGGTGTTGGTTGTTGGAACGGCCTCTCGGAGACACTCAGTGACCCTCAGCCTTCTGTCTGTCACAGATCCCGGATTACAGGAACGCTGTCATCGTGGCCAAGTCTCCAGCCTCGGCCAAGAGGTAGGTGGGGCCCCCCGGCCCACGTGGATCTGTTCCACAGGGTCCCGTGATGGGGAGTGGCCTGGCGTGACCTGGGTGGCTGTGGCCCGCTGTGCAGGGTGTGGGGTTGAGTTTGCCTGTGAGGGTTCCATAGGCAGTGTGTTATGGGTAGGGGGGAGGCTCGCTCTCCTCTGTGCCCTGTAAGGTGATATTCCCATGCGACCTGTGTTTATTTGGTCACTGCAAAGCTCTGGTCCGGGGTCAGGCCGTGAACATGGAGGAACCACGGAGTGTGCACCTCGTGAGCTGCTGGGTGTAGAAGTCGGATGGCTGTTTGCAGTTATAAATTAGGACCAACAGTGTGTGCATGTGATGTATTAAATAAATCAGGAGGCCTCTGGGGTGTAGCCAGGACACTGCCCACCCCCATGTCTTTCAGAGAGCTGTGCCCTTGGGTTTCTTGTGTCCTTTGATTAAGTTGTAGGGTACCTTGACTCATTTTGGGAAAATGTCTATGTTTCAAACAGCTTTTTTGGGAAAAAAATTATTTATTTATTTAAAAAGCAAAATGAAAGAGAGAGAGATTTTCTGTTCACTGATTTACTTCCCAAATGGCTGCAACAGCCAGGTCTGGGCCAGGCTGAAGCCAGGAGCCAGGAACTCCAGCTGGGTCTCCCATGCAGATGGCAGGGGCCCAAGGACTTGTCTGCTGCTTCCCTGGTACATTAATAGGGAAGTGGATCGGAAGTGGAGGAGCTGGGACTCGAACCAGTGCTCTGATGCGGGATGCAAGTGTCCCAAGTCATGGCTCAACCCTCGCAGCACAACACCCAGCCTCATCAGAAAGCTTTTCCAAACACTTGTTCAAAGGCTCAGTGACTTGTAGTTGAGCAATTTATTTTTTCTGATTTATATGCGTTTCAACAAATGAAAGTTAAAATTACATAAGATAGATATAATTTTCGCTGGCATTTGTAGTGCAGTCACAGTGTCGTAGGAACACCACCTGCCTCTGCGTTCCAGGCTTTTTCATTGTCTCAACAAGCATCCGCGTGAAGCAGTCACTGCCTGTCTCTCTCCCCCCAGGCTCCCGGCAGCCTCTCTTCGCCTTCTTTGTGGATTTGTCACTCTGGGTATTTCCTATAAATGGCTCCTTTCAGGATTTTCAAGGGTCACCCGTGTTAAAGCTTGTGTCGGTCAAGCGGCCCTTTTCATGGCTGAGTGATATTCCACATTATGTCTATTCTACAGTTATCTGTCTGTTGGTGGGTGTTGTGTGTCGATCCCTTTAGGCTGTTGTGAACAGTGCTGCTACACACACTGTGTGACTTTCACGGATGATGGGTGTGTGCCTGAGACTGGAATTGCTGGGTCATAGCGTAGTTACATTTACATCTTGTAAAATGATTTTATCTACTTGAAAAGCAGTGAGAGAGAGAGAGAGTGAGCGAGCTATCTTCCTTCTGTTGGTTCACTTCCCAAATGGCTTGCAATGGCAGGGCCAAGCCAAAGCCAGGAGCCCGGAACTCCATTCTGGTCTCCCACACGGGTGGCAGGGCCCCAGGCACTTGGGCCACCCTCTGCGGCTTTCCCAGGTGCATCAGCAGGGCGTTCAATCCGAAGCGGAGCAGCCGGGACTTGAACTGGCATTCTGTTAGAGATGCCAGCGTCGCAGGTCACTTCACTTTAGTGGTAGTGTCCCTTGATGCATAAAAGGTTTTTTTTTTTATTTTGATGGAGTTCATTTTATCTTCTTTTTTCTGTTGTTTGTAAAATTTCCTGTTGGCAAAGTCCAAGGAAAATATTTAGGATCTCTGCACTGAAAGCTACAAAACGTTGCTAAGAGAAGTTAAAGACCCCAGCTGGATGTCTGTGTTCAGGGGCAGGGACCGTCAGTGCTGTTCAGGTGGCCTTGCTCTCCGCGTGATCCGTGGGACTGCACCACCGCAGGCACGACGTCAACAGGTCCCTCGGTAGGGATGGACAGACGAATTCTAAAAACCACACGGAAACGCAAAGAACCTGGAACAGCCCCCAGACAGCTTGGAAACAGAGGAACGGAGTTTGTGCTGCAACATCACCCGAACCCAGTTAGGAAAATGTGGTCGTAGGATGGAGACAGAAAATCAGGCAGTGCAGAGACACACACTCATCTGGAAAACCGATTTTGAGTAAAGGCGCAAAGGCAGCTCAGTGGAGAGGGATAGCCGTTAACCAGCAGTGCTGGAGTGAGTGGCTGTTGCAGTGCAAAGTAATGCACACATAATGCAAAGAAAATCAGGATGGATCGCAGACCTACATCTGCAACCTAAAATGATCAGACTTACAGCGGAGAACGTCGGTGGCTTTCGGGTTAAGTGAGGATTTCTGACGGGCCACCGGGAGAGACAAGATGGATAAGTCATACTTCCTCAGAATTCCAAGATGCCAGCCAGGCGTTGGTGCAGCAGTTAAGATGCCGTGTGGGATGGGTCTCCTGCGTTCCCTGCCGGAGTACGAGTGCCTGGGTTCGAGTCCCAGCTCTGTTCCTGATCAGCTTCCCGCTGATG
The DNA here is from genome assembly GCF_051225735.1 of Oryctolagus cuniculus. Taxonomy (NCBI): domain Eukaryota; kingdom Metazoa; phylum Chordata; class Mammalia; order Lagomorpha; family Leporidae; genus Oryctolagus; species Oryctolagus cuniculus. Next base: position 62,807,214 of record NC_142883.1, on the reverse strand, counting down.
CATGCCCAGTGACGCGGGAGCTGACGGCTCAGGCGGTTGGGCCATTGACACCGGAGCCCCAGAGTGAATGCCTAGGTCGGGGCGTTGGCCTGGCTCACCCCCAACTGTTGTGGGCATTTCAGCAGTGAACCAGCGGATGGGAGATCCCCCCCCTCCCGCCTTCTCTCTCTCTCTCCTTTCTGCCTTTCAAGTAAGTAACTTTTTTTTTTTTTTTTTTTTTTGACAGGCAGAGTGGACAGTGAGAGAGAGAGAGAGAGAGACAGAGAGAAAGGTCTTCCTTTGCCGTTGGTTCACCCTCCAATGGCCGCCGCGGCCGGCGCACTGCGGCCGGCGCACCGCGCTGATCCGATGGCAGGAGCCAGGAGCCAGGTGCTTTTCCTGGTCTCCCATGGGGTGCAGGGCCCAAGCACCTGGGCCATCCTCCACTGCACTCCCTGGCCACAGCAGAGAGCTGGCCTGGAAGAGGGGCAACCGGGACAGAACCGGCGCCCCGACCGGGACTAGAATCTGGTGTGCCAGCGCCGCTAGGCGGAGGATTAGCCTAGTGAGCCGCGGCGCCGGCCGTAAGTAACTTTTTTTACATTAAAAGATGCTCTTCAAGAGAGACATGAAGAGAGTGAAAGGGGAGGGCACAGATGGGAAGAAAAGCCGTGTGAAGCATACAAAGGACTGTTACTCAGAATATATAAAGAATTCGCAAACCTCAACGTCACAATCGGCCCTTTCAAAAATCGGCAGTGGATATGCCCTGATGCCAGAGTAGATGTGGGTGGCGAACAAGCACAGGGACAGGGGTCCAGTGTCCTGTGTTGCTAGGGAAATCCACAGTGCACCCACGCGTATTAGAGGGACTCAGCGCGCCACAGGGAGTGACCGTGCAGTGGCCGGAGCGCTCACGCCGTGCTCACAGCAGCGCCACGCAGAACGGCCGTTTATGACACTTATGCAGAAGCCTGCGTGCGATCGGGCTGCCCCACCCCTAGCTACTCACCCCCGGGGGGATGAGAAAGCAGGTGCCCACGCCGAGGTCCGCACAGGAATGCCCACAGCAGCTTGCCTGGGGAGACCGACTCCCTGGAATCAGCCGCAGGATGTGTCGTCAAGCTAAGCCTAAGCTAAGCCTAAGCTGCGACCCGCAGGTGCATCTACACATGCAGGCGCGGGCGGGGTTCCTGACGGTGTGCTGCTTCCCCCCAGGGCACAGTCCTTCGCGGAGCGGCTGCGCCTGGGAATCGCGGTGATCCATGGAGAAGCGCAGGACGCCGAGTCGGACCTGGTGGACGGCCGGCACTCGCCGCCCATGGTCCGGAGCGCGGCCGCCATCCACCCCAGCCTGGAGATCCCCAGTGAGTGCGCGGGCGCCTCTCTGTCCCCTTCCTCCCACTTACGGGCCGCTCCGCCCTGGGCTTTTACCAAAAAAGTGTGCATTCCCCTTTTCACTCGGCTCTTTTTCAGTTGGTTAAAAACCTGGCTAACCCCTTTCCTGGCCGAATGCAGCATTTGCGCCTGTGCTGGTGGACTGTGGAGCCGACTGTGCACACTGCACATGCGCCGGGCACCCCAGGGTGCACCTGCCGCGTGGTTTAGCGCCACCAGAGAGCGCTTCTGGGCCCGGAGCTCCTCGCAGCGGCGCTGTCTTTAGTGTGGTACCCTGGAGAGGCCTGAGGTGAATTCGGTTGGGTCAGCACAGCTGTTGTGCAGGCGGCGCCTCCTTGCCGCACCCTTGGGCGCCAGAGGGTGGAAGGGTAGAAGGCCTCTCCTGTCAAGACTGAGCCCCTCCCAGGGGACCCCTCTGACGGCCCGCAGTGAGTTCCAGTGTGGATCTGGCGAGACAGGACCACGCAGGTCATCACACCCTCTGCTCCCCGCGCCCCCACAATTCACATCTGTCTCACGCTGAGAGCACCTTCGCGCCATCCCAATGGCGCCGAGTCTTTTTTTTTTTTTTTTTTTTAATTAATTAATTTTAGAGGGAAAGGGAGAGGTCTTCCATCTACTGATTGACTCCCCAAGACGGCTGCAACAGCCAGGGCTGGGCCAGGCCAAGGCCAGGAGCGCCATCCGGGTCTCCCACATGGGTGGCAGGGGTCCAAGCACGCGGACCACTTCCCACTGCCTTTCCCAGGCCATAGCAAGGAGCTGGGTCAGAAGTGGAGCAGCCGGGACGGGAACCAGCGCCCACATGGGATGCCCGCCTCGCAGGCGGTGGTGGCTTTGCCTGCTACACCACAGCGCGGGCCCTAGCTCCGTCTTTACCTCCAGTTCGGTCCTAACTTAGCTCCAGCATCCACTCGAGGCCGAGTCCAGCCTCCCCTGACCGCCCTCTACCCAGATTCAGGGAAACCCACGCGGGATTCTTTCCGAGGCGAATTTCTCTCCAGCCGTGATCCTGCAAAAATCAAACCAGTGCCGGGGCGGGCGTGCTCCATCTCCTGGAGGCTGGCGAGGAGTTCCCGCCCGTGGCCCCGGCCTCCACCCGTCCGAGAACTCCGGCTGGACGGCCGCCCTGGTCGTGATGCGCAGTGTGTGGTCAGGGCCATCTGAGCTCCACCGCGGGGATGCAGAGGCGCTCTCCCAGCGCTCTGTGCTGTCCACACCCGCTCCGCAGCCGGTGTTCCCACCCCCTTGCCGCCCTGGGCTTCCGGTGCTCTTCCTGCCGCCATCCCCGTGGGTGGGCGCTCGCCTCTCGCTGAGGTTTTCATTGGCGCTCTCCTGATGACTGACGGCACCAGCGTCCTCTCCCGTGCCTGCGGGCTGTAGGTCTTTGGAGAAGTGGCTGTTCCGACCCTTGGCCGGCTTTTTAATGACTAAGGCGGAGGAGGAGTTCTTTGTGTGTTTTGCATCCCTGACAAGTTAAGATTCCTGCCTTTCTGGAACTTAGCTTTTCACTCTCGCGACGGTGTTTCGGTGTTTCTGGGCACACGAAAGATTTTCGTTTTGATGGAGGCAAATGTACTTTCTCCAGCCTGTTGCTTGTTCTGGGTGTAACGTGTGAGAATCTTTTTTTTTTCTTTTTAAAGATTTATTTATTTGAAAGTCAGAGTTACCCAGAAAGAGAACGAGAGGCAGAGAGAGAGGTCTTCCATCCTCTGGTTCACTCCCCAGATGGCCACAACGGCTAGAGCTGCACTAATCTGAAGCCAGGAGCCAGGAGCGTCCTCCAGGTCTCCCACGTGGGTGCAGGGGCCCAAGGACTTGGGCCATCTTTGCTGCTTTCCCAGGCCATAGCAGAGAGCTGCATTGGAAGAGGAGCAGCCAGGACTCGAACCGGCGCCCTTAAGGGATGCCAGCTCTGCAGGCGGTGGCTTTACCTGCTATGCCACAGCACCAGCACCAAGAATCTTTTTTACAATTTCCTTCAGCCACGTTTTGTGGTTTAAAGGAGTTCTTCACCTCATGGCCTGTTTTCCCAGGTATTCTGTCCTTTTGTAGACAGAAGTGTTGTGTGAGTTTCCTGTTCAGGTCGTTCGTTGCTGCTGTGTAGACGTCCCTGCATCTCGGTCAGGCCAGCGCCCTGCAGCTTTGGGGGATTCACGTGTTGGCGGATGGTTGGGGACTAGCTACACAGAGGATAGGTCTTCTGTTGTGACAGAGAGCGATTGCTGCTTTCTTTCATGTCTTTTTCTTGCGCAGAGCCCGTGGCCTGCACACAGAGGGGGTGGTGTACAACGAGGTTCCCCATCCGAGCCGGGTCGGAGGTCGGGGGTTAATCAGGTTGAGGGCGTTCCCTCCTATTCCTGGCTTGTGTGTGTGTGTGTGTGGTTATCAGGAGACCTTACCTTCTTAAAGCTGTGTCGTACTCTTTCACAGAGAACCTTTGGGGTGTGTGTGTTTTATTCCCACCAGTGTTGATTCCTAAGGAGAAGCCCCCGATCACGGTGGTTGGTGACGTGGGCGGAAGGATCGCCATCATTGTGGTGAGTGGACCTCTCACTGTTGCTAATTCTGGTGTTTGTTGTTCTGTTGACTGACTGCTCACCTGTGTCATACAGAAGGGCTCCGGGCAGTGCATGGCTGTCTCAATGATTCTGCCTTTCAAATACATCTTCTTTTTTCTTCTTCTTCTTCTTTTTGGACAGGCAGAGTGGACAGTGAGAGAGAGAGATAGAAAGGTCTTCCTTTGCCGTTGGTTCACCCTCCAATGGCCGCTGCACCGCGCTGATCCGATGGCAGGAGCCAGGTGCTTCTCCTGGTCTCCCATGGGGTGCAGGGCCCAAGCACCTGGGCCATCCTCCACTGCACTCCCGGGCCACAGCAGAGAGCTGGCCTGGAAGAGGGGCAACCGGGACAGAATCCGGCGCCCCGACTGGGACTAGAACCCGGGGTGCCAGCGCCACAGGCGGAGGATTAGCCTAGTGAGCCACGGCGCCGGCCTCAAATAAATCTTCTTAAAATAATTTCTGCACCAAAGTAAATACCTCTTTTAATTTCATTTTCCATGAATTTGAAGTAATCTTATAGTTTACAATTTTGAAAAAAATATTTATTTTTTTATTTACTTGAAAGGCAGAGAGAGAGAGAGAGAGAGAGAGAGAGAGGTCTTCCATCCAATGCTTCACTCCCCAAATGGCTGCAACAGCCAGAGCTGGGCCAGGTTGAAGCCAGGAGCCTGGAACTCCATCCAGATCTGCCACCTGGGAGCAGGGGCCCAAGCACTTGGGCCATCTTCTACTGCTTTCCCAGGTGCATTAGCAGGGAGCTGGATCCAAAGGGGAGCAGCCGGGACTCGAACCGATGCACAGTGCCGTCCCTGGTGCAAAAAATTTGAAATCCATGCATTTGACGTGTCTTCAAAGAGTTCACGGAAGAGGCATATTATGAAAAAAAGGCATGAAGTTCAGAATGTTTTTTGCATCAAAATAAAACTTATTTTTAAATCTCATTTTCCTATGAACTTATTGGAATCCCTTTACAACCAGTTTACACATTGCACAACTGCTTGTCATAACCTGGGGAACTGTTTTGTGAGAACGGGAGGGTACAAACTTGATAATGACTCATTGAGAACACACTCCCCATCCACACACCTTAAACCCAGGGCGGAACAGAGTGGAACACACACGTGGGTGCCCTGGACACTTCTCTGGGCTGTGTGGTGCCCACCGCCTCCCCGCCCCGGCCCCGCCCTCTGGACTCGGAGCCCATGTGTGCAGCTATGTCACCTAGCACAAGCCCCTGAGAGCCGGCAGGCTGTTTTAGGTGTGTGTGGTTTATCCCTTTTTATGGCTGAGTGGTGGCCTGTGTGGGCAGATGCTGCGGTTCAATGGCTGAGGGTGGATGTCGGTGTTCCTCCCAGGTTTCTGGTGTTACACATAAAACTGGTGTGGGCGTTCACATGTGGGTTTTGGCGTGAGGGAGGAGGGCCTTGCCAGGGATGGCCTCCCCAGCGTCTTCACACCGTACCCAGTGCCCGGCCCCAGTTTTGACCGTGGTAATATCAGTGTACATATGAGCAGTCAGAACTCACATACGTAAGCAAGATAAGTACATGCCTGCTTACAACCGGGCTACAGGATGGGAAACACTGGCCTGCGAGTCTTATTATTAAAGCAGTAGGTTTTCCCACTGTGAGAACATACACACAAAGCATGGTCCCCACGTGCTCAGGCTCAGTGGAGAAAATTTGGAAAATGAGGAAAAATAGAGGGAGGGAAGAGAGGGAGCTACCCACGGTCCCATTACCCAGGGCGAAAGCGGCTTCTGATGGGTTTTCTGTGTGTGTGCATTTAAGATTTATTTATTTATATGAAAGGCAGAGTTACAGAGGCAGAGGCAGAGAGAGAGAGAAGTCTCCCATCTGCTGGTTCACTCCCCAGATAGCCACAACAGCCAGAGAGAGAGAGAGAGAGAGAGAGAGGTCTTTCATCCACTGGTTCACTCCCCAGTTGGCTGCGTTGGCTGGAGCTGCGCCAGTCCCAAGCCAGGAGCCAGGAGCTTCTTCTGAATCTCCCACGCAGGTGCAGGGACCCAAGGGTTTGGGCCATCTTCTACTGCTTTCCCAGGCCATAGCTGGATCAGAAGTGGAGCAGCTGGGACTGGAACCAGGGCCCATATGGGATGCCGGTACTGTAGGTGGCGGCTTTAACCTGCTACATCACAGCGCTGGTTCTGTATGTTTAGAAAAAAAAATCCCACAAACATTTCTGGAGCCTCCTGCATTGTGAGGCTGCTGTCCTGGCCCACCAGGTGTGGAGGTGGAGGCAGTGTTCTCCCCAGGGAGGCTGAGGGGTGGGGTGTGCAGCCCTGTGGTGGCAGTTGCAGTGCAGAGGGACCGCGGGAAACCCTGGAGGGCTGCCCGGGAGCCGGTCGTGCGCCGGGTGTCTGGTCCTTGCAAAGGCGCTCACGTGCCCTGTGCTCCACCTGTGATTGACAGGATGACATCATCGATGACGTTGACAGTTTTCTTGCTGCCGCAGAGACCCTGAAGGAAAGAGGCGCCTACAAGATCTTCGTGATGGCCACGCACGGCTTGTTGTCGTCCGACGCCCCCCGGCTGATCGAGGAGTCGGCCATTGATGAGGTAAGGCGCCCGCCCCTTAGTTACGGGAAGCAGGTGCTACCGTAGGCAGTTGCAGAGGAGCAGGGGCTGTCCCCGGCACCGAGTCGGAACGCGGGGTGGGGGTGGGGGTCCCAGGCAGCAATTCCACTGCTGTGCCACGCGCCCGCCTCAGGTGCCACTTTTTCAAGCAGGAGCTTTACTGAGTGTGCAAGTCATGGGAGCCACGTAGCAGGCTCGGGGCCTGCTCAGAGTCGCACAGCCAGCGCCACGGCTGCCTTCAGAGGGTGTCCTCGGCCCCTCTGTTTTGGCTCGGGTGTCCCCGTGGGTGTGAGGTCATCAGGTCCCAGGCCGAGCAGCGCAGGCGGCCTCAGGGTGCTTGGGGGAGGAGGGGGGCGTCTCGCATGTTCGGGGGGATCTCACGCCCGCTGCCCTCTCTTGACTGCCAGGTGGTGGTGACCAACACGATCCCCCACGAGATCCAGAAGCTACAGTGCCCCAAGATTAAGACAGTGGACATCAGCCTGATCCTGTCGGAAGCCATCCGCCGCATCCACAACGGCGAGTCCATGTCCTACCTTTTCAGAAACATTGGCCTGGACGACTGACGGGCCTCGCCCCAGCACCTGCAGGGGCCGCGCCAGAAACGCAGGAAACGCAGCCCGCCCCGAGCCTCGGCGGCCGGGCGGGAGCCGCCCCCTCCCCCGCCCCGCGCCCCCTCCGGGGATTCCTACCAACATAGAGCAGCTTTTCATGTCAGCTTGGGTACTTTTGAGTTTTGCAGGCAATCTTTTTATAAAAGAAAAAAAAAAGACTTGATTCTCCTCTTATATAAATAAGTTATGACCGGGTTGTTTTTAGTTTACTAAATAATAATAATAATAATAACAACACTTGGAATAAGATTTTTAAGCTCACAAGCAGTCTTTTTTTTTCCCCCTCCGAAGTGCTTAGAAAGTGAATCCCATAAAACAGCAGAGGAGAAGCCAAAAGGACTGATTATCCTGGGCGATCTGGAATGACTTCTAGACAGGCGTGCGGACCACGTGAGCGTATTTATTTTCTGCAACCGAAGAAGGAACAGAACCTTACCTGTGTGTGTGTGTACGTGCGTGTGTTAAAACTTTGTGTTTGGGCAATGGTTTTCTACAATAAAATGGAGGCTGAGTCTGCGTGGTGGACGCACTCGTTGGCTGTTCTTCCTCCTGCAGCTCGGGGTCGGGGGTGGGGGTGGTGAGGGTGGGTACAGCCACTTCTCAGAGACGCGCCGCCGGGCTGCGGACCGAGTTCAGGTCTCAGTGCTGGCGTCTGCGGGCTGGTGTGGCTTGGTGCACCGTGTGCTCTAGGCAGCATCCCCAGGGTAGGGGGTGTGACCCTCTTCGGGGTTAGGGGCCTCCGGACTCGGGCTGTCCGTCACCGAGAGTAGAGGGTGGAACTGTCAACTTTGATCTCTAGAGTTCGCCGGTGGCCAAGGCTCGCAGGGGCCAGGGGCGGGGGAGGGGCCCCAGAGTGAGGCCAGCGCATGCGCCCTCGGGCCCGCGCTCCGCTCCCTTGCTGAGTGGTCCAGGGTGTTGTGGGGAGCCAATGAGCACCTTCTCATTAGAATGAGCTTATCTTCCAGTGAAGCCATACACCTTTGCTCGCTGTCCCTGTTAGGGTCTGGGATAAAGTCGCCGTTGATTGAGCGCAAAGTGGAGATTAGTAATTTATTTATTTATTTACAGAGTTAGACAGTGAGAGAGACAGAGAGAGAGAGAGAAAGGTCTTCCTTCTGTTGGCTCACCCCCTAAATGGCCGCTATGGCTGGAGCTATGCCGATCTGAAGCCAGGGGCCAGGTGCTTCTCCTGGTCTCCCATGGGGTGCAGGGCCCAAGCACTTGGGCCATCCTCCACTGCACTCCCGGGCCACAGCAGAGCTGGCCTGGAAGAGGGGCAACTGGGGCTAGAACCCAGAGCCCATATGGGATGCCAGAGCAGTTGGCGGAGGATTAACCGAGTGAGCCATGGTGCTAGTCCAGTAATTTATTTATTTTTTTTTTATTTTTTGACAGGCAGAGTGGACAGTGAGAGAGAGAGACAGAGAGAAAGGTCTTCCTTTGCCGTTGGTTCACCCTTCAATGGCCGCCGCGGCCGGCGCGCTGTGGCCGGCGCACCGCGCTGATCCGATGGCAGGAGCCAGGAGCCAGGTGCTTTTCCTGGTCTCCCATGGGGTGCAGGGCCCAAGCACCTGGGCCATCCTCCACTGCACTCCCTGGCCACAGCAGAGGGCTGGCCTGGAAGAGGGGCAACCGGGACAGAATCCGGCGCCCCGACCGGGACTAGAACCCGGTGTGCCGGCGCCGCAAGGTGGAGGATTAGCCTAGTGAGCCGCGGCGCCGGCTCAGTAATTTATTGTTTGCAGTATCGGGGTTCCCTGGGGCTGGAGCTGCCATGCGGAGTCCCCTCAGCATGCCCACCAGAAGAATGAAGGAACTGCCCACAGATGGAGGGGTTCCCAGGCCAGGTTTCCGAATCTGGTTAGCCGTGGGGCCGTTTACCCAAGTAGTTGAGCCTTCTTCTGCCTCCCAGGCGCTGGAATGGACAGCTAGAGCTAGGAATTGATCCCAGGCACTGTGACGGGTGTGGGCGTTAACCAATGCTTAACCAATTTTATCAAATGTGCACCCTTGGCCTTTCGAAGCTATCATTTATTTAAGAGAGAGATCTTTCCTATCTACTGCTCTACTCCACACATGGCCACAACAGCCAGGGCTGGACTGGGCCAAACCCAGAAGCTGAGAACTCCCCTTGGGTGGTGGAGACCCAGAACTTGAGCTGTCACTTGCTGCCTCCCAAGTTGTCCATTATCAAGAATCTGTAACTGAGAGCTGGAACTGGGAACTGAACCCGGGCGCTCTGATGATATGGGGTGCAGGCTGCTTAACCCTTTTTTAAAATGTATTTATTTGAAAGGCAGAGTTACAGAGACAGGAGGGGAGAGAGAGAGAGAGAGAGAGAGGTCTTCCATCTGCTGGTTCACTCTCCAAATGGCCACAATGGCCAGAAGTGAGCCTATCTGAAGCCAGGAGCTTTCTCCAGATCTCCCACATGGGTACAAGGAGCCCAAGGACTTGGGCCATCCTCTACTGCTTTCCCAGGTCATAGCAGAGAGCTGGATCGGAAATGGAGCAGCTGGGACTTGAACCAGCGCTCATATGGGACGCTGGTGCTGCAGGTGGTGCAGTGCCCCCCGACACCTCCTTTCAATGGGCGTGAGGCTCCATGACATGGAGGTGCATGGTTCACTCGACCACCCCTCTTGGTTGTCATGGGGGAAACTTCCCTGAGCATCCTGGCACTTGGAGCTTATGACAGACAGGCTGATGACAGCTAGCAGGAAGAAATGATAGCAGGAACAAATGATCTGTCCTGTATTTGTTGCCAAAGCAGCCGGGACAGCAGCTGAGCCGGAAGTGGCCCTGGCAGCCTGGCCTGCGTGAGCGTCTAGGAGGGCTCAGTGCACACTTCAGTGGCCCCTGCTGCACCCTCTCCATCCTGACCTTGGAGTTCCCTGAGCCACGCCCATCCTATGTGGAGGCACTAAATGAGATGACCCCTCCCCCACAGAAGACCACACTCCAACCCTGGGACACAGCGCCCCCTGGTGGGGGAAGCTCCCTCCGGGTGGATGCCGCCCTAGATTCCATGTGCTGTGTGCTTCACCCCCAGAGCTGGGGGGGGGGGGGCCGGGATGGCTGAGGGGTCACTGGGGTTTAAAGGGTGAGGGTGGCTCAGGGGCTTTGCTGTCAGGGCCCCCAGGGCTGCCTCTTGGGGGAGCTCCCTCTGGCCTCGGGTCGCCCCAGGTACCAGGAAGTGGTTTATTTCTTCAAGGGACCCAGCCGAGAAGTGGGACCGAGTGCAGATGGGTCAACTGCTTTATCTCATTGGGATGGGTTTAATAAATCCAGATATTACCAGCTGGGTCTTTTTTTTTTTTTAATTAAAAGTATTTACTGAGGGGCTGGCATTGTGGTATAGCAGGCTAAACTGTTGCCTGCAATACCGGGGCCCAAGCACCTAGGCCATCTTCTACTGCTTTCCCAGGTCACACCAGAGAGGTGGATGGGAAGTGGAGCAGCCGGGACTTGAACCGGGGCCCATATGGGATGCCAGCACTGCAGGCGGCGGCTTTACCCACTATGCCACAGCACCGGCCCAACTCTGCCTTTCAAATAAATAAATACTTAAAGCACTGACTGGGGCTGTGCTGTGTGGAAGACATCCACGCCCTGTACCCCGCCCTGGCGCCTGCACTGCCGCCCCTGACAGGAGCAGCCCAGCGTCCCTGCATAGCAGCAAGGACGCCGCTGCCACAGGGGTTCACAGGCTGATGCGTGCCACTCCTTGGAGTTCTGAGGTGGACCCAGCTGGGGGCACTGAGCCACGGTTCCCCCATGAGGTGGCACCATGGACACTGCTGCCCCTCCCCCCGACTCCGGTCAGGAATAACCTGCTCCAGAGGTCAGAGGGGCAGGGGTGCGTGTTAGCAGCCAAGTGCATTGGAGTCACACACGCCCATGACACGCGCCTGGCTTCAGCTGGGCCCGCTGACCACAGTGCCTGGGCAGCCTTGGCATTGAGCTTTTGAGGGCAGGGGGGCTGGAGGTGAGGGGCGTTGGGCAGGGGTCTGGCCTGAGCCTGCTGGAGTTGCTAGCAGCGGCGGCTTTACCTTCCCCTCCGCTGTCCAGCCCTGGGGTGAGAGGATTGACCTTTGCCTCCTTCCTTGGAGTCACTGAGTAACAGGCACGGCCGGGTCTCAGGCCAGCGCGTCCCAGGTGCAGCCGCTACCTCGTGAACACTTCAGGGAGGGCCACGTGTCTGGTTAAACTCCACAGGTGGAGAGAGAGAGATGCCTGGCAAAGCCCTGAGCCGTGTGTGCCCCCACCCCTGCCCGGGCAGAGTCGTGAGCTGGCTGTGCACTCTCGTTAATCAGTGAGCCAGTGTCAGGCCCTGCTGGACTCCAAATGGAGGCAGAGCTGTCACTGTGGACACCCCAGGGTCCGCTCTGCCCCTTGCGTGGTACAGACGGTTCAGCCTCTCGGCCCCCGATGTTGCAACTAGGAAGAGAACTCACTCACGAGGTGTGGCTGCTTAGAGTGTGACGTGTGTGTGTGTGTGTGTGTGTGTGTGCAGAACAGAGCCTGGTACTGTGCGTGTGAGGGACATGGGGTCCCTCGGTGGGCCCCAGCAGGCTGGATGGAAGGTCAAGTTCGGGGGCTCATGCCTGTCGCACTTGGTGTAGAAAAAGAATGGAAAACGTGGCAGGAGGACTTCCTGTCTGCCGTGGCTGGGAGGAACCTCGACACAGGGGCCCACAGCAAAGCCCCGGGAGGCGAGAGTCCGCCCCTCATTCTCCATGCTTCTTCCACTAATTAAATACAGGCGAGTCCACCCACTGGGCCACCCAGCCCTTTCTTTCTGGGACTACTGATGCTCCTTTAGGTCCACTGAACCCCTCTCTTGTCCCCCCCGCACCCCACAAACCTCTCCAAGTTCAAGGACCACCCCTTCCCCTCCTCCCAATCTCTGCCCCCGTTCAAGGGAGACGGCACCGCCCTTTGCAACAGGGGCTCTGCGCACAGCTGCGCCCCAGGCTGCAGATGCCACGGTCCCACTCGGTTTAATGATCAATGAATGCCCCGCGCGAGGCTCTTCCCAACCTGCTGTCCTTCAGCTGCCCCGGCTCAGAGCCGGCACCTGCGGCAGGATGGCGGCCGACAACTCCACCAGCGACCCCCACGCCCCTGGACCGCAGCTTAGCGTGACAGACATCGTGGTCATCACCATATATTTTGCCCTGAACGTGGCCGTGGGCATCTGGGTGAGAGGACCCGTGGTGGCAGGGGCCAACCGGGCTGTAGGGTGGGTGCCCAGGATGGGATCTGGGTCTGGGTGCGGCATCAGCTTTGGCATCCCCTGATGGTGAGCAGCCAGGTGTCCGCTGTGACAGGTTTGCTTGGAGACCCTGACCATGTCCCTTCCTCTCATGGGCAAGTCTCTGGTGTTGGAGGGAGAATGGGGGGGGGGGTGGTTTCTAACAGCCATAGTCTGGCTGGCGGCCTGGTGCCAGCCTACTGCCCCAGGCTTAGACACTCTGAGCAGCCTTGCTATGGATCAGAGTCCCAGCAGGGAGAGTCCCAGAGGTGTCCAGGCCGGAGTCCCTGAGCCCTGACATGCTCAGGGTTCACCCTCTGTAGCCCCTGAGCCAAGCCTAAGGACTTGGGGTGCAAGAGCTGCCCCCCAAAACCACAGTACTGCCAGGCGGGTCCTAGGGGTTGCTGCTGGTGGCAGCTATGGCTGTGCCTGCCATGAACTTGGACATGACTGAATGTTACATCACAAACAGCCCCCGTGCTGGCCTTGGCGGAGCTGGGTTCTAGTCCCGGCTCAGTAAAGGTTCGGGTGTCTGTCCGTGCCATTTTCCCACAACAAATGTTCACTCCCCAAATGTCCTTAATGGCCAGGGCTGAAGCCTGGAGCTGGGACCTCCATCCACATCTCCCACATGGGTGGCGGGAACCCCATTAGTTAAGCCATCACCTGCTGCCTCCCAGGGTCTGCATTGGCAGGAAGCTGGAACTGGGAGTCGCAGCTGGACATTGAGCCCAGGGACTCTGACATGAGACATGAGCATCTTTATTTATTTTTTTTTAAAGAAAAATATTTATTTATTTATTTGGAAGACCGAGTGACAGAGAGAGAGAGAGAGGGAGAGACAGAGAGAGAGTAGTCTTCCTTCCACTGGTTCACTCCCCAAATGGTCACAGCGGCCAGGGCTGGGCCAGACCAAAGCCAGGATTGATGTGGGAGCTCGATCCAGGTCTCCCGCGTGGGTGCAGGGGCCCAAGACCTCGAGCCCCTTCCACTGCGTCCCCAGGCACATTAGCAGGGAGCTGGCGCAGAAGCCGAGCAGCCGGGACTCGAACTGGCCCAGGATGCTGGCGGCTTAACCTGCTGTGCCACGGAGCTGGCCCTAACATGGCCATCTTAACTACGGGCACTACAGATCTCCTTTCAGCTGCTAAGGTCATGCTTAGGGGCGCCGTGAGTCAACACTCCTGCAAGATGGTGGCCAAATCCGCCACGTGTGTGCCTGCTGCTCCCCACCTCCGCCCCTCCCTCTCCTCCAAGCCCCCTGGTCCCCCTGAGACAACCACAATATTGAAACCAGGCCAGCGAAGAGCCCTCCAAAGGCCTCTGGGTGTCCACATAGAAGGAAGAGCTGCTCATAGCTCCCTTTCAGTCAAAAGCTAGAAATGATTAAACCTAAGAAAAAGGCATGTGGAAAGCAGAGACAGACAGGCAAGAAGCGAGACGTCTTGTACCAAGCGGTTAGCCAAAGTGTGGATGTGCCAGGCAGTTAGTCAAGGCATGGTTGCGAAGCAGAATCTGTCGGAGGAAACGCAAATCTCTCCTGGGAGCGCATGAGGGGCGGGGAAGTGGAACAGCCTTGGTGTGGACCTGGAGCACATGTCAGTAGTCTGCAAACACCTACTCCCAAAGACTTAGTTATTTATCAAATATTTATTTAGTTGGAAGTCAGAGTTACAGAGAGAGAGAGAAGCAGAGGCAGAGAGAGAGAGAGAGAGAGAGAGGTCTTCCATCCGCTGGTTCACTCCCCAGATGGCTGCAATGGCTGGAGCTGTGCCGATCCAAAGCCAGGAGCCAGGAGCTTCCTCTGGGTCTCCCACGTGGTGCAGGGGCCCAAGGACCTGGGCCATCTTCTACTGCTTTCCCAGGCCATAGCAGAGAGCGGGATTGGAAGAGGAGCAGCCGGGACTCAATGGACGTGATGCTGGCACTGCAGGTGGCTATGCCACAGCACCAGTGCCTCTGTCTCTTTTTAAGATTTATTTACTGAAAAGTAGAGTGATAGGGAGAGAGAAGCAGACACAGATCTTCCATCTGCTGGTTCACTCCCCAAATGGGGCCAGGAGCCCAGAACTCCATCCAGTTCTCCCACGAGGGGGGCAGGGGCCCAAGCACGTGGGCCATCTTCTGCTGCTTTCCCAGGTATAGGATGCCAGTGTTGCAAGTGGTGGCTTAGCCCACTGTACCACAATGCTGACCCCTCATGAAACTTTTTTTTTTTTTTAAGATTTATTTGTTTGAAAGGCGGAGTTACAGTGAGGGGGAGAGACTGAGAGAGGGCTTCGGCTTCCTCCTTCTTCTCCAGGGAGACCAGGGTACAATCCCAGCTGTGCCCTGACTGCACCAGGCACAGCGGCTAAGGAAGGGGGTGGGCTCTGTGGCTCAGATGTCTTGTAGCTGGACAGTGGGTTGGCGTTGGGGCCACCCAAGCCAGTTTCTGGGAAAGATGAGGCCGTTTAGGGAATGAAGGGGAACTCAGCAGCACCTGGCGATGCCTACTTGTGTTAGGGGAAACCATAGGCTAGGGTTACAGTTGTGGAGTGCGCAGCCTGAACAGCTGGCCGCGGCCAGTCCAGCCAAGGACTTGAGAGTCTGCAGACTAGGCTAGCGTCAGTACCACAAGGTCACAGTACATAGAGAGAGAAGGGCTAGAAAGAGGCGGGCAGGAGCCACAGCAAAAGCTTTGAACAGTGGACGTTCGGCCCAGCAGTGAAAGTGCCCGTTACAATGCCCGTGTTCCGCGTTGGGGTGCCTGGGCTCAATTTGCGGACCCAGCTCCTGAGTCCGGCTTCCTGCTAATGCAGACCTGGATAGAGTCCCCAGCTCCCAGCATGAGCCCTTACGGCTCCTATGAATCAGAGAGTAGTCCGTCTCTGTTTCTAAAATCAACTGAAAAAATTCACGTGGGGTTGTCACGTCAAAGCCTCATCTTTACCGGTCCTTAGCGCCACCCAGTGGCTGATGTGAGCAACGCTCTCCTAGCACCGCACACCAGGTCTTCCTTAGAGAGTCTCTGTAAGGACCACTCTGTAGGGAGCTATCCCAGTTTGGGACGCTAGATGGCAGCATTGCCACCTGCTCGCCGCGCTGGGAGCCGTGGGGCCCCGGCCGACACCTGTCGCCGCTGCACCGGGATGCAGACAGATGTTCGTCATTGCAGACATTAATTTGCAAGCATTAATGAGCGTAATTATTATTTATTAATAACTATTAATTATTATTAATGTAATTTCAGGCATTAATTTGCAAGAATTAATGAGCAGAGCGAGCCCTCAGTTTAAGCCCCATGGAGGTTGGGGCGGGGAGGGCTCCAAACCGTCGGTGTTTTCTTCTTGAGCAAAAGCCATGGGGGCTGTCCTGGGGGCAGGTGTTTGGCACAGAGGGGCAGCTCTGCTCCCGGTCCCAGCTTCCTGCTAATGCACGCTCTGGGAGGCAGCAGGTGGAGGCACAAACACTTGGATCCCTGCCACCCATGGAAGTGTTCCAGGCTCCTGACCCCGTGCAGTGCTGTGGCAGGCATTTGGGGGGTGAACCAGTGGACGCGAGATCTCTGTCGCGGGTTTAGTGTGCTCGGTGGTCTCTGTAGCCGGCTTCCCTGGGCGCTGCAAAGTTGTTATGTGTGCATGCAGATGTCTGTTGGGTGCTGGTGTTGGGTGGCCCTCTCTGTGGCTGAGATGTGTGAGCATGGTGGTGGTGCCACACAGTGAGGGCTGCCCCGTGTGCCCAGCCAGGCCCTGGACTTTGTTTCCAGGGGGAATTCACCAGCGAGTCGGAGAGTAACGAGTAAGCTGGCAGCAATTTTTAAAAAATTTATTTGAAAGGCATAGTTACAGATAGGCAGAGGCAGAGAGAGAGAGAGAGAGAGAGAGAGAGAGAGAGAGAGAGAGAGGTCTTCCATCCACTGGTTCACTCCCCAGATGACTGCAATGGCTGGAGCTGCACCAATTCAAAGCAGGAGCCAGGAGCTTCTTCTGGGTCTCCCACACAGGTGCAGGGGCCCAAGCACTTGGGCCATCTTCTACTGCTTTCCCAGGCCATAGCATAGAGCTGGATGGGAAGTGGAGCAGCCGAGTCTAGAATCAGCACCCATATGGGATGCCGGTGCTTCAGGCCAGAGCACTGGCCCCCTCACACAATTTTTTTTAAATCATTAAATTGTAATTTTATCCTTTGACAAGGCAAAATTTATATCACATAAAACTCACCATTTTTAAACCATTCTAAAGTACACAATGTATGGCACTTAATACATTTACAATGCTGTGTAACCATTATCTCCATCAAGTTCCAAACATCTTTATTACTCCAAAAGGAAACTTTGTGTCTCTCCTCTTTCTCCCTGCTCCCCGGTCCCTGGAAACCACCACCATGCCTTCTGGTTGTCTCTATGGATTGTCGCCTTCCGGCATTTCATCATTTCATAGAAACGGAAGTGTACACAATGTAGCCTTCTCTACCTTATGGCTTTCACTTAGCATTGTGTTTTGGAGGTGCTTCCGAGTTGTAGCATGGGTCAGAATTCCATTCCTTTTTTGGGGTCAGGAGTGGGATAACCCCATTCCTTTTTTTTTTTTTTTTGACAGGCAGAGTGGACAGTGAGAGAGAGAGAGACAGAGAGAAAGGTCTTCCTTTTGCCGTTGGTTCACCCTCCAATGGCCGCTGTGGCTGACGCGCTGCGGCCGGCGCACCGCGCTGATCCGAAGGCAGGAGCCAGGTGCTTCTTCTGGTCTCCCATGGGGTGCAGGGCCCAAGCACTTGGGCCATCCTCCACTGCCTTCCCAGGCCACAGCAGAGAGCTGGCCTGGAAGAGGGGCAACCGGGACAGAATCCAGTGCCCCGACCGGGACTAGAACCTGGTGCGCCGGCGCCGCAAGGCGGAGGATTAGCCTATTGAGCCCCGGTGCCGGCTACCCCATTCCTTTTGATGGCTGAACACTATTCCACTGCATGGCCACAGCACATTTTCTTGATTTGTTCATCAGTCTATGAAAAGTTGGGTTGTTTGCACTTTTGCCTGCCACGGAGGATCCTGGCCAGGTTTTAGTGTGGATGCACAGGTTTGATTCTTTCAGAAATCAACCTAGGAATCCCTGGGCCATGTGTTAGTTCTTTTTTTTTTTTTTTTAAAGATTTTTATTTATTTGAGAGGCAGAGTTACAGACAGTGAGAGGGAGAGACAGAGAGAAAGGTCTTCCTTCTGTTGGTTCACTCCCCAAATGGAAGCCATGGCCAATGCTGCACTGATCCGAAGCCAGGAGCCAGGTGCCTCTTCTCAGTCTCCCATGAGGGTGCAGGGCCCAAGCACTTGGGCTGTCCTCCACTGCCTTCCCGGGCCACAGCAGAGAGCTGGACTGGAAGAGGAGCAGCCGGGACTAGAACCCGGCACCCATATGGGATGCCGGCGCTGCAGGTGGAGGATTAGCCAACTGCACCACGGCCCTGGCCCCACGTGTTAGTTCTGTGTTTACTTTGGGAGGTGCCCAAAGCAGTAGCAGTAGCAGAAACAGAATTTTACCTTCCCACCAGCAACGCACAAGGTTCCTGTTTCTGCCTCTCTCTGTCTTCCCAGTCATCTTGCCGAGCCAGCAGAAACACGGTGAGCGGCTACTTCCTGGCAGGCCGGGACATGACGTGGTGGCCGGTGAGTGCACCCTGACTTCTCACCACCCCCCCACTCCTTTGTCTACAGGGCAAGTGTCTGACCTCTAGGTCAGCCAGTTCCTGCATCCCTGAGGTCTCTCTGGAAACTGTGGCAAATGCAGGGCTCCCCTGTCTGCACCTGTACCTGCTTGCTGGCTGTGCTGTGCAGCCGGCCGTGTGAACATCAGCCCTCCCCCTGCACCTGGGAAGTGGGGATAGGCACTCCGCTTAGGTGTGTGAGGATGCAGGGGTCACGGGGGCCAGTACTGATGTCTTCCTCCCTCTCTCCCAGATCGGAGCCTCCCTCTTTGCCAGCAGTGAGGGTTCTGGCCTCTTCATTGGACTGGCAGGCTCAGGCGCTGCTGGAGGCCTGGCTGTGGCTGGCTTTGAATGGAACGTGAGTCCCAGGGATAGGCAGAGCCCACGGGAGGCCTGGGGCAGCTCCCAGTGATGGGGGCAGACAGCCAGCATCCTAGTGGGTGCTGTGCGGTCAGTGGTGGTGGCCCTGGGCACTTGTCACCATGCCAAAGCACTGGACAGTGCAGCCAGTAGGCGGCTGTCGTCCTGGGCTCTGGAGGCTTGTGTGGGTTCCCTGGACAAGTCAGGGGGCCCTCACCCACCTCTGTCCTGCAGGCCACATACGTGCTGCTGGCGCTGGCCTGGGTGTTCGTGCCCATCTACATCTCCTCGGAGGTGAGTCTGCTCAGTGCCCCCCAGGCTGGGGGGCCGAACGGGGGCTGAGCTGGTGGTGGTGATGGGCGGCCCGTCTGCCTGTGTTGTACACCTACACTGTTCACCTGGGCTGTGCATCTGATTGCACACCTGAGCTTACCCCTGTGCTGCACACCTGTCTACACCATCCCTGACAGCCTACTGCCTTAGTCTCAGCCATGCTGCCACGAAATCCAATGCGTTCCACTTCCTGGGTACCTCCCAGTCTGTCCCTTGCTCTGGACCCTCTCTGTCACCTCCCCCTCCAGCCTCACCATGGCCCATCTGCACTGGTACTCCCAGCCTCCAGATGTGTCCCCCTGTCCCCAGCGGTGGCTCCTCCAAGCCATCACTCATCTCAGCCCTGAAGAGGCCACCTCAGCTCAAGCTCTTAGAATGCAGTTAGAAGTCAACTCAAGGCCTAGGGCTGGCACTGTAGCAACAGGTGGGGCTTTCCCAGGGGGAGGCGGGCAGGCAGAGCATGGGAACTGCCCCCTGCCCTGGATGCTGGGTGGGGGTCTCAGGGACGAGTGCTTACAGCCCCTGCCCTGGTGCGTCCCCAGATCGTCACCTTGCCCGAGTACATCCAGAAGCGCTTCGGAGGCCAGCGCATCCGCATGTACCTGTCGGTCCTGTCTCTGCTGCTGTCCGTCTTCACCAAGATATCGGTGAGCTAAGCCTGGCCCCAGCTTCTGCCTTTTTAACAGCTGGGGACACTGAGGCCCACGGAGTGGCACTGGTTTGCCTAGTCCTGGCCTCCAGGGTGTAGGTAGGCTCGGGTATAGGGGACCGGCGTTGCGGATGTAGGGGTGTTAGGGGTTGTAGTGCAGCCTGCCAGCACTGACCGCTAGGGGGCACCAAAGCTCTGTGTCAGTGCTCAGGGGGCTGCCTCCACGGGGCGTGTCTAACCCGGCTCCTGGTGTCTTCAGAGGGCGCAGCACACCTTGGACATGGGAGTCTGGTGGAGCGCAGGTCCCGGCTGATGCGATGGAGAGGGAAGGGAGAAGACGCCGGGTTTTCTGGTTCTCTTTTTTCTTTTTTGACAGGCAGAGTGGACAGTGAGAGAGAGAGAGAGAGAGAGAGAGAGAGAGAGAAAGGTCTTCCTTTTGCTGTTGGTTCACCCTCCAATGTCCGCTGTGGCTGGCACACCGCGCTGATCTGAAGGCAGGAGCCAGGTGCTTCTCCTGGTCTCCCATGGGGTGCAGGGCCCAAGGACTTGGGCCATCCTCCACTGCACTCCCTGGCCACAGCAGAGAGCTGGCCTGGACGAAGGGCAACCGGGACAGAATCCGGCACCCCAACTGGGACTAGAACCCGGTGTGCCGGCGCGGCAAGGCAGAGGATTAGCCTATTGAGCTGCAGCGCCGGCCCTCTTTTTTCTTTTTAAACGAGCCCTTTTTTGTTTAACTTATTTATTTGAAAGGCAGAGGTATGTCTCCTCCAGGTCTCCCAAATGGGTACAGGGGCCCAAGCACTTGGGCCATCTTCCACTGCTTTCCCAAGCACATGAGCAGAGAGCTGGGTTGGAAGTGGAGCAGGTGGGACTCGAACCAACGCCCATATGAGCTACTTGTGCTGCAAGAAGATGCTTAACCGGCAGCACCACTGGGGCTCCCTTTGGAATCAGCCTTGGGTGGCCCTTGAGGCTGGAGTTCAGATTCCTCCCCTCTTCTCCCTCCCCCATCCCCACCAGCCACCTGCCTGGAAGCCGGGGAGACAGAAACAAATCAATCCTAGACCCCGGCCTGCCAGGGACACAGACAGGTGCGTGGGCCTCAGGAGAAAGTGATAGAGCTTGCCGGGTTGGCCTTTAACTGGGCTCCATGGAGCAGGGGACGCTGACGGTGTAGGGGCATGAGAGCCCAGGAGAGAGGTGGGCAGTGTAGGATGTGCCCAGGACATACAGGGGCCATGTTGCGGGGGAGTCGGGAGACCTTGTAGACTCAGGTGTCGCTGATGAGTGCTTTGGGGCCAGGCAGGAAGCAAGGGGAGTGAGAGGGAGTCATGGGGGCTGGGGCTGCAGGGTTCCCATGACCTTGGCCTTGAGGGCTGAAAGAAAATGCTGGAGGACTTTAGGGCACTCGGAGCCCTGGGATGGGCGCAGTCAGGTTCGCACGGCCCTGAAGCTCTTCCAGAGAGTGGGAGGGTTTCAGAGATGATCAATTTTGTCCGTCTACCCCTTCCCCACCGTCGGCTCAGCTCAAGGTCAAGGTGAATCAGGTAGTGGGCACGGTCAGAACCCAGACCTCTGCCTCCCAGCCCAGGGGCCTGGCCGCGGCATGGTTGTCCCGGGGCAGCCAGGATGGGGCAGCTCCCACAACTCCACCTGGGACGGGTGACTCAGTGCCCCCCGACTATAAAACGGGGAACGACCGCTCACATCAAGGCCCGGCTGGCGAGCCAACGCCGCCGGGGCTGCCTGGAAGCAGCGGGAGGTGAAGCTGCGGGACACTAATTGCCAGGCTTGGTCTGGGGCCGCCCTGGCTGACGGCTGTGCAGTGAAGCCATTTGAAGAGCGTGCGTCCCTCCCGCGGCCCCCAGAGCCCCTCCCCTCCAGCTCTCTCATCTGAACCCCGCGAGCTTAGCAACCCAGCTGGACAGAAACCACAGGGGTCATCCTGCTGCCGTCCCAGTGGCCCGCAGAGTGGACCTGCACGGCCGTGGCCCCCAGATGGGGAACCCCATCACTGAGGGGCTCTGGACCAGACCACTGGAAAGCATGGCAACTGGGGGCCTCTGTGGTGTGGCCCCTCCCACCTCATCGCTCTGACCTCCTGCCACTCCAGCCACACTGAGCTCTTTGCGCCACCAGACACCCCAGGCACGGGTCTGCCACAGGGCCTTTGCGCTTCCCACAGCCTCCGCTTGGACCCATCTTCCCTTCCCATCTCTTGAGTCTTTCCCACCTCTCCTGCTTTGCCCTTGCCCTTCTGCCAACTTCCGTGTCCCTGGGTGGCTGGATAATTCACAGCGTGGACTGTCTGTCCCCCGGGGCTGCAGTCTGCAGTCTTGGAAGCAAACTCAGGGCTGAGACAGGGAGCTGGGGGTGGGGTGGGGTGGGTGGCCATGCAGCTGCTTCCCAGACAGGACAGGGCAAGGCAAGTCCCCGGAGGCGGGACGCTGGGGAGCTGCAGCGTGCTGGGGGGTGGCCAGGGAGATGGGGACCCCCAAGATCCTTCAGCCTGGAACACACTGGAGCCAGTGGCATCCACTGCCTGGTGCATGCTGGGAGCTCAGGGCTCCAGGCTGTGTGAGCCCTGCAGGTCAGCTCCAGCCGGGCAAGTGCAGCCCCAGGCAGCACTACCCCATCCCTGGGTACTGGGCTCCCAGTCCTGCGTGGCCCTAGAACAGCTGGTTGGGGCTGCTGTCAGCCTTGTGCTCTCCAGGTGGGGTGGTGGCCATGAGCTCGCAGGCCTTGGGGCTCAGCCTGAATGGGGTGCAGCCCCCAGGCCCTGTTCTAGGGCTGCAGGCTGTTTGGCTTCTCTGAGCCCTAATGTCCCTTCTCTGTGCCGTGCGGCTGCTCATCACGCCGGCCTTATGGTGGAAGAGAGACGCCAAGCAGGGCACACAAGCAGGGCCGCTGACAGAGGTGGTGGTCAGCCGGGGCTCCCCAGGGGGACAGCCTGGGACATGGGAGGACCGACCAGAGCGGGGCAGTGGAGGACAGCGGTGGGGGTGGGTGCCAGCCACACCACACCACTCCACACCACCGGGCAGGCATCGACTCAGCTCATCTGCGTGCAGCAGCAGGAGCGGGCAAGTGCTGGGCTGAGCGTGGTGCCGTGGGCTGGCCCTGCTGGGTGGCCCGGACGGAGGCCCTGGCTTGCCTTTCCCGGGACATGTTGTTCCCTGATGCCGTCCCAGGGTTTCGCCACTGTGGGCAAGTGGCTTGGCTCCCCCAGGTGGTTGGGAGGGAAGGTGCAGCAGCAGGTGGCCACCTCAGGGGCCCCCTGACCTTTCCCGGGGGTGTCTCCACAGCAGGCGGGGGCTCAGGGGCTGAGTGCCCCTGCCAGGCCACCTCTGCTCCCCCATTTCACAGATGAGGGCCACTGAGGCTCAGGGGTGAAGTGACCTGCTCAGAGCCGCACGTCTGGGACACGGCAGACCAGGAGCGCAGAGCTGGGTCCTTGTTTCCCTGAGCTTCTGCCAGGCCAAAGCACGCCTGGACCTGCAGGAATGAGAGCCGTGGCTGCAGAGGAAGGGGGAGGGGCAGGTGATGCCTGCAGGGCCCCCTGTACTGTGCCGCATCTGCTGTGGCAGCAGGCAAACTGTACCCGGTCCTGGGGGGCAGGGTGGGGGAGGGGGAGACAACAGCTAAGAGCCCTACCCCAGGGCCTTTGCTTGTGCTGTCCCTGCTCCTGGGGGCTGTGTGTGTGTTGGGGGGGGCAGGGAGTGAGGGCCGAGTGGAAGTCTGGAGGTACTACAGTCCTAGCATGAAGTGGACAGTGAGACCGGGGCTCGGTCCCGGGGTGGCTGGGGCCCAGCAGGGGCCTTGTGCAGTGTCCAGAGGCCGGGGCTGGGGGAGGAGACAGGTGCAGCCGTCTTTCCTGAGACAACACCCCCTACCCCCTTCACCCTGGCCCTGTTTCGGGCCCTACCCTTGCCTGCCTGCCAACTCCATCCTCGGACAAGGGCCAGGGCCTCCCTTGGGGGCGGGGGGAGTCTCGCCCACTCCCTGGGCCTGTTTCTCCTCCTGCTTGGATATTCAGCAGCCTTGGGCTCCTCCGCCTGGGCTAGAGGCAGGCGCCCCTCCCCTCCAGTGTGCTGGCCCAGGAGCCGGGATCCCATCCCGCCTGGGGACCCTGGGGCTGGTGGGAAAGAGTCCCTGCAGCCTGGCTCTGGCAGTACTGATGGCCCCAGGCTGGGCCAGGCCACGGAGGGAGCACAAGGAGGGGTGGGCTCTGCACCTTCCGGACCCCAGGAAGGTGCTGGCCTTGTGCAGTCACTAGCCAGCTCAACTGACCCACATGGCCCTGCCCCAGCCTTGTCGGGAGCCTCTCAGCCCCGCAGGGTATCTGGGGCTATCTCCCCTCTACTGAGCCAGCACACACGGGCAGAGGCTGTGCCCAGGCTAGCCCAACACGGGACTCCACATCAGTCCAGACTCACTGGGGGTCCCTGGCACACCTATTTCATGGGGTCTTCCAGCCTGCAAGCTCCCACCCCCACCTCTCGGAGTCCTGCCCAAGGACCCCTGGGATGGAGGAGAACCGGGCTCCCATGTGCACCCCCTGCCCCAGGTTCAATCACAACACTGCTCTCAGGCGGGCAGTGGCCACTCTGGACTTTATTAAGAACAGAAGCTTCCCCAGTACGGCTGGACACAGCCCCATCACCCTCACAGCAGCCACAGGGTGCAGGCAGGTGGTCTCCCCTGCACCTCCTCCTGGGGGGATGGGGCCCAGAGGCCCATGCCCGAGGTCATCTGGCGAGCAGCAGCAGCAGCACCGGGGGTCTGGGGGTGACCTTGCACTTGCACACCAGGCGCGTTCCCTCCGCAGCTGGACCTGTACGCGGGGGCTCTCTTTGTGCACATCTGCCTGGGCTGGAATTTCTACCTGTCCACCATCCTCACGCTCACCATCACAGCCCTGTACACCATCACGGGTAAGGGGCTCTGCAGCAGGGGCCGGGTCAGAGGCTGGGGGAGGGGGCTGACCCAGTGGCAGGGCACGCCGCGTGCACAGGACGCATGCGCAGCTCGGGGCAGGCACAGCCGGGCAGCTCCGTGGGCTTGGTCTTCACAGCTCGCCCAGGTATAAAGGCCCTGGTCCTGGCGCAGTGGGTGGGTGGCCCCACCAGGAGCCCCTGTGTCCTCTCCGCCTCTCAGCAGCTGTTTCCACCGCAGGGGGCCTGGTGGCTGTGATCTACACGGATGCCCTGCAGACGCTCATCATGGTGGTGGGGGCTGTCATCCTGGCCATCAAAGGTGAGGGCGGGCAGGCCGCGGTGGAGGTGGGGGTAGGGGCGGGGCTGTCCCAGCACCCTGCGGTCCAGCCACTCTGTCAACTCCTGCTGCTGGACACGGGGGTAGGGGTGGGGGCGGGGATGTGACGCTGTCACATCCGAGCCAGAAGCTGACTCAGGAACACAGGGCGAGCCTGGCCCGCCTTGGCTCGGGGCTTGGCGGCTGAGGTGGGGCCGAGGTGGGTGTGGATGAGGCAACACAATTAGGAGACCACAGAAGTGCCGGGGCACCTCCTCCCATTGTTTAAAAATCCTGTACAAAATCCCAGGAGGTGCTGCTGTCTTCGGTTACACAAAGGCAGGGGAGGGGCCAGGAGCTGACACGGATCTGCGGCAGCCGCCTGGGAACCCAGGCAGGTAGTGAGCTCCCTGTCTCTGGAAGTGTGCAAGCAGAGCCGCAGGGAGCCCTGTGTAGCATTTGTGCACCTGCTCTGAGCCTCACAGGGGTCTGGGGTCTGGACACAGCCCCTGGCCTGGCTCCCCCTCCCAGATTCTGCTGTGGACAGGCCCGGGTGGGAGGAGGGGAGGGCTTCCTGTATCCAGCCTTTCTCCTCTCAGGCCAGGGGAACCCTGGCCCCACTCGGGGGAACCCACCCAGCGAAGCCCAGCGTGGACAGGAGGGGAGTGACCAGGCTGGGCAGGACCTGGCTGTGAGGTAGACAGGACAGTGATGGAGGGGAAGACCCCTGGCTAGAGCCCCACCCACCCCAATGGCGATTCCAGCTCTGCCTAAGTCAGACCCTTCAGAAACCCCAGGTGTGGGAGTCCAGGGAGCTGTCACGGAGCCCCATGCCTGAGGCCCAGAGGACACCTCGGTGCCCGGGTGCAAAACACTCATCGAACAGTATTATCTTAAATACAATAACATATACATTCAGTTCACCCCCTTAAAAAAAAATCCCAAATCCCCTGCATACCTTCCCAAGAACTGGGAAAGGTAAGAAACTGGAGTCTGGTGTAACCGGCGAGCCGGGGGGTGTGGTGGTGGTGGTGGTGGTGGTGGTGGTGGTGGGAGGAGCCAGGACCACCCAGCCATCCCACGGTGCTGCCCACCCGACTCCTCCAGCCTTCCACCAGATCGGCGGTTACGAGCAGCTGGAGGCAGCCTACGCCAGGGCCATCCCGTCCAGAACCGTCGCCAATACCACCTGCCACCTGCCTCGTGCCGACGCCATGCACATGTTCCGGGACCCCTACACCGGGGACCTCCCGTGGACCGGGATGACCTTCGGCCTGACCATCATGGCCACCTGGTACTGGTGCACTGACCAGGTGAGTGCCGGCGCTGCCCACCCGCCCCGCCCTGCTGCCCTCCAGGGGAGGTCCAGGCTGGGCCAGGCTGCTAGGGGTCCTTGCGGTCCCGGGGGGCCTGGGCCCTCCGCTTTGAGTCGGATGAGGCCCACGGGCTCGCGCCCGTCCTGCCTTTGAGGTGCTTCGCCTGGGACAGTTTGGAGTACGGGATGCCGAAGGGACTCGTGTGCTCCTCGCTGTTCCGGGCTGGCCTTGGGCTGCCGGGGTCGGGCAGCACGCGGGGTACGGGACCAGGCTTGGGCTGCCAGTGCTGGGGGCCTGCTGGGGCCAGACCAGCCTTCCTGGGAGAGCTCTGGGTGCCATCAGCAGGGCGGAAACGGGGGGGTCCTGGGGTCCTCAACGGCCGGCCGAAACCATCTTTATCCCTGGTCCCTGAGGCAGAGCCCCCATAGTGGTGGAACTGCTGACCCTGCTGGGGGTGGGGAGAGAGGGAGAGAGAGGGGGAGAGAGAGAGAGAGAGAGAGTGAGAAGCGCGTGCTGGTGCCCAGACTTGTCTGCCCATTTAGGGCCTTGGCTTCCCCTTCTGTCATGCAGATGCGTCTGCTCCTTGGGGTCATAGGGCAAACCCCTGTAGCTACCTGCTCCCTAGCCCCCACCTCTAGCTGCACACAGCTGGGAACTGGACAGGGTCGTTGAGGGCAAGGGGTGGCGACACACTATCCGGGCGGCCTCTGCCTTCTCTGGGCAGAAGCAGATGGTGTCCCCGGGTCCTCCTGCCCAAGGAGGCTCCAGGGAGCTTGCAGGAGGGAGCGTGGCTCTCAGTGGCATAGGTCCAGTGGACCCTGTCTCCGGCCTCCGAGGCTACAGCATGGGGCGAGGCTCTAGCCAGCCCTGTTCACTAGCTGTGACACTGAGACTTCGAGAAGGAGGAGCCCAAAGACCCTCTTTGGGTTCCAGCAGCGGGAAGTCCAGGAAGGGAGATGTCAGAGGCCCTGGGAGGCTGCCTCAGTTTCCCCACATGTAACATGCTGACCTAAAGCAGGGCTTCTCCCTCTCTGGCATCCTGTACCCCGAGATAGCCTGTCCAGGGCACACATGGGCCCACGGGCAGGTGTCACCGAGGTGGGTGGGGGTGGTGCAGGGGCTGAGCCCCTTAACTTCAGCTGCCTCCCACTCCCCCCCTCCGGGCCTGCCTGGCAAGGGTGTGTGTGTGTGTGGGGGGGTGGGTGGAACACGATTCAGAAGCTTTTCCCATGAAGCCACATGAGTCAGCACATCCTGGCCTCAGGGTCAGAGCTGGACGGGGCCGAGGAGGGAGGGAGGGACCCTGTGGCTGTCAGCAAGTGGGGTCTGGGGCTGGGTCTGCCTGAGGCCGCCAGGGCCCCCTGGCCTCTGGGCAGCCCCCACGTGCACCTGTTGGTCCATGCCTCTCTGTGCCGCGTGCTGGGAACCATGGGTGCTGCCCGTTGGCTTCACCGTGCTCTGTGTTGTTTTCTGGATTGTTCACACTTTTTTGTCATCAGAAATGAAACCAGTACGCGAGGCGAGGGCTCCTATCTGGCACCTGCCATGGCCCTCCAGGGGCCTCCAAGTTCCTGTCGGTAAAAGCAAGGGTAGCTTCTTTTGGGGGCCCTGGCAATTCTGCGGCTCCCTGCTGCGTGCAGCACCTGTCCGCGACAGCCTCACCCTACAGCTGATCCGAACCCCGTAGAGAAAGGCCGCCGATGGCTCGGCCGTCTCACGCGCTCCCTGCAGCAAGCCTGCGGGTCGGAGGCAGTGGGGCACAGTGGCTCACAGGTAGGGGCTTGGGGAAGGAGTGCCAGCTTCCCACAGGCAGCAGGGCTGTGATCTGTTGACCCCCGAGGGGAGGGTCTCAGCCTAGCTGCTGTTGGCAGTGTGGGCTGCTGGCGGGTCTCGGAGCTCCCGCCTCAAGCGTTTCCACCTGGGAGTTACGGTGCCAGCTCAGAGAATATGGAACAAAACAAAACAGACAGCTGCTGCCTGTCCAAGGTACCAGGGCGCGCAGGGTTCTAGGCAAACGTTTCCAACCCCAGGGGCTCCTGCAATCACAGGACAGCAGAGAGAAAGGTCCAGACAAAATCTCCTCTATCCCCTGCTGGGGAAACTGAGGCACGGGCTTGTCAGCACAAGCCAGCTGAGGCAGGACAGAAGCCCTGCGCTGGTGATGCCGTGGTATCTGTCCTCCTTACTGTGTGTGACAGGTGGTTCAGTAAGAGCCACGCTGGAGCCGGCACACTCGGGACAGAAGTTGTAGAGGGTGGCTTGGTGCAGGGCAGCTGAGGGGCAATGCTTAGATGCCAGAGTTAGAGGCTGCATGACTGCGAGATCTTCAACACCACCTGACAGGCAGGAGCTACACCCTGTGAGTGACACCTCCACCAGGAAGCTTTTTTCAAAGGGAGTTGGGGCGGGCGTTTGGCTTAACAGTTAAGACCTGGGTTAAGACAGGTGCATCTCATATAGCAGACTGCACGGGTTCAAGTTCTAGCTCTGGCTCCTGCTAGGATGCACCCTGGGAGGCAGCACACGATGGCTCAAGTTCCTGGGTCCCTGCCACCCACGTGGGAGACCCAGTTTGAGTTCCTGGCTTCAGCCCTGCCTATCGCTGGCCATGGAGCTCACTCCCTGAGGCCAGCAGAGAGAAATCCCCCAGGGCTGGGCTCACTCCTGTCCCCATCACCACCCCAGGTCATCGTGCAGCGGTCCCTGTCCGCCCGGAACCTGAACCACGCCAAGGCGGGCTCCATCCTCGCCAGCTACCTCAAGATGCTGCCCATGGGTCTTATGATTATGCCGGGCATGATCAGCCGTGCGCTCTTCCCAGGTAGGAGATGCGCTGTGGCTGCCGAGGCTCAGCCTCAGGCGCCCAGGGCTCTGAGACTGGCAGCGTACAAGGAATGCATGGACGTGAGCAGCTGCCCAGCCTGGGGCGGTGGTGACGGCAGGGAGAAATGGCCTCCCGGGGCCACGGTCCAAGGGATGCACATGGAGCTGTCTTGGCATTGGGTCGGGAGAAAGACTGCTCACTGCTCTGTGACCTCGATGATACAAGGGAGCGGCTCTGTGCCCTGCCGCTTCCCAGTGCGCCAAGCAGGGGCTGAGCCACCACGCGGCAGGCGTCTGAAATCTCTGGGTGTGGATATGTGCGTTGCCAGCCTGGTGGAGGTCTGAAAATGGCTCCCGCCCTGCCCACCATCCATCCCTCTCCACTCCCCCTGTGGAACAGGTGTGTTGGGAACATGGGAGCCCAGAGGGTATGCCCCGACGCGAGGGACCCGGACTCACCTGTGTCTCCTTGTCTGGGGGGCGCGGCGCCTGCGTCTTCCGCGGCAGCTCCGTCTCTTCTCTGCCCCGACCCTGGGCCCACGGCCCGGCATAGGTCCCTCGGGTCACATGCGGGGCACTCAGCTGCCGGCGGGGCGGCTGGGCGGGCCCATTGGCCAGCTGCTCTGAGTGGTGCCTCCGGAGGGGGACCGAGCGCTCCCTCACTTCAAAGTACTCATCGGACATGGAGGAGGCCGCCGAGGGCCGCCGGGGACCGTGACCATGGCCGGAGCTGCCGGAGAGGCTGTCCTGGTCACTGAGGGTCACGTAGTCGTCGTCATCCTCCTCTTCCTCTCCATCCAGCCCATTGGGGAGCCCCGCCCCTGGGTCGCTGGCGTTGTCCTGTGTCATAGAGGGCTGCCGCTGCAGGGGGCTGCGCAGCTCCGCCCTCCTGTGGCTAGTTCCGTTCTGGGGGGGCTCCTCCGCTGGGGTGTCCGGGGCCAAGCCGCCACTGTCATCACTGTCTTGGGCAAGCAGCTGTGCTACGGGAACCGTGCGGGGCTTGGGCACCGGGGGCTGAGGCTCAGGGTGGCCCTGGAGATCATTGGCAGCCGGGACCCCGTCCTGGGGAGTGCTGGGCTGTGGGGGCGGGCAGGGCTCCGGGGCGGGGCGGCCATCCTGGCTCTGTTTCCACAGCTGGTGCTGGGCGCTGGCGTGCGACGTGTCTCGGATCTTGATGCGGTTCATCTGACTGGGCTGAGGGTTCCAAATGTTGGGGTCGATGATATTGATGTAGCCCAGAATGTCGCTCCCGGGCTCTGGGTCCGGCTCCACCCACGTGGGCAGGTAGTCGAACATGTTGGCCCTCTCCAGGTTGAGCAGTCCCGGGTGGACAGGCGGGGGCGGCTCCGGGAGGTCCCCTGGCCGCTCGGCCGGTGTCAGGCCGGGGAGCCCCGGGGGCTGCTTGGTCTCCTGCGTCTCCGAGGAGGTCTTGGCCAGCTCGTCCACACTCTTAGCCTTGACCAGCGCGTACTTGGGGTTCACGAGCTTCTTGGCCATGGAGCCTGCGGGCACCAGAGGGACCACGGAGGGCAACACAATGGGCTCCGGCTCGGGCTCCTTGTCCATGGGGATGCCCTTGAGGCTCACGCCGTGCGACATGAGATACAGCTCCTGGAACTGCCGGTCGAACACCTCCACCACCTGGCCCGACAGCACGGTGATGACGTTCCGGTCCGTCCTCGCCGCCGACCACGTGAAGCTGTGGGGCAGGGGGCGGGGCAGCGCTGGTCAGGCCCGCCGACCGCCCCCCGTGGAACGAGCCCGCCGCACACTGCTGCTCCCTGTGTTTCACTTTGGCTACAGGACCCCAGGGTCAAGTGGGGGCACAGGACGGGGGTTGGGGGGTGGGGGTCAAATCCGAGCCTGGGATGTTGGGCTATTATAGCACTCAGTAAGGCTGAGAATTCCAGCACAGCCAGACACGAGGTCACCCGGCTCTGACGGCTGGGCTGCCTCTGGCTCTTGCCATCACCCCCATCCCCATCCCGGTCCCCACAGACGGCTCCCACGGTGACCACCCATGAGCATGGGGAGGTGTAGCCTGGCTCAGCCCACACCCCTCCTCCAGGCCAGGGACACTTCGGGCTGGGACAGCAGCCTCCCTGGACAAAAGCCCCCCTCTGCTTAAAGGCTGACACGGATGGGTGTGGCTCAGCACTCCCCCCCCACCCCCCCCACAGCGTTTTTTAGGAGCAAAGAACCGGAATAACCGGGGTGTCACAGGTTGGGATTAAAGGCAGCAACCAGCCGGGAAGCTGGGACGCCACTTCCCCTGGGGCCCCCAGAAAGCCAGAGGAGTCACCTGTAGGAGCCGCACGCGGCCCGGTCTCCATCCACGAACATGAACTTCTGGGCCAGGGCGCCCTTGAACTTGGTGGCCGACCGCGTGAAGAATTCGGTTCCCCCACTGCTGCGCACTCTGAGATTCTGTGTGTGTGTGTTGGGGGGAGGTAGAGAGCCAGAGTTAGAACCACAGCACTGAGCACACAGGGTGGTGAGGAGCATGTGTGGGGCAGGGAGGGGCTGGGAGGCCAAGAGAAAGGGGACCGCAGGGCCTGGAGCAGGTGGGGTGTGAGGCTGCACACAAGGGGTCTGGGCCTCGGCCTCAAAGGACATCCTCGGAACAGCATCAGGCAGGACAAGACCTGTGCGGCCAGGCCTGTTAGGGGAACAGCACAGCAGGTGGAGGTGGTGCTCGGGGGTCCCGTGCAGCACCTGCATTAGGGAGCCCCCAGGCACGGCTGGGGGCTGTGCGGCAGGATGTGGGGGGTGTCTCCTGAGGAATCGGGGTCTCGTACTCCGACCGACCTGTGGCCTCCCAGGATGAGGGACCGGCACCCCTGGCTCGTTGCCCCTGGGGTGGGCTCAGTTTCCCCAGGGCAGGGCTCCTGCTCCGCATGGCTGGGATGCTGCTGATGGTCAGACCAGTTCCTCACTAAGCTGGCACTGCCTGGCTATGGGGCAGGCCCAGAGAGGCCCTGGGAGGCCACGGCATGGGACCTGAGACCCAGAGAAAAAAAGAGAGAGAGAGAGACTGCTCTCAGGCCAGAGGAGTGCAGCGTGGACCACAGCAGGTGCAGGGCCAGATAGTGCCCTTCATTGCAGAGGTGGGGTGGGAGTGGCGCGAGAGGCCAGTGCAGACCCCAGGAAGGGCAGGGTATGCCTGGCTGAGACCCAGACATCTGTGGGGTGGCTGAGGGCACCCTGCAGAAGCCCAGCAGGGCAGGGCGCCAGACGCAGGTTCCTGGGTGCCCCGGGGAGTGTGACTCAGGAGGCCTGTGGTCAGGCTGGGAATTTTAGTTTTCACATAAGCCCTTGGGGAGTCTGAGACCTGGCCAGGGCAGCAACCCCCTCCAGGGCACCCTGGCTGGAATGCGTGTACTCTTCCTGTGACGGGCGTCTCACCCCGTTCCCGAAGGGCTCTGCGCCTTGGCGTCGGGCTCTCGGCGCTGACACATCTTTCATCAGACTGGGCTGTCCCCGACTCGTCTGTCCCCTCACCCACTCACTGACCCCAGCTTATTAACTGCCCACGCGTCCCCTTGTTCACAGACCCCCAGTGACAGGCAGACAGACAGACAGACAGACAGGGAGATGTCTTTGACGAGATCTCACCATGTAGGTGAGCGAGAGGTGGACAAGTAAACATGGCTAGTCAGTCGGGGCTGGCTGGGGACCACATGGGAATCAGTCCAGGAGTGGGGGTGGCATGGGCAGCTGCGGAGAGGGAGAAGGACTCTGGGCGGGCGACACCAGGCTCTGGCGTGAGGCTCAGGCTGTAGAACGGGCTGAGCCAGATACTCATGGGTGGCCCAGCACCTGCCGAGGGGCCGGGCTGTGTCCCCCCGGGGCGGGGGGCTCATGGCAGAAAGGGAGGAGGCTGGATCTCCAGTGAGGAGATGGAGCAGAGAATTAGGGCTGGGTGCCTGAGAGCCACAGGGCCTGCCAGCCCTGCCTGTGCCCCTAAGGACGCTCCTGGCATCAGTGTCCACGGAGATTGGCGGGGTCTGTGGGCTCCAGGGTGGGTCCCCAGCAGTTGCCCACCCAGCTGTGGGGTGGACACTTGTCTCCCAGAGCCCAGCCCAGGAGGCAGATAAGCCTCTGCTCCCAGGGCCAAGACTCCTCCCACCCCCGGGCTTGTCTGCACACAGCCAGCTCAGCAGGAAGCTGGCCGCCGCCCAGGACAATTAGCGCTCGTGACTTTGTACCGGGCACAGAGCACGCTTGGGGACAAGAAGTTGGAACACAGATCTCGCAGGCAGTGTGAGGCCTCCCCGGCACCTGCGCCGACCACAGGCCAGCCCCGCGGCCTCCGTGGTTTCCTGGGCCTGCACTCCGCACGCCAGGACCACATACCAGTCTTCTGCCTGGGAGACCAGCCTCCGGCCTCCACGCCCCTCCCACTGCGGTCAGTCCCCGCCCACCTGAACCCTGACACGTCTGGCCCCCGTGACTCAGCCTGCGCGTGAGAGGCAGGCCTCAGCTGTGTGCCGACTTGCCTGGTGGCTAGATGCATGCAAGCCCCTGGCCTCCTCCGGGCCTCAGCTTCCCTGCCTGCACGCTGGGATTTTGTCCCAGCGAACTCTAGCGCAAGGCAGCCGCGGCCGGGGCTGTGGCAGGGCCCCTCCGTGGCCGGCTTTGTGGGCTGTCCTCTGCCCGTTCAGGGACCCCACCCATGGGGCCTGGCCTGGATGAGCTAGCAGGAGGCTGCTCACGTGAGCAGGGTGGAGAATCCCACAAAGACGCATTGTCTCTGGGCTCCTGGGACACCCCCAGCCAGCAGGGCCCGGGCAGATGGGGCTGGGGTTCACCTGTGCTGGCCCAAGCGGGGTGACCCAGGCAAGTCCTTGGACCCCATTGGACCTCAGCAGGTCAAGGGCAAGTTGGGGGGTGGGAAGGGCCAGGCATGGCTTCATTTAAGGGAACAGCTTCTGCCCCAAGTGCTACAAGCAAGGGGGACAGGGCACCAGGGCTGAGAAACTGTTGTACCTGCCCCCAGACCACCCCCAGGGAACTCTGGGACACTTGAGCTCTCCTGGCCTGACCCTGTGCCAAGCCCACCCGAGCTCAGGCCACCTAGAAGCAGGGTGGGGGCAGAGCCTTCTTGAGCCCTGGCCCAACATGGCTCCAATCTCGGGGCCAGGAGGATGTCGACCATGCCACTGCATGCCTCAGTATTCTCATCTGTAAAGTGGGCCTAACCCACCCTTGTGCTGTAAGGGCTGCTATGAGGACCGAGTGAGGTTCAAGTGCAGGGGGGCCTGCAAGGTGGTGGTGGGGGATGTCCAAGACCTCCAGGAGGTCACCGCAGGGCTGTGACAGTACGCAGGGCAGTGTGTGAGGAGGCATGGACTCCATAGGGGGATGTACTTGGTGGATGGCTGGGGGCACTCAGGGAGGGGAAGTGACTTGCCCAGAGTCTCCCAGTGGGCAGGGTGCAGCCCAGACCCAGGCACTGAGGACGGGTCTCCTGCTGCCCACCTCACAGAGCGGACTACAGGATGAAGGCCAGAGGTGGGGCAGGGAGATCTGAAGCTGTATCTCGGCCAGGCCTGAGCCAGGACCAGCGAGGTGAGGCCAGGCGCTGGGGTGCAGCAGAGCCTGACGTGGGCGGGGGCCTGGGCCCCTGAGCCAGCCTCGGGCTCCCCAAAGGCCCATTGTACTCCTACAGCTGGGGTCAACACTCACCCTGGGCTGTTATGACACTGGGATGGGAAGCCCTCTGTGACCCACCTGTGGCCCAAGGCAGGTGATGAGGGGGCTGGGGAGGAGGGCCAGGCTAGCACTGACGTGGGCT
Organism: Oryctolagus cuniculus; assembly: GCF_051225735.1. NCBI lineage: Eukaryota > Metazoa > Chordata > Mammalia > Lagomorpha > Leporidae > Oryctolagus > Oryctolagus cuniculus. Next base: position 62,772,595 of record NC_142883.1, on the reverse strand, counting down.
AGGAGATGCTTTGCTGATGGTTGTCATCCCCCTGGGCCACCAGGACCCCACCTCCCCATTTCCCTTTTGTGACAATTACAAATGTGTCTCTCCCAGCAGTTAAAACACTGCTGGGGACACGCACATCCCATCATGCAGTGCCCAGGTTCAAGTCCCAGCTCTGCTGGTACAGACCCTGGAGGACAGCAGGCGATGGCCAGGTTGCTGGGGCCCTGTCACCCATGTGGGGGGACCCAGATTGAGTTCCTGGTTCCTGGCTTCGGCCTGGCCCAGCCCTTCTGCCAAAAAAACAAAAAGTGTCTCTGGGCATTGCCAAGGCGAGCGCCCCCTGGTGGAGAGCCCCTGCCCTACACCCTGGATCTATCAGACCCAGCAAGGGCAGAGAAGGCAGCAGACAAGGGAGGAAGGAGTCCCAGGCCAGAAGAGCTGGGCCTGGCCTGTCCACGTGGGACCGAGCCGCGGCTGACCCCGCATCCTCACCACGTGCCCTCCCACGGCGACGGGCCTGATGTCTCTGTTCGTCAGACATTGTCCGGCCGTCGCCCAAGTGACTGCTGGTTTTTCCTGTTTGGTTGCACAGAGCCAGGTAGTTTTGGACGAGCTCCTGTTGTCTGAGCCATGGCCCCCAAGGGATTTGGGGGGCACCCCTCAGCACCCAGGATCAGCCTCCAATGTGTCCTCACCCTGGAGAGACCAGGGGTGGAGTTGGCCCCGAGCCACGCTCAGCATTTCCCAGGTGGGTTTGTGCAGGCTTGAAGTTTAAAGGGGGCAAGTGAGGCAGGCCCCGCCGGACCCTGATCCAGAAGCCCCTGGGCACTTGCTGGGGGGTGGGGAGCAGAGCTGGGGTTTCATGGCCTACCCCCAGCCAGAGGCCCAGTGCCCTCCCTATAATGACCACCCTTCCTTCCAAGTAACTGGTGCCAGTCCCGTCTTGCAGAGACAGCAGAGGCCCAGAGAGATGCAGTGACTCCGCCCAAGATGGCTGAGCTGAGCATGGCCCCTGGTGTCGCCTCTGACAGGCCCCTGACACCTGCAGGGTTGCAAGAATGACCCCACCAGGCACAGCTGGCACCCTGCACCCAGGGTCTGTGCAGAGCCAGCAGGGGGCTGCCCAGGGCGGGCATAGGGATTATGGCAACAGAAGTGCTCCCAACTGGCCCGAGGACAGGGAGGTGGGCCAGGCAAGCAGGCCCTTGGCAGGGTGCCACCTGGTCGGGGCTGGGCCCACCTGCCCAGGGCTGCAGACTGAGTGAGCTCAGGTCCAGGGGTGAGCAGGAGGAAGCGTCCATCACCCCGCTGACCCTGCCACCTTCCGCAGCAGGACAGGCTGGGCCAGGAACCCACAGTGCAGACAGGTGGCTGTGGGCCAAGCGGAGGACCGAGGCTGGACGGGGGAAGGAGTCATACCCACGCCAGTCCCAGCCCGGGGCCTGGACTTTATGGTTATTGCCAGCAGCTCTCCCCAGCTTGCAGTGCGCGCCTAAACCACCGCGTCTCTGCCTCTCCCGCCAGGACGCCAGGGATGGCGTGGGGCTGAGCGACACGGCGTGATGCACCAGGCACCCGCTGGGTGCGTGGTAGATGTACAGGGTGATTCGAAGCCCCTGCTGGGGGTGTGGGGGTCTCTTCCCAGGCCCAGGGGAGGGCTGGACACAGAGCCCTGAGGTTCTCCAAGCTGCTGCCCACGGGGCCAGGGCCTTTCCCACACTGCGTGCTCTCTGGCATGAGCTGTGACCAGGGTCAACCCCTGGCACTAATTACACGGCGGGCAGGCGGGCAGACGGCGTGCAGCTTAGGGCCCACCCTGAGGGAGACCACATGAAAACGTCCCGAGGGCGAGAGACTCGCTTCGGGGCAGGGGTGGGGGAGGGGCGCTTGACTGGCACGGGAGCCCCAGCCCTGGTGAACCTGCCTGGTGCAACCCCCCCCACCCCCGCCTTCCCCTGGGATTTCTGTGACGCTCACAGGCCTGACGCCCAAGGAAGCTGGGCCCACTCCCCTTATCTTGAACTCCCTAGCCACGACCCCTGGGCACATGCCTCCATGTCCCCCCAGCCTGCATAATGGGAACGCCTGCCCCATCCCACTGCCCACACTGTGGAAGTGGCAGCTGGCATTATTCGGGCAAACAGTAGGTGTCAAACAATGGCTGGGTGGAAGAAGGAGGGCCCCATCTAACCGCCAGGAAGCCGCCAAACGCCAAGGGGTCTGAGCAGAAGGGCCCGCCCACACCGGCTCACCCGCCCCTCTGCCGGACTAATGAGATCCCAGAGCCCAGAGAGGGGTGGTGACCGGCTCAAGGGTGCACAGCCAGGTCCCTCTCTACCTCCGCTCCACACGTGAGCCTCAAATCCGTTCCAGCCTTCTCTGACCACAGCCCCACAGGGTTTCCTCTGCCTCAGCTGGGTCCTAGTGCCACTGACAAGGGCAGGGATTTCTGGCTTAACCCAAGACAGACCCTTCCGGGCGTGAGGAGCTGCCATGGGAGGTGGCGAGCGTTCCACCTGTCCCAGGAGCTACGCAATTGGACAGGTGGCCTCCGTGGCAGGGGTTGCTTGGAACAACAGGTGATGCAGTACCTGGCGTGAGCCCCAGCACCTGGCCGGCAGACGCCTAATCAGTGTTTATCTTATCTCTGCCCGGGGAAGGCAGTGAGTATCCCGTCCCTTGGGGGCATTCCAGCAGAAGCTAAGGCGCTAGGATGAGCGAACTTGGTGTGCCCGTGCCCGGCACGGGGCTCCGCCTGGAGCGGACAGGCACTCAGCGTGTTTGCGGACCGACTAAAAGACCTCTGCCCTCCGGCCCACCTTGAGGTGCCCCAGGTGCATGCGGGCCCGCTCGCACATGTGCAGGAAGTGCCTGATGTTGCTCTCGTCCAGGATGATGTACACGGCCACTTTTCTCTTGAAGCCGGCGTCCAGCAGGTCCTTGAAGATGTCCACATCGGTGAACGTGTCCATGACCACGGCTATGACCTGGGTGCAGGAAGAGAGATGTCAGACGGCACAGCTCCAGCGGGGTGCACGGCCTTCCCCACCCCCACCCCCTCCAGGTGCCCATGGCCGCCCTCTCCCCGGCAGCGATAGGGTCAGGGCTCAGAGGTTCCCAGGCGGCGGTGCAGGCTGGACTCACTGGGCCGCAGGGAATACAGGAGTGGCACCCCTGCTTGCCTGCTGTTTCCGTAACACAAGACCGAAGAAAACAAAGCCCGGCTCACTGGGGGGGGGGTGAGGGGGGGTGAGGAACGGACAGGGGAGGCTGAGGGAGCTTTAGGAGGAAGCCTGGGGCTAAAGGCTGGGGAAGAGTTAGTGGATGGCTCCAAGCACTGTCTCGAGTGTGCCCGGGTAGCCCAGGGCAGCCTCCCTGGTACCTGCTCCAGCCGAGCCGTGCGGCACCAGCTCCGGGCTCAGCCCAGAGTGCCAGGGTCGCTTCACTCCTGGGTTGCATTCCTGAGCCGGGGCCAGTTGTCACCCTTCTCCCCACACCCGGGCTGCTGAGGGAACCGGGGAGGAGGGCTCCAGCCTTTACCAGGGCCCCCTGCCATCGTCACTCTCGTCTGGTCTAGATGGAGCACAGAGTAGCACTCGTGTTCTTCCTGTCACCTGACCACACCTGTCCCCAGTCTCCTGGACTCAGGGTGGGGTCCCAGAGGTCGGGGTTCATCTGTCCAGCTTGAGCCTGGCCAAGCCCAACCGGCACCTCTGCTTGCCCCCTCCCTGTCCGCTGACAGCACGGGGGAGTAGCCAGACCAGGGCTCGAGGCTGCCACCTGCCCCTCCCACCCCGTGGGGGTCTCAGTAGCATCTGGAGGAGCCTTGCTCAAAGGGGCCAGGGCCGAGCCCTAGGCCACACAGTGACCTGGGGGGCACGGTCGGGCTGGAACCTCCAGGAGGGTGGCCTGGGGGCGCCCCTCGCGGGGTGACGGGAGCCGGCCCGGATGCTGTCGGGACGCGTGTGCACGCCCCACGGTGAGCTCACCGGGCCGGCCTCTGCAGGCCCAGCTGGGCTCCTCCTGGGCCTCAGGCCCCTGCTGATGCCTGTTGCTCACCTGGCACCGAAACCCCAACTCCACGCCTGCCCTGCCGTGAACCTTACTGCGCGACCCTGCGGCTCTGCCCGTTTGTGATACAGCAACACACACCAAGATGCCTACGGCTGCCTTCCCGCCTCGGGCAGCCTCGCTCACTCAGCACAGGACCCCAGCTGTGCCCTCCCTCAAGCACCATGGGGCTGAGAGCCCCATGTGCAGCTGGACAAACTGAGGCTGGAGGGGGCGGGGCCAGGCCAGGGTTCAGTCTCCATGGTCCCAGTAGATGCAGGTGCAGCTGGCGTGGGAGTGTGGGGACAGCTGGGTGCTGGGGCCTTGGATTTTCTCTGTGCTCTGGGAGGTGACAGCTGCTCACTGTGTCTGTGTCTCTGAGGGGTGTTGGGGGGGTCTATGGGAATAGTGGATGTGGGGGCTGGCACTGGCAGGGACTGGCTGAGGGAAGGTGACCCCTCCCCTGGAGGGGCTGCCCCGGGTCAGGTAGGAGCTTGAGCAAGTGGAGTGAGCTCCCCATTCTAGATGTTCAAGACTGCTAGGGGAGGGGGTGGGCTCCCAATGACCTTGGATTTCGCGACCTGCTGTGGGTGATGAGACTCAGGGTGGGGGTGGGCAGCAGACCCCATGGCCCCAAAGCCACTCCTGGGCAGGCAAATAGCCTCAAAGGCCACCCTGGAGCGAGGCCTGACCCGGGCAGCGGGGTCAGGGCTGGCAGAGGGGGACATGCCCCAGCAGGACCGTGTGCTCCGTTCCCGGCATTGCCTCGGCCCCGTGTTGCCGGCTGTGGGTTTGGCTCCCTTTGGGCCTGCTCCCCTCTCCCCCATGGGGCCCCCAGGTGTTGGGCTTGGTTCCTCAGCAGAGATCAGCAGCCCACAAGGTTTCCCAGAGGCCTTGAGCCCTGTCCTGGCTTCCCTCTCTGCAGATAGGAAAGCTGGGAGGGGAGACGGTGACCAAGGCCATGGTCAGGGACTGTCTCCCCCCCCCCCCCCACTCTCTCTCTGCTCCACAGCCTGGGAGCCAGCCCTAGCCCCTGCACAACTTGATGGGTTACACCAGTCCCCAGCAGCCTGTCTGCTTTGGTTCTCACAGACACACGGAGCAGCACAGGTTCTCTGTCCCATTTTACAGACGAGTACACTGAGGCCCAGCTCGCCCGCTCACGACACTGTGAGCTCATCTAGGGCAGAGCCCGGCTCAGGGTGTGGCCTAGGGTGAGTCTTCAGGAAGTTTTTATCGACTGAGACCAAGAACACTGGCTGGCTGTCCAGGAGCACCTGCAAGAGACAGGACACCTGACATGGGTCCCAGCCAAATGCAGATGTGGGCTCGGCTCACTCTGGTGGTTCAACCCAGTTCAGACATTCTCGGAGCTGGTCCTGCAGACAGGACACGCCCACCACGCCCTGCAGCCCAGCGCAGTGCCCCCTGGGGGTCCTGGACCGGTCAAAGGTGGGGTTGGGGGATGCACCAAGCAAGAGGCAGGTGGCTCAGCAGGGTTCCCACGCTGATCTTGCTCTGTGGTGACGGCAGGCACCAGCCGTGTCCACATAAGCAGCGGGCACAATAGCAACTAGGTGTGTGTGTGTGTCCCACGCCCCAGGGCCCTGCGGGCCCCATGGCCGGGAGCCAGCCCCATCAGCAGAAGGAAGGGGTTCCTGACCATCTTGCTGATGAGAGAGGCCTTTGCTGGTTGGACCCACTTGGGACAGGGCAAGGATGGCTATTCCCTGGGGACCAGGCCAGTGCGGGCAAGGGGCAGAAGGGGGCTGGGCTGCACAGAAGCGGGGCACCAGCAGGGCTGTGGTAATGGCATAGGGCTCTCATGCCTCCTCAGGGGTCCCCAAGCCCCCCAGCCCCAGCCTGGTCCTCCTGCCTGCAGGTATCTCCAGGTGGCATGCATATGTGTAAGCCCCCAAATGGCTTCCTCCTCCTCCAGTGCCTCCTTGCCAATACCCTTGTTCCCCCTGCCAACCCATGGACCCACCACTGTATCCTGCCTGCTGCCAGCTAACTTCATCTGCAGGGCCCACCAGCCTTCTCCCAACCCCTGACAGCTTCAGAATCCCCAAGATATCCATGGGACAGGTGGATATCCGCGCCCCTCCACCCCCCCACCCCTCTATGTGAAAGACACGGATGCTGTGGCCCAGAGAGGGGAGGGACCAGCCCCAGGTCTCCCCTGAGCCAGCAGGGCAAATGCACACGGGTCTCCAGTGCCCTGCCGTGAGCTCCCCCATCACCAGGAGGTTACTGAAGAGGCCCGAGTTGGTGAGAGGGCAGTTTCTGAGCCCCAGAGGAGCAGCCTCCACCTGCGGCTGTCCCATAACCAGCATGGCCCGAAGCCTTGCAAACCTTGGTGCAGGTGTCGGTGGAGTGGGCAGGGGCATTGGGTCCCAGGTAGGGGCGCTCTGCAAGGCGACCCGCTCAGACTGCCTTGGCCCCAGCCTGAGTCTCTGGGCAAGGGCAGTGCGGGTCCAGGGCTGGTGCTCTCGGGGAGGTAGACAAGATGCTCCCTGGCCTTTGCTCTCTGACATCCAGACTCCCTGTGTCCAGTGCCTAGGGGCCAGCTGGAGCATCTCACTGAGCCCAGGGGCCTGGGAGAGGAAGCAGCTGCCTCCCTGCTGCCCACAGTGGCTCCTGCCTGCCTGGCTGGGTGCCGACACCAGCCTGTAGCTCCCAGCAGCCCCAAGGCTTTTGTGCAGACAGAAGCATCCTCACTGCCTGAGGGGGTTAGAGGGGGACCCTGCAGAAGCACTGGCGAGGACAGGGGGTCTGCACACAGCAGAGGACCTGCTGGGGGGGGGCTGACTCCCCAGACCCCTTGTCCCAAAATGTCCTGCCTCAAGCCTGCAGCTCCCAGACAGGCTACTCTTACCAAGCTGCTTCTGAGTTTTGCCTCTACCTAGACAAGACTCCTCCTTGTTCTCAAACCCTATGCAAATGCTGCCCCTGGCCCCTTGGTCGCTGCTCGGGTCTGTCTGGGTGTCTGGCAGGTGTCACTCCTGCAAATCTGGAGATGCCATGGTGGTGAGCCTCCTGACCGCCTGCACCCCAAGAACGGGTCAGCAGGGAGCAGTCCCAACCTGCATCGTCTGTAGGGGCCCCCACCTCTGTCCTGGGGAGCCTGAGGGGGTGCTCTGGCCTCTGTTCAGTGTTGCAGGGTGGGGGGAGAGACATACCCCTGCCTGCCTGAGCTTGTGCCCCAAAATGGCTGCAGCCTGGGTCCTGGCCCTCACAGAGCCTCAGTGACCCCACCTGGGCAAGGGGTATGGGAAGAGTCTTGGGTCTCTGGCTCTGCCGGTGGACACCCAGCCTGTGGCAGTGCAGGCTTTGGACCGTTTAGCTCCCACCCCAGCTCTTCCTGGGAAGTGTGTGATCTTGTCGCCTTGGTTTCTTCATAACAATCCCCACCCACAAGGTCCAAGGTCATGGGAGGATCAAGTGAATTCCTACAGGGAATTCCTGTAGAGGCACCAGCACAGGGCCACAGGTGCAGCTGTCCTTGCCCTCCTCCTCATGCCACCAACTTGAGTCCTGTACCCCCCTAGATCCACAGCATGCCTGGGGTGGACAGGCCAGGAATGGTCACTGCCCACCCCCTGCCTCTCGCCTCCCCGGGGCCAGCTGGGAGGCTGTGGACAACTATGAGGGACTGGCCACAGAGCAACACAAGGACCTGGGCACTCTCCGAGCTTGGGACCCTGCATCAAGAGCCTGGGTTCAGCTTCCACTTCCTGCGTGATGGAGGAACAGAGGCTGAATTTATCATCCTGCCAGGGACAGCAGGTAGCCCTGGGAGAAGGGAGACACCCTGACAGCAGGGGACAGCCAGGGCAGCCCAGCGGTCTCCCCGTGCAGAGGGGACAGGGTGGGAACAGAGTGTGGCTGTGGGAACAGAGTGTGGCTGCGGAGATGCGGGGGACAGAGCACCAAAGGGACAGGGCTGCACGAGCTGACCCAGGGGCTCGCAGAGGCTCCCCTCGAGGCTTAGCTGGTGACCGTGTGATGTATGCCTGAGAGGCAACTTCTGGGGCTGGGGGATGACCACTAGAGCAGCCGCTGGTGCCCACGTGGGGCCAGGGGCACTTGTGTCCCCTCAGCCGGGGTGGAGGCCCCCCTGCCACACTGGGCCTGCAGGGCAGCCCTCAGGACACTGCCTAAGTCATAGGCCAAGAGCCCTCAGTCCACAAAAGGCTAGAAAATGGACATGGTGGGCTTGGATGGCTGTGTGATCTCTGTGACAAGGACTCGGATCTGCTGTTGTGCAGGACGCAGCCACAGCAAGTACAGAAATGAATGCAGGTCCGTGTTCCCATCGCTTACACAAGCAGGTTCCGTCTGGCCTGTGGCCCACAGCCACATCTCTCACCCTGAAGTCATCTCTGGTCTCGCCTAATAAACCTTAAGTGCAGGTGTTCAATGGCTTCCGAATAACCTGAGTGCATCCCAGAACATAGCTCTGAAATATTTAAAGGGAAAAACAAAAACAAAGCAGCCCACAAACAGAATCCACGATGTCAGGTACCCAGCTGAAAATTACCAGACACACAAATCGGAAAAAAGTCAGTCAAAATTGACCAAAAACTAATACAGATGTTAGAAGGAACTGGCAAAGACAGGACATCAGTTGTAACCATTTTCTATGTGTTCAAAAGGTCAAGTAATGAAATGGAGGATGCTTTTTTAAACCAACTTGAACTTCTTCAAGAGGTCAGAAATGCAACATTTAAGATAAAAAAAATACACCAAGTAGAACAGCAGATTAGACACTGTAGAAGAGAAGACCAGGGTACTTGAAGATACAGTAAAAGGAGCTAAGAAAAATACCAAAGATGCTGAAGAACCAGATCAAACATCAGCAAATCGCAGCTCAAGCAGTCCAATAAACCTCTAATTGGAGTCTCAGAAGATTCCGGGGTTGGGGGTGGGGGAAGAGATCAAACAGTACCAACCAGCTCCCCAGGGCCAAGAAGTTCAATGGTCTCCAAGCAGAACAGACAGGAAGAAGATGACCCGGGGCACCTCCTCATCAAATCACTTCAGATCAGTAATACAGAGAGACAGACAGCAGACACAGGGAAAAACGGCCATTATCTACCTAGGAACCAAAATAAGCAGCTCTCCCACGGGAATCAGGACAAGGAGCAGCACCTGTGAAATACTAACGGGAGAGCAGGGCCCACGGAAATTTTGCACCCAGTGAAGTAACCTTATGGACGCGCACAAGTTAAGAGAACTCACTTGGCAGAGCTGTCCTGAGGTTCTCACCAACCCCTTGCACAGACGCACAAACTGAGGCTGGGGGATGGCAGCTGCTCCCTGGAGGGTTGGGGAGGGGGCATGGCATGGACACAGGAAGAGCTCAGCTCCTACCCCAGCGCCCTCCCCCCAGCAGCAGGGCTGGGACAGTTTCCACTTCCTCTCCTCCCCTCCTGAGGTGCTGTCGCCTGGCCAGGCTCCCGGGATGTCCGGGAGGCCTCCTGGGGTCCCCCGGGAGGTGCTCCCACTGGCTCCTGGCACTCTCCAATCCCACGCCTGGCACTGAGAGAGGACTGGCTTTGGGAACAGCCAGTGGACACACCTCCAGGCTGCACAGTTCTCATGCTGTTTCTCGGCCCTTCCCCCACGGACAGGGTGTTGTGGGTCTGTTCCTGCCCCTGCCTCCACCCAGGGCCTCCAGAAGCCCAGCTCGCATCCCCAAACACCTGCCGCCTCAGTGCTGACCTGAAAGGTCAATGCCCCAGGTGTCCCCCTCACCCCCACTCCCAGCCCTGACCGTGGCCCTGGCCTCTGCCACACCTCCCCTGTAAGCCTGCAGTGAGTCACTTCCCCATGGTAAGCTTCAGTTTCTCTTCTCACTAAGGTGGGAGTAGGGCTGCAGGGCCTCTGAGCTCTGAGGTCCCTCCCCTCTCTGACTGTCACCAGCTTCAAGCACACCTTCCCCACCCTCTGACTATGAAGTTTAGGGTCTCACGAAGCCCAGTGAACGAAGGCTGCAGTGGGTCAGGCTTAAGAAGTGCCTGCTGGTCACCTCTGACCAGAAGCCCACGCTGGCCCAGTGCCCCGGGTCTTCTGGCTCCCCCTGAGGGACCTTGGCGAGGTGTCAGGTGACCAGAGCTGCGTCTGTGGATGAGGCTGTCCCAGCAGGCCACAGGGCCTGAGACTCCTGCTGGGAGCGTAGGAGCTGGCAGGCAGCGAACGCCAGAATTTCCATGCTGCAAGAGCTCATGGCCAGGAAGAAAGAGTCTGAAACTTTAGCTTTGTCAGCAACACACACGGGGGCCGGGGAGTGCCCTGACTGCCTGGAAAGTTACGGGGTGAGCCGGCATGGAGCCGAGGTCCCCTGGGCACCCTGTCCTGTCTGCTGCGTTCCACGGAGCCCCTGCTTAAATGCCTCCCAGGATGGGGAGCTCACCACTTCTCAACCCAGGTCACCCCCAGACCCCTCTGCTTCCCGCTTAAATCTCAGCAGGACTTTAGAGAGCAGGTGGACTTTAGAGAGCAGGGGTGAGCGTCACGTGGCTGTGGAGGGGGCGGGGAGACTGGAAGGCCGAACAGTCATGGCCCCACGTGGTGTCTAACCCGGGAAGGTGCTTAAGCTCAAGGGTCACTGAGACCCCACCTAGGAGCTGGTGCAGCCTACACAGCAGGCCAAGGCTTGCCAGGCTGGGGCCAGCCCGTGCCAGGGTCCTGGCATGACCCCACATCCCCTGCTAGCTATATACTGACTGAGCATGCTCAGTGCACTCAGGACTTTTGGGCAATGCCCATTCTACAGATGGGGAAACTGAGGCCCACAGCCGTGCAGCATGGGAATGGCTGATCAAAGCAGGTGAGCCAGGGCCTCTGCAAGGACCAGCCATTCTGCTGGCCCTGTGGGAGGGCTCAGACCCCTCATCTGTGATGGGAGCACCATGGCAGGTGCTCATCTCCGGGGGTCGTGGGTGGGGGCAGCCCGCGGGGGTGGGGCTGCCGGCCTGAGAGCTCACAGACTCTGGCACTCCCGCCTCGCAGGGCCGCCCTGACAACCCCCTAAACTCCTAATTAAGACGCAAGCGCCGTGGGGTAGGGAGCCCGTGCAGGAGACGGGAGCGGCCAACACCTGGGATTATGTTATCAGATGGTTCCCCACCCTGGCAGCTCCTGGCCTGGGAACTGCCAGAGCAGGCAGAAAGGCAGAAAAGCAGCTCCCCAACCCCGGCGTGTGAGCCCGGGGTTCCAGCCGGGTCACCCTTGGAGGCTCCTGTGGGGCTGGGAGTGGGGGCTCGTCCTGGTACTACCTGGCAAAGGGTTGCAATGAGACCCTTCTGCCTGGTGCCCTGGGAAAGGTATTGACAACTCCCAGGCCCCAGGGACCAACAGAGGCCACTGCTGGCCACTGTCGCCGGCCCCGGGGTCGTCACACTGTGCCTACTGCAGGTGCACCCGGAGCTTCCTGGGAACGTATCGGCTGTCCTGAGCCAAAGCTGGGCGCTGGGTGCCGGACTACCTCCCTCCACTGAGTAGCACCTGCTCCTCCTCCAGATGTGTGTGTGGGGGGGTGCTCAGGGCTGCAGACTGCGGTGCAGGGCCTAATCCTTGGTTTCAGCCTCTAGCAAACTCTTCTCCCTCTCTGAGCCCCACCAAGTCTCGGTTTCCACCTCTGGACAATGGGGCTGAGATGAGGATTACCTGGTGCAGGTCAGTGCCCGCTCAGCACCTGGCACAGGGCTGGCACCCTGAATAAACGCCTCATTAAGCTGCTTTTATTCTCCAGGACCCGAGCGTGCGAAGGCGGGGGCCTGACAGACAAGGCGAGGGCTGATCGGGCACCCTGGAACCCTTTCCTGCTGGGTGCCCCTGAGCAAGAAACTGAGCCGCTCTGAGTCTCGTTCCCAAGCCCCGGGCTCCTGTCCAGCCGCTGCCGCTTGCACCTCGGCCCCTCTCGGTCTGCTCAACTGTGAAATGGGGGGGAAGGTGTCCTTGTCTCTGGGCTGGTGGTGGCTAGGGAGGGATCGCGGAAGGGGCCCAGCGCCGTGTCGTGTCGTGTGCGCATGCGTGTGCTGGGGCTCGGCACCTGCCGGGAGGGCGGGCTTGGCGCCTACGTGGACCCCTCTCTGGCTTGCAGCAGACCCGACCCGGCTCAGCCTCACCTCGCTCCGAGGCTGCAGCAGGGGAAGGCCGGCTCGGCCCTGCCAGGCGTGATTCTACAGGCCCGGCCTCTGGTATGCATTTTGAAGCCCACGGCAGTTTCTCCCCTGCCACTGGCTCCAGGGGGCTTCTGGGAAAAGGGCAAGCAGGCGACCTCCCATCTCGAAGATGCAGCCCCCTGAGGCTGAAGGGTGGCTTGGAGAGCACCAGCCACTGCCCCGGGGGGACACACAGCCAGGGCGCTAAGACTCAGGGCCCACGTGGAGTCACAGGACAGGGGGGCATCGGAGCTGAAGGGACGCTTAAGAATCTTCAACACCTGTACCCATTTCACAGATGGGACGGCTGGGGCTCAGAGCCAGCTGCAGGCAGAGCAGGGGACCGTGGAACCCAGCACCCTGGCTCTTGGGATTTGTTGCCCACCAGTTGGCTTCCAGCCTTGGGAAGGGGGCGTGGTGGGAGCTGTGCCGGGAACAGCCGCTCCCGGCGGCTCAGGTAGCGTGGGTTGAGCGCTCTCGCTGTATCACTTCCCTGCCCCAGGCTCTGCCTGCTGTGCTGACGAGGACACGGCAGGGTGAGTGAGGAGGTGGCGGGACGGGCTGGGCTACCGCCCTGACTCAGCGCCAGCCGCCCCAAGCCCAGGAGCCCCCAACATGAGAAGGGGGCCTGGCGTCTCAGCCAAGCGGCCCCCTAGTGAATCCCCCATCTCAGGCCTGGTGGGCGTGGGGCTCGCCCTACACCAGGCACCTGCGTGAGGAGGAGACAAAAGGTGATTTTGAGTGAGCTCCTGGCAGGCGGGCAAAGCGCCCCGTCAGCGTCCAGCGGCGTCCTGGCCCTGCCCATGAGCCTGGGAAGCAGCCGGAGCAGGGGAGACAGAGGATTGCAGGTTGCCCGGATCAGCCGCCCCTCCCAGCCACCCCGTCCTGCCAGGGCCGGAGGGCAACACAGGCCTGGTGCCCGCTCTTCCACCCAAGAACTAGCTTGGTGACCTTGGACTAGGGCCTTAGCTGGTTGGGGCTCAGTTTCTGCATCTGGGAAATGGGGCAGATAACACTGCCTGAGATTATAAAGCACCTCACTCTTTGGGCATGGTAGCCACTGTCATTACCGCCCGCCCACGCATGCACAGTGCCACCCTGGCATGGATGTGATGGGGAAGCAAGTGGGGGCATGGCTCCCCACGGTGCTGTGGGGTTGTGAACAGGTCTGCCCTTCCCCGTGCCCCAGGGTCTCTGTCCACCAGGGCTACCCCTGAGGCCCTCCCGCGGGACGCTGGAGGACTCCCTGCTAAGTGGGACGATGCTGTCTCAGCAGTGGCAGCCCCACCTCCAGGGGTCTGAAAGCAGAGGGTGCTGCCCATCTGCTGGGGACTGCAGGGACGTCCCTTGGGGTTGACACCCACATGAAGCAGGCCCCCCCACTCCCAAGAGGGGCTTCGTCCTGGCTGTCACCATAGACAGGGGACACCAACAGCCTTTTGGGGCTTTTGTCGGGAGCAAATGGAACTTCCAGCATGCGGCAGGGAGCTCATGGGCCTCCATGGCATGGCTGCATCTCACCTGTGCTACAGACACGTGGGGAGGAAGTGGGGCTCTGTGGGCACAGCCCTGAGTGCCCGGGCTGGCCCAGGCACCCCTATCTGGCCCCATCACTGAGCCAGGCTGTCTACCTCGCTGTCTGCGAGAGATAAGACCCTCGAATCCTGCAAGCCAGGCTAAGGGGAGGAGAGGCCCAGAGAACGGGGAGCACTGGCCTCAGTTTCCCCCATGCGCTTGCTGGCTAAGGGGATGACAACAGCCACTCTCTGGGAACTCTGTTCTGCCATCTCCAGCCCCATCCGGCGTTGATGTCACTGATGTCACCAACACCCCCATGGCAGGTGTGGGCCAGGCTATTCAGCCTGAAAGCTACAAGGGCTCCTTCCTCCCCCTCTTCCTCCAACTCCTCTCTCACGCCGTCACCCGATAGTCTGTCTTGACAATAGCCAAAGACACAGCTCTCTCTTCCTCACCGCCTCCGTTGCACGGAGCAGAAACCCGAAGCCGCAGAGCTGCGGGCCAGGGAGCCGAGAGTGGGTGGGTCGGGAACCACCTCTGTGGGAACCTGAGCTGGAGCCAGCCCGTCAGCTCCAGACCCGTTTCTGTTATTTCTGCTCCCAAGAGTTCCCCACAATCCCCCTGGACAGCCAGAATGGGCCCGAAAGCCAGCATCCCGGTCTCGGGCAACCAGCTGCCCAGTTCTGGGATCAGGATAGGGACGGTTAACTGGGCCAGAACAGCTCATCTTACAACCCGGGGCCGGGCGGGCCCTCAGGATCCTTCTCCACACAGCCAGCTTTATCAGCCACATCGGGAAAAGGCACTTCCGCTCAGCAAGAGGCAGCGCCTGTGCAGGGTCACTGCTGTCCAGCCAGGGCCTGTCTCGGCCAGTGATGATAAGCACCGCTCCTCAGAATGTATGTCAGTGTGTCAGCCCGGAGCGGCCACCACAACCGGGGGACTGCACCGCCCAGCAGGGCCCAGCATCCAGCTGAGCCTCAGCTGGACACACGCCACTTCAACCTTGCTCATCAGGCTGGGGAAGCCCTGGCCACTGCAGAGCTCACGGGGAGGCTCAGAGAGGGTGAGCAATGCCCTCTGGGGAGCTCAGCATGACCAGGAAACAGGCAGATTGGAACCCACACCTGCAGGCCAGCCTCAATCTCCAAACACATATCCACGGTCCAACAAAATCTCTCCCCAGCCCGGAGCTCGTGCCGTGTGCGAGGAGCTGCCTCCTCCCCGGGGTGAATCAGCGACACGCTAAGAGCGGGAGAGAGAAAGCTATGGGTTTCCTTCCCACCCCACCCCACCCCGCCGGCTGCAGCGCCTTCTTATGGGGAACCTGCTCACCAGGTCTGGGGAAACCAGATACACCCTCGGACAACACACAAAGGCCAGGGGAGAAGGGGCAGCCCACTGACACCTGCCAAAGGCCAAGAATGGAGGCACTCCATTAAGGCGGAAGGGACACCTCCTCCAGGGAGGTGGCGGGGCAATCGACAGACCCCCCTCCTCCTCCCTGCATAGTGAGCACGTGTGGGCCAGGCCCCCTGCCCAGCGCCCCCTCACCTTCTGGGCCTGGCTGATCATCTTACGCACCACCTCCTTGATGTGGGCCTGGCCGTCCAGGGGGGGCTGCATGTAGACATTGGCCCTGGTCACCCCGCGGTAGGCGATGGTGTCGGGCCAGCCCAGGTCCAGTTGTGGGATGGAGCGGTCGGACTTCTGGGGCCAATACTCCAGCGAGGGCAGTGGGTCGGGCTCCGTGGGGTCCCCTCCTGCTCCACTGGCTTCTTCGCCATTGGGGACCCCAACGCCGCCATCGCCACTACCACCACCACCTCCGCCGCTGTCCTCCGCCCCCTGGGAGCGCCCTGTGCTCCGAGGGTCCTCAGAGCCGGGGTCGTACACCTCGATGGTCTCCAGGATCCGTTTGAGCTCCAGCTCGGAGAGGAAGTCCCGGATGTTCTCCCGCTTCAGCACCTCGTAATAGGCCTCGGGGCCTTGGGCCACCAGGGCCTCTAGCGCCAGCCGCTGCTCCTCGCTGTAGAAGAACTCGGGCTTGGACTCGCTGGAGCGCCAGTTCACGTGGTTGTCGTCCAGACACTGCACCTGGGAGAAGGCCATGGTGCCCACCTGTGCTGGACGCTCCTGCCGCCGCTGGGTGGGGGGCGGGGGGCTGACAGCCGGCTCCTAATTCCAGCCCCGACGGGGCGCCGGCGCGCTGTGGAGCCTCCCTGCTCCTGTGCCCATAAGGAACCTGCAGAGAATGAAGTAATGAATGCAGGATGCAGGTCAGAGAGCAGCGGCGGGGGAGGGGCAACGGCAGGGGGTGTGGCTGAGAAGGGAAGTGGGGAGGGGGAGCGGAGGGGCTGGAGGTGGGAAGGGACCAGTCAGGGGCTGGGGACCCGGGGGTGGGGGCGGGGGCCGCATCCCCAGGGTCCGGCGTGCCTGGGTCTGGGAGGAGGGGGCGCAGTGGGCCCACTTGCCCCACTTTTGAGCCCTAAGGTAACTCTCTGAGCCACTGCCTGAAGCCCTAGGCAACTTCTTCGGGAAACTGAGGCAGGCAGGACACCTTTCCCCTCCACGTTTCCAAGAGGGAGAGGCAGGAGACCGAACTTGGGCGTCCGGGCCACTGTTGAGCGGTGCCCGGCATTCCCAGGGCTTCCGGGAAGGGAGAGGGTCTTAAGATTCCCGGGCACCGGCAACCCGAGAGGCCTGCGCGGAGGAGGCCAACGGCTCCAGGACCGCCGCTTCGGGACCCGGAAGGGCCACTGGCAGGGAACGGGGTCCCGGGGGCTGCGGGTAGGGGAGCGGTGTGTGCTTACCGGGCGGGCGCGGGCGCAGCGCGGAGCGGGCGATTGGAGGCTCGCGGGCGGGCGGCGGCGGCGGCGGGCGCCGGGGCCGGGCGGGGGCGGCTGGGTGACTAAGTGCCGCCCCGCCCACCCCGCCGCCACCAACACCACCACCAACAGCACCTGCGGTCACGTGCCGCCGGGGGCGGGGCCGGAAGCTGATTCACCGGGGACGGCGCGGACCGACGCGAGCCAGGTGCGCGCCTTCTAGCCTGCGCGGCCGGCCGGCTGGATTCTGGTTGCTGAATTCCTCCAAGAACAAGGGACCAGAGACCGGGCGCTCCGGGAGGAACACTGTAGCCCAGAGAGGGACGATGTCCTCCTCCCTGGGTCACACAGCACCGTCCACAGCCTTGGCAGCCCCTGCTAGTGGAAGTAGGGTGGGGGCCTGGGCTGGGAAGAGGCAGGCAGGGGTAGGGCACCGGCTCTCTCCAAGTGAGGGTCTTTTCACGGAGCCCAGTGTGGACACAGCCAGTGCCCGGTGGCCTGTCCTGCTGGGAGGGGTCCTCCTTCTGAGCCCTGAAGCAGCTCTCCGGGCCACTGCGTCCCTGGGGCCGGGGACCCCGGATATGGCAGGGTGTGGGGACCACATCTGAAGGCAAAGCCCATTAAACCGGGTGCAGCAAACAGTCTCAGCAACTGACTTAGCCGCGCTTTGACTTACATCACTCATTCATCCGCGCTCCGCGGGACCGCGGCCCCCGAGCCTCTGAGGTCTCTCCCAGGCTCAGCACCCACCCACCCCGCCCTGCCAAGCAGGAAGCTGGTCCCAGGGGTGAGCCCCGCCCTGGCACTGTTGGAGCCCCCTCTCCTAGCCCTGCCAAGGCCCTCTGTGAGCCTCAACTTCTGGGGATCACCGTGGGAGCCCCGGCCATCAGGGCCTCTGATACAATTACCGGCATGTAATTACCCGCGGGCAAGAGATTAGGAATAAAGAGCCGGAGGTTGCCCGTCCCCTCCATCCAGCTCCCAGTGGTAACTGGCAGACCCCTAGTACTTGACGTTACAGCCAGGGGACTGACCCGTGTGCAGTCCACACGGTTTGTTCAGACTCGCCAGCTTTACCTGCGTTTTCGTGTGTGTGCGCGCGCGCATGCGTAAGTGCAAGCTGCCTTACCCTGGGGGTGGACTGGTATGAGAATTGTCACAGACAAGGCTGGTCACTACACAGACCCCTCTCCTGCAGCCACACCTTCTCTGCTAATGGCCTGGGAAAGCAGTGGAAGATGACCCAAGTCCTTGGACCCCTGCACCTGCATGGGAGACTGGGAAGAAGCTCCTGGCTCCTGGCTTCGGATCAGCACAGCTCCAGCCATTGGAGCCGTTTAGGGAGTGAACCTTCGGGATGCCTGGGAGCTGCACTTGCAGAGAATCAGACGCAGAGTGCTAGGCTGGGGAAAAGATGCAAATCCCCAGGACAGAGGGGAAGGGCCGTTTTTAACGAATGCATGTGGCTTTTGCACCATGGTCAAATCAACGAATAGTAAGGCAAAGCACTGTTAAGTCACGTTCGTGCCGAGTAGTATTCCAAGGTGTTGATACACCTTTTTTTTTTTTTTTTTTTAAGATTTATTCATTTATTTGAAAGGCAGAGAGAGAGGGAGAGAGAGAGATTCCATCTGTTGGTTCGCTCCCAGGATAGCTGCAAAGGCTGAAGCCAGGAGCCTGGAACTCCTACGAGGTTTCCCATGTGGATGACAGGGGCCCAAGCACTTGGGCCATCCCGGCTGCTTTTTTTTTTTTTTTTTTTTTTTTGACAGGCAGGGTGGACAGTGAGAGAGAGAGACAGAGAGAAAGGTCTTCCTTTGCCGTTGGTTCACCCTCCAATGGCCGCCGCGCGCCATGGCCGCCGCGCGCCATGGCCGCCGCGGCTGGCGCGCTGCGGCCGGCGCACCGCGCTGATCCGATGGCAGGAGCCAGGAGCCAGGTGCTTCTCCTGGTCTCCCATGGGGTGCAGGGCCCAAGCACCTGGGCCATCCTCCACTGCACTCCCTGGCCACAGCAGAGGGCTGGCCTGGAAGAGGGGCAACCGGGACAGAATCCGGCGCCCCGACCGGGACTAGAACCCGGTGTGCCGGCGCCGCAAGGCGGAGGATTAGCCTAGTGAGCCGCGGCGCCGGCCCATCCCGGCTGCTTTCCCAGGCGCATTAGCAGGGAGCTGGATTAGACACAGAGCAGCTGGGACTTGAACCACGTTGCAGGTGGCGGTTTAACCCTGTGGGCCACGGTACCGGCGCCACCACTGTTGGTTTAAGCATGGGCACGTGGCTTGTTGCCAGCTCCGGCTACTGTGGGTACAGCTCTGTGGACATCAGTGTGCGCCTTCTGTGTGTCAACACAAGGCCTCGTTTCTGCAGGCTCAGTGTCTCCCAGTGTCACCCCTGGCTCCCACAGTACTCGCACCCTCGTCAACAGACCTCCAAGCTTCCCTGGAGTGGCTGCACCGCTCTGTATTCCCATCAACGGGGCGTCGCCACACCCTTGCCAGCATGTGCTGTCACCAACACCTTTGTCTGGGCCGTGTTGACGGGTGTGCGGAGTCTGCCAGCAGCTGCGCTCAGCTGGCGCAGTGAGTCTCCCCTGTGCTCCCAGGGAAGGTCTGCTTGGGTCTTCTGTCCACTTTCTAAACAGATTGTTCACTTTCCACTTTTTTTTTTTTTAGAGATGTATTTATTTATTTGAAAGGCAGAGTTACAGAGAGGCAGAGAGAGAGAGAGAGAGAGAGAGAGCGAGTGAGAGAGGTCTTCTATCCCCAAATGGCTACAACTGCCAGAGCTGTGCTGATCCGAAGCCAGGAGCCAGGAGCTTCTTCCAGGTCCCCAACGCGGGTGCAGGGGCCCAAGGACTCGGACCATAGCAGAGAGCTGGATTGGAAGAGGAGCAGCCGGGTCTCGAACCGGCGCCCATGTGGGATGCCGGTGCTGCAGGCGGAGGACTAACCTACTACACCACAGCGTCGGCTCCTTCAGATGTGTTTTTTACGGAGGAGGAAACACCTCAGTGACTTCCATAGTCACCCGGGGTCACACAGCCAGGGACCGGGAGACATGCACTCACAGGCAGATCTGCATGCCTGTCCCCTGCTCGCCACATGACGCAGCATCTGGGCTGGCTCCCAGGGGGACAGGCCTGCCTGTGAACGCCTCGATTATCTGTCAAGGTGGATCCTTGAGGTATCTTTGGGATGGGATCATTTAGTCCATCAACAAACACTGGCAGAGGCTGCCATGTGCGGACTTGTGCTGGCTTCCCCAGGGCCCTGTAGTCACAGAGAGGTGAGGAGAGAGGACAGACACAGGTCACGGAGTTACTGTGTGGCCCCCAAATCTGGGAAGCCCAGATATCCGTGATGAGTGGAGAGGAGTGAGTATGGCTTTATAGAGCAGGGAAAAGCTTGCAGGGAGATGGAACAGCACATACGGAGGCCCAGAGGTATCCAAGAGAGCCTGGAGTGCCCCCGGAAGTCTGGGTAAAACCAGTGGGGGTGAGAGTGGAGAAGGGGGCAGAGGCCTTACCTGGTCCAGTGAGAGCTTCGTGACTCCCCCCCCCCCCCCGCCAGGGCATGGAGGGCCACATGGGTGGTTTGAGAAGTTCCCTCTGCCGGCTTGCGGGGGCCCAGGTGGGTTAGGAGGGGCGTGAGGTGGTGCTGCGCCTCTCCCTATAACTAAGCTGGACGTGGCCTTGGCCGTGGGCAGGGAGGCTGTGGAGGCCATGAGAGGGGCAACTCCCAGGCTCTGGCGTGGGTGCTGGCCAGGCGGGGAGGGCTGGGTGCCCAAGTGGAGCCGAGCTGGCACGCCAGGGGACGGTGTTTAAACGGCGACACGCGGCTGCCGCTTGCTCTTTTCTTGCTGTTCAGCACAAACGCTGGGTTGAGCCAGCGGTGTCCAGAGGCCATGCCCACGCCGGGAGCCTGCCATGGACTAAATAAACTCGGGAGGAATCTCCTGACGCCGGCTTTCTGAGCCATTATGTGGCTGTGACACCTCCCCTGTGCCTCCCAGGAGGGAAGGGCCTTCCAAGCACCGGAGCCTGCCCCATCAGGCCCAGGGCCCATCAGAAAGGGCTCCATCACCCGCCCTGGAATCCTGGACCCCACGGAGTCCTGCCGTGGCGTCGGGGGGAGGGGGAGGTCCCAGGCGATGGCGGCCGCTGTGTCCTGTCGGACGGCTGGATCAAGCAGTACCTGAATCCTGTATGGCTGATCCTGAGAGCCTCTCTCCCATTCCTCCTGCCATCTGGTCCCTTTCCTTTCCACAAGTTCAGTCTCCTCTGGGCCCAGCCCTGGGCTGGGTGATACCTGAGATGATTCAACCCTGGTGTCCGCCCTCCAGGAGCTCCAGGACTGCTGGGGAGGGCGGAATCAATCAACAAACCATTGTGATACAATCCTCGGCCTTCCCTGAGCCCTGTGGAGGAAGCTGCTACTGCCTGGGAGTCTGGGGGGGCCCCTCAGGAGGCTGCGAGCTCTCTGCAAGGAGCCTTGTAGGCAAACAGGAATGGGGGCGGGTGTTGCCAGCGCTGTGGCATGCTGGGAGAGGCGGCAACGCGCTGGGCGGGTATGAGACAGTGCCAGCCGGTCGGGTGGCAGGTGCACGGGGCTGTGGTGCCCACACGGGAGGATCTGAGGCGTTGAGTGCTGTAGGAGGCATTTGTTTTTTCCAGGAGGCCTCTGCTCCAGAGTTGGGGGGTGCCGGGAAGCTGGTGGTATAACGAGAGCATGGAAGTTTGTAAGAATGCTGGGCTGGCCGGCGCCGCGGCTCACTAGACTAATCCTCCGCCTTGCGGCGCCGGCACACCGGGTTCTAGTCCCAGTCGGGGCGCCAGATTCTGTCCTGGTTGCCCCTCTTCCAGGCCAGCTCTCTGCTGTGGCCAGGGAGTGCAGTGGAGGATGGCCCAAGTCCTTGGGCCCTGCACCCCATGGGAGACCAGGAGAAGCACCTGGCTCCTGCCATCGGATCAGCGCGTACACCGGCCGCAGCGCGCCAGCCGCGGCGCCCATTGGAGGGTGAACCAACGGCAAAGGAAGACCTTTCTCTCTGTCTCTCTCTCACTGTCCACTCTGCCTGTCAAAAAAAGAAAAAAAAAAAAAAGAATGCTGGGCATGGGTGACAGGCAGGAGAGGAGACAGAGCACGGGGAGGGGGCGGGGCTCTATGAAGCTGGAGGGCTGGGGGCGGGGAGAGGGAGGCTGGGGGGCTGTCCCCAGGACCGGGCCATCCTAGGGGCTGGACAGGAGAGGAGAAACCGATGCAGGGTGCAGGCGGCTGTGTTGACACTCTGTCTGCCCCCAGGCGCCTGGGTGTCCGACCACGCATGGCTTAATTGTTGTCTTCTGGTTTGCTCTGTGCTCAGCAAGTGGCCCTGCTGAAATCCCCAGGGGGCAGGGCCAAAGGTTAGATGGCATGTTGTTCTGGGGGAGGGACAAGGGGGCAAGGTGGGGGTTGGGGGGAGGTGGACCCTCCTCATCTGCCTCTTGCTGGTGAGCCAGGTGCTGGTGGCCCAGGGCTGCCAGGGAGTGGCTCTGTCCTGGGAGAGCTGTGGGCCCAGGGTTCGAGGGCTGTTCCCCCCCGCCCTCCCCCACCCACACACAGGGCGGGAGGGAGGCAGGAGCTCTGGCAGCCAGCGCCCACGAGAGACAGGTGAATCTAGGGCTAAACTCAGCAGTTCCCTCCTCACTGGGCGCACAGATGACCAGGCCAGGCAGCCCCAGGATGTGCCTAAGTCAGCCCAAGTGCCCAGGAAAAGCCTCACAGCGCAGGGGGTGGGGGGCAGAGGCAGGAGGCAGCCCTGGGGCAGGGGGGTGGGAGTGGAGCAAGTCGGCTGAGGCCTCAGAGGGAGTGAGCTGGGGGCTGGTGGCAGCAGCGGCTGAAGCGTAGGGCCTGGAGGGCTCTAGCTCTGTCCCCTAAGCTGCATAGCGGCCGGAAATGGCCTGGCCTACAGCCCTAACCCCGAGGGTGGGGACAGGGACTTGGATTTTTTTTAAGATTTATTTATTTTTTGAAAGAGTTACACAGAGAGAGAAGGAGAGGGAGAGAGAGAGAGAGAGATCTTCCATCCACTGGTTCACTCCCCAATTGGCTGCAATGGCTGGAGCTGTGCCGATCCGAAGCAGGAGCCAGGAGCTTCTTCCAGGTCTCCCACGCAGGTGCAGGGACCCAAGGACTTGGGCCATCTTCTACTGCTTTCCCAGGCCATAGCAGAGAGCTGGATCAGAAGTGGAGCAGCCGGGTCTTGAACCGGCACCCATATGGGATGCTGGCACTGCAGGCAGCGGCTTTACCTGCTATGCTACAGCGCCGGCCCCTTGGATGGGTTTTGACCCCATACCTTTTCGAGGGAGGTCCAGCAGGCAGGCCGGGCTGGCACGCGGCTTTTCACCAGGGTCTCGCCTTGGCAGACCCTGGCCTGGGCGCCCCTGAACAGAGCTTACACTGCCCACGCCTCCATGTGTGGCCGAGGGGCCATCCTCTCCCCACCGCCACTCACCCTGGGAAACTGAGGCCCAGGACAGAAGGTCGGGGTCTGGGGGCCTGGGAGTTGGGGTGGGGCTGACCGTGGGCACCACCACCATCATCCCTTCTCCGTGCAGATGAGGTGGGCTGCGTGGTGCCGTCCGAGTGCCTGCGGGCCTGCGGGGCGGAGATTGGCTGCTCCAACATCGCCTACCCCAAGCTGGTGATGGAGCTGATGCCCGTAGGTGAGGGCGTGCGCGTGGGGGCGGGGCAGGTGGGCGGGGCGAGGGGCGGGACCTCAGGCGCCGCGAGGGGGCGGAGACAACTGGGGTTGGGGGCGTTTTGCTCCAGGAGAAGAGATTTAAACGCCCATCCACGCTCTGGGGGCCGGGACAGTGCCAGGGGCGGGTTCTTCCTGTTGGAGGACCCCCTTCCTCTTCACCTAGGTACTAGACCCTCCTCCAAAGCCTCCGAGGTCGCGCCCCAAGCTAGGGCTGCTGGCTCCGGCTCGCAGCTGGGGGAGCAGTGACTTCCCGAGGTTAAGGAGCGACTTGAGACACAAACCCAGGGCTCTGGTCTGCACTGCCCTGTCTCCCCACGACATAAGGAAGGACCCCTCCCTCCGTTTCAGGCAGTAGCCCTGGCCCAATTTCCTGCTACCCACGAGAAAGGGGACCCGCTCTGCCTGCTGGGGCCTGCCACACACGCACGCACGCATGCACGCACACGGACAACAAACGGCAAGAAATTCCAAGCTGAGGCCAGGGCATGCTGGAGGGAGGCGTGCTCTGCTCCCTGCCCCCGGGGTGAAACAACCACGCAGAGGGGAGGGGTCCGCCCCAAGCCTTCCTCGCCATCCCCACCCCACCCCAAGGGTTTGGCTTCCTGGGCTGCGCTCTCTCTGAGCATCTACGTCCCCATCTGTCCAATGGGTTAGCAACGACCCCGGCTGCAGGAACCAGCGGGCTGAGCGCTGTGAGTGGCAGTGGGAGGCGGGCTCCCGGGGCCAGGGCCCCGCAGGCGGGGTCACCAGAAGCCCCGCCCCCTGCTGCGCAGGTCTGCGTGGACTCATGATCGCCGTGATGATGGCCGCGCTCATGTCCTCGCTGACGTCCATCTTCAACAGCAGCAGCACGCTCTTCACCATGGACATCTGGCGGCGGCTGCGGCCCTGCGCCAGCGAGCGCGAGCTGCTCCTGGTGGGACGGTACGGTTGGAGGGGTGCCAGACTGGCGGTGGGCTTTGAGGGATGAGGAGGAGTTGGCCAGATGCAGGAGAAGTCAAGAGATCCCACCCGTCCCGTCTCCCGCGTTGCTCGTCTCTCTGCACATCACCGTCCCAGCTCTCATCTGGTGCTTGTCCTGGGGCTGGGGGCAGCCTCTCCTCCCCAGCCACACTGGAGATCTCTTTGTTTCCAGAATTTCTGCTCCTCCAGTCTCTGAAAGCCCCAGCTCCCCACAGAGGGGCCCCCAAGCCATCGCTTCACGCCCCAGGCAACACCAAGCCTCTGCCTGGTTCCTCCCAGCTCCATATTGCCTCCTCTTGCTGACCTCAGTGGTCCACCTGGATCTTTCTAGGCTCTGCCCAAGAGTCCCCTCCTCCGGGCAGTCCTCCCTGATACCCTTAACCAAAGCATAAGCCCCTTTCTCCTTTATGCCCCTAGGGAACACTGCCTGATTCCTCTTGTATGCCATGGGGCAGAGCACCCTCTGAGTGGCCCCTGCCTGGCCGGGGACCTGGGAGTCCTGCAGGGGTGGACTCCACCGTGGACAGGGTGTATGCATGCCTCCTGGGGCCTCTCCTTCCAGACCACAAGGTCCCTGCTGGGCTGGGGGCGGGCCCAACCTTTCTCTGGGGCTGACTCGGCCAACAGCCCGGGAGGGAGCCCAGCGTGCCCATCCTTGGGGCGGGGTCTGCCGGGAGCTCCAGGCACTTGTCCCAGGGATGCAAAACAGCGGGGCCTCTGTCAGCCGGCCCTGTCGGGACCTGCCAGGCGGCAGGCAGGGGTGAGCTCATCCTAGGTTAGCTGCGTCCAAAACAGGAGCCTCTTGCCTCCCCACGTGTCTGCGTGGCCGGTGCACCGGGCCCCTGACTGCCTCTCTGGTTCCCTTGCCCTCCTTGGCTGCTGTGTGGCCCTGGAGACCCTGCCCGTCGCTGATGGTGGCCTCTGCTCTGTGGCCCTAAGCCTCTCTATGCTCCGGCACGCTGGGCACTGGGGCCTGGACATCTTTCTGCTGTCCACTGTGTGTCTTGGCTCTGGCCTGGGCCACTGGAAGCTCCAGTACCTGCCCAATAGCCCTCATATCTTCTGTCTGCTACTCCTCAGCCTGCTCCCACCCTAAGCCAAAGTCCTGGCCTGGTGTCCGTCCCCTCTGTGCAGGCTCACCCACCCTCCCCCGTGCCCTTGACCTTCCTGCCCACCATCCATGCTTGCCCCATGCCCTACTAGCCTGAGGGTCAGCCTCCCTGTGGGGCAGGGCACAAGGCTGTGTGATACTGGCAAGGTGGCTCACCCTCTCTGGGCCTGACTTTTTTAGCTACCCATTCAGTGGCATAGAAAGAGTCCAATGCTAGGGGTCAGATTGAATTCAACTCCACCACTCCTCTCTCTCTCTCTCTGGAGGCAGTGGGACCACCCCTTGTCCCCCAACCCCTCCAGCCACTTAGATGCCACCTCAGCCCCTGATCTAAAAACACCAGCATTCCTCCGGTGCGGTGCAGTAGCAGGATCAGGGCTGTGACCCAGGAGATACGGGCACTTGCAGAGGGAAGAACGCAGAACCCAGAAGCCACTGTGGGGCCGCAGCTGGAGGGAGGCTGGAGGGGCGGTCGCCGGCCAGAGGTTAGAGAGAGGTGTTCCGCCCACCCTGGGTTTGGAGGTCCCCATGGCAACCCTGGGGTCAGGGAAAGGCGGGCAGCTCCGGCTCTGGGCCCGCTGTAGAGATGCTGACTCTCGGGTGTTGCAGGGCGGGGTGGGCCGGGTGTTAATGGGAGCCCTTCCGTGCCTTTGAAGAGGCAGCGCCCACTGGCTCGCCTGCCAGGCGAAGGGTTAATTAGCCTTAATCAAGGTGCCACCTCCTTCCTCCGCCCTTTCCCTGAGGCTTGGAAAGGAAGAAATGGAGGCAGGCAGACGGCAGGTGCAGGTGCGGCGGGACCGGGACTGGGACCGGTCCAGCTGCACGCATAGCCCCTGCCGGTCCTGGCGGGCTTCCCGTGGGTCTCACTCACCTTAGGGGTGGGGTGGGATGGGGAAGCGGCACTGCTGATTGGGACACTCTCAGCCACGAAGGAGCAGATGGAACAACTTAGCCAGCCCTGTCCCCTTAGTCCTGTGTCCCCTTTTAAGACTCTTCCTCCTGACGGCCTCCAAGATTGCAGCTTCCTCTGGGGCCCCTTGGCCCGAGCCCCAGTGCAGGTGATGGGCTTGTCTGTTGTTTGCTGTTCTGTGGCCTGGTGCCCAAGCAGGCGGGCAGGGGGGTGAGGGCTGGTCAGAAGGGCCCCGGATGCCACTGTTCCCAGCCCAGACTGCCTGGCCCCAGACCTTGATGCTAGGGCCACAGGTCCCACAGCCACCAACGCCTAAGGAGGACAAAGCAGCGAACTAAAGACCAGTGGCTGCCCTCTTGTGACTGCACTGCTGGAAAGGGCAGATAGGAGACCCTTGGGTGGCTGGGGCGGGCAGGGGGGTGGCTGAGGGCCGACTGCAGAGCCCCAGGGAAGGGGCGGAGTGTGTGCTGAGAGTCCGGAGCTATGCCTGCGGGAGTTACAGACGGGGTGTCGGAGCCCGGGCAGGACTGACCAGGTCACACAGGTGGAGCGGACGACAAACCAGGAAGGGGAACAGGGGCCGAGAGAGCAGGTCTCAGGGACGTGGAGGGAGGGGTGAGGAGGGGGACTCGGGGACCACGGCCATGTGCCCCCTGCCACCCGCAGGCTGGTCATCGTGGTGCTCATCGGCGTGAGCGTGGCCTGGATCCCCGTGCTGCAGGGCTCCAATGGCGGGCAGCTCTTTATCTACATGCAGTCGGTAACCAGCTCCCTGGCACCCCCAGTGACCGCGGTGTTCACGCTGGGCATCTTCTGGCAGCGTGCCAATGAGCAGGTGCGCCTCCCGTCTCCCGCCGAGGCCGGCCAGCCTCTCCCAGTGGGGTGTGTGTGTGTGTGTGTGTGTATATATATACACCTTGGCCTTCTCCCTACAGCTCCGCACACCCTGCCTCTCTCCTCCCAGGGGGCTTTCTGGGGCCTGCTTGCGGGGCTGGCAGTGGGTGCCACGCGGTTGGTCCTGGAGTTCCTGCACCCGGCCCCACCCTGCGGGGCTGCAGACACGCGGCCGGCCGTGCTGAGCCAGCTGCACTACCTGCACTTCGCTGTGGCCCTCTTTGTGCTCACCGGTGCTGTCGCCGTGGCCGGGAGCCTGCTGACCCCACCCCCTCGGCGCCATCAGGTGAGCCCGCCCCGGTGCCCAGCCTCTAAGGGTATCTGACTCTGGACCTGTTCTGACCCCAAGACCCTCTTGGATTCAAGGATTTGTCTAGTCCGTAATCCTCCCTAGCTCTGGCTGACCTTGAACCTTGTCTCTGTATTTTTTTTTTCCCATCACTGATCTGTGCCCTGTCTGGGTCCACCCTGCCTGCCATGTCCCTGTCCCCTTTCATTATTTACAGATCGAAAACCTCACCTGGTGGACCCTGACTCGGGACCTCTCCTTGGGAGCCAAAGCAGGTCAGTGGTGCCCCTGGCCGCTCCCCCTGCCACCTCCCCCCTGCAGCTGAGTGAGGCCGGGGCTGGAGGCGCAGGTGCCAGGTGTGGGCTGCATTCTCCCCCCCCATCCAGGTGACGGCCAAACGCCACAGAGATACACTTTCTGGGCTCGCGTCTGCGGCTTCAACGCCATCCTGCTCATGTGTGTCAACATCTTCTTCTATGCCTACTTTGCCTGAGGTCACCACCGGGAACTCCTAGAGGCCCCTGGGAGGGGACCAGGGTCTCCTCTGGCTCAGCCAGCAATGATAGCCAGAGCCCTCAGCACTTAGGCAGGGAACTGGGTAGGGAGAAAAGGAAAACAAAAACAAAAACAAAAAAGAACATGCTATTTCAGAATTCACACCACCCAAGTCGTCCTCCTTGGGAAGAAAATCAGGTTCCTGGTGGACGTTCTTCTACTGGCTTCATGGCTTTTATTTGGAATTCACAGTCCCAGGTCAAGGGCAGGGCTCAAGGCTCAGGATCTAAGGCCAGCCTGGATGGAGGTGGAGCCGCACACTCCCAGGACACAGGCCCCCCTCAAAGGGCCTCCTGCGCCATGCCCCTCCTGCTTCCACTGGCCAGAGGGAGCCTCCCCCCACTGCCTTTCTTCCCGCTCATGGCTGCTCCATCATCAACCCAGCATTCCAGGCCTCCGTACACCCCATCTCACTTTTGCTGCCCCGGAGGATGCTGGGTGCTGGGCAGGTGCTGCCTGGGACCACCCCCCCGTGGGCTGCACATTCCACCTGGACATCCCAGCCTGCCGCTGGGCCTCCAGCACCTCACTCTGGCCCCAGCTTGCCATCTAACCTTCCTGCTGGAGTTCCCCAGTGCCCTGGTCCGGGCAGAACCTGGGCCTGGAGAGTCTGTGCAGCTGGGGCCAGGGCCTGCCTGCCACTACTGGCTCTTGTGTCCAGCGGGCCAACAGCTTGCTACCACCATGTTGCTCATCACTGTCAGCCCATCTCAGGGTCGCAGGCCTCTAGCCCCTCCCCAAAGGGGCTGTGGTGGGGGCTGGGTGCCCCAGGTACGTCCTGAAGTCATTGGGCTGCCAAGGAGCTGGTGTCCACCTGGAGTCTGTCTCACAAGTCCTGGGCGACAGGTGCACCTGCCCCTCGGAGCATTCTGTACAACTTGGGAAGGGTCGTTTGAGACAGGTAGGCTCAGCAGGTTAGCAGTCCAGGGTAAGCTACTCAGCCCCCGGAAGCCCTGAGTTCCCTGGGTTGAGTCCACGGAAGGTGAAGCCTAGAAGTCCTCAAGCCTGCGCAGGGATTGGCCAGAGGATGTGGGTGGGTGGGGCCTCTGCTCAAGCCTCCCTATGACGTCATATGGCTGGCGACCAATAGGAAGCGGCCGGCTGGGAGCTGCGGTAGCCGTCCTCACCTGCACGTGGCCAAAGGCAGTCAGGAGCCAGGTCCAGTCCAAGGCTTTCCGGATGAGCCCCCCGCGTGGCCCAGTGGGAGTGTCCGCACGCTCAGTTCCTGTGCAATGGCCCGTGGGCCTGGTGGGCCGCCCGCACGGGTCACAGGTGCACCGGCTGCACGTAGCTCCGCGGGAAGAAGCCGACGCGTCCGCAGGCCCGACCCCGCCACCAGTGCGGGTCCGGGCGCTCCAGAACCTCGATGATGTCACCGCGGCGGAAGCTGAGCTGTGAGGCATCCTGGGCCAAGAAGTCAAACTGGGCCTGGGCAAAGGAGGAGGCCCGGGGCACCTGCTGGGAGGGGGTGGGGGTACAGGGGTCAGCGGGGGTGCCTTTGGGACGCTCTGAGATCCCACCCTGCCGGCCAAGCTCCCCCAGGGGCAGGGTCTTGGGGCAGCATCAGAGTTGAACCTTGGTCCTGCCTGTCTGTGTTTTTGGCAGAACACGACGCTGCTGGTGGCCCAGCTGGGACCACAGGGTTGGTGGGCCAGGTGCTGAAGGTGGGGTCTAGGTCTCTCTCGGGCTCTCAGCTCCCTGACTCTGCAACAGTTACTCTGGCTGCTGGTGTGGGACCACAGGAATGTGCCTTATACACTGTGCAGGGTGGATGCCACGGAGAGCAGTGTTTAGTGCTGGGACTTTGGGACGCCCCGGGCACTCAGGCCTGTCTTCCACCCTTATCCGGGCCCCCGTCTGTGTGTGACCTGGGGTGCACTCCTGCCTTACAGGAGCTCAGCTGTCCCCCTGCGCGAGGTATCTGGACAGCTCTCTGCAGTGCAGTGCTGGGATGTTAGCTCAGCGCCTGGTCCTGCCTCCTCCTCCAGCCCCGGAGCTCGGCCAGGATAGGATGAGCAGAGAGGCAGGCTCTAATTAGCGGTTCTGTACTGAGGACTGGGGGACTGGGTCAGCTCTGAGTCGCTCCATAGGGTGGGAGACCCCCAGGGCCAAGGCTGGAGCGAGGCGGTGGGTACCAGGGCAGCCCCTGGTCCCTTTAGGCTCCTGTGCGCTGGCGCAGAGAGCAAGCAGGTGGAGTTCTGAGAGCTCACAGCTGACTTTGCTGGGGTGAGGCAGAGGAGGTGACCGTGGGTGCCCTGGGGTGCCCTCGTCCTGTTGGACGGAGGGGACACTGAAGCCCAGGTCACATGACAAGGTGGTGGCAGGGTGTGTGGGTGTGGGTGGGTGGGGGATGAGGCTGCTCTGGTGGTCACTCAGCCCCTTGTCCAGGCCTTGGCCACAGCCACACTCCTCCATGTCCACTGCAGAGCCCAAGTTCACGGTCATGAGCTCTTGCCCTGTTGCCCCAGGCCCTGCCAACACCCCCTTCCCCAGGAAAACAATATGTTTGGGGCTCAATAACCCTACTGGCTGCTGTCGTCATCCTAGTGATGAAAGGGCTGCCTGGTAAATTGCTGTTATTGTGAGAGGAGGGCAGATGGACTCCTCCTCCCACACACACCCTGCTGCCCGGCCAGCCCACACCGCACTCAGGGCCGGCTCCTCGAGGGAGCACACACCAGGACTGAGCCCTACCGGGAGTGAGACCCGGGATGAGTTAGGGCGGTCTCTGCGCCTCCGTGTACGCATCTGTACCATGGGAACGGGGGCTCCCAGGATACAGGGAAATGTGTAGCACCTACTGGTCTCATGCATCCAGCACTTATGGAGCACCTACTGGTCTCATGCATCCAGCACTTATGGAGTGCCTACTGTGTGCCACACACAGAACAAGATTTCCTCCTCCCCCCCCCCTTTTTTAAGCTTTGACCCCTGCCCTCTGCAGATGGCGGGAGATGCAGTGAGGGGGTCACCCGGGCCAGCCGTGCGCCTGCCGCCCCCCGCTCCGAGCCCGGGGCCCGCCTACCTGGAGCAGGGGCTCCTCGTCCCGCAGGAAGATCTGCCGCTTCTTGGCGATGGTCGTGGTGCGGTAGAAATCCACCAGCTCGTTGAGGGAGTTGAACTTCTCCTCCCACAGGAAGTACTTCCCCGAGGCCTCGCGTAGCACCTTAAAGTGCTGTACTTGGTCCCCGTAGCTGAAGGACAGGACGCAGGCCCCCTGAGACTGTGGCCCTCCACTGGCGCTCCCAGGGGCTCCCGTCCCAGGGCCTCCCACGAGGGTCCTCCAGGGTCGGGGGCCAGTGCACGTAGTGGGGAGACCCCACTGGCCTGGGGAGAACCCCCGGCAGAGAAATGCAGGGTTAAGGACCAGACTGCTTTCCTTCCTGCTGTGTGACCTTAGGCAAGTTGCTTAATGTCTCTGAACCCAGTTTCCCCTTACCCATGACAGCTCCCTTACGTCTAAGCTCGCAGATGTCGCTGACTGTGGCTTACTGGTGGCCTTGGTGGGCACCCCTGAGACCTCAGCACTGAAATTGTGCTCCCTCCCCGCCCCCTCCCAGGCGTGGTGACACCTTGGCGTGCTGGTCCTATGGGCAGCCTGAACCGTGCAGATGTGAGAGGAGCCCCGGGCACGCTGGGCACTTCACATACTCTCCTCCTTCCCCAAGAAACTTCTATAGCTCCCCATTGCCCTCGGGACAAAATCGAAGCACTTCAGACCCCAGATCTGGCTCTGACCATGCGTCCAGCCTCATTTCCACTCCGACAGGGTCAACGGGTCCTACTCTTTCTCATCTCCCGGCCTTTGCCCGGCTGTCCAACCCACTACCACCAAATTGTCCCAAGCGCCAAGATAATTTGCTTCCCCCAACCGGCCAGAATCTTCCTTGTGCTTCTTCCCACACTTGCACACCCTTACACCAGGGCAGCCACGCAGCGCTGGCGTGGGGGCAGGACTTAACTATTGTAACTCCCTTCCCAGCTGCAGGGGTGGCCTTTGGAGAGAGGGTAAACTGAGACCCCCCCCCCCCCCGCCGCCCCACGCAGCCATCGCCTGCCTGGAGCCATCAGCAAGAAGGCTGGGATGGGGGTGTGTGTGTGTACGGGAGGCACCTCTGAGCTCCAGGTGTGCTCCTTAATTGATTACCATTATGTAACAATAGAAATAATTACTCCAATTACGACGCGCACAATGCCCCAGATTGTATCGGCCCAAGTGGGGTTGTTCTGTGCCCTGTTGCTGCCTGCACCCCCCCCCCCCGCCAGGAGGCCACCTCTCCCTCGCCCTCGCTGTCTGGCTAAACCTTGAGTGTTCTTTTTGGGGTTCTAGCCCGCCAGCCTCTCCTGGCCAGCCGGGAGCATTAGTGCTCTCCCAGCAGGTGCACGGAGGGAGGCTGGGGACTGGGGGCTGTGCAGGGGCTGCCCGCGCTTCACCTGGCTGAGCTGTAAGCTATGGAAAGCGTGCAGCAGCTCCAGCTCCCAGAGCCTGGGGCCGGGCACCTGGCGGCTGGCGGGGCTGTGCAGGGGACAGCGGAGGAGAGGACTCCAAGCCTCTGGGGCCACAGCCTGTCCACACGTGGAGCTAGAGGAGCTCTGACTGCCAACCCAGGGACTTGATGGTTCAAACAAGCACACACTTCCTGGGTCCTATATTTAAGATCTCTTTAGGAGCTGGCGCTATGGCCTGGAGCGGGTTAAGCTGTCCCCTGCAGCGCCGGCATCCCACATGAGTGCTTGTTCGTGTCCCGGCTGCTCCACTTCTGATCCAGCTCTCCGCTATGGCCTGGGAAAGCAGTAGAAGATGGCTCAAGTCCTTGGGCCCCTGTACCTGCATGGGCGACCTGGAAGAAGCTCCTGGCTCCTGGCTCCTGGCTTCTGCCTGGCCCAGATCCAGCCATTGTGGCCATTTGGGGAGTGAGCCAGCAGATGGAAGATCTCTCTCTGTGTCTCTCCCTCTCTTTGTCTTTTTTTTTAAATTTATTTTTTTGACAGGCAGAGTGGACAGTGAGAGAGAGAGACAGAGAGAAAGGTCTTCCTTTGCCGTTGGTTCACCCCCCAATGGCCGCCACGGCCGGCGTGCTGCAGCCGGCGCACCGCGCTGATCCGACGGCAGGAGCCAGGTGCTTATCCTGGTCTCCCATGGGATGCAGGGCCCAAGCACTTGGGCCATCAGCCATTGCACTCCCGGGCCACAGCAGAGAGCTGGCCTGGAAGAGGGGCAACCGGGACAGAATCCGGTGCCCCGACCGGGACTAGAACCCGGTGTGCCGGAGCCGCAAGGTGGAGGATTAGCCTAGTGAGCCGCGGCGCCGGCCCAGAGAGTCTGTTTAAACAGTTTGGATGCAAGGTGCTCACGACCAGGTGTGGCCTGCCTTCCTCTACTCCCACAGTTCTCTCCCTCCCCCTGGCCACCCAGCCCTGCCCCTCTCTCTGTCCCATCACTCCTTCCACCTGTCAGTCTTGGGACCAGGGTGCTGCTTGGTTAGAGGTTTAGAATTAAATGTTTAAGACACAGAGTAGTTCAAGGTCACTCACCTCCCTTCGTATGGGGGGTTGGGGCCAGGTGGGATTCTCTCCACCCTGCTTGAGTCAAGGGGTCCAGACCTCACCCCTTTCCACTTCTACACACACAGTTTGCCTTTGCCCACACATTTAGGAATTCTCCTCGAACTCCTACCCAGGCTTCAAGGCCCAGGTCAAATGGCCCATTCTCTGAGAACTGCCCCAGGCCTCCTCACAGCCTTCTGTGAGCCACTGCCCACAAGGATGTGTATTCACGACACAGAGGAGGCAGGGGGCAGGTGGCAGCCCCGAGAGGGTCCCAGTCAGTTGGGACTTCAGCAGTTCTCACTGGGGTGCTTTGTTCTTGAAACTTCTTCCAGCACCTCTGAGCTGGGATCCCAGCCCACCGCGGGGGGCCTGAGCCTATAACAGGTGCCCTGATCCCACAACTGGTGGCAGGGAGCTGATCCTCCCCGAGGACGGGGCTCTGGACCGATGGAACAAGCGTTCCCCCAAGGCCAGCTGTGTGCCGCCTGTACGCATTGCACCTGCTGAC
The DNA here is from genome assembly GCF_051225735.1 of Oryctolagus cuniculus. Taxonomy (NCBI): domain Eukaryota; kingdom Metazoa; phylum Chordata; class Mammalia; order Lagomorpha; family Leporidae; genus Oryctolagus; species Oryctolagus cuniculus. The sequence continues at coordinate 62,738,514 of NC_142883.1, read as the reverse complement.
TAAGGCCCTGAGTTGCTGGCATTGGGACATGTGTGTCCATGTGCCCACAAAGGAGCGAAGGGCGGGCAGGAGACAGGACCTCCGCCCTGTCTGGCCCGCCCCAGCCTTTCAGAGGCCACGGCACCTCCTGGAGGCAGCCTCTGAGGCCGTGTGCTCACAAGCTCAGGGGTTTTCCTGGCCTTTGGGTGGAGCGCATAGGAAGAAGCAGTGTCCCTCCTTACAGTGGAGAGATGGCGCCCCATGGCTGGGTGGGCGAGAAGCTGGGCAATGGGGACCCCAGGGGCTCCATGTGTGTCTGGGGGACAGGTGGCACCTGTGCCTCTAGGTCAGGGGGCAGATAGGGGGTGTGGTGGCTTTGACCCCAAAGGACTGTGACTTTGAATGCTGTGGTGTTTGACGTCCAATGACCTGGACAGTTCCCTAGGACAAAGGAGATAAGGAAAAAGGGGAAGGCGTCCGGGAATTCTAGAACTTTCCGCCCTGCGATTCTGAGAATTCTCAAATCTGGGAACATGCACGGGGTCGGGGGGCGGCACAGTAGGTGCTCAGGAAGCCCGGGTGTCTTCCTTTCTCAAAACAAACAAACAAACAAACAAACAAAAAACCAACCAACCAACAAACAAAAAACGCCCACCGCCAGGCATCAGAGGCTGAATGCGACCCGTCCAGGGTGTTGGCCGGCTCTGGGAGGTGGTCCGCCCTGATGAGGTCATCAGGGCGGAGCCCCAACTCCAAGACTGAGCCCCTGGGCTCCTTAACCCCCAGGCAGGGAGCAGAAGAGTAAGACCACGCACTCCTGTCTCTCACGGTGGCAGCCTGGGGGCTCCCGGGGATTCTCCTGTCTCTCACGGTGGCAGCCTGGGGGCTCCCGGGGATTCGGCCAGCACCAAGGGCAGCGCGGGCTGTGAACCCACCACCTGGCTGCTCCTCCACCTGGCACTACGAGCCTCTGCTTGCCCGTCTGTGACGTCAGCAGCCGAGAAGAGAAGGCTGCACACAGCCCGCGGGGCTGCAGACTTCCTGCCTTACAGCCTGGGGGGGGGGGCAGGCCCCGCCCCCATCTCCCATCCCTCCCCCCTCCCCTTCCCCAGCCACCCTGGAGGCCTGAGTGGAGCCTGGGGGCCTCTGGGAACCACCCCACCTCCCAGGGCGGGGCCTGCCCTCTGCAGACCCCGCCCCACCCCCACCTCTAGTCGCAGGAGCTGAGCCCGGGCCTAGTGAGACCCAGGAGGGCCCAGGGTGAGTTCTGGGGAGGGAACATGGACTGTCCTGGGGTCTGTGCACCGTGGTGGGCAGGACCCCAGGGCACAGGCGAGCCCTCCCCTGCCCCTCGCTGGAGCTCCTGGCACAGTGGCGTGTGCCTGTGCCTCTTGCTCTGCGTGTGTGTCTTTCACTCCTGGATGTGTTCATCTCTGTGCGACCCCCACACCTATCCAGGGGGGTGAGGGGCTGGCCCAGGTCTCTGGGCCACCAGGGGACCGAGTTGGGCCTAGCAGCTGGTCCTGCCCAGCGAGTTTTTCTGGCCTGGTGGCAACCAGTGGCAGTGGCAACAGTAGCAGCAAAGGTGACAGCAGGAGCCCAGGGAGGAAAAAATAAGGCTGGGGTGTGGGCGGGAGCCCCAGGACTCCCCTTGCCCGCAGCCGAGGCCTGTGGACCCACCTGGGCAGAGGCAGGGTGCTAACTGCCTATCAGGGGATCTCTATCCCCTCACCACGGCCTCGGTTTGCCTATCTGTAGAATGGGAGGGGTAGAACACCCTGTCCCGAAGCAGACAGGAAATAGAATGACTCTGACTGGGGGTGGGTGGGTGGGATCTTTGGGTCTCAGGGGAGGTGTGCAGAAGGGCAGACAAGCTCTGTCAGGGTATACAGGGTCGGGGGGTGCCAGAGCTGCTGTGTGACCCGGGCAGGTTAATGCACCTCTCTGAGCTTCAGCTCCCTTATCTGAAAGCTGGACTTTTGGGGAGCAGACACATTTCCTCCCCACCTTTGCAGGCTGCAAGCCCCTCCCTGCTGCCAATTACATCCCCCACCCCACCTGTTTCACTTGCCCCAGTCTTTATCATTGTCCAAGACTTGGAGTACTGGACTAATCATTGGGCATTTTTCATCCTGTCTGGAAGGACAGGGATCTTGCTTTGGTTTCGTTGATGGTGGAGCTGCCCGGTGCCTGGGACAGGGCCTGGTGCACACACACACAGTGGCTGTTCGGGGGTCACAGCAAACACACATGCCCGGGCTCCGGGACACCTTTGCATAGCAGGAAGCAAAACACCGCCCTGGGGGGGGGCCAAGGGTCCGTGATGACGGGAGAACCCCACGGTGTGGCCTGGAGTGCAGAGTGAGGCAGAGGCTACGCAGCCCGGGCATTGCACAGCCGCCCCTGGCCTGCCGGTGCAGGTGTGTTTCCTGGTGGTGGTGGTAGGGTGGGGAGGAGGGGGGGAGGGACAGCCCTTTGTAAACTCATAAACAGCAGCTTGCGATGGCCACTGTGGCTCTGTGAGGCAGCCCGGGGCCCATAAATCCCACCTCTGACAGCTTTATGGGGCTTGGCCTGTGCTTGTGGGACATGGCCACGCGCAGCAGAGTCAGAGTTTCCCAGAGCCAAGCCAGCGAGGGCTGGAGAGCTCTCGCACACCAAGCCGCTGAGCCATCCCTGGCCCAGATGGCCATCGGGTGGCTGTCTCCCTGTCAGCGATGAGGGCGGCACAGCCGAGAGAGGGCCAGGGCCGGCTTGCGGTCACACAGCAGGTGCAGGGCCAGGGTGAGAACTGGGCTGGTCTCCCAGCCCTGCCATGCCACCGCCTTGTCGCTCCACGGCAGGAGCCTTTTGGGACAGGAGGAGCTTCTTAACCCCTTGCCAGCACATTGCATGGCCCTTGGGGGTTACTGTAATGGTAATTACCGTAACAGGCATTTTCCGAACATTTACTGTGTGCTAGTCAGCATACTAAGGTGCAAGGAACTTGCCCAGGATTACACGGCTCATAGGTGTCAGAGCTTGAGACTTGCTCAGAATCCCACACGCCTAGCCATAGGCCTCCTCTGAGTCCCAGTGGATGGTTATCTGAGGGCCACGCTGAACAGGAGCAGGAAACAGGGGCCCTGCCTGGGAGAAACCCAGGGTCAAGCACGCCACCTGCTGGTAGCATGCGCTAACTGCATCCGACTGGGCCCAGGAAAGCTTTTTCCAGCTTCTGACCTTGGAGTAGGTGTGGCAGGGACCCCTTGAGGCAGGGGCCAGGGGACCATGAGCCAGGACTTCCCTGGGGACACTTCCAGGTCCCTTTCTAGGACACATTGGTGTTGGTTCCCGGTACCGCCGCTCTTCTGGCAAGACGACTTGGCTGCTATCCAAACACATCCCTCACCTTCCACCTCTGGGTCTCTGCATAGTCCCTGGGCCTGGTACGCTCTCCCCTCTCCTGTGCACCAAACTCCTGCTCATGCTACAGGGCCCGGCTCTGAAGCCACCTCCTCCCTGATGAATCCACTGACACTCCTTTAGTCATTGCTCAGCACTGTACCCGGTTGTGCCTATTTTGCCATCACCACCAGGCTGCTGGGGAGGAGCCAAAACTCTCCCCCTCTGCCATGCACAGCTGACGTCTAAGCTCTGGCCCTAGGCAGAGGTGCTCAGATCTGGCAAGGGGTTAAGAAGCGCTCCTTGGCCCAGAAGGCTGCTGCTCCCAGCGCACTGCCCGTGGAGAGACAAGGCGGTGGCCTGGGAGGGCTGGGAGACCAGCCGGGTTCTCTCTCGGGCCCTGCACCTGCTGTGTGACCGCAGTTGCAAAGTGCAGTTACAGAGAGGCGCCGGAAGAGGGCAGTGTGGCGAGGCTCGAATGCTGAAGCCGGGGTGGGGCCGCCCAGCTCAGGAGGCCCCTGGGCCCCTGCTTTGCTGGGTGACCTCGGACGTTGGGACTGGTTCCAGGAGCCCTCTCAAAGCCGGACTAGCCCGCCTGGCGGGCGCCGTTCCCAGGAGATGATGACGGGGACCCTGGACAGCCAGCTCCGGGAATGCAGCCGCTTCCTGCCTCTGCGGAAGTTGTGACTCCCTGGGGGTCTGCAGGGCCCTCGGGGAGGGGTGGCGGGGACTGGGCAGTGGAGGTGAGGGTGTGCCCTCCACGGTCCCCGGGGGAACCCACCGCGACACCCCGCCCAGCGCGCAGACACGCTACGCCGTGGTGGGCGATGCTCTCCCACTTTTTCGATAAGCACGTAGAGGTTCAGAGAGGGCGCTCCTGCCCCCTCCGGATACCCAGCCCCTTCCCGGATGCAAAGGCAAGGAAATCAGCAGAGCTGGAGGCCGGTGACAGAGCTTGTGGGGGCGGAGCAGGACAAGAGGGTGGGTGTGTGGGTGAACCCCGTGACGTCAGCGCTGCCCCCAGAATGGCAAGCCCAGTCGGGGCGAAGGCCGGCTCACAGGGCTCATTGCGCAGGCTCTGACCAAAGCACCCATCCGCTCATTACAAAGGGTGCTCACGCCGCGCAGGGCTCTGGCCGGCCAGAAGGCATCAGGGGCCACCGTGGCCCACCTGACGGAGCTGTCCCCATCTGAGCCTTTCTTTGTCTGCCGCTTTGGGGTCCCCTGACCCTGTGCGCTCTCACACTGGTGGGTTAGCCCTCCAAGCCGACCTGTGCGTTTATTTAAATCACAGAGCCACTGGTGGTGGGTCCGGCTGTCCTAGGAAGGCTTCTGTCCCCGCAGAGCTGCGACAACACACAGGCTGGCGGCTGCTGCCTCCCGGAGAACACACAGCGAGCTCCGGGCTCACCCCCCTGCCTTTCATCCGTGCTCCCGTGTGGCACTGCGCACCCAGCACTAGCTGTGAGCTGGCACAGTGAGCAGCTGGTCTGTGCCGGGCTGGGTGCCGGTGCCCGCAGCCACATGGAGAGCTGGTGCCCCCCCCCCCCCCCTGCAGACAGCCATTCCACCGCGGGACCCGGCCACCACTTTCTGATCCCTTGTCGCTGTCCAAGGCAGTCCCAGAGACCTCCCTGGCCTCCTTGCTGCCTCGCTGGCCCCCAATAGTCCCTCCTCATAGCAGCCAGAGAGATTTGGGAAAAAAATAATGGAATCTGAGCATACTCGGCTCACCCTCCATGGCTCCCGATTTCTCTGAAAGCCCTGCGCCAGGGCCTGGGCAGCTTTTGGTCAACACTGCCCACTGCCCCTGCTCCAGCCCTGTGGCCACCTCTGGGCGCCTGCACATCCCAAGAACAGTCCCCACCCCAGGGCCTTTGCACTTGCTGCTGTTTGCCTAGAAGTCTCTCCTCCCAGGTCCTTAGCCTCCGCCTCCTAGTTCCGATTGTTCGAGTGCCACCTCCTCCGAGAAGGCCTCGGACTGCCCACCTCGGCTCCTTCTGTGTTCATCTGTCCCTTGTGCACAGTCTGTTCAGTGTCCTTCTCCGTGGCACGGGGCTCAGAGCTCCCTACATTGTCCTTGGACTTGTGCACCTGGATAACCTGCTGTTCTGGCACTAGCCAGGGGCCCGACTCCTCCCACCCCCCCATTCCTGCCACTCTAGGACGATGGCACACAGCTCCCATGCCAGGCATAGCCTAACTGACTGGACACATCCACTCGCTGACTCCCTGCAGTTGCCTATTTCACACGACAGGAAGCAGGCACAGAGAGGTTAAGTGCTTTCCCCCAGGTCACAAGCCAGGAAGTGGGATCTGTCTGGTGCACATCCTGGCCACCTGCCCCGTAGCGCCTCGGTGCCCTCTCTCACGGCGCCCCCTGGTGACATGGCCCTTCCTCCCCCTGCGGAAGCCCTCAGCCCGGGGCCTCTATCCAGCATGCCCCCTCTTGCTCTGGGCCGCACCTGGGGTGATCGGACGGCGACCCTGAGCCCGCCAGGCGGTCCACGGCCTGGAGGCTCGGCTGGGACCCCGCCTCCCACGCACCCTGGGTGCCCCAGCTCACTTCACGGAGACAGAGAACTCGCCCGGGGAGCTCTCGCTCTCCCGGATCAGGAAGGCTCCCAGCTGGTTCCGCTTCATCAGGATCTCTTCGGCCAGCTGCCGGGAAATCCGACCGGAGTACCACCTGCGGGGAGAGGGCTGCTGATGGCGCTGAGGAGGCCATGCTCTCTCCCACCAGCAGAGAGAGAGAGAGAGAGAGAGAGAGAGAGGAGATATTTGGCCATTGACTCCCCAGGTGCCTGCAATAGCCAGAGCCAGGAGCCAGGAGCTCCATCCTGGTCTCCCACAGGGGTGGCAGGGACCTAAGTACTTGAGCCATCACTGCTGCCTCCCAGGGTGCGTTAGCAGGAGGCTGGACTTGGACGTGGAGCTGGGACTTGAACCCTGGTCCTCTGATACGGGATGCAGGTGTTCCAAGAAGCACCTTAAGCACTATGGCAAATGCCTACCCCACTTTTCCATTTTAAATGGTAGCTTCTTAAAAGTAAAATAAATAAAATAAAATGTTCATGCAGACCCTGGGAGGCAGCAGTTATGGCTCAGGGAGTTGAGTTGGATTGAGCTTCCAGCTACTGGCTTTGGGCTGGCCCAGTCCTGGCTGTTGCGGGCATTTGGGAAGTGAACCAGCAAACGGGAGCTTTCTCTCTCTCTGCCTCTTAAATAATAAAAAAATAAATAAATAAAATTAAAAAACATAAAAACAAAGGACAAAAATGTAAACAGTGGCGCCAATCTGGCAAAGAAAGTCTCTCCCTGTACCCATTCCACAGAGGCAGACTCAGTTGAGCTGGACAAACTCCTTGTCTTGCCCACCACACAGAGTTGGGTAGACAGCAGGCGCCTGATAAATGCTTTGATTCTTGCAAGACCTTAGGGCCCAGTCGTAAAAGGCTGGGCTCCAAGTTCTGTCCCAGTCCTGCCCATCCGGCTGTGGCCTCACTGGTGGCTGTGGACCGATTACCCCCCCAAATTCTGACGTTGAAGCTGAATTTCCGGGGTGACAGAAGGCAGAGGTGAGGCCTGGAGGCGGTGACTGCTGTGGCGGGGCATGTGTCCCAAAGCCCCCCCCCCCGTTAGAAACTTGGTCTCAGCGTGGCAGGACTGGGAGATAGGACCTCTTGGGGGGCTTGCACAGGGGCTTCTGGGGGCCCCAGAATGGACAAACTTCGGGTTCATGGGTTGGTGGAGACGGGATGGGTTTTCGGTGGCTCACCCTCAGCCATGTTGTAAAGCAGCAAGAAGCCCCCACACTGCTCCTGTGCTGTGGATGTCCCTGCTGGGGTTTTGGTGTCCGGGAGCACCCCCCACCCCCCGCTGCCTTGGGTCTTCGGTGATAGCAACAGAAATTCACCAAGACCCCGGAGAGAGCGTGGCTTCACCCTTCCGCCCCAGGGAGGACATGGCCAGGTGCCCACCCTCCGAGGGGCTGTGTGAACCCCCTCCCCCTCTTCCTCCCCCGGCCTCCTGGCATCTGCGGTTCAGCCCGGCTTTGGCTCTGAGCCCCACTGTGTTGTTGATGACCACAGTGAGGCCAGAGCAGCTGGAGGTGTCACTTGGAACAGTGACAGAGCGAGGCGGGGCCAGGAGCAAAGCTGGAGCCGGATGGGGCTGGTCACGGGTGGCGGATGTCAGTGGGACTTGTCATGATGAGTGATGAGCAGGGTGACGGTGGGGGTGGGGATCTGGGGGGGGGGGCGGGAGAGGCTGGTGAGTGGAAGGCACTTCCCAGGCCCGCTGAGCTGCCTCCGGGAAGCCCTCCATGATGCCTTCCTTGGCCTCACAGCCGGCTCAGGTGCCTCTGGGGTCCCCGCAGGGGACTGGGTCTGCCTTGTGCCTCTCCTGGCCGGGGGTGGGGGGTGGGGGTGGAGGTGGGGGGCTGGTGTAGGCAGCGGGCTTTCTGCGCCCCCACCCCCCGCTTCCCCCTCACTCTGGGGCTTTCACGGGCTGAATCAAGGGTGGAACTGGAGTTCCCCGGTCGCTATCTGGGGAGCAGGGGAGGTGCTGAGGTTAGCCAAGAATGCACCTGGGCGTGGCCTCAGGCACACAGGTTGGGGGCCTGGCCCGGACCCCACCCCCATCCCAGACACAAATAGTCAGAGTGGCCTCTGGGGGCATCTGAGGCTGGAGTCCCCCCAGGGCTCCCCAGTCCCCTACTGTCTGGCCGCAGCTACTGGCATTGGCCCAGCAGGCCCGGCCCCCCAACAAATGGAAACCTCCGCTCAGCTTTCCCAAGCCCCCCACCCCCATTACGTCCTTTGGTTGCCCAGCTGTGCCCTGACTTATGGACACTGGAGTGCCTGCCCTGGCTGGCACCAGCCCTGCCTGGGGCCCTCTCCACCTCCCGCTCTCCTTGGGCACCCCTGAGCGGCCCAGTGTTACACAGCTAGGAGGGACGGGGCAGGCCTGGATCCCAGGCTCCGTCCCAGGAGCCTAGTGGACGTGGCTCTGTGACATAGGCTGGGACACGTGGAGTCCCAGCAGAGAGGAGGCTGGAGGCAGCATTGGAAATAACTCAGAGAGGTAAAGACAAAACTTCCCTCGGCCTCCCCCTGGCCCTCCCTACACCCCCACCCCCGCTCACTTCCTCATCACACACACACACACACACTCACTCACCTCCCTGTCTGCCACTTGTCTACCTTGCCCTTACTCCTCCATGGCTCCCTGCTATCCTGAGCCTGGTATTATTTGAGGCCCCCTTGCCAATTTCCAGATGCCCTGGGGTTCTCACTCCTTGCTCTCCCTTTGCTCATCCCCTTCTGTCCCAGGTATGCTTGTCTCTTTTTCTGCTTAGCCAACTCCTACACATCCTTCAAAACCTCTCTTGCTGCCCCCTCTTCTCAGAAGCTGTCCCTGGTTCATCGCTCAGCGCTGACTGTCTTCCCATGTCCTCTCTACCACATAATAGGGCTATTCTTGATCTCTCCATGTCTTCAGCATCACCAGCCTACACCAGCCCCCCACCTCCCTGGAGCTGTGGCCAGGTGGGGGACACAGAGCTGCAGGGCGGGGGCCAGAGGACACTCACGGGTGGGGCTTGATGTGGATGTAGTTCTTGGGCACGAAGCCTTCGGCACCCCGGAGCTCAGCCTTGTACCAGTTCTGGTCATCTTCCATGTTCAGGATCTGTGGGCAGGAGAGAAACAGCCACTCAGGCCCAGGGGAGTGACAGCTGTCCCCTGCTGAGCTCCTGCTGAGCCCTGGGCCCCAGAGGGGCTCCTCCGGCTCCAGCCCCCTCTGGCCAGGATGCAGGGCTGGGAGCCCCGGGGAATGATCTTCCCAAGGTCATGGGGCCGCTAGAACCAGTTGCTGGACTCTGTGACCCTGCCACTCCCTGGCCTCAGGACAGCGTTTCTTGAAAGGTTCACGGTGTCCCAGGGGTGGGGCAGCTGGGGACCAGGGGAAACTTGGGGTCAAGGTTTTGGGGCAGCTGGAGGTAGACTCTCTGGCTGGGTCACCCAGATGCCCAGCAGACCACAGGGAGTTCTGGGAGGCTGATCTGGGGGCCTTAGATTCTGAGCCGTGCCTTCAAGCCTGGGGGTCCCACAGCAGTTGCATGCCATGCACCCAAAGCTTTGGGCTGCAGGTCGGATGCCCCCCTGACCCCGGCAGGTCGGGAGCCCCAGGCTGAGTTCAGAAGCTAGGGGGCCACCTGGGGTCTTCTCTCACAGGCTGGGCTTGGGGGACCACTCAGGGCGGCTTGGGCACTGGGGAACAAAGGCAGGAGGCTCGGGCCGGGTCAAGACTGGGTCTCGGGCCCTAGCCTTGGGCTGCCAGGCTCCAAGGCCCCCCACCGCCCCACAGATGGGCCCAGAGGAACCGAAATAGCCAGAGTGGGCGTGGGGAGTGACCAAGCGAGCAACCAAGGGGAGGAGCCAGCTGGGCCTGGGGAGGAGATGGCACGAAACTCGGGCTTCCTCCTCCTCCACCCTCCCTGGGTCCCCTTTGCACCTGTCACCCGCTTCCTACACAGCCCTCCAAGGTGGACATCTTCACAAGTTCTTTTCTAGATGCTGAAGCTGAGGCCCAGAGAGAGAGAGAGAGAGAGAGGGAGAGGCAGGGCCCATGTGTTCAGCGAGGACCCTGAGGCCTAGGGCTTTGCTGATTTGTGTGGGTGTGGGTGTGGGGGGTCTCCTGGCCCACCAGTGTCACCCCCCACTCGCCTACAATTTTTGTCTCTGGATCTAAGCATGGGTGGAGATTTCTGTTGCCTGTACTAGAGCAGTCTCCAGGGGGATACTTGGAGAGAGAGAGAGAGAGAGAGAGGGAGGGAGAGAGAGAGAGAGAGGGAGGGAGAGAGAGAGAGAGAGAGAGAGAGAGGGAGGGAGAGAGAGAGAGAGAGAGAGAGAGAGAGAGGGAGGGAGAGAGAGAGAGAGAGAGAGGGAGGGAGGGACTGGCTACGGAACCCCCAAGGCTTGGGGCTGCTGACGCCAGGGCTCCAAGGCAGGTGCTGATGTTTTGCCAAGAGGAGCTGAGATTTACTTGGTCACGCTGGGGTGAGTCCCTTCCTTCCTGTCCCTGAAGCCCGGGTAAGGTCAGCAGCCTCAGCGAGAGACGGAAGCAGGTGGCTGAGGCAGAAAAATTGTTGCTCAACATAACCCCCCACCCCCCAAGCCTAATGAGCAAATAAGAGCCCGTAGGGCCGCCTGCCACAGCCGTGGGTGTTAACATGAGCTGAGGCCTGGGGGCTCTGGACGGCTCTGCCTGCTGCTGACTTTCTCCGTGCCCTTGGGCTCAGTGTTCCCATCTGTTCAATGGGCACATCTGGGGCCTGCACGGAAGGTGGCAGTGTCTCGTGTACCGCAGTGTGTTCTGAGTGGGTATGTGGATGCCACGTATGGAGTCTCCTGCCTCTTCTGTTTTGTCTTGTTCTCCTGCCACCTCTGCTCTGAGGGCCCAGCAGTGTTCTCGTGGGTTCTGTTTGCTGAGTCTTTACTGTTGATGTTGTTCAAAAGCCCCGGACCCGGCTGCTGTGTGATGCATGGGGTTTAGGTGGCTGCTTGTCTTGCTGACGTCCTATAGGACTGACAGGTCGAGTCCAGTGGCTCTGCTTTCTACCCAGCTCCCTGCTAATGTGCCTGGGAAAGCAGCCGAAGAGCTTGGACCCCCGCCACCCCCGTGGGAGACCCGGGTAGAGCTCCAGGCTCCTGGCTTCAGCTTGGTGCAGCCCTGGTCATTGCAGCCATCTGGGGGGTGAACCAGCAGGTGGGAGATTCTCTCTCCCTCTCTTCTTCTCTCCCTCTCTCTCGCTCTGCTTTTCAAATAAACTTAACAAAAAGAATCAGAAGCTCCTGGATGCTTCTCTGCACTTGTCAGAATGATTCTTTCTGTTTTTTTCTCTGTGTATAAAACTCTAGCACGTGAGGGCCGGCGCTGTGGCATAGTGGATTAAACCTCCGCTTGCAGTGCCGGCATCCCATATGGGCACTGGTTCAAGTCCCGGCTGCTCCTCTTCCCATCCAGCTCTCTGCTATGGCCTGGGAAAGCAGTAGAGGATGGCCCAAGTCCTTGGGCCCCTGCACCTGTGTGGGAGACCTGGAAGAAGCTCCTGGCTCCTGGCTTCAGATCGGCATAGCTCTGGCCGTTGCGGCCATTTGGGGAGTGAATCAGTGGATGGAAGACCTCTCTCTCTCTCTCTCTCTGCCTGTAACTCTACCTCCCCAATAAATAAATAAATTAATATATTTTTTTAAAAAGATTTGTTTATTTATATTTGAAAGAGTTACACAGAGAAAGAAGGAGAAGCAGAGAGAGAGAGAGAGAGAGAGAGAGAGAGAGAGAGGTCTTCCATCTGCTGGTTCACTTTCCAATTGGCAGCAACAGCCAGAGCTGCTGTGCTGATCCGAAGCCAGGAGTCAGGAGTTTCTTCTAGGCCTCCCACGTGGCTGCAGGGGCCCAAGGACTTGGGCCATTATCTGCTGCTTTCCCAGGCCATAGCAGAGAGCTGGATCGGAAGTGGAGCAGCTTGGTCTTGAACTGGCACCCGTATGGGATGCCGGCACTGCAGGCGGTGACTTTACCTGCTACGCCACAGCGCGGGCCCCATAAATAAATATCTTTAAAAAATCCAGCACATGGATTGGTATCCATGATCCTCCGCACAGGACCAAGTGGCCATGTAGACGGAGCCTTTTACATCATGAGACACCCTTCAGAAAACATTTCCGAGGCTGACTCGTGGCTCTCACCACACGGATTAGACAAGACAGACTCTCACAGACACTCCTCCACTCCTCCACTCCTCCACTCCCGCTTGCTGCCCTTTTCTCTGGTGCTCTTGTCATCCAACTGATCCGGCATTCTGCTCGTGGATCAGGTGTCTGCAGAAGGCAGAGGTGAGCGAGCAGAGCCTGGGGCTGTTTTCTCCTCTGATGACTTCCCGGGGCTTCCCTGGGTGCTCCCTGAGTGCTATTGAAGATTTTACTTATTTATTTATTTGAGAAGGAGGGAAACAGAGAGCAGAAGAGAGAGAGAAAGTACACCCATCTGCTGGTTTACTCCCCAAACACTCAAAAAACGGTCAGGGCTGGGCCAGGCTGAAGCCAGTAGCCAGGAGCTCCATCCAGGTCTCCCATGCAGATGGCAGGGACCCACCCACTTGAGTCCTTGCCTGCTGCCTCCCAGAGTCTCTGCTTTAGAAGGAAGCTGGAGTCAGGAGTTGGGGCCAGGACTCAAAGCCAGGTAGTCCTGGTATGGGACACACCTGCTCCCCCGAGGCCTTGTTCCTTGTTGGTGGGAGGCTGGGCACCCCTCTCAGGAGGAGGAGGTCTGAGTCGCAGGGTGTACAAATCTTTAGGGCTTTCTATATGTTTCCTAGATGCACCTTGCAATGGCGGTGTTGCTTTACCTGTCCTCTGCCTACGCAGGAGAGTGAGTGCCCATTGCCCCACCTGCTCAGCATATCTGGAGATTCTTGTTAACACAGAAGTTTGTGGGGGTGGGGGAGGGAGGCAGCGTTGTGCTACCTGCGATGCCGGCATCCCATATGGGCTCTGGTTCGTGTCCCAGGTGCTCCACTTCTGATCCAGCTCCCTGCTAATGCACCTGGGAAAGCAGCGGAAGATGGCCCAAGTGCTTGGGCCCCTGCACCCATGTGGATGAAGCTTCTGGTTCCTGGTTTCAGCCTTGCCCAGCCCTGATGGTTGTGGCCATCATGGGGAGTGAACCAGCGGATGGAGGATCTCTCTCTATCTCTGACTTTCAAATAAGTAAATAGCTAAATAAATAAATATTAAAATAAAATTCGGAGCACAGGCCGCTAGAAAATAATGGCATCTCTTGGCTTCTGGAACATCAGCTCCAGGCAGCAAAGGCTTGGTTTTATTTATCACATGTCCTCAGCAGGTGCTCCATAGCTCAAGAGGTGTTGAACGGGGGCCAGCACTGTGGCGTAGCAGGTAAAGCCGCTGCATGCAGTGCCAGGCATCCCATTTGGGCGCCGGTTTGAGTCCCAGCTGCTCCACTTCTGATCCAGCTCTTTGCTATGGCCTGGGAAAGCAGTGGAAGATGGCCCAAGTCCTTGGGTCCCTGCACCCACGTGGGAGACCCAGAAGAGGCTCCTGGTTTCAGGTCGGCACAGCTCTGGCTGTTGTAGCCAATTGGGGAGTGAACCAGCAGATGAAGACCCCTCTCTCTCTCTCTCTGACTCTCCTTCTCTCTCTGTGTAACTCTGACTTTCAGATAAATAAATAAATAAATAAATAAATAAAAAGAGGTGTTGAACAAGTGGAGGAATAGGCAGGCTCTGTCATTCCTCCATCATTCCTTGAGCTTGCAACACCCACTCTGCCCCATGCCGCCCACTTCCAAGGATGCAAAATGCAAGGCCGGCGCCGCGGCTCACTAGGCTAATCCTCCGCCTAGCGGCGCCGGCACACCGGGTTCTAGTCCCGGTCGGGGCGCCGGATTCTGTCCCGGTCGCCCCTCTTCCAGGCCAGCCCTCTGCTGTGGCCAGGGAGTGCAGTGGAGGATGGCCCAGGTGCTTGGGCCCTGCACCCCATGGGAGACCAGGAGAAGCACCTGGCTCCTGGCTCCTGCCATCGGATCAGCGCGGTGCGCCGGCCGCAGCGCGCTGGCCGCGGCGGCCATTGGAGGGTGAACCAACGGCAAAGGAAGACCTTTCTCTCTGTCTCTCTCTCTCACTGTCCACTCTGCCTGTCAAAAAACAAACAAACAAACAAACAAAAAAAACAAAATGCAGCCCCCAACCCCTATGCTGCCCCCGGAAGGGCCGGTGCCCAGCTTCTGCTGATATTTCCAGCCGCCTTCCTGCCTGCCCGCTGTTCTCCAACATTCCCCGTGTCGCCGAGACAGCCTGCCACCGTGTGCCCGGCGCTGCTGTGTGCCCTGCCACCCCCCGGGGTGGGGCTTGCCTTTGTGGTGACTGCCATCTGGGGTGTCAGGCGGCGTTGGGGGGCCCTGCTCACACTCCTTTCTTAGCAGCCAACACTTCCATGCAATGCGGGTGCCCCAGGCATCCACTCACACCTTAGACAAGGAGCTTCACCGAGACGCTGGCCGGTGCGGCTGTTAGGGACCTGCCAAAGGGCAGTCCTGGTCCCTTCAGGGCTTGAAGCTTGTGGCCAAGAGGGAGGCCCGGGGCCCAGAGTGGAGGGATATCCAGTTGTACCGTCCATTGCTCCGGGGGCGAGACTGAGGCCCGGGGAGGGGCAGTGACTTCCTCAGGGTGAGTGAGTGGCAGCTCCAGGGCCCAGAGCTTGGCAGGGTCACTGCCCGAGTCCTCGGCCCGGCACCCAGGCTTTGCTGGTAAACTTTTTTTTTTATTTTTTTAAAATTTTTTGACAGAGTGGACAGTGAGAGAGAGAGACAGAGAGAAAGGTCTTCCTTTTGCCGTTGGTTCACCCTCCAATGGCTGCTGTGGCGGGCGCACCACGCTGATCCGATGGCAGGAGCCAGGTGCTTCTCCTGGTCTCCCATGGGGTGCAGGGCCCAAGCACTTGGGCCATCCTCCACTGCACTCCCTGGCCACAGCAGAGAGCTGGCCTGGAAGAGGGGCAACCAGGAGAGAATCCGGCGCCCCAACCGGGACTAGAACCCGGTGTGCCGGCACCGCAAGGCGGAGGATTAGCCTAGTGAGCCACGGCACTGGCCTGCTGGTAAACTTTTAAGCAAGGATGTTTCCAGAGGGGAGGAGAGAGAGACAGACAGACAGAGAGGGGGAGAGAGAGAGAGAGAGAGGAAGAGAGAGGAAGAGAGAAAGAGAGGGAAAAAGAGAAATAGAGAGAGAGATAAAGAGAGGGAGAGAGGGAGAGAGAGAGAAAGAGAGGGAGAGAGAGGGAGAAAGGGAGAGTGGGAGAGAGAGAGAAAGAGAGAGAGAGAGGGAGAGAGAAAGAGAGAGAGAAAGGGAGAGAAGGAGAAAGGGAGAAGGAGAGAGGGAGAGAGAGAGAGGGAGAAAGAGAGAAATAGAGAGAGAGAGGGAGAGAGAAAGAGAAGGATAAAGAGAAAGAGAGATAAAGAGAGGGAGAGGGAGAGAGAGGGAGAAAGGGAGGAAGGGAGAAAGGGAGAGTGGGAGAAAGAGAGAAAGAGAGAGAGAGAGGGAGATCCCACAGGTTCATCTGCCTAGATGTCTTGGGAAGCTGTGCTGTCCACCAAAAGGAGCCCAGGCTGGGGGACAGGGGAATAGTTGTGATATGAATCTCTTTTTCCTTTTCTCTAAACGACTTTGAAGCTCACCCCTCATGATTAAATCATGACTATTTTGATCTCACTGGGTAAGTGCGTATACTTAGTTCTTTCCTTAGGCCCTTCTCTCTCTCTCTCTCTCTCTCTCTCTCTCTCTCTCTCTCTCTCTCTCTCTCTCTCCCCACTCGCCTCGCCCCTCACTGATCACCTTTTCAAAGTTTTTTCCCCACCCTGGGAAACTGAGGATTGAACCAACTGCTGCCAAGGCCTTAAATTCTTACAACGACCCCGTCCCCCCCCCCCCCCAAGACCACAACACTAATAATCTCCCCATTTCCCAGATGGGGACACTGAAGCTCAGGACGAAGAGGGGCTTGTCCAGAGTCACAGGGCCAGGAAGCTGGAGAAGCCGGGCCTTGTCCTCCAGGGACCAGAGTCCCGGGCCCCCCGGCCCCCCTACCTTCAGCGTGTCCCCTTTGTGGAAGGCCAGCTCGTCGCTCTCCGTGGCCTGGAAGCTGTACAGGGCCACGGACTCCATGCCGCCGTCCCTGGGCTCCAGCAGCCGGGCTGCGAGCAGGCGCAGAGGCTTCCTGCTTCCTCCGCAGTCGAGGACCGACTTCCTTTGTTTTGAGTGCACTGCGTTTGTTCTTTGACGCTGAGACCGAAACTGCCCTTGGAGGGGTGGGGTGGGGGGGAGAAACAGGAAGTGGAGACGTGTCGCGGAACGGGGCGCTCGTGTGTGAGCTGGCCTGGCCCCCACCTCAGCACCCCAGAGGCCAGGGATGGCCCCGGGGGAGTCAGCCTGCAAGAGTCCCATTGTACCCATGCTGCAGATGGTAACACTGAGGTGTCTGGAGGAGACACGCCATAAAGGCATCTTCCTGCGCTCTGGCCGCCTGCCTCTCATGATTCCCCGGCACCTGTTCTCTCAAACCTAAGCTCCTTGTCTGGCATTTGAGGCCCTGCTGAGCCACCCCCTGCACCACAAACACATCCTCTTCACCCTAAAGCAACCCACAAACCCCACCTTCAGTAGGGAACCCGCCGTGCGTCCATGTCACCCACCTCCTCCCCGGCCTTGGGCACCTGCCGTTCCTCTGCCCCATGTACCTGCCACTCCTTCTCCTCCTAGAAGACTCCTATTCACCCCTCAAAGCCTGGCCCCAAAGGTTCCCCTTCCAGTTCAAATACTGGGCATGAGGGTGCTTCCAAAAGTTTATGGAAAAAATGGAATTAAAAGATACATTTAGGGGGAGGGGTCAGGGGCGGGGTTAGGCCCATGTTCCATATCTGAGCACCTGGGTTCCATCCCTGGCTTCCTGCCAGTGTGGGCCCTGGGGGGAAGCAGGTGATGGGACTCCAGTGGTTGGGTCGCTGTCACCCACATGGGAGACCTGGCTTCAGCCCACCCAGCCTGGCTGCTGTGGAGGGAGCTTTTCCCTCTTTCTCTCCATCTTGCTCTCTCTTTATCTCTCAGATAAATAAATAGAGCTTTTTAAAGTTTATTTTTGGTGTAAAATATTTTTGAAGTCCATGCACAGGCATTTATTCCGATCTTCTCAAAGACCCCTTGTGTGCACAGAGCTTCAATATTTCATTTTAAAAAAAGATTTATTTATTTATTTGAAAGTCAGAGTTACACAGAGAGAGAAGGAGAAGCAGAGAGAGAAAGAGAGAGAGAGAGGCAGAGAGAGAGAGAGAGAGAGAGAGAGAGAGAGGAGAAGCAGAGAGAGAGAGAGGTCTTCCATCCGCTGGTTCACTCCCCAGATGGCCACAATGGCCAGAGCTGTGCCGATCCTAAGCCAGGAGCCAGGAGCTTCTTTTGGATCTCCCACGTGGGTGCAGGGCCCCAAAGACTTGGGCCATCTTCTGCTCTTCCAGGCCATAGCAGAGAACTGGATCGGAAGTGGAGCAGCCAGGTCTCGAACCAGTGCCCATATGGGATGCCAGCGCTTCAAGCCAGGGCATTAACCCACTGCGCCAAAGCGCCGGCCCCTCAATATTTTCTTGCATCAAAAACAAGCTTATCTTTTAATTTCATTTCCACAAGCTTTTCGAAGTACCTTCATGTAAAACATTTCCTATATATAAAATAAAATAAAAACTACAAACATATTACCATTTAAAACTAAGCACATATTTCAAAATTCTTGTATCTTAAAAAATTATTTTATTTGCTTTAAAGACAGAAAGAGGGAGAGAGAGACCAATGGTTCTCTCACCAAATACCTGCAACAGCTGAGAGGCGTCCAGGCTGAAGCTAAGGGCCTGGAACTCACTCCAAGTCTCCTTTGTGGCTATCAGGAACCACATTGCTTGAGCTGTCACCTGTTGCTTCCCAGGGTGTGAATTAGCAGGAAGCTGGAATCAGGAGTGGAGCTGGGATTAGAATCTAGACACTCTGATATGGGAGATGGGGGGCCCACGTGGCGTCTTAACCCCTGCATGGAAATGCCTGCCCTAGCAAACTTATCTGTTTTTTTTTTTAAGCTTATTTATTTATTTGAAAGGCAGTTACAGAGAGGCAGAGGAAGAGAGAGGTCTTCCATCTTCTGGTTGACGCCCCAGATGGCCGCAACGGTCCAAGCTGTGCCGACCTGAAGCCAGGAGCCAGGAGTGTCTTCTGGGTCTCCCCAAGGACTTGGGCCATTTTCCACTGCTTTCCCAGGCCACAGCAGAGAGCTGGATTGGAAGTGGAGCAGCTGGGACTCAAACCGGTGCCCATATGGGATGCTGGCGTCCCAGGCTGTGGCTTTACCTGCTATGCCACAGCGTCAGCCCCTGCAAACTTATCTTTGAAGACCATTTTTCCATGAACTCATTTATATATGAGTTATATGCATATCTAATAACATATATCAAATATATATACCTAGACATGCATATGAGTTTTGAGAGTTATGCTTCCAAGCGAACAGAGTATCTCTACATTTCTGTGTTTACTTCTATATCTACACAGCTGTGGATGATAAACCAAAGCCATGGACTCCATCAGTGTGCACTGGTGGATGCAGATAAGGGGGGCATCCTGCCATTCTCACGGTCTTCTGAAGCTTTGATTAGCTGTATGTGGATCTACAGTTATCTCCAAACAAAAGGTTTACTTTTTATAAAGGAAAAATTGGACGAGGGGCGGGTATTGTGGCACAGTGGGTTAAGCTGCTTGTGACAGGTTTGCATCCCAGCTGCTCCACTTCCAATCCCGCTCCCTGCTAATGCATCTGGGAAAGCAGCAGAGGATGGCCCAAGTGCTTGGGCCCCTGCACTCACGTGAAAGACCCGGAGGAAGCTCCTGGCTCCTGGCCATTGCAGCCATTTGGGGAGTGAACCAGTGGATGGAAGATCTCTCTTTACAACTCTCCCTTTCAAGATAATAATAAATCAGAAAATGTTTTTTTAAAAAACTGCAAGAGAAAGGAGAGCGGCCCCAAGCTGGTGGCCTGTGCTGGCGGCTCCTGGGGCTGCTCAGGCTTCCCTGCTGCCCCTCCCCCAGCCCCTCCAGTCTTCTGCTTGCGGGGTGGGGTGGGGTGGGGTGGGGCAGGAAGTTATAAGGTATCTCTTTCCGGCTCTGGTTCAGCTGAGGTTTCACAGCCTCAGAGCGATTCCCTTGGGGTTTGGGATCCACCTCCCCCTCCTGAGTCTTGGGGTGTCCTCGCCCCAAATGTGGGAGGGGGGTTCTCTACCTTTGTTAATTTCTGTTTACTTTAAGAAAACATTTATTCCTTTATTTATTGGAAAGGCAGAGAAGCACACAGCTTACGAAGTGGCAGGGCTACCAGGCTCCCTCACCCGGCACAGCCGAGGCTCAGGAGTCGTGCCCTTACCTCTGCTCCGTGTGCACTCAGTCCAGAGAATTCCTGCGTGGGCAGTGCAGGCTGTGCTGGCCGAAAGCTGTGGAAGGCACGCGTGGCCAGGCTCCAGTGGCGGGTGGATGCACCCTAGTTCCCAGAGACCAGGTGGGAACCCACAATGGGGCTTGGAGGAGAGGACCCCTGGAAGGGTGGCAGGCCCTCCAACAGAGGTAGATTCTGAGGCTTGGAGTCAGGGGTGCAAGTGGGAGTCTGAGACTTAAGGAGGAGGCAGAGGGAGGGAGGGAGGTGAGAGAGAGAGGTCGATCCACTCATTAGCTCATGCCTCAGATGCCTGCAATATACGGGCAGAGGGGGGTTGAGAATGGTGTAGAAGGATGTGAAGGGGCCGGCGCCGTGGCTCAATAGGCTAATCCTCTACCTGCGGCGTCGGCTCACCAGGTTCCAGTCCCGGTCGGGGTGCCGGATTCTGTCCTGGTTGCCCCTCTTCCAGGCCAGCTCTCTGCTGTGGCCCAGGAGTGCAGTGGAGGATGGCCCAAGTCCTTGGGCCCTGCACTCCATGGGAGACCAGGAGAAGCACCTGGCTCCTGCCATATGATCAGCGCAGTGCGCCGGCCGCGGCGGCCATTGGAGGGTGAACCAACGGCAAAGGAAGACCTTTCTCTTTGTCTCTCACTGTCCACTCTGCCTGTCAAAAAAATAAAAAAAAAATTAAAAAAAAAGAAGGATGGGAAGGAACTAAGAACTGGATCCAGGTCTCCCCATGTGGGTGGCAGGGATCCAGGCACGGAGCCATGGCCCCTGCGTGCCGGGGTCTGCACCAGCAGGAAGCTGGAATTAGGAGCTGGAGGTAGGCACTGAACCCAGGTGCTCCAGTGTGGGAGACGTCTGAGCACTGGATTACATAAATGCCAGGGAGGTGTGACGTGGAGGAGAAGGAGTGTCCTGCTGGAGCCCCGAGGCTGTAGAAGGATGAGGAGGGAGCCCCAAGATAAGGATTGTGGGACAGACAGCTCTTCCTTGGAAGGGGACACGAGCTGGGTCTCCCCCTGCAGGCTGCAGAAGGAAGGAGCCCTGCCCACACCTTGACTTTGAACCCAGAGAAACTGGCTTTGGACTCCCTGGCTGCCTCCAGAGCTGTAGAGAGTGAAAACGGGGCCCCAACCCCCAGGTCTTTGATGTAGACTTTCTCGAGCCCTGGTTCCTCTTCTCGGCTCGCAGTGCCTCTGTCTTCGCTTTGATGGTTGTAGTCAACTCCCTGCTGAAGATTAGCTCACGGAAACAGGGGAGTGGCACCAGGGTCCCACTGGCTTTGCAAAAACCCCAAATCACTATGACTCAATGATCACTGTGCAGCAAACACCCTAAATGTAGACTGTGTTCTGAGATGGCTCCCTGGGACCCCGGGTCCTGCTCAAAGCCCAGTAATACCCAATCCACCGGAGACCCCCAGGAAAGAACACAAAAGAACACGCCAGCCTCCTATGACTGACCAATCAAAGGAAGGCCACGAGCACTGTGGATCGACTGGAGACCAACCACAATGCCCGCCTCCCCCTGCCACCCACCCAAATATTTTTTAAGCCTAAATTCTGTGCCAGGCTCTGTGTGAGGTTTTGTGCATATGACAACCAGACCCAAGTTTCCACCTTCAGAGATAAACTCTGAATGACGGCACTGTTAGGACTTGGAAGCCTCTGGGACCCAAAGGGTTAACTCCAAACCTCATAGAATTAGGCCCGAGTAGGTAACTCAGCCCAGCACCAGCTTACATTGTAAAGAACTGGCTTCATAAACAGATTTCCAGGGGGTCTTCTGCCTGTTCAGACCCACCTTATTGTAGGGGTCGTGGGTCTCAGACGATCCCTTCCATGAAGCAGCTTAAAAGGCGCTCTGCTTGCTGCCCCAGTGGGATGTAGTCTGACTTCAAACCCCTTGCCCTCTATCCAGGTGGGCTGAACTCTCTCTTTCTCTCTCAGAGACTTACTTATATATTTGAAAGTCAGAGTTACAGAGAAGGGAGAGAGAGAGAGAGAGAGAGAGAGAGAGAGAGAGAGAGTGAGCCCTTCCATCTGCTGGTTCTCTCCCCATTTGGCTGCAATGGCCAAGGCTGGGCCAGGAGCCAGGAGCTCCATCCAGGTCTCCCAGGTGGGTGCAGGGACCCAAGCACTTGGGCCACCTTCTGCTGCTTTCCCAGGTGCGTCAGCAGGGAGCTGAATTGGAAGTGGAACAGCTGGGACACGGACCGGTGCCCACATGGGATGCTGGCATCACGGGCAGCAGCTTTATCTGCAGTGCCGCAGCCCCATGCCCACTCTCTTTACCCACTATCCTGTCCCTCCTCAAAATACAGTTTTTTCTGCCTTTACCAGGTCTTCTGTGCCTCCTCTGAACCCTAGAAATCCTAACACCTAACAAGTGTGAAGGGCTCTGCTGGCCTGCTTGCCAGTGAAAACTCATAAACAATCAGACAGGCATTTACGACGTCTGGAAATATTTCTCAGAGTGAACAAAAAGGCGGAGACAAATCTCCAGATGCTCCTCCCCCCAGGACGGGGCAGTGTCCCAGTAAACCCTGTGCAGGTTGAAAATACCTCGACTGGGGAATGCACCCAGTCCTCCCGCCCACACGTCCTAGCTTGCTCTAGAGCACCGGTGGTTTCCTCTCTTGAGCACGTGGCTGCCCAGGGCCACCAGAGAGGGTAGGGTGGCATCTCCCGAGCCCAGGAAATGATGCAAGTTCACAACTCAGAGTACAGTTCTCGCCCAGTGCATAGTGCATTTGCATCACTGTAAAGCCCCCCCTCCAAATTATAAGGGGAACCATCTTTGCTTGGGAACAATATGTGTTCAAGGACATTGGATATAGAATAATCCCCAAAACTGGTTAGAGGAGTTGCCATAGGATCCCCTAAGCTGGGTCCCCCAGCCCAATGCTCAGGAAGCTAGTCACTGACATGGCTGGGTGGGAGAGAGGAAGAACACAAAGCACAGAGCAAGGCACCAGGCAGCTGTCACTCAATTCCTGGAATCCCCGAGGGGTGAGGGCCAAGGTTCTTCTAGACCGAACCTGGGACTGAGAGGTGCGAGTTCAGTCACAGCTAGATTCCTGCTTGGTCTGCAGTGCTTGTGAGCTTCTTCTGATTGGTCAGCCACATGGTGTCATTTAGGGAATGTGGGCGATGGCAAAGTGGGCTCCAGATAGTCTGGGGGCTGCCTTCAGGTGGTGGTTACATTTTGCTTGAGGCCTGGGGTTCCTGGGAAGGAAATCCCTTGTCAAGACCTCAAGGTGTTACCCACTGGAGAAACAAATGACCTTGGGGGTCCAGTGATTAAAGATATTGTAGGGCCAGCTGCACCACTCCCTTACTTATTATTATTATTATTATTATTTTAACTTTTATTTAATGAATATAAATTTCCAAAGTACAGCTTATGGATTACAATGGCTCCCCCCCATAACTTCCCTCCCACCCACAACCCTCACCTTTCCCACTCCCTCTCCCCTTCCATTCACATCAAGATTCATTTTCAATTCTCTTTATATACAGAAGATCAGTTTAGCCTATATTAAGTAAAGATTTCAACAGTTTGCACCCACATACAAACACAAAGTGAAAAATACTGTTTGAGTACTGGTTATAGCATTAAATCTCAATGTACAGCACATTAAGGACAGAGATCCTACATGAGGAGTAAGTGCACAGTGACTCCTGTTGTTGACTTTACAAATTGACACTCCTGTTTATGGCATCAGTAATCACCCTAGGCTCTTGTCATGAGTTTCCAAGGCTATGGAAGCCTTTTGAGTTCACTGACTCTGATCATATTTAGGCAAGGTCGTAGTCAGAGTGGAAGTTCTCTCCTCCCTTCAGAGAAAGGTACTTCTTTCTCTGATGACCTGTTCTTTCCATTGGGATCTCACTCGCGGAGATCTTTCATTTAGGTCATTTTTTTTGCCAGAGTGTCTTGGCTTTCCATGCCTGAAATGCTCTCAGGGGCTTTTCAGCTGGATTCGCATGCCTTAAGGGCTGATTCTGAGGCCAGAGTGCTGTTTAGGACAACTGCCATTCTATGAGTCTGCTGTGTATCTCGCTTCCCATGTTGGATCGTTCTCTCCCTTTTTTATTCTATCAGTTAGTATTTGCAGACACTAGTCCTGTTTGTGTGATCCCTTTGGCTCTTAGTCCTATCATTATGATCAATTGTGAACAGAAATTGATCACTTGGACTAGTGAGATGGCATTGGTACAAGCCACCTTGATGGGATTGAATTGGAATCCCCTAGTATGTTTCTAACTCTACTGTTTGGGGCAAGTCAGCTTGAGCATGTCCCAAGTTGTACATCTCTTCCCTCTCTTATTCCTACTCTTATGTTTGTCCCATTGGGACTGGCTTAGTTCACTCAGCATGATGTTTTCCAGATTCCTCCATCTTGTTGCAAATGACCGGGTTTCATTGTTTTTGACTGCTGTATAGTATTCTATAGAGTACGTGTCCCATAATTTCTTTATCCAGTCTACTGTTGATGGGCATTTGGGTTGGTTCCAGGTCTTAGCTATTGTGAATTGAGCTGCAATAAACATTAAGGTGTAGACAGCTTTTTTTGTTTGCCAATTTAATTTCCTTTGGGTTAATTCCAAGGAGTGGGATGGCTGGGTCGAATTGTAGGGTTATATTCAGGTTTCTGAGGAATCTCCAGACGGACTTCCATAGTGGCTTGACCAGTTTGCATTCCCACCAACAGTGGGTTAGTGTCCCTTTTCCCCCACATCCTCGCCAGCATCTGTTGTTGGTAGATTTCTGTATGTGAGCCATTCTAACCGGGGTGAGGTGAAACCTCATCGTGGTTTTGATTAGCATTTCCCTGATTGCTAGTGATCCTGAACATTTTTTCATGTGTCTGTTGGCCATTTGGATTTCCTCTTTTGAAAAATGTCTATTGAGGTCCTTGGCCCATCTCTTAAGTGGGTTGTTTGTTTTGATGTTGTGGAGTTTCTTGATGTCTTTGTAGATTCTGGTTATCAACCCTTTATCTGTTGCATAGTTTGCAAATATTTTTTCCCATTCTGTCGGTTGCCTCTTCACTTTCCTGACTGTTTCTTTTGAAGAACAGAAACTTCTCAATTTCATGCAATCCCAAATGTTAATTTTGGCTTTGACTGCCTGAGCTTCTGGGGTATTTTCCAAGAAGTCTTTGCCAGTACCTATATCTTGCAGGGTTTTTCCAATGCTCTCTAATAATTTGATGGTGTCAGGTCGTAGATTTAAGTCTTTAATCCATGTTGAGTGAATTTTAGTGTAAGGTGTAAGGTAGGGGTCTTGCTTCACGATTCTGCACGTGGAAATCCAGTTTTCCCAGCACCATTTATTGAATAGACTGTCCTTACTCCAGGAATTAGTTTTAGATCCTTGATCAAATATAAGTTGGCTGTAGATGTTTGGATTGATTTCTGGTGTTTCTATTCTGTTCCATTGGTCTATCCATCTGTTTCTGTACCAGTGTACCAGTACCATGCTGTTTTGATAACAACTGCCTTGTACTATGTCCTAAAATCTGGTATTGTGATGCCTCCAGCTGTTTTTGTGGTACAAGATTGCTTTAGCTATTTGAGGTCTCCTGTGTCTCCATATGAATGTCAGCATCATTTTTTCCAGATCTGAGAAGAATGTCTTTGGTATTTGGATTGGTATTGTATTGAATGTATAAATTGCTTTTGGGAGAATGGACATTTTGATGATATTGATTCTTCCAATCCATGAACATGGAAGATTTTTAAATTTTTTGGTATCCTCTTCTATTTCTTTCTTTAAGGTTTTGTAATTTTCATCGTAGAGATCTTTAACATCCTTGGTTAAGTTTATTCCAAGGTATTTGATTGTTTTTGTAGCTATTGTGAATGGGATTGATCTTAGCAGTTCTTCCTCAGCCATGGCATTGCCTGTGTATACAAAGGCTGTTGATTTTTGTGTATTGATTTCATATCCTGCTACTTTGCCAAACTCTTCTATGAGTTCCAATAGTCTCTTAGTAGAGTTCTTTGGATCCTCTAAGTAAAGAATCATATCATCTGCAAAGAGGGATAGTTTGAGTTCTTCCTTCCAAATTTGTATCCCTTTAATTTCTTTTTCTTGCCTAATAGCTCTGGCTAAAACTTCCAGAACTATATTGAATAGCAGTGGTGAGAGTGGGCATCCCTGTCTGGTACCAGATCTCAGTGGAAATGCTTCCAACTTTTCCCCATTCAATAGGATGTTGGCTGTTGGTTTTTCTTTCTTTTTTTTTTTTAAATTTTGACAGGCAGAGTGGACAGTGAGAGAGAGAGACAGAGAGAAAGGTCTTCCTTTTGCCGTTGGTTCACCCTCCAATGGCTACCACGGTTGGCGCGCCGCGCTGATCCGATGGCAGGAGCCAGGTACTTATCCTGGTCTCCCATGGGATGCAGGGCCCAAGTACTTGGGCCATCCTCCACTGCACTACCTGGCCACAGCAGAGAGCTGGCCTGGAAGAGGGGCAAATGGGACAGAATCTGGCGCCCCGACCGGGACTAGAACCCGGTGTGCTGGTGCCGCAAGGTGGAGGATTAGCCTAGTGAGCTGCAGCGCCAGCTGGCCGTTGGTTTTTCATAAATTGCTTTGATTGTATTGAGGAATGTTCCTTCCATACCCAGTTTGCTTAGAGTTTTCATCATGAAAGGGTGTTGTATTTTATCAAATGCCTTCTCAGCATCTATTGAGATAATCATATGGTTTTTCTTCTGTGGTCTGTTAATGTGGTGTATCACATTGATTGATTTGTGAACATTGAACCATCCCTGCATACCAGGGATAAATCCCACTTGGTCTGGGTGGATGATCTTTCTGATGTGTTGTTGTATTCTATTGGCCAGTATTTTATTGAGGATTTTTGCATCTATGTTCATCAGGGATATTGGTCTTTAATTCTCTTTCAATGCTGCATCTTTCTCCGGCATAGGAATTAAGGTGATGGTGGCTTCACTGAAAGAAATTGGGAGGATTCCCTCTTTTTCGATTGTTCTGAATAGTTTGAGAAGAATTGGAGTTAGTTCTTCTTTAAATGTCTGGTAGAATTCAGCAGTGAATCCATCTGGTCCTGGGCTTTTCTTTGTTGGGAGGGCCTTTATTACTGTTTCAATTTCTGTCTCAGTTATGGGTCTGTTTAGGTTTTCTATGTCTTCCTGGTTCAATTTAGGTAGGTTGCATGTATCCAGGAATCTATCCATTTCTGATAGGATTCCCTGTTTGCTGGCATACAGGTCCTTGTAGTAATTTCTGATGATTCTTTTTATTTCTGTAGTGTCTGTTGTTACGTTTCCTTTTTCATCTCTGATTTTATTGATTTGGGTCTTTTTTTAGTTAGTTGGGCCAATGGCGTGTCAATTTTGTTTATTTTATCAAAAAACCATCTCCTCGTTTGGCTTATTTTTTGTAATTTTTTTATTCAATCCTGTTTATTTCTTCTCTGATTTTTTTTATCTTTTATTTAATGAATATAAATTTCCAAAGTACGACTCATGGGTTACAATGGCTTTCCCCTCCATACCGTCCCTCCCACCCACAACCCTCCCCTTTCCCACTCCCTCTCCCCTTCCATTCACATCAAGATTCATTTTCGATTATCTTAATATACAGAAGATCAGCTTAGTATACCTTAAGTAAGGATTTCAACAGTTTGTTCCCACACAGAAACATAAAGTGAAAAATAATAGATGATATTTTTTTTAAATCATGATGAAATCAGATCAGACCTATTGTCATGTTTAATCCCAGTGAGAGTCAAGTTGGGAATTGATAATTTCTTTTCTTTTTTTTTTTTTTTTACAGAAGATCAGTTTAGTGTACATTAAGTAAAGATTTCAATCGTTTGCACCCCCATAGAAACACAAAGTGAAATATACTGTTTGAGTACTCGTTATAGCATTAAGCCTCAGTGTACAGCACATTAAGGACAGAGATCCTACATGAGGAGTAAGTGCACAGTGACTCCTGTTGTTGACTTTACAAATTGACACTCCTGTTTATGGCATCAGTAATCTCCCTATGCACCAGTTATGAGTTTCCAAGGCTATGGAGCCCCTTGAGTTCTCCGACTCTTATCTTGTTTAGACACGGTCATAGTCAAAGTGGAGGTTCTCTCCTCCCTTCAGAGAAAGGTACCTCCCTCTTTGAAGACCTGTTCTTTCCACTGGGATCTCACTCACAGAGATCTTTTTGCCAGAGTGCCTTGGCTTTCCATGCCTGAAATACTCTCATGGGCTTTTCAGCCAGATCCGAGTGCCTTTAGGGCTGATTCTGAGGCCAGAGTGCTATTTAGGACATCCGCCATTCTATGAGTCTGCTGAGTATCTCACTTCCCATGTTGGATCACTCTCCCCTTTATTTATTCTATCGGTTAGTGTTAGCAGGTACTAGACTTGTTTATGTGCTCCCTTTGACTCTTAGTCCTTTCATTATGATCAATTGTGAACTGAAATTGATCACTTGGAATAGTGAGATGGCATTGGCACATGCCACCTTGATGGGATTGAATTGGAATCCCCTGGTATGTTTCCAACTCTACCAATTGGGGCAAGTCAGCCCGAGCATGCCCCAAATTATACATCTCTTCCCTCTCTTATTCCCACTTTTATGTTTAACAGGGATCACATTTCAGTTAATTTTCAACACTTAAGAATAACTGTGTGATAATTACAGAATTAAACCAGTCATATTAAGTAGAACAGACAAAAAAAAATACTATGAGGGATAATATATTAAGTTGTCCATTAGCAGTCAGGGCTATGCTGATCAAGTCACCATTTCCCATAGTGTCCATTTCACTTCAGGAGGTTTCCTTTTTGGTGTTCAGTCAGTTGTCACCGATCAGGGAGAACATATGGTACTTGTCCCTTTGGGACTGGCTTACTTCACTCAGCATGATGTGTTCCAGATTCCTCCATTTTGTTGCAAATGACTGGATTTCGTTGTTTCTTACTGCGGTATAGTATTCTAAAGAATACATATCCCATAATTTCTTTATCCAGTCTACCATTGATGGGCATTTAGGTTGGTTCCAGGTCTTGGCTATTGTGAATTGTGCTGCAATAAACATTAGGGTGCAGACCGCTTTTTTCTTTATCAATTTAAACTCCTTTGGGTAAATTCCAAGGAGTGGGATGGCTGGGTCGAACGGTAGGGTTATATTCAGGTTTCTGAGGAATCTCCAGACTGATTTCCATAGTGGCTTGACCAGTTTGCATTCCCACCAACAGTGGGTTAGTGTCCCTTTTTCCCCACATCCTCGCCAGCATCTGTTGTTGGTAGATTTCTGTATGTGAGCCATTCTAACCGGGGTGAGGTGAAACCTCATTGTGGTTTTGATTTGCATTTCCCTGATTGCTAGTGACCTTGAACATTTTTTCATGTGCCTGTTGGCCATTTGGATTTCCTCTTTTGAAAAATGTCTATTGAAGTCCTTGGCCCATCTCTTAAGTGGGTTGTTGGTTTTGTTTTTGTGGAGTTTCTTGATCTCTTTGTAGATTCTGGTTATTAACCCTTTATCTGTTGCATAGTTTGCAAATATTTTTTCCCATTCTGTTGGTTGTCTCTTCACTCTCCTGACTGTTTCTTTTGCAGTACAGAAACTTCTCAATTTGATGCAATCCCAATAGTTGATTTTGGCTTTGACTGTCTGTGCCTCCCGGGTCTTTTCCAGAAATTCTTTGCCTGTGCCAATATCTTGAAGGGTTTCTCCAATGTTCTCTAATAACTTAATGGTGTCAGGACGTAGATTTAGGTCTTTAATCCATGTTGAGTGGATTTTTGTGTAAGGTGTAAGGTAGGGGTCTTGCTTCATGCTTCTGCACGTGGAAATCCAGTTTTCCCAGCACCATTTATTGAATAGACTGTCCTTGCTCCAGGAATTAGTTTTAGATCCTTGATCAAATATAAGTTGGCTGTAGATGTTTGGATTGATTTCTGGTGTTTCTATTCTGTTCCATTGGTCTATCCATCTGTTTCTGTACCAGTACCATGCTGTTTTGATTACAACTGCCCTGTAGTATGTCCTGAAGTCTGGTATTGTGATGCCTCCGGCTTTGTTTTTGTTGTTTAAGATTGCTTTAGCTATTCGAGGTCTCTTGTGCCTCCATATGAATTTCAGCATCATTTTTTCTAGATCTGCGAAGAATGTCTTTGGTATCTTGATTGGGATTGCATTGAATCTATAAATTGCTTTTGGGAGAATGGACATTTTGATGATGTTGATTCTTCCAATCCATGAGCATGGAAGATTTTTCCATTTTTTGGTATCCTCTTCTATTTCTTTCTTTAAGGTTTTGTAATTTTCATCGTAGAGATCTTTAACGTCCTTGGTTAAGTTTATTCCAAGGTATTTGATTGTTTTTGTAGCTATTGTGAATGGGATTGATCTTAGCAGTTCTTTCTCAGTCATGGCATTGCTTGTGTATACAAAGGCTGTTGATTTTTGTGCATTGATTTTATATCCTGCCACTTTGCCAAACTCCTCTATGAGTTCCAATAGTCTCTTAGTAGAGTTCTTTGGATCCTCTAAGTACAGAATCATATCGTCTGCAAAGAGGGATAGTTTGACTTCTTCCTTCTTGATTTGTATTCCTTTGATTTCTTTTTCTTGTCTGATGGCTCTGGCTAAAACTTCCAGAACTATGTTAAATAGCAGTGGTGAGAGTGGGCATCCCTGCCTGGTGCCAGATTTCAGTGGAAATGATTCCAACTTTTCCCCATTCAATAGGATGCTGGCTGTGGGTTTTTTATAAATTGCTTTGATTATATTGAGGAATGTTCCTTCTATACCCAATTTGCTTAGAGTTTTCATCATGAAAGGGTGTTGAATTTTATCAAATGCTTTCTCTGCATCAATTGAGATAACCATATGGTTTTTCTTCTGCAGTCTGTTAATGTGGTGAATCACATTGATTGATTTGCGAATGTTGAACCATCCCTGCATACCAGGGATGAATCCCACTTGGTCTGGGTGGATGATTTTCCTGATGTGTTGTTATATTCTATTGGCCAGAATTTTATTGAGGATTTTTGCATCTATGTTCATCAGGGATATTGGTCTATAATTTTCTTTCAGTGCTGCATCTTTCTCTGGCTTAGGGATTAAGGTGATGCTGGCTTCATAGAAAGAATTTGGGAGGATTCCCTCTTTTTCGATTGTTCTGAATAGTTTGAGAAGAAATGGGATTAGTTCTTCTTTAAATGTCTGGTAGAATTCAGCAGTGAATCCATCTGGTCCTGGGCTTTTCTTTGTTGGGAGGGCCTTTATTACTGTTTCAATTTCTGTTTCAGTTATGGGTCTATTTAGGTTTTCGATGTCTTCCTGGTTCAATTTAGGTAGGTTGCATGTGTCCAGGAATCTATCCATTTCTGATAAGTTTTCCTGTTTGCTGGCATACAGGTCCTTGTAGTAATTTCTGATGATTCTTTTTATTTCTGTGGTGTCTGTTGTTACGTTTCCTTTTTCATCTCTGATTTTATTGATTTGGGTCTTTTCTCTTCTTTTTTTAGTTAGTTGGGCCAATGGGGTGTCAATTTTGTTTATTTTTTCAAAAAACCAGCTTCTCGCTTGGCTGATTTTTTGTAATGTTTTTTTGGATTCAATCCTGTTAATTTCTTCTCTGATTTTAATTATTTCTCTTCTCCTACTAGATTTGGGTCTGGTTTGCTGCAGATTTTCTAGATCCTTGAGATGCACTGAAAGCTCATTTATTTGGTGCCTTTCCAATTTCTTGATGTAGGCACCTATTGATATAAACTTTCCTCTTAACACTGATTTTGCTGTATCCCATAAGTTTTGGTATGTTGTGCTGTTATCCTCATTTACTTCCAGAAAATTTTTGATTTCTCTTTTAATTTCTTCTATGACCCATTGTTCATTCAGTAGCATGTTGTTCAGTCTCCATGTGTTTGCATACTTTCTGGGGTTTCCTGAGTTGCTAATTTCCACCTTCATTCCACTATGGTCTGAGAAGCTGCATGGTATGATTCTAATTCTTTGGAATTTGCTGAGACTTGCTTTATTGCCTAGTATGTGGTCAATCCTAGAGAAGGTTCCATGTACTGCTGAGAAGAATGTAAATGCTTTATGTGTAGGATGAAAAGTTCTGTAGATATCTGTTAGATCCATTTGGGCAATGGCGTCGTTTAAATCTACTGTTTCCTTGTTGATCTTCTGTCCTGTTGATCTGTCTATTTCTGAGAGTGGAGTATTGAAGTCCCCCAGTACTATTGTATTGGGGTCTAAGTCTCCCTTTAAGTCCCTTAACAAATATTTTAAATAAACTGGTGCCCTGTAATTAGGTGCATATACATTGATAATCGTTATATCTTCCTGTTGAATTGATCCCTTAATCATTATATAGTGCCCCTCTTTGTCTCTCCTAACAGATTTTGTGGTAAAGTTTATGTTGTCAGATATTACGATGGCTACAGCTGCTCTTTTTTCATTTCTGTTGGCATGGTATATCTTTTTCCAGCCTTTCACTTTCAGTTTGTATGCATCTTTGTTGGACAGATGTGTTTCTTGTAAGCAGCAAATAAATGGGTTTTGTTCCTTAACCCAGTCAGCCAATCTGTGTCTTTTAACTGGAGAGTTAAGACCATTAACGTTCAATGTGACTATTGATAAGTAGTAGCTTTGCCCTGCCATTTCCCAAAGATATTTTCTAATGTATGCTTTGAACTTCCTGTGATATTTTGCTGTGAGGTTTCCTTCGTTTACCTTCTTTCACATTGATGACCGTGTTTCTGTGTTTCTGTGTGTAGCACATCTTTAAGTATCTTTTGCAGGGCTGGACAAGTGGAGACAAATTCTTTCAATTTCTGTTTGCTATGAAAGGTCTTTATTCACAAATGAGAGCTTTGCAGGATATAATATTCTGGGCTGGCAGTTGTTCTCTCTTAGTACCTGGGCTATATCTCGCCATTCCCTCCTAGCTTGTAGGATTTCTGATGAGAAGTCAGCTGTGAGTCTGATTGGAGATCCTCTGAGAGTAATCTGACGTTTGTCTCTTGCACATTTTAGGATCTTTTCTTTGTGTTTCACTGTGTTGAGTTTGATTACAACGTGACATGGTGAGGATCTCTTTTGGTCATGTTTACTAGGGGTTCTAAGAGCTTCCTGTACTAGGATGTCTCTGTCCTTCTCCAAACCTGGGAAGTTCTCTGCTAGTAGCTCACTAAAAAGGCCTTCTAATCCTTTCTCTCTCTCCATGCCTTCAGGGACTCCTAGAACCTGAATGTTGGGTTTTTTAAATAGTATCTTGAAGATTCCTAACAATATTTTTTAGATTTTAATTTCCTCTTCTTTTCTTTGGTTTGACTGTATCCTTTCCTGTTCTCTGTCTTCTAAGTCCGATATTCTCTCTTCTGCTTCACTCATTCTGTTTTTAAGGCTATCTAATGTGTTTGTCATTTGATCTATTGAGTTCTTCATTTCATTATGATTTCTCGTCACTATCACAGTTTCATGTTCTACTAGTTGTTTCATTTCATTTTGATTCCTCCTTAACATTTCATTTTCAGAGAGAGATGTTCTATCTTGTCCATTAAGGATTTCTGTAGTTCGAGAATTTGTTTTTGAGAACTTCTTAATGTTCTTATCAATTTTTTGAGATCTGCTTCTTGCATTTCTTCTATCTCATCATCTTTATAATCTTGAATTGGGGTGTCTATTTCATTTGGGGGCATCATAGTGACTTCCTTGTTCTTGTTACCTCAGTTTTTGCATTTGTTGTTTGTCATATTGGAGATATTCTTTGGTTTCTTTGCTGTGGTGCTTTTTCTTGTTATACTGTGACTCTAGATTCAGTGGACTGTCTGCTTTTGATGGATCCTTAGAGGCTGTAATGGGTGTGGCCTGAGAGCTCTGTTTGGTTCTTCAGGGTTAAGGGTGTGCCAAAGGTGATCCACCCAGATTGTTCTCTCGCTCGCTTGCTCTCTCTCTCTCTCTCTCTTTTTTTTCTGACTCAGTTGGGAAGTAATTCCACACAGCTGAGTGGGATTGAGGGTAGTTGATGTATGAAATCTGGCCCCTGTGGGTATTTGTTTGCTTACCCCTGGGAGCACACAAAGAGTTTATGGAGCCCTCAGTGTGGTCTCAAGTTTCTCTGCAGTCTCTTACCAGTTTGCCCAAGTTACCGAGTTTGTGTACTCAGTGAGTTCTCTCTCCCCCCGTCAGATTTTCACAGTCTCAGTTTGTTAGCTCTACACTTTCACTAACTAGGTCTTAACCTCCTGTTATTTCTCCCCACCAGAGTCAGGTTTTTCTGCTCGGCTAATGGCAGGCACCTCTCTACATACGTAAAATGGTGCCTGCCCATTGTCTTGCTCGGCTTTGTAAGGTGAGTGGAGGGAGAGGTTAATGTCCGTGCCGGTTCCCCTTATTTGTTCATTTTTTCTCTCCTCCAGTCAGCCTGGTGAACTTTCCCCAGTGGGGCTTCAGGCCTCATTCCCTGTGGGCTCTTTCTGCCTTTCCCTGCCAATGTCTCGTGTGGGGAGCAACTCGGACTAGACTAAGTTACTGGAATTAAGACTTATTCTATGCATCTGCTCTCCCACAATATGGCGCTGGGAGAGGAGAAAACAGCTTCTACGCAGCTGCCTCCAGTTCAGCCAATAAACTGTAGGACTTGCTCCTGATTGGAGGAGAGCGGCGCGCTCGGTGTGTGGGTAGCAGAGCACGGATTGGTGGAGAGGACTATATAGGAGGAGAGAGACGGCATGCACGAGGAACATCTAAGAGGAACATCTAAGGGGAACACCTGTGCAGCCCCCGAGAGAGCCGGCCGGCGGTGTGCCACTCCCCCGCGGAAGTGGGGAATGTGGCAGGGGGAACCGCCCTTCCACGGAGGTGGAAGGGACAGCAGCCAACCCGGGAAGAACCAGCAGCAAACCCGGGGAGGGCCGAGCAGACGAAAGAACAGCGCAGGGTCCTGTGTCGTTCCTCCACGAAGACGGGGAGCGACATAATGGTGCCGTGACTCGGATATGAAGCCTAGGCAGGACTTAGTGTCGTTCCTCCACGAAGAGGGGGAGCGACATAATGGTGCCGTGACTCGGATAGGAAACCTGACTCGGATAGGAAACTTAGGACGGATATGAAACTTAGGAGGGAAGAAACGGGAAGAAGCAGGAAAATACCGGAGAGAGAGACTAGCGAAGAGCCTAGGGAAAAGCCGGACGAGAAAGGTGCCGGAAGAAGCTATTGAAAGCCTAGGCATAGACTTGGATATGGACTGTGGGAAAGAAGTTAGGATTGAAAGCGAAAGTGAAAGCTTTCATAGACTCGGATGCGGACTATGGCGGGGAAGCTAGGAGATTGAAAGCGAAAGTGAAACCTGGAGGAGGCTTGGACTCGGATACGGACTGTGGGAAAGAAGTTAGGATTTAAAGTGAAAGCAAGAAGAAACTTAGACTTAGATACGGACTGCAGGTTGAAAGTGAAAGTGAAACCTATAAGAAACTTAGACTTGGATACGGACTGTGGGGAGAGGCCAGGAGAAATGAGGGAGGAATATTGTTGGAAGAAAACTTAGGGAAACATACCGGGTAGAGAAAAATGTTAGGGAGGATGAAGCCGCGAGTGCAGGCCGAGGCGGAGACGGAAGCCATCTTGGAATTCTTCAAGTCACCCCGGGGAGCAAGAGGCGAAGATCTGGAACCAGAGGCAGAGATGTGGGCTGCCAGGTTGGAATTCACCAGGTTAGTCCGGGGAACTTGGATTGAATGCTAGTGGCGGAGACGTAAGCTACGCTGTGTGACTCGCGGAAGCCGCCGCGTGCAGAGAGAGCACGGGGCGTGAATAGATCGGGAACGCGGGGCTGGCGCGAGGCCGTGGTTCGGACGCGAAGGGGCGTGGAGACCGCGGAGTGTGCGCGAGAAGCCGAGCCGCGCAGAGCTGGGAACCCGCCGGCGGGGCGAGGCGCCGGGAAGCCGCGCAGAGCCGTGAAGCTGCCGCGGGGCGAGGTGCCGAGAAGCAGCCTCGGGGCGGGCGCCGGGAAGCCGCAGGGATAAGAGAAACAGAAGTTTAGAAGTAAAATGAGAGAAATAGGAATGCCCGGAGATAGAGAAATAGAGAAATAGAAAGGCCTCCCCACAACACAGCAATGAGAGAGCTTGGATTCGGTCTGCCTGATTAGGGCGATAAGCACCAGCAGGCAGCTCGACCAGAGTATGAGCTGCAGGTCACCGAAGATAGGCACGAATCAACACCAATAAGCCTCCCCACAATATGGCAATGAGAAGGCTTGGATTCGGTTTGCCTGATAGGGCTTGTAAGCACCTGCAGGCAGAGCAGAGCATGCGCTGCAGGGCACCGAACACAGGCACGCATCAGCGCCTAAAAACCTCCTCACAACATGGCGAAGAGAGGACCCGGATTCGGTTTGCCTGATTGATAGGACTTGTAAGAACCTGTGGCAACTCTAGCAAGCAGAGCAGAGTGTGTGCCGCGGGGCACCGAAGACAGGCGCGTATCAACGCCAAAAAATAAAAAGAAAGGGGGATCTGTGGGGAGCAACTCGGACTAGACTAAGTTACTGGAATTAAGACTTATTCTATGCATCTGCTCTCCCACAATATGGCGCTGGGAGAGGAGAAAACAGCTTCTACGCAGCTGCCTCCAGTTCAGCCAATAAACTGTAGGACTTGCTCCTGATTGGAGGAGAGCGGCGCGCTCGGTGTGTGGGTAGCAGAGCACGGATTGGTGGAGAGGACTATATAGGAGGAGAGAGACGGCATGCACGAGGAACATCTAAGAGGAACATCTAAGGGGAACACCTGTGCAGCCCCCGAGAGAGCCGGCCGGCGGTGTGCCACTCCCCCGCGGAAGTGGGGAATGTGGCAGGGGGAACCGCCCTTCCACGGAGGTGGAAGGGACAGCAGCCAACCCGGGAAGAACCAGCAGCAAACCCGGGGAGGGCCGAGCAGACGAAAGAACAGCGCAGGGTCCTGTGTCGTTCCTCCACGAAGACGGGGAGCGACAGTCTCGGGTTACTGAGGTTTTTTGTCTCACCTCCCCTTCCCACACTGGCATGCACATTCTGCGACTCACGTGGCTCGGCTCCCGCGACGGCTCGGCTTCCACGTGGTGAGCGACCTTGCTCTCCCCGTAGGTCCTCCGTGTCACATCCACTAGATCCAGAAGAGTTTCCTCTGCAATTTTTTCCTGAGCCTTTTCCTGAGGCTACAGTAATTCAACTTTTATTAAACTATATTTTCCCGGACTATTGGTGTGCGCCCTCACTATTCTGCCATCTTGGCTCCGCCCCTTATTATTATTTTTTAAAGATGTATTTATTTGAAAGGCAGAGGTACAGAGAGAGGGAAGGAGGGAGGGAGGGAGAAAGGGAGAGAAGGAGAGAGAGACAGAGAAAGACAGAGAGAAAAAGAGAGAGAATCTTCTGTCCTCTGGTTCATTCCCCAGATGGCTGCAAATTGTTGGAGCTGGGCCAGGAGGCAGGAGATTCCTCCGGGTCTCCCACATGGGTGCAGGGGCCCAAGCACTTGGGTCATTTTCTGCTGCTTTCCCAGATGCATTAGCAGGGAGCTGGATTGGAAGCAGAGCAGCCAGGGCTCGAACCGGTGTCCATATGGGATGCTAGCATCCTGATCTAGCACCTGTGTTCAAGGTGCTATGGCCAAGAGGTGGAGGCAACCTTCTTTGCAGGGCCTCTACACATGGACTGAAGACTCTGACTTGGGTGCAGTTTCACAGCACATACTGGGACCCTTGCTGGTTCTGGGGACCCTGGTTCTGGGGACCCCAAGCAACTGCCCTCATTTCGTCCAGACCACTATGTCTAGCCTCAGCCCCAGGGCACTGAAGAGAGAGACTTTGCCTGGGATGATAGAAACAGACATCTTAAACGTATGTCTCCCAGTGGATTCCCAAAGGAATCGACCTCATTGGTAATGGAGAATGAAGGCACACATGCTTTTAGGTGCTCTGGAGAACCATGGGGATTGTGGGGAAAGGCAATTAGGGACAGAGTCAAGATCAGGCCAAACTGTAGGGCCAGCCAGTCTGCAAGAGAGAATTGTGAATAATACAGATAAGAGTGATGTAGGTAATGAGGTATTAATTTTTTTTTGACTCTGGTCATGTACAAAGATACACATTCTAAGTACTGACATATATAAAAAGCACAATCAGATAAAGTTTATTTAGAAGATGAGAAACTGGACACACACACACATGTGAGCATGGGTTGCTCCATGTAGAGAAATCAGTCGCAGTCATGAGTAGACAGTGGGCCAGATTTGCCTGCGAAGAGAAGGGGTGGGAGAAGGAAGACAGACAGGGCTCCAGGCAGTCCCTCCAGCCATGGTCTGTGGTGGAAGAGAGACCCCCTCCCTTCTTATGGTCTCTTACGAGCTTGGGGCAGTGCCTTTCCAGGCGTGGAGCTACCTGGGAATGAATTATACGGCACCTCCACGAGTTCCACGTGGAGCTCATTATAAATATTGACAGGTCCCGGATGAAGCAGCAACATCCCAGGAAAGGGGGTGTCTGGATTGACAAGTGAGAGGATAGAATTACACACAGGGGCTTGTGACCTGCATCTCAGCAATCCTAAACAAACTTCCTGCCTATTTCTATCTCATCAAAAGAAGCTGAAATGTCAAAAAAGAGACAGCACGCGCGGTGGGTGTCACGCAATGTCCCTTCAAGAGAGCCGTTATTGACTGGATTAGTTTTGTGGGGCACAAAATTTATAACTCAGGACATTGTGGGAAATGATAACGCAACCAGCCAGTGGTTCATGGAGTTCAACAGCTGGGTGTGTTTAGGGGAAGAGAGGAAGAGAGCCCTCCCCATGCACTGCTGTCCTGAATGTCTGCACACATGGAAAAAGCTGAGCCTCTCTGAGGAGCAAAATCAAGAGGTGCAGGGAGGAAACAGACTTTATTAAAATATTAAGCTGATCACTAAGCAAATAAATGAGAAGATAAAAACCAACCAGCCTTCGAGAGAGGAGAATCACGCCCAGCATTGCTACGATCTACAATGTCTTTTCAAAAAAAAAAAAAAAAGTAAGCAAAAAATCCAAGAAGGCATGACCCACACACTGGGAGGAAAAAGCAGGCCAGGAAACTGCCTGTGAGAGGGCTCAGATGTTGGACTTAGCAGAAAGAGACGTGCATTGGGCCTTTTAGAATGAAAAAATAAAAGTAGCAACCACAAGAAAGCTGGAGTGGCTGCTGTGCTATCAGGCAAGATAAACAACACGAAAATGTCACTAGAGAGAAACAGGGACACTTAATACTGTCAAAAATATATAACAGTCCCAGATAAATATCCAGCCAATGGCAAAGGACCAAGATACATGGAACAGCACTGACAAAATGAAGGGAGAAATAGACAAGTCGACCAAAATGGATGGAGATTTCCACAACCTGCTTTCAGAAACGTACAGAAAAATTCGACCAAAGGTCAACAAGGAAGTGGAAGGTCAGAGCGACACTATAAACCGATTATATCTAACAGACATCTCTGGAACACTTCATCCAACAACGGCAGAATATACCTTCTTATCAAGTGCAAATACAACATCTGTAGACCATAGACTCAACTAAGCCTTAGAGCGAATTATAAAAAGCTGTAACAAATTTAAAAGATAGAAACGTATAAAGTTCATTTCCAACACAGAGTAAAATGAAAAACCAGTAGCAGTAAAAAATAGAGGAAATTAAAAAGTATGTGAAACTTAAGCAACACATTTTTTTTAAAATTACCTATTTGAGAGGCAGAGTTACAGAGAGAGAGAGAGAGAGAGAGAGAGGGAGGGAGAGAGAGAATGAGAAACAGTAAGAAATCCTCCATCCTGTGGTTCACTCCCCAAATGGCCACAGCAGCCAGGGCTTGTCCAGGCTGAAGCCAGGAGCCTGGAACTCCAGCGTGGGTCTCCCCTGTGGGTGGAACTCAACTACTTGAGAGCGTCACCCAGTGCAGCAATAGCAGGGAGCTGGATCGGAAGTGGAGCCTCTGGGACTCAACTGGGCACTCCTGACGTGGGGTGTGGGCATCCCAAGCAAAGGCTTAAACTGCTGTGCCACCACACGCTCCTCACAATTACTTACAAAATGCAGCTATAACAAAGCACCATGAATCCTGCGGCGTAATGCAACAGGAATTCCCTACGTTAGAGCTGTGCAGGGTAGGAGTGGAGGTGGTCCTGGCCGGGCGGCCTTGTGTAGGGTCCCGTAAGCCTGCTCAGGTGTGGGCAGGGCTGCATCCCTGTACTACAGACTCTGGGGAGGAGGCGGCTGCTGAGTTCATCCAGATTTTGGGCTGAACTCTGTTCCTCAAGGGTGCAGTACTGAGGACCCCCTTTCCTTGCTGTCTGTCACCTGCGGGCTGGTGCCATGTTTCCATGTGGCTCCTGTCTACAGTCATGGGCTCCGTCTCTCTCTCGCCCCCTCAGCTCTCTCTGACCTGCCCTTCTGTGTCCCCTCTCTCACTCAGCCCAGATTAAGTTCTCTGACTCCTGCCATCAGACTGGGCCCACTGGTGTGGCGGTGCCTCTGGGAAGGCCCATGGCCGTGACATCCGTGACACCTGCTAAGGCTCTCCTGCCCAGCGACACGGTCACAGGACATAGGATGAGGACTGGAGGTTCTTTTGGGAGGCCACTCCATCTACTACAGTCCTCTAAACAGGCGTTTCTTGCTGCCATCCCACCACACTTATTCTTTCTGGGTCACCAAGGGCCTACACGTTACCAGATCCAGCGGTCAGTCCTCAGTGTGGCTGGCGTTGGCCCTCTGTAACACTGGATCCGCCTGACCCCTTTCTTTGCGTGATGGTTTCAGCCCCTGCCTTTACGGCCCTTCGTCCCTGACAGCTCTTGGTCTTCTTTGCTGCTTCCTGCTTTAACCCACCGCCTGGAGCTGCCTGGCTCCAAGGCTCTGGTCTTGAATCTGTTCTCCCTCCAACTAAGTGGTTGCACTTCTTCAATAGCTTGAACAGCTATAACTCTATGATTCCTGAATGACCTGCTGGAGTGATTGAGACTACTGGCATTGTGGCATCCCTGAAATTAAGAACTGGCTTCAGTAGAATGCCGCCCTGCATTTGACGCTGACTCAGCAATCCATGGTGCTGGATGTAGACCAGGAGAGCTCTTTTCTCCCGAAGTGGACGCCCAAGATGAGAAAATCGCATCACTGGAAGTTGTCAATCACACCCTGCTGATCCATGATCCTGTGGAGCTCAAGAGAGGCTGGGGGAGGCAGAAGCAGTGCCTCTGCCTCTCTTCTCACTCGGCAATTGATTATTGGGGTCTAATATCAAGTGTATAACCACCACTTCCTCTCCTGAGTATCATAAAGTGTATTTTCACTATCCCTTACTATAAAAGCTGACTTTTTTAAAGGTTATATTTATTTATTTGAAAGGCAGAGTTAGAGAGTGAGAGTGAGAGAGAGAGAGCTTCCATCTGCTGGTTCACTCCCCCCATGGCTGCAATGGCTGGAGCTGGGCTAGTTCGAAGCCAGGAGACAGGAGCTTCTTCTGGGTCTCCCACATAGGTGCAGGGGCCCAAGGATTTGGGCCATCTTCCACTGCTTTCCCAGGCCATAGCAGAGAGCTGGCTTGGAAGTGGAACATCCAGGACAAACTGGCACCCATATGGGATGTCGGCACTACCTGCTAAGGCACAGTGCCGGCCCTTTTCTTTTTGTTTTTGTGGGGAGCAAACCGGACTAGACTGAGTTACTGGAATTAAGACTTATTCTATGCATCTGCTCTCCCACAATATGGCGCTGGGAGAGAAGTAAACAGCTTCCGCACAGCTGCCTCCAGTTCAACCAATAAACTGTAGGACTTGCTACTGATTGGAGGAGAGCAGCGTACTCGGCGTGTGGGCAGCCGAGTTGGGATTGGCAGAGGAGGACTATAAAGGAGGAGAGAGACGGCATGCACCAGGGAACATCTATGGGGAACATCTAGCTGAAGGAACACCTGTGCAGCCCCCGAGAAAAGCCGGCCGGCGGTGTGCCGCTCCCCTGCGGAAGTGGGGAATGTGGCCAGGGGGATCTGCCCTTCCACGGAGGTGGAAGGGATAGTAGCCAACCCGGGAAGAACCAGCAGCAAACCCGGGGAGGGCCGAGCAGACGAAAGAACAGCGCAGGGTCCTGTGTCGTTCCTCCACGAAGAGGGGGAGCGACATAATGGTGCCGTGACTCGGATATGAAGCCTAGGCAGGGCTTAGTGTCGTTCCTCCACGAAGAGGGGGAGCGACATAATGGTGCCGTGACTCGGATAGGAAACTTAGGACGGATATGAAACTTAGGAGGGAAGAAACGGGAAGAACTGGGAAAATACTGGAGAGAGAGACTAGCAAACAGCCTAGGGAAAAGCCGGACGAAAAGGGTGCCGGAAGAAGCTATTGAAAGCCTAGGCATAGACTCGGATACGGACTACGGGGGGAAGCTGGGAGAAATCTCTAAGGTCGAGGGCGAAAGTGAAAGCTAGAACAAACAGGCTCGGACGCGGACTGTGGGGAGAGGCCAGGAGAAATGAGGGAGGAATATTGTTGGAAGAAAACTTGGGGAAACATACCGGGTAGAGAAAACTGTTAGGGAAATTGAAGCCGCGGGGGGCAGGCCGAGGCGGAAACGAAAGCCACTTTGGGGTTCTCAAGTTAGCCCGGGAATGGGGGGCAAAAAGTTGAAACCAGAAGCTGAAACGTAAGCCAGATTGGGATCCGTCTGATTAGCCCGGGGAGCAAAGGACGGGAAGCCAAACCGTGGGGCGGAGACGTATGCTGGGTTGAATTCGCCAGGCTAGCCCGGGGAACTTAGATTGAATGCTAGTGGCGGACACGTAAGCTACGCTGTGTTACTCGCGGAAGCCGCCGCGTGCAGAGAGAGCACGGGGCGTGAATAGATAGGGAACGGGGCTGGCGTAGGCCGTGGTGCAGACGCGAAGGGCGTGGAGACCGCGGAGCGCGCGAAGCCAAGCCGCGCAAAGCCGGGAAGCTGCGCAGATGAAAGAGGCGCGGGCTGAAGTGGCTCAGCCGGGAAGCCGCCGAGAAGTAGCCTCGGGGCGGGCAGCGGGAAGCTGCGGGGATAAGAGAAACAGAAGTTTGGAAGTGGAGTGAGAGAAATGGGAATGTTGGCAGACAGAAGTAAAATGGGAGAAATAGGAATGCCCGGAGATAGAGAAATAGAGAAATAGAAAGGCCTCCCTACAATACAACAATTAGAAGGCTTGGATTCGGTCTGCCCGATTAGTGAGGCGATGAGCACCTGCGGGCAGCTAGCAGCTTATGCGCCGCAGGTCACCGAAGATAGGCACGAACCAACACTAATAAGTCTCCCCCACAATACGGCAATGAGAAAGCTTGGATTCGGTCTGCCTGATTAAGGCGGTAAGCGCCAGCAAGCAGCTCGACCAGAGTATGAGCCGCAGGTCACCGAACACAGGCACGCATCAGCGCCTAAAAACCTCCTCACAACATGGCGAAGAGAGGACCCAGATTCGGTTTGCCTGATTGATAGGACTTTTAAGAACCTGTGGCAACTCTAGCAAGTAGAGCAGAGTGTGTGCCGCGGGACACTGAAGACAGGCGCGTATCAACGCCAAAAATAAAAAGAAAGGGGGATCTGTGGGGAGCAAACCGGACTAGACTGAGTTACTGGAATTAAGACTTATTCTATGCATCTGCTCTCCCACAATATGGCGCTGGGAGAGGAGAAAACAGCTTCTACGCAGCTGCCTCCAGTTCAGCCAATAAACTGTAGGACTTGCTACTGATTGGA
Organism: Oryctolagus cuniculus; assembly: GCF_051225735.1. NCBI lineage: Eukaryota > Metazoa > Chordata > Mammalia > Lagomorpha > Leporidae > Oryctolagus > Oryctolagus cuniculus. The sequence continues at coordinate 62,695,324 of NC_142883.1, read as the reverse complement.
GGAGAGCAGCGTACTCGGCGTGTGGGCAGCCGAGTTGGGATTGGCAGAGGAGGACTATAAAGGAGGAGAGAGACGGCATGCACCAGGGAACATCTATGGGGAACATCTAGCTGAAGGAACACCTGTGCAGCCCCCGAGAAAAGCCGGCCGGCAGTGTGCCGCTCCCCTGCGGAAGTGGGGAATGTGGCCAGGGGGAACTGCCCTTCCACGGAGGTGGAAGGGATAGTAGCCAACCCGGGAAGAACCAGCAGCAAACCCGGGGAGGGCCGAGCAGACGAAAGAACAGCGCAGGGTCCTGTGTCGTTCCTCCACGAAGAGGGGGAGCGACATAATGGTGCCGTGACTCGGATATGAAGCCTAGGCAGGGCTTAGTGTCGTTCCTCCACGAAGAGGGGGAGCGACAGTTTTGCAACTGTTTTGACTCTTTATTGATCCAAAAGGTGTTCATGGAGGGCCCATTCTTCACTGTGCCCCCACAGAGAATACAATCAAGAACAGGACAGGTAGGGAGCTTACAGACAGGTGACGAATAAGAGAGAGGGAAGTGCAGGTTGTGATTAGGGTTTGAGATAAGAAGAGAGACAGGGCACCTCGTGGAGAAGAAGCCAGGACAGTGTGGAGAAGCATCATAGGAGAGGACCTGAGATGACAGCATTTCAACTCAACCTCACGGATGAGAAGCAGCCGCCATCGCCACACTGGCATCCCCAGAATTCTTGGCTGAGTGATCAGCATGCCTCAGGAGGATACAGCTGAGCCCTCTGGAGGGGGGCTTCATGCAGGGCTGATGCGACTGGAGCCCAGTGCATGGGGACACTGTATTGCTTGCAAGTCTGAAGGCGTGCTCAGGGCACAATGTCAGACCTCCAGGCCAAGGTGCGCTCGGGGCCTTCCTTACACAGGTCACTGTAGGCCCTGGTGAGGGTCCACAATGTTACTCTGCAGGGTTTTGCAGCACAGGACTGAACATATCACGTCAGTGTTTGCCATGCCTGGTTCTGACTGCCAGTAGATGATGGTTGGAAGGCAAGGCCATTGTGAAGCAGGGACCCAGTCAGCCAAGGGCGTAGCCCTGATCTGCAATACCTGGGGCTCCGTCCTGGGAGTGGCAGTGACCTTGGAAGAAGCAGTGGACAGAGCTGCAGTATAGGCTGGAGACCCGGCCTGCTGCATGCACTCTCCTCTCAGCCCGGAGCACAGATGCAGTGACTACTCTGCTTTGAAAGCAGCAATTTCGGGGCCGGTGCTGTGGCGCAGCAGGCTGAGCCGGTTTGTGTCCCAGCTGCTCCTCTTCCAAGCCAGCTCTCTGCTGTGGCCAGGAAAAGCAGTGGAAGATGGCTCAAGTGCTCCGGCCCCTGTACCCAAGCAGGAGACCCTGAGGAAGCTCCAGGTTCCTGGCTTCGGATTGGCGCAGCTCTGGCCTTTGTGACCATTTGGGGGGTGAACCAGCAGATGGAAGACCTCTCTCTCTGTCTTTCCCTCTCTATGTCTGTAACTCTACCTCTCAAATAAATCCATCTTTTTTTTTTTTTTTTGACAGGCAGAGTGGACAGTGAGAGAGAGACAGAGAGAAAGGTCTTCCTTTTCCATTGGTTCACCCTCCAATGGCTGCTGCGGCTGGCGCGGCCGGCGCACCACGCTGATCTGAAGCCAGGAGCCCGGTGCTTCTGGTCTCCCATGGGGGTGCAGGGCCCAAGCACTTGGGCCATCCTCCACTGCACTCCCGGGCCACAGCAGAGAGCTGGACAGGAAGAGGAGCAACCGGGACAGAATCTGGTGCTCCGACCGGGACTAGAACCTGGTGTGCTGGCACTGCAGGCGGAGGATTAGCCTATTGAGCCATGGCACCAGCCAAATAAATCTTTAAAAAACCCAGAAAAACCAAAAAACCTGAGCCTGAAAAGTAATCCCTTTGATCCAAGGTCATATATTTTGTATCTCTTAATAAGAAAATTTTATAAATATATATTTAAATATTTATTTATTTGAAAGACACAGCTATGAACAGAGAGGGAGAGACAGAGAGCGAGTGAGAGAGAGAGAGAGAGGGAGAGAGAGAGAGGTCTTCTATCCACTGGTCCACTGATGGCCAGGAAATCCAGGGCTGAACCAGGCTGAAGACAGGAGCTAGGAGCTTAATCCTGGTCTCCTATGTGAGTGCAGGACCCAAATACTTGGGCCTTCTTCTGCTTTCCCAGGCCATTAGCAGGGAACTGTATTGGAACTTGAGCAGCTGGGAACGAACTGGCATGATGGCATTGCAGGCAGCAGCTTAGCCCAGCCCCCTATAAATATTTTTAGAAGTTACAATAAGTCAGGCACTTTAAAAAATTATTTGTGTGTGTGTGTGTGTGTGTGTGTGAGAGAGAGAGAGAGAGAGAGAGAGAGAGAGAGCAAGCTCATCTTCTGGTTCACTCCCCAGATGCCTATAACTAGGGCTGAAGCCAAGAGCCAGGGACCCAGTCCAGGTCTCTCTTGTAGGCTGCAGGGACTGAAATACTTGAACCATCCACACTGCCTCCTGCAGTCTGCTTTAGCAGGAAGCTGAAGTCAGGAGCCAGGGCTGGGTATTGAACCCGGGTCTCCAGTGTTGAATAAGTGTGTCTTAACTGCTGGGCCAAACACTCATCCCCATCATGCACTTTTTTTTTGACAGGTTGATTGATAGACAGTGAGAGAGAGAGAGATAGAGAGAAAGGTCTTCCTTCCATTGGTTCACCCCCAAATGGCTGCTACGGCCGGCGCAGCGACAATCCAAAACCAGGAGCCAGGTGCCTCCTCCAGGTCTCCCATGTGAGTGCAGGGCCCAAGCACTTGGGCCATCCTCCACTGCCTTCCTGTGCCAGAGCAGAGAGCTGGACTGGAAGAGGAGCAACCGGGACTAGAACCCGGTGCCCACCCCGTCATGCACTTTAAAACCTTTCTTCAGTCTCTCAAATACTTTTTGAACAAAACAAGACACAGATAATAAAGGAATGAACGGTTTTCCAAAAAAGCAGTGTCTTTAAAATACAGAGTACAGCACACCCTCCACATTCCACAGTCATGGCTGCTTGCTGCCATTGTCTAGGGTGTTCTGGGCCTCCCTGGGCCAGGCTGTGCTTAGCACACACTTGGTCGAGCCCCCCTCGCCATTCCCAGTGCTGTGCGCTGAGTGGAAGGAGATGGAAGAGGCAGATTCTGCCCTGGTGCAGGGAGAACTGGTTCCCTTAGCCTGAGAACCTCTGCTCCCATCATAGTTAAGAAACAAATGAATAGAGATCTTGCTTGATTCCCTTTCTAGACATAAACACATCTTGAAGATCAAAAATAAAACACCACTAAGCATACACAGTGGATGGCCACTGCATAGTGGACAAAGTGAGGGAAGGTGATATCTGTCCCAGGAGGTCCCTTCTCTGGGCTGGCCTGTGGTTGACCTTTGTGGCCACTTTCTGGTAAGACGCACAGCTTGGTCGCATATTTACATGGTTTAGCTATGGAAGGACACAGACAGCCTTGTATTGTTGGGAACAGATGGAAAAGTCATCACATTTTCCCCTGACCTTTTTTAGTAAAGGAAAACATTTTCATTGGATTGCATAAACCACTGGCTTGGGGCCAGTGTTGTGACACAGTGGGTTAAGCCGGCACTTGCAACGCTGGCATCGATACCAGAGCACAGATTGAGTCCCACTTCTTCTCCTTCTCCTTCTCCTTCTCCTTCTCCTTCTCCTTCTCTTCTCCTTTTCTCCTCCTCCTCCTCCTCCTCCTCCTCCTTTTTCCTCTTCTTAAAATTTTATTTATTCAAAAGAGTTACAGAGAGAGGTAGAGCCAGAGAGAGAGAGAAAGAGGTCTTCATCCGCAGGTTCGCTCCCCAAATTACTGCAGAGCTGAGCTGATCTGAAGCCTGGAGCCAGGAGCTTCTTCCAGGTCTCCAACACAGATACAGGGGCCCAAGAACTTGGGCCATCTTCTACTGCTTTCCCAGGCCATAGCAGAGAGCTGGATCAGAAGTGGAGCAGCCGGGACTTGACTGACACCCACATGGGATGCTGGCACTGCAGGCTAGGGCTTTAACCCTCTGCGCCACAGGCAGGTCCCCCTGTTCCACTTATGATCCAGCTCTCTGCTAATGTGTTTAGGAAGCATGGAAGATTGTCCATGTACTTGGGCTCATGTCAACTTAATTCCCTTAAAAAAGACTATTTAATTATGCAAATAAGATTAATCACATCATCAAAAAGCAAGTTAACCTGAGTTGGCTATGTAGCAGATTGTGGTATTTCAGTGTCTACAGAGATGTGACTACCTCTAAGATAAAAGTTCAGCTTATGGAATGCAGGTTAGTTTTCCAGAATGTGGCCCCCGCCCCCAGTCCTGGACATTCCAGGAGCCCCGCATGCATTCACAGGGCTCACACTACACACACCTGCTTCTCTGAACAAGTGCACACCAAGCCGCACGAGTGTTTTGCACCGAGGGCTCCTCACATACACTCAACACTCTTCTTTCCTGTCCTCCTCACTCGGATCTGCTAAAGCCTCCTAGATCATAAATCTGCATCAACTAAAATAGTTCCAAGTTCTATGGCACTAAAGTCTATAAGGCACTTGTCCACTTAAGGCAACGACTTCCAGTGCCTACCGGGAGAAAGGACATTTTTATGCCGTTCTCTGAGTGTCTTCTTTTCCATGATAGATCTCTTAACAGTCCCCATTACTTCATGGTTTCTCCATTTTGTGGGTGAAAAGAAGCAGTTTCATTTGGGTGATGTGTGAAGTCTTTGATGAGAGTGTTTACAATAAAGCTTTTTTAAAAAATATGTATTTGAAAGGCAGAGTGACAGAGAGGGCAGAGTAACAGAGAGGGAGAGAGAGAGAGAGAGAGAGAGAGAGAGAGAGAGAGAGACTCTTTCATCCACTGGTTCACTCCCACGTGGGTAGCAGGGGCCCAAGGGCTTTGGCCATTCTCTACTGCATTCTCAGGCACATTAGCAGGAAGCGGGATAGGAAGCAGAGCAGCCAGGACTTGAGCCGGTGCTCCAATATGGGGTATAGTTTTTGCAAGCATTAGCTTAACCCACTGTGCCAAACACTGGCCCCAGTACTTTCAGATTTAGATAGACTCATTTTTTTTTTTTACTCCATAAAAGCAACGTGTAAGAATTTGGGGAATTGAGGGATATGTTAGTACAAAAGTTACCTGTTTAGAAAGTATCAGTATTTTCCTACAATTTGTTCCATGCTAGCCAAGACAGCCAGTAGTGGATGGCGACCGTTTTCTATTTTCCTTTTACGTTTCAATTGTCTTTAATATAATTGATACTAGAGGGGCCGGTGCTGTGGCACAGTCAGTTAAAGCTGCATCCTGCAGTGTTGGCATGCCATATGGGTGCCGGTTTGAGTCCCAGCTGCTCCACTTTTGATCTAGCTCTCTGCTAATGTGCCTGGAAAAGCAGTGGTGAACGGCCCTAGTCCTTGGGCCCCTGCACCCACATGGGAGACCTGGAAAAACTTCTTGGCTCCTGGCTTCAGATCAGCTCAGCTCCGGCCACTGTGGCTACCTGGGAGTGAACCAACAGATGGAAGATCTCTCTCTCTCTCTCTCTCTCTCTCTCTCTCTCTTTTTCTAACTCTGCCTTTTAAATAAATAAAATAAATCTTTAAAAAATAGTTGGTACTAGGAGAAACTCATTCCTTTTTGGCCTTGAGCCTCAATGGCAACATTCATTTAGTTGGCTTAACACTTTCCAAAGAATGTTCCCTTGGACAAATAAAAGAAGTTGCTAGAAAACAAAATTATCAAGGCAGAGTTTTAATTTCCCAAGACAGAAAAATAGAAATTATTTTGTGGATTTTTTTCCCGAAGTGTAAAGTTATAAATTTAATTGGGAGGGTCCAGCGCTGTGGTGTAGCAGGTAAGCATTTGCTTGCAGTGCCAGCATCCCATATGGGTGCTGGTTCGAGTCCTGGCTGCTCTACTTCTTATCTTGCTCTCTGCTATGGCCTGGGAAAACAGGAGATGGGTCCAAGCCTTTGGCCCCTGCATCCTTGTGGGAGACCTGGAGGAAGCTCTTGGCTCCTGGCTTTGGATCGGCCCAGCTCCAGCTGTTGCAGCCAACTGGGGAGTGAACCAGTGGATTGAAGACCTCTCTCTCTCTCTCTGTAACTCTGACTTTGAAATAAATAATAAATAAATCTTTCTTTTTTAAAAAAAATTTTAGACTGGCGCCGCGGCTCAATAGGCTAATCCTCAGCCTTGCGGCGCCGGCACACTGGGTTCTAGTCCCGGTCTGGGCACCAGATTCTCTGCCGGTTGCCCCTCTTCCAGGCCAGCTCTCTGCTGTGGCCAGGGAGTGCAGTGGAGGATGGCCCAAGTGCTTGGGCCCTGCACCCCATAGGAGACCAGGAGAAGCACCTGGCTCCTGCCTTCGGATCAGCGCAGTGCGCCGGCCGTGGCGGCCATTGGAGGGTGAACCAACGGCAAAGGAAAACCTTTCTCTCTGTCTCTCTCTCTCACTGTCCACTCTGCCTGTCAAAAAAAAATTTAGACAATCTAGTGAGATTGTTTTTTTTTTTAAAGATTTATTTATTTATATGAAAGTCATAGTTACATAGAGAGAGGAGAGGCAGAGACAGAGGGGGAGAGAGAGAGAGAGAGAGAAAGAGAGAGAGAGGTCTTCCATCTGATAGTTCACTCCCTAATTGGCTGCAATGGCCAGAGCTGCGCCAATCTGAAGCCAGGAGCCAAGAGCTTCTTCCAGGTATCCCACGTGGGTGCAAAGTCCCAAGGACTTGGGCCATCTTCTACTGCTTTCCCAGGCCATAGCAGAGAGCTGGATCAGAAGTGGAGCAGCCAGGTCTCGAACCGGCGCCCATATGGGATGCCAGCGCTTCAGAGCAGGGAGTTAACCCACTGTCCCACAGCACCAGCCCCATAAATAAATCTTTCAAAAAAAAAAAAAAAAAAAGAACCCCACCCTGGTTAAAATGCCTGCTCCCATGTTGTACTGCTTGGGTTCCATACCCAGCTCCAGCTCCTGACTCCAGATTCCTGCTGATACAGGCTCTGGGAGGCAGCAGTGTTGACTCAAGTCATTGGGTTCCTGGCATCCACACGGGCGACGCAGCTTCAGCACAGCTCAGTACTTGCTCTTGCAGGCATCTGAGGATTGATCCAGCAGATGGGAGCTTAGCTGCCTGCCCTTCCTCCCCTGTGTCATCAGTGCCCCCTCACACCGGGTCAGTCCTGGTCTCCAGTATCCTACACCTTACTACAACCCCACCCCTCAGAGCAACCCCAGAGCCCTTGAGGCTGACACCTGTGCCTGCTTCCCTCTAGTGAGGGGTAGCGGAGGGGCAGAGGTACAAGTGAGCTGCTTTGCATTGCTTGAAAGCCCCCATGGCCCCCTGTGGTCCCCTGCACCGATATCTGGGTGGCTGACAAGGAAGAGAAACCCACTCACCCCCAGGTGCACCCTCCACTCTGCATGCTCCTTCCCAGCGCTGCTTCTGATTGGTGGTCGGTTCTCAGCACCTCCTCCACTCCACCCACCAGCCCCGCCAGGGGAGTCCCCATCACCTCTGACCTTGCGTCGGGTGCCAGCGGCCTCTGTGTGGGCACACCCCACAGTCTCCTAGGTCAGTCAGCCGCCTCACCTCCACCACCTCCTTCCTGTCTGACCACGCCCTCCTGCCCGAACTGGCTTCTCTGGGTTCCTGGGCCAGACATGCTCCAGTTCTCCCTCTTTAGAGTCTGTTCCCAAATGAACATCTCAGCCTTGACCCCGATCTGCTGTATCACTGACCCAGCAACTTGAATTTCAAGAAATTTTTTAATTAAAGAATTTATTATATATATATTTAGTTGAGAGGCAGAGAGAGTGAGAGAGAGAGCGAGAGAGCGAGAGAGATAGCAGTCATATACTGGTTCACTCCACAAATACCCACAACAGCTGGGGCCTGGCTGGGCTGATACCAAGAGCTAGGAACCCAATCCAGGTCTCCTTCATGAATGATAGGAACACAATTCTTTCAGCCATCGTCTGATGCCTCCCTGCACCGGCATGAATCTAGAACAAGAGCCAGAGGCAGGACCTGAACCCACGCACTGCAATGTGGGATGCAGGTGTCATTTTTTTTTAAAATACCAATTGCTCCCTTATCTTTGAATGTAGTTCACTAACATTTTTTTTTAAGATTTATTTATTTATTTATTTGAAAGGCAGTTACAGGGAGGCAGAAGCAGGCAGTGGATATCTTTCCATTCGCTGGTTCACGCCTCAGATGACCACAATGACCGGAGCGTCACCAATCTGAAACCAGGAGCCAGGAGCTTCTTCTGGGTCTCCTACGTGGGTGCAGGGGCCCAAGCACTTGAGCCATCTTCTGCTGCTTTCCCAGGCCGTAGCAGAGAGCAGGATCGGAAGTGGAGCAGCCGGGACCTGAACCAGCGCCTATATGGGATGCAGGCACCGCAAGCAGCAGCTTTACCCACTTTGCTACAGCGGCGGCCTCCAGACGTCATTTTAACCACTAGGCCAAATGCTCACATGAGCAGATTCTTTTCAAAATTTCAATTGTTTTTAAAATTTATTTTTTATTTGAAGGCGCAGGAGGGGTGGGGGAGAGGGGAAGAGAGAGAGAGCTTCCATACGCGGGTTCACTCCCCAAATGGCTGCCATGGCCTAGGGCTGGACGAGGCGCCAGGAGCTTCATCTGGGTCTCCCACTTGCAGGGACACAAGTGGTTCCCGTAAGGGAAGCTGGCATCGCAGGCGACGGCCTAACCTGCTAAACCTCGCCGCCGGCCCTGTCTTCGCTTTTTGATTGGTTGTCGCCCTTCCGCATCATCCAATCAGAATGAGTCTCCGGGACCCTCCGCCTTAACACCGAGGCTATAAATAGGCCGCTGAGCTTCCCCCTCGCCATTTTCTCCGCGAGGCCCGGCTTTTCTGTCCTTCGGCCAGGGGTTGCGCGGTCACCTAACGGCCGTGCGGGGCTCCAGCCCCGATCCCTGGATCCCTGGACAGGACGGCAGCGGCGGACGCCGGCGGGAAGGGCGGGCCCGCGGCCGTGCGCCAGGTGAGGGCGCGGGTTCGGCCGGGCCGAGAGCTTTCCCGCGTCCGCGCGGCGCCGGCTCCTCAGGCCTGGCGAGTCCCGGTGTCCGCGGCCGGAGCGGCGCCGTCGGCCCTGACCCGTCCCGGAGCGGGAGCCGGGAAGGGAGAGCGAGGACCCGGCGTCCGCGTGGCTCCTCTCGGTCAGCCCCGGCCGGGCAGGGCTCCTGCGGAGACGCCGCCCGGCGGCCTCGGCCTCTGAGGAGGGAGCGGCGCGGCCCCTGGTGGCCCGGGGTCCCGGCGGTGCCCGCGGGGCGTGGACGCTGAGGGGTCGGGAGGAGGCGCCTCCGGGGCGGATGGTGGGGGACCCCCGCTGGGCGGGGTGGGGTGGGGGTCACGATGCCCGCCCCGTGCTGGGAATCCTCTCCTTCGGGTGTGTCTGGTGTTGTGTCCGGGGTTCACGGCTCTACTTCGGACTCGTTTTCACTTCAGGGTAACAAATCCCAGCCGCCCTCCCCTCTCTGCGGAGGGCACGTTCCAGGACCCCCAAGCGACCCCTGAGGACGCAGCTCGTATGGAACCCTGTGTAAACCATGAGTTTTTAAATGTACATCACGCAAGGTGCATTCGTAGGTTACCCGCAGTGCAGGTCAGGTGTTTAGACGAGAGGTTCCGATGCTGGTTCCGAGGTCCATGTCTCATATTGCAGTACCCGAGTTTGCGACCCGGCTCTGGCTTCCGACTCTGCCCACTAATGCGTAGCTTGGGAAACAGCAGATGAGGATGGATCGTGTCATTGAGCGGCTGCTGTCCACGTGGTAGACCCTGATGGCATTTTTGGCTCCACACACGTGGGTAGTGAGCCGGCAGATGCGAAGTGTGGCTCTGTTTCTCAAGTAAAATTAAATAAATAAATAAGGCGCATTAGAGGTTTAAAGCACCAATCTCCTTATAAATATGGGACAGTTGTTATAACTGGTGAAGTGAAAGTAGTGACATTGTTATAGAGGGAGAAAATAGATTACTCTTATTTGGAGTTGCAATAGTTTGTTGGTTCCTAAAACCAATGGGTTATTTCTACCCTTTATAGCTTAAGAAAACCATATTACTGTGTTCCTGAGCATGTTAGCCGTTTTTGCATACTTTCTCAGTGAATAAGGAGACTGAAGTTTCTGTTTTTACATTCATGAGCTAATGTTGTCTCTTTACAATGCATGTTTCATGAAATGATCTTAGAACTGAGTGATACAGTTATTCTTAAGTGTTGAAATTTAACTGAAATGTGATCCCTGTTAAACATAAGAGTAGGAATAAGAGAGGGAAGAGATGTACAATTTGGGACATGCTCAAGCTGACTTGCCCCAAATGGTAGAGTTAGAAACATACCAGGGGACTCCAATTCAATCCCATCAAGGTGGCATGTACTAATGCCATCTCACTAGTCCAAGTGATCAATTTCTGTTCACAACTGATCATAATGAAAGGACCAAGAGTCAAAGGGAGCACATAAACAAGTCTAGTACCTGCTAATACTAACCGATAGAATAAATAAAGGGGAGAGTGATCCAACATGGGAAGCGAGATACACAGCAGACTCATAGAATGGCACATGTCCTAAACAGCACTCTGGCCTCAGAATCAGCCCTAAAGGCATTCGGATCTGGCTGAAAAGCCCCTTAGAGTATTTCAGGCATGGAAAGCCAAGACACTCTGGCAAAAAACAAAAACAAAAACAAAAACAAAAACAAACCTAAATGAAAGATCTCTGTGAGTGAGAGCCCAGTGGACAGAACAGGTCTTCAAAGAAGGAGGTACCTTTCTCTGAAGGGAGGAGAGAACCTCCACTTTGACTATGACCTTGTCTGAACAAGATAAGAGCCGGTGAACTCAAAAGGCTTCCATAGCCTTGGAAACTCATGACTGGAACATAGGGAGATTACTGATGCCATAAACAGGAGTGTCAATTTGTAAAGTCAACACCAGGAGTCACTGTGCACTTACTCCTCATGTAGGATCTCTGTCCTTAATGTGCTGTACATTGAGATTTAATGCTATAACGAGTACTCAAACAGTATTTTTCACTTTGTGTTTCTATGTGGGTGCAAACTGTTGAAATCTTTACTTAATGTATACTAAACTGATCTTCTGTAAAAAAAAAAAAAAAAGAAATTATCAATTCCCAACTTGACTCTCACTGGGATTAAACATGACAATAGGTCTGATCTGATTTCATCATCATTTTAAAAATCATCTATTATTTTTCACTTTATGTTTCTGTGTGGGAGCAAACTGTTGAAATCTTTACTAAATGTATGCTAAACTGATATTCTGTAGATAAAGAGAATTGAAAATGAATCTTGATGTGAATGGAAGGGGAGAGGGAGTGGGAAAGGGGAGGGTTGCGGGTGGGAGGGACATTATGGGGGGGGAAGGCATTGTAATCCATAAGCTGTACTTTGGAAATTTATATTCATTAAATAAAAGTTAAAAAAAAAAAGAACTGAGTGATAGGGAAGAAGGTGATGGATATGAGTGATTTCCTCGTGTGAATGAAAGAGGGATGTTATTGATATGATATGGAAGTTTTCCTTGTTGTGTTGTGATTAGTAAGCAGATGCAGTGTATAGTGTTAATTCACAGGTTAGACTCTGTTAGGATGGTAGTAGGTTTGGACCGTGAGAATGATGTCTTTTTTGTGAACAGCCACCTGAAATTAATGATTGGCACTAAGGCCGAGTTAGTTAGGTTTGCCAGGGTTCATCATGCTGCTATAGATCAAACTGTTTTGTAGTCCTTGGGCAAATAGTGAAGTTTGCCTGTGAATAGAGTTTGCAAGACAAAATAATATTGCTGATGTTAGGCCATGGGCCAGTGTTAGAGCTGTAGCTCCTGTAAATCTTCGTGATGTTTTAATAAAAACTCTCACAATCACCAGTGTTAATGTGGCTCACTAATGAAAAAGTGGTTAGTGATGCTAGATGTGTTTGACAGAGCGAGATGGCGCTGGTTATGGGTTTCCTCACAGGGCTCCTCTGGGAAGTGAGAAGGCTCTCTGCTCTGTTTAAGGGATTTCAGATTGTAGGGACTCATGTTATGCTGTAGCCTCCTAGTTTTAACAGTGTGACTGCAAGGAATATTGATCTAGCAATAGTGGCCTCTACATGGGCTTCTGGTAATCACAGGTGAAGACCATACAGAGACATTTTTGCTTTTTACTATCAAAGTTATTATGCATGGTTTCCATTTAAATGCTATGTAGTTTCCTCATTGGGTAATAGTTACTTGGGTTGAAATTACTGTTGATGAAAAGTATCTAGAACAAAATTACTTCTGTGCCTGTGAATGTCATAATTAAGAATGCCTATAGATTAATATTTAAATATAGCTTTCTTTCATGGAAGTGGTCCTTTAGAAAGGGGATACTCACTAGGATTATTAAGGGAAGCTGTGAGGTGGTATCAAGAGGAGGGTCAGAGAAGAAGCTGGTGAGAGACTGCTTATTTTATAATAGGTTTATTTATAATAAATAGGATTATGAGGTAGTGTATAAGCTCTGTTTATTTTGATTCAGAGTATGATGTTTTTGAGTACATTGTTATGGGAATAAGTGTAATTTAAGTTACATAATTCATAGGAGAAGGGTTAAGTTTGTACATTATCTGACCGTAAGTGTTGGATGCTATTAACTGTGTTTGGCCCACAGTGGCTTCATAGGCTACAAATACTAGTAGGCAATGAATATTATACATGATATGATAAAATGAGCATTCAGGATTACAAGGATTCCTAAAGTGAATGCATATAATATTGTGCCTTATAAAACACAGAACTGACCATATATCAGTATACTGATGATATTCCTAGTAAGGATGCAATATATGCTAAAATATTTATACAGATTTAAAGGTATATTGGTGATAATAGAATACCTTAACCTAATGGATTGAAATAATTTATTTCAATGATTATACTCATTCTAGTCCTTTTTGAATTCATTCATAGGCTAGACATAGGGCTAAAATGGAAATTATAATTAGTGCTATGGTAAGTGTAAGTGTTGGGTTTTTTATTTGGGTACTCATGACAGGAGAAGTAAGATGGTAATATCTAAGCTGAATACAAAGGCTGTAATGGCTAAAAGAGAATTTATGGAGGGTAGTAGTTGGGATGATGCTATAGGATCAAATCTACATATTGTATGGACTTTATTTTTCTATGTAGATATTTAATTACAGCAACCAGATTACGGTGGTTCCAAGAAATAGCACTAAAGATATATTGATTGCCAGGGAGAGAGTAAGGTTGATTATTCTTTTCCAGGTTAAAACTGAAGATAATACATTGGAAGCCAGTAGCAGTAGTTAACATTAAAAGAATATGATCCTCATAAGTGAAGGGAGATGTGTCAGGGCCGGAGCTGTGGCATAGCGGGTAAAGCCACTGCCTGCAGTGCCGGATTCCCACATGGGCGCCGGTTCAAGTTCTGGCTGCTCCAGTTCTGATTCAGCCTCTCTGCTGTGGCCTGGGAAGGCAGTGGAAGACAGCACAAGTTGTTAGGCCCATGCACCCACATGGGAGACCTGGAAGAAGGTTCTGGCTCTAGCCATTGCAGCCAACTGGGGAGTGAACCAGTGGATGGAAGACCTCTCTCTCTCTCTCTCTAAATCTGACTTTCAATTAAATACATAAATCTTTTTTTTTAAAGAGATGCATAAGAATAATTAGACTATGTCCACAAATTATGTCAGGCATCAGTTTCAATGCCAAAATGATGGTTTGATATCAAGTGAAATTTTAATTGTTATGAGGTGAGAAAGTAAGATTTATGATTACAAATAGGCTGTGCAATCCTGTGGCTGTGAAGAGTGTTGAACTATCCACAGCCTCAGAGATGGTGAAGGATATATTGAAATATTCTGAAGTTTGTAGACTTGTAAAATCAGCTCCAAGTTTGATTGATTAGTGGAATTTGTATGATATTTTTGGTTTCTTCTATGAAATTATGGTGAGCTTGGGTAATTGATACTCCCGAGACTAATAATTCTGATTATTAGACACAATTCTAGTAGCTTTAGGGCTCAGATGCCTGTTGGTAGGTAGCAGCCCCTTTGCTTTAGGACTAGCCATGAGGGATAGAATGGATAGAAGAATCCAGCAGAGGAAAAAAACTCCTGATAGAATGAAAAAGATCATTTCATATCATGATCCTGGCCCCTAGTTGTACGCTCTCAGACTATATCATCGTTCTTGGTATATTGTTAGTGTATTAGTTCCTAGGCCAGGAATGATAGAGTAAAAGAATTAAACTGGAAACCTATCATTAGCTGTATGTTAGAAACAGAGCTGACAAGGGGTTTTGTGGTGTAGCAGGCTAAGCCTCCACCTGCAATGCTGGCATCACATATGGGTACTAGTTCATGTCCTGGCTGCTCCACTTCCAATCCAGCTCTTTGCTTCTGGCCTGGGAAAGCAGTGGAAGATGGTCTAAGCACTTGGGCCCTTGCACCCATGTGGGAGACCCAGAAGAAGCTCTTGGTTTCGAATTGGCTGAGTTCTGGCTATTGCCATTTAGGAGTGAACCAGCCGAGGGAAGACCTTTCTCTCTGTCCCTCCCTCTCTCCATTGGTAACTCTACCTCTCAAATAAGTAAGTAAGTAAGTAAGTAAATAAATAAATAAGTAAAATCTTAAAGCAATAGCTCTGACAATGCCTTTGTTTATGGTCGGGGCTGGGGTTAACTGTATGATAGCCTGAGTTTGGTGGGTCATTAACCATGAGAGTGGAAATATGGGCACTTGGATTGGGTTACAGTGAATTAAAGAACAGCTAGAATTAGAATAAATCTGATTATAGCTGTTGCAGAACTGATGCATGTCAAGACTAAAGAGGCTCTGCCAATAAAATGTATGAGTATGTGAAGAGCTATAAATAGGCTGATAGTTTCAATAATTACTATCAAAGGAATAAATGAGGCAGGTGCACCTTGAGGGAGGAAGTGGCTAATGATGCTTTTGTTTTATGGCAGAGGCCAGTAATGACTGCTTCTGCTCAAGGCGTGACAGCTAGTCCTAACAACTGATAATTGGGCTGTGTGAGCCATACAAGGTAACTGTCCTAGCTGATTTGTTGAATCACAGAAAACGAGTGAGATTAGTATTAGAGACCAGGTTCTTCTTTCAGTGATGTGAATGGTTATTTGTTTAAGAATGAGTTGCACCCATCACTGTTGAAGGTAGATGAATTGATTGTTGACCAGGCAGTTGGGAGATGGGATTAAAATATTAGGGGAGATGATAATTACAGTGCGTAATCCTGCTATTGTAGGGGTAATGAAAAAAGGTGAGCACACCTTCATTCTGTTTCTCATGGCATTTCGTCTTGGTGATTCAGTGTATTTTGGTGTGGGTTTGGGGGTTAAGTGTAGTTAGTGAGTTTTAGCTGGAGAAATAAAGTGCTAATTTTATTGAGATCATGCTAATTAATTATATTGGTGAGTCTAATTGTGGCATTTCATTACAGAAATATTTTTGCTTTCAGTATTAAACAGATGCTAGTTAGATTCGTAATGACATAACAGATATTTGTCATTTTTCAAAATGTTTTAGTGTTGCTAGTTCAAAGACATGGAGATGTGGTTGGACCCACACACATCAGAGCATTGTCATAATATAAACCAAGTGGAGTAGATGTGAAGGTTGCTTCACACAAGCACCTTGGGATGGGATTTGTTTTTAGATCAAATGGTGTGTCAACTTCTGAGTGTAAGCCATCTTCAGATGAAAGTAATGTATGGATTGGCATTTCTATAGGTATGACGACTCTGTTATCCACTGTATCCTGGTTTCAAATCTTCTATGGGATTATATAAGAGCCAGAGTTTAAGTCATCATATCTGTATATTCACAGCTTCAATATTGTTGGTGTCCTGTATCTTTTATGGTTAAGAGCTGTTAATTTCATCTATCCTATGTATAGAATTTGTAATTATGACTGGGCAATTAAGATTTGAGTAATAATAATAAAAGACAACACTGTTTCTTCTTGGGCATCTTTGGTTGTCAACATAGGTGAAACAATGTGAAGAACTCAAGAGCTAGCTAAGAATAAGATTAGTAGGGTGGGCCGGCGCGGCGCTGGCACACCAGGTTCTAATCCCGGTCGGGGCGCTGGATTCTGTCCCGGTTGCCCCTCTTCCAGGCCAGCTCTCTGCTGTGGCCAGGGAGTGCAGTGGAGGATGGCCCAAGTGCTTGGGCCCTGCACCCCATGGGAGACCAGGATAAGCACCTGGCTCCTGCCATTGGATCAGCGCGGTGCGCTGGCCGCAGTGCGCCGGCCGTGGCGGCCATTGGAGGGTGAACCAACGGCAAAGGAAGACCATTCTCTCTGTCTCTCTCTCTCACTGTCCACTCTGCCTGCAAAAAAAAAGATTAGTAGGGTGGAGTCATGAGGGTGTAGTTCTTCTGTAATGGATGATGTAGCATCTTGGAATGCTAGTTGAAGTGGATATGCCATAAGGATCTGAAAGATTTCAATCTATAAATTAACCTTAACAAAGTTATGTAATATTTTTACTTATATTTTTATCAAGGAAGGGTTGTAAGGTGTTCGATTCCTTCCTTTGTTGTTTTTTAAATTATTTTTTCTAAAGATTTTATTTATTTATTTGAGAGGCAGAGTTATAGACAGAGGCAGAGACAGAGAAATGCCTTCCATCCGTTGGTTCAGTCCCCAAATGGCTGCAACAACTGGAGCTGGGCTGGCCAGAAGCCAGGAGCCAGGAGCTTTCTTGGGGTCTCCCATGAGGGTGCAGGGCTGAAGCATTTGGGCCATCTTCTACAGCTTTCCCAAACCAGAAGCAGAGAGCTGGATCAAAAGAAGAGCAGCCAGGACATGAACTGACACCCATATGGGATGCCAGTGTAGCAGGCAGAGGCTTAGCCTACTGTGCCACAACGCCTGCAGGATTCCTTCTGTTGTTAATTTAGGATTTTACATAAGCTGGCTCTTCAAGTGTGTGATGTGCTCGTGAGCACTGTGTAGTCATTTGAGGTTTCTGACAGTTAAATTACTGAGACTTCTTGTTCTGGGGCAAAAACTTCTCAAATAACACAAATTATTACTATAATAGCTCTTAATGAAATAAACGACCCTGGGGCTGGTGCCATGGCTCACTTGGTTAATCCTCCGCCTGTGGTGCCGGCATCCCATGTGGGCACCGGATTCTGGTCCCTGTTGCTTGTCTTCCAGTCCAGCTCTCTGCTGTGGCCTGGGAGGAGGATGGCCCAAGTGCTTGGGCACCTGCACCCGCGTGGGAGGCCAGGAAAAGCACCTGGCTTCTGGCTTCGGATTGGCACAACATGCTGGCTATAGCGGCCATTTGGGGGGTGAACCAATGGAAGGAAGACCTTTCTCTCTGTCTCTCTCTCTCACTTTCTAACTCTGCCCAATAGTTAAAAAAAAAAAAAAGAAAGAAATGACCCCGTTGATGATGTAGTATTTCTTGTTGAAATTTCATCAGGAAAGTTGGAGTATTGTCATGGTATGCCCAATTATGCAAGAAAAATATTGATTTATGCTACAAATATAATTAAGTAAATTGTAACTCAGGTAGACTCAAGTGTATATCCTTAAAGTAGTAAAAGTCAGTATGTGAATCCTCCTGCGATTGTGAATGCAGATCTACAGACAAGACACAGTGGAAATGTGGTGTGGCACAGTATGCATCATGAAGAACGGTGTCTAGGAATGAGTTGGCTAGAGCAATGCCTTGGGCATCTAACAATAAATAGAAAGATAAAACCCAAGGCTCACAGTATGGGTGGGATCATTTGATATTACCTCCATATGAGGGTTCTAGTAAATGAAACATTTTACTGCTAAAATAGCAATACTTATGTGGGAAAAGCAATAATCATGAAGCTAATATGAAATATGCTCATGTGTCACTGTACATTCCTACCACAAATAACATGGTGAGCTCAGATAATGAACTCTAAAAACCAGTGGATATTATAGCTCAAACTATTCCTCCATGCCCCATTGCTTCCTTTTTTCTCAGAATATTAGGTTACAATGTGTGGAATTATTCCAAAGTCTGGTAGAATACTGCAGGTCCTCTGGGATGATCAAAGAATCAAAGAATAGATTTTGGTATAAAACTGGGATCTTCCTCCTGTTTGGTAAAAGAAGTGGTGTATAGGTTTCAGTCTGTTAATAGTATTGTAATTCTTGCTTCTAGTACTGGAAGAGATAATAGGAGGATTCTTTCTTTTTTAAAGTTTTATTTATTTATTTGAGAGAGAGAGAGAGAGAGAGAGAGAGAGAGACCCCTATCCACTGGTTCACTCCCCAGATGGCTGCAGTGGCCGGAGCTGTGCTGATCGGAAGCCAGGAGCCAGGAGCTTCTTCCAGGTCTCCAGTGCAGGTGCACAGTTCCAAGACCTGGGCCATCTTCCACTGCCTTCAGGCTCTAGCAAAGAGCTGGATTGGAAGTGGAGCAGCTGAGACTTGAACCGGTGCCCATATGGGATGCTGGTGCTGCAGGCTGGGGCTTTAAGCTGCTGTACCACAATGCTGGTCCCAGGAGGATTATATTTGTAAATAATAGTGATCCTACAAATGGTTGGGATATAGTAAGTGATTTAATATTAACTATAATGATGAAATTGGTGGCTCCAAAAATTGATGAGACACCTGCCAGGTAAAGTGCAAAGATAGTAAATCTACTAAAGCTCCTGCGTGTGCTAGATTATTGGCTGCAGGTGGCTAAACTGTCTATCCTGTTCCCACTCCAGCTTCTATAGAAAAAACAGCAGTAATGAAAATGAAGGGAGTAATAATACAAAGCAGATTATCTACTTGAGAAAATGTTGTATCTGGGACTCTGGGCATTGTAAATGTGGACAGTGTGGGTGTAATTGAGTCAAGTGTGAAGATTTGACTTAGATAGCATTTAGTGTTTATATTTTCATATGCTTTCTAGTGGAATAAGATGGGTTTTACCACATGTCCAAGTTCTTTTGAAAGTGGGTCTTGGATTGTGGTGGGCTTGCACATCCTTTGTGACTTTGGAGATATGCCATTCTCAGTATGGGCTTGTGATTATGTGTGCAGATTATAGGTGGAAATGTGTGGTCGTACTTGGTTGAGTGTCTGTTCTGCATTGACCAATGTGTCTCTCCTTCTGACAATACTACATGGGTTTTATTAGTTAATAGAAAAGTGTTGACATGGAAGGCACTTAATTCCAATTTTTTGAAATTGCTTCAGTTACTTTAGTGTCTTTCTCCACATATGATTTTTTAAAAAGATTTATTTTATTTATTTGAAGGAGTTAGAGAGAGAGAGAGGGAGAGAGAGAGAGAGAGAGAGAGAGGTCTTCCATCCGCTGGTTCACTCCCCTGATGACCTCAGTGGTTGGAGCTGAGCCGATCTGAAGCCAGGAGCCAGGAGCTTCTCCCGGGTCTCCCATGTGGGTGCAGGGGCCCCAGGACTTGGGCCATCTTCCACTGATTTCCCAGGCACATTAGCAGGGAGCTGGATCAGAAGTGGAATATCTGGGGCTCAAACCAGTGCCCATATGGGATAACGGCACTGCAGGCCAGGGCTTTAACTCACTGTGTACCACAGCGCTGGCCCCCACATGTGATTTTTTAAAAAATAAATGTGCATACCATTTTTCAACCAGGGAAGTTATATAACTTGCTTTTTGCATTTACTATTTAGTCACTCGTGATTTCCTCACTCACAGGCAAGTTGAACTGCAGATCCATAGTATTGTGTGTACAGACGTATAGGAATTTATTTAAGGTGCCTTCTCTCACTGAATGTCTGAAATCCCCACCTCTCGGATTTTCTTATATTTTTTTTAAGGGAAAAGGTTTATTGTCAGGTGGGGAAACCTGACAGGCAGAGGGGAGAGGGCAAGAGAGTAAGCGAGAGAAAGAAGTCGAGAGAGAGATCAAGAGAGAGAGCACGTGTGCAGGAAGCCTGTCCTATTAAACCTTTGCAGGGGGCTGGGAAATAGCAGCGAATCCCATTGGAGTAGGGGTGGAGCTGACACCTGTGGTTGGGCCATTTTGTCATCTGGCTTCTAGCAGTGGTGGCGGGGGCTAGAGCTGAGGATGGTGTCCAGGGAGTAGATTTGCACCATTTTACTAAAATCCCCCCCCCCCACTTTTTTTTTTTATAAAGCAAGTGTTGTATGGGATCACATCAGCCCCCAAAGTCCAGGAGGGTTGGAGGGATGATGATCTGTCTTTAGAGCTACTTTCTGTTGACATGGTACAACAAGTTACTCTCTGCTGGCATGGGGTGATGCCTCAAGCTGCTATCTCCTGGGTGGGGAGCCAAGTATATCCCTGTAGCAGCATTGGGTTTACCACCTGACTGGTGAAGGCTTTGGTTCATTCCATTATCACCTCCTGTAAACAGACACTGTAGTATAAAAGACAGGGTGAGGATAGCAGCCAGTGGTCATAAGAGTGGCATTAACTAAGTAATGAGAGGATTTCATAGAGGAGAGGAAATGAGAGGGGAGTCTCTGGACTCTGTAAGACTGTTTGATGGATGTAGTTTTGCCTGACCTTATTGATTAATATAATAACAACACAGTTAAGGTCCATCTATTCCATAGTACCACATCGGTTAGTGAGGCAATATGGCTTTGGAGACCTCAGATGGCATCAACTGAGGTCTTGATGGGCCTAGTGACCTCCTCTTGTAACTGCAAACAACAGTTGTAAAACTGTTGGAGTTGTTTGCAGTAGGTTGGTTGAGATAACATTGTGGCCGAAAGCTGCTCCTGAGACCACTACTGAGGACAGAGAGGCTGCGAGCTGATCCCAACCAAGATTGGGAGAAAGGTCGCTCATCTCTTGTGGGTAGAGGGCCTTGTCTGGTGGCTGGTGCTATGGTGCAGCAGGTTAAAGCCCTGGCCTGAAGTGCCGACATCCCATATGGGCGCCGGTTCTAGTCCCGGCTGCTCCTCTTCTGATCCGGCTCTCTGCTGTGGCCTGAGAAAGCAGTAGAAGATGGCCCAAGTCCTTGGGCCCCTGCACAGCATGGGAGACCCGGAAGAAGTTCCTGGCTCTTGGCTCCGGATTGGTACAGCTCCGGCCGTTGAGGCCATCTGGGGCATGAACCAGCAGATGGAAGACCTCTCTCTCTGTCTCTACATCTCTCTGTAACTCTGTATTTCAAATAAATAAAATAAATCTTTAAAAAAAAGAAAAATTCTGAACAATCATACAACGTTAAGTGGGAGAGAGGACCATCAATGCATACGGTTGGAGTGGAGCCATTGATGTAAGAGTAGAGGCTATTATTACAAAGGAATGAGTCCCTAAGTAGGCTAGACAGGGTCTAAAATAAAGGACAAAGTCATTATTAGAGGTCCCAAGAAAGCTGCTGTCTAAACCATGAACACGTTTTTTGATTGAGAGGCAAAAAGAAACTGACAGAAGGGGCCTGATAATAGTCAGGTGGGCTTTAAGGCCTTGCCATTTATGAGGCCCAGACCTATCTGTCTCTTCACATGGGGTACATCCCAAGGGAGGTGTGAACCTCCTTGGGGAAGGCACCCTGTTGACTTCCCTTATATAGCTGGCCTGAGAGGAGAGCTGGCCAGGGAAAAGCAGGTGGCATCTCTAACAGGAAATTTGCAGTTCTTTCTGCAATGTTACTGACCCTACTTGGCCGTCCCCTCAGCAGCAGTGGTTAGTTTGGAAGCTGGGTCGAGTGAAGGGCTCTTCAGCTTAGAGCCAACAAGGTCTGCAGCTCTGATCTGGGCGTCCTTTGACTCCAGGGCAGATCCATTTCCGGTGACCCGACTGTTTGCTGGCAGAGCTGCCAGGGCTTTTCATAAGCTACTTCTGCTGAAGCCCTGGCTTTCCATATAAACCAGCGCAGTGACTGGGCAGATCACTGTGTAGAGCAGCCTTAATTGGCCTGCCGCCTATCTTTGCATTGCTTCTGCTGCCTAGCTTTCGTTTCCTCCTGTTTTTTTTTTTTTTTTTTTTTTTAAAAGCAGGTCACAGGAAGCTTTTAAGAGGATGCAAGTCAAAGGGGTGCTCAAATCCCATCTTTAATCTTTGATAGTCTAAATTAGAAGTCTATGGTAGGATTTTAAAAAGCATTTATCCTTTTTTAGGCCTGGTAATACAAGATCATTAGACTTTTTAACTTTGGACATTTGTATCTGTAGTATTTTATATTATCATAGCTTAAAATTTAGCACCACTTCACATCTTGACAGTACCTGTAATATAATCCAAATAGCCTGATTAGTTGGTGTCTCTACAAGATGAGAGACAGATATCCTTTGATATTTCCAGGGGCCCAACTGGAAATATCAAAGTCCAGATTTTTTTATTTTTTGAATACCAGTCAAGGATGCCAAGAAGGCTTAAAATATCTGGTTCAAATAGGGTCCCTTAAATCATGACATAATATAGACCAGATTTGATCATTGTTACAAGGTGATTACTCAGATTTTTTTTTTTTTTTTGACAGGCAGAGTGGACAGTGAGAGAGAGACAGAGAGAAAGGTCTTCCTTTTGCCGTTGGTTCACCCTCCAATGGCCGCCGTGGCTGGCGCGCTGTGGCCGGCGCACCGCACTGATCCGATGGCAGGAGCCAGGTGCTTCTCCTGGTCTCCCATGGGATGCAGGGCCCAAGTACTTGGGCCATCCTCCACTGCACTCCCGGGCCACAGCAGAGAGCTGGCCTGGAAGAGGGGCAACCGGGACAGAATCCGGCGCCCCCACTGGGACTAGAACCCTGTGTGCCGGCGCCGCAAGGCGGAGGATTAGCCTAGTGAGCCACGGTGCCGGCCTACTCAGATGTTTTAGAATAAACATATATTTAAACAAATCAAAACTCTTAATAAAAAACTCAGTTGTAAAACAATTAGAGCCTAACAGAGATATTAAGAGAGCACAATACATTACTTCAACAGAACACAAAATCTGTGTCTCTTTGGTCATTCCAAAAATCAGAAATAAAACGTTAAACTTAAGAGCCAGTGCATGGGGTCATATCCCATAACTTGGAAGAGTTTTAATAGAGTCAGAACTAGGGAAGAGAGAATAGCTTACTGGAGCTGGCTTGAAAACTGAGAGTCACCAGTTAAACAAAACTATTAAAAGGAGATGCTGCAGGTTCTAAACAGATTTTTAAGACAATTTCAAAATATAAAAACCTCCTTGCTTTAACAGAAGATCAGATTCTAGTTCCATGTCAAATAATAGCTTTTGCTTTCCACCTGCTGATTTCCATTTTGAAATAACCCTTTAGAAATCTCCAAATTAAGACAACCTTTTCTAAATAAGATAACACATTGTATTTTTTTTGACAGGCAGAGTTAGACAGTGAGAGAGAGAGACACAGAGAAATTTCGGTCTTCCTTCCTTTGGTTTACCCCTCAAATGGCTGCTATGGCCATTGGTGCTTCCTCCTGGTCTCCCATGCGGGTGCAGGGCCCAAGGACTTGGGCCATCATCCACTGCCTTCCCGGGCCACAGTAGAGAGCTAGACTGGAAGAGGAGCAGCTGGGACTAGAATCTGGCACCCATATGGGATGCTGGTGCCGCAGGCAGAGGATTAGCCTAGTGAGCTGTAGCACTGGCCAACACATTGTATTTTAACCTTAGTTACTTTCAAGCAGTGTTGAACTATTTTCATAGACAATTTATGAAAACATGTTAGCAAACTCAAGTAGTTTTTCCCATAGAACATAAGTTGCTAAGAGTACCAAAGTTTACCTTTAGACATATTTATCTCATTTGCTTTACCCAATTTATATTTAGTAATTACACTTGAATGACTGAAAATGCTAATATTATACCATTCCTCTATCTGAATTATGGTCAAAATTACATTCACATGGAATTCTATTCCTTTTATAAAACTCTAGCTATAAATCAGTTACATTAAACCAGAGACTGCAAAATCCACCTAAGGGTCTATATTGAGTACTGATTACCCATTGCTATTTCATTGGAACCTTGTTAAACCAAATTGCAAAACAAGATGGGCAAGTTACAAAGCAACTTTTTTTAAAAGGCAGTGATCTTGCTAGATTCAAAGAGAAATTCTTGTAAACCCAATGTCCAGTTAGAGTTGAACCAAATTCTAATACATGAGATTGTTATTTACCAAAGACATTTTTTTAGATTCCAATTGGATTTGAGTCTACTTTTCTTTTTACCCAAGAAAGACCTTAGGCCAGTGATGCCCTGGTCAACAGTCAGCCACTCAGGACTGCCTCTGAAACAAAAGTTCAGGCAGATGCCAGACAGGTCCCAAGGTGACTGTGGGCTGGGGCCGATGTGCCAGGGACAAGAAGTCCACTGGAGACTGTTCATTGTGTTAGGCTTAATGGGGCAGAATATCTATGAGAGTAGATGGACACCCCTCCAGAGATTCCTAAGGAGGAAATCTGATAGGTGACAGAGCAAGGGGCAGTTAGGGAAAAGGAGATATGTCTGGAAATAGTAATTAACCTGGTGAGCTGGCTGGTTTGCAGGGCCAGTAGTGTTGATCTTTATTTCATGTGGGTTGGGAGAGGAGAGATACATCTAGGAAATGCTCACTCCTGGGACCAGGAAATAGAGTTGTAGGAATTGAGGAGACCTGGCGAGGTCAGCTTGAAATTAAAAACCCATCAAAAGACCTGATCATCCTGTCTGACTTGTTCAAGATAAAACAAAAGAGCTATCAAAAGGGTGGGATTGGTGACAGGAGAACTCAGGAGGTTGGAATCACCACTGCCTTGCTATTCTTATGGTAAAATTGGAACAGGAGTGGGAGGGGTGAAGCCCCGTTGGAGAATGAGAGCTGGAGGGTGATGGCATGGAGACAAGCCCACTCCCAAACTTGCCTTTGCTTTTCTGGGAGTAGGGTGTTAGGGAGGATAATAGATTAGGCAGGGGGAGTAGACTTTGGACAAGGGCTAGTTCTGTGATAGGTGGGAATTCCTGGACAGGAGGGGGAGGTACAATTGAGACTGCAAGAGCCAGAGCAGCAAATGTAAAAGAAAGGGGTTTTGGCTTTTTAGCGAGCTTTGGGAGTTCAGAGAACTTGAGCCAGAGGAGGTTTAGACTGAGATAGGAGAAAGCTTGGACATAGGAAATCTTCCACTTTTCCAAATGTTCACAGATAGAGATCTTGAACTGATTGTCAAGGTAGGAGACCACCGAGAGGAGGATTAACTAGAACACAGGGAGAAGCTCTCCTGGTGACCTGTAGAGTCAGACTGGCAGATATTGGGGATCCCTGAGATCACAGCCATCTGACGGGAGGATATGGGAACAGAGGGTGGGTCATTACCCATGCACCCATTGGAGCCCTGGACATAACCCATAGAAGGGAAATGGGGTTGAGTTGTCACCCACACATGCTATTGCCTGGACACAGAGTATGGAGGCATGAGGCCGTAGGAGATGTGGTGCCTGGTACCAGGACTTTGGGGCAAAGTTGCATAGAACCATAACCCATAGAGTCTAAATAAGAGGATCCTCCACCTGCCACGTCTTACTGTTGGGCACCAAAAAATATGTTGTGCCCAGATCGTTAGATCCCCACAGAGACCCCCAGAGAGTCGATTACACCGAACTGCAAAAGCAAGGTTTATTCGGGAGTACAAGCCGTGACAGGGACCCCATCCAACCTACTGGCACAGCGGAGGAAGGAGTGAGGCCCCGGTCTTTGTTTGGGAGAGTTTTTAAAGGAAAAAGGGGCTACATCAGCAGGAAAAAAGAGTTACATACAGCATGGAAGCTCTGGGTACAGGGAGTTACTTTGTTTAGCAATCTCTACTGTGCTGTCCTTGGTCTACCGAACTAGCTGTCCCTGGTAAGCTTTGATATCTCCGGAATGCCTGAACGCCTGCTTTTACAAGGACATAGGTCTGCTATGGGAAATGGAGGCTGCTTTTTTATTGTTTTAAAATGGAGTCACTTTGGTTCTTCATTGCCTCAGAAATTTGGAGGGCTGGTGTGTGGATGGAGATTGCAGAGTGTTCAGAGGTGAAGGAAGTCCGGGGTTGAGTTTTGTTGTTGGCAGAATTCCAGGATCTCAAAGCAGCTCACATCCCCGAGAGGAAAGCAAGGTTGAGGGCAGAGTCTGGCCCCAGGTTTTGGAGCCAGTGAAAGGTCACCACAAAAAAAAAACAAAAAAACAAAAAAACAAACAAACTGGATTTCACTGTTTTTTTACTGTGGTATAGTATTCTAAAGAGTACATATCCCATAATTTCTTTATCCAGTCTACCGTTGATGGGCATTTAGGTTGGTTCCAGGTCTTAGCTATTGTGAATTGAGCTGCAATAAACATTAGGGTGCAGACCACTTTTTTGTTTGCCAATTTAAATTCCTTTGGGTAAAGTCCAAGGAGTGGGATGGCTGGGTTGAACGGTAGGGTTATGTTCAGGTGAAACCAGTATCTTTTAAACATTTCTTTAAAGAAACCCAGAAATTACACATGTTTCTAGGGCACCACTTAATGGGCAGGCAGCATCCTTTGCGTATGTGCATTCGCACAGATGATCCCCATAGCGTTGGCTGTTTTCACGCTGCTTCTGTGTTATGTTTAAACTTCAAGTGGTCAGGGTCACTTGTCATTTCCCTTTTGTCCTCTAGGCTTTGTTTTATTCCTGAAAGCCCTTCTCCAATCAGGAATGCCAGGATCACACTGGTGCTGAGAGTCCTGGGTTTTCAATGTGGGAGGCCTAAGACACATGGTTTCTAGTTGTTTCTCAATGAGTCAGTGAGCCCGTCCTCTAGGTAGCTACATTGGCCTCTAGGACAAGGGAGTTATAGGTAGAGCCAGCTCTGTAATAGGGCATAGTGTTCAGGGTCTGGGCCTGGCTTCTGTAAGTCCCCAAACATCCTCCTTGAAGTCCATTCCTGGTAGGGTTGTCCATCCAGCCTGATGCCATGTATGTGTACTGTCTGCGTGGTGAACTGAGAGCACAGTGTGAGGGAATGTTCTTAGGTTAGAGGTCAGGCAGCTGAGAGTCTAAGCTCTGACTTAACCAAAAGATGGGTTTTCCTTCTAGTGAACATCTTTGGAAAGAGCGTTCAGCTCCCTAATGAGCTACCTGTTGCCATAGGTAGTTCAGTGACATGTCCCTGGTGATTGGTGTTGCCATGGACCCATGGACATGGCAGTGAAGGGATTTCCTGGGTGTGTACGCACTCAATATTGCCAATACTGGAGGGGAGGCCCAAATGGCCTTTAGACAAAGGAAGTAAATGTGTGTATGTGTGTGGTTGTGTGTGCTTTGCTGTGTATCTAACTTATTTGTATATGTACACTTTCTTGTTATACTCTCATACATGTGGGATCAGGTGTTTTTATGCTTTACTTATTCCTGTGATGTACATGTTTGTATGTATTTGTGTTTGTAGAAATAATGTTGTTAATGTATTCTTTTCTCCTAGGGAGTTGAAGCATCCTGGATGCAAGAATGCAGGTAAACGAACCATTTTCTATATGTTTATGGAGTGGTACAAGTAGTCAGACAGTTAAGCATGTATCTTTAGGGGTCTGTTCAATGTCTATGTACATTTTCATAAGTGTATACAGGCCAGGATTTCTACAAGAGCACTATTTTAGTTATGAATACCATACAGAACAGAACCTGCCAATCATGGGCCAGAAATGTGCAACCCTGCCTGGGTTGAGGTCATAGGAGCCCTTGGCTGACCATCTCCCTTCCTGTACAAGAGTGTGGGGGCATAAACATCCAAGAAGACCCTCAGAAGTCCCACGTTATCCTCAGGGCACTCTCACGTGGCAGACCTGTGCCACCAGCCTTATGTCACCAGAACTCAGGTCTTCATGGACTACCTCCAAGTCAGCCTCAGAACATAGCTCTCTGTGTGAGGAAATTCTCCACAGAGAGGGCTAGCTTCAGTTCTGTTGGCATCTGAGTTGCTCAGACTCGTGGCTGATTCAAAGGATGTGTTTTTCTTTTGAGGGAAAGAGTGGCCATCTTTCCACTAAGATTCAGATCCCTGTTGTCATGGCTGTTTTGGTGGAAAGGCCCTGGTGATTGGTGTGCACTAAGGGGCCCTGGAATGGGCAGTGAAGGGCCTCCAGGTGTGTTATACCCCAAGCTTGCCAGTGAGACGTGGAGGGCCCAATGCCTGGACAATTAGATTATATAGACTATACGTGTATCTAAGTGTGTCAGATTGTGTGTGCTCCCCAGTGTTGTGTGTGTAGTTATTTGTATATGTACATTGTCTTGTTATAGAATCATGGATATAATACTCATGGATTTATTTCTCTGTTACTTACTTTGGAAACATATGTTTGCATGTATTTTTGAGTATATACAGCTCTAGAAATAATGGCCATAGTACATTCCTCCCTTCTGCAGTGTCAGATTATCCCATATAGCTCCACAGTTAAAGGAACCACTGTCTGTTCTGTAGACCAATAGGAGTACATACACAGTTATGTACACTTCCTCCGCAGTTTGTTCAGTACATGCACACATTTACAGATGTGTGTGTAATGCGTATTTGTCTAAGAGTTTTAACTTTTGTTGTGGATACGATATGGGTTTCCACCTGTCAATGTAGAAGCAAGGGACTTCTGGAAAGATTAATGGCCTGGGGACTGGGGATGACCCATGGCCTTGCTCCTGACTTCTGGCTATGTCCATGGGCAACATCTATGTGCACACACATCCAACAGTTTTTCCAAGTGTCTTGGCCTAGGATTAGTGGGTCCTAAAATAGACAGTCTCCTTATGCATCCACCTTGGCTTTCAGACCAGACATCCAGCCTGTGACCTGGTGAGGGGTATCTTTCACATGGGGGTGTTGTCAGTAAAGGGTGGTAACCAGCCATGGGTCCTGAGCGCCTCAGGTGTGGGAGGCGTACAGCATGTGGACTCCAGGTGTTTCCAAGAGAGTCAGTGAGCTGGCCCTGCAGTTCTCCTGGGCAGTATCTCTAGGACATGCTGCTTTGGCCAGAGCTGGCTTTCCCAGAGTGTGTAGCCTTCAGGCCTGTGCCATTTCCTGGTCTCTGAGAAGTCCCCAAACAACCCCATTTTGGTTGCACTGTGACAGGACCATCCCTCCAGCCTCATGCCATCTGACCTGGTGTCTAGGTTTACTACCTACAAGGTAACCTCCCCAGAAACACAGATTAGGGGGAGAGGCCAGGCTTCACCTACCCTTGTTGACCCGGGAGTCTTTAAGTGCCACAAGTTTTCAAAATGTGAGTTTTCTTTCTGGAAAAGAGTGGCCAACAATCCACTGATGTTGAGGTCCCTGGTTTCAGGGCTGATGCACTGACACGTCCATGGTGATTGGTGTCATCCCATGGTCAATGGAACTATCAGCAAGGATCTCTCTGGGTGTTTCTGACCCCCATGCTTTCCAGCACAGAAGAGGAGGGCTCAGTGGCCCCTCTGTGAAGAGCTTGAGTGTGTGTGTCCAATTCTGTATGAGCTCTTTGGGGCTGTGTATATTAGTTTTGTAAGCCCAATGTGTTGTGAACGTCAGGTATGTGGATGTTACAGATTGGTTTCTATCTGTATTTATTTCTAGGATACATGTTTTATGTATTTGTGGTGTGCACATTTGTAAATTAAAGGTTGTCCTGACTTCCTCCTTCCTTTGAGAGGAAAGCATCCCAGAAGGAAGGATGCAGCTTTACAAGTAAAAAACAACTTTCTTTTTCTTTTTTAAAAAAAGATTTGTTTATTGAAGGCAGCACTAGAGAGAGGAGAGAGAGATACAGAGAGAGAGAGAGAGAGAGAGAGAGAGAGAGAGAGAAATCTTCATCCACCATTTCACTCCCATGGTGGCTGCAACAGCCAGGGCTGGACCAGATAGAAGCCAGGAGCCAGGAGTTTCATCCAGGTCTTCCACGAGGGTGTAGGAGCCCAAACACTTGGGACATTGTCTGCTGCTTTCCCAGGCACATTAACAGGGAGCTACATCAGAAGTGGAGCAGGGGCTAATGCTGTGGCATAGTGGTTAAAGTCACCTCTTGTAGTACCTGCATCCCATATAGGTGCCCGTTCAAGACCTGGCTGCTTCACTTCTGATCCAGCTTCCTACTATGGCCTGGGAAAACAGTGGAAGATGGCCCAAGATGGAAGATTCTCTCTCTCTCTCACTCTCTCTCTCTTTCTCTCACTCTCACTCTCTCTCTTTCTCTCTCTCTGCCTATGCCTATACCTATGCCTATGCCTCTCTGAAACTCTGCCTTTCAAATAAATAAATATATTAAAAAAGTGGAGCAGCTGGGACTTGAACTGGCACCCTTATGGGATGCTGGCACTACAGGCAGCAACTTTACCCACTACACCATAGTGCAGCCCCACAATATTATTTTTCAAAGTATAGAGGTATTTATAAAGTTATATATGTGTCTTTAAACATTCATTCAGTACTTTCACACATTTCCTTAAATACATCAAGGGAGGAATGTGCCCAAAAATGTTACTTTTGCTACATATCCCTTGCAGCACTCAAATTCCCATTAATGAACCAGGAGTCGTCCGGAAATCTCGTTGACATGAGATCCAGGGACTCATGGCTGATCTAGATGCTCACTCTGTCCCTATCTCCTGATCTTAGATGATGCATAGACAGCTCACATCCCTGTGCCCTCCAACAAGGGAGATAACCCACTCACCAGCAGAAGGTCCTTTATTAGACCCATTCTTGTGCTCCTACCTGGTTTTTCATGCTTTATCCTCAGCCTCTGGTGTAGGGGTTTGTTGTCTCCCACATGTCCCATTCCAATAGCCAGTAAACCAGCCACAGGTCCGTAATGCCCCTCCAAGCACATGAGAGGCTTAACAGGAGTGGTTTCCAGGTGTTTCCAGGAAGTTACTTCTCTGGCCTCCTGCTCACTGTGTCTGAGGCTGTAGCTCCTGTTCCACCCACTGTTATCCCTTTTAGACTTGCTGCCTCTGAGCTATCTGCACCATGCACAAGTGCATCAGGAGGCCAGCCCAGCGCCTCCTCTGCATGCCATGCCTATGTTTCTGAAGTCACAGGTGCACACCATGCCATCCATGAATCCTGCCAACCGGTGCCTGGACGGTTTGGGGAGAGATCACCTGTGCATGCTTGTAGGGTATCAGAGGCTTGAAGAGCTTTTATGATATTAATCTTGTCTTTTGCTAACAAGTGATGCCATGTGTATGTGTTTGTGTGGGGGGGCAGGGCTAAGATGCAGCTGTGGGGGTCAGTGTTGTGGCACAGCAGGTTATCCTGCCACCTGCAATGGCGGTATCCCATATGGCCACCAGTTTATGACCGGTTGCTTCACCTCCTACCCAGCACCTTGCTAATACACTTGGAAAAGCAGTGGAAGATGGCCCAAGTGCCTGGGCCCCTGCACCCACGTGGGAGATCCAGATGAAGCTCCTGGCTTCTGCCTTTGGCCTGACCCAATCCCAGCTGTTATGGCCATTTGGAGAGTGAACCACCAGTAGATGGAGGATCTCTCTCTCTCTCTCTCTGTCTCTCTCTCTCTCTGACTCTGCCTTTCAAATAAATAAATAAATCTTGAAAAAGAAAGATGCAGCTGTGTACCTGGCTCAGCCATTCCACCAATGGGTGTCCCTGGACAGTGAGCAGTAGAACATCCCCAGGCTCCAGGGAGCCAGAGTTCATTCATGAACTCCTGGTTTGTGAGTATAAGATTATCATTTTGTTTTCCAAGCCTCCCATCCTGTAGTGTGTGTGTATGTGTGTGTGTAAATCTTTAATTGCTCAGGAATTGGATTCATGACATTATATGGATAACAGTTTTTTTCCTGTACATTAATTTTTATATATAAGCAAAGAAAATTCAAAGAGTACTTTTGCTTAGAGAGTTTATTTCCAAGGTAGTGCATTTAAGGACAAGGGCAAATCAGTAAGATGATCCTTGGCCATTCTGTGTCAAACACAAGGGATTGTGGTAAGCCAGCTGTTTATGCTTGAACTTGGCAAAACTCATTTCTGCTGGAGTTGTGGACCTAGGTGAACCTGATCTTGCATGTACCTGTTTGATAGTCTAAGGGATTCAAAATGCATAGCACTCACTAAAACTAACTAACTAAAAAACATTTTGGTAACTGAAACCAAATTTTTCTGAAATAAGACTGATGTAAAAGTAAAGTGAAAATTACTAATTCTAAACTCAAATGCCACAAATATAAATAAAAAACCAAAACTCCTGAATTTTGTGATTCAAAGAAACCAAAAGAAACTAAAACTTAATGATCCTATGAATGAAATGGTGACCGATAAAGACAGGCTAACCAGTCACTCAGAGAAAATAATTTTGTAGACATCATAGAAAGTAACTGCATAATCTCAGAGATTCTGATACTGACTCTTCATAGAAAGGGATTTTATAAATCTAGATTTGCAAAGTTGGGGGCCATTGTTTCCTTATATAACAGGCCTTCCTATGGAGTAGCAATAATCCGGTTAAGTTGAAAGAGGGGTTTTCAGAGGGGAATCTCATATGGAATAATGGTAAATTGCAGAGCCAAGAAATCAGGTGTCATGTTTTCCAGCATTGCACAAAAGCAACTGAGAGAAGCTATGTGAAGACAAGTCTTTCTAAATCCTATTGCTCATGCAGAATTCCCAAAACCAAATTTTCTATTAAAAGGAACAAAACCAGAATCTTGGTGGCAATATGCCCATCCCCATATAAAAGTACTAGAGGGAGGAATCAGTAATAAAGAGAGAGAAAGTACTCTCTGATACATGAAAACACTTCCATCTTTGTGTAATTTGTGTTCTCAGTGGGGTAGTTTTCAGGATGAGGGAGACATGGTTGAGACAATGATACCAAGCATGGAAGGACAGGATACTAAGAATCAGGGAAGCTCAGAAATGAATGGGCAGACTCAGGAAAGAAGGAGGAAAACAGGAAAAACTAACATCACCCATGAAATGCAAACCAGAAGAAACACAAACAGATCTGTGCCTTTCAGGAAACAGAAGGTGAGAGAGGAAATATACAGAATAGGAGCTTGACCAAAGATTTCAGAAGATGAGAGAGGAATACCAGAAGTTGAATACCTGCATGTGTATGAATGAGATTGCTGGAAGAGGAAAAACCAATGCAAGGATCTAAAGCTAATAATTATAATTCAGACTGTTTCCGGAAATGACAATATGCTCTCAAACTCCTCCTTCACAGAAAACTGGGTCATACTTTGAGTGAGTGAAGCCATTTATAGCCTAGTAAAATCTGGGAATTATATGAAAAATATTCAGAGATCTAGAATACAGGGATGAGTAACATAGAAGGGAATGAAAATGATCCAGCTGGTCTGGGTTGGGAGGAAAAAGAAGACAATATTTAAGATGCTCAAGAAGAGCCAAGCACTTTGTGCCATCCAAGCTGCCATTAGGTGAAAAATAACATTGGCATCCAAGTCTTTGTGAGAGATCTTGGGTGAGATGGACCCCATGATCCCTTCCAGAGGAAGGAACAGACGTGAGACAAAAACCCTAGAAAGTCATTACTGTAAGGACAGATTTTAACAGCCAACCTGGCAGTGACTTTGTTCAGTGAAGACCAAATGAGATTCCTCTCGAGGGAGTGATGATGGTGGTACTCCCTAGGGTGACTGCTCTCTGATCATTTTAAGTTCTGCCTTTGCTAAAGGTGTTTTCTTATGATGTATTTATTTTACAGAAAAGCATGTGAAGATCAACTAGTACTAGGTGAAAGAATTTAATATAAAGCTCGCAGAGGACTGGTGAGGAGGGATGTGGCTGATGTTGTGTCTCCTGTGTAGTTCAAGTTTCCGATGGTGTGGGAAACTCCAGCTCCTCTGATTGCCAGGACTCCACACTGCAGACTTCTGAGCAGCTAAAGATGTCTGCAAGAAAGACACAGGAGCAGGGGTCAGTGGGGAGGACAGGGATGAGGCTGGGGTGGGGACAGTGGGGTGGGTGTGCAGCTCTCAGAAGGCTCCTGTGCCCTGGGAGGTAACCGTAGGTCCTGAACTCCACAGCAGTCAGGGCCATGGGGCACTGAGGCCCATCTGGATGGGGTGTGGATGTCCTACAATTGTGAATTCCCCTAGGCACTCACCTGGACAGCCTTCATGGGACTGGCCGCTTTGGCAGTGAACCTGATGCACAGGAAGGGGGAGGTCTCTTGGCCCCTGGGATTACAAATCCAAGGCCCACTCCCCTGGGTCTTGTGAGGAGCAGGAGGTCTGATGACACAGAATGGGAGTCCTGACCTTGCCCACTCAGTCCTTACCCCACAGGTCTGGGGCCTGTGAGCTGCATGTTAATTATGGACAACTGCACAGAGCCCTTTGGTTTCCTTCCCTAATCTTGTAGAAGTTCTTTCTATCCTCCCTGTAAAAGTCATCTCAGAGATTTTATTGGCAAAGAATTATTCTGTGGCATTAAAACCCCACCATTATTGCTTTAGTATATTTTGGCATGGAACATGTGATGGAAGACTTTCTTTTGAAGACATACAGCCAATGCGTATTTGTAATTGAAGTATAAATTAGAGCACAAATGAGAAGAACAGAGGGGCTACTCTTCAAAGTGAGCTTTGCCTTGAATTGCTGGGAAGTGTTTGAATTTTTTTTTTAGTTTTTTTTTTTTTTTTTTTGACAGGCAGAGAGAAAGGGGCAGAGAGAAAGGTCTTCCTTTTCCGTTGGTTCACCCCTCAATGGCCGCTGTGGCTGGTGTGCTACGGCTGGCGCACAGCACTGATCTGAAGCCAGGAGCCAGGTTCTTCCTCCTGGTCTCCCCCATGCGGGTGCAGGGCCCAAGGACCTGGGCCATCCTCCACTGCACTCCTGGGCCACAGCAGAGAGCTAGACTGGAAGAGGAGCAACCGGGACAGAATCAGGCGCTCCGACTGGGACTAGAACCGGGTGTGCCGGCACTGCAGGCGGAGGATTAGCATATTGAGCCATGGCACTGGCCCAAATGTTTGAATTTGACAGGTACATAGGATATTTTACACCCAGAAAAATAAAGCAATCAATGTGGGGAGCAGCTCGGACTAGACTAAGTTACTGGAATTAAGACTTATTCTATGCATCTGCTCTCCTCTGTGGGGAGCAGCTCGGACTAGACTGTTACTGGAATTAAGACTTATTCTATGCATCTGCTCTCCTACAATATGGCGCTGGGAGAGGAGAAAACAGCTTCTACCCAGCTGCCTCCAGTTCAACTAATAAACTGTAGGACTTGCTCCTGATTGGAGGAGAGCAGCGTACTCGGCGTGTGGGCAGCCGAGTTGGGATTGGCGGAGAAGGACTATAAAGGAGGAGAGAGACGGCATGCACCAGGAACATCTATGGGGAACATCTAGCTGAAGGAACACCTGTGCAGCCCCCGAAGAGAGCCGGCCGGCGGTGTGCCGCTCCCCTGCGGAAGTGGGGAATGTGGCCAGGGGGAACTGCCCTTCCACGGAGGTGGAAGGGATAGTAGCCAACCCGGGAAGAACCAGCAGCAAACCCGGGAAGGGCCGAGCAGACGAAAGAACAGCGCAGGGTCCTGTGTCGTTCCTCCACGAAGACGGGGAGTGACATAATGGTGCCGTGACTCGGATATGAAGCCTAGGCAGGGCTTAGTGTCGTTCCTCCACGAAGAGGGGGAGCGACAAATCAACATATAAAAAAGGCTCTAAGAAAGGAGGCTGAGGTCCCCAAAAGGCCTGGAGCTCTTGTGTTTTGTGCTGGCTCCTATTTGGTGTCAGGATGGGCTGGGTACCCACAAGGATACAAAAGTGGGTGCAGTGGGCTCTCTTCCTGGTGTGAAAAGACACCCAAAGGCACCTCTCTCTGTCTCACCCTCTTCCTAATCGTCCTGAGTTTGAAGAGGTCAGGGACGACCCACAGTGTCTCCCCACACCTGTGAAACTGCCTGTTGACTTTGGGTTGGGCAGGTGGGGATGCACCCTGTAGTGGGAGATGTTCAACAGCTCTGGGGGCTCTCCCCAGAAACAACACAACTAACATCCCCCTCCGAAGTCATTTGCATGCCAATCCTGCTAGCAACTCCAGCCTTTCCTTCAGATGAAAGCAGCTCCTGGGGGCTCAGCCTGGGAGCCCTAAGGGCTGCCATGGAATGGGGATGTGTCCCTGGAACCACCTCTGGGTGCATCTTTCACTCACCTGCGTGGATCCTGAACATCCATTCATCACTTTCCAGGTCAGGCTCGACGGCAGCCTCTCCACCTCTGGGCTCCAGTTTGTTGGCTTCCCTGAGGTGTCAAAAGAATGTGAAGCAATGGAGTCCATGTGCCCTTACTTCCCTGACCCCCGTCTACCTGCTCCAAACTCACATTTCCTGATCTTGATCAAGGTCCTCCATGTCCTGTAGACTTTCAGGGTAGTTAACGTCAAGGGAACATGTGGACAGCTGGAAGGAGACAAGTATGTTTCCTGAAACAGGCGTTAAGGAAAAGCCCTGTCCTGGGGGACATGGAGGCCAGAGTCAGACTTCCCTGGAGTCCTCCCTCCTTAGACACTGGGACCCTGCCTGCCTGTCCCCGGCCGAGTTCCCTATGTGGGCAGTCAGGTTGCTCAGCACCGTTTCATAGTGCAGTGTGGGGGTGAGGAGTGAGGGCAAGGCTGATAAAGGGAGAGGGGAGGGCTGCAGAGAGACTGGATCAGCATCCACAGTGCAAGGACATCCACTGCCTGGATGCCACCAGGTCCTTCAGGATTCTAATCATCCACTGTGGTG
Organism: Oryctolagus cuniculus; assembly: GCF_051225735.1. Classification (NCBI taxonomy): domain Eukaryota; kingdom Metazoa; phylum Chordata; class Mammalia; order Lagomorpha; family Leporidae; genus Oryctolagus; species Oryctolagus cuniculus. The sequence continues at coordinate 62,658,575 of NC_142883.1, read as the reverse complement.
AGGACGGAACATGGGAGAAGCAGGACCAGGTGCTTGTGAGCAAGAAATCAAGAGAATCAGAAAAAAATAAAAGAGGAATCACTTACCCCTAGATCGCCGCTGCCAAGATAACTTTCAGATTCTGCCAGGTTGCCTTCCGTGTGCACCAGAGCAGAGAGAAGGAAAGGGGAGAGTTAGACTTGAGGTGAGGACTCGGATCCCTGCTGCTGGTTGGATGATGTAGGCCAACCTTGGACCCCATGTCTGTATCCCTATCCCAGGCTTAGATGGCTTCACCTCTGTAATGAGTGAGAGGATCTGAACTCTGACTTCTTCTTCCAGCCCTCAGATTCCCATCACTGTGCCTAATAAATGTCACCTTGTTCCTCCATAGGTAGCCACTGGTTTGATGTGTGCAACTCATTGTTTTCCATCCCTCATGTTTCCCTTCCTCTATTTTGTCTCATAACTCTTGTCCATTTCCTTTGTCCTTGTCATCTACCAATCACATTATTGTCTGATATGGGAGCTCTGGAGGCCAAGATAAAGACATACTGCCACCTGGGGCTGGCATTGTGGTGCAGCAGGTTCAAGCGCCACCTGTGGGGACCCCTCCATGGGATCCCTGGTTGGTGTCCCTGCTCCTCCACTTCTGATCCAGCTCCCTGCTAAAGTGCCTCAGAAAGCAGTGTAAGACGGCTCGTGCTTGGGCCCTGCCAACTGTTTGGGAGACTCTGATGGAGTTTTGGACTCCTGATTCGGCCTGGCCCAACCTGCTCATTGAGGTTCTATGGGGACTGAGCCAGTGGATGGAAGATTTCACTCTGTTTTTCCCTCTCTGTCTATAATTCTGCCTTTCAAGTAAGTAAATAAATCTTTAAAAAACATATTGCCACGCACAGCAATACATCTATAGATCACTTACATGGGGAACAAGTGTCATGGATGCTTGTTGTGCCTTGGAAAGGTAATGAGGACCAACCCCACATGTCTGGGGTAACCTCATGGAGTTTGGAAATATTGAATCATCACAAGAATCCCATGTTTCCTGATCCAGTTGAAAAGATGACCCAAAGAGGAGAGGAAATTTAATTTGTTCAAATTCTGGTAGTCAGCCAAGGAGGCAACAGGGGGTCCACAGCCATATCAATAAATGGGACTTTCTAGGGTTTCACTGAGCAGTGGGAGGACTGGGAAGTAGGACATTGGCAGGCCTGAGGACAGGGAATGTGCTAGGCATGACTGGATGGGGAACAGGCTGTGTTTGAAGCAGTGCATCTGAGGGGAACAGTGATGCCCAGTCCTGCTGCCCAGAGGCCCTCCACTGAGCCCAGTGCATTCCAGCAGATGAGGTCAGCAGCACCACGTGTGTGTCCAGTCCAGGATTCCTTAACACACATCCTCTGGGCAGCCTGTACAGCTATGCAGTGTCTCCAGTAGCATCTGGATAATGACCTGTCACACAGTCTACTCCAAACACTAGACTTGGATGAGATGTGGAAGCCAAGATGAACCCAGAGTAATGCTTGGCCCTCACAACTCTAAGATGCTGGGGCCTCCCCAGTCAGCCCAGAGCAAGTATTCTTCAACTCAACTGACCCTGGGTGTGTGTGTGGGGGGATGCTCTTCTTCCTTCTGCCCTGAGATGAGGATGAAGCAAGGAGCCCTTACTGAGACACAATGGCAGCACCTTGCTCTTTGACCTTCAACCGTGTAAGAAAGAAATTTCTGTTCCTGATTAGTTACAGAGTCTCAGGTATTACGTTGTGGCCAGAAATGGACGAAGACAATGGTCAGTGCAAAACCCAGACATCTCTTGTGTTCAATTCGAAGGTAGTGCTGTCCTGTCACAATGCAGTGGATTTGATCTTTGCAATGGCAAAGCTGGGGGTGGTCAGTATTAAAGAATATGTAAAACTTTAAATAGTAAAGCAAGAAATGATAGTTAAAAATTTCTATTGCTCCAATCCCATGGGCATAAAACCTCTTCCTACTCTATAATTAATATAAAAAAGAACAAATCAGATATCTACATACAATGTCTTTTTTCCTCCTGAGTTCCTGTGTCCTCTCAGGGGTCCAAAGCAGCAGATAACCCAAGCATTGCCCTAATTTGACCCTCTGGTCTTTGTGGGTGTTGCTCCTACCTGAAGAGGCTTCATCCTCACTGTTACAGTCCGAAACACTCTGTAAGACCCAATCTTGAGACACAAACAAAGACAGTAAGTGTTCACAGAGAGTCTTGCCCGTTCCTCCCCTGGATTGCTCAGCATGACCCTGCCCCTTCTCTGTGCTCTCAGCCCCTTCCTGGGCTCTGTGGACCTGACCTTCAGGCAGACATTGACCACAGCTTCAAGCCTTCCAGGGAGGGAGAGGAGCTGACGGCACCACCTCTCAACGTCTCACTTTCCCTAGTGCACTGAAATACGGTGCCTCCAGCCTGCATCTGAAACCCCCCACTTTTTTATATACATATTCCTGTAATCATGCAGCAATACCTCTGTGATTGTTTTTTTTATAGAGAACTGATAGTGGCTTCAGAGGAACATAACTAGGGTAATACACACAAACTGCCAAACTTGTACACTCAGAACTGTAACACATGGGAACCCACATAGATAAAGCCCACCCCCATGCACAAGCCAGTATCTTCCAGGGACCCCAGAAAATGATCATTACCCTTTATGAGGAAGTTAATTTCCCACCAGCGCACTCCTAGTCCTCTGTCATAGCAGGAATTGGGCATCAGGTGGCCTTCCACACTAAAGCCCCCAAGATAGTCCCATCTGTGCTGTCATCTGGACTATTCATACTACAGGGAGTAAGTGATTCACGAATACATACCGCTTGCTGTTCGTATTGAGATCACCTGTAATTAGAAAATGGCACCATGAGGGTCTGAACACTCTGTGTCCCTTTGCACCTGTCTTTAATGCCCTTGGTGACACTGGGAAACCCCGTGTGAAAGAGTGGTCCTATGGAGGGAACCCAAAGACGTGAGCAGAGTGATCACACTCAGGCCAGGAGACATGAGCTCTTCATGGGGGACGTGTCTCTCCAGTCCACTGTGGTTGGAAGTCACAAAATTCCTTTCAAAAGAGGAGAAGTGCTGCAGAGAAAAGCTTGCTGTGGTCCAGTCCTGACAGTCATTTTGTCCCTGTGTCCCGCGTCAGCTCTCTGTTGGTGTAAACTCTCCCTCTCAGTGGCCCTCACCGTGCACAGGGTGTATCATGGACCCTATCCATGGTCAGATTTTTCTTCTCTTCATATGGTTGCAAAAGGAAGAAGCCAAGGAAGGAACATTTCTGTTTTAGAGGAAGGCAGGGGCCCTTACCTCAGTGTACTCTGGAGTTTCTTTATCCTCCGTGTCACCAGGAAGCTCCTCCCATGCATCCTCCAGGGGCACTAGATGGACATATGGTGACTGTCAGTACACTGGTGCATCAGGGAGCATTGGTGGACATGGGCATGGAACGAGGGTTAAGGCCAAGGAGAAGAACGTGAAAGACCTGAGAAGCAGAGCCTTAAGCTTTCTAGCTCAAGGCAGCTTCATTCATGGGAACTATTTGGGGTCAATACCACCACAGTTGCTGTATTTCTGTAAGAGTCCTGGGACGACTCCTGCATGTTTAGAAGCCAAATAAACTGCTACTGTCGTCTTGATGTTTCCCAAGGTCACTACTACTCAGGGATCAATATCTGTTTATTGTATTTGAATATGTCATCTCTCCTATGAGCTTCTGAACTTAATTAAAAGCAACCGTTAGTGGGAGAAGGACTCAGTTGTAGGCAAAGCATGTTCATTTATTGCCAATCCCTAGGTACCACACAAGTAAATGAAGAAGATGTAAAAATGGTGAAATTCCACCATTTAAAAATGAGCACCAGGCATTATGGTAAAACTTTTCTCCTGATCTTATTGTTTTTATTACCATTATAAATGGTATCTTTATGGATTATAGCATAAGAATTCATTGTATGCAGACAGTGTGTGATGATCAAATCATGTTGACCTTTCCAGCTCCCTAAATATATTTTAAACTGTTTTCATTTGTATTAAATACTTTTCACATATGTTGGGAGTATGTTTCATATCCAGCTAAGCCATGGAATTGTGACCTAACCATCAGACACATGTGGGGTGAGGGTTGAATGAGCTCACTTACATAAAGTGCAGAAGGTGATCAGGTTCTTTTTTGTTTTTGTTTTTTGAGAATTGAACCTTGAGCTGTGCATTTGGGAACACATTTTCTGTGGGAAATATGTACACATATACACATCCAAGCACTTTCAAAGACATACACGCTCACTCATAAAAACTCACCATACTGGGGCACAGAAACCCCCACCATCTAAATGACATAGCTATTTCCAGAGCCTGCCTTAGATGCCTGTAGCTATGTGCTAGTCTTTCTGGTTTTTGTTTTACCACACCCTCAATCTTTTTAATCCACCAGGAAGCTGGAATCAGGTTGGCTCTCCAGAAGAGAACCCTCAGGAAGGTCCCAGTGTCTCATCCCTTCAGTTGTTCCTCAGCACCTGAGGCATTCTAGAATACGTACAGTGTCCACTGGATCCTGAGTCCACCTGCAGTCAGAGAAAGGAAGTCACTGTGAGGTCAGATACTGTTTGCACAGGTCTCTTCTCCTGGTGCTGACCTTGGGAAACTTGATGGGATACAGTGCATGAGGCAAATGCCCCAAATAAAGCACAGAGGATACTTGTGTGAAATATGTGAGCTTTTCGCAGCCCATTTTACGTGTTCATTTTGGTGGGCAAATGCAACATTCATTTGTGAAAATGAAAACCTGGGGGTTGGCCTTGTGGCACACTGGGTTAGGCTGCCCCCTGTGAGGCAAGCATCCCATATCAGAGCACCAAATCAAGTCCAGGCTGCCCTGCTGCTGCCTTTCCCTGCTCATGTACCTGGGAAGGCAGTGGAGGATGTCCCAAGTATTTGAGTCCCTTCCAACCAGTGGGAGACCCCTAGATGGAGTTTCTGGCTCCTGGCTTCCACATGGCCCAGCCCCAGCCATTATAGCCAGTTGGGAAGGTAACCAGAGGATTTAAGATCTCTGTCTGTCTTTCTGTTATTCTGCCTTTCAAATAAAGAATAAATCTTTTAAATCAGTAAAATATTTAAACTATGCAGAACTGCTCCTGTGGACAATGCCCAGCACCACATCACTTGTAATTGATTCTGTCATTTTATGAGACCCTCTTGAGTCATGTCTCACTTTATAACAGACATGCCCTGGGCTTCCCCCACAAATAAATTGTGGTAGTCATCTACAGTATAGGCGTTCAGATTTTCATATCTGAGAAAAACGTTGCCTGGGCCTGATGTTGTGACACAGTGAACGGAACTGCTGCCTGCAGTGCCAGCAGTCCATCCTGCAGTGCCAGTTTGCATCCTGGTTGCTCAGCTTCCAATACAATGCCATGCTGTTGTGCCTGGGGAGGCATGGAGAATGTCCCATGTCACTCATGTGGGAGATCTGGATAGTGCACTGGACTCCTGGCTTTGGCCTGGACCAACTCTGGCCTTTGAAGGCATCTGGGGAGTAAACTACTAGATGGAAGATCTTTTGTTCTCTTCCCCTGTCTCTGTGCAACTCTGCCTTTCAAATAAATAAATAAATAAGACTAGTGATTGTATACGAGGAACATTTGTTTCTGTGACCAAAAACCCCAGTCATACCTTGCCAAGAGATGTGACTTCCTCCTCTGCTCTGTCTCTCGGAATCGCTTCCACCAGGTCCTCAGGAGCAGCTAGGAGAACCATGGGGTAACTGTCAGGTGTTGTGGATGAGTTCGGCAGGGAGACTTGCTTGCTGTGGACATGGGCCTAGGCTAGGTGGGGATAGTTGTGAGCAGTGAACTACGTCAAAAGTTCTGTGCTGCACTCAGTAACAGAGCAAGAAAAAGACAAGCCAGCCCTGCACCCACAAGTAGCAGGAAGGCCACGTGATGTGGGTTTGGAACTGCACACGTGCCACTGCTGGATCATCCTCCCTGGTAGATGAAAAATCCCAAGAGGAGCAGGAAAGAAATGAGAAGGGAGTTTGGCTTTCTTACTACCAGCAACCAAATCATTATGAAATAGTCAATTTAGAAATAGGCGAATGCCATAGTGCACTGATTCCTTGATGATGCCTCATCATTGCTCCTGCCCAAAATGGGCATAGAAATGCCCAAATGTAGACCGTAGAAATCCCTGCTTTTTTCTTGTGTGTCCCAAGATCATTTACCTCCATGAATCTACATAAGCAGCTATTACATTTGCCATCTTTCCTTTCAGGTATTTTTAAATTGCTCTGGGCAAGTAGACATTTATTATCTGAATCACTTGTAAGTGAAAATTTCAGTGGCATGAATTACTTGGCAGTGCTGTGTAAGCACCACCCCTGTGTGCCCCAACAGTTGTCATCATACCCAGTCTAAACTCTGCATCTATAAAGGAAGAACTTTACCTTCTCCTCCTTCCATCCCCAACTAATCTGTACTTCCAGTCCCTTTGAATTTGCCTATTGTAGACATGCCATTGTATTAGAAACATACAGTGTTTGTCTTTCTGTGTCTACTTTATTGCAGTGTGTTGTTTTACCATGTCCTTCCATGGTGTGGTATAAAACTTTACTTCATTTTTATATATTAAAACTCTTCCATTGTGTTCATATACCACATTGTCATTACTCATCCGTTTGTTGATTGGCACAGCTCTGGCCATTGCAGCCAAATGGGGGTGTGAACCAACAGAAGGAAGACCTTTCTCTCTGTCTCTCCCTCTCACTCTCTGTAACTCTCTCAAAAAAAGTAAAATAAAATCTTTACAAAAAAAAAAGGCCAACTTAGATCTATCAAAAAAGTGAAGCAAGTGTGCAAGCTGCCACCCTGGAATTCCTGCCTGCAGCTGACAGGTGCAGAGAGCACAGCTGCAGTCAGCGTAGCTGAAGCAGGGGTCCTGGAGCCTGTGGCTCACAGCGCACATGCATGGGAGTGTGGATGGGCTCAGAGGCTGAGTGTGCACCTGCTGGAGAACAAACCCAGTGGGGTCCAGTCTCCAGGTCACCCCACTTCTGTATGTTTGTGCTCCACAGGTCCACCAGATTCTCATGGTGAAGGTCAGAGGAGAACCCCTGTGGGCCCAGGAGAGGGGGAAATACCCATTTGGAAATACTCAGGGGAAAGTGAGCACTGTGAAGTATTCCCAGGTGTTCTTCATAGCAAAGTCACATCCTCCAAGGACACCACCAGAACCTTATATGACTGGATAGGGGGCATCCAGACAACTCTAGTCCCCACTAGTTTTAGTAAAATAAATAGGGAGAATAGGAGGCTAGGGAAAGGTGAAAGAGGAAAAGTCAGGGACTCGGGTTGGCTTAAAAAGGAGTTGAAACAAGGGTTGATACAAAACTTTCCTTCCCCTACTCCTCACCACCAGTTCAACAGGGCCTCCATGAAATAATAGTGAATTAAAATGGAGACAGCAGTGAGACAGGTATAATTAGGAGTATGAAGGCAAATATAGAGGCCATTGGAAAAGTAACAGAACAGTGGGAATGGAGGCACAGAAGCCTCAGACTGCTATAATTACAGAAATATTCACACAAAGCTCATCTCTCATCCATAATGACACAAAGTCTCCCACAAAGTGGTGGCCATTTCTCATAATGCTTTAGACACCCTTAAATGCTCCTGTTACACACTGGAATAATGCTACTGATCCCAGGTGCTTGCTAGTGTGCACTCTGCAAGGCAGGATGTGATGGCTCTTGTGGTTGGATTCCTACTAACCCTGTAGGAGGCCTGCACTGAGTTTCCAACTCCCAGTTTCAGCCAGGCCCAGCCTAGTTGAGGGGCATTTTAGGAGTGATGCAGTGAATGGGAGACTCCCTTTATATCTCTCTTTCTGTCTCTGTGTGCATCTTTAAAACAAAAATAAAACCTGGAAAGGGAGTTAATGAAAGGTATGTTTTAGCAAAGGAAAAGAATAAAAGATTAATTTCATGTAGATATAAATCTAAATGTATTGATATCACATTGGCATAGGCAAAGACTTCATATTAAGACCCGGGAAGCACAGGCAATAAAGGCAAAAATAGACATATGAGATTACATCAAGCTAGGAAGCTTCTGCAGAGTAAAGAAACATTCAACAAACTGACACCATGGGCGAAAATGTTTGCAAATGATACTTCTGATAAAGAATTACTATTTACGATATATAAAGAGCTCAAGAAGCTCAACAGCAACAAAACAAGCAACCCAGTTAAGAAATGAGAAAGGATACGACCAAGCATTTTTCAAAAGATGAATTACAGATGGTCCAAAGACACATGAAAAGATGCTCAGCATTGCTAGCTGTCAGTAAATTCAAATAAAAATCACAGTGAGATTTTACCTCCCCCCTGTTAGAATGGTTCTCATCCAAAAATCAAAAAATAAAAAATGCTGTCAAGGACATGGGGAAAATAGTAGCCTAATACTCGGTGGGAAGGTAAACTAGTACAAGCATTGTGGAAGACAGTATGGCAATTTCTCAGAGATCTGAAAATGGATCTACCACAGGTCCCAGCCATTCTACTCCTGGAAATTTACCCAAAGGAATTGAAATCACTATATGAAAGAGTTGTGTGTATCCCTCTGTCGATAGCACTCAGCTCACAGTGGAGTCAACCCAGATGTCCATCAACTGATGATTGGATGAAGAAATTATGGTGTATATATACATGATGGAATGGTACTCAGCCATAAAAAGAATGCAGTCCTGTCTTTCACAAAAATGTAGATGTAACTGCAGACCATCATGCTTAGTGAAATAAACCAGGCCCCAAAAGACAAATATCATGTTTCCCCAAATTTGTGGTAACATACAGAGTACAAAAAAGTAATGAATATGAGTGAAATTGACATTTTGAGATTTGATTAGTGACCTTATTTGGGCATAGAGTCATTGGAGGATTAACCAGTTAATATGAATTCATATTAGAGTAGCAAGGACTTGTTCCCATAAGACTGGCATTTTTACAAGATGAGGAAACAGGTCCAAGATGGAAGGATGCCATGAAATGATGGGAGCAGATTCAGGTGCTTTGGTAGCCACCTAGGAGGCCCAGGATTTCCAGGAAACCAGCAGAAGCTAAGAAGGGACAGGAAAGATTAGTCCTGATGGGTTTCTGTGGGAGGGTGACTATGCATAAACCTAGATTTCTGACACCCAATCTCCAGACCTATGGGAAAATAAAATATCATGTACTTCAAACTGACCACCAACCAGGCACTTGATTATGGCAGCCCGAGAAAATTATTATCCCTCAACTAACTATTTTGATTGGCATGTAGAGACATTTCAGCCATGAGAGAAACACATTCTTCTCAGGTTCATATGAAGAAGTCTCCAAGGCAGATCAAAGTATGAGCTCTGTCACACAACCACTCACTTAAAGTAATGTATGTCACACAGCTTGTGCCACTAGGCAACTATGGTAATACAATAGAGTTCAATCAATGAAGATTACTTGGCAAATTTTGCAAGAACTATGGAAGCTAAATAACATACTGTCCAAAAAAAATGGGTCAAAGAAGACTGTATAGACATTTTAAACTATTTTGAACAAAGCAAATAAAAACCCCAACTTTGGGTAGCAATGAAGCAGTGCTCAGAAGGAAAATGGAGCCCTTGAGTGAAATACTTTCAAAAATGATGATGATCTAAAATCAAGGGATTCTTACAACCTAGAAAAGTAGGTTGTAAGTAGAAAAGCAACCTGATGTAAATTAGATAAAAAATGAAAAAATGGCAATTTTCTCAGAAATGGATCTAACAGGAAATAGGAAATGGACAGAGTAAAACAAAAAATCATGAATTAGTTTTTTGAAAAAATCCATAAGATTGTGAAACCTCCACCTGTCTAAGCACAAGGCAAAAAGAGAAGAAACAATGTCTGGTACTGCAAATGAGAAGGGAATCCTCACCACTGATGGCATGGACAGGAAAAGGAAAAGAAAAAAGTACTTTAAATACTGTATGCCCACAAGTAGGTTCAACGAAGCCTGAAATTCCTTCAGAGTCAGAAACTACCCAAACTAACCCATGGGCCTGAGCCTTTGAAGAGAACTTTACAGCTACAAAAGGCGAAAGAAGGTGTCAGGGCCATGTGGATTCATTGGTGAACTCCAGTCAGTTTTACCAAGAAAAATGTCATCCCCATCCAAGCAAGGGGCCATAGTCCTAGGTGTTTACCCAATTAATTTAAAAAACTTTGTCCCCACAGCACCCTGCCACATGACTGTTTCTGGTGGCTTTCTTCCTGATTGCTTAAATTGGAAACCAGGACCAAGAACATTGGCCCACCTATCCAAGGGGGTATAACTCAGTGATGAAAATCATTGAGCAGTCAAGCCACAAAAAGGAGCAGAAGAATTCTTATGTATGTTACCAAATCTAATTCCAACTCTAGGAAATTGTGAAAAAGAATGACTAAACAGATATTTTTTTTTTTTGACAGGCAGAGTGGACAGTGAGAGAGACAGAGAGAAAGGTCTTCCTTTGCCGTTGGTTCACCCTCCAATGGCCACTGCTGGCCGGCGCACCGTGCTGATCCGATGGCAGGAGCCAGGAGCCAGGTGCTTTTCCTGGTCTCCCATGGGGTGCAGGGCCCAAGCACCTGGGCCATCCTCCACTGCACTCCCTGGCCACAGCAGAGGGCTGGCCTGGAAGAGGGGCAACCAGGACAGAATCCGGCGCCCTGACCGGGACTAGAACCCGGTGTGCCGGCGCCGCTAGGCGGAGGATTAGCCTAGTGAGCCGTGGCACCGGCCGACTAAACAGGTATTTAAAATGACCAGTTCTAGGGTCATGTTCTGGGGTCATTCAAGGGTTCTGGAAACATGGGTAAAGATGAATAACTCCTAGAACTGTTCCACCAGAACCAACCTTAGTACAGACTTGGGAGTTGAGTCAATGATAACATTTCTTTATTGGTTCAGTCTCCATAACAAATGTACCCTACTAATGGAAGTGTCATCAGAAAAAGGGAAGTGGGAGTCCAGTATGAGAACCTTAGGAGCTATCTTTTCAGTTTTCATATTTTATCTCCAGTTGTTAATATTGGTGTGAGATCTGGTGGCACTCTCTCAGTAAGATGTCCATTTCAGCCCATGTTGGACAATTGGCCAAGCATCTGAACAGTAGCTTGAGATGTTACTACTAACAGTGACCCCAAGTTTAAGCTGTTAGCATGTCTTCCCTCTGCACTGGTCACCCTGCTGATTGAGTTGACCAATTCTAATTTTGCAGTCATGGAATGAAAGACACAGATAGCATAGCTTTTTAAGAGTTTTGTCTTAACTATGAGACCCTGAATAAAGTAGAATCCTGATTGTTGAATGAGCTTCATGAATGAATTTGCACAGTACCTTCAACTGATTCCTTTGTTGGGGGCATCCTGTTCTTTGGCAAGACAAAGATTTTTCTGACCTTCAGTGCAGAATGGACAGTCGATGTTCTTGACCTCCGACTTCCTTTTTGTCTAAAACTCTTTAGACAAGATCCTGGAACAGTATGACAATAGACAGCTGTTGACATCCCACCGGCAGAAGACCACAGGGAAGTGTGCAGTTCCTCACTTTCATCCCAGTTTTCCCATTCAATAGTGCAGAGCCATCCTCTAAATCAGAGTTGGATGCTAGGCAGATCTTGCAGTGTGGTGAACATTTCCTACCCAACAGTTTGATAGGGTAGACAAAGACTTTTCTTAAGATGAGAGTACAGGGACTAGTGCTTGAAGGTTCAGACCCTAAAGGGAAGCTGCATGTACCTGGGAAAGTTGCACAGAGTCCCCCGACCCCCATCACCTGTCCTGGTTCCCTGTTATGAGATGTGGAGATACTGATATGGCCTGTGTTGTGTTTGAGCTCAAGAGATTAAAAAGAAGTGGATCTTTATCAAGTCCGGTGCTGCATAATTTTTTAAAAGATTTTTTAATTGTTTATTTGATGGGTAGAGTTACAGACAAAGAGAGAGAGAGAGAGGTCTTCCTTCCATTGGCTTACTCCCCAAATGGCCGCAACGGCCAGAGCTACACCGATCTGAAGCCAGGAGCCAGGTGCCTCCTCCTGGTCTCCCATGGGGGTGCAGGGGCCAAGCACTTGGACCATCCTCCACTGCCTTCCCAGGCCACAGCAGAGAGCTGGACTGGAAGAGGAGCAGCTGGGACTAGAACCTGGTGCCCATATGGGATGCTGGCTCTGCAGGCAGAGGATTAACCTAGTGCACCATGGTGCTGGCCCTGGTGCTGCATAATTGTCTGAAATTCTTCAGTCTTCAAATGCCAGGAAGAATAAGCTGATCACTGGTTGTGACTGAATGCAGGGAGGATACGTGACCACAGAGGAGGACAGGATGGAAATTGCTCTCCCTTCTTCCATGCATAGAAAGTTTTACAGCTCATGGAGAATCTCTCATTCCCATGCTCCCCACACAGCCCCAAGCTATGGGCAGATCTGTGTCTGCTCCATGTTGATTTACTATTAAGCAAATTGAAAATTAGAGACTCTCAGTGAGTTGTCCACATTCTTATAACTGACAAATCATGGATCTGGGACAGTCTCACCATTGGTTCCCTGGGGGACAGAGGACCATGAATGTCTTTACTAGAACCCTGGACTAAGCACCCTCAGTGGCTTTCTGACATCTTCCAGGGCAGGATTTCCTCGGGAACAGTCTTGCTCAGGGCAAAGTTCTGGAGACAAGAGAAATCATGACTCAGATCTCTCCCTCCAGGTTTCTTTTCCTGGCTTAAAATAGGACTCTTTCCTCCAGGACACCCTCTCTGAGGGTCTGGAGAAACCCAAACTTACACCCATCCTGGCCCCGGATATTCACACTGTCACTGGCTCAGCCTTCCCCATGGCCAGGTGACCCCACAGGGCCAGTGGTGTGTTTGGTTTTAAAGCTGGCTCAAAACTCAGGACATTCCACAGCAACTGCCATGTGAGGGTGAGCCAACATCGACTTCTCGGCCATGGCCAATGTTGCATGAACACTGAACAGAAATTCACCCAAAATGGGGCCATTCCATTGTTGTGGTGTTGGGGGATGGGGAATTTGGGAACAGATTGTTGAAGGGAGTTCGTGTGGTTCTCTCAGTACTGAATTGGTTAATACTGGGGAGAGTCATTAGAACACAAGCCCAACCCCTCTCCCTGTCTCTCTTCTGTCACTCTGCTTGCTCTTCTACTTTTCCACGATGATGGGACACAACATGGGACCCTTGATATGGGCACCTGATCTTTGACTCCTAGACTTGAGAATCCTGAACTTGGGTGTCTTCTTCCTTTATAATTTACCCTGTCTCAGATGTATGTTTTAATGCCACAGAAAACTTAATATCTGTCCTTCAGAGAAAGTGGCTGAGCAGTCTCAAATCCCTGTATGACAAAAGGCTGGCTGTACTAGGTCTGTGTGCATCTTCATGCCCATGACCTTTCTCACCAAAACCCAGTCCCTAGGAACTCTTCACCTTTCTCTAGACCCTGCAGGGACAGCATACACAGTTCCCTCTCCCATCGGTGAGGTTCATCCATGGCCAGGCTTGCCCCATCCAATCCATGATGCTGCCTGAGGACCATCAGGCAGGCCCCCTTCTCTCAGTCTTCAGATGTCTGCCCCACTGACCAACGGCACTGTCCCTCCTCCCCGTTTCCCTGTAACCCCAAACGGCAGGGTTCATGTGTTTATCCACCCCACCCTGAAATCCCAGTTTCTTTCCAATGTGACAAAAATATATCTGGGTTCAGACTGTTCTTACAGACTTGGTCTCAGATGGCGACCTCTACAGACAGAAGAGGCTGGCTTGAAAGTGCCTTTTTGTGTGATGTCTGTGTTGTGTTTGGTCTGAAATTTTCCTGGCTTGATGACAGTAGTGTGAGTTTCTTTCCTATCATCATTCTCTGGATAAGGTGTGAACAAACTTGGCATTGGAAATTATGTTTCTAAATTTAGGAAATATTTTGAAACAACAAACTTAACCGAAGCATCAAAAGTAGAAACTGAATAATACGATGACCAAATGTTTTATAAATCTGTAGACAGCCTGGAATGGGGGAAATAACAGTCCATGAGGAGAGTGATTAAGCAGAAGGTAAGTGGCCAATGGAAGAAGCAGCATTGTGGAGGTCAGTGTGGCCTACCTGCTGGACAGCAGTTGAGATTTCCCATCGTGGACCACTCTGGATAGGACGATACGCACGTTCCCACTGCACTCAAGTTTGAACCTTTCAGTTCAAGAGAGTGACAGTTGGAATGGCAGGATGATGTCACTCACCTTGTTACCCTGGCGACAGGACACCATGGAATTTTCAAAGTGAGCCATGCCGCACTGTAGGTGATGCTGTACTGCTGTCTACACACACATTTTTCAGTGTCCAAGCGTGGTCATTTTAGAGTCCAAGTTTTGTTTCCAAAACTGACTGCAAGACCCACACATTCTCATTCCCTCCTTGTGAAGTAAGTTGAGTGACTTAAGAGGATCTGTTTCCAATATAGTTGAGGTAACAGTTTGAATGAGAGGCATGACCTAGCACTGTACAGCATCATGTCATCTGCAAACATGGATATTTGGTTTCGTCTTCTGTGACATTTGAAGCTCACTGTTTCTTCAATTCTGTAATTGCTCATGCTAATACTTTCTAATTTTTAAGATATATTTATTTATTTGAAAGGCAGAGTTACAGAGAGGCAGAGGCAGAAGCAGAAAGAGAGAGAGAGAGAGAGAGAGAGGTCTTCCATCCGCTGGTTCACTCCCCAGATGGGTGCAACTGCCAGAGCTGTGCCGATCGAAGCCAGGAGCCAGGCGCTTCTTCTGGGTCTCCCACGTGGGTACAGGGGCCCAAGGACTTGGGCCATCTTGCACTGCTTTTCCAGGCCATAGCAGAGAGCTGGATCAGAAGAGGAGCATCCAGGACAGAAACTGGCACCCATAAGGGATACTGGCACTACAGGCAGTGGCTTTACTCACTACGCCACAGCACAGCGCCCCCCTGCCCATGCTCATACTTTCAACACTTTATCAAGTATGAGTGGTAAAAATTGGACATCCTTGTCTTGTTCTGGATCTGCTTTCAAGTGTTCTGAATTCAGGATGATCCTGATTGCCAGTTTGTCATATACATACATGCACACACATGTAGCTGTATCATTTTGAGATATGCTGCTTGTAGAACTAATTTGTCGAGGGTTTTTATAGAGATGGGATGCTGAATCATGATTTCTCTGCATCTATCGAGATAATCATATGGTGTTCTTCAGTCTGCTACTGTGACTTATATTTATGGGTTTGTGAATGTTGAACCACACTTGCACCTCTGGGGTAAATGCTAGTTGATCATGGTATATGATCTTTTTGATATAGTCTTGGATTCAGTTTGCTAATCTTTTGTTGAGAATTTCTGCATCTGTGTGTATCAGGAATATTGGTCTATAGTTTACTTTTTATGTTATGTCTTTGTTTGGTTTTGGTATCAGAATAACACTGGCCTCATAAAAAGAATTCAGTAGAATTCTTTCCTTTTCAGCATTTTGGAATAATTTGCAAAGTATTGGAGTTAGTTCCTGTCTAAATGTTCTGTAGAATTCAGTTGTGAAGACATCAGGTCCTGGACCTTTCTTTTACAGGAGACTTTAGGTACTGCTTCAATCGCATTGTTATGGTTTTCTATATCTTCTTGAAGTAATATTGGCAGATAGCGTGCACCCAGGAATTCATCCATCTCTTCAAGGTTTTCTAAGTTGATAGCACAAAGTCATTCACAGGAGTCACTTGTAATTCTTTGTGTTTCTGTGGTATCATTTTTCATCTCTAATTTTATTTATTTTAGGTTTTTTCTCTGTTTTCTTTGTTGGCTAAAAATTTGCCTGTTTTGCTTATTTTTCAAAAACTATCTTTTTCTTTTTTTGATTTTAAGAGTTGTCAGTTTTGTTTGAGTTTCATTAATTTCTGTTCTGATTCTCTTGATTTCTCACCTCCTACTAATTTTGGATATGGTTTTTCTTGCTTTTCCAAGTCTTTAACATGAATATTAGATAATTTATTTGAGATCTTTCCATTTTAAGGGAAGCTTGTTGTTGTAAACCTTCCTCGGAATACTGCATTGGCTGTCCTCAGATTTTGATATGCTTTGTTGATATTCTCATTTGTTTCAAGAATTTTTATTTCTACTTTAATTTCTTCCATGATCCATTAGTCATTCAGTAGCATGTTGTTTAATTTCCATGTATTTACAGATTTTCTATTGTTACAATTAAAATTTTTAAAGATTTATTTATTTATTTGAAAGTCAGAATTACACAGAGGAGAAGCGGCAGGGGGTGGGGTGCTTCCATTCGCTGGTTCACTCACCAATTAGCCACAATAGCTGGAGCTATGCTGATTCGAAGGCAGGATCCAGGAGCTTCCTCCAGGTTTCCCACATGGGTGCAGAGGCCCAAGGACTTGGACCATCTTCTACTGCTTTCCCAGGCTATAGCAGAGAGCTGGATTGGAAGTGGAGCAGCCAGGACTCGAACCAGCTCCCATATGGGATGCTGGCACTGCAGGAGGCAGCTTCACCCGCTACACCACAGCTCCGGCCCGCATATTGATTTCTAAATGTTTTCCTTTGTGGTTTGAAAATATACATGACGTCAATTTACTTTTGTTTACTGAGTCTTGATTTGTGGCCTCATCTGGGGTCTATCCTAGAAAATGTTCCATGTTCTGATGAGTAGAATGTGTACTCTATAATTGTTGGGGAAATGTTGTTTAAAGTCTCCTAGGTCCATTTGCTCTGTGATGTGGTACAACTCTGATTTTTCTTTGATGCGTGTCAGTGGTTGAAGTCTCCTGGTGTTACTGTGGTGGAATCTATCTCTCCCTTTAGGCCTAATAATATTTACGGTATTTGTATGGTCTTGTGTTCCTGTATTTTCATATATGTTATATTATCTTGATGAATTGATCCTTTTATGAATATATGATCTCCTTGTCTCTTTTTTGCAGCTTTTGATTTAAGGTCTATTTTATCTGATACCAGTATGGTTCCTGCAGCTTGTTGCTGGTTTCCATTTACATGATATATCATTTTCCAACCCTTCATTTTCTCTATTTTTTTAAGGAGGTACAGAGAGACAGAGACAGGGAGAAAAGTCTTCCATCTGCTGGTTCACTCCCTGAAAGGCTGCAATGGCCTGAGCTGAGCCAGTCTGAAGCCAAGAGCCAGGAGCTTCTTCTGGGTCTCCCATGCTGGTGCAGGGGCCCAAGGACTTGGGCCATCTTCTACTGCTTTCCCAGGCCATAGCAGAGAGCTGGATTGGAAGTGGAGCAGCCAGGTCTTGAACTGGCACCCTTACAGAATGCCAGTGCTGCAGGCGGCAGCTTTACCCACTATGCCACAATGCTGGCCCCTCCAATCCTTACATTTTCAGCTTATATGTATATTTATCTGTGAATTGAGTGTAGACAGCATAAAGTTGGATCATGTACGTTTATCCATTCAGGAGGGTAAACAATTTATCCATTCAGGAAGTAGACATCTCTGTAAATAATGATGTACCAATTCTTTCCTCCTAGGATGTTGAAGTTTCCCAGATGCAAGGATACAGCTACACAGGTAAAGGAAGATTAATTACTTTGTAGAATTTATAAGTATTTAAATAGTTACATGTCTTACAGGCTCACTCACTTTTGTTCATACTTCCCTAAGCGACATAGGTAAGGGTTTTCCAGTAGGGTTCTTTCGCTATGGACACAGTACAGGTCCCAGCTTCCTACTGAGGAACCATGGATGGGATGAAGTTGTAGGAGCCCTTGGATGATAGAAGCCCTTACTGACAGCCTCCATCGATGTAAAACTGGCTCTGGGCCTTGTGCATGGTGATTTGCATCCATGGCTTCCTCCAGTGGTTGTGACAGTCCCCGTCACCCCACAGTGGAGGGCCCTGTGTCAGTCACACCTTGTGCGTACCTATGGGAAGGCCCAGCACTTGCCCTCTGACCCAGCGATATGGGTCTGTGTTGTGTCACATTTTCCATAAGGTGTGGGATCTGGGTGTGTACATTGTGTGTCAGGATCTGTGAAACAGCTCCAGGGAAATTTGAGTGGGGCTGCCCCATAAATACAGTTGAGAAAAACACTGGCATTTTCATGCTCACTTTGCAAATAATAAAGAGGTAGAATTGGCCAGCGCAGCGGCTCACTAGGCTAATCCTCCGCCTTGTGGCCCCGGCACACCAGGTTCTAGTCCCGGTCGGGGTGCTGGATTCTGTCCCGGTTGCCCCTCTTCCAGGCCAGTTCTCTGCTGTGGCCAGGGAGTGCAGTGGAGGATGGCCCAGGTGCTTGGGCCCTGCACCCCATGGGAGACCAGGATAAGTACCTGGCTCCTGCCATCTGATCAGCGCGGTGCACCTGCCACAGCACACCAGCCGTGGCGGCCATTGGAATATGAACCAAAGGTAAAGGAAGGCCTTTCTCTCTGTCTCTCTCTCTCACTGTCCACTCTGCCTGTCAAAAAGTAAAAGAAGATGTAGAATTGTCCACTTACGTTTACTTTATTCCTGTACTCTGTTTCATAATTTTGGATGTAGTTTTGCACGTATATTGCTAGATGTGTAACTCCTTTTTTTTTCAGTGTCTAGTAAATGCTATTTGGTAACCTGTAAATGGCAATTGTTCTTCGCTGGTATAATGTAGGTGCATAGACATCTATATCCGACGGTGTCTTTGCTTCTTTTTGTCTCCATCTGCTGTGGTGCACAGGATGCCTAACTAATCCCCATCTATGAAAACCACTGGCAGCGACTCAGTCAGTAGTCCAGCAGGGGGCAGCAGAGAAGAAGTCAACGGTTCTGAGCATCCTGCACTGTGCATAAGTGGCCAGCAGGTGGCGCCCCAAAGCGCCTTGGCTGCCCTGAGCCTGGCCGCACACATGTGCATTTCCCACTGTTGTCTGGCTGCCTCTGTCCGGGAAAGTGCACCCCCGGCTGCTTCTGTTGCAACCGGAGGAGGCACCGCTGCACCTTCAGGGAGACTTGAAGCCACGTTCACAGAGAGGAAAAGGCTCCCGATGTGACACGGGTGCTTGAAGAGGGAGGTTTCTGGGAAGCAGCACCTGAGACGCCCTCGTTTTCCAGAACGTTCTCTGCTGGGGTCTTTACTTCCTCACTTAATGTCTTAGCTAAGTTTACTTTACAAAAATATCTGTCCTTGAGGAGTATAATGGATGCCGTCAGGTCAGACTAGAGTTCTTGTGGATTTAGTATTGCTTAGGGGAGACTCAGAGAGGGACAGATGTCTACACAGCAGGAGAGAAACCAGAGAATCTGTCACACCCTGCAGTGTGGTCTGGGGAGAGGCCGCTTCTGTCAGAGCCTGAGGTGGAGGGACAATGGGACCCCCGAGTGCCTGATGCTTTTTTTTTTTTTTTTAACAGGTAGGGTTACAGACATTGAGAGAGAGACAGAGAGAAAAGTCTTCCTTCCATTGGCTCACTCCCCAAATGGCCACCACGACCAGCACTGCACTGATCCAAAATCAGGAGCCAGGTGCTTTCTTCTGGTCTCTCGTGTGGGTGCAGAGCCCAAACACCTGGGCCATCCTCCACTGCACTCCCGGGCCACAGCAGAGAGCTGGACTGTAAGAGGAACAACCGAGACTAGAACTCGGTGCCCATATGGGATGCTGGTGCTTCAGGCCAGGGCGTTATCCTGCTGTGCACAGCGCTGGCCCAAGGGGTGTTGAATTTTATCTGCATCTATTGAAATGACGATATGGGTTTTTTTTTAAGAGCTTTTTAAAATTTACTTGAGAGGTAGAGTTACAGACAGAGAGAGGGAAGAGGAGCAGCCGGGGTATGAACTGGTGCCCATATGGGATGCCAGCAGCACAGGTGGAGGCTTCGCCCACGATGCTACAGTGAAGGCCCCAACCACATGGTTTTTGTTCTTCATTCTATTGATGTGATTTATGACACTTATTGATTTGTGAATGTTCAAGCACGCTTGCATTTCTTGGATAAATTCCACTGGATCATCATGTGTGATCTTTGTGGTGCGGTTTTGGATTTAATTTGCTAATTTTTTTGAGAATCTGCGTCTATGTTCATTGAGGATCTTGTTTGTAGGTTTCTTTTTGTGTCATATCTTTGTTTGGTTTTGGTATCAAAGTGTTACTGGGCTCATAAGAAGAGTTTGGCAGAGTTCCATGCTGTTTCGTATTTGGAATAATTTGAGAAGTATTGAAGTTACTTCCTCTTTGAATGTTTTATAGAATCCAGCAGCAAAGCTATCAGGTCCTGGGCTTTTCCTTGATGTAAGACTTTTGGTTACTGCCCCAATCTCATTGCTTGTTACAAGTCCATTTAGGTTCTGTATATCATCCTGATTTAGTCTTTTTTTTAAGATTTATTTTATTTATTCAAAGGAGTTACAGAGAGGTAGAGGTAGAGGTAGAGACAAGGAGAGAGAGAGAGAGAGAGAGAGAGAGAGAGAGAGAGATTGAGAGATCTTTCATCATTGTAGAGATCTTTCACTCCTCAAATGGCTGCAATGGCTGGAGCTGAGCTGACCTGAAGCCAGGAGCACTAGGACTTGGACAATTCTCCGCTGCTTTCCCAGGCAGATTTGCAGGAGACTGAATGGGAAATGGAGCAGCTGGGACTCAAACTGGTGCCCATATGGGATGCTGGCACTGCAGGCCAGGGCTTTAACCTAATGTGTCACAGCGCCAGTGCTCCTGATTTAGTCTTAGTAGGTTATGTGTATCCAGGAGTTTATCCATTTCTTCCAGGTTTTCCAGTTTATTAGCATACAATTCTTCACAGTAATTTCTTGTAAGATTTTGCATTTCAGTGCTGTTGGTTGAAATACCTCCTTTTTCATCTCTAATTTTATTTATATGAGTTTTCTCTCTCTCTTTCTTTGTTAGTGTGGCTAGAAGTTTAACTATTTTCTTTATCTGCTCAAAATGCCAACTTTTTCCTTTGTTGTTTTTTGAAAATTTCCAAATTTCCTTTATTTCTTTCTAATCCTTAATTATTTCTGACCTCCTGCTGATTTGGGGTTTGTTTTTTTCTCATTTTTTTAAGTCTTCAAGATACATCATTCGATCTTTAATTTGAGGGATTTGTCTTTTTTGATGTAAACACTTAATGCTGTAAACTTCCCTATTAATACTGCCTTTGCTGTGTCTCACAGGTTTTGATACATTGTGTTCTCATTTTCATTTATTTCAAGAAAGTTTTTCATTTTAATTTCTCCGATGACCCATTGATCAATCAGTAGCATGTTTAATTTCCAAGTATTTATGAGTATTCTATTGTTCTTTTTTTTTGACAGGCAGAGTGGACAGTGAGAGAGAGAGACAGAGAGAAAGGTCTTCCTTTGCCTTTGGTTCACCCTCTAATGGCCGCCATGGCCAGCGCCCTGTGGCAGGCGCACCACGCTGATCCAATGGCAGGAGCCAGGTAGTTATCCTGGTCTCCCATGGGGTGCAGGGCCCAAGCACTTGGGCCATCCTCCGCTGCACTCCCTGGCCACAGCAGAGAGCTGGCCTGGAAGAGGGGCAACCAGGACAGAATCTGGCGCCCTGACTGGGTCTAGAACCCGGTGTGCTGGCGCCGCAAGGTGGAGGATTAGCCTAGTGAGCCGCAGCACCGGCCTACATTGTTCTTGTTGTTGATTTCTAGTTTTATTGCTTTCTGGTCTGAGAAATTACATGATATGATTTCAGTCTTTTCACATTTGCTGAGACTTATGTGTGGCCTAACATGTGGTCCTATCCTGGAGAATGTTCCGTGTGCTGATGAGAAGAACGTGTATTCTGTAGCTACGGGTGAAATGTGCTGGACATGTCTGCTATGTCCACTTGCTCAATAGTCGGTTTCAACTCTGATGTATCTTTATTGATTTTCTGTCTGCATGATCTGTCCTTTGGTGAAAGTGGGGTGTTGAAGGCACCCACTGTGATGTATTGGAGTCTGTGTCTTGCTTTAGGTCTAGTACTATTTGCTGCATATATCTGAGTGGTCTTGTGTTGGGTATATACATACTTCTGATTGTTATGTCTTCTTGCTGAATTGTATAAAAATATAGTGTCCTTTTTATCTCTTTTACAATTTTTAATTTAAAGTCTGTGTTACCTGATATCAGAATAGCTATGCCTGCTCAGTTTGGTTTCTATTTGCCTACTATATCTTTTTCCAACCCCTCACTTTCAGACTGTGTGTGTCTTGGTGAAGTAAGTTCTTGTAGGCAGCCTATAGTGGGGTCTTGATTTTTTATCCATGTAACCGATCTAAGTCTTTTAGTTGGAGAATTTAATCCATTTATATTCAAGGGAAGTATTGATAGAAAAGAACTAAGACATTTATTTTGTTGATTGGACACTGATTCTACCTGCTCTTTTACTGTATTTGTTGGTGTCCTGTGTTTTCATGTTTATTTCTAATGCAGGAAGCCCTTCAGAATTTCTTGGAAGGCTGGTCTTGTAGTGGTGAACTCTCTCACTTTTTGCTTAACTGGAAAATGCCTTGTTTCTTTTTCACTTTTAAAGGATAGCTTTGCTGGGTATAATATTCTTGGTGAACTTTTTTCTTTTTTTTAAGATTTTATTTATTTATGTATTTGAGAGTTAGAGTTACAGACAGAGGGAGAGACAGAGAGAGAGAGAGGTCTTCCCCCTGCTGGTTCACTCCCCAAATGGCCACAATGGCAGGAACTGCTTTTCTTCTGGGTCTCCCATGAGGGTGCAGGGGCCCAAGGACTTGGGCATCTTCCAGTGCTTTCCCAGGCCACAGCAGAGAGCTGGATCGGAAATAGAGCAGTGGGGACTCCAAGTGTCACCTACATGGGATGCTTGATGTTATCTAATTGGTTTTTCTTTATATTTAACTTGATTCTTTTCTCTGGCTGTCTTTGGAATTCTCTCTTTGTCTAACTTTCAACAGTATGACTAGAATTTGCCTTAGGGAGATCTTTCTTGGTTGAGTCTACTTGGTGTTCTTTGGGCTTCTTGTATCTGGATTTCGGTGTCTCTTTAAAGACACGGGACATTTTCAACTATTACTTTATTTAGCAGATTCTCAACACCTTTCTCCTTTTCCTATCTTTCAGGATTACCTAACATATTCAGTCATTTAATGGTATCCCATATTTCACATAGACTTTCTTCATTCCTTTTAATTATTTTCTCTTTATTTTTGTCTGATTGCTTTATTTCAAGTTTTACCCTCGAGGTCAGAAATTCTTTCCTCTACTTGGTCTATTTTGCTGTTAGTGATCTAAGTCATATAGTGTATTTCATTGATTGAAAATTTCATTTCCAAAATTTCTGTTTGGTACTTATTTATTTATTTTTTATTTTTATTTATTTGACAGGCAGAGTGGACAGTAGGAGAGAGAGACAGAGAAAGGTCTTCCTTTTCCATTGGTTCACCCTCTGATGGCCTCCGCAGCCAGCGTGCAGCACTGATCTAAATGCAGGAGCCAGGTGCTTCTCCTGGTCTCCCATGGGGTGCAGGCGCTGCAAGGCGGAGGATTAGCCTATTGAACCACAGTGCTGGCTCTGTTTGGTACTTTTTAAGGCACCCCATGTTATAGTTCCAGTTGGGGTGCCAGATTCTGTCCTGGTTACTCTTCTTCCAGTCCAGCTCCCTGCTGTGGCCAGGGAAGGCAGTAGAGGATGGTCCAAGTACTTGGGCCTAGCATCCGCATGGGAGACCACCAAGAAATACCTGGCTCCTGGCTGCGGATCGGTGCTGTGTGCCAGCCGTAGCAGATATTTGAGGGGTGAACCAACAGAATGAAGACCTTTCTCCCCCCCCCCCCACTGTCTAATTCTGCCTGTCAAAAAAAATTTATTTCCTTATTTGAGAGTTACGGTTAGAAAGAGAGGAAGACAGAAAAGTCTATCATCTGTTAACTCACTCCCCAAATGGCTGCCATGGCCAGAGCTGAGCCAACCCAAAGCCAGGAACCAGAAACTTCTTCTGCTCTCCCACAGGGTGAGGGGCCCAAGCACCTAGGTCATCTTCCACAACTTTCCCAGGCCATACCAGAGAGCTGGATTGGAAGAGGAGCAGCTGGGACATGAACTGGCACCTTTATGGGTGTTGGTACAGCAGATGGAGGCTTAGCCTGTTGGGTTCTTCTTAATGTGTTCTACCTCATTAGAAATATTTTCATTCATGTCACTCATTGATTTTCTCATTTCTTTAGTCTGTCTGTCTATAATGTTCTCTTGTATCTGACTGAATTTCCTTACCATCATTATTTTGAATTCTGTATCTGTCATTTCATAGATTTCCTTCAGTTCAGGATCTAATTCTGCAGGATTATTGTGTTATTTTGGAGGCATTATGCTACCTTGCTTCTTCATGCCTCCTGTGTTCCTAGGTTGACCTCTGCACATCTTGTGTACTTGTCCCTTCCTCTTTATGGAGTAATTTTTATAGGAAAAGGGTTTATGGTTTAGCTGGAATGCAGGGTATCACTTGGCTTGTACCTTTGGCTTTGGTTCTAGGTGTGCCTGGGAATGTAGTCTCAGTGATTTCTTTGACTTAATCAGTGTCAGTGTATCTGCAGGTGATACAGTGGTTTCGTATGGTACAGTTTGTAGGGATGTGAGTGTGGCTTTAGATGAATATGGATTTTCTAGCATGTGTGTCTTTGGTCCACGACGAGTTTGGCATCAGTCTTCCTGGTGATGGTGATAGCTAGGGCCTTTGTTCTTTGTGCTGAGGGAGACAAGGATGGGTGTCCCCTCGTCCTGCTGGCCTGAGTGATGCCAGGGCTTGTGACATGGATTGCCTTAGCTCTAAGACTGTGGGATGTGGATGGACCTTTCCTCCACCCTACTAGGGAGTCCAGCTGGTTCTTTGGTTTAGAACACCAACAGCCCTAGTCCTAGGACCAGCGGATGTGAACTGAACATTGGTCCAGTCCTACAGTGTGAATACAAAGGATACAGGACATTGTGCTGCAGCAAGCAGGTGGTCTGTCTTTGCCCCACATGTTGCCCTGATGCTGATGCTGGCAGGAGTGAATAGAGGTTTGTGTGACTTTTTGTTGCTGAGTCTGGCTCTCTGCAGAGTCAGGGAGGGGCAGGGATCCATGTAGCTTCCCTTCTGCAAGCCTGGCAGTCGCTGAGACCACAGTCAGCTCTGTAGGCAGACGTGGGGGTCATCAGGTGACTGGAATTACCTCTCAGCTAAAGCTGTGAGGGAGGGGCCCGGGGCACTTCCTACCTGCCTTGATGTGGCAAGATGGCCGCTCTCAAGCTGGCAGCTGGTCCGCTGTGTGGCTGCAGCAGGGTCACTGTCTTCTCTCCTCTTGTCCCACAGAGTCTTTCTTGTTCCTTTACTTCTTTGCCAACCATCTCTGTCAGTCAGACCCCTGGAAGTGTGGTGCCTCCTTTGTTCTTTTTGTGTCCCAGAGCAGCTGGGGACCAGCGGGTTACACCATATACAACCATCCTGGGCCTCCCCCAACACTGGACCTTCTTTTTTTCTATTTATTTATTTGTTTGTTTTAACTTTTATTTAGTAAATATAAATTTCCAAAGTACAGTTTATGGATTACAGTAGCTTTCCCCCCCATAACTTCCCTCCCACCAGCAAGCCTCTCATCTCCTGCTCCCTCTCCCATTTCATTCACATCAAGATTCATTTTCAATTATCTTTATATACAGAAGATCAATTTAGTATATATTAAGTAAAGATTTCATCAGTTTGCACCCACACAGAACATAAAGTGTAAAATACTGTTTCAGTACTTGTTATAGCATTACTTCACATTGGACAACACATTAAGGACAGAGATCCTACAGGAGGAGTAAGTATACAGTGACTCCTGTTGTTGAATTAACAAATTGACACTCTTGTTTATGGCGTAAATAATCTCCCTAGGCTCTTGTCATGAGTTGCCAAGGCTATGGAGGCCTTTTGAGTTTGCCGACTTCGATCTTATTTAGACAAG
The DNA here is from genome assembly GCF_051225735.1 of Oryctolagus cuniculus. NCBI lineage: Eukaryota > Metazoa > Chordata > Mammalia > Lagomorpha > Leporidae > Oryctolagus > Oryctolagus cuniculus. The sequence goes on along the minus strand of NC_142883.1, from coordinate 62,632,584 downwards.
GTCATAGTTAAAGTGGAAGTTCTCGCCTCCGTTCAGAGAAAGGTACCTCCTTCTTTGATGGCCCATTCTTTCCACTGGGATCTCACTCGCAGATATCTTTCATTTAGGTCTTTTTTTTTCCAGAGTGTCTTGGCTTTCCATGCCTAAAATACTCTCATGGGCTCTTCAGCCAGATCCGAATGCCTTAAGGGCTGATTATGAGGCCAAAGCACTGTTCAAAACATCCGCCATTCTGTGAGTCTGCTGTGTATCCCGCTTCTCATGTTGGATCGTTCTCTCCCTTTTTTATTCTATCAGTTAGTATTAGCAGACACTAGTCTTATTTATGTGATCCCTTTGACTCTTAGGCCTATCAGTATGATCAACTGAACTGAAATTGATCACTTGGACTAGTGAGATGCATTGGTACATGCCACCTTGATGGAATTGTATTGGAATCCCCTGGCACATTTCTAACTCCACCATTTAGGGCAAGTCCGTTTGAGTATGTCCCAAATTGTACGTTTCCTCCCTCTCTTTTTCCCACTCTTATATTTAATGGGGATCCCTTTTCAGTTAAATTTAAACACCTAAGAATAATTGTGTGTGAATTACAGAGTTCAACCAATAGTATTAAGTAGAACAAAAAAAAAATACTAAAAGGGATAAAGTATTACATTGTACATCAACAGTCAGGACAAGAGCTGATCAAGTCACTGTTTCTCATAGTGTCCATTTCACTTCAACAGGTTTTCCCTTTGGTGCTCAGTTTGTTGTCACCGATCAGGGAGAACATATGATATTTGTCCCTTTGGGACTGGCTTATTTCACTCAGCATGATGTTTTCCAGATTCCCCCATTTTGTTGCAAATGACTGGATTTTATTGTTTTTGACTGCTGTATAGTATTCTATAGAGTATATGTCCCATAATTTCGTTATCCAGTCTACTGTTCATGGGCATTTCGATTGATTCCATGTCTTAGCTATTGTGAATTAAGCTGCAATAAACATTAAGTTGCAGACAGCGTTTTTGTTTGCCAATTTAATTTCTTTTGGGTAAATTCCAAGGAGTGGGGTGGCTGGGTTGTATGGTAGGGTTATATTCAGGTTTCTGAGGAATCTCCAGACTGACTTCCATAGTGGCTTGACCAGTTTGCATTCCCACCAACAGTGGGTTAGTGCCCCTTTTCCCAAATCCTCGCCAGCATCTGTTGTTGGTAGATTTCTGTATGTGAGCCATTCTAACCGGGGTGAGATGAAACCTCATTGTGGTTTTGATTTGAATTTCCCTGATGGCTAGGGATCCTGAGCATTTTTGCATGTGTCTGTTGGCCATTTGGATTTCCTCTTTTGAAAAATGTCTATTGAGGTCCTTGGCCCATCTCTTAAGTGGGTTGTTTGTTTTGATGTTGTGGAGTTTCTTGATCTCTTTGTAGATTCTGGTTATTAATCTTTTATTGGTTGTATAGTTTGCAAATATTTTTTCCCATTCTGTCAGTTGCCTCTTCACTCACCTGTTTCTTTTGCAGAACAGAAACTTCTCATTTCGATGCAATTCCAATTGTTAATTTTGGCTTTGACTGCCTGTGCTTCCGGGGTCTTTTCCAAGAAGTCTTTGCCAGTACCTATATCTTGCAGGGTTTCTCCAATGTTCTCTAATAACTTGATGGTGTCGGGTCATAGATTTAGGTCTTTAATCCATGTTGAGTGAATTTTTGTGTAAGGTGAAAGGTAGGGGTCTTGCTTCATGCTTCTGCATGTGGAAATCCAGTTTTCCCAGCACCATTTATTGAATAGACTGTCCTTACTCCAGGGATTGGTTTTGGATCCTTGATCAAATATAAGTTGGCTGTAGATGTTTGGATTGATTTCTGGTGTTTCTATTCTGTTCCATTGGTCTATCCATCTGTTTCTGTACCAGTACCATGCTGTTTTGATTACAACTGCCCTGTAGTATGTCCTGAAATCTGGTATTGTGATGCCTCTAGCTTTGTTTTTGTTGTACAAGATTGCTTTATCTATTCGAGGTCTCCTGTATCTCCATATGAATTTTAGCATCATTTTTTCCAGATCTGAGAAGAATGTCTTTGGTATTTGGATTGGTATTGCATTGAATCTATAAATTGCTTTTGGGAGAATGGACATTTTGATGATATTGATTCTTCCAATCCATAAGCATGGAAGATTTTTCCATTTTTTTGTATCCTCTTCTATTTCTTCTTTAAGATTTTGTAATTCTCATCGTAGAGATCTTTAATGTCCTTGGTTAAGTTTATTCCAAGGTATTTATTGTTTTGTGGCTCTTGTGAATAGGACTGATCTTAGAAGTTCTTCCTCAGCCGTGGCATTGCCTGTGTATACAAAGGCTGTTGATTTTTGTGCATTGATTTTATATCCTGCTACTTTGCCAAACTCTTCTATGAGTTCCAATAGTCTCTTAGTAGAGTTCTTTGGGTCCCCTAAATAAAGAATCATGTCATCTGCAAAGAGGGATAGTTTGAGTTCTTCCTTCCCAATTTGTATCCTTTTAATTTCTTTTTCTTGCCTGATGGCTCTGGCTAGAACTTCCAGAACTATATTGAATAGCAGTGGTGAGAGTGGGCATCCCTGTTGGTACCAGATCTCAGTGGAAATGCTTCCAACTTTTCCCCATTCAATAGGATGTTGGCTGTGGGTTTTTCATAGATTGCTTTGATTGTATTGAGGAATGTTCCTTCCAAACCCAGTTTGCTTAGAGTTTTCATCATGAAAGCGTGTTGTATTTTATCAAATGCCTTCTCAGCATCTATTGAGATAATCATATGGTTTTTCTTCTGCGGTCTGTTAATGTGGTGTATCACATTGATTGATTTGCACACACTGAACCATCCCTGCATACCAGGGATGAATCCCACTTGGTCTCTGTGGATGATCTTTCTGATGTGTTGTTGCATTCTATTGGCCAGAATTTTTTGAGGATTTTCGCATCTATGTTCATCAGGGATATTGGTCTGTAATTCTCTTTCAATGCTGCATCTTTTTCCAGCTTAGGAATTAAGGTGATGTTGGCTTCATAGAAAGAATTTGGAAGGATTCCCTCTTTTTCAATTGTTCTGAATAGTTTGAGAAGAATTGGAGTTAGTTCTTCTTTAAATGTCTGGTAGAATTCGCCGGCGCCGCGGCTCACTAGGCTAATCCTCCGCCTAGCGGCGCCGGCACCCCGGGTTCTAGTCCCGGTTGGGGCGCCGGATTCTGTCCCGGTTGCCCCTCTTCCAGGCCAGCCCTCTGCTGTGGCCAGGGAGTGCAGTGGAGGATGGTCCAGGTGCTTGGGCCCTGCACCCCATGGGAGACCAGGAAAAGCACCTGGCTCCTGGCTCCTGCCATCGGATCAGCGCGGTGCGCCGGCCGCAGCGCACTGGCCGCGGCGGCCATTGGAGGGTGAACCAACGGCAAAGGAAGACCTTTCTCTCTGTCTCTCTCTCTCACTGTCCACTCTGCCTGTCAAAAAAAAAATAAATAAAAATAAAAAAATAAAAATAAATGTCTGGTAGAATTCAGTAGTGAATCCATCTGGTCCTGGGCTTTTCTTTGTTGGGAGGGCCTTTATTACTGTTTCAATTTGTCTCAGTTATGGGTATGTTTAGGCTTTCCAAGTCTTCCTGGTTCAATATAGGTAGGTTGCATGTGTCCAGGAATCTATTCATTTCTGATAGGTTTCTCTGTTTGCTGGCATACAGGTCCTTGTAGTAATTTCTGATGATTCTTTTTATTTCTGTGGTGTCTGTTGTTACATTTCCTTTTTCATCTCTGATTTTATTGATTTGAGTCTTTTCTCTTTTTTTTAGTTAGTTGGGCCAATGGGGTGTCAATTTTGTTTATTTTATCAAAAAACCAGCTCCTCGTTTGGCTTATTTTTTGGAATGTTTTTTTTTATTCAATCCTGTTTATTTCTTCTCTGATTTTAATTATTTCTCTTCTCCTACTAGATTTGGGTCTGCTTTGCTGCAGATTTTCTAGATCCTTGAGATGCACTGAAAGCTCATTTATTTGGTGCCTTTCCAATTTCTTGATGTAGGCACCTATTGATATAAACTTTCCTCTTAACACTGCTTTTGCTGTATCCCATAAGTTTTGGTATGTTGTGCTGTTATCCTCATTTACTTCCAGAAAATTTTTGATTTCTCTTTTAATTTCTTCTATGACCCATTGTTCATTCAGTAGCATGTTGTTCAATCTCCATGTGTTTGCCTATGCTCTAGGGATTCCTGAGTTGCTAATTTCCACCTTCATTCCACTGTGGTCTGAGAAGCTGCATGGTATGATTCTAATTCTTTGGAATTTGCTGAGACTTGCTTTATGGCCTAATATGTGGTCAATCCTAGAGAAGGTTCCATGTACTGCTGAGAAGAATATAAATGCTTTATGTGTAGGATGAAAAGTTCTGTAGATATCTGTTAGATCCATTTGGGCTATAGTGTCATTTAAATCTACTGTCTCCTTGTTGATCTTCTGTCCTGTTGATCTGTCTATTTCTGAGAGTGGAGTATTGAAGTCCCCCAGTACTATTGTATTGGGGTCTAAGTCTCCCTTTAAGTCCCTTAACAAATCTTTTAAATAAACCGGTGCCCTGTAATTAGGTGCATATACACTGATAATCATTATATATTCCTGTTGAATTGATCCCTTAATCATTATATAGTGCCCCTCTTTGCCTCTCCTAACAGATTTTATGGTAAAGTTTATGTTGTCAGATATTAAGATGGCTACAGCTGCTCTTTTTTTCATTTGTGTTGGCATGGTATATCTTTTTCCAGCCTTTCACTTTCAGTTTGTATGCATCTTTGTTGGAAAGATGTGTTTCTTGTAGCAGCAAATAGATGGGTTTTGTTCCTTAACCCAGTCAGCCAATCTGTGTCTTTTAACTGGACAGTTCAGGCCATTAACGTTCAATGTGATTATTGATAAGTGGTAACTTTGCCCTGCCATTTCCCAAAGATATTTTCTAATATATGCTTTGAACTTCCTGTGACCTTTTGCTGTGAGGTTTCCTTCCTTTACCTTCTTTCATATTGATGACCGTGTTTCTGTGTTTCTGTGTGTAGCACATCTTTAAGTATCTTTTGCAGGGCTGGACAAGTGGAGACAAATTCTCTTTCAATTTCTGTTTGCTGTGAAAGGTCTTTATTTCACCTTCATTCACAAATGAGAGCTTTGCAGGATATAATATTCTGGGCAGGCACTTTTTCTCTCTTAGTACCTGGGCTCTATCTCGCCATTCCCTCCTAGCTTGTAGGATTTCTGATGAGAAGTCAGCTGTGAGTCTGATTGGATATCCTCTGAGAGTAATCTGATGTTTCTCTCTTGCACATTTTAGGATCTTTTCTTTATGTTTCACTGTGGTGAGTTTGATTACAATGTGTCGTGGTGAGGATCTCTTTTGGTCATGTTTACTAGGGGTTCTATGAGCTTTTGTACTAGGATGTCTCTGTCCTTCTCCAAACCCTGGAAGTTCTCTTCTAGTATCTCACTAAAAAGGCCTTCTAATCCTTTCTCTCTCTCCATGCCTTCAGGAACTCCTAGAACCTGAATGTTGGGTTTTTTAATAGTATCTTGAAGATTCCTGACAATATGTTTTAGATTTCTAATTTCCTCTTCTTTTATTTGGTTTGACTGTATGTTTTCCTGTTCTCTGTCTTCTAAGTCCGATATTCTCTCTTCTGCTTCACTCATTCTGTTTTTAAGGCTCTCCAATGTGTTTGTCATTTGATCTATTGAATTCTTCATTTCATTATGATTTCTTGTCACTATCACAGTTTCATGTTCTACTAGTTGTTTCATTTCATTTTGATTCCTCCTTAATATTTCTTTTTCACAAGAGAGATTTTCTATCTTGTCCATTAACGATTTCTGTAGTTCGAGAATTTGTTTTTGAGAACTTCTTAATGTTCTTATCAATTTTTTGTGATCTGTATCTTGCATTTCTTCTATCTCATCATCTTCATAATCTTGAATTGGGGTGTCTATTTCATTTGGGGGCATCATAGTGTCTTCCTTGTTCTTGTTACCTCAGTTTCTGCATTTGTTGTTTGTCATATTGGAGATATTCTTTGGTTTCTTTGCTGTGGTGCTTTTTCTCGTTATACTGTGACTCTAGATTCAGTGGACTGTCTGCTTTTGATGGATTCTTAGAGGCTGTAATGGGTGTGGCCAGAGAGCTCTGTTTGGTTCTTCAGGGTTAAGGGTGTGCCAAAGGTGATCCACCCAGATTGTTCTCTCGCTCGCTTGCTCTCTCTATCTCTCTCTCTTTTTTTTTCTGACTCAGTTGGGAAGTAATTCCACACAGCTGAGTGGGATTGAGGGTAGTTGATGTATGAAATCTGGCCCCTGTGGGTATTTGTCTGCTTACCCCTGGGAGCACACACAGAGTTTATGGAGCCCTCAGTGTGGTCTCAAGTTTCTCCGCAGTCTCTTACCAGTTTGCCCAAGTTACCGAGTTTGTGTACTCAGTGAGTTCTCTTGCCCCCCGTCAGATTTTCACAGTCTCAGTTCGTTAGCTCCACACTTTCACTAACTAGGTCTTAACCTCCTGTTATTTCTCCCCACCAGAGTCAGGTTTTTCTGCTTGGCTAATGGCAGGCACCTCTTACATACATAAAGTGGTGCCTTCTCTTTGTCTTGCTTGGCTTTGTAAGGTGAGTGGAGGGAGAGGTTAATGTCCATGCCGGTTCCCCTTATTTGTTCATTTTTTCTCTCCTCCAGTCAGCCTGGTGAACTTTCCCCAGTGGGGCTTCAGGCCTCATTCCCTGTGGGCTCTTTCTGCCTTTCCCTGCCAATGTCTCGGGTTACTGAGGTTTTTTGTCTCACCTCCCCTTCCCACACTGGCATGCACACTCTGCGACTCACGTGGCTCGGCTCCCGTGGCGGCTCGGCTTCCACATGGTGGGCGACCTTGCTCTCCCCGTGGGTCCTCCGTGTCACATCCACTAGATCCAGAAGAGTTTCCTCTGTAATTTTTTCCTGAGCCTTTTCCTGAGGCTACAGTAATTCAACTTTTATTAAACTATCTTTTCCCGGACTATCAGTGTGCACCCTCACTATTCTGCCATCTTGGCTCCACCCCTTATTGTTATTTTTTAAAGATGTATTTATTTGAAAGGCAGAGGTACAGAGAGAGGGAAGGAGGGAGGGAGGGATAAAGGGAGAGAAGGAGAGAGAGACAGAGAAAGACAGAGAAAAAAAAGAGAGAGAGAGAGATCTTCTGTCCTCTGGTTCACTCCCCAGATGGCTGCAAATTGTTGGAGCTGGGCCAGCAGGCAGGAAATTCCTCCAGGTCTCCCACATGGGTGCAGGAGCCCAAGCACTTGGGCCATTTTCTGCTGCTTTCCCAGAAGCATTAGCAGGGAGCTGGATTGGAAGCAGAGCAGCCAGGGCTCGAACCGGTGTCCATATGGGATGCTAGCATCCTGATCTAGCACCTGTGTTCAAGGCGCTATAGCCAAGAGGTGGAGGCAACCTTCTTTGCAGGGCCTCTACACATGGACTGAAGACTCTGACTTGGGTGCAGTTTCACAGCACATACTGGGACCCTTGCTGGTTCTTGGGACCCTGGTTCTGGGGACCCCAAGAAACTGCCCTCATTTCATCCAGACCACTATGTCTAGCCTCAGCCCCAGGGCACTGAAGAGAGAGACTTTGCCTGGGATGATAGAAACAGACATCTTAAATGGATGTCTCCCAGTCGATTCCCAAAGGAATCGACCTCATTGGTAATGGAGAATGAGGGCACACATGCTTTTAGGTGCTCTGGAGAACCATGGGGATTGTGGGGAAAGGCAATTAGGGACAGAGTCAAGATCAGGCCAAACTGTAGGGCCAGCCAGTCTGCAAGAGAGAATTGTGAATAATACAGATAAGAGTGATGTAGGTAATGAGGTATTAATTTTTTTTTGACTCTGGTCATGTACAAAGATACACATTCTAAGTACTGACATAAATAAAAAGCACAATCAGATAAAGTTTATTTAGAAGATGAGAAAGTGGACACACACACACATGTGAGCATGGGTTGCTCCATGTAGAGAAATCAGTCGCAGTCATGAGTAGACAGTGGGCCAGATTTGCCTGCGAAGAGAAGGGGTGGGAGAAGGAAGACAGACAGGGCTCCAGGCAGTCCCTCCAGCCATGGTCTGTGGTGGAAGAGAGACCCCCTCCCTTCTTATGGTCTCTTACGAGCTTGGGGCGGTGCCTTTCCAGGCGTAGAGCTACCTGGGAATGAATTATACGGCACCTCCACGAGTTCCACGTGGAGCTCATTATAAATATTGACAGGTCCCGGATGAAGCAGCAACATCCCAGGAAAGGGGGTGTCTTGATAGACAAGTGAGAGGATAGAATTACACACAGGGGCTTGTGACCTGCATCTCAGCAATCCTAAACAAACTTCCTGCCTATTTCTATCTCATCAAAAGAAGCTGAAATGTCAAAAAAGAGACAGCACGTGCGGTGGGTGTCACGCAATGTCCCTTCAAGAGAGCCGTTATTGACTGGATTAGTTTTGTGGGGCACAAAATTTATAACTCAGGACATTGTGGGAAATGATAACGCAACCAGCCAGTGGTTCATGGAGTTCAACAGCTGGGTGTGTTTAGGGGAAGAGAGGAAGAGAGCCCTCCCCATGCACTGCTGTCCTGAATGTCTGCACACATGGAAAAAGCTGAGCCTCTCTGAGGAGCAAAATCAAGAGGTGCAGGGAGGAAACAGACTTTATTAAAATATTAAGCTGATCACTAAGCAAATAAATGAGAAGATAAAAACCAACCAGCCTTCGAGAGAGGAGAATCGCACCCAGCATTGCTACGATCTACAATGTCTTTTCAAAAAAAAAAAGTAAGCAAAAAATCCAGGAAGGCATGACCCACACACTGGGAGGAAAAAGCAGGCCAGGAAACTGCCTGTGAGAGGGCTCAGATGTTGGACTTAGCAGAAAGAGACGTGCATTGGGCCTTTTAGAGTGAAAAAATAAAAGTAGCAACCACAAGAAAGCTGGAGTGGCTGCTGTGCTATCAGGCAAGTTAAACAACATGAAAATGTTACTAGAGAGAAACAGGGACACTTAATACTGTCAAAAATATATAACAGTCCCAGATAAATATCCAGCCAATGGCAAAGGACCAAGATACATGGAACAGCACTGACAAAATGAAGGGAGAAATAGACAAGTCGACCAAAATGGATGGAGATTTCCACAACCTGCTTTCAGAAACGTACAGAAAAATTCGACCAAAGGTCAACAAGGAAGTGGAAGGTCAGAGCAACACTATAAACCGATTATATCTAACAGACATCTCTGGAACACTTCATCCAACAACGGCAGAATATACCTTCTTATCAAGTGCAAATACAACATCCTGTAGACCATAGACTCAACTAAGCCTAGAGCGAATTATAAAAAGCTGTAACAAATTTAAAAGATAGAAACGTATAAAGTTCATTTCCAACACAGAGTAAAATGAAAAACCAGTAGCAGTAAAAAATCGAGGAAATTAAAAAGTATGTGAAACTTAAGCAACACATTTTTTTTTAAATTACCTATTTGAAAGGCAGAGTTAGAGAGAGAGAGAGAGAGAGAGAGAGAATGAGAAACAGTAAGAAATCCTCCATCCTGTGGTTCACTCCCCAAATGGCCACAGCAGCCAGGGCTTGTCCAGGCTGAAGCCAGGAGCCTGGAACTCCAGCGTGGGTCTCCCCTGTGGGTGGAACTCAACTACTTGAGAGCATCACCCAGTGCAGCAATAGCAGGGAGCTGGATCGGAAGTGGAGCCTCTGGGACTCAACTGGGCACTCCTGACGTGGGGTGTGGGCATCCCAAGCAAAGGCTTAAACTGCCGTGCCACCACACACTCCTCACAATTACTTACAAAAATGCAGCTATAACAAAGCACCATGAATCCTGCGGCATAATGCAACAGGAATTCCCTACGTTAGAGCTGTGCAGGGTAGGAGTGGAGGTGGTCCTGGCCGGGCGGCCTTGCGTAGGGTCCCGTAAGCCTGCTCAGGTGTGTACAGGGCTGCATCCCTGTACTACAGACTCTGGGGAGGAGGCGGCTGCTGAGTTCATCCAGATTTTGGGCTGAACTCTGTTCCTCAAGGGTGTAGTACTGAGGACCCCCTTTCCTTGCTGTCTGTCACCTGTGGGCTGGTGCGATGTTTCCATGTGGCTCCTGTCTACAGTCATGGGCTCCGTCTCTCTCTCGCCCCCTCAGCTCTCTCTGACCTGCCCTTTTGTGTCCCCTCTCTCACTCAGCCCAGATTAAGTTCTCTGACTCCTGCCATCAGACTGGGCCCACTGGTGTGGCAGCACCTCTGGGAAGGCCCATGGCCGTGACATCAGTGACACCTGCTAAGGCTCTCCTGCCCAGCGACATGGTCACAGGACATAGGATGAGGACTGGAGGTTCTTTTGGGAGGCCACTCCATCTACTACAGTCCTCTAAACAGGCGTTTCTTGCTGCCATCCCACCACACTTATTCTTTCTGGGTCACCAAGGACCTACACATTACCAGATCCAGCGGTCAGTCCTCAGTGTGGCTGGCGTTGGCCCTCTGTAACACTGGATCTGCCTGACGCCTTTCTTTGCGTGATGGTTTCAGCCCCTGCCTTTACGGTCATTTGTCCCTGACAGCTCTTGGTCTGCTTTGCTGCTTCCTGCTTTAACCCACCGCCTGGAGCTGCCTGGCTCCAAGGCTCTGGTCTTGAATCTGTTCTCCCTCCAACTAAGTGGTTGCACTTCTTCAATAGCTTGAACAGCTATAACTCTATGATTCCTGAATGACCTGCTGGAGTGATTGAGACTACTGGCATTGTGGCATCTCTGAAATTAAGAACTGGCTTCAGTAAAATGCCGCCCTGCATTTGACGCTGACTCAGCAATCCATGGTGCTGGATGCAGACCAGGAGAACTCTTTTCTCCCGAGGTGGACGCCCAAGGTGAGGAAATCGCATCGTTGGAAGTTGTCAATCACACCCTGCTGATCCATGATCCTGTGGAGCTCAAGAGAGGCTGGGGGAGGCAGAAGCAGTGCCTCTGCCTCTCTTCTCACTCGGCAATTGATTATTGGGGTCTAATACCAAGTGTATAGCCACCACTTCCTCTCCTGAGTATCATAAAGTGTATTTTCACTATCCCTTACTATAAAAGCTGACTTTTTTTTAAAGCTTATATTTATTTATTTGAAAGGCAGAGTTAGAGAGTGAGAGTGAGAGAGAGAGATCTTCCATCTGCTGGTTCACTCCCCCCATGGCTGCAATGGCTGGAGCTGGGCTAGTTCAAAGCCAGGAGACAGGAGCTTCTTCTGGGTCTCCCACATAGGTGCAGGGGCCCAAGGATTTGGGCCATCTTCCACTGCTTTCCCAGGCCATAGCAGAGAGCTGGTTTGGAAGTGGAACATCCAGGACAAACTGGCACCCATATGGGATGTCGGCACTACCTGCTAAGGCACAGTGCTGGCCCTTTTCTTTTAGTTTTGCAACTGTTTTGACTCTTTATTGATCCAAAAGGTGTTCATGGAGGGCCCATTCTTCACTGTGCCCCCACAGAGAATACAATCAAGAACAGGACAGGTAGGGAGTTTACAGACAGGTGACGAATAAGAGAGAGGGAAGTGCAGGTTGTGATTAGGGTTTGAGATAAGAAGAGAGACAGGGCACCTCATGGAGAAGAAGCCAGGACAGTGTGGCGAGGCATCATAGGAGAGGACCTGAGATGACAGCATTTCAGCTCAACCTCACGGATGAGAAGCAGCTGCCATCGCCACACTGGCATCCCCAGAATTCTTGGCTGAGTGATCAGCATGCCTCAGGAGGATACAGCTGAGCCCTCTGGAGGAGGGGGGGGCTTCATGCAGGGCTGATGCGACTGGAGCCCAGTGCATGGGGACACTGTATTGCTTGCAAGTCTGAAGGCGTGCTCAGGGCACAATGTCAGACCTCCAGGCCAAGGTGCACTCGGGGCCTTCCTCACACAGGTTGCTGTAGGCCCTGGTGAGGTTCCACAATGTTACTCTGCAGGGTTTTGCAGCACGGGACTGAACATGTCACATTAGTGTTTGCCATGCCTGGTTCTGACTGCCAGTAGATGATGGTTGGAAGGCAAGGCCATTGTGAAGCAGGGACACAGTCAGCCAAGGGCGTAGCCCTGATCTGCAATACCTGGGGCTCCATCCTGGGAGTGGCAGTGACCTTGGAAGAAGCAGTGGACAGAACTGCAGTATAGGCCGGAGACCCGGCCTGCTGCATGCACTCTCCTCTCAGCCCGGAGCACAGATGCAGTGACTACTCTGCTTTGAAAGCAGCAATTTCGGGGCCGGTGTTGTGTCCCAGCTGCTCCCCTTCCAAGCCAGCTCTCTGCTGTGGCCCGGAAAAGCGGTGGAAGATCTCTCAAGTGCTCCGGCACCTGTACCCAAGTGGGAGACCCTGAGGAAGCTCCAGGTTCCTGGCTTCGGATTGGCGCAGCTCTGGCCTTTGTGACCATTTGGGGGGTGAACCAGCAGATGGAAGACCTCTCTCTCTGTCTTTCCCTCTCTATGTCTGTAACTCTACCTCTCAAATAAATCCATCTTTTTTTTTTTTTTTTTGACAGGCAGAGTGGACAGTGAGAGAGAGAGACAGAGAGAAAGGTCTTCCTTTTCCATTGGTTCACCCTCCAATGGCTGCTGCGGCTGGCGTGGCCGGCGCACCACGCTGATCTGAAGCCAGGAGCCCGGTGCTTCTGGTCTCCCATGGGGTGCAGGGCCCAAGCACTTGGGCCATCCTCCACTGCCTTCCTGTGCCAGAGCAGAGAGCTGGACTGGAAGAGGAGCAACCGGGACTAGAACCCGGTGCCCACCCCGTCATGCACTTTAAAACCTTTCTTCAGTCTCTCAAATACTTTTTGAACAAAACAAGACACAGATAATAAAGGAATGAACGGTTTTCCAAAAAAGCAGTGTCTTTAAAATACAGAGTACAGCACACCCTCCACATTCCACAGTCATGGCTGCTTGCTGCCATTGTCTAGGGTGTTCTGGGCCTCCCTGGGCCAGGCTGTGCTTAGCACACACTTGGTCGAGCCCCCCTCGCCATTCCCAGTGCTGTGCGCTGAGTGGAAGGAGATGGAAGAGGCAGATTCTGCCCTGGTGCAGGGAGAACTGGTTCCCTTAGCCTGAGAACCTCTGCTCCCATCATAGTTAAGAAACAAATGAATAGAGATCTTGCTTGATTCCCTTTCTAGACATAAACACATCTTGAAGATCAAAAATAAAACACCACTAAGCATACACAGTGGATGGCCACTGCATAGTGGACAAAGTGAGGGAAGGTGATATCTGTCCCAGGAGGTCCCTTCTCTGGGCTGGCCTGTGGTTGACCTTTGTGGCCACTTTCTGGTAAGACGCACAGCTTGGTCGCATATTTACATGGTTTAGCTATGGAAGGACACAGACAGCCTTGTATTGTTGGGAACAGATGGAAAAGTCATCACATTTTCCCCTGACCTTTTTTAGTAAAGGAAAACATTTTCATTGGATTGCATAAACCACTGGCTTGGGGCCAGTGTTGTGACACAGTGGGTTAAGCCGGCACTTGCAACGCTGGCATCGATACCAGAGCACAGATTGAGTCCCACTTCTTCTCCTTCTCCTTCTCCTTCTCTTCTCCTTTTCTCCTCCTCCTCCTTTTTCCTCTTCTTAAAATTTTATTTATTCGAAAGAGTTACAGAGAGAGGTAGAGCCAGAGAGAGAGAGAGAAAGAGGTCTTCATCCGCAGGTTCGCTCCCCAAATTACTGCAGAGCTGAGCTGATCTGAAGCCTGGAGCCAGGAGCTTCTTCCAGGTCTCCAGCACAGATACAGGGGCCCATGAACTTGGGCCATCTTCTACTGCTTTCCCAGGCCATAGCAGAGAGCTGGATCAGAAGTGGAGCAGCCGGGACTTGACTGACACCCACATGGGATGCTGGCACTGCAGGCTAGGGCTTTAACCCTCTGCGCCACAGGCAGGCCCCCCTATTCCACTTATGATCCAGCTCTCTGCTAATGTGTTTAGGAAGCATGGAAGATTGTCCATGTACTTGGGCTCATGTCAACTTAATTCCCTTAAAAAAGACTATTTAATTATGCAAATAAGATTAATCACATCATCAAAAAGCAAGTTAACCTGAGTTGGCTATGTAGCAGATTGTGGTATTTCAGTGTCTACAGAGATGTGACTACCTCTAAGATAAAAGTTCAGCTTGTGGAATGCAGGTTAGTTTTCCAGAATGTGGCCCCCGCCCCCAGTCCTGGACATCCCAGGAGCCCCGCGTGCATTCACAGGGCTCACACTACACACACCTGCTTCTCTGAACAAGTGCACACCAAGCCGCACGAGTGTTTTGCACCGAGGGCTCCTCACATACACTCAACACTCTTCTTTCCTGTCCTCCTCACTCGGATCTGCTAAAGCCTCCTAGATCATAAATCTGCATCAACTAAAATAGTTCCAAGTTCTATGGCACTAAAGTCTATAAGGCACTTGTCCACTTAAGGCAACGACTTCCAGTGCCTACCGGGAGAAAGGACATTTTTATGCCGTTCTCTGAGTGTCTTCTTTTCCATGATAGATCTCTTAACAGTCCCCATTACTTCATGGTTTCTCCATTTTGTGGGTGAAAAGAAGCAGTTTCATTTGGGTGATGTGTGAAGTCTTTGATGAGAGTGTTTATAGCCTTGGAAACTCATGACTGGTGCATAGGGAGATTACTGATGCCATAAACAGGAGTGTCAATTTGTAAAGTCAACAACAGGAGTCACTGTGCACTTACTCCTCATGTAGGATCTCTGTCCTTAATGTGCTGTACACTGAGGCTTAATGCTATAACGAGTACTCAAACAGTATATTTCACTTTGTGTTTCTATGGGGGTTCAAACTGTTGAAATCTTTACTTAATGTACACTAAACTGATCTTCTGTTAAAAAAAAAAAAAAGAAAAGAAACTATCAATTCCCAACTTGACTCTCACTGGGATTAAACATGACAATAGGTCTGATCTGATTTCATCATCATTTAAAAAAAATCATCTATTATTTTTCACTTTATGTTTCTGTGTGGGAACAAACTGTTGAAATCCTTACTTAAGGTATACTAAGCTGATCTTCTGTATACTAAGATAATCGAAAATGAATCTTGATGTGAATGGAAGGGGAGAGGGAGTGGGAAAGGGGAGGGTGGTGGGTGGGAGGGACGGTATGGGGGGGAAAGCCATTGTAACCCACGAGACGTACTTTGGAAATTTATATTCATTAAATAAAAGATAAAAAAAAACAATAAAGCTTTTTTAAAAAATATGTATTTGAAAGGCAGAGTGACAGAGAGGGCAGAGTAACAGAGAGGGAGAGGGAGAGGGAGAGGGAGAGGGAGAGGGAGAGAGAGAGAGAGAGAGAGACTCTTTCATCCACTGGTTCACTCCCACGTGGGTAGCAGGGGCCCAAGGGCTTTGGCCATTCTCTACTGCATTCTCAGGCACATTAGCAGGAAGCGGGATAGGAAGCAGAGCAGCCAGGACTTGAGCCGGTGCTCCAATATGGGGTATAGTTTTTGCAAGCATTAGCTTAACCCACTGTGCCGAACACTGGCCCCAGTACTTTCAGATTTAGATAGACTCATTTTTTTTTTTTACTCCATAAAAGCAACGTGTAAGAATTTGGGGAATTGAGGGATATGTTAGTACAAAAGTTACCTGTTTAGAAAGTATCAGTATTTTCCTACAATTTGTTCCATGCTAGCCAAGACAGCCAGTAGTGGATGGCAACCGTTTTCTATTTTCCTTTTACGTTTCAGTTGTCTTTAATATAATTGATACTAGAGGGGCCGGTGCTGTGGCACAGTCGGTTAAAGCTGCATCCTGCAGTGTTGGCATGCCATATGGGTGCCAGTTTGAGTCCCAGCTGCTCCACTTTTGATCTAGCTCTCTGCTAATGTGCCTGGAAAAGCAGTGGTGAACGGCCCTAGTCCTTGGGCCCCTGCACCCACATGGGAGACCTGGAAAAACTTCTTGGCTCCTGGCTTCAGATCAGCTCAGCTCCGGCCACTGTGGCTACCTGGGAGTGAACCAACAGATGGAAGATCTCTCTTTCTCTATCTCTTTCTCTCTCTCTCTCTCTCTTTTTCTAACTCTGCCTTTTAAATAAATAAAATAAATCTTTAAAAAATAGTTGGTACTAGGAGAAACTCATTCCTTTTTGGCCTTGAGCCTCAATGGCAACATTCATTTAGTTGGCTTAACACTTTCCAAAGAATGTTCCCTTGGACAAATAAAAGAAGTTGCTAGAAAACAAAATTATCAAGGCAGAGTTTTAATTTCCCAAGACAGAAAAATAGAAATTATTTTGTGGATTTTTTTCCCGAAGTGTAAAGGAATAAAGTTAATTGGGAAGGTCCAGCACTGTGGTGTAGCAGGTAAGCCTTTGCTTGCAGTGCCAGCATCCCATATGGGTGCTGGTTCGAGTCCTGGCTGCTCTACTTCTTATCTTGCTCTCTGCTATGGCCTGGGAAAACAGAAGATGGGTCCAAGCCTTTGGGTCCTGCATCCTTGTGGGAGACCTGGAGGAAGCTCTTGGCTCCTGGCTTTGGATCGGTGCAGCTCCAGCTGTTGCAGCCAATTGGGGAATGAACCAGTGGATTGAAGACCTCTCTCTCTCTCTGTAACTCTGACTTTGAAATAAATAATAAATAAATCTTTCTTTTTTAAAAAAAATTTTAGACTGGCGCCGCGGCTCAATAGGCTAATCCTCAGCCTTGCGGCGCCGGCACACTGGGTTCTAGTCCCGGTCAGGGCACCGGATTCTGTCCTGGTTGCCCCTCTTCCAGGCCAGCTCTCTGCTGTGGCCAGGGAGTGTAGTGGAGGATGGCCCAAGTGCTTGGGCCTTGCACCCCATAGGAGACCAGGATAAGCACCTGGCTCCTGCCTTTGGATCAGCGCAGTGCGCCGGCCGTGGCGGCCATTGGAGGGTGAACCAACGGCAAAGGAAGACCTTTCTCTCTGTCTCTCTCTCTCACTGTCCACTCTGCCTGTCAAAAAAAAAATTTAGACAATCTAGTGAGATTGTTTTTTTTAAAGATTTATTTATTTATATGAAAGTCATAGTTACATAGAAAGAGGAGAGGCAGAGACAGAGGGGGAGAGAGAGAGACAGAGAGAGAGAGAGACAGAGAGAGAGAGAGGTCTTCCATCTGATAGTTCACTCCCTAATTGGCTGCAATGGCCAGAGCTGCGCCAATCTGAAGCCAGGAGCCAAGAGCTTCTTCCAGGTATCCCACGTGGGTGCAAGGTCCCAAGGACTTGGGCCATCTTCTACTGCTTTCCCAGGCCATAGCAGAGAGCTGGATCAGAAGTGGAGCAGCCGGGTCTCGAACCGGCGCCCATATGGGATGCCAGCGCTTCAGGGCAGGGCGTTAACCCACTGTCCCACAGCACCAGCCCCATAAATAAATCTTTCAAAAAAAAAAAAAAGAACCCCACCCTGGTTAAAATGCCTGCTCCCATGTTGTACTGCTTGGGTTCCATACCCAGCTCCGGCTCCTGACTCCAGATTCCTGCTGATACAGGCTCTGGGAGGCAGCAGTGTTGACTCAAGTCATTGGGTTCCTGGCATCCACACGGGCGACGCAGCTTCAGCACAGCTCAGTACTTGCTCTTGCAGGCATCTGAGGATTGATCCAGCAGATGGGAGCTTAGCTGCCTGCCCTTCCTCCCCTGCGTCATCAGTGCCCCCTCACACGGGGTCAGTCCTGGTCTCCAGTATCCTACACTTTATCTACAACCCCCACCCCACAGAGCCACCCAGGAGCCCTTGAGGCTGACACCTGTGCCTGCTTCCCTCTAGTGAGGGGTAGCGGAGGGGCAGAGGTACAAGTGAGCTGCTTTGCATTGCTTGAAAGCCCCCATGGCCCCCTGTGGTCCCCTGCACCGATATCTGGGTGGCTGACAAGGAAGAGAAACCCACTCACCCCCAGGTGCACCCTCCACTCTGCATGCTCCTTCCCAGCGCTGCGTCTGATTGGTGGTCGGTTCTCAGCACCTCCTCCACTCCACCCACCAGCCCCGCCAGGGGAGTCCCCATCACCTCTGACCTTGCGTCGGGTGCCAGCGGCCTCTGTGTGTGGGCACACCCCACAGTCTCCTAGGTCAGTCAGCCGCCTCACCTCCACCACCTCCTTCCTGTCTGACCACGCCCTCCTGCCCGAACTGGCTTCTCTGGGTTCCTGGGCCAGACATGCTCCAGTTCTCCCTCTTTAGAGTCTGTTCCCAAATGAACATCTCAGCCTTGACTCTGATCTGCTGTATCACTGACCCAGCAACTTGAATTTCAAGAAATTTTTTAATTAAAGAATTTATTATATATATTTAGTTGAGAGGTAGAGAGAGAGAGAGAGAGAGAGAGCGAGCGAGAGAGCGAGAAAGGTAGCAGTCATATACTGGTTCACTCCACAAATACCCACAACAGCTGGGGCCTGGCTGGGCTGATGCCTAGAGCTAGGAACCCAATCCGGGTCTCCTTCATGAATGATAGGAACACAATTCTTTCAGCCATCGTCTGATGCCTCCCTGCACCGGCATGAATCTAGAACAAGAGCCAGATGCAGGACCTGAACCCACACACTGCAATGTGGGATGCAGATGTCATTTTTTTTTTTAATACCAATTGCTCCCTTATCTTTGTATGTATTTCACTAACTTTTTTTTTTAAAGATTTATTTACTTATTTATTTGAAAGGCAGTTACAGGGAGGCAGAAGCAGGCAGTGGATATCTTTCCATTCGCTGGTTCACGCCTCAGATGACCACAATGACCGGAGCGTCACCAATCTGAAGCCAGGAGCCAGGAGCTTCTTCTGGGTCTCCTACGTGGGTGCAGGGGCCCAAGCACTTGAGCCATCTTCTACTGCTTTCCCAGGCCGTAGCAGAGAGCTGGATCAGAAGTGCAGCAGCCGGGACCTGAACCGGCGCCTATATGGGATGCAGGCACCGCAAGCAGCAGCTTTACCCACTTTGCTACAGCGGCGTCCTCCAGACGTCATTTTAACCACTAGGCCAAATGCTCACATGAGCAGATTCTTTTCAAAATTTTTTCAATTGTTTTTAAAATTTATGTTTTATTTGAAGGCGCAGGAGGGGTGGGGGAGGGGGGAAGAGAGAGAGAGCTTCCATACGCGGGTTCACTCCCCAAATGGCTGCCATGGCCTAGGGCTGGACGAGGCGCCAGGAGCTTCATCTGGGTCTCCCACTTGCAGGGACACAAGTGGTTCCCGTAAGGGAAGCTGGCATCGCAGGCGACGGCCTAACCTGCTAAACCTCGCCGCCGGCCCTGTCTTCGCTTTTTGATTGGTTGGTGCCCTTCCGCATCATCCAATCAGAATGAATCTCCGGGACCCGCCACCTTAACACCGAGGCTATAAATAGCCCGCTGAGCTTCCCCCTCGCCATTTTCTCCGCGAGGCCCGGCTTTTCTGTCCTTCGGCCAGGGGTTGCGCGGTCACCTAACGGCCGTGCGGGGCTCCAGCCCCGATCCCTGGATCCCTGGACAGGACGGCAGCGGCGGACGCCGGCGGGAAGGGCGGGCCCGCGGCCGTGCGCCAGGTGAGGGCGCGGGTTCGGCCGGGCCGAGAGCTTTCCCGCGTCCGCGCGGCGCCGGCTCCTCAGGCCTGGCGAGTCCCGGTGTCCGCGGCCGGAGCGGCGCCGTCGGCCCTGACCCGTCCCGGAGCGGGAGCCGGGAAGGGAGAGCGAGGACCCGGCGTCCGCGTGGCTCCTCTCGGTCAGCCCCGGCCGGGCAGGGCTCCTGCGGAGACGCCGCCCGGCGGCCTCGGCCTCTGAGGAGGGAGCGACGCGGCCGCGCGGCCCCTGGTGGCCCGGGGTCCCGGCGGTGCCCGCGGGGCGTGGACACTGAGGGGTCGGGAGGAGGCGCCTCCGGGGCGGATGGTGGGGGACCCCCGCTGGGCGGGGTGGGGTGGGGGTCACGATGCCCGCCCGTGCTGGGAATCCTCTCCTTCGGGTGTGTCTGGTGTTGTGTCCGGGGTTCACGGCTCTGCTTCGGACTCGTTTTCACTTCAGGGTAACAAATCCCAGCCGCCCTCCCCTCTCTGCGGAGGGCACGTTCCAG
This sequence comes from Oryctolagus cuniculus, assembly GCF_051225735.1. NCBI lineage: Eukaryota > Metazoa > Chordata > Mammalia > Lagomorpha > Leporidae > Oryctolagus > Oryctolagus cuniculus. Next base: position 62,612,456 of record NC_142883.1, on the reverse strand, counting down.
GACCCCCAAGCGACCCCTGAGGACGCAGATCGTATGGAACCCTGTGTATACCATGAGTTTTTAAATGTACATCACGCAAGGTGCATTCGTAGGTTACCCGCAGTGCAGGTCAGGTGTTTAGACGAGAGGTTCCGATGCTGGTTCCGAGGTCCATGTCTCATATTGCAGTACCCGAGTTTGCGACCCGGCTCTGGCTTCCGACTCTGCCCACTAATGTGTAGCTTGGGAAACAGCAGGTGAGGATGGATCGTGTCATTGAGCGGCTGCTGCCCACGTGGTAGACCCTGATGGCATTTTTGGCTGCACACACGTGGGTAGTGAGCCAGCAGATGCGAAGTGTGGCTCTGTTTCTCAAGTAAAATTAAATAAATAAATAAGGCGCATTAGAGATTTAAAGCACCAATCTCCTTATAAATATGGGACAGTTGTTATAACTGGTGAAGTGAAAGTAGTGACATTGTTATAGAGGGAGAAAATAGATTACTTGTATTTGGAGCTGCAATAGTTTGCTGGTTCCTAAAACCAATGGGTTATTTCTACCCTTTATAGCTTAAGAAAGCCATATTACTGTGTGTCTGAGCATGTTAGCCGTTTTTGCATACTTCCTCAGTGAGTAAGGAGACTGAAGTTTCTGTTTTTACATTCATAAGCTAACGTTGTCTCTTTACAATGCATGTTTCGTGAAATGATCTTAGAACTGAGTGATAGGGAAGAAGGTAATGGATATGAGTGATTTCCTCGTGTGAAGGAAAGAGGGATGTTATTGATATGATATGGAAGTTTTCCTTGTTGTGTTGTGATTAGTAAGCAGATGCAGTGTATAGTGTTAATTCACAGGTTAGACTCTGTTAGGATGGTCGTAGGTTTGGACCGTGAGAATGATGTCTTTTTTGTGAACAGCCACCTGATTAAATTAATGATTGGCGCTGAGGCTGAGTTAGTTAGGTTTCCCAGGGTTCATCATGCTGCTGCTAGAGGTGAAACTGTTTTGTAGTCCTTGGGCAAATCGTGAAGTTTGCCTGTGAATAGAGTTTGCAAGACAAAATAATATTGCTGATGTTAGGCCATGGGCCAGTGTTAGAGCTGTAGCTCCTGTAAATCTTCATGATGTTTGAATAAGGACAGTCACAATCACCAGTGTTAATGTGGCTCACTAATGAAAAAGTGGTTAGTGATGCTAGATGTGTTTGACAGAGCGAGATGGCGCTGGTTAGGGGTTTCCTATTGGGCTCCTCTGGGAAGTGAGAAGGCTCTCTGCTCTGTTTAAGGGATTTCAGATTGTAGGGACTCATGTTATGCTGTAGCCTCCTAGTTTTAACAGTGTGACTGCAAGGAATATTGATCTGGCAATAGTGGCCTCTACATGGACTTCTGGTAATCATAGGTGAAGACCATACAGGGACATTTTTGCTTTTTACTATCAAAGTTATTATGCATGGTTTCCATTTAAATGCTATTTAGTTTCCTCATTGGGTAATAGTTACTTGGGTTGAAATTACTGTTGATGAAAAGTATCTAGAACAAAATTACTTCTGTGCCTGTGAATGTCATAATTAAGAATGCCTATAGATTAATATTTAAATATAGCTTTCTTTCATGGAAGTGGTCCTTTAGAAAGGGGATACTCACTAGGATTATTAAGGGAAGCTGTGAGGTGGTATCAAGAGGAGGGTCAGAGAAGAAGCTGGTGAGAAACTACTTATTTTATAATAGGTTTATTTATAATAAATAGGATTATGAGGTAGTGTATAAGCTCTGTGTTTATGTTGATTCAGAGTATGATGTTTTTGAGTACATTGTTATGGGAATAAGTGTAATTGTAAGTTACATAATTCATAGGAGAAGGTTTAAGTTTGTACATTATCTGACCGTAAGTGTTGGATGCTATTAACTGTGTTTGGCCCACAGTGGCTTCATAGGCTACAAATACTAGTAGGCAATGAATATTATACATGATATGATAAAATGAGCATTCAGGATTACAAGGATTCCTAAAGTGAATGCATATAATATTGTGCCTTATAAAACACAGAAGTGACCATATATCAGTATACTGATAATATTCCTAGTAAGGATGCAATATATGCTAAAATATTTATACAGATTTAAAGGAATATTGGTGATAATAGAATACCTTAACCTAATGGATTGAAATTTCAATGATTATACTCATTCTAGTCCTTTTTGAATTCATTCATAGGCTAGACATAGGGCTAAAATGGAAATTATAATTAGTGCTATGGTAAGTGTAAGTGTTGGGTTTTTTATTTGGGTACTCATGACAGGAGAAGTAAGATGGTAATATCTAAGGTGAATACAAAGGCTGTAATGGCTAAAAGAGAATTTATGGAGGGTAGTAGTTGGGATGATGCTATAGGATCAAATCTACATATTGTATGGGCTTTATTTTTCTATGTAGATATTTAATTACAGCAACCAGATTACGGTGGTTCCAAGAAATAGCACTAAAGATATATTGATTGTCAGGGAGAGAGTAAGGTTGATTATTCTTTTCCAGGTTAAAACTGAAGATAATACATTGGAAGCCAGTAGCAGTAGTTAACATTAAAAGAATATGATCCTCATAAGTGAAGGGAGATGTGTCAGGGCCGGAGCTGTGGCATAGCGGGTAAGGCCACTGCCTGCAGTGCCGGATTCCCATATGGGCGCTGGTTCAAGTTCTGGCTGCTCCACTTCTGATCCAGCCTCTCTGCTGTGGCCTGGGAAGGCAGTGGAAGACAGCACAAGTTGTTGGGCCCATGCACCCACATGGGAGACCTGGAAGAAGGTTCTGGCTCCTGGCTTTGGATTGGCGCAGCTCTAGCCATTGCAGCCAATTGGGGAGTGAACCAGTGGATGGAAGACCTCTCTCTCACTCACTCTCTCTGTAACTCTGACTTTCAAATAAATACATAAATCTTTTTTTTAAAAGAGATGCATAAGAATAATCAGACTATGTCCACAAATTATGTCAGGCATCAGTTTCAATGCCAAAATGATTGGTTTGATATCAAGTGAAATTTTAATTGTTATGAGGTGAGAAAGTAAGATTTATGATTACAAATAGGCTGTGCAATCCTGTGGCTGTGAAGAGTGTTGAACTATCCACAGCCTCAGAGATGGTGAAGGATATGTTCAAATATTCTGAAGTTTGTAGACTTGTAAAACCAGCTCCAAGTTTGATTGATTAGTGGAATTTGTATGATATTTTTGGTTTCTTCTATGAAACTATGGTGAACTTGGGTAATTGATACTCCCAAGACTAATAATTCTGATTATTAGACACAATTCTAGTAGCTTTAGGGCTCAGATGCCTGTTGGTAGGTAGCAGCCCCTTTGCTTTAGGACTAGCCATGAAGGATGGAATGGATAGAAGAATCCAGCAGAGGAAAAAAACTCCTGATAGAATGAAAAAGATCATTTCATATCATGATCCTGGCCCCTAGTTGTACGCTCTCAGACTATATCATCATCCTTGGTATTAGTTCCTAGGCCAGGAATGATAGAGTAAAAGAATTAAACTGGAAACCTATCATTAGCTGTATGTTAGAAACAGAGCTGACAAGGGGTTTTGTGGTGTAGCAGGCTAAGCCTCCACCTGCAATGCTGGCATCACATATGGGTACTAGTTCATGTCCTGGCTGCTCCACTTCCAATCCAGCTCTTTGCTTCTGGCCTGGGAAAGCAGTGGAAGATGGTCTAAGCACTTGGGCCCTTGCACCCATGTGGGAGACCCAGAAGAAGCTCTTGGTTTCGAATTGGCTGAGTTCTGGCTATTGCCATTTAGGAGTGAACCAGCCGAGGGAAGACCTTTCTCTCTGTCCCTCCCTCTCTCCATTGGTAACTCTACCTCTCAAATAAGTAAGTAAGTAAGTAAGTAAATAAATAAATAAGTAAAATCTTAAAGCAATAGCTCTGACAATGCCTTTGTTTATGGTCGGGGCTGGGGTTAACTGTATGATAGCCTGAGTTTGGTGGGTCATTAACCATGAGAGTGGAAATATGGGCACTTGGATTGGGTTACAGTGAATTAAAGAACAGCTAGAATTAGAATAAATCTGATTATAGCTGTTGCAGAACTGATGCATGTCAAGACTAAAGAGGCTCTGCCAATAAAATGTATGAGTATGTGAAGAGCTATAAATAGGCTGATAGTTTCAATAATTACTATCAAAGGAATAAATGAGGCAGGTGCACCTTGAGGGAGGAAGTGGCTAATGATGCTTTTGTTTTATGGCAGAGGCCAGTAATGACTGCTTCTGCTCAAGGCGTGACAGCTAGTCCTAACAACTGATAATTGGGCTGTGTGAGCCATACAAGGTAACTGTCCTAGCTGATTTGTTGAATCACAGAAAACGAGTGAGATTAGTATTAGAGACCAGGTTCTTCTTTCAGTGATGTGAATGGTTATTTGTTTAAGAATGAGTTGCACCCATCACTGTTGAAGGTAGATGAATTGATTGTTGACCAGGCAGTTGGGAGATGGGATTAAAATATTAGGGGAGATGATAATTACAGTGCGTAATCCTGCTATTGTAGGGGTAATGAAAAAAGGTGAGCGCACCTTCATTCTGTTTCTCATGGCATTTCGTCTTGGTGATTCAGTGTATTTTGGTGTGGGTTTGGGGGTTAAGTGTAGTTAGTGAGTTTTAGCTGGAGAAATAAAGTGCTAATTTTATTGAGATCATGCTAATTAATTATATTGGTGAGTCTAATTGTGGCATTTCATTACAGAAATATTTTTGCTTTCAGTATTAAACAGATGCTAGTTAGATTCATAATGACATAACAGATATTTGTCATTTTTCAAAATGTTTTAGTGTTGCTAGTTCAAAGACATGGAGATGTGGTTGGACCCACACACATCAGAGCATTGTCATAATATAAACCAAGTGGAGTAGATGTGAAGGTTGCTTCACACAAGCACCTTGGGATGGGATTTGTTTTTAGATCAAATGGTGTGTCAACTTCTGAGTGTAAGCCATCTTCAGATGAAAGTAATGTATGGATTGGCATTTCTATAGGTATGACGACTCTGTTATCCACTGTATCCTGGTTTCAAATCTTCTATGGGATTATATAAGAGCCAGAGTTTAAGTCATCATATCTGTATATTCACAGCTTCAATATTGTTGGTGTCCTGTATCTTTTATGGTTAAGAGCTGTTAATTTCATCTATCCTATGTATAGAATTTGTAATTATGACTGGGCAATTAAGATTTGAGTAATAATAATAAAAGACAACACTGTTTCTTCTTGGGCATCTTTGGTTGTCAACATAGGTGAAACAATGTGAAGAACTCAAGAGCTAGCTAAGAATAAGATTAGTAGGGTGGGCCGGCGCGGCGCTGGCACACCAGGTTCTAATCCCGGTCGGGGCGCTGGATTCTGTCCCGGTTGCCCCTCTTCCAGGCCAGCTCTCTGCTGTGGCCAGGGAGTGCAGTGGAGGATGGCCCAAGTGCTTGGGCCCTGCACCCCATGGGAGACCAGGATAAGCACCTGGCTCCTGCCATTGGATCAGCGCGGTGCGCTGGCCGCAGTGCGCCGGCCGTGGCGGCCATTGGAGGGTGAACCAACGGCAAAGGAAGACCATTCTCTCTGTCTCTCTCTCTCACTGTCCACTCTGCCTGCAAAAAAAAAGATTAGTAGGGTGGAGTCATGAGGGTGTAGTTCTTCTGTAATGGATGATGTAGCATCTTGGAATGCTAGTTGAAGTGGATATGCCATAAGGATCTGAAAGATTTCAATCTATAAATTAACCTTAACAAAGTTATGTAATATTTTTACTTATATTTTTATCAAGGAAGGGTTGTAAGGTGTTCGATTCCTTCCTTTGTTGTTTTTTAAATTATTTTTTCTAAAGATTTTATTTATTTATTTGAGAGGCAGAGTTATAGACAGAGGCAGAGACAGAGAAATGCCTTCCATCCGTTGGTTCAGTCCCCAAATGGCTGCAACAACTGGAGCTGGGCTGGCCAGAAGCCAGGAGCCAGGAGCTTTCTTGGGGTCTCCCATGAGGGTGCAGGGCTGAAGCATTTGGGCCATCTTCTACAGCTTTCCCAAACCAGAAGCAGAGAGCTGGATCAAAAGAAGAGCAGCCAGGACATGAACTGACACCCATATGGGATGCCAGTGTAGCAGGCAGAGGCTTAGCCTTCTGTGCCACAACCCCTGCAGGATTCCTTCTGTTGTTAATTTAGGATTTTACATAAGCTGGCTCTTCAAGTGTGTGATGTGCTCGTGAGCACTGTGTAGTCATTTGAGGTTTCTGACAGTTAAATTACTGTGACTTCTTGTTCTGGGGCAAAAACTTCTCAAATAACACAAATTATTACTATAATAGCTCTTAATGAAATAAATGACCCTGGGGTTGGCGCCGTGGCTCACTTGGTTAATCCTCCGCCTGTGGTGCCAGCATCCCATGTGGGCGCCGGATTCTGGTCCCAGTTGCTCGTCTTCCAGTCCAGCTCTCTGTTGTGGCCTGGGAGGGCAGTGGAGGATGGCTCAAGTGCTTGGGCGCCTGCACCCGTGTGGGAGACCAGGAAAAGCACCTGGCTTCTGGCTTCGGATCGGCACAACACGCTGGCTATAGCGGCCATTTGGGGGGTGAACCAATGGAAGGAAGACCTTTCTCTCTGTCTCTCTCTCTCACTGTCTAACTCTGCCCAATAGTTGAAAAGAAAAGAAAAGAAAGAAATGACCCCGTTGATGATGCAGTATTTCTTGTTGAAATTTCATCAGGAAAGTTGGAGTATTGTCATGGTATGCCCAATTATGCAAGAAAAATATTGATTTATGCTACAAATATAATTAAGTAAATTGTAACTCAGGGAGACTCAAGTGTATATGCTGAAAGTAGTAAAAGTCAATATGTGACTCCTCCTGCGATTGTGAATGCAGATCTACAGACAAGACACAGTGGAAATGTGGTGTGGCACAGTATGCGTCATGAAGAACGGTGTCTAGGAATGAGTTGGCTAGAGCAATGCCTTGGGCATCTAACAGTAAATAGAAAGATAAAACCCAAGGCTCACTGTATGGGTGGGATCATTTGATATTACCTCCATATGAGGGTTCTAGTAAACTAAACATTTTACTGCTAAAATAGCAACACTTATGTGGGAAAAGCAATGATCATGAGGCTAATATGAAATATGCTCATGTGTCACTGTACATTCCTACCACAAATAATATGGTGAGCTCAGATAATGAACTCTAAAAACTAGTGGATATTATAGCTCAAACTATTCCTCCATGCTCCATTGCTTCCTTTTTTTTCTCAGAATATTAGGTTACAATGTGTGGAATTATTCCAAAGTCTGGTAGAATACTGCAGGTCCTTTGGGGTGATCAAAGAATCAAAGAATAGATTTTGGTATAAAACTGGGATCTTCTTCCTGTTTGGTAAAAGAAGTGGTGTTTAGATTTCAGTCTGTTAATAGTATTGTAATTCTTGTTTCTAGTACTGGAAGAGATAATAGGAGGATTCTTTCTCTCTCAAATAAATAAAACTTTAAAGGAGAGAGAGAGAGAGAGAGAGAGAGAGAGAGAGAGAGAGAGAGAGAGAGAGAGTGTCCCCTATCCACTGGTTCACTCCCCAGATGGCTGCAGTGGCCAGAGCTGTGCTGATCGGAAGCCAGGAGCCAGGAGCCTCTTCGAGGTCTCCAGTGCAGGTGCACAGTTCCAAGACCTGGGCCATCTTCCACTGCCTTCAGGCTCTAGCAAAGAGCTGGATTGGAAGTGGAGCAGCTGAGACTCGAACCGGTGCCTATATGGGATGCTGGTGTTGTAGGCTGGGGCTTTAAGCTGCTGTGCCACAATGCTGGTCCCAGGAGGATTATATTTGTAAATAATAGTGATCCTACAAATGGTTGGGGTGTAGTAAGTGATTTAATATTAACTATCATGATGAAATTGGTGGCTCCAAAAATTGATGAGATACCTGCCAGGTGAAGTGCAAAGATAGTAAATCTACTAAAGCTCCTGTGTGTGCTAGATTATTGTCTGCAGGTGGCTAAACTGTCTATCCTGTTCCCACTCCAGCTTCTATAGAAAAAACAGCAGTAATGAAAATGAAGGGAGTAATAATACAAAGCAGATTATCTACTTGAGGAAATGTTGTATCTGGGGCTCTGGGCATTGTAAATGTGGACAGTGTGGGTGTATTTGAGTCAAGTGTGAAGATTTGACTTAGATAGCATTTAGTGTTTATATTTTCATATGCTTTCTAGTGGAATAAGATGGGTTTTACCACATGTCCAAGTTCTTTGAAAGTGGGTCTTGGATTGTGGTGGGCTTGCACATCCTATGTGACTTTGGAGATATGCCATTCTCAGTATGGGCTTGTGGTTATGTGTGCAGAATATAGGTGGAAATGTGTGGTCGTACTTGGTTGAGTGTCTGTTCTGCATTGACCAATGTGTCACTCCTTCTGACAATACTACATGGGTTTTATTAGTTAATAGAAAAATGTTGACATGGAAGGCACTTAATTCCCATTTTCTGAAATTGCTTCAGTTACCTTAGTGTCTTTCTCCATATATGATTTTTTAAAAAGATTTATTTTATTTATTTGAAGGAGTTAGAGAGAGAGAGAGAGAGAGATCGAGAGATCTCTTCCATCCGCTGGTTCATTCCCCTGATGACCTCAGTGGTTGGAGCTGAGTTGATCTGAAGCCAGGAGCCAGGAGCTTCTCCTGGGTCTCCCATGTGGGTGCAGGGGCCCAAGGACTTGGGCCATCTTCCACTGCTTTCCCAGGCACATTAGCAGGGAGCTGGATCAGAAGTGGAATATCTGGGGCTCAAACCAGTGCCCATATAGGATACCAGCACTGCAGGCCAGGGCTTTAACTCACTGTGTGCCACAGCGCTGGCCCCCACATGTGATTTTTTAAAAAATAAATGTGCATACCATTTTTCAACCAGGGAAGTTATGTAACTTGCTTTTTGCATTTACTATTTTGTCACTCGTGATTTCCTCACTCAAACACAAGTTGAACTGCAGATCCGTAGTATTGTGTGTACGGACGTACAGGAATTTATTTAAGGTGCCCTCTCTCACTGAATGTCTGAAATCCCCACCTCTCAGATTTTCTAATTTTTTTAAGGGAAAAGGTTTATTGTCATGTGGGGGAAACCTGACAGGCAGAGGGGAGAGGGCAAGAGAGTAAGCGAGAGAAAGAAGTCGAGAGAGACATGAAGAGAGAGAGCACGTGTTCAGGAAGCGTGTCCTATTAAAACTTTGCAGGGGGCTGGGAAATAGCAGCGAATCCTATTGGAGTGGGGGTGGAGCTGACACCTGTGGTTGGGCCATTTTGTCATCTGGCTTCTAGCAGTGGTGGTGGGGGCTAGAGCTGAGGATGGTGTCCAGGGAGTAGATTTGCACCATTTTACTAAAATTCCCCCCACCTTTTTTTTTTTTTTTAATAAAGCAAGTGTTGCCAGCGCTGCGGCTCACTAGGCTAATCCTCCGCCTAGTGGTGCCGGCACACCGGGTTCTAGTCCCGGTCGGGGCGCCGGATTCTGTCCCGGTTGCCCCTCTTCCAGGCCAGCTCTCTGCTGTGGCCAGGGAGTGCAGTGGAGGATGGCCCAGGTGCTTGGGCCCTGCACCCCATGGGAGACCAGCAAAAGCACCTGGCTCCTGGCTCCTGCCATCGGATCAGCGCGGTGCGCCGGCTGCAGTGCGCCGGCCGCGGCGGCCATTGGAGGGTGAACCAACGGCAAAGGAAGACCTTTCTCTCTGTTTCTCTCTCTCACTGTCCACTCTGCCTGTGAAAAAAAATTAAAGCAAGTGTTATACGGGGTCACATCAGCCCCCAAAGTCCAGGAGGGGTGGAGGGATGATGATCTGTCTTTAGAGCTACTTTCTGTTGACATGGGACAACAAGTTACTCTCTGCTGGCATGGGGTGATGCCTCAAGCTGCTATCTCCTGGGTGGGGAGCCAAGTATATCCCTGCAGCAGCATTGGGTTTACCACCTGACTGGTGCAGGCTTTGGTTCGTTCCATTATCACCTCCTGTAAACAGACACTGTAGTATAAAAGACAGGGTGAGGATAGCAGCCAGTGGTCATAAGAGTGGCATTAACTAAGTAATGAGAGGATTTCATAGAGGAGAGGAAATGAGGGGGGAGTCTCTGGACTCTGTAAGACTGTTTGATGGATGTAGTTTTGCCTGACCTTATTGATTAATATAATAACAACACAGTTAAGGTCCATCTATTCCATAGTACCACATCGGTTAGTGAGGCAATATGGCTTTGGAGACCTCAGATGGCATCAACTGAGGTCTCGATGGGCCTAGTGACCTCCTCTTGTAACTGTTGGAGTTGTTTGCAGTAGGTTGGTTGAGATAACATTGTGGCCGAAAGCTGCTCCTGAGACCACTACTGAGGACAGAGAGGCTGCGGAGCTGATCCCAACCAAGACTGGGAGAAAGGTCGCTCAATTCTTGTGGGTAGAGGGCCTTGTCTGTAGAATCTGTGAATTCAAAGAAAATGTGTTCATGCATCTAGAGTTGAGGGCCTTGTCTGTAGAGTCTGTGAATTCAAAGAAAATGTGTTCATGCATCTAGAGTTCAAGGATGAGCGGCACAGAAGGAAATGAAAATGAGACTCTCACCAATCTGTAGAGACAGCGAGTCTACTTTTCTTTTTACCCAAGGAAGACCTTAGGCCAACGATGCCCTAGTCAACAGTCAGCCACTCGGGACTGCCTCTGAAACAAAAGTTCAGGCAGCTGGCAGACAGGTCCCAAGGTGACTGTGGGCTGGGGCCGATGTGCCATGGACAAGAAGTCCACTGGAGACTGTTCATTGTGTTAGGCTTAATGGGGCAGAATATCCATGAGAGTGGATGGACACCCCTCCAGAGATTCCTAAGGAGGAAATCTGATAGGTGACAGAGCAAGGGGCAGTTAGGGAAAAGGAGATATGTCTGGAAATAGTAATTAACCTGGTAAGCTGGCTGGTTTGCAGGGCCAGTAGTGTTGATCTTTATTTCATGTGGGTTGGGAGAGATACATCTAGGAAATGCTCACTCCTGGGACCAGGAAATCGAGAACTTGAGCCAGAGGAGGTTTAGAGCTGAGACAGGAGAAAGCTTGGACATAGGAAATCTTCCACTTTTCCAAATGTTCACAGATAGAGATCTTGAACTGGTTGTCAAGGTAGGAGACCACCGAGAGGAGGATTAACTAGAACATGGGGAGAAGCTCTCCTGGTGACCTGTAGAATCAGGCAGATATTGGGGATCCCTGAGATCACAGCCATCTGACGGGAGGATATGGGAACAGAGGGTGGGTCATTACCCATGCACCCATTGGAGCCCTGGACATAACCCATAGAAGGGAAACGGGGTTGAGTTGTCACCCACACATGCTATTGCCTGGACACAGAGTATGGAGGCATGAGGCCGTAGGAGATGTGGTGCCTGGTACCAGGACTTTGGGGCAAAGTTGCATAGAACCATAACCCATAGAGTCTAAATAAGAGGATCCTCCACCTGCCACGTCTTACTGTTGGGCACCAAAAAATATGTTGTGCCCAGATCGTTAGATCCCCACAGAGACCCCCAGAGAGTCGATTACACCGAACTGCAAAAGCAAGGTTTATTCGGGAGTACAAGCCGTGACAGGGACCCCATCCAACCTACCGGCACAGCGGAGGAAGGAGTGAGGCCCCGGTCTTTGTTTGGGAGAGTTTTTAAAGGAAAAAGGGGCTACATCAGCAGGAAAAAAGAGTTACATACAGCATGGAAGCTCTGGGTACAGGGAGTTACTTTGTTTAGCAATCTCTACTGTGCTGTCCTTGGTCTACCGAGCTAGCTGTCCCTGGTAAGCTTTGATATCTCCGGAATGCCTGAACGCCTGCTTTTACAAGGACCCGGGTCTGCTATGGGAAATGGAGGCTGCTTTTTTTATTGTTTTAAAATGGAGTCACTTTGGTTCTTCATTACCTCAGAAATTTGGAGGGCTGGTGTGTGGATGGAGATTGCAGAGTGTTCAGAGGTGAAGGAAGTCCGGGGTTGAGTTTTGTCGTTGGCAGAATTCCAGGATCTCAAAGCAGCTCACATCCCCGAGAGGAAAGCAAGGTTGAGGGCAGAGTCTGGCCCCAGGTTTTGGAGCCAATGAAAGGTCACCACAAAACACACCAAACACCAGAGTAAGGGAAAATGTTTATCGTCAGGTGGGGGAAACCTGACAGGCTGGAGGAGAGGGCAAGAGAGATCAAGAAAGAGAGAGCAGATTTTCTCATTACAGTAGGTAATGCTGAAACCAGTATCTTTTATTTTTTTTTAACTTTTATTTAATGAATATAGATTTCCAAAGTACAGCCTATGGATTACATTGGCTCCCCCCGACAATGACTTCCCTCCCACCTGCAACCCTCCCCTTTCCCACTCTCTCTCCCCTTCCATTCATATCAAGATTCATTTTCAATTTTCTTATATACAGAAGATCAGTTTAGTATACATTAAGTAAAGATTTCAACAGTTTGCACCCACATAGAAACACAAAGTGAAAAATACTGTTTGAGTACTCGTTATAGCATTAAATCTCAATGTACAGCACATTAAGGACAGAGATCCTACATGAGGAGTAAGTGCACAGTGACTCCTGGTGTTGACTTTACAAATTGACACTCCTGTTTATGGCATCAGTAATCTCCCTATGCTCCAGTCATGAGTTTCCAAGGCTATGGAAGCCTTTTGAGTTCACCGGCTCTTATCTTGTTTAGACAAGGTCATAGTCAAAGTGGAGGTTCTCTCCTCCCTTCAGAGAAAGGTACCTCCTTCTTTGAAGACCTGTTCTGTCCACTGGGATCTCACTCACAGAGATCTTTCATTTAAGTCTTTTTTTTTTTTTTTTTTGCCAGAGTGTCTTGGCTTTCCATGCCTGAAATACTCTCATGGGCTTTTCAGCTGGATCTGAATGCTTTTAGGGCTGATTCTGAGGCCAGAGTGCTGTTTAGGACATGTGCCATTCTATGAGTCTGCTGAGTATCTCGCTTTCCATGTTGGATCACTCTCCCCTTTATTTATTCTATCAGTTAATATTAGCAGGCATTAGACTTGTTTATGTGATCCCTTTGACTCTTAGTCCTATCATTATGATCAATTGTGAACAGAAATCGATCACTTGGACTAGTGAGATGGCATTGGTACATGCCACCTTGATGGGACTGAATTGGAATCCCCTGGTATGTTTCTAACTCTACCATTTGGGGCAAGTCAGCTTGAGCATGTCCCAAATTATACATTTCTTCCCTCTCTTATTCCCACTCTTATGTTAAACCTGGATCACATTTCAGTTAATTTTCAACACTTAAGAATAACTGTGTATTAATTACAGAATTAAACCAGTCATATTAAGTAGAACAGACAAAAAAAAATACTAAGAGGGATAACGTATTAAGTTGTTCATTAACAGTCAGGGCTATGCTGATCAAGTCACCGTTTTTCATAGTGTCCATTTCACTTCAACAGGTTTCCCCTTTGGTGCCCAGTTAGTTGTCACCGATCAGGCAGAACATATGATATTTGTCCCTTTGGGACTGGATTATTTCACTCAGCATGATGTGTTCCAGATTCCTCCATTTTGTTGCAAATAACTGGATTTCATTGTTTTTTTTTTTTTTTTTTACTGCGGTATAGTATTCTAAAGAGTACATATCCCATAATTCCTTTATCCAGTCTACCGTTGATGGGCATTTAGGTTGGTTCCAGGTCTTAGCTATTGTGAATTGAGCTGCAATAAACATTAGGGTGCAGACCACTTTTTTGTTTGCCAATTTAAATTCCTTTGGGTAAAGTCCAAGGAGTGGGATGGGCTGGGTTGAAAGGTAGGGTTATGTTCAGGTGAAACCAGTATCTTTTAAACATTTCTTTAAAGAAACCCAGAAATTACACATGTTTCTAGGGCACCACTTAATGGGCAGGCAGCATCCTTTGCGTATGTGCATTCGCACAGATGATCCCCATAGCGTTGGCTGTTTTCACGCTGCTTCTGTGTTATGTTTAAACTTCAAGTGGTCAGGGTCATTTGTCATTTCCCTTTTGTCCTCTAGGCTTTGTTTTATTCCTGAAAGCCCTTCTCCAATCGGGAATGCCAGGATCACACTGGTGCTGAGAGTCCTGGGTTTTCAATGTGGGAGGCCTAAGACACATGGTTTCTAGTTGTTTCTCAATGAGTCAGTGAGCCCGTCCTCTAGGTAGCTACATTGGCCTCTAGGACAAGGGAGTTATAGGTAGAGCCAGCTCTGTAATAGGGCATAGTGTTCAGGGTCTGGGCCTGGCTTCTGTAAGTCCCCAAACATCCTCCTTGAAGTCCATTCCTGGTAGGGTTGTCCATCCAGCCTGATGCCATGTATGTGTACTGTCTGCGTGGTGAACTGAGAGCACAGTGTGAGGGAATGTTCTTAGGTTAGAGGTCAGCTTCTGCCAGACCCATTGGCAGCTGAGAGTCTAAGCTCTGACTTAACCAAAAGATGGGTTTTCCTTCTAGTGAACATCTTTGGAAAGAGCGTTCAGCTCCCTAATGAGCTACCTGTTGCCATAGGTAGTTCAGTGACATGTCCCTGGTGATTGGTGTTGCCATGGACCCATGGACATGGCAGTGAAGGGATTTCCTGGGTGTGTACGCACTCAATATTGCCAATACTGGAGGGGAGGCCCAAATGGCCTTTAGACAAAGGAAGTAAATGTGTGTATGTGTGTGGTTGTGTGTGCTTTGCTGTGTATCTAACTTATTTGTATATGTACACTTTCTTGTTATACTCTCATACATGTGGGATCAGGTGTTTTTATGCTTTACTTATTCCTGTGATGTACATGTTTGTATGTATTTGTGTTTGTAGAAATAATGTTGTTAATGTATTCTTTTCTCCTAGGGAGTTGAAGCATCCTGGTTGCAAGAATACAGGTAAAGGAACCATTTTCTGTATGTTTATAGAGTGGTACAAGTAGTCAGACAGTTAAGTATATATCTTTAAGAGTTTGTTCAATGTCTATGTACATTTTCATAAGTGTATACAGGCCAGGATTTCTATAAGAGCACTATTTTAGTTATGAATACCATACAGAACAGAACCTGCCAATCATGGGCCAGAAATGTGCAACCCTGGCTGGGTTGAGGTCATAGGAGCCCTTGGCTGACCATCTCCCTTCCTGTACGAGAGTGTGGGGGCCATCAACATCCAAGGAGACCCTCGGAAGTCCCACGTTATCCTCAGGGCACTCTCACATGGCAGACTTGTGCCACCAGCCTTATGTCACCAGAACTCAGGTCTTCATGGACTACCTCCAAGTCAGCCTCAGAACATAGCTCTCTGTGTGAGAAAATTCTCCACAGAGAGGGCTAGCTTCAGTTCTGTTGGTATCTGAGTTTCTCAGACTTGTGGCTGATTCACAGGATGTGTTTTTCTTTTGGTGGAAAGAGTGGCCATCTTTCCACTAAGATTCAGATCCCTGTTATCATGGCTGTTTTGGTGGAAAGGCCCTGGTGATTGGTGTGCACTAAGGGGCCCTGGAATGGGCAGTGAAGGGCCTCCAGGTGTGTTATACCCCAAGCTTGCCAGTGAGACGTGGAGGGCCCAATGCCTGGACAATTAGATTATATAGACTATACGTGTATCTAAGTGTGTCAGATTGTGTGTGCTCCCCAGTGTTGTGTGTGTAGTTATTTGTATATGTACATTGTCTTGTTATAGAATCATGGATATAATACTCATGGATTTATTTCTCTGTTACTTACTTTGGAAACATATGTTTGCATGTATTTTTGAGTATATACAGCTCTAGAAATAATGGCCATAGTACATTCCTCCCTTCTGCAGTGTCAGATTATCCCATATAGCTCCACAGTTAAAGGAACCACTGTCTGTTCTGTAGACCAATAGGAGTACATACACAGTTATGTACACTTCCTCCGCAGTTTGTTCAGTACATGCACACATTTACAGATGTGTGTGTAATGCGTATTTGTCTAAGAGTTTTAACTTTTGTTGTGGATACGATATGGGTTTCCACCTGTCAATGTAGAAGCAAGGGACTTCTGGAAAGATTAATGGCCTGGGGACTGGGGATGACCCATGGCCTTGCTCCTGACTTCTGGCTATGTCCATGGGCAACATCTATGTGCACACACATCCAACAGTTTTTCCAAGTGTCTTGGCCTAGGATTAGTGGGTCCTAAAATAGACAGTCTCCTTATGCATCCACCTTGGCTTTCAGACCAGACATCCAGCCTGTGACCTGGTGAGGGGTATCTTTCACATGGGGGTGTTGTCAGTAAAGGGTGGTAACCAGCCATGGGTCCTGAGCGCCTCAGGTGTGGGAGGCGTACAGCATGTGGACTCCAGGTGTTTCCAAGAGAGTCAGTGAGCTGGCCCTGCAGTTCTCCTGGGCAGTATCTCTAGGACATGCTGCTTTGGCCAGAGCTGGCTTTCCCAGAGTGTGTAGCCTTCAGGCCTGTGCCATTTCCTGGTCTCTGAGAAGTCCCCAAACAACCCCATTTTGGTTGCACTGTGACAGGACCATCCCTCCAGCCTCATGCCATCTGACCTGGTGTCTAGGTTTACTACCTACAAGGTAACCTCCCCAGAAACACAGATTAGGGGGAGAGGCCAGGCTTCACCTACCCTTGTTGACCCGGGAGTCTTTAAGTGCCACAAGTTTTCAAAATGTGAGTTTTCTTTCTGGAAAAGAGTGGCCAACAATCCACTGATGTTGAGGTCCCTGGTTTCAGGGCTGATGCACTGACACGTCCATGGTGATTGGTGTCATCCCATGGTCAATGGAACTATCAGCAAGGATCTCTCTGGGTGTTTCTGACCCCCATGCTTTCCAGCACAGAAGAGGAGGGCTCAGTGGCCCCTCTGTGAAGAGCTTGAGTGTGTGTGTCCAATTCTGTATGAGCTCTTTGGGGCTGTGTATATTAGTTTTGTAAGCCCAATGTGTTGTGAACGTCAGGTATGTGGATGTTACAGATTGGTTTCTATCTGTATTTATTTCTAGGATACATGTTTTATGTATTTGTGGTGTGCACATTTGTAAATTAAAGGTTGTCCTGACTTCCTCCTTCCTTTGAGAGGGAAGCATCCCAGAAGGAAGGATGCAGCTTTACAAGTAAAAAACAACTTTCTTTTTCTTTTTTAAAAAAAGATTTGTTTATTTGAAAGGCAGCACTAGAGAGAGGAGAGAGAGATAGAGAGAGAGAGAGAGTGAGAGAGAAAGAGAGAGAGAAATCTTCATCCACCGTTTCACTCCCATGGTGGCTGCAACAGCCGGGGCTGGACCAGGTAGAAGCCAGGAGCCAGGAGTTTCATCCAGGTCTTCCACGAGGGTGTAGGAGCCCAAGCACTTGGGACATTGTCTGCTGCTTTCCCAGGCACATTAACAGGGAGCTACATCAGAAGTGGAGCAGGGGCTAATGCTGTGGCATAGTGGTTAAAGTCACCTCTTTTTTTTTTTTTTTTTTTTTTTTTTTTTTTTTTTAATTTTTTGACAGGCAGAGTGGACAGTGAGAGAGAGAGACAGAGAGAAAGGTCTTCCTTTTGCCGTTGGTTCACCCTCCAATGGCCGCCGCGGACGGCGCGCTGCGGCCGGTGCACCGCGCTGATCCGATGGCAGGAGCCAGGAGCCAGGTGCTTTTCCTGGTCTCCCATGGGGTGCAGGGCCCAAGCACCTGGGCCATCCTCCACTGCACTCCCTGGCCACAGCAGAGGGCTGGCCTGGAAGAGGGGCAACCGGGACAGAATCCGGCGCCCCGACCGGGACTAGAACTCGGTGTGCTGGCGCCGCTAGGCGGAGGATTAGCCTAGTGAGCCGCGGCGCCGGCCTAAAGTCACCTCTTATAGTACCTGCATCCCATATAGGTGCCAGTTCAAGACCTGGCTGCTTCACTTCCGATCCAGCTTCCTACTATGGCCTGGGAAAACAATGGAAGATGGCCCAAGATGGAAGATTCTCTCTCTCTCTCACTCTCACTCTCTCTCTTTCTCTCTTTGCCTATGCCTATACCTATGCCTATGCCTCTCTGAAACTCTGCCTTTCAAATAAATAAATATATTTAAAAAGTGGAGCAGCTGGGACTTGAACTGGCACCCTTATGGGATGCCGGCACTGCAGGCAGCAACTTTACCCACTATACCATAGTGCAGCCCCACAATATTATTTTTCAAAGCATAGAGGTATTTATAAAGTTATATATGTGTCTTTAAACATTCATTCAGTACTTTCACACATTTCCTTAAATACATCAAGGGAGGAATGTGCCCCAAAAGGTTACTTTTGCTACATATCCCTTGCAGCACTCAAATTCCCATTAATGAACCAGGAGTCGTCCGGAAATCTCGTTGACATGAGATCCGGGGACTCATGGCTGATCTAGATGCTCACTCTGTCCCTATCTCCTGATCTTAGATGATGCATAGACAGCTCACATCCCTGTGCCCTCCAACAAGGGAGATAACCCACTCACCAGCAGAAGGTCCTTTATTAGACCCATTCTTGTGCTCCTACCTGGTTTTTCATGCTTTATCCTCAGCCTCTGGTGTGGGGGTTTGTTGTCTCCCACATGTCCCATTCGAATAGCCAGTAAACCAGCCACAGGTCTGTAATGCCCCTCCAAGTGTCGCTCCCCCTCTTCATGGAGGAATGACACTAAACCCTGCCTAGGCTTCATATCCGAGTCACGGCACCATTATGTCGCTCCCCCTCTTCGTGGAGGAACGACACAGGACCCTGCACTGTTCTTTCGTCTGCTCGGCCCTCCCCGGGTTTGCTGCTGGTTCTTCCCGGGTTGGCTACCGACCCTTCCACCTCCGTGGAAGGGCGGTTCCCCCTGCCACATTCCCCACTTCCACGGGGGAGCGGCACACCGCCGGCCGGCTCTCTGGGGGCTGCACAGGTGTTCCCCTTAGATGTTCCCCTTAGATGTTCCTGGTGCATGCCGTCTCTCTCCTCCTTTATAGTCCTCCTCCGCCAATCCTAACTCGGCTGCCCACACACCGAGTACGCTGCTCTCCAATCAGGAGCAAGTCCTACAGTTTATTGGCTGAACTGGAGGCAGCTGTGTAGAAGCTGTTTTCTCCTCTCCCAGCGCCATATCGTGGGAGAGCAGATGCATAGAATAAGTCTTAATTCCAGTAACTTAGTCTAGTCCGAGTTGCTCCCCACACCAAGCACATGAGAGGCTTAACAGGAGTGGTTTCCAGGAAGTTACTTCTCTGGCCTCCTGCTCACTGTGTCTGAGGCTGTAGCTCCTGTTCCACCCACTGTTATCCCTTTTAGACTTGCTGCCTCTGAACTATCTGCACCATGCACAAGTGCATCAGGAGGCCAGCCCAGTGCCTCCTCTGCATGCCATGCCTATGTTTCTGAAGTCACAGGTGCACACCATGCCATCCATGAATCCTGCCAACCGGTGCCTGGACGGTTTGGGGAGAGATCACCTGTGCATGCTTGTAGGGTATCAGAGGCTTGAAGAGCTTGTATGATATTAATCTTGTCTTTTGCTAACAAGCGATGCCATGTGTATGTGTTTGTGTGTGGGGGGCAGGGCTAAGATGCAGCTGTGGGGGTCAGTGTTGTGGCACAGCAGGTTATCCTGCCACTTGCAATGCCGGTATCCCATATGGCCACCAGTTTATGACCGGCTGCTCCACCTCCCACCCAGCACCTTGCTAATGCACTTGGAAAAGCAGTGGAAGATGGCCCAAGTGCCTGGGCCCCTGCACCCACGTGGGAGATTCAGATGAAGCTCCTGGCTTCTGCCTTTGGCCTGACCCAATCCCAGCTGTTATGGCCATTTGGAGAGTGAACCACCAGTAGATGGAGGATCTCTCTCTCTCTCTCTCTCTCTCTCTCTCTCTGTCTCTGCCTTTCAAATAAATAAATAAATCTTGAAAAAGAAAGATGCAGCTGTGTACCTGGCTCAGCCATTCCACCAATGGGTGTCCCTGGACAGTGAGCAGTAGAACATCCCCAGGCTCCAGGGAGCCAGAGTTCATTCATGAACTCCTGGTTTGTGAGTATAAGATCATCATTTTGTTTTCCAAGCCACCCATCCTGTAGTGTGTGTGT
Organism: Oryctolagus cuniculus; assembly: GCF_051225735.1. Lineage (NCBI taxonomy): Eukaryota > Metazoa > Chordata > Mammalia > Lagomorpha > Leporidae > Oryctolagus > Oryctolagus cuniculus. Next base: position 62,592,375 of record NC_142883.1, on the reverse strand, counting down.
ATGTGTGTGTGTAAATCTTTAATTGCTCAGGAATTGGATTCATGACATTATATGGATGACAGTTTTTTCCTGTACATTAATTTTTATATATCAGCAAAGAAAATTCAAAGAGTACTTTTGCTTAGAGAGTTTATTTCCAAGGTAGTGCATTTAAGGACAACAAGGGCAAATCAGTAAGGATGATCCTTGGCCATTCTGTGTCAAACACAAGGAATTGTGGTAAGCCAGCTGTTTATGCTTGAACTTGGCAAAACTCATTTCTGCTGGAGTTGTGGACCTAGGTGAACCTGATCTTGCATGTACCTGTTTGATAGTCTAAGGGATTCAAAATGCATAGCACTCACTAAAACTAACTAACTAAAAAACATTTTGGTAACTGAAACCAAATTTTTCTGAAATAAGACTGATGTAAAAGTAAAGTGAAAATTACTAATTCTAAACTCAAATGCCACAAATATAAATAAAAAAAGCTCCTAAATTTTGTGATTCAAAGAAACCAAAAGAAACTAAAACTTAATGATCCTATGAATGAAATGGTGACTGATAAAGACAGGCTAACCAGTCACTCAGAGAAAAGAATTTTGTAGACATCATAGAAAGTAACTGCATAATCTCAGAGATTCTGATACTGACTCTTCATAGAAAGGGATTTTATAAATCTAGATTTGCAAAGTTGGGGGCCATTGTTTCCTTATATAACAGGCCTTCCTATGGAGTAGCAATAATCCAGTAAAGTTGAAAAAGGGGTTTTCAGAGGCGAATATCATATGGAATAATGGTAAATTGCAGAGCCAAGAAATCAGGTGTCATGTTTTTCAGCATTGCACAAAAGCAACTGAGAGAAGCTATGTGAAGTAAGACAAGTCTTTCTGAATCCTATTGCTCATGCAGAATTCCCAAAACCAAATTTTCTATTAAAAGGAACAAAACCAGAATCTTGGTGGCAATATGCCTGTCCCCATATAAAAGTACTAGAGGGAGGAATCAGTAATAAAGAGAGAGAAAGTACTCTCTGATAATGAAAATACTTCCATCTTTGTGTAATTTGTGTTCTCGGCGGGGTAGTTTTCAGGATGAGGGAGACATGGTTGAGACAATGATACCAAGCATGGAAGGACAGGATACTAAGAATCAGGGAAGCTCAGAAATGAATGGGCACACTCAGGAAAGAAGGAGGAAAACAGGAAAAACTAACATCACCCATGAAATGCAAACCAGAAGAAACACAAACAGATCTGTGCCTTTCAGGAAACAGAAGGTGAGAGAGGAAATATACAGAATAGGAGCTTGACCAAATATTTCAGAAGATGAGAGAGGAATACCAGAAGTTGAATACCTGCATGTGTATGAATGAGATTGCTGGAAGAGGAAAAACCAATGCAAGGATCTAAAGCTAATAATTATAATTCAGACTGTTTCCGGAAATGACAATATGCTCTCAAACTCCTCCTTCACAGAAAACTGGGTCATACTTTGAGTGAGTGAAGCCATTTATAGCCTAGTAAAATCTGGGAATTATATGAAAAATATTCAGAGATCTAGAATACAGGGATGAGTAACATAGAAGGGAATGAAAATGATCCAGCTGGTCTGGGTTGGGAGGAAAAAGAAGACAATATTTAAGATGCTCAAGAAGAGCCAAGCACTTTGTACCATCCAAGCTGCCATTAGGTGAAAAATAACATTGGCATCCAAGTCTTTGTGAGAGATCTTGGGTGAGATGGACCCCATGATCCCTTCCAGAGGAAGGAACAGACGTGAGACAAAAACCCTAGAAAGTCATTACTGTAAGGACAGATTTTAACAGCCAACCTGGCAGTGACTTTGTTCAGTGAAGACCAAATGAGATTCCTCTCGAGGGAGTGATGATGGAGGTACTCCCTAGGGTGACTGCTGTCTGATTAAGTTCTGCCTTTGCTAAAGGTGTTTTCTTATGATGTATTTATTTTACAGAAAAGCATGTGAAGATCAACTAGTACTAGGTGAAAGAATTTAATATAAAGCTCGCAGAGGACTGGTGAGGAGGGATGTGGCTGATGTTGTGTCTCCTGTGTAGTTCAAGTTTCCGATGGTGTGGGAAACTCCAGCTCCTCTGATTGCCAGGACTCCACACTGCAGACTTCTGAGCAGCTAAAGATGTCTGCAAGAAAGACACAGGAGCAGGGGTCAGTGGGGAGGACAGGGATGAGGCTGGGGTGGGGACAGTGGGGTGGGTGTGCAGCTCTCAGAAGGCTCCTGTGCCCTGGGAGGTAACCGTAGGTCCTGAACTCCACAGCAGTCAGGGCCATGGGGCACTGAGGCCCATCTGGATGGGGTGTGGATGTCCTACAATTGTGAATTCCCCTAGGCACTCACCTGGGCAGCCTTCATGGGACTGGCTACTTTGGCAATGAACCTGATGCACAGGAAGGGGGAGGTCTCTTGGCCCCTGGGATTACAAATCCAAGGCCCACACCCCTGGGTCTTGTGAGGAGCAGGAGGTCTGATGACACAGAATGGGAGTCCTGACCTTGCCCACTCAGTCCTTACCCCACAGGTCTGGGGCCTGTGAGCTGCATGTTAATTATGGACAACTGCACAGAGCCCTTTGGTTTCCTTCCCTAATCTTGTGGAAGTTCTTTCTATCCTCCCTGTAAAAGTCATCTCAGAGATTTTATTGGCAAAGAATCATTCTGTGGCATTAAAACCCCACCATTATTGCTTTAGTATATTTTGGCGTGGAACATGTGATGGAAGACTTTCTTTTGAAGACATACAGCCAATGTGTATTTGTAATTGAAGTATAAATTAGAGCACAAATGAGAAGAACAGAGGGGCTTGGGGCCCTGCTCCTGCTACTCTTCAAAGTGAGCTTTGCCTTGAATTGCTGGCAAGTGTTTGAATTTGTTTTTTAGTTTTTTTTTTGACAGGCAGAGAGAAAGGGGCAGAGAGAAAGGTCTTCCTTTTCCGTTGGTTCACCCCTCAATGGCCGCTGTGGCCGGTGTGCTACGGCTGGCGCACGGCACATATCTGAAGCCAGGAGCCAGGTTCTTCCTCCTGGTCTCCCCCATGCGGGTGCAGGGCCCAAGGACCTGGGCCATCCTCCACTGCACTCCTGGGCCACAGCAGAGAGCTAGACTGGTAGAGGAGCAACCGGGACAGAATCAGGCGCTCCGACTGGGACTAGAACCTGGTGTGCCGGTGCTGCAAGGCGGAGGATTAGCCTAGTGAGCCATGGCACTGGCCCAAATGTTTGAATTTGACAGGTACATAGGAAATTTTACACCCAGAAAAATAAAGCAATCAACATATAAAAAAGGCTCTAAGAAAGGAGGCTGAGGTCCCCAAAAGGCCTGGAGCTCTTGTGTTCTGTACTGGCTCCTATTTGGTGTCAGGATGGGCTGGGTACCCACAAGGATACAAAGGTGAGTGCAGTGGGCTCTTTTCCTGGTGTGAAAAGACACCCAAAGGCACCTCTCTCTGTCTCACCCTCTTCCTAATTGTCCTGAGTTTGAAGAGGTCAGGGACGACCCACAGTGTCTCCCCACACCTGTGAAACTGCCTGTTGACTTTGGGTTGGGCAGGTGGGGATGCACCCTGTAGTGGGAGATGTTCAACAGCTCTGGGGGCTCTCCCCAGAAACAACACAACTAACATCCCCCTCCGAAGTCATTTGCATGCCAATCTTGTTAGCACCTCCAGCCTTTCCTTCAGATGAAAGCAGCTACTGGGGGCTCAGCCTGGGAGCCATGGAATGGGGATGTGTCCCTGGGACCACCTCAGGGTGCATCTTTCACTCACCTGCGTGGATCCTGAACATCCATTCATCACTCTCCAGGTCAGGCTCGATGGCAGCCTCTCCACCTCTGGGCTCCAGTTTGTTGGCTTCCCTGAGGTGTCAAAAGAATGTGAAGCAATGGAGTCCATGTGCCCTTACTTCCCTGACCCCGTCTACCTGCTCCAAACTCACATTTCCTGATCTTGATCGAGGTCCTCCATGTCCTGTAGACTTTCAGGGTAGTTAACGTCAAGGGAACATGTGGACAGCTGGAAGGAGACAAGTATGTTTCCTGAAACAGGCGTTAAGGAAAAGCCCTGTCCTGGGGGACATGGAGGCCAGAGTCAGACTTCCCTGGAGTCCTCCCTCCTTAGACACTGGGACCCTGCCTGCCTGTCCCCGGCTGAGTTCCCTGTGTGGGCAGTCGGGTTGCTCAGCACCGTTTCATAGTGCAGTCCGGGGGTGAGGAGAGAGGGCAGGGCTGATGAAGGGAGAGGGGAGGGCTGCAGAGAGACTGGATCAGCATCCACAGTGCAAGGACCTCCACTGCCTGGATGCCACCAGGTCCTTCAGGATGCGAATCATCCATTGTGGTGAGGAGGGAACACGGGAGAAGCAGGACCAGGGGCTTGTGAGCAAGAAAGCAAGAGAATCAGAAAAAATAAAAGAGGAATCACTCACCCCTAGATCGCCGCTGCCAAGATAACTTTCAGATTCTGCCAGGTTGCCTTCCGTGTGCACCAGAGCAGAGAGAAGGAAAGGGGAGCGTTAGACTTGAGGTGAGGACTCGGATCCCTGCTGCTGGTTGGATGATGTAGGCCAACCTTGGACCCCATGTCTATACCCTATCCCAGGCCTAGATGGCTTCACCTCTGTAATGAGTGAGAGGATCTGAACTCTGACTTCTTCTTCCAGCCCTCAGATTCCCATCACTGTGCCTAAGAAGTGTCACCTTGTTCCTCCATAGGTAGCCACGGGGTCGATGTATGGAACTCATTGTTTTCCATCCCTCGTGTTTCCCTTCCTCTATTTTGTCTCATAACTCTTGTCCATTTCCTTTGTCCTTGTCATCTTCTACCAATCACATTATTGTCTGATATGGGAGCTCTGGAGGCCAAGATAAAGACATACTGCCACCTGGGGCTGGCATTGTGGTGCAGCAGGTTCAAGCGCCACCTGTGGGGACCCCTCCATGGGATCCCTGGTTGGTGTCCCTGCTCCTCCACTTCTGATCCAGCTCCCTGCTAAAGTGCCTCAGAAAGCAGTGTAGGATGTTTCGTGCTTGGGCCCTGCCAGCTGTTTGGGAGACTCTGATGGAGTTTTGGACTCCTGATTCGGCCTGGCCCAACCTGCTCATTGAGGTTCTATGGGGACTGAGCCAGTGGATAGAAGATTTCACTCTGTTTTTCCCTCTCTGTCTATAATTCTGCCTTTCAAGTAAGTAAATAAATCTTTAAAAAACATATTGCCACGCACAGCAATATATCTATAGATCACTTCTTAGGTGGGAAACAAGTGTCATGGACGCTTGTTGGGCCTTGGGAAAGTAATGAGGACCAACCCCATATGTCTGGGGTTACCTCATGGAGTTTGGAAATATTTAATCATCACAAGAATCCCATGTTTCCTGATCCACTTGAAAAGATGACCCAAAGAGGAGAGGAAATTTAATTTGTTCAAATTCTGGTAGTCAGCCAAGGAGGCAACAGGGTGTCCACAGCAGGTGTATTCTTGGCCATATCAACAAATGGGACTTGCTAGGGTTTTCACTGAGCAGGGGGAGGACTGGGAAGTAGGACATTGGCAGGCCTGAGGACAGGGAACGTGCTAGGCATGACTGGAGGGGGAACAGGCTGTGTTTGAAGCAGTGCATCTGAGGGGAACAGTGATGCCCAGTCCTGCTGCCCAGAGGCCCTCCACTGAGCCCAGTGCATTCCAGCCAATGAGGTCAGCAGGACCGCATGTGTGTTCAGCCCAGGATCCCCTAACACACATCCTCTGGGCAGCCTGTACAGCTATGCAGTGTCTCCAGTAGGATTTGGATAATGGCCTGTCACACAGTCTACTCCAAACACTAGACTTGGATGAGATGTAGAAGCCAAGATGAACCCAGAGTAATGCTTGGCCCTCACAACTCTAAGATGCTAGGGCCTCCCCAGTCAGCCCAGAGCAAGTATTCTTTAACTCAAGTGACCCTGGTTGTGTGTGTGTGTGGGGGTGCTCTTCTTCCTTCTGCCCTGAGCTGAGGATGAAGCAAGGAGCCCTTACTGAGACACAATGGCAGCACCTTGCTCTTTGACCTTCAACCTTGTAAGAAAGAAATTTCTGTTCCTGATTAATTACAGAGTCTCAGGTATTACGTTGTGTCCAGAAATGGACGAAGACAATGGTCAGTGCAAAACCCAGACATCTCTTGTGTTCAATTCGAAGGTAGTGCTGTCCTGTCACAATGCAGTGGATTTGATCTTTGCAATGGAAAAGCTGGGGGTGGTCGGTATTAAAGAAAATGTAAAGTTTTAAATAATAAAGCAAGAAGTGATAGTTAAAAATTTCTATTGCTCCAATCCCATGGGCATAAAACCTCTTCCTACTCTATAATTAATATAAAAAAGAACAAATCAGATGTCTACATACAATGTCTTTTTTCCTCCTGAGTTCCTATGTCCTCACAGAGTCCAAAGCAGTGGATAACCCAAGCATTGCCCTAATTTGACCCTCTGGTCTTTGTGGGTGTTGCTCCTACCTGAAGAGGCTTCATTGTCACTGGTATAGTCCGAAACGCTCTGCAAGACCCAATCTTGAGAGACACAAACACAGTAAGTGTTCACAGAGAGTCTCACCCGTTCTGCCCCTGCATTGCTCAGCATGACCCTGCCCCTTCTCTGTGCTCTCAGCCCCTTCCTGGGCTCTGTGGACCTGACCTTCAGGCAGACATTGACCACAGCTTCAAGCCTTCCAGGGAGGGAGAGGAGCTGACGGCACCACCTCTCAACGTCTCACTTTCCCTAGTGCACTGAAATACGGTGCCTCCAGCCTGCATCTGAAACCCCCCACTTTTTTATATACATATTCCTGTAACCATACAGCAACACCTCTGTGATTTTTTTTATAGAGAACTGATAGTGGCTTCAGAGGAACATAACTAGGGTAATACACACAAACTGCCAAACTTGTACACTCAGAACTGTAACACATGGGAACCCACATAGATAAAGCCCACCCCCATGCACAAGCCAGTGTCTTCCAGGGACCCCAGAAAATGATCATTACCCTTTATGAGGAAGTTAATTTCCCACCAGCGCACTCCTAGTCCTCTGTTATAGCAGGAATTGGGCATCAGGTGGCCTTTCACACTAAAGCCCCCAAGATAGTCCCATCTGTGCTGTCATCTGGACTATTCATACTACAGGGAGTAAGTGATTCCCGAATACATACCACTTGCTGTTCGTATTGAGATCACCTGTAATTAGAAAATGGCACCATGAGGGTCTGAACACTCTGTGTCCCTTTGCACCTGTCTTTAATGCCCTTGGTGACACTGGGAAACCCCGTGTGAAAGAGTGGTCCTATGGAGGGAACCCAAAGACGTGAGCAGAGCGATCACACTCAGGCCAGCAGGCATGAGCTCTTCATGGGGGACGTGTCTCTCCAGTCCACTGTGGTGGGAAGTCACAAAATTCCTTTCAAAAGAGGAGAAGTGCTGCAGAGAAAAGCTTGCTGTGGTCCAGTCCTGACAGTCATTTTGTCCCTGTGTCCCGCGTCAGCTCTCTGTTGGTATAAACTCTCCCTCTCAGTGGCCCTCACCGTGCACAGGGTGTATCATGGACCCTATCCATGGTCAGATTTTTCTTCTCTTCATCTGGTTGAGAAAGGAAGAAGCCAAGGAAGGAACATTTCTGTTTTAGAGGAAGGCGGGGGCCCTTACCTCAGTGTACTCTGGAGTTTCTTTATCCTCCGTGTCACCAGGAAGCTCCTCCCATGCATCCTCCAGGGGCACTAGATGGACATATGGTGACTGTCAGTACACTGGTGCATCAGGGAGCATTGGTGGACATGGGCATGGGGCAAGGGTTAAGGCCAAGGAGAAGAACCTGAAAGACCTGAGAAGCAGAGCCTTAAGCTTTCTAGCTCAAGGCAGCTTCATTCATGGGAACTATTTGGGGTCAATACCACCACGGTTGCTGTATTTCAGTAAGAGTCCTGGGATGACTCCTGCATGTTTAGAAGCCAAATAAACTGCTACTGTTGTCTTGATGTTTCCCAAGGTCACTACTACTCAGGAGTCAATATCTGTTTATTGTATTTGAATATGTCATCTCTCCTATGAGCTTCTGAACTTAATTAAAAGCAACCATTAGTGGGAGAAGGACTCAGTTGTAGGCAAAGCAACATGTTCATTTATTGCCAATCCCTAGGTACCACACAAGTAAATAAAGAAGACGTAAAAATGGTGAAATTCCAGCATTTAAAAATGAGCACCAGGCATTATGTAAAACTTTTCTCCTGATCCTATTGTTTTTATTACCATTATAAATGGTATCTTTATGGATTATAGCATAAGAATTCATTGTATGCAGACAGTGTGTGATGATCAAATCATGTTGACCTTTCCAGCTCCCTAAATATATTTTAAACTGTTTTCATTTGTATCAAATACTTTTCACATATGTTGGGAGTATGTTTCATATCCAGCTAAGCCATGGAATTGTGACCTAACCATCAGACACATGTGGGGCGAGGGTTGAATGAACTCACTTACATAAAGTGTGGAGGGTGATCAGGTTCTTTTTTGTTTTTGTTTTTTTGAGAATTGAACCTTGAGCTGTGCATTTGGGAACACTTTTTCTGTGGGAAGTCTGTACACATATACACATCCAAGCACTTTCAAAGACATACACGCTCACTCCTAAAAACTCACCATACTGGGGCACAGAAACCCCCACCATGTAAATGACATAGCTATTTCCAGAGCCTGCCTCAGATGCCTGTAGCTATGTGCTAGTCTTTCTGGTTTTTGTTTTACCACACCCTCAATCTTTTCAATCCACCAGGAAGCTGGAATCAGGTTGGCTCTCCAGAAGAGAACCCTCAGGAAGGTCCCAGTGTCTCCTCCCTTCAGTTGTTCCTCAGCACCTGAGGCATTCTAGAATACGTACAGTGTCCACTGGATCCTGAGTCCACCTGCAGTCAGAGAAAGGAAGTCACTGTGAGGTCAGATACTGTTTGCACAGGTCTCTTCTCCTGGTGCTGACCTTGGGAAACTTGATGGGATACAGTGCATGAGGCAAATCCCCAAATAAAGCACAGAGGATACTTGTGTGAAATACGTGAGCTTTTCACAGCCCATTTTACGTGTTCATTTTGGTTGGCAAATGCAACATTCATTTGTGAAAATGAAAACCTGGGGGTTGGCCTTGTGGCACACCGGGTTAGGCTGCCCCCTGTGAGGCAAGCATCCCATATCAGAGCACCAAATCAAGTCCAGGCTGCCCTGCTGCTGCCAGTTCCCTGCTCATGTACCTGGGAAGGCAGTGGAGGATGTCCCAAGTATTTGAGTCCCTTCCAACCAGTGGGAGAACCCCCCCCAAGATTGAGTTTCAGGCTCCTGGCTTCCACATGGCCCAGCCCCAGCCATTATAGCCATTTGGGAAGGTAACCAGAGGATTTAAGATCTTTGTCTGTCTGTCTCTCTGTTATTCTGCCTTTCAAATAATGAATAAATCTTTTAAATCATAAAATATTTAAAGTATGCAGAACTGCTCCTGTGGAAAACGCCCAGCACCACATCACTTGTAATTGATTCTGTCCTTTTATGAGACCCTCTTGAGTCATGTCTCACTTTACAACAGACATGCCCTGGGCTTCCCCCACAAATAAATTGTGGAAGTCATCTGCAGTATAGGCGTTCAGATTTTTCATATCTGAGAAAAACGTTGCCTGGGCCTGATGTTGTGACACAGTGAACGGAACTGCTGCCTACAGTGCCAGCAGTCCATCCTGCAGTGCCAGTTTGCATCCTGGTTGCTCAGCTTCCAATACAATGCCATGCTGTTGTGCCTGGGGAGGCATGGAGAATGTCCCATGTCACTCATGTGGGAAATCTGGATAGTGCACTGGACTCCTGGCTTTGGCCAGGACCAACTCTGGCCTTTGAAGGCATCTGGGGAGTAAACTACTAGATGGAAGATCTTTTGTTCTCTTCCCCTGTCTCTGTGCAACTCTGCCTTTCAAATAAATAAATAAATAAGACTAGTGATTGTATACGAGGAACATTTCTTTCTGTGACCAAAAACCCCAGTCATACCTTGCCAAGAGATGTGACCTCCTCCTCTGCTCTGTCTCTTGGAATCGCTTCCACCAGGTCCTCAGGAGCAGCTAGGAGAACCATGGGGTAACTGTCAGGTGTTGTGGATGAGTTCGGCGGGGAGACTTGCTTGCTGTGGACATGGGCCTAGGCTAGGTGGGGGTGGTTGTGAGCAGTGAACAATGTCAGGAGTTCTGTGCTGCACTCAATAACAGAGCAAGAAAAAGACAAGCCAGTCCTGCACCCACAAGTAGCAGGAAGGCCACGTGATGTGGGCTTGGAACTGCACACGTGCCACTGCTGGGCTATCCTTCCTGGTGGATGACAAAGCCCAAGAAGAGGAGCAGGAAAGAAATGAGAAGGGAGTTTGGCTTTCTTACTACTAGCAACCAAATCATTATGAAATAGTCAATTTAGAAATAGGCAAATGCTATAGTGCACTGATTGATTGATGATGCCCCATCATTGCTCCTTTGCAAAATGGGCATGGAAATGCCCAAAATGTAGACCGTAGAAATCCCTGCTTTTTTCTTGTTGTGTTCCAAGATCATTTACCTCCATGAATCTACATAAGCAGCTATTTCATTTGCTGTCTTTCTTGTCAGGTATTTTTAAATTGCTGTGGGCAAGTAGACATTTATTATCTGAATCACTTGTAAGTGAAAATTTCAGTGGCATGAATTACTTGGCAGTGCTGTGTAAGCACCACCCCTGTGTGCCCCAACTATTGTCATCATACCCAATCTAAACTCTGCATCTATAATGGAAGAACTTTACCTTCTCCTCCTTCAATCCCCAACTAATCTGTACTTCCAGTCCCTTTGAATTTGCCTATTGTAGACATGCCATTGTATTAGAAACATACAGTGTTTGTCTTTCTGTGTCTACTTTATTGCAGTGTGTTGTTTTACCATGTCCTTCCATGGTGTGGTATAAAACTTTAATTCATTTTTATATATTAAAACTCTTCCATTGTGTTCATATACCACATTGTCAATACTCATCCTTTTGTTGATTGGCACAGCTCTGGCCATTGCAGCCATTTGGGGGTGTGAACCAACAGAAGGAAGACCTTTCTCTCTGTCTCTCCCTCTCACTCTCTGTAACTCTCTCAAAAAAAGTAAAATAAAATCTTTACAAAAAAAAAGGCCAACTTAGATCTATCAAAAAATGAGGCCCCTGGGCAAGCTGCAGCCCTGGAATTCCTGCCTGCAGCTGACAGGTGCAGAGAGCACAGCTGCAGTCAGCGTAGCTGAAGCAGGGGTCCTGGAGCCTGTGGCTCACAGCGCACATGCATGGGAGTGTGGATGGGCTCAGAGGCTGAGTGTGCACCTGCTGGAGAACAGACCCAGTGGGGTCCAGTCTCCAGGTCACCCCACTTCCATATGTTTGTGCTCCACAGGTCCACCAGATTCTCATGGTGAAGGTCAGAGGAGAACCCCTGTGGGCCCAGGAGAGGGGGAAATACCCATTTGGAAATACTCAGGGGAAAGTGAGCACTGTGAAGTATTCCCAGGTGTTCTTCATAGCAAAGTCACATCCTCCAAGGACACCACCAGAACCTTATATGACTGGATAGGGGGCATCCAGACAACTCTAGTCCCCACTAGTTTTAGTAAAATAAATAGGGAGAATAGGAGGCTAGGGAAAGGTGAAAGAGGAAAGGTCAGGGACTCGGGTTGGCTTAAAAAGGAGTTGAAACAAGGGTTGATACAAAACTTTCCTTCCCCTACTCCTCACCACCAGTTCAACAGGGCCTCCATGAAATAATAGTGAATTAAAATGGAGACAGCAGTGAGACAGGTATAATTAGGAGTATGAAGGCAAATATAGAGGCCATTGGAAAAGTAACAGAACAGTGGGAATGGAGGCACAGAAGCCTCAGACTGCTATAATTACAGAAATATTCACACAAAGCTCATCTCTCATCCATAATGACACAAAGTCTCCCACAAAGTGGTGGCCATTTCTCATAATGCTTTAGACACCCTTAAATGCTCCTGTTACACACTGGAATAATGCTACTGATCCCAGGTGCTTGCTAGTGTGCACTCTGCAAGGCAGGATGTGATGGCTCTTGTGGTTGGATTCCTACTAACCCTGTAGGAGGCCTGCACTGAGTTTCCAACTCCCAGTTTCAGCCAGGCCCAGCCTAGTTGAGGGGCATTTTAGGAGTGATGCAGTGAATGGGAGACTCCCTTTATATCTCTCTTTCTGTCTCTGTGTGCATCTTTAAAACAAAAATAAAACCTGGAAAGGGAGTTAATGAAAGGTATGTTTTAGCAAAGGAAAAGAATAAAAGATTAATTTCATGTAGATATAAATCTAAATGTATTGATATCACATTGGCATAGGCAAAGACTTCATATTAAGACCGGGGAAGCACAGGCAATAAAGGCAAAAATAGACATATGAGATTACATCAAGCTAGGAAGCTTCTGCAGAGTAAAGAAACATTCAACAAACTGACACCATGGGTGAAAATGTTTGCAAATGATACTTCTGATAAAGAATTACTATTTACGATATATAAAGAGCTCAAGAAGCTCAACAGCAACAAAACAAGCAACCCAGTTAAGAAATGAGAAAGGATACGACCAAGCATTTTTCAAAAGATGAATTACAGATGGTCCAAAGAAACATGAAAAGATGCTCAGCATTGCTGTCAGTAAATTCAAATAAAAATCACAGTAAGATTTTACCTCCCCCCTGTTAGAATGGTTATCATCCAAAAGTCAAAAAATAAAAAATGCTGTCAAGGACATGGGGAAAATAGTAGCCTAATACTCGGTGGGAAGGTAAACTAGTACAAGCATTGTGGAAGACAGTATGGCAATTTCTCAGAGATCTGAAAATGGATCTACCACAGGTCCCAGCCATTCTACTCCTGGAAATTTACCCAAAGGAATTGAAATCACTAAATGAAAGAGTTGTGTGTATCCCTCTGTCGATAGCACTCAACTCACAGTGGAGTCAACCCAGATGTCCATCAACTGATGATTGGATGAAGAAATTATGGTGTATATATACATGATGGAATGGTACTCAGCCATAAAAAGAATGCAGTCCTGTCTTTCACAAAAATATAGATGTAACTGCAGACCATTATGCTTAGTGAAATAAACCAGGCCCCAAAAGACAAATATCATATGTTTTCCCAAATTTGTGGTAACATACAGAGTACAAAAAAGTAACATGAGTGAAATTGACATTTTGAGATTTGATTAGTGACCTTATTTGGGCATAGAGTCATTGGAGGATTAACCAGTTAATATGAATTCATATTAGAGTAGCAAGGACTTGTTCCCATATGTCTGGCATTTTTACAAGATGAGGAAACAGGTCCAAGATGGAAGGATGCCATGAAATGATGGGGGTAGAAATTCAGGTGCTATGGTAGGCACACAGGAGGCCCAGGATATCCAGGAAACCAGCAGAAGCTGGGAAGAGACAGGAAAGATTAGTCCTGATGGGTTTCTGTGGGAGGGTGACTATGCATAAACCTAGATTTCTGACACCCAATCTCCAGACCTGTGGGAAAATAAAATATCATGTACTTCAATCTGACCACCAACCAGGCACTTGGTTATGGCAGCCCGAGAAAATTATTATCCCTCAACTAACTATTTTGATTGGCATGTAGAGACATTTCAGCCATGAGAGAAACACATTCTTCTCAGGTTCATATGAAGAAGTCTCCAAGGCAGATCAAAGTATGAGCTCTGTCACACAACCACTCACTTAAAGTAATGTATGTCACACAGCTTGTGCCACTAGGCAACTATGGTAATACAATAGAGTTCAATCAATGCAATGAAGATTACTTGGCAAATTTTGCAAGAACTATGGAAGCTAAATAACATACTGTCCAAAACAAATGGGTCAAAGAAGACTGTATAGACATTTTAAACTATTTTGAACAAAGCAAATAAAAACCCCTTTTGCAACTTTGGGTTGCAATGAAGCAGTGCTCAGAAGGAAAATGGAGCCCTTGAGTGAAATACTTTCAAAAATGATGATGATCTAAAATCAAGGGATTCTTACAACCTAGAAAAGTAGGTTGTAAGTAGAAAAGCAACCTGATGTAAATTAGATAAAAAATGAAAAAATGGCAATTTTCTCAGAAATGGATCTAACAGGAAATAGGAAATGGACAGAGTAAAACAAAAAATCATGAATTAGTTTTTTGAAAAAATCCATAAGATTGTGAAACCTCCGCCTGTCTAAGCACAAGGCAAAAAGAGGAGAAACAATGTCTGCTACTGCAAATGAGAAGGGAATCCTCACCACTGATGGCATGGACAGGAAAAGGAAAAGAAAAAAGTACTTTAAATACTGTATGCCCACAAGTAGGTTCAACGAAGCCTGAAATTCCTTCAGAATCAGAAACTACCCAAAGTAACCCATGGGCCTGAGCCTTTGAAGAGAACTTTACAGCTACAAAAGGCGAAAGAAGGTGTCAGGGCCATGTGGATTCATTGGTGAACTAGAGTCAGTTTTACCAAGAAAAATGTCATCCCCATCCAAGCAAGGGGCCATAGTCCTAGGTGTTTACCCAATTAATTTAAAAAACTTTGTCCCCACAGCACCCTGCCACATGACTGTTTCTGGTGGCTTTCTTCCTGATTGCTTAAATTGGAAACCAGGACCAAGAACATTGGCCCACCTATCCAAGGGGGTATAACTCAGTGATGAAAATCATTGAGCAGTCAAGCCACAAAAAGGAGCAGAAGAATTCTTATGTATGTTACCAAATCTAATTCCAACTCTAGGAAATTGTGAAAAAGAATGACTAAACAGATATTTAAAATGACCAGTTCTAGGGTCATGTTCTGGGGTCATTCAAGGGTTCTGGAAACATGGGTAAAGATGAATAACTCCTAGGACTGTACCACCAGAACCAACCTTAGTGCAGACTTGGGAGTTGAGTCAATGATAACATTTCTTTATTGGTTCAGTCTCCATAACAAATGTACCCTACTAATGGAAGTGCCATCAGAAAAAGGGAAGTGGGAGTCCAGTATGAGAACCTTAGGAGCTATCTGTTCAGTTTTCATATTTTATCTCCAGTTGTTAATATTGGTGTGAAATCTGGTGGCACTCTCTCAGTAAGATGTCCATTTCAGCCTATGTTGGAAAATTGGCCAAACATCTGAACAGTAGCTTGAGATGTTACTACTAACAGTGACCCCAAGTTTAAGCTGTTAGCATGTCTTCCCTCTGCACTGGTCACCCTGCTGATTGAGTTGACCAATTCTAATTTTGCAGTCATGGAATGAAAGACACAGATAGCATAGCTTTTTAAGAGTTTTGTCTTAACTATGAGACCCTGAATAAAGTAGAATCCTGATTGTTGAATGAGCTTCATGAATGAATTTGCACAGTACCTTCAACTGATTCCTTTGTTGGGGGCATCCTGTTCTTTGGCAAGACAAAGATTTTTCTGACCTTCAGTGCAGAATGGACAGTCGATGTTCTTGACCTCCGACTTCCTTTTTGTCTAAAACTCTTTAGACAAGATCCTGGAACAGTATGACAATAGACAGCTGTTGACATCCCACCGGCAGAAGACCACAGGGAAGTGTGCAGTTCCTCACTTTCATCCCAGTTTTCCCATTCAATAGTGCAGAGCCATCCTCTAAATCAGAGTTGGATGCTAGGCAGATCTTGCAGTGTGGTGAACATTTCCTACCCAACAGTTTGATAGGGTAGTCAAAGACTTTTCTTAAGATGAGAGTACAGGGACTAGTGCTTGAAGGCTCAGACCCTAGAGGGAAGCTGCATGTACCTGGGAAAGTTGCACAGAGTCTCCCGACCCCCATCACCTGTCTAGGTTCCCTGTTATGAGATGTGGAGATACTGATATGGCCTGTGTTGTGTTTGAGCTCAAGAGATTAAAAAGAAGTGGATCTTTATCAAGTCCGGTGCTGCATAATTTTTTTAAAAGATTTTTTAATTGTTTATTTGACGGGTAGAGTTACAGACAATGAGAGAGAGAGAGAGAGAGAGAGAGAGAGAGAGAGAGAGGTCTTCCTTCCATTGGCTTACTCCCCAGATGGCTGCAACGGCCAGAGCTACACCGATCTGAAGCCAGGAGCCAGGTGCCTCCTCCTGGTCTCCCATGGGGGTGCAGGGGCCAAGCACTTGGACCATCCTCCACTGCCTTCCCAGGCCACAGCAGAGAGCTGGACTGGAAGAGGAGCAGCTGGGACTAGAACCTGGCGCCCATATGGGATGCTGGCTCTGCAGGCGGAGGATTAACCTAGTGCACCACGGCGCTGGCCCCAGTGCTGCATAATTGTCTGAAATTCTTCAGTCTTCAAATGCCAGGAAGAATAAGCTGATCACTGGTCGTGACTGAATGCAGGGAGGATACGTGACCACAGAGGAGGACAGGACGGAAATTGCTCTCCCTTCTTCCATGCATAGAAAGTTTTACAGCTCATGGAGAATCTCTCATTCCCATGCTCCCCACACAGCCCCAAGCTATGGGCAGATCTGTGTCTGCTCCATGTTGATTTACTATTAAGCAAATTGAAAATTAGAGACTCTCAGTGAGTTGTCCACATTCTTATAACTGACAAATCATGGATCTGGGACAGTCTCACCATTGGTTCCCTGGGGGACAGAGGACCATGAGTGTCTTTGCTAGAACCCTGGACTAAGCACCCTCAGTTGCTTTCTGACATCTTCCATGGCAGGATTTCCTTGGGAACAGTCTTGCTCAGGGCAAAGTTCTGGAGACAAGAGAAATCATGACTCAGATCTCTCCCTCCAGGTTTCTTTTCCTGGCTTAAAATAGGACTCTTTCCTCCAGGACATCCTCTCTGAGGGTCTGGAGAAACCCAAACTTACACCCATCCTGGCCCCGCATATTCACACTGTCGATGGCTCAGCCTTCCCCATGGCCAGGTGACCCCACAGGGCCAGTGGTGTGTTTGGTTTTAAAGCTGGCTCAAAACTCAGGAAATTCCACAGCAACTGCCATGTGAGGGTGAGGCAAGCATCGACTTCTCAGCCATGGCCAACGCTGCATGAACACTGAACAGAAATTCACCCAAAATGGGGCCATTCCATTGTTGTGGTGTTGGGGGATGGGGAATTTGGGAACAGATTGTTGAAGGGAGTTCGTGTGGTTCTCTCAGTACTGAATTGGTTAATACTGGGGAGAGTCACTAGAACACAAGCCCAACCCCTCTCCCTGTCTCTCTTCTGTCACTCTGCTTGCTCTTCTACTTTTCCACAATGATGGGACACAACATGGGACCCTTGATATGGGCACCTGATCTTTGACTCCTAGATTTGAGAATCCTGAACTTGGGTGTCTTCTTCCTTTATAATTTACCCTGTCTCAGATGTATGTTTTAATGCCACAGAAAACTTAATATCTGTCCTTCAGAGAAAGTGGCTGAGCAGTCTCAAATCCCTGTATGACAAAAGGCTGGCTGTACTAGGTCTGTGTGCACCTTCATGCCCATGACTTCTCACCAAAACCCAGTCCCTAGGAACTCTTCACCTTTCTCTAGACCCTGCAGGGACAGCATACACAGTTCCCTCTCCCATCGGTGAGGTTCATCTATCGCCAGGCTTGCCCCATACAACCCATGATGCTGCCTGAGGACTATCAGGCAGGCCCCCTTTCTCAGTCTTCAGATGTCTGCCCCACTGACCAACGGCACTGTCCCTCCTCCCCGTTTCCCTGTAACCCCCAAACAGCAGGGTTCATGTGTTTATCCACCCCACCCTGAAATCCCAGTTTCTTTCCAATGTGACAAAAATATATCTGGGTTCAGACTGTTCTTACAGACTTGGTCTCAGATGGCGACCTCTACAGACAGAAGAGGCTGGCTTGAAAGTGCCTTTTTGTGTGATGTCTGTGTTGTGTTTGGTCTGAAATTTTCCTGGCTTGATGACAGTAGTGTGAGTTTCTTTCCTATCATCATTCTCTGGATAAGGTGTGAACAAACTTGGCATTGGAAATTATTTTTCTAAATTTAGGAAATATTTTGAAACAACAAACTTAACCGAAGCATCAAAAGTAGAAACTGAATAATTCGATGACCAAATGTTTTATAAATCTGTAGACAGCCTGGAATGGGGAAATGACAGTCCATGAGGAGAGTGATTAAGCAGAAGGTAAGTGGCCAGTGGAGAAGCAGCATTGTGGAGGTCAGTGTGGCCTACCTGCTGGACAGCAGTTGAGATTTCCCATCGTGGACCACTCTGGATAGGATGATACGCACGTTCCCACCACACTCAAGTTTGAACCTTTCAGCTCAAGGGAGTGACAGTTGGAATGGCAGGATGATGTCACTCACCTTGTTACCCTGGTGACAGGACACCATGGAATTTTCAAAGTGAGCCATGCCGCACTGTAGGTGATGCTGTACTGCTATCTACACACACATTTTTCAGTGTCTAAGCATGGTCATTTTAGAGTCCAAGTTTTGTTTCCAAAACTGACTCCAAGACCCACACATTATCATCCCCTCCTTGTGAAGTAAGTAAAGTGACTTAAAAGGATCTGTTTCCAATATCGTTGATGGTAACAGTTTGAATGTAGGCATGACTTAGCACTGTACAATCATGTCATCTGCAAACATGGATATTTGGTTTCCTCTTCTGTGACATTTGAAGCTCATTCTTTCTTTAATTCTTTTAGCGTTTTGGAATAATTTGCAAAGTATTGGAGTTGGTTCCTGTCTAAATAAATGTTCTGTAGAATTCAGTTGTGAAGACATCAGGTTCTGGACCTTTCTTTGACAGGAGACTTTAGGTACTGCTTCAATCACATTGTTATGGTTTTCTATATCTTCTTGAAGTAATATTGGCAGATAGCATGCACCCAGGAATTCATCTATCTCTTCAAGGTTTTCTAAGTGGATAGCACAAAGTCATTCACAGGAGTTACTTGTAATTCTTTATGTTTCTGTGGTATCATTTTTCATCTCTAATTTTATTTATTTTAGTTTTTTTCTCTGTTTTCTTTGTTAGTTGGCTAAAGATTTACCTGTTTTGCTTATTTTTCAAAAACCATCTTTTCCTTTTTTTGATTTTAAGAGTTGTTAGTTTTGTTTGAGCTTCGTTTGCTCTTCTCTGATTCTCTTGATTTCTCACCTCCTATTAATTTTGGGAATGGTTTGTTCTTGCTTTTCCAAGTCTAACATGAATATTAGATAATTTATTTCCATTTTATAAGGTAAGCTTATTGTTTTTTTAAACTTTTATTTAGTAGATATAAATTTCCAAAGTATAGTTTATGGATTACAATGGCTTTTCCCCCCCCATAACTTCCCACCCACCCACAACCCTCCCATCTCTCACTTCCTCTCCCATTCAATTCACAACAAGATTCATTTTTGATTATCTTTATATACAGAAGATCAATTTAGTATATATTAAGTAAAGCTTTCATCAGTTTGCCCCCACACAGAACACAAATTGCCAATATTGTTTGAGCACTAGTCATATCATTAATTCACATTGAACTACACATTAAGGACAGAGATCCTACATGGGGAATAAGTGCACAGTGACTTCTGTTGTTGATTAACAAATTGACACTCTTGTTTAAGGTGTCAGCAATCGCCCCAGGCTCTAGTCATGAGTTGCAAAGGCCATGGAAGCCCCCTGAGCTCGCCAACTTTGCCCTTATGTCAACAAGGCCATAGTCAAAGTGGAAGTTTTCACCTCCCTTCAGAGAAGGCCCTTCTTTGATGGCCTGTTCTTTCCACTGGGATCTCACTCACAGAGATCTTTTATTTAGTTTTTTTTTTTTTTGCCAGAGTGTCTTGGCTTTCCATGCCTAAACTACTCTCAAGGGCTCTTCAGCCAGATCCAAATGCATTAAGGGCTGATTCTGAGGCCAGAGTGCTGTTTAGGACAAGTGCCATTCTATGAGTCTGTTGTGTATCCCGCTTCCCATGTTGGATCGTTCTCTCCCTTTTTTATTCTATCAGTTAGTATTAGCAGATGCTAGTCTTGGTTACGTGGTCCCTTTGACTCTTAGACCTATCAGTGCAATCAATTGTGAACTGAAATAGATCACTTGGACGAGTGAGGTGGCATTGGTACATGCCACCTTGATGGGATTGTATTGGAATCCCCTGGCACATTTCTTTCTTTTTTTTTTTATAAATGAATCTTTATTTATTTATTTATTTTTTGACAGGCAGAGTGGACAGTGAGAGAGAGAGACAGAGAGAAAGGTCTTCCTTTGCCGTTGGTTCACCCTCCAATGGCCGCTGCGGCCGGCGCGCTGTGCTGATCCGATGGCAGGAGCCAGGAGCCAGGTGCTTTTCCTGGTCTCCCATGGGGTGCAGGGCCCAAGCACCTGGGCCATCCTCCACTGCACTCCCTGGCCATAGCAGAGAGCTGGCCTGGAAGAGGGGCAACTGGGACAGAATCCAGTGCCCCAACCAGGACTAGAACCCGGTGTGCCGGCGCCGCTAGGTGGAGGATTAGCCTAGTGAGCCGCGGCGCCGGCCCCCTGGCACATTTCTAGCTCTACCACTTGGGGCAAGTCAGCTTAAGCATGTCCCAAATTGTACATCCCCTCCCTCTCTTATTCCCACTCTTATATTTAACAGAGATCACTTTTCAGTTAACTTTAAACACCTAAGAATAATCGTGTGTTAATTACATAGCTCAACCAATGGTATTAAGTATAACAAACAAAAATACTAAAAGGGATGTAGTAGTAAATTGTACATCAACAGTGATGATAAGGGCTGATCAAGTCACTGCTTCTTATAGTGTCCATTTCACTTCATCAGGTTTCCTTTTTGATGCTCAGTTAGTTGTCACTGATCAGGGAGAACATACGACATTTGTCCATTTGGGACTGGCTTATTTCACTCAGCATGATGTTTTCCAGGTTTCTCCATTTTGTTGCAAATGACCGGATTTCATTGTTTTTTACTGCTGTATAGTATTCTATAGAGTACATGTCCCATAATTTCTTTTTTTTTTTAATCTTTTATTTAATGAATATAAATTTCCAAAGTACGACTCATGTGTTACAATGGCTTCCCCCCCATACCGTCCCTCCCACCAACAACCCTCCCCTTTCCCACTCCCTCTCCCCTTCCATTCACATCAAGATTCATTTTCGATTATCTTAATATACAGAAGATCAGCTTAGTATACCTTAAGTAAGTATTTCAACAGTTTGCTCCCACACAGAAACATAAAGTGAAAAATAATAGATGATTTTTTTTAAATGATGATGAAATCAGATCAGACCTATTGTCATGTTTAATCCCAGTGAGAGTCAAGTTGGGAATTGATAATTTCTTTCTTTTTTTTTTTTTTTTTTTTTTTACAGAAGATCAGTTTAGTGTACATTAAGTAAAGATTTCAGTCGTTTGCACCCCCATAGAAACACAAAGTGAAATATACTGTTTGAGTACTCGTTATAGCATTAAGCCTCAGTGTACAGCACGTTAAGGACAGAGATCCTACATGAGGAGTAAGTGCACAGTGACTCCTGGTGTTGACTTTACCAATTGACACTCCTGTTTATGGCATCAGTAATCTCCCTATGCACCAGTTATGAGTTTCCAAGGCTATGGAAGCCCCTTGAGTTCTCCGACTCTTATCTTGTTTAGACACGGTCATAGTCAAAGTGGAGGTTCTCTCCTCCCTTCAGAGAAAGGCACCTCCCTCTTTGAAGACCTGTTCTTTCCACTGGGATCTCACTCACAGAGATCTTTTTGCCAGAGTGTCTTGGCTTTCCATGCCTGAAATACTCTCATGGGCTTTTCAGCCAGATCCGAGTGCCTTTAGGGCTGATTCTGAGGCCAGAGTGCTATTTAGGACATCCGCCATTCTATGAGTCTGCTGAGTATCTCACTTCCCATGTTGGATCACTCTCCCCTTTATTTATTCTATCGGTTGGTGTTAGCAGATACTAGACTTGTTTATGTGCTCCCTTTGACTCTTAGTCCTTTCATTATGATCAATTGTGAACTGAAATTGATCACTTGGAATAGTGAGATGGCATTGGCACATGCCACCTTGATGGGATTGAATTGGAATCCCCTGGTATGTTTCCAACTCTACCAATTGGGGCAAGTCAGCCCGAGCATGCCCCAAATTATACATCTCTTCCCTCTCTTATTCCCACTCTTATGTTTAACAGGGATCACATTTCAGTTAATTTTCAACACTTAAGAATAACTGTGTGATAATTACAGAATTAAACCAGTCATATTAAGTAGAACAGACAAAAAAAAATACTATGAGGGATAATGTATTAAGTTGTCCATTAGCAGTCAGGGCTATGCTGATCAAGTCACCATTTCTCATAGTGTCCATTTCACTTCAGGAGGTTTCCTTTTTGGTGTTCAGTCAGTTGTTACCGATCAGGGAGAACATATGGTATTTGTCCCTTTGGGACTGGCTTACTTCACTCAGCATGATGTGTTCCAGATTCCTCCATTTTGTTGCAAATGACTGGATTTCGTTGTTTCTTACTGCGGTATAGTACTCTAAAGAATACATATCCCATAATTTCTTTATCCAGTCTACCGTTGATGGGCATTTAGGTTGGTTCCAGGTCTTGGCTATTGTGAATTGTGCTGCAATAAACATTAGGGTGCAGACCGCTTTTTTGTTTATCAATTTAAATTCCTTTGGGTAAATTCCAAGGAGTGGGATGGCTGGGTCGAACGGTAGGGTTATCTTCAGGTTTCTGAGGAATCTCCAGACTGATTTCCATAGTGGCTTGACCAGTTTGCATTCCCACCAACAGTGGGTTAGTGTCCCTTTTTCCCTACATCCTCGCCAGCATCTGTTGTTGGTAGATTTCTGTATGTGAGCCATTCTAACCGGGGTGAGGTGAAACCTCATTGTGGTTTTGATTTGCATTTCCCTGATTGCTAGTGACCTTGAACATTTTTTCATGTGCCTGTTGGCCATTTGGATTTCCTCTTTTGAAAAATGTCTATTGAAGTCCTTGGCCCATCTCTTAAGTGGGTTGTTGGTTTTGTTTTTGTGGAGTTTCTTGATCTCTTTGTAGATTCTGGTTATTAACCCTTTATCTGTTGCATAGTTTGCAAATATTTTTTCCCATTCTGTCGGTTGTCTCTTCACTCTCCTGACTGTTTCTTTTGCAGTACAGAAACTTCTCAATTTGATGCAATCCCAATAGTTGATTTTGGCTTTGACTGTCTGTGCCTCCCGGGTCTTTTCCAGAAATTCTTTGCCTGTGCCAATATCTTGAAGGGTTTCTCCAATGTTCTCTAATAACTTAATGGTGTCAGGACGAAGATTTAGGTCTTTAATCCACGTTGAGTGGATTTTTGTGTAAGGTGTAAGGTAGGGGTCTTGCTTCATGATTCTGCACGTGGAAATCCAGTTTTCCCAGCACCATTTATTGAATAGACTGTCCTTGCTCCAGGAATTAGTTTTAGATCCTTGATCAAATATAAGTTGGCTGTAGATGTTTGGGTTGATTTCTGGTGTTTCAATTCTGTTCCATTGGTCTATCCATCTGTTTCTGTACCAGTACCATGCTGTTTTGATTACAACTGCCCTGTAGTATGTCCTGAAGTCTGGTATTGTGATGCCTTCGGCTTTGTTTTTGTTGTACAAGATTGCTTTAGCTATTCGAGGTCTCTTGTGCCTCCATATGAATTTCAGCATCATTTTTTCTAGATCTGCGAAGAATGTCTTTGGTATCTTGACTGGGATTGCATTGAATCTATAAATTGCTTTTGGGAGAATGGACATTTTGATGATGTTGATTCTTCCAATCCATGAGCATGGAAGATTTTTCCATTTTTTGGTATCCTCTTCTATTTCTTTCTTTAAGGTTTTGTAATTTTCATCGTAGAGATCTTTAACGTCCTTGGTTAAGTTTATTCCAAGGTATTTGATTGTTTTTGTAGGTATTGTGAATGGGATTGATCTTAGCAGCTCTTTCTCAGTCATGGCATTGCTTGTGTATACAAAGGCTGTTGATTTTTGTGCATTGATTTTATATCCTGCCACTTTGCCAAACTCCTCTATGAGTTCCAATAGTCTCTTAGTAGAGTTCTTTGGATCCTCTAAGTACAGAATCATATCGTCTGCAAAGAGGGATAGTTTGACTTCTTCCTTCTTGATTTGTATTCCTTTGATTTCTTTTTCTTGTCTGATGGCTCTGGCTAAAACTTCCAGAACTATGTTAAATAGCAGTGGTGAGAGTGGGCATCCCTGCCTGGTGCCAGATTTCAGTGGAAATGCTTCCAACTTTTCCCCATTCAATAGGATGCTGGCTGTGGGTTTTTTATAAATTGCTTTGATTATATTGAGGAATGTTCCTTCTATATCCAATTTGCTTAGAGTTTTCATCATGAAAGGGTGTTGAATTTTATCAAATGCTTTCTCTGCATCAATTGAGATAATCATATGGTTTTTCTTCTGCAGTCTGTTAATGTGGTGAATCACATTGATTGATTTGCGAATGTTGAACCATCCCTGCATACCAGGGATGAATCCCACTTGGTCTGGGTGGATGATTTTCCTGATGTGTTGTTGTATTCTATTGGCCAGAATTTTATTGAGGATTTTTGCGTCTATGTTCATCAGGGATATTGGTCTGTAATTTTCTTTCAGTGCTGCATCTTTCTCTGGCTTAGGGATTAAGGTGATGCTGGCTTCATAGAAAGAATTTGGGAGGATTCCCTCTTTTTCGATTGTTCTGAATAGTTTGAGAAGAAATGGGATTAGTTCTTCTTTAAATGTCTGGTAGAATTCAGCAGTGAATCCATCTGGTCCTGGGCTTTTCTTTGTTGGGAGGGCCTTTATTACTGTTTCAATTTCTGTTTCAGTTATGGGTCTATTTAGGTTTTCGATGTCTTCATGGTTCAATTTTGGTAGATTGCATGTGTCCAGGAATCTATCCATTTCTGATAGGTTTTCCTGTTTGCTGGCATACAGGTCCTTGTAGTAATTTCTGATGATTCTTTTTATTTCTGTGGTGTCTGTTGTTACGTTTCCTTTTTCATCTCTGATTTTATTGATTTGGGTCTTTTCTCTTCTTTTTTTAGTTAGTTGGGCCAATGGGGTGTCAATTTTGTTTATTTTTTCAAAAAACCAGCTTCTCGCTTGGCTGATTTTTTGTAATGTTTTTTTGGATTCAATCCTGTTAATTTATTCTCTGGTTTTAATTATTTCTCTTCTCCTACTAGATTTGGGTTTGGTTTGCTGCAGTTTTTCTAGGTCCTTGAGGTGCGCTGAAAGCTCATTTATTTGGTACCTTTCTAATTTCTTGGTATAGGCACCTATTGCTATAAATTTGCCTCTCAATACTGCTTTTGCTGTATCCCATAAGTTTTGATATGTTGTGTTGTTGTCTTCATTTACTTCCAGAAAGTTTTTGATTTCTCTTTTGATTTCTTGAATGACCCAGTGTTCATTCAGGAGCATGTTGTTCAGTCTCCATGTGTTTGCATACTTTCTGGGGTTTCCTGAGTTGCTAATTTCCAGCTTCATCCCGCTGTGGTCTGAGAAGCTGCATGGTATGATTCTAATTCTTTTAAATTTGCTGAGACTTGCTTTATGGCCTAGTATGTGGTCAATCCTAGAGAAGGTTCCATGCGCTGCTGAGAAGAATGTGAAGTCTGTAGATGTAGGGTTGAAAGTTCTGTAGATATCTGTTAGATCCATTTGGGCAATAGTGTCAATTAAATCTGCTGTTTCCTTGTTGATGTTCTGTCCGGATGATCTGTCTATTTCTGAGAGTGGAGTATTGAAGTCCCCCAGTACTATTGTATTGGAATCTAAATCTCCCTTTAAGTCCCTTAACATATCTTTTAAATAGACCGGTGCCCTGTAATTAGGTGCATATACATTTATAATAGTTACATCTTCCTGTTGAATTGAACCCTTAATCATTATATAGTGTCCCTCTTTGTCTCTCTTAACAGTTTTTGTGGTAAAGTTTATTTTGTCTGATATTAATATGGCTACACCTGCTTTTTTTGGGTTTCTGTTGGCATGGAATATCTTTTTCCAACCTTTCACTTTCAGTCTGCATGCCTCTTTGTTAGAGAGATGTGTTTCTTGTAGGCAACAAATAGTTGGGTTGTGTTCTGTGAGCCAGTCAGCTAAACGGTGTCTTTTAACTGAAGAATTCAGACCATTAATGTTCAATGTGACTATTGATGCGTAGTGACTTTGCCCTGCCATTTTCCCGGAAATATTTTCTAGTATATGCTTTGAGCTTCCCATGCTCTTTTACTGGTAGGTGTTCTTTCTTTCCCTTCTTTCATATTGATGGCCGTGTTTCTGTGTTTCTGAGTGTAGCACATCTTTAAGTATATTTTGCAGGGCCGGACGAGTGGCCACAAAGTCTTTCAATTTCTGTTTGCTATGAAAGGTCTTTATTTCACCTTCATTCACAAATGAGAGCTTGGCAGGATATAATATTCTGGGCTGGTAATTTTTCTCTCTTAGCACCTGTGCTATGTCTCGCCATTCCCTCCTAGCTTGAAGGGTTTCTGATGAGAAGTCAGCTGTGAGTCTGATTGGAGATCCTCTGAGAGTAATCTGACGTTTCTCTCTTGCACATTTTAGGATCTTTTCTTTATGTTTCACTGTGGTAAGTTTAATTACCACGTGTCGTGGTGAGGATCTCTTTTGGTCATGTTTATTGGGGGTTCTATGAGCTTCCTGTACTAGGATGTCTCTGTCCTTCTCCAAACCTGGGAAGTTCTCTGCTAGTATCTCACTAAAAAGGCCTTCCAATCCTTTCTCTCTCTCCATGCCTTCAGGAACTCCTAGAACTCGAATGTTGGTTTTTTTAATAGTATCCTGTAGATTCCCAACAATATTTTTTAGGTTTCTAATTTCCTCTTCTTTTCTTTGGTTTGACTGTATGTTTTCCTGTGCTCTATCTTCTAAGTCCGATATTCTCTCTTCTGCTTCACCCATTCTGTTTTTAAGGCTTTCTAATGTGTTTGTCATTTGATCTATTGAGCTCTTCATTTCATTTTGATTTCTCTTCACTATAACACTTTCCTGTTCTACTAGTTTCTGAGTTTCATTTTGACTCTTCCTTAAAATTTCGTTTTCACGAGAGAGATTTTCAATCTTGTCCATTAAGGATTTCTGTAGTTCAAGGATTTGCTTTTGAAAACTTCTAAATGTTCTTATCATAAATTTTTTGAAATCCGTATCTTGCATTTCTTCTATCTCATCATCTTCATACTCTTGGCTTGGGGTGTTTTGCTTATTTGGAGGCATCATAGTGTCATCGTTGATCTTGCTCCCTCTATTTCTGTGTTTGTTACTCGGCATAGTTAATTCTTCTTGCGTCACTGTGCGTTTTTTTTTTTCTTTTTTTTTTTTTTATACTGTGTCCGTGTTAAGTGGACTGCCTGCTGTTGGAGGAGCCTTGAAGGCTTGAGATGGGTGCGGCCTGAGAGCTCTGCCTGGTTCTTCCAGGTTAAGGGTGTGCAAAGGTGACACCCTCAGGTTATGTGTGGTAAATCTCTCTCTTTTTATTTATTTATTTATTTATTTATTTATTTTATTTATTCAGGGGGTAAGTAACACCGCAGGGCACGGCTGTGCAGAATTGATGGTATTTAGCTTCCAGTCTTTGGCTCCTCTGGACTCCCACTGGGTTGCCTAGGCTACTGAATTGTAGTGACTCAGTTCCTTAGCTCTCCCCCATTGATATGTAAATCCAGAGAGGAGGCCTGCTCTTTGTCTCTTGGGAATTCTTCTAGCCTCCCAGTCTTGTAACCTTTGCAAGGTTAGGGGGAAGAGAAACCCTGAAGCTTTTTTTTCCTTCTTTCCGGTAGTGAGTTTGCTGCACTTTCTGGCCCCCCTCTAGATTCTGACCCCCGTTTCCCCACCAATGTCTCGGGTTATTGAGCTCACCTCCCCTTCCAGCGCCGATGTGTGGACTCGGAGCCCTGAGCGTCCCAAGTCTCCCCGCTGTTGTCTGTGTGGCATGCACTCCCCTTGGAGCACTGGGGCTTCTGCGGCTGGGTCCCGCGACTTGGCTTCCGCGCGGTGGGCGACCTTGTTCTCCCAGTAGGTCCTCCGATTCACGATTCCCGTGCAATTTTTTCCTGGTTCTTTTTTCTGCGGCTACCGTAACTCCCCTTTTATTAAACTAAATTTCCCGGACTATCGGTGCGCGCCCTCACTATTCCGCCATCTTGGCTCCGCCCCTCCATAATTTCTTTATCCAGTCTACTGTTGATTGTCATTTGGGTTGATTCCAGGTCTTAGCTATTGTGAATTGAGCTGCAATAAACATTGAGGTGCAGAGCGCTTTTTTGTTTGCCAATTTCATTTCCTTTGGGTAAATTCCAAGGAGTGGGATGGCTGGGTTGAATGGTAGGGTTATATTCAGGCTTCTGAGGACTCTCCAAACTGACTTCCATAGTGGCTTGACCAGTTTTCATTCCCACCAACAGTGGGTTAGTGTCCCTTTTTCCCTACATCCTCGCCAGCTTCTGTTGTTGGTAGATTTCTGAATGTGAGCCATCGCAACTGGGGTGAGGTGAAACCTCATTGTGGTTTTGATTTGCATTTCCCTGATTGCTAGTGATCGTGAACATTTTTTCATGTGTCTGTTGGCCATTTGGATTTCCTCTTTTGAAAAACGTCTATTGAGGTCCTTGGCCCATACCCAGTTTGCTTAGAGTTTTCATCATGAAAGGGTGTTGTATTTTATCAAATGCTTTTTCTGCATTTATTGAGATAATCACATGGTTTTTCTTCTGCTATTAATGTGGTGTATCACATTGATTGATTTGCGAACATTGAACCATCCCTGCATGCCAGGGATAAATCCCACTTGGTCTGGGTAGATGATCTTTCTGATGTGTTGTTGCATTCTATTGGTCAGTATTCAGTATTTTATTGAGGATTTTTGCATCTATGTTCATCAGGGATATTGGTCTGTAATTTTCTTTCAATGCTGCATCTTTTTCCAGCTTAGGAATTAAGGTGATGGTGGCTTCACAGAAAGAAATTGGGAGGATTCCCTCTTCTTTGATTGTTCTGAATAGTTTGAGAAGAATTGGAGTTAGTTCTTCTTTAAATGTCTGGTAGAATTCAGCAGTGAATCCATCTGGTCCTGGGCTTTTCTTTGTTGGGAGGGCCTTTATTACTATATCAATTTCTGACTCAGTTATGGGTCTGTTTAGGTTTTCTATGTCTTCCTGGTTCAATTTAGGTAGGTTGCATGTGTCCAGGAATCTATCCATTTCTGATAGATTTTCCTGTTTGCTGGCATACAAGTCCTTGTAGTAATTTCTGATGATTCTTTTTATTTCTGTAGTGTCTGTTGTTACATTTCCTTTTTCATCTCTGATTTTATTGATTTGGGTCTTTTCTCTTCTTTTTTTTTAGTTAGTTGGGCCAATGGCATGTCAATGTTGTTTATTTTTTCAAAAAACCAGCCCCTTGTTTGGCTGATTTTTTGTAATTTTTTAAATTCAATCCTGTTATTTCTTCTCTGATTTTAATTATTTCTCTTCTCCTGCTAGATTTGGGTCTGCTTTGGTGCAGATTTTCTAGATCCTTGAGATGCATTGAAAGCTCATTTATTTGGTGCCTTTCCAATTTCTTGATGTAGGCACCTATTGCTATAAATTTTACTCTTAGCACTGATTTTGCTCACATAAGTTTTGATATGTTGTGCTGTTGTCCACATTTACTTCCAGAAAGTTTTTGATTTCTCTTTTGATTTCTTCTATGACCCAGGGTTCATTCAGGAGCATGTTGTTCAATCTCCCTGTGTTTGCATATGTTCCAGGGATTCCTGAGTTGCTAATTTCCACCTTCATTCCACTATGGTCTGAGAAACTGCATCGTATGATTCTAATTGTTTTGAATTTGTTGAGACTTGCTTTATGGCCTAGTATGTGGTTAATCCTAGAGAAGGTTCCATGCACTGCTGAGAAGAATGTAAATGCTTTATGTGTAGGTTGAAAAGTTCTGTAGATATCTGTTAGATCCATTTGGGCAATGGTGTCATTTAAATCTACTGTTTCCTTGTTGATGTTCTGTCCGGATGATCTGTCTTTTTCTGAGAGTGGAGTATTGAAGTCCCCTAGTGGTATTGTATTGGAATCTAAGTCTCCCTTTAAGTCCATTGGCATATCTTTTAAATAAACCGGTGCCCTGTAATTAGGTGCATATACATTGATAATTGTTATATCTTCCTGTTGAATTGATCCCTTAATCATTATATAGTGCCCTTCTTTGTCTCTCTTAACAGTTTTTGCATTAAAGTTTATTTTGTCTGATATTAAGATGGCTATGGCTGCTCTTTTTTCATTTCTGTTGGCATGGTATATCTTTTTCCAGCCTTTCACTTTCAGTTTGCATGCATCTTTGTTGGAAAAATGTGTTTCTTGTAGCAGCAAATAGATGGGTTTTGTACCTTAACCCATTCAGCCAATCTGTGTCTTTTAACTGGAGAGTTAAGACCATTAATTTTTGTTCAATGTGACTATTGATAAGTGGTAACTTTGCCCTGCCATTTGCCAAAGATATTTTCTAATGTATGCTTTGAACTTCCTGTGACCTTTTGCTGTGAGGTTTCGTTACTTTACCTTCTTACATATTGATGACCATGTTTCTGTGTTTCTGTGTGTAGCACATCTTTAAGCATCTTTTGCAGGGCTGGACGAGTGGCGACAAATTCTTTCAATTTCTGTTTGCTATGAAAGGTCTTTATTTCACCTTCATTCACAAATGAGAGCTTTGTAGGATATAGTATTCTGGGCTGGCAGTTTTTCTCTCTTAGTACCTGGGCTATATTCGCCTTTCCCTCCTAGCCTGTAGGGTTTCTGATGAGAAGTCAGCTGTGAGTCTAATTGGAGATCCTCTGAGAGTAATCTGACATTTGTCTCTTGCACATTTTAGAATCTTTTCTTTATGTTTCACTGTGGTGAGTTTGATTACAACGTGTTGTGGTGAGGATCTCTTTTGGTCATGTTTATTAGGGGTTCTATGAGCTTCCTGTACTAGGATGTCTCTGTCCTTCTCCAAACCCAGAAGTTCTCTTCTAGTATCTCACTAAAAAGGCCTTCTAATCCTTTCTCCCTCTCCATGCCTTCAGGAACTCCTAGAACCCGAATGTTGGTTTTTTTAATAGTATCCTGTAGATTCCCAACAATATTTTTTAGATTTCTAATTTCCTCTTCTTTTCTTTGGTTTGACTGTATACTTTCCTGTGCTCTCTCTTCTAAGTCCAATATTCTCTCTTCTGTTTCACTGACTCTGTTTTTAAGGCTCTGTGATGCGTTTGTTATTTGATCTATTGAGTTCTTCATTTCATTTTGATTTCTCTTCACTATCACACTCTCCTGTTCTACTAGTTTCTGTGTTTCATTTTGATTCCTCCTTAAGACTTCATTTTCATGAGAGAGATTTTCTATCCTGTCCAGTAAGGATTTCTGTAGTTCAAGAATTTGTTTTTGAGAACTTCTTAATGTTCTTATCATAAATTTTTTTGTGATCTGTATCTTGCATTTCTTCTATCTCGTCATCTTCATAATCTTGGCTTGGGGTGTCTTGTCATTTGGGGGTGTCATAATGTCTTCCTTGATCTTGTTTCCTCGGTTTCTGTGTTTGTTGCTCGGCATTGTTGAGATATTCTTTGAATTCTTCTTCCCTCGCTGTGGTATTTTTTTCTTGTTATACTATGACTGTGTTAAGTGGACTTTCTGCTTTTGGAGGAGCCTTAGAGCCTTGAGGTTTGAGATGGGTGTGGCCAGAGAGCTTCGTTTGGTTCTTCAGGTTTAAGGGTGTGCTAAAGGTGACACACTGAGGTTAGGTGTGATAAATCTCTCTCTTTATTTATTTATATATATTTTTTGATTCAGGAGGGAAGTAATTCTGCATAGGTGAGCAGAATTGAAGGTAGTCAGCTTCCGATCTCTGTCTTCTGTGGGTATTTCATTCATTCCCCCCCACCCCAGGACCACACAAAGTATCTGTCCTGCCCTCAGTATTGGCTCAAATTCTCCTGCAGTCTCCCACTGGGTTGCCAAGGTTACTGAATTGTAGCGTCTCTGTAGAGTACTCACGTGAACTCTGTGAGTTCTCTCGCCCACCGTCTCTTTTTTCACCGCCTCAGTTCATTAGCTCCACCCTTTCACTAAGTCCTAACCTCCTGTTATTTCACCACCCAGAGTCAGGTTTTTCTGTTTGACTGGGGCGGGCACAGCTCTCAGGTCGCACACAGCCCTGAGGTCGCTAGCGCACCTTTTACATAAGTCCAAAATGGCTCCTGCTCTGTCTCCTGCTTGCCTTTGCAAGGCGGGTGGAGAGAGACTGTACTGGTCCCCCCCTTTTCTTTTTCCCTCTCTCTGTAGGTAGTCTGGTGAACTTTACCCAGTGGGGCTTCAAGCCAGTTTCCCCGCCTATGTCTCGGGGAGCTCACCTCCCCTTCCAGTGCAGATGTGTAGGCTCCGCTGTTTGGCGTCCGTGGGCGTCCTTGCTCTCCCCGCAAGTCGTCCATGTCACATCCACTAGATCCGGAAGAGTTTCCTCTGCAATTTTTTCCCCAAGCCTTTCCTGA
Organism: Oryctolagus cuniculus; assembly: GCF_051225735.1. Classification (NCBI taxonomy): domain Eukaryota; kingdom Metazoa; phylum Chordata; class Mammalia; order Lagomorpha; family Leporidae; genus Oryctolagus; species Oryctolagus cuniculus. Next base: position 62,559,774 of record NC_142883.1, on the reverse strand, counting down.
GATTACCGTAATTCCACTTTTATTAACCTATCTTTTCCCGGACTATCAGTGCGCATCCTCTCTATTCCGCCATCTTGGCTCCCAGCTTATTGTTGTAAACCTTCCTCTGAATACTGCATTGTCTGATCTCAAATTTTGATATGTTTTGTTGATATTATCATTTGTTTCAAGAATTTTTATTTCTACTTTAATTTCTTCCATGATCCATTAGTCATTCAGTAGCATGTTGTTTAATTTCCACGTATTTGCAAATTTTCCATTGCTATAATTGATTTTTTAAAGATTTATTTATTTTTTTAAAGTCAGAATTACACAGAGAGGGGCAAGGCAGAGAAAGAAAGAGAGAAAGAGAGAAAGAGAGAGAGAGAGAGAGAGGTCTTCCATCCACTGGTTCACTTACCAATGAGCTGCAATGGCTGGAGCTATGCTGATTTGAAGTCAGGATCCAGGAGCCTCCTCCAGGTCTCCCACGTGGGTGCAGAGGCCCAAGGACTTGGGCCATCTTCTACTTTTTCCCAGGCCATAGCAGAGAGCTGGATTGGAAGTGGAGCAGCCAGGACTCGAACCAGCTCCCATATGGGATGCTGTCACTGCAGGTGGCGGCTTCACCCGCTACGCCACAGTGCCGGCCCATGTGATTGATTTCTGAATGTTTTCCTTTGTGATTTGAAAATATACATGACTTCAATTTATTTTTTTTGTTTACTGAGGCTTAATTTGTGGCCTCATCTGTGGTCTTTTTTTTCTTTTTTTAATTTAATAAATGTAAATATACAAAGTGCAACTTTTGCATTGTTGTGGCTTTTTCCCCCATAACCTCCCTTCTACCCGCAGCCATCCCATCTCCCATTCCCCCTCCCATCACACTCTTCATCACGTTTCATTTTCAATTATCTTTATATACAGAAGTTCCACTTAGTATCTACCAAGCAAAGATTTCAACAGACTGCACCCACACAACCGCACAAGATATAGAGTAGTGTTCGACTAGTAGTTTTATCATTAACTCTCATAGTAAAACATATTAAGGACAGAGATCCTACGTGGGGAGCATGTGCACAGTGACTCCCATTGTTGATTTAACAATTGACACCCTTATTTATGATTCAGTAATTACCCGAGGCTCTTGCCATGAGCTATCGAGGCTATGGAAGCCCCTTGAGTTCACCAACTCTGAACTTATTTAGTCAAGGCCATATCACAGTGGAGGTTCCTTCCTCCCTTCAGTGAAAGGTGCCTCCTTCTTTGATGGCCTGTTCTTTCTGCTGGGATCTTGTTCACTGAGATCTTTCATTCAGGTTGTTTTTGCTACAGTGTCTTGGCTTTCCATGCCTGTGAGACTCTCATGGGCCTTTTAGCCAGATCCAAATGCCCCAAGGGTTGATTCTGAGGCTGGAGTGCTGTTTAGGGCATTTGCTATTCTATGAGTCTGCTGTTTGTCCTGCTTCCCCCGTCGGATCACTCTCTCCCTTTTAATTCTATCCTTCATTATTTGCAGACACTGGTCTTTTTGTGAAATCTCTTCGACACTTACCCTTTTTGATCAATTATGTACTTAAACTTATCACTTTAACAAGTGAGATGGCATTGGTACATGCCTCCTTGATAAGATTGAATTGGAATCCCCTGGCACATTTCTAGCTCCACCATTGGAGGTAAGTCCGAGTGAGCATGTGCCAACCTGTATATCTCCTCCCTCTCTTATTCCCACTCTTATATTTAACAGAGATCACTTTTCTGTTAATTTTAAATGCCTAAGAATAATTGTGTATTAATTACAGAGTTCAACCAATGGTATTAAGTAGAACAAAACAACAACAACAACAATACTAAAAGGAATAAAATAGTAAGTTGTTCCTCAACAGTCAAGACAAGGGCTGATCACGTCACTGTTTCTCATAGTGTCCATTTCACTTCAATGGATTTCCTTTTAGGTGCTTGGTTAGTTGTCATCGATCAGGGAGAACATATATTTGTCCCTTTGGGATTGGCTTATTTCACTCAGCATGATGTTTTCCAGGTTCCTCCATTTTGTTGCAAATGACCGGATTTCACTGTTTTTTACTGCTGTATAGTATTCTATAGAGTACATGTCCCATAATTTCTTTATCTAGTCATCTGTTGATGGGCATTTAGGTTGATTCCAGGTCTTAGCTATTGTGAATAGAGCTGCAATAAACACTGAGATGCAAACAGCTCTTTTTTTCCCCATTTAATTCTCTTTGGGTAAATTCCAAGGAGTGGGATGGCTGGGTCATGTGGGTGGGCTATATTCAGGCTTCTGAGCACTCTCCAAACTGACTTCCATAGTGGCTTTACCAGTTTGCTTTCCCACCAACAGTGGGTTAGTGTGCCTTTTCCCCCACATCCTCTCCATCATTTGTTGTTAGTTGATTTCTGTATGTAAGCCATTGTAACTGGGGTGAGGTGAAACCTCATTGTGGTTTTGATTTGCATTTCCCTGATGGCTAGGAATCCTGAGCATTTTTTCATGTGTCTGTTGGCCATTTGGATGTCCTCTTTTTATTTTTTTATTTTAATTTTTTTGACAGGCAGAATTAGACAGTGAGAGAGAGAGAGACAGAGAGATAGGTCTTCTTTTTCCCACTGGTTCACCTCCCAGGTAGCTGCTACGGCTGGTGTGCTGTGGCCGGCATGCTGCGCCAATCCAAAGCCAGGAGCCAGGTGCTTCCTCCTGGTCTCCCATGCGGGTTCAGGGCCCAAGGACCTGGGCCATCCTCCACTGCACTCCTGGGCCACAGCAGAGAGCTGGACTGGAAGAGGAGCAACCAAGACAGAATCCAGCACCCCAACTGGGACTAGAACCTGGGGTGCTGGTGCCACAGGAGGAGGATTAGCCTAATGAGCTGTGGCACTGGCCTGGATTTCCTCTTTTGAAAAATGTCTGTTAAGGTCCTTGGCCCATCTTTTTATTGGGTTGTTTGTTTTGTTGCTGTGGAGTTTCTTGATCATTTTATAGATTCTAGATTCTATTTGTTAATCCTTTATCAGTTGTGTAGTTTGCTAATAACATCTCCAATTCTGTTGATTGCCTCTTCACTTTCCTGTTTCTTTTGCTGTAAAGAAACTTTTCAATTTGAGGTAATCCCATTTGATTATTTTAGCTTTGATTACCCGTGCCTCTGGGGTCTTCTCCAGGAATTCTTTGCCTTTTCCAAGTCTTGAAGGGTTTCCCCTATGCTCTTAATTAATTTCATGGTGTTGCAGTGTATCTCTAGTTCTTTGATCCATGTTGAGTGGATTTTTGTATAAGGTGTAAGGTAGGATTCTTGCTTCACACTTCAACATGTGGACATCCAGTTTTCCCAGCACCATTTGTTGAAGAGGCTGTCCTTGTTCCAGGGATTGGTTTTAGGTCCTTTGTGAAATATGAGTTAGTTTAGATGTTTGCATTTATTTCTGGTGTTTCTATTCTGTTCCATTGGGCTATCCATCTGTTTTTGTACCAGTACCAGGCTGTTTTGATTATAACTGCCCTGTAGTATGTCTTGAGGTCTGGAATTGTGATGCCTCCGGCTTTGTTTTTATTGTAAAGGATTGTTTTAGCTATGCACAGTCTCCTGTGTCTCCATATTAATTTCAGCATCATTTTTTTAGGTCTTTGAAGAATGACTTTGGTATTTTGATTGGTATTGCATTGAGCTTGTAAATTGCTTTTAGGAGGTTGGACATTTTGATGATATTGATTCTTCCAATCCATGAGCATGGCAGATTTTTCCATTTTTTGTGTCTTCTATTTATTTATTTAATGTTTTGTAATTTTCATCATAGAGGTCTTTGACATCCTTGGTTAAATTTATCCCAAGGTACTTGATTGTTTTTGTGGTATTGTGAATGGATTGATCTTAGAAGTTCTTCCTCAGCCACGGCATTGTCTGTGTATACAAAGGCTGCTGATTTCTGAGCATTGACTTTGTATCCTGCTACTTTACCAAACTCTTTTATTTTTTTTATTTATTTTTTTTTGACAGGCAGAGTGGACAGTGAGAAAGACAGAGAGAAAGGTCTTCCTTTGCCGTTGGTTCACCCTCCAATGGCCGCCACGGCCGTCGTGCTGCAGCCAGTGCACCGCACTGATAAGATGGCAGGAGCCAGGTACTTATCCTGGTCTCCCATGGGGTGCAGGGCCCAAGCACTTGGGCCATCCTCCACTGCACTCCCTGGCCACAGCAGAGAGCTGGCCTGGAAGAGGGGCAACTGGGACAGAATCCAGTGCCCTGACCGGGACTAGAACCTGGTGTGCCCAGAGAGCTGGCCTGGAAGAGGGGCAACTGGGACAGAATCCAGTGCCCTGACCGGGACTAGAACCTGGTGTGCCGGTGCCGCAAGGTGGAGGATTAGCCTAGTGAGCCGTGGCGCCGGCCCCAAACTCTTTTATGAGTTCCAATAGTCTCTTATAGGGATTTTTGGATCCCCTATATATAGGATCATGTTATCTACAAATAGGGATAGTTTAACTTCCTCCTTTCCCATTTGTATCCCTTTCATTTCTTTTTCTTGCCTGATGGCTCTGGCTAAAACTTCTAGGACTATATTGAATAGCAATGGTGAGAGTGGGCATCCCTGTCTGGTGCCAGTTTTCAGTGGAAATGCCTCCAACTTTTCCCCATTCAATATGATGCTGGCCATTGGTTTATCATAAATTGCCTTAATTGTATTGAGGAATGCTCCTTCTAACCCCAATTTGTGTAGAGTTTTCATTATGAAAGGGTGTTTTATTTTTGTCAAATGCTTTCTCTGCATCTGTTGAGATAATCATATGATTTTTGTTCCTCAACTTGTTTTTTTTTTTTTTTTCAGATTATGAGAGTTTCAATTTAATTTATTGTTCTCTCAATAGAAGTTACACAAAGGCATGTTTTTTTTTTTTTACTTTTCACTTTTTATTTTTATTTTTTTTTAACTTTTATTTAATGAATATACGTTTCCAAAGTACGAATAATGGATTACTATGGCTTCCCCCCCATACCGTCCCTCCCACCCACAACCCTCCCCTTTCCCACTCCCTCTCCCCTTCCATTCACATCAAGATTCATTTTCGATTATCTTAATATACAGAAGATCAGCTTAGTATACATTAAGTAAGGATTTCAACAGTTTGCTCCCACACAGAAACATAAAGTGAAAAATAATAGATGATTTTTCTTAATGATGATGAAATCAGATCAGACCTATTGTCATGTTTAATCCCAGTGAGAGTCAAGTTGGGAGTTGATAGTTTCTTTTCTTTTCTTTTCTTTCTTTTTTTTTTTTTTTTTTACAGAGGATCAGTTTAGTATGCATTAAGTAAAGATTTCAACAGTTTGCACCCCCATAGAAACACAAAGTGAAATATATTATTTGAGTACTCGTTATAGCATTAAATCTCAATGCACAGCACATTAAGGACAGAGATCCTACATGAGGAGTAAGTGCACAGTGACTCCTGTTGTTGACTTTACCAATTGACACTCCTGTCTATGGCATCAGTAATCTCCCTATGCTCCAGTCATGAGTTTCCAAGGCTATGGAAGCCCCTTGAGTTCTCCGACTCTTATCTTGTTTAGACAAGGTCATAGTCAAAGTGGAGGTTCTCTCCTCCCTTCAGAGAAAGGTACCTCCTTCTTTGAAGACCTGTTCTTTCCACTGAGATCTCACTCACAGAGATCTTTTTGCCAGAGTGTCTTGGCTTTCCATGCCTGAAATACTCTCATGGGCTTTTCAGCCAGATCTGAATGCCTTTAGGGCTGATTCTGAGGCCAGAGTGCTATTTAGGGCATCTGCCATTCTATGAGTCTGCTGAGTATCTCACTTCCCATGTTGGATCACTCTCCCCTTTAGTTATTCTATCGGTTAGTGTTAGCAGGTACTAGACTTGCTTATGTGCTCCCTTTGACTCTTAGTCCTTTCATTATGATCAATTGCGAACTGAAATTGATCACTTGGACTAGTGAGATGGCATTGGTACATGCCACCTTGATGGGATTAAATTGGAGTCCCCTGGTATGTTTCTAACTCTACCATTTGGGGCAAGTCAGCTTGAGCATGTCCCAAATTATATATCTCTTCCCTCTCTTATTCCTACTCTTATGTTTAACAGGGATCACATTTCAGTTAAATTTCAACACTTAAGAATAACTGTGTATTAATTACAGAATTAAATCAGTCATATTAAGTAGAACAGACAAAAAAACTACTAAGAGGGATAATGTATTAAGTTGTTCATTAACAGTCAGGGCTATGCTGATCAAGTCACCGTTTCCCATAGTGTCCCTTTCACTTCAACAAGTTTCCTTTTTGGTGTTCAGTCAGTTGTCACCGATCAGGGAGAACATATGGTATTTGTCCCTTTGGGACTGGCTTATTTCACTCAGCATGATGTGTTCCAGATTCCTCCATTTTGTTGCAAATGACTGGATTTCGTTGTTTCTTACTGCAGTATAGTATTCTAAAGAGTACATATCCCATAATTTCTTTATCCAGTCTACCGTTGATGGGCATTTAGGTTGGTTCCAGGTCTTGGCTATTGTGAATTGTGCTGCAATAAACATTAGGCTGCAGACCGCTTTTTTGTTTGCCAATTTAAATTCCTTTGGGTAAATTCCAAGGAGTGGGATGGCTGGGTCGAACGGTAGGGTTATCTTCAGGTTTCTGAGGAATCTCCAGACTGATTTCCATAGTGGCTTGACCAGTTTGCATTCCCACCAACAGTGGGTTAGTGTCCCTTTTTCCCTACATCCTCGCCAGCATCTGTTGTTGGTAGATTTCTGAATGTGAGCCATTCTAACCGGGGTGAGGTGGAACCTCATTGTGGTTTTGATTTGCATTTCTCTGATTGCTAATGACCTTGAACATTTTTTCATGTGCCTGTTGGCCATTTGGATTTCCTCTTTTGAAAAATGTCTATTGAGGTCCTTGGCCCATCTCTTAATTGGGTTGTTGGTTTTGTTTTTGTGGAGTTTCTTGATCTCTTTGTAGATTCTGGTTATTAACCCTTTATCTGTTGCATAGTTTGCAAATGTTTTTTCCCATTCTGACGGTTGTCTCTTCACTCTCCTGACTGTTTCTTTTGCAGTACAGAAACTTCTCAATTTGATGCAATCCCAATAGTTAATTTTGGCTTTGACTGCCTGTGCCTCCCGGGTCTTTTCCAGAAACTCTTTGCCTGTGCCAATATCTTGAAGGGTTTCTCCAATGTTCTCTAGTAACTTGATGGTGTCAGGTCGTAGATTTAGGTCTTTAATCCATGTTGAGTGGATTTTTGTGTAAGGTGTAAGGTAGGGGTCTTGCTTCATGATTCTGCACGTGGAAATCCAATTTTCCCAGCACCATTTATTGAATAGACTGTCCTTGCTCAAGGAATTAGTTTTAGATCCTTGATCAAATATAAGTTGGCTGTAGATGTTTGGGTTGATTTCTGGTGTTTCTATTCTGTTCCATTGGTCTATCCTTCTGTTTCTGTACCAGTACCATGCTGTTTTGATTACAACTGCCCTGTAGTATGTCCTGAAATCTGGTATTGTGATGCCTCCGGCTTTGTTTTTGTTGTACAAGATTGCTTTAGCTATTCGAGGTCTCTTGTGCCTCCATATAAATTTCAGCACCAATTTTTCCAGATCTGAGAAGAAGGTCTTCGGTATCTTGATTGGTATTGCATTGAATCTATAAATTGCTTTTGGGAGAATGGACATTTTGATGATATTGATTCTTCCAATCCATGAGCATGGAAGATTTTTCCATTTCTTGGTATCCTCTTCTATTTCTTTCTTTAAGGTTTTGTAATTTTCATCGTAGAGATCTTTAACGTCCTTGGTTAAGTTTATTCCAAGGTATTTGATTGTTTTTGTAGGTATTGTGAATGGGATTGATCTTAGAAGTTCTTCCTCAGCCATGGCATTGTCTGTGTATACAAAGGCTGTTGATTTTTGTGCATTGATTTTATATCCTGCTACTTTGCCAAACTCTTCTATGAGTTCCAATAGTCTCTTGGTAGAGTTCTTTGGGTCCCCTAAATAAAGAATCATGTCATCTGCAAAGAGGGATAGTTTGAGTTCTTCCTTCCCAATTTGTATCCCTTTAATTTCTTTTTCTTGCCTAATAGCTCTGGCTAGAACCTCCAGAACTATATTGAATAGCAGTGGTGAGAGTGGACATCCCTGTCTGGTCCCAGATCTCAGTGGAAATGCTTCCAACTTTTCCCCATTCAATAGGATGTTGGCTGTGGGTTTTTTATAGATTGCTTTGATTGTATTGAGGAATGTTCCTTCCAAACCCAGTTTGCTTAGAGTTTTCATCATGAACGGGTGTTGTATTTTATCAAATGCTTTCTCGGCATCTATTGAGAGAATCATATGGTTTTTCTTCTGCAGTCTGTTAATGTGGTGTATCACATTGATTGTCTTGCGCACATTAAACCATCCCTGCATACCAGGGATAAATCCCACTTGGTCTGGGTGGATGATCTTTCTGATGTGTTGTTGCATTCTATTGGCGAGAATTTTATTGAGGATTTTTGCATCTATGTTCATCAGGGATATTGGTCTGTAATTCTCTTTCAGTGCTGCATCTTTTCCCGGCTTAGGAATTAAGGTGATGCTGGCTTCATAGAAAGAATTTGGGAGGATTCCCTCTTCTTCAATTGTTCTGAATAGTTTGAGAAGAATTGGAGTTAGTTCTTCTTTAAATGTCTGGTAGAATTCAGCAGTGAATCCATCTGGTCCTGGGCTTTTCTTTATTGGGAGGGCCTTTATTACTGTTTCAATTTCTGTCTCAGTTATGGGTCTGTTTAGGTTTTCGATGTCTTCCTGGTTCAATTTAGGCAGGTTGCATGTGTCCAGGAATCTATCCATTTCTGATAGGTTTCCCTGTTTGCTGGCATACAAGTCCTTGTAGTAATTTCTGATGATTCTTTTTATTTCTGTGGTGTCTGTTGTTGCATTTCCTTTTTCATCTCTGATTTTATTGATTTGGGTCTTTTCTCTTCTTTTTTTAGTTAGTTGGGCCAATGGGGTGTCAATTTTGTTTATTTTTTCAAAAAACCAGCTCCTCGTTTGGCTGATTTTTTGTAATGTTTTTCTTGATTCAATCCTGTTGATTTCTTCTCTGATTTTAATTATTTCTCTTCTCCTACTAGATTTGGGTCTGGTTTGCTGTAGGTTTTCTAGATCCTTGAGGTGAATAGAAAGCTCATCTATTTGGTGCCTTTCCAATTTCTTGATGTAGGCACCTATTGATATAAACTTTCCTCTTAACACTGCTTTTGCTGCGTCCCATAAGTTTTGGTATGTTGTGCTGTTATCCTCATTTACTTCCAGAAAGTTTTTGATTTCTCTTTTGATTTCTTCTATGACCCATTGTTCATTCAGGAGCATGTTGTTCAATCTCCATGTGTTTGCGTATGCTCTAGGGATTCCTGAGTTGTTCATTTCCAACTTCATTCCTTTATGGTCTGAGAAGCTGCATGGTATGATTCTAATTCTTTTGAATTTGCTGAGACTTGCTTTATGGCCTAGTATGTGGTCAATCCTAGAGAAGGTTCCATGTACTGCTGAGAAGAATGTAAATGCTTTATGTGTAGGATGAAAAGTTCTGTAGATATCTGTTAGATCCATTTGGGCAATGGCGTCGTTTAAATCTACTGTTTCCTTGTTGATCTTCTGTCCTGTTGATCTGTCTATTTCTGAGAGTGGAGTATTGAAGTCCCCCAGTACTATTGTATTGGGGTCTAAGTCTCCCTTTAAGTCCGTTAACAAATCTTTTAGATAAACCGGTGCCCTGTAGTTAGGTGCATATACATTGATAATTGTTATATCTTCCTGTTGAATTGATCCCTTAATCATTATGTAGTGTCCCTCTTTGTCTCTCTTAACGGTTTTTGTGGTAAAGTTTATGGTGTCTGATATTAAGATGGCTACGCCTGCTCTTTTTTCATTTGTGTTGGCATGGTATATCTTTTTCCAGCCTTTCACTTTCAGTCTGTATGGATCTTTGTTGGAAAGATGTGTTTCTTGTAAGCAGCAAATAGATGGGTTTTGTTTTTTAACCCAATCAGCCAAACGGTGTCTTTTAACTGGACAGTTCAGGCCATTCACGTTCAATGTGACTAATGATAAGTGGTAACTTTGCCCTGCCATTTGCCAAAGATAAGTTCTAATATATGCTTTGAATTCCCTGTGATCTTTTGCTGTGAGCTTTCCTTCCTTGGTTTCCTTCCTTTACCTTCTTTCATATTGATGACCGTGTTTCTTTGTTTCTGTGTGTAACACATCTTTAAGCATCTTTTGCAGGGCTGGACGAGTGGCAACAAATTCTTTCAATTTCTGTTTGTTATGAAAAGTCTTTATTTCACCTTCATTCGCAAATGATAGCTTTGCAGGATATAATATTCTGGGCTGGCAGTTGTTCTCTCTTAGTACCTGGGCTATATCTTGCCATTCCCTCCTAGCTTGTAGAGTTTCTGATGAGAAGTCAGCTGTGAGTCTGATTGGAGATCCTCTGAGAGTAATCTGATGTTTCTCTCTTGCACATTTTAGGATCTTTTCTTTATGTTTCACTGTGGAGAGTTTAATTACAACGTGCCGTGGTGAGGGTCTCTTTTGGTCGTGTTTATTAGGGGTTCTGTGAGCTTCCTGTACTAGGATTTCTCTGTCCTTCTCCAAACCTGGGAAATTTTCTGCTAATATCTCACTAAAAAGGCCTTCTAATCCTTTCTCCCTCTCCATGCCTTCAGGAACTCCTAGAACCCGAATGTTGGGTTTTTTAATAGTATCCTGAAGATTCCCGACAATATGTTTTAGATTCCTAATTTCCTCTTCTTTTCTTTGGTCTGACTGTATCCTTTCCTGTTCTCTGTCTTCTAAGTCCGATATTCTCTCTTCTGCTTCTCCCATTCTGTTTGTAAGGCTCTCTATTGTGTTTTTCATTTGATCTATTGAATTCTTCACTTCAGTCACTATCCCAGTTTCCTGTTGTACTAGTTGTTTCGTTTCATTTTGATTCCTCCTTAATATTTCATTTTCACGAGAGAGATTTTCTATCTTGTCCATTAAGGATTTCTGTAGTTCAAGAATTTGTTTTTGAGAACTTCTTAATGTTCTTATCAATTTTTTGAGATCTGCTTCTTGCATTTCTTCTATGTCATCATCCTCATAATCTTGAATTGGGGTGTCTTTTTCATTTGAGGGCTTCATGGTGACTTCCTTGTTTTTATTACCTTGGTTTTTGCGTTTGTTATTTGGCATATTGGAGATATTTGGTTTCTTCACTGTGGTGCTTTTTCTTGTTATACTATGACTCTAGATTAAGTGGACTATCTGTTTTTGATGGAGCCTTAGGGCTTGAGATGGGTGTGGCCTGAGAGCTCTGTTTGGTGTGCCAAAGGTGACACTCCCAGGTTGGGCGTGGTAAACCTCTCTCTCTCTCTCTTTCTCTCTCTTTTTTTTTTTGATTCAACAGGGAAGTTATTCTGCACAGCTGAACAAAGTTGGAGGTAGTTAGCAGGCAAATGATATACCCACAGGAGCCAGAGATCAGAAGCTCTTTCCCAAGGACCACACAGGGAATCTGTTCGGCCCTTAGAGTGGGCTCAAATTCTCCTTCAGTCTCCCACTGGGTTGCCAAAGTTACGGAATTGTAGCGTCTCTGGAGAGTGCTCACGTGAATTCCGTGAGTTCTCTCCCCCATCGTCTCTTTTTTCACAGTCTCAGTTCAGTAGCACCATAAATTTACTAAGTCCTAATCTCCTGTTAATTCGCCCCACCCAGAGTCAGGTTTTACTGCTAGGCTCAGGGCCGGTGCAGACCTGAGGTCGCTCTGCTTATGACGTATGTCCAAGATGGCGCCTGCTCTTTGTCTTGCTCGCCCTTGAGAGGTGAGCGGAGAGAGAGAAACCCGTGTCCGTACCAGTCACCTTTTTTTTTTTTCCCTCTCTCTCTCTTCCAGTTAGCTTGGTGAAGTCCCCCCCGCCCCGGGGGTTGTTCCCTCTAGTCTTCTCTCTCCGCTTGCCTGCCGGTGTCTCGGGTTATTGAGGTTCGGCTCACCTCGCGTTCCAGCGCTGGTGTGTTGAGTCTGCCGCTGATGTCCCGAACTGTGGGCTCCCACGCTCTCCACGCAGGTCTGCTCCCCTTCCAGCGCCGATGTGTGGACTCGGAGCCCTGGACTTCCCAAGTCTCCCCGCTGTTGCACTCCCCTTCGAGCACTTGCGTGCAGACCCTGCAGCTTGCGCAGCTCAGTCCCGCGGCTCGGCTTCCGCGGCTCCGTCCCGCGGCTCGGTCCTGCGGTTCGGCTTTTGCGCGTGGTGGGCGACCTTGTTCTCCCAGTAGGTCCTCCGATTCACGCCCACTGGATCCAGAAGAGTTTTGTCTGCAATATTTTCCTGGTTCTTTTTTCTGAGGCTACCGTAACTCCCCTTTTATTAAACTAAATTTTCCCGGACTATCGGTGCGCGCCCTCACTATTCCGCCATCTTGGCTCCGCCTCCTGTTCCTCAACTTGTTAATGTGATTATCACATTGATTGACTTTTGAATATTGAACCATCCCTGCATACCAGGGATAAATCCCACTTGGTCCAGGTGAATGATCTTTCTGATGTGCAGTTGGATTTGGTTTGCCAGAATTTTGTTGAGTATTTTTGCATCTGTGTTCATCAGGGAGATAGGTCTGTAGTTTTCTTTCTCTGTTGTGAATTTTCCGGGCTTAGGAATTAAGGTGATATTGGCTTCATAGAAAGAATTTGGAAGGATTCCCTCCCTTTCAATTGTTTTGAATAATTTGAGAAGAACTGGAGTTAGTTGTTCTTTAAATTTCTGGTAGAATTTAGTGGTGAAGCCATCCGGTCCTGGGCTCTTCTTTTTCAGTAGTGCGTTTATTACTGATTCAATTTCTTTCATGGTTATGTGTCTGATTAGGTTTTCTATATCTTCACGGCTCAGTTTAGGAAGGTTGTATGTGTCCAGGAATCTATCCATTTCTTCCAGGTTCCCCAATTTGTTAGCATACATCTCTTTGTAGTGATTTCTGATGATTCTTTTTATTTCTGTTGTGTCTGCTGTTACATTTCCATTATTATCTTTGATTTTTTTTTGCAGGCAGAGTGGACAGTGAGAGAGAGAGAGAGAGAGAGAGAGAGAAAGGTCTTCCTTTTGCCGTTGGTTCACCCTCCAATGGCCGCCGCAGCTGGCGCACCACGCTGATCCAAATGCAGGAGGCAGGTGCTTCTCCTGGTCTCCCATGGGGTGCAGGGCCCAAGTACTTGGGCCATCCTCCACTGCACTACCTGGCCACAGCAGAGAGCTGGCCTGGAAGAGGGGCAACTGGGACAGAATCCGGCGCCCCGACTGGGACTAGAACCCGGTGTGCTGGCGTCGCAAGGTGGAGGATTAGCCTAGTAACCTGCGGCGCCGGCCTATTATCTTTGATTTTACAGATTTGGGTCTTCTCTCTCCTTTTTTTGGTTAGTTGGGCCAATGGTGTGTCTATTTTGTTTATCTTTCAAAGAACCAGCTCCAGGTTCTGTTGATCTTTTGTATTTTTTTTTTTTTTGGATTCAATTCTGTTTATTTCTTCTCTAATCTTTAGTATTTCTTTCCTTCTGCTGGGTTTGGGCTTGAGGCTTGATTTACTGCTGTTTTTCTAAATCCTTGAGGAGCATGGAAAGGTCATTTTTTGGGTTCCTTTCCAGTTTCTTGATGTAGGCCCCAATTGCTATAAACTTTCCTCTTAGCACTGCTTTGCTGTATCCCACAGGTTTTGATAGGTTGTATTGTCATTTTCATTTGTTTCTAGAAATCTTTTGATTTCTCCTTTGATTTCTTCTATGACCCACTGTTCATTCAGAATCATGCTGTCCATTCTCCATGTGTTTGCATATGGTGTAGAGAGTCTTGGGTTGTTGATTTCGAATTTCACTGCACTATGGTCTGAGAAGATGCATGGTATAGTTTCAATTATTTTTGAATTTGTTGAGGCTCCCTTTATGGCCTAGTGTATGGTCAATCCTAGAGTATGTTCCATGTACTGGGGAGAAATATGTGAACTCTGTGGTTGTGGGGTGGAAGGCTCTGAAGATATCTACTAGGTCTATTTGGTCTATAGCATCAACTAGCTCTGTTGTGTCTTTGTTGATTTTCTGTCTGGTTGATCTGTCCATTGGTGAGAGTGGGTTGTTAAAGTCCCCTGTTACTATTGTATTTGAATCTATATCTCCCTTTTAGTCTTTAGTAATTCTTTCAAGTAGCCAGGCGCCCTGTAATTAGGTGCATATACATTTATAATAGTAATGTCTTCATGTTGGATAGATCCTTTAATCATTATATAATGTCCTTCTTTGTCTCTTTTAATAGTTTTTATGTTAAAGTCTATTTTATCTGATATTAGGATGGCCACACCAGCTCTTTTTTTGATTTCTGTTAGCTTGGAATATCTTTTTCCATCCTTTCACTTTCAGTCTGCGTGCATCTTTGCTGATAAGGTGTGTTTCCTGAGGCAGCATATAAATGGATTCTCTTTTTTTGATCCAATCAGCTAGTCTGTGCCTCTTGGTAGTAGAGTTAAGGCCATTTACATTCAGTGTGACTACTGTTAAGTACTGTCTTTTTCCAGTCATGTTTCCTGAAACGAGCTGTTTATGTATTTTGAGATTTGTTTGTAGCTTATTCTACATTTGATTTTTTTGTAGTGAAGTTCTTTTTTTATTATTATTTTTTGACAGGCAGAGGGGACAGTGAGAGCGACACACACAGAGAAAGGTCTACCTTTTCCGTTGGTTCACCCCCCAATGGCCGCTGCAGCTGGCATGCTGCGGCCGGCGCGCTGCAGCCAGCACACTGCGCTGATGCAAAGCCAGGACCCAGGTGCTTCCTCCTGGTCTCCCATGCGGGTATAGGGCCCAAGCACTTGGGCCATCCTCCACTGCCTTCCTGGGCTGCAGCAGAGAGCTGGACTGGAAGAGAAGCAACTGCAACTAGAACCCGGTACCCACATGGGACGCCGGTGCTGCAGGCTGAGGATTAACCTAGTGAGCCATGGTGCTGGCCCCTGTAGTGTAAACCACTATTGAATTTTATTGCAAAGCATGCTAACTAGATTTTAAGGAATCTGAGGGAATAACTGATGAGCTCTAGTAATCATGCATTGAATTCAGGGTTTTATATTAAACCCTCAGTGTTGAAAAAAGATGCCTCCTATCACTTAAATTGTCCTTTTATAGCTCTTAGCCCATTTTACCAAAGATGACACTTGTAGATTTTCTTTCCTTCTCTGTTATTTTCAGAAGTTTAATTTTTAATGTCTGTCTTAAACTTGAACCAAATGTTACAAAATGATGCAATGATTCTTTGAGGATGAAATATATTTGTGGGGATTTTGATTCCCTGAAGTTACTGAAAATTTAGAAATTTTGTAATTGAGAAACAGGATAAAGAGGTGAGAATTCACATCACTTAACCCCTTCTCTTTTGGGAAAATTTTATCTCAAGTAGCCTTTCTTTCTCTAAATTGACACATGTGTTTCCTTTTCTCCCCTTCCCAATTTCTTCCTCTTTGTTCCATGGTGTTCCTGCAGCACTTTGCCCCAGAAAAGTCAGGTAAAGTGATTATTCTATAGAAAATCTTTGTTTTTTTAAAAAGACATTTGTAAAAAAAAAAAAAAGAAGAAATTATCAATTCCCAACTTGACTCTCACTGGGATTAAACATGACAATAGGTCTGATCTGATTTCATCATCATTTAAAAAATCATCTATTATTTTTCACTTTATGTTTGTGTAGGAGCAAACTGTTGAAATCTTTACTTAATGTATGCTAAACTGATCTTCTGTATATAAAGAGAATCGAAAATGAATCCTCATGTGAATGGAAGGGGAGAGGGAGTGGGAAAGGGGAGGGATGCGGGTGGGAGAGACGATATGGGGGAGGAAGCCATTGTAATCCATAAGCCGTACTTTGGAAATTTATATTCATTAAATAAAAGTTTAAAAAAAAGACATTTGGAAAAGGTGGCTAACTAGCTACTATCAAAACTAGAGGGGAGGGGCCAGCACTGTGGCACAGTGGGTTAAAGCCCCAGCCTGCAGTGTCAGCATTCCCTATGGGCGCCAGTTCAAGTCCCAGCTGCTCCTCTTCCAATCCAGCTCTCTGCTGTGGCCTGGGAAGGCAGTGGAAGATGGCCCAAGTCCTTGGGCGCCTGCACCCACGTGGGAGACCTGGAAGAAGCTCCTGTTTCCTGGCTTTGGATTGGCACAGCTCCTGCCATTGTGGCCAATTGGGGAGTGAACCAGCGGAATGGAAGACCTCTCTCTCTCTGGCTCAACCTCTCTGTGTAACTCTGTCTTTCAAATAAATAAAATAATTCTTTAAAAACTAGAGGGGATGACCCAGGAGGGCAGTGGAGGATGGCCCAGGTGCTTGGGCCCTGCACCTGCATGGGAGACCAGGAGGAAGCACCTGGCTCCTGGCTTCAGATCAGTGCAGCGCCAGCCATAACGTTTGGGGAGTGAACCAATGGAAGGAAGACCTTTCTCTCTGTGTCTCTCTCTATCACTGTCTATAACTCTACCTGTCAAAAAAAAAAAAAAAACCAACTAGAGAGGAGCAGCAAGTAGCGTTTGGTGCTTCAGTAAGAGGTTTTAGCCCTAGCTAAAAGTAAGTACTGGTTACATTTTAAAGGAATTGAAAATAATTTATCCTCTTGCAAAAAGAGATCTGACTTTACTATCACTGGATGTCTTCCTTATGTTTTGGCCATAATTAAGCAACCCTCTCTAGCAAAATTCCTTCTCTGCTCTACCTTGAGCCAATAAAACCAGTTTTTCTTATCTTTCTCTTTCCTGTGATCTAGAGAAGTGCTGCCTTCATTTTGGTACCCTAGCTGCTGGAGTGCTGAGATATGTTAAATTAACCTGCCAGAAATAGTGCTGCCATGCAGGTAGGGAAAGTTGTAGGAACTATGGGTGTAAGGCTTGTGTTCTGTTTTATTATACTGCACTTTGAGCCTGGTGATGGCATCAATTACTTTTCTGGAATAAATTGAAGGCTGAGCTAGAACACTCATCAGACACTCTTTTGTGGCTGCTTTGAGTTCATTTATCAAAATCAGGTGGCTAACATTTTGGCATCACTTTCTTAGGTTTTATTTCAACTTTATTAAATTAGGCCTATCTTACATAATTTCTATCAGTTATACTTGGCAGCATGGTACTTTATTTTTTTTATAATTTAGTGAAAATAGGCGCCATAGAAGCGGATAGTGAATAGAGTAGTTCATGGGTGAGGAAGTGATGGAGACACCTAGTAACCACATGTTTTACCTGGACTCTTATGCAAGGGTACATGCTATATGGCTTTATTCAGATTATGATACAGATGGAATCACATCTTGACTTTCAGTCTGGATGAAAGTGGATATGGAGGTAGAGATTTAAGCACATGCCTGTGTTTCCTGGAAACTACTGAAATTCATTTGGATGAAAGATTCTCAGATGGTGATAGTTTATTACACCTCTGCCTTTTTCTTGGGACAACTTCAAGTCATATAGTAAAATACAAAATGTCCTTGATTTACCATTTTTTTGTTTGCCTGAAACTACTCATATTTGATTTTGTTCCCACATTACATATGATGGAAAAGCCAGGATTACCTGACAGAATTTAATTCTCCCTTGGATCTAGTTTCAGTTTTAATGTGGGATCCCTTCCTTAAATCTGATTACTCTAGCTCTCTAGAATAACTTAAAACATTCTTACCACATCTTTGGTCACAAGAACTAAAAACAATTCCTTTTATTTCTTAAGGTGCTCAACAAATCACCTTTATTTTGAGATGGTAGTCTTTCAAGTTACTGTTACTTACAACCCTTCTCAGTGATGATAAAATACTGAGTTCCCTTCATGGTGCACTCATATAAACCTCTTGTGGCATATTTCAATAGCTACATTCTTAGACTTAGAGAACATGCACATTTTAGCCTTTGGAATACCCCAAATATTAAAAGGTGTTGCTTTGTTTTAGGTTAGCTGCTTCTCTTTCTGATGCCATAGAATATAGCATGTTAGGTGTCCTAGCCACCTCCTCCTAATGTTTTTCACTGGTTTTTAAATTGTATAATGACCAGTAGATTCATCGAGTGGCATGCAACTGACAAGTACTATGATATTTAAGATGAAGGCAAATAATTTTAACTATTTTTGCTATAGTTTTATAGGAGAAATGGGCTGTAATGAAATCTCTATAAACCAAAGAGAGCATTTAGGAAACTATATTTTATAGAGGATCACTAATGTGTCCTTAATTTAAGATATAAGATATACAGTTTACACTCAATCTGCAGTACCCAATGCAAGTAGGGGTCCTCCTGAATCATAATGTCTAAATCCTCTTTTTTTTTTATAGGTAACCTATATATAGGTTCTTGCCCTATTCATATAATACATTCTTGTCAAATTTTATGTAGATATTTTAGGGCTCTAGTTAGAGGAGATGCTGCTAATACCTTTGGAAATTCCTGTCTACCTACCCAAAGGATATCACATCCTTGGTGCACTTTATAATTTATGGTGTTACCTCCCATCCTAACTGTACAATAAACTTCCTTGCTGGGGTCCCAGTAGCTTAAAGGTTTGTGTTCTTGTAATAGCCTCCTTATAGTCCGTAACTCCTGTCTTGCTTCGGGGGTCCATTCCCTGATACTATTTAACTCTTCATTTCCCTTCCTCATGAGAGTAAAAGGTTTTGTCTTAATTCCAGGAACAGCTTGGGTCATCCAATTAAGGAGTCCTACTAACTTTTGTAGTTCGTTTAGAAGTTCTGGCAACTCTAGTTTTTGCAATGTCCATTTATTCGGGTGCAACAAGAACCCCATCCATGAATAAGGATATTATTCTTGTAATTTCTCATTTGGGGTCTTGAATCCATTTTCTAGAAGCATTTTTCTAAGTTTTTCTATGATCAGTTTGTGTTGTTTTGGAGAATGATCGGACCCAATATGTATAACATCCATATATTGATAAAGATCTACCTCTGGATGTTGTTGTCTCCAGGGCTCTAGTATGTCCCTTAGTGTACTTTGGTAAATCAAGGGACTCAATACAAAACCTTGTGGGAGGCAATTCCAGACATACCTATGGCCTGGACCTTGATTATTAGCCTCTGGGATGGTAAAGGCAGTGTACTGCCTGAAGTCCTTATCCAGAGGGATGGTAAAATAAGCATCCCCTATATCCAAAACAGTAACCTGGTTTCTTCTTTGTAATCCTCCAGGGTGTGGAATACCTAACTGAACTTCTCTTCCCTTATCTACTAATTTATTAAGTTCTCTAAAATCTATTAATATTCACCATTTAGCTGATTTTTTCCTTATCACAAATATTGGGGTATTCCAGGGATTATCTGGGCTTGCTGGAAATATCTTCCCTTCCTCTAGTAGTCTTTTGGTATTTCCTTAATCCATTCTAATTTTTTTTTGGTTAAAGGCCATTGAGGAATCAAGGGACCTTTATTAGGATCCCTCATTTTAATCTGTATTGGGGTAATTTGGGTAGAGAGTTGCACCATAATTAGGGCTACCCCAACTTTGTTAAGATATCCCTTCCAAATATATTGATGGGAATATCTGGGGATATTAGAATGGATGTCTTTGTCTTCCTTCCTTTTTTATCTTTTTTTTTTGACAGGCAGAGTGGACAGTGAGAGAGAGAGACAGAGAGAAAGGTCTTCCTTTTGCTGTTGGTTCACCCTCCAATGGCCGCCGTGGCTGGTACTTATCCTGGTCTCCCATGCGGGCGCAGGGCCCAAGTACTTGGGCCATCCTCCACTGCACTCCCTGGCCACAGCAGAGAGCTGGCCTGGAAGAGGGGCAAGCGGGATAGAATCCAGCTCCCTGACCGGGACTAGAACCCAGTGGGCTGGTGCCGCTAGGTGGAGGATTAGCCTAGTGAGCCGCGGTGCCGGCCCTGTATTCTTTTGATTGGGACGTCCCACCCATCGTGGTTTCTTTCAACCACTGCTACTCACCCTATTGACAATTCCTCAAGGGCTCGTCTCCTTACCGTCTGACTTCAAGTCCCTGTTTGGGCACCAGCTGTCAGGATCTCCCCCTCCAGGAACTGGCCAGGTTGCCATGAAGAAAGGGTCGAGGAGACTGAGGAAGGTCAAGCTAAACACACTTTATTGGTACTCCAGCCAACTAGGAGGAGATTGCTCAAGTCAACTCCTGCAGGCACTAGGCACTGCAGACCAGGAGCTTCTCGCCATGGGCACAAGGCACTATGGACCAGAGAGAGAGAGGCTGAGCAACCTCTGGTTTACAGCATCTGAGGGTCCCCTTATATACAGTTTCTTTTCTTTCTTTTTTTTTTTTTGACAGGTAGAGTGGACAGTGAGAGAGAGAGACAGAGAGAAAGGTCTTCCTTTTCCATTGGTTCACCCCCCCCCCCCAATGGCTGCTGCGGCCAGTGTGCTGTGGCCAACATTGCACTGATCCAAAGCCAGGACCCAGGTGCTTCTCCCAGTCTCCCATGCGGGTGCAGGGCCCAAGGACTTGGGCAATCCTCCACTGCACTCCTGGGCCACAGCAGAGAGCTGGCCTGGAAGAGGGGCAACTGGGAAAGAATCCGGCGCCCTGACCAGGACTAGAACCCGGTGTGCCGGCGCCGCTAGGTGGAGGATTAGCCTATTGAGCCACGGCACTGGCCCCATACATTTTCATCAATGAAAGAAATTGAGTTTCCTTGGAAATTTCTGTAAAGGAACACAGTTCACATCCTTGAATGGGTTGGAAAAGAATGAACAGAATGAGGGAAAAATCATGGCACCCTCATGGGAGAGTACTGAAACACAGAAATATTATCAGCTTTCTAATAAATACCAGTGCTCTTAAGGTCCATAGCTCTCTACTTCCAGGTTTGCTCACTCAATAAATAATGAGGGGCCACTGACACAAACAATGAAGCATCCTCTCAGAAACTTAACTTTGTCCAGTCTCTTTGACAGTAAAGACAGTCAATCACTTTGAATATTAAGTATTTTCACCAAAATAACTCAGGTGTCTACACTGACTTCTACAAATCAGTGAGAAAAAGATAAATAACTCAAGAAAAAAAATGGGCAAAATGTATTGTTACCAATAAGAATAATGAAAACCTATGGCAGGTAATACCAGTGCTTTGGCCAAGTGCCCTCTGCTGAAATCTTTCTAAGTATTGAATGGATACAGACAATTTAAAATCAGAGGGACTAAGGTGCTGATGTGGAAAGCCTTTTGGAATACAGCATAGGGTAAAAGTGCCAATTACTGAGCCAGGAGCCAAGCATTACCTCCATAGGAAAAAAAGTGAGAGGAGGTTGGAAGGAAAGACACACAGCCTGAGTTACAGGTGACAGAGTGAGGACCAGGGGATGATGAGGGTGTGTGGGGGTTCATACTTTCACATTTTATCCTACATTCTTCTGTGCACTTTTTAAAAAGGGGGAAGGTACTCATCATAATGGACACATGTTTACAAGAAGCTGTTAAATGACTTATATTTAGCTTCAACTCTGAATTGCTGTGAGTGCTTACCTTTAACTCTGTCCTCACTCCTCAGCAACAATGAACCTACTTGTTTTAGGTACACATTTTCCTGGAAGCAGGAGCAGCAATAAAACAGATACCTGTGTGCTCACCTGCCTGGTGGATATGTCCTCTCGGGTTACTTTATGCTCATCAATAAAAAGTGCCTAACACTGAACACATTTCCCACTAACGGGCTCTTCTTTCTGATTGCTGTGCTTCTGCCTTATAGACCACCATCATTCTCGCTGTCATCCAGGGAAAGACTGTGGAGTCACGCATTTTTATTTTCTGTTACAACCTATCCCACAACTCTTTAAGCCAGTGACTTATTCTGTCTGTTTTTTGTATTCTCCCGGGACTTCCTTTTCACTTCTATCCCAGCCACTCTGGCTCCATTCTCACTATGCTCCTAGATTTTGCTAGAGTATTTCTATTTTGTCTCTCAGAATTAGAATATCCTGTCTAGATCACTCTACATATGGATGCTAAAATAATCCTCCTTGGGCGGGCATTTGGCCTAGTGTTAGACACTGGGTAAGACACTGTAATGCATCCCACATCAGAGTGCCGGGTTTTGATACCCAGCTCCAGTTAGTTCCTGGCTTCAACTTCCTGCCAGTGCAGACCCCTGGAGGCAGTGGTGATGCCTCAAGTAGTTGTGTTCCTGTCACCCACATACAAGACCTGGTTTGAGTTCTGGGCTCCCCTCACTGGCCTCCCCACTCTCTGCCATTGCATGCATTTAGAGAATGAATAAGTGAATGAGACCTCTTTCTCTGTTGCACTGCTTCTCAAGTAAATAAATAAAAACCTTTAAAAGAAAATAATAGATTAAAATATCCCCCATTTGAAATCATCTTTCTCTTGCTCACAAGCTTTTAATGACATTCCATATCTCATTATGAACTTTGAAACCCCTCAGCCAATATTCAAGGTTGTTTGCATATCTTTCATTGCTTCCTAAATCAATCTCTTGTAGCCAGACTGTCTCTTAAATCTTGATCATTCCATCAGACAAATATTTGCCTAAGATAGACTCCCCATTTTTTTCTTGATTTTTACAAATTATAGCCATATTGTAGGCCTCAGGTAAAGTTTTAGAATAACTGTGCTCTATCTGTGGTTCCTATGACACCCTGGAATGGCACAAAATGGCTACTATGTATAGAGGAACAAAGGTGAGGTCAGGCTATAACTGAGGGGCTCAGCAATAATGGTATTTATTACGAGTTTACATTCACATATGCTTGGAAGTGATGTATTGTGTGTCCACTCTTCTAAATACACAACGGTCTAGTGAACTGATCACGGCCATAATCCAGTTTTACAGATGAGGAGATTGAATCCAAGCTAAGTAACTTGTCCAAAGTCACAAAGCTAATCACTGGGAGACCTGTGTTCAAAGCCAGGCAACCTGGCTCCAGAATCTATCCTTAAAACTGTTGTATCATCTCTAATAAGTTGGGATGAGGGCTGTGTTGAAGAGTGGGAGTAAAGCAATGAGGTAATAATATGGCAGAAATCAACAAAAAATGAATCAGGAAAAGCAGTAAGGGCAATCACATATGAGACGGTAGAAGGCACACAAGAGTAAGAAGAGAAGGAGGATAAGGAAAGCTCACAAGCAAAGTGGCCACTTGGTGGGTGAACCAACAGAAAAAGGAAGACATTTCTCTCTGTCTCACACTGTCCTACTCTGTCTGCCAACACACACACACACACACGCACAGACATGCACACACACACAGTCAACATAAGGTGGGGACTTGAGGAGGGCTCAGGAGGCTCTTGAGGAAAAGCTGCTGAGACAGGCAGGCTGTAGGGAACCATGAGGAAGGGAGATTCTTACAATATGCTGAAGGTGCCGTTGTAGCTGTTGGGCTCTGGTACAGGAACTCTGTGAAGCTTCTGCACTGGGCTGAGGCCAGTGCATGAAAGTGTCTCATCTTTGCAGGAGCAGAGCTCACAGACATTTATGGTGGCAGCCGCATTCAGGGGTTGATCTGTGACTTCAGTTAGGGTTGAGTGCTGAGTCTGAACCTGGCCTGGATGTAGATCTGTAGTCTTCTTCAGGGATGGAGAATGGCCAGCTTTTGCAGTGGGTACCAGAGTTCTGGTAAGCTCCATCTTGGAAGGCTGAGCTATGACACTGGGTGATGTTGGGTGCTGAGCTTGATGCTGACCTGCTGTTGGAACTGTCATCTCATTGTACCCTGGGGACTGAGTTACAAGCTCCTTTAGTGGCTCTGTAGACTGAGTTAGGGTCATTTGCATGGTAGTAGAAGGTGTAACCTCTGTAGTAGTTGTGGGGTGTGGGTAATTTCCAGGTCCCAAGGCTTAACTGTGACTGGAGGTAGGTTTGAATGCTGAGTCTGAATCTGGACTGGAGGTGAAAATGTCACCTCAGGAGGATGGCGGAATAGTGAGGGCGTGCACCGATAGTCGGGGAAAAGATAGTTTAATAAAAGTGGAGTTACAGTAGCCTCAGGAAAAGGATCAGGAAAAAATTGCAGAGGAAACTTCTGGATCTAGTGGCTGTGACTCGGAGGACCTACGGGGAGAGCAAGGTTGCCCACCACGTGGAAGCCAAGCCACGGGAGCCGCAGAGTCTGCGCGCCAGCGCTGGAAGGGGAGAAGGAAAATTGAAGAAGCTCAAACTGCCTCAGTAACACTTGAGCAAACATCAATCTCTGGAGTTAAGACTTTGGTGGACCTGTGTGGAGAGCGTGGGAGCCCACAGTTTGGACACCAGCGGCAGACTCAACACACCAGTGCTGGAACGCAAGGTGAGCCGAACCTCAATAGCCTGAGACACTGGCAGGCAAGCAGAAAGAGGAGACTAGAGGGACGACCCCGTGGGTAAAAGTTCACCAGGCTAACTAGAAGAGAGAGAGAGAGAAAAAGTGACCGATACAGACATGAGTTTCTCTCTCTCTGCTCACCTCTCATAGGCGAGCAAGACAAAGAGCAGGCGCCATCTTGGACATACGTCATAAGCAGGGCGACCTCAGGTCTGCACCAGCCCTGAGCCTAGCAGAAAAACCTAACTCGGGGGGGGGGGTGAATTAACTGGAGATTAGGACCTAGTGAATGTGTGGTGCTACTGAGCTGAGACTGTGAAAAAAGAGACGATGGGGGAGAGAACTCACAGAATTCACGTGAGTACTCTCCAGAGATGCTACAATTCGGTAACCTTGGCAACCCAGTGGGAGACTGCAGGAGAATTTGAGCCCACACTGAGGGCAGGACAGATTCCCTGTGTGGTCCTTGGGAAAGAGCTTCCGATCTCTGGCTCCTGTGGGTATATTATTTGCCTGCTAACTACCTCCAATTCTGTTCAGCTGTGTGGAATTACTTCCCTTTTGAATCAAAAGAAAGAAAGAAAGAAAGAGAGAGAGATTTACCATGCCTTACCTGGGACTGTCACCTTTGGCACACCCTTAACCCTGAGGAACCAAACAGAGCTCTCAGGCCACACCCATCTCATGCCTCTAAGGCTCCATCAAAAACAGACAGTCCACTTAATCCAGAGTCATAGTATAACAAGAAAAAGCACCACAGTGAAGAAACCAAATATCTCCAATATGCCAAACAACAAACGCAAAAACCAAGGTAATAAGAACAAGGAAGACACTATGACGCCCCCCAAATGAAAAAGACACCCCAATTCAAGATTATGAAGATGATGAGATAGAAGAAATGCAAGAAGCAGATCTCATTTATTTCATTATCCATTTTAGTATTTTCTCTTTGTTTTGTTCTAGCACTATTGGTTGAACTCTGTGATTAACACACAATTATTCTTAGGTGTTTAAATTTTAACTGAAAAATGATCCCTGTTAAATATGAGTGGGAATAAGAGAGGGAGGAGATGTACAATTTGGGACATGCTCAATCGGACTTGCCCCAAATGGTGGAGTTAGAATCATGCCAGGGGATCCCAATACAATCCCATCAAGGTGGCATGTACCAATGCCATCTCACTAGTCCAAGTGATCAATTTCAGTTCACAATTGATCACACTGATAGGTCTAAGAGTCAAAGGGATCACACAAACAAGTCTAGTGTCTGCTAATACTAGCTGATAGAATCAAAAAGGGAGAGAACAATCCATCATGGGAAGTGGGATACACAGTAAACTCATAGAATGGCAGATGCCCTAAATAGCACTCTTCAGAATCAGCCCTTAAGGCATTCGGATATGGCTGAAGAGCCCATGAGAGTATTTTAGGCATGGAAAGCCAAGACACCCTGGGAAAAAAATAAAGGAAGACCTAAATGGAAGATCTCTGTGAGTGAGATCCCAGTGGAAAGAATGGGGCCATCAAAGAAGGAGGTACCTTTCTCTGAAGGGAGGAGAGAACTTCCACTTTGACTATGACCCTGTCAGAATAAGATCGAAGTCGGTGAACTCAAAAGGCTTCCATAGCCTTGGCAACTCATGACAAGAGCCTAGGGTGATTACTGATGCCATAAACAAGAGTGTCAATTTGTTAAGTCAACAACAGGAGTCACTGTGTACTTACTTCTCATGTAGGATCTTTGTCCTTAGTGTGCTGTACATTGAGATTTAATGCTATAACTAGTACTCAAACAGTATTTTTCACTTTATGTTTCTGTGTGGGAGCAAACTGTTGAAATCTTTACTTAATGTATGCTCTACTGATCTTTCTGTATATAAAGAGAATAGAAAATGAATCTTGATGTTTGATGCCATAAACAAGAGTGTCAAATTGTTAAGTCAACAACAGGAGTCACTGTGTACTTACTTCTCATGTGGGATCTGTCCTTAGTGTGTTGTCCAATGTGAAGTAATGCTATAACTAGTATGGAAACAGTATTTTACACTTTATGTTCTGTGTGGGTGCAAACTGATGAAATCTTTACTTAATATATACTGAATTGATCTTCTGTATATAAAGATAATTGAAAATGAATCTTAATGTGAATGGAATGGGAGAGGGAGCAGGAGATGGGAGGGGTGTGAGTGGGAGGGAAATTGTGGCGGTGGGGGGAAGCCATTGTAATCCATGAACTGTACTTTGAAAATTTATATTTACTAAATAAAAAATTTAAAAAAAAGAAAAAAAAGAAAATGTCAAAATGTCACCTCAGTGTACATTGGATAAGGAGGAGGAGATATAGACTTGAAGGCTGTAGAATGTCATCCTGTGTAGTGGATACCTGAGTTATGGTTGGCTCTAGCTTTGAAGGTTCAGCTGTGGCACTGGGTGACAATGGATGCAGAGTTTGATCTTGACTTGGTTTTGGAACTACATTCTCATAATAAACTGGAGGATGACAGACCACTTCATTATGTGGCCCTGGAGGCTGCCCTGAAGTCTCCTGCATGGTTGGGAGTGGTTCACCCTTCACAACGGATTCTGGAGTTAGGGTAAGTTCTACATCAAAAGGTTGAACTGTGACTTCTGTCAGGGTTGGATGCTGAGCCTGAACCTGGTGTGGTTGTGAAAGTACCTCCTCATGGAGCACGGGAGGTACTTTAGTCTTCTTCAGGGCTGTAGAATGTTCAGCCTTCCTGGTACACTTTGCATTTATGGTAAGCACTGTGTCTAAAGGCTGAACTGTGATGTGAGGCAATGTTGGATATTGAGCTTGATTATGACCCAGTGTTGGAACTGTCACCTCTTGATGTATTGGAGATTGGGTTACACCCTCCGTGGGAGGGTGACTGGAGGTCTCCTGCATGTCTGTAGAGGGTTCAGTCACCATACTGCTGGTTTCTGGAGTTATGGTAAGTCCCAGGTCCAGATGTTGAGTTGTGACTGGAGTCAGGTTTGGAGACGGAGTTGTAGTCTTGCTCAGGTCTGCAGGATGCTCAGCCTCTGTAGTAGGTTCTGTAGTAATGGTAAGTGCCAGGTCTAAAGGTTGATTTGTGACACTGGGTGATAGTGGAGGTTGATTTTGATCCTCATGATGCACTGGTGGCTGAGCTACAGTTTCGTTAGTTGGAGTCTCCTGAACATTTGTGGCAAGTTCAGCCTCTGTAATGGGCTGTGGAGTTATTGTAAGTGCCAGATCAAAAGGTTGAAACGTGATGCGGGGTGATTTTGGAAACTGATCTTGATCCTGAGCTGGTGTTGGAACTGTCACCCCCTGATATCCTGGGGGTTGAGCTATACCCCCCCTTAGATGGCCCTGGAAGCTGAACTGGGGCCTCCTGCATGATTGAAGAAAGTCCGCCTTCCATTCCAGGTTGTGTAGTTATGGTGAGTTCCACATCCAAAGGTTGACCTGTGACTTTGGTCAGGTTTGGTTGCTGAGTTTGAAGCTCCTGCTGGGTTACAGATGATTGAGTGTTAGGGAAGTCTTGTGGCTTGGCTGGGGCTACATTTTGTACTGGAGCTTGTTCTGCATTCTTGAGGGGCTCTGGAGGCTCAGCTTGAGAAAGTTCCATCTTTTCAGGCAGTGCCGGAGGCTTGGCAAGAGGAGGCTCAAGCTGGGTTGGAGAAAATTCAACTCACTCGGTGGGAACTGTAGGCTGGGCAGGTCCTTCCTGCTGACTCCAGTAAGGATAAACTTCTGGAGTGAGCTTTAGGGTTCTGATAAGGTCAATATCCACATGTTTTGGTTTGGTTTTAGACAACCTTAAATGCTGAGTTCTAAGTATTTCTTCCGGAATAAGAGGTGAAAATAATGTCATATTCATTGGGATAGCATCACTCATCTCTGGGAAGATTACTGAAGGCTGGTTTGTGTTTCCCTGTTGGAGTGGTAATTGGTAAGCACTTATGGGGCACTCTAGAGGTGGAACGGAAATCCCCTGCTGGCTTGGTGAAGGTTCCTTCAGTTCTTCAGGCTGAGCTGGGACCCCTGGAACTGGGGAGTGCTCATCCTCTTCCGGGGGCTTTGGCTGCTGAGCTGTGTCTGCCTCCTGGTCTTTCAAAGGCTCATACTCCGTAGGGAACACTGAGGCGTGAGCTTGGGCTTCCTGATGGATTGGAGAAGGTCCAGCCTCCACGGGGGTCTGTACATAATGGGTTCTCTGGCTCAATAGTCAGCTGCTTGCTGGTGTTGTTCTTCCAGGCTTGCAATATCTTCATGAATGCCCCCTTTGGGTTCCCTATAGATGCTTCTTCAACTGTCAAAAAAAGAAGAGACTGCTTTTTGGCACAGAAGACTGATGGGACAGTTTTATGTCAGTCCACAGCCCTACACTCTGATCAATTAAATTAGGAGTCAAATCTAATATTTGGGGTACCATTGAGACTTTAAATTTAAAAAAGAATTTTTTGACGGGCAGAGTGGACAGTGAGAGAGAGAGAAACAGAGAGAAAGGTCTTCCTTTTGCCGTTGGTTCACCCTCCAGTGGCCGCCACGGCTGGCGTGCTGTGGCCTGCGCACCGCGCTGATCCAAAGGCAGGAGCCAGGTGCTTCTCTTGGTCTCCCATGGGGTGCAGGGCCTAAGCACTTGGGCCATCCTCCACTGCCTTCCCTGGCCACAGCAGACAGCTGGCCTGGAAGAGGGGCAACCGGGAAAGAATCCAGCTCCCCGACCGGGACTAGAACCAAGTGGGCCAGTGCCGCTAGGTGGAGGATTAGCCTACTGAGCTGTGCCGGCCATCATTGAGACTTTAGAGAGAAAAGTAAAACCAAACTCAAACCTTATGAAATGGCAACAACAAAGGAGAAAAAGGTATTTTTGAGAGGGGGCGTTCAGAAGAGTTCACAGTGTTAAAAAAGCAGTAACTATGATCAGTATTATTTCATTGGTTTCCAATGACCAACCACTCCAGGCTTAGAATAAGGCTGGAGGACAAATGGCCCCACCCAGCTGCCCCTTCTGTGGCTCTGCCCCTGCTTCTCAGCCACATCATTCCACAGTCCTGCCTCATGCTGAGGGAGCACAGGCTTCCTCCCCCCCTCCCTCCCTGTGGCCCTGTGTTCTTGCTGCCATCACAGGTGTCCATGGCAAAAGATAGGCATGTAAGGGGAGTGAGGGCAGAGGTGGTCAAGCCAAGGGGCCTTGCTCCTCACCTCAATGTGTTCTTTCCCACCCTTGTAAAGGGAGATTAACAATGCTTGTCCTTCTCACCTCTTGAGATGAAGGGAATAATAAAATTGGTAGGAAACTGGTCAGAAAGGTGAGCAACATTGTGTAGATGGGTATACAGTTATCACTGTGCTAATGCCTCAGATCCCTGACTGAGATCCGAATTCAAGCTGTCTAAGGAAGAAAGTGGTCACATTTTGGAAGTCATGACATCAGTGGTAATAACCCTCATCTACAGAAAGATACTTAAAAGTACCCGAGTGTTCTGTGGATAGAAAAGCATGAGACTCAGAGCAGGTTCAGAATTGGACAGTCTACAGGAATGGAGGAGCCTTCCGACTGCATCAGAGGAGCCAGGCAGCCATTTCTGGTTGTGGGACCAGAAACTCCCAGGCTCCCAATAAGACAGCATCACTTGTACTCTTTTCTACAAGTGCAAAAACAAACAACCGCAGTGAGCAGTGTAGACCTGTTCTATAAGACAGAGGGCCCTTGAGGCCCAACACATAGAAAACCAGTTTATAGACTGTGTGCAAATGAGTTATCATTGGAAAGCAAAGCACCCAAGAGCACAGAACACCACGTGTGTGGTTCCCAACATTACTTCCTTCCCCTTCCATCTCTTTTTCATGATCCTTTGTGCATATGTAAGTTACATTATTAAATTACATAGTGGTAATTGGGAACCTGACTTTTAGCAAGGGAGCAGTTTAGCAATTTAGGGAGTTGAAATCTGAATGGATGAATAAAAATATAGCAGTTAATCACATTGTTACTTTAAACTTGTCCCTAAAATTTTAAAGTAAGAAATTTAAAACAAATAAAAATTAAAAAAAAAGATCATCAGGTAGTTCCGACTCACGCCAATGTGTCGTATTTGCCAGGCTTGATGGTCATGCAGACACTCTTGATAGTATGTTTAAATTGGCAGAGGCAGCAGGCCATATGGCTAGGTAAGATCCTATGAATAGAAACAAAGAACTAAGTTACCTGTAAAGGGGTTCCTTGGGTGGGTCAAACAGGTGAGCCAAGGTGCCAGCAAAGGCGTTCTTGAGGTGTGCGGCCAGGACATCTGGGTAGGTGCCTGGTGGCCAATTGTTGCTCTTGAATATGAGACTAGAGGAAGGAGGGAGAGGTGCCCAGAGAAGGAGTAGGCATGGAAGTGGGTGTGGTGTGCCAGCACCTGGAAGGGAGCAGAAGACCCCAGGTAATCAAAGCCGCCAGGGTCTGCCATGGGTGTGAGCGAGTCAGGCGATTCAGGTGGGACATTCAAGGAGTGGGAAGACCAGGGCTCAGAGAGCCAAGGGATCTTAACTGGGAGCCCCTGGTCTTCCCATGTGGGGTCTCCTAAGTGATGGGAAAGTGCAGGTCTCCTGTCCTCACCTTACTCGACTCCTGCTCTTTCTGTCCACTCGGGGCTTCTGTACTCTCATTGATATAGGTCTCAGTCCTCCACTGCTCTGTGTCCCATTCTTTCTTGGCTATCTTTTCTTCCTGCTGCTCACTGAGGAGCTTCATCAGGATGCCTGTTTTGGAGATGAGCTTGGCACAGGGCAGTTGTGCCTGGGCCTCAGAGCAGTCCATTTTCAGAGTGCGGATGACGTGAGAAATGAGCTTTTTCATGTCCGTGTTGGGGATGAGGGACCATAGCTGCTGATTCAGCTGAATTTCAAACTGTTCTCCCTGGGACAGCATCACGGGGTAGGTGAAGCCTGCGGGCATGGTGGGGGCTTCAGTGCCCTCGCTGGGGTATTCCCACTGTGTTTCCTTGGTTTGGTCCACAGTTGGCATTACGTTGAACTCGGTCCCAGCAGAATCTGTAGCTGAAGGATCTATGTGCATTTTGTCGCCAGGGAGCGTTTCTTCATGCACAGTGGTGTTTTCTGTCAAAATATTTTCTTCGAAAACACGCCCTCTGGAATGGTTTTCCTCCCGTGTCTTCTATAGAAGGTTCTGAAAGTGCCAATTCTCTCAGAGGAGGACTCCCCTGAGAATGCAGGCCTCCGGGGGATGAGAAAGCCTCTCCGGATGGGGAGTTTATGAGACTCCGCAGTGCAGGGAACGGAGGCCTCTTCCCAGCCATCAGCCTGTTGAGGGAATTTTTCCTTCTGAACTTCTGACTCAGTTTGGCCTTGGGGGTTCGGAGGACCAGGTGAGAGAGAGCGAGTTTTATGAAAGCGGTAATTCTGTCTGGAATGCGAGATTGGTTTCCCTGCCGCCTTATTTTTGGCTCTAGCATTGGCATCTTCTAAGACAAAAATGGTGTAGGTTAAGTCTTCCTTTGTTGTTGATCTCAGAGAGAGATTTTGCAGGGGAGGTAGAAGGCCTGCCCAGGATGTGTTTCTTCAGGAAAGAGGAGGCTGCAGCCTCACGTTCCTTTGTGAGCAAGGGCTCCGTGTGCAAGGAGTTTCCGGCCACCTGCCTGGGCCTCTGAGCCACTTGAAGCTCCTTCAGCTCCCTGGAGCCTGCTCTCCCAAGCCTTCTTCCCCCAATGCTCTCCGCAAAGGGCCAGGTGCCCTGTCTCCTCCCGAGGCTCTTCCTCATCTGGAGGTGCCTTTCCCGTAAGCCCTTTGGCCCCTTGGTGACTTTTTTCACTCTCTGCAGCCTGTACCCCACACTTGGCATGGTTGCCAGGCTGTTCTTCTGTGATGGGGCAGTTTCTGATTTCTTTAGGAGGATTTGAGGGTTAAATTGAGGACCTAACAGGATAGGCTGCATAAGTGTGGCTTTTTCTTCCTTTTTAACCTCATCGATTTTTTTCTTGAATTACTTCATCTAACAAATTCTCCAGAAAATAGAGCTTTCTCAACTTATTTCTGTAAGGATGAGAGGGCCTCCTTATGTGGGTTTTCACATAGCTCAGGGACTTCTCTCTATCTTGCACATTTGAAAAAAGCAGTGTAATGAATGGTAATAATGTTGATTCTACATTTTGTAGATTTTCCTCTGAGAAATAAGGCAATAATAAGTGCACTAATAATGTCACTTTCATCGTTGAGGTCCCGCTGTTCACTCATGCGGCCTGGGAAGTCCACGCTGTTTCTCTTTGATACTGAGTTCTCTGGCTCAATAGTCAGCTGCTTGCTGGTGTTGTTCTTCCAGGCTTGCAATATCTTCATGAATGCCCCCTTTGGGTTCCCTATAGATGCTTCTTCAACTGTCAAAAAAAGAAGAGACTGCTTTTTGGCACAGAAGACTGATGGGACAGTTTTATGTCAGTCCACAGCCCTACACTCTGATCAATTAAATTAGGAGTCAAATCTAATATTTGGGGTACCATTGAGACTTTAAATTTAAAAAAGAATTTTTTGACGGGCAGAGTGGACAGTGAGAGAGAGAGAAACAGAGAGAAAGGTCTTCCTTTTGCCGTTGGTTCACCCTCCAGTGGCCGCCACGGCTGGCGTGCTGAGGCCTGCGCACCGCGCTGATCCAAAGGCAGGAGCCAGGTGCTTCTCTTGGTCTCCCATGGGGTGCAGGGCCTAAGCACTTGGGCCATCCTCCACTGCCTTCCCTGGCCACAGCAGACAGCTGGCCTGGAAGAGGGGCAACCGGGAAAGAATCCAGCTCCCCGACCGGGACTAGAACCAAGTGGGCCAGTGCCGCTAGGTGGAGGATTAGCCTACTGAGCCGTGCCGGCCATCATTGAGACTTTAGAGAGAAAAGTAAAACCAAACTCAAACCTTATGAAATGGCAACAACAAAGGAGAAAAAGGTATTTTTGAGAGGGGGCGTTCAGAAGAGTTCACAGTGTTAAAAAAGCAGTAACTATGATCAGTATTATTTCATTGGTTTCCAATGACCAACCACTCCAGGCTTAGAATAAGGCTGGAGGACAAATGGCCCCACCCAGCTGCCCCTTCTGTGGCTCTGCCCCTGCTTCTCAGCCACATCATTCCACAGTCCTGCCTCATGCTGAGGGAGCACAGGCTTCCTCCCCCCCTCCCTCCCTGTGGCCCTGTGTTCTTGCTGCCATCACAGGTGTCCATGGCAAAAGATAGGCATGTAAGGGGAGTGAGGGCAGAGGTGGTCAAGCCAAGGGGCCTTGCTCCTCACCTCAATGTGTTCTTTCCCACCCTTGTAAAGGGAGATTAACAATGCTTGTCCTTCTCACCTCTTGAGACGAAGGGAATAATAAAATTGGTAGGAAACTGGTCAGAAAGGTGAGCAACATTGTGTAGATGGGTATACAGTTATCACTGTGCTAATGCCTCAGATCCCTGACTGAGATCCGAATTCAAGCTGTCTAAGGAAGAAAGTGGTCACATTTTGGAAGTCATGACATCAGTGGTAATAACCCTCATCTACAGAAAGATACTTAAAAGTACCCGAGTGTTCTGTGGATAGAAAAGCATGAGACTCAGAGCAGGTTCAGAATTGGACAGTCTACAGGAATGGAGGAGCCTTCCGACTGCATCAGAGGAGCCAGGCAGCCATTTCTGGTTGTGGGACCAGAAACTCCCAGGCTCCCAATAAGACAGCATCACTTGTACTCTTTTCTACAAGTGCAAAAACAAACAACCGCAGTGAGCAGTGTAGACCTGTTCTATAAGACAGAGGGCCCTTGAGGCCCAACACATAGAAAACCAGTTTATAGACTGTGTGCAAATGAGTTATCATTGGAAAGCAAAGCACCCAAGAGCACAGAACACCACGTGTGTGGTTCCCAACATTACTTCCTTCCCCTTCCATCTCTTTTTCATGATCCTTTGTGCATATGTAAGTTACATTATTAAATTACATAGTGGTAATTGGGAACCTGACTTTTAGCAAGGGAGCAGTTTAGCAATTTAGGGAGTTGAAATCTGAATGGATGAATAAAAATATAGCAGTTAATCACATTGTTACTTTAAACTTGTCCCTAAAATTTTAAAGTAAGAAATTTAAAACAAATAAAAATTAAAAAAAAAGATCATCAGGTAGTTCCGACTCACGCCAATGTGTCGTATTTGCCAGGCTTGATGGTCATGCAGACACTCTTGATAGTATGTTTAAATTGGCAGAGGCAGCAGGCCATATGGCTAGGTAAGATCCTATGAATAGAAACAAAGAACTAAGTTACCTGTAAAGGGGTTCCTTGGGTGGGTCAAACAGGTGAGCCAAGGTGCCAGCAAAGGCGTTCTTGAGGTGTGCGGCCAGGACATCTGGGTAGGTGCCTGGTGGCCAATTGTTGCTCTTGAATATGAGACTAGAGGAAGGAGGGAGAGGTGCCCAGAGAAGGAGTAGGCATGGAAGTGGGTGTGGTGTGCCAGCACCTGGAAGGGAGCAGAAGACCCCAGGTAATCAAAGCCGCCAGGGTCTGCCATGGGTGTGAGCGAGTCAGGCGATTCAGGTGGGACATTCAAGGAGTGGGAAGACCAGGGCTCAGAGAGCCAAGGGATCTTAACTGGGAGCCCCTGGTCTTCCCATGTGGGGTCTCCTAAGTGATGGGAAAGTGCAGGTCTCCTGTCCTCACCTTACTCGACTCCTGCTCTTTCTGTCCACTCGGGGCTTCTGTACTCTCATTGATATAGGTCTCAGTCCTCCACTGCTCTGTGTCCCATTCTTTCTTGGCTATCTTTTCTTCCTGCTGCTCACTGAGGAGCTTCATCAGGATGCCTGTTTTGGAGATGAGCTTGGCACAGGGCAGTTGTGCCTGGGCCTCAGAGCAGTCCATTTTCAGAGTGCGGATGACGTGAGAAATGAGCTTTTTCATGTCCGTGTTGGGGATGAGGGACCATAGCTGCTGATTCAGCTGAATTTCAAACTGTTCTCCCTGGGACAGCATCACGGGGTAGGTGAAGCCTGCGGGCATGGTGGGGGCTTCAGTGCCCTCGCTGGGGTATTCCCACTGTGTTTCCTTGGTTTGGTCCACAGTTGGCATTACGTTGAACTCGGTCCCAGCAGAATCTGTAGCTGAAGGATCTATGTGCATTTTGTCGCCAGGGAGCGTTTCTTCATGCACAGTGGTGTTTTCTGTCAAAATATTTTCTTCGAAAACACGCCCTCTGGAATGGTTTTCCTCCCGTGTCTTCTATAGAAGGTTCTGAAAGTGCCAATTCTCTCAGAGGAGGACTCCCCTGAGAATGCAGGCCTCCGGGGGATGAGAAAGCCTCTCCGGATGGGGAGTTTATGAGACTCCGCAGTGCAGGGAACGGAGGCCTCTTCCCAGCCATCAGCCTGTTGAGGGAATTTTTCCTTCTGAACTTCTGACTCAGTTTGGCCTTGGGGGTTCGGAGGACCAGGTGAGAGAGAGCGAGTTTTATGAAAGCGGTAATTCTGTCTGGAATGCGAGATTGGTTTCCCTGCCGCCTTATTTTTGGCTCTAGCATTGGCATCTTCTAAGACAAAAATGGTGTAGGTTAAGTCTTCCTTTGTTGTTGATCTCAGAGAGAGATTTTGCAGGGGAGGTAGAAGGCCTGCCCAGGATGTGTTTCTTCAGGAAAGAGGAGGCTGCAGCCTCACGTTCCTTTGTGAGCAAGGGCTCCGTGTGCAAGGAGTTTCCGGCCACCTGCCTGGGCCTCTGAGCCACTTGAAGCTCCTTCAGCTCCCTGGAGCCTGCTCTCCCAAGCCTTCTTCCCCCAATGCTCTCCGCAAAGGGCCAGGTGCCCTGTCTCCTCCCGAGGCTCTTCCTCATCTGGAGGTGCCTTTCCCGTAAGCCCTTTGGCCCCTTGGTGACTTTTTTCACTCTCTGCAGCCTGTACCCCACACTTGGCATGGTTGCCAGGCTGTTCTTCTGTGATGGGGCAGTTTCTGATTTCTTTAGGAGGATTTGAGGGTTAAATTGAGGACCTAACAGGATAGGCTGCATAAGTGTGGCTTTTTCTTCCTTTTTAACCTCATCGATTTTTTTCTTGAATTACTTCATCTAACAAATTCTCCAGAAAATAGAGCTTTCTCAACTTATCTCTGTAAGGATGAGAGGGCCTCCTTATGTGGGTTTTCACATAGCTCAGGGACTTCTCTCTATCTTGCACATTTGAAAAAAGCAGTGTAATGAATGGTAATAATGTTGATTCTACATTTTGTAGATTTTCCTCTGAGAAATAAGGCAATAATAAGTGCACTAATAATGTCACTTTCATCGTTGAGGTCCCGCTGTTCACTCATGCGGCCTGGGAAGTCCACGCTGTTTCTCTTTGATACTGAGTTCTCTGGCTCAATAGTCAGCTGCTTGCTGGTGTTGTTCTTCCAGGCTTGCAATATCTTCATGAATGCCCCCTTTGGGTTCCCTATAGATGCTTCTTCAACTGTCAAAAAAAGAAGAGACTGCTTTTTGGCACAGAAGACTGATGGGACAGTTTTATGTCAGTCCACAGCCCTACACTCTGATCAATTAAATTAGGAGTCAAATCTAATATTTGGGGTACCATTGAGACTTTAAATTTAAAAAAGAATTTTTTGACGGGCAGAGTGGACAGTGAGAGAGAGAGAAACAGAGAGAAAGGTCTTCCTTTTGCCGTTGGTTCACCCTCCAGTGGCCGCCACGGCTGGCGTGCTGTGGCCTGCGCACCGCGCTGATCCAAAGGCAGGAGCCAGGTGCTTCTCTTGGTCTCCCATGGGGTGCAGGGCCTAAGCACTTGGGCCATCCTCCACTGCCTTCCCTGGCCACAGCAGACAGCTGGCCTGGAAGAGGGGCAACCGGGAAAGAATCCAGCTCCCCGACCGGGACTAGAACCAAGTGGGCCAGTGCCGCTAGGTGGAGGATTAGCCTACTGAGCCGTGCCGGCCATCATTGAGACTTTAGAGAGAAAAGTAAAACCAAACTCAAACCTTATGAAATGGCAACAACAAAGGAGAAAAAGGTATTTTTGAGAGGGGGCGTTCAGAAGAGTTCACAGTGTTAAAAAAGCAGTAACTATGATCAGTATTATTTCATTGGTTTCCAATGACCAACCACTCCAGGCTTAGAATAAGGCTGGAGGACAAATGGCCCCACCCAGCTGCCCCTTCTGTGGCTCTGCCCCTGCTTCTCAGCCACATCATTCCACAGTCCTGCCTCATGCTGAGGGAGCACAGGCTTCCTCCCCCCCTCCCTCCCTGTGGCCCTGTGTTCTTGCTGCCATCACAGGTGTCCATGGCAAAAGATAGGCATGTAAGGGGAGTGAGGGCAGAGGTGGTCAAGCCAAGGGGCCTTGCTCCTCACCTCAATGTGTTCTTTCCCACCCTTGTAAAGGGAGATTAACAATGCTTGTCCTTCTCACCTCTTGAGACGAAGGGAATAATAAAATTGGTAGGAAACTGGTCAGAAAGGTGAGCAACATTGTGTAGATGGGTATACAGTTATCACTGTGCTAATGCCTCAGATCCCTGACTGAGATCCGAATTCAAGCTGTCTAAGGAAGAAAGTGGTCACATTTTGGAAGTCATGACATCAGTGGTAATAACCCTCATCTACAGAAAGATACTTAAAAGTACCCGAGTGTTCTGTGGATAGAAAAGCATGAGACTCAGAGCAGGTTCAGAATTGGACAGTCTACAGGAATGGAGGAGCCTTCCGACTGCATCAGAGGAGCCAGGCAGCCATTTCTGGTTGTGGGACCAGAAACTCCCAGGCTCCCAATAAAACAGCATCACTTGTACTCTTTTCTACAAGTGCAAAAACAAACAACCGCAGTGAGCAGTGTAGACCTGTTCTATAAGACAGAGGGCCCTTGAGGCCCAACACATAGAAAACCAGTTTATAGACTGTGTGCAAATGAGTTATCATTGGAAAGCAAAGCACCCAAGAGCACAGAACACCACGTGTGTGGTTCCCAACATTACTTCCTTCCCCTTCCATCTCTTTTTCATGATCCTTTGTGCATATGTAAGTTACAT
Organism: Oryctolagus cuniculus; assembly: GCF_051225735.1. NCBI lineage: Eukaryota > Metazoa > Chordata > Mammalia > Lagomorpha > Leporidae > Oryctolagus > Oryctolagus cuniculus. The sequence goes on along the minus strand of NC_142883.1, from coordinate 62,521,418 downwards.
TATTAAATTACATAGTGGTAATTGGGAACCTGACTTTTAGCAAGGGAGCAGTTTAGCAATTTAGGGAGTTGAAATCTGAATGGATGAATAAAAATATAGCAGTTAATCACATTGTTACTTTAAACTTGTCCCTAAAATTTTAAAGTAAGAAATTTAAAACAAATAAAAATTAAAAAAAAAGATCATCAGGTAGTTCCGACTCACGCCAATGTGTCGTATTTGCCAGGCTTGATGGTCATGCAGACACTCTTGATAGTATGTTTAAATTGGCAGAGGCAGCAGGCCATATGGCTAGGTAAGATCCTATGAATAGAAACAAAGAACTAAGTTACCTGTAAAGGGGTTCCTTGGGTGGGTCAAACAGGTGAGCCAAGGTGCCAGCAAAGGCGTTCTTGAGGTGTGCGGCCAGGACATCTGGGTAGGTGCCTGGTGGCCAATTGTTGCTCTTGAATATGAGACTAGAGGAAGGAGGGAGAGGTGCCCAGAGAAGGAGTAGGCATGGAAGTGGGTGTGGTGTGCCAGCACCTGGAAGGGAGCAGAAGACCCCAGGTAATCAAAGCCGCCAGGGTCTGCCATGGGTGTGAGCGAGTCAGGCGATTCAGGTGGGACATTCAAGGAGTGGGAAGACCAGGGCTCAGAGAGCCAAGGGATCTTAACTGGGAGCCCCTGGTCTTCCCATGTGGGGTCTCCTAAGTGATGGGAAAGTGCAGGTCTCCTGTCCTCACCTTACTCGACTCCTGCTCTTTCTGTCCACTCGGGGCTTCTGTACTCTCATTGATATAGGTCTCAGTCCTCCACTGCTCTGTGTCCCATTCTTTCTTGGCTATCTTTTCTTCCTGCTGCTCACTGAGGAGCTTCATCAGGATGCCTGTTTTGGAGATGAGCTTGGCACAGGGCAGTTGTGCCTGGGCCTCAGAGCAGTCCATTTTCAGAGTGCGGATGACGTGAGAAATGAGCTTTTTCATGTCCGTGTTGGGGATGAGGGACCATAGCTGCTGATTCAGCTGAATTTCAAACTGTTCTCCCTGGGACAGCATCACGGGGTAGGTGAAGCCTGCGGGCATGGTGGGGGCTTCAGTGCCCTCGCTGGGGTATTCCCACTGTGTTTCCTTGGTTTGGTCCACAGTTGGCATTACGTTGAACTCGGTCCCAGCAGAATCTGTAGCTGAAGGATCTATGTGCATTTTGTCGCCAGGGAGCGTTTCTTCATGCACAGTGGTGTTTTCTGTCAAAATATTTTCTTCGAAAACACGCCCTCTGGAATGGTTTTCCTCCCGTGTCTTCTATAGAAGGTTCTGAAAGTGCCAATTCTCTCAGAGGAGGACTCCCCTGAGAATGCAGGCCTCCGGGGGATGAGAAAGCCTCTCCGGATGGGGAGTTTATGAGACTCCGCAGTGCAGGGAACGGAGGCCTCTTCCCAGCCATCAGCCTGTTGAGGGAATTTTTCCTTCTGAACTTCTGACTCAGTTTGGCCTTGGGGGTTCGGAGGACCAGGTGAGAGAGAGCGAGTTTTATGAAAGCGGTAATTCTGTCTGGAATGCGAGATTGGTTTCCCTGCCGCCTTATTTTTGGCTCTAGCATTGGCATCTTCTAAGACAAAAATGGTGTAGGTTAAGTCTTCCTTTGTTGTTGATCTCAGAGAGAGATTTTGCAGGGGAGGTAGAAGGCCTGCCCAGGATGTGTTTCTTCAGGAAAGAGGAGGCTGCAGCCTCACGTTCCTTTGTGAGCAAGGGCTCCGTGTGCAAGGAGTTTCCGGCCACCTGCCTGGGCCTCTGAGCCACTTGAAGCTCCTTCAGCTCCCTGGAGCCTGCTCTCCCAAGCCTTCTTCCCCCAATGCTCTCCGCAAAGGGCCAGGTGCCCTGTCTCCTCCCGAGGCTCTTCCTCATCTGGAGGTGCCTTTCCCGTAAGCCCTTTGGCCCCTTGGTGACTTTTTTCACTCTCTGCAGCCTGTACCCCACACTTGGCATGGTTGCCAGGCTGTTCTTCTGTGATGGGGCAGTTTCTGATTTCTTTAGGAGGATTTGAGGGTTAAATTGAGGACCTAACAGGATAGGCTGCATAAGTGTGGCTTTTTCTTCCTTTTTAACCTCATCGATTTTTTTCTTGAATTACTTCATCTAACAAATTCTCCAGAAAATAGAGCTTTCTCAACTTATCTCTGTAAGGATGAGAGGGCCTCCTTATGTGGGTTTTCACATAGCTCAGGGACTTCTCTCTATCTTGCACATTTGAAAAAAGCAGTGTAATGAATGGTAATAATGTTGATTCTACATTTTGTAGATTTTCCTCTGAGAAATAAGGCAATAATAAGTGCACTAATAATGTCACTTTCATCGTTGAGGTCCCGCTGTTCACTCATGCGGCCTGGGAAGTCCACGCTGTTTCTCTTTGATACTGAGTTCTCTGGCTCAATAGTCAGCTGCTTGCTGGTGTTGTTCTTCCAGGCTTGCAATATCTTCATGAATGCCCCCTTTGGGTTCCCTATAGATGCTTCTTCAACTGTCAAAAAAAGAAGAGACTGCTTTTTGGCACAGAAGACTGATGGGACAGTTTTATGTCAGTCCACAGCCCTACACTCTGATCAATTAAATTAGGAGTCAAATCTAATATTTGGGGTACCATTGAGACTTTAAATTTAAAAAAGAATTTTTTGACGGGCAGAGTGGACAGTGAGAGAGAGAGAAACAGAGAGAAAGGTCTTCCTTTTGCCGTTGGTTCACCCTCCAGTGGCCGCCACGGCTGGCGTGCTGAGGCCTGCGCACCGCGCTGATCCAAAGGCAGGAGCCAGGTGCTTCTCTTGGTCTCCCATGGGGTGCAGGGCCTAAGCACTTGGGCCATCCTCCACTGCCTTCCCTGGCCACAGCAGACAGCTGGCCTGGAAGAGGGGCAACCGGGAAAGAATCCAGCTCCCCGACCGGGACTAGAACCAAGTGGGCCAGTGCCGCTAGGTGGAGGATTAGCCTACTGAGCCGTGCCGGCCATCATTGAGACTTTAGAGAGAAAAGTAAAACCAAACTCAAACCTTATGAAATGGCAACAACAAAGGAGAAAAAGGTATTTTTGAGAGGGGGCGTTCAGAAGAGTTCACAGTGTTAAAAAAGCAGTAACTATGATCAGTATTATTTCATTGGTTTCCAATGACCAACCACTCCAGGCTTAGAATAAGGCTGGAGGACAAATGGCCCCACCCAGCTGCCCCTTCTGTGGCTCTGCCCCTGCTTCTCAGCCACATCATTCCACAGTCCTGCCTCATGCTGAGGGAGCACAGGCTTCCTCCCCCCCTCCCTCCCTGTGGCCCTGTGTTCTTGCTGCCATCACAGGTGTCCATGGCAAAAGATAGGCATGTAAGGGGAGTGAGGGCAGAGGTGGTCAAGCCAAGGGGCCTTGCTCCTCACCTCAATGTGTTCTTTCCCACCCTTGTAAAGGGAGATTAACAATGCTTGTCCTTCTCACCTCTTGAGACGAAGGGAATAATAAAATTGGTAGGAAACTGGTCAGAAAGGTGAGCAACATTGTGTAGATGGGTATACAGTTATCACTGTGCTAATGCCTCAGATCCCTGACTGAGATCCGAATTCAAGCTGTCTAAGGAAGAAAGTGGTCACATTTTGGAAGTCATGACATCAGTGGTAATAACCCTCATCTACAGAAAGATACTTAAAAGTACCCGAGTGTTCTGTGGATAGAAAAGCATGAGACTCAGAGCAGGTTCAGAATTGGACAGTCTACAGGAATGGAGGAGCCTTCCGACTGCATCAGAGGAGCCAGGCAGCCATTTCTGGTTGTGGGACCAGAAACTCCCAGGCTCCCAATAAAACAGCATCACTTGTACTCTTTTCTACAAGTGCAAAAACAAACAACCGCAGTGAGCAGTGTAGACCTGTTCTATAAGACAGAGGGCCCTTGAGGCCCAACACATAGAAAACCAGTTTATAGACTGTGTGCAAATGAGTTATCATTGGAAAGCAAAGCACCCAAGAGCACAGAACACCACGTGTGTGGTTCCCAACATTACTTCCTTCCCCTTCCATCTCTTTTTCATGATCCTTTGTGCATATGTAAGTTACATTATTAAATTACATAGTGGTAATTGGGAACCTGACTTTTAGCAAGGGAGCAGTTTAGCAATTTAGGGAGTTGAAATCTGAATGGATGAATAAAAATATAGCAGTTAATCACATTGTTACTTTAAACTTGTCCCTAAAATTTTAAAGTAAGAAATTTAAAACAAATAAAAATTAAAAAAAAAGATCATCAGGTAGTTCCGACTCACGCCAATGTGTCGTATTTGCCAGGCTTGATGGTCATGCAGACACTCTTGATAGTATGTTTAAATTGGCAGAGGCAGCAGGCCATATGGCTAGGTAAGATCCTATGAATAGAAACAAAGAACTAAGTTACCTGTAAAGGGGTTCCTTGGGTGGGTCAAACAGGTGAGCCAAGGTGCCAGCAAAGGCGTTCTTGAGGTGTGCGGCCAGGACATCTGGGTAGGTGCCTGGTGGCCAATTGTTGCTCTTGAATATGAGACTAGAGGAAGGAGGGAGAGGTGCCCAGAGAAGGAGTAGGCATGGAAGTGGGTGTGGTGTGCCAGCACCTGGAAGGGAGCAGAAGACCCCAGGTAATCAAAGCCGCCAGGGTCTGCCATGGGTGTGAGCGAGTCAGGCGATTCAGGTGGGACATTCAAGGAGTGGGAAGACCAGGGCTCAGAGAGCCAAGGGATCTTAACTGGGAGCCCCTGGTCTTCCCATGTGGGGTCTCCTAAGTGATGGGAAAGTGCAGGTCTCCTGTCCTCACCTTACTCGACTCCTGCTCTTTCTGTCCACTCGGGGCTTCTGTACTCTCATTGATATAGGTCTCAGTCCTCCACTGCTCTGTGTCCCATTCTTTCTTGGCTATCTTTTCTTCCTGCTGCTCACTGAGGAGCTTCATCAGGATGCCTGTTTTGGAGATGAGCTTGGCACAGGGCAGTTGTGCCTGGGCCTCAGAGCAGTCCATTTTCAGAGTGCGGATGACGTGAGAAATGAGCTTTTTCATGTCCGTGTTGGGGATGAGGGACCATAGCTGCTGATTCAGCTGAATTTCAAACTGTTCTCCCTGGGACAGCATCACGGGGTAGGTGAAGCCTGCGGGCATGGTGGGGGCTTCAGTGCCCTCGCTGGGGTATTCCCACTGTGTTTCCTTGGTTTGGTCCACAGTTGGCATTACGTTGAACTCGGTCCCAGCAGAATCTGTAGCTGAAGGATCTATGTGCATTTTGTCGCCAGGGAGCGTTTCTTCATGCACAGTGGTGTTTTCTGTCAAAATATTTTCTTCGAAAACACGCCCTCTGGAATGGTTTTCCTCCCGTGTCTTCTATAGAAGGTTCTGAAAGTGCCAATTCTCTCAGAGGAGGACTCCCCTGAGAATGCAGGCCTCCGGGGGATGAGAAAGCCTCTCCGGATGGGGAGTTTATGAGACTCCGCAGTGCAGGGAACGGAGGCCTCTTCCCAGCCATCAGCCTGTTGAGGGAATTTTTCCTTCTGAACTTCTGACTCAGTTTGGCCTTGGGGGTTCGGAGGACCAGGTGAGAGAGAGCGAGTTTTATGAAAGCGGTAATTCTGTCTGGAATGCGAGATTGGTTTCCCTGCCGCCTTATTTTTGGCTCTAGCATTGGCATCTTCTAAGACAAAAATGGTGTAGGTTAAGTCTTCCTTTGTTGTTGATCTCAGAGAGAGATTTTGCAGGGGAGGTAGAAGGCCTGCCCAGGATGTGTTTCTTCAGGAAAGAGGAGGCTGCAGCCTCACGTTCCTTTGTGAGCAAGGGCTCCGTGTGCAAGGAGTTTCCGGCCACCTGCCTGGGCCTCTGAGCCACTTGAAGCTCCTTCAGCTCCCTGGAGCCTGCTCTCCCAAGCCTTCTTCCCCCAATGCTCTCCGCAAAGGGCCAGGTGCCCTGTCTCCTCCCGAGGCTCTTCCTCATCTGGAGGTGCCTTTCCCGTAAGCCCTTTGGCCCCTTGGTGACTTTTTTCACTCTCTGCAGCCTGTACCCCACACTTGGCATGGTTGCCAGGCTGTTCTTCTGTGATGGGGCAGTTTCTGATTTCTTTAGGAGGATTTGAGGGTTAAATTGAGGACCTAACAGGATAGGCTGCATAAGTGTGGCTTTTTCTTCCTTTTTAACCTCATCGATTTTTTTCTTGAATTACTTCATCTAACAAATTCTCCAGAAAATAGAGCTTTCTCAACTTATTTCTGTAAGGATGAGAGGGCCTCCTTATGTGGGTTTTCACATAGCTCAGGGACTTCTCTCTATCTTGCACATTTGAAAAAAGCAGTGTAATGAATGGTAATAATGTTGATTCTACATTTTGTAGATTTTCCTCTGAGAAATAAGGCAATAATAAGTGCACTAATAATGTCACTTTCATCGTTGAGGTCCCGCTGTTCACTCATGCGGCCTGGGAAGTCCACGCTGTTTCTCTTTGATACTGAGTTCTCTGGCTCAATAGTCAGCTGCTTGCTGGTGTTGTTCTTCCAGGCTTGCAATATCTTCATGAATGCCCCCTTTGGGTTCCCTATAGATGCTTCTTCAACTGTCAAAAAAAGAAGAGACTGCTTTTTGGCACAGAAGACTGATGGGACAGTTTTATGTCAGTCCACAGCCCTACACTCTGATCAATTAAATTAGGAGTCAAATCTAATATTTGGGGTACCATTGAGACTTTAAATTTAAAAAAGAATTTTTTGACGGGCAGAGTGGACAGTGAGAGAGAGAGAAACAGAGAGAAAGGTCTTCCTTTTGCCGTTGGTTCACCCTCCAGTGGCCGCCACGGCTGGCGTGCTGAGGCCTGCGCACCGCGCTGATCCAAAGGCAGGAGCCAGGTGCTTCTCTTGGTCTCCCATGGGGTGCAGGGCCTAAGCACTTGGGCCATCCTCCACTGCCTTCCCTGGCCACAGCAGACAGCTGGCCTGGAAGAGGGGCAACCGGGAAAGAATCCAGCTCCCCGACCGGGACTAGAACCAAGTGGGCCAGTGCCGCTAGGTGGAGGATTAGCCTACTGAGCCGTGCCGGCCATCATTGAGACTTTAGAGAGAAAAGTAAAACCAAACTCAAACCTTATGAAATGGCAACAACAAAGGAGAAAAAGGTATTTTTGAGAGGGGGCGTTCAGAAGAGTTCACAGTGTTAAAAAAGCAGTAACTATGATCAGTATTATTTCATTGGTTTCCAATGACCAACCACTCCAGGCTTAGAATAAGGCTGGAGGACAAATGGCCCCACCCAGCTGCCCCTTCTGTGGCTCTGCCCCTGCTTCTCAGCCACATCATTCCACAGTCCTGCCTCATGCTGAGGGAGCACAGGCTTCCTCCCCCCCTCCCTCCCTGTGGCCCTGTGTTCTTGCTGCCATCACAGGTGTCCATGGCAAAAGATAGGCATGTAAGGGGAGTGAGGGCAGAGGTGGTCAAGCCAAGGGGCCTTGCTCCTCACCTCAATGTGTTCTTTCCCACCCTTGTAAAGGGAGATTAACAATGCTTGTCCTTCTCACCTCTTGAGACGAAGGGAATAATAAAATTGGTAGGAAACTGGTCAGAAAGGTGAGCAACATTGTGTAGATGGGTATACAGTTATCACTGTGCTAATGCCTCAGATCCCTGACTGAGATCCGAATTCAAGCTGTCTAAGGAAGAAAGTGGTCACATTTTGGAAGTCATGACATCAGTGGTAATAACCCTCATCTACAGAAAGATACTTAAAAGTACCCGAGTGTTCTGTGGATAGAAAAGCATGAGACTCAGAGCAGGTTCAGAATTGGACAGTCTACAGGAATGGAGGAGCCTTCCGACTGCATCAGAGGAGCCAGGCAGCCATTTCTGGTTGTGGGACCAGAAACTCCCAGGCTCCCAATAAAACAGCATCACTTGTACTCTTTTCTACAAGTGCAAAAACAAACAACCGCAGTGAGCAGTGTAGACCTGTTCTATAAGACAGAGGGCCCTTGAGGCCCAACACATAGAAAACCAGTTTATAGACTGTGTGCAAATGAGTTATCATTGGAAAGCAAAGCACCCAAGAGCACAGAACACCACGTGTGTGGTTCCCAACATTACTTCCTTCCCCTTCCATCTCTTTTTCATGATCCTTTGTGCATATGTAAGTTACATTATTAAATTACATAGTGGTAATTGGGAACCTGACTTTTAGCAAGGGAGCAGTTTAGCAATTTAGGGAGTTGAAATCTGAATGGATGAATAAAAATATAGCAGTTAATCACATTGTTACTTTAAACTTGTCCCTAAAATTTTAAAGTAAGAAATTTAAAACAAATAAAAATTAAAAAAAAAGATCATCAGGTAGTTCCGACTCACGCCAATGTGTCGTATTTGCCAGGCTTGATGGTCATGCAGACACTCTTGATAGTATGTTTAAATTGGCAGAGGCAGCAGGCCATATGGCTAGGTAAGATCCTATGAATAGAAACAAAGAACTAAGTTACCTGTAAAGGGGTTCCTTGGGTGGGTCAAACAGGTGAGCCAAGGTGCCAGCAAAGGCGTTCTTGAGGTGTGCGGCCAGGACATCTGGGTAGGTGCCTGGTGGCCAATTGTTGCTCTTGAATATGAGACTAGAGGAAGGAGGGAGAGGTGCCCAGAGAAGGAGTAGGCATGGAAGTGGGTGTGGTGTGCCAGCACCTGGAAGGGAGCAGAAGACCCCAGGTAATCAAAGCCGCCAGGGTCTGCCATGGGTGTGAGCGAGTCAGGCGATTCAGGTGGGACATTCAAGGAGTGGGAAGACCAGGGCTCAGAGAGCCAAGGGATCTTAACTGGGAGCCCCTGGTCTTCCCATGTGGGGTCTCCTAAGTGATGGGAAAGTGCAGGTCTCCTGTCCTCACCTTACTCGACTCCTGCTCTTTCTGTCCACTCGGGGCTTCTGTACTCTCATTGATATAGGTCTCAGTCCTCCACTGCTCTGTGTCCCATTCTTTCTTGGCTATCTTTTCTTCCTGCTGCTCACTGAGGAGCTTCATCAGGATGCCTGTTTTGGAGATGAGCTTGGCACAGGGCAGTTGTGCCTGGGCCTCAGAGCAGTCCATTTTCAGAGTGCGGATGACGTGAGAAATGAGCTTTTTCATGTCCGTGTTGGGGATGAGGGACCATAGCTGCTGATTCAGCTGAATTTCAAACTGTTCTCCCTGGGACAGCATCACGGGGTAGGTGAAGCCTGCGGGCATGGTGGGGGCTTCAGTGCCCTCGCTGGGGTATTCCCACTGTGTTTCCTTGGTTTGGTCCACAGTTGGCATTACGTTGAACTCGGTCCCAGCAGAATCTGTAGCTGAAGGATCTATGTGCATTTTGTCGCCAGGGAGCGTTTCTTCATGCACAGTGGTGTTTTCTGTCAAAATATTTTCTTCGAAAACACGCCCTCTGGAATGGTTTTCCTCCCGTGTCTTCTATAGAAGGTTCTGAAAGTGCCAATTCTCTCAGAGGAGGACTCCCCTGAGAATGCAGGCCTCCGGGGGATGAGAAAGCCTCTCCGGATGGGGAGTTTATGAGACTCCGCAGTGCAGGGAACGGAGGCCTCTTCCCAGCCATCAGCCTGTTGAGGGAATTTTTCCTTCTGAACTTCTGACTCAGTTTGGCCTTGGGGTTCGGAGGACCAGGTGAGAGAGAGCGAGTTTTATGAAAGCGGTAATTCTGTCTGGAATGCGAGATTGGTTTCCCTGCCGCCTTATTTTTGGCTCTAGCATTTGGCATCTTCTAAGACAAAAATGGTGTAGGTTAAGTCTTCCTTTGTTGTTGATCTCAGAGAGAGATTTTGCAGGGGAGGTAGAAGGCCTGCCCAGGATGTGTTTCTTCAGGAAAGAGGAGGCTGCAGCCTCACGTTCCTTTGTGAGCAAGGGCTCCGTGTGCAAGGAGTTTCCGGCCACCTGCCTGGGCCTCTGAGCCACTTGAAGCTCCTTCAGCTCCCTGGAGCCTGCTCTCCCAAGCCTTCTTCCCCCAATGCTCTCCGCAAAGGGCCAGGTGCCCTGTCTCCTCCCGAGGCTCTTCCTCATCTGGAGGTGCCTTTCCCGTAAGCCCTTTGGCCCCTTGGTGACTTTTTTCACTCTCTGCAGCCTGTACCCCACACTTGGCATGGTTGCCAGGCTGTTCTTCTGTGATGGGGCAGTTTCTGATTTCTTTAGGAGGATTTGAGGGTTAAATTGAGGACCTAACAGGATAGGCTGCATAAGTGTGGCTTTTTCTTCCTTTTTAACCTCATCGATTTTTTTCTTGAATTACTTCATCTAACAAATTCTCCAGAAAATAGAGCTTTCTCAACTTATTTCTGTAAGGATGAGAGGGCCTCCTTATGTGGGTTTTCACATAGCTCAGGGACTTCTCTCTATCTTGCACATTTGAAAAAAGCAGTGTAATGAATGGTAATAATGTTGATTCTACATTTTGTAGATTTTCCTCTGAGAAATAAGGCAATAATAAGTGCACTAATAATGTCACTTTCATCGTTGAGGTCCCGCTGTTCACTCATGCGGCCTGGGAAGTCCACGCTGTTTCTCTTTGATACTGAGTTCTCTGGCTCAATAGTCAGCTGCTTGCTGGTGTTGTTCTTCCAGGCTTGCAATATCTTCATGAATGCCCCCTTTGGGTTCCCTATAGATGCTTCTTCAACTGTCAAAAAAAGAAGAGACTGCTTTTTGGCACAGAAGACTGATGGGACAGTTTTATGTCAGTCCACAGCCCTACACTCTGATCAATTAAATTAGGAGTCAAATCTAATATTTGGGGTACCATTGAGACTTTAAATTTAAAAAAGAATTTTTTGACGGGCAGAGTGGACAGTGAGAGAGAGAGAAACAGAGAGAAAGGTCTTCCTTTTGCCGTTGGTTCACCCTCCAGTGGCCGCCACGGCTGGCGTGCTGAGGCCTGCGCACCGCGCTGATCCAAAGGCAGGAGCCAGGTGCTTCTCTTGGTCTCCCATGGGGTGCAGGGCCTAAGCACTTGGGCCATCCTCCACTGCCTTCCCTGGCCACAGCAGACAGCTGGCCTGGAAGAGGGGCAACCGGGAAAGAATCCAGCTCCCCGACCGGGACTAGAACCAAGTGGGCCAGTGCCGCTAGGTGGAGGATTAGCCTACTGAGCCGTGCCAGCCATCATTGAGACTTTAGAGAGAAAAGTAAAACCAAACTCAAACCTTATGAAATGGCAACAACAAAGGAGAAAAAGGTATTTTTGAGAGGGGGCGTTCAGAAGAGTTCACAGTGTTAAAAAAGCAGTAACTATGATCAGTATTATTTCATTGGTTTCCAATGACCAACCACTCCAGGCTTAGAATAAGGCTGGAGGACAAATGGCCCCACCCAGCTGCCCCTTCTGTGGCTCTGCCCCTGCTTCTCAGCCACATCATTCCACAGTCCTGCCTCATGCTGAGGGAGCACAGGCTTCCTCCCCCCCTCCCTCCCTGTGGCCCTGTGTTCTTGCTGCCATCACAGGTGTCCATGGCAAAAGATAGGCATGTAAGGGGAGTGAGGGCAGAGGTGGTCAAGCCAAGGGGCCTTGCTCCTCACCTCAATGTGTTCTTTCCCACCCTTGTAAAGGGAGATTAACAATGCTTGTCCTTCTCACCTCTTGAGACGAAGGGAATAATAAAATTGGTAGGAAACTGGTCAGAAAGGTGAGCAACATTGTGTAGATGGGTATACAGTTATCACTGTGCTAATGCCTCAGATCCCTGACTGAGATCCGAATTCAAGCTGTCTAAGGAAGAAAGTGGTCACATTTTGGAAGTCATGACATCAGTGGTAATAACCCTCATCTACAGAAAGATACTTAAAAGTACCCGAGTGTTCTGTGGATAGAAAAGCATGAGACTCAGAGCAGGTTCAGAATTGGACAGTCTACAGGAATGGAGGAGCCTTCCGACTGCATCAGAGGAGCCAGGCAGCCATTTCTGGTTGTGGGACCAGAAACTCCCAGGCTCCCAATAAAACAGCATCACTTGTACTCTTTTCTACAAGTGCAAAAACAAACAACCGCAGTGAGCAGTGTAGACCTGTTCTATAAGACAGAGGGCCCTTGAGGCCCAACACATAGAAAACCAGTTTATAGACTGTGTGCAAATGAGTTATCATTGGAAAGCAAAGCACCCAAGAGCACAGAACACCACGTGTGTGGTTCCCAACATTACTTCCTTCCCCTTCCATCTCTTTTTCATGATCCTTTGTGCATATGTAAGTTACATTATTAAATTACATAGTGGTAATTGGGAACCTGACTTTTAGCAAGGGAGCAGTTTAGCAATTTAGGGAGTTGAAATCTGAATGGATGAATAAAAATATAGCAGTTAATCACATTGTTACTTTAAACTTGTCCCTAAAATTTTAAAGTAAGAAATTTAAAACAAATAAAAATTAAAAAAAAAGATCATCAGGTAGTTCCGACTCACGCCAATGTGTCGTATTTGCCAGGCTTGATGGTCATGCAGACACTCTTGATAGTATGTTTAAATTGGCAGAGGCAGCAGGCCATATGGCTAGGTAAGATCCTATGAATAGAAACAAAGAACTAAGTTACCTGTAAAGGGGTTCCTTGGGTGGGTCAAACAGGTGAGCCAAGGTGCCAGCAAAGGCGTTCTTGAGGTGTGCGGCCAGGACATCTGGGTAGGTGCCTGGTGGCCAATTGTTGCTCTTGAATATGAGACTAGAGGAAGGAGGGAGAGGTGCCCAGAGAAGGAGTAGGCATGGAAGTGGGTGTGGTGTGCCAGCACCTGGAAGGGAGCAGAAGACCCCAGGTAATCAAAGCCGCCAGGGTCTGCCATGGGTGTGAGCGAGTCAGGCGATTCAGGTGGGACATTCAAGGAGTGGGAAGACCAGGGCTCAGAGAGCCAAGGGATCTTAACTGGGAGCCCCTGGTCTTCCCATGTGGGGTCTCCTAAGTGATGGGAAAGTGCAGGTCTCCTGTCCTCACCTTACTCGACTCCTGCTCTTTCTGTCCACTCGGGGCTTCTGTACTCTCATTGATATAGGTCTCAGTCCTCCACTGCTCTGTGTCCCATTCTTTCTTGGCTATCTTTTCTTCCTGCTGCTCACTGAGGAGCTTCATCAGGATGCCTGTTTTGGAGATGAGCTTGGCACAGGGCAGTTGTGCCTGGGCCTCAGAGCAGTCCATTTTCAGAGTGCGGATGACGTGAGAAATGAGCTTTTTCATGTCCGTGTTGGGGATGAGGGACCATAGCTGCTGATTCAGCTGAATTTCAAACTGTTCTCCCTGGGACAGCATCACGGGGTAGGTGAAGCCTGCGGGCATGGTGGGGGCTTCAGTGCCCTCGCTGGGGTATTCCCACTGTGTTTCCTTGGTTTGGTCCACAGTTGGCATTACGTTGAACTCGGTCCCAGCAGAATCTGTAGCTGAAGGATCTATGTGCATTTTGTCGCCAGGGAGCGTTTCTTCATGCACAGTGGTGTTTTCTGTCAAAATATTTTCTTCGAAAACACGCCCTCTGGAATGGTTTTCCTCCCGTGTCTTCTATAGAAGGTTCTGAAAGTGCCAATTCTCTCAGAGGAGGACTCCCCTGAGAATGCAGGCCTCCGGGGGATGAGAAAGCCTCTCCGGATGGGGAGTTTATGAGACTCCGCAGTGCAGGGAACGGAGGCCTCTTCCCAGCCATCAGCCTGTTGAGGGAATTTTTCCTTCTGAACTTCTGACTCAGTTTGGCCTTGGGGGTTCGGAGGACCAGGTGAGAGAGAGCGAGTTTTATGAAAGCGGTAATTCTGTCTGGAATGCGAGATTGGTTTCCCTGCCGCCTTATTTTTGGCTCTAGCATTGGCATCTTCTAAGACAAAAATGGTGTAGGTTAAGTCTTCCTTTGTTGTTGATCTCAGAGAGAGATTTTGCAGGGGAGGTAGAAGGCCTGCCCAGGATGTGTTTCTTCAGGAAAGAGGAGGCTGCAGCCTCACGTTCCTTTGTGAGCAAGGGCTCCGTGTGCAAGGAGTTTCCGGCCACCTGCCTGGGCCTCTGAGCCACTTGAAGCTCCTTCAGCTCCCTGGAGCCTGCTCTCCCAAGCCTTCTTCCCCCAATGCTCTCCGCAAAGGGCCAGGTGCCCTGTCTCCTCCCGAGGCTCTTCCTCATCTGGAGGTGCCTTTCCCGTAAGCCCTTTGGCCCCTTGGTGACTTTTTTCACTCTCTGCAGCCTGTACCCCACACTTGGCATGGTTGCCAGGCTGTTCTTCTGTGATGGGGCAGTTTCTGATTTCTTTAGGAGGATTTGAGGGTTAAATTGAGGACCTAACAGGATAGGCTGCATAAGTGTGGCTTTTTCTTCCTTTTTAACCTCATCGATTTTTTTCTTGAATTACTTCATCTAACAAATTCTCCAGAAAATAGAGCTTTCTCAACTTATTTCTGTAAGGATGAGAGGGCCTCCTTATGTGGGTTTTCACATAGCTCAGGGACTTCTCTCTATCTTGCACATTTGAAAAAAGCAGTGTAATGAATGGTAATAATGTTGATTCTACATTTTGTAGATTTTCCTCTGAGAAATAAGGCAATAATAAGTGCACTAATAATGTCACTTTCATCGTTGAGGTCCCGCTGTTCACTCATGCGGCCTGGGAAGTCCACGCTGTTTCTCTTTGATACTGAGTTCTCTGGCTCAATAGTCAGCTGCTTGCTGGTGTTGTTCTTCCAGGCTTGCAATATCTTCATGAATGCCCCCTTTGGGTTCCCTATAGATGCTTCTTCAACTGTCAAAAAAAGAAGAGACTGCTTTTTGGCACAGAAGACTGATGGGACAGTTTTATGTCAGTCCACAGCCCTACACTCTGATCAATTAAATTAGGAGTCAAATCTAATATTTGGGGTACCATTGAGACTTTAAATTTAAAAAAGAATTTTTTGACGGGCAGAGTGGACAGTGAGAGAGAGAGAAACAGAGAGAAAGGTCTTCCTTTTGCCGTTGGTTCACCCTCCAGTGGCCGCCACGGCTGGCGTGCTGTGGCCTGCGCACCGCGCTGATCCAAAGGCAGGAGCCAGGTGCTTCTCTTGGTCTCCCATGGGGTGCAGGGCCTAAGCACTTGGGCCATCCTCCACTGCCTTCCCTGGCCACAGCAGACAGCTGGCCTGGAAGAGGGGCAACTGGGAAAGAATCCAGCTCCCCGACCGGGACTAGAACCAAGTGGGCCAGTGCCGCTAGGTGGAGGATTAGCCTACTGAGCCGTGCCGGCCATCATTGAGACTTTAGAGAGAAAAGTAAAACCAAACTCAAACCTTATGAAATGGCAACAACAAAGGAGAAAAAGGTATTTTTGAGAGGGGGCGTTCAGAAGAGTTCACAGTGTTAAAAAAGCAGTAACTATGATCAGTATTATTTCATTGGTTTCCAATGACCAACCACTCCAGGCTTAGAATAAGGCTGGAGGACAAATGGCCCCACCCAGCTGCCCCTTCTGTGGCTCTGCCCCTGCTTCTCAGCCACATCATTCCACAGTCCTGCCTCATGCTGAGGGAGCACAGGCTTCCTCCCCCCCTCCCTCCCTGTGGCCCTGTGTTCTTGCTGCCATCACAGGTGTCCATGGCAAAAGATAGGCATGTAAGGGGAGTGAGGGCAGAGGTGGTCAAGCCAAGGGGCCTTGCTCCTCACCTCAATGTGTTCTTTCCCACCCTTGTAAAGGGAGATTAACAATGCTTGTCCTTCTCACCTCTTGAGACGAAGGGAATAATAAAATTGGTAGGAAACTGGTCAGAAAGGTGAGCAACATTGTGTAGATGGGTATACAGTTATCACTGTGCTAATGCCTCAGATCCCTGACTGAGATCCGAATTCAAGCTGTCTAAGGAAGAAAGTGGTCACATTTTGGAAGTCATGACATCAGTGGTAATAACCCTCATCTACAGAAAGATACTTAAAAGTACCCGAGTGTTCTGTGGATAGAAAAGCGTGAGACTCAGAGCAGGTTCAGAATTGGACAGTCTACAGGAATGGAGGAGCCTTCCGACTGCATCAGAGGAGCCAGGCAGCCATTTCTGGTTGTGGGACCAGAAACTCCCAGGCTCCCAATAAGACAGCATCACTTGTACTCTTTTCTACAAGTGCAAAAACAAACAACCGCAGTGAGCAGTGTAGACCTGTTCTATAAGACAGAGGGCCCTTGAGGCCCAACACATAGAAAACCAGTTTATAGACTGTGTGCAAATGAGTTATCATTGGAAAGCAAAGCACCCAAGAGCACAGAACACCACGTGTGTGGTTCCCAACATTACTTCCTTCCCCTTCCATCTCTTTTTCATGATCCTTTGTGCATATGTAAGTTACATTATTAAATTACATAGTGGTAATTGGGAACCTGACTTTTAGCAAGGGAGCAGTTTAGCAATTTAGGGAGTTGAAATCTGAATGGATGAATAAAAATATAGCAGTTAATCACATTGTTACTTTAAACTTGTCCCTAAAATTTTAAAGTAAGAAATTTAAAACAAATAAAAATTAAAAAAAAAGATCATCAGGTAGTTCCGACTCACGCCAATGTGTCGTATTTGCCAGGCTTGATGGTCATGCAGACACTCTTGATAGTATGTTTAAATTGGCAGAGGCAGCAGGCCATATGGCTAGGTAAGATCCTATGAATAGAAACAAAGAACTAAGTTACCTGTAAAGGGGTTCCTTGGGTGGGTCAAACAGGTGAGCCAAGGTGCCAGCAAAGGCGTTCTTGAGGTGTGCGGCCAGGACATCTGGGTAGGTGCCTGGTGGCCAATTGTTGCTCTTGAATATGAGACTAGAGGAAGGAGGGAGAGGTGCCCAGAGAAGGAGTAGGCATGGAAGTGGGTGTGGTGTGCCAGCACCTGGAAGGGAGCAGAAGACCCCAGGTAATCAAAGCCGCCAGGGTCTGCCATGGGTGTGAGCGAGTCAGGCGATTCAGGTGGGACATTCAAGGAGTGGGAAGACCAGGGCTCAGAGAGCCAAGGGATCTTAACTGGGAGCCCCTGGTCTTCCCATGTGGGGTCTCCTAAGTGATGGGAAAGTGCAGGTCTCCTGTCCTCACCTTACTCGACTCCTGCTCTTTCTGTCCACTCGGGGCTTCTGTACTCTCATTGATATAGGTCTCAGTCCTCCACTGCTCTGTGTCCCATTCTTTCTTGGCTATCTTTTCTTCCTGCTGCTCACTGAGGAGCTTCATCAGGATGCCTGTTTTGGAGATGAGCTTGGCACAGGGCAGTTGTGCCTGGGCCTCAGAGCAGTCCATTTTCAGAGTGCGGATGACGTGAGAAATGAGCTTTTTCATGTCCGTGTTGGGGATGAGGGACCATAGCTGCTGATTCAGCTGAATTTCAAACTGTTCTCCCTGGGACAGCATCACGGGGTAGGTGAAGCCTGCGGGCATGGTGGGGGCTTCAGTGCCCTCGCTGGGGTATTCCCACTGTGTTTCCTTGGTTTGGTCCACAGTTGGCATTACGTTGAACTCGGTCCCAGCAGAATCTGTAGCTGAAGGATCTATGTGCATTTTGTCGCCAGGGAGCGTTTCTTCATGCACAGTGGTGTTTTCTGTCAAAATATTTTCTTCGAAAACACGCCCTCTGGAATGGTTTTCCTCCCGTGTCTTCTATAGAAGGTTCTGAAAGTGCCAATTCTCTCAGAGGAGGACTCCCCTGAGAATGCAGGCCTCCGGGGGATGAGAAAGCCTCTCCGGATGGGGAGTTTATGAGACTCCGCAGTGCAGGGAACGGAGGCCTCTTCCCAGCCATCAGCCTGTTGAGGGAATTTTTCCTTCTGAACTTCTGACTCAGTTTGGCCTTGGGGGTTCGGAGGACCAGGTGAGAGAGAGCGAGTTTTATGAAAGCGGTAATTCTGTCTGGAATGCGAGATTGGTTTCCCTGCCGCCTTATTTTTGGCTCTAGCATTGGCATCTTCTAAGACAAAAATGGTGTAGGTTAAGTCTTCCTTTGTTGTTGATCTCAGAGAGAGATTTTGCAGGGGAGGTAGAAGGCCTGCCCAGGATGTGTTTCTTCAGGAAAGAGGAGGCTGCAGCCTCACGTTCCTTTGTGAGCAAGGGCTCCGTGTGCAAGGAGTTTCCGGCCACCTGCCTGGGCCTCTGAGCCACTTGAAGCTCCTTCAGCTCCCTGGAGCCTGCTCTCCCAAGCCTTCTTCCCCCAATGCTCTCCGCAAAGGGCCAGGTGCCCTGTCTCCTCCCGAGGCTCTTCCTCATCTGGAGGTGCCTTTCCCGTAAGCCCTTTGGCCCCTTGGTGACTTTTTTCACTCTCTGCAGCCTGTACCCCACACTTGGCATGGTTGCCAGGCTGTTCTTCTGTGATGGGGCAGTTTCTGATTTCTTTAGGAGGATTTGAGGGTTAAATTGAGGACCTAACAGGATAGGCTGCATAAGTGTGGCTTTTTCTTCCTTTTTAACCTCATCGATTTTTTTCTTGAATTACTTCATCTAACAAATTCTCCAGAAAATAGAGCTTTCTCAACTTATTTCTGTAAGGATGAGAGGGCCTCCTTATGTGGGTTTTCACATAGCTCAGGGACTTATCTCTATCTTGCACATTTGAAAAAAGCAGTGTAATGAATGGTAATAATGTTGATTCTACATTTTGTAGATTTTCCTCTGAGAAATAAGGCAATAATAAGTGCACTAATAACGTCACTTTCATCGTTGAGGTCCCGCTGTTCACTCATGCGGCCTGGGAAGTCCACGCTGTTTCTCTTTGATACTGAGTTCTCTGGCTCAATAGTCAGCTGCTTGCTGGTGTTGTTCTTCCAGGCTTGCAATATCTTCATGAATGCCCCCTTTGGGTTCCCTATAGATGCTTCTTCAACTGTCAAAAAAAGAAGAGACTGCTTTTTGGCACAGAAGACTGATGGGACAGTTTTATGTCAGTCCACAGCCCTACACTCTGATCAATTAAATTAGGAGTCAAATCTAATATTTGGGGTACCATTGAGACTTTAAATTTAAAAAAGAATTTTTTGACGGGCAGAGTGGACAGTGAGAGAGAGAGAAACAGAGAGAAAGGTCTTCCTTTTGCCGTTGGTTCACCCTCCAGTGGCCGCCACGGCTGGCGTGCTGTGGCCTGCGCACCGCGCTGATCCAAAGGCAGGAGCCAGGTGCTTCTCTTGGTCTCCCATGGGGTGCAGGGCCTAAGCACTTGGGCCATCCTCCACTGCCTTCCCTGGCCACAGCAGACAGCTGGCCTGGAAGAGGGGCAACCGGGAAAGAATCCAGCTCCCCGACCGGGACTAGAACCAAGTGGGCCAGTGCCGCTAGGTGGAGGATTAGCCTACTGAGCCGTGCCGGCCATCATTGAGACTTTAGAGAGAAAAGTAAAACCAAACTCAAACCTTATGAAATGGCAACAACAAAGGAGAAAAAGGTATTTTTGAGAGGGGGCGTTCAGAAGAGTTCACAGTGTTAAAAAAGCAGTAACTATGATCAGTATTATTTCATTGGTTTCCAATGACCAACCACTCCAGGCTTAGAATAAGGCTGGAGGACAAATGGCCCCACCCAGCTGCCCCTTCTGTGGCTCTGCCCCTGCTTCTCAGCCACATCATTCCACAGTCCTGCCTCATGCTGAGGGAGCACAGGCTTCCTCCCCCCCTCCCTCCCTGTGGCCCTGTGTTCTTGCTGCCATCACAGGTGTCCATGGCAAAAGATAGGCATGTAAGGGGAGTGAGGGCAGAGGTGGTCAAGCCAAGGGGCCTTGCTCCTCACCTCAATGTGTTCTTTCCCACCCTTGTAAAGGGAGATTAACAATGCTTGTCCTTCTCACCTCTTGAGACGAAGGGAATAATAAAATTGGTAGGAAACTGGTCAGAAAGGTGAGCAACATTGTGTAGATGGGTATACAGTTATCACTGTGCTAATGCCTCAGATCCCTGACTGAGATCCGAATTCAAGCTGTCTAAGGAAGAAAGTGGTCACATTTTGGAAGTCATGACATCAGTGGTAATAACCCTCATCTACAGAAAGATACTTAAAAGTACCCGAGTGTTCTGTGGATAGAAAAGCGTGAGACTCAGAGCAGGTTCAGAATTGGACAGTCTACAGGAATGGAGGAGCCTTCCGACTGCATCAGAGGAGCCAGGCAGCCATTTCTGGTTGTGGGACCAGAAACTCCCAGGCTCCCAATAAGACAGCATCACTTGTACTCTTTTCTACAAGTGCAAAAACAAACAACCGCAGTGAGCAGTGTAGACCTGTTCTATAAGACAGAGGGCCCTTGAGGCCCAACACATAGAAAACCAGTTTATAGACTGTGTGCAAATGAGTTATCATTGGAAAGCAAAGCACCCAAGAGCACAGAACACCACGTGTGTGGTTCCCAACATTACTTCCTTCCCCTTCCATCTCTTTTTCATGATCCTTTGTGCATATGTAAGTTACATTATTAAATTACATAGTGGTAATTGGGAACCTGACTTTTAGCAAGGGAGCAGTTTAGCAATTTAGGGAGTTGAAATCTGAATGGATGAATAAAAATATAGCAGTTAATCACATTGTTACTTTAAACTTGTCCCTAAAATTTTAAAGTAAGAAATTTAAAACAAATAAAAATTAAAAAAAAAGATCATCAGGTAGTTCCGACTCACGCCAATGTGTCGTATTTGCCAGGCTTGATGGTCATGCAGACACTCTTGATAGTATGTTTAAATTGGCAGAGGCAGCAGGCCATATGGCTAGGTAAGATCCTATGAATAGAAACAAAGAACTAAGTTACCTGTAAAGGGGTTCCTTGGGTGGGTCAAACAGGTGAGCCAAGGTGCCAGCAAAGGCGTTCTTGAGGTGTGCGGCCAGGACATCTGGGTAGGTGCCTGGTGGCCAATTGTTGCTCTTGAATATGAGACTAGAGGAAGGAGGGAGAGGTGCCCAGAGAAGGAGTAGGCATGGAAGTGGGTGTGGTGTGCCAGCACCTGGAAGGGAGCAGAAGACCCCAGGTAATCAAAGCCGCCAGGGTCTGCCATGGGTGTGAGCGAGTCAGGCGATTCAGGTGGGACATTCAAGGAGTGGGAAGACCAGGGCTCAGAGAGCCAAGGGATCTTAACTGGGAGCCCCTGGTCTTCCCATGTGGGGTCTCCTAAGTGATGGGAAAGTGCAGGTCTCCTGTCCTCACCTTACTCGACTCCTGCTCTTTCTGTCCACTCGGGGCTTCTGTACTCTCATTGATATAGGTCTCAGTCCTCCACTGCTCTGTGTCCCATTCTTTCTTGGCTATCTTTTCTTCCTGCTGCTCACTGAGGAGCTTCATCAGGATGCCTGTTTTGGAGATGAGCTTGGCACAGGGCAGTTGTGCCTGGGCCTCAGAGCAGTCCATTTTCAGAGTGCGGATGACGTGAGAAATGAGCTTTTTCATGTCCGTGTTGGGGATGAGGGACCATAGCTGCTGATTCAGCTGAATTTCAAACTGTTCTCCCTGGGACAGCATCACGGGGTAGGTGAAGCCTGCGGGCATGGTGGGGGCTTCAGTGCCCTCGCTGGGGTATTCCCACTGTGTTTCCTTGGTTTGGTCCACAGTTGGCATTACGTTGAACTCGGTCCCAGCAGAATCTGTAGCTGAAGGATCTATGTGCATTTTGTCGCCAGGGAGCGTTTCTTCATGCACAGTGGTGTTTTCTGTCAAAATATTTTCTTCGAAAACACGCCCTCTGGAATGGTTTTCCTCCCGTGTCTTCTATAGAAGGTTCTGAAAGTGCCAATTCTCTCAGAGGAGGACTCCCCTGAGAATGCAGGCCTCCGGGGGATGAGAAAGCCTCTCCGGATGGGGAGTTTATGAGACTCCGCAGTGCAGGGAACGGAGGCCTCTTCCCAGCCATCAGCCTGTTGAGGGAATTTTTCCTTCTGAACTTCTGACTCAGTTTGGCCTTGGGGGTTCGGAGGACCAGGTGAGAGAGAGCGAGTTTTATGAAAGCGGTAATTCTGTCTGGAATGCGAGATTGGTTTCCCTGCCGCCTTATTTTTGGCTCTAGCATTGGCATCTTCTAAGACAAAAATGGTGTAGGTTAAGTCTTCCTTTGTTGTTGATCTCAGAGAGAGATTTTGCAGGGGAGGTAGAAGGCCTGCCCAGGATGTGTTTCTTCAGGAAAGAGGAGGCTGCAGCCTCACGTTCCTTTGTGAGCAAGGGCTCCGTGTGCAAGGAGTTTCCGGCCACCTGCCTGGGCCTCTGAGCCACTTGAAGCTCCTTCAGCTCCCTGGAGCCTGCTCTCCCAAGCCTTCTTCCCCCAATGCTCTCCGCAAAGGGCCAGGTGCCCTGTCTCCTCCCGAGGCTCTTCCTCATCTGGAGGTGCCTTTCCCGTAAGCCCTTTGGCCCCTTGGTGACTTTTTTCACTCTCTGCAGCCTGTACCCCACACTTGGCATGGTTGCCAGGCTGTTCTTCTGTGATGGGGCAGTTTCTGATTTCTTTAGGAGGATTTGAGGGTTAAATTGAGGACCTAACAGGATAGGCTGCATAAGTGTGGCTTTTTCTTCCTTTTTAACCTCATCGATTTTTTTCTTGAATTACTTCATCTAACAAATTCTCCAGAAAATAGAGCTTTCTCAACTTATTTCTGTAAGGATGAGAGGGCCTCCTTATGTGGGTTTTCACATAGCTCAGGGACTTCTCTCTATCTTGCACATTTGAAAAAAGCAGTGTAATGAATGGTAATAATGTTGATTCTACATTTTGTAGATTTTCCTCTGAGAAATAAGGCAATAATAAGTGCACTAATAATGTCACTTTCATCGTTGAGGTCCCGCTGTTCACTCATGCGGCCTGGGAAGTCCACGCTGTTTCTCTTTGATACTGAGTTCTCTGGCTCAATAGTCAGCTGCTTGCTGGTGTTGTTCTTCCAGGCTTGCAATATCTTCATGAATGCCCCCTTTGGGTTCCCTATAGATGCTTCTTCAACTGTCAAAAAAAGAAGAGACTGCTTTTTGGCACAGAAGACTGATGGGACAGTTTTATGTCAGTCCACAGCCCTACACTCTGATCAATTAAATTAGGAGTCAAATCTAATATTTGGGGTACCATTGAGACTTTAAATTTAAAAAAGAATTTTTTGACGGGCAGAGTGGACAGTGAGAGAGAGAGAAACAGAGAGAAAGGTCTTCCTTTTGCCGTTGGTTCACCCTCCAGTGGCCGCCACGGCTGGCGTGCTGTGGCCTGCGCACCGCGCTGATCCAAAGGCAGGAGCCAGGTGCTTCTCTTGGTCTCCCATGGGGTGCAGGGCCTAAGCACTTGGGCCATCCTCCACTGCCTTCCCTGGCCACAGCAGACAGCTGGCCTGGAAGAGGGGCAACCGGGAAAGAATCCAGCTCCCCGACCGGGACTAGAACCAAGTGGGCCAGTGCCGCTAGGTGGAGGATTAGCCTACTGAGCCGTGCCGGCCATCATTGAGACTTTAGAGAGAAAAGTAAAACCAAACTCAAACCTTATGAAATGGCAACAACAAAGGAGAAAAAGGTATTTTTGAGAGGGGGCGTTCAGAAGAGTTCACAGTGTTAAAAAAGCAGTAACTATGATCAGTATTATTTCATTGGTTTCCAATGACCAACCACTCCAGGCTTAGAATAAGGCTGGAGGACAAATGGCCCCACCCAGCTGCCCCTTCTGTGGCTCTGCCCCTGCTTCTCAGCCACATCATTCCACAGTCCTGCCTCATGCTGAGGGAGCACAGGCTTCCTCCCCCCCTCCCTCCCTGTGGCCCTGTGTTCTTGCTGCCATCACAGGTGTCCATGGCAAAAGATAGGCATGTAAGGGGAGTGAGGGCAGAGGAGGTCAAGCCAAGGGGCCTTGCTCCTCACCTCAATGTGTTCTTTCCCACCCTTGTAAAGGGAGATTAACAATGCTTGTCCTTCTCACCTCTTGAGATGAAGGGAATAATAAAATTGGTAGGAAACTGGTCAGAAAGGTGAGCAACATTGTGTAGATGGGTATACAGTTATCACTGTGCTAATGCCTCAGATCCCTGACTGAGATCCGAATTCAAGCTGTCTAAGGAAGAAAGTGGTCACATTTTGGAAGTCATGACATCAGTGGTAATAACCCTCATCTACAGAAAGATACTTAAAAGTACCCGAGTGTTCTGTGGATAGAAAAGCATGAGACTCAGAGCAGGTTCAGAATTGGACAGTCTACAGGAATGGAGGAGCCTTCCGACTGCATCAGAGGAGCCAGGCAGCCATTTCTGGTTGTGGGACCAGAAACTCCCAGGCTCCCAATAAAACAGCATCACTTGTACTCTTTTCTACAAGTGCAAAAACAAACAACCGCAGTGAGCAGTGTAGACCTGTTCTATAAGACAGAGGGCCCTTGAGGCCCAACACATAGAAAACCAGTTTATAGACTGTGTGCAAATGAGTTATCATTGGAAAGCAAAGCACCCAAGAGCACAGAACACCACGTGTGTGGTTCCCAACATTACTTCCTTCCCCTTCCATCTCTTTTTCATGATCCTTTGTGCATATGTAAGTTACATTATTAAATTACATAGTGGTAATTGGGAACCTGACTTTTAGCAAGGGAGCAGTTTAGCAATTTAGGGAGTTGAAATCTGAATGGATGAATAAAAATATAGCAGTTAATCACATTGTTACTTTAAACTTGTCCCTAAAATTTTAAAGTAAGAAATTTAAAACAAATAAAAATTAAAAAAAAAGATCATCAGGTAGTTCCGACTCACGCCAATGTGTCGTATTTGCCAGGCTTGATGGTCATGCAGACACTCTTGATAGTATGTTTAAATTGGCAGAGGCAGCAGGCCATATGGCTAGGTAAGATCCTATGAATAGAAACAAAGAACTAAGTTACCTGTAAAGGGGTTCCTTGGGTGGGTCAAACAGGTGAGCCAAGGTGCCAGCAAAGGCGTTCTTGAGGTGTGCGGCCAGGACATCTGGGTAGGTGCCTGGTGGCCAATTGTTGCTCTTGAATATGAGACTAGAGGAAGGAGGGAGAGGTGCCCAGAGAAGGAGTAGGCATGGAAGTGGGTGTGGTGTGCCAGCACCTGGAAGGGAGCAGAAGACCCCAGGTAATCAAAGCCGCCAGGGTCTGCCATGGGTGTGAGCGAGTCAGGCGATTCAGGTGGGACATTCAAGGAGTGGGAAGACCAGGGCTCAGAGAGCCAAGGGATCTTAACTGGGAGCCCCTGGTCTTCCCATGTGGGGTCTCCTAAGTGATGGGAAAGTGCAGGTCTCCTGTCCTCACCTTACTCGACTCCTGCTCTTTCTGTCCACTCGGGGCTTCTGTACTCTCATTGATATAGGTCTCAGTCCTCCACTGCTCTGTGTCCCATTCTTTCTTGGCTATCTTTTCTTCCTGCTGCTCACTGAGGAGCTTCATCAGGATGCCTGTTTTGGAGATGAGCTTGGCACAGGGCAGTTGTGCCTGGGCCTCAGAGCAGTCCATTTTCAGAGTGCGGATGACGTGAGAAATGAGCTTTTTCATGTCCGTGTTGGGGATGAGGGACCATAGCTGCTGATTCAGCTGAATTTCAAACTGTTCTCCCTGGGACAGCATCACGGGGTAGGTGAAGCCTGCGGGCATGGTGGGGGCTTCAGTGCCCTCGCTGGGGTATTCCCACTGTGTTTCCTTGGTTTGGTCCACAGTTGGCATTACGTTGAACTCGGTCCCAGCAGAATCTGTAGCTGAAGGATCTATGTGCATTTTGTCGCCAGGGAGCGTTTCTTCATGCACAGTGGTGTTTTCTGTCAAAATATTTTCTTCGAAAACACGCCCTCTGGAATGGTTTTCCTCCCGTGTCTTCTATAGAAGGTTCTGAAAGTGCCAATTCTCTCAGAGGAGGACTCCCCTGAGAATGCAGGCCTCCGGGGGATGAGAAAGCCTCTCCGGATGGGGAGTTTATGAGACTCCGCAGTGCAGGGAACGGAGGCCTCTTCCCAGCCATCAGCCTGTTGAGGGAATTTTTCCTTCTGAACTTCTGACTCAGTTTGGCCTTGGGGGTTCGGAGGACCAGGTGAGAGAGAGCGAGTTTTATGAAAGCGGTAATTCTGTCTGGAATGCGAGATTGGTTTCCCTGCCGCCTTATTTTTGGCTCTAGCATTGGCATCTTCTAAGACAAAAATGGTGTAGGTTAAGTCTTCCTTTGTTGTTGATCTCAGAGAGAGATTTTGCAGGGGAGGTAGAAGGCCTGCCCAGGATGTGTTTCTTCAGGAAAGAGGAGGCTGCAGCCTCACGTTCCTTTGTGAGCAAGGGCTCCGTGTGCAAGGAGTTTCCGGCCACCTGCCTGGGCCTCTGAGCCACTTGAAGCTCCTTCAGCTCCCTGGAGCCTGCTCTCCCAAGCCTTCTTCCCCCAATGCTCTCCGCAAAGGGCCAGGTGCCCTGTCTCCTCCCGAGGCTCTTCCTCATCTGGAGGTGCCTTTCCCGTAAGCCCTTTGGCCCCTTGGTGACTTTTTTCACTCTCTGCAGCCTGTACCCCACACTTGGCATGGTTGCCAGGCTGTTCTTCTGTGATGGGGCAGTTTCTGATTTCTTTAGGAGGATTTGAGGGTTAAATTGAGGACCTAACAGGATAGGCTGCATAAGTGTGGCTTTTTCTTCCTTTTTAACCTCATCGATTTTTTTCTTGAATTACTTCATCTAACAAATTCTCCAGAAAATAGAGCTTTCTCAACTTATTTCTGTAAGGATGAGAGGGCCTCCTTATGTGGGTTTTCACATAGCTCAGGGACTTCTCTCTATCTTGCACATTTGAAAAAAGCAGTGTAATGAATGGTAATAATGTTGATTCTACATTTTGTAGATTTTCCTCTGAGAAATAAGGCAATAATAAGTGCACTAATAATGTCACTTTCATCGTTGAGGTCCCGCTGTTCACTCATGCGGCCTGGGAAGTCCACGCTGTTTCTCTTTGATACTGAGTTCTCTGGCTCAATAGTCAGCTGCTTGCTGGTGTTGTTCTTCCAGGCTTGCAATATCTTCATGAATGCCCCCTTTGGGTTCCCTATAGATGCTTCTTCAACTGTCAAAAAAAGAAGAGACTGCTTTTTGGCACAGAAGACTGATGGGACAGTTTTATGTCCCTACACTCTGATCAATTAAATTAGGAGTCAAATCTAATATTTGGGGTACCATTGAGACTTTAAATTTAAAAAAGAATTTTTTGACGGGCAGAGTGGACAGTGAGAGAGAGAGAAACAGAGAGAAAGGTCTTCCTTTTGCCGTTGGTTCACCCTCCAGTGGCCGCCACGGCTGGCGTGCTGTGGCCTGCGCACCGCGCTGATCCAAAGGCAGGAGCCAGGTGCTTCTCTTGGTCTCCCATGGGGTGCAGGGCCTAAGCACTTGGGCCATCCTCCACTGCCTTCCCTGGCCACAGCAGACAGCTGGCCTGGAAGAGGGGCAACCGGGAAAGAATCCAGCTCCCCGACCGGGACTAGAACCAAGTGGGCCAGTGCCGCTAGGTGGAGGATTAGCCTACTGAGCCGTGCCGGCCATCATTGAGACTTTAGAGAGAAAAGTAAAACCAAACTCAAACCTTATGAAATGGCAACAACAAAGGAGAAAAAGGTATTTTTGAGAGGGGGCGTTCAGAAGAGTTCACAGTGTTAAAAAAGCAGTAACTATGATCAGTATTATTTCATTGGTTTCCAATGACCAACCACTCCAGGCTTAGAATAAGGCTGGAGGACAAATGGCCCCACCCAGCTGCCCCTTCTGTGGCTCTGCCCCTGCTTCTCAGCCACATCATTCCACAGTCCTGCCTCATGCTGAGGGAGCACAGGCTTCCTCCCCCCCTCCCTCCCTGTGGCCCTGTGTTCTTGCTGCCATCACAGGTGTCCATGGCAAAAGATAGGCATGTAAGGGGAGTGAGGGCAGAGGAGGTCAAGCCAAGGGGCCTTGCTCCTCACCTCAATGTGTTCTTTCCCACCCTTGTAAAGGGAGATTAACAATGCTTGTCCTTCTCACCTCTTGAGATGAAGGGAATAATAAAATTGGTAGGAAACTGGTCAGAAAGGTGAGCAACATTGTGTAGATGGGTATACAGTTATCACTGTGCTAATGCCTCAGATCCCTGACTGAGATCCGAATTCAAGCTGTCTAAGGAAGAAAGTGGTCACATTTTGGAAGTCATGACATCAGTGGTAATAACCCTCATCTACAGAAAGATACTTAAAAGTACCCGAGTGTTCTGTGGATAGAAAAGCATGAGACTCAGAGCAGGTTCAGAATTGGACAGTCTACAGGAATGGAGGAGCCTTCCGACTGCATCAGAGGAGCCAGGCAGCCATTTCTGGTTGTGGGACCAGAAACTCCCAGGCTCCCAATAAAACAGCATCACTTGTACTCTTTTCTACAAGTGCAAAAACAAACAACCGCAGTGAGCAGTGTAGACCTGTTCTATAAGACAGAGGGCCCTTGAGGCCCAACACATAGAAAACCAGTTTATAGACTGTGTGCAAATGAGTTATCATTGGAAAGCAAAGCACCCAAGAGCACAGAACACCACGTGTGTGGTTCCCAACATTACTTCCTTCCCCTTCCATCTCTTTTTCATGATCCTTTGTGCATATGTAAGTTACATTATTAAATTACATAGTGGTAATTGGGAACCTGACTTTTAGCAAGGGAGCAGTTTAGCAATTTAGGGAGTTGAAATCTGAATGGATGAATAAAAATATAGCAGTTAATCACATTGTTACTTTAAACTTGTCCCTAAAATTTTAAAGTAAGAAATTTAAAACAAATAAAAATTAAAAAAAAAGATCATCAGGTAGTTCCGACTCACGCCAATGTGTCGTATTTGCCAGGCTTGATGGTCATGCAGACACTCTTGATAGTATGTTTAAATTGGCAGAGGCAGCAGGCCATATGGCTAGGTAAGATCCTATGAATAGAAACAAAGAACTAAGTTACCTGTAAAGGGGTTCCTTGGGTGGGTCAAACAGGTGAGCCAAGGTGCCAGCAAAGGCGTTCTTGAGGTGTGCGGCCAGGACATCTGGGTAGGTGCCTGGTGGCCAATTGTTGCTCTTGAATATGAGACTAGAGGAAGGAGGGAGAGGTGCCCAGAGAAGGAGTAGGCATGGAAGTGGGTGTGGTGTGCCAGCACCTGGAAGGGAGCAGAAGACCCCAGGTAATCAAAGCCGCCAGGGTCTGCCATGGGTGTGAGCGAGTCAGGCGATTCAGGTGGGACATTCAAGGAGTGGGAAGACCAGGGCTCAGAGAGCCAAGGGATCTTAACTGGGAGCCCCTGGTCTTCCCATGTGGGGTCTCCTAAGTGATGGGAAAGTGCAGGTCTCCTGTCCTCACCTTACTCGACTCCTGCTCTTTCTGTCCACTCGGGGCTTCTGTACTCTCATTGATATAGGTCTCAGTCCTCCACTGCTCTGTGTCCCATTCTTTCTTGGCTATCTTTTCTTCCTGCTGCTCACTGAGGAGCTTCATCAGGATGCCTGTTTTGGAGGTGAGCTTGGCACAGGGCAGTTGCACCTGGGCCTCAGAGCTTGGGCTTCCTGATGGATTGGAGAAGGCTCAGCCTCCTTGGGGTCTGTACATTTTCAGCTGTTTCCTCCTGTTGGGTCATAGAGGGTTTCTCATCCTGCATAACTTCTGGGGATTGAATTGCAATGGTTCAACCTCTTCAAGAGGCTTTGGAGGCAGAGCTGGGACTGAGGCCTGAGTTGTCGTGGCCTGATGGCTGACTGGAAATGTTTCCAGTTCTGCTGCAGGTTTTGGTGTTACGGTCAGCTGCAGGTCTGGAGGTTTAGTAGTCACATTGTGCAAGTCGTACTGCTGAACTTGATAGTGACCGGGAGATAAAATGGTCACTGTGTGAGGGCTTGGAGGCTGGGCTGGGACTTCTGTCTTCTTTCCAGAAGATTCAACCTCCTCAGAAGACTCAGAGGGCCACCTTGGTTGCTCCTGCTCACTGATATAAGGTTCTGTCTCCATAGGAGGGACTGGAGTCAGAGCTAGGGCCTCCAGCTGGCCTGGAGGAGCTTGAGTCTCCACCAGGGCCTCCGCATACTGAGCAATCTGCTGCTGTTCTCTGAGAGAAGGCTCTGTCTCCACAGGAGGGCCTGGAGGAGGCTGAGTCTCCACCAGAGCCTCCGTATACTGAGCTATCTGCTCCTGTTCACGGGGAGAAGGTTCTGCCTCCACGGAAGGGCGTGCAGTGTGAGCTCTGGGTGCCTGCTGGAATGGGGAAGGTTCTGTCTCTGCAGAAGGGACTGGAGTCTGCTCTGGGGGTTCCTGCTGGGCTGGAGAAGCTTCTGTCTCCAGGGAAGGGCCCAGAGTTTGATATGGGGTCTCCTGCTGGGCTGGAGAGGGTTTGTTCTCTACAGAATACTCAACATACTGAGTGGGCTGCTCCTGATCACTAATATAGGGTTCTGTCTCCACAGGAGGGCCTGGAGTCTGAGCAGAGCCCTCCTGCTGTGCTGGAGCAGCGTCCCGCTCCATGGTAGGCTCCGGAGTTATGGTCAGCGCCACATCTGCAGGCTTGATGGTCACGTTGGGCAGGTTATAACGGTGAACTTGATTCTGATCTAGAGACCAGTCTGTCCCCTTCTGAATCTGTGTTGTCTGAGCTATGATATTCTCTTCAGGAGAGTCTAGCACTTGAGCTTGGGGATCTTGCTGTACTGGAGATTTGACTTCCACAGGGAGTGCCAAAGGCTTCTCCGGGTCTTCCAGTTGGCTTCTAGAAGGTTCGATCTCGGGAGACTCAGAAGGCTGAGCAGGCTGCTCCTGATTGCTGGGGAATATTCAGTGGTCACAGGCAGGCCTGGAGGCTGAGCTGGGGCCCCCTGCTGGCCTACAGATGGGCTGACTTCCTCAGCATACTCTGAGGGCTGAGCTGCGGCATCGTTTTGGGTAGAGAAAGGTCCAGTCTCCTCAGGGAGATCTGAAGTCTGAGCTAGACCCTCTTGAGTCCAAGATTCCACTCTCCCAGGGAATTCCGGAGTCTGCAATGGGGCCTCTTGTTGGGCTGAGGGGAGTCCCACTCCCTCAGGATGCCCCAGAGGCTGAGCTGGAGCCTGCTCCGTGCTTGGAGTAGATTGAACTTCCTCACCTGCCCCTGAGGCTTCTGTCAGCTCCGTGTCTGCAGGTTTCAGTGTGACTCTGGGGAAGTTTGCTTGGAGAGCTACAATCTGAGGTGAGGATAGAGTGTTAGGATCATGATACACTGATGCCTGACCTACTACTTCTGCAGTAGCAAATGGATTCTGAGCGGGGGCCTCCTGCTGCAATGGAGATGCTTCTTCCTCGGGCTGCTGTAGGTCTGCACCTGGGCCCTCTTGCTGGGGTGAAGAAGGTTCATCTGGTTCAACGGGCTGTGGAGGCGGAGCTTGTTCTTCTTGCTGTGGGGAGGAGGATTGGATGGGCTCCTGAGTCTCTGGATTTTGAGTCTGGCCCTCCAGCAGGAATTGAGATGGTTCAGCCTGCTCAGAGGGCTGTGCAGTTTCCCCTGGGTTCTCCTGGGATTCTGTATGAAAACCACCAGGATAGACCCCATAGTCAGCCAGCAAAACTTGATTTTGACCCTGAAGCTTGTCTGCTTTGTCTGGAGTTCCAACACCAACCTTAGGAAGCCATCGACGCGGAGCTAGATCTTTCTTGGGAGTCAGGGGTGAAACAATCAACTTGTTTCCTTGTGAACTCTGACTGTCTAGAGGCAGAACGAGTGCTTCCAATGACTGGTGAGCATTTCCTTCCAGTCAAGGAGGCAGAGCCAGGGGCTGATCCTGATCCCCGTCTAGCACGGGAATCGCCTCTGGTAGCCTCTGTTGTCGAGTCAGCCTATTGAAATACTGGTACGGAACAGCAAGCTGTTCTGGCTCTGGGGGCAGTTCCAGAAAAGGAAGCAAACTCACAGTGGACTCTTGAGGCGAGGCCAGCATCTGGGAAAGAGCAGAAGACCGCAGGTCATCAGAGCTGCTGGGGTCTGCCATGGGTGTGAGCGCGTCAGGTGATTCAGGTGGGAAGTTCGAGGAGTGGGAAGACCAGGGCTCAGAGAGCCAAGGGAGGCTGGAGGTCAGCTGGACCAGGTCCTGGGTCCACTCCAGAGGCTGAGTCGCCTGGACCAGCAGCCACAGCAGTTGCCACTTGAAGAGGAGCCATGGGACCCACAGGCACAGATGGGTCATTGATGGGGTTTTCAGGATACAGTGACTCAGGCTGCTGGGGCACATGCAGTATGCCCTGAGCAGGAGCTGATGGATTATGGCAGCCCCTTGGAGCACGTGCCTTAGCAACTGTGCACCCCGCCCCACCCTTTATGACACCTGACCTTTATTTACACATTCTTTATTAGGCTCCGCCTCCAGGGCTCTTCAGCTTTGAGCCAGGGCAGCCTTTTTCTACAGCCACTGGGCCCCAGCCTCCGCTGCCCATGCAGAGGCGACAGCTGCCTCCCTGCCAGCCTCATCATCCCTCATCACAAGGCAGGATCTGGGTCACAGACCCAGGTGGTGAAGAACCAAAATTACTCCATTTTAAAACAATAAAAAAAGCAGCCTCCATTTCCCATAGCAGACCCAGGTCCTTGTAAAAGCAGGCATTCAGGCATTCCAGAGATATCAAACTTTACCAGGGACAGCTAGCTCGGTAGACCAAGGACAGCACAGTAGAGATTGCTAAACAAAGTAACTCCCTGCCCCCAAAGCTCCGGTGCTGTAAGCCCCCGCTGTAACTCCCTGAGCCCAAAGCTTCCATGCTGTATGAACTCTTTTTTCCTGCTGATGTAGCCCATTTTTCCTTTAAAAACTCTCCCAAACAAAGACTGGGGCCTCACTCCTTCCTCTGCTGCATGGGTTCATTGGATGGGGTCCCTGTTGTGGCTTGTACTCCCGAAGAAACCTTGCTCTTACAGTTTGGTGTGATCAACTCTCTGGGGGTCTCTGCGGGGATCTAATGATCTGGGCACAACATATTTGGGGGCTTGTCTGGGATTGTGATCCCCAAAAAGCCCCTCAGCTACTTCAACCCCGAAGGTTTGCTCCAGTTGACTGGGTGAGTTTTTTTGTTTGTTCGTTAAACAATGAATCTGAAGCATCGGCCGTTGTATCTGTATTCTGAATCTGTGGAGGGTCACTGCCCAAGTGGACACGCTTGCAGGGCACACCCTGCAGGAAACGGGAGATGTCCCGATTCCTCATCTGGTACCTGGGTAGGTCCAATCTGTATCTGGGGATGAAGAGAACAGGGACTGCTGCAGAGTTCTTGTCCCATCTGTAAGGTCTTTGGTCTCCTTCAGACTCCCGGAGGTTTGCCCTTGGAGCAGTCGAGATCTTCTGTAATATGACCATCTGAATCTGTCCGCAGAAATTCTATATGGGCCCTGTGTTTGTCTTTTTGTTAAGTGGTGTTTGTGTTATTTCTGTTGACAACTGACTTAACTGGACAGAACATGGGGTGACTCCACTGGATCTAACTCTTGCACAGTAAAAAAAAATGTAAAAAAAAGGTGGCTCATAATAATGTAGGTTAGGGGCTGGGTCGGTCGGGCTGGAGCGCAAAGTGGAGTTGGATGTGCGCCTTCCCCCGGCACCTGGGGAGCAGGCGGCGGGGACTCTGGATGAGAGCTGGGCCCTTCCCATGGATTGCTCCAGCTGCGATGGGAGTTGCGGCCGCCTTCGGGGAGCCTGGCAGGCTCTGCATGCGCGGTGCTCCCGGGGTCGGGGTGCGAGGAGGAGACCCCTCTCCTTTTCCCGCAGTGCCGCGCAGTGCGTGGCCCCTCCCCCCGCCGGGCCCACCCCTGCGGCCTCAGTTCCATGCAGTGGCTGGCCTTGGCTGGCACCTAACAGCCAACTTAGAACTGGTGCAGACCAGGGGAATCCAATTGTTAAAGCATCCTGAGGGCCCGTGGCATGTGTTGACGCGATGTGATTTCTGCCCAGTGCTCTAAATGTCAAAGTAAAAAATTTCAATAAAGCGCGGAAAGCCAGCGGGAGCCCTGGGGGGCTGGCGGCATCCCTGAGCTCTTGCTGGCCCTTAAAAATCTGGGGGAGAGGGTATAAATCTCTCACGCCGGGCCATACCCATATCTGCAACAGGTCTCCAAGGTGAACAGCCTCTGGCATGTTAAAACAATGTAAATGTTAAAAAGGACAATTACAATTGGGTTAA
This sequence comes from Oryctolagus cuniculus, assembly GCF_051225735.1. NCBI lineage: Eukaryota > Metazoa > Chordata > Mammalia > Lagomorpha > Leporidae > Oryctolagus > Oryctolagus cuniculus. The sequence goes on along the minus strand of NC_142883.1, from coordinate 62,487,399 downwards.
TTTCTGTAAAGGAGAGAGTCCATGTCTGTCGCTCCCCGTCTTCGTGGAGGAACGACACAGGACCCTGTGTTGTTCTTTCGTCTGCTCGGCCCTCCCCGGGTTTGCTGCTGGTTCTTCCCGGGTTGGCTACCGTCCCTTCCACCTCCGTGGAAGGGTGGTTCCCCCTGCCACATTCCCCACTTCCGCGGGGGAGTGGCACACCACCGGCCGGCTCTCTCGGGGGCTGCACAGGTGTTCCTCAGGTGTTCCTGGTGCATGTTGTCTCTCTCCTCCTTTATAGTCCTCCTCCGCCAATCCCAACTCGGCTGCCCACACGCCGAGTACGCTGCTCTCCTCCAATCAGGAGCAGCTCTTGCAGCTTGTCAAGTTGGTGAGAGGCAGCTGGGTAGAAGCTGTACGCTCCTCTCCCAGCGCCACATTGTGGGAGAGCAGATGCATAGAATAAGTCTTAATTCCAGTAACTCAGTCCAGTCCGGGTTGCTCCCCACAGATCCCCGTTTCTTTTTATTTTTTGGCATTGATACGCGCCTGTCTTCGGTGCCCCGTGGCACACACTCTGCTCTGCTTGCTAGAGTTGCCCACAGGTGCTTACAAGCCCACCAATCAGGCAAACCGAATCCGGGTCCTCTCTTCGCCATGTTGTGAGGAGGTTTTTAGGCGCTGATGTGTGCCTGTGTTCGGTGCCCTGCAGCGCATGCTCTGCTCTGCTAGAACTGCCTGCAGGTGCTTACAAGACCTAGCAATCAGGCAAACCGAATCCAAGCCTTCTCATTGCTGTATTGTGGGGAGACTTATTGATGTTAATTTGTGCCTGTCTTCGGTGACCTGCGGCGCATAAGCTGCTAGCCGCCCGCAGGTGCTTATCATCCTAATCAGGCAGACCGAATCCAAGCTCTCTCATTGCTATGTTGTGGGGAGGCCTTTCTCTATTTCTCTATCTCCGGGCATTCCTATTTCTCCTATTTTACTTCTATCTACCAGCATTCCTATTTCTCTCATTTCACTTCTAAACTTCTGTTTCTCTTATCCCTGCGGCTTCCCGGCGCCCGCCCCGAGGCTGCTTCTCGGCGGCTTCCTGGCTCTGAGCTGCTTCAGCCCACGCTTCCCTCATCTGCGCGGCTTCCCGGCTTTGCGCGGCTTGGCTTCGCGCCCTCCGCGGTCTCCACCCCCTTTGCACCAGCCCCGCGTTCCCTATCTATTCACGCCCCGTGCTCTCTCTGCACGCGGCGGCTTCCGCGAGTCACACAGCGTAGCTTACGTTTCCGCCACCACCGGTATTCAATCTAAGTTCCCCGGGCTAACCTGGCAAATTCAACCTAGCTTACGTGTCTCCGCCTTATGGTTTGGCTTCCCGTCCTTTGCTCCCTGGGCTAATCTGACGGATTCCAACCTGGTGGCCCACGTCTCTGCCTCTGGTTCCAGATTTTCACCTTTTGCCCCCCGGGCTGACTTAAAGAATTCCAAACTGGCTTATGTTTCCACCTCGGCCTGCCCCCCGCGGCTTCAATTTCCCTAACATTTTTCTCTACCCGGTATATTTCCCTAAGTTTTCTTCCAACAATATTCCTCCCTCATTTCTCCTGGCTTCTCCCCACAGTCCGTATTCAAGTCTGTTTGTTCTAGCTTTCACTTTCGCTTTCGACCTTAGAGATTTCTCCCGGCTTCCCCCCGTAGTCCGTATCCGAGTCTATGCCTAGGCTTTCAATAGCTTCTTCCAGCACCTTTTTCGTCCGGCTTTTCCCTAGGCTGTTTGCTAGTCTCTCTCTCTGGTATTTTCCCATTTCTCCCCGTTTCTTCCCTCCTAAGCTTCCTATCCGAGTCACGGCACCATTATGTCGCTCCCCGTCTTCGTGGAGGAACAACACAGGACCCTGTGTTGTTCTTTCGTCTGCTCGGCCCTCCCCGGGTTTGCTGCTGGTTCTTCCCGGGTTGGCTACCGTCCCTTCCACCTCCGTGGAAGGGTGGTTCCCCCTGCCACATTCCCCACTTCCGCGGGGGAGTGGCACACCACCGGCCAGCTCTCTCAGGGGCTGCACAGGTGTTCCTCAGGTGTTCCTGGTGCATGTTGTCTCTCTCCTCCTTTATAGTCCTCCTCCACCAATCCCAACTCGGCTGCCCACATGCCGAGTACGCTGGAATCAGGAGCGGCTCCTGGAATCAGGAGCGGCTCTTGCAGCTTGTCAAGTTGGTGAGAGGCAGCGGGGTAGAAGCTGTATGCTCCTCTCCCAGCGCCACATTGTGGGAGAGCAGATGCATAGAATAAGTCTTAATTCCAGTAACTCAGTCCAGTCCGGGTTGCTCCCCACACATGTCTATCGCCAGGCTCTGTTGGCGGGTTTCAAAGCAGTGGCGCTGTGCGAAAGATTGGCACAAAATTTGATTTTGGCCTTAGAGATTGGCATGGACTGGGTAACTCTCCTCCCCCTTGCCTTATCTCAGAATTTGAACTCTATCTTAAAATCAGGTCTGGTCCAAAGTCTACTCTCCCTGTCTTATCAATGAAACAAATCGGGTATCCCACCCTTCTGATGGCTCTTCTGTTTTATCTCATACAAGCCAGAAGATATTGCTTTGTAACTTGCTGAACTTATTTTGCAATTTGTTTTCAAAAATTTCTGGGTGGTCAGTACTCAATGAAACAGTAATAGGTAATTAGCACTTGTTTTAGATAAATACAATTTTAATTTTAATTAAATTCAGATATATATAATATCAGGATCTTAAGTCATTTAGGTGTAACTGCTAATTTAAATTGGGTAAAGACAAATGAGATAAGTGTCTAAATGTAAACTTTGGTACTTTCCACACCTTACACCTTATGTTCTATAGAAAAACTACTTAAATTTGCTAACGTGTTTTCATAGATTGTCTATATAAAAAGTAGTTCAACATCACTTAAAATTAATTAACACTGAAATTTAATGTGTTACCTTGTTTAAAAATGTTGTCTTAATTTAAAGATTTTAATAGGTTATTTCAAAATGTAAAGCAAGAAAATTGACAGATAAAAAACATCACAAGCATAAAAAATTTTTTGAAGTAAGAGGGTATGCAAAAGTCACAAAAAGTTATAAGAAAAAAAATTTTTGGACACAAAAGCTATTACTGATTCTCTGTTAAAGCAATAAGTTAAAGTAATCTATTATGTTCTCTTGATGTCTTTGTTAAATTCTAATTGTTTAAAAACAACTGAGTTTTTATTAAGAACTATGGGTTATTTAAATATGTGCTTATTTTCAAACCTTTAAATAATCACCCTGTAACAGTGATCAAATTTGGTCTGTATTATGTCATAATATAAAATGGTATTAATACAAATGTCTGAAAATTATAAAGTCTGGTAATCTAGTGTTACTAAACATGATGGTCATCTTGGTGAAGGGGCCCCAGAGGCCTAAAAAAGTTAAGTGTGCCTTGTAAAATCCTACAGGTGCTTTCAAAAATGCTATGTAAAGTAAACAAGTGTCTCTTCTTGGTTAACAAGTTTGTAATTTTAAATATAACAACTTAAGGTCTTTTGTCATCCACAGTTTTGTATATCAGATTTACTACTCATAAAACTAAAGTGTTGTTGGTTCTGTGTTTAACTGTCCTCCTATTGGTTGCAATGGACTTTTTCCAGCTACATCTATTGTATTCAGTACCTTGGGATGACTTTGTGGACTGATAAAGCCAATAATGAATTACAGGTACCAACTAGGAAAAAGTATAGTTAACTGAGTTTACTAAGATCAGAAAGTAATTCAAATCAATTGGTAATTTATAAAAAAGGTTAAAGATTCTAACAACTATCACTGAAACTGCTTTATTGTTCTGATGTATGTGACCCTATAGTTTGCTGTGAAACTAAATGCATCTATCTAATCAACTCCTCTGTATCATTTATGTATGTTTTTCTAATGTCTCTGCTGGACTAAATGTTATGTATACAAGAAAGTTATCTCAAGTGTTCATATTGCTGTAGAGTTTGATTATATTGTAATCTGTAACAAAATGTTTCCTGTAAGTTTAAACAGCTAAAGTTAATTGAAAATTCGTGTAACCTAAATCTCTGTAAACTTGTTAAAAAAAAACAACTGAAAACATTTTATTACTTGTGCTTAAATTTGCTGGTTAAACAAGCTACACCATGTTGGGTATTTAAGAGATGTTTCCAAGTACATGTATTCTTTTTTTTTTTTTTTGACAGGCAGAGTGGACAGTGAGAGAGAGAGACAGAGAGAAAGGTCTTCCTTTTGCCATTGGTTCACCCTCCAATGGCTGCCGCGGCCGGAGTGCTGCGGCTGGCGCACTGCACTGATCCGATGGCAGGAGCCAGGTACTTATCCTGGTCTCCCATGAGGTGCAGGGCCCAAGCACTTGGGCCATCCCCCACTGCACTCCCTGGCCACAGCAGAGAGCTGGCCTGGAAGAGGGGCAACCAGGACAGAATCTGGTGCCCTGACGGGGACTAGAACCCGGTGTGCCAGCGCCGCAAGGCAGAGGATTAGCCTAGTGAGCCGCGGCGCCAGCCCCAAGTACATGTATTCTTAACATTTGTAAAGGACATTGGACCTTCTGGTAAGTGTTTTCCTAAGTTGTTTTCTAATAATTAAATCTACTTGCTAAGTTTTCATTTGATATTACTCTTAAAATGTTTGTGCATGGAAAAGCTGCCCTACCTTTTTGACCCTATTGCCATATATAATTATTCCTTGTAAGATTACTTAATTACTTGGATTAAAGACTAGCATAAAAAATTAAAGCTGCCTCCAGGCAACACCACACAGAGTAACGTATCTGTTTTGCCTCTGGTGGTGCAAGGTTTTTAAGTATGGCTGGTAACCGGTAAGATTTTGTAGTGACAATCTGGCAGTATCCTTGCATAGCTATTTGGGTAAGGATATAAGTCAGTTCTGTTAAAGGTCAACCATGTTCAGAAATCAGAGTAACTCAGCCCAGCTAAATATTCATAAAAAACATGCCTATGACTATAGACTTCTAGTCTAGGCAATGAAAATTAGAGGTGGGACTGAGCACTCCCTTGACTTGCATTCTCTGGTCTGATTTAACAAGAACCAGGAGAAAAAGAGAGCTGGGCATCAGAAGCAATGTAAAGATGGGTGGCAGGCCTATTATAGGCAGCTCTGTACAGTGATCTGCCCTCAGGGAGACCCAACAGGCCAGTCCACTGCAGTGGCATTCAATGTGGTAAGCCTGGGCTTCAGCAGAAGTCAGCTTGTGAAGAGCCCTGGCAGCTCTGCCAGCCAAGAGTTGGATCACTGGAAATGGACCTGTCCTGGAGTCGAAGGACTTCAGGTCAGAGCCACGGATCTTATTGGCTGTAAGCTGAAAAGCCCTTCACTCAGCCCAGCCTCCAAAGTGACCACCACTGTTGAAAGAATGGCCAAGTAGGGTCAGTAACATTGCAGACAGAGCTGTAAATTTCCTATTGGAGATGCCACCTGCCTTTACCTGGCCAGCTCTCCTCCCAGGCCAGGTAAGTAATAAAAGTCAACAGAGTGCCTTCCCCAAGGAGGTTCACACCTCCCTTAAAATGTACCCTATGTAAAAAGATAAATAGGTCTAGGTCCCTTAACTTACAAGGCCTAAAGCCCACCAGGTTATTATCAAGCCCCTTCTATCAGGTTCTCTTTGCATCTCAATCAGAAAACTTATTTGTAACTTGGACAACACCTTTCTTGACTCCTCTAATAGCAACTCTGGACCCTGCCTGGCCCACTCCTGGGCCTCATTCCTTTGTAATTTTGTTGCTTATTAAAATCAGTGGTACACAGACATTCTGTACATATCCTGTGGGGGCAGCTGTAGTATCTTTTAAACAGTATTACCGTAAATAGTGTACTTCAAAATGTAAATTACCTTGTTTAAAACTGTGACTTTAACATCTGTATAATTAGTGCATATGGTATCTACTCTCCATTATCAGGATAATTCATTATTAGGTAAATTTGGCTAGTAGGAAATACAGTTCTGTGAGCAGTGTTTCCTATTAAATATCAACTACTATCTCAGTTACACATAACAGCAGCAGCTCCGCCTTGTTCAGAAAAAGTAAATGCACAAAGTTAAAAAGTTAAAAAGATATACTGCAAATAGCTAGTCATTATTCTGTGTATTAAAGTAGAGCAGAAATTAAACGCTGAGGATTTCTGTAAATTCTTTGTTCTCTGTAGTAGATCGCCGTTTATACTCCCAGCATGTGTGTACTGGTAATCCTCTCCCACACTAATGAGTGATTTTTCTCCCAGTTTTGGCTGGAATATGCTTTAGTCTCACCCTGTCTCTATAGTACAGTGTCTGGTTAAGTGTTTACAGCTGGTGATAGAGCGAACCAAGGCCTTCGGCAACCAGGAGGTCAACCAAATGCTACTACAGGAATGTGCTCGGCTCCCCACCCAGGATACAGTGGCTTAAGACATCGCCCCATGGCAGCGCAGAGTGCCTCGTTGCCCCACATCAACAGGGGTGGCTCTGAAGACGGATCGTCATCCCTCTGTACCTCTTGGACTTTTGGGACTGATGTGATGGGCTGTGCGCCACTCTGGGAAAAAATGCTGCTTTTACGCTGATCACTCGGGCCTAATAAAAGATAACATGGCTGGCTAAGGTCAGGGAGGGGCTGGCAAGATAAAAAAAAGAACAGGAGGCCTCTCAGGGGTGGTTTGAGTCTTGGTTCAATTCTTCTCCGTGGCAAGCCACCCTACTATCAGGACTCATAGGGCCCTTGTTCTCCTGCTTTTAATTTTAACCTTCAGACCTTGCATTGTTAACAAACTTGTACAGTTTATGAAACAGAGATTGGACACCATTCAATTAATGGTCCAACAGTCCCAGTATAAACCCTTAAATGTTTGTAAAACCTATAAAATGTCAGTCCAAAACCCATGATTGGGTTTTTCAAACATGTACAAAAACAAGGGGGGAATGAAGAACCAAAGTGACTCCATTTTAAAACAATAAAAAAGCAGCCTCCATTTCCCATAGCAGACCCGGGTCCTTGTAAAAGCAGGCATTCAGGCATTCCGGAGATATCAAAGCTTACCAGGGACAGCTAGCTCGGTAGACCAAGGACAGCACAGTAGAGATTGCTAAACAAAGTAACTCCCTGCCCCCAAAGCTTCCATGCTGTATGAACTCTTTTTTTCCTGCTGATGTAGCCCCTTTTTCCTTTAAAAACTCTCCCAAACAAAGACCGGGGCCTCACTCCTTCCTCCGCTGTGCAGTTTGGTTGGATGGGGTCCCTGTCGCGGCTTGTACTCCTGAATAAACCTTGCTCTTGCAGTTTGGTGTGATCGACTCTCTGGGGGTCTCTGCGGGGATCTAACGATCTGGGCACAACAGTGGCTCCAGGACTCCAGCAGCCCACTGGTGTGGGGTGGGGTGGAGGAGGTGGAGTTTCCCAAGGAAGTAACGGGGCTGGCTTTTTTGGAGGGGGGTCTTCAGAGTTGTGGTCTGGTTCTGGTTGCTAGCTTGAATTTTCCTCTTCCAAGTTCAAATCCAAGAGCTGTCTTTCCTCCCATCAGGGCCAGTTAGGGCAGACGTAGGAAGACACATATTATGCTTATTTATTATGGAATGAGGCCATTTCCTCTAAATTCTCAGTATCCTTTTTTTTCATATTTGACAATTCTGTTAGGTAGGGGCTACAGTGAAATCAGTTCTTAGAAGATTTCTGTAGGAGACGCGGGCAATTCAGTGTGGGTGTGATGATTAGAACACATATGAATAGCAGTTTACATTGCCATAGGAAAACTTCCCCCATTCTACCTTGGCTCGGTACAGCTACTAACCTAGAAGTAACAATGGCACTTTCTAGTGGTTTTACCCTGTGTGGCCATAGAGAAGATGTGTAAGATGTTAAAGTGCACAAAGCATACTGCTGTCACCAGAACCCAGCTGACTTCCTTCAGAGCCCTTTTCAGAATCTATTTTGTTATGCACTGTCTGACACAGCTTCTACTATGGAAACTCCAAGAGAGGTCTCTATCTTATTCCCAGTACCTAGCACATGGCTTGGCATATGGTAATGATTTTCATAGTTTTTAAATTTGAAATGATTATTTGAGAAGTAGAGAGACAGAGGGAGGGAGAGAGCACTCTTATGTACTGGATTATTTCCCAAATACCTGAAATGGCTGAGATGGGGCCAGTCAAACCAGAAATCAAGAACTCAATCCAGCTTTGCCATATGGGTGGCAAGAACCCAACTACCCAAGCCGTTGCTGCTCTCAAAGTCTGCATTAGGAGGAAGCTGGAGTTAGAAGCCAGATCTGTGTGTTGAACCCCAGGTACTCTGAATGTGGGATATAAATGTCTTTATTGCCAAATATCCTGGTAATGGTGTTAAAAGTGGAAGTGAAGGGGCTGGCGCTGTGGCTTAGCAGGTAAAGCCGGTGCCTTCAGTGCTGGGATCCCATATGGTGCTGGCTCGAGTCCCGGCTGCTCCTCTTCTGATCCAGCTGTCTGCAATGGACTGGGAAAGCAGTAGAAGATGGTTCAAATCCGTGGACCCCTTCATCATGTGGGAGACCTGGAGGAAGCTCCTGACTCCTGGCTTCAGTTTGGCCCAGCTCTGGCTGTTGTGGCCATCTGGGGAGTAAACCAGTGGATGGAAGACCTCTCTCTGCCTCTGCCTCTCTGTAACTCTGCCTTCCAAATAAAGAAATAAATCTTTAAAAAATGGAAGTGAGCGCAAGATTTGGTTCATTTGAGGATCTGTTAACAAGTTTCTAAAATCAGTGCTGAATTCCTTTCTCTCATATTTCAAAGGAAGGTTTTTTTAAAAAAAAAGATTTATTATTTATTTATTTGAAAGGCAGAGTTTACAGAGGAGCAGAGGCAGAGGGATCTTCTGTCTGCTGGTTCACTCCCCAAATGGATGCAATGGCCAGAGTTGTGCTGATCTGAGCCAGAAGCCAGAGCTGCTTCCGGGTCCCCCACGGGTGCAGGGGCCCAAGCACTTGGGGCATCCTCCACTGCTTTCCCAGGCTAGAGCAGAGAGCTGGATTGGAAGTGGAGCAGCTGGGACTCGAACCGGTGTCCATATGGGATGCTGGTGCTGCAGGTGGCGGCTTTACCTGCTATGCCACAGCACCGGCCCAGGAACTTCTTAAAGTTTGCAGTTTCATTGACTGGCTTTTATTTAAATTGGATTAAAGTGTTTTATATGGAAAAAATTTGATATACTTTTCAGAATGCAACTGACAGGTACTAGCCTATGTTTATGGGAGGAAAAAAATCAATTACCTGAAACAAGGGGCCTAGATATCTTGGAAACATGTCTTGAGAACAACCCAACATTTGCAGATCAAAGGCCCTGCCCAATATCATTGTAAGGAAGGTCCCAAGTCTGGTGCCAGGAACCTTTCTGCCCAGTAATGTAACACCCAGGGAGGATCCTGCACTTGGGTGTTCTGCCTAGTAATCTTCCAGAGATGGGTAGGGAATATGGTTGAAAAAATTTGCCCATACCCATACAAACCATAGTCTAAATGCGGATGGGGGCATATACACTGACTTTTGGCTGAGCTCCCTTCTTGATGTGTCAGGTGCACTTCTTCATCAACCTCACTAGCGTGCTTGCTGCCAGTCTCTTGTCTCTCCTCTGAATTCTTGTCCAATGGGGAGGTAAGGACTCCATTATAAATGTACCTGAACAAATGCTGTGAAGAGTTGGCCTGTCTTCCTGGGAGAAGTGAGGGATGATCCCAGAAGCTTAAAAGGCCTATTTGCCTGTGAGAAACTCCCCTTTAGACTACCTTGGTGATGTCACAGCTCTTTCCATATTTCAAGAGGAGAAGCAAATTTTGGAAGTGCTGAGCTTCAACTTCCAGCCTTACTGGCAATACCGCTTTCTCTACCTTTGTCAAAACAACACACACACACACACACACACACACAACCAACAAAACACAACTTTGGGCTGAGTTAACAAATCAAACTCACGTAAGGCCACAGTTAGTTTGTTCTGAATTCCTGGGATCCTGTATGTGGGGAGTTCTGAAAGGCTTGTGTTCAAGCAGCCCAGCATCTGCAACCCCTGGAAATGTCGTAGGGTGGCTTGTCCATGTTCTTTTCTTCAGGGCAAGAAAAGAGTTCAAGGATGAGACTTAGGTAAAGTTTAGCAGAGAAACAAGATTTAGTTACATGCAAAGTGATGCATGCTCGAGAGAGCTACATTCTGTAAGGTTCAGGTCCATCCTTTTCTATGGCCTGGAGGCCAAAGGGATGGGCTTGGAGCAGAGCTTCTAAGAGCAGAAAGAGCATTTTCCTAGAAATTTTCTCACCTTACACTTTTTTTTTTCACACAGTTGTTAAAAAATGTATGAAGTGCCAACTTTTTTGGCTCAAAGAATTTTGTGATCTTAGATGTAGAAGCTATGGAAATAGGAAGTATGGAAACAAAAATGTCCTATCGGTGTTGAATAGTAAGGTATTAGGTGGGTGGGTGTGTCAAAGTGAGTTTAAATCTGGGATAGAGACCACTGAACTAACACACTTCATCGTATAACGTTGGGGGCAGTTGTGTACTCCCTTTGAACCAAAACTGCACTAGATTGTGAACAAAGCTTTGGAGAGAGCATTTCAGCATTTTATTTGCAGATACTGGCCTACCTACCAACTCAAAACACAACTCTCTTCTAGGCAACCTGGAGCCACACAGCTTTGGACCCAAGAAGGTTTGAGTATATACAAGGGTAGGGAGACATATTAGGGAGAGGTAAACAACCTAGACCTTTAGTTTGGTTCATAAAGGGTATTCAGTGATGGGAATTCCACCTGAGGGCAAGGGAAATTAGACCACCACTAGAAGGGCTGCCCTAGATCAAGGCCACCTTGGATAACTCAGCTAGAATTTCTCTGTCTAGGCCTTCGGGATTGGGAAGCAGGAGAGCAATTATGTTCAGAGACTTTCTGGAAAGTATCAAGTTCCTTTTGAACACATAAAACATTCATACCACTGTGGAACTAGCAGGGATCACCATCAGTGACACTCAGTAGTGTGGCCTCTTTCAAGGCTCACACAAAAGCAGTTGATTAGACAAATCATATTTGCCCAATGTCTGTGTCAGCAATGAAGCCTGAAATGGAATTCTTGATTCAGAGAACAGAATCTTACAATTTCCCTCCTCTGCAGTGATTTAACACATACTCTCTGCTTACAATGTAGCCATAGGTAGAAGCTGTTTCCATTCACCATCTCTTTGGCAATATCCTTCATAAGGTGGATTGAATTGCTAAACCTGTTTTATGGAAGAGATGACAGCTTAGAGATAATAGAAATCTTCAACTCTTTCTCATCTATAACATGTAAAATTGTGTAAAAAAAATCTGAGACAAAATTAGGACTCAAATCCCAGTGTCCAGTGCTTTTTAGCACAGCGTATACTAGGCAATGATCAAGAAAGGAGAGCTGGATCAAACACTTTATCATTCTACATTATAAACCGGGGAGATAGTGTTTGCTGGCTTTTTTTCTCAGAAATGTCATAACAGATTTGAGATCATTGTTGTGAAAACTTTAGTAAATAAGAGCATACTATGGAACATCTTCGATGTCCCTCTTTAAATCCTAGTAACTTTTTAAAATGAGTTTATTTGCTCATGGAAACAAGCACTTTAAAGATAGTTGAGAAAGCCCTACCTAAAACCACAATCAACAGTTTCTGGAATCTATCCGACAATGCTTTCTGAATAGTTTGTTTCTGGGATGTCTTCTCCTTCATAAGGAAAAATAGTGGTCTTAGATTCAACCAGAACAAATGGATGGAGAATGTCTAGATGAGTGCTGATAATATGTCTAAAAATGGAAGTATGTCCACTCTTCTTGGATGCATATCTTGGTGATGACGGGCACACACAGCACACGGTATCCTGGGAGGGCCCATCACCACTGTTGCCCTCTATTCCAGAAGTTCCTGATGTGCTGGCAGTGAGGTCTGGGACGGGAACTGGGCACTCATGGATCTCAAATTGGTAAGTGGAAGCCGCACTTCTACAAACTCTGCTCTTCTGTGAGTCAAAGGCTGAGACACCATACAGAGAACGGATTGGTGGTGAGTACAGATGATCTGTCCCTTCATCAGGTATCATCCATGGGAGCCTACTGTATTTCACTTGCTGACATCCCTACCGCTGACTTAAGACTCCTAAGACTAGGACCACAGATGCTAGAAAAAAATAATAGAAGATCCTTTTCAGGTACATAGGTTGGCCCCTTTTCCCATTCAAACCCTTCCATTAACAGACAAAGAACCAAATGTTTATATGAGAGTGTGTTGAAACCTTCAGATGATTTTGCTGAGACAACTTATCTGTGTTTGAAAGACTATTTTGGGCTGGTGCCACAGCTCACTAGGCTAATCCTCTGCCTGCAGCACTGGCACATCGGGTTCTAGTCCCGGTCGCGGCACTGGATTCTGTCCCGGTTGCTCCTCTTCCAGTCCAGCTCTCTGCTGTGGCTCGGGAGTGCAGTGGAGGATGGCCCAAGTGCTTGGGCCCTGCACCCCATGGGAGACCAGGAGGAAGCACCTGGCTCCTGGCTTCGGATCGGCACAGCACGCCGGCTGTAGCGGCCATTTGTGGGGTGAACCAATGGAAAAGGAAGACCTTTTTCTCTGTCTCTCTCTCACTAACTCTGCCTGTCCAAAAAAAAAAAAAAGACTATTTTGCATAAAACAGGTTCTTAACCCAAAACTGGGAAGATGTTATTTCTTCCCTAAGCTTCCTGGCAGGAGATCAGCTGATGGATTTTAAATATCAGCCTTCTGTGAGGTATTGCCCAATGTAAAAATCTGCCCAGGAATTTAATAGGGATGGCCTGAAATGTATCTGAAAAGATGAATTTTTAAAAATATATATGTATTAATTTATTTGAAAGAACAACAGAGGGAGAGAGGGAGAGGAGGGGGAGAGGGAGAGCAGAGAAGAGGAGAAAAAGAGAAGAGAAGGGAAAGGAAGGGAAGGGAAGGGAAGGGAAGGGAAGGGAAGGGAAGGCAAGGGGAGAGGAGGGGAGGGGAGGAGGGGGGAGGGGAGGGGAGGGGAGGGGAGGAGAGGGAAGGAGAGTGGAGAAAGAACAAAAGAAATATCTTCAACCAGGGCCGGTGCTGTGGCGTAGTGGGTAAAACCACTGCCTGCATGTCAGCATCCCATATGGGCACCAGTTCAAGTCCCAGGTGCTCCTCTTCCCATCCAGCTCTCTGCTCTGGCCTGGGAAAGCAGTAGAAGATGGCCCAAGTCCTTGGACCCCTGCACCTGCATGGGAGACCTGGAAGAAGCTCCTGGCTCCTGGCTCCTGGCTCCTGGCTCCTGGCTCCTGGCTTTGGATGAGTGCAGCTCCAGCCATTGTGGCCATTTGAGGAGTGAACCAGCAAATGGAAGACAGACTTTCTCTCTCTCTCTCTCCCACCCCTGTGTAACTCTGCCTTCCAAGTAAATAAATAAATCTTTAAAAAAAAAAAAGAAATATTTCAACCTTCTGGTTTACTACCCTAATGTCCATAACAGCCAGAGGTAGGTCAGGCAGAAGCCAGGAGCCAGGAGCTGCCACACGGGTGGCAGGGGCCCAAGCACTTGGGCTATCTTCTTCCTTCTCAGGCATGTTAGTAAGATGTTGGATCATAAGCAGAGCAGCCAGCACTGGAACTGGCATTCTGATATAGGAGTGACAGCTTAATCTGCTGCACCACAATACCAGCCTTAAAGATGAATTTCAGAAATAGGAAAAAAGTCTTTTCCTTATTCCCTCACCTCTCTCCTTGCAGTGATAATGGACTTCCCTCCTTCAGAGTATCCAAAGGCTTCTCCACCACCCGGAATCCTAGAACAGCAACACCGCTTCTAAGACACAAAAGAACTTCAAGCTTTGCTTCTCAGGTGGTCACACAGTGTCTTCGTTTTCCTTTTCAAGGTCAGAGAGCCCCGAAGCTGTTAGAATTTTAATTGAAATGTCCTCCCTACAATCTTCATGTTAACTTCAAAATGTTTTGTGACTAGAAATCGAAACTCCAGCAGTTGACAGTTGAGGTGTCCTTTAGCTTCAAAATCAAGTAAGATTCACCACTGAATCACTAGAAACAGACATCAGTTTTTATTGTTATATACCACACAAATTATGAAACACCACCACATGTGTAATGTATGTGATCATATATAACTCAAATGCACGTCCTCCCCACCTCCCAGTCCTTCTGGCTAACGTTCAGGATTATAGTGTTGAAGGGGAGTGTGGTCAGTAAAATGAAAAACTCTGTGTTCACCTTGATGCTCCTTGTGTGCACGCATTGAAACTAAAAGAACACTTCTCCAGTTCTTGACATTGGCACTGTCTAGGGCAAGCACTTGGTGTTAAAACCGGCCTACGTCTGGTGCCGAGAAGATCCTCAAGTCACAAAAGACACACCTACAGATATCACGACCTGCCACATATTTTCATTTTGGATACGAGATTTGTCAATACCGATCTCACAGTGTGAAGATTAAAATGGGATAGAGCGATGTCAGCATTGCATTCATAGTAAGCCCTAAATCAGTGAGTGCTTTAAAGCCACAGCACTGCTCTGCAACATTTTAAGGCACTTGAGTAACTGGAAAGTGTCCCTGACTTTGGTGATGAATAGTGTGATGAAAGCAACCAAGGAAGCCCTGCCAAAGCAAGTGATAGGGCTGTGGGTGAGCCGCAAAATGTGTTAGTCTTCTCCCTCAGTAGCTAGGGCTGGGAATATGAGAAGGAATGTATAAGGTGAACAGACCACATACTACTCCTCTCCCCAAGTTACTAACCTGTTGGAGGTGAGAATACACATACCTCTGTGAATTTACCAGCAACTGTAGCAGTTAGAGGTTCACGTGCCTTCACAAACTGCTTTGAGAATGCAACTATCTTCTGAGTGTTAACTGAATTTCTTACATCACTAGTTTTTAGTAAATGTATATTTCTCATTTGAAAAGCATAGTAGATAAAAATGAGGTTGTATCAAAATGTTTGTGCAGGGGGCCAGTGCTGTGGTATAATGCAGGTGCTATAATGCAGGTGTAATGCAGCTGCTAAGCCTGCACCTGCATTGCTGGCATCCCATATGGGCGCAAGTTCTAGTCCCAGCTGCTCTTCTTCCAGTCCAGCTCCCTGCTGATGGCCTGGGAAAGCAGTGAAAGATGACCCAAGTGCTTGGGTCTCTGCACCCACATGGGAGACCTGGAAGAAGCTCCTGGTTTCCCTCCCTCCCTCCCTCCCTCTCACCCTCCCTCTTACCCTTCTTGTTTTTACCTTTCTGTCATTTAAACAAATTTTTTGAGTTAGCATATTTTATTTATTTTTAAAATTTTTTTATTTTTTTGACAGGCAGAGTAGACAGTGAGAGAGAGAGAGAGACAGAGAGAAAAGTCTTCCTTTTTCCATTGGTTCACCCCCCAATGGCCTCTGCAGATGGCACACTGTGGTCAGCGCACCGTGCTGATGTGAAGCCAGGAACCAGGTGCTTCTCCTGGTCTCCCACGCGGGTGCAGGGCCCAAGCACTTGGGCCATCCTCCACTGCACTCCCGGGCCACAGCAGAGAGCTGGCCTGGAAGAGAGGCAACCGGGACAGAATCCAGCACCCCGACTGGGACTAGAACCCGGGGTGCCAGCGCCGCAGGCAGAGGATTAGCCTATTGAGCTGTGGTGCCAGCCCAAGTTAGCATATTTTAAACTTACATTACAGTAAAAAGGCTTAATACTTCAGGGAGTAAGAAGTTTACCAAGTAAAAAGCAAAAAGACTCTAATTTAGTCGGAATATAGACAATGGCTATAAATAATAATTGAGTGGAAAAAATGACCATTTCACCCATATACAATTTATTTGTCATTCATAATTTCTTTCAATGAAATAGAACCAATGACAATGTAACATCCAGATATTTCCTCTGTGGTTACAAGGTAATAATTTAGCTCATTTAGACTTTTAGCCATTTCTTCTTAACAGGTTATGCACAGGTATGACTTCATGCAGATTGCAATGCAAATCATCATATATTACATTTTTGGTGTTCTATTAGTTACCACAGAAACTAATAGGGAAAATATATGGTATTTGTCTTTTGTGGCACTCGCTTATTTCACTAAGTATAATGGTTTCCAGTTGCATCCATTTTGTTGTGAAAGACAGGATTTCTCTTTTTTCGTGGCTGAATAGTATTCTATAGTGTATATATACCAAATTTTACTTATCCAGTCATCAGTTGATGGGCATCTCGGTTGATTCATATCTTAGCTACTGTGTATTGAACTGCAATAAACATAGGGGTACAAATAACTCTTTCATATGCCAATTTCATTTTTCTTGGATAAATTCCCAAAGGTGGGATGGCTGGGTCATATCATAGATGTATTTTTGGATTGCTGAGGAATCGCCATATAGTCTTCCATAGTGGTTGTCCTAGTTTACACTCCCACCTGCAATGATTTAGGGTACCAACTTCCGTACATCCTTGCCAGCATTAACTATTTTTCAATTTTTGGATGATAGCCATTCTAAATGGGGTGTGGTGAAACCTGGTTGTTTTTATTTGTGTTTCCCTGGTGGCTAGTGATCCTGAGCATTTTATACTGTTTCTGCTGACCATTTGTATTTCATCCTTTCAAAAATGCCTACTCGTGTCCTTTGCTCTTTTTAGCTAGCTTGTTTATTTTGTTGTTCTTGAGTTTCCTGAACTGTTCATGGATCCTAGAAAATCCATTATCAGTTGCATACTTTGCAAGTATTTTCTCCCATTCTGTTGGTTGCTTTATTTTGTTAAGTGTTTCTTTTGAGTGCAGAAACATCTTTTTTTAAAAAAAGATTTTATTTATTTATTTAATTGAAAGTCAGAGTTACACAGAGACAGAAGGAGAGGCTGAGAAAGAGAGAGAGAGACCTTCCATCCGCTGGTTCACTCCCCAGTTGGCCACAATGGCCAGAGCTATGCCGATCCAAAACAAGGAGTCAGGAGCCTTCTCTGGGTCTTCCACGTGGGTGCAGGGGCCGAAGGATGTGGTACATCTTCTACGGCTTTTCCAGGCCACAGCAGAGAGCTCTGCCCCTCTTTGTCTCCCTTAACAGTTTTTGTGTTAAAGTTTATTTTGTCAGATATTAAGATGGCTACGCCCACTCTTTTTTCATTTCTGTTGGCATGGTATATCTTTTTCCAGCCTTTCACTTTCAGTCTGCATGCATCTTTGTTGGAAAGATGTGTTTCTTGTAAGCAGCAAATAGATGGGTTTTGTTCCTTAATCCATTCAGCCAATCTGTGTCTTTTAACTGGAGAGTTGAGGCCATTAACATTCAATGTGACTATTGATAAGTGGTAACTTTGCCCTACCATTTTCCCAGAGATATTTTCTAATATATGCTTTGAACTTCCTGTGATCTTGCTGTGAGGTTTCCTTCCTTTACCTTATTTCATATTGATGACCGTGTTTCTGTGTTTCTGTGTGTAACACCTCTTTAAGCATCTTTTGCAGGGCTAGACGAGTGGCGACAAATTCTTTAAATTTCTGTTTGCTATGAAAGGTCTTTATTCACAAATGAGAGCTTTGCAGGATATAATATTCTGGGCTGGCAGTTTTTCTCTCTTAGTACCCGGGCTATGTCTCGCCATTCCCTTCTAGCGTGTAGGGTTTTTGATAAGAAGTCAGCTGTGAGTCTAATTGGAGATCCTCTGAGAGTAATCTGACGTTTCTCTCTTGCACATTTTAGGATCTTTTCTTTATGTTTCACTGTGGTGAGTTTGATTACAATGTGTCATCATGAGGATCTCTTTTGGTCATGTTTACTAGGGGTTCTATGAGCTTCCTGTACTAGGATGTCTCTGTCCTTCTCCAAACCTGGGAAGTTCTCTGCTAGTATCTCACTAAAAAGGCCTTCTAATCCTTTCTCTCTCTCCATGCCTTCAGGAACTCCCAGAACCCGAATGTTGGGTTTTTTAATAGTATCCTGTAGATTCCTAGCCATATTTTTTAGATTTTAATTTCCTCTTCTTTTCTTTGGTTTGACTATATACTTTCCTGTGCTCTGTCTTCTAAGTCCGATATTCTCTCTTCTGCTTCACTGACTCTGTTTTTAAGGCTCTCTAATGTGTTTGTCATTTGATCTATTGAGTTCTTCATTTCATTTTGGTTTCTCTGCACTATCACATTTTCCTGTTCTACTAGTTTCTGTGTTTCATTTTGATTCCTCCTTAAGACTTCATTTTCACGAGAGAGATTTTCTATCCTGTCTAGTAAGGATTTCTGTAGTTTAAGAATTTGTTTTTGAAAACTTCTAAATGTTCTTATCATAAATTTTTTGAGATACGTATCTTGTATTTCTTCTATCTCATCATCTTCATAATCTTGACTTGGGGTGTCTTGTTCATTTGGGGGTGTCATAATGTCTTCCTTGTTCTTGTTTCCTCAGTTTATGCGTTTGTTGCTTGGCATTGTTGAGATATTCTTTGGATTCTTCTTCCCTCGCTGTGGTGTTTTTTTCTTGTTATACTATGACTGTATTAAGTGGACTGTCTGCTTTTGATGGAGCCTTAGAGGCTTCAGATGGGTGTGGCCAGAGAGCTCTGTTTGGTTCTTCAGGGTTAGGGGTGTGCCAAAGGTGACACATCCAGGTTAGGCATGGTAAATTTCTCTCTCTCCTCTCTCTCTCTCTCTCTCTCTCTCTCTCTGATCCAGAAGGGAAGTAATTCTGCACAGCTGAGCGGAATTGAAGGTAGTCAGCTTCTGATCTCTGGCTCCTGTGGGTATAACATTCGTCTGCTCTTTCCCAAGGACCACACAAAGAATCTGTTCTGCCCTCAGTGTGGGCTCAAATTCCCCTACAGTCTCTCACTGGGTTGCCAATTTTACCAAATTGTAGCGTCTCTGGAGAGTACTCACGTGAACTCTGTGAGTTCTCTCACCCACTGTCTCTTTTTTCACTGCCTCAGTTCATTAGCTCCACACATTCACTAGGTCCTAACCTCCTGTTATTTCTCACACACACACACACACACACACACCCCAGAGTCCAGTTTTTCCGCTTGGCTTTGGCAGGTGCAGCCCGGAGGTCGCACAGCTTTTACGTATGTCCAAAATGGTACCTGCTCTTTGTCTTGCTCGCCTTTGAGAGGTGAGTGGAGAGAGAGAGACTCGTGCCTGTACCAGTCCTTTCCCTCTCTGTCTCTCTCTCTCTCTCTTCTCGAGTTAGCCTGGTGAACTTTTCCCCATGGTGCTTCAGGCCTCATTCCCTCTAGGCTTCTCCTTCTGCTTTCCCGCCAGTGTCTCAGGCTACTGAGGTTTTGGCTCACCTCGCGTTCCAGCGCTGCTGTGTAGATTCCACGACTGGTGTCCTGAGCTGTGGGCTCCCACGCTTTCTACGCAGGTCCACCGTGAATCACTGGTTCTGGAAGAGTTTCCTCTGCTGTTTCTTCCACAACTCTTCCTTGAACCTGCAGTATCTCAACTTTTATTAAACTGTCTCTTCCCGAACTATCAGTGTGCTCCCTTCCTATTCCGCCATCTTGCCGGACACCCAAGCTCTGGACATTCTTACTCCATAATGTGGTAACTCAAAATCGTCTCCGCCCACGTTTGCTGTTCATGATTAGCATTTTCTCATTTTTTACTATTGTACATTATGTCTGTGCCTAGGGTAAACCTAAGGGTAAGCTTTAGATTCTCTTGCATTTTTCTGAGTCTGAATCTTTGGGTATTTGTAGTCACTTTCTCAGTTTTTCCATACATAACTTGCAGTTGCTTTTAAAGAACGATTTACTTATTTATTTGAAAGGCAGAGAGAGAGAGCAAGGAGGAAAGAGAGAGAAAAAGAAATAGAAAGAGAGAGAGAGAGCTAGAGAGAGAGCACTTCCATCTACTGGTTTACTTCCCAAATTGCTACAACCATCAAGTGTGGAACGAGCCATAGCCAGGAGCCAGGAATTCCATCCTGGTCTCCCACTTGGGTGGCAGGGGTTCAAGAACTTAGGCCGTCTTCTACTGCCTTCCCAGATACATAAGCAGGAAGCTGGACTGGAAGCAGAGTAGCTTGGACTCAAATCTGTCTCTGGAAAGTCCCCAAACATGTACATTCTGATGGCACTGCATCTTGTCCCTTTAGTCACCTGACCTCATGCCTCTGTGAACTGCTCTCATGGCAATCTCAGAACACAGAATGAGGACATGTTCTCAAGGGAGAGGCCCAGCTGCAGCCTCCCCTGTTGGCACCTGAGTGTCTGAGTCCTCCATGGGTTATTGAAGGTATGAACTTTCCTTTGTGGTAAGCATCTTTGGGAAGAGTGGCCAGCTCCCCACTGAGAGCCAGTGAGCTGTTTCAGGGTGATACTCATGTATTTGGGAGTTGTAGATTTATTTGTGGCTATGTTATTCTACAATATGTGTGTATGTAGTTTTATATGTATACCTTTCTAGAAATTACAATAGTAATGAATTCTTTCCTCCTAGGAGTTGGAGCATTCTGTACCCAAGAATACACCTACACAGGTAAAGGATCCATTTCCTATCTGTAGACTCTTTCAAGTATTTTTTTTGACAGGCAGAGTGGACAGTGAGAGAGAGAGAGAGAGAGAGACAGAGAAAGGTCTTCCTTTGCCATTAGTTCACCCTCCAATGGCTGCCGTGGCCAGTGCACTGTGCTGATCCGATGACAGGAGCCAGGTACTTATCCTGGTCTCCCATGGGGTGCAGGGCCCAAGCACTTGGGCCATCCTCCACTGCACTCCCTGGCCACAGCAGAGAGCTGGCCTGGAAGAGGGGTAACTGGGACAGAATCCGGCGCCCCGACCGGAACTAGAACCCGGTGTGCCGGCGCTGCAAGGTGGAGGATTAGCCTAGTGAGCCGCGGTGCCGGCCTTCAAGTGTTTTTGTAAAAGGAAAGATGTGGGTCCAGAGTGTCTCCCACAAGTGAGAGAGGCCTAGGGTATGTGGATCCTAAATGTTTCCAAGTCAGTGAGCTGGCCCTTTGCTTGCCAGGTTCACTTTCCAGCTCAAGGGAGTGTGGGCCAGACTCGGTGGTCTAATAATGCTTGGTAATACCAGTCTGGAGCTGTTCCTGGGCCCTACGAAGTCCCCTAATTCCCATCTTGCTGCCTTTCCTTCATGGCTATCCTCAGTCTGGCACCATAGCACCTTAAGTCTGTGAGTGCTGCCTCCAGGGTAGTTTTAGGAAATAGAGTGAGACGTTCTCAGGGGAAACGCCCAGGTACGGCTGTCACTCATGGATCTCAGGTCCCCTTGGGTATTCAGAATATGTGCTTTGTTTCTCTGGAAAGAGTGGCCAGCTCCACACTGAGAGTGAAGTCCCTGCTGTCGGGGTGGTTCAGTGACATGGCCGTGCAGATTGGTGTCAGACAAGGGACCCTGGACTTGGCAGCAAAAGGACTCATTGGGTATTTTTGCCTCCCAGCTATCCAGAGAGGGAGAGGAGATCTCACTGTCTTGAGGACAAAAAAGATTATCTGTGTGTCAAATTGTGTGTTTCCCTGCCTGATGTGTGTTGTTTGTTTCCATATGTATACTTTCAGTTTATAGATGCATATATTTAGGAATCATAGATTTTTCTAGCTATATTACTTTTTCTGACATAGAGTGATGATAGTGATGAATCCATCTTCCTAGGATGTTGAAGGTTCTCAGCTACAAGGATTTAGCCAGATGGGTCCTGGAAAATTTTTCTGTAATTTTAAACAAGTGTGAGTAGTTACACAAACACACAGAGAAACACACACACATACATCTTTAGAGGTTCATTCAGTGTTTATGAACATTTACATAGTTGTGTAGCCAAAGATTTGTTGGAAGTTGGTTGTTTCCCTATGGACATCATACAGGGCTCATTCTCTCACCAACAAACCAAGAGATGTCTGGAAACTTGCTGCGTTGAGGTGGGACAGGACGTGGGCTTTCCAAGGCCTTAGGTCCTACTTTGTCCTGGGTTGTACATGAGCAATCCCCGTTCCCACTTACCTCTAGCAGTTGGCTAAACCTCTTTGCCCAAGAGAGTTGGGCCCTAAGTTAGAAACACTCCTTATATATCTTAATGGGCTAGCAGGACTGAAAGTCGCCCTCTGACCTGGTGAGCTGGATCTCTTTTATGTCATGTTGTTCAGAAGGCTGGTAAACCTGCTGTGGGCCCAGAATGCCCCTCCAAGACAAGTGGCTTACAGCATGTAGGTTCCGTGTGTTTCCCAGAAAGCTAGTGTGGTGGCCCTCCAGCTAGCCTGGTCCATATCTCTAGGACAAGTTCATTTTGGCCGAGTCTGGCTCCCAGAGTGTGTAATCTTCAGGGATGGTGGCCAGAGCTGACTCTGGGGAGTGTGCAGATCCACATTCTGGTGGCACCATGGCATAGCTGACCCTGCAGCCAGGTGTCATCTTCCTGGTACCTGCCTATCCTGCCTAAAAGGAAACCTCAAAACCCAGAGGAAGGGCCAGCATTATGGCACAGCGGGTTCAGCCACCACCTACGATGCCAGCATCCCATATGGGAGTCAAGCTGTGTCTTATCTGCTCTGCTTGCTATCCAACCCTCTGCTAATGCAGCTGGGAAAGAAATAGAAGGTGGTCCAATTCTTTGGGTCCCTGCACCCATGTGGGAGACCCAGATGGAGTTCCAGACTCCTGGCTTTGGTCTGGCCTAGCCCTGGCTTTTGTGGCCATTTGGGGAGTGAACCAGCAGGTGGAAGATCTTCACCCTCTATCTCTCTCTACATATCACCCTGCTTTTCAAATAAATAAAGATAACTCAGATTGAGTGGGAGTTCTCAGAGGAGAGGCCCAACTCCATCTACCCCAGTCTGCAGTCCAGGCTCTGAGACCCTGGGTTGTACAAAATGTTCTTTTCCTTCTGGGTAAAATCTTAGGCAAGGATGGCCAGCTCCCCATAGAGAGGGAAGTCACTGTGGTCAGGGTTGTGCATGGGCACACCCCTGGGGAGTATCAGTGATCACACCCTGAAACTGGTGTGAAGGGTCTTCTTGGGTGGTTATGAGCCCGATGCAGAGCAACAGGGAAGGGAGAGCCCAGTGCCCCCTAACCACAGAGGTTGTGTGTTTCTTCTTGTGTTGTATGTGATTGATTTGTGTATGTACATTTTCTTGCCTAGAAATTCTTGTATTTGGAAATCATTGGTGGACTTCTGTCTCTGGATATTTATTTCTGAGACAGACAGACACTACCCTGTAACTGTGTGGGTGAGCATTTCTAGGACTAATGGGAGTCGTGATTTCCTCCTTCCCAGCATGGGGAAACATCCCAGTGCAAGGAAACAGCAATACATGTAAAAGAACAGTTTTCTATATTGTGCAGACACACACAAGTATTTCGACAGTTATGCACATGTGCTTTGGCTTTCATTTAATATTTGTGTGCCTCTCTGTACATGAATACAGGAAGGTATATGCCCCATCGTGTTATTTTGACTGTGGACATCATTCAAGATGCAGCTACCACTTGATAAGCCAAGAGTCACCTGTACATGGTGGCAGGGTGTCAGAGGCTGGAATGGCTCACATGATGTTGATCTTTCCTTTTGCTGACAAGTGATGCCAGTTTGTGTGATGGAGATGTTTAACATGCAGCCGTGGGTCTGCACCAATAGGAGTCCCTGGACAGTGAGCAGTAGAGCACCCCAGGCTACAGGAAGCCAGAAGTTCATTCACGTAGTCCTGACACGTGAGATTATCTGTATAAACTCAGCAGCATTTTATTTCCAAGCCATACTTCTATAGAGTATGTGTGTGTGTATACATATTTAATTTCTCAGGCTTTGGTTCTTGACATTATGTAGATGATAGGTTTTTTATCTATATATTATTTTTTTAATTTGGCAAAGACAATTCAAACACTGCTTTTCCTATGAGATCTTATTTTCAAAACACTGCATTTAAGGATAATTTGGGCACAAATTAAGGTGATTCTTGGCCATGCTGTGTCAAATCCAGGAGATTGGGGTGAGTCTGCTGTCTGTGTCTGAACTTGGCAAAAGCCATTTCCTGCTAGAGTTGTGGCCTAGGTGAATGTGATCCCAGATGTTCCTGTCTGGCAGTCTGACAGACTCAAAATGAATAATATCACTAATTAATTAAAAAGCATTTCTGTGATTTAACGCAAATTTTTCTGAAATTAGATTGATACAAAAATAAAATAAAATTATTAACTCTAAACTCAAATGACACAAGTAAAATTAAAAAACTCTCAATTTTGTGGCTCAATGAAACTAAAACTGATTCATCAAATGAATGAAAGGATGTACACTAAAGAAAGGTTTACTAATAATTCCGAGAAAATCATTTTGTAGATTAGATGAGTCCATGAGCTCAGTGATTCTGATACTGACTCTCCATTAAAAGGGAATAAATATGGCCAGCGCCATAGCTCACTATGCTAATCCTCTGCCTGCGGCGCTGGTACCCCGGGTTCTAGTCCTGGTTTGGGCACCGGATTCTGTCCCGATTGTTGCTCTTCCAGTCCAGCTCTCAGCTGTGGCCTGGGAGGGCAGTGGTGGATGGCTCAGGTGTCTGGGCCCTGCACCCGCATGGGAGACCAGGAGGAAGCACCTGGTTCCTGGCTTCAGATAGGTGCAGCATGCTGGCCATGGCGGCCATTTGGGGAGTGAACCAACGGAAGGAAGACCTTTCTCTCTGTCCCTCTCTCTCACTGTCTAACTCTACCTGTCAAAAAAAAAAGTGAATAAATCTGGATTTGTGCATTTGGGGGACCATTGTTGTCTTCCATAAGAGACCTCTCTAAAGTAGCAATATTTTGGGTGGGGAGACTCATATGAAATAAATTGCAAAACTAGGAAATTAGATATCATATTTGCTAGCTTTGCACAGAAACCACTGAGAGAAGCTGTGTGAGGTGAGGCAAGCTTTTCTGAATCCTAGTGCTCATTCTAGAAAAACCAAATTTTCCATCAAAAGGGAGAACACAAACCTTGATGGGAATATGCCCATCCCCATACAAAGGCACTAGAGGGGGGAATCAGTACTAGAAAGAGAGCAAGGACTCCCACACTGAAAACATTCCCAGCTTGAAGTCATCTGTGCTCTCAGCAGGGTAGTTTCCAGGATGAGGAAAAGGTCATTAGGAAAATGATACCAAGCATGAAAGGACGTCGTTACTAAGAATCCAGGAAGCTCGGGAATGGATGGAGAGAAAAGGGGGAAGAAGAAGGAAAATGGGAAAAGGAACATCAGCCATGAAGTGTAAACTAGAAGAAACACAGGAGCAGGCTGTGCCTTTCAAGACACGGAAGGTGAATAGAAGAAAATGTTAACAACAGAAACCTGATCAGAGATGCCAGGAGATGAAGAGAAGCACAGGGAGCTGCTGGATGCCTGAGATTCCTGGAAGGGAAGAGACAGTGCAGTGACCCAAAGCCAATCAGCACAATGCAGACTTCTGCCAACGAAAATGCGCTGTCAGATTCCATCTTAGAAGACCACTGGATGTGACTTTGGCTGATGCCATTGATATTCCAGTAAAATCTGTGTATTAAAAGAAAAATGCGCAGGCATCTAGAATACAAGGATGAGTGACATAAAGGGAAATGAAACTGAGTATCTCATCGGTCTTGTAGAGACAGCGAGTCTGGGCAAAAGGAAAAAGAATATATTTAAGATGCTTGAGAAGAGAAACTAAACCTGGAATTTTGTGCCATCCAAGCTGACATTAGGTAAAAAGTGCATTGGCATCCAGGTCGTCAAGAGAAACCTTGAGTGAAAGGGACCCCATGATGCCTTCCAATGGAAGGAACAGATGGGTGACAACAAAACCCCTAGGGGCCGGCAGCAGGTTAACGCCCTGGCCTGAAGTGCTGGCATCCCATATGGGTGCCGGTTCGAGACTCGGCTGCTCCACTTCCAATCCAGCTCTCTGCTATGGCCTGGGAAAGCAGTAGAAGATGGCCCAAGTCCTTGGGCCCTGTACCCGTGTGGGAGACCTGGAAGAAGCTCCTGGCTCCTGTTTTTAGATCGGTGCAGCTCTGGCCGTTGCGACCATCTGGGGAATGAATCAGAAGATGGAAGACTTCTCTCTCTGCCTCTTCTCTCTCTGTGTAACTGACTTTTGAATCAATAAATAAGTCTTTAAAAAACCATAGAAAGTATTGCTATAAGAACAGATTGAAAAGACCACCCTGGCAGTGACTATTCATTGAGGATCAAATGGGATTCCTCCTGAGGGGTTGGTGGTGGTGGTAGTCACTAGGGTGACTGCTCTCAGATCCTTTAAGTTCTAACTTTGCTGAGGTGTTTCCCTGTGATGTGCTTTATCGGACAAAACCATATGAAAAGCAACCAGTACGGATGATGATAATTTAATATCATAATCTGCAGAGGTCTGGTGAGGAGAGATGTGGCTGGTCAGCTGTGTCTCCTCCTGCATTGTTCAAGCTTCCTGTGGTTGGAGAAGCTCCAACTCCTCTGTGTCCTGCCCTCCACATTGCAGGCTTCTGAGGAGCAAAGGAATCTGCAGGAAGACACAGGAATGGGGATCAGTGAGGAGGACAAGGACGTGGCAGCTGGTGCAAGGGGTGTGTGCAGGACTCGGAAGTTTTCTGTGACCCTCGAAGGTGACCCTAGGCTGTGACCTGCCCAGTGATTTGGGCCATCGGTAATGGAGGCCCATTTGCTTTTGGCATGGACATCCCACAAGAGTGAATTCCTGGGGCCCACATGTGGTATAACAGGGTATTACCACCTGCAACTCCCTCATTCCATATGGTGCCAGTTCAAGTCCTGGCTTCTCCACTTCTGATCCAGCTCCCTGATAATGTGTCTGGGAAAGCAGTGGAAGATGGCCCAAGTCTTTGGGCCCCTGCACCCATGTGGGAGACTGGAAGAATCTCCTGGTTCCTGGCTTCGGTCTGGCCGAACCCCGGCTGATGCGGCCATTTGGGATGGAAGATCTCTCTATGTCTCCATCTCTCTCTCTCTCTCTCTCTCTCTCTCTCTTGCTCTCGCTCTCTGTAACTGTGCCTTTCAAATAAAATAAATCTTTAAAAAAAGAGTAAATTCACCTAGACATTCACCTGGGCAGCCTTCAGGGAACTGGCCCATTAGGTAGTGAACCTGATGCACAGGAAGTGGGAACTCTCTTAGCCCTCAGATGCACAGGAAAAGGGAACTCTCTTGACCAACTTACTTGGGTCCTGTGAGGAGGAGGAGGTCTGATGACACAGGAAGGAGTACTGACCCTCCTCACTCTGTTCATACCCCAGGATCCTAGCTTGTGACTGACAAGTTAACTATGGAAGACTTCCCAGAGCTCTTTGATCCTCCTGATCAAGCAGAACTTCTTTCTATTCTCCCCTGATCGCAGGGATTTTATTAGAGAAGAATCATTTTGGGATCGGAATTGTGGCATAATGAGTTAAGCCACCACCTGTAATTCAGCATCCCATTTGGGATGCAGTCCAAGTCCTGGCTGCTCCACTTCCAATCCAGCTCCTTGCTAATGGATGTGGGAAAGCAGCAGAAGATCGCACAAGTCCTTGGGCCCTTAAGCTGATGTGGAGGATCCAGATGAAGGTGGCTCCTGGTTTTGGTCTGGCCCAACCCAGGCTGTTGTGGCCATCTGGGGAGTGAACCAGTGGAACATCTCTCTGTTTCACCCTCCCTCTCTGTAACTATGCCTTTGAAACACAAAAGAATCATTTTTTTGGTGTTTAAACCCAAACATTATTGCTTTTGTGCATATCAGCATTGAAGGGGTGACGGAAAACACTTCTTTTCAAAAGGTCATAAACCCAGTGTGCATATATAATTTAACTATAATTACAGCACAAATAAAAGGAACACAAGGGATTTATAACTCTCTTGCTCTTCAAAGTGAGCTTTGCTTTGAATTGCCATCGTGTTTCTGTGTGAATTAGACAGATGCACAATTTTATATTCCTTCCAAATAAAACAATCCAACCATATAAATAATCCTTCTTTATCAGCCTTTTACGAAAGTAGGTTGAGGGCCCCAATGGCTTGGGCAAATCCCTGTAGCTCTTGTGTTTTTTTTTTTTTAAGATTCATTCATTTATTTGAGTCGGAATTACACAGAAAGTGAAGGAGAGGCAGAGAGATAGAGAGAGGTCTTCCATCCGATGGTTCACTCCCCAGATGCCGCAACAGCCAGGGCTCCAAAGTCCGAAGCCAGGAGCCAGGAGCTTCTATTGGGTCTCCCACACAGGTGCTGGGGCCCAAGCACTTGAGGCATCTTCTTCTACTTTCCCAGGCCATAGCAGAGAGCTGGATCGGAAGTGGGGCAGCTGGGACTTGAACCAGTGCCCATATGGGATGCCGGCACTGCAGATGGTGGCTTTACCTGCTGTGCCACAATGCCGGCCCCATCTCTTTGTTCTGTGCTAGCCTCTGTGATGTCAGGATAAGTTGGGTGCCCACAGGGATGCAAAGGTGAGTGCAGTGGGATGTTCTCCTGGAGTGAAAAGGAGCCTCAAAATGCGACTCTCTCACCCCCTTCCTAATCATCCTGAGCTGGAGGAAGTCAGGGATGGCCCTGTGTCTCCCCATAGCAGAGAGTCTCCCTGTTGACTTTGGGGCTGGGCAGGCAGGGATGTGGGCTCTGGAGGGAGATGTTCACAGCTCTGGCGGCTCTCCCCAGAAACACATGGCCAGCAGCTCCCTCTGATGACGTTCGTGTGCCAGTCCTCCCCTTCTGATGAAAGCAGCCACTGGGGGCTCAGCCTGGGAGCCCTAGGGGCTGCCATGGAATGGGGATGTGTCCCTGGGACCACCTCAGGGCACATCCTTTACTTGCCTGTGTAGATCCTGAACATCCATTAGTGTCTACTTGATGGATCAGGGCTGACGGCAGCCTCTCCACTTCTGGGCTCCATTTTGTTGGCTTCCCTGAGGTATCACAAAGAATGTGAAGCAGTGAAGTCCGTGTGCACTTACTTCCCTGACCCCCATCTTCCTGCTCCAAACTCACATTTCCTGTTCTTCTTGGTCAAGGTCCTCCATGTCCAGAAGACTTTGGGGATAGTTCACGTCCAGGGAACATGTGGACACCTGGAAAGAAGAAACAGTGTGAGTTTCCTGAACCAGGCATTAAGGAAAAGCCCTTTCTTAGGGGACATGGAGGCCAGAGTCAGACTTCCCTGGAGTCCTCCCTCCACTGACACTGGGACCCTGCCTGCCTGCCTCACCCCAGCTCCCTGTGTGGGCAGTCGGGTTGCTCAGCACCATTTCATAGTGCAGTCCAGGGGTGAGGAGGGTAAGGCTGATGAAGGGAGAGGGAAGGGCTCCAGAGAGACTGGATCAGCATCCACAGTGCAAGGACATCCACTGCCTGAATGCCACCAGGTCCTTCAGGATGCAATCTCCACTGTGGTGAGGAGGGAACGTGGGAGAAGCAGGACCAGGTGCTTGTGAGCAAGAAAGCGAGAGAATCAGAAAAAAATGAAAGAGGAATCACTCACCCCCCGATTGCCACACCCAGTGGAAAGTTCAGGTGCTGCCCCATAGCCTTCTGTGTGCACCAGAGCAGGGGTGTTGAGGTTGCCAGAGAGAAGGAAAGGGGAGAGTTAGGCTTGAGGTGAGGACTCGGATCCCTGCTGCTGGTTGGATGATGTGGGCCAGCCTTGGGAGCCCATGTCTATATCCCTATCCCAGGCCTGGATGTCTTCACCTCTGCAATGAGCAAGTGGATCTCTGAACGTTCACCTCTTCTTCCTGCCCTCAGCTCCCATGACTGTGGCCAGGAAAGGACCCCCGTGTCATCTTGTTACTCCATAGGGAGCCATGTCCATGACATGATCTCTGTAACACACTGTTTTCCACCCTTCATCTTTCCCTTCCTCTATTCTCTCTCCTAATTATTGCCAGTCTCCTTTGCGTTTGTCAGCCTGCATGAATCAAATTGCCATCAGCTATGAGAGCTTTGTAGGTAAAATGGCACTGTGGTCATGCCAGCGTCCCCCAGAGCACTGGTTAGTGTTCTGAATGCCCCACTTCTGATCCAGCTCCCTCTTAAGGGGCCTGGGAATGCACCAGAAGATGGCCCAAGTGCTTGTCCCCTTGCCACCTATGTGGGAGAAGTGGATGGAGTTTCAGGCTCCTGACTGGCCTGGCACAGCTCAGGTATTGGGGCCATTTGTGAAGTAAACCTAAGGATGGGAGAGCCCTTCTTCTTGTTTCTCCTTCTCTTTCTAATACTGTGGGGCTTTTTAAATATTTATTTATTTATTTGAAATGAGGAGTTACAGAGAGAGAGGGAGAGACACAGAGATCGTCCATGTGCTGGTTCACCCCTCAGATAGCCGCAATGGCTGTGACTGTGCCAGATGTCAGGGGTCAGAAGCGTCTTCTGAGCTCCCACGTGGGTGTAGGGGCCCAGGGACTTGGACCATCTTCTGCTGTTTCCCAGGTGCATTAGCAGGGGGCTGGGTTGGCAGTGGAGCAGCCAGCACTCAACCCAGCTGCCATATGGGATGCTGGTACTGCAAGCTGCCACTTAACCTGCTTCACCATTCGCCAACCCTGTCACTGTGCCTTTCAAATAAATAAATGAATGAATACTGCTACCCACAACAGTAAGTCTATAGATCCCTTCCTAAGAGGGGAGCAAGTGTAACAGGCCTGGTCTCCTGCTGGCTCCTGGGAAAGCTGATGAGGAACAACTGCAGGTGTTGACTCGCTGTTCTATGTCTGAGGAAACCTCAGGGAGTGGGAGTGTGAAAATATTTATTTCTCACAATAACCCCTGTGTTCCCTGACCCATATGAACAGATGACCCCAAGAGGAGAGGAAATTTAACTTGTTCAAATTCTGGTAGTCTGCCAATGAGGCAATAAATGAGACTTGCCAGAGATTTCACTGAGCAGTGGAGGGACTGGGAAGTAGGACACCTGCAGGCCTGAGGGCACGGAACGTGCCAGGCCTGAGTGGAGGGGGGAACAGGGCAGCACTGACTAGAGCAGCATGTCTGAGGGGACCAGTGACCCTCAGCCCTGCTGCCCAGAGGCCCTCCACAGAGCCCAGCACATTCCAGAAGATGAGGTCAGCAGGACCATGAGGGCCAGTGTGTGCGTCCAGCCCAGAACCCCCAAACACACATCCTCTGGGAAGCCTGCACAACCATGCTGCATCTCCAGTGGCAGCTGGATGACAGCCCATCACGCAGCCTACTCCAGACACTTGACTTGGGCGAGATGTGGAAGCTGAGATGAACTCAGGGTTATGCCCTCTCCTCACAACTGGAAGTCAGTCAGCCCAGAGGAAGTATTTAACTCGCCCAGCCTGGGCAGGCCTTGTAAACTGGAGTAGACAATGAGGACAGAGCATGAAGGTGCTGATCCACGGACTGGCCATGCAGAGGGAAGGGTCCACTAGTCACTGTCGGCTGGCACTTGCTACAAGGACTCTGTGGGTTCCAGCCGGTGCCTGTGAGAGAGGGCGCCCACTGTATCCCCTGTCCTTGATGCAGCAAGGAGCCCTTCCTCAGAAGCAATGCAGCACCTTGGTCTTGGACCTGCCAGCCTCCGCACAGGGAGAAAGAATTTCTGTTCCTTGTGAATGACTGAGTGTCAAGGGTTTTGTTGCTGCACACAAATGGACTGACAATGGTCAGTGCCAAAGTCAAATACACATCTCCTGTGCTCAGTTCCTAGTCAGTGCTGTCCCATCATGACGCAGTGGATTTCAGCTTTGCCTTGGCAAAGCCAAGGATGGTGGGTATTAGAGAAAATTACATTTTTTCATTCCAAAGGAAGAAAACTCAGTTCTCCTCATGCCCATGGAAATAAAACCTGTTGCTACTGTGCCAATCCCATAGAAGAACAAAGCAGACTTCTACGTACACTTCCTCTCTTTCCTCCTGACTTCATGTGTCCTCTCAGGAGTCCTAAGAGGCAGGTGTACTCCCATTGTTCCCTCTTAATGACCCCCGGTCCATATGGGTGTTGCTCCATACCTGAAGAGACTTCAGCTTCACTGTAGGACTTGGAAATGCTCTGTGAGGCCCAATCTTCAGAGACACAAAGACAGACAATAAGTGTTCACAGAGGTGTCTCACCCATTTCTCCCCTCACCCCTGTGCACATCCTGGATCACACAGCATGACCCTGCTCCCCCTCTGTGCTCTCAGCCCCTTCCTGGGCTCTGTGGCCCTGCCCCTCAGCCAGACATTGACCACAGCTTCAAGTGTTCCAGTGAGGGAGAGGAGCTGACGGCTCCTCCTCTCAGTGTCTCACTTTCCCCACGCCTGAATGACAGTGGCTCCAGCCTCCATCTGAAAACCCCCCAGATCCCACTGTGCTGTGCATGCTCTGAGCTTTATGACTGCATCCCCAGTTCCCTTCCACAGCAAGGAGCTGGCATCAGGTGACCATGCATGATAAAGTCCCCAGGGTAGTCTCCCCTATGTCACCATCTGGACTATTCCTGCTACAGGGAGTGATTCCAGAGTACGTACCATTTGTCATTCCTACTGCGGTCACCTGTAATTAGAAGACAACACTGTAAGGAACAGATCGAGTTGTGTGCCGTGACCGCAGGTCTTTCATTCACTTGGTGCCATTGAAACCAGATGGGGAAGAGCAGTCCCATGGAGGGAACCCAAGACAAGAACAGAGAGATCCTAGTTCATGCCAGCAGACATGAGCTCTTCACACATGTCTGTTCGGTCCACTTTGGTTGGCAGTATTACAGAATTCGCAAAGGAAGGGATATGGTGCTGAGGAAAATCTTGCTATGTCCAGTGCCAACTGGTGCTGCCATTTTGCTCGTTGTGTCCTGAGTCAGCCCTCAGTAGATACAGACTCTACTGCAGTTGCTCCCATCAAGCACAGGGTGTGTGATTGACCCTACCCGTGTTTGGATTTTTCTTTCTGTTTTATTAAGAAAGCAGCCAAGGAAGGAGCGTTTCTGTTTTAGAGAAAGGTGGGGCACCTCACCTCAGTGTGTGGAGATTCTTTATCCACTGTGTCAGCAGGAAGCTCCGCCTCTGCATCCTCCTTGGGCACTAGGAGGAAATAGGGTGACTGTCAGTACAGGTGGAGCTGCCCCTCAGTGACCCGAGGAACACTGATGGACATGGGCGTGGGGCGAGGGTTAAGGCAGAGCAGACGAGCAGGAAAGAAACGAGAAACAGAGCCTTTGGCTTTCTAGCAAGAGGCAGCTTCATCCAGGTGAAGCAGTCCACTGAAATCGGGTCAGTACCACCGTGATTGCAGTATTTCAGGAAAAATCCTAGGACGCCTCCTATCTGTTGAGAACCGGACCTAAACTCCCACTGCTGTCTTGGTGTCTCTAAAGGTCATTTCTTCTCCTGGAACTTACTGTATTTGAATATATCACCTCTCCTATCAGCTTCTGAACATGCTAAAAAGCAACCTTTATTGGGAGTAGGGACTCCATTGTATGAAAACATCCCATTATATTCAGGTATTCCACAGTCCCGCATTATCAAAGCAATTAAATAAGATTTAAAACACTGAAATCCAAATGTATTCCTAATGTATTTAATGGGTCTTGTGACCTCTTTGTCTTTCTTTTCTATATGATATGTTTATGTCCATTGAATGGGCGGCCCAGGCCTGCTATCTAAAGCAACAGTGGGATAGTTGATGAAAGAAGTCAGCATGTGGTGGGCAGTGGTGTCTCTCAAAGACTGCACAGGAGATTTGAGACAAGGGTGATGGACACAAGGCTCACAACATCATTGTAGTTTCAGTCCTTATTTTGCGCTGTACGCTCAGGGAGAATTCTGCTGGGTTTGAGCATTTAATTCCACAGCTTGTGTTGATCATCTGTTAAATTCAGTAACATTTCTCCCTTATCTTTCTCTGCTTTGGCCAGCTGCTGAGAAAGGGCCTTGGCCTTGCCATTGGTTTACCTTCACTGCGAGAATCTGTGAGTTGACCAGAATTTTTGTTTATGTTTCACATTCATGATGATGTAGAAGCCTGCAGTTCAGTGTACCCATTGCTTCTTGGGTTATTTGACCTTGGAGCTCAGCTTGTAATCATGTATAACATCTTGGATCTCTATAGTTATGATAACTCTTGGGGCATATGTAAGTCCTGGACTCCCTTTCATGGTGTTGATAGTTATCTCATGACTGAGTGCTGACTACAGCTCAGTAGCCAGGAGGTCAGGGTTCATACTTGCTTTTCTCATTGGGACGTGAATGTCTTGGGCCACTTCTTTATGTATTATGTCATGTAAGGAGTGGAATGGAACCTACCCTTCAGACACATGTGGGGAGAGGGCTGAACGATTCACTTACATAAAGTGCAGAGGGAGATCAGATATTTTTGAGAACCAAGACTTGAGTTGTGCACGTGGAAAAACATGTTCTGGGGAAATGCACACACACACACACACACACACAAATGCTTTCAAACACATTCATGACCACTCATATAGATCTCACAACACTGATGCACACAAACCTAACACCATCTACATGGCAAAGCTATTTCCAGGGCCTGCCATATGTAGCCATAGATGTCCCTGGCCCATCAGTTTCTTTCTCCACACCCCCAGTCCTTTTTCCACCAAGAAACTGGAATCAGGTTGGATCACCAGAAGAAAGCAGGCAGGAAGTTCCCTCTCCCATCCCTTCGATCGTTCCTCAGCAGTGGAGGGATTCTAGAATATGTAGGGTTTTCACTTGCTCTTGAGGTCATCTGCAATCAGAGAAAGGAAGTCACTGTGGGACAGCCGTGTTTGCACAAGTCTTTCCTCTTGCTGACCTTGGGAAGCCTGAAGGGACATAGTGTGTGAGGCAACTGCCCTCAAATAAAGCACAGATGGCACTTGTGTGCCTGCAAGATACAAGCTTTCCACATGTCCATTTAGGTTGGCAATTCTTTTTTTTTTTTTTTTGACAGGCAGAGTGGACAGTGAGAGAGAGAGACAGAGAAAGGTCTTCCTTTGCTGTTGGTTCACCCTCCAATGGCCGCTGCGGCCGGTGTGCCATGCTGATCCAATGGCAGGAACCAGGTCTTATCCTGGTCTCTCATGGGGTGCAGGGCCCAAGCACTTGGGCCATCCTCCACTGCACTCCCGGGCCACAGCAGAGAGCTGGCCTGGAAGAGGGGCAACCGGGACAGAATCCGGCGCTCCGACGGGGACTAGAACCCAGTGTGCCGGTGCCGCAGATGCAGGATTAGCCTATTGAGCCGCGGCACCGGCCTAGGTTGGCAATTCTAACATTGATTTGTAAGAACAAAAAGCTGGGGGCTGGCATTGTAGGGCAGTGGGTTAAGCCACCCCATTTGATGCTAGCATCTTGTATCAGCATACCCGGCTGATTTTCCTATTAATGTGCCTGGGAAGGCACTGGAAGATGGCCCACGTACTTAAGTCCCTGCTACCCACATGGGAGACCCAGGTGAATTTCCTGGCTTCTGGCTTCATCCTGGCCTGGCCCTGCCTATAATGGCCATGTGCGAAGTGAACCAAAGGATTTAAGATCTCTCTCTCTCTCTGTCTTTCCCTCTTGCTTTCTGTTACTTTGCCTTTCAAGTAAACACTTGACGGGCTTCATCATCTGCCCAAAGTAGATGCTTCACTCGCAGGACCTTTGAGTCATTGGAGACTGAATCCATTAAGCTGAGTTCATATTGGAGAAGGTGTAGTTACACCTGCGGGTGTTCTTTGAAGATGAAAAGGCAGGACCAAGACGGGAGACAGCCAGGAGATGGTGGGGGAAGAAATTCAAGCACTGCTGTAGCTATCCAGGAAGCCCTGGGTTCCAGGAAACCAGAGGAAGCTGAGAACGGGCAAGGAAAGGTTGTCCCTGGTGGATTTCTGAGGGAGTCTGCCTTGCCTACACCTGGTTTCTGACACCCAACCCTCAGACATGAGACAGCATTTCCAGCTTTTCAAACCAACCAACCAACCTGGTCCTTAGTTATGGCCACCCTAAAAACCAGTACAGGCACCTTCAATCAAGAGAACTACATTCTGTGGTTCACATGAAGAAGTTTCCAAGGTAGACCAAAGTGTGAGCCCTATCACACACTGTACTTATTTAAATATTGCATGTCATACAGAATATGCTACTAAGTCATTAAGGGATTGCACTAGCGTTCAATAAAGGAAGATTGCTTGGAAAATTCCCCAGCAAGTATGGAAGCCAAATAACATACTGTCCAAAACAAATGGATCCCTAGTAGACTCTGTAGTAAATTTAAATTATTGTGAACAAAACAAAACGAAAACATCATTTGTGGGTTGCATTGAAGCAGTGCTGAGAAGGAAAATGGTGCCACTAATGAAATATATTAGAAAATGAAGGTGCCCTATGATAATAAGGGATTCTTTTGGCCTGGGAAACCAGAGGATCAAAGGGCAATTAATGTAAATTAGATGTTAAAAAATGGCAGTTTTTCTCAGAAATCAATGTAATAGAAAATAGGAACTCAACAGCAAAAACCAAAAAGTCAAAAATCGTTTCTTTGAAAAGCTCAGTAAGATTGTGAAACCTCTCCCTGTCCAAGCTCAAAAAAGAAGAAACAGTGTACTGCTACATCCTTACCATGGGTGGCGTGGACAGTAAATGGAAAATAAAGGAGTGCTTTGCATACTGTGTGCTCACAAAGCAGACAGATCCCATGAAACAGACTGATTCCTTTAGAGTCAGAAACCACTTCCGCTAGCCAAGCTGAGATCTAACCAAGCTGAAGAGGCCTTTGTAACTAGGAAAGACATGAACGCATAAGTTTGCAACAAAAGGTATCAGGCCTAGATGGATCCATTGGCCAATTCCAGCCAATTCTTACCAAGAAAAACATTGTCCCCAAACAAGCAAGGGGGAAGCTGTATATACCTGGGAAAGTTGCACAGACCCTCACACCTCATCCCCACCCCCACCCCTGTGCCTAAGTTCCCTGTGTGAGATGTGGAAATATTGATATGTTCTGTTCGTGGTTTTGAGCTCCAGGGATTAAAAACAAGTGAAAACTTTCCAAGTTGTCGCTTCACTATTGAATTTGTTCAGTCTTCAAATGCCTGGAAGAATAAGTGAGTCATGTGGGGGTGACTGAATACAGGGAGGATTCTAGGATGACTACCG
Source organism: Oryctolagus cuniculus (assembly GCF_051225735.1). Taxonomy (NCBI): domain Eukaryota; kingdom Metazoa; phylum Chordata; class Mammalia; order Lagomorpha; family Leporidae; genus Oryctolagus; species Oryctolagus cuniculus. The sequence goes on along the minus strand of NC_142883.1, from coordinate 62,450,355 downwards.
AAGAGGGGAGAGTGAAAGTCACTCTTCCTCCTTCCATGGGTAGAAAGCTTTCTACCTCCTGGAGAATCTCTGTGATTGCCCAAGGATTAGCCCTGAGTTATGGCAGATTAGCAGTTGTTCCGTGTGATTTGTAGTTGAGCAAGTTGAAGTTTACAGATTGACCGTTGCTTGTCCAGAGCCCCAAAACTGACAAGTGATGGATCAGGGGCAGGATCACTGTTGTGTCCCTAGTGGACAGAGAACCCTGAACACCCGAGATGTCTTCTTCCTGCCCCCAAGAACCCTGGACTAGGAGCTCCTCTACTCTCTCAAATCCTCCAGCACCAGGGTTTCCTAGGGAACACCCACGTTCTGGAAGAAGTGTCAGAGACAAGAGAAATTGTGAGCCAGATGTCTCCTCTGGGTTTCTAATCCTGACCTAAAGTGGGACACTTCCCTCCAGGACTTCCTCTCTGAGGGTCTGGAGAAGCCCATATTGAGCCCTTCGTGGTCTGGCATCTTCACACTGTCCCCTGTCTCCCAGCCTTCCCCATAATCAGATGACCACCCCATGGCCCAGTGGTCAGGGCATCCCCCCGCAAGTGCCATGTTAGGGTGAGCCATGAATTCTCTTCCCTTGCCATGGCCTTGCCCACATGCACACTTAACAGAAATTCACCTGAAATGGTGCCATGTGGGCGGGGCCTCAGGGACCTTCCTTTCTGTGATTCCCTGTGGTTTGCCTGTGGTTTGTCCTCTCCAACAGGTTGACATTGACACCCATCACTGTGGTGGTGTAGGATGGGGCTTTCAGCAGTGATTAGAGTTGAAGGGGATTCCTGTGGTTGTCTCAGGACTGAACTGGTCAGGACCTGGGTGGGTCATCAGGAAGCAAGCTCAGCCCTCCCACTGTCTCTCTTCTGCATGGTCCTGCTCTTCCACTTGTGCACCATGGTAGGATACAACCTGGGACGCTTACCAGATATGAGCACCTGATCTCCAGACTCCCACCATTGACAACCCTGAGCTCAAGGATCTTCTTTCCTTTATAATTTACCCTGTGTCTGGTGTGGTTTAATTTCTCAGAAAACTAGGAATTCCTGCTCAGAAAGTAGCTGAGCAGCCTCAAATTTCTATCTGAGAAAGGGCAGTGTCTGTGTCAGCTCTGGTGTGCCCATGACCTTCCTCACCAAAACTCAGTCCTTAGGAAGCCCTCACCTCTCTCTAGAGCCTGCAGGGACAGAAGACACATTCCCTCTCCTGTCAGAGAGGTCGACCCATTGTCAAACCTTCTGCATTCAAACCCATTTCTCCCTGCAGACCACCAAGTAGGTCCCCTCTCTTCTGTCTTCAGATGTCCATCTCGTTGACCCAGCCACACAGTCCCTCCTCCCCACTTCCCTGACAGTCCCCAAACAGCAGGGTTCATGTGTTCACCCACCCCGTGGAAATCCCAGCCTGACATCCCAGTTTCTTTTCTCATGTGAAAAAATATCTCTGGATTACCACTGTTCTTATAGTCTTGGTCTCAGATGGTGACCTCTGAAGAGATGGGCATGAAAGTTCCCTCTTGAGTGATGTCTGTTTTGTGTTTGGTCTCAATTTCTCCTGACCTGACGAAAGTAGTGTGGTTTCTTCCCTCTCATCTATTCTCTCAATAGCTGTGAGCAAACTTGACATTAGGAATAATGTGTATTTTAAAATATAGGAAATATTTACAACAGCAAATAAATAGAAGCCCTGAAAGTAGAAAGTGAGTAATACTAACCTCCAGATTTATAGATCTGTAGACAGGTTGGAGTAGGGGAAGTGAAAGTCCCTGAGGAAAGTGTATCATGCAGGACGTGCTGGCCCCCTGGAAGAAACAGCCCCGTGGAGGTCTCTGTGACTTACCTGCTGAGCAGCAGTTGTGATTCCCCATCTCAGACCACTCTGGCCGTGAAGATGTGGACAGCACAACTGCGTTCAACTGTGAGCCTCTCAGCTCATAGAGTGACAGTTGGAACGGAAGGCTGATGTCACTCAGCACATTACCGTGGTGACAGGACACCATATAGTTTTCAGAGTGAGGCCATGCCCCACTGTACGTGATGCTGGGCTGCTGTCTACACAGCTATACTTTTCTATGTCCAAGTGTGTCATTGGACAGTCCCAAAATTTGTTTCTAAACCTGAATCCAAGACCCACACACTGCCATTCTCTGCTTGTGACAGTAAGTTGAATGAATAAAAAGGACCTGTTTTCAATCATGGCATTTTCAGCATGAGGCTGGCATAGCAAACATGTTGAGAGTAGAAGGGGTTCATTCCATGCTTGATTTGAGATCCCATTATTATCCCGTGACATATCTAGATCAAGCAGTTTATATTTGTTCTAAATTAAATTAAAAATTGATTTATTAGGAATTTCACTTTAAAATCTCCCTCACTCTTAATCAAATTCTTCATATGATCATTGCTTTAACAAAATACCCAGGGTTGCATAAATTGTAAAAAAGAAAGAAAAAAAGGAAAAAGGCTTCATGAGAGCAGGCATTTGGGCAGCAGTTAAGGTGTCCCTTGGTTTGCCCACATTCCATATCAGGGCCTAAGTAAAGTCTGGGTCCAACCCTGAGACCACCTTGCTGCTACTGTGCAGCCTGGGAGGCAGACAATGGCTGCTTGAGTAGCTGGATTCCTGCCACCCACACGGGAGACCTGCATTCACTTCCCAACTCGTGACTTTGGTGTTGTATATTCATCTTCATTTGTTGGGATAATACTTTTAATTTCTGACAGGCTCTGGTGTTGAATTTTTAAATAAAAATAAGTATTGCTGGGATGGCACTGTGTCACAGTGGGTAAAGCCACCACCTTGCAGTGCTGGCATCTGGTATGGGCACTGGTTCAAGTCCTGGCTTCTCCACTTCTGATCCAGCTCTCTGCCGTGGCCTGGGAAAGCAGTGGAAAATGGTCCAAGTCCTGCATGGGTCTCAGAAGAGGCTCCTGGCTCCTGTTCAGATCAGCTCAGCACTGGCCGTTGTGGCCATTTTGCGAGTGAAACAGGATGGAAGACCTCTCTGTAACTTTGCTTTTCAAATAAATAAATCAGTAAATCTTAAAAAAAAAAATTCCTGCTTGGTCTCAAGGTGTTTGTGAATATTCCACACACCCTTGTATTGTGAATTGCCAGTTGAATGTGCATTTTGGTCTGGGAACATGCTCTGTAGGATTTATGATAGTTAATATTGCACAGATTGTTGCTTGGACACTGAATGTGTTAAGTGCACCAGTGTTTGGCATGGTGCTGTTGAGGAATGCACTATTCTAGACGTATTTCTTAGATGCAGGTGATTGATGATGCTTCAGTTCAACCCTGAACTCACAGGCGCCCTGGGTTGATTGGGCACGAGGCTGTAACCAGCTCCTGGCTTGTGCATTGTCAATTGACATCCCCAGACCCTCCAGGAGTTGGACTATTCCTCTTTGCCCAACAGTGGAGGTTCTGGACTGGACCCAGTGCTTATGCACCCACCTGGCTATTAGGCCCACGCTCTGCCTTGGATCTAGTGAGGTGAGTCTCATGTGTTGTGTTGCCCAGAATGGTGGTACAACCACACTTGAATCCTGTCACTATGCAGATAAAGGAACAATTTTCCCGGTTTTTTAGACAGCTTTTTGTCCAGTTATGTACTTGTCTTTATCTAATTGTAAGAGGACATGACCAAGTATTTTCCAAGAGGGTTATTTTTGTTATACACAACAGAAAGGTCTGAGCTTCTCAATGATGAACGAAGAGACACCTGGAAACCTTGCTGGGCTAAGATCAGAGGTGACCTGGGCTGATACAGGCCCTTGTTCTTACCTAGGACTTTGGGGAGGCCTGTGGCATGTGGCTTAGGAGTATAACTAAAAGAGGTAGTCAGTTGGTCTTTTTTTTTTTTTTTTTTTTTTTTTTGGGCTCCGTAACTATACCATCTCCCTCTGCTTCAAATGTGTCTCCTGGGCTCTTCATCTTGGTTCTCAGGGGGTCCTGGTCCCAGTTGGTCTTTTAAGTAACCTGTTCCCTGCCTTTAGGACAAAATAATTTTGGCCTGCCTCGGCTCTCTTATAAGGCCTGTGGCCTTAGCCTGGCTATATGAATTCCCCATCATCCACACTGTTGTCCTACCTGGCATGGCTCTCCTATAGCCTGGTTTCATGTTACCGCATGCTTTTATGTACTGCCTGTCTCCAGAGGAACCTGACAGTGCATAGTAATGGAAAGTTCTCAGGGGATAGCCCCAGCTCCAGCCCCTCCTCTGCTCTCAAGTTGGAGCCTTGGTGGTTTATTGAAGAGATTTATTGAAGAGATGGTTGCATACCCTTGGGAAGAGAGGCAGTATCACCACTTGGAGTGAGGTCCTTTTAGTCAGGGATGGATCAATGGCATGGGAATGTGTCTAGTGAGTGGTGTCTGCCTTGGGAATCTGGGGCTGGCAATGAAGGGACTCTCTGGGTGTTTATGCCCCATGCACTTGCCTGTAGGGGAGTAGAGGTCCCAATGGCCCTTGACCAGGGAGATGGATTTTGTGTGTTTCCATGGATTATGTGTATATTGGAGGGTCTCCCTGGGTGTTTATGACCTCAAATTTGCCAGTAGGAGTACAGAGGGACCAGTGACCCCTGGAGAAATGGACTGTGTGTGTGTATGTGTGTGTGTCTGTGTGTGTGTGTAGATAAGGCATGTTTCTAAGTATTTGGTGAATATTTATTCATATATTTAATACTTTCTTGATAGCAACTAATGATTTTGGGAGCCATGTATTTATTTCTGTATTACTTATTTGTTTTGGTAACTTTTTGTTCCAGAACATTTTTTAATCTACAAAAGAAAATTTGTGAAGTAGTACAAAGAGTTTATGTATACCCAATACCCGGATTTCTCTTTTATTAACATCTCATATTAGCATTGTATGTTTTTGCAATTAATGAACCACATCCAGCTTCCCCTGTTTGTTTTCCAAATTCCTTCTATCCTCCCCACCCCTCCCAGTCTTTAGTAATCAACATTCTGTGTTCACATTGAATTTTATTTTGCTTCCACAGATGAGGGAGAACATATGGTATTTGTCTTTCTGGCTTATTTCACTCAGCGTGATGTCCTCCATTTGCATCTATTTTGCTAAAAATGATAAGATCCCATTCTTTTAATGGCTGGATAGTGTTCCATTGTGTGTATATACCACTTCTTTTATATCCACTCACTTTTGGGGTCCTATCCAAGAAAACATAGCCTACTTCAACATCTTGAAGTACTTGCCCTTGGTTTTCTAGTAGCTATTTTATACTTTCATGTCTAACATTTAGATCTTTGATCCTTCTTGAGTTGATTTATGTATTTTGAGAGATAGGATTCCAATTTTTTAAAAGATTTATTTATTTATTTTAAAGGTGGAGTTACAGAAAGGCAGAAGCAGAAGCAGAAGCAGAAGCAGAAGCAGAAGCAGAGGCAGAGAGAGAGAGAGAGAGAGAGAGAGAGGTCTTCCATCCACGGGTTCATTCCCCAGATTGCTGCAATGGCCAGAGCTGTGTCGATCTGAAGCTAAGAGCCAGGAGCTTCCTCCAAGTCTTCCCACATGGGTGCAGGGGCCCAAGGACTTGAGCCATCTTCTACTGCTTTTCCAGACCATAGCAGAGAGCTGGTTCAGAAGTGGAGCATCCAGGACTTGAACCCGTGCCCATATGGAATGCTGGCAGTGCCGGCGACGGCTTTACCCTCTACGCCACAGCGCTGGCCCCAGGACTCTAATTTCATTCTTCTATGTATGTACCAAGTTTTGCCAGCACCATTATTGAAAAGGCTGTCCTTTCCCCATATTCTTTGTGCCTTTGTCAAAGATCAGTGGGCTGTTTTCACATGTCTTAATTTCTGAGTTCTCTATTGCACTTCATTGATTTGTGTGTTGGCTATTGTGCCAGTTCTGTGGTGTTTTAGGTCCTGCACCTTTGCAGTTTGCTTTGAAATCAGCTTTTGGGACACCATCAGCTTTTTGTTTGGTTTTGCTCAGAGTTGCTTGGCTCTTCTGGGTCTTTTGTGATTCCAAATGGATTTTTTGGTTGTTTCTTCTAATTGTGTAAAGAATGTCATTGGTGTTTTGATTTGCGTTGCATTGAATCTGTAGGATTATTTAGGTAGTACAGACATTTTAATTACATTAGTTATTACAGTCCATGGGCATGCAGTTTGTTTCCACTTTTTTTGTGTCCTTGGTGATCTCTTCTGTCATTGTTCTATATTTTTATTGTAGAGATCTTTAACTTATTTGGTTAAATTTCTTTCTAAATATGAATGGAAAATTAGCAGGCAGTATACTAGCCAAGTTCAATGAAGAGAGTACACCTGACAGACCAGGTGCTGATCTAAAGAAAGAATTGAGAACCTAGTCTGCATTAAGAATGGATTTTTACAGGAATTCAGTATGGCCAGGTGTCATATTGCTTGTAAGAAAGCCTTAAAATGCAGAGTGAGGGACTGTCATTGTGGCACAGCGTGTTAAGCCACCAGTTGTTAAGCCACTGCCTGTGTGCCAGCATCCCATACGGGTGCCATTCAAGTCCTGTCTGCTCTGTTTCCAAATCAGCTGCCCACTAATATGCCTGGGAAAGGAGCAGAAGAAGGCTCAAGCCCTTGATCCTCTGTTCCCACGTGGAAGACTCAGATGGACTTCCAGGCTCTTGGCTTTAGCCTGGCCATTGCAGTCATTTGGGGAGTGAGCCAGTAGATGGAAGATCTCTTGCTCTCTCTCTCTCTTTCAATCTCTATCTATTATCTATCTATCTCTATTTCTATATCTCTATCTTTATCTCTATTTCTCTCTCCATCTCTCTTTGTAACTCTGCCCTTCAAATAATCTTTTAAAAAAAATCCTGATATGGAGGCAAAGTTCTCAGGGGAGAGGCCCAGCTTAACCCATTTTTAGTATTTGAGAAAGCTCTTACTGGTTTCCATTATGGCTGTACCAGTTTATGTTCCCATTAACTGTTCACCATAGTCATATTAAAAAGGCATGGTGATATGTAATAGAAGTTTTTATTTACATTTCCTGGGAGGATTAGTGATGTTGAGTGTATTTCCATGTACCTTTTGTACTTGTATATGTACTCTTTGAGATATGTATGTGGCTGTCTTTGCTCCATTTATTAAGGAATTACATGGTGTCTTGTAATACAGCTGTTGGAGGTCCTTGAATGTTTTGAGTGTTAACCCCTTATAAGATGAGTGATTTGCACTTGTTGTCTCCTGTTCTGTAGGTCATCTCCTCACTCTGTTGGTTGTTTCTTGTGCTGTCAAGAAGCTTTGTGGTTGGAGGTAATCACATTGGTGTATTTTCATTTTTGTTCTCTCTGGTTTTAGGGCCAAATCCAACAAACATCCCAGTGAACATCAACATCATGAATTCAAAAAATCCTTTTTCCTATTTTTTCTTGATGGAGGTGGTTTAGGTTTAGAGTTTGAAACCTTCCTCTTGGCCAGTGCCACGGCTCACTTGGCTAGTCCTCCACCTGCGGCGCCAGCACCCATGGTTCTAGTCCAGGTTAGGGTGCCAGATTCTGTCCTGGTTGCCCCTCTTCCAGTCCAGCTCTCTGCTGTGGCCCAGGAAGGCAGTGGAGGATGGCCCAAGTGCTTGGACCCTGCACCCACATGGGAGACCAAGAGTAAGCACTTGGCTCCTGGCTTCGGACTGGCACAGCGCACCAGCTGTAGCAGCTATTTGGGGAGTGAAGCAACGGAAGGAAGACCTTTGTCTCTGTCTCTCTCGCTGTCTAACTCTGCCTGTCCAAAAAAAAAAAAAAAAAAAAGAAACCTTTCTCTTCAGTCTTAATCCATTTTGTCTTGAGTCTGTTGGGAAGCCACAAGCCCTTGATTCTGCAGCAGGAAAACCTAGAAACCATAGTCAACTTTATCAAAAGCACACTGCCCAACCTGGGCTTGGTACAGATGGAGAAGACCATCAACCAGGTGTTTGAGATGGACATCGCTAAGCAGTTACAAGCTTATGAAGTCGAGTACCACATGCTTCAAGAAGGGCTCATTGACTCCTCCCCGCTCAGTGACAACCAAGGAATGGATAAATGAGAGAAAACCAACAACAGCTTACACAAACAGAACCTTGACCTCCTTGAACAATTGCAGGTGGCAAACAGCAGGATCCAAAGCCTGGAGGCCACGGTGGAGAGCTGCTGAGCAGTGAGAGCAAGCTGAAGCAGGCCCTGTTGGCACCATCTACTGCTTTCCCAGGCCATGTCAAAGAGCTGGATCAGGAGTGCAGCATCCAGTACTTGAACCAGCAGCACTCGTATGGGATGCCAGCACTGGAGGCCAGGTCTTTAACCTGCTATACCAGGCTCCAGCCCAAATCTAAAAACATTGTTGTCATCCACTCGTAGATCTCACTGCAGTGACTATGCATCTGTTTCCTTTTGGTCATAATTTTCCTGAGCAGTTCTGCTGCCTGAGAGCAGCACTTTGTTTCCAGTTGGGCTCTCTCACTGGATGCTTCCTAATTGTACAGGTGCCAGTGAAAGGCTGCCAGGACAGATAGATCAGCCGGGGTCCCAGCACTGGTTCTGAGGGTACCCATGAGGAGTTCCCCTGCCTCCTAAGGCCATTCTGCTTTTCCACATGCTGCTGTCTTCACTTCTGGACCTGCTGATCTGAACCATCCCTAGCGTGCACGTACACACAGGAGAGTAGACCAGCACCTCCACCGCATGCCTCGGCAGCATTTCTGAGGTCACTGGTACACATTATGGAATCCATGAATTCTTCCAGCCTGTGCTTGGAGTGCTCTGGGACAGGTCATCTGTACACGCTTGCAGGGCGTCAGAGGCTGGAAGGGCTTGTATGACATTGTCCTGCATTTGTTGACAAGTCATGCATGTGTGTATGTGCAGGGGTGCTTAAGATGCAGCTGTGACCTGGCTCAGCCATTCCTTCAATGGGAGTCCATGGAGAGTGAGCACTAGAGCATCCCCAGGCTACAGGAAACCAGGAGTTCACTCACACAGTCCTGCTGTTAACTTTACATGTGTGAGGATCAGTGTTTTATTTCCAGGAAACCCAGTCTGTAGTGTGTGTGCATACATCTTTAATTCTCAGGAATTAGATTCATGACGTTATGTGAATGATAGGATTTTATTTATACATTAATTTTTTACATGGGCAAAAAAAAGTCAAGGAGTTCTTTCCCTTTGAGAATTTATTTCAAAACAGTGCATTTAATGGCAACATGGGTGAATCAGTAAGAGGGTCCTTGGCCATCGTGTATCAAACACAAGGAATCGTAGCATGCCTGCTTTCTTTGTCTGAACTTGGCAAGATTGTATTGTGCTAGCGTTGTGGGCCTAAGTGTACATGACTTTATGTGTATCTGTCTTGTAATCTTAGGAATTCAAGAGGAATAATGATCACTAATAAATGAAAAAAATTTCTGTAGTTTAACCAGATTTTTCTGAAGATTGATATAAAGTGAAAATTATTAACTAAATTCAAATGACACAAATATAAGTAGAAAAAAACACTAATTGTTTATTTTGTGACTCAAATAAACCAGAAGAAACTCAGACCTAATGATCCTGTGAATGAAATAGTGACCAACAGAGAAAGGGTAACCAGTAACTTAGAGGAAGCGTTTTGTAGACACACAATAGAAATAACTCCGTGAGCTCCAGGATTCTGACACTGCCTCTCTGTATAAAGGGACTGAATCTAGATTTGGGAACTTGGGGGCTGTTGTCCTCCATAACAGGACTTCTACTGAGTAAGAATAATCAGGTCAGACTGATTGAGAGGGGAGGTTCATGAAACAATGAACTACAGAGGCAGGAGATTAGGTGTTGTATTATTTAGCATTGCGCAGAAACAACTGAGAAAGCAGGGTGAGGCGAGACAGGCATTTCTGAATGCTGTTGCTCATTCAGAATTTCCAAAACCTAATTTTCTGTAAAAAGGATGACAACAACATATTGATGGATCATACAAGGGTACCAGAGGGAGAATCAGTAATCGAAACAAAGAAGGAACCAGGCCACACATGAACAGACTCTGATCTTGGTGTCCTTTGTGTGTGGAGCAGAGTCGCTTTCAGGATGAAGGAAAAATCACCAAGACAATGGTACCAAGCGTGAAGGGACATCATTACTAAGAATCAGGGAAACTCAGAAATGGATGGGCAGGACTCAGGGAAGAAGAAGGAAAACAGGAGAAAATAACATCAGCCTTGAAATGCAAACCACAAGAAACACAGGAACAGACTGTGCCTTAGAAGAAGCAGAAGGTGACATAAAGGGAAATACTGTTAAGAACAGGAAGTTTACTGAAGATTTCAGAACACGAGAGGGAGATACCAAAGGTGAATCCATGCATGTGTATGAATGGGATTCCTGGAAGAGGGAACCAATGCAGTGATCTAGACTAATAATTAGAATTCAGACTTCTTCTGCTATGAAATATACTCCCACACTACTTCATAGAATCCTGGGTCTGACTTTGAGTGACTGATGTCACTGATACTCTAGTAGCATCTGTGAATTAAAAGAAAATGTGTTCATGCATCTAGAGTTCAAGGATGAGCGGCACAGAAGGAAATGAAAATGAGACTCTCACCAGTCTTGTAGAGACAGAGAGTCTGGGACAGGGGAATAAAAATGTATTTAAGATACTCAAGAAGAGAAAGGATAAGTCAGGAATTTTGTGCCATTCAAGCTGACGTTAGGTGATAAATGCTTTGGCGTCCAGGTGGTCATGAGAGGTCCTGGGTGAGATGGACCTCATGGTCCCTTCCAGAGGAGGAGCAGACACGAGACAACACAACCACTAGGAAGTCATTGCTGCAGCACAGATTGAAAAGACCACGCCTGGCAGTGACTTTCAGTGGAGACCACAGCTTTCCGGTTCCTTTCCAGAGAGTGCTGGTGAGGGCACTCACTAGGTGACTGCTCCCGGACCCTTTGAACTTCTACCTTTGCTAAGCTTGTTTTCCTACACTGTGCTTTATTAGACAAAACCATATGAAACCAACTGGTGCTCGGTGATGATTTAATATCAGAGCTTGCAGAGGACTGGTGAGGAGGGCCGTGGCTGCTGTTGTGTCTCCTCCTGTGTGGTTCAAGCTTCCGATGGTGTGGGAAGCTCCAGCTCCTCTGGGTCCAAGGACTCCACACTGCAGACTTCCGAGCAGCTGAAGATGTCTGCAAGAAAGACACAGGAGCAGGGGTCAGTGGGGGGACAGGGATGCAGCAGGGGTGTGGGCAGTGGGGTGGGAGTACAGCACTCAAGGGCTCCTGATCTCAGGATCTCCCAATCTCAGCAGCAGTCAGGGTCGTGGTCACTGAGCCCATTTGCTAGGGCGAATTCCCCCAGGCATTCATGGGACAGCCTTCAGGGAGGTAACCCCTTAAACTGTGAACTTGATGCACAGGAAAGGGCAAGTCTCTCGGGCCCTGGGATTTCTCTCTCTCTCTCTCTCTCTCTCTCTCTCTCTCTCTCTCTCTCTCATTTACTAAATATAAATTTCCAAAGTACAACTTTAGGATTGTAGCGGCTTTTTTCCCCCATAAACTCCTTCCCACCGCAACCATCCTATCTCCCACTCCCTCTCCCATCCCACTCACATCAAGATCATTTTCAATTATCTTTATATACAGAAGATCAGTTTAGTATACACTAAGTAAAGATTTCAACATTTTGCACCCACACAGAAACACAAAGTATAGAGCACTGTTTGAGTACCAGTTATACCATTAATTCACATAGTACAACACATTAAGGACAGAGATCCTACATGAGGAGTAAGTGCACAGTTGGTCTAACAATTGACACTCTTATTTATGATGTCAGTAATCACCCAAGGCTCTTGTCATGAGCTGCCAACGCTATGGAATCCTTTTTTTTCTTTTTTTTTTTTTTTGGACAGGTAGAGTTAGACAGTGAGAGAGAGAGACAGAGAGAAAGGTCTTCCTTCCATTGGTTCACCCCCCAAATGGGTGCTATGGCCAACATGCTGCGGCCGGCTTATTGCGCCGATCCGAAGCCAGGAGCCAACTTCCTCCTGGTCTCCCATGCGGGTGCAGGGCCCAAGCACTTGGGCAATCCTCTGCTGCCCTCCCAGGCCACAGCAGAGAGCTGGACTGAAAGAGGAGCAACTGGGACAGAATCCAGTGCCCCAACCGGGACTAGAACCTGGGGTTCCAGCGCCACAGGCAGAGGATTAGCCTAGTGAGCCACGGCGCTGGCCTGGGAGCCTCTTGAGTTCACCAACTCCCATCTTGTTTAGACAAGGCCATAGTCAAAGTGGAAGTTCTCTCCTCCCTTCAGAGAAAGGTACCTCTTTCTTTGATGGCCTGTTCTTTCCGCTGGGATCTCGTTCACAGAGATCTTTCATTTAGGTCATTTTTTTTTCCCCTGAGTGGCTTGGCTTTCCATGCCTGAAATACTCTCATGGGCTCTTCAGCCAGATCCGAATGCCTTAAGGGCTGAACTGAGGCCAAAGTGCTGTTTAAAACATCTGCCATTCTGTGAGTCTGCTGTGTATCCTGCTTCCCATGTTGGATTGTTCTCTCCATTTTAGTTCTATCAGTTAGTATTAGCAGACACTAGTCTTGTTTATGTGTCCCTTTGACTCTTAATCCTATCATTATGATCAATTATGAACTGAAGCTGATCACTTTGACTAGTGAGATGGCATTGGTACATGCCACCTTGATGGGATTGAATTGGAATCCTCTGGCACATTTCTAGCTCTACCATTAGGGGTAAGTCCGATTGTGCATGTGCCAAACTGTACATCTCCTCCCTCTCTTATTCCCACTCTTATATTTAATGGGGATCACTTTTCAGTTAAATTTCAACACTTTAGAATAATTGTGTGTTAATTAAAGAGTTCAACCAATGGTACTAAATAGAACAAAAAAAATACTAAAAGGAATAAAGTAGTAAGTTGTTCCTCGACACTCAGGACAAGGGCTGATCAAGTCACTGTTTCTCATAATGTCCATTTCACTTCAATAGGTTTCCTTTTAGGTGCTCAGTTGTCACAGATCAGGGAGAATATATGATATTTGTCCCTTTGTGACTGGCTTATTTCACTCAGCATGATGTTTTCCAGATTCCTCCATTTTGTTGCAAATGACCAGATTTCATTTTTTTACTGCTGTATAGTATTCTATAGAGTACATGTCCCATAATTTCTTTATCCAGTCTACTGTTGATGGGCATTTAGGTCGATTCCATGTCTTAGCTATTGTGAATTGAGCTGCAATAAACATTGAGGTGCAGACAGCTCTTTTATTTACCAATTTAATTTCCTTTGGGTAAATTCCAAGGAGAGGATTGGCTGGGTTGTATGGGAGGGTTATATTCAGGTTTCTGAGGAATCTCCAAACTGGCTTCCATAGTGGCTTTACCAGTTTGCATTCCCACCAACAGTGGGTTAGTGTCCCTTTTTCCCCACTTATTCACCAGCATCTGTTTTTGGTAGATTTGTGTAAGTAAGCCGTTCTAACCTGGCCCTGGGATTAAAAAGCCAAGGCCTACTCCCCTGGGTCTGATGACACAGGGTGGGGCTGTGATCCTGCCCAGTCTGACCTCACCATCAGAATCTAGGATCCAACCTGTGACCCACATGTTAACTACAGACAACTTCCCCAGCTCTTCGGTTTCCTTCCCTAATCTTGCAGAACTTCTTTCTATCCTCCCTGTAGATCTGATCTCAAGCATGTAATTGGAAACTGTTATTTTGTGGCATTAAAACCATATCATGATTGCTTTAGTACCTTTCAGCATGGAACTGGGATGGAAGCCACTTCTTCTGAAAGGGTCATAAAACCAGTGTGTGTGTAAAATCAGAGCACAGACGAGAAGAACAGAGGGACTTGTGGCCCTGCTCCTGTCACTCTCCAAAGTGAGCTTTGCTTTGAATTGATGTCAAGTGTTTCTGTTAGAACTTGACAGCTAACCAGATGATTTTATATCCCCCCCAATAAAACAGTTTAAACATATTTTAAAAAGCCTCGGTCGTCACCCTCTAAGAAAAGGGGCTGAGGGCCCCCCCCTGAGGATTGGGGAAATCCCAGCAGCCCCTTGTTCTGCACTGGCCCCTAAGTAGTGTCAGGATGGGCCAGGTACCCACAGGGCTGCAAAGGTGGATCTGTGGCCTCTTCTGGTATGAAAAGGAGCCCAGAGGTGCCTCCCTCTGTCCATCCTCACCTCATTGTCTCGAGGTGGAGGAGCTCAGGGACAACACTAGTGTCCCACCACAGCTGGTGAGGCTCCCTGTTGGCATCCATGTCGGGCAGGCAGGAAAGTGCCCTCTAGAGGGAGGTGTTGAGCGGCTCTGGTGGCTCTTCCAGAAACAACACCACCCGTGGCCACACTGAAGCCATTCACATGCCAGTCGTACCAACACCCCCAGCCTTCCCTTCAGATGAAAGCAGCTCCTGGGGGCTCAGCCTGGGAGCCCTAGGAGGATGTGTCCCTGGGACCACCTCAGGGCACATCCTTCACTCACCTGCGTGGATCCTGAATACCCATTCCTCTCCACTCTCCAGGTCAGGCTCGACGGCAGCCTCTCCACCTCTGGGCTCCAGTTTGTTGGCTTCCCTGAAGTGTCACAAAGAATGTGAAGCAATGGAGTCCATGTGCCCTTACTTCCTTGACCCCCGTCTACCTGCTCCAAACTCACAATTCCTGATCTTCATCGAGGTCCTCCATGTCCTGAAGACTTTGGGGATAGTTCACATCCAGGGAACATGTGGACAGCTGGAAGGAGACAAGTATGTTTCCTGAATCAGACGTTAAGGAAAAGCCCTGTCCTGGGGGACATGGAGGCCAGAGTCAGACTTCCCTGGAGTCCTCCCTCCACTGACACTGGGACCCTGCCTGCCTGTCCCCAGCCCAGCTCCCTGTGTGGGCAGTCGGGTTGCTCAGCAGTGTTTCATAGTGCAGTCCAGGGGTGAGGAGTGAGGGTAAGGCTGATGAAGGGAGAGGGGAGGGCTGCAGAGAGACTGGATCAGCATCCACAGTGCAAGGACATCCACTGCCTGGATGCCACCAGGTCCTGCAGGATGCGAATCATCCACTGTGGTGAGGAGGGAATGTGGGAGAAGCAGGACCAGGGGCTTGTGAGCAAGAAAGCAAGAGAATCAGAAAAGAGATGAAAGAAGAAATCACTTACTTCAGGATCGCTGCTCCCGAGGGAATGTTCGGATGCTGCCACATAGCCTTCCATGTGCACCAGAGCAGGCGGTTGAGGTTGCCAGAGAGAAGGAAAGGGAGAGTCAGCCTTGAGGTGAGGACTCGGATCCCTGCTGCTGGTTGGATGGTGTAGGCCAACCTTGGACCCCATGTCTGTATCCCTATCCCAGGGCCTAGATGGCTTCACCTCTGTAATAAGTGAGAGGATCTGAACTCTGACTTCTTCCAGCCTCAGATTCCCATCACTGTGCCTAAGAAGTGTCACCTTGTTCCTCCATAGGTAGCCACGGGGTCGATGTGTGCAACTCATTGTATTCCATCCCTTGTGTTTCCCTTCCTCTATTTTGTCTCATAATTCTTGTCCATTTCCTTTGTCCTTGTCATCTTCTACCAATCACATTATTGTCTGATATGGGAGCTCTGGAGGCCAAGATAAAGATATACTGTCACCTGGGGCTGGCATTGTGTTGCAGCAGGTTCAAGCGCCACCTGTGGGGACCCCTCCATGGGATCCCTGGTTGGTGTCCCTGCTCCTCCACTTCTGATCCAGTTCCCTGCTAAAGTGCCTCAGAAAGCAGTGTAGGATGTCTCGTGCTTGGGCCCTGCCAGCTGTTTGGAAGACTCTGATGGAGTTTTGGACTCCTGATTCGGCCTGGTCCAACCTGCTCATTGAGGTTCTTTGGGAATGAGCCAGTGGATGGAAGATTTCTCTGATTTTCCCTCTTTGTCTATAAATCTGCCTTTCAAGTAGTAAATAAATCTTTAAAAACCATATTGCCATGCACAGCAATACATCTATAGATCACTTACATGGGGAACAAGTGTCATGGACGCTTTTTGGGCCTTGGAAAGGTAATGAGGACCAACCCCATATGTCTGGGGTAACCTCATGGAGTTTGGAAATATTTAATCATCACTAGAATCCCATGTTTCCTGATCCACTTGAAAAGATGACCCAAAGTGGAGAGGAAATTTAATTTGTTCAAATTCTGGTAGTCGGCCAAGGAGGCAACAGGGTGTCCACAGCCATATCAATAAATGGGACTTGCTAGGGTTTTCACTGAGCAGTGGGAGGACTGGGAAGTAGGACATTGGCAGGCCTGAGGACAGGGAATGTGCTAGGCATGACTGGAGGGGGAACAGGCTGTGTTTGAAGCAGTGCATCTGAGGGGAACAGTGATGCCCAGTCCGGCTGCCCAGAGGCCCTCCACTGAGCCCAGTGCATTCCAGCCGATGAGGTCAGCAGCACCGTGTGTGTGTCCAGCCCAGGATCCCCTAACACACATCCTCTGGGCAGCCTGTACAGCTATGCAGTGTCTCCAGTAGCAGCTGGATAATGGCCTGTCACACAGTCTACTCCAAACACTAGACTTGGATGAGATGTGGAAGCCAAGATGAACCCAGAGTAATGGTTGGCCCTCACAGCTCTAAGATGCTGGGGCCTCCCCAGTCAGCCCAGAGCAAGTATTCTTTAACTCAACTGACCCTGGGTGTGTGTGTGTGTGGGGGGGTGCTCTTCTTCTTTCTGCCCTGAGCTGAGGATGAAGCACGGAGCCCTTACTGAGACACAATGGCAGCACCTTGCTCTTTGACCTGCAACCTTGTAAGAAAGAAATTTCTGTTCCTGATTAGTTACAGAGTCTCAGGTATTACGTTGTGGCCAGAAATGGACGAAGACAATGGTCAGTGCAAAACCCAGACATCTCTTGTGTTCAATTCGAAGGTAGTGCTGTCCTGTCACAATGCAGTGGATTTGATCTTTGCAATGGCAAAGCCGGGGGTGGTCAGTATTAAAGAAAATATAAAGTTTTAAATAGTAAAGCAAGAAATGATAGTTAAAAATTTCTATTGCTCCAATCCCATGGGCATAAAACCTCTTCGTACTCTATAATTAATATAAAAAAGAACAAATCAGATGTCTACATACAATGTCTTTTTTCCTCCTGAGTTCCTATGTCCTCTCAGAGTCCAAAGCAGTGGGTAACCCAAGCATTGCCCTAATTTGACCCTCTGGTCTTTGTGGGTGTTGCTCCTACCTGAAGAGCCTTCATCCTACTGTTATAGTCGGAAATGCTCTGCAAGACCCAATCTTGAGAGACACAAACACAGACAGTAAGTGTTCACAGAGAGTCTCTTCCTCCCTGGATTGCTCAGCATGACCCTGCCCCTTCTCTGTGCTCTCAGCCCCTTCCTGGGCTCTGTGGACCTGACCTTCAGGCAGACATTGACCACAGCTTCAAGCCTTCCAGGGAGAGAGAGGAGCTGACGGCAGCACCTCTCAACGTCTCCCTTGCCCTGGTGCGCTGCATGAGGATGCCTCCAGCCTGCATCTGAAACCCCCAATCCCAGCTGTGATGTGCACGCTCTTGGATGAGCTGGGGAGTGGGCTATCCAGGCTGAGAGAGCCTTCTGTGAGAGCTGCAGCTAATGGGGCAGGAGGAGCACTTTCTTCAGGAGTTCATGCTCCTTCCACCTGACTGGTCAGAGCCTGCACAGGTAACTGACCTGGCATGGGCTCCAACAGGCTCACAAGGTGAGGAGCGAGCCTTTCCAGCCCTGTGCTAGATCCCAGACCAGGGACCCTAGGAGGACAGCCAAGAGCCAGGCTGGGGCATGGCAACATCAGGAAGACAGAGCAGGCCTGGCCAGCCTTCCTGTGCACCACAGTGGGAGAACTCGAAGACTTCCCAGTGCTGCTAAACCACAGAAGTCTTTGGGTCACACAGAGGAGCAGCAAGGGCACATGGACCCCATCACTGCTCTGAGCTGGCCCTGTGCTGGAGCTTATGCCGCTCCCAACCTGACCTGTTACTGCAGTGTGCTGCAGGTGTAATGGCCCCTCCAGTTTCCCTGTTTCTGCCTGCACATTGAGGTGACTTCCAGAATCCTGTTCCCTGTTCAGGCCCCAAAGGATCAGACCTGGGATCCTCTCTGTATCTGGCCTGAACCTGAAATCCATCTCTCCCAAGTCACATCCTGCCCTTCTGGGCAGAGAGGTGGAGACCTGCCGCCTCTGACCCTCCCCAAGTTCTCCTGGTGGCATTGCCAGCATGACACTGGAAGATGGAAGCCACTGACAATGGAAGGGCCTCCTCTTACCAGGGCATTAGGGAGCCATCAGAGAGTGCTGAAGCCAGGATCAAGGATGTGTTGCTCGTTTTTACTCAGATGGGGACTCCTCCTTCTGTTTGCCCAGGTGATGCTGCTGTACTGATTCTCCTGGTCATTAAGTCATGGGATGCCTGCTGCCTGCCAGGGCCTGGACATCCTAGTGCCTTCCTTCTCCTCTGCTAGGGACCAGCCGCGGCTGTGCTCTGCTCCTTCTCATAGAGTTCACAGGAAGCTGCCCCTGATGTGCCCTAGACTTGCTGTGGCCACAGGGATTTTTTTTTCCTTTTAGCCCTCCTAGCAGCGGGCCCTTTGAAGCCATGGGGACAGTGATTTAGAGGTGAAAGATGGTAATGAAATATTGTTGGGGTGGATAATCTGTGGGCTACACAAGTAAATATTTGTTGGAGGAGCAGTCTCAGTACTTTGTTTCGTGGGAACCAGCTTGACACTTTCAGACCATCTAATTCCATGGAAATGCAATGCTGCTCCCCAGGAAGCTGCTCCCAGAGGAAATCCACAGTATCCTTTGTTTCCTTTTGTGTTCACACGAGCTTCACACAACAACCTTGAATTCTTTCCTTAGCAATGCCTTCTGGACAAATCTAGAACCTATTTCTTTCTTTCTTTCTTTCTTTTTTTTTTTTGACAGACGGAGTGGACAGTGAGAGAGAGAGACAGAGAGAAAGGTCTTCCTTTGCCGTTGGTTCACCCTCCAATGGCCGCCACTGCAGCCGGCGCACCGTGCTGATCCGATGGCAGGAGCCAGGATCCAGGTGCTTTTCCTGGTCTCCCATGGGGTGCAGGGCCCAAGCACTTGGGCCATCCTCCACTGCACTCCCTGGCCATAGCAGAGAGCTGGCCTGGAAGAGGGGCAACCGGGACAGAATCCGGCGCCCCGACCGGGACTAGAACCCGGTGTGCCGGCGCCGCAAGGTGGAGGATTAGCCTATTGAGCCACGGCGCCGGCTCTAGAACCTATTTCAACTGGGAGGTTCAGCAGGAATATTGTGGGATCCTCCAGACCCAGGGCATGGTTGACATGTTCCCCCTTGCAGTGCACAACCACCCATGGTTCCTCCTAAAAAGAGAGGCAAGAGTCCCCTTTGGCACTCAAATCTCAACCCGAACTCATTTGTCTGCGTTTTGCCACATTTCTTTTAGAGGACACAGATACCATGGTTAGACTAATGGATGACATCTTAGCAGCATGACTCAAGGGTCAGTGTTAGGTCTCACAATTCCTCCCTATCTGAAGGCTCCTCTTTCCCATATTGCTACCAGAACTGTGGGTTGTGCAGCTTCCCCGTGTTCTTGCTCCAATGCACAGATTAACTCAGAGGACGTCTTTCCCAGAGAAGACTCGTGAGTAGGGAAGTATGAAGCGGGAAGTAAGCTGAACAAGATAACGACACAAGGCAAGAGGCCTCCTGAGGAGTGAGATTTATTATTGCCTCCTGTAGCTGCTGATACACTCCCTGTGCTTCTGAAACACTGTTTTGTCCTTTTGTAGCTAGGTGAACATTGTCCCGGGAAGTTTTTGTTAGGTAAACTGATGTGAGTGATCAATATCTTTTATGCATATAATGAACTGCACCCATGTGAAGTGTACACCGTGTGAAGTGTTTACATATGTGTATAAACAAGTGTTCACTCTTGTTTATATACATATTCCTGTACCATGCAGCAATACCTCTGTGATTGCTTTTTTATGGAGATATCGATAGTGGCTTCAGAGGAACATAACTAGGGTAATACACACAAACTGCCAAACTCAGACACTCAGAACTGTAATACATGGGAACCCACAGAGATAAACCCCACCCCCATGCACAAGCCAGTGTCTTCCAGGGACCCCAGAAAATGATCATTACCCTTTATCAGGAAGTTAATTTCCCACCAGCGCACTCCTAGTCCTCTGTCATAGCAGGAATTGGGCGTCAGGTGGCCTTCCACACTAAAGCCCCCAAGATAGTCCCATCTGTGCTGTCATCTGGACTATTCGTACTACAGGGAGTAAGTGATTCCCGAATACATACCACTTGCTGTTCGTATTGAGATCACCTGTAATTAGAAAATGGCACCATGAGGGTCTGAACACTCTGTGTCCCTTTGCACCTGTCTTTAATGCCCTTGGTGACACTGGGAAACCCCGTGTGAAAGAGTGGTCCTATGGAGGGAACCCAAAGACATGAGCAGAGTGATCACACTCAGGCCAGCAGGCATGAGCTCTTCATGGGGAACGTGTCTCTCCAGTCCACTGTGGTTGGAAGTCACAATATTCCTTTCAAAAGAGGAAAAATGCTGCAGAGAAAAGCTTGCTGTGGTCCAGTCCTGATAGTCATTTTGTCCCTGTGTCCCGCGTCAGCTCTCTGTCGGTGTAAACTTTCCCTCTCAGTGGCCCTCACTGTGCACAGGGTGTATCATGGACCCTATCCATGGTCAGATTTTTCTTCTCTTCATCTGGTTGAGAAAGGAATAAGCCAAGGAAGGAACATTTCTGTTTTTGAGGAAGGCGGGGGCCCTTACCTCAGTATACTCTGGAGTTTCTTTATCCTCCGTGTCACCAGGAAGCTCCTCCCATGCATCCTCCAGGGGCACTAGACGGACATATGGTGACTGTCAGTACACTGGTGCATCAGGGAGCATTGGTGGACATGGGCATGGGGTGAGGGTTAAGGCCAAGGAGAAGAACGTGAAAGACCTGAGAAGCAGAGCCTTAAGCTTTCTAGCTCAAGGCAGCTTCATTCATGGGAACTATTCGGGGTCAATACCACCACGGTTGCTGTATTTCAGTAAGAGTCCTGGGACGACTCCTGCATGTTTAGAAACCAAATAAACGGCTACTGTCGTCTTGATGTTTCCGAAGATCACTACTACTCAGGGGTCAATATCTATTTATTGTATTTGAATATGTCATCTCTCCTATGAGCTTCTGAACTTAATTCAAAGCAACCGTTAGTGGGAGAAGGACTCAGTTGTAGGCAAAACACTGTGTTCATTTATTGCCAATCGCTAGTTGTCAACATGGGTAAATAAAGATTTTAAAATGCTAAAATTCTGCCATTTACAAATGAGCACCAGTTATCACGCGGTAACTTTTCTCCTGGCCTTCCTTTTTTATTACTATAATGGTACATCTTGTGGAGTGTAGCATAAGAATTCATTACATGCAGACAGTGTGTGATGATCAAATCAAGTGGGTTTACTTTTCCAGTTTCCTCAATATGTTTTATATTCTTTTGATTAATATTAAAGGCTTTCACCTGTTTGGAGTATAGTGTGATGTGTCAGATATGTATAGACTGTGTAGGGTACTGATGAGGGCTGTTAGCATTCCCCTTCCTTATTATGACAACTTTGGAGCCATTGAGCTCCTCTCTTCTATTTACTCCATTTATTCCTCCTGGATATTATGGACTATTGTAAACTCCTGGTCTTCCTTTTCCACGTGATGTGTGCGTACCCCTTGAGTCAACAGCTCCCCAGGCTCATGCAACCCAAAGCCAACGGCAGGATCATCTATCAAGGAAGTCAGCATGTGGTGGGCAGTGATGTCTCTCACCATGCTGCACAGGGGATTTGTGACAGGGTGATGAGCTCAAAAGAACCCTACAGGGTGTGCGCTGCTGGGTTTGAGCAATGATTTCTAAGGCTCGTGTTGATGATCTATGAAATCCAATCAAGTGTCTCCCTTTTTCTTGTCTGTTTTGGCCAGGTGCTGAGGAAAGACTGGACCTGACAGAGGTGGACCTTTGCTGTCCACCATGGTGCCACACAGCTCTCAGAATCTGTGAGTTGATGAGGATTTCTGTCTGTGTGTTTCATGTTCATGATGCTGCCAAAGCCTGCAATTTGGTGTACCTATTGCTACTTGGATCATGTGACCACAGAAATCAGCTTATAATTATGTACAGCTTTGGGATCTCTGTGGATCTGATAGTTCTTGGCACATAAGTACTGGAACTCCCTTGCATGGTGGTGCTGGTTATCCCATGGCTGGGAGTTCACTGCAGGCCAGTAGTCAGAAGGATCAAGCTGGGGACTTATTTGCCTCTCTTACTTGGGCCATCAAGGTCTTGGGCAATTTGTGTTTGCAGCATGTCTGTGTAAGCTGTGGAAATGTAACTTACCCTTCCGGCATTAGGTGGGGGTGGGGTTGAATGGGTTCATTTACATAGAGTGCCGCCAGTGATCAGATTCTTCTCAACTTTTGAGAACTTGAGCTGTGCATCGGAATGCATTTTCTAGGGAAAACACACACACACACACACACACACACACATGCACACTTTTAAAAACCATACACGATCAATCATAAAAACCTCACAACACTGATGCGCACAAACCCACACCATCTCTAAATGACCCAGCTCCTTCCAGGGCCTGCCTTAGATGCCCATGGCTATGCACTAGCCCATCTGTTTCTTTCACCACACCCGAGATCCTCTTATCCACCAGGAAGCTGGAATCAGGTTGAATCACCAGGGGAGAGCAGGCAGGAAGGTCCCACTCTCTCCTCCCTTCGGTTTCCCTCAACAACCGAGGGATTCCAGGATACGTACAGTTTTCGCTGGATCTCGAGTCCGTCTGCAACCAGAGAGAGAGAGTCCCTGTAGGACCGCATTCTGTCTGCACAGGGCTCCTGCCTGTGGGAAACCTGATGGGACACAGTGCATGAGGCAGCCGCCCCCAGATAAAGCACAGAGCACACTTGTGTGCAAGACACGACCTTCCGCAGGTGATGGCGCATGTCTGTTTGCTTGGCAAATACAAGATGCTCTTTTAAGAATGAAAAGTGCTACTGAGGAAATGCCCCGTACCACTTAGCTTGTAAACGCTGCTGTCGTTTTTTTAAATTTATTTGACAGATAGAGTTAGACAGTGATAGAGAGAGACAGAGAGAAAGTTCTTCCTTCCGTTGATTCACCCCCAAAATGGCTGCTATGGTCGGCGTGCTGCACTGATCTGAAGCCAGGAGCCAGGTGCTTCTCCTGGTCTCCCATGTGGGTGCAGGGCCCAAGCACGTGGGCCATCCTCCACTGCCTTCCTGGGCCACAGCAGAGAGCTGGACTGGAAGAGGAGCAACCAAGACTAGAACCCAGCACCCATATGGGATGCTGGTGCCACAGGCAGAGGATTAACCAAGTGAGCCACAGCACCGGCCCTGCTGCGGTCATTTTTGAAGACCATCTTGAGTCAGGTCTCACTTAATAATAGGCGAGCACTTAATTTATACCAACAGGAAAGTTGTGGGAGTCATCTGCAATGTATGCATCCAGATTTTCAATTTGAGAAAGAAAATTGATTGTAAACAAAGAAACAAAGGCACCCATACCTTGGCAAGCGGTGTGGCCTTCTCCTCTGCCCTGTGTTTGGTGTGTTCTTCCACCAGGTCATCGGGGGCAGCTGGGAGGACACAGGGTAACTGTCAGTAAATTCGAGTTGTGGACGAGTTAGGCAGGGACACTTGCCTACGTGGACACGGGACTAGGACTTGTGGGTTGGTGAGCAGTGAACAACATGGACAGTTCTGTGCTGCACTCAGTGACAGAGCAAGAAAAAAAGCCAGCCCCACGCCCACAAGCAATTCAGAAAGGCCACCGGAAGCGGGCTCTGAACTGCTCGTGGACACTTTGGGGCCATCCTTGTAGGTGGGTGAAAGAAGGCCAAGCAGAGGGGCGGGAAATAAATGAGAAACGGGGTCTTGATTTCTTGCCCAAAGCAACCAAGTCAATGTGAAATAGTTTGAGGTAGTCACGTGCTGTAGTGCACTGACTCCTTTGCAAGGTCTCATCACTGCTCCTGCCCATTTTGTAGGCCATGGAAATCCCCAGTTTTTCTTGAAGTGTTCCAACATCACTTACCTCCATGGCTCAACATGAGCTGCTGCCTCATTGGCTGTCTGTTCTGTTGGATATTTGTATTTTGATATTTTAAGATTTATTTTATTTCTTTGAAAGGCAGAGACAGGGAGAGAGTGGGGGTGGGGAGAGAGAATCTTCTATCTGCTGGCTCACCCTCCAGATGGCTGCAATGGCCACGGTTAGGCCAGGCTGAAGCCAGGAGCCTGGGTCACCTCTGGGTCTCATATGTAGACAGCAGGGGCCCAGGCACTTGGACCATCCCGCACTGTTCCCAGGAACAGTAGCAGGAGCAGGAACAGCAGCTGCTGGGACTCAAACTGGAGCTCCAGTAGGGACAGGCTTTCCTCATGCACCACCGTGCCAGGCCCTCTGTTGGGTGTTTTAAGTTGCTATGGGGAAGCAGACATATTACTTATTATTTTAATCATTTGGAAGGGAACACTGCAGTGGCATGAATTATTTGACAATGCTGGCATACCTTATTCCTGTGTGCTGCAACTGTTGTCATCATACCCACTGTAAATTCTGCAGTTATTAAGAAAGAAATCTACCTTCCCCTCTCCTTCCATCCCTGGCTTATCTGTACTTTCAGTTCCTTTTGGTTTGTTTCTTGTGGACATGCCACTTTAAGGGAAACACGCAGTGTTTGCCTTTAGTGCTTGCCTTTTCCAGTAAGCATTGTGTGTTACCACGTCCATCCATGTTGTGGTATACATCAAACTTTGATTGTCTGTATACTCCATTTTCATCACACGTTCATTTGTTGGTGGACACTGGGAAATACTCCAGTTCTGTGTCTCCACCTTCTGCCTGCTATGAACGTTGGGGTAGAGAGATACCTGCTTGCCCCCTGCTTTCCACTTTTTGGTGATTTATACCACAGGTGGTATATGAGGTGAGAAACTACCTGATAGTCCTTAGGTACATGATAGGGATTCATGTCAAAAATGAAAGCAACTCAGTTAAAAATGGTAAATTGACACGTGCACAGTGAAAGTATCCCGGTAGCCAGCATGCATAGGGAGCAGTGCTCAACACCGTCTGCTGTAAGGAACCATGAACTGAGATGACAATGAGTCCAGGAACCATGAATCAGGATACTGTGACCCAGGCATCCCACTGCCACAGAGAAGGCCAACAAATGATCACACCCACAGCTGTGACAAGGGCTCACAGCGTTGTGCAGAGAAAGTGCAACTGTCCAATGGTGCTGTCAGTGAAGAGGATGTGGTAGAACCCTGTCTTCAGGGCACATGTGCCTGCTTGATGAAGAGGGAGAAAGGCACGGTTCATGCTAGAGAATTGCTGGACCTTGGAAACATGGTGCTGGGTGGGAGAAGCCGCACACCAAGGGTCACCTTTCCTGTGGTTCTGTTTATATGAGAAGCATGTCGCAAAGAAATTCAGAGACAAAGTACATTCATGATTGCCAGGGCCTGGGATTAAGTGAAGGGAAGAGATTGCTCAGTGATAAGTGGTTTCCTCTGGGGTGGTGGTGAAATGGTTTTTGAAATCTTGCAGGTGTCTGCACATCCATGCAAATATTTAATAAAACGACATCAGTGTTTGATTTAGCAGGTGATTTTTGGGATGAATCCTTTACACATCAGTAACATAACCAGAAAATGGTCCCAGAACCTGCATCTTAGTGTAGTGGGCAAAGCCTGTCTCCTGCAATGCCAGCATCCCATATGGGCTGGCATTGGGTTCATGTACCAGCTGCTCTACTTCAGTGCAGCTCCCTGCGAATGGCCTGGGAAAGCAGCGGAAAATGGCCCAAGTCCTTGGGCTCCTGCCACCATGTGAGAGACCCAGAAGAGACTCTTGGTTCCTGGCTCTGGACCAGCTCAGCTCTGGCTGTTGTGGCCATTTGGGGAGTGAGCCAGAAGATGGATGAATCTCTCTCTCTCTCTCTATCACTGTCTTTCAAATAAATAAATAAATCTTTAAAAAAAACAAAAGGAAAGGGCCCACCTTCCAGGCTTAACTGACATCAGAAGAGCTTGAAGGTCATCAGCTCTGTCCTTACAACAACAAGAAGTCTGAACCAAGTGGAAATGGAAGGCTCCACTTAGAACCCTCAGACAGTGGAAGTTCCCAGGCGAGCCGCCACCTGAAGTTTCTGGCTGCAGATGGAGAAGCCGACAGGCACAGCCGACATTGTCTCACTGGAGAGGGGTCACGGAGCCAGTTGCTCACAGGAATGCATACATGGGAATGGCCTGCAGAGGCTGTGTGCACCTGCTTCCCAGTGAGCACCCGCAGGGTCCAGTCTCACGGGGCCACCACACTCTGACAGGCGTGTGCTCCACGAGTCCACCATTCTCATGCTGAAGGTCAGAGGAAGTCCACTGTGGGCTCAGGTTAGGGGGAAATTGCAACTGGAAATAGTCGGGTGGGAAAGCTCCCAGTGTGAATTATTCTCCGGTAGACAAAAAACTGAGGTAGAACATAATATGACATAATGCTTCCCTTCTCACTGCCAACAGGGTGTTCATGCAACAGCAGTGAATGACAGTGGAGCAGCAAATACGCCCGTCCAGGAACAATCAAGGCAGACGCTCTCCAACTGTCTACAGCAGTCTTTACTGTGCATGTGCCTACAACAGAGCGTCAAAATCCTTGAGGCCAAAATTAATGGAGCAGAAAGACAGACCAGTTCACGGTTATCAATGAAGACTTCAACACCACGTCACAAGTTACTGCCAGGCCCAGTAGGAGGGAACAAGTGAAGGCAGAGTGGCAAAGAACAACACCAGCGTGGGATCCGTCGTGCTCCCCTGCCAGATATGTCATCATATCGTCATGTCGTCACAGCAGGACCTGGGAAGGGGACCTTCGCTGGCCACGAAGTCACTGGAGGTTGAGTCACTTAGGTTGAGTTCATACTGGAGTAGGGTGGGCCTGTTCTCATCTGACAAGTGTTCCTACAAGATAAGAAGAGAGGCCCGGGGTGGGAGAATGCCATGGGATGGTGGGAGAAGAAACGCAAGGGCTGCAGTACCCACCCAGGAGACCCAGGGCTTCCAGGAGCCCAGCACAAGCTGGGAAGTGAAGGAAAAGGTTCTCTTATGACTTTCTGAGGGCGCCTGGCCATACTTGCACCCGGAGTTCTGACACCCAACCTGCAGACTCACGAGACAATGTTTCTCGTACTTCAAACCAACCAACCAACCTGGACCTTGCTTTGACACTCTAGGAATCTAATCTGGGCACCATCAGCCAACCAGGTTCTATTGCCATTTAGAGAAATTTCAGCAGCCAGAAACACATTCTTCTCTGGGTCAGATCAAGTTTCCACGGTAGACCAAAGAATGACTCCTTTCACACACAGTACTTAAAATAATACGTGTTATACAAAATACACTACTTAGTCATTACGGTATCGCACTAGAGTTCAATAAGGAAAGATTGCTTGGAAAATCCCCCAATAAATATGGAGGCTGTATAACATACTCTCCAAAACAAATGGGTCCAATGTAGAGTCTATGGAAAAGTTAAACTATTTGAACAAAAATAGTTTGTGGGTTGTATTGAAGCAGTGCTCAGGAGGAAAATGTTACCACTGAATGAAAGACATTAGAAAATGAGGGTGATCTTCTCTGGCTCTCCTTCTATCTCTGAGACTCTGGCTTTCAAATAAACAAATAAAAATCTTTACAAAATAAAAAGAAAAGAAATGAGGGTGATTTACAATAATAAGGGATTCTTATGCCCTGGGAAACCAGAGGGCCAAAGGGCAACACAATGCATATTACACATATAAAAGAAACCAATGTGATAAAAAAAAAATAGGAACTCAATAGGGAAAACCCAAAAGTCAAAAATCAGATCTTTGAAAAGATCAGTAAGATTGTGATACCTCTCCCTCTCCAAGCACAAAAAAAAAAGAAGAAACATTGTATTGTCACATCCTTGCCACTGATAGCAAGTACAATAAAAAGAAAATAAGGAATTACTTTGCCTACTGTGTGCCCACAGATTAGACAGATTCCGTGAAACAGACCGATTACTCCAGAGTCAGAAACTACCCACACTAAACAAGGGGAGATGGACCCTCTGAAGAGCCTTTACAATTAGGAAAGACACGAACGTATGAGTTTGCAAGAAAGTAAGGTGCTAGGCTCAGATGGATTCATTGGTCAATCGCATCCTATTCTTACCAAGAAAACGTCATGCCACATAATCGTAGGTACTTACCCAGTTAACGTTAAGAATAATGTCCTCACAGAACCTGCCACAGGAATGCTCCAGGTGGCTTCTTCCTGCTTGCTGAAATTAGAAGCCACTAAGAAGTCCTCTAATACTGGGAGGACCGTCAAAGATGGGATGTTGCTCAGTGATGACAATCATTCAACAATCAGCCTACAAAAAGATTTAAAAGAATTCCTAGATCTGTCGCCAAGTCACATGGACCTGCAGACTCTGTGGTTGCAACTCTAGGAAATTCTGAACAGAACGAGTATAAAGACAGTAAAATGACCAGTCCTGGGTCATGTTCTGGGGTCTTTTGGGGGTTCTGGGAGACACGGGTAGAGATGAACGGGTGATGCTCAGGTCATGTTTAGGGCAGTGAAACCACTGTGTATTGGTGGTGAGTGACCTGAGGCATCTGTGGAACTCAGAGAACTCTACCACCAGAGTCAGTCTTGGTGCCAACTTCAGAGCTGAGTAATAGCGACCTGTCACTGTTGGTTCAGTTTCTATAACATATGTATCCTACCAGTGGAAGTGTCAATAGAAAAAGGGAAACTGGGAATTCAGTATGAGAACTTTCTGAACTCTATATTCAATTTGCATGCTCATCTCCAACTGTTACTATTAATGTAGAATCTGGTGACACTGTCTCAGGAAGAGGTCTGCTTCAGCCCCTGTTGCACCATCAGGTAAATGTCTAAACATTAGCCTGAGAGGTTGCCATTGACAGTGAACCCAAGGTTAAGTTGTTAATACAGCTTTCCCCTGTACTGGGCACCCTGCTGATTGATTTGACCATTTTACTGTGCGTACATGGAATAAAAGATAGCATAGGCTTTTTAAAGCTTTGTCATCACCATGAGACCTTGAATAAAGTAGAATCTTGACTTTTGAATGAGCTTGATGATCAATTTACACTGTACCTTCGTCGACTCCTTCACAGGGTGCATCCTGTTCTTTGGCAAGACACGGATTTTTCTGACTTTCTCGATAGGACGGACGGTAGATATTCTTGACTTCCGAGTTGCTTTTCTTCTTAAACTCTGGAGACAAGACCCTGGAACAGTATGACAGTACAGACAGCTGTTGACATCCCACTGGCAGGAGACCACAGGGAAGTGTGTGCTCATTTGGCTGAAGTTCTAACTTTGGTGCCAGTTTTCACCTTGAGTATTACAGAGCCACCTCCAGAATCAGAGTTGGATACTAGGCAGATGTGCAGTGTGGTGAACACTTCTACTCGACAGTCTGATAGTGCGGGTGAATACCTCACTTGAGATGAGACTGTGGACAGGCATCAGAAGACAGTGGCTGAGAGCAGAGGGGCTGGTACCAGAAGGTCTGTGTTCAGCTCCTGGAGGGAAGCTGCATGTACCTGGGAAAGTTGCGCAGGCACCACCCCACCCCCACCCCCGCAGTGTCTCAGGTCCCTATTATGAGATAGAGAAATAATGCTATGTCCATGTGATGTGTTGTCAAGCTCAGGTGATTAAAAACACGTGAAGCTTTACCAAGCTGATGCTGCATAATTGTCTGAAATTGTTCACTCTCCAAATGTCAGAGAATGAGTGTGTCACTCGGTAGTGGCTGCATACAGGGAGTGTTCTTGGATGACCCCTGAGGCAGACAGGGTGGGAGTTCCTCTTCCCCTGTCCATGGATAGGAAGCTTTCCATGTGGAGAATCTCTGATTTCCCACGCAGCCCACAGCACAACCCCAAGCTATGGGCAGCTCAGCTGTTCCATGTAATTTATAATTAAGCAAATGTAAATTTAGGGATTGTCAGTGACTTGTCCAGAGTCCCCACATTGACAGGTGATGGATCTGGGGCAGGATCACTGTGTTTTCCTGGGAGACAGAAGGCTCTGAACACCTGGAATGTCCACTTCCTGCCCTAGAACCCTGGGCCAGGAGCTCCTCTCACTCTTTCTCAAGTTCTCCAGGACCAGGCTTTCCTTGGGAACAGGATGTTCTGGGAAAAGTCCCAGAGACAAGAGAAACCACAGCCCACTGGTGGGGGTCATGAGCATGAAGGTGCACACTCAGAGCTGGTACAGCCTCTGCCCTTCTCAGACAAGTATTGGAGGCTGCTGAGCTACTTTCTAAGAAACACAGGTCTACTTAAGGCTTCTGTGGCATTAAAAAACACCTGACTTTCATCAACACTGAGCCCTAGGAACTCCTCACCCCTCCAGAGACCCTGCATGGACAGGAGGCACAACTCTCTCTCTTGTCAGAGAGGCACCTGTCATCAAGCCTGCCCCCTCCAAATCCAGTATTCTGCCTGAGGACCACCAGGCATGCCGCTTCCCTCTCCCTTTAAATGTCCCCATCACTGACTCAAAAGTACTGTCCCTCTGTCCCACTTCCTTGAGAGCCCCAAACAGCAGGGTGCATGTGTTCATCCAACCCGTGGAAACTCCACCCTGAGATCCCAGTTTCTTTCCATTGTGAAAACAAAAATCTCTGTATTCAGACTGTTCTTACAGACTTGGTCTCAGATGGCAACCTCTATATTCAGAAGAGATTGGCTTGAAAGTTCCCTTTTGTAATATGCCTGTGTTGTGTCTGGTCTCAATTTCTCCTGACCAGATGAATGTAGTATGGGTTTCTTCAGTCTTTTCTCTGGAGAGGTGTGAGCAAACTTGGCATTAGAAATAAGGTATTTTCTAAATTTAAGATGTATTTATACAAATGCTGTTGATTTTTGTGTGTTTTTATACCCTGCAAAAATGCTCAGGATGACCAGCCATCAGGGAAATGCAAATAAAAAACCACAATGAGATTTCACCCCAACCCAGTCAGAATGGCTGTCATCCAAAAATCAAAAAATAACCACTGCCGATGATACTGTGGAGAAAAGGTACCCTAAATACACTGTTGGTGGGAATGGAAGCTGGTATAGCCATTGTGGAAGACAGTGTGGAGATTCCTCAAAAAATAGATCTGCCGTATGATCCAGTCATCCCATTTCTGGGAAGATACCCAAGGGAAACGAAATAAGCATGTGAGCGAGTTATCTGTACCCCTGTGTTGATAGCAGCTCAATTCACAATAGCTAAGGTAGAGAATCAACCCTTATTTCCATCAACTGGTAACTCATTAAAGAAAATGTGGTACAAATATACACGATGAAATACTACTCAGCCATAAAAAAGAATGAAATTCTGTCTTTTGCAACAAATGTATGCAATCGGAGACCATTATGCTTATGAAAGAAGGCAGGTCCCAAAAGACAAGTATATGCTTTCTCCGGTTGGTTGTAGCTAATATATAGAGTACAAAAAACATAATGTATATCAAGCTAAACTGACATCTTATGATTTGATTGTTGTCTACAGCTCTTGTCTCTACCCTTGTAAAACAGAGATCTATCTACATTTTACTTGTGGAGATCTTTGGTTAAAGGAGTTTTGAACCGGTGATTGTAAATTGAAATTTTGTCATTGCAAAAAATTTAAAGAAAAAAATAGGAGAAAGTTAGGGGGATGGAGTAAGAGAGAAAATGTTGTATTCTTAGAGTCTTATCTATGAAATTCATGAAACCCATTCTCTATAAATAAATTAAAAAGTAAGTCAAAAAAGAACTCAAAAAAGAAATATTTAAACACAAGCTTAATGGCTTGTGATACCTTTCTTACCCCT
Source organism: Oryctolagus cuniculus (assembly GCF_051225735.1). Lineage (NCBI taxonomy): Eukaryota > Metazoa > Chordata > Mammalia > Lagomorpha > Leporidae > Oryctolagus > Oryctolagus cuniculus. The sequence goes on along the minus strand of NC_142883.1, from coordinate 62,418,346 downwards.
TGACCTATTTCTACGTCATCAGGTGTATCTAGATCAAACAACTTATAAGTTGTTCCAGATTAAATTAAAATTGTATTCTTAGAAACTCCATTAAAAATCTCCCTAATTTTTTATTCCGTTGTTCATATTTCATGTTTTAGCAGAATATCTGAGGCTGCACAGACTGACAAATGGGCATCAGGACTGCGGGCACTTGGACGGCCGTTAAGCGGTGCTTTGGGATGCTCCCACCCCTACCAGAGTGCAAGTTCTCAGGTCACGGCTCCAGTCTGGAGTCTACGTTGCGGCTACTGTGCAGCCTGGGAGGCAGCCGATGATTGCTTGAGGAATCGAGTCTCTGCCACACACGTGACTTCAATTCCCAACCCCTGACTTCAGCCTTGCCCATGCCTGGCTGTGCAGACACTTTAAGAGTGAACTTGTGGGCCGGCGCCGCGGCTCAATAGGCTAATCCTCCACCTGCAGTGCGGGCACACCGGATTCTAGTCCCAGTTGGGGCGCCGGATTCTGTCCCAGTTGCCCCTCTTCCAGGCCAGCTCTCTGCTATGGCCCAGGAAGGCAGTGGAGGATGGCCCAAGTGCTTGGGCCCTGCACCCCATGGGAGACCAGGAGAAGCACTTGGCTCTTGCCTTCGGATCAGCGTAGTGCACCGGCCGCAGCGCACTGGCTGCGGTGGCCATTGGAGGGTGAACCAACGGCAAAACGAAGACCTTTCTCTCTGTCTCTCTCTCTCTCACTGTCCACTCTGCCTGTCAAAAAAAAAAAAAAATAGTGAACTGGTGGGCCGGCGCCGCAGTTCACTTGGCTAATCCTCCACCTACGGCACTGGAACCATGGGTTCTAGTCCCAGTTGGGGCGCTGGTTCTGTCCCGGTTGCTCCTCTTCCAGTCCAGCTCTCTGCTGTGGCCCGGGAAGGCAGTGGAGGATGGCCCAGGAAGACCTTTCTCTCTATCTCTCTCTCTCACTGTCTGACTCTGCCTGTCCAAGAAAAAAAAAGTGAACTGGTGGATAGGAGATAACTCTGTATCCTTGTCTCTAGGCCTTTCAAACAAGTAGGGCAAATGCTTTACAACTTCAAAAAGTGTATTTGAAAGAGGCTGATGGCATATGTTTGGCCAAGGAATTCAGACGCAAGTTGAGATGCCCATGTCCCTTATTGGAGTTCCTGCATTGGTACCTGGCCGCATCTCATGACTGAAGAACCCTCCCGGAGCAGGCCTTGGGAGACGGCTGGGATGGCTCAGAAATGATATGACTGCCACCCTCCTGAGAGCTCTGGGTTGTGGTCCTGGCTCCCAGCTCTGGCCTGTGTGCAAGCTCGTGTGGGCATTGTGGAGTGACTGGGTGGAACGGAGAGAGTGCTGTCTGTCTCCAGTCCTCCCACCTCCTCTGTCACCCTCTCCCTCTATCCTCTCCCCTCCTCCCTTCTCCATCTCTGTCACTCTGCCTCTATAATTTAAGATGCTTACTTAGTATACACACACACACACATTCACACTTACACACACATACTCTCACACACACACGTACACACATACACTCAAAAACACACTGAGCCTTGAAAGTCGTGCTCAACTGCCTCAGAGAGAATGGTCATCAGGGAGCCCATGTGATGTGACCACCGTGGAGTCAGGACCCAGAGAGCAGGGAAGGGCGGTTGTCCTCTCTCAGACAGGTCTCTCGTGACAGCTCCCTGGGTCCCGTGGGAGCTACGTTAATCCCTTCAGTGGCAGCCCACGGTGACCTCATTACTTCACGCTTGTCTCTGCCTCTTAAAATTTCCTCTTCCTTCCAGCATCGCTACACTGGGGACCAAGCTTCCATCCCAGAAACGTTTTGGCGACACACTCAGACTGCACCACACAGAGCACTGTCCCCCAACTTCTAGAATTCATGCTGGGAGATACTGATGCGGTGAAACCCCGCATCACCACAGATGGCACTGCTTATCCTCAGGGATCACTCGGCCGCGCGGGCGGGTTGGCAGGGGAGGGGAGGGAGAGGCGGTGTTCTGTTGTTCAGCAGGGAGACTCGTAGGGTCTGCAGCTCGAGAGAAAAGTTGTGTGTGAGCATGGGGGGCAGTGGGCAAGGGCAGACAGAGAGACAAGGAGAGAGAGAGAGAGAGAGAGAGAGAGAGAGAGAGAGAGGCAGTGACTGAGTAGAAGGAATCAGTTCTTACGTTGCCCAGCATGGTGGAATTTGCTGCAGTTCACAATAATCTCTCTTTTGTGAGCAAATAGAAAAGGGGAGTTCAAAGGACCCAAAACTAAAGTGATGATAAAGAGAGGAAAACTTTACCTTGATTCGGTGAGTACCTGTTGTCCACATTTATTGATCTGTCACACCATAGTCAATAACTATTGGCCGTTACTAAGTGCTGGTCTCCGATTGTTTCAAATGTTTAATGAGAGGACAGTGGTGCAGGATCTGTCTTGTTCATCACACACTGAACACGCGGATGGAAGTGGAGTACGTGCAGGCCGAGCCCTGGAACGAAGCCCGCACAGTGTCGGTGCTGCTCGGTGCTGGGTCAGTCGATGCTGAAGGGTCTGCAGCAGTGTTCCAGAAGCTTCTTCCAGAGCCGGGCCTCGCGGGGAGTGACGGAGGGGAGGGAGGAAAGGCAGATTTCTCGTCCATGTCTGTGCCTTTTACCTCCACTACACCCATGCTGTTTCTCTTGTTGTGAACATGGAATTTTCTTTCAAATAAAATTTGATAAGATTAAATATAATAAATACATAAATTATATGTAAATATATAAATTGTTTATGTGATTATATAAAGAAAATAAATATACATATTATGAATATAATCATGCTATTTTGCTCCTGGCCTAAAGGGAGAGCAGTCCAGAGGAGACATGGTGGTGATGGCCCACATCTCCTTGTTGATGCCTGGGGTCTGAGGGAAGAGCTAGTGGCTGGGACTGAGTCCACAGCGAGGAGCTGGCGTCGTCTGGAGACACCGTCGCTCAAGACCAGCAGTGGAGCTGGGTTCAGACTGAGGGCTGCAGGAAACCTCCTGTGTGGCCTTGGCGTCCTGCAGCAGGGGAGCCCGGGGCATGCAGAGTGCTGGTCTGGTCAAGGGCTCCACAGGTGAGCGACACCAGTGACCTGGCAGAGGCCCCTGGCATTTCCATAGAACTCTGGAAGTCCCACAGAGTGCCTTCCACACCGTGGGACAGTGCTGGGCAAACCCAGGGGCCGCTCTGGTTCAGAGGGAGGAGAGACGCCAATGAACATGTGTAAATCAGCCATGCGCACAGACTACTTTGTTGTGTTCCTTAACATCTGTACAAGTTATTTGTGATGCAGGTTGTGAGATGCATAAAACATCTGCAATGGCCTCTTGCCTCTGAACTTGACTTATGAATATATTAGTGTTCTGTGTCTTGCAGCTTATTTGAGGAAGGATGACCAGACTCTTTAGAATAGATCTAAAACTTCAGACTTTGATGTCACTCACCACAATATTGTCTGGAATTCCAAAAATGTTCCATCAGCGGTGATCTGGGTCTTTCTGGATTTGACATTTGATAGAAGTTGGGTAAGTGAATATCATATATTTTTCCTATGTGACCCTGTCATTCAAGGCATAGAATTTATCTGCGATGTCACTGCCAATTAAAACTGAAAACAGGCGGAGGATGTAACGATGCTGAGCAAAGAGCAAATATAATTTCGTTGTCCTCCAAGACACATATCGACAGTCGGTTTCTGCTGTTAGGATTACCTGAAAAATGCCTTCCTCTGTGGGCCTCAGTGAGTACCACGCAGAGAATCCAGGAACTCAAAGGGGAGAATGTAACGCAGAAACTGTTGGTCTGCTCTACAAATGAAATACTGGCAAGATGATAAATGGTGCCTTCAGCCTCTTGCTTCCAGACTGTGCAGACGGGGCGTTCAAGTAGCAGATTCTTCCATAAACTTGAACCTCTTTCCATGGCTGTGCTACTACCTGGTTCCCTTTTCAGTTGACTTTAAATGACAGTGGGGCAAGTAGTTATGTCCTTCGCATTTCCATAAAATGAGAGTTTTGCTCAGTCTTCACAAACCACAAAAATTGTTCAGTAGCATGCAGTTTAACTTTTATGTTTGTAAAGCTTCTATTCTTCTTGTAATTTTATTCCTTTGTTGTCTGAGAAGATAAATGTATAATTTCATTTTTTAAAGATTTTATTTATTTAAAAGGCAGAGTTAGAGAGAGAGGGAGAGACAGAGAGAGAGGTCTTCCATCCACTGGTTCACTCCCCAGATGGTCACAATGGCCGGACCTGAGCCTATCCAAAGCCAGGTGCCAAGAGCTTCTTCTGGTCTCCACGTGGGTGCAGGAACCCAAGCACTTCAGGCATCTTCTACTGCTTTCCCAGGCCATAAGCAGGGAGCTGGATGGGAAGAGGAGCAGCTGGGACACGAATGGTGCCCATCAGGGATACGGGTGCCATAGGCGGAGGCTTAGCCTACTACGCCACAGCGCAGCCCTACAACTTGCATTTTTTATTCAGCATCTCATTAACAATGTTTAACTCATTAAAAATAAGCTGCAGAATCATAGCATTAAGCTGTACAGATGCATTGGAATGTGTTGAATCTGGCTGCTCCTACAGAATGCCTGTATTTCCCTCATCTCAGTTTTTGGTTGTTATAATATATAATGCTGAAATCAATGTTCTTTCCTATAAATGTGTGGCACAGCGGGTCAAACCGCCACCTGCAATGTGTGCATCCCGTATTGGCGCTGGTTCACACCCTGGCTGCTCCACTTCCAATCCAGATTTCTACTAATGGCCTGAGAAAAGCAGAGGAACCTGGCCCAAGTGCCTGGGCCCCTGCCACCCACTGGGGACACTGGATTAAGCTCCTGGCTTTGGACTGACCCAGGCTTGACTTGTAGCAGCCATCTTGGGAGTGAATTGGCAGATACAGACTCGATCTCTCCCTGCCCCGCATTGTAATTCTAGCTTTCAAATAAATTTTTAAAAGAATAATAAAATAAGAGACATAAAATTGTACATGTTTAACAGGCACTATGTATGTTATGGGCAAACAAAATCCCTAATGCACACTCATTGGAAGAAATGGTACCAATTTTGCCATCTTGTTCTCTTGTGAATGCTGTTTAAACTTTATGTGTCAAGGTCATGGTCGTTGCCTCCATCTTCTGAACTTTAAGCCTGAAATACCATCTCCAGCCCCACGTGACAGGATCGTGTCGATTGTTGGAGGACTTCCTGGTCCACCGGGGCTGCGCGGCTCTGGGCGCCCCTGACAGGCCGCTCTCCTGCAATCCACGACCCCAGACCTGGGGACTGGCCCGCGCGGCCGAGGTCGAGGGCGGTGTCCCTCGTGCAGCGGGGGCAGTTGTGCTGGAGCGAGCTCCGAGGCGGACGTCCCAGGGCCACGCGGGATGTCCTCTCCCTGCCCGGCGGGAGGGAGGTGGTCCAGGTCCATACACCTCCATGCTCCTGTCTGGTTCTGCCCCTGTACGTTAGTGCCGGTGGTCAAGCGCCCCCCATCGTCCACTTTTATATCGTCCAGTGAGGCCGGCCAGGTGGCGGGTCCTGAGCGGGAGGTGGGGGTGGGGGAGTGGGGGCCCAACGGATGCTCGGACGGTTACAGTTGGGGCTGATTGACCGGTGCGTGGTAGGAGTTAGCGGTTGGGTGGGTGATAGGGCGTGAGGCTTGCTGTGGTAAAATAATGCTTATGTAACTCATTTTCTTTATATAGAAGTTATATGATTAATATACAGATACTAATGTGTGTAATCACAGATACTAAGATACGTTGAATATATATAACAAATATGCATTGTATAAATCTTAGTACTTATATCAGAATATTAGAATGCTATGATTATTTGTAATTATTAACATTGTTATAAATATTAGAAACCCACAGAGGCAGGACCTGCAGCTGTGGAGAGTTGACTGCATTGTTCCAAAGCTGCAGCCCTCACTGAACAGGTAAGCTTAAGTCATTCCATCTGCCACAGCCACCATTTGGCTCCAAGTGTTTGATGGAAACCAGCGAGAGCCGGCACAGTGGCTCACTTGGTTAAACCTCCGCCCTCGGTGCTGGCACCCCATATGGGCGCCGGGTTCTAGTTCTGGTTGCCCCTCTTCCAGTCCAGCTCTCTGCTGTGGCCCGGGAGGGCAGTGCAGGATGGCCCAAGTGGTTGGGCCCTGCACCCACATGGGAGACCAGGAGGAAGCACTTGGCTCCTGGCTTTGGATCTACGCATCGCCGGCCATAGCAGCTATTTGGGGGGTGAACCAATGGAAGGAAGACCTTTTTCTCTGTCTCTCTCTCTCACTGTCTAACTCTGCCTGTCAAAAAAAAAAAAAAAAAAAAAAAGAAAGAAAGAAAAAAACCAGTGAGTGTGCATTGCACTGAATGGGAAACAAGCCCACCTGAGTCCACCCAAAGGATGAACTCAGAAACAAGAAGGAAACAGTAGGCGAGGTGTTTATTGATACCTGGTCATTTTTAACAAAGGGTTTACTTATTTATTTATTTATTTATTTGAGGGGCAGTTTCAGAGAGAAGGAGAGATAGAAAGGTGCTCCATCTGCTGGTTCACTCTCCAAATGGCTGTAAGGGCCAGAGCTGGGCCAATCTGAAACTAGCAGCCAGGAGCTTCTTCTGGGTCTCCCAGGTAGGTGCAGGGGCCCAAACGATGGGGCCATCTTCCACTGCTTTCCCAGGTGCATTAGAAGGGAGCTGGATCAGAAGTGGAGCGACCAGGACTTGAACCAGCGCCCATATGGGATGCCAGGCTGCAGATTAATCTGCACCACAGCACTGGCCCTAGGGATTCATTTTGTGACACCATCAGAATGAAGAGATATATTTCTTCTTTCATTTATTAACGTTTGTCATGAATAAAATATTGAATCCCTTTAGATGTCTCTGAAATGAAAGGATTTGTTGAGTCATAACAGATGCCAGCCAGGAAGAAAGGACTGGTCTTGGACAAGTTCCAGCAGCCCTTGGCACCAGGGGTGGCCAGCACTGGAGAGCTGTGTGTCAAATCTACACAGCTGGCATATTTCACACTGCAAGTCTGGGGAGAAGAAAGTATGCATGGCTCCCACTGAGCCTGCACTGCCTACAGATAAGAGCAGTGGACAAGCACAGAGCACATCTTTAGTATTCAAGGAGAGTGCATGACTTGGTGTTGCTGGGTGAAGAATGGAGGGGGCTTGTGGCGTAGCAGGTAAAGCCACTGCCTGTGATGCTGGCATCCCGTATGGGTGCCAGTTTGAGTCCCAGCCACTCCACTTCTGATCCAGGTCCCTACTAATGTGCCTGGGAAAGCAGTGAAGGATGGCCAAGTACTTGGGCTCCTGCACCTATGCGGGAGACCTAGCTCCGGCCATTGTAGGTGTTTGGGGAGTGAACCAGCAGATGGAAGATCTCTTTCTCTATGAGTCTCCCTCTCTAGCTCTGTAACTCTGTCTTTCAAATAAATTTTTTTTTTGACAGGCAGAGTGGACAGTGAGAGAGAGAGACAGAGAGAAAGGTTTTCCTTTGCCGTTGGTTCACCCTCCAATTGCCGCCGCTGCGGCCGGCGCACCGCGCCGATCCGATGGCAGGAGCCAGGAGCCAGGTGCTTTTCCTGGTCTCCCATGGGGTGCAGGGCCCAAGCACCTGGGCCATCCTCCACTGCACTCCCTGGCCACAGCAGAGAGCTGGCCTGGAAGAGGGGCAACCGGGACAGAATCCGGTGCCCTGACCGGGACTAGAACCCGGTGTGCCGGCGCCGCTAGGCGGAGGATTAGCCTAGTGAGCCGCGGCGCCGGCCCTCAAATAAATAATTTTTTTGACAGGCAGACTGGACAGTGACAGAGAGACAGAGAGAAAGCTCTTCCTTTTTGCCATTGGTTCACCCTCCAATGGCCACCGCGGCCAGTGCGCTGCGGCCAGTGCACTGCGCTAATCCGAAGCCAGGAGCCAGGTACTTCTCCTGGTCTCCCATGGGGTGCAGGGCCCAAGCACTTGGGACATCCTCCACTGCACTCCCTGGCCACAGCAGAGAGCTGGCCTGGAAGAGGGGCAACCGGGACAGACTCCAGCGCCCCGACCGGGACTAGAACCCGGTGTGCCGGTGCCGCAGGTGGAGGATTAGCCTAGTGAGCCACGGCGCTGGCCAATACATTTTTTAAAAAAAGGAAAAGTGGAAAGAACCCTTGATGCCCTGCTCCTGGGTGCTGAGTGGAGGCTTAATGCAGGTGTAGGAGTGGGGAGCAGCTTTTTCTTGCTATTTCTGTTTTGGTCCCAATCTGTTCACTGGACTGCTTTTTTTTTCTTTCTCCAACCTTATAAATACATTTAGGACATCTTAGAATTGTATCAGTCTCTAGACATGAGACAAGAGAATTGTATGCCAGCCTTCTCCTACTCATTCCTAATGACAGACAGAGACAAGGAAGGGCAATGAGTTCACCTGGAAGTTTAGGATATAGCGTCTGGGTCTGGGCCTATCCGTGTCCCTGGGGAGTCTCAGACTCCCACCTTGCTGTCCCGCCCCACAGCGCTGCCCTTCAAGACTGATGCCATCTCACCTGGTGCATTCGTGTACTGCCCCCAGGGTAATCTCAGAGCACAGAGCCAGCTCCAACCACCCCCACTGGCACTCAAGTCTCTGAGCCCCATGGGCATTCAAACACGATTTTCCTTCTGGTGGACATCTTTGGGAAGAATGGCCGGCCCCTCACTCAGAGTGAGGTTCCTGTTGTCAGGACAGGTTCAGCGATGAGGTCTTAGTGACTGGTGTTAACCAAGAGCTCCTCTATGTGGTAGCAACAGTGCACCTGGGGTGTTTATGCTAGTAGGGGAGGGGAGGACCCAGTGGCCCATGGACAAACAGATTAAGTGTGTGTGTGTATGTGTGTGTGTTAGATTACATGTGTCTTCCCACATTGTGTGCACATTTATTTGTTTTTTTTTTTTTTTTTTTTTTTATCTTTTATTTAATGAATATAAATTTCCAAAGTACGACTCATGGGTTACAATGGCTTCCCCCCCCATACCGTCCCTCCCACCAACAACCCTCCCCTTTCCCACTCCCTCTCCCCTTCCATTCACATCAAGATTCATTTTCGATTATCTTAATATACAGAAGATCAGCTTAGTATACCTTAAGTAAGTATTTCAACAGTTTGCTCCCACACAGAAACATAAAGTGAAAAATAATAGATGATTTTTTTAAAATGATGATGAAATCAGATCAGACCTATTGTCATGTTTAATCCCAGTGAGAGTCAAGTTGGGAATTGAAAATTTCTTTCTTTTTTTTTTTTTTTTTTTTTTTTACAGAAGATCAGTTTAGTGTACATTAAGTAAAGATTTCAGTCGTTTGCACCCCCATAGAAACACAAAGTGAAATATACTGTTTGAGTACTCGTTATAGCATTAAGCCTCAGTGTACAGCACGTTAAGGACCGAGATCCTACATGAGGAGTAAGTGCACAGTGACTCCTGGTGTTGACTTTACCAATTGACACTCCTGTTTATGGCATCAGTAATCTCCCTATGCACCAGTTATGAGTTTCCAAGGCTATGGAAGCCCCTTGAGTTCTCCGACTCTTATCTTGTTTAGACACGGTCATAGTCAAAGTGGAGGTTCTCTCCTCCCTTCAGAGAAAGGCACCTCCCTCTTTGAAGACCTGTTCTTTCCACTGGGATCTCACTCACAGAGATCTTTTTGCCAGAGTGTCTTGGCTTTCCATGCCTGAAATACTCTCATGGGCTTTTCAGCCAGATCCGAGTGCCTTTAGGGCTGATTCTGAGGCCAGAGTGCTATTTAGGACATCCGCCATTCTATGAGTCTGCTGAGTATCTCACTTCCCATGTTGGATCACTCTCCCCTTTATTTATTCTATCGGTTGGTGTTAGCAGATACTAGACTTGTTTATGTGCTCCCTTTGACTCTTAGTCCTTTCATTATGATCAATTGTGAACTGAAATTGATCACTTGGAGTAGTGAGATGGCATTGGCACATGCCACCTTGATGGGATTGAATTGGAATCCCCTGGTATGTTTCCAACTCTACCAATTGGGGCAAGTCAGCCCGAGCATGTCCCAAATTATACATCTCTTCCCTCTCTTATTCCCACTCTTATGTTTAACAGGGATCACATTTCGGTTAATTTTCAACACTTAAGAATAACTGTGTGATAATTACATTTATTTGTATATGTACACTTTCCTATAAGCTCATGTATTTTGAGTCAGGTTTATTTCCACCTGAATTGTTTTTGAAACATATGTGTCTGTATGTCTGCATCTCTAGAAAAAATGTCCATGAGTTGTTACCCCCAGGATACTGAAGTGTGTCAGTGACAAGGACACAGCTACCCAGGTAAGGGAATAATTTTCAGTGAGTATTGTTCAGTTATATGCATGTCTTTGGAGGTTTGTTCAATAGTTACATGTATTTACATAAGTGTATATAACCAAAGATTTTTCCAAGTGCATTATTTCTACTATGTGCACCTGTAGGTCTCAACTCCCAATTGGTAAACAGAGAGCCATCTGGAAAACTCACTGCATTGCAGTGGGAGAGGACCCAGACTTTCCAAAGTCTTAGGTCTTCCCTTGTCCTGGACTTATCCATGGGCGTTGCATGTCCCCACCCACCCCTAGCAGTTGGGCTAATGCTCGTTAGCCAGGAAGAGTGGGCCCAAAGTTAGACACACTCCTTATGCATCTCCTTGGGCTAGCCCCCAACACTCACCCTCAGACCCAGTGACATGGGCCTCCCTTGTGTCCTGCTGCCCACTAGTGCTGGTTAACCAGCCACGGAATCCACAGTGCCCCAGCAAAACACGGGAGGTTTAAGACATGCAGTTTCTCGGCCGGCGCCACGGCTCACTAGGCTAATCCTCCGCCTTGTGGCCCCGGCACACCGGGTTCTAGTTCCGGTTGGGGCACCGGATTCTGTCCCGGTTGCCCCTCTTCCAGGCCAGCTCTCTGCTATGGCCAGGGAGTGCAGTGGAGGATGTCCCAAGTGCTTGGGCCCTGCACCCCATGGGAGACCAGGATAAGTACCTGGCTCCTGGCTTCAGATCAGCGCGGTGCGCCGGCCGCAACGTTCTGGCCGCGGTGGCCATTAGAGGGTGAACCAACGGCAAAGGAAGACCTTTCTCTCTGTCTCTCTCTCTCTCTCACTGTCCACTCTGCCTGTCAAAAAAATAAAAAAAAAAACACATGCAGTTTCCAAGACTGTGAGGTGGCCCTCCAGCCAGCCTGCTCGCTCTCTGTAGAACAAGGATGTTTGGGCAGGGTCTGGCTCTTTCACACGGTGTGGCCGTCAGGTACTTGGGCCATTCCCTGGCTCTGGGAGGTCACCAGACACACACTTTCAGCCACACAGTGTCAGGGCTGTTCTTCCAGCCTGGTGCTGTCATAACTGCCCACAAGAAAAGCCCCAATCACAGAGAGAATGTTCTCAGAAGTGACACTGCTCTAGCCGCCTGTCTGCACCCAGTCTCTGCAGTGCCAAGGTGTTGAAGACATGGTTTTCTGCCGGCGCCGCGGCTCACTAGGCTAATCCTCCGACTGCGGCGCCGGCACACCGGGTTCTAGTCCCGGTCGGGGTGCCGGATTCTGTCCTGGTTGCCCCTCTTCCAGGCCAGCTCTCTGCTGTGGCCCGGGAAGGCAGTGGAGGATGGCCCAAGTGCTTGGGCCCTGCACCCCATGGGAGACCAGGAGAAGCACCTGGCTCCTGGCTACGGATCAGCACAGCGTGCCGGCCGCGGTGGCCATTGAAGGGTAAACCAACGGCAAAGGAAGACCTTTCTCTCTGTCTCTCTCTCACTGTCCACTCTGCCTGTCAAAAAATAAAAATAAAAAAAAATACATGGTTTTCCTTCTGGGGAAAATCTTCGGAAAGCACAGTCAGGTCACACTCAGAGGGAGGTCCCTGTGGTCAGGGCTGCTGCCGTGACAACACTGGTGACTGGGGTCCTGCAAGGAACCCTGGATGCCAAGGGTCTCCTTGGATGTTTATGGCCATCGTAATTGCCAGCAGCGGAAGGAAGGGACCAGCGGTCACTGACGAGAGAGCGAGAGAGAGGGAGGTTGTGCTTCCTTGATGTATATGTATATTGAATTTTATATGTTCATTTTTCGTAAACTATGAACCATTGGGAACCATAGTTTTATTTCTGCCTGCATTATTTCTGAGGACATATGTGTTTATGTATACCTTTGTGGTTAAAAAAAGTCATAATCTCCCTCTCCCTAGGATAATGAAGCATCCCAGGTACAAGGATATGAGTATAAAGGTCAAATTAAAATGTTCTACATTTTATAGCACATGTGAATATTTATTCAGTTATGTCCATCTGTTTCATGACTTGTTCAGTACTTGCATATGTTTGCCTCAGTCGGTATCACTAAGTGTTTTCCTAAGAGGTAAATCTTGCAGTACACTCCATGCAGACCTCAGCCTTCCATTTATGAACCAAGAGACATCTGGAACCCTGGCCAGATGTGACCCTACATGTTCATGTGACCCTACATGAACAATTAGGGTCCCTAATGTGACCCTACATGAACAAGTGCACGGGAACTTGACATCTCCACCCTATGCAACAGTTAGAATAACCCTCTTCATTCGCCATTGGATGCCCTAAATTGGATGCACTCCTTACGCATCCACACGGCCCAATATGCTGCATCACAAGTCACGTTGCCCAGAAGGGATTGTAGACCAGCTGTGCATCCCGAGTGCCCCTCTGAGAGTGCAGGAGGCCTAAGACACATGGTCCCTGCTTATTCCCCAGCACCCCAGGGAGCTGGCCCTCCAGGTGGCTATGCCGTTCTCTCCAGGACAGAGGAGTTCGAGGGCAGACCATGCTTTCAAACTGTGTGTGGCATTCAGGGACTGGGGTCTCTCCCTGGCCCTTGGGCGCCCTCAACCTCCCTCTTGCTGTCCTACCTGTACAGTTGTCCCCACAGCCTGGTGCCACCTTACCCTATGGCTATATTTGCTTCCTCCAGGGTAACCTCAGAACACAGAGTGAGGGAAAGTTCTTAGGGTAGACACCCAGCTCCAGCCAACCCCATCAGCACCCATGACTCTGGGTCCCCTGGGTTACTCTGTAAATGGCTGGTCCTTCTGGTACATATGATTCCAAAGTGTGCCCAGCTTCCTACTGAGAACAGGCTCCCTTTTGGTCAGGGCGGTTCAGGGACATTTCCCTGGTGATGGTGTCAGCCAAAGGCTCTTGGTGTTTATGCCCCAGACTGACTGTAGTGGAGAGGAGAGCCCAGTGAGCTATGGACAAGGACATTGTGTATATGCCATTTGTATGTGTTTGCCTTTGTTGTCTGTATATTTAATTTGCATATGCACACTTTCTTGTTATAAACTTAAGTATTTGGAAACTGAAGGTTTACTTCAATCTCTATTACTTACTTCTGTTATATATATGTTTATATATTCCCTTGTATATACATTTTTGAAATAATGATATTAATGAATTCTTCCCTCCTAGAATGTTGAAGTATCCCAGACACAACAGCACCATCACACAGGTACAGGAACAATTTCCTACATTCCTAGACTAGTGTGATAGTGACATTGTACACACGTCTTTGGGGGATCCTCAAAGTTTATGTACATTGATTTAATTGGATGTAGCCTAGGATTACTCCAAGAGCATTATTTTGGCTACAAACACCCCAAGGATTCAACCTCCCATTGATGAGCCAAGACACATCTTGAGCTCTGCATGGATGGAGGCTACAGGGACTTTTGGCTGACCCAAACCCCTGATGCTGGACTAGACATTGGCCTTGTGTGGGGGTGCTTGGCTCCCCACTGCAACAGTTGGGGTACCCTCTTCTTCCCACAGTGGAGGCTTCAAATCAGACACAGTTCTTTACAACAACATGGGGAGGTCCAACACTTACCTCTGACCTGGTCACGTGGTCTCTCACATCCTGTGTTACCCACAGGTGAGGTACCCCAGATCTGGGTCCTGAAGCCCCCTCCAGAGGTGGGGAGGGCTAAGCATGTTGTCTCCAAGCAAGACAGGTAGCTGGGCCTCCAGGTGGACTGGTCCATCTCTAGGGCAGGGAAGTCTGGGGAGACCCAACGATCCTATCTTATGGCCCCCATGGTTGCCAGTGGGGAGAGATTTAAGTGGCTGTGCGTGTTCCACTGTGTGTTTCTCTGAGTTGTGTGTATATTGAACTCACTTATGTCCAGTTTTTCCATAAACTCAAACTGTCTTGTAATCTTAGGAATTCAATAGGAATAAAATCACTAATTAATAAAAAAATTACTGTAGTTTAAACCAGATTTTTCTGAAATGAGATTGATATAAAGTGAAAATTATTAAATTCAAATGACACAAAAATAAGTAGAAAAACACTGATTTTTTAATTTGTGACTCAAATAAACCAGAAGAAACTCAGACCTAATGATCCTATGAATGAAATAGGGACCAACAGAGAAAGGGCAACCAGTAACTCAGGGGAAGCATTTTGTAGACACACGATAGAAATAACTCATGAGCTCCAGGATTCTGACACTGCCTCTCTGTATAAAGGGAATGAATCTAGATTTGGGAACTTAGGGGCTGTTGTCCTCCATAACAGGACTTCTACTGATTAAGAATAATCAGGTCAGACTGATTGAGAGGGGAGATTCATGAAACAATGATGAACTACAGAGGCAGGAGATTAGGTGTTGTATTATTTAGCATTGCGCAGAAACAACTGAGAAAGCAGGGTGAGGCGAGACAGGCATTTCTGAATGCTGTTGCTCATTCAGAATTTCCAAAACCTAATTTTCTGTAAAAAGGATGACAACAACATATTGATGGATCATACAAGGGTACCAGAGGGAGAATCAGTAATCGAAACAAAGAAGGAACCAGGCCACACATGAACAGACTCCGATCTTGGTGTCCTTTGTGTGTGGAGCAGAGTCGTTTTCAGGATGAAGGAAAAATCACCAAGACAATGGTACCAAGTGTGAAGGGACATCATTACTAAGAATCAGGGAAACTCAGAAATGGATGGGCAGGACACAGGAAAGAAGAAGGAAAACAGGAGAAAATAACATCAGCCTTGAAATGCAAACCACAAGAAACACAGGAACGGACTGTGCCTTAGAAGAAGCAGAAGGTGGCATAAAGGGAAATACTGTTAAGAATAGGAAGTTTACTGAAGATTTTAGAACACGAGAGGGAAATACCAAAGGTGAATCCATGCATGTGTATGAATGGGATTCCTGGAAGAGGGAACCAATGCAGTGATCCAGACTAATAATTAGAATTCAGACTTCTTCTGCTATGAAGTATACTCCCACACTACTTCACAGAATCCTGGGTCTGACTTTGAGTGACTGATGTCACTGATACTCTAGTAGCATCTGTGAATTAAAAGAAAATGTGTTGGCCGGCGCCGCGGCTTACTAGGCTAATCCTCCGCCTAGCGGCGCCGGCACACCGGTTTCTAGTCCCGGTCGGGGCGCCGGATTCTGTCCCGGTTGCCCCTCTTCCAGGCCAGCCCTCTGCTGTGGCCAGGGAGTGCAGTGGAGGATGGCCCAGGTGCTTGGGCCCTGCACCCCATGGGAGACCAGGAAAAGCACCTGGCTCCTGGCTCCTGCCATCGGATCAGCGCGGTGCGCCAGCCGCAGCGCGCCGGCCGTGGCGGCCATTGGAGGGTGAACCAACGGCAAAAGGAAGACCTTTCTCTCTGTCTCTCTCTCTCACTGTCCACTCTGCCTGTCAAAAAAAAAAAAAAAAAAAAAAAAAGAAAAAAAAGAAAATGTGTTCATGCATCTAGAGTTCAAGGATGAGCGGCACAGGAGGAAATGAAAATGAGACTCTCACCAGTCTTGTAGAGACAGCGAGTCTGGGTCAGGGGAATAAAAATGTATTTAAGATACTCAAGAAGATGGACAGAAAGAGGGCGGAGCCAAGATGGCAGAATAGTGAGGGCGCGCACCGATAGTCCGGGAAAATTTAGTTTAATAAAAGGGGAGTTATGGTAGCCTCAGAAAAAAGAACCAGGAAAATGTTGCAGAGGAAACTCTTCTGGATCAAGTGGCTGTGAATCGGAGGACCTACTGGGAGAACAAGGTCGCCCACCGCGCGGAAGCCGCAGGGTCTGCGCGCCAGTGCTCGAAGGGGAGTGCATGCCACACAGACAACAGCGGGGAGACTTGGGAAGTCCAGGGCTCCGAGTCCACACATCGGCGCTAGAAGGGGAGGTGAGCTCAATAACCCGAGACATTGGTGGGGAAACGGGGGTCAGAATCTAGAGGGGGGCCGGAAAGTGCAGCAAACTCACTACTGGAAAGAAGGAAAAAAGCTTGGGGGTTTCTCTTTCCCCTAACCTTGGAAAGGTTGCAAGGCTGCAAGGCTTGAAGAATTCACAAGAGACAAAGCGCAGGCCCCCTCTCTGGATTTACATATCAACGGGGGAGAGCTAAGGAACTGAGTCACTACAATTCAGTAGCCTAGGCAACCCAGTGGGAGTCCAAAGGAGCCTAAACAGACTCTGTGGGTAGAAGCCAGAGACTGGAAGCTAAATACCATCAGTTCTGCACAGCCGTGCCTTGCGGTGTTACTTACCCCCTGAATAAACAAAATAAATAAATAAATAAATAAATAAATAAATAAATAAATAAAAAGAGAGAGATTTACCACGCATAACCTGAGGGTGTCACCTTTGCACACCCTTAACCAGGAAGAACCAAGCAGAGCTCTCAGGCCGCACCCATCTCAAGCCTCCAAGGCTCCTTCAACAGCAGGCAGTCCACTTAACAGGGACATAGTATAAAATAAAAAAAAAAAACGCACAGTGATGAAAGAATTAACTATGCCAAGTAACAAACACAGAAATTGAGGGAACAAGATCAACCATGACACTATGATGCCTCCAAATAAACAAAACACCCCAAACCAAGATTATGAAGATGATGAGATAGAAGAAATGCAAGATATGGATTTCAAAAAATTTATGATAAGAACATTTAGAAGTTTTCAAAAGCAAATCCTTGAACTACAGAAATACTTAATGGACAAGATTGAAAATCTCTCTCGTGAAAATGAAATTTTAAGGAAGAATCGAAATGAAACTCAGAAACTAGTAGAACAGGAAAGTGTGATAGTGAAGAGAAATGAAGAGCTCAATAGATCAAATGACAAACACATTAGAAAGCCTTAAAAACAGAATGGGTGAAGCAGAAGAGAGAATATCGGACTTAGAGCACAGGAAAACATACAGTCAAACCAAAGAAAAGAAGAGGAAATTAGAAATCTAAAAAATATTGTTGGGAATCTACAGGATACTATTAAAAAAACCAACATTCGAGTTCTAGGAGTTCCTGAAGGCATGGAGAGAGAGAAAGGATTAGAAGGCCTTTTTAGTGAGATACTAGCAGAGAATTTTCCAGATTTGGAGAAGGACAGAGACATCCTAGTACAGGAAGCTCATAGAACCCCCAATAACCATGACCAAAAGAGATCCTCACCACGACACATGGTAATTAAACTTACCACAGTGAAACATAAAGAAAAGATCCTAAAATGTGCAAGAGAGAAACGTCAGATTACTCTCAGAGGATCTCCAATCAGACTCACAGCAGACTTCTCATCAGAAACACTACAGGCTAGGAGGGAATGGCGAGACATAGCACAGGTGCTAAGAGACAAAAATTGCCAGCCCAGAATATTATATCCTGCCAAGCTCTCATTTGTGAATGAAGGTGAAATAAAGACCTTTCATAGCAAACAGAAATTGAAAGACTTTGTGGCCACTCGCCCGGCCCTGCAAAAGATACTTAAAGATGTGCTACACTCAGAAACACAGAAACACGGCCATCAATATGAAAGAAGGGAAAGGAAGAACACCTACCAGTAAAAGAGCATGGGAAGCTCAAAGCATATACTAGAAAATATTTCCGGGAAAATGGCAGGGCAAAGTCACTACGTATCAATAGTCACATTGAACATTAATGGTCTGAATTCTTCAGTTAAAAGACACTGTTTGGCTGACTGGCTCAAAGAACACAACCCAACGATTTGTTGCCTACAAGAAACACATCTCTCTAACAAAGAGGCATGCAGACTGAAAGTGAAAGGTTGGAAAAAGATATCCCATGCCAACAGAAACCAAAAAAAAGCAGGTGTAGCCATATTAATATCAGACAAAATAAACTTTAATACAAAAACTGTTAAGAGAGACAAAGAGGGACACTATATAATGATTAAGGGTTCAATTCAACAGGAAGATGTAACTATTATAAATGTATATGCACCTAATTACAGGGCACCGGTCTATTTAAAAGATATGTTAAGGGACTTAAAGGGAGATTTAGATTCCAATACAATAGTACTGGGGGACTTCAATACTCCACTCTCAGAAATAGACAGATCATCCGGACAGAAGATCAACAAGGAAACAGCAGATTTAATTGACACTATTGCCCAAATGGATCTAACAGATATCTACAGAACTTTCAACCCTACATCTACAGACTTCACATTCTTCTCAGCAGTGCATGGAACCTTCTCTAGGATTGATCACATACTAGGCCATAAAGCAAGTCTCAGCAAATTTAAAAGAATTAGAATCATACCATGCAGCTTCTCAGAACACAGCGGAATGAAGCTGGAAATTAGCAACTCAGGAAACCCCAGAAAGTATGCAAACACATGGAGACTGAACAACATGCTCCTGAATGAACACTGGGTCATTCAAGAAATCAAAAGAGAAATCAAAAACTTTCTGGAAGTAAATGAAGACAACAACACAACATATCAAAACTTATGGGATACAGCAAAAGCAGTATTGAGAGGCAAATTTATAGCAATAGGTGCCTATATCAAGAAATTGGAAAGGTACCAAATAAATGAGCTTTCAGCGCATCTCAAGGACCTAGAAAAACTGCAGCAAACCAAACCCAAATCTAGTAGGAGAAGAGAAATAATTAAAACCAGAGAAGAAATTAACAGGATTGAATCCAAAAAAACACTACAAAAAATCAGCCAAGTGAGAAGCTGGTTTTTTGAAAAAATAAACAAAATTGACACCCCATTGGCCCAACTAACTTAAAAAAGAAGAGAAAAGACCCAAATCAATAAAATCAGAGATGAAAAAGGAAACGTAACAACAGACACCACAGAAATAAAAAGAATCATCAGAAATTACTACAAGGACCTGTATGCCAGCAAACAGGAAAACCTATCAGAAATGGATAGATTCCTGGACACATGCAATCTACCAAAATTGAACCATGAAGACAGAAAACCTAAATAGACCCATAACTGAAACAGAAATTGAAACAGTAATAAAGGCCCTCCCAACAAAGAAAAGCCCAGGACCAGATGGATTCACTGCTGAATTCTACCAGACATTTAAAGAAGAACTAACTCCAATTCTTCTCAAACTATTCAGAACAATCGAAGAAGAGGGAATCCTCCCAAATTCTCTCTATGAAGCCAGCATCACCTTAATCCCTAAGCCAGAGAAAGATGCAGCACTGAAAGAAAATTACAGACCAATATCCCTGATGAACATAGACGCAAAAATCCTCAATAAAATTCTGGCCAATAGAGTACAACAACACATCAGAAAGATCATCCACCCAGACCAAGTGGGATTCATCCCTGGTATGCAGGGATGGTTCAACATTCGCAAATCAATCAATGTGATTCACCACATTAACAGACTGCAAAAGAAAAAACATATGATTATCTGAATTGATGCAGAGAAAGCATTTGATAAAATTCAACAACCTTTCATGATGAAAACTCTAAGCAAATTGGGTATAGAAGGAACATTCCTCAATATAATCAAAGCAATTTATAAAAAACCCACAGCCAGCATCCTATTGAATGGGGAAAAGTTGGAAGCATTTCCACTGAAATCTGGCACCAGGCAGGGATGCCCACTCTCACCACTGCTATTTAACATAGTTCTGGAAGTTTTAGCCAGAGCCATCAGACAAGAAAAAGAAATCAAAGGAATACAAATCGAGAAGGAAGAAGTCAAACTATCCCTCTTTGCAGATGATATGATTCTGTACTTAGAGGATCCAAAGAACTCTACTAAGAGACTATTGGAACTCATAGAGGAGTTTGGCAAAGTGGCAGGATATAAAATCAATGCACAAAAATCAACAGCCTTTGTATACACAAGCAATGCCATGACTGAGAAAGAACTGCTAAGATCAATCCCATTCACAATAGCTACAAAAACAATCAAATACCTTGGAATAAACTTAACCAAGGACGTTAAAGATCTCTACGATGAGAATTACAAAATCTTAAAGAAAGAAATAGAAGAGGATACCAAAAAATGGAAAATTCTTCCATGCTCCTGGATTGGAAGAATCAACATCATCAAAATGTCCATTCTCCCAAAAGCAATTTAAAGATTCAATGCAATACCAATCAAGATACCAAAGACATTCTTCTCAGATCTAGAAAAAATGATGCTGAAATTCATATGGAGGCACAAGAGACCTCAAATAGCTAAAGCAATCTTGTACAACAAAAACAAAGCCGGAGGCATCACAATACCAGACTTCAGGACATACTACAGGGCAGTTGTAATCAAAACAGCATGGTACTGGTACAGAAACAGATGGATAGACCAATGGAACAGAATTGAAACACCAGAAATCAACCCAAACATCTACAGCCAACTTATATTTGATTAAGGATCTAAAACCAATCCCTGGAGTAAGAACAGTCTATTCAATAAATGGTGCTGGGAAAACTGGATTTTCACATGCAGAAGCATGAAGCAAGACCCCTACCTTACACCTTACACAAAAATCCACTCAACATGGATTAAAGACCTAAATCTGCGTCCTGGCACCATCAAGTTACTAGAGAACATTGGAGAAACCCTTCAAGATATTGGCACAGGCAAAGAATTTCTGGAAAAGACCCGGGAGGCACAGGCAGTCAAAGCCAAAATCAACTATTGGGATTGCATCAAATTGAGAAGTTTCTGTACTGCAAAAGAAACAGTCAGGAGAGTGAAGAGACAACCGTCAGAATGGGAAAAAATATTTGCAAACTATGCAACAGATAAAGGGTTAATAACCAGAATCTACAAAGAGATCAAGAAACTCCACAAAAACAAAACCAACAACCCACTTAAGAGATGGGCCAACGACCTCAATAGACATTTTTCAAAAGAGGAAATGCAAATGGCCAACAGGCACATGAAAAAATGTTCAAGGTCACTAGCAATCAGGGAAATGCAAATCAAAACCACAATGAGGTTTCACCTCACCCCGGTTAGAATGGCTCACATACAGAAATCTACCAACAACAGATGCTGCTGAATAAGTGGGGAAAAAGGGACACTAACCCACTGTTGGTGGGAATGCAAACTGGTCAAGCCACTATGGAAGTCAGTCTGGAGATTCCTCAGAAACCTGAAGATAACCCTACCGTTCGACCCAGCCATCCCACTCCTTGGAATTTACCCAAAGGAGTTTAAATTGACAAACAAAAAAGCGATCTGCACCATAATGTTTATTGCAGCTCAATTCACAATAGCCAAGACCTGGAACCAACCTAAATGCCCATCAATGGTAGACTGGATAAAGAAATTATGGGATATGTATTCTTTAGAATACTATACCGCAGTAAGAAACAACGAAATCCAGTCATTTGCAACAAAATGGAGGAATCTGGAACACATCATGCTGAGTGAAGTAAGCCAGTCCCAAAGGGACAAATACCATATGTTCTCCCTGATCGGTGACAACTGACCAAACACCAAAAAGGAAACCTGTTGAAGTGAAATGGACACTATGAGAAATGGTGACTTGATCAGCATAGCCCTGACTGTTAATGAACAACTTAATACATTATCCCTCTTAGTAGTTTTTTTGTCTGTTCTACTTAATGTGACTGGTTTAATTCTGTAATTATCACACGGTTATTATTAAGTGTTGAAAATTAACTGAAATGTGATCCCTGTTAAACATAAGAGTGGGAATAAGAGAGGGAAGAGATGTATAATTTGGGACATGCTCAAGCTGCCTTGCCCCAAACAGTAGAGTTAGAAACATACCAGGGGATTCCAATTCAATCCCATCAAGGTGGCATGTACCAATGCCATCTCACTATTCCAAGTGATCAATTTCAGTTCACAATTGATCATAATGAAAGGACTAAGAGTCAAAGGGAGCACATAAACAAGTCTAGTACCTGCTAACACTAACCGATAGAATAAAGGGGAGAGTGATCCAACATGGGAAGTGAGATACTCAGCAGACTCATAGAATGGCAGATGTCCTAAATAGCACTCTGGCCTCAGAATCAGCCCTAAAGGCATTCGGATCTGGCTGAAAAGCCCATGAGAGTATTTCAGGCATGGAAAGCCAAGACACTCTGGCAAAAAGATCTCTGTGAGTGAGATCCCAGTGGACAGAACAGGTCTTCAAAGAAGGAGGTACCTTTCTCTGAAGGGAGGAGAGAACCTCCACTATGAATATGACCTTGTCTAAACAAGATAAGAGTCAGAGAACTCAAAAGGCTTCCATAGCCTTGGAATCTCATGACTGGAGCATAGGGAGATTACTGATGCCATAAACAGGAGTGTCAATTTGTAAAGTCAACACCAGGAGTCACTGTGCACTTACTCCTCATGTAGGATCTCTGTCCTTAATGTGCTGTACATTGAGGCTTAATGCTATAACGAGTACTCAAACAGTATATTTCACTTTGTGTTTCTATGGGGGTGCAAACTGTTGAAATCTTTACTTAATGTATACTAAACTGATCTTCTGTAAAAAAAAAAAAAAGAAATTATCAATTCCCAACTTGACTCTCACTGGGATTAAACATGACAATAGGTCTGATCTGATTTCATCATCATTTAAAAAATCATCTATTATTTTTCACTTTATGTTTCTGTGTGGGAGCAAACTGTTGAAATCTTTACTTAATGTATACTAAGCTGATCTTCTGTATATTAAGATAATCAAAAATGAATCTTGATGTGAATGGAAGGGGAGAGGGAGTGGGAAAGGGGGGGGGTTGTGGGTGGGAGGGACAGTATGGGGGGGAAGCCATTGTAATCCATAAATCGTACTTGGGAAATTTATATTCATTAAATAAAAGTTAAAAAAAAGAGAGAGAGAGACAGAAAGATGGGCTAGAAATGTAACCTCGCTGTTTGGATCAATACTTTAAAATAAAAGATACAGGAGAAAGAAAAAAAATAATCAAGAAGAGAAAGGATAAGTCAGGAATTTTGTGCCATCCAAGCTGACGTTAGGTGAAAAATGCTTTGGCGTCCAGGTGGTCATGAGAGGTCTTGGGTGAGATGGACCTCATGGTCCCTTCCAGAGGAGGAGCAGACATGAGACAACACAACCACTAGGAAGTCATTGCTGCAGCACAGATTGAAAAGACCATGCCTGGCAGTGACTTTCAGTGGAGACTACATATTTCCGGTTCCTTTCCAGAGAGTGCTGGTGAGGGCACTCACTAGGTGACTGCTCCCGGACCCTTTGAACTTCTACCTTTGCTAAGCTTGTTTTTCTACACTGTGCTTTATTAGACAAAACCATATGAAAACCAACTGGTGCTCGGTGATGATTTAATATCAGAGCTCGCAGAGGACTGGTGAGGAGGGCCGTGGCTGCTGTTGTGTCTCCTCCTGTGTGGTTCAAGCTTCCGATGGTGTGGGAAGCTCCAGCTCCTCTGGTCCAAGGACTCCACACTGCAGACTTCCGAGCAGCTGAAGATGTCTGCAAGAAAGACACAGGAGCAGGGGTCAGTGGGGGGACAGGGATGCAGCAGGGGTGTGGGCAGTGGGGTGGGAGTACAGCACTCACAGGGCTCCTGATCTCAGGATCTCCTGAACTCAGCAGCAGTCAGGGTCCTGGTCACTGAGGCCCATTTGCTAGGGCGAATTCCCCCAGGCATTCATGGGACAGCCTTTAGGGAGGAGACCCCTTAAACTGTGAACTTGATGCACAGGAAAGGGCAAGTCTCTCGGGCCCTGGGATCTCTCTCTCTCTCTCTCCCCCTCTCTCTCTCTCTCTCTCTCTCTCTCATTTACTAAATATAAATTTCCAAAGTACAACTTTAGGATTGTAGCGGCTTTTTTCCCCCATAAACTCCTTCCCACCGCAACCATCCTATCTCCCACTCCCTCTCCCATCCCACTCACATCAAGATCATTTTCAATTATCTTTATATACAGAAGATCAGTTTAGTATACACTAAGTAAAGATTTCAACATTTTGCACCCACACAGAAACACAAAGTATAGAGCACTGTTTGAGTACCAGTTATACCGTTAATTCACATGGCACAACACATTAAGGACAGAGATCTGACATGACGAGTAAGTGCACAGTGACACCTGTTGTTGGTTTAACAATTGACACTCTTATTTATGATGTCAGTAATCACCCGAGGCTCTTGTCATGAGCTGCCAACGCTATGGAATCCTATTTTTTTTTTGTACAGGTAGAGTTAGACAGTGATTGAGAGAGACAGAGAGAAAGGTCTTCCTTCCATTGGTTACCCCCCAAAATGGGTGCTATGGCCAATGTGCTGCAGCCGGCTTGTTGTGCCGATCCTAAGCCAGGAGCCAACTTCCTCCTGGTCTCCCATGTGGGTGCAGGGCCCAAGCATTTGGGACATCCTCCACTGCCTTCCCAGGCCACAGCAGAGAGCTGCACTGAAAGCAGCAACTGGGACAGAATCCAGTGCGGCAACCGGGACTAGAACCTGGGGTCCCAGTGCTACAGCAGAGGATTAGCCTAGTGAGCCACGGCGCTGGCCTGGGAGCCTCTTGAGTTTGCCAACTCCCATTGGTTTAGACAAGGCCATAGTCAAAGTGGAAGTTCTCTCCTCCCTTCAGAGAAAGGTACCTCTTTCTTTGATGGCCTGTTCTTTCCGCTGGGATCTCGCTCACAGAGATCTTTCATTTAGGTCATTTGTTTTTTCCCCTGAGTGTCTTGGCTTTCCATGCTAAAATACTCTCATGGGCTCTTCAGCCAGATCCGAATGCCTTAAGGGCTGAACTGAGGCCAAAGCGCTGTTTAAAACATCTGCCATTCTGTGAGTCTGCTGTGTATCCCGCTTCTCATGTTGGATCGTTCTCTCCCTTTTTTATTCTATCAGTTTGTATTAGCAGACAATAGACTTGTTTATGTGTCCCTTTGACTCTTAATCCTATCATTATGATCAATTATGAACTGAAGCTGATCACTTTGACTAGTGAGATGGCATTGGTACATGCCACCTTGATGGGATTGAATTGGAATCGCCTGGTATGTTTCTAGCTCTACCATTAGGGGTAAGTCTGATTGTGCGTGTGCCAAACTGTACATCTCCTCCCTCTCTTATTCCCACTCTTAGATTTAATGGGGATCACTTTTCAGTTAAATTTCAACACTTTAGAATAATTGTGTGTTAATTAAAGAGTTCAACCAATGGTACTAAATAGAACAAAAAAATACTAAAAGGAATAAAGTAGTAAGTTGTTCCTCGACAGTCAGGACAAGGGCTGATCAAGTCACTGTTTCTCATAGTGTCCATTTCACTTCAACAGGTTTCCTTTTAGGTGCTCAGTTAGTTGTCACCAATCAGGGAGAACGTATGATATTTGTCCCTTTGGGACTGGCTTATTTCACTCAGCTTGATATTTGCCAGATTCCTCCATTTTGTTGCAAATGACCAGATTTCTTTTTTTTTTACTGCTGTATAGTATTCTATAGAGTACATGTCCCATAATTTCTTTATCCAGTCTACTGTTGATGGGCATTTAGGTCGATTCCATGTCTTAGCTATTGTGAATTGAGCTGCAATAAACATTGAGGTGCAGACAGCTCTTTTTTTGGCCAATTTAATATCCTTTGGGTAAATTCCAAGGAGAGGATTGGCTGGATTGTATGGTAGGGTTATATTCAGGTTTCTGAGGAATCTCCACACTGGCTTCCACAGAGGCTTTACTAGTTTGCATTCCCACCAACAGTGGGTTAGTGTCCCTTTTTCCCCACTTATTCAGCAGCATCTGTTTTTGGTAGATTTGTGTAAGTAAGCCGTTCTAACCTGGCCCTGGGATTAAAAAGCCAAGGCCTACTCCCCTGGGTCTGATGACACAGGGTGGGGCCGTGATCCTGCCCAGTCTGACCTCACCCTCAGGATCCAGGATCCAGCCTGTGACCCACATGTTAACTACAGACAACTTCCCCAGCTCATTGGTTTCCTTCCCTAATCCTGCAGAACTTCAGAAAAGAGATGAAAGAAGAAATCACTTACTCCCAGATCGCTGCTCCCGAGGGAATGTTCGGATGCAGCCACATAGCCTTCCATGTGCACCAGAGCAGGGGTGTTGAGGTTGCCAGAGAGAAGGAAAGGGGAGAGTTAGACTTGAGGTGAGGACTCGGATGCCTGCTGCTGGTTGGATGATGTAGGCCAACCTTGGACCCCATGTCTATATCCCTATCCCAGGGCCTAGATGGCTTCACCTCTGTAATAAGTGAGAGGATCTCTGAACTTTGCCTTCTTCTTCCTGCCTCAGATTCCCATCACTGTGCCTAAGAAGTGTCACCTTGTTCCTCCATAGGTAGCCACTGGGTCGATGTATGCAACTCATTGTTTTCCATCCCTCCTGTTTCCCTAACTCTATTTTGTCTCATAACTCTTGTCCATTTCCTTTGTCCTTGTCATCTTCTACCAATCACATTATTGTCTGATATGGGAGCTCTGGAGGCCAAGATAAAGATATACTGCCACCTGGGGCTGGCATTGTGGTGCAGCAGGTTCAAGCGCCACCTGTGGGGACCCCTCCATGGGATCACTGGTTGGTGTCCCTGCTCCTCCACTTCTGATCCAGTTCCCTGCTAAAGTGCCTCAGAAAGCAGTGTAGGATGTCTCGTGCTTGGGCCCTGCCAGCTGTTTGGGAGACTCTGATGGAGTTTTGGACTCCTGATTTGGCCTGGCCCAACCTGCTCATTGAGGTTCTATGGGGACTGAGCCAGTGGATGGAAGATTTCTCTCTGATTTTCCCTCTTTGTCTATAAATCTGCCTTTCAAGTAGTAAATAAATCTTTAAAAACATATTGCAACGCACAGCAATACATCTATAGATCACTTACATGGGGAACAAGTGTCATGGATGCTTGTTGGGCCTTGGAAAGTTAATGAGGGCCAACCCCATATGTCTGGGGTAACCTCATGGAGTTTGGAAATATTGAATCATCACAAGAATCCCATGTTTCCTGATCCACTTGAAAAGATGACCCCAAGAGGAGAGGAAATTTAATTTGTTCAAATTCTGGTAGTCGGCCAAGGAGGCAACAGGGTGTCCACAGCAGGTGTATTCTTGGCCATATCAATAAATGGGACTTGCTAGGGTTTTCACTGAGCAGTGGGAGGACTGGGAAGTAGGACATTGGCAGGCCTGAGGACAGGGAACGTGCTAGGCATGACTGGAGGGGGAACAGGCTGTGTTTGAAGCAGTGCATCTGAGGGGAACAGTGATGCCCAGTCCTGCTGCCCAGAGGCCCTCCACTGAGCCCAGTGCATTCCAGCAGATGAGGTCAGCAGGACCGCGTGTGTGTCCAGCCCAGGATCCCCTAACACACATCCTCTGGGCAGCCTGTACAGCTATGCAGTGTCTCCAGTAGGATCTGGATAATGGCCTGTCACACAGTCTACTCCAAACACTAGACTTGGATGAGATGTGGAAGCCAAGATGAACCCAGAGTAATGCTTGGCCCTCACAGCTCTAAGATGCTGGGGCCTCCCCAGTCAGCCCAGAGAAAGTATTCTTTCACTCAACTGACCCTGAGGGTGTGGGGGGTGGGTGCTCTTCTTCCTTCTGCCCTGAGCTGAGGATGAAGCAAGGAACCCTTACTGAGACACAATGGCAGCACCTTGCTCTTTGACCTGCAACCTTGTAAGAAAGAAATTTCTGTTCCTGATTAATTACAGAATCTCAGGTATTACGTTGTGGCCAGAAATGGACGAAGACAATGGTCAGTGCAAAACCCAGACATCTCTTGTGTTCAATTCGAAGGTAGTGCTGTCCTGTCACAATGCAGTGGATTTGATCTTTGCAATGGCAAAGCCGGGGGTGGTCAGTATTAAAGAAAATGTAAAGTTTTAAATAGTAAAGCAAGAAATGATAAAAAGTTCTATTGCTCCAATCCCATGGGTATACAACCTCTTCCTACTCTATAATTAATATAAAAAAGAACAAATCAGACGTCTACATACAATGTCTTTTTTCTTCCTCTGTTCCTATGTCCTCTCAGGAGTCCACAGCAGCAGATAACCCAAGCATTGCCCTAATTTGACCCTCTGGTCTTTGTGGGTGTTGCTCCTACCTGAAGAGACTTCATCGTCACTGTTATAGTCGGAAACGCTCTGCAAGACCCAATCTTGAGAGACACAAACACAGACAGTAAGTGTTCACAGAGAGTCTCACCCGTTCCTTCCCTGGATTGCTCAGCATGACCCTGCCCCTTCTCTGTGCTCTCAGCCCCTTCCTGGGCTCTGTGGACCTGACCTTCAGGCAGACATTGACCACAGCTTCAAGCCTTCCAGGGAGGGAGAGGAGCTGACGGCACCACCTCTCAACGTCTCACTTTCCCTAGTGCACTGAAATACGATGCTTCCATCCTGCATCTGAAACCCCTCACTTTTTTATATACATATTCCTGTAACCATGCAGCAATACCTCTGTGATTGTTTTTTTATAGAGAACTGATAGTGGCTTCAGAAGAACATAACTAGAGTAATACACACAAACTGCCAAACTTGTAGACTCAGAACTGTAATATATGGAAACCCACATAGATAAAGCCCACCCCCATGCACAAGCCAGTATCTTCCAGGGACCCCAGAAAATGATCATTACCCTGTATGAGGAAGTTAATTTCCCACCACCACACTCCTAGTCCTCTTTCATAGCAGGAATTGGGCGTTAGGTGGCCTTCCACACTAAAGCCCCCAAGATAGTCCCATCTGTGCTGTCATCTGGACTATTCATACTACAGGGAGTAAGTGATTCCCGAATACATACCACTTGCTGTTCGTATTGAGATCACCTGTAATTAGAAAATGGCACCATGAGGGTCTGAACACTCTGTGTCCCTTTGCACCGTCTTTAATGCCCTTGGTGACACTGGGAAACCCCATGTGAAAGAGTGGTCCTATGGAGGGAACCCAAAGACGTGAGCAGAGCGATCACACTCAGGCCAGCAGGCACGAGCTCTTCATGGGGGACGTGTCTCTCCAGTCCACTGTGGTTGGAAGTCACAAAATTCCTTTCAAAAGAGGAGAAGTGCTGCAGAGAAAAGCTTGCTGTGGTCCAGTCCTGACAGTCATTTTGTCCCTGTGTCCCGCGTCAGCTCTCTGTTGGTGTAAACTCTCCCTCTCAGTGGCCCTCACCATGCACAGGGTGTATCATGGACCCTATCCATGTTCAGATTTTTCTTCTCTTCATCTGGTTGAGAAAGGAAGAAGCCAAGGAAGGAACATTTCTGTTTTAGAGGAAGGCGGAGGCCCTTACCTCAGTATACTCTGGAGTTTCTTTATCCTCCGTGTCACCAGGAAGCTCCTCCCATGCATCCTCCAGGGGCACTAGACGGACATATGGTGACTGTCAGTACACTGGTGCATCAGGGAGCATTGGTGGACATGGGCATGGGGTGAGGGTTAAGGCCAAGGAAAAGAACGTGAAAGACCTGAGAAGCAGAGCCTTAAGCTTTCTAGCTCAAGGCAGCTTCATTCATGGGAACTATTTGGGGTCAATACCACCACAGTTGCTGTATTTCTGTAAGAGTCCTGGGACGACTCCTGCATGTTTAGAAGCCAAATAAACTGCTACTGTCGTCTTGATGTTTCCCAAGGTCACTACTACTCAGGGGTCAATATCTGTTTATTGTATTTGAATATGTCATCTCTCCTATGAGCTTCTGAACTTAATTAAAAGCAACCGTTAGTGGGAGAAGGACTCAGTTGTAGGCAAAGCAACATGTTCATTTATTGCCAATCCCTAGATACCACACAAGTAAATAAAGAAGATGTAAAAATGTTGAAATTCCACCATTTAAAAATGAGAACCAGGCATTATGGTAAAACTTTTCTCCTGATCCTATTGTTTTTATTACCATTATAAATGGTATCTTCATGGATCATAGCATAAGGATTCATTGTATGCAGACAGTGTGTGATGATCAAATCATGTTGACCTTTCCAGCTTCCTAAATATATTTTAAACTGTTTTCATTTGTATTAAATACTTTTGACATATGTTGGGAGTATGTTTCATATCCAGCTAAGCCATGGAATTGTGACCTAACCATCAGACACATGTGGGGTGAGGGTTGAATGAGCTCACTTACATAAAGTGTGGAGGGTGATCAGCTTCTTTTTTGTTTTTGTTTTTTTGAGAATTGAACCTTGAGCTGTGCATTTGGGAACACTTTTTCTGTGGTAAATATGTACACATATACACATCCAAGCACTTTCAAAGACATACACGCTCACTCATAAAAACTCACCATACTGGGGCACAGAAACCCCCACCATCTAAATGACATAGCTGTTTCCAGAGCCTGCCTTAGATGCCTGTAGCTATGTGCTAGTCTTTCTGGTTTTTGTTTTACCACACCCTCAATCTTTTTAATCCACCAGGAAGCTGGAATCAGGTTGGCTCTCCAGAAGAGAACCGGCAGGACGGTCCCAGTGTCTCATCCCTTCAGTTGTTCCTCAGCACCTGAGGCATTCTAGAATACGTACAGTGTCCACTGGATCCTGAGTCCACCTGCAGTCAGAGAAAGGAAGTCACTGTGAGGTCAGATACTGTTTGTACAGGTCTCTTCTCCTGGTGCTGACCTTGGGAAACTTGATGGGATACAGTGCATGAGGCAAATGCCCTAAATAAAGCACAGAGGATACTTGTGTGAAATACGTGAGCTTTTCACAGCCCATTTTATGTGTTCATTTTGGTGGGCAAATGCAACATTCATTTGTGAAAATGAAAACCTGGGGGTTGGCCTTGTGGCACACTGGGTTAGGCTGCCCCCTGTGAGGCAAGCATCCCATATCAGAGCACCAAATCAAGTCCAGGCTGCCCTGCTGCTGCCAGTTCCCTGCTCATGTACCTGGGAAGGCAGTGGAGGATGTCCCAAGTATTTGAGTCCCTTCCAACCAGTGGGAGACCCCCCCCGAGATGGAGTTCCAGGCTCCTGGCTTCCACATGGCCCAGCCCCAGCCATTATAGCCATTTGGGAAGGTAACCAGAGGATTTAAGATCTTTGTCTGTCTCTCTATTATTCTGCCTTTCAAATAGTGAATAAATCTTTTAAATCATAAAATATTTAAACTATGCAGAACTGCTCCTGTGGAAAATGCCCAGCACCACATCGCTTGTAATTGATTCTGTCATTTTATGAGACCCTCTTGAGTCATGTCTCACTTTATAGCAGACATGCTCTGGGCTTTCCCCAACAAATAAATTGTGGAAGTCATCTGCAGTATAGGTGTTCAGATTTTCGTATCTGAGAAAAACGTTGCCTGGACCTGATGTTGTGACACAGTGAATGGAACTGCTACCTGCAGTGCCAGCAGTCCATCCTGCAGTGCCAGTTTGCATCCTGGTTGCTCAGCTTCCAATACAATGTCATACTGTTGTGCCTGGGGAGGCATGGAGAATGTCCCATGTCACTCATGTGGGAGATCTGGATAGCACAGTGGACTCCTGGCTTTGGCCTGGACCAACTCTGGCCTTTGTAGGCATCTGGGGAGTAAAATACTAGATGGAAGATCTTTTAATCTCTTCCCCTGTCTCTGTGTAACTCTGCCTTTCAAATAAATAAGTAAATAAGACTGGTGATTGTATACCAGGAACATTTGTTTCTGTGACCAAAAACCCCAGTCATATCTTGCCAAGAGATGTGACCTCCTCCTCTGCTCTGTCTCTCGGAATCGCTTCCACCAGGTCCTCAGGAGCAGCTAGGAGAACCACAGGGTAACTGTCAGGTGTTGTGGATGAGTTCGGCAGGGAGACTTGCTTGCTGTGGACATGGGCCTAGGCTAGGTGGGGGGGGTTGCTGAGCAGTGAACAATGTCAAGAGTTCTGTGCTGCACTCAGTAACAGAGCAAGAAAAAGACAAGCCAGCCCTGCACCCACAAGTAGCAGGAAGGCCACCTGATGTGGGCTTGGAACTGCACACGTGCCACTGCTGGGCCATCCTCCCTGGTGGATGACAAAGCCCAAGAAGAGGAGCAGGAAAGAAATGAGAAGGGGAGTTTTGGCTTTCTTACTACTAGCAACCAAATCATTATGAAACAGTCAATTTAGAAATAGGCGAATGCCATAGTGCACTAATTCCTTGATGATGCCTCATCATTGCTCCTGCCCAAAATGGGCATAGAAATGCCCAAAATGTAGACCATGGAAATCCCCCCATTTTTCTTGTTGTGTCCCAAGATCATTTACCTCCATGAATCTACATAAGCAGCTATTACATTTGCCATCTTTCCTTTCAGGTATTTTTAAATTGCTCTGGGCAAGTAGACATTTATTATCTGAATCACTTGTAAGTGAAAATTTCAGTGGCATGAATTACTTGGCAGTGCTGTGTAAGCACCACCCCTGTGTGCCCCAACAGTTTTCATCATACCCAATCTAAACTCTGCATCTATAACGGAAGAACTTTACCTTCTCCTCCTTCCATCCCCAACTAATCTGTACTTCCAGTCCCTTTGAATTTGCCTGTTGTAGACATGTCATTGTAATGGAAACATACAGTGTTTGTCTTTCTGTGTCCACCTTATTACAGTGTCAGGTGTTACCATGTCCATCCCTGGTGTGGTATAAAACGTTCATTCACTTTTACATATTAAAACTCTTCCATTGTATTCATATACCACATTGTCATTACTCATCTGTTTGTTGTTGGATACTGGGAAATAACCCAGTTTTTGTTGTTTCTACTTTCTGCTTGCCGTGAACACTTAGGTACAGAGAGATACCTGCTTCATCTTCTGTTGTCCACTTTTTGGTGATACACAGAGTGTGACAGGGGGAGACTACCTCAAAAAAGCCAAAATAGGGGCTGGCACCGTGGCACAGTAGGTTAATCCTCTGGCTGCAGCGCTGGCATCCCATATGGGCACCAGTTCTAGTCCCAACTGCCCCTCTTCCCAGTTCCCTCCCCCTTTCACTTGAAGGACCTGTGAAGGTGAGCTTATTTGGGCATGGAGTCACTGGAGGATTATCCAGTTAATATGAATTCATATTGGACTAGCAAGGACTTGTTCCCATATGACTGGCATTTTTACAAGATGAGGAAACAGTTCCAAGATGGAAGGATGCCATGAAATAATGGGGGTAGAAATCCAGGTGCTATGGTAGGCACACAGGAGGCCCAGGATTTCCAGGAAAACAGCAAAAGCCGGGAAGGGACAGGAAAGATTAGTCCTGATGGGTTTCTGTGGGAGGGTGACTATGCATAAACCTAGATTTCTGACACCCAATCTCCAGACCTGTGGGAAAATAAAATATCATGTACTTCAAACTGACCACCAACCAGGCACTTGATTATGGCAGCCTGAGAAAATTATTATCCCTCAACTAACTATTTTGATTGGCGTGTAGAGACATTTCAGCCATGAGGGAAACACATTCTTCTCAGGTTCATGTGAAGAAGTCTCCAAGGCAGATCAAAGTATGAGCTCTGTCACACAACTGCTCACTTAAAGTAATGTATGTCACACAGCTTGTGCCACTAGGCAACTATGGTAATACAATAGAGTTCAATCAATGCAATGAAGATTACTTGGCAAATTTTGTAAGAACTATGGAAGCTAAATAACATACTCTCCAAAACAAATGGAACAAAGAAGACTGTATAGACATTTTAAACTATTTTGAACAAAGCAAATAAAAACCCATTTTGCAACTTTGGGTTGCAATGAAGCAGTGCTCAGAAGGAAAATGGAGCCCTTGAGTGAAACACTTTCGAAAACAAAGATGATCTAAAATCAATAAGGGATTCTTACAGCCCAGAAAATTAGATGACCAAAAGAAATCTGATGTAAATTAGATAAAAATGAAAAAATAGCAATTTTCTCAGAAATGAGTGTAATAGGAAATAGGAAATGGGCAGAATAAAACAAAAAATGAAAAAATATTTCTTTTAAAAAAATGCATAAGATTGTGAAACCTCCGCCTGTCAAAGCACAAGGCAAAAAGAGGAGAAACAATGTCTGCTACTGCAAATGAGAAGGGAATCCTCACCTTTCATGGCATGGACAGGAAAAGGAAAAGAAAAAAGTACTTTACATACTGTATGCCCACAAGTAGGTTCAACGAAGCCTGAAATTCCTTCAGAGTCAGAAACTACCCAAACTAACCCATGGGCCTGAGCCTTTGAAGACAACTTTTACAAAAGGCGAAAGAAGGTGTCAGGGCCATGTGGATTCATTGGTGAACTCCAGTCAGTTTTACCAAGAAAAATGTCATCCCCATCCAAGCAAGGGGCCATAGTCCTAGGTGTTTACCCAATTAATTTAAAAAACTTTGTCCCCACAGAACCCTGCCACATGACTGTTTCTGGTGGCTTTCTTCCTGATTGCTTAAATTGGAAACCAGGACCAAGAACATTGGCCCATCTATCCAAGGGGGTATAACTCAGTGATGAAAATCATTGAGCAATCAAGCCACAAAAAGGAGCAGGAGAGTTCTTAGATGTATGTTACTAAATCTAATTCCAACTCTAGGAAACTGAAAAAGAATGACTAAACAGATATTTAAAATGACCAGTTCTAGGGTCATGTTCTGGGGTCATTCAAGGGTTCTAGAAACATGGGTAAAGATGAATAACTCCTAGTACTATACCACCAGAAACAACCAACCTTAGTGCAGACTTGGGAGTTGAGTCAATAGTAACATTTCTTTATTGGTTCAGTCTCCATAACGAATGTACCCTACTAGTGGAAGTATCATCAGAAAAAGGGAAGTGGTAGTCCAGTATGAGAACCTTAGGAGCTATCTGTTCAGTTTTCCTATTTTATCTCCAATTGTTAATATTGGTGTGAAATCTGGTGGCACTCTCTCAGTAAGATGTCCATTTCAGCCATGTTGGACAATTGGGCAAACGTCTGAATAGTAGCTTAGATGTTACTACTAACAGTGACCCCAAGTTTAAGTTGTTAACATGTCTTCCCTGTGTAGTGGTCACCCTGCTGATTGAGTTGACCAATTCTAATTTTGCAGTCATGGAATGAAAGACACAGATAGCATAGCTTTTTAAGAGTTTTGTCTTAACTATGAGGCCCTGAATAAAGCAGAATCCTGATTGTTTAATGTGCTTCATGATTGATATTGCAGAGTACCTTCAACTGATTCCTTTGTTGGGGGCATCCTGTTCTTTGGCAAGACATGGATTTTTCCGGCCTTCTGTGTGGAATGGACAGTCGATGTACTTGACCTCCGACTTCCTTTTCGTCTAAAACTCTTTAGACAAGAACCTGGAACAGTATGACAATACAGACAGCTGTTGACATCCAGCTGGCAGGAGACC
This sequence comes from Oryctolagus cuniculus, assembly GCF_051225735.1. NCBI lineage: Eukaryota > Metazoa > Chordata > Mammalia > Lagomorpha > Leporidae > Oryctolagus > Oryctolagus cuniculus. The sequence goes on along the minus strand of NC_142883.1, from coordinate 62,382,788 downwards.
ACAGGGAAGTGTATGATCATTGCAGTTCCTCACTTTCTTCCCAGTTTTCCCATTCAATAGTGGATCGGGTTGTTGAAAGGAGTTTGTGTGGTTCTCTCAGTACTGAATTGGTTAATACTGGGGAGAGTCACTAGAACACAAGCCCAACCCCTCTCCCTGTCTCTCTTCTGTCACTCTGCTTGCTCTTCTACTTTTCCACAATGATGGGACACAACATGGGACCCTTGATATGGGCACCTGATCTTTGACTGCTAGACTTGAGAATCCTGAGCTTGAGGGTCTTCTTTCTTTATAATTTACTCTGTCTCAGATGAATTTTTTAATGCCACAGAAAAGTTAATATCTGTTCTTCAGAGAAAGTGGCTGAGCAGTCTCAAATCCCTGTCTGAAAAAGGCAATGTCTGTACCAACTCTGCGTTTGCACCTTCATACCCATGACCTTTCTCACCAAAACCCAGTCCCTAGGAACTCTTCACCTCTCGCTAGACCCTGCAGGGACAGCATACACAGTTCCCTCTCCCATTGGTGAGGTTCATCCATCGCCAGGCTTGCCCCATCCAACCCATGATGCTGCCTGAGGACCATCAGGCAGGCCCCCTTCTCTCTGTCTTCAGATGTCTGCCCCACTGACCAACGGCACTGTCCCTCCTCCCCGTTTCCCTGTAACCCCCAAACAGCAGGGTTCATGTGTTTATCCACCCCACCCTGAAATCCCAGTTCCTTCCAATGTGACAAAAAGATATCTGGGTTCAGACTGTTCTTACAGTCTTGGTCTCAGATGGCGACAATCTCAAAGAGAAGAGATTGACTTGAAAGTACCTTTTTGTGTGATGTCTGTGTTGTGTTTGGTCTTAATTTTTCCTGACTGATGAGAGTAGCGTGAGTTTCTTTCCTATCATCATTCTCTGGATAAGGTGCAAACAAACTTGACATTGGAAATAATGTGTTTCTCTAAATTTAGGAAATATTTTGAAACAACAAACTTAACAGAAGCATCAAAAGTAGAAACTGAATAATACGGATGATCAACTATCTTTATAAATCTGTAGACAGCCTGGAATTGGGAAATGACAGTCCATGAGGAGAGTGATTAAGCAGAAGGTAAGTGGCCGGTGGAGAAGCAGCATTGTGGAGGTCAGTGTGGCCTACCTGCTGCACAGCAGTTGAGATTTCCCATCGCGGACCACTCTGGATAGGACGATACGCACGTTCCCACCGCACTCAAGTTTGAACCTTTCAGCTCAAGAGAGTGACAGTTGGAATGGCAGGATGATGTCACTCACCTTGTTACCCTGGCGACAGGACACCATGGAATTTTCAAAGTGAGCCATGCCACACTGTAGGTGATGCTGTACTGCTGTCTACACACATATTTTTCAGTGTCCAAGCGTGGTCATTTTAGAGTCCAAGTTTTGTTTCCAAAACTGACTGCAAGACCCACACATTCTCATTCCCTCCTTATGAAGTAAGTTGAGTGACTTAAGAGGATCTGTTTCCAATATAGTTGAGGTAACAGTTTGAATGAGAGGCATGACCTAGCACTGTACAGCATCATGTCATCTGCAAACATGGATATTTGGTTTCATCTTCTGTGACATTTGAAGCTCATTGTTTCTTTAATTCTGTAATTGCTCATGCTAATACTTTCTAATTTTTAAGATATATTTATTTATTTGAAAGGCAGAGTTAAAGAGAGTCAGAGGCGGAGGCAGAAGCAGAAAGAGAGAGAGAGAGAGAGGTTTTCCATCTGCTGGTTCACTCCCCAGATGGGTGCAACTGCCAGAGCTGTGCCGATCGCCAGGTGCTTCTTCTGGGTCTCCCACGTGGGTACAGGGGCCCAAGGACTTGGGCCATCTTCCACTGCTTTCCCAGGCCATAGCAGAGAGCCTGATCAGAAGAGGAGCATCCAGAACAGAAACTGGCACCCATAAGGGATACTGGCACTACGGGCAGTGGCTTTACTCACTATGCCACAGCACAGCGCCCCCTCCCCCATGCTCATACTTTCAACACTATATCAAGTATGAGTGGTAAAAATTGGACATCCTTGTCTTGTTCTGGATCTGCTTTCAAGTGTTCTGAATTCAGGATGATCCTGATTGCCAGTTTGTCATATACATACATGCACACACATGTAGCTGTATCATTTTGAGATATGCTCCTTGTAGAACTAATTTGTTGAGGGTTTTTATAGAGATGGGATGCTGAATCATGATTTCTCTGCATCTATAAAGATGATCATATGGTGTTCTTCAGTCTGCTACTGTGACTTACAATATTTATGGGTTTGTGAATGTTGAACCACACTTGCACCTCTGGGGTAAATGCTAGTTGATCATGGTATATGATCATTTTGATGTAGTGTTGGATTCACTTTGCTAATCTTTTGTTGAGAATTTCTACATCTGTGTGTATCAGGAATATTGGTCTATAGTTTACTTTTTACGTTATGTCTTTGTTTGGTTTTGGTATCAGAGTAACACTGGCCTCATAAAAAGAATTCAGCAGAATTCTTTCATTTTCAGCGTTTTGGAATAATTTGCAAAGTATTGGAGTTAGTTCCTGTCTAAATGTTCTGTAGAATTCAGTTGTAAAGACATCAGGTCCTGGACCTTTCTTTGACAGGAGACTTTAGGTACTGCTTCAATCGCATTGTTATGGTTTTCTATATCTTCTTGAAGTAATATTGGCAGATAGCGTGCACCCAGGAATTCATCCATCTCTTCAAGGTTTTCTAAGTTGATAGCACAAAGTCATTCACAGGAGTCACTTGTAATTCTTTGTGTTTCTGTGGTATCATTTTTCATCTCTAATTTTATTTATTTTAGGTTTTTTCTCTATTTTCTTTGTTAGTTGGCTAAAGATTTACCTGTTTTGCTTATTTTTCAAAAACCATCTTTTCCTTTTTTTTGATTTTAAGAGTTGTTAGTTTTGTTTGAGTTTCATTAATTTCTGCTCTGATTCTCTTGATTTCTCACCTCCTAGTAATTTTGGGTATGGTTTTTCTTGCTTTTCCAAGTCTTTAACATGAATATTAGATAATTTATTTGAGATCTTTCCATTTTAAGGGAAGCTTGTTGTTGTAAACCTTCCTCTGAATACTGCATTGGCTGTCCTCAGATTTTGATATGTGTTGTTGATATTCTCATTTGTTTCAAGAATTTTTATTTCTACTTTAATTTCTTCCATGATCCATTAGTCATTCAGTAGCATGTTGTTTAATTTCCATGTATTTGCAGATTTTCTATTGTTACAATTAATATTTTTAAAGATTTATTTATTTATTTGAAAGTCAGAATTACACAGAGGAGAAGCAGCGGAGGGTGGGGGGCGTCCATTCGCTGGTTCACTCACCAGTTAGCCACAATAGCTGGAGCTATGCTGATTCGAAGGCAGGATCCAGGAGTTTCCTCCAGGTTTCCCACATGGGTGCAGAGTCCCAAGGACTTGGGCCATCTTCTACTGCTTTCCCAGGCCATAGCAGAGAGCTGGATCGGAAGTGGAGCAGCCAGGACTCGAACCAGCTCCCATATGGGATGCTGGCACTGCAGGAGGCAGCTTCACCTGCTACACCACAGCTCCGGCCCACATAATTGATTTCTAAATGTTTTCCTTTGTGGCTTGAAAATATACATGACGTCCATTTATTTTTTTGTTTACTGAGTCTTGATTTGTGGCCTCATCTGGGGTCTATCCTAGAAAATGTTCCATGTGCTGATGAGTAGAATGTGTACTCTATAATTGTTGGGGAAAGGATGTTTAAAGTCTCCTAGGTCCATTTGCTCTATGATATGGTACAACTCTGATGTTTCTTTGATGCCTGTCAGTGGTTGAAGTCTCCTGGTGTTACTGTAGTAGAATCTATCTCTCCCTTTAGCCCTAATAATATTTACTGTATTTGTACGGTCTTGTGTGCCTATATTTTCATATATGTTATATTATCTTGATGAATTGATCCTTTTATGAATATATGATATCCTTTTCCCTTTTTGCAGCTCTTAATTTAAAGTCTATTTTATCTGATACCAATATGGTTCCTGCAGCTTGTTGCTGGTTTCCATTTACATGATATCTTTTTCCAAGCCTTCATTTTTGCTCTTTTTTTTTTTTTAAAAAAAAAGAGGTACAGAGAGACAGAGACAGGAAGAAAAGTCTTCCATCTGCTGGTTCACTCCCTGAAAGGCTGCAATGGCATGAGCTGAGCCAGTCTGAAGCCAGGAGCCAGGAGCTTCTTCTGGGTCTCCCATGCTGGTGCAGGGGCCCAAGGACTTGGGCCATCTTCTACTGCTTTCCCAGGCCATAGCAGAGAGCTGGATTGGAAGTGGAGCAGCCGGGTCTAGAACTGGCACCCTTTTGGGAAACCGGCCTGCAGGTTGTCGCTTTACCCACTATGCCACAATGCTGGCCCCTCCAATCCTTACATTTTCAGCTTATATGTATATTTATCTGTGAATTGAGTGTAGACAGCATAAAGTTGGATCATGTACATTTGTCCATTCAGGGGGATAAACAATTTATCAATTCAGGAAGTAGACATCTGTGTAAGTTATGATGGTACCAATTCTTTCCTCCTAGGATGTTAAAGCTTCCCAGATGCAAGGATACAGCTACACAGGTAAAGGAAGATTAACTAGTTCATAGAATTTATGAGTATTTAAATAGTCACATGTCTTACTGGTTCACTCACTTTTGTTCATACTTCCCTAAGCGACATAGGTAAGGGTTTTCCAGTAGGGTTCTTTCACTATGGACACAGTACAGGTCCCACTTCCTACTGAGGAACCATGGATGGGATGAAGTTGTAGGGGCCCTTGGATGATGGAAGCCCTTACTGACAGCATCCATCGATGTAAAACTGGCTCTGGGCCTTGTGCATGGTGATTTGCATCCATGGCTTCCTCCAGCAGTTGTGACAGTCCTCGTCACCCCACAGTGGAGGGCCCTGTGTCAGTCACACCTCAAGCGTACCTTTGGGAAGGCCCAGCACTTGCCCTCTGACCCAGTGATGTGGGTCTGTGTTATGTCACATTTTCCATAAGGTGTGGGATCTGGGTGTGTACATTGTTTGTCAGGATCTGTGAAACAGCTCCAGGGAAATTTGAGTGGGGCTGTCCCATAGATAAGGTTGAGAAAAACATTGGCATTTTCATACTCACTTTGCAAATAATAAAGAGGTAGAATTGGCCGGCGCAGCAGCTCACTAGGCTAATCCTCCGGCTTGTGGCCCCGGCACACCGGGTTCTACTCCTGGTTGGGGCACCGGATTCTGTCCCACTTGCCCCTCTTCCAGGCCAGCTCTCTGCTGTGGCCCGGGAGTGCAGTGGAGGATGGCCCAAGTGCTTGGGCCCTGCACCCCATGGGAGACCAGGAGAAGTACCTGGCTCCTGCCATCGGATCAGCGCGGTGCGCCTGCCACACCGTACTGGCCGCGGCGGCCATTGGAGCTGAAGCAAAGGCAAAGGAAGACCTTTTTCTCTGTCTCTCTCACTGTCCACTCTGCCTGTCAAAAAATAAAAAAAGAGGTAGAATTGTCCGCTTATGTTTATTTTATTCCTGTACTCTGTTTCATAATTTTGGATGTAGTTTTGCACGTATATTGCTAGATGTGTAACTCCTTTATTTTTCAGTGTCTAGTAAATGCTATTTGGTAACCTGTAAATGGCAATTGTTCTTCGCTGGTATAATGTAGGTGCACAGACATCTATATCCGACGGTGTCTTTGCTTCTTTTTGTCTCCATCTGCTGTCGTGGACAGGATGCCTAACTAATCCCCATCTATGAATACCACTGGACAGCGACTCAGTCAGTAGTCCAGCAGGGGGCAGCAGAGAAGAAGTCAACGGTTCTGAGCATCCTGCACTGTGCATAAGTGGCCAGCAGGTGGCGCCCCAAAGCGCCTTGGCTGCCCTGAGCCTGGCCCCACACATGTGCATTTCCCGCTGTTGTCTGGCTGCCTCTGTCCGGGAAAGTGCACCCTCGGCTGCTTCTGTTGCAACCTGAGGAGGCACCGCTGCACCTTCAGGGAGACTTGAAGCCACGTTCACAGAGAGGAAAAGGCTCCCGATGTGACACGGGTGCTTGAAGAGGGAGGTTTCTGGGAAGCAGCACCTGAGATGCCCTCGTTTTCCAGAACGTTCTCTGCTGGGGTCTTTACTTCCTCACTTAATGTCTTAGCTAAGTTTACTTTACAAAAATATCTGTCCTTGAGGAGTATAATGGATGCCGTCAGGTCAGACTAGAGTTCTTGTGGATTTAGTATTGCTTAGGGGAGACTCAGAGAGGGACAGATGTCTACACAGCAGGAGAGAAACCAGAGAATCTGTCACACCCTGCAGTGTGGTCTGGGGAGAGGCCGCTTCTGTCAGAGCCTGAGGTGGAGGGACAATGGGAGCCCCGAGTGCCTGATGCTTTTTTTTTTTTTTTAACAGGTAGAGTTACAGACAGTGAGAGAGAGAGACAGAGAGAAAAGTCTTCCTTCCATTGGTTCACTCCCCAAATGGCCACCACGGCCAGCACTGCACTGATCCAAAATCAGGAGCCAGGTGCTTTCTCCTGGTCTCCCGTGCGGGTGCAGAGCCCAAACACCTGGGCCATCCTCCACTGCACTCCCGGGCCACAGCAGAGAGCTGGACTGTAAGAGGAACAACCGAGACTAGAACTCGGTGCCCATACGGGATGCTGGTGCTTCAGGCCAGGGCGTTATCCTGCTGTGCACAGCGCTGGCCCAAGGGGTGTTGAATTTTATCTGCATCTATTGAAATGACCATATGGGGTTTTTTTTTAAAGAGCTTTTTAAAATTTACTTGAGAGGTAGAGTTACAGACAGAGAGAGGGAAGAGGAGCAGCCGGGGTATGAGCTGGTGCCCATATGGGATGCCAGCAGCACAGGTGGAGGCATAGCCCACGATGCTACAGCGAAGGCCCCAACCACATGCTTTTTGTTCTTCATTCTATTGATGTGATTTATGACACTTATTGATTTGTGAATGTTCAAGCACGCTTGCATTTCTTGGATAAATTCCACTGGATCATCATGTGTGATCTTTGTGATGTGGTCTTAGATTTAATTTGCTAATTTTTTTGAGAATCTGCATCTATGTTCATTGAGGATCTCATTTGTAGGTTTCTTTTCGTGTCATATCTTTGTTTGGTTTTGGTATCAAAGTGTTACTGGGCTCATAAGAAGAGTTTGGCAGAATTCCATGCTGTTTCGTATTTGGAATAATTTGAGAAGTATTGGAGTTACTTGCTCTTTGAATGTTTTATAGAATCCAGCAGCAAAGCTATCAGGTCCTGGGCTTTTCCTTGATGTAAGACTTTTGGTTACTGCCCCAATCTCATTGCTTGTTACAAGTCCATTTAGGTTCTGTACATCATCCTGATTTAGTCTTTTTTTAAGATTTATTTTATTTATTCAAAGAAGTTACAGAGAGGTAGAGGTAGAGGTAGAGACAAGGAGAGAGAGACAACGAGAGAGAGAGAGAGAGAGAGAGAGAGAGATCTTTCATCATTGTAGAGATCTTTCACTCCTCAAATGGCTGAAATGGCCGGAGCTGAGCCGACCTGAAGCCAGGAGCCCTAGGACTTGGACAATTCTCCACTGCTTTCCCAGGAGACTGAATGGGAAATGGAGCAGCTGGGACTCAAACTGGTGCCCATATGGGATGCTGGCACTGCAGGCCAGGGCTTTAACCTAATGTGTCACAGAGCCAGTCCTCCTGATTTAGTCTTAGTAGGTTACGTGTATCCAGGAGTTTATCCATTTCTTCCAGGTTTTCCAGTTTATTAGCATACAATTCTTCACAGTAATTTTTTGTAAGATTTTGCATTTCAGTGCTGTTGATTTAAATATCTCCTTTTTCATCTCTAATTTTATTTGAGTTTTCTCTCTCTCTTTCTTTGTTAGTGTGGCTAGAAGTTTAACTATTTTCTTTATCTGCTCAAAATGCCAACTTTTTCCTTTGTTGTTTTTTGAAAATTTCCAAATTTCCTTTATTTCTACTCTGATCCTTAATTATTTCTGACCTCCTGCTGATTTGGGGTTTGTTTTTTTCTCATTTTTCTAAGTCTTCAAGATACATCATTCGATCTTTAATTTGAGGGATTTGTCTTTTTTGATGTAAACACTTAATGCTGTAAACTTCCCTATTAATACTGCCTTTGCTGTGTCTCACAGGTTTTGATACGTTGTGTTCTCATTTTCATTTATTTCAAGAAAGTTTTTCATTTTAATTTCTCCGATGACCCATTGATCAATCAGTAGCATGTTTAATTTCCAAGTATTTATGAGTATTCTATTGTTCTTTTTTTTTGACAGGCAGAGTGGACAGTGAGAGAGAGAGACAGAGAGAAAGGTCTTCCTTTGCCTTTGGTTCACCCTCTAATGGCCGCCATGGCCAGCGCCCTGTGGCAGGCGCACCGCGCTGATACAATGGCAGGAGCCAGGTACTTATCCTGGTCTCCCATGGGGTGCAGGGCCCAAGCACTTGGGCCATCTTCCGCTGCACTCCCTCGCCACAGTAGAGAGCTGGCCTGGAAGAGGGGCAAGTGGGACAGAATCTGGAGCCCCGACCGGGTCTAGAACCCAGTGTGCCGGCGCCGCAAGGCGGAGGATTAGCCTAGTGAGCAGCGGCACCGGCCTACATTTTTCTTGTTGTTGATTTCTAGTTTTATTGGTTTCTGGTCTGAGAAATTACATGATATGATTTCAGTCTTTTCACATTTGCTGAGACTTATGTGTGGCCTAACATGGGGTCCTATCCTGGAGAATGTTCCGTGTGCTGATGAGAAGAACGTGTGTTCTGTAGCTACGGGTGAAATGTGCTGGACATGTCTGCTATGTCCACTTGCTCGATAGTCGGTTTCAACTCTGATGTATCTTTATTGATTTTCTGTCTGCATGATCTGTCCTTTAGTGAGAGTGGGGTGTTGAAGGCACCCACTGTGATGTATTGGAGTCTGTCTCTTCCTTTAGGTCTAGTACTATTTGCTGCATATATCTGAGTGGTCTTGTGTTGGGTATATTCATACTTCTGATTGTTATGTCTTCTTGCCGAGTTGTATAAAAATATAGTGTCCTTTTTATCTCTTTTACAATTTTTAATTTAAAGTCTGTGTTACCTGATATCAGAATAGCTATGCCTGCTCAGTTTGGTTTCTAGTTGCCTAGTATATCTTTTTCCAACCCCTCACTTTCAGACTGTGTGTGTCTTGGTGAAGTAAGTTCTTGTAGGCAGCCTATAGTGGAGTCTTGATTCTTTATCCATGCAACCGATCTAAGTCTTTTGGTTGGAGAATTTAATCCATTTATATTCAAGGGAAGTATTGATAGAAAAGAACTAAGACGTTTATTTTGTTGATTGGACACTGATTCTACCTGCTCTGTTACTGTATTTGTTGGTGTCCTGTGCTTTCATGTTTATTTCTAATGCAGGAAGCCCTTCAGAATTTCTTGGAAGGCTGGTCTTGTAGTGGTGAACTCTCTCACTTTTTGCTTAACTGGAAAATGCCTTGTTTCTTTTTCACTTTTAAAGGATAGCTTTGCTGGATATAATATTCTTGGTGAACTTTTTTCTTTTTTTTTTTTAAGATTTTATTTATTTATGTATTTGAGAGTTAGAGTTACAGAGGTAGAGACAGAGAGAGAGAGGTCTTCCCTCTGCTGGTTCACTCCCCAAATGGCCACTATGGTAGGAACTGCTTTTCTTCTGGGTCTCCCATGAGGGTGCAGGGGCCCAAGGACCTGGGCCATCTTCCAGTGCTTTCCCAGGCCACAGCAGAGAGCTGGATCTGAAATAGAGCAGTGGGGACTCCAAGTGTCACCTACGTGGGATGCTTGATGTTATCTAATTGGTTTTTCTTTATATGTAACTTGATTCTTTTCTCTGGCTGTCTTTGGAATTCTCTCTTTGTCTAACTTTCTACAGTATGACTAGAATTTGCCTTAGGGAGATCTTTCTTGGTTGAGTCTACTTGGTGTTCTTTGGGCTTCTTGTATCTGGATTTCGGTGTCTCTTTAAAGACATGGGACATTTTCAACTATTACTTTATTTAGCAGATTCTCAACACCTTTCTGCTTTTTCTATCTTTTAGGATTACCTTCCGGGGTCTTTTGCAAGAAGTCTTTGCCGGTAGCTATATCTTGCAGGGTTTCTCCAATGTTCTCTAATAATTTGATGGTGTCAGGTCATAGATTTAGGTCTTTAATCCATGTTGAGTGAATTTTTGTGTAAGGTGAAAGGTAGGGGTCTTGCTTCATGCTTCTGCATGTGTAAATCCAGTTTTCCCATCACCATTTATTAAATAGACTGTCCTTACTCCAGGGATTGGTTTTGGATCCTTGATCAAATATAAGTTGGATGTCGATGTTTGGATTGATTTCTGGTGTTTCTATTCTGTTCCATTGGTCTATCCATCTGTTTCTGTACCAGTACCATGCTGTTGGATTACAACTGCCCTGTAGTATGTCCTGAAATCTGGTATTGTGATGCCTCCAGCTTTGTTTTTGTTGTACAAGATTGCTTTATCTATTCGAGGTCTCCTGTATCTCCATATGAATTTTAGCATAATTTTTTCCAGATCTGAGAAGAATGTCTTTGGGATTTTGATTGGTATTGCATTGAATCTATAAATTGCTTTTGGGAGAATGGACATTTTGATGATGTTGATTCTTCCAATCCAGGAGCATGGAATTTTTTCCATTTTTTTGGTATCCTCTTCTATTTCTTCTTTAAGATTTTGTAATTCTCATCGTAGAGATCTTTAACGTCCTTGGTTAAGTTTATTCCAAGGTATTTATTGTTTTGTGGCTGTTGTGAATAGGATTGATCTTAGAAGTTCTTCCTCAGCCGTGGCATTGTCTGTGTATACAAAGGCTGTTGATTTTTGTGCATTGATTTTATATCCTGCTACTTTTCCAAACTCTTCTATGAGTTCCAATAGTCTCTTAGTAGAGTTCTTTGGGTCCCCTAAATAATGAATCATATCATCTGCAAAGAGGGATAGTTTGAGTTCTTCCTTCCCAATTTGTATCCTTTTAATTTCTTTTTCTTGCCTGATGGCTCTGGATAAAACTTCCAGAACTATATTGAATAGCAGTGGTGAGAGTGGTCATCCCTGTCTGGTACCAGATCTCAGTGGAAATGCTTCCAACTTTTCCCCATTCAATAGGATGTTGGCCATTGGTTTTTCTTTTTTTTTTAATTTTTTGACAGGCAGAGTGGACAGTGAGAGAGAGAGACAGAGAGAAAGCTCTTCCTTTTGCCGTTGGTTCACCCTCCAATGGCCACCACAGTCGGTGCACCGCACTGATCCGATGGCAGGAGCCATGTACTAATCTTGGTCTCCCATGGGATGCAGGGCCCAAGTACTTGGGCCATCCTCCACTGCACTACCTGGCCACAGCAGAGAGCTGGCCTGGAAGAGGGGCAAATGGGACAGAATCTGGTGCCCGACCGGGACTAGAATCCGGTGTGCTGGCGCCGCAAGGTGGAGGATTAGCCTAGTGAGCTGCAGCGCCAGCTGGCCGTTGGTTTTTCATAAATTGCTTTGATTGTATTGAGGAATGTTCCTTCCATACCCAGTTTGCTTAGAGTTTTCATCATGAAAGGGTGTTGTATTTTATCAAATGCCTTCTCAGCATCTATTGAGATAATCATATGGTTTTTCTTTTGCAGTCTGTTAATGTGGTGTATCACATTGATTGATTTGCACACATTGAACCATCCCTGCATACCAGGGATAAATCCCACTTGATCTGGGTGGATGATCTTTCTGATGTGTTGTTGCATTCTATTGGCCAGAATTTTATTGAGGATTTTCGCATCTATGTTCATCAGGGATATTGGTCTGTAATTCTCTTTCAATGCTGCATCTTTTTCCGGCTTAGGAATTAAGGTGATGTTGGCTTCATAGAAAGAATTTGGGAAGATTCCCTCTTCTTCGATTGTTCTGAATAGTTTGAGAAGAATTGGAGTTAGTTCTTCTTTAAATGTCTGATAGAATTCAGCAGTGAATCCATCTGGTCCTGGGCTTTTCTTTGTTGGGAGGGCATTTATTACTGTTTCAATTTGTCTCAGTTATGGGTCTGTTTATGCTTTCTATGTCTTCCTGGTTCAATTTAGGTAGGTTGCATGTGTCCAGGAATCTATCCATTTCTGATAGATTTTCCTGTTTGCTGGCATACAGGTCCTTGTAGTAATTTCTGATGATTCTTTTTATTTCTGTGGGATCTGTTGTTATGTTTCCTTTTTCATCTCTGATTTTATTGATTTGGGTCTTTTCTCTTCTTTTTTTAGTTGGGCCAATGGCGTGTCAATTTTGTTTATTTTATCAAAAAACCAGCTCCTCGTTTGGCTTATTTTTTGTAATTTTTTTTATTCAATCCTGTTAATTTCTTCTCTGATTTTAATTATTTCTCTTCTCCTGCTAGATTTGGGTCTGGTTTGCTGCAGATTTTCTAGATCCTTGAGATGCACTGAAAGCTCATTTATTTGGTGCCTTTCCAATTTCTTGATGTAGGCACCTAGTGCTATAAACTTTCCTCTTAACACTGATTTGGCTGTATCCCATAAGTTTTGGTATGTTGTGCTGTTATCCTCATTTACTTCCAGAAAATTTTTGATTTCTCTTTTGATTTCTTGAATGACCCAGTGTTCATTCAGTAGCATGTTGTTCAATCTCCATGTGTTTGCATATGCTCTAGGGATTCCTGAGTTGCTAATTCCACCTTCATTCCACTATGGTCTGAGAAGCTGCATGGTATGATTCTAATTCTTTGGAATTTGTTGAGACTTGCTTTATGGCCTAGTATGTGGTCAATCCTAGAGAAGGTTCCATGTACTGCTGAGAAGAATGTAAATGCTTTATGTGTAGGATGAAAAGTTCTGTAGATATCTGTTAGATCCATTTGGGCTATAGTGTCATTTAAATCTACTGTCTCCTTGTTGATCTTCTGTCATGTTGATCTGTCTATTTCTGAGAGTGGAGTATTGAAGTCCCCCAGTACTATTGTATTGGGGTCTAAGTCTCCCTTTAAGTCCCTTAACAAATCTTTTAAATAAACCAGTGCCCTGTAATTAGGTGCATATACATTGATAATCGTTCTATCTTCCTGTTGAATTGATCCCTTAATCATTATATAGTGCCCCTCTTTGTCTCTCCTAACAGATTTTGTGGTAAAGTTTATGTTGTCAGATATTAAGATGGCTATAGCTGCTCTTTTTTTCATTTCTGTTGGCATGGTATATCTTTTTCCAGCCTTTCACTTTCAGTCTGTATGGATCTTTGTTGGAAAGATGTGTTTCTTGTAAGCAGCAAATAGATGGGTTTTGTTCCTTAACCCAGTCAGCCAATCTGTGTCTTTTAACTGGACAGTTCAGGCCATTAACGTTCAATGAGACTATTGATAAGTAGTAACTTTGCCCTGCCATTTCCCAAAGATATCTTCTAATATATGTTTTGAACTTCCTGTGATCTTTTGCTGTGAGGTTTCCTTCGTTTACCTTCTTTCACATTGATGACCGTGTTTCTGTGTTTCTCTGTATAGCACATCTTTAAGCATCTTTTGCAGGGCTGGACGAGTGGCGACAAATTCTTTCAATTTCTGTTTGCTATGAAAGGTCTTTATTTCACCTTCATTCACAAATGAGAGCTAAGCAGGATATAATATTCTGGGCTGGCACTTTTTCTCTCTTAGTACCTGGGCTCTATCTCGCCATTCGCTCCTAGCTTGTAGGGTTTCTGATGAGAAGTTAGCTGTGAGTCTGATTGGAGATCCTCTGAGAGTAATCTGATGTTTCTCTCTTGCACATTTTAGGATCTTTTCTTTATGTTTCACTGTGGTGTGTTTGATTACAATGTGTCATCATGAGGATCTCTTTTGGTCACGTTTACTAGGGGTTCTATGAGCTTCCTGTACTAGGATGTCTCTGTCCTCCTCCAAACCCGGGAAGTTCTCTTCTAGTAGCTCACTAAAAAGGCCTTCTAATCCTTTCTCTCTCTCCATGCCTTCAGGAACTCCTAGAACCTGAATGTTGGGTTTTTTAATAGTATCTTGAAGATTCTCGACAATATGTTTTAGATTTCTAATTTCCTCTTCTTTTCTTTGGTTTGACTGTATATTTTCCTGTTCTCTGTCTTCTAAGTCCAATATTCTCTCTTCTGCTTCACTCATTCTGTTTTTAAGGCTCTCTAATGTGTTTGTCATTTGATCTATTGAATTCTTCATTTCATTATTTCTCGTCACTATCACAGTTTCATGTTCTACTAGTTGTTTCATTTCATTTTGATTCCTCCTTAATATTTCTTTTCACAAGAGAGATTTTCTATCTTGTCCATTAAGGATTTCTGTAGTTCGAGAATTTGTTTTTGAGAACTTCTTAATGTTCTTATCAATTTTTTTTGTGATCTGTATCTTGCATTTCTTCTATCTCATCATCTTCATAATCTTGAATTGGGGTGTCTATTTCATTTGGGGGCATCATAGTGTCTTCCTTGTTCTTGTTACCTCAGTTTCTGCATTTGTTGTTTGTCATATTGGAGATATTCTTTGGTTTCTTTGCTGTGGTGCTTTTTCTCATTGTACTGTGACTCTAGATTCAGTGGACTGTCTGCTTTTGATGGATCCTTAGAGGCTGTAATGGGTGTGGCCAGAGAGCTCTGTTTGGTTCTTCACGGTTAAGGGTGTGCCAAAGGTGATCCACCCAGATTGTTCTCTCGCTCGCTTGCTCGCTATCTCTCTCTCTTTTTTTTCTGACTCAGTTGGGAAGTAAATCCACACAGCTGAGTGGGATTGAGGGTAGTTGATGTATGAAATCTGGCCCCTGTGGGTATTTGTTTGCTTACCCCTGGGAGCACACAAAGAGTTTATGGAGCCCTCAGTGTGGTCTCAAGTTTCTCTGCAGTCTCTTACCAGTTTGCCCAAGTTACCGAGTTTGTGTACTCAGTGAGTTCTCTCTCCTCCCGTCAGATTTTCACAGTCTCAGTTCATTAGCTCCACACTTTCACTAACTAGGTCTTAACCTCCTGTTATTTCTCCCAACCAGAGTCAGGTTTTTCTGCTTGGCTAATGGCAGGCACCTCTCTACATATGTAAAATGGAGCCTGCTCTTTGTCTTGCTCAGCGTTGTAAGGTGAGAGAGAGGTTAATGTCCGTGCCGGTTCCCCTTATTTGTTCATTTTTTCTCTCCTCCAGTCAGCCTGGTGAACTTTCCCCAGTGGGGCTTCAGGCCTCATTCCCTGTGGGCTCTTTCTGCCTTTCCCCGCCAATGTCTCGGGTTACTGAGGTTTTTTGTCTCACCTCCCCTTCCCGCACTGGCATGCACACTCTGCGACTCACGTGGCTCAGCTCCCGCGGTGGCTCGGCTTCCACATGGTGGGCGACCTTGCTCTCCCCGTAGGTCCTCCGTGTCACTTCCACTAGATCCAGAAGAGTTTCCTCTGCAATTTTTTCCTGAGCCTTTTCCTGAGGCTACAGTAATTCAACATTTTTTTTATCTTTTATTTAAAGAATATAAATTTCCAAAGTACGACTCATGGGTTACAATGGCTTCCCCCCACATACCGTCCCTCCCACCGACAACCTTCCCCTTTCCCACTCCCTCTCCCCTTCCATTCACATTAAGATTCATTTTCGATTATCTTAATATACAGAAGATCAGCTTAGTATACCTTAAGTAAGGATTTCAGCAGTTTGCTCCCACACAGAAACATAAAGTGAAAAATAATAGCTGATTTTTTTAAATGATGATGAAATCAGATCAGACCTATTGTCATGTTTAATCCCAGTGAGAGTCAAGTTGGGAATTGATAATTTCTTTTTTTTATTTTTTACAGAAGATCAGTTTAGTGTACATTAAGTAAAGATTTCAATCGTTTGCACCCCCATAGAAACACAAAGTGAAATATACTGTTTGAGTACTCGTTATAGCATTAAGCCTCAGTGTACAGCACATTAAGGACAGAGATCCTACATGAGGAGTAAGTGCACAGTGACTCCTGTTGTTGACTTTACCAATTGACACTCCTGTCTATGGCATCAGTAATCTCCCTATGCTCCAGTCATGAGTTTCCAAGGCTATGGAAGCCCCTTGAGTTCTCCGACTCTTATCTTGTTTAGACACGGTCATAGTCAAAGTGGAGGTTCTCTCCTCCCTTCAGAGAAAGGCACCTCCCTCTTTGAAGACCTGTTCTTTCTACTGGGATCTCACTCACAGAGATCTTTTTGCCAGAGTGTCTTGGCTTTCCATGCCTGAAATACTCTCATTGGCTTTTCAGCCAGATCCGAATGCCTTTAGGGCTGATTCTGAGGTCAGAGTGCTATTTAGGACATCCGCCATTCTATGAGTCTGCTGAGTACCTCACTTCCCATGTTGGATCACTCTCCCCTTTATTTATTCTATCGGTTAGTGTTAGCAGATACTAGACTTGTTTATGTGCTCCCTTTGACTCTTAGTCCTTTCATTATGATCAATTGTGAACTGAAATTGATCACTTGGAATAGTGAGATGGCATTGGCACGTGCCACCTTGATGGGATTGAATTGGAATCCCCTGGTATGTTTCCAACTCTACCAATTGGGGCAAGTCAGCCCGAGCATGCCCCAAATTATACATCTCTTCCCTCTCTTATTCCCACTCTTATGTTTAACAGGGATCACATTTCAGTTAATTTTCAACACTTAAGAATATACAGTAATTCAACTTTTATTAAATATCTTTTCCTGGACTATCGGTGTGTGCCCTCACTATTCTGCCATCTTGGCTCCACCCCTTATTATTATTTTTTAAAGATGTATTTATTTGAAAGGCAGAGGTACAGAGAGAGGGAAGGAGGGAGGGAGGGAGAAAGGGAGAGAAGGAGAGAGAGACAGAGAAAGACAGAGAAAAAAAAGAGAGAGAGAGATCTTCTGTCCTCTGGTTCACTCCCCAGATGGCTGCAAATTGTTGGAGCTGGGCCAGGAGGCAGGAGATTCCTCCGGGTCTCCCACATGGGTGCAGGGGCCCAAGCACTTGGGCCATTTTCTGCTGATTTCCCAGATGCATTAGCAGAGAGCTGGATTGGAAGCAGAGCAGCCAGGGCTCGAACCGGTGTCCATATGGGATGCTAGCATCCTGATCTAGCACCTGTGTTCAAGGTGCTATGGAGGCAACCTTCTTTGCAGGACCTCTACACATGGACTGAAGACTCTGACTTGGGTGCAGTTTCACAGCACATACTGGGACCCTTGCTGGTTCTGGGGACCCTGGTTCTGGGGACCCCAAGCAACTGCCCTCATTTCGTCCAGACCACTATGTCTAGCCTCAGCCCCAGGGCACTGAAGAGAGGGACTTTGCCTGGGATGATAGAAACAGACATCTTAAACGTATGTCTCCCAGTGGATTCCCAAAGGAATCGACCTCATTGGTAATGGAGAATGAAGGCACACATGCTTTTAGGTGCTCTGGAGAACCATGGGGATTGTGGGGAAAGGCAATTAGGGACAGAGTCATGATCAGGCCAAACTGTAGGGCCAGCCAGTCTGCAAGAGAGAATTGTGAATAATACAGATAAGAGTGATGTAGGTAATGAGGTATTAATTTTTTTTTGACTCTGGTCATGTACAAAGATACACATTCTAAGTACTGACATAAATAAAAAGCACAATCAGATAAAGTTTATTTAGAAGATGAGAAAGTGGACACACACACACATGTGAGCATGGGTTGCTCCATGTAGAGAAATCAGTCGCAGTCATGAGTAGACAGTGGGCCAGATTTGCCTGCGAAGAGAATGGGTGGGAGAAGGAAGACAGACAGGGCTCCAGGAAGTCCCTCCAGCCGTGGTCTGTGGTGGAAGAGAGACCCCCTCCCTTCTTATGGTCTCTTACGAGCTTGGGGTGGTGCCTTTCCAGGCGTGGAGCTACCTGGGAATGAATTATACGGCACCTCCACGAGTTCCACGTGGAGCTCATTATAAATATTGATAGGTCCCGGATGAAGCAGCAACATCCCAGGAAAGGGGGTGTCTGGATAGACAAGTGAGAGGATAGAATTACACACAGGGGCTTGTGACCTGCATCTCAGCAATCCTAAACAAACTTCCTGCCTATTTCTGTCACATCAAAAGAAGCTGAAATGTCAAAAAAGAGACAGCACGCGCGGTGGGTGTCACGCAATGTCCCTTCAAGAGAGCCGTTATTGACTGGATTAGTTTTGTGGGGCACAAAATTTATAACTCAGGACATTGTGGGAAATGATAACGCAACCAGCCAGTGGTTCATGGAGTTCAAGAGCTGGGTGTGTTTAGGGGAAGAGAGGAAGAGAGCCCTCCCCATGCACTGCTGTCCTGAATGTCTGCACACATGGAAAAAGCTGAGCCTCTCTGAGGAGCAAAATCAAGAGGTGCAGGGAGGAAACAGACTTTATTAAAACATTAAGCTGATCACTAAGCAAATAAATGAGAAGATAAAAACCAACCAGTCTTCGAGAGAGGAGAATCACACCCAGCATTGCTACGATCTACAATGTCTTTTCAAAAAAAAAAAAAGTAAGCAAAAAATCCAGGAAGGCATGACCCACACACTGGGAGGAAAAAGCAGGCCAGGAAACTGCCTGTGAGAGGGCTCAGATGTTGGACTTAGCAGAAAGAGACGTGCATTGGGCCTTTTAGAATGAAAAAAAAAAGTAGCAACCACAAGAAAGCTGGAGTGGCTGCTGTGCTATCAGGCAAGATAAACAACATGAAAATGTTACTAGAGAGAAACAGGGACACTTAATACTGTCAAAAATATATAACAGTCCCAGATAAATATCCAGCCAATGGCAAAGGACCAAGATACATGGAACAGCACTGACAAAATGAAGGGAGAAATAGACAAGTCGACCAAAATGGCTGGAGATTTCCACAACCTGCTTTCAGAAACGTACAGAAAAATTCGACCAAAGGTCAACAAGGAAGTGGAAGGTCAGAGTGACACTATAAACCGATTATATCTAACAGACATCTCTGGAACACTTCATCCAACAACAGCAGAATATACCTTCTTATCAAGTGCAAATACAACATCCTGTAGACCATAGACTCAACTAAGCCTAGAGAGAATTATTAAAAGCTGTTAACAAATTTAAAAGATAGAAACGTATAAAGTTCATTTCCAACACAGAGTAAAATGAAAAACCAGTAGCAGTAAAAAATTGAGGAAATTAAAAAGTATGTGAAACTTAAGCAACACATTTTTTTAAAATTACCTATTTGAGAGGCAGAGTGAGAGAGAGAGAGAGAGAGAGAGGGAGGGAGGGAGGGAGGGAGGGAGGGAATGAGAAACAGTAAGAAATCCTCCATCCTGTGGTTCACTCCCCAAATGGCCACAGCAGCCAGGGCTTGTCCAGGCTGAAGCCAGGAGCCTGGAACTCCATCGTGGGTCTCCCCTGTGGGTGGAACTCAACAACTTGAGAGCATCACCCAGTGCAGCAATAGCAGGGAGCTGGATCGGAAGTGGAGCCTCTGGGACTCAACTGGGCGCTCCTGATGTGGAGTGTGGGCATCCCAAGCAAAGGCTTAAACTGCCATGCCACCACACGCTCCTCACAATTACTTACAAAAATGCAGCTGTAACAAAGCACCATGAATCCTTCGGCGTAATGCAACAGGAATTCCCTACGTTAGAGCTGTGCAGGGTAGGAGTGGAGGTGGTCCTGGCCGGGCGGCCTTGCGTAGGGTCCCGTAAGCCTGCTCAGGTGTGGGCAGGGCTGCATCCCTGTACTACAGACTCTGGGGAGGAGGCGGCTGCTGAGTTCATCCAGATTTTGGGCTGAACTCTGTTCCTCAAGGGTGCAGTACTGAGGACCCCCTTTCCTTGCTGTCTGTCACCTGCGGGCTGGTGTGATGTTTCCATGTGGCTCCTGTCTACAGTCATGGGCTCCGTCTCTCTCTTGCCCCCTCAGCTCTCTCTGACCTGCCCTTCTGTGTCCCCTCTCTCACTCAGCCCAGATTAAGTTCTCTGACTCCTGCTATCAGACTGGGCCCACTGGTGTGGGGGTGCCTCTGGGAAGGCCCATGGCCGTGACATCAGTGACACCTGCTAAGGCTCTCCTGCCCAGCGACACGGTCACAGGACATAGGGTGAGGACTGGAGGTTCTTTTGGGAGGCCACTCCATCTACTACAGTCCTCTAAACAGGCGTTTCTTGCTGCCATCCCACCACACTTATCCTTTCTGGGTCACCAAGGACCTACACGTTACCAGATCCAGCGGTCAGTCCTCAGTGTGGCTGGCGTTGGCCCTCTGTAACACTGGATCCGCCTGACGCCTTTCTTTGCGTGATGGTTTCAGCCCCTGCCTTTACGGCCCTTCGTCCCTGACAGCTCCTGGTCTGCTTTGCTGCTTCCTGCTTTAACCCACCGCCTGGAGCTGCCTGGCTCCAAGGCTCTGGTCTTGAATCTGTTCTCCCTCCAACTAAGTGGTTGCACTTCTTCAATAGCTTGAACAGCTATAACTCTATGATTCCTGAATGACCTGCTGGAGTGATTGAGACTACTGGCATTGTGGCATCCCTGAAATTAAGAACTGGCTTCAGTAAAACGCCGCCCTGCATTTGACGCTGACTCAGCAATCCATGGTGCTGGATGTAGACCAGGAGAACTCTTTTCTCCCGAGGTGGATGCCCAAGATGAGGAAATCGCATCATTGGAAGTTGTCAATCACACCCTGCTGATCCATGATCCTGTGGAGCTCAAGAGAGGCTGGGGGAGGCAGAAGCAGTGCCTCTGCCTCTCTTCTCACTCGGCAATTGATTATTGGGGTCTAATACCAAGTGTATAGCCACCACTTCCTCTCCTGAGTATCATAAAGTGTATTTTCACTATCCCTTACTATAAAAGCTGACTTTTTTAAAGGTTATATTTATTTATTTGAAAGGCAGAGTTAGAGAGTAAGAGTGAGAGAGAGAGAGAGAGAGATCTTTCATCTGCTGGTTCACTCCCCCCATGGCTGCAATGGCTGGAGCTGGGCTAGTTCAAAGCCAGGAGACAGGAGCTTCTTCTAGGTCTCCCACATAGGTGCAGGGGCCCAAGGATTTGGGCCATCTTCCACTGCTTTCCCAGGCCATAGCAGAGAGCTGGTTTGGAAGTGGAACATCCAGGACAAACTGGCACCCATATGGGATGTCGGCACTACCTGCCAAGGCACAGTGCCGGCCCTTTTCTTTTTGTTTTGCAACTGTTTTGACTCTTTATTGATCCAAAAGGTGTTCATGGAGGGCCCATTCTTCACTGTGCCCCCACAGAGAATACAATCAAGAACAGGACAGGTAGGGAGCTTACCGACAGGTGACAAATAAGAGAGAGGGAGCTGCAGGTTGTGATTAGGGTTTGAGATAAGAGGAGAGACAGGACACCTCCTGGAGAAGAAGCCAGGACAGTGTGGAGAAGCATCATAGGAGAGGACCTGAGATGACAGCATTTCAACTCAACCTCATGGATGAGAAGCAGCTGCCATCGCCACACTGGCATCCCCAGAATTCTTGGCTGAGTGATCAGCATGCCTCAGGAGGATACAGCTGAGCCCTCTGGAGGGGGGGGCTTCATGCAGGGCTGATGCGACTGGAGCCCAGTGCATGGGGACACTGTATTGCTTGCAAGTCTGAAGGCGTGTTCAGGGCACAATGTCAGACCTCCAGGCCAAGGTGCACTCAGGGCCCTCCTCACACAGGTCACTGTAGGCCCTGGTGCGGGGCCACAATGTTACTCTGCAGGGTTTTGCAGCATGGGACTGAACATGTCACGTCAGTGTTTGCCATGCCTGGTTCTGACTGCCAGTAGATGATGGTTGGAAGGCAAGGCCATTGTGAAGCAGGGACCCAGTCAGCCAAGGGCGTAGCCGTGATCTGCAATACCTGGGGCTCCGTCCTGGGAGTGGCAGTGACCTTGGAAGAAGCAGTGGACAGAACTGCAGTATAGGCTGGAGACCCGGCCTGCTGCGTGCACTCTGCTCTCAGCCCGGAGCACAGATGCAGTGACTACTCTGCCTTGAAAGCAGCAATTTCGGGGCCGGTGTTGTGTCCCAGCTGCTCCTCTTCCAAGCCAGCTCTCTGCTGTGGCCTGGAAAAGCAGTGGAAGATGGCTCAAGTGCTCTGGCCCCTGTACCCAAGCGGGAGACCCTGAGGAAGCTCCAGGTTCCTGGCTTCAGATTGGCGCAGCTCTGGCCTTTGTGACCATTTTGGGGGTGAACTAGCAGATGGAAGACCTCTCTGTCTTTCCCTCTCTCTGTCTGTAACTCTACCTCTCAAATAAATCATCTCTTTTTATTTTTTTGACAGGCAGAATGGACAGTGAGAGAGAGAGACAGAGAGAAAGGTCTTCCTTTCCCGTTGGTTCACCCTCCAATGGCCGCTGTGGCTGGTGTGGCCGGCGCACTGCGCTGATCCGATGGCTGGAGCTAGGTGCTTCTCCTGGTCTCCCATGGGGTGCAGGGCCCAAGCACTTGGGCCATCCTCCACCGCACTCCTGGGCCATAGCAGAGAGCTGGACTGGAAGAGGAGCAACCGGGACAGAATCTGGCGCTCCAACCGGGACTAGAACCTGGTGTGCCGGCGCCGCAGGTGGAGGATTTATTTGGCGCCGGCCAAACAAATCTTAAAAACCCCAGAAAAACCAAAAAACCTGAGTCTGAGAAGTAATCCCTTTGATCCAAGGTCATATATTTTGTATCTCTTAATAAGAAAATTTTATAAATATATATTTAAATATTTATTTATTTGAAAAGCACAGCTATGAACAGAGCGGGAGAGACAGAGAGCGAGTGAGAGAGAGAGAGAGAGAGGGAGAGAGAGAGAGGTTTTCTGTCCACTGGTCCACTGATGGCCAGGAAATCCAGGGCTGAACCAGGCTGAAGACAGGAGCTAGGAGCTTAATCCTGGTCTCCTATGTGAGTGCAGGACCCAAATACTTGGGCCATCTTCTGCTTTCCCAGGCCATTAGCAGGGAACTGGATTGGAACTTGAGCAGCTGGGACACGAACTGGCATGATGGCATTGCAGGCAGCAGCTTAGCCCAGCCCCCTGTAAATATTTTTAGAAGTCATAGTAAGTCAGGCACTTTAAAAAATTATTTGTGTGTGTGTGTGTGTGTGTGTGTGTGTGAGAGAGAGAGAGAGAGAGAGAGAGCAAGCGCATCTTCTGGTTCACTCCCCAGACGCCTATAACTAAGGCTGAAGCCAAGAGCCAAGGACCCAGTCCAGGTCTCCCTTGTAGGCTGCAGGGACTAAAATACTTGAACCATCCACACTGCCTCCTGCAGTCTGCTTTAGCAGGAAGCTGAAGTCAGGAGCCAGGGCTGGGTATTGAACCCAGGTCTCCAGTGTTGAATATGGGTGTCTTAACTGCTGGGCCAAACACTCATCCCCATCATGCACTTTTTTTTTTGACAGGCAGAGTGGACAATGAGAGAGAGACAGACAGACAGAAAGGTCTTCCTTTGCTGTTGGTTCACCTTCCAATGGCCACTGTGGCCAGCGTGCTGCGGCCGGCACACTGCGCTGATCCGAAGCCAGGAGCCAGGTGCTTATCCTGGTCTCCCATGGGATGCAGGGCCCAAGCACTTGGGCCATCCTCCACTGCACTCCCTGGCCACAGCAGAGAGCTGGCCTGGAAGAGGGGCAACCAGGACAGAATCCGGCGCCCCGACTGGGACTAGAACCCAGGGTGCCAGTGCCGCAAGGCGGAGGATTAGCCTATTGAGCCATGGCGCCTGCCCTCTTTTTTTTTTTTTTTTGATTTATAGACAGTGAGAGAGAGAGATAGAGAGAAAGGTCTTCCTTCCATTGGTTCACCCCCCAAATGGCCGCTATAGCCAGCATGTTGTGCCAATCCGAAGCCTGAAGCCAGGTGCTTTTCCTGGTCTCCCACGCGGGTACAGGTGCCCAAGCACTTGGGCCATCCTCCACTGCCTTCCTGGGCCACAGCAGAGAGCTGGACTGGAAGAGGAGCAACCGGGACTAGAACCCGGTGCCCACCCCATCATGCACTTTAAAACCTTTCTTCAGTCTCTCAAATACTTTTTGAACAAAACAAGACACAGATAATAAAGGAATGAACGGTTTTCCAAAAAAGCAGTGTCTTTAAAATACAGAGTACAGCACACCCTCCACATTCCACAGTCATGGCTGCTTGCTGCCATTGTCTAGGGTGTCTGGGCCTCCCTGGGCCAGGCTGTGCTTAGTACACACTTGGTCGAGCCCCTCTCGCCATTCCCAGTGCTGTGCGCTGAGTGGAAGGAGATGGAAGAGGCAGATTCTGCCCTGGTGCAGGGAGAACTGGTTCTCTTAGCCTGAGAACCTCTGCTCCCATCATAGTTAAGAAACAAATGAATAGAGATCTTGCTTGATTCCCTTTCTAGACATAAACACATCTTGAAGATCAAAAATAAAACACCACTGAGCATACGCAGTGGATGGCCACTGCATAGTGGACAAAGTGAGGGAAAGTGACATCTGTCCCAGGAGGTCCCTTCTCTGGGCTGGCCTGTGGTTGACCTTTGTGGCCACTTTCTGGTAAGACGCACAGCTTGGTCGCATGTTTACATGGTTTAGCTATGGAAGGACACAGACAGCCTTGTATTGTTGGGAACAGATGGAAAAGTCATCACAATTTCCCCTGACCTTTTTTAGTAAAGGAAAACATTTTCATTGGCTTGTATAAACCACTGGCTCGGGGCCAGTGTTGTGACACAGTGGGTTAAGCCGGCACTTGCAACGCTGGCATCGATACCAGAGCACAGATTGAGTCCCACTTCTCCTCCTTCTCCTTCTCCTTCTCCTTCTCCTTCTCCTTCTCCTTCTCCTTCTCCTTCTCCTTTTCCTCCTCCTCCTCCTCCTCCTCCTCCTCCTCCTCCTCCTCCTTCTTAAAATTTTATTTATTCGAAAGAGTTACAGAGAGAGGTAGAGCCAGAGAGAGAGAGAAAGAGGTCTTCATCCGCAGGTTCGCTCCCCAAATTACTGCAGAGCTGAGCTGATCTGAAGCCAGGAGCCAGGAGCTTCTTCCAGGTCTCCAACACGGATACAGGGGCCCAAGAACTTGGGCCATCTTCTACTGCTTTCCCAGGCCATCACAGAGAGCTGGATCAGAAGTGGAGCAGCCGGGACTTGACTGACACCCATATGGGATGCTGGCACTGCAGGCTAGGGCTTTAACCCGCTGCGCCACAGCACAGACCCCCCATTCCACTTATGATCCAGCTCTCTGCTAATGTGTTTAGGAAGCAATGGAAGATTGTCCAAGTACTTGGGCTCCTGTCAACTTAATTCCCTTAAAAAACTATTTAATTATGCAAATAAGATTAATCACATCATCAAGAAGCGAGTTACCTGAGTTGGCTATTTAGCAGATTGTGTTATTTCAGTGTCTACAGAGATGTGACTATCTCTAAGATAAAAGCTCAACTTGTGGAGTGCAGGTTAGTTTTCCAGAATGTGGCCCCCGCCCCCAGTCCTGGACATCCCAGGAGCCCCGTGTGCATTCACAGGGCTCACACTACACACACCTGCTGCTCTGAACAAGTGCACACCAAGCTGCACGAGTGTTTTGCACCGAGGGCTCCTCACATGCACTCAACACTCTTATTTCCTGTCCTCCTCACTTGGATCTGCCAAAGCCTCACAGATCACACATCTGAGTCAACTAAAATAGTTCCAAATTCTACGGCACTAAGGTCTATAAGGCACTTGTCCACTTAAGGCAACGACTTCCAGTGCCTACCGGGAGAAAGGACATTTTTATGCTGTTCTCTGCGTGTCTTCTTTTCCATGATAGATCTCTTATCAGTCTCCATTTTGTGGGTGAAAAGAAGCAGTTTCATTTGGGTGATGTGTGAAGTCTTTGAGAGTGTTTACAATAAAGCTTTTTTAAAAAATATGTATTTGAAAGGCAGAGTGACAGAGAGGGTAGAGTAACAGAGAGGGAGACAGAAAGAGAGAGAGAAAGAGAGACTCTTTCATCCACTGGTTCACTCCCACGTGAGTAGCAGGGGCCCAAGGGCTTTGGCCATGCTCTACTGCATTCTCAGGCACATTAGCAGGAAGCGGGATTGGAAGCAGAGCAGCCAGGACTTGAACCGGTGCTCCAATATGGGGTACAGTTTTTGCAAGCATTAGCTTAACCCACTGTGCCAAACACTGGCCCCAGTACTTTCAGATTTAGATAGACTCATTTTTTTTTACTCCTTAAAAGCAACGTGTAAGAATTTGGGGAATTGAGGGATATGTTAGTACAAAAGTTACCTGTTTAGAAAGTATCAGTATTTTCCTACAATTTGTTCCATGCTAGCCAAGACAGCCAGTAGTGGATGGCGACCGTTTTCTATTTTCCTTTTACGTTTCAATTGTCTTTAATATAATTGATACTACAGGGGCCGGTGTTGTGGCACAGTCGGTTAAAGCTGCATCCTGCAGTGTTGGCATGCTATATGGGTGCCGGTTCGAGTCCCAGCTGCTCCACTTTTGATCTAGCTCTCTGCTAATGTGCCTGGAAAAGCAGTGGTGAATGGCCCTAGTCCTTGGGCCCCTGCACCCACATGGGAGACCTGGAAAAACTTCTTGGCTCCTGGCTTCAGATCAGCTCAGCTCCGGCCACTGCGGCTACCTGGGAGTGAACCAACAGATGGAAGATCTCTCTTTCTCTCTCTCTCCCTCTCTCTCTCTCTCTCTTTATCTAACTCTGCCTTTTAAATAAATAAAATAAATCTTTAAAAAATAGTTGGTACTAGGAGAAACTCGTTCCTTTTTGGCCTTGAGCCTCAATGGCAACATTCATTTAGTTGGCTTAATACTTTCCAAAGAATGTTCCCTTGGACAAATAAAAGAAGTTGCTAGAAAACAAAATTATCAAGGCAGAGTTTTAATTTCCCAAGACGGAAAAATAGAAATTATTTTGTGGATGTTTTTTCCCGAAGTGTAAAGGTATAAAGTTAATTGGGAGGGTCCAGCGCTGTGGTGTAGCAGGTAAGCATTTGCTTGCAGTGCCAGCATCCCATATGGGTGCTGGTTCGAGTCCTGGCTGATCTACTTCTTATCTTGCTCTCTGCTATGGCCTGGGAAAACAGAAGATGGGTCCAAGCCTTTGGGCCCCTGCATCCTTGTGGGAGACCTGGAGGAAGCTCTTGGCTCCTGGCTTTGGATCGGTGCAGCTCCAGCTGTTGCAGCTAATTGGGGAGTGAACCAGTGGATCGAAGACCTCTCTCTCTCTCTGTAACTCTGACTTTGAAATAAATAATAAATAAATCTTTCTTTTTTTAAAAAAATTTTAGACAATCTAGTGAGATTTTTTTTAAAGATTTATTTATTTGAAAGTCATAGTTACATAGAGAGAGGAGAGGCAGAGACAGAGGGGAAGGGAGAGAGAGAGAGAGAGAGAAAAAGAGAGGTCTTCCATCTGATGGTTCACTCCCTAATTGGCCGCAATGGCCAGAGCTGCGCCGATCTGAAGCCAGGAGCCAAAAGCTTCTTCCAGGTATCCCACATGGGTGCAAGGTCCCAAGGACTTGGGCCATCTTCTACTGCTTTCCCAGGCCATAGCAGAGAGCTGGATCAGAAGTGGAGAAGCTGGGTCTCGAACCGGCGCGCATATGGGATGCCAGCGCTTCAGGGCAGGGCGTTAACCCACTGTCCCACAGCACCAGCCCCATAAGTAAATCTTAAAAAAAAAAAAAAAGAACCCCACCCTGGTTAAAATGCCTGCTCCCATATTGTACTGCTTGGGTTCCATACGCAGCTCCGGCTCCTGACTCCAGATTCCTGCTGATACAGGCTCTGGGAGGCAGCAGTGTTGACTCAAGTCATTGGGTTCCTGGCATCCACACGGGCGACGCAGCTTCAGCACAGCTCAGTACTTGCTCTTGCAGGCATCTGAGGATTGATCCAGCAGATGGGAGCTTAGCTGCCTGCCCTTCCTCCCCTGTGTCATCAGTGCCCCCTCACACGGGGTCAGTCCTGGTCTCCAGTATCCTACACCTTATCTACAACCCCACCCCTCAGAGCAACCCCAGAGCCCTTGAGGCTGACACCTGTGCCTGCTTCCCTCTAGTGAGGGGTAGCGGAGGGGCAGAGGTACAAGTGAGCTGCTTTGCATTGCTTGAAAGCCCCCACGGCCCCCTGTGGTCCCCTGCACCGATATCTGGGTGGCTGACGAGGAAGAGAAACCCACTCACCCCCAGGTGCACCCTCCACTCTGCATGCTCCTTCCCAGCGCTGCGTCTGATTGGTGGTCGGTTCTCAGCACCTCCTCCACTCCACCCACCAGCCCCGCCAGGGGAGTCCCCATCACCTCTGACCTTGCGTCGGGTGCCAGCGGCCTCTGTGTGTGGGCACACCCCACAGTCTCCTAGGTCAGTCAGCCGCCTCACCTCCACCACCTCCTTCCTGTCTGACCACGCCCTCCTGCCCGAACTGGCTTCTCTGGGTTCCTGGGCCAGACATGCTCCAGTTCTCCCTCTTTAGAGTCTGTTCCCAAATGAACATCTCAGCCTTGACTCCGATCTGCTGTATCACTGACCCAGCAACTTGAATTTCAAGAAATTTTTTAATTAAAGAATTTATTATATATATTTAGTTGAGAGGCAGAGAGAGAGAGCGAGAGAGCGAGAGAGCGAGAAAGGTAGCAGTCATATACTGGTTCACTCCACAAATACCCACAACAGCTGGGGCCTGGCTGGGCTGATGCCAAGAGCTAGGAACCCAATCCGGGTCTCCTTTATGAATGATAGGAACACAATTCTTTCAGCCATCGTCTGATGCCTCCCTGCACCGGCATGAATCTAGAACAAGAACCAGAGGCAGGACCTGAACCCACACACTGCAATGTGGGATGCAGATGTCATTTTTTTTAAAAATACCAATTGCTCCCTTATCTTTGAATGTATTTCACTAACTTTTTTTTTAAAGATTTATTTACTTATTTATTTGAAAGGCAGTTACAGGGAGGCAGAAGCAGGCAGTGGATATCTTTCCATTCGCTGGTTCACGCCTCACATGACCACAATGACTGGAGCGTCACCAGTCTGAAGCCAGTAGCCAGGAGCCAGGAGCTTCTTCTGGGTCTCCTACGTGGGTGCAGGGTCCCAAGCACTTGAGCCATCTTCTACTGCTTTCCCAGGCCGTAGCAGAGAGCTGGATCGGAAGTGCAGCAGCCGGGACCTGAACCGGCGCCTATATGGGATGCAGGCACCGCAAGCAGCAGCTTTACCCACTTTGCTACAGCGGCGTCCTCCAGACGTCATTTAACCACTAGGCCAAATGCTCACATGAGCAGATTCTTTTCAAAATTTTTTCAATTGTTTTTAAAATTTATGTTTTATTTGAAGGCGCAGGAGGGGTGGGGGAGAGGGGAAGAGAGAGAGAGCTTCCATACGCGGGTTCACTCCCCAAATGGCTGCCATGGCCTAGGGCTGGACCAGGCGCCAGGAGCTTCATCTGGGTCTCCCACTTGCAGGGACACAAGTGGTTCCCGTAAGGGATGCTGGCATCGCAGGCGACGGCCTAACCTGCTAAACCTCGCCGCCGGCCCTGTCTTCGCTTTTTGATTGGTTGGTGCCCTTCCGCATCATCCAATCAGAATGAGTCTCCGGGACCCGCCACCTTAACCCCGAGGCTATAAATAGCCCGCTGAGCTTCCCCCTCGCCATTTTCTCCGCGAGGCCCGGCTTTTCTGTCCTTCGGCCAGGGGTTGCGCGGTCACCTAACGGCCGTGCGGGGCTCCAGCGCCGATCCCTGGATCCCTGGACAGGACGGCAGCGGCGGACGCCGGCGGGAAGGGCGGGCCCGCGGCCGTGCGCCAGGTGAGGGCGCGGGTTCGGCCGGGCCGAGAGCTCTCCCGCGTCCGCGCGGCGCCGGCTCCTCAGGCCTGGCGAGTCCCGGTGTCCGCGGCCGGAGCGGCGCCTCGGCCCTGACCCCGTCCCGGAGCGGGAGCCGGGAAGGGAGAGCGAGGACCCGGCGTCCGCGTGGCTCCTCTCGGTCAGCCCCGGCCGGGCAGGGCTCCTGCGGAGACGCCGCCCGGCGGCCTCGGCCTCTGAGGAGGGAGCGGCGCGGCCGCGCGGCCCCTCGTGGCCCGGGGTCCCGGCGGTGCCCGCGGGGCGTGGACACTGAGGGGTCGGGAGGAGGCGCCTCCGGGGCGGATGGTGGGGGACCCCCGCTGGGCGGGGTGGGGTGGGGGTCACGATGCCCGCCCGTGCTGGGAATCCTCTCCTTCGGGTGTGTCTGGTGTTGTGTCTGGGGTTCACGGCTCTACTTCGGACTCGTTTTCACTTCAGGGTAACAAATCCCAGCCGCCCTCCCCTCTCTGCGGAGGGCACGTTCCAGGACCCCCAAGCGACCCCTGAGGACGCAGATCGTATGGAACCCTGTGTATACCATGAGTTTTTAAATGTACATCACGCAAGGTGCATTCGTAAGTTACCCGCAGTGCAGGTCAGGTGTTTAGACGAGAGGTTCTGATGCTGGTTCCGAGGTCCATGTCTCATATTGCAGTACCCGAGTTTGCGACCCGGCTCTGGCTTCCGACTCTGCCCACTAATGCGTAGCTTGGGAAACAGCAGTGACGGATGGATCGTGTCATTGAGCGGCTGCTGCCCACGTGGTAGACCCTGATGGCATTTTTGGCTCCACACACGTGGGTAGTGAGCCAGCAGATGCGAAGTGTGGCTCTGTTTCTCAAGTAAAATTAAATAAATAAATAAGGCGCATTAGAGGTTTAAAGCACCAGTCTCCTTATTGTCGCTCCCCCTCTTCATGGAGGAACGACACTAAACCCTGCCTAGGCTTCATATCCGAGTCACGGCACCATTATGTCGCTCCCCCTCTTCGTGGAGGAGCAACACAGGACCCTGCGCTGTTCTTTCGTCTGCTCGGCCCTCCCCGGGTTTGCTGCTGGTTCTTCCCGGGTTGGCTACTATCCCTTCCACCTCCGTGGAAGGGCAGTTCCCCCTGGCCACATTCCCCACTTCCGCGGGGGAGCGGCACACCGCAGGCCGGCTCTTCTCGGGGGCTGCACAGGTGTTCCTTCAGCTACATGTTCCCCTTAGATGTTCCTGGTGCATGCCGTCTCTCTCCTCCTTTATAGTCCTCCTCCGCCAATCCTAACTCGGCTGCCCACACGCCGAGTACGCTGCTCTCCAATCAGGAGCAAGTCCTACAGTTTATTGGTTGAACTGGAGGCAGCTGTGCAGAAGCTGTTTACTTCTCTCCCAGCGCCATATTGTGGGAGAGCAGATGCATAGAATAAGTCTTAATTCCAGTAACTCAGTCCAGTCCGGGCTGCTCCCCACACTTATAAATATGGGACAGTTGTTATAACTGGTGAAGTGAAAGTAGTGACATTGTTGTAGAGGGAGAAAATAGATTACTTTTATTTGGAGCTGCAATAGTTGTTGGTTCCTAAAACCAATGGGTTATTTCTACCCTTTATAGCTTAAGAAAGCCATATTACTGTGTGTCTGAGCATGTTAGCCGTTTTTGCATACTTCCTCAGTGAATAAGGAGACTGAAGTTTCTGTTTTTACATTCATAAGCTAATGTTGTCTCTTTACAATGCGTGTTTCGTGAAATGATCTTAGCACTGAGTGATAGGGAAGAAGGTGATGGATATGAGTGATTTCCTCGTGTGAAGGAAAGAGGGATATTATCGATATGATATGGAAGTTTTCCTTGTTGTGTTGTGATTAGTAAGCAGATGCAGTGTATAGTGTTAATTCACAGGTTAGACTCTGTTAGGATGGTCGTAGGTTTGGACAGTGAAAATGATGTCTTTTTTGTGAACAGCCACCTGATTAAATTAATGATTGGTGCTAAGGCCGAGTTAGTTAGGTTTGCCAGGGTTCATCATGCTGCTGCTAGAGGTGAAACTGTTTTGTAGTCCTTGGGCAAATCGTGATGTTTGCCTGTGAATAGAGTTTGCAAGACAAAATAATATTGCTGATGTTAAGCCATGGGCCAGTGTTAGAGCTGTAGCTCCTGTAAATCTTCGTGATGTTTGAATAAGGACAGTCACAATCACCAGTGTTAATGTGGCTCACTAATGAAAAAGTGGTTAGTGATGCTAGATGTGTTTGACAGAGCGAGATGGCGCTGGTTAGGGGTTTCCTCACAGGGCTCCTCTGGGAAGTGAGAAGGCTCTCTGCTCTGTTTAAGGGATTTCAGATTGTAGGCACTCATGCTATGCTGTAGCCTCCTAGTTTTAACAGTGTGACTGCAAGGCATATTGATCTAGCAATAGTGGCCTCTACATGGGCTTCTGGTAATCACAGGTGAAGACCATACAGGGACATTTTTGCTTTTTACTATCAAAGTTATTATGCATGGTTTCCATTTAAATGCTATTTAGTTTCCTCATTGGGTAATAGTTACTTGGGTTGAAATTACTGTTGATGAAAAGTATCTAGCACAAAATTACTTCTGTGCCTGTGAATGTCATAATTAAGAATGCCTATATATTAATATTTAAATATAGCTTTCTTTCATGGAAGTGGTCCTTTAGAAAGGGGATACTCACTAGGATTATTAAGGGAAGCTGTGAGGTGGTATCAAGAGGAGGGTCAGAGAAGAGGCTGGTGAGAGACTGCTTATTTTATAATAGATTTATTTATAATAAATAGGATTATGAGGTAGTGTATAAGCTCTGTGTTTATGTTGATTCAGAGTATAATGTTTTTGTGTACATTGTTATGGGAATAAGTGTAATTGTAAGTTACATAATTCATAGGAGAAGGGTTAAGTTTGTACATTATCTGACCGTAAGTGTTGGATGCTATTAACTGTGTTTGGCGCACAGTGGCTTCATAGGCTAAAAATACTAGTAGGCAATGAATATACATGATATGATAAAATGAGCATTCAGGATTACAAGGATTCCTAAAGTGAATGCATATAATATTGTGCCTTATAAAACACAAAAGTGACCATGTATCAGTATACTGATGATATTCCTAGTAAGGATGCAGTATATGCTAAAATATTTATACATATTTGAAGGCATATTGGTGATAATAGAATACCTTAACCTAATGGAGGGTGCAGGGCCCAAACACTTGGACGATCTTCTACTGCTTTCCCAGGCCAGAAGCAGAGAGCTGGATCAAAAGAGGAGCGGCCAGGACATGAACTGGCACCCATATGGGATGCCAGCATAGCAAGCAGAGGCTTAGCCTTCTGTGCCACAACCCCTGCAGGATTCCTTCTGTTGTTAATTCAGGATTTTACATAAGCTGGCTCTTCAAGTGTGTGATGTGATGTGGGCACTGTGTAGTATTCAAGTTTGTGACAGTTAAATTACTGAGACTTCTTGTTCTGGGGCAAAAACTTCTCAAATAACACAAATTATTACTATAATAGCTCTTAATGAAATAAATGACCCTGTTGATGGTGCAGTATTTCTTGTTGAAATTTCATCAGGAAAGTTGGAGTATTATTGTTGTATGCCCAATTATGCAAGAAAAATATTGATTTATTATACAAATATAATTAAGTAAATTGTAGCTCAGGTAGACTCAAGTGTATATCCTTAAAATAGTAAAAGTCAATATGTGACTCCTCCTGCGATTGTGAATGCAGATCTACAGACAAGACACAGTGGAAATGTGGTGTGGCACAGTATGCATCGTGAAGAACGGTGTCTAGGAATGAGTTGGCTAGAGCAATGCCTTGGCCATCTAACAGTAAATAGAAAGATAAAACCCAAGGCTCACAGTATGGGTGGGATCATTCGATATTACCTCCATATGAGTGTAACTAAAGAGGAGCCAGGAGCATCTTCCAGGTCTCCAGTGCAGGTGCACAGTTCCAAGACCTGGGCCGTCTTCCACTGCCTTCAGGCTCTAGCAGAGATCTGTATTGGAAATGGAGCAGCTGGGACTCGAACTGGAACCCATATGGGATGCTGGTGCTACAGGCTGGGGCTTTAAGTTGCTGTGCCACAATGCCGGTCCCAGGAGGATTATATTTGTAAATAATAGTGATCCTACAAATGGTTGGGATATAGTAAGTGATTTAATATTAACTATCATGATGAAATTGATGGCTTCAAAAATTGATGAGACACCTGCCAGGTGAAGTGCAAAGATTGTAAATCTACTAAAGCTTGTGCGTGTGCTAGATTTTTGGCTGCAGGTGGCTAAACTGTCTATCCTGTTCCACACCAGCTTCTATAGAAAAAGGAAGTAGTAATGAAAATGAAGGGAGTAATAATACAAAGCAGATTATCTACTTGAGGAAATGTTGTATCTGGGGCTCTGGGCATTGCAAATGTGGACAGTGTGGGTGTATTTGAGTCAAATGTAAAGATTTGACTTAGATAGCATTTAGTGTTTATATTTTCATATGCTTTCTAGTGGAATAAGATGGGTTTTACCACATGTCCAAGTTCTTTGAAAGTGGGTCTTGGATTGTGGTGGACTTACACATCCTTTGTGACTTTGGAGATATGCCATTCTCAGTATGGGCTTGTGTCACTCCCCCACTCGCGGAGGAACGACACTGGGCGCTGTTCTCTTTCCCAGGTCCTTCCCAGATTTTTGCCGCTCCCCCGCCTCCGCGGAGGAGCAGCGGCACCCCCGCAGCTCCCTTGCTTTCGCGGAGGAGCGGCACCAAGGAGCTCTCCGACTGACTCTCTCAGGGGGGCCCCTGCATGTTGTCTCTCTCCCCCTTTTATAGTCCTCTCCCACCAATCCATGCTCTGCTGCCCACATGCTGAGCACACTGCTTTCTTCCAAACAGGGGTTGGGTCAGGAATCAGCTAATTAACGAAGCAGCTGTGTAAGATTTGTTTACTCTCTCTCAGCACCATATGGTGGGAGATCAGACGCATAGAGTTAGTCTTAATAGTCTCAGTGGTCTAGTCTAGTCTTGGTAGTCTCAGTACTTATTTCGCCATGTTGCAGGAGACAGGCCCTGCTCCCCACAGGCTTGTGGTTATGTGTGCAGATTATAGGTGGAAATGTGTGGTCGTACTTGGTTGAGTGTCTGTTCTGCATTGACCAATGTGTCTCTCCTTCTGACAATACTACATGGGTTTTATTAGTTAATAGAAAAGTGTTGACATGGAAGGCACTTAATTCCCATTTTTTGAAATTGCTTCAGTTACTTTAGTGTCTCTCTCCACATATGATTTTTTAAAAAGATTTATTTTATTTATTTGAAAGAGTTACAGAGAGAAAGAGGTAGAGACCCGGGGGTGGGGAATCTTCCATCTGCTGGTTCACTCCCCTGATGGTCTCAATGGTTGAAGCTGAGCCGATCCGAAGCCAGGAGCTTCTCCCAGGTCTCCCGTGTGGGTGCAAGGGCCCAAGGACTTAGACCATCTTCCACTGCTTTCCCAGGCACATGAGCAGGGAGCTGGATCAGAAGTGGAATATCTGGGGCTCAAACCAGTGCCCATATGGGATAACAGCACTGCAGGCCAGGGCTTTAACTCACTGTGTGCCACAGCACTGGCCCCCACATGTGATTTTTTAAAAAATAAATGTGCATACCATTTTTCAACCAGGGAAGCTATGTAACTTGCTTTTTGCATTTACTATTTTGTCACTTGTGATTTCCTCACTCAAACACAAGTTGAACTGCAGATCCATAGTATTGTGTGTACGGACGTACAGGAATTTATTTAAGGTGCCCTCTCTCACTGAATGTCTGAAATCCCCACCTCTCAGATTTTCTCATTTTTTTAAGGGAAAAGGTTTATTGTCATGTGGGGGAAACCTGACAGGCAGGGGGGAGAGGGCAAGAGAGTAAGCGAGAGAAAGAAGTCGAGAGAGAGATGAAGAGAGAGAGCACGTGTTCAGGAAGCGTGTCCTATTAAAACTTTGCAGGGGGCTGGGAAATAGCAGCGAATCCTATTGGAGTGGGGGTGGAGCTGACACCTGTGGTTGGGCCATTTTGTCATCTGGCTTCTAGCAGTGGTAGCGGGGGCTAGAGCTGAGGATGGTGTCCAGGGAGTAGATCGTGCCACAGATGAGACTGCACCATTTTACTAACCCCCCCTTTTTTTATAAAGCAAGTGTTGTATGGGATCACATCAGCCCCCAAAGTCCAGGAGGGTTGGAGGGATGATGATCTGTCTTTAGAGCTACTTTCTGTTGACATGGTACAACAAGTTACTCTCTGCTGGCATGGGGTGATGCCTCAAGCTGCGATCTCCTGGGTGGGGAGCGAAGTATATCCCTGCAGCAGCATTGGGTTTAGCACCTGACTGGTGAAGGCTTTGGTTCATTCCATTATCACCTCCTGTAATCACTTAAACAGACACTGTAGTATAAAAGACAGGGTGAGGATAGCAGCCAGTGGTCATAAGAGTGGCATTAACCAAGTAATGAGAGGATTTCATAGAGGAGAGGAAATGAGGGGGGAGTCTCTGGACTCTGTAAGACTGTTTGATGGATGTAGTTTTGCCTGACCTTATTGATTAATATAATAACGACACAGTTAAGGTCCATCTATTCCATAGTACCACATTGGTTAGTGAGGCAATATGGCTTTGGAGACCTCAGATGGCATCAACTGAGGTCTCGATGGGCCTAGTGACCTTCTCTTGTAACTGCAAACAACAGTTGTAAAACTATTGGAGTTGTTTGCAGTAGGTTGGTTGAGATAACATTGTGGCCAAAAGCTGCTCTGAGACCACTACTGAGGACAGAGAGGCTGCGGAGCTGATCCCAACCAAGACTGGGAGAAAGGTCGCTCAATTCTTGTGGGTAGAGGGCCTTGTCTGTAGAAAAATTCTGGGGGCTGGCGCTATGGTGCAGCAGGTTAAAGCCCTGGCCTAAAGCGCTGACATCGCATATGGGCGCCGGTTCTAGTCTCAGCTGCTCCTCTTCTGATCCAGCTCTCTGCTGTGGCCTGGGAAAGCCGTAGAAGATGGCCCAAGTCCTTGGGCCCCTGCACAGCATGCGAGACCCGGAAGAAGCTCCTAGCTCCTGGCTTCAGATTGGCAGAGCTCCAGCCATTGAGGCCATCTGGGGCATGAACCAGAAGATGGAAGACCCCTCTCTCTGTCTCTAGATTTATCTGTAACTCTGTATTTCAAATAAATAAAATAAATCTTTAAAAAAAGAAAAATTCTGAACAATTATACAACATTAAGTGGGGGAGAGGACCATCAATGCATACGGTTGGAGTGGAGCCATTGATGTAAGAGTAGAGGCTGTGATTACAAAGGAATGAGTCCCCAAGTGGGCTAGACAGGGTCTAAAATAAAGGACAGAGTCATTATTAGGGGACCCAAGAAAGCTGCTGTCTAAACCATGAACAAGTTTTTTGATTGAGAGGCAAATAGAAACTGACAGAAGGGGCCTGATAATAGTCAGGTGGGCTTTAAGGCCTTGCCATTTATGAGGCCCAGACCTATCTGTCTCTTCACATGGGGTACATCCCAAGGGAGGTGTGAACCTCCTTGGGGAAGGCACCCTGTTGACTTCCCTTATATAGCTGGCCTGAGAGGAGAGCTGGCCAGGGAAAAGCAGGTGGCATCTCTAACAGGAAATTTGCAGTTCTTTCTGCAATGTTACTGACCCTACTTGGCCATCCCCTCAGCAGCAGTGGTTAGTTTGGAAGCTGGGTCGAGTGAAGGGCTCTTCAGCTTAGAGCCAACAAGGTCTGCAGCTCTGATCTGGGCGTCCTTTGACTCCAGGGCAGATCCATTTCCGGTGACCCGACTGTTTGCTGGCAGAGCTGCCAGGGCTCTTCATAAGCTGAAGCCCTGGCTTTCCATATAAACCAGCGCAGTGACTAGGCTGTTGTCTCCTTGATGGCAGATCACTGTGTAGAGCAGCCTTAATTGGCCTGCCGCCTATCTTTACAGTGCTTCTGCTGCCTAGCTTTCTCTTCCTCCTGTTTTTTTTTTTTTTAAAGCAGGCCAAAGGGAACTTTTAAGAGGATGCAAGTCAAAGGGGTGCTCAAATCCCATCTCTAATCTTTGATGGTCTAAATTAGAAGTCTATGGTAGGATTTTAAAAAACATTTATCCCTTTTAGGTCTGGTAATACAAGATCATTAGACTTTTTATCTTTGGACATTTGTATCTGTAGTATTTTATATTATCATAACTTAAAATTTAGCACCACTTCACATCTTGACAGTACCTGTAATATAATCCAAATAGCCTGATTAGTTGGTGTCTCTACAAGATGAGAGACAAATATCCTTTGATATTTCCAGGGGCCCAAATGGAAATATCAAAGTCCAGAGAATTTGGAACTTTGATTTTTTGAATACCTGTCAAGGATGCCAAGAAGGCTTAAAATATCTGGTTGAAATAGGATCCCTTAACATCATGACATAATATAGACCAGATTTGATCACTGTTACAAGGTGATTACTCAGATGTTTTAGAGTAAACATATATTTAAACAAACCAAAACTCTTAATAAAAAACTCAGTTGTAAAACAATTCGAACCTAACAAAGATATTAAGAGAGCACAATAGATTACTTCAATGGAACACAAAATCTGTGTCTTTTGTCATTCCAAAAATCAGAAATAAAATGTTAAATTTAAGAGCCAGTGCATGGGATCATATCCAATAACTTGGAAGAGTTTTAATAGAGTCAGAACTAGGGAAGAGAGAATAGCTTACTGGAGCTGGCTTGAAAACTGAGAGTCACCAGTTAAACAAAACTATTTTTTAAAAATTTTATTTAATATAAATTTCCAAAGTACAGTTATGGATCACAACGGCTCCCCCCCCATAACTTTCCTCCCACCTGCAACCCTCCCATCTCCTGCTCCCTCCCATTCCATTCGCATCAAGATTCATTTTCAATTCTCTTTATATACAGAAGATCAATTTAGTATATATTAAGTAAAGATTTCAACAGTTTGCACCCACACAGAAACACAAAGTGTAAAATAGTGTTTGAGTACTAGTTATAGCATTAAATCACAATGTACAACACATTAAGGACAGAGATCCTACATGAGGAATAAGTGTACAGTGACTCCTGTTGTTGACTTAACAAATTGACACTCTTGTTTATGGCATCAGTAATCACCCTAAGCTCTTGTCATGAGTTGCTAAGGCTATGGAAGCATTTTGAGTTTGCCGACTCCGATCTTATTTAGACCAGGTCATAGTCAAAGTGGAAGTTCTCTCCTTCCTTCAGAGAAAGGTACCTCCTTCTTTGATGGCCCGTTCTTTCCACTGGGATCTCACTCGCAGAGATCTTTCCTTTAGTTGTTGTTGTTGTTTTGCCAGAGTATCTTGGCTTTCCATGCCTAAAATACTCCCATGGGCTCTTCAGCCAGATCCAAATGCCTTAAGGGTTGATTCTGAGGCCAGAGTGCTTAAACAAAACTATTAAAAGGAGATGCTGCAGGTTCTAAACAGATTTTTAAGACAATTTCAAAATATTATAAAAGCCTCCTTGCTTTAATAGAAGATCAGATTCTACTTCCATGTCAAATAATAGTTTTTGCTTTCCACCTGCTGATTTCCTTGATTTATATTTTGAAATAACCCTTTAGAAATCTCCAATTAAGACAACATTTTCAAAATAAGATAACATATATTCTATCTAACCTTACTGTCAAGCAATGTTGGACTATTTTCATAGACAATTTATGAAAACATGTTAGCAAACTCAAGTAGTTTTTGCATAGAATATAAGGTGCTAAGTTTACATTTAGACATTTATCTCACTTGCTTTACCCAATTTACATTTAGCAATTACACCTGGATGACTGAAATTGCTGATATTATACCATACCTCTATCTGAATTATGGTCAAAATTACATTCACATGGAATTCTACTCCTTTTATAAAACCATCTATAAATCAATTGCATTAAACCAGAGACCACAAAAATCCACCTTTACCCATTGCTGTTTCATTGGAAACTTGTTAAAACCAAATTGCAAAACAAGATGCGCAAGTTACAAAGCAACTATTTTTTTAAAAATTTATTTATTTATTTATTTATTTATTTATTTATTTTGACAGGCAGAATGGACAGTGAGAGAGACTGAGAGAAAGATCTTCCTTTTCCGTTGGTTCACCCCCAATGGCCACTGTGGCCACTCTCTCCTGGGCCACAGCAGAGAGCTGGACTGGAAGAGGAGCAACCGGGACAGAATCTGGTGCCCCAACTGGGACTAGAATCCTGGGTGCTGGCACTGCAGGTGGAGGATTAGCCTATTGAGCTGTGGCGCCGGCCACAACTATTTTTTTAAAGGCAGTAATCTTCCTAGATTCAAAGAGAGAAATTCTTGTAAACCCAATGTCCATTTACAGTTGAACCAAATTCTAATGCATGAGATTGTTATTTATCAAAGACATTTTTTTAGATTCCAATTGGATTTGAGTCTTCTTTTTACCCAAGAAAGACCTTAGGCTAGTGATGCCTTGGTTAACAGTCAGCCACTCAGGACTGCCTCTGAATCAAAAGTTCAGGAAGCTGCTAGACAGGTCCCAAGGGTGACTGTGGGCTGGGGCCGATGTGCCAGGGACAAGAAGTCATTATGTTAGATTTAATGGGGCAGAATATCCATGAGAGTAGATGGACACCCCTCCAGAGATTCCTAAGGAGGAAATCTGATAGGTGACAGAGCAAGGGGCAGTTAGGGAAAAGGAGATATGTCTGGAAATAGTAATTAACCTGGTGAGCTGGCTGGTTTGCAGGTCTGGTAGTGTTGATCTTTATTTCATGTGGGTTGGGAGAGATATATCTAGGAAATGCTCACTCTTGGGACCAGGAAATCGAGTTTGTAGGAATTGAGGAGACCTGGCAAGGTCAGCTTGAAATTCAGTTACAAGGCGAGGACAAAACCCACCAAAAGACCTGATTATCCTGTCTGACTTGCTCATGATAAAACAAAAGAGCTATCAAAAGTGTGGGATAGGTGACAGGAGAACTCAGGAGGTTGGAATCACCACTGCCTTGCTATTCTTATGGTAAAATTGGAACAGGAGCAGGAGGGGTGAAGCCCCCTTGGAGAATGAGAGCTGGAGGGTGATGGCATGGAGACAAGCCCACTCCCAAACTTGCCTTTGCTTCTCTGGGAGTAGGGTGTTAGGGAGGATAATAGATTAGGCAGGGGGAGTAGACTTTGGACAAGGGCTAGTTCTGTGACAGGTGGGAATTCATGGACAGGAGGGGGAGGTACAATTGAGACAGCAAGAGCCGGAGCAGCGAATGTAAAAGAAAGGGGTTTTGGCTTTTTAGCAAGCTTTGGGAGTTCAGAGAACTTGAGCCAGAGGAGGTTTAGACTGAGATAGGAGAAAGCTGGGACATAGGAAATCTTCCACTTTTCCGAATGCTCACAGATGGAGATCTTGAACTGGTTGTCGAGGTAGCAGACTAACGAGAGGAGGATTAACTAGAACATGGGAAGAAGCTCTCCTGGTGACCCGTAGAGTCAGACTGGCCGATATTGGGGATCCCTGAGATCACGGCCATCTGATGGGAGGATATGGGAACAGAGGGTGGCATCGTTACCCATGCACCCATGGGAGCAAAGGACATAACTCATAGAAGGGAAACAGGGGGTTGAGTCATCACCCATACCCGCTATTGGCTGGACACAGAGTCTGTAGAGGCATGAGGCCATAGGAGTTGTGGTGCCTGGTACCAGGACTTTGGGGTGAAGTTGCATAGAACCATAACCCGTAGAGTCTAAATGAGAGGATCCTTCTTCCTCCCTGTCTTACCTCGGAAATTTGGAGGGCTGGTGTGTGGATGGAGATTGCAGAGTGTTCAGAGGTGAGGGAAGTCCGGGGTTGAGTTTTGTGGTTGGCAGAAATCCAGGATCCCAAAGCAGCTCACATCCCCA
Source organism: Oryctolagus cuniculus (assembly GCF_051225735.1). Taxonomy (NCBI): domain Eukaryota; kingdom Metazoa; phylum Chordata; class Mammalia; order Lagomorpha; family Leporidae; genus Oryctolagus; species Oryctolagus cuniculus. The sequence continues at coordinate 62,341,015 of NC_142883.1, read as the reverse complement.
AGAGGAAAGCAAGGTTGAGGGCAGAGTCTGGCCCCAGGTTTTGGAGCCAATGAAAGGTCACCACAAAACACACCAAACAACAGAGTAAGGGAAAATGTTTATTGTCAGGTGGGGGAAACCCAACAGGCTGGAGGAGAGGGCAAGAGAGATCAAGAAAGAGAGAGCAGATTTTCTCATTGTAGTAGGTAATGCTGAAACCAGTATCTTTTAAACATTTATTTAAAGAAGCCCAGAGTGAATCAACGACAAAAAAAGAAGATCTTTCTCTCTGTCTGTCTCTCTCTCTCTCACTGTCCACTCTGCCTGTCAAAAATAATAAAGAATAAAAAACATAAAATAAAGTAAAATAAAAGTGAAAAAAAATAAAGAAGCCCAGAAATTACACGTGTTTCTAGGGCACCACTTAATGGGCAGGCAGCATCCTTTGCGTATGTGCATTCGCACAGATGATCCCCATAGCATTGGCTGTTTTCACGCTGCTTCTGTGTTATGTTTAAACTTCAAGTGGTCAGGGTCATTTGTCATTTCCCTTTTGTCCTCTAGGCTTTGTTTTATTCCTGAAAGCCCTTCTCCAATCAGGAATGCCAGGATCACACTGGTGCTGAGAGTCCTGGGTTTTCAATGTGGGAGGCCTAAGACACATGGTTTCTAGTTGTTTCTCAATGAGTCAGTGAGCCAGTCCTCTAGGTAGCTACATTGGCCTCTAGGACAAGGGAGTTATAGGTAGAGCCAGCTCTGTAATAGGGCATAGTGTTCAGGGTCTGGGCCAGGCTTCTGTAAGTCCCCAAACATCCTCCTTGAAGTCCATTCCTGGTAGGGTTGTCCATCCAGCCTGATGCCATGATGTGTACTCTCTCCATGGTGAACTGAGAGCACAGTGTGAGGGAATGTTCTTAGAGGTCAGCTTCTGCCAGACCCATTGGTTGAGATTCTAAGCTCTGACTCTAAGCAGTTGAGAGTCTAAGCTCTGACTTAACTAAAAGATGATTTTTCCTTCTTGTGGACATCTTTGGAAAGAGCGTTCAGCTCCCTAATGGGCTACCTGTTGCCATAGGTAGTTCAGTGACATGTCCCTGGTGATTGGTGTTGCCATGGACCATGGACATGGCAGTGAAGGGATTTCCTGGGTGTGTATGCCCTCAATATTGCCAATACTGGAGGGGAGGGCCAAATGGCCTTTAGACAAAGGAAGTGAATGTGTGTATGTGTGTGGTTGTGTGTGCTTTGCTGTGTATCTAACTTATTTGTACATGTACACTTTCTTGTTATACTCTCATGCATGTGGGATCAGATGTTTTTCTATTTTATTTATTCCTGTGATGTACATGTTTGTATATATTTGTGTTTGTATACATTTGTAGAAATAATGATGTTAATGCATTCTTTTCTCCTAGGGAGTTGAAGCATCCTGGTTGCAAGAATACAGGTAAAGGAACCATTTTCTGTATGTTTATAGAGTGGTACAAGTAGTCAGACAGTTAAGAATATATCTTTAAGAGTTTGTTCAATGTTTATGTACATTTTCATAAGTGTATACAGGCCAGGATTTCTACAAGAGCACTATTTTAGCTATGAATACCATACAGAACAGAACCTGCCAATCATGGGCCAGAAATGTGCAACCCTGGCTGGGTTGAGGTCATAGGAGCCCTTGGCTGACCATCGCCTTTCCTGTACGAGAGTGTGGGGGCCATAAACATCCAAGGAGACCCTCGGAAGTCCCACGTTATCCTCAGGGCACTCTCACGTGGCAGACCTGTGCCACCAGCCTTATGTCACCAGAACTCAGGTCTTCATGGACTACCTCCAAGTCAGCCTCAGAACATAGCTCTCTGTGTGAGGAAATTCTCCACAGAGAGGGCTAGCTTCAGTTCTGTTGGCATCTGAGTTGCTCAGACTCGTGGCTGATTCGAAGGATGTGTTTTTCTTTTGATGGAAAGAGTGGCCATCTTTCCACCAAGATTCAGATCCATGTTGTCATGGCTGTTTTGGTAGAAAGGCCCTGGTGATTGGTGTGCACTAAGGGGCCCTGGAATGGGCAGTGAAGGGCCTCCAGGTGTGTTATACCCCAAGCTTGCCAGTGAGATGGAGGGCCCAATGCCTGGACAATTAGATTATATAGACTATACGTGTGTCTATGTGTCTATGTGTGTCAGATTGTGTGTGCTCCCCAGTGTTGTGTGTGTAGTTATTTGTATATGTACATTGTCTTGTTATAGAATCATGGATTTAATACTCATGGATTTATTTCTCTGTTACTTACTTTGGAAACATATATGTTTGCATGTATTTTTGAGTATATACAGCTCTAGAAATAATGGCCATAGTACATTCCTCCCTTCTGCAGTGTCAGATTATCCCATATAGCTCCACAGTTAAAGGAACCACTGTCTGTTCTGTAGACCAATAGGAGTACATACACAGTTATGTACACTTCCTCCGCAGTTTGTTCGGTACATGCACACATTTACAGATGTGTGTATAATGTGTATTTGTCTAAGAGTTTTAACTTTTGTTGTGGATACGATATGGGTTTCCACCTGTCAATGTAGAAGCAAGGGACTTCTGGAAAGATTAATGGCCTGGGGACTGGGGATGACCCATCGCCTTGCTCCTGTCTTCTGGCTATGTCCATGGGCAACATATATGTGCACACACATCTAACAGTTTTTCTAAGTGTCTTGGCCTATAATTAGTGGGCCCTAAAATAGACAGTCTCCTTATGCATCCACCTTGGCTTTCAGACCAGACATCCAGCCTGTGACCTGGTGAGGGGTATCTTTCACATGGGGGTGTTGTCAGTAAAGGGTGTTGTCAGCCATGGGTCCTGAGCGCCTCAGGTGTGGGAGGTGTACAGCATGTGGACTCCAGGTGTTTCCAAGAGAGTCAGTGAGCTGGCCCTGCAGTTCTCCTTGGTAGTATCTCTAGGACATGCTGCTTTGGCCAGAGCTGGCTTTCCCAGAGTGTGTAGCCTTCAGGCCTGTGCCATTTCCTGGTCTCTGAGAAGTCCCCAAACAACCCCATTTTGGTTGCACTGTGACAAGACCATCCCTCCAGCCTCATGCCATCTGACCTGGTGCCTAGGTTTACTACCTACAAGATAACCTCCCCAGAAACATGGATTAGGGGGAGAGGCCAGGCTTCACCTACCCTTGTTGACCCGGGAGTCTTTAAGTGCCACAAGTTTTCAAAATGTGGGTTTTCTTTCTGGAAAAGAGTGGCCAACAATCCATTGATGTTGAGGTCCCTGGTTTCAGGGCTGATGCACTGACATGTCCGTGGTGATTGGTGTCATCCCATGGTCAATGGAACTATCAGCAAGGGTCTCTGGGTGTTTCTGACCCCCATGCTTTCCAGCACAGAAGAGGAGGGCTCAGTGGCCCCTCTGTGAAGAGCTTGAGTGTGTGTGTCCAATTCTGTATGAGCTCTTTGGGGCTGTGTATATTAGTTTTGTAAGCCCAATGTGTTGTGAACGTCAGGTATGTGGATGTTACAGATTGGTTTCTATCTGTATTTATTTCTAGGATACATGTTTTATGTATTTGTGGTGTGCACATTTGTAAATTAAAGGTTGTCCTGACTTCCTCCTTCCTTTGAGAGGGAAGCATCCTGGAAAGAAGGATTCAACTTTACAAGTAAAAAACAACTTTTTTTTTTTTGACAGGCAGAGTGGACAGTGAGAGGGAGAGACAGAGAGAAAGGTCTTCCTTTTGCCATTGGTTCACCCTTCAATGGCCACTGTGGCTGGCGCGCTGCAGCCGGTGCACCATGCTGATCCAATGGCAGGAGCCAGGTACTTATCCTGGTCTCCCATGGGGTGCAGGGCCCAAGGACTTAGGCCATCCTCCACTGCACTCCCTGGCCACAGCAGAGAGCTGGACTGGAAGAGGGGCAACCGGGACAGAATCCGGCGCCCCAACCAGGACTAGAACCCAGTGTGCCGGGGCCACAAGCCGGAGGATTAGCCTAGTGAGCCGCGGTGCCGGCTACAACTTTCTTTTTTAAAAAAGATTTATTTATTTATTTGAAAGGCAGTTCTAGAGAGAGGAGAGAGGAGAGAGGAGAGAGAGAGAGAGAGAAATCTTATCTGCTGTGTCACTCCCGTGGTGGCTGCAACAGCCAGGGCTGGGCCAGATAGAAGCCAGGAGCCAGGAGTTTCATCCAGGTCTTCCATGAGGGTATAGGGGCCCAAGCACTTGGGCCATTTTCTGCTGCTTTCCCAGGCACATTAACAGGGGGCTACATCAGAAGTGGAGCAGGGGCTGATGCTGTGGCATAGTGGTTAAAGTCACCTCTTATAGTACCTGCATCCCATATAGGTGCCCGTTCAAGACCTGGCTGCTTCACTTCCGATCCAGCTTCCTACTATGGCCCGGGAAAATGGTGGAAGATGGCCCAAGATGGAAGATTCTCTCTCTCTCACTCTCTCTGCCTATGCCTATACCTATGCCTATGCCTCTCTGTAACTCTGCCTATCAAATAAATAAATATATAAATATATATAAAAAAGTGGAGCAGCTGGGACTTGAACTGGCACCCATATGGGATGCAGGCACCACAGGCAGAAACTTTACCCACTACACCATAGTGAGCCCCCAAATTTTATTTTTCAAAGCATAGAGGTATTTATAAAGTTATATATGTGTCTTTAAGCATTCATTCAGTACTTTCACACATTTCCTTAAATACATCAAGGGAGGAATGTGCCCCAAAAGGTTACTTTTGCTACATATCCCTTGCAGCACTCAAATTCCCATTAATGAACCAGGAGTCGTCCGGAAATCTCGTTGACATGAGATCCGGGGACTCAAGGCTGATCTAGATGCTCACTCTGTCCCTATCTCCTGATCTTAGATGATGCATAGACAGCTCACATCCCTGTGCCCTCCAACAAGGGAGATAACCCACTCACCAGCAGAAGGTCCTTTATTAGACCCATTCTTGTGCTTCTACCTGTTTTTTTATGCTTTATCCTCAGCCTCTGGTGTGGGGGTTTGTTGTCTCCCACATGTCCCATTTGAATAGCCAGTAAACCAGCCACAGTTCCATAATGCCCCTCCAAGCACATGAGAGGCTTAACAGGAGTGGTTTCCAGGTGTTTCCAGGAAGTTACTTCTCTAGCCTCCTGCTCACTGTGTCTGAGGCTGTTCCATCCACTGTTCCACCCACTGTTATCCCTTTTAGACTTGCTGCCTCTGAGCTATCTGCACCATGCACAAGTGCATCAGGAGGCCAGCCCAGTGCCTCCTCTGCACGCCATGCCTATGTTTCTGAAGTCACAGGTGCACACCATGCCATCCATCAATCCTGCCAACCGGTGCCTGGACGGTTTGGGGAGAGATCACCTGTGCATGCTTGTAGGGTATCAGAGGCTTGAAGAGCTTGTATGATATTAATCTTGTCTTTTGCTAACAAGCGATGCCATGTGTATGTGTTTGTGTGTTGGGGGGCAGGGCTAAGATGCAGCTGTGTGGGTCAGTGTTGTGGCACAGCAGGTTATCCTGTCACCTGCAATGCCGGTATCCCATATGGCCACCAGTTTATGACCGGCTGCTCCACCTCCCACCCAGCACCTTGCTAATGCACTTGGAAAAGCAGTGGAAGATGCCCCAAGTGCCTGGGCCCCTGCACCCACGTGGGAGATCCAGATGAAGCTCCTGGCTTCTGCCTTTGGCCTGACCCAATCCCAGCTGTTATGGCCATTTGGAGAGTGAACCACCAGTAGATGGAGGATCTCTCTCTCTCTCTCTCTCTCTCTCTCTCTCTCTCTCTCTCTGTGTGTGTGTGTTTCTCTCTCTCTGACTCTGCCTTTCAAATAAATAAATAAATAAATAAATCTTGAAAAAGAAAGATGCAGCTGTGGGCCTGGCTCAGCCATTCCACCAATGGGTGTCCCTGGACAGTGAGCAGTAGAACATCCCCAGGCTCCAGGGAGCCAGAGTTCATTCATGAACTCCTGGTTTGTGAGTATAAGATCATCATTTTATTTTCCAAGCCACCCATCCTATAGTGTGTGTGTGTTCTGGGGTGTGTGTTTGTGTGTGTGTGTGTGTATAAATCTTTATTTGCTCAGGAATGGATTCATGACATTATATGGATGACAGGTTTTTTTTTTCTGTACATTAATTTTTATATATCAGCAAAGAAAATTCAAAGAGTACTTTTGCTTAGAGAGTTTATTTCCAAGGTAGTGCATTTAAGGACAACAAGGGCAAATCAGTAAGGATGATCCTTGGCCATTCTGTGTCAAACAGAAGAGATTGTGGTAAGCCAGCTGTTTATGCTTGAACTTGGCAAAACTCATTTCTGCTGGAGTTGTGGACCTAGGTGAACCTGATCTTGCATGTACCTGTTTGATAGTCTAAGGGATTCAAAATGCATAGCATTCACTAACTAAAACTAACTAACTAAAAACATTTTGGTAACTGAAACCAAATTTTTCTGAAATAAGACTGATGTAAAAGTAAAGTGAAAATTACTAATTCTAAACTCAAATGCCACAAATATAAATAAAAAAGCTCCTAAATTTTGTGATTCAAAGAAACCAAAAAACTAAAACTTAATGATCCTATGAATGAAATGGTGACCGATAAAGACAGGCTAACCAGTCACTCAGAGAAAAGAATTTTGTAGACATCATAGAAAGTAACTGCATAATCTCAGAAATTCTGATACTGACTCTTCATAAAAAGGGATTTTATAAATCTAGATTTGCAAAGTTGGGGGCCATTGTTTCCTTATATAACAGGCCTTCCTATGGAGTAGCAATAATCCAGTTAAGCTGAAAAAGGGGTTTTCAGAGGCGAATATCATATGGAATAATGGTAAATTGCAGAGCCAAGAAATCAGGTGTTATGTTTTTCAGCATTGCACAAAAGCAACTGAGAGAAGCTATGTGAAGTAAGACAAGTCTTTCTGAATCCTATTGCTCATGCAGAATTCCCAAAACCAAATTTTCTATTAAAAGGAACAAAACCAGAATCTGGGTGGCAATATGCCCATCCCCATATAAAAGTACTAGAGGGAGGAATCAGTAATAAAGAGAGAGAAAGTACTCTCTGATACATGAAAACACTTCCATCTTTGTGTAATTTGTGTTCTCGGCGGGGTAGTTTTCAGGATGAGGGAGACATGGTTGAGACAATGATACCAAGCATGGAAGGACAGGATACTAAGAATCAGGGAAGCTCAGAAATGAATGGGCAGACTCAGGAAAGAAGGAGGAAAACAGGAAAAACTAACATCACCCATGAAATGCAAACCAGAAGAAACACAAACAGATCTGTGCCTTTCAGGAAACAGAAGGTGAGAGAGGAAATATACAGAATAGGAGCTTGACCAAAGATTTCAGAGGATGAGAGAGGAATACCAGAAGTTGAATACCTGCATGTGTATGAATGAGATTGCTGGAAGAGGAAAAACCAATGCAGTGATCTAAAGCTAATAATTATAATTCAGACTGTTTCCGGAAATGACAATATGCTCTCAAACTCCTCCTTCACAGAAAACTGGGTCATACTTTGAGTGAGTGAAGCCATTTATAGCCTAGTAAAATCTGGGAATTATATGAAAAATATTCAGAGATCTAGAATACAGGGATGAGTAACATAGAAGGGAATGAAAATGATCCAGCTGGTCTGGGTTGGGAGGAAAAAGAAGACAATATTTAAGATGCTCAAGAAGAGCCAAGAACTTTGTGCCATCCAAGCTGCCATTAGGTGAAAAATAACATTGGCATCCAAGTCCTTGTGAGAGATCTTGGGTGAGATGGACCCCACGATCCCTTCCAGAGGAAGGAACAGACATGAGACAAAAACCCTAGAAAGTCATTACTGTAAGGACAGATTTTAACAGCCAACCTGGCAGTGACTTTGTTCAGTGAAGACCAAATGAGATTCCTCTCGAGGGAGTGATGATGGTGGTACTCCCTAGGGTGACTGCTCTCTGATCATTTTAAGTTCTGCCTTTGCTAAAGGTGTTTTCTTATGATGTATTTATTTTACAGAAAAGCATGTAAAGATCAACTAGTACTAGGTGAAAGAATTTAATATAAAGCTCGCAGAGGACTGGTGAGGAGGGCTGTGGCTGCTGTGTCTCCTCCTGTGTGGTTCAAGCTTCTGATGGTGTGGGAAGCTCCAGCTCCTCTGGGTCCAAGGACTCCACACTGCAGACTTCCGAGCAGCTGAAGATGTCTGCAAGAAAGACACAGGAGCAGGGGTCAGTGGGGAGGACAGGGATGAGGCTGGGGTGGGGACAGTGGGATGGGTGTGCAGCTCTCAGAAGGCTCCTGTGCCCTGGGAGGTAACCGTAGGTCCTGAACTCCACAGCAGTCAGGGCCATGGGGCACTGAGGCCCATCTGGATGGGGTGTGGATGTCCTACAATTGTGAATTCCCCTAGGCACTCACCTGGGCAGCCTTCATGGGACTGGCTACTTTGGCAGTGAACCTGATGCACGGAAGGGGGAGGTCTCTTGGCCCCTGGGATTACAAATCCAAGGCCCACTCCCCTGGGTCTTGTGAGGAGCAGGAGGTCTGATGACACAGAATGAGAGTCCTGACCTTGCCCACTCAGTCCTTACCCCACAGGTCTGGGGCCTGTGAGCTGCATGTTAATTATGGACAACTGCACAGAGCCCTTTGGTTTCCTTCCCTAATCTTGTGGAAGTTCTTTCTATCCTCCCTGTAAAAGTCATCTCAGAGATTTTATTGGCAAAGAATCATTCTGTGGCATTAAAACCCCACCATTATTGCTTTAGTATATTTTGGCATGGAACATGTGATGGAAGACTTTCTTTTGAAGACATACAGCCAATGTGTATTTGTAATTGAAGTATAGATTAGAGCACAAATGAGAAGAACAGAGGGGCTTTGGGCCCTGCTCCTGCCACTCTTCGAAGTGAGCTTTGCCTTGAATTGCTGTCAAGTGTTTGAATTTTATTTTTTTTAGTTTTTTTTTTTGACAGGCAGAGTGGACAGTGAGAGAGAGAGAGAGAAAGGTCTTCCTTTTCCATTGGTTCACCCCTCAATGGCCACTGCGGCCAGTGCACTGCTGCTGGCGTACCACACTGATCTGAAGCCAGGAGCCAGGTGTTCCCTCGTGGTCTCCCATGCAGGTGCAGGGCCCAAGGACTTGGGCCATCCTCCACTGCACTCCTGGGCCATAGCAGAGAGCTGTACTGGACAAGGAGCAACTGGGACAGAATCCAGCTCTCTGACCGGGACTAGAACCCTGGGTGCTGGCGCTGCAGGTGGAGGATTAGCCTATGAGCCACAGCACCAGCCCAAGTGTTTGAATTTGACAGGTACATAGGAAATTTTATACCCAGAAAAATAAAGCAATCAACATATAAAAAAGGCTCTAAGAAAGGAGGCTGAGGTCCCCAAAAGGCCTGGAGCTCTTGTGTTCTGTGCTGGCTCCTATTTGGTGTCAGGATGGGCTGGGTACCCACAAGGATACAAAAGTGGGTGCAGTGGGCTCTCTTCCTGGTGTGAAAAGGACACCCATAGGTACCTCTCTCTGTCTCTCCCTCTTGCTAATTGTCCTGAGTTGGAGGAGGTCAGGGACAACCCCTAGTATCTCCCCACACATGTGAAGCTGCCTGTTGACTTTGGGCTGTGCAGGTAGGGATGCACCCTGTAGTGGGTGATGTTCAACAGCTCTGGGGGCTCTCCCCAGAAACAACACAACTAACATCCCCCTTCGAAGTCATTTGCATGCCAATCCTGCTAGCAACTCCAGCCTTTCCTTCAGATGAAGCAGCTACTGGGGGCTCAGCCTGGGAGCCCTAAGGGCTGCCATGGAATGGGGATGTGTCCCTGGAACCATATCTTTCACTCACCTGCGTGGATCCTGAACATCCATTCATCACTCTCCAGATCAGGATCAACGGCAGCCTCTCCACCTCTGGGCTCCAGTTTGTTGGCTTCCCTGAGATGTCACAAAGAATGTGAAGCAATGGAGTCCATTGCTTACTTCCCTGACCCCCGTCTACCTGCTCCAAACTCACATTTCCTGATCTTGATCGAGGTCCTCCATGTCCTGTAGACTTTCAGGGTAGTTAACGTCAAGGGAACATGTGGACAGCTGGAAGGAGACAAGTATGTTTTCTGAACCAGGTGTTAAGGAAAAGCCCTGTCCTGGGGGACATGGATGCCAGAGTCAGACTTTCCTGGAGTCCTCCCTCCATTGAGACTGGGACCCTGCCTGCCTGTCCCCGGCCAAGTTCCCTGTGTGGGCCAGTTGGGTTCCTCAGCACCATTTCATAGTGCAGTGTGGGGGTGAGGAGTGAGGGCAGGGCTGATGAAGGGAGAGGGGAGGGCTGCAGAGAGACTGGATCAGCATCCACAGTGCAAGGACATCCACTACCTGGATGCCACCAGGTCCTTCAGGATGCGAATCATCCACTGTGGTGAGGTGGGAATGTGGGAGAAGCATTACCAGGGGCTTGTGAGCAAGAAAGCAAGAGAATCAGAAAAAAATGAAAGGAATCACTCACCCCTAGATCGCCGCTGCCAAGATAACATTCAGATTCTGCCAAGTTGCCTTCCGTGTGCACCAGAGCAGAGAGAAGGAAAGGGGAGAGTTAGACTTGAGGTGAGGACTCAGATCCCTGCTGCTGGTTAGATGATGTGGGTCAACCTTGGACTCCATGTCTATATCCCTATCCCAGGGCCTAGATGGCTTCACCTCTGTAATAAGTGAGAGGATCTCTGAACTTTGCCTTCTTCTTCCTGCCTCAGATTCCCATCACTGTGCCTAAGAAGTATCACCTTGTTCCTCCATAGGTAGCCACTGGGTTGATGTGTGCAACTCATTGTTTTCCATCCCTCGTGTTTCCCTTCCTCTATTTTGTCTCATAACTCTTGTCCATTTCCTTTGTCCTTGTCATCTACCAATCATATTATTGTCTGATATGGGAGCTCTGGAGGCCAAGATAAAGATATACTGCCACCTGTGGCTGGCATTGTGGTGCAGCAGGTTCAAGCGCCACCTGTGGGGACCCCTCCATGGGATCCCTGGTTGGTGTCCCTGCTCCTCCACTTCTGATCCAGCTCCCTGCTAATGTGCCTCAGAAAGCAGTGTAAGATGGCTCGTGCTTGGGTCCTGCCAGCTATTTGGGAGACTCTGATGGAGTTTTGGACTCCTGATTTGGCCTGGCCCAACCTGCTAATTGAGGCTCTATGGGGACTGAGCCAGAGGGTGGAAGATTTCACTGTTTTTCCCTCTCTGTCTATAATTCTGCCTTTCAAGTAAGTAAATAAATCTTTAAAAAACATATTGCCATGCACAGCAATACATCTATAGATCACTTACATGGGGAACAAGTGTCATGGACACTTGTTGGGCCTTGGGAAGGTAATGAGGACCAACCCCACATGTCTGGGGTAACCTCATGGAGTTTGGAAATATTGAATCATCACAAGAATCCCATGTTTCCTGATCCACTTGAAAAGATGACCCAAAGAGGAGAAGAAATTTAATTTGTTCAAATTCTGGTAGTCGGCCAAGGAGGCAACAGGGGGTCCACAGCAGGTGTATTCTTGGCCATATCAATAAATGGGACTTGCTAGGGTTTTCACTGAGCAGTGGGAGGACTGGGAAGTAGGACATTGGCAGGCCTGAGGACAGGGAACGTGCTAGGCATGACTGGAGGGGGAACAGGCTGTGTTTGAAGCAGTGCATCTGAGGGGAACAGTGATGCCCAGTCCTGCTGCCCAGAGGCCCTCCACTGAGCCCAGTGCATTCCAGGAGATGAGGTCAGCACACCGCGTGTGTGTACAGTCCAGGATCCCTTAACACACATCCTCTGGGCAGCCTGTACAGCTATGCAGCGTCTCCAGTAGGATCTGGATAATGGCCTGTCACACAGTCTACTCCAAACACTAGACTTGGATGAGATGTGGAAGCCAAGATGAACCCAGAGTAATGCTTGGCCCTCACAACTCTAAGATGCTGGGGCCTCCCAGTCAGCCCAGAGCAAGTATTCTTTAACTCAACTGACCCTGGTGGTGTGTCGGGGAGGGGGGTGCTCCTCTTCCTTCTGCCCTGAGCTGAGGATGAAGCAAGGAGCCCTTACTGAGACACAATGGCAGCACCTTGCTCTTTGACCTTCAACCTTGTAAGAAAGAAATTTCTGTTCCTGATTAGTTACAGAGTCTCAGGTATTACATTGTGGCCATAAATGGACAAAGACAATGGTCAGTGCAAAACCCAGACATCTCTTGTGTTCAGTTGGAAGGCAATGCTGTCCTGTCACAATGCAGTGGATTTGATCTTTGCAATGGCAAGCCGGGGGTGGTCAGTATTAAAGAATATGTAAAGCTTTAAATAGTAAAGCAAGAAATGATAGTTAACAATTTCTATTGCTCCAATCCCATGGGTATAAAACCTCTTCCTACTCTATAATTAATATAAAAAAGAACAAATCAGACGTCTACATGCAATGTCTTTTTTCCTCCTGAGTTCATATGTCCTCTCAGGGTCCAAAGTAGCGGATAACCCAAGAATTGCCCTAATTTGACCCTCTGATCTTTGTGGGTGTTGCTCCTACCTGAATAGGCTTCATCATCACTGTTATAGTCAGAAACGCTCTGTAAGACCCAATCTTGAGAGACACAAACACAGACAGTAAGTGTTCACAGAGAGTCTCACCCGTTCCTCCCCTGGATTGCTCAGCATGACCCTGCCCCTTCTCTGTGCTCTCAGCCCCTTCCTGGGCTCTGTGGACCTGACCTTCAGGCAGACATTGACCACAGCTTCAAGCCTTCCAGGGAGGGAGAGGAGCTGACGGCACCACCTCTCAACGTCTCACTTTCCCTAGTGCCTCCAGCCTGCATCTGAAACCCCCCACTTTTTTATATACATATTCCTGTAACCATGCAGCAATACCTCTGTGATTGTTTTTTTATAGAGAACTGATAGTGGCTTCAGAGGAACATAACTAGGGTAATACACACAAACTGCCAAACTTGTAGACTCAGAACTGTAATACATGGAAACCCACATAGATAAAGCCCACGCCCATGCACAAGCCAGTATCTTCCAGGGACCCCAGAAAATGATCATTACCCTGTATGAGGAAGTTAATTCCCCACCACCACACTCCTAGTCCTCTGTCATAGCAGGAATTGGGCGTCAGGTGGCCTTCCACACTAAAGCCCCCAAGATAGTCCCATCTGTGCTGTCATCTGGACTATTCATACTACAGGGAGTAAGTGATTCCCGAATACATACCACTTGCTGTTCGTATTGAAATCACCTGTAATTAGAAAATGGCACCATGAGGGTCTGAACACTCTGTGTCCCTTTGCACCTGTCTTTAATGCCCTTGGTGACACTGGGAAACCCCATGTGAAAGAGTGGTCCTATGGAGGGAACCCAAAGACGTGAGCAGAGCGATCACACTCAGGCCAGCAGGCACGAGCTCTTCATGGGGGACGTGTCTCTCCAGTCCACTGTGGTTGGAAGTCACAAAATTCCTTTCAAAAGAGGAGAAGTGCTGCAGAGAAAAGCTTGCTATGGTCCAGTCCTGACACTCATTTTGTCCCTGTGTCCTGTTTCAGCTCTCTGTTGTTGTAAACTCTCCCTCTCAGTGGCACTCACTGTACACAGGGTGTATCATGGACCCTATCCATGTTCAGATTTTTCTTCTCTTCATCTGGTTGAGAAAGGAAGAAGCCAAGGAAGGAACATTTCTGTTTTAGAGGAAGGTGGGGGCCCTTACCTCAGTGTACTCTGGAGTTTCTTTATCCTCCGTGTCACCAGGAAGCTCCTCCCATGCATCCTCCAGGGGCACTAAAAGGACATATGGTGACTGTCAGTACACTGGTGCATCAGGGAGCATTGGTGGACATGGGCATGGGGTGAGGGTTAAGGCCAAGGAAAAGAACGTGAAAGACCTGAGAAGCAGAGCCTTAAGCTTTCTAGCTCAAGGCAGCTTCATTCATGGGAACTATTTAGGGTCAATACCACCACGGTTGCTGTATTTCCGTAAGAGTCCTGGGACGACTCCTGCATGTTTAGAAGCCAAATAAACGGCTACTGTCGTCTTGATGTTTCCCAAGGTCACTACTACTCAGGGGTCAATATCTGTTTATTGTATTTGAATATGTCATCTCTCCTATGAGCTTCTGAACTTAATTAAAAGCAACCGTTAGTGGGAGAAGGACTCAGTTGTAGACAATGCAACATGTTCATTTATTGCCAATCCCTAGGTACCACACAAGTAAATAAAGAAAATGTAAAAATGTTGAAATTCCACCATTTAAAAATGAGCACCAGGCATTATGGTAAAACTTTTCTCCTGATCTTATTGTTTTTATTACCATTAGAAATGGTATCTTTATGGATTATAGCATAAGAATTCATTGTATGCAGACAGTGTGTGATGATCAAATCATGTTGACCTTTCCAGCTCCCTAAATATATTTTAAACTGTTTTCATTAGTATTAAATACTTTTCACATATGTTGGGAGTATATTTCATATCCAGCTAAGCCATGGAATTGTGACCTAACCATCAGACACATGTGGGGTGAGGGTTGAATGAGCTCACTTACATAATGTTCAGAGGGTGATCAGGCTCTTTTTTGTTTTTGTTTTTTGAGAATTGAACCTTGAGCTGTGCATTTGGGAACACATTTTCTGTGGGAAATATGTACACATATACACATCCAAGCACTTTCAAAGACATACACGCTCACTCATAAAAACTCACCATACTGGGGCACAGAAACCCCCACCATCTAAATGACATAGCTATTTCCAGAGCCTGCCTTAGATGCCTGTAGCTATGTGCTAGTCTTTCTGGTTTTTGTTTTACCACACCCTCAATCTTTTTAATCCACCAGGAAGCTGGAATCAGGTTGGCTCTCCAGAAGAGAACCGGCAGGAAGGTCCCAGTGTCTCCTCCCTTCAGTTGTTCCTCAGCACTTGAGGCATTCTAGAATACGTACAGTATCCACTGGATCCTGAGTCCACCTGCAGTCAGAGAAAGGAAGTCACTGTGAGATCAGATACTGTTTGTACAGGTCTCTTCTCCTGGTGCTGACCTTGGGAAACTTGATGGGATACAGTGCATGAGGCAAATGCCCCAATTAAAGCACAGAGGATACTTGTGTGAAATACGTGAGCTTTTCACAGCCTATTTTACGTGTTCATTTTGGTTGGCAAATGCAACATTCATTTGTGAAAATGAAAACCTGGGGGTTGGCCTTGTGGCACACTGGGTTAGGCTGCCCCCTGTGAGGCAAGCATCCCATATCAGAGCACCAAATCAAGTCCAGGCTGCCCTGCTGCTGCCTTTCCCTGCTCATGTACCTGGGAAGGCAGTGGAGGATGTCCCAAGTATTTGAGTCCCTTCCAACCAGTGAGAGACCCCCCCCCCAGATGGAGTTCCTAGCTCCTGGCTTCCACATGGCCCAGCCCCAGCCATTATAGCCATTTGGGAAGGTAACCAGAGGATTTAAGATCTTTTTCTGTCTCTCTGTTATTCTGCCTTTCAAATAAAGAATAAATCTTTTAAATTATAAAATATTTAAACTATGCAGAACTGCTCCTGTGGAAAACGCCCAGCACCACATCACTTGTAATTGATGCTGTGATTACAGGAGACCCTCTTGAGTCATGTCTCACTTCATAACAGACATGCCCTGGGCTTTCCCCACCAAATAAATTGTGGAAGTCATCTGCAGTATAGGCGTTCAGATTTTCATATCTGAGAAAAACGTTGCCTGGGCCTGATGTTGTGACACAGTGAATGGAACTGCTACCTGCAGTGCCAGCAGTCCATCCTGCAGTGCCAGTTTGCATCCTGGTTGCTCAGCTTCCAATACAATGCCATGCTGTTGTGCCTGGGGAGGCATGGAGAATGTCCCCTATCACTCATGTGGGAGATCTGGATAGCGCACTGGACTCCTGGCTTTGGCCTGGACCAACTCTGGCCTTTGAAGGCATCTGGGGAGTAAACTACTAGATGGAAGATCTTTTGCCTTGTTCCCCTATCTCTGTAACTCTTCCTTTCAAACAAATAAATAAATAAGACTAGTGATTGTATACCAGGAACATTTGTTTCTGTGACCAAAAACCCCAGTCACACCTTGCCAAGAGATGTGACCTCTTCCTCTGCTCTGCCTCTCGGAATCGCTTCCACCAGGTCCTCAGGAGCAGCTAGGTGAACCAGGGGTAACTGTCAGGTGTTGTGGATGAGTTCGGCAGGGAGACTTGCTTGCTGTGGACATGGGCCTAGGCTAGGTGGGGGGGTTGCTGAGCAGTGAACAATGTCAAGAGTTCTGTGCTGCACTCAGTAACAGAGCAAGAAAAAGACAAGCCAGCCCTGCACCCACAAGTAGCAGGAAGGCCACCTGATGTGGGCTTGGAACTGCACACGTGCCACTGCTGGGCCATCCTCCCTGGTGGATGACAAAGCCCAAGAAGAGGAGCAGAAAAGAAATGAGAAGGGGAGTTTTGGCTTTCTTACTGCCAGCAACCAAATGAAACAGTCAATTTAGAAATGAAACAGTCAATTTAGAAATAGGCGACTGCTATAGTGCACTGATTCCTTGATGATGCCTCATCTTTGCTCCTGTGCAAAATGGGCGTGGAAATGCCCAAATTGTAGACCATGGAAATCCCCCCATTTTTCTTGTTGTGTCCCAAGATCATTTACCTCCATGAATCTACATAAGCAGCTATTACATTTGCCATCTTTCCTTTCAGGTATTTTTAAATTGCTGTGGGCAAGTAGACATTTATTATCTGAATCACTTGTAAGTGAAAATTTCAGTGGCATGAATTACTTGGCAGTGCTGTGTAAGCACCACCCCTGTGTGCCCCAACTATTGTCATCATACCCAATCTAAACTCTGCATCTATAACGGAAGAACTTTACCTTCTCCTCCTTCCATCCCCAACTAATCTGTACTTCCAGTCCCTTTGAATTTGCCTGTTGTAGACATGCCATTGTATTAGAAACATACAGTGTTTGTCTTTCTGTGTCCACCTTAATACAGTGTCAGGTGTTACCATGTCCATCCCTCGTCTGGTATAAAACGTAAATTCACTTTTACATATTAAAACTCTTCCATTGTGTTCATATACCACATTGTCATTACTCATCTGTTTGTTGTTGGATACTGGGAAATAATCCAGATTCTGTTGTTTCTGTTTTCTGCTTGCTGTGAACACTTAGGTACAGAGAGATACCTGCTTCATCATCTGCTGTCCACTATTTGGTGATACACAGAGTGTGACAGAAAGGGAGAGACTACCTCAAAAAAGCCAAAATAGGGGCTGGCACCATGGCACAGTAGGTTAATCCTCTGCCTGCTGGGCCGGCATCCCATATGGGCACCGGTTCTAGTCCCAACTGCCCCTCTTCCAGTCCAGCTCTCTGCTGTGGCCCAGGAAGGCAGTGGAGAATGGGCCAAGTGCTTGGGCCCCTGCACCACGTGGGAGACCAGGAGGAGACACCTGGCTCCTGGCTTCGGATCAGCGCAGCTCCAGCCCTTGCAGCCATTTGGGGGGTGAACTAACAGAAGGAAGATCTCTCTCTCTGTCTCTCCCTCTTATTCTCTGTAACTCTCTCTCAAAAAAAATCTTTTTTTTAAAAAAAGGCCAACTTAGATCTATCAAAAAAGTGAAGCAAGTGGGCAAGCTGCCGCCCTGAAATTCCTGCCTGCAGCTGATAGGTGCAGAGAGCACAGCTGCAGTCAGCGTAGCTGAAACAGGGGTCCTGGAGCCTGTGGCTCACAGCGCATATGCATGGGAGTGTGGATGGGCTCAGAGGCTGAGTGTGCACCTACTGGAGAACAAACCCAGTGGGGTCCAGTCTCCAGGTCACCCCACTTCCATATGTTTGTGCTCCACAGGTCCACCAGATTCTTATGGTGAAGGTCAGAGGAGAACCCCTGTGGGCCCAGGAGAGGGGGAAATACCCATTTGGAAATACTCAGGGGAAAGTGAGCACTGTGAAGTATTCCCAGGTGTTCTTCATAACAAAGTCACATCCTCCAAGGAAACCACCAGAACCTTATGTGACTGGATAGGGGGCATCCAGACAACTCTAGTCCCCACTAGTTTTAGTAAAATAAATAGGGAGAATAGGAGGCTAGGGAAAGCTCCTGGCTCCTGGCTTCAGATCAGACCAGCTCCAGCCATTGCAGCCAATTGCAGATGGAAGACCTCTCTCTCGCTCTGCCTCTCCTTCTGTCTCTGTGCAACTCTGACTTTCAAATAGATAAATAAATCTTAAAATAATAAAGGTTTATTAAAGTCAGAGACCTTCAGCCATGTGGCATGGAGGGGCACAAATTCACTGTTGTTTTTTTTTTTTTTTTTTTGACAGGCAGAGTTAGAGACAGAGAGAAAGGTCTTCCTTCCGTTGGTTCACTCCCCAGAATGGCTGCTATAGCCGGCGCGCCAATCCGAAGCCAGGAGCCAGGTGTCTCCTCCTGGTCTCCCATGCAGGTGCAGGGCCCATGCACTTGGGCCATCCTCCACTGTCCTCCCAGGCCACAGCAGAGAGCTGGCCTGGAAGAGGAGCAACCGGGACACAATCCAGAGCCCCAGCTGGGAGTAGAACCCAGGGTAATGGTGCCCCAGGCAGAGGATTAGCCAACTAAGTTGCGCTGCTGGCCTACAAATTCACTACTATCATTGAAAATTGACAGATTGAGCAGGAATGAAACAAGCCAGGTGGAGTTGAAATGAACAGCAGTATGAGGGCTTCAGCATGTTCCCTCCCCTTTCACTTGAAGGACCTGTGAAGGTGAGCTTATTTGGGCATGGAGTCACTGGAGGATTAACCAGTTAATATGAATTCATATTGGAGTAGCAAGGACTTGTTCCCATATGACTGGCATTTTTACAAGATGAGGAAACAGGTCCAAGATGGAAGGATGCCATGAAATGATGGGGGCAGAAATTCAGGTGCTTTGGTAGGCACACAGGAGGCCCAGGATTTCCAGGAAACCAGCAGAAGCCAGGAAGGGACAGGAAAGATTAGTCCTGATGGGTTTCTGTGGGAGGGTGACTATGCATAAACCTAGATTTCTGACACCCAATCTCCAGACCTGTGGGAAAATAAAATATCATGTACTTCAAACTGACCAACCAACCAGGCACTTGATTATGGCAGCCTGAGAAAATTATTATCCCTCAACTAACTATTTTGATTGGCATGTAGAGACATTTCAGCCATGAGGGAAACACATTCTTCTCAGGTTCATATGAAGAAATCTCCAAGGCAGATCAAAGTATGAGCTCTGTCGCACAACCACTCACTTAAAGAAATGTATGTCACACAGCTTGTGCCACTGGGCAACTATGGTAATACAATAGAGTTCAATCAATGCAATGAAGATTACTTGGTAAATTTTGCAAGAACTATGGAAGCTAAATAACATACTCTCCAAAACAAATGGGTCAAAGAAGACGGTATAGACATTTTAAACTATTTTGAACCAAGCAAATAAAAACCCCTTTTGCAACTTTGGGTTGCAATGAAGCAGTGCTCAGAAGGAAAATGGAGCCCTTGAGTGAAATACTTTAGAAAACAATGATGATCTAAAATCAATAAGGGATTCTTGCAACCTAGAAAAGTAGATGACCAAAAGCAATCTCATGTAAATTAGATAAAAAATGAAAAAATAGCAATTTTCTCAGAAATGGATGTAATAGGAAATGGGCAGAATAAAACAAAAAGTCAAAAAATATTTTTTTTGAAAAAAATCCATAAGATTATAAAACCTCTGCCTGTCTAAGCACAAGGCAAAAAGGAGAAGAAACAATGTCTGCTACTGTAAATGAGAAGGGAATCCTCACCTTTCATGGCATGGACAGGAAAAGGAAAAGAAAAAAGTACTTTACATACTGTATGCCCACAAGTAGGTTCAACGAAGCCTGAAATTCCTTCAGAGTCAGGAACTACCCAAACTAACCCATGGGCCCGAGCCTTTGAAGAGAACTTTACAGCTACAAAAGGCGAAAGAAGGTGTCAGGGCCATGTGGATTCATTGGTGAACTCCAGTCAGTTTTACCAAGAAAAATGTCATCCCCATCCAAGCAAGGGGCCATAGTCCTAGGTGTTTACCCAATTAATTTAAAAAACTTTGTCCCCACAGAACCCTGCCACATGACTGTTTCTGGTGGCTTTCTTCCTGATTGCTTAAATTGGAAACCAGGACCAAGAACATTGGCCCATCTATCCAAGGGGGTATAACTCAGTGATGAAAATCATTGAGCAATCAAGCCACAAAAAGGAGCAGAAGAGTTCTTATGTATGTTACCAAATCTAATTCCAACTCTAGGAAACTGAAAAAGAATGACTAAAAAGATATTTAAAATGGCCAGTTCTAGGGTCATGTTCTGGGGTCATTCAAGGGTTCTAGAAACATGGGTAAAGATGAATAACTCCCAGGACTGTACCACCAGAACCAACCTTAGTGCAGACTTGGGAGTTGAGTCAATGATAACATTTCTTTATTGGTTCAGTCTCCATAACAAATGTACCCTACTAATGGAAGTGTCATCAGAAAAAGGGAAGTGGGAGTCCAGTATGAGAACTTTAGGAGCTATCTGTTCAGTTTTCCTATTTTATCTCCAATTGTTAATATTAGCATGAAATCTGGTGGCACTCTCTCAGTAAGATGTCCATTTCAGCCCATGTTGCACAATCGGGCAAATGTCTGAACAGTACCTTGAAATGTTACTACTAACAGTGACCCCAAGTTTAAGTTGTTAACATGTCTTCCCTGTGTAGTGGTCACCCTGCTGATTGAGTTGACCAATTCTAATTTTGCAGTCATGGAATGAAAGACACAGATAGCATAGCTTTTTAAGAGTTTTGTCTTAACTATGAGGCCCTGAATAAAGCAGAATCCTGATTGTTGAACGAGCTTCATGATTGAATTTGCACAGTACCTTCAACTGATTCCTTTGTTGGGGGCATCCTGTTCTTTGGCAAGACACGGATTTTTCTGACCTTCTGTGTGGAATGGACAGTCGATGTTCTTGACCTCCGACTTCCTTTTTGTCTAAAACTCTTTAGACATGATCCTGGAACAGTATGACAATACAGACAGCTGTTGACATCCCACTGACAGGAGACCACAGGGAAGTGTATGATCATTACAGTTCCTCACTTTACTCCCAGTTTTCCCATTCAATAGTGGATCAGGTTGTTGAAAGGAGTTCGTGTGGTTCTCAGTACTGAATTGGTTAATACGGGGGAGAGTCATTAGAACACAAGCCCAACCCCTCTCCCTGTCTCTCTTCTGTCACTCTGCTTGCTCTTCTACTTTTCCACGATGATGGGACACAACATGGGACCCTTGATATGGGCACCTGATCTTTGACTCCCAGACTTGAGAATCCTGAGCTTGGGGGTCTTCTTTCTTTGTAATTTACCCACTCTAAGATGAAATTTTAATGCCACAGAAAACTTAATATCTGTCCTTCAGAGAAAGTGGCTGAGTAGTCTCAAATCCCTGTCTGAAAAAGGCAATGTCTGTACCAACTCTGCGTTTGCACCTTCATGCCCATGACCTTTCTCACCAAAACCCAGTCCCTAGGAACTCTTCACCTCTCTCTAGACCCTGCAGGGACAGCATACACAGTTCCCTCTCCCATTGGTGAGGTTCATCCATCACCAGGCTTGCCCCTTCCAACCCATGATTCTGCCTGAGGACCATCATGCAGGCCCTTTCTCTCTGTCTTCAGATGTCTGCCCCACTGACCAACGGCGCTGTCCCTCCTCCCCGTTTCCCTGTAACTCCCAAACAGCAGGGTTCATGTGTTTATCCACCCCACCCTGAAATCCCAGTTTCTTCCAATGTGAGAAAAAGATATCTGGGTTCAGACTGTTCTTACAGTCTTGGTCTCAGATGGCGACCTCTACAGAGAGAAGAGACTGGCTTGAAAGTGCCTTTTTGTGTGATGTCTGTGTTGTGTTTGGTCTTAATTTTTCCTGACTGATGAGAGTAGCGTGAGTTTCTTTCCAATCATCATTCTCTGGATAAGGTGCAAACAAACTTGACATTGGAAATAATGTGTTTCTCTAAATTTAGGAAATATTTTGAAACAACAAACTTAACAGAAGCATCAAAAGTAGAAACTGAATAATACGGATGACCAACTATCTTTATAAATCTGTAGACAGCCTGGAATGGGGAAATGACAGTCCATGAGGAGAGTGATTAAGCAGAAGGTAAGTGGCCAGTGGAGAAGCAGCATTGTGGAGGTCAGTGTGGCCTACCTGCTGCACAGCAGTTGAGATTTCCCATCGCGGACCACTCTGGATAGGACGATACGCACGTTCCCACCGCACTCAAGTTTGAACCTTTCAGCTCAAGAGAGTGACAGTTGGAATGGCAGGATGATGTCACTCACCTTGTTACCCTGGCGACAGGACACCATGGAATTTTCAAAGTGAGCCATGCCACACTGTAGGTGATGCTGTACTGCTGTCTACACACACATTTTTCAGTGTCCAAGCGTGGTCATTTTAGAGTCCAAGTTTTGTTTCCAAAACTGACTGCAAGACCCACACATTCTCATTCCCTCCTTGTGAAGTAAGTTGAGTGACTTAAGAGGATCTGTTTCCAATATAGTTGAGGTAACAGTTTGAATGAGAGGCATGACCTGGCACTGTACAGCATCATGTCATCTGCAAACATGGATATTTGGTTTCATCTTCTGTGACATTTGAAGCTCATTGTTTCTTCAATTCTGTAATTGCTCATGCTAATACTTTCTAATTTTTAAGATATATTTATTTATTTGAAAGGCAGAGTTACAGAGAGGCAGAGGCAGAAAGAGAGCGAGAGTGAGAGCGAGAGAGAGGTCTTCCATCCGCTGGTTCACTCCCCAGATGGGTGCAACTGCTGGAGCTGTGCCGATCGAAGCCAGGAGTCAGGAGCTTCTTCTGTGTCTCCCACGTGGGTACAGGGGCCCAAGGACTTGGGCCATCTTCCACTGCTTTCCCAGGCCATAGCAGAGAGTTGGATCAGAAGAGAAGCGTCCAGAACAGAAACTGGCACCCATAAGGGATACTGGCACTACAGGCAGTGGCTTTACTCACTACGCCACAGCACAGCGCCCCGCTGCCCATGCTCATACTTTCAACACTATATCAAGTACGAGTGGTAAAAATTGGACATCCTTGTCTTGTTCTGGATCTGCTTTCAAGTGTTCTGAATTCAGGATGATCCTGATTGCCAGTTAGTCATATACATACATGTACACACATGTAGCTGTATCATTTTGAGATATGCTCCTTGTAGAACTAATTTGTTGAGGGTTTTTATAGAGATGGGATGCTGAATCATGATTTCTCTGCATCTATCGAGATGATCATATGGTGTTCTTCAGTCTGCTACTGTGAATTATATTTATGGGTTTGTGAATGTTGAACCACACTTGCACCTCTGGGGTAAATGCTAGTTGATCATAGTATATGATCTTTTTGATGTAGTGTTGGATTCAGTTTGCTAATCTTTTGTTGAGAATTTCTACATCTGTGTGTATCAGGAATATTGGTCTATAGTTTACTTTTTATGTTATGTCTTTGTTTGGTTTTGGCATCAGAGTAACACTGGCCTCATAAAAAGAATTCAGCAGAATTCTTTCATTTTCAGCGTTTTGGAATAATTTGCAAAGTATTGGAGTTAGTTCCTGTCTAAATGTTCTGTAGAATTCAGTTGTAAAGACATCAGGTCCTGGACCTTTCTTTGACAGGAGACTTTTAGGTACTGCTTCAATCGCATTGTTATGGTTTTCTATATCTTCTTGAAGTAATATTGGCAGATAGCGTGCACCCAGGAATTCATCCATCTCTTCAAGGTTTTCTAAGTTGATAGCACAAAGTCATTCACAGGAGTCACTTTTTTTTAACTTTTATTTAATTAATATAAATTTCCAAAGTACGACTTATGGATTACAATGGCTTCCCCACCATACTGTCCCTCCCACCCACAACCCTCCCCTTTCCCACTCCCTCTCCCCTTCCATTCACATCAAGATTCATTTTTGATTATCTTAATATACAGAAGATCAGCTTAGTATACATTAAGTAAAAATTTCAACAGTTTGCTCCCACACAGAAACATAAAGTGAAAAATAATAGATGATTTTTTAAATGATGATGAAATCAGATCAGACCTATTGTCATGTTTAATCCCAGTGAGAGTCAAGTTGGGAATTGATAATTTCTTTTTTTTTTTTTTTTTACAGAAGATCAGTTTAGTATACATTAAGTAAAGATTTCAACAGTTTGTACCCCCATAGAAACACAAAGTGAAATATACTGTTTGAGTACTCGTTATAGCATTAAATCTCAATGTACAGCACATTAAGGACAGAGATCCTACATGAGGAGTAAGTGCACAGTGACTCCTGTTGTTGACTTTACAAATTGACACTCCTGTCTATGGCATCAGTAACCTCCCTATGCTCCAGTCCAGGAAGCCCTCTGAGTTCTCCAACTCTTATCTTGTTTAGACAAGGTCATAGTCAAAGTGGAGGTTCTCTCCTCCCTTCAGAGAAAGGTACCTCCTTCTTTGAAGACCTGTTCTTTCCGCTGGGATCTCACTCACAGAGATCTTTCATTTAGGTGGTTTTTGGTTTTTTTTTGTTTGTTTTTGTTTTTTTGCCGGAGTGTCTTGGCTTTCCATGCCTGAAATACTCTCATGGGCTTTTCATCCAGATCCGAATGGCTTTAGGGCTGATTCTGAGGCCAGAGTGCTGTTTAGGACATCTGCCATTCTATTGGCTATCTGTTGAATTTGCCTGTTATCCAGTTGCCTTTGTTTGAAGTTTTCTGATATTATTTCATTGGAAACACCTTCCAATCCATTCTCTCTTTCCACCCCCTCAGGGACTCCTATTATCCAAACATTACACCATTTTATTGAATATTGTAGGTCTCTGACCATATTTTTTAATTTTTTAATTTCTTCTTCCTGCATTTGAACTGACTGTATTATTTCTGGAAGTTTGTCTTTGAATTCTGATATTTGTCTTCTGTTTCATCTGTTTGATTTCCGGGAGATTCCATGGTGTTTTTTATTTGGTCAATTGAGTTTTTCATTTCCAGTATTTCATTCTGGCTTCTCTTTAGGATCTCTAATCCTTGGGCTTGTTTTTCGTTCAGCTCTCGACACTGTTTCTCATTATTTTTAAGTATTCTGATTATTAATTTTCTGAATTCTTTTTCTGGCATAGTTTCAAATTCTTCCTCTTCAGCGTCTGTTATGGTTGGTTTAGCCTGCTCCATTGTAAAGTTTATATGTTCTTCTATATCCTTATTGTGGGTTTTTGTTTTGTTTTTTGGTTTTTTTTTGGCATTCTTTCTGGGTGGTTTTTCAGGTTGATTTCCCTCTGCTATGGGCTGCTGTGAGTCTGTACCAATATCCAGTGTAAGCAGGCTGATCTGCCTTCTAGAGTTTATTTGTTTATTTTTTACTTACTTATTTATTTATTTTTTGTAACTTGAGTGGGCTGGTGTCAGGGCTTTGAGGTGCCAATCTCCGCCCCTTGGGGGGCCATTTTCCTTGTTCCTATGTTCACCCTTACGTGTCTGTGCCTGGGGTTCGTTGGTCAGCCACTCTCTTTCACTGCACCTCCTGCGTGAAGAGTGTAAGT
The DNA here is from genome assembly GCF_051225735.1 of Oryctolagus cuniculus. Classification (NCBI taxonomy): domain Eukaryota; kingdom Metazoa; phylum Chordata; class Mammalia; order Lagomorpha; family Leporidae; genus Oryctolagus; species Oryctolagus cuniculus. The sequence continues at coordinate 62,315,375 of NC_142883.1, read as the reverse complement.
AGCTCCAGACCACCTTTGGACTCCGCCCCTGCTGCTTCCTCCTTTGGAGCAGAGGCCAGCCTCCTTTAAGCCCGAATGTAAACAAACAAGATGGCTGCACTCTGCCTGCTGCAGCTCTGATTGTGGGTTGGGTGGTCCTAAGGATCCTGGCGTTATTGATCCCTCAGTTTGTCCCCCTGGATCCTGCCCTCTTCCCACGGGCGCTATTCAATTTTTTTTTTCTGGTAACTTGAGTAGACTGGTGTCAGGGCTTTGAGCTGCCCTCCCTCGCTGCCTGCCCCTGCCCAAGGAGTGTCCTGTCGCTCCACTCCACCTTTGGGCTCTGCCTCCAAAGGTTAGTGCGGAGGCAGAGGCAGTTCTCCCCTAAGCCCGAATGTAAACAAACAAGATGGCTGCTTCCTGCCCGCTGCAGCTCCAACTTGGGGGAGGGATCCTCGCTTGTTTAGTCCCTCAATTCATCCCCCTGAATCGGGCACTCTTTCCGCAGGCGCTACTCACTCTGTTCCATTTTCTATTTCCTCCCCTACTCAGTTGTGCGTGTCTCAGTGTCCGTCCCAGGGTGGGTTGGGGGAGGGGTGGTGGTGGCTGTTACAGCAGTACTGGGCAAGCGCCCTGTCTCACCTTGGCTTCCAGCGCTGGTGCGTACACACTCCTGCTGGTGTCCTGCTCCTCAGGCATCTGCGTCCTCCTCGCAGGTCCACCCCGTCTCCCCCATTTCGAAAGAGCTTCCCTTTCCCCAAAACTACAAATTCTCACCCCTCTTTGAACCTTCCCTTCCTGGACCATTGGTGTGCTCCCTCCCTATTCCCCCAAGTTAAAATAAAAATTGATTTATTAGGAATTTCACTTTAAAATCTCCCTCACTCATAATCAAATTCTTCCAATGTTCATTGCTTTAACAAAATACCCAGGGTTGCATAAATTGTAAAGAAGAAAGAAAAAAAGGAAAAAGGCTTCATGAGAGCAGGCATTTGGGCAGCAGTTAAGGTGTCCCTTGGTTTGCCCACATTCCATATCAGGGCCTAAGTAAAGTCTGGGTCCAACCCTGAGACCACCTTGCTGCTACTGTGCAGCCTGGGAGGCAGACAATGGCTGCTTGAGTAGCTGGATTCCTGCCACCCACACGGGAGACCTGCATTCACTTCCCAACTCGTGACTTTAGTGTTGTATATTCATCTTCATTTGTTGGGATAATACTTTTAATTTCTGACAGGCCCTGGTTTTGAATTTTTAAATAAAAATAAGTGTTGCTGGGATGGCTCTGTGTCACAGTGGGTAAAGCCACCACCTTGCAGTGCTGGCATCTGGTATGGGCACTGGTTCAAGTCCTGGCTTCTCCACTTCTGATCCAGCTCTCTGCCATGGCCTGGGAAAGCAGTGGAAAATGATCCAAGTCCTTGGGCCCATGCACCTGCATGGGAGACTCACAAGAGGCTCCTGGCTCCTGTTCAGATCAGCTCAGCCCTGGCCATTGTGGCCATTTTGCAAGTGAAACAGGATGGAAGACCTCTCTGTAACTTTGCTTTTCAAATAAATAAATCAGTAAATCTTTAAAAAAAAAAGTGCTGCTTGGTCTCAAGGTGTTTGTGAATACTCCACACACCCTTGTATTGTGAATTGCCAGTTGAATGTGCATTTTGATCTGGGAACATGCTCTGTAGGATTTATGATATTTAATATTGCACAGATTGTTTCTTGGACACTGAATGTGTTACGTGCATCAGTGTTTGGCATGGTGCTGTTGAGGAATGCACTATTCTAGACGTATTTCTTAGATGCAGGTGATTGATGATGCTCTTCAGTTCAACCCTGAACTCACAGGCGCCCTGGGTTGATTGGGCACGAGGCTGTAACCAGCTCCTGGCTTGTGCATTGTCAGTTGACATCCCCAGACCCTCCAGGAGTTGGACTATTCCTCTTTGCCCAACAGTGGAGGTTCTGGACTGGACCCAGTGCTTATGCACCCACCTGGCTATTAGGCCCACGCTCTGCCTTGGATCTAGTGAGGTGAGTCTCATGTGTTGTGTTGCCCAGAATGGTGGTACAACCACACTTGAATCCTGTCGCTATGCAGATAAAGGAACAATTTTCCTGGTTTTTTAGACAGCTTTTTGTCCAGTTATGTACTTGTCTTTATCTAATTGTTTGTAAGAGGACATGGCCAAGTATTTTCCAAGAGGGTTATTTTTGTTATAGACAACAGAAATGTCTCAGCTTCTCAATGATGAATGAAGAGACACCTGGAAACCTTGCTGGGCTAAGATCAGAGGTGACCTGGGCTGATACAGGCCCTTGTTCTTACCTAGGACTTTGGGGAGGCCTGTGGCATGTGGCTTAGGAGTATAACTAAAAGAGGTAGTCAGTTGATCTTTTAAGTTACCTGTTCCCTGCCTTTAGGACAAAATAATTTTGGCCTGCCTCGGCTCTCTTTTAAGTCCTGTGGCCTTAGCCTGGCTATATGAATTCCCCATCATCCACACTGTTGTCCTACCTGGCATGGCTCTCCTGTAGCCTGGTTTCATGTTACCGCATGCTTTTATGTACTGCCTGCCTCCAGAGGAACCTGACAGTGCATAGTAATGGAAAGTTCTCAGGGGATAGCCCCAGCTCCAGCCCCTCCCCTGCTCTCAAGTTGGAGCTTTGGTGGTTTATTGAAGAGATTTATTGAAGAGATGGTTGCATACCCTTGGGAAGAGAGGCAGTATCACCACTTGGAGTGAGGTCCTTTTAGTCAGGAATGGTTCAGTGGCATGGGAATGTGTCTAGTGAGTGGTGTCTGCCTTGGGAATCTGGGGCTGGCAATGAAGGGACTCTCTGGGTGTTTATGCCCCATGCACTTGCCTGTAAGGGAGTAGAGGTCCCAATGGCCCTTGACCTGGGAAATGGGTTTTGTGTATTTTCGTGGATTATATGTATATTGCAGGGCCTCCCTGGGTGTTCATGACCTCAAATTTGCCAGTAGGAGTACAGAGGGACCAGTGACCCCTGGAGAAATGGACTGTGTGTGTGTATGTGTGTGTGTGAGGATAATGTGTGTTTCTAAGTATTTGGTGGATATTTATTCATATATTTAATACTTTCTTGATAGCAACTAATGATTTTGGGAGCCATGTATTTATTTCTATATTATTTGTTTTAATAACTTTTTGTTCCAGAACATTTTTTAATCTACAAAAGAAAATTTGTGAAGTAGTACAAAGAGTTTATGTATACCCATACCCAGATTTCTCTTTTATTAACATCTCATATTAGCATTGTATGTTTTTTGCAAATAATGAACCACGTCCAGCTTCCCCTATTTGTTATCCATATTCCTTCTATCCTCCCTTCCCCTCCCAGTCTCTAGTAATCAACATTCTGTGTTCACATTGAATTTTATTTTGCTTCCACAAATGAGGGAGAACATATGGACATACGGTATTTGCCTTTCTGGCTTATTGTACTCATTGTGATGTCCTCCATTTGCATCTATTTTGCTAAAAATGATAAGATCCCATTCTTTTAATGGCTGAATAGTGTTCCATTGTGTGTATATACCATATCTTTTTTATCCACTCACTTTGGGGTCCTATCCAAGAAATCATAGCCTATTTCAACATCTTGAAGTAATTACCCTTGGTTTTCTAATAGCTATTTTAGACTTTCATGTCTAACATTTAGATCTTTGATCCATCTTGAGTTGATTTGTGTATTTGGAGAGATAGGATTCTAATGTTTTTAAAGATTAATTTATTTATTTGAAAGGTGGAGTTACAGAAATGCAGAGGCATAGAGACAGGTCTTCCATCCACGGGTTGATTCCCCAGATTGCTGCAATGGCCAGAGCTGTGGCGATCTGAAGCTAAGAGCCAGGAGCTTCCTCCAAGTCTTCCCACATGGGTGCAGGGGCCCAAGGACTTGAGCCATCTTCTACTGCTTTTCCAGGCCATAGCAGAGAGCTGGATCAGAAGTGGAGCATCCAGGACTTGAAGCAGTGCCCCTATGGAATGCCAGCACTGCCGGCGGCAGCTTTACCTGCTATGCCACAGCGCTGGCCCCAGGACTTTAATTTTATTCTTCTATGTATGTACCAAGTTTTGCCAGCACCATTATTGAAAAGGCTGTCCTTTCCCCATATTCTTGGTGCCTTTGTCAAAGATCAGTGGGCTGTTTTTACGTGTCTTAATTTCTGAGTTCTCTATTGCACTTTATTGATCTGTGTGTTGGCTATTGTGCCAGTTCTGTGGTGTTTTAGGTCCTGCACCTTTGCAGTTTGCTTTGAAATCAGCTTTTGGGACACCATCAGCTTTTTGTTTGGTTTTGCTCAGAGTTGCTTGGCTCTTCTGGGTCTTTTGTGATTCCAAATGGATTTTTTGGTTGTTTCTTCTAATTGTGTAAAGAATGTCATTGGTGTTTTGATTTGCGTTGCATTGAATCTGTAGGATTATTTAGGTAGTACGGACATTTTAATTACATTAGTTATTACAATCCATGGGCATGCAGTTTGTTTCCACTTTTTTGTGTCCTTGGTGATCTCTTCTGTCATTGTTCTGTATTTTTATTGTAGAGATCTTTAACTTATTTAAATTTCTTTCTAAATATGAATGGAAAATTAGCAGGCAGTATACTAGCCAAGTTCAATGAAGAGAGTACACCTGACAGACCAGGTGCTGATCTAAAGAAAGAATTGAGAACCTAGTCTGCATTAAGAATGGATTTTTACAGGAATTCAGTATGGCCAGGTGTCATATTGCTTGTAAGAAAGCCTTAAAATGCAGAGTGAGGGACTGTCATTGTGGCACAGCGTGTTAAGCCACCAGTTGTTAAGCCACTGCCTGTGTGCCAGCATCCCATACGGGTGCCATTCAAGTCCTGTCTGCTCTGTTTCCAAATCAGCTGCCCACTAATGAGACTGGGAAAGGAGCAGAAGAAGGCTCAAGCCCTTGATCCTCTGTTCCCACGTGGAAGACTCAGATGGACTTCCAGGCTCTTGGCTTTAGCCTGGCCATTGCAGTGATTTGGGGAGTGAGCCACTAGTTGGAAGATCTCTTGCTCGCTCGCTTGGTCTCTTTCTCTCTCTCTCTCTTTCAATCTCTCTCTCTCTCTCTCTCTATCTCTATCTTTCTATCTCCATCTCTCTCTCCCCATCTCTCTATGTAATTCTGCCCTTCAAATAATCTTTAAAAAAATCCTGACATGGAGGCAAAGTTCTCAGGAGAGAGGCCCAGCTTAATCCATTTTTAGTATTTGAAAAAGCTCTTACTGGTTTCCATTATGGCTGTACCAGTTTATGTTCCCATTAACTGTTCACCATAGTCATATTAAAAAGACATGGTGATATATAATACAAGTTTTTATTTACATTTCCTGGGAGGATTAGTGATATTGAATGTATTTCCATGTATCTTTTGTACTTGTGTATGTACTCTTTGAGATATGCGTGTGGATGTATTTGCTCCATTTATAAAGGAAATTACATGGTGTCTTGTAATACAGCTGTTGGAGTTCCTTGAATATTTTGAGTGTTAACCGCTTATGAGATGAGTGATTTGCACTTGTTGTCTCCTGTTCTGTAGGTCGTCTCTTCACTCTGTTGGTTGTTTCTTGTGCTGTCAAGAAGCTTTGTGGTTGGAGGTAATCACATTGGTGTATTTTCATTTTTGTTCTCTCTGGTTTTAGGGCCAAATCCAACAAACATCCCAGTGAACATCAACATCATGAATTCAAAAATCCTTTTCCCTATTTTTTCTTGATGGAGGTGGTTTAGGTTTAGAGTTTGAAATCTTCCTTTTGGCCAGCGCCACGGCTCACTAGGCTAATCCTCCACCTGTGGCACCAGCACCCATGGTTCTAGTCCAGGTTGGGGTGCCAGATTCTGTCCTGGTTGCTCCTCTTCCAGTCCAGCTCTCTTCTGTGGCCTAGGAAGGCAGTGGAGGATGGCCCAAGTGCTTGGGCCCTGCACCCACATGGGAGACCAGGAGAAGCACTTGGCTCCTGGCTTCAGATTGGCACAGCCCACTGGCTGTAGTGGCCATTTGGGGAGTGAAGCAACGGAAGGAAGACCTTTGTCTCTGTCTCTCTGTCTGTCTCTCTCACTAACTCTGCCTGTCCAAAACAAACAAACAAAAAAAACCCTTTCTCTTCAGTCTTAATCCATTTTGTCTTGAGTCTGTTGGGAAGCCACAAGCCCTTGATTCTGCAGCAGGAAAACCTAGAAACCATAGTCAACTTTATCAAAAGCACACTGCCCAACCTGGGCTTGGTACAGATGGAGAAGACCATCAACCAGGTGTTTGAGATGGACATCGCTAAGCAGTTACAAGCTTATGAAGTCGAGTACCACATGCTTCAAGAAGGGCTCATTGACTCCTCCCCGCTCAGTGACAACCAAGGAATGCATAAATTAGAGAAAACCAACAACAGCTTACACAAACAGAACCTTGACCTCCTTGAACAATTGCAGGTGGCAAACAGCAGGATCCAAAGCCTGGAGGCCACGGTGGAGAGCTGCTGAGCAGTGAGAGCAAGCTGAAGCAGGCCCTGTTGGCACTGGAGCTGGAGCGCACCGCCCTGCTGCAGGCTGTGGAGGGGCTGCGGGGGCAGTTGCGGGCCCGGCCTGTGCTCAGCCCCAGCCCACAGGCGACTGAAGGCCCGGAGGAGAGGGCGCGGCTCCATCCTGACGCTGTCCAGGCCCTAGCTGAAAGGGACCAGAGATGCTGGAGGAGACAAGGGAGCGTGGAGTGAGCTTCTCAGGGAGGAAACTGGCAGCCAGCATGCAGCCTCATGAGCTCAGACTCGCAGCCCAGGGGGCACCTGTGCTGTTGTGGTGACGGTGTTTTGGGTTCTGATCCGTCCCTTCTCCGGTCCTGATTACTGTACTCAATAGCTTTAGATGGCATGGTCACAAATAAATGCACCTTTATATTTCAAAAAGAAAAAAATACGGGTTGTTATTTTATTTTGTTGCAGGTGGATATTCAGTTTCCTCAACCTGCTTCATTGACAAGTTATGCTTTTATCATTGTATGTTCTTGGCACAATTGTCAAAGACCACTTGATTCTCAATCCATAGGTTTATTCTGTTTTCTGTTCTGTCACATCGCTCAGCATGTCTGTTTTTATGCCAGTACCATCTAATTGTGGTTACACTAACTTTTTTTCCCCAAAGAAAGCTTTTATTTAAGGAATACAAATTTCATAAGTACAACTTTTTTTCCAAAGAAACCTTTTATTTAATGAGCACAAATTTCATAAGTACAACTTAATGAATATAGCATTCTTCCCACTAAACCTGTCCTCCCACCACCACTCCCACCCCACCTCCTTCTCCCTCTCCCATTCTCAATCCCATTCTTCATTAAAATGCATTTTCAATTAACTTTATACACAGAAGACCAACAATTTTACACATATACACAAAATATACAAACTGTTTGAGAACAAGTTTTATAGTTAATTTTCATAATACATCTCAACTGAGGACAGAGATCCTGCATAGGAAGTAAGTGCACAGTGACTCCTGTTGTTCATTTAACAATTGACACTCTTATATATGATGTCAGTGATCACCTGAGACTCTTGACATGAGCTGCCTAGGATATGGAAGCGTTTTCAGTCCACAAACTCCATCAGTGTTTGGACAAGGCCATAGGCAAAGTAAAAGTTCTCTCCTCCATTTAGAGAAAAGTACATCCTTCTTTGATGGCTACTCTTTCTGCTAGGTCCTCACTCACAGAGATGTTTCACACAGAACATTTTTGCGACAGCGTCTTGGATTTCCATGCCTGAAATTCTCTCATGGGGTTTTCAGCCAGAGCAGGAAGCCTTAACAGCCTTCATGATTTTCTTATTTCTGTACAACTCACTTAGCTTCACTGAGGTGACTACTTTTTATTTCCCTTTTTAATTTAAGTTTATTGATACATTAGATCGTAGTGTGACAGCAAATGCACGGTACTTACTACAACAAAATTCTCACCAATTTTCATGCTTATGTGATATTAGCACAAAGAGAACAGATTAGGTGACTTTTAAATTATGTATCAGGCTGTTTGCAGTTCTGCCCTTTTTCTAGGTGAATTACCTGCAGTTTTGTTTTCTTGGTTTGATTGCATCAGTGCAGTTGACGCTGTGTTTCTGGAAGCCTTGCTTTCTTGTTTGTACATTGGAAATGGCAACGACTGCTCCCTGTCATGATGGCCTGGTGCTCCATCAGTCGGCAGTGCTCTGCTTGATGCAAGAGATGGACTGACCCCTGGGTGTGTTCTGTGTGACTTGGGAACTTCTTTGACCACTTCTTTTCCTTCTACATCACAAGAAAGAGCTTGGACCTGTACTTCAGTGAATTCTCCAAGTCCAGCCTTGTCTATCAGAAGAGTTCCTGCCCTAACTGTTCTGTGAGTCAGGCAGTGATCAGGATGAGCATCTGGGAAAGGGCCCTGTGGGGGGTGACCTGCGTGGTCGGGAGACCAGGAGTCCAGGTGCACACTCCAGTCTCAGTGTCCCTCCTGTAGGAGAAGTCAAAGTCAGCCACCTTCCCTGGGTTTTGCTCAGCTTGGTTCAGGGAGAAGGTAATGCGCAGAATGTGACATTGTTCTTACCCAGTATAAATTGACTGCTTCCTGGGTGCCTCAGCTTCTCAGAGACTGAATTCAGAACATCTCTTCAGAGGCTCACTAGGCTAATCCTCTGCCTGCGGCACCGGCACACTGGGTTCTAGTCCCAGTTGGGGTGCCAGATTCTGTCCCGGTTGCCCCTCTTCCAGTCCAGCTCTCTGCTGTGGCCTGGGAAGGCAGTGGAGGATGGCCTAAGTGCTTGGGCCCTGCATCCGCACTGGAGACCAGGAGGAGACACCTGGCTCCTGGCTTTGGATCAGCGCGGTGCACTGGCCACAGCATGCCAGCCATAGCCGCCATTGGGGGTGAACCAATGGAAAAGGAAGACCTTTCTCTCTGTCTCTCTCTCTCTCTCTCTCTTACCTTCACTCTGCCTGTCAAAAAATTAAAAAAAAAAAAGAATATCTCTTCATGGTATTTTGCTACTGATGTCATTTAATTTAAATGTAAATGGGCACTTAGCCATTTGTTGCTTTCTGATGTTTTCTTTGATTATTGATATCATAGTGATACTGAGATTTAGGCTCATTCTGTGTACACTTGTAATCCACAGTGTTCAGACACAAGGAATATGAATTTTAGAATTGTCTTCCTCATGAACGTGTGTTCCTAATGAAATTATTTGTTTTTTTTTTATCTTTTATTTAATGAATATAAATTTCCAAAGTACGACTCATGTGTTACAATGGCTTCCCCCCCCATACCGTCCCTCCCACCCACAACCCTCCCCCTTCCCACTCCCTCTCCCCTTCCATTCACATCAAGATTCATTTTCGATTATCTTAATATACAGATCAGCTTAGTATACATTAAGTAAGTATTTCAACAGTTTGCTCCCACACAGAAACATAAAGTGAAAAATAATAGATGATTTTTTTTAAAATGATGATGAAATCAGATCAGACCTATTGTCATGTTTAATCCCAGTGAGAGTCAAGTTGGGAATTGATAATTTCTTTCTTTCTTTTTTTTTTTTTTTTTTTTTTTTTTTTTTTTTTTTTACAGAAGATCAGTTTAGTGTACATTAAGTAAAGATTTCAGTCGTTTGCACCCCCATAGAAACACAAAGTGAAATATACTGTTTGAGTACTCGTTATAGCATCAAGCCCCAGTGTACAGCACGTTAAGGACAGAGATCCTACATGAGGAGTAAGTGCACAGTGACTCCTGCTGTTGACTTTACCAATTGACACTCCTGTTTATGGCATCAGTAATCTCCCCATGCACCAGTTATGAGTTTCCAAGGCTATGGAAGCCCCTTGAGTTCTCCGACTCTTATCTTGTTTAGACACGGTCATAGTCAAAGTGGAGGTTCTCTCCTCCCTTCAGAGAAAGGCACCTCCCTCTTTGAAGACCTGTTCTTTCCACTGGGATCTCACTCACAGAGATCTTTTTGCCAGAGTGCCTTGGCTTTCCATGCCTGAAATACTCTCATGGGCTTTTCAGCCAGATCCGAATGCCTTTAGGGCTGATTCTGAGGCCAGAGTGCTATTTAGGACATCTGCCATTCTATGAGTCTGCTGAGTATCTCACTTCCCATGTTGGATCACTCTCCCCTTTATTTATTCTATTGGTTAGTGTTAGCAGGTACTAGACTTGTTTATGTGCTCCCTTTGACTCTTAGTCCTTTCATTATGATCAATTGTGAACTGAAATTGATCACTTGGAATAGTGAGATGGCATTGGCACATGCCACCTTGATGGGATTGAATTGGAATCCCCTGGTATGTTTCCAACTCTACCAATTGAGGCAAGTCAGCCCGAGCATGCCCCAAATTATACATCTCTTCCCTCTCTTATTCCCACTTTTATGTTTAACAGGGATCACATTTCAGTTAATTTTCAACACTTAAGAATAACTGTGTGATAATTACAGAATTAAACCAGTCATATTAAGTAGAACAGACAAAAAAAAATACTATGAGGGATAATATATTAAGTTGTCCATTAGCAGTCAGGGCTATGCTGATCAAGTCACCATTTCCCATAGTGTCCATTTCACTTCAGGAGGTTTCCTTTTTGGTGTTCAGTCAGTTGTCACCGATCAGGGAGAACATATGGTATTTGTCCCTTTGGGACTGGCTTACTTCACTCAGCATGATGTGTTCCAGATTCCTCCATTTTGTTGCAAATGACTGGATTTCGTTGTTTCTTACTGCGGTATAGTATTCTAAAGAATACATATCCCATAATTTCTTTATCCAGTCTACCATTGATGGGCATTTAGGTTGGTTCCAGGTCTTGGCTATTGTGAATTGTGCTGCAATAAACATTAGGGTGCAGACCGCTTTTTTCTTTATCAATTTAAACTCCTTTGGGTAAATTCCAAGGAGTGGGATGGCTGGGTCGAACGGTAGGGTTATATTCAGGTTTCTGAGGAATCTCCAGACTGATTTCCATAGTGGCTTGACCAGTTTGCATTCCCACCAACAGTGGGTTAGTGTCCCTTTTTCCCCACATCCTCGCCAGCATCTGTTGTTGGTAGATTTCTGTATGTGAGCCATTCTAACCGGAGTGAGGTGAAACCTCATTGTGCTTTTGATTTGCATTTCCCTGATTGCTAGTGACCTTGAACATTTTTTCATGTGCCTGTTGGCCATTTGGATTTCCTCTTTTGAAAAATGTCTATTGAAGTCCTTGGCCCATCCTAATGAAATTATTTGTGACTTTCCTTTTCTCCTGACTGCAATGATCTGCAAATTTAATTTATACTTTGTATGCCTTTAGGGTATGTCCCATATTACATCATTTCTCAAACCACAGGTTCTAAACTGTGAAACATTATTTTTTAAAAAAGATTGATTTTGCTTATTTGAAAGATAGAGTTACAGAGAGAGGTAGACAAAAAGAGAGAGAGAGAGAGAGAGAGAGGTCTTCTATCTGCTGGTTCCCTCCTCAAATGACTGCAACAACCAGAGCTGAGCCATTCTGAAGCCAGGAGCCAGGAGCTTCTTCCAGGTCTCCCACCTGGGTGCAGGGTTCAAAGGACTTGGACCATCTACTGCTTTCCCAGGCCATGTCAAAGAGCTGGATCAGAAGTGCAGCATCCAGTACTTGAACCAGCAGCACTCGTATGGGATGCCAGCACTGGAGGCCAGGTCTTTAACCTGCTATACCAGGCTCCAGCCCAAATCTAAAAACATTGTTGTCATCCACTCGTAGATCTCACTGCAGTGACTATGCATCTATTTCCTTTTGGTTATAATTTTCCTGAGCAGTTCTGCTGCCTGAGAGCAGCACTTTGTTTCCAGTTGGGCTCTCTCACTGGATGCTTCCTAATTGTACAGGTGCCAGTGAAAGGCTGCCAGGACAGATAGATCAGTCGGGGTCCCAGCACTGGTTCTGAGGGTCCCCCATGAGGAGTTCCCCTGCCTCCTAAGGCCATTCTGCTTTTCCACATGCTGCTGTCTTCACTTCTGGACCTGCTGATCTGAACCATCCCTAGCATGCACGTACACACAGGAGACTAGACCAGCGCCTCCACCGCATGCCTCGGCAGCATTTCTGAGGTCACCGGTACACATTATGGAATCCATGAATTCTTCCAGCCTGTGCTTGGAGTGCTCTGGGACAGGTCACCTGTACATGCTTGCAGGGCGTCAGAGGCTGGAAGGGCTTGTATGACATTGTCCTGCATTTGTTGACAAGTCATGCATGTGTGTATGTGCAGGGGTGCTTAAGATGCAGCTGTGACCTGGCTCAGCCATTCCTTCAATGGGAGTCCATGGAGAGTGAGCACTAGAGCATCCCCAGGCTACAGGAAACCAGGAGTTCATTCACACAGTCCTGCTGTTAACTTTACATGTGTAAGGATCAGTGTTTTATTCCAGGAAACCCAGTCTGTAGTGTGTGTGCATACATCTTTAATTCTCAGGAATTAGATTCATGACGTTATGTGAATGATAGGATTTTATTTATCCATTAATTTTTTTACATGGGCAAAAAAAAGTCAAGGAGTACTTTCCCTTTGAGAATTTATTTCAAAACAGTGCATTTAAAGGCAACATGGGTGAATCAGTAAGAGGGTCCTTGGCCATTGTGTATCAAACACAAGGAAACGTAGCATGCCTGCTTTCTTTGCCTGAACTTGGCAAAATCACATTGTGCTAGCGTTGTGGGCCTAAGCATATATGACTTTATGTGTATCTGTCTTGTAATCTAAGGAATTCAAGAGGAATAATAATCACTAATTAATGAAAAAAATTTCTGTAGTTTAACCAGATTTTTCTGAAGATTGATATAAAGCGAAAATTATTAACTAAATTCAAATGACACAAATATAAGTAGAAAAACCACTAATTTTTTATTTTGTGACTCAAATAAACCAGAAGAAATTCAGACCTAATGATCCTATGAATGAAATAGTGACCAACAGAGAAAGGTTAACCAGTAACTCAGGGGAAGCATTTTGTAGACACATGATAGAAATAACTCCATGAGCTCCAGGATTCTGACACTGCCTCTCTGTATAAAGGGACTGAATCTAGATTTGGGAACTTGGGGGCTGTTGTCCTCCATAACAGGACTTCTATTGAGTAAGAATAATCAGGTCAGACTGATTGAGAGGGGAGGTTCATGAAACAATGAACTACAGAGGCAGGAGATTAGGTGTTGTATTATTTAGCATTGCGCAGAAACAACTGAGAAAGCAGGGTGAGGCGAGACAGGCATTTCTGAATGCTGTTGCTCATTCAGAATTTCCAAAACCTAATTTTCTGTAAAAAGGAAGAAAACAAAATATTGATGGATCATACAAGGGTACCAGAGGGAGAATCAGTAATCGAAACAAAGAAGGAACCACACCACACATGAAAAGACTCCGATCTTGGTGTCCTTTGTGTGTGGAGCAGAGTCGTTTTCAGGATGAAGGAAAAATCTCCAAGAAAATCGTACCAAGCATGAAGGGACATCATTACTAAGAATCAGGGAAACTCAGAAATGGATGGGCAGGACTCAGGAAAGAAGAAGGAAAACAGGAGAAAATAACATCAGCCTTGAAATGCAAACCACAAGAAACACAGGAACAGACTGTGCCTTAGAAGAAGCAGAAGGTGGCATGAAGGGAAATACTGTTAAGAATAGGAAGTTTACTGAAGATTTCAGAATACGAGAGGGAGATACCAAAGGTGAATCCATGCATGTGTATGAATGGGATTCCTGGAAGAGGGAACCAATGCAGTGATCCAGACTAATAATTAGAATTCAGACTTCTGCTATGAAGTATACTCCCACACTACTTCATAGAATCCTGGGTCTGACTTTGAGTGACTGATGTCACTGATACTCTAGTAGTAGCATCTGTGAATTAAAAGAAAATGTGTTCATGCATCTAGAGTTCAAGGATGAGCGGCACAGAAGGAAATGAGACTCTCACCAATCTTGTAGAGATAGCGAGACTGGGTCAGGGGAATAAAAATGTATTTAAGATACTCAAGAAGAGAAAGGATAAGTCAGGAATTTTGTGCCATCCAAGCTGACGTTAGGTGATAAATGCATTGACGTCCAGGTGGTCATGAGAGGTCTTGGGTGAGATGGACCTCATGGTCCCTTCCAGAGGAGGAGCAGACACGAGACAACACAACCACTAGGAAGTCATTGCTGCAGCACAGATTGAAAAGACCACGCCTGGCAGTGACTTTCAGTGGAGACCACATCTTTCTGGTTCCTTTCCAGAGAGTGCTGGTGAGGGCACTCACCAGGTGACTGCTCCCGGACCCTTTGAACTTCTACCTTTGCTAAGCTTGTTTTCCTACACTGTGCTTTATTAGACAAAACCATATGAAAACCAACTGGTGCTCAGTGATGATTTAATATCAGAGCTCGCAGAGGACTGGTGAGGAGGGCCATGGCTGCTGTTGTGTCTCCTCCTGTGTGGTTCAAGCTTCCGATGGTGTGGGAAGCTCCAGCTCCTCTGGGTCCAAGGACTCCACACTGCAGACTTCCGAGCAGCTGAAGATGTCTGCAAGAAAGACACAGGAGCAGGGGTCAGTGGGGGGACAGGGATGCAGCAGGGGTGTGGGCAGTGGGATGGGAGTACAGCACTCACAGGGCTCCTGATCTCAGGATCTCCTGAACTCAGCAGCAGTCAGGGTCGTGGTCACTGAGGCCCATTTGCTAGGGCGAATTCCCCCAGGCATTCATGGGACAGCCTTCAGGGAGGTGACCCCTTAAAATGTGAACTTGATGCACAGGAAAGGGCAAGTCTCTCGGGCCCTAGGATTTCTCTCTCTCTCTCTCTCTCTCTCTCTCTCTCTCTCTCTCTCTCTCTCTCTCATTTACTAAATATAAATTTCCAAAGTACAACTTTTGGATTGTAGCGGCTTTTTTCCCCCATAAACTCCCTCCCACCACAACCATCCTATCTTCCACTCACTCTCCCATCCCATTCACATCAAGATCATTTTCAATTATCTTTATATACAGAAGATCAGTTTAGTATACAGTAAGTAAAATTTCAACATTTTGCACCCACACAGAAACACAAAGTATAGAGCACTGTTTGAGTACCAGTTATACATTAATTCACATAGTATAACACATTAAGGACAGAGATCCTACATGAGGAGTAAGTGCACAGTGACTCCTGTTGTTGGTCTAACAATTGACACCCTTATCTATGACGTCAGTAATCACCTGAGGCTCTTGTCATGACCTGCCAACGCTATGGAAGTCTCTTTTTTTTTTTTTTTGACAGGTAGAGTTAAACAGTGAGAGAGGAGACAGCGAGAAAGGTCTTCCTCCCATTGGTTAACCCCCCAAATTGGTGCTATGGCCAACGTGCTGTGGCCGGCTTGTTGCGCCGATCCTAAGCCAGGAGCCAACTTCTTCCTGGTCTCCCATGCAGGTTCAGGGTCCAAGCACTTGGGCCATCCTCCACTGCCTTCCCAGGCCACAGCAGAGAGCTGGACTGAAAGAGGAGCAACTGGGACAGAATCCAGTGCCCCAACCGGGACTAGAACCTGGGGTTCCAGCGCCACAGGCAGAGGATTAGCCTAGTGAGCCACGGCGCTGGCCTGGGAGCCTCTTGAGTTCACCAACTCCCATCTTGTTTAGACAAGGCCATAGTCAAAGTGGAAGTTCTCTCCTCCCTTCAGAGAAAGGTACCTCTTTCTTTGATGGCCCGTTCTTTACACTGGGATCTCACTCACAGAGATCTTTCATTTAGGTCATTTTTTTTTCCCCTGAGTGTCTTGGCTTTCCATGCCAGAAATACTCTCATGGGCTTTTCAGCCATATCCAAATGCCTTAAGGGCTGATTCTGAGGCCAAAGCTCTGTTTAAAACATCTGCCATTCTGTGAGTCTGCTGTGTATCCTGCTTCCCATGTTGGATTGTTCTCTCCATTTTAGTTCTATCAGTTAGTATTAGCAGACACTAGTCTTGTTTATGTGTCCCTTTGACTCTTAATCCTATCATTATGATCAATTATGAACTGAAGCTGATCACTTTGACTAGTGAGATGGCATTGGTACATGCCACCTTGATGGGATTGAATTGGAATCGCCTGGTATGTTTCTAGCTCTACCATTAGGGGTAAGTGCGATTGTGCATGTGCCAAACTGTACATCTCCTCCCTCTCTTATTCCCACTCTTATATTTAATGGGGATCACTTTTCAGTTAAATTTCAACACTTCAGAATAATTGTGTGTTAATTAAAGAGTTCAACCAATGGTACTAAATAGAACAAAAAAATACTAAAAGGAATAAAGTAGTAAGTTGTTCCTCAATAGTCAGGACAAGGGCTGATCAAGTCACTGTTTCTCATAGTGTCCATTTCTCTTCAACAAGTTTCCTTTTAGGTGCTTAGTTAGTTGTCACCGATCAGGGAGAACATATGATATTTGTCCCTTTGGGACTGGCTTATTTCACTCAGCATGATGTTTTCCAGATTCCTCCATTTTGTTGCAAATGACCAGATTTCTTTTTTTTTACTGCTGTATAGTATTCTATAGAGTACATGTCCCATAATTTCTTTATCCAGTCTACTGTTGATGGGCATTTAGGTCTATTCCATGTCTTAGCTATTGTGAATTGAGCTGCAATAAACATTGAGGTGCAGACAGCTCTTTTATTTGCCAATTTAATGTCCTTTGGGTGAATTCCAAGGAGAGGATTGGCTGGGTTGTATGGTGGGGTTATATTCAGGTTTCTGAGGAATCTCCATACTGGCTTCCATAGTGGCTTTACCAGTTTGCATTCCCACCAACAGTGGGTTAGTGTCCCTTTTCCCCACTTATTCACCAGCATCTGTTTTTGGTAGATTTGTGTAAGTAAGCCGTTCTAACCTGGTCCTGGGATTAAAAAGCCAAGGCCTATTCCCCTGGGTCTGATGACACAGGGTGGGGCCGTGATCCTGCCCAGTCTGACCTCACCCTCAGGATCCAGGATCCAGCCTGTGACCCACATCTTAACTACAGACAACTGCCCCAGCTCTTCGGTTTCCTTCGCTATTCCTGCAGAACTTCTTTCTATCCTCCCTGTAGATCTGATCTCAAGCATGTAATTGGAAACAGTTATTTTGTGGCACTAAAACCATATCGTGATTGCTTTAGTAGCTTTCAGCATGGAACTGGGATGGAAGAAACTTCTTCTGAAAGGGGCGTAAAACCAGTGTGTGTGTGTAATTGAAGTGTAAAATCAGAGCACCGACAAGAAGAACAGAGGGACTTGTGGCCCTGCTCCTGTCACTCTCCAAAGTGAGCTTTGCCTTGAATTGATGTCAAGTGTTTCTGTTTGAACTTGACAGCTAACCAGATGATTTTATATCCCCCCCCAATAAAACAGTTTAAACATATTTTAAAAAGCCTCGGTTGTCACCCTCTAAGAAAAGGGGCTGAGGGCCCCCTGAGGATTGGGGAAATCCCAGCAGCCCCTTGTTCTGCACTGGCTCCTAAGTGGTGTCAGGATGGGCCGGGTACCCACAGGGCTGCAAAGGTGGATCTGTGGCCTCTTCTGGTGTGAAAAGGAGCCCAGAGGTGCTTCCCTCTGTCCATCCTCACCTCATTGTCTCGAGGTGGAGGAGCTCAGGGACAACACCAGTGTCCAACCACAGCTGGTGAGGCTCCCTGTTGGCATCCATGTCGGGCAGGCAGAAAAATGCCCTCAAGAGGGAGGTGTTGAGTGGCTCTGGTGGCTCTTCCAGAAACAACACCACCCGTGGCCACACTGAAGCCATTCACATGCCAGTCCTACCAGCACCCCCAGCCTTCCCTTCAGATGTAAGCAGCTCCTGGGGGCTCAGCCTGGAAGCCCTAGGGGAGCCCTGGGACCACCTCAGGGTACATCCTTCACTCACCTGCGTGGATCCTGAATAGCCATTCCTCTCCACTCTCCAGGTCAGGCTCCACGGCAGCCTCTCCACCTCTGGGCTCCAGTTTGTTGGCTTCCCTGAGGTGTCACAAAGAATGTGAAGCAATGGAGTCCATGTGCCCTTACTTCCCTGACCCCGAGCTACCTGCTCTAAACTCACAATTCCTGATATTCATTGAGGTCCTCCATGTCCTGAAGACTTTGGGGATAGTTCGCATCCAGGGAACATGTGGACAGCTGGAAGGAGACAAGTATGTTTTCTGAACCAGGTGTTAAGGAAAAGCCCTGTCCTGGGGGACATGGAAGCCAGAGTCAGACTTCCCAGGAGTCCTCCCTCCATAGACACTGGGACCCTGCCTGCCTGTCCCCAGCCCAGCTCCCTGTGTGGGCAGTCGGGTTCCTCAGCACCATTTCATAGTGCAGTGTGGGGGTGAGGAGTGAGGGCAGGGCTGATGAAGGGAGAGGGGAGGGCTGCAGAGAGACTGGATCAGCATCCACAGTGCAAGGACATCCACTACCTGGATGCCACCAGGTCCTTCAAGATGCGATTCATCCACTGTGGTGAGGTGGGAATGTGGGAGAAGCAGGATCAGGGGCTTGTGAGCAAGAAAGCAAGAGAATCAGAAAAGAGATGAAAGAAGAAATCACTTACTCCCAGATCGCTGCTCCCAAGGGAATGTTCCGATGCTGCCACATAGCCTTCCATGTGCACCAGAGCAGGGGTGTTGAGGTTGCCAGAGAGAAGGAAAGGGGAGAGTTAGACTTGAGGTGAGGACTCGGATCCCTGCTGCTGGTTAGATGATGTGGGTCAACCTTGGACTCCATGTCTATATCCCTATCCCAGGCCTAGATGGCTTCACCTCTGTAATAAGTGAGAGGATCTCTGAACTTTGCCTTCTTCTTCCTGCCTCAGATTCCCATCACTGTGCCTAAGAAGTATCACCTTGTTCCTCCATAGGTAGCCACTGGGTTGATGTGTGCAACTCATTGTTTTCCATCCCTCGTGTTTCCCTTCCTCTATTTTGTCTCATAACTCTTGTCCATTTCCTTTGTCCTTGTCATCTTCTACCAGTCATATTATTGTCTGATATGGGAGCTCTGGAGGCCAAGATAAAGATATACTGCCACCTGGGGCTGGCATTGTGGTGCAGCAGGTTCAAGCACCACCTGTGGAGACCCCTCCATGGGATCACTGGTTGGTGTCCCTGCTCCTTCACTTCTGATCCAGCTCCCTGCTAATGTGCCTCAGAAAGCAGTGTAAGATGGCTCGTGCTTGGGCCCTGCCAGCTATTTGGGAGAGTCTGATGGAGTTTTGGACTCCTGATTTGGCCTGGTCCAACCTGCTCATTGAGGTTCTATGGGGACTGAGCCAGTGGATGGAAGATTTCTCGCTTGGCTAACACCAAGCGATAGAATAAATAAAGGGGAGAGTGATCCAACATGGGAAGTGAGATACTCAGCAGACTCATAGAATGGCGGATGTCCTAAATAGCACTCTAGCTTCAGAATCAGCCCTAAAGGCACTCGGATCTGGCTGAAAAGCCCATGAGAGTATTTCAGGCATGGAAAGCCAAGACACTCTGGCAAAAAGATCTCTGTGAGTGAGATCCCAGTGGAAAGAACAGGTCTTCAAAGAGGGAGGTGCCTTTCTCTGAAGGGAGGAGAGAACCTCCACTTTGACTATGACCGTGTCCAAACAAGATAAGAGTCGGAGAACTCAGGGGGCTTCCATAGCCTTGGAAACTCATAACTGGTGCATAGGGAGATTACTGATGCCATAAACAGGAGTGTCAATTTGTGAAGTCAACGGCAGGAGTCACTGTGCACTTACTCCTCATGTAGGATCTCTGTCCTTAACGTGCTGTACACTGAGGCTTAATGCTATAACGAGTACTCAAACAGTATATTTCACTTTGTGTTTCTATGGGGGTGCAAATGATTGAAATCTTTACTTAATGTACACTAAACTGATCTTCTGTAAAAAAAAAAAAATTATCAATTCCCAACTTGACTCTCACTGGGATTAAACATGACAATAGGTCTGATCTGATTTCATCATCATTTAAAAAAAATCATCTATTATTTTTCACTTTATGTTTCTGTGTGGGAGCAAACTGTTGAAATACTTACTTAAGGTATGCTAGGCTGATCTTCTGTATATTAAGATAATCGAAAATGAATCTTGACGTGAATGGAGGGGGAGAGGGAGTGGGAAGGGGGGGTTGTGGGTGGGAGGGACGGTATGGGGGGGGAAGCCATTGTAACACATGAGTCGTACTTTGGAAATTTATATTCATTAAATAAAAGATAAAAAAAAAAAAAAACCGTATTGCCATCCTCCACATTGCGGCGCCGGCACACCGGGTTCTAGTCCCGGTTAGGGCGCCGGATTCTGTCCTGGTTGCCCCTCTTCCAGGCCAGCTCTCTGCTATGGCCAGGGAGTGCAGTGGAGGATGGCCCAGGTGCTTGGGCCCTGCACCCCATGGGAGACCAGGAAAAGCACCTGGATCCTGGCTCCTGCCATTGGATCAGCGCGGTGCGCCGGCTGCAGTGGCAGCCATTGGAGGGTGAACCAACGGCAAAAGGAAGACCTTTCTCTCTGTCTCTCTCTCTCTCACTGTCCACTCTGCCTGTCAAAAAAAAAAAAAAAAAAAAAAAAAAAAAAAAAAAAAAAAAAACGTATTGCCATGCACAGCAATACATCTATAGATCACTTACATGGGGAACAAGTGTCATGGACGCTTGTTGGGCCTTGGAATGGTAATGAGGACAAACCCCACCTGTCTGGGGTAACCTCATGGAGTTTGGAAATATTGAATCATCACAAGAATCCCATGTTTCCTGATCCACTTGAAAAGATGACCCAAAGAGGAGAAGAAATTTAATTTGTTCAAATTCTGGTAGTCGGCCAAGGAGGCAACAGGGGGTCCACAGCAGGTGTATTCTTGGCCATATCAATAAATGGGACTTGCTAGGGTTTTCACTGAGCAGTGGGAGGACTGGGAAGTAGGAAGTTGGCAGGCCTGAGGACAGGGAACATGCTAGGCATGACTGGAGGGGGAACAGGCTGTGTTTGAAGCAGTGCATCTGAGGGGAACAGTGATGCCCAGTCCTACTGCCCAGAGGCCCTCCACTGAGCCCAGTGCATTCCAGCCGATGAGGTCAGCAGGACCGCGTGTGTGTCCAGCCCAGGATCCCCTAACACACATCCTCTGGGCAGCCTGTACAGCTATGCAGTGTCTCCAGTAGCAGCTGGATAATGGCCTGTCACACAGTCTACTCCAAACACTAGACTTGGATGAGATGTGGAAGCCAAGATGAACCCAGAGTAATGCTTGGCCCTCACAACTCTAATACGCTAGGGCCTCCCCAGTCAGCCCAGAGCAAGTATTCTTTAACTCAACTGACCCGGGGTGTGTGTGTGTGTGTGGGTGCTCCTCTTCCTTCTGCCCTGAGCTGAGGATGAAGCAAGGAGCCCTTACTGAGACACAATGGCAGCACCTTGCTCTTTGACCTGAAACCTTGTAAGAAAGAAATTTCTGTTCCTGATTAATTACAGAGTCTCAGGTATTACGTTGTGGCCAGAAATGGACGAAGACAATGGTCAGTGCAAAACCCAGACATCTCTTGTGTTCAATTCGAAGGTAGTGCTGTCCTGTCACAATGCAGTGGATTTGATCTTTGCAATGGAAAAGCCGGGGTGGCCAGTATTAAGCAAATGTAAAGTTTTAAATAGTAAAGCAAGAAATGATAGTTAAAAATTTCTATTGCTCCAATCCCATGGGCATAAAACCTCTTCCTACTCTATAATTAATATAAAAAAGAACAAATCAGATGTCTACATACAATGTCTTTTTTCCTCCTGAGTTCCTATGTCCTCTCAGGAGTCCACAGCAGCAGATAACCCAAGCATTGCCCTAATTTGACCCTCTGGTCTTTGTGGGTGTTGCTCCTACCTGAAGAGGCTTCATCCTCACTGTTATAGTCAGAAACGCTCTGCAAGACCCAATCTTGAGAGACACAAACACAGACAGTAAGTGTTCACAGAGAGTCTCACCCATTCCTCTCCTGGATTGCTCAACATGACCCTGCCCCTTGCTCTGTGCTCTCAGCCTCTTCCTGGGCTCTGTGGACCTGACCTTCAGGCAGACATTGACCACAGCTTCAAGCCTTCCAGGGAGGGAGAGGAGCTGACGGCACCACCTCTCAACGTCTCACTTTCCCTAGTGCCTCCAGCCTGCATCTGAAACCCACCACTTTTTTATATACATATTACTGTAACCATGCAGCAATACCTCTGTGATTGCTTTTTTACAGAGAACTGATAGTGGCTTCAAAGGAACATCATTAGGGTAATACACACAAACTGCCAAACTCAGACACTCAGAACTGTAACACATGGGTACCCACATAGATAAAGCCCACCCCCATGCACAAGCCAGTATCTCTCAGGGACCCCAGAAAATGATCTTTACCCTTTATGAGGAAGTTAATTTCCCACCACCGCACTCCTAGTCCTTTGTCATAGCAGGAATTGGGCGTCAGGTGGCCTTTCACACTAAAGCCCCCAAGATAGTCCCATTTGTGCTGTCATCTGGACTATTCATACTATAGGGAGTAAGTGATTCCCGAATACATACCACTTGCTGTTCGTATTGAAATCACCTGTAATTAGAAAATGGCACCATGAGGGTCTGAACACTCTGTGTCCCTTTGCACCCGTCTTTAATACCCTTGGTGACACTGGGAAACCCCATGTGAAAGAGTGGTCCTATGGAGGGAACCCAAAGACGTGAGCAGAGCGATCACACTCAGGCCAGCAGACATGAGCTCTTCATGGGGGACGTGTCTCTCCAGTCCACTGTGGTTGGAAGTCACAAAATTCCTTTCAAAAGAGGAGAAGTGCTGAAGAGAAAAGCTTGCTGTGGTCCAGTCCTGACACTCATTTTGTCCCTGTGTCCCGTGTCAGCTCTCTGTTGGTGTAAACTCTCCCTCTCAGTGGCCCTCACCGTGCACAGGGTGTATCATGGACCCTATCCATGTTCAGATTTTTCTTCTCTTCATATGGTTGAGAACGGAAGAAGCCAAGGAAGGAACATTTCTGTTTTAGAGGAAGGCTGGTGCCCTTACCTCAGTGTACTCTGGAGTTTCTTTATCCTCCGTGTCACCAGGAAGCTCCTCCCATGCATCCTCCAGGGGCACTAGATGGACATATGGTGACTGTCAGTACACTGGTGCATCAGGGAGCATTGGTGGACATGGGCATGGGGTGAGGGTTAAGGCCAAGGAAAAGAACGTGAAAGACCTGAGAAGCAGAGCCTTAAGCTTTCTAGCTCAAGGCAGCTTCATTCATGGGAACTATTTAGGGTCAATACCACCACGGTTGCTGTATTTCCGTAAGAGTCCTGGGACGACTCCTGCATGTTTAGAAGCCAAATAAACGGCTACTGTCGTCTTGATGTTTCCCAAGGTCACTACTACTCAGGGGTCAATATCTGTTTATTGTATTTGAATATGTCATCTCTCCTATGAGCTTCTGAACTTAATTAAAAGCAACCGTTAGTGGGAGAAGGACTCAGTTGTAGGCAAAGCAACATGTTCATTTATTGCCAATCCCTAGGTACCACACAAGTAAATGAAGAAGATGTAAAAATGGTGAAATTCCACCATTTAAAAATGAGCACCAGGCATTATGGTAAAACTTTTCTCCTGATCTTATTGTTTTTATTACCATTAGAAATGGTATCTTTATGGATTATAGCATAAGAATTCATTGTATGCAGACAGTGTGTGATGATCAAATCATGTTGACCTTTCCAGCTCCCTAAATATATTTTAAACTGTTTTCATTTGTATTAAATACTTTTGACATATGTTGGGAGTATATTTCATATCCAGCTAAGCCATGGAATTGTGACCTAACCATCAGACACATGTGGGGTGAGGGTTGAATGAGCTCACTTACATAAAGTGCAGAAGGTGATCAGGTTCTTTTTTGTTTTTGTTTTTTGAGAATTGAACCTTGAGCTGTGCATTTGGGAACACATTTTCTGTGGGAAATATGTACACATATACACATCCAAGCACTTTCAAAGACATACACGCTCACTCCTAGAAACTCACCATACTGGGGCACAGAAACCCCCACCATCTAAATGACATAGCTATTTCCAGAGCCTGCCTTAGATACCTGTAGCTATGTGCTAGTCTTTCTGGTTTTTGTTTTACCACACCCTCAATCTTTTTAATCCACCAGGAAGCTGGAATCAGGTTGGCTCTCCAGAAGAGAACCAGCAGGAAGGTCCCAGTGTCTCCTCCCTTCAGTTGTTCCTCAGCACCTGAGGCATTCTAGAATACGTACAGTGTCCACTGGATCCTGAGTCCACCTGCAGTCAGAGAAAGGAAGTCACTGTGAGGTCAGATACTGTTTGCACAGGTCTCTTCTCCTGGTGCTGACCTTGGGAAACTTGATGGGATACAGTGCATGAGGCAAATGCCCTAAATAAAGCACAGAGGATACTTGTGTGAAATACGTGAGCTTTTCACAGCCCATTTTACGTGTTCATTTTGGTTGGCAAATGCAACATTCATTTGTGAAAATGAAAACCTGGGGGTTGGCCTTGTGGCACACTGGGTTAGGCTGCCCCCTGTGAGGCAAGCATCCCATATCAGAGCACCAAATCAAGTCCAGGCTGCCCTGCTGCTGCCTTTCCCTGCTCACGTACCTGGGAAGGCAGTGGAGGATGTCCCAAGTATTTGAGTCCCTTCCAACCAGTGGGAGAACCCCCCCAGATGGAGTTCCTAGCTCCTGGCTTCCATATGGCCCAGCCCCAGCCATTATAGCCATTTGGGAAGGTAACCAGAGGATTTAAGATCTTTGTCTGTCTGTCTCTCTGTTATTCTGCCTTTCAAATAATGAATAAATCTTTTAAATCATAAAATATTTAAACTATGCAGAACTGCTCCTGTGGAAAACGCCCAGCACCACATCACTTGTAATTGATTCTGTCCTTTTATGATACCCTCTTGAGTCATGTCTCACTTTATAACAGACATGCCCTGGGCTTCCCCCACAAATAAATTGTGGAAGTCATCTGCAGTATAGGCGTTCAGATTTTCGTATCTGAGAAAAACGTTGCCTGGGCCTGATGTTGTGACACAGTGAATGGAACTGCTGCCTGCAGTGCCAGCAGTCCATCCTGCAGTGCCAGTTTGCATCCTGGTTGCTCAGCTTCCAATACAATGCCATGCTGTTGTGCCTGGGGAGGCATGGAGAATGTCCCCTATCACTCATGTGGGAGATCTGGATAGCGCACTGGACTCCTGGCTTTGGCCTGGACCAACTCTGGCCTTTGAAGGCATCTGGGGAGTAAACTACTAGATGGAAGATCTTTTGTTCTCTTCCCCTGTCTCTGTGTAACTCTGCCTTTCAAATAAATAAGTAAATAAGACTAGTGATTGTATACCAGGAACATTTGTTTCTGTGACCAAAAACCCCAGTCATACCTTGCCAAGAGATGTGACCTCCTCCTCTGCTCTGTCTCTCGGAATCGCTTCCACCAGGTCCTCAGGAGCAGCTAGGTGAACCAGGGGTAACTGTCAGGTGTTGTGGATGAGTTCGGCAGAGAGACTTGCTTGCTGTGGACATGGGCCTAGGCCTAGGTGGTTGGTGAGCAGTGAACAATGTCAAGAGTTCTGTGCTGCACTCAGTAACAGAGCAAGAAAAAGACAAGCCAGCCCTGCACCCACAAGTAGCAGGAAGGCCACCTGATGTGGGCTTGGAACTGCACACATGCCGCTGCTGGGCCATCCTCCCTGGTGGATGACAAAGCCCAAAAGAGGAGCAGGAAAGAAATGAGAAGGAGAGTTTTGGCTTTCTTACT
The DNA here is from genome assembly GCF_051225735.1 of Oryctolagus cuniculus. Classification (NCBI taxonomy): domain Eukaryota; kingdom Metazoa; phylum Chordata; class Mammalia; order Lagomorpha; family Leporidae; genus Oryctolagus; species Oryctolagus cuniculus. The sequence continues at coordinate 62,289,589 of NC_142883.1, read as the reverse complement.
ACTAGCAACCAAATCATTACGAAACAGTCAATTTAGAAATAGGCGAATACCATAGTGCACTGATTCCTTGATGATGCCTCATCTTTGCTCCTGCCCAAAATGGGCGTGGAAATGCCCAAAATGTAGACCATGGAAATCCCCCCATTTTTCTTGTTGTGTCCCAAGATCATTTACCTCCATGAATCTACATAAGCAGCTATTACATTTGCCATCTTTCCTTTCAGGTATTTTTAAATTGCTCTGGGCAAGTAGACATTTATTATCTGAATCACTTGTCAGTGAAAATTTCAGTGGCATGAATTACTTGGCAGTGCTGTGTAAGCACCACCCCTGTGTGCCCCAACTATTGTCATCATACCCAATCTAAACTCTGCATCTATAACGGAAGAACTTTACCTTCTCCTCCTTCCATCCCCAACTAATCTGTACTTCCAGTCCCTTTGAATTTGCCTGTTGTAGACATGTCATTGTAATGGAAACATACAGTGTTTGTCTTTCTGTGTCCACCTTATTACAGTGTCAGGTGTTACCATGTCCATCCCTCGTCTGGTATAAAACGTAAATTCACTTTTACATATTAAAACTCTTCCATTGTGTTCATATACCACATTGTCATTACTCATCTGTTTGTTGTTGGATACTGGGAAATAATCCAGATTCTGTTGTTTCTGTTTTCTGCTTGCTGTGAACACTTAGGTACAGAGAGATACCTGCTTCATCATCTGCTGTCCACTATTTGGTGATACACAGAGTGTGACAGAAAGGGAGAGACTACCTCAAAAAAGCCAAAATAGGGGCTGGCAACATGGCACAGTAGGTTAATCCTCTGGCTGCAGCGCTGGCATCCCATATGGGCACCGGTTCTAGTCCCAACTGCCCCTCTTCCAGTCCAGCTCTCTGCTATGGCCTGGGAAAGCAGTGGAAGATGTCCCAAGTCCTTGGGTCCCTGCACCACGTGGGAGACCAGGAAGTTGTGCCTGGCTCCTGGCTTCGGATTAGCACAGCTCCAGCCATTACAGCCATTAGCTCTAATTTATTCTTATAATCAGATCTCAGAATAAGGTCAGTATTAGTGACAAATCTGGGCATTCTGTAATAAAGCAAATGTTCTTGAACAGTCTAGATCAATATTTACTGTGCACTTGCATAATAGTAGAGCCTCAGAATTCTTGAGGCAAAAATGGTTGGAACTACAAGGGCAGATAGACAAATTCAGTATTTTTTTTGAGATTTATTAGAGGAGGCTGCACTGTGATGTAGCAGGTTAAGCAGCCACCTGCAGTGCTGGCATCCCATATGGGCGCAGGCTTGAGACCAGGCTGCTCCATTTCCAATCCAGCACTCTGCTATGGCCTGGGAGAGCAGTAGAAGATGGACCAAGTCCTTGGGCCCCTGCACCCATGTGGGAGACCTGGAAGAAGCTCCTGGCTTCAGATGAGCCCAGCTCCAGCCACTGCAGCCAATTGCAGATGGAAGACTCCTCTCTCTCTCTCTGCCTCTCCTTCTGTCTCTGTGTAACTCTGATTTTAAATAAATAAATAAATCTTAAAATATAAAAGGTTTATTAGAGTCAGAGACCTCCAGTAGAGTGGCATGGGGGGGCACAAATTCACTACTATTGAAAATTGACAGATTGAGCAGGATGGAAACAAGCCAGGTGGCATTGAAATGAACAGCAGTATGAGGGCTTCAGCCTGTTCCCTCCCCCTTTCACTTGAAGGACCTGTGAAGGTGACCTTATTTGGGCATGGAGTCATTGGAGGATTAACCAGTTAATATGAATTCATATTGGAGTAGCAAGGACTTGTTCCCATATGACTATGACTGGCATTTTTACAAGATGAGGAAACAGGTCCAAGATGGAAGGATGCCATGAAATGATGGGGGCAGAAATTCAGGTGCTTTGGTAGGCACACAGGAGGCCCAGGATTTCCAGGTGTGGGGAGCAACTCGGACTAGACTAAGTTACTGGAATCAAGACTTATTCTATGCATCTGCTCTCCCACAATATGGCACTGGGAGAGGAGAAAACAGCTTCTACGCAGCTGCCTCTTGCCAACGTGAGTGATGACCTCCAGGAGCTGATCCTGCTGCTGATTGGAGGAGAGCAGCGTACTCGGTGTGTGGGCAGCCGAGTTGGGATTGGCGGAAGAGGACTATAAAGGAGGAGAGAGACAACATGCACCGGGAACATCTAATGGGAACATCTATCTGAAGGAACACCTGTGCAGCCCCCGAGAGAGCCGGCCGGCGGTGTGCCGCTCCCCCGCGGAAGTGGGGAATGTGGCAGGGGGAACCACCCTTCCACGGAGGTGGAAGGGATGGTAGCCAACGCGGGAAGAACCAGCAGCAAACCCGGGGAGGGCCGAGCAGACAAAAGAACAGTGCAGGGTCCTGTGTCGTTCCTCCACAAAGAGGGGGAGCGACACCAGGAAACCAGCAGAAGCTAAGAAGGGACAGGAAAGATTAGTCCTGATGGGTTTCTGTGGGAGGGTGACTATGCATAAACCTAGATTTCTGACACCCAATCTCCAGACCTGTGGGAAAATGAAATATCATGTACTTCAAACTGACCACCAACCAGGCACTTGATTATGGCAGGCCAAGAAAATTATTAACCCTCAATTAACTATTTTGATTGGCGTGTAGAGACATTTCAGCCATGAGAGAAACACATTCTTCTCAGGTTCATGTGAAGAAGTCTCCAAGGCAGATCAAAGTATGAGCTCTGCCGCACAACCACTTAAAGTAATGTATGTCACACAGCTTGTGCCACTGGGCAACTATGGTAATACAATAGAGTTCAATCAATGCAATGAAGATTACTTGGTAAATTTTGCAAGAACTATGGAAGCTAAATAACATACTCTCCAAAACAAATGGGCCAAAGAAGACGGTGTAGACATTTTAAACTATTTTGAACCAAGCAAATAAAAACCCATTTTGCAACTTTGGGTTGCAATGAAGCAGTGCTCAGAAGGAAAATGGAGCCCTTGAGTGAAATACTTTAGAAAACAATGATGATCTAAAATCAATAAGGGATTCTTACAACCTAGAAAAGTAGATGACCAAAAGCAATCTCATGTAAATTAGATAAAAAATGAAAAAATAGCAATTTTCTCAGAAATGAATGTAACAGGAAATAGAAAAAGGACAGAGTAAAACAAAAAGTCAAAAAAATATTTTTTTTGAAAAAAATCCATAAGATTGTGAAACCTCCACCTGTCTAAGCACAAGGCAAAAAGGAGAAGAAACAATGTCTGCTACTGTAAATGAGAAGGGAATCCTCACCTTTCATGGCATGGACAGGAAAAGGAAAAGAAAAAAGTACTTTACATACTGTATGCCCACAAGTAGGTTCAATGAAGCCTGAAATTCCTTCAGAGTCAGAAACTACCCAAACTAACCCATGGGCCCGAGCCTTTGAAGAGAACTTTACAGCTACAAAAGGCAAAAGAAGGTGTCAGGGCCATGTGGCTTCATTGGTGAACTCCAGTCAGTTTTACCAAGAAAAATGTCATCCCCATCCAAGCAAGGGGCCATAGTCCTAGGTGTTTACCCAATTAATTTAAAAAACTTTGTCCCCACAGAACCCTGCCACATGACTGTTTCTGGTGGCTTTCTTCCTGATTGCTTAAATTGGAAACCAGGACCAAGAACATTGGCCCATCTATCCAAGGGGGTATAACTCAGTGATGAAAATCATTGAGCAATCAAGCCACAAAAAGGAGCAGGAGAGTTCTCATGTATGTTACCAAATCTAATTCCAACTCTAGGAAACTGAAAAAGAATGACTAAAAAGATATTTAAAATGGCCAGTTCTAGGGTCATGTTCTGGGGTCATTCAAAGGTTCTGGAAACATGAGTAAAGATGAATAACTCCCAGGACTGTACCACCAGAACCAACCTTAGTGCAGACTTGGGAGTTGAGTCAATGATAACATTTCTTTATTGGTTCAGTCTCCATAACAAATGTACCCTACTAATGGAAGTGTCATCAGAAAAAGGGAAGTGGGAGTCCAGTATGAGAACTTTAGGAGCTATCTGTTCAGTTTTCCTATTTTATCTCCAGTTGTTAATATTAGCATGAAATCTGGTGGCACTCTCTCAGTAAGATGTCCATTTCAGCCCATGTTGCACAATCGGGCAAATGTCTGAACAGTACCTTGAAATGTTACTACTAACAGTGACCCCAAGTTTAAGTTGTTAACATGTCTTCCCTGTGTAGTGGTCACCCTGCTGATTGAGTTGACCAATTCTAATTTTGCAGTCATGGAATGAAAGACACAGATAGCATAGCTTTTTAAGAGTTTTGTCTTAACTATGAGGCCCTGAATAAAGCAGAATCTGATTGTTGAATGAGCTTCATGATTGAATTTGCACAGTACCTTCAACTGATTCCTTTGTTGGGGGCATCCTGTTCTTTGGCAAGACATGGATTTTTCCGGCCATCTGTGTGGAATGGACAGTCGATGTTCTTGACCTCCGACTTCCTTTTCGTCTAAAACTCTTTAGACAAGAACCTGGAAAAGTATGATAATACAGACAGCTGTTGACATCCAGCTGGCAGGAGACCACAGAGAAGTGTATGATCATTGCAGTTCCTCACTTTCTTCCCAGTTTTCCCATTCAATAGTGGATCAGGTTGTTGAAAGGAGTTCGTGTGGTTCTCTCAGTACTGAATTGGTTAATACGGGGAAGAGTCACTAGAACACAAGCCCAACCCCTCTCCCTGTCTCTCTTCTGTCACTCTGCTTGCTCTTCTACTTTTCCACGATGATGGGACACAACATGGGACCCTTGATATGGGCACCTGATCTTTGACTCCTAGACTTGAGAATCCAGAGCTTGGGGGTCTTCTTTCTTTGTAATTTACCCTGTCTAAGATGAATTTTTAATGCCATAGAAAACTTAATATCTGTCCTTCAGAGAAAGTGGCTGAGTAGTCTCAAATCCCTGTCTGAAAAAGGCAATGTCTGTACCAACTCTGTGTTTGCACCTTCATGCCCATGACCTTTCTCACCAAAACCCAGTCCCTAGGAACTCTTCACCTCTCTCTAGACCCTGCAGGGACAGCATACACAGTTCCCTCTCCCATTGGTGAGGTTCATTCATGGCCAGGCTTGCCCATCCAACCCATGATTCTGCTTGAGGACCATCAGGCAGGCCCCTTCTCTCTGTCTTCAGATGTCTGCCCCACTGACCAACGGCGCTGTCCCTCCTCCCCGTTTCCCTGTAACCCCCAAACAGCAGGGTTCATGTGTTTATCCACCCCACCCTGAAATCCCAGTTTCTTCCAACGTGCCAAAAATATATCTGGGTTCAGACTGTTCTTACAGTCTTGGTCTCAGATGGCGACCTCTACAGAGAGAAGAGGCTGGCTTGAAAGTGCCTTTTTGTGTGATGTCTGTGTTGTGTTTGGTCTTAATTTTTCCTGACTGATGAGAGTAGTGTGAGTTTCTTTCCAATCATCATTCTCTGGATAAGGTGCAAACAAACTTGACATTGGAAATAATGTGTTTCTCTAAATTTAGGAAATATTTTTGAAACAACAAACTTAACAGAAGCATCAAAAGTAGAAACTGAATAATACGGATGACCAACTATCTTTATAAATCTGTAGACAGCCTGGAATGGGGAAATGACAGTCCATGAGGAGAGTGATTAAGCAGAAGGTAAGTGGCCAGTGGAGAAGCAGCATTGTGGAGGTCAGTGTGGCCTACCTGCTGCACAGCAGTTGAGATTTCCCATCGCGGACCACTCTGGATAGGACGATACGCACGTTCCCACCGCACTCAAGTTTGAACCTTTCAGCTCAAGAGAGTGACAGTTGGAATGGCAGGATGATGTCACTCACCTTGTTACCCTGGCGACAGGACACCATGGAATTTTCAAAGTGAGCCATGCCACACTGTAGGTGATGCTGTACTGCTGTCTACACACATATTTTTCAGTGTCCAAGCGTGGTCATTTTAGAGTCCAAGTTTTGTTTCCAAAACTGACTGCAAGACCCACACATTCTCATTCCCTCCTTGTGAAGTAAGTTGAGTGACTTAAGAGGATCTGTTTCCAATATAGTTGAGGTAACAGTTTGAATGAGAGGCATGACCTAGCACTGTACAGCATCATGTCATCTGCAAACATGGATATTTGGTTTCGTCTTCTGTGACATTTGAAGCTCATTGTTTCTTCAATTCTGTAATTGCTCATACTAATACTTTCTAATTTTTAAGATATATTTATTTATTTGAAAGGCAGAGTTACAGAGAGGCAGAGGCGGAGGCAGAAGCAGAAAGAGAGAGAGCGAGAGAGAGGTCTTCCATCCGCTGGTTCACTCCCCAGGTGGGTGCAACTGCTGGAGCTGTGCCGATCGAAGCCAGGAGTCAGGCGCTTCTTCTGGGTCTTCCACGTGGGTACAGGGGCCCAAGGACTTGGGCCATCTTCCACTGCTTTCCCAGGCCATAGCAGAGAGTTGGATCAGAAGAGAAGCATCCAGAACAGAAACTGGCACCCATAAGGGATACTGGCACTACAGGCAGTGGCTTTACTCACTACGCCACAGCACAGCGCCCCCTCCCCCTTGCTCATGCTTTCAACACTATATCAAGTATGAGTGGTAAAAATTGGACATCCTTGTCTTGTTCTGGATCTGCTTTCAAGTGTTCTGAATTCAGGATGATCCTGATTGCCAGTTAGTCATATACATACATGCACACACATGTAGCTGTATCATTTTGAGATATGCTCCTTGTAGAACTAATTTGTTGAGGGTTTTTATAGAGATGGGATGCTGAATCATGATTTCTCTGCATCTATCGAGATGATCATATGGTGTTCTTCAGTCTGCTACTGTGACTTACAATATTTATGGGTTTGTGAATGTTGAACCACACTTGCACCTCTGGGGTAAATGCTAGTTGATCATGGTATATGATCTTTTTGATGTAGTGTTGGATTCAGTTTACTAATCTTTTGTTGAGAATTTCTACATCTGTGTGTATCAGGAATATTGGTCTATAGTTTACTTTTTATGTTATGTCTTTGTTTGGTGTTGGTATCAGAGTAACACTGGCCTCATAAAAAGAATTCAGCAGAATTCTTTCATTTTCAGTGTTTTGGAATAATTTGCAAAGTATTGGAGTTAGTTCCTATCTAAATGTTTTGTAGAATTCAGTTGTAAAGACATCAGGTCCTGGACCTTTCTTTGACAGGAGACTTTAGGTACTGCCTCCATCGCATTGTTATGGTTTTCTATATCTTCTTGAAGTAATATTGGCAGATAGCGTGCACCCAGGAATTCATCCATCTCTTCAAGGTTTTCTAAGTTGATAGCACAAAGTCATTCACAGGAGTCACTTGTAATTCTTTGTGTTTCTGTGGTATCATTTTTCATCTCTAATTTTATTTATTTTAGCTTTTTTCTCTGTTTTCTTTGTTAGTTGGCTAAAGATTTACCTGTTTTGCTTATTTTTCAAAATCCATCTTTTCCTTTTTTTTGATTTTAAGAGTTGTTAGTTTTGTTTGAGTTTCATTAATTTCTGCTCTGATTCTCTTGATTTCTCACCTCCTAGTAATTTTGGGTATGGTTTTTCTTGCTTTTCCAAGTCTTTAACATGAATATTAGATAATTTATTTGAGATCTTTCCATTTTAAGGAAGCTTGTTGTTGTAAACCTTTCTTGGAATACTGCATTGGCTGTCCTCAGATTTTGATATGTGTTGTTGATATTCTCATTTGTTTCAAGAATTTTTATTTCTACTTTAATTTCTTCCATGATCCATTAGTCATTCAGTAGCATGTTGTTTAATTTCCATGTATTTGCAGATTTTCTATTGTTACAATTAATATTTTTAAAGATTTATTTATTTATTTGAAAGTCAGAATTACACAGAGGAGAAGCAGCGGAGGGTGGGGGGCGTCCATTCGCTGGTTCACTCACCAGTTAGCCACAATAGCTGGAGCTATGCTGATTCGAAGGCAGGATCCAGGAGTTTCCTCCAGGTTTCCCACATGGGTGCAGAGTCCCAAGGACTTGGGCCATCTTCTACTGCTTTCCCAGGCCATAGCAGAGAGCTGGATCGGAAGTGGAGCAGCCAGGACTCGAACCAGCTCCCATATGGGATGCTGGCACTGCAGGAGGCAGCTTCACCTGCTACACCACAGCTCCGGCCCACATAATTGATTTCTAAATGTTTTCCTTTGTGGCTTGAAAATATACATGACGTCCATTTATTTTTTTGTTTACTGAGTCTTGATTTGTGGCCTCATCTGGGGTCTATCCTAGAAAATGTTCCATGTGCTGATGAGTAGAATGTGTACTCTATAATTGTTGGGGAAAGGATGTTTAAAGTCTCCTAGGTCCATTTGCTCTATGATATGGTACAACTCTGATGTTTCTTTGATGCCTGTCAGTGGTTGAAGTCTCCTGGTGTTACTGTAGTAGAATCTATCTCTCCCTTTAGCCCTAATAATATTTACTGTATTTGTACGGTCTTGTGTGCCTATATTTTCATATATGTTATATTATCTTGATGAATTGATCCTTTTATGAATATATGATATCCTTTTCCCTTTTTGCAGCTCTTAATTTAAAGTCTATTTTATCTGATACCAATATGGTTCCTGCAGCTTGTTGCTGGTTTCCATTTACATGATATCTTTTTCTAAGCCTTCATTTTTGCTCTTTTTTTTTAAAAAAAAAAGAGGTACAGAGAGACAGAGACAGGAAGAAAAGTCTTCCATCTGCTGGTTCACTCCCTGAAAGGCTGCAATGGCATGAGCTGAGCCAGTCTGAAGCCAGGAGCCAGGAGCTTCTTCTGGGTCTCCCATGCTGGTGCAGGGGCCCAAGGACTTGAGCCATCTTCTACTGCTTTCACAGGCCATAGCAGAGAGCTTCTTTAAGATTTTGTAATTCTCATCATAGAGATCTTTAACGTCCTTGGTTAAGTTTATTCCAAGGTATTTATTGTTTTGTGGCTGTTGTGAATAGGATTGATCTTAGAAGTTCTTCCTCAGCCGTGGCATTGCCTGTGTATACAAAGGCTGTTGATTTTTGTGCATTGATTTTATATCCTGCTACTTTTCCAAACTCTTCTATGAGTTCCAATAGTCTCTTAGTTCTTTGGGTCCCCTAAGTAATGAATCATATCATCTGCAAAGAGGGATAGTTTGAGTTCTTCCTTCCCAATTTGTATCCTTTTAATTTCTTTTTCTTGCCTGATGGCTCTGGATAAAACTTCCAGAACTATATTGAATAGCAGTGGTGAGAGTGGTCATCCCTGTCTGGTACCAGAACTCAGTGGAAATGCTTCCAACTTTTCCCCATTCAATAGGATGTTGGCTGTTGGTTTTTCTTTTTTTTTTTTTAATTTTTTGACAGGCAGAGTGGACAGTGAGAGAGAGAGACAGAGAGAAAGCTCTTCCTTTTGCCATTGGTTCACCCTCCAATGGCCACCACGGTCGGCGCACTGCACTGATCCGATGGCAGGAGCCAGGTACTTATCTTGGTCTCCCATGGGATGCAGGGCCCAAGTACTTGGGCCATCCTCCACTGCACTACCTGGCCACAGCAGAGAGCTGGCCTGGAAGAGGGGCAAATGGGACAGAATCTGGCGCCCCGACCGGGACTACAACCCGGTGTGCTGGCGCCGCAAGGTGGAGGATTAGCCTAGTGAGCTGCAGCGCCAGCTGGCCGTTGGTTTTTCATAAATTGCTTTGATTGTATTGAGGAATGTTCCTTCCATACCCAGTTTGCTTAGTTTTCATCATGAAAGGGTGTTGTATTTTATCAAATGCCTTCTCAGCATCTATTGAGATAATCATATGGTTTTTCTTCTGCGGTCTGTTAATGTGGTATATCACATTGATTGATTTGCGCACATTGAACCATCCCTGCATACCTGGGATAAATCCCACTTGGTCTGGGTGGATGATCTTTCTGATGTGTTGTTGTATTCTATTGGCCAGTATTTTGTTGAGGATTTTCGCATCTATATTCATCAGGGATGTTGGTCTGTAATTCTCTTTCAATGCTGCATCTTTTTCCAGCTTAGGAATTAAGGTGATGTTGGCTCCATAGAAAGAATTTGGGAGAATTCCCTCTTTTTCAATTGTTCTGAATAGTTTGAGAAGAATTGGAGTTAGTTCTTCTTTAAATGTCTGATAGAATTCAGCAGTGAATCCATCTGGTCCTGGGCTTTTCTTTGTTGGGAGGGCATTTATTACTGTTTCAATTTCTGTCTCAGTTATGGGTCTGTTTAGGTTTTCTATGTCTTCCTGGTTCAATATAGGTAGGTTGCATGTGTCCAGGAATCTATCCATTTCTGATAGGTTTCTCTGTTTGCTGGCATACAGGTCCTTGTAGTAATTTCTGATGATTCTTTTTATTTCTGTGGGATCTGTTGTTATGTTTCCTTTTTCATCTCTGATTTTATTGATTTGGGTCTTTTCTCTTCTTTTTTTAGTTAGTTGGGCCGATGGCGTGTCAGTTTTTCTTTATTTTATCAAAAAACCAGCTCCTCGTTTGGCTTATTTTTTGTAATTTTTTTTATTCAATCCTGTTTATTTCTTCTCTGATTTTAATTATTTCTCTTCTCCTACTAGATTTGGGTCCGCTTTGCTGCAGATTTTCTAGATCCTTGAGATGCATGGAAAGCTCATTTATTTGGTGCCTTTCCAATTTCTTGATGTAGGCACCTATTGATATAAACTTTCCTCTTAACACTGATTTGGCTGTATCCCATAAGTTTTGGTATGTTGTGCTGTTATCCTCATTTACTTCCAGAAAATTTTTGATTTCTCTTTTGATTTCTTGAATGACCCAGTGTTCATTCAGTAGCATGTTGTTCAATCTCCATGTGTTTGCATATGCTCTAGGGATTCCTGAGTTGCTAATTTCCACCTTCATTCCACTATGGTCTGAGAAGCTGCATGGTATGATTCTAATTCTTTGGAATTTGTTGAGACTTGCTTTATGGCCTAGTATGTGGTTAATCCTAGAGAAGGTTCCATGTACTGCTGAGAAAATGTAAATGCTTTATGTGTAGGATCAAAAGTTCTGTAGATATCTGTTAGATCCATTTGGGCTATAGTGTCATTTAAATCTACTGTCTCCTTGTTGATCTTCTGTCATGTTGATCTGTCTATTTCTGAGAGTGGAGTATTGAAGTCCCCCAGTACTATTGTATTGGGGTCTAAGTCTCCCTTTAAGTCCCTTAACAAATCTTTTAAATAAACCGGTGCCCTGTAATTAGGTGCATATACATTGATAATCGTTATATCTTCCTGTTGAATTGATCCCTTAATCATTATATAGTGCCCCTCTTTGTCTCTCCTAACAGATTTTGTGGTAAAGTTTATGTTGTCAGATATTAAGATGGCTATAGCTGCTCTTTTTTTCATTTCTGTTGGCATGGTATATCTTTTTCCAGCCTTTCACTTTCAGTCTGCATGCATCTTTGTTGGAAAGATGTGTTTCTTGTAAGCAGCAAATAGATGGGTTTTGTTCCTTAACCCAGTCAGCCAATCTGTGTCTTTTAACTGGACAGTTCAGGCCATTAACGTTCAATGTGACTATTGATAAGTAGTAACTTTGCCCTGCCATTTCCCAAAGATATCTTCTAATATATGTTTTGAACTTCCTGTGATCTTTTGCTGTGAGGTTTCCTTCGTTTACCTTCTTTCACATTGATGACCGTGTTTCTGTGTTTCTCTGTGTAGCACATCTTTAAGCATCTTTTGCAGGGCTGGATGAGTGGCGACAAATTCTTTCAATTTCTGTTTGCTATGAAAGGTCTTTATTTCACCTTCATTCACAAATGAGAGCTTAGCAGGATATAATATTCTGGGCTGGCACTTTTTCTCTCTTAGTACCTGGGCTCTATCTCGCCATTCCTTCCTAGCTTGTAGGATTTCTGATGAGAAGTCAGCTGTGAGTCTGATTGGAGATCCTCTGAGAGTAATCTGATGTTTCTCTCTTGCACATTTTAGGATCTTTTCTTTATGTTTCACTGTGGTGAGTTTGATTACAATGTGTCGTGGTGAGGATCTCTTTTGGTCATGTTTACTAGGGGTTCTAAGAGCTTCCTGTACTAGGATGTCTCTGTCCTTCTCCAAACCTGGGAAGTTCTCTGCTAGTATCTCACTAAAAAGGCCTTTTCTAATCCTTTCTCTCTCTCCATGCCTTCAGGAACTCCTAGAACCTGAATGTTGGGTTTTTTAATAGTATCTTGAAGATTCTCGACAATATGTTTTAGATTTCTAATTTCCTCTTCTTTTCTTTGGTTTGACTGTATATTTTCCTGTTCTCTGTCTTCTAAGTCCGATAGTCTCTCTTCTGCTTCACTCATTCTGTTTTTAAGGCTCTCTAATGTGTTTGTCATTTGATCTATTGAATTCTTCATTTCATTATGATTTCTCGTCACTATCACAGTTTCATGTTCTACTAGTTGTTTCATTTCATTTTGATTCCTCCTTAATATTTCTTTTCACAAGAGAGATTTTCTATCTTGTCCATTAAGGATTTCTGTAGTTCGAGAATTTGTTTTTGAGAACTTCTTAATGTTCTTATCAATTTTTTTGTGATCTGTATCTTGCATTTCTTCTATCTCATCATCTTCATAATCTTGAATTGGGGTGTCTATATCATTTGGGGGCATCATAGTGTCTTCCTTGTTCTTGTTACCTCAGTTTCTGTGTTTGTTGTTTGTCATATTGGAGATATTCTTTGGTTTCTTTGCTGTGGTGCTTTTTCTCATTGTACTGTGACTCTAGATTCAGTGGACTGTCTGCTTTTGATGGATCCTTAGAGGCTGTAATGGGTGTGGCCAGAGAGCTCTGTTTGGTTCTTCAGGGTTAGGGGTGTGCCAAAGGTGATCCACCCAGATTGTTCTCTCGCTCGCTTGCTCGCTCTCTCTCTCTCTTTTTTTTCTGACTCAGTTGGGAAGTAATTCCACACAGCTGAGTGGGATTGAGGGTAGTTGATGTATGAAATCTGGCCCCTGTGGGTGTTTGTCTGCTTACCCCTGGGAGCACACACAGAGTTTATGGAGCCCTCAGTGTGGTCTCAAATTTCTCTGCAGTCTCTTACCAGTTTGCCCAAGTTACCGAGTTTGTGTACCCGGTGAGTTCTCTCTCCCCCCGTCAGATTTTCACAGTCTCAGTTCGTTAGCTCCACACTTTCACTAACTAGGTCTTAACCTCCTGTTATTTCTCCCCACCAGAGTCAGGTTTTTCTGCTTGGCTAATGGCAGGCACCTCTCTACATATGTAAAATGGAGCCTGCTCTTTGTCTTGCTCAGCTTTGTAAGGTGAGTGGAGGGAGAGGTTAATGTCCGTGCTGGTTCCCCTTATTTATTCATTTTTTCTCTCCTCCAGTCAGCCTGGTGAACTTTCCCCAGTGGGGCTTCAGGCCTCATTCCCTGTGGGCTCTTTCTGCCTTTCCCCGCCAATGTCTCGGGTTACTGAGGTTTTTTGTCTCACCTCCCCTTCCCGCACTGGCATGCACACTCTGCGACTCACGTGGCTCGGCTCCCGCGGCGGCTCGGCTTCCACATGGTGGGGACCTTGCTCTCCCCATAGGTCCTCCGTGTCACTTCCACTAGATCCAGAAGAGTTTCCTCTGCAATTTTTTCCTGAGCCTTTTCCTGAGGCTACAGTAATTCAACTTTTATTAAATATCTTTTCCTGGACTATCGGTGTGTGCCCTCACTATTCTGCCATCTTGGCTCCACCCCTTATTATTATTTTTTAAAGATGTATTTATTTGAAAGGCAGAGGTACAGAGAGAGGGAAGGAGGGAGGGAGGGAGAAAGGTAGAGAAGGAGAGAGAGACAGAGAAAGAGAGAAAAAAGAGAGAGAATCTTCTGTCCTCTGGTTCACTCCCCAGATGGCTGCAAATTGTTGGAACTGGGCCAGGAGGCAGGAGATTCCTCCGGGTCTCCCACATGGGTGCAGGGGCCCAAGCACTTGGGCCATTTTCAACTGCTTTCCCAGATGCATTAGCAGGGAGCTGGATTGGAAGCAGAGCAGCCAGGGCTCGAACCGGTGTCCATATGGGATGCTAGCATCCTGATCTAGCACCTGTGTTCAAGGCGCTATAGCCAAGAGGTAGAGGCAACCTTCTTTGCAGGGCCTCTACACATGGACTGAAGACTCTGACTTGGGTGCAGTTTCACAGCACATACTGGGACCCTTGCTGGTTCTGGGGACCCTGGTTCTGGGGACCCCAGGCAACTGCCCTCATTTTGTCCAGACAACTATGTCTAGCCTCAGCCCCAGGGCACTGAAGAGAGAGACTTTGCCTGGGATGATAGAAACAGACATCTTAAACGGATGTCTCCCTGTCGATTCCCAAAGGAATCGACCTCATTGGTAATGGAGAATGAAGGCACACATGCTTTTAGGTGCTCTGGAGAACCATGGGGATTGTGGGGAAAGGCAATTAGGGACAGAGTCATGATCAGGCCAAACTGTAGGGCCAGCCAGTCTGCAAGAGAGAATTGTGAATAATACAGATAAGAGTGATGTAGGTAATGAGGTATTAATTTTTTTTTGACTCTGGTCATGTACAAAGATACACATTCTAAGTACTGACATAAAAAAAGCACAATCAGATAAAGTTTATTTAGAAGATGAGAAAGTGGACACACACACATGTGAGCATGGGTTGCTCCATGTAGAGAAATCAGTCGCAGTCATGAGTAGACAGTGGGCCAGATTTGCCTGCGAAGAGAATGGGTGGGAGAAGGAAGACAGACAGGGCTCCAGGAAGTCCCTCCAGCTGTGGTCTGTGGTGGAAGAGAGACCCCCTCCCTTCTTATGGTCTCTTACGAGCTTGGGGTGGTGCCTTTCCAGGCATGGAGCTACCTGGGAATGAATTATACGGCACCTCCACGAGTTCCACATGGAGCTCATTATAAATATTGATAGGTCCCGGATGAAGCAGCAACATCCCAGGAAAGGGGGTGTCTTGATAGACAAGTGAGAGGATAGAATTACATAGGGGCTTGTGACCTGCATCTCAGCAATCCTAAACAAACTTCCTGCCTATTTCTATCACATCAAAAGAAGCTGAAATGTCAAAAAAGAGACATCACGCGCGGTGGGTGTCACACAATGTCCCTTCAAGAGAGCCGTTATTGACTGGATTAGTTTTGTGGGGCACAAAATTTATAACTCAGGACATTGTGGGAAATGATAACGCAACCATCCAGTGGTTCATGGAGTTCAAGAGCTGGGTGTGTTTAGGGGAAGAGAGGAAGAGAGCCCTCCCCATGCACTGCTGTCCTGAATGTCTGCACACATGGAAAAAGCTGAGCCTCTCTGAGGAGCAAAATCAAGAGGTGCAGGGAGGAAACAGACTTTATTAAAACATTAAGCTGATCACTAAGCAAATAAATGAGAAGATAAAAACCAACCAGTCTTCGAGAGAGGAGAATCACACCCAGCATTGCTACGATCTACAATGTCTTTTCAAAAAAAAAAAAAAGTAAGCAAAAAATCCAGGAAGGCATGACCCACACACTGGGAGGAAAAAGCAGGCCAGGAAACTGCCTGTGAGAGGGCTCAGATGTTGGACTTAGCAGAAAGAGACGTGCATTGGGCCTTTTAGAATGAAAAAATAAAAGTAGCAACCACAAGAAAGCTGGAGTGGCTGCTGTGCTATCAGGCAAGATAAACAACACGAAAATGTTACTAGAGAGAAACAGGGACACTTAATACTGTCAAAAATATATAACAGTCCCAGATAAATATCCAGCCAATGGCAAAGGACCAAGATACATGGAACAGCACTGACAAAATGAAGGGAGAAATAGACAAGTCGACCAAAATGGCTGGAGATTTCCACAACCTGCTTTCAGAAACGTACAGAAAAATTCGACCAAAGGTCAACAAGGAAGTGGAAGGTCAGAGCAACACTATAAACCGATTATATCTAACAGACATCTCTGGAACACTTCATCCAACAACGGCAGAATATACCTTCTTATCAAGTGCAAATACAACATCCTGTAGACCATAGACTCAACTAAGCCTAGAGCGAATTATAAAAAGCTGTAACAAATTTAAAAGATAGAAACGTATAAAGTTCATTTCCAACACAGAGTAAAATGAAAAACCAGTAGCAGTAAAAAATTGAGGAAATTAAAAAGTATGTGAAACTTAAGCAACACTTTTTTTTAAATTACATATTTGAGAGGCAGAGTTACAGAGAGAGAGAGAGAGAGAGAGAGAGAGAGAGAGAGAGAGAATGAGAAACAGTAAGAAATCCTCCATCCTGTGGTTCACTCCCCAAATGGCCACAGCAGCCAGGGCTTGTCCAGGCTGAAGCCAGGAGCCTGGAACTCCATCGTGGGTCTCCCCTGTGGGTAGAACTCAACAACTTGAGAGCATCACCCAGTGCAGCAATAGCAGGGAGCTGGATCGGAAGTGGAGCCTCTGGGACTCAACTGAGCACTCCTGACATGGGGTGTGGGCATCCCAAGCAAAGGCTTAAACTGCCGTGCCACCACATGCTCCTCACAATTACTTACAAAAATGCAGCTATAACAAAGCACCATGAATCCTGCGGCATAATGCAACAGGAATTCCCTACGCTAGAGCTGTGCAGGGTAGGAGTGGAGGTGGTCCTGGCTGGGCGGCCTTGCGTAGGGTCCTGTAAGCCTGCTCAGGTGTGGGCAGGGCTGCATCCCTGTACTACAGACTCTGGGGAGGAGGCGGCTGCTGAGTTCATCCAGATTTTGGGCTGAACTCTGTTCCTCAAGGGTGTAGTACTGAGGACCCCCTTTCCTTGCTGTCTGTCACCTGCAGGCTAGTGCCATGTTTCCATGTGGCTCCTGTCTACAGTCATGGGCTCCGTCTCTCTCTCACCCCCTCAGCTCTCTCTGACCTGCCCTTTTGTGTCCCCTCTCTCACTCAGCCCAGATTAAGTTCTCTGACTCCTGCCATCAGACTGGGCCCACTGGTGTGGTGGTGCCTCTGGGAAGGCCCATGGCCATGACATCCATGACACCTGCTAAGGCTCTCCTGCCCAGCGACACGGTCACAGGACATAGGATGAGGACTGGAGGTTCTATGGGAGGCCACTCCATCTACTACAGTCCTCTAAACAGGCGTTTCTTGCTGCCATCCCACCACACTTATCCTTTCTGGGTCACCAAGGACCTACACGTTACCAGATCCAGCGGTCAGTCCTCAGTGTGGCTGGCGTTGGCCCTCTGTAACACTGGATCCGCCTGACGCCTTTCTTTGCGTGATGGTTTCAGCCCCTGCCTTTACGGCCCTTCGTCCCTGACAGCTCCTGGTCTGCTTTGCTGCTTCCTGCTTTAACCCACCGCCTGGAGCTGCCTGGCTCCAAGGCTCTGGTCTTGAATCTGTTCTCCCTCCAACTAAGTGGTTGCACTTCTTCAATAGCTTGAACAGCTATAACTCTATGATTCCTGAATGACCTGCTGGAGTGATTGAGACTACTGGCATTGTGGCATCCCTGAAATTAAGAACTGGCTTCAGTAGAATGCCGCCCTGCATTTGACGCTGACTCAGCAATCCATGGTGCTGGATGCAGACCAGGAGAGCTCTTTTCTCCCGAGGTGGACGCCCAAGATGAGGAAATCGCATCGTTGGAAGTTGTCAATCACACCCTGCTGATCCATGATCCTGTGGAGCTCAAGAGAGGCTGGGGGAGGCAGAAGCAGTGCCTCTGCCTCTCTTCTCACTCAGCAATTGATTATTGGGGTCTAATACCAAGTGTATAGCCACCACTTCCTCTCCTGAGTATCATAAAGTGTATTTTCACTAACCCTTACTATAAAAGCTGACTTTTTTAAAGGTTATATTTATTTATTTGAAAGACAGAGTTAGAGAGTGAGAGTGAGAGAGAGAGAGAGATCTTTCATCTGCTGGTTCACTCCCCCCATGGCTGCAATGGCTGGAGCTGGGCTAGTTCAAAGCCAGGAGACAGGAGCTTCTTCTGGGTCTCCCACATAGGTGCAGGGGCCCAAGGATTTGGGCCATCTTCCACTGCTTTCCCAGGCCATAGCAGAGAGCTGGTTTGGAAGTGGAACATCCAGGACAAACTGGCACCCATATGGGATGTCGGCACTACCTGCTAAGGCACAGTGCCGGCCCTTTTCTTTTTGTTTTGCAACGTTTTGACTCTTTATTGATCCAAAAGGTGTTCATGGAGGGCCCATTCTTCACTGTGCCCCCACAGAGAATACAATCAAGAACAGGACAGGTAGGGAGCTTACAGACAGGTGACGAATAAGAGAGGGAAGTGCAGGTTGTGATTAGGGTTTGAGATAAGAAGAGAGACAGGGCACCTCCTGGAGAAGAAGCCAGGACAGTGTGGAGAAGCATCATAGGAGAGGACCTGAAATGACAGCATTTCAACTCAACCTCACGGATGAGAAGCAGCTGCCATCGCCACACTGGCATCCCCAGAATTCTTGGCTGAGTGATCAGCATGCCTCAGGAGGATACAGCTGAGCCCTCTGGAGGGGGGGCTTCATGCAGGGCTGATGTGACTGGAGCCCAGTGCATGGGGACACTGTATTGCTTGCAAGTCTGAAGGTGTGCTCAGGGCACAATGTCAGACCTCCAGGCCAAGGTGCACTCAGGGCCTTCCTCACACAGGTTGCTGTAGGCCCTGGTGCGGGGCCACAATGTTACTCTGCAGGGTTTTGCAGCATGGGACTGAGCATGTCACGTCACTGTTTGTCATGCCTGGTTCTGACTGCCAGTAGATGATGGTTGGAAGGCAAGGCCATTGTGAAGCAGGGACCTGGTCAGCCAAGGGCGTAGCCCTGATCTGCAATACCTGGGGATCTGTTCTGGGAGTGGCTGTGACCTTGGAAGAAGCAGTGGACAGAGCTGCAGTATAGGCTGGAGACCCGGCCTGCTGGGTGCACTCTGCTCTCAGCCCGGAGCACAGATGCAGTGACTACTCTGCCTTGAAAGCAGCAATTTCAGGGCCGGTGCTGTGGCGCAGCATGCTGAGCCCGTTTGTGTCCCAGCTGCTCCTCTTCCAATCCAGCTCTCTGCTGTGGCCAGGAAAAGCAGTGGAAGATGGCTCAAGTGCTCCAGCACCTGTACCCAAGTGGGAGACCCTGAGGAAGCTCCAGGTTCCTGGCTTCGGATTGGCGCAACTCTGGCCTTTGTGATCATTTGGGGGGTGAACCAGCAGATGGAAGACCTCTCTCTCTGTCTTTCCCTCTCTATGTCTGTAACTCTACCTCTCAAATAAATCCATCTTTTTTTTTTTTTTTGACAGGCAGAGTGGACAGTGAGAGAGAGAGACAGAGAGAAAGGTCTTCCTTTTCCATTGGTTCACCCTTCAATGGCCGCTGTGGCCGGCGCGGCCGGCGCACCGCGCTGATCTGAAGCCAGGAGCCTGGTGCTTCTCCTGGTCTCCCATGGGGGTGCAGGGCCCAAGCACTTGGGCCATCCTCCACTGCACTCCCTGGCCACAGCAGAGAGCTGGACAGGAAGAGGAGCAACCGGGACAGAATCTGGCACTCCGACCGGGACTGGAACCTGGTGTGCCGGCACTGCAGGCGGAGGATTAGCCTATTGAGCCATGGCGCCAGCCAAATAAATCTTTAAAAAACCCAGAAAAAACAAAAAAACCTGAGTCTGAAAAGTAATCCCTTTGATCCAAGATCATATATTTTGTATCTCTTAATAAGAAAATTTTATAAATATATATTTAAATATTTATTTATTTGAAAGGCACAGCTATGAACAGAGAGGGAGAGACAGAGAGCGAGTAAGAGAGAGAGAGAGAGAGGGAGAGAGGGAGAGAAAGAGGTCTTCTATCCACTGGTCCACTGATGGCCAGGAAATCCAGGGCTGAACCAGGCTGAAGACAGGAGCTAGGAGCTTAATCCTGGTCTCCTATATGAGTGCAGGACCCAAATACTTGGGCCATCTTCTGCTTTTCCCAGGCCATTAGCAGGGAACTGGATTGGAACTTGAGCAGCTGGGACACGAACTGGCATGATGGCATTGCAGGCAGCAGCTTAGCCCAGCCCCCTATAAATATTTTTAGAAGTCACAGTAAGTCAGGCACTTTAAAAAATTATTTGTGTGTGTGTGTGTGTGTGTGTGTGAGAGAGAGAGAGGGAGAGAGAGGGAGAGAGAGAGAGAGAGAGAGCAAGCTCATCTTCTGGTTCACTCCCCAGATGCCTATAACTAAGGCTGAAGCCAAGAGCCAGGGACCCAGTCCAGGTCTCCCTTGTAGGCTGCAGGGACTGAAATATTTGAACCATCCACACTGCCTCCTGCAGTCTGCTTTAGCAGGAAGCTGAAGTCAGGAGCCAGGGCTGGGTATTGAACCCAGGTCTCCAGTGTTGAATAAGTGTGTCTTAACTGCTGGGCCAAACACTCATCCCCATCATGCACTTTTTTTTTTGACAGGTTGATTTATAGACAGTGAGAGAGAGAGATAGAGAGAAAGGTCTTCCTTCCATTGGTTCACCCCCAAATGGCTGCTACGGCCGGCGCTGCGCCAATCCAAAACCAGGAGCCAGGTGCCTCCTCCAGGTCTCCCATGCGGGTGCAGGGCCCAAGCACTTGGGCCATCCTCCACTGCCTTCCTGGGCCACAGCAGAGAGCTGGCCTGGAAGAGGAGCAACTGGGACTAGAACCTGGTGCCCACCCCGTCATGCACTTTAAAGCCTTTCTTCAGTCTCAAATACTTTTTGAACAAAACAAGACACAGATAATAAAGGAATGAACGGTTTTCCAAAAAAGCAGTGTCTTTAAAATACAGAGTACAGCACACCCTCCACATTCCACAGTCATGGCTGCTTGCTGCCATTGTCTAGGGTGTCTGGGCCTCCCTGGGCCAGGCTGTGCTTAGCACACACTTGGTCGAGCCCCTCTCGCCATTCCCAGTGCTGTGTGCTGAGTGGAAGGAGATGGAAGAGGCAGATTCTGCCCTGGTGCAGGGAGAACTGGTTCTCTTAGCCTGAGAATCTCTGCTCCCATCATAGTTAAGAAACAAATGAATAGAGATCTTGCTTGATTCCCTTTCTAGACATAAACACATCTTGAAGATCAAAAATAAAACACCACTGAGCATACGCAGTGGATGGCCACTGCATAGTGGACAAAGTGAGGGAAAGTGACATCTGTCCCAGGAGGTCCCTTCTCTGGGCTGGCCTGTGGTTGACCTTTGTGGCCACTTTCTGGTAAGACGCACAGCTTGGTCGCATGTTTACATGGTTTAGCTATGGAAGGACACAGACAGCCTTGTATTGTTGGGAACAGATGGAAAAGTCATCACATTTTCCCCTGACCTTTTTTAGTAAAGGAAAACATTTTCATTGGCTTGTATAAACCACTGGCTCGGGGCCAGTGTTGTGACACAGTGGGTTAAGCCGGTACTTGCAACGCTGGCATCGATACCAGAGCACAGATTGAATCCCACTTCTTCTCCTTCTCCTTCTCATTCTCCTCTTCCTCCTCCTCCTCCTCCTCTTTCTTCTTAAAATTTTATTTATTCAAAAGAGTTACAGAGAGAGGTAGAGCCAGAGAGAAAGAGAAAGAGGTCTTCATCCGCAGGTTCGCTCCCCAAATTACTGCAGAGCTGAGCTGATCTGAAGCCAGGAGCCAGGAGCTTCTTCCAGGTCTCCAACACTGATACAGGGGCCCAAGAACTTGGGCCATCTTCTACTGCTTTCCCAGGCCATAGTAGACAGCTGGATCAGAAGTGGAGCAGCTGGGATTTGACTGACACCCATATGGGATGCTGGCACTGCAGGCTAGGGCTTTAACCCGCTGCACCACAGCACAGACCTCCTATTCCACTTATGATCCAGCTCTCTGCTAATGTGTTTAGGAAGCAATGGAAGATTGTCCAAGTACTTGGGCTCCTGTCAACTTAATTCCCTTAAAAAACTATTTAATTATGCAAATAAGATTAATCACATCATCAAGAAGCGAGTTACCTGAGTTGGCTATTTAGCAGATTGTGTTATTTCAGTGTCTACAGAGATGTGACTATCTCTAAGATAAAAGCTCAACTTGTGGAGTGCAGGTTAGTTTTCCAGAATGTGGCCCCCGCCCCCAGTCCTGGACATCCCAGGAGCCCCACATGCATTCACAGGGCTCACACTACACACACCTGCTGCTCTGAACAAGTGCACATCAAGCCACACGAGTGTTTTGCACCGAGGGCTCCTCACATACACTCAACACTCTTCTTTCCTGTCCTCCTCACTCCGATCTGCCAAAGCCTCACAGATCACACATCTGAGTCAACTAAAATAGTTCCAAGTTCTACGGCACTAAGGTCTATAAGGCACTTGTCGACTTAGGGCAACGACTTCTAGTGCCTACCGGGAGAAAGGACATTTTTATGCTGTTCTCTGTGTGTCTTCTTTTCCATGATAGATCTGTTATCAGTCCCCATTACTTCATGGTTTCTCCATTTTGTGGGTGAAAAGAAGCAGTTTCATTTGGGTGATGTGTGAAGTCTTTGATGAGAGTGTTTACAATAAAGCTTTTTTAAAAAATATGTATTTGAAAGGCAGAGTGACAGAGAGGGTAGAGTAACAGAGAGGGAGACAGAAAGAGAGAGAGAAAGAGAGAGACTCTTTCATCCACTGGTTCATTCCCACGTGAGTAGCAGGGACCCAAGGGCTTTGGCCATTCTCTACTGCATTCTCAGGCACATTAGCAGGAAGCAGGATTGGAAGCAGAGCAGCCAGGACTTGAACCGGTGCTCCAATATGGGGTATAGTTTTTGCAAGCATTAGCTTAACCCGCTGTGCCGAAACACTGGCCCCAGTACTTTCAGATTTAGATAGACTAATTTTTTTTACTCCTTAAAAGCAACGTGTAAGAATTTGGGGAATTGAGGGATATGTTAGTACAAAAGTTACCTGTTTAGAAAGTATCAGTATTTTCCTACAATTTGTTCCATGCTAGCCAAGACAGCCAGTAGTGGATGGCGACCGTTTTCTATTTTCCTTTTATGTTTCAATTGTCTTTAATATAATTGATACTAGAGGGGCCGGTGTTGTGGCACAGTTGGTTAAAGCTGCATCCTGCAGTGTTGGCATCCCATATGGGTGCCGGTTTGAGTCCCAGCTGCTCCACTTTTGATCTAGCTCTCTGCTATGTGCCTGGAAAAGCAGTGGTGAATGGCCCTAGTCCTTGGGCCCCTGCACCCACATGGGAGACCTGGAAAAACTTCTTGGCTCCTGGCTTCAGATCAGCTCAGCTCCGGCCACTGCGGCTACCTGGGAGTGAACCAACAGATGGAAGATCTCTCTTTCTCTCTCTCTCCCTCCTCTCTCTCTCTCTCTTTATCTAACTCTGCCTTTTAAATAAATAAAATAAATCTTTAAAAAATAGTTGATACTAGGAGAAACTCATTCCTTTTTGGCCTTGAGCCTCAATGGCAACATTAATTTAGTTGGCTTAATACTTTCCAAAGAATGAAATTATCCCTTGGACAAATAAAAGAAGTTGCTAGAAAACAAAATTATCAAGGCAGAGTTTTAATTTCCCAAGACGGAAAAATAGAAATTATTTTGTGGATGTTTTTTCCCGAAGTATAAAGGTATAAAGTTAATTGGGAGGGTCCAGCGCTGTGGTGTAGCAGGTAAGCATTTGCTTGCAGTGCCAGCATCCCATATGGGTGCTGGTTCGAGTCCTGGCTGATCTACTTCTTATCTTGCTCTCTGCTATGGCCTGGGAAAACAGAAGATGGGTCCAAGCCTTTGGGCCCCTGCATCCTTGTGGGAGACCTGGAGGAAGCTCTTGGCTCTTGGCTTTGGATCAGCGCAGCTCCAGCTGTTGCAGCCAATTGGGGAGTGAACCAGTGGATCGAAGACCTCTCTCTCTCTCTCTCTCTCTGTAACTCTGACTTTGAAATAAATAATAAATAAATCTTTCTTTTTTAAAAAAATTTTAGGCAGGCGCCGTGGCTCACTAGGCTAATCCTCCGCCTTGCGGCGCCGGCACACCAGGTTCTAGTCCCGGTCGGGGCGCCGGATTCTGTCCTGGTTGCCCCTCTTCCAGGCCAGCTCTCTGCTGTGGCCAGGGAGTACAGTGGAGGATGGCCCAAGTACTTGGGCCCTGCACCCACATGGGAGACCAGGATAAGCACCTGGCTCCTGCTTTTGGATCAGCGCGGTGTGCCGGCCGCAGCGCACCGGCCACGGCGGGCATTGGAGGGTGAACCAACGGCAAAGGAAGACCTTTCTCTCTGTCTCTCTCTCTCACTGTCCACTCTGCCTGTCAAAAAAATTTTAGACAATCTAGTGAGATTGTTATTTTTTAAAGATTTATTTATTTGAAAGTCATAGTTACATAGAGAGAGGAGAGGCAGAGACAGAGGGGGAGAGAGAGAGAGACAGAGAGAGGTCTTCCATCTGATGGTTCACTCCCTAATTGGCCACAATGGCCAGAACTGCGCCAATCTGAAGCCAGGGGCCAAGAGCTTCTTCCAGGTTTCCCACGTGGGTGCAAGGCCCCAAGGACTTGGGCCATCTTCTGTTTCCCAGGCCATAGCAGAGAGCTGGATCAGTAGTGGAGCAACCGGGTCTTGAACCGGAGCCCATATGTGATGCCAGCGCTTCAGGGCAGGGAGTTAACCCACTGTCCCACAGCACCAGCCCCATAAATAAATCTTTCAAAAAAAAAAAAAAAGAACCCCACCCTGGTTAAAATGCCTGCTCCCATGTTGTACTGCTTGGGTTCCATACCCAGCTCTGGCTCCTGACTCCAGATTCCTGCTGATACAGGCTCTGGGAGGCAGCAGTGTTGACTCAAGTCATTGGGTTCCTGGCATCCACACGGGCGACGCAGCTTCAGCACAGCTCAGTACTTGCTCTTGCAGGCATCTGAGGATTGATCCAGCAGATGGGAGCTTAGCTGCCTGCCCTTCCTCCCCTGTGTCATCAGTGCCCCCCCACACGGGGTCAGTCCTGGTCTCCAGTATCCTACACCTTATCTACAACCCCACCCCTCAGAGCAACCCCAGAGCCCTTGAGGCTGACACCTGTGCCTGCTTCCCTCTAGTGAGGGGTAGCGGAGGGGCAGAGGTACAAGTGAGCTGCTTTGCATTGCTTGAAAGCCCCCACGGCCCCCTGTGGTCCCCTGCACCAATATCTGGGTGGCTGACGAGGAAGAGAAACCCACTCACCCCCAGGTGCACCCTCCACTCTGCATGCTCCTTCCCAGCGCTGCGTCTGATTGGTGGTCGGTTCTCAGCACCTCCTCCACTCCACCCACCAGCCCCGCCAGGGGAGTCCCCATCACCTCTGACCTTGCGTCGGGTGCCAGCGACCTCTGTGTGTGGGCACACCCCACAGTCTCCTAGGTCAGTCAGCCGCCTCACCTCCACCACCTCCTTCCTGTCTGACCACGCCCTCCTGCCCGAACTGGCTTCTCTGGGTTCCTGGGCCAGACATGCTCCAGTTCTCCCTCTTTAGAGTCTGTTCCCAAATGAACATCTCAGCCTTGACTCCGATCTGCTGTATCACTGACCCAGCAACTTGAATTTCAAGAAATTTTTTAGTTAAAGAATTTATTATATATATTTAGTTGAGAGGCAGAGAGAGAGCGAGAGAGCGAGAGAGCGAGAAAGATAGCAGTCATATACTGGTTCACTCCACAAATACCCACAACAGCTGGGGCCTGCCTGGGCTGATGCCAAGAGCTAGGAACCCAATCCGGGTCTCCATGAATGATAGGAACACAATTCTTTCAGCCATCGTCTGATGCCTCCCTGCACCGGCATGAATCTAGAACAAGAGCCAGAGGCAGGACCTGAACCCACGCACTGCAATGTGGGATGCAGATGTCATTTAAAAAAAAAAAAAAAAACACCAGTTGCTCCCTTATCTTTGAATGTATTTCACTAACTTTTTTTTTTTTTAAGATTTATTTATTTATTTATTTGAAGGCAGTTACAGGGAGGCAGAGGCAGGCAGTGGATATCTTTCCATTCGCTGGTTCACGCCTCAGATGACCACAATGACCGGAGCATCACCAATCTGAAGCCAGGAGCCAGGAGCCAGGAGCTTCTTCTGGGTCTCCTACGTGGGTGCAGGGGCCCAAGCACTTGAGCCATCTTCTGCTGCTTTCCCAGGCCGTAGCAGAGAGCAGGATCGGAAGTGCAGCAGCCGGGACCTGAACCGGCGCCTATATGGGATGCAGGCACCGCAAGCAGCAGCTTTACCCACTTTGCTACAGCGGCGGCCTCCAGACGTCATTTTAACCACTAGGCCAAATGCTCACATGAGCAGATTCTTTTCAAATTTTTTCAATTGTTTTTAAAATTTATGTTTTATTTGAAGGCGCAGGAGGGGTGGGGGAGAGGGGAAGAGAGAGAGAGCTTCCATACGCGGGTTCACTCCCCAAATGGCTGCCATGGCCTAGGGCTGGACCAGGCGCCAGGAGCTTCATCTGGGTCTCCCACTTGCAGGGACACAAGTGGTTCCCGTAAGGGATGCTGGCATCGCAGGCGACGGCCTAACCTGCTAAACCTCGCCGCCGGCCCTGTCTTCGCTTTTTGATTGGTTGGTGCCCTTCCGCATCATCCAATCAGAATGAGTCTCCGGGACCCGCCACCTTAACACCGAGGCTATAAATAGGCCGCTGAGCTTCCCCCTCGCCATTTTCTCCGCGAGGCCCGGCTTTTCTGTCCTTCGGCCAGGGGTTGCGCGGTCACCTAACGGCCGTGCGGGGCTCCAGCGCCGATCCCTGGATCCCTGGACAGGACGGCAGCGGCGGACGCCGGCGGGAAGGGCGGGCCCGCGGCCGTGCGCCAGGTGAGGGCGCGGGTTCGGCCGGGCCGAGAGCTTTCCCGCGTCCGCGCGGCGCCGGCTCCTCAGGCCTGGCGAGTCCCGGTGTCCGCGGCCGGAGCGGCGCCGTCGGCCCTGACCCCGTCCCGGAGCGGGAGCCGGGAAGGGAGAGCGAGGACCCGGCGTCCGCGTGGCTCCTCTCGGTCAGCCCCGGCCGGGCAGGGCTCCTGCGGAGACGCCGCCCGGCGGCCTCGGCCTCTGAGGAGGGAGCGGCGCGGCCGCGCGGCCCCTCGTGGCCCGGGGTCCCGGCGGTGCCCGCGGGGCGCGGACACTGAGGGGTCGGGAGGAGGCGCCTCCGGGGCGGATGGTGGGGGACCCCCGCTGGGCGGGGTGGGGTGGGGGTCACGATGCCCGCCCCGTGCTGGGAATCCTCTCCTTCGGGTGTGTCTGGTGTAGTGTCTGGGGTTCAAGGCTCTACTTCGGACTCGTTTTCACTTCAGGGTAACAAATCCCAGCCGCCCTCCCCTCTCTGCGGAGGGCACGTTCCAGGACCCCCAAGCGACCCCTGAGGACGCAGCTCGTATGGAACCCTGTGTATACCATGAGTTTTTAAATGTACATCACGCAAGGTGCATCGTAAGTTACCCGCAGTGCAGGTCAAGTGTTTAGAGGTTCCGATGCTGGTTCCGAGGTCCATGTCGCATATTGCAGTACCCGAGTTTGCGACCCGGCTCTGGCTTCCGACTCTGCCCACTAATGCGTAGCTTGGGAAACAGCAGTGACGGATGGATCGTGTCATTGAGCGGCTGCTGCCCACGTGGTAGACCCTGATGGCATTTTTGGCTCCACACACGTGGGTAGTGAGCCGACAGATGCGAAGTGTGGCTCTGTTTCTCAAGTAAAATTAAATAAATAAATAAGGCGCATTAGAGGTTTAAAGCACCAATCTCCTTATAAATATGGGACAGTTGTTATAACTGGTGAAGTGAAAGTAGTGACATTGTTGTAGAGGGAGAAAATAGATTACTTTTATTTGGAGCTGCAATAGTTGTTGGTTCCTAAAACCAATGGGTTATTTCTACCCTTTATAGCTTAAGAAAGCCATATTACTGTGTGTCTGAGCATGTTAGCCGTTTTTGCATACTTCCTCAGTGAATAAGGAGACTGAAGTTTCTGTTTTTACATTCATAAGCTAACGTTGTCTCTTTACAATGCGTGTTTCGTGAAATGATCTTAGAACTGAGTGATAGGGAAGAAGGTGATGGATATGAGTGATTTCCTCGTGTGAAGGAAAGAGGGATGTTATTGATATGATATGGAAGTTTTCCTTGTTGTGTTGTGATTAGTAAGCAGATGCAGTGTATAGTGTTAATTCACAGGTTAGACTCTGTTAGGATGGTCGTAGGTTTGGACCGTGAGAATGATGTCTTTTTTGTGAACAGCCACCTGATTAAATTAATGATTGGCGCTAAGGCCGAGTTAGTTAGGTTTGCCAGGGTTCATCATGCTGCTGCTAGAGGTGAAACTGTTTTGTAGTCCTTGGGCAAATCGTGAAGTTTGCCTGTGAATAGAGTTTGCAAGACAAAATAATATTGCTGATGTTAGGCCATGGGCCAGTGTTAGAGCTGTAGCTCCTGTAAATCTTCGTGATGTTTGAATAAGGACAGTCACAATCACCAGTGTTAATGTGGCTCACTAATGAAAAAGTGGTTAGTGATGCTAGATGTGTTTGACAGAGCGAGATGGCGCTGGTTAGGGGTTTCCTCACAGGGCTCCTCTGGGCAGTGAGAAGGCTCTCTGCTCTGTTTAAGGGATTTCAGATTGTAGGGACTCATGCTATGCTGTAGCCTCCTAGTTTTAACAGTGTGACTGCAAGGAATATTGATCTGGCAATAGTGGCCTCTACATGGACTTCTGGTAATCACAGGTGAAGACCATACAGGGACATTTTTGCTTTTTACTATCAAAGTTATTATGCATGGTTTCCATTTAAATGCTATTTAGTTTCCTCATTGGGTAATAGTTACTTGGGTTGAAATTACTTTTCATAAAGTATCTAGAACAAAATTACTTCTGTGCCTGTGAATGTCATAATTAAGAATACTTATAGATTAATATTTAAATATAGCTTTCTTTCATGGAAGTGGTCCTTTAGAAAGGGGATACTCACTAGGATTATTAAGGGAAGCTGTGAGGTGGTATCAAGAGGAGGGTCAGAGAAGAAGCTGGTGAGAAACTACTTATTTTATAATAGGTTTATTTATAATAAATAGGATTATGAGGTAGTGTATAAGCTCTGTGTTTATGTTGATTCAGAGTATGATGTTTTTGAGTACATTGTTATGGGAATAAGTGTAATTGTAAGTTACATAATTCATAGGAGAAGGGTTAAGTTTGTACATTATCTGACCGTAAGTTTGGATGCTATTAACTGTGTTTGGCCCACAGTGGCTTCATAGGCTACAAATACTGGTAGGCAATGAATATTATACATGATATGATAAAATGAGCATTCAGGATTACAAGGATTCCTAAAGTGAATGCATATAATATTGTGCCTTATAAAACACAGAAGTGACCATATATCAGTATGCTGATAATATTCCTAGTAAGGATGCAATATATGCTAAAATATTTATACAGATTTAAAGGAATATTGGTGATAATAGAATACCTTAACCTAATGGATTGAAATTTCAATGATTATACTCATTCTAGTCCTTTTTGAATTCATTCATAGGCTAGACATAGGGCTAAAATGGAAATTATAATTAGTGCTATGGTAAGTGTAAATGTTGGGTTTTTTATTTGGGTACTCATGACAGGAGAAGTAAGATGGTAATATCTAAGCTGAATACAAAGGCTGTAATGGCTAAAAGAGAATTTATGGAGGGTAGTAGTTGGGTTGATGCTATAGGATCAAATCTACATATTGTATGGACTTTATTTTTCTATGTAGATATTTAATTACAGCAACCAGATTACGGTGGTTCCAAGAAATAGCACTAAAGATATATTGATTGTCAGGGAGAGAGTAAGGTTGATTATTCTTTTCCAGGTTAAAACTGAAGATAATACATTGGAAGCCAGTAGCAGTAGTTAACATTAAAAGAATATGATCCTCATAAGTGAAGGGAGATGTGTCAGGGCCGGAGCTGTGGCATAGCGGGTAAAGCCACTGCCTGCAGTGCCAGATTCCCATATGGGCGCTGGTTCAAGTTCTGGCTGCTCCACTTCTGATCCAGCCTCTCTGCTGTGGCCTGGGAAGGCAGTGGAAGACAGCACAAGTTGTTGGGCCCATGCACCCACATGGGAGACCTGGAAGAAGGTTCTGGCTCCTGGCTTTGGATTGGCGCAGCTCTAGCCATTGCAGCCAATTGGGGAGTGAACCAGTGGATGGAAGACCTCTCTCTCTCTCTCTCTCTCTCACTCACTCACTCTCTCTCACTCACTCTCTCTGTAACTCTGACTTTCAAATAAATACATAAATCTTTTTTTTTAAAAGAGATGCATAAGAATAATTAGACTATGTCCACAAATTATGTCAGGCATCAGTTTCAATGCCAAAATGATAGTTTGATATCAAGTGAAATTTTAATTGTTATGAGGTGAGAAAGTAAGATTTATGATTACAAATAGGCTGTGCAATCCTGTGGCTGTGAAGAGTGTTGAACTATCCACAGCCTTAGAGATGGTGAAGGATATGTTCAAATATTCTGAAGTTTGTAGACTTGTAAAACCAGCTCCAAGTTTGATTGATTAGTGGAATTTGTATGATATTTTTGGTTTCTTCTATGAAACTATGGTGAACTTGGGTAATTGATACTCCCAAGACTAATAATTCTGATTATTAGACACAATTCTAGTAGCTTTAGGGCTCAGATGCCTGTTGGTAGGTAGCAGCCCCTTTGCTTTAGGACTAGCCATGAGGGATGGAATGGATAGAAGAATCCAGCAGAGGAAAAAAAACTCCTGATAGAATGAAAAAGATCATTTCATATCATGATCCTGTCCCCTAGTTGTACGCTCTCAGACTATATCATCATCCTTGGTATTAGTTCCTAGGCCAGGAATGATAGAGTAAAAGAATTAAACTGGAAACCTATCATTAGCTGTATGTTAGAAACAGAGCTGACAAGGGGTTTTGTGGTGTAGCAGGCTAAGCCTCCACCTGCAATGCTGGCATCACATATGGGTACTAGTTCATGTCCTGGCTGCTCCACTTACAATCCAGCTCTTTGCTTCTGGCCTGGGAAAGCAGTGGAAGATGGTCTAAGCACTTGGGCCCTTGCACCCGTGTGGGAGACCCAGAAGAAGCTCTTGGTTTCGAATTGGCTGAGTTCTGGCTATTGCCATTTAGGAGTGGACCAGCCGAGGGAAGACCTTTCTCTCTGTCCCTCCCTCTCTCCATTGGTAACTCTACCTCTCAAATAAGTAAGTAAGTAAGTAAATAAGTAAAATCTTAAAGCAATAGCTCTGACAATGCCTTTGTTTATGGTCGGGGCTGGGGTTAACTGTATGATAGCCTGAGTTTGGTGGGTCATTAACCATGAGAGTGGAAATATGGGCACTTGGATTGGGTTACAGTGAATTAAAGAACAGCTAGAATTAGAATAAATCTGATTATAGCTGTTGCACAACTGATGCATGTCAAGACTAAAGAGGCTCTGCCAATAAAATGTATGAGTATGTGAAGAGCTATAAATAGGCTGATAGTTTCAATAATTACTATCAAAGGAATAAATGAGGCAGGTGCACCTTGAGGGAGGAAGTGGCTAATGATGCTTTTGTTTTATGGCAGAGGCCAGTAATGACTGCTTCTGCTCAAGGCGTGACAGCTAGTCCTAACAACTGATAATTGGGCTGTGTGAGCCATACAAGGTAACTGTCCTAGCTGATTTGTTGAATCACAGAAAACGAGTGAGATTAGTATTAGAGACCAGGTTCTTCTTTCAGTGATGTGAATGGTTATTTGTTTAAGAATGAGTTGCACCCATCACTGTTGAAGGTAGATGAATTGACTGTTGACCAGGCAGTTGGGAGATGGGATTAAAATATTAGGGGAGATGATAATTACAGTGCGTAATCCTGCTATTGTAGGGGTAATGAAAAAAGGTGAGCGCACCTTCATTCTGTTTCTCATGGCATTTCGTCTTGGTGATTCAGTGTATTTTGGTGTGGGTTTGGGGGTTAAGTGTAGTTAGTGAGTTTTAGCTGGAGAAATAAAGTGCTAATTTTATTGAGATCATGCTAATTAATTATATTGGTGAGTCTAATTGTGGCATTTTATTACAGAAATATTTTTGCTTTCAGTATTAAACTGATGCTAGTTAGATTCATAATGACATAACAGATATTTGTCATTTTTCAAAGTGTTTTAGTGTTGCTAGTTCAAAGACATGGAGATGTGGTTGGACCCACACACATCAGAGCATTGTCATAATATAAACCAAGTGGAGTAGATGTGAAGGTTGCTTCACGCAAGCACCTTGGGATGGGATTTGTTTTTAGATCAAATGGTGTGTCAACTTCGGAGTGTAAGCCATCTTCAGATGAAAATAATATATGGATTGGTATTTCTATAGGTATGACGACTCTGTTATCCACTGTATGCAGTGATAATTCTCCTGGTTTCAAATCTTCTATGGGATTATATAAGAGCCAGAGTTTAAGTCATCATATCTGTATATTCACAGCTTCAATATTGTTGGTGTCCTGTATCTTTTATGGTTAAGAGCTGTTAATTTCATCTATCCTATGTATAGAATTTGTAATTATGACTGGGCAATTAAGATTTGAGTAATAATAATGAATAATAAAAGACAACACTGTTTCTTCTTGGGCATCTTTGGTTGTCAGCATAGGTGAAATAATGTGAAGAACTCAAGAGCTAGCTAAGAATAAGATTAGTAGGGTGGGCCGGCGCCGCAGCTCAATAGGCTAATCCTCCACCTAGCGGCACTGGAACACCGGGTTCTAATCCCAGTCGGGGCTCCAGATTCTGTCCTGGTTGCCCCTCTTCCAGGCCAGCTCTCTGCTGTGGCCAGGGAGTGCAGTGGAGGATGGCCCAAGTGCTTGGGCCCTGCACCCCATGGGAGACCAGGATAAGCACCTGGCTCCTGCCATTGGATCAGCGCGGTGCGCCGGCCGTGGCAGCCATTGGAGGGTGAACCAACGGCAAAGGAAGACCTTTCTCTCTGTCTCTCTCTCTCACTGTCCACTCTGCCTGTAAAAAAAAAAAAGATTAGTAGGGTGGAGTCATGAGGGTGTAGTTCTTCTGTAATGGATGATGTAGCATCTTGGAATGCTAGTTGAAGTGGATATGCCATAAGGATCTGAAAGATTTCAATCTATAAATTAACCTTAACAAAGTTATGTAATATTTTTACTTATATTTTTATCAAGGAAGGGTTGTAAGGTGTTCGATTCCTTCCTTTGTTGTTTTTTAAATTATTTTTTTCTAAAGATTTTATTTATTTATTTGAGAGGCAGAGTTATAGACAGAGGAGGAAATCTGATAGGTGACAGAGCAAGGGGCAGTTAGGGAAAAGGAGATATGTCTGGAAATAGTAATTAACCTGGTGAGCTGGCTGGTTTGCAGGGCCAGTAGTGTTGATCTTTATTTCATGTGGGTTGGGAGAGATACATCTAGGAAATGCTCACTCCTGGGACCAGGAAATCGAGAACTTGAGCCAGAGGAGGTTTAGAGCTGAGACAGGAGAAAGCTTGGACATAGGAAATCTTCCACTTTTCCAAATGTTCACAGATAGAGATCTTGAACTGGTTGTCAAGGTAGGAGACCACTGAGAGGAGGATTAACTAGAACATGGGGAGAAGCTCTCCTGGTGACCTGTAGAATCAGGCAGATATTGGGGATCCCTGAGATCACAGCCATCTGACGGGAGGATATGGGAACAGAGGGTGGGTCATTACCCATGCACCCATTGGAGCCCTGGACATAACCCATAGAAGGGAAACGGGGTTGAGTTGTCACCCACACATGCTATTGCCTGGACACAGAGTATGGAGGCATGAGGCCGTAGGAGATGTGGTGCCTGGTACCAGGACTTTGGGGCAAAGTTGCATAGAACCATAACCCATAGAGTCTAAATAAGAGGATCCTCCACCTGCCACGTCTTACTGTTGGGCACCAAAAAATATGTTGTGCCCAGATCGTTAGATCCCCACAGAGACCCCCAGAGAGTCGATCACACCGAACTGCAAAAGCAAGGTTTATTCGGGAGTACAAGCCGTGACAGGGACCCCATCCAACCAAACTGCACAGCGGAGGAAGGAGTGAGGCCCCAGTCTTTGTTTGGGAGAGTTTTTAAAGGAAAAAGGGGCTACATCAGCAGGAAAAAAGAGTTACATACAGCATGGAACCTCTGGGTACAGGGAGTTACTTTGTTTAGCAATCTCTACTGTGCTGTCCTTGGTCTACCGAACTAGCTGTCCCTGGTAAGCTTTGATATCTCCGGAATGCCTGAATGCCTGCTTTTACAAGGACCCGGGTCTGCTATGGGAAATGGAGGCTGCTTTTTTTTATTGTTTTAAAATGGAGTCACTTTGGTTCTTCATTACCTCAGAAATTTGGAGGGCTGGTGTGTGGATGGAGATTGCAGAGTGTTCAGAGGTGAAGGAAGTCCGGGGTTGAGTTTTGTCGTTGGCAGAATTCCAGGATCTCAAAGCAGCTCACATCCCCGAGAGGAAAGCAAGGTTGAGGGCAGAGTCTGGCCCCAGGTTTTGGAGCCAATGAAAGGTCACCACAAAACACACCAAACACCAGAGTAAGGGAAAATGTTTATTGTCAGGTGGGGGAAACCCAACAGGCTGGAGGAGAGGGCAAGAGAGATCAAGAAAGAGAGAGCAGATTTTCTCATTATAGTAGGTAATGCTGAAACCAGTATCTTTTATTTTTTTTAACTTTTATTTAATGAATATAGATTTCCAAAGTACAGCCTATGGATTACATTGGCTCCCCCCCAACAATGACTTCCCTCCCACCTGCAACCCTCCCCTTTCCCACTGTCTCTCCCCTTCCATTCATATCAAGATTCATTTTCAATTTTCTTATATACAGAAGATCAGTTTAGTATACATTAAGTAAAGATTTCAACAGTTTGCACCCACATAGAAACACAAAGTGAAAAATACTGTTTGAGTACTCGTTATAGCATTAAATCTCAATGTACAGCACATTAAGGACAGAGATCCTACATGAGGATTAAGTGCACAGTGACTCCTGTTGTTGACTTTACCAATTGACACTCCTGTTTATGGCATCAGTAATCTCCCTATGCTCCAGTCATGTGTTTCCAAGGCTATGGAAGCCTTTTGAGTTCACCGGCTCTTATCTTGTTTAGACAAGGTCATAGTCAAAGTGGAGGTTCTCTCCTCCCTTCAGAGAAAGGTACCTCCTTCTTTGAAGACCTATTCTGTCCACTGGGATCTCACTCACAGAGATCTTTCATTTAAGTCTTTTTTTTTTTTGCCAGAGTGTCTTGGCTTTCCATGCCTGAAATACTCTCATGGGCTTTTCAGCCGGATCTGAATGCTTTTAGGGCTGATTCTGAGGCCAGAGTGCTGTTTAGGACATGTGCCATTCTATGAGTCTGCTGAGTATCTCGCTTCCCATGTTGGATCACTCTCCCCTTTATTTATTCTATCAGTTAGTATTAGCAGGCACTAGACTTGTTTACGTGATCCCTTTGACTCTTAGTCCTATCATTATGATCAATTGTGAACAGAAATCGATCACTTGGACTAGTGAGATGGCATTGGTACATGCCACCTTGATGGGATTGAATTGGAATCCCCTGGTATGTTTCTAACTCTACCATTTGGGGTAAGTCAGCTTGAGCATGTCCCAAATTATACATTTCTTCCCTCTCTTATTCCCACACTTATGTTAAACAGGGATCACATTTCAGTTAAATTTCAACACTTAAGAATAACTGTGTATTAATTACAGAATTAAACCAGTCATATTAAGTAGAACAGACAAAAAAAATACTAAGAGGGATAAAGTATTAAGTTGTTCATTAACAGTCAGGGCTATGCTGATCAAGTCACCGTTTTTCATAGTGTCCATTTCACTTCAACAGGTTTCCCCTTTGGTGCTCAGTTAGTTGTCACCGATCAGGCAAAACATATGATATTTGTCCCTTTGCGACTGGATTATTTCACTCAGCATGATGTGTTCCAGATTCCTCCATTTCGTTGCAAATAACTGGATTTCATTGTTTTTTTTACTGTGGTATAGTATTCTAAAGAGTACATATCCCATAATTTCTTTATCCAGTCTACCGTTGATGGGCATTTAGGTTGGTTCCAGGTCTTGGCTATTGTGAATTGAGCTGCAATAAACATTAGGGTGCAGACCACTTTTTTGTTTGCCAATTTAAATTCCTTTGGGTAAATTCCAAGGAGTGGGATGGGCTGGGTTGAACGGTAGGGTTATGTTCAGGTGAAACCAGTATCTTTTAAACATTTCTTTAAAGAAACCCAGAAATTACACATGTTTCTGGGGCACCACTTAATGGGCAGGCAGCATCCTTTGCGTATGTGCATTCGCACAGATGATCCCCATAGCATTGGCTGTTTTCACGCTGTTTCTGTGTTATGTTTAAACTTCAAGTGGTCAGGGTCATTTGTCATTTCCCTTTTGTCCTCTAGGCTTTGTTTTATTCCTGAAAGCCCTTCTCCAATCAGGAATGCCAGGATCACACTGGTGCTGAGAGTCCTGGGTTTTCAATGTGGGAGGCCTAAGACACATGGTTTCTAGTTGTTTCTCAATGAGTCAGTGAGCCCGTCCTCTAGGTAGCTACATTGGCCTCTAGGACAAGGGAGTTATAGGTAGAGCCAGCTCTGTAATAGGGCATAGTGTTCAGGGTCTGGGCCTGGCTTCTGTAAGTCCCCAAACATCCTCCTTGAAGTCCATTCCTGGTAGGGTTGTCCATCCAGCCTGATGCCATGATGTGTACTCTCTCCATGGTGAACTGAGAGCACAGTGTGAGGGAATGTTCTTAGGTTAGAGGTCAGCTTCTGCCAGACCCATTGGCAGCTGAGAGTCTAAGCTCTGACTTAACCAAAAGATGGGTTTTCCTTCTAGTGAACATCTTTGGAAAGAGCGTTCAGCTCCCTAATGAGCTACCTGTTGCCATAGGTAGTTCAGTGACATGTCCCTGGTGATTGGTGTTGCCATGGACCCATGGACATGGCAGTGAAGGGATTTCCTGGGTGTGTACGCACTCAATATTGCCAATACTGGAGGGGAGGCCCAAATGGCCTTTAGACAAAGGAAGTAAATGTGTGTATGTGTGTGGTTGTGTGTGCTTTGCTGTGTATCTAACTTATTTGTATATGTACACTTTCTTGTTATACTCTCATACATGTGGGATCAGGTGTTTTTATGTTTTACTTATTCCTGTGATGTACATGTTTGTATGTATTTGTGTTTGTAGAAATAATGATGTTAATGTATTCTTTTCTCCTAGGGAGTTGAAGCATCCTGGATGCAAGAATGCAGGTAAACGAACCATTTTCTATATGTTTATGGAGTGGTACAAGTAGTCAGACAGTTAAGCATGTATCTTTAGGGGTCTGTTCAATGTCTATGTACATTTTCATAAGTGTATACAGGCCAGGATTTCTACAAGAGCACTATTTTAGTTATGAATACCATACAGAACAGAACCTGCCAATCATGGGCCAGAAATGTGCAACCCTGGCTGGGTTGAGGTCATAGGAGCCCTTGGCTGACCATCTCCCTTCCTGTACGAGAGTGTGGGGGCCATAAACATCCAAGGAGACCCTCGGAAGTCCCACGTTATCCTCAGGGCACTCTCATGTGGCAGACCTGTGCCACCAGCCTTATGTCACCAGAACTCAGGTCTTCATGGACTACCTCCAAGTCAGCCTCAGAACATAGCTCTCTGTGTGAGGAAATTCTCCACAGAGAGGGCTAGCTTCAGTTCTGTTGGTATCTGAGTTGCTCAGACTCGTGGCTGATTCAAAGGATGTGTTTTTCTTTTGATGGAAAGAGTGGCCATCTTTCCACCAAGATTCAGATCCCTGTTATCACGGCTGTTTTGGTGGAAAGGCCCTGGTGATTGGTGTGCACTAAGGGGCCCTGGAATGGGCAGTGAAGGGCCTCCAGGTGTGTTATACCCCAAGCTTGCCAGCGAGATGGAGGTCCCAATGCCTGGACAATTAGATTATATAGACTATACGTGTATCTAAGTGTGTCAGATTGTGTGTGCTCCCCAGTGTTGAGTGTGTAGTTATTTGTATATGTACATTGTCTTGTTATAGAATCATGGATTTAATACTCATGGATTTATTTCTCTGTTACTTACTTTGGAAATATATATGTTGCATGTATTTTTGAGTATATACAGCTCTAGAAATAATGGCCATAGTACATTCCTCCCTTCTGCAGTGTCAGATTATCCCATATAGCTCCACAGTTAAAGGAACCACTGTCTGTTCTGTAGACCAATAGGAGTACATACACAGTTATGTACACTTCCTCCGCAGTTTGTTCAGAACATGCACACATTTACAGATGTGTGTGTAATGTGTATTTGTCTAAGAGTTTTAACTTTTGTTGTGGATACGATATGGGTTTCCACCTGTCAATGTAGAAGCAAAGGACTTCTGGAAAGATTAATGGCCTGGGGACTGGGGATGACCCATCGCCTTGCTCCTGACTTCTGGCTATGTCCATGGGCAACATATATGTGCACACACGTCCAACAGTTTTTCCAAGTGTCTTGGCCTAGGATTAGTGGGTCCTAAAATAGACAGTCTCCTTATGCATCCACCTTGGCTTTCAGACCAAACATCCAGCCTGTGACCTGGTGAGGGGTATCTTTCACATGGGGGTGTTGTCAGTAAAGGGTGGTAACCAGCCATGGGTCCTGAGCGCCTCAGGTGTGGGAGGCGTACAGCATGTGGACTCCAGGTGTTTCCAAGAGAGTCAGTGAGCTGGCCCTGCAGTTCTCCTGGGCAGTATCTCTAGGACATGCTGCTTTGGCCAGAGCTGGCTTTCCCAGAGTGTGTAGCCTTCAGGCCTGTGCCATTTCCTGGTCTCTGAGAAGTCCCCAAACAACTCCATTTTGGTTGCACTGTGACAGGACCATCCCTCCAGCCTCATGCCATCTGACCTGGTGCCTAGGTTTACTACCTACAAGGTAACCTCCCCAGAAACACAGATTAGGGGGAGAGGCCAGGCTTCACCTATCCTTGTTGACCCGGGAGTCTTTAAGTGCCCCAAGTTTTCAAAATGTGGGTTTTCTTTCTGGAAAAGAGTGGCCAACAATCCACTGATGTTGAGGTCCCTGGTTTCAGGGCTGATGCACTGACACGTCCATGGTGATTGGTGTCATCCCAAGGTCAATGGAACTATCAGCAAGGATCTCTCTGGGTGTTTCTGACCCCCATGCTTTCCAGCACAGAAGAGGAGGGCTCAGTGGCCCCTCTGTGAAGAGCTTGAGTGTGTGTGTCCAATTCTGTATGAGTTCTTTGGGGCTGAGTATATTAGTTTTGTAAGCCCAATGTGTTGTGAACGTCAGGTATGTGGATGTTACAGATTGGTTTCTATCTGTATTTATTTCTAGGATACATGTTTTATGTATTTGTGGTGTGCACATTTGTAAATTAAAGGTTGTCCTGACTTCCTCCTTCCTTTGAGAGGGAAGCATCCCGGAAGGAAGGATGCAGCTTTACAAGTAAAAAACAACTTTCTTTTTCTTTTTTAAAAAAAGATTTGTTTATTTGAAAGGCAGCACTAGAGAGAGGAGAGAGAGATAGAGAGAGAGAGAGAGTGAGAGAGAAAGAGAGAGAGAAATCTTCATCCACCGTTTCACTCCCGTGGTGGCTGCAACAGCCAGGGCTGGGCCAGGTAGAAGCCAGGAGCCAGGAGTTTCATTCAGGTCTTCCACGAGGGTGTAGGAGCCCAAGCACTTGGGCCATTTTCTTCTGCTTTCCCAGGCACATTAACAGGGAGCTACATCAGAAGTGGAGCAGGGGCTAATGCTGTGGCATAGTGGTTAAAGTCACCTCTTGTAGTACCTGCATCCCATATAGGTGCCCGTTCAAGACCTGGCTGCTTCACTTCTGATCCAGCTTCCTACTATGGCCTGGGAAAACAATGGAAGATGGCCCAAGATGGAAGATTCTCTCTCTCTCTCACTCTCACTCTCTCTCTTTCTCTCTTTGCCTATGCCTATACCTATGCCTATGCCTCTCTGAAACTCTGCCTTTCAAATAAATAAATATATTAAAAAAGTGGAGCAGCTGGGACTTGAACTGGCACCCTTATGGGATGCCGGCACTGCAGGCAGCAACTTTACCCACTATACCATAGTGCAGCCCCACAATATTATTTTTCAAAGTATAGAGGTATTTATAAAGTTATATATGTGTCTTTAAACATTCATTCAGTACTTTCACACATTTCCTTAAATACATCAAGGGAGGAATGTGCCCCAAAAGGTTACTTTTGCTACGTATCCCTTGCAGCACTCAAATTCCCATTAATGAACCAGGAGTCGTCCGGAAATCTCGTTGACATGAGATCCGGGGACTCATGGCTGATCTAGATGCTCACTCTGTCCCTATCTCCTGATCTTAGATGATGCATAGACAGCTCACATCCCTGTGCCCTCCAACAAGGGAGATAACCCACTCACCAGCAGAAGGTCCTTTATTAGACCCATTCTTGTGCTCCTACCTGGTTTTTCATGCTTTATCCTCAGCCTCTGGTGTAGGGGTTTGTTGTCTCCCACATGTCCCATTCGAATAGCCAGTAAACCAGCCACAGGTCCGTAATGCCCCTCCAAGCACATGAGAGGCTTAACAGGAGTGGTTTCCAGGAAGTTACTTCTCTGGCCTCCTGCTCACTGTGTCTGAGGCTGTAGCTCCTGTTCCACCCACTGTTATCCCTTTTAGACTTGCTGCCTCTGAGCTATCTGCACCATGCACAAGTGCATGAGGAGGCCAGCCCAGTGCCTCCTCTGCACGCCATGCCTATGTTTCTGAAGTCACAGGTGCACACCATGCCATCCATCAATCCTGCCAACCGATGCCTGGACAGTCTGGGGAGAGATCACCTGTGCATGCTTGTAGGGTATCAGAGGCTTGAAGAGCTTGTATGATATTAATCTTGTCTTTTGCTAACAAGCGATGCCATGTGTATGTGTTTGTGTGTTGGGGGGCAGGGCTAAGATGCAGCTGTGGGGGTCAGTGTTGTAGCACAGCAGGCTATCCTGTCACCTGCAATGCCGGTATCCCACATGGCCACCAGTTTATGACCGGCTGCTCCACCTCCCACCCAGCACCTTGCTAATGCACTTGGAAAAGCAGTGGAAGATGGCCCAAGTGCCTGGGCCCCTGCACCCACATGGGAGATCCAGATGAAGCTCCTGGCTTCTGCCTTTGGCCTGACCCAATCCCAGCTGTTATGGCCATTTGGAGAATGAACCACCAGTAGATGGAGGATCTCTCTCTCTCTCTCTCTCTCTCTGACTCTGCCTTTCAAATAAATAAATAAATCTTGAAAATGAAAGATGCAGCTGTGGGCCTGGCTCAGCCATTCCACCCACCAATGGGTGTCCCTGGACAGTGAGCAGTAGAACATCCCCAGGCTCCAGGGAGCCAGAGTTCATTCATGAACTCCTGGTTTGTGAGTATAAGATCATCATTTTGTTTTCCAAGCCACCCATCCTGTAGTGTGTGTGTATGTGTGTGTGTAAATCTTTAATTGCTCAGGAATTGGATTCATGACATTATATGGATGACAGTTTTTTTCCTGTACATTAATTTTTATATATCAGCAAAGAAAATTCAAAGAGTGCTTTTGCTTAGAGAGTTTATTTCCAACGTAGTGCATTTAAGGACAAGGGCAAATCAGTAAGATGATCCTTGGCCATTCTGTGTCACACACAAGGAATTGTGGTAAGCCAGCTGTTTATGCTTGAACTTGGCAAAACTCATTTCTGCTGGAGTTGTGGACCTAGGTGAACCTGATCTTGCATGTACCTGTTTGATAGTCTAAGGGATTCAAAATGCATAGCACTCACTAAAACTAACTAACTAAAAAACATTTTGGTAACTGAAACCAAATTTTTCTGAAATAAGACTGATGTAAAAGTAAAGTGAAAATTACTAATTCTAAACTCAAATGCCACAAATATAAATTAAAAAAGCTCCTAAATTTTGTGATTCAAAGAAACCAAAAGAAACTAAAACTTAATGATCCTATGAATGAAATGGTGACTGATAAAGACAGGCTAACCAGTCACTCAGAGAAAAGAATTTTGCAGACATCATAGAAAGTAACTGTGTAATCTCAGAGATTCTGATACTGACTCTTCATAGAAAGGGATTTTATAAATCTAGATTTGCAAAGTTGGGGGCCATTGTTTCCTTATATAACAGGCCTTCCTATGGAGTAGCAATAATCCAGTTAAGTTGAAAAAGGGGTTTTCAGAGGGGAATCTCATATGGAATAATGGTAAATTGCAGAGCCAAGAAATCAGGTGTCATGTTTTTCAGCATTGCACAAAAGCAACTGAGAGAAGCTATGTGAAGTAAGACAAGTCTTTCTGAATCCTATTGCTCATGCAGAATTCCCAAAACCAAATTTTCTATTAAAAGGAACAAAACCAGAATCTGGGTGGCAATATGCCCATCCCCATATAAAAGTACTAGAGGGAGGAATCAGTAATAAAGAGAGAGAAAGTACTCTCTGATACATGAAAATACTTCCATCTTTGTGTAATTTGTGTTCTCAGCGGGGTAGTTTTCAGGATGAGGGAGACATGGTTGAGACAATGATACCAAGCATGGAAGGACATGATACTAAGAATCAGGGAAGCTCAGAAATGAATGGGCAGACTCAGGAAAGAAGGAGGAAAACAGGAAAAACTAACATCACCCGTGAAATGCAAACCAGAAGAAACACAAACAGATCTGTGCCTTTCAGGAAACAGAAGGTGAGAGAGGAAATATACAGAATAGGAGCTTGACCAAAGATTTCAGAAGATGAGAGAGGAATACCAGAAGTTGAATACCTGCATGTGTATGACTGAGATTGCTGGAAGGGGAAAAACCAATGCAATGATCTAAAGCTGATAATTATAATTCAGACTGTTTCCGGAAATGACAATATGCTCTCAAACTCCTCCTTCACAGAAAACTGGGTCATACTTTGAGTGAGTGAAGCCATTTATAGCCTAGTAAAATCTGGGAATTATATGAAAAATATTCAGAGATCTAGAATACAGGGATGAGTAACATAGAAGGGAATGAAAATGATCCAGCTGGTCTGGGTTGGGAGGAAAAAGAAGACAATATTTAAGATGCTCAAGAAGAGCCAAGCACTTTGTGCCATCCAAGCTGCCATTAGGTGAAAAATAACATTGGCATCCAAGACTTTGTGAGAGATCTTGGGTGAGATGAACCCCATGATCCCTTCCAGAGGAAGGAACAGACGTGAGACAAAAACCCTAGAAAGTCATTACTGTAAGGACAGATTTTAACAGCCAACCTGGCAGTGACTTTGTTCAGTGAAGACCAAATGAGATTCCTCTCGAGGGAGTGATGATGGAGGTACTCCCTAGGGTGACTGCTGTCTGATTAAGTTCTGCCTTTGCTAAAGGTGTTTTCTTATGATGTATTTATTTTACAGAAAAGCATGTGAAGATCAACTAGTACTAGGTGAAAGAATTTAATATAAAGCTCGCAGAGGACTGGTGAGGAGGGATGTGGCTGATGTTGTGTCTCCTGTGTAGTTCAAGTTTCCAATGGTGTGGGAAACTCCAGCTCCTCTGATTGCCAGGACTCCACACTGCAGACTTCCGGGCAGCTAAATATGTCTGCAAGAAAGACACAGGAGCAGGGGTCAGTGGGGGGACAGGGATGAGGCTGGGGTGGGGACAGTGGGGTGGGAGTGCAGCTCTCAGAAGGCTCCTGTGCCCTGGGAGGTAACCGTAGGTCCTGAACTCCACAGCAGTCAGGGCCATGGGGCACTGAGGCCCATCTGGATGGGGTGTGGATGTCCTACAATTGTGAATTCCCCTAGGCACTCACCTGGGCAGCCTTCATGGGACTGGCTACTTTGGCAGTGAACCTGATGCACAGGAAGGGGGAGGTCTCTTGGCCCCTGGGATTACAAATCCAAGGCCCACTCCCCTGGGTCTTGTGAGGAGCAGGAGGTCTGATGACACAGAATGGGAGTCCTGACCTTGCCCACTCAGTCCTTACCCCACAGGTCTGGGGCCTGTGAGCTGCATGTTAATTATGGACAACTGCACAGAGCCCTTTGGTTTCCTTCCCTAATCTTGTGGAAGTTCTTTCTATCCTCCCTGTAAAAGTCATCTCAGAGATTTTATTGGCAAAGAATCATTCTGTGGCATTAAAACCCCACCATTATTGCTTTAGTATATTTTGGCGTGGAACATGTGATGGAAGACTTTCTTTTGAAGACATACAGCCAATGTGTATTTGTAATTGAAGTATAGATTAGAGCACAAATGAGAAGAACAGAGGGGCTTGGGGCCCTGCTCCTGCTACTCTTCAAAGTGAGCTTTGCCTTGAATTGCTGGCAAGTGTTTGAATTTTTTTTTTAGTTTTTTTTTTTTGTTTTTTGTTTTTTGGTTTTTTTGACAGGCAGAGAGAAAGGGGCAGAGAGAAAGGTCTTCCTTTTCCGTTGGTTCACCCCTCAATGGCCGCTGTGGCTGGTGTGCTACGGCTGGCGCACGGCACTTATCTGAAGCCAGGAGCCAGGTTCTTCCTCCTGGTCTCCCCCATGCGGGTGCAGGGCCCAAGGACCTGGGCCATCCTCCACTGCACTCCTGGGCCACAGCAGAGAGCTAGGCTGGTAGAGGAGCAACCAGGACAGAATCAGGCGCTCCGACTGGGACTAGAACCTGGTGTGCCGGTGCCGCAAGGTGGAGGATTAGCCTAGTGA
Organism: Oryctolagus cuniculus; assembly: GCF_051225735.1. Lineage (NCBI taxonomy): Eukaryota > Metazoa > Chordata > Mammalia > Lagomorpha > Leporidae > Oryctolagus > Oryctolagus cuniculus. The sequence continues at coordinate 62,244,856 of NC_142883.1, read as the reverse complement.
GCCATGGCACTGACCCAAATGTTTGAATTTGACAGGTACATAGGAAATTTTACACCCAGAAAAATAAAGCAATCAACATATAAAAAAGGCTCTAAGAAAGGAGGCTGAGGTCCCCAAAAGGCCTCGAGCTCTTGTGTTCTGTGCTGGCTCCTATTTGGTGTCAGGATGGGCTGGGTACCCACAAGGATACAAAAGTGGGTGCAGTGGGCTCTTTTCCTGGTGTGAAAAGACACCCAAAGGCACCTCTCTCTGTCTCACCCTCTTCCTAATCGTCCTGAGTTTGAAGAGGTCAGGGACGACCCACAGTGTCTCCCCACACCTGTGAAACTGCCTGTTGACTTTGGGTTGGGCAGGTGGGGATGCACCCTGTAGTGGGAGATGTTCAACAGCTCTGGGGGCTCTCCCCAGAAACAACACAACTAACATCCCCCTCCGAAGTCATTTGCATGCCAATCCTGCTAGCAACTCCAGCCTTTCCTTCAGATGAAGCAGCTACTGGGGGCTCAGCCTGGGAGCCCTAAGGGCTGCCATGGAATGGGGATGTGTCCCTGGAACCATATCTTTCACTCACCTGCATGGATCCTGAACATCCATTCATCACTTTCCAGGTCAGGCTCGACGGCAGCCTCTCCACCTCTGGGCTCCAGTTTGTTGGCTTCCCTGAGGTGTCAAAAGAATGTGAAGCAATGGAGTCCATGTGCCCTTACTTCCCTGACCCCATCTACCTGCTCCAAACTCACATTTCCTGATCTTGATCAAGGTCCTCCATGTCCTGTAGACTTTCAGGGTAGTTAACGTCAAGGGAACATGTGGACAGCTGGAAGGAGACAAGTATGTTTCCTGAAACAGGCGTTAAGGAAAAGCCCTGTCCTGGGGGACATGGAGGCCAGAGTCAGACTTCCCTGGAGTCCTCCCTCCATTGACACTGGGACCCTGCCTGCCTGTCCCCGGCTGACTTCCCTGTGTAGGCAGTCGGGTTGCTCAGCACCGTTTCATAGTGCAGTCCGGGGGTGAGGAGTGAGGGCAAGGCTGATGAAGGGAGAGGGGAGGGCTCCAGAGAGACTGGACCAGCATCCACAGTGCAAGGACATCCACTACCTGGATGCCACCAGGTCCTTCAGGATGCGAATCATCCATTGTGGTGAGGAGGGAACACGGGAGAAGCAGGACCAGGGGCTTGTGAGCAAGAAAGCAAGAGAATCAGAAAAAAATAAAAGAGGAATCACTCACCCCTAGATCGCCGCTGCCAAGATAACTTTCAGACTCTGCCAGGTTGCCTTCCATGTGCACCAGAGCAGAGAGAAGGAAAGGGGAGAGTTAGACTTGAGGTGAGGACTCGGATCCCTGCTGCTGGTTGGATGATGTAGGCCAACCTTGGACCCCATGTCTATACCCTATCCCAGGCCTAGATGGCTTCACCTCTGTAATGAGTGAGAGGATCTGAACTCTGACTTCTTCTTCCAGCCCTCAGATTCCCATCACTGTGCCTAAGAAGTGTCACCTTGTTCCTCCATAGGTAGCCACGGGGTCGATGTATGGAACTCATTGTTTTCCATCCCTCGTGTTTCCCTTCCTCTATTTTGTCTCATAACTCTTGTCCATTTCCTTTGTCCTTGTCATCTTCTACCAATCACATTATTGTCTGATATGGGAGCTCTGGAGGCCAAGATAAAGATATACTGCCACCTGGGGCTGGCATTGTGGTGCAGCAGGTTCAAGCGCCACCTGTGGGGACCCCTCCATGGGATCCCTGGTTGGTGTCCCTGCTCCTCCACTTCTGATCCAGTTCCCTGCTAATGTGCCTCAGAAAGCAGTGTAGGATGTTTCGTGCTTGGGCCCTGCCAGCTATTTGGGAGAGTCTGATGGAGTTTTGGACTCCTGATTTGGCCTGGTCCAACCTGTTCATTGAGGTTCTATGGGGACTGAGCCAGTGGATAGAAGATTTCACTCTGTTTTTCCCTCTCTGTCTATAATTCTGCCTTTCAAGTAAGTAAATAAATCTTTAAAAAACATATTGCCATGCACAGCAATATATCTATAGATCACTTCTTAGGTGGGAAACAAGTGTCATGGACGCTTGTTGGGCCTTGGGAAAGTAATGAGGACCAACCCCATATGTCTGGGGTAACCTCATGGAGTTTGGAAATATTGAATCATCACAAGAATCCCATGTTTCCTGATCCACTTGAAAAGATGACCCAAAGAGGAGAGGAAATTTAATTTGTTCAAATTCTGGTAGTCGGCCAAGGAGGCAACAGGGTGTCCACAGCAGGTGTATTCTTGTCCATATCCATAAATGGGACTTGCTAGGGTTTTCACTGAGCAGGGGGAGGACTGGGAAGTAGGACATTGGCAAGCCTGAGAACAGGGAACGTGCTAGGCATGACTGGAGGGGGAACAGGCTGTGTTTGAAGCAGTGCATCTGAGGGGAACAGTGATGCCCAGTCCTGCTGCCCAGAGGCCCTCCACTGAGTCCAGTGCATTCCAGCCGATGAGGTCAGCAGGACCGCGTGTGTGTCCAGCCCAGGATCCCCTAACACACATCTTCTGGGCAGCCTGTACAGCTATGCAGTGTCTCCAGTAGGATCTGGATAATGGCCTGTCACACAGTCTACTCCAAACACTAGACTTGGATGAGATGTGGAAGCCAAGATGAACCCAGAGTAATGCTTGGCCCTCACAACTCTAAGATGCTAGGGCCTCCCCAGTCAGCCCAGAGCAAGTATTCTTTAACTCAACTGACCCTGGGTGTGTGTGTGGGGGGGTGCTCTTCTTCCTTCTGCCCTATGCTGAGGATGAAGCAAGGAGCCCTTACTGAGACACAATGGCAGCACCTTGCTCTTTGACCTTCAACCTTGTAAGAAAGAAATTTCTGTTCCTGATTAATTACAGAGTCTCAGGTATTACGTTGTGGCCAGAAATGGACGAAGACAATGGTCAGTGCAAAACCCAGACATCTCTTGTGTTCAATTCGAAGGTAGTGCTGTCCTGTCACAATGCAGTGGATTTGATCTTTGCAATGGCAAAGCCGGGGGTGGTCAGTATTAAAGAAAATATAAAGTTTTAAATAGTAAAGCAAGAAATGATAGTTAAAAATTTCTATTGCTCCAATCCCATGGGCATAAAACCTCTTCCTACTCTATAATTAATATAAAAAAGAACAAATCAGACGTCTACATACAATGTCTTTTTTCCTCCTCTGTTCCTATGTCCTCTAAGGAGTCCAAAGCAGTGGATAACCCAAGCATTGCCCTAATTTGACCCTCTGGTCTTTGTGGGTGTTGCTCCTACCTGAAGAGGCTTCATCGTCACTGGCATAGTCTGAAACGCTCTGTAAGACCCAATCTTGAGAGACACAAACACAGACAATAAGTGTTCACAGAGAGTCTCGCCCGTTCCTCCCCTGGATTGCTCAGCATGACCCTGCCCCTTCTCTGTGCTCTCAGCCCCTTCCTGGGCTCTGTGGACCTGACCTTCAGGCAGACATTGACCATAGCTTCAAGCCTTCCAGGGAGGGAGAGGAGCTGAGGCACCACCTCTCAACGTCTCACTTTCCCTAGTGCACTGAAATACGATGCCTCCAGCCTGCATCTGAATCCCCCCACTTTTTTATATACATATTCCTGTAACCATGCAGCAATACCTCTGTGATTGTTTTTTTATAGAGAACTGATAGTGGCTTCAGAGGAACATAACTAAGGTAATACACACAAACTGCAAACTTGTACAGTCAGAACTGTAACACATGGAAACCCACAGAGATAAAGCCCACCCCCATGCACAAGCCAGTATCTTCCAGGGACCCCAGAAAATGATCAGTACCCTTTATCAGGAAGTTAATTTCCCACCAGCGCACTCCTAGTCCTCTGTCATAGCAGGAATTGGGCGTCAGGTGGCCTTCCACACTAAAGCCCCCAAGATAGTCCCATCTGTGCTGTCATCTGGACTATTCATACTACAGGGAGTAAGTGATTCCCGAATACATACCACTTGCTGTTTGTATTGAGATCACCTGTAATTAGAAAATGGCACCATGAGGGTCTGAACACTCTGTGTCCCTTTGCACCTGTCTTTAAAATGCCCTTGGTGACACTGGGAAACCCCGTGTGAAAGAGTGGTCCTATGGAGGGAACCCAAAGACGTGAGCAGAGCGATCACACTCACTCCAGGAGGCATGAGCTCTTCATGGGGGACGTGTCTCTCCAGTCCACTGTGGTTGGAAGTCACAAAATTCCTTTCAAAAGAGGAGAAGTGCTGAAGAGAAAAGCTTGCTGTGGTCCAGTCCTGACAGTCATTTTGTCCCTGTGTCCCGCGTCAGCTCTCTGTTGGTGTAAACTCTCCCTCTCAGTGGCCCTCACCGTGCACAGGGTGTATCATGGACCCTATCCATGATCAGATTTTTCTTCTCTTCATATGGTTGCGAAAGGAAGAAGCCAAGGAAGGAACATTTCTGTTTTAGAGGAAGGCGGGGGCCCTTACCTCAGTATACTCTGGAGTTTCTTTATCCTCCGTGTCACCAGGAAGCTCCTCCCATGCATCCTCCAGGGGCACTAGACGGACATATGGTGACTGTCAGTACACTGGTGCATCAGGGAGCATTGGTGGACATGGGCATGGGGCGAGGGTTAAGGCGAAGGAGAAGAACGTGAAAGACCTGAGAAACAGAGCCTTAAGCTTTCTAGCTCAAGGCAGCTTAATTCATGGGAACTATTTGGGGTCAATACCACCACAGTTGCTGTATTTCAGTAAGAGTCCTGGGATGACTCCTGCATGTTTAGAAGCCAAATAAACGGCTACTGTCGTCTTGATGTTTCCCAAGGTCACTACTACTCAGGGGTCAATATCTGTTGATTGTATTTGAATATGTCATCTCTCCTATGAGCTTCTGAACTTAATTAAAAGCAACCGTTATGGGGAGAAGGACTCAGTTGTAGGCAAAGCAACATGTTCATTTATTGCCAATCCCTAGGTACCACACAAGTAAATGAAGAAGATGTAAAAATGTTGAAATTCCACCATTTAAAAATGAGCACCAGGCATTATGGTAAAACTTTTCTCCTGATCTTATTGTTTTTATTACCATTAGAAATGGTATCTTTATGGATTATAGCATAAGAATTCATTGTATGCAGACAGTGTGTGATGATCAAATCATGTTGACCTTTCCAGCTCCCTAAATATATTTTAAACTGTTTTCATTAGTATTAAATACTTTTCACATATGTTGGGAGTATGTTTCATATCCAGCTAATCCATGGAATTGTGACCTAACCATCAGACACATGTGGGGTGAGGGTTGAATGAGCTCACTTACATAAAGTTCAGACGGTGATCAGGTTCTTTTTTGTTGTTTTTTGAGAATTGAACCTTGAGCTGTGCATTTGGGAACACTTTTTCTGTGGTAAATATGTACACATATACACATCCAAGCACTTTCAAAGACATACACGCTCACTCCTAAAAACTCACCATACTGGGGCACAGAAACCCCCACCATCTAAATGACATAGCTATTTCCAGAGCCTGCCTTAGATGCCTGTAGCTATGTGCTAGTCTTTCTGGTTTTTGTTTTACCACACCCTCAATCTTTTTAATCCACCAGGAAGCTGGAATCAGGTTGGCTCTCCAGAAGAGAACCGGCAGGAAGGTCCCAGTGTCTCCTCCCTTCAGTTGTTCCTCAGCACCTGAGGCATTCTAGAATACGTACAGTGTCCACTGGATCCTGAGTCCACCTGCAGTCAGAGAAAGGAAGTCACTGTGAGATCAGATACTGTTTGCACAGGTCTCTTCTCCTGGTGCTGACCTTGGGAAACTTGATGGGATACAGTGCATGAGGCAAATGCCCCAAATAAAGCACAGAGGATACTTGTGTGAAATACGTGAGCTTTTCACAGCCCATTTTACGTGTTCATTTTGGTTGGCAAATGCAACATTCATTTGTGAAAATGAAAACCTGGGGGTTGGCCTTGTGGCACACTGGGTTAGGCTGCCCCCTGTGAGGCAAGCATCCCATATCAGAGCACCAAATCAAGTCCAGGCTGCCCTGCTGCTGCCTTTCCCTGCTCATGTACCTGGGAAGGCAGTGGAGGATGTCCCAAGTATTTGAGTCCCTTTCAACCAGTGGGAGACCCCCCCCCCAAGGTGGAGTTTCAGGCTCCTGGCTTCCACATGGCCCAGCCCCAGTCATTATAGCCATTTGGGAAGGTAACCAGAGGATTTAAGATCTTTGTCTGTCTCTCTGTTATTCTGCCTTTCAAATAAAGAATAAATCTTTTAAATCATAAAATATTTAAACTATGCAGAACTGCTCCTGTGGAAAACACCCAGCACCACATCACTTGTAATTGATTCTGTCCTTTTATGATACCCTCTTGAGTCATGTCTCACTTTATAACAGACATGCCCTGGGCTTCCCCCACAAATAAATTGTGGAAGTCATCTGCAGTATAGGCCTTCAGATTTTTCATATCTGAGAAAAACGTTGCCTGGGCCTGATGTTGTGACACAGTGAATGGAACTGCTGCCTGCAGTGCCAGCAGTCCATCCTGCAGTGCCAGTTTGCATCCTGGTTGCTCAGCTTCCAATACAATGCCATGCTGTTGTGCCTGGGGAGGCATGGAGAATGTCCCCTATCACTCATGTGGGAGATCTGGATAGCGCACTGGACTCCTGGCTTTGGCCTGGACCAACTCTGGCCTTTGAAGGCATCTGGGGAGTAAACTACTAGATGGAAGATCTTTTGTTCTCTTCCCCTGTCTCTGTGCAACTCTGCCTTTCAAATAAATAAATAAATAAATAAATAAGACTAGTGATTGTATACCAGGAACATTTGTTTCTGTGACCAAAAACCCCAGTCATACCTTGCCAAGAGATGTGACTTCCTCCTCTGCTCTGTCTCTCGGAATCACTTCCACCAGGTCCTCAGGAGCAGCTAGGAGAACCACGGGGTAACTGTCAGGTGTTGTGGATGAGTTCAGCAGGGAGACTTGCTTGCTGTGGACATGGGCCTAGGCTAGGTGGCGGTAGTTGTGAGCAGTGAACAACGTCAAAAGTTCTTGCTGCACTCAATAACAGAGCAAGAAAAAGACAAGCCAGCCCTGCACCCACAAGTAGCAGGAAGGCCACCTGATGTGAGCTTGGAACTGCACACGTGCTACTGCTGGGTCATCCTCCCTGGCAGATGAAAAATCCCAAGAGGAGCAGGAAAGAAATGAGAAGGGAGTTTGGCTTTCTTACTACCAGCAACCAAATCATTACAAAACAGTCAATTTAGAAATAGGCAAATGCCATAGTGCACTGATTCCTTGATGATGCCCCATCATTGCTCCTGCCCAAAATGGGCGTGGAAATGCCCAAAATGTAGACCATAGAATTCCCTGCTTTTTTCTTGTTGTGTTCCAAGATCATTTACCTCCATGAATCTACATAAGCAGCTATTTCATTTGCCGTCTTTCTTGTCAGGTATTTTTAAATTGCTGTGGGCAAGTAGACATTTATTATCTGAATCACTTGTAAGTGAAAATTTCAGTGGCATGAATTACTTGGCAGTGCTGTGTAAGCACCACCCCTGTGTGCCCCAACAGTTTTCATCATACCCAATCTAAACTCTGCATCTATAAAGGAAGAACTTTACCTTCTCCTCCTTCCATCCCCAACTAATCTGTACTTCTAGTCCCTTTGAATTTGCCTATTGTAGACATGCCATTGTATTAGAAACATACAGTGTTTGTGTTTCTGTGTCTATTGCAGTGTGTTGTTTTACCATGTCCTTCCATGGTGTGGTATAAAACTTTAATTCATTTTTATATATTAAAACTCTTCCATTGTGTTCATATAGCACATTGTCATTACTCATCCGTTTGTTGATTGGCACAGCTCTGGCCATTGCAGCCATTTGGGTGTGTGAACCAACAGAAGGAAGACCTTTCTCTCTGTCTCTCCCTCTCACTCTCTGTAACTCTCTCAAAAAAAGTAAAATAAAATCTTTACAAAAAAAGGCCAACTTAGATCTATCAAAAAAGTGAAGCAAGTGTGCAAGCTGCCACCCTGGAATTCCTGCCTGCAGCTGACAGGTGCAGAGAGCACAGCTGCAGTCAGCGTAGCTGAAGTAGGGGTCCTGGAGCCTGTGGCTCACAGCGCACATGCATGGGAGTGTGGATGGGCTCAGAGGCTGAGTGTGCACCTGCTGGAGAACAAACCCAGTGGGGTCCAGTCTCCAGGTCACCCCACTTCCATATGTTTGTGCTCCACAGGTCCACCAGATTCTCGTGGTGAAGGTCAGAGGAGAACCCCTGTGGGCCCAGGAGAGGGGGAAATACCCATTTGGAAATACTCAGGGGAAAGTGAGCACTGTGAAGTATTCCCAGGTGTTCTTCATAGCAAAGTCACATCCTCCAAGGACACCACCAGAACCTTATATGACTGGATAGGGGGCATCCAGACAACTCTAGTCCCCACTAGTTTTAGTAAAATAAATAGGGAGAATAGGAGGCTAGGGAAAGGTGAAAGAGGAAAGGTCAGGGACTCGGGTTGGCTTAAAAAGGGGTTGAAACAAGGGTTGATACAAAACTTTCCTTCCCCTACTCCTCACCACCAGTTCAACAGGGCCTCCATGAAATAATAGTGAATTAAAATGGAGACAGCAGTGAGACAGGTATAATTAGGAGTATGAAGGCAAATATAGAGGCCATTGGAAAAGTAACAGAACAGTGGGAATGGAGGCACAGAAGCCTCAGACTGCTATAATTACAGAAATATTCACACAAAGCTCATCTCTCATCCATAATGACACAAAGTCTCCCACAAAGTGGTGGCCATTTCTCATAATGCTTTAGACACCCTTAAATGCTCCTGTTACACACTGGAATAATGCTACTGATCCCAGGTGCTTGCTAGTGTGCACTCTGCAAGGCAGGATGTGATGGCTCTTGTGGTTGGATTCCTACTAACCCTGTAGGAGGCCTGCACTGAGTTTCCAACTCCCAGTTTCAGCCAGGCCCAGCCTAGTTGAGGGGCATTTTAGGAGTGATGCAGTGAATGGGAGACTCCCTTTATATCTCTCTTTCTGTCTCTGTGTGCATCTTTAAAACAAAAATAAAACCTGGAAAGGGAGTTAATGAAAGGTATGTTTTAGCAAAGGAAAAGAATAAAAGATTAATTTCATGTAGATATAAATCTAAATGTATTGATATCACATTGGCATAGGCAAAGACTTCATATTAAGACCCGGGAAGCACAGGCAATAAAGGCAAAAATAGACATATGAGATTACATCAAGCTAGGAAGCTTCTGCAGAGTAAAGAAACATTCAACAAACTGACACCATGGGCGAAAATGTTTGCAAATGATACTTCTGATAAAGAATTACTATTTACGATATATAAAGAGCTCAAGAAGCTCAACAGCAACAAAACAAGCAACCCAGTTAAGAAATGAGAAAGGATACGACCAAGCATTTTTCAAAAGATGAATTACAGATGGTCCAAAGACACATGAAAAGATGCTCAGCATTGCTAGCTGTCAGTAAATTCAAATAAAAATCACAGTGAGATTTTACCTCCCCCCTGTTAGAATGGTTATCATCCAAAAATCAAAAAATAAAAAATGCTGTCAAGGACATGGGGAAAATAGTAGCCTAATACTTGGTGGGAAGGTAAACTAGTACAAGCATTGTGGAAGACAGTATGGCAATTTCTCAGAGATCTGAAAATGGATCTACCACAGGTCCCAGCCATTCTACTCCTGGAAATTTACCCAAAGGAATTGAAATCACTATATGAAAGAGTTGTGTGTATCCCTCTGTCGACAGCACTCAGCTCACAGTGGAGTCAACCCAGATGTCCATCAACTGATGATTGGATGAAGAAATTATGGTGTATATATACATGATGGAATGGTACTCAGCCATAAAAAGAATGCAGTCCTGTCTTTCACAAAAATGTAGATGCAACTGCAGACCATTATGCTTAGTGAAATAAACCAGGCCCCAAAAGACAAATATCATGTTTCCCCAAATTTGTGGTAACATACAGAGTACAAAAAAGTAATGAATATGAGTGAAATTGACCTTTTGAGATTTGATTAGTGACCTTATTTGGGCATAGAGTCATTGGAGGATTAACCAGTTAATATGAATTCATATTAGAGGAGCAAGGACTTGTTCCCATAAGACTGGCATTTTTACAAGATGAGGAAACAGGTCCAAGATGGAAGGATGCCATGAAATGATGGGAGCAGATTCAGGTGCTTTGGTAGCCACCTAGGAGGCCCAGGATTTCCAGGAAACCAGCAGAAGCCGGGAAGGGACAGGAAAGATTAGTCCTGATGGGTTTCTGTGGGAGGGTGACTATGCATAAACCTAGATTTCTGACACCCAATCTCCAGACCTGTGGGAAAATAAAATATCATGTACTTCAAACTGACCACCAACTAGGCACTTGATTATGGCAGCCTGAGAAAATTATTAACCATCAACTATTTTGATTGGCATGTAGAGAAATTTCAGCCATGAGAGAAACACATTCTTCTCAGGTTCATATGAAGAAGTCTCCAAGGCAGATCAAAGTATGAGCTCTGTCACACAACCACTCACTTAAAGTAATGTATGTCACACAGCTTGTGCCACTAGGCAACTATGGTAATACAATAGAGTTCAATCAATGAAGATTACTTGGCAAATTTTGCAAGAACTATGGAAGCTAAATAACATACTGTCCAAAACAAATGGGTCAAAGAAGACTGTATAGACATTTTAAACTATTTTGAACAAAGCAAATAAAAACCCCAAATTTGGGTAGCAATGAAGCAGTGCTCAGAAGGAAAATGGAGCCCTTGAGTGAAATACTTTCAAAAATGATGATGATCTAAAATCAAGGGATTCTTACAACCTAGAAAAGTAGGTTGTAATTAGAAAAGCAATCTGATGTAAATTAGATAAAAAATGAAAAAATAGCAATTTTCTCAGAAATGGATGTAACAGGAAATAGGAAATGGACAGAGTAAAACAAAAAATCATGAATTAGTTTTTTGAAAAAATCCATAAGATTGTGAAACCTCCGCCTGTCTAAGCACAAGGCAAAAAGAGAAGAAACAATGTCTGGTACTGTAAATGAGAAGGGAATCCTCACCACTGATGGCATGGACAGGAAAAGGAAAAGAAAAAAGTACTTTAAATACTGTATGCCCACAAGTAGGTTCAACGAAGCCTGAAATTCCTTCGGAATCAGAAACTACCCAAACTAACCCATGGGCCCGAGCCTTTGAAGAGAACTTTACAGCTACAAAAGGCGAAAAAATGTGTCAGGGCCATGTGGATTCATTGGTGAACTCCAGTCAGTTTTACCAAGAAAAATGTCATCCCCATACAAGCAAGGGGCCATAGTCCTAGGTGTTTACCCAATTAATTTAAAAAACTTTGTCCCCACAGCACCCTGCCACATGACTGTTTCTGGTGGCTTTCTTCCTGATTGCTTAAATTGGAAACCAGGACCAAGAACATTGGCCCATCTATCCAAGGGGGTATAACTCAGTGATGAAAATCATTGAGCAGTCAAGCCACAAAAAGGAGCAGAAGAATTCTTAAGTATGTTACCAAATCTAATTCCAACTCTAGGAAATTGTGAAAAAGAATGACTAAACAGATATATTTTTTTTGACAGGCAGAGTGGACAGTGAGAGAGACAGAGAGAAAGGTCTTCCTTTGCCGTTGGTTCACCCTCCAATGGCCGCCGCCGGTTGGTGCACTGCGCTGATCCGATGGCAGGAGCCGGGAGCCAGGTGCTTTTCCTGGTCTCCCATGGGGTGCAGGGCCCAAGCACTTGGGCCATCCTCCACTGCACTCCCAGGCCACAGCAGAGGGCTGGCCTGGAAGAGGGGCAACCGGGACAGAATCCGGCGCCCCGACCAGGACTAGAACCCGGTGTGCCGGCGCCGCTAGGCGGAGGATTAGCCTAGTGAGCCGCGGCACCGGCCGACTAAACAGATATTTAAAATGACCAGTTCTAGGGTCATGTTCTGGGGTCATTCAAGGGTTCTGGAAACATGGGTAAAGATGAATAACTCCTAGGACTGTACCACCAGAACCAACCTTACTACAGACTTGGGAGTTGAGTCAATGATAACATTTCTTTATTGGTTCAGTCTCCACAACAAATGTACCCTACTAATGGAAGTGTCATCAGAAAAAGGGAAGTGGGAGTCCAGTATGAGAACCTTAGGAGCTATCTTTTCAGTTTTCATATTTTATCTCCAGTTGTTAATATTGGTGTGAGATCTGGTGGCACTCTCTCAGTAAGATGTCCATTTCAGCCCATGTTGGACAATTGGCCAAACATCTGAACAGTAGCTTGAGATGTTACTACTAACAGTGACCCCAAGTTTAAGCTGTTATCATGTCTTCCCTCTGCACTGGTCACCCTGCTGATTGAGTTGACCAATTCTAATTTTGCAGTCATGGAATGAAAGACACAGATAGCATAGATTTTTAAGAGTTGTCTTAACTATGAGACCCTGAATAAAGCAGAATCCTGATTGTTGAATGAGCTTCATGAATGAATTTGCACAGTACCTTCAACTGATTCCTTTGTTGGGGGTATCCTGTTCTTTGGCAAGACAAAGATTTTTCTGACCTTCAGTGCAGAATGGACAGTCGATGTTCTTGACCTCCGACTTCCTTTTCGTCTAAAACTCTTTAGACAAGATCCTGGAACAGTATGACAATAGACAGCTGTTGACATCCCACCAGCAGAAGAGCACAGGGAAGTGTGCAGTTCCTCACTTTCATCCCAGTTTTCCCATTCAATAGTGCAGAGCCATCCTCTAAATCAGAGTTGTATGCTAGGCTGATCTTGCAGTGTGGTGAACATTTCCTACCCAACAGTTTGATAGGGTAGACAAAGACTTTCTTAAGATGAGAGTACAGGGACTAGTGCTTGAAGGTTCAGACCCTAAAGGGAAGCTGCATGTACCTGGGAAAGTTGCACAGAGTCCCCTGACCCCCATCACCTGTCCTGGTTCCCTGTTATGAGATGTGGAGATACTGATATGGCCTGTGTTGTGTTTGAGCTCAAGAGATTAAAAAGAAGTGGATCTTTATCAAGTCCGGTGCTGCATAATTTTTTAAAAGATTTTTTAATTGTTTATTTGATGGGTAGAGTTACAGACGGAGAGAGAGAGAGAGAGAGAGAGAGAGACAGAGGTCTTCCTTCCATTGGCTTACTCCCCAAATGGCCGCAACAGCCAGAGCTACACTGATCTGAAGCCAGGAGCCAGGTGCCCCCTCCTGGTCTCCCATGGGGGTGCAGGGGCCAAGCACTTGGACCATCCTCCACTGCCTTCCCAGGCCACAGCAGAGAGCTGGACTGGAAGAGGAGCAGCTGGGACTAGAACCTGGCGCCCATATGGGATGCTGGCTCTGCAGGCAGAGGATTAACCTAGTGCACCACGGCGCTGGCCCTGGTGCTGCATAATTGTCTGAAATTCTTCAGTCTTCAAATGCCAGGAAGGATAAGCTGATCACTGGTTGTGACTGAATGCAGGGAGGATACGTGACCACAGAGGAGGACAGGACGGAAATTGCTCTCCCTTCTTCCATGCATAGAAAGTTTTACAGCTCATGGAGAATCTCTCATTCCCATGCTCCCCACACAGCCCCAAGCTATGGGCAGATCTGTGTCTGCTCCATGTTAATTTACTATTAAGCAAATTGAAAATTAGAGACTCTCAGTGAGTTGTCCACATTCTTATAACTGACAAATCATGGATCTGGGACAGTCTCACCATTGGTTCCCTGGGGGACAGAGGACCATGAATGTCTTTACTAGAACCCTGGACTAAGCACCCTCAGTGGCTTTCTGACATCTTCCATGGCAGGATTTCCTCGGGAACAGTCTTGCTCAGGGCAAAGTTCTGGAGACAAGAGAAATCATGACTCAGATCGCTCCCTCCAGGTTTCTTTTCCTGGCTTAAAATAGGACTCTTTCCTCCAGGACACCCTCTCTGAGGGTCTGGAGAAACCCAAACTTACACCCATCCTGGCCCCACATATTCACACTGTCACTGGCTCAGCCTTCCCCATGGCCAGGTGACCCCACAGGGCCAGTGGTGTGTTTGGTTTTAAAGCTGGCTCAAAACTCAGGACATTCCACAGCAACTGCCATGTGAGGGTGAGCCAACATCGACTTCTCGGCCATGGCCAACGCTGCATGAACACTGAACAGAAATTCACCCAAAATGGGGCCATTCCATTGTTGTGGTGTTGGGGGATGGGGAATTTGGGAACAGATTGTTGAAGGGAGTTCCTGTGGTTCTCTCAGTACTGAATTGGTTAATAATGGGGAGAGTCATTAGAACACAAGCCCAACCCCTCTCCCTGTCTCTCTTCTGTCACTCTGCTTGCTCTTCTACTTTTCCACGATGATGGGACACAACATGGGACCCTTGATATGGGCACCTGATCTTTGACTCCTAGACTTGAGAATCCTGAACTTGGGGGTCTTCTTCCTTTATAATTTACCCTGTCTCAGATGTATGTTTTAATGCCACAGAAAACTTAATATCTGTCCTTCAGAGAAAGTGGCTGAGCAGTCTCAAATCCCTGTATGACAAAAGGCTGGCTGTACTAGGTCTGTGTGCATCTTCATGCCCATGACTTTTCTCACCAAAACCCAGTCCCTAGGAACTCTTCACCTTTCTCTAGACCCTGCAGGGACAGCATACACAGTTCTCTCTCCCATCAGTGAGGTTCATCCATGGCCAGGCTTGCCCCATCCAACCCATGATGCTGCCTGAGGACCATCAGGCAGGCCCCCTTCTCTCAGTCTTCAGATGTCTGCCCCACTGACCAACGGCACTGTCCCTCCTCCCCGTTTCCCTGTAACCCCCAAACAGCAGGGTTCATGTGTTTATCCACCCCACCCTGAAATCCCAGTTTCTTCCAATGTGACAAAAATATATCTGGGTTCAGACTGTTCTTACAGTCTTGGTCTCAGATGGCGACCTCTACAGACAGAAGAGGCTGGCTTGAAAGTCCCTTTTTGTGTGATGTCTGTGTTGTGTTTGGTCTGAAATTTTCCTGGCTTGATGACAGTAGTGTGACTTTCTTTCCTATCATCATTCTCTGGATAAGGTGTGAACAAACTTGGCATTGGAAATTATTTTTCTAAATTTAGGAAATATTTTGAAACAACAAACTTAACAGAAGCATCAAAAGTAGAAACTGAATAATACGATGACCAAATGTATTTATAAATCTGTAGACAGCCTGGAATGGGGGAAATAACAGTCCATGAGGAGAGTGATTAAGCAGAAGGTAAGTGGCCAATGGAAGAAGCAGCATTGTGGAGGTCAGTGTGACCTACCTGCTGGACAGCAGTTGAGATTTCCCATCGCGGACCACTCTGGATAGGACGATACGCACGTTCCCACCGCACTCAAGTTTGAACCTTTCAGCTCAAGAGAGTGACAGTTGGAATGGCAGGATGATGTCACTCACCTTGTTACCCTGGCGACAGGACACCATGGAATTTTCAAAGTGAGCCATGCCGCACTGTAGGTGATGCTGTACTGCTGTCTACACACACATTTTTCAGTGTCCAAGCGTGGTCATTTTAGAGTCCAAGTTTTATTTCCAAAACTGACTGCAAGACCCACACATTATCATCCCCTCCTTGTGAAGTAAGTAGAGTGACTTAAAAGGATCTGTTTCCAATATAGTTCATGGTAACAGTTTGAATGAG
Source organism: Oryctolagus cuniculus (assembly GCF_051225735.1). Lineage (NCBI taxonomy): Eukaryota > Metazoa > Chordata > Mammalia > Lagomorpha > Leporidae > Oryctolagus > Oryctolagus cuniculus. The sequence continues at coordinate 62,229,122 of NC_142883.1, read as the reverse complement.
AGGCATGACCTAGCACTGTACAATCATGTCATCTGCAAACATGGATATTTGGTTTCCTCTTCTGTGACATTTGAAGCTCATTCTTTCTTTAATTCTTTTAGCATTTTGGAATAATTTGCAAAGTATTGGAGTTGGTTCCTGTCTAAATAAATGTTCTGTAGAATTCAGTTGTGAAGACATCAGGTCCTGGACCTTTCTTTGACAGGAGACTTTAGGTACTGCTTCAATTGCATTGTTATGGTTTTCTATATCTTCTTGAAGTAATATTGGCAGATAGCATGCACCCAGGAATTCATCTATCTCTTCAAGGTTTTCTAAGTTGATAGCACAAAGTCATTCACAGGAGTTACTTGTAATTCTTTATGTTTCTGTGGTATCATTTTTCATATCTAATTTTATTTATTTTAGGTTTTTTCTCATTTTCTTTGTTAGTTGGCTAAAGATTTACCTGTTTTGCTTATTTTTCAAAAACCATCTTTTCCTTTTTTTGATTTTAAGAGTTGTTAGTTTTGTTTGAGTTTCATTTGCTCTTCTCTGATTCTCTTGATTTCTCACCTCCTATTAATTTTGGGTATGGTTTGTTCTTGCTTTTCCAAGTCTTTAACATGAATATTAGATCATTTGTTTCCATTTTATAAGGTAAGCTTATTTTTTTTAAAACTTTTATTTAGTAGATATAAATTTCCAAAGTACAGTTTATGGATTACAATGGCTTCCCCCCCCCCATAACTTCCCACCCACCCACAACCCTCCCATCTCTCGCTTCCTCTCCCATTCAATTCACAACAAGATTCATTTTTGATTATCTTTATATACAGAAGATCAATTTAGTATATATTAAGTAAAGCTTTCATCAGTTTGCCCCCACACAGAACACAAATTGCCAATATTGTTTGAGCACTAGTCATATCATTAATTCACATTGAACTACACATTAAGGACAGAGATTCTACATGGGGAATAAGTGCACAGTGACTTCTGTTGTTGACTTAACAAATTGACACTCTTGTTTAAGGTGTCAGCAATCGCCCCAGGCTCTAGTCATGAGTTGCAAAGGCCATGGAAGCCCCCTGAGCTCACCAACTTTGCCCTTATTTCGACAAGGCCATAGTCAAAGTGGAAGTTTTCTCCTCCCTTCAGAGAAGGCCCTTCTTTGATGGCCTATTCTTTCCACTGGGATCTCACTTGCAGAGATCTTTCATTTAGTTTTTTTTTTTTTTTTTTGCCAGAGTGTCTTGGCTTTCCATGCCTAAACTACTCTCAAGAGCTCTTCAGCCAGATCCAAATGCGTTAAGGGCTGATTCTGAGGCCAGAGTGCTGTTTAGGACAACTGCCATTCTATGAGTCTGTTGTGTATCCCACTTCCCATGTTGGATCGTTCTCTCCCTTTTTTATTCTATCAGTTAGTATTAGCAGATGCTAGTCTTAGTTACGTGGGCCCTTTGACTCTTAGACCTATCAGTGCAATCAATTGTGAACTGAAATAGATCACTTGGATGAGTGAGGTGGCATTGGTACATGCCACCTTGATGGGATTGTATTGGAATCCCCTGGCACATTTCTAACTCCACCACTTGGGGCAAGTCAGCTTAAACATGTCCCAAATTGTATATCCCCCTCCCTCTCTTATTCCCACTCTTATAATTAACAGAGATCACTTTTCAGTTAACTTTAAACACCTAAGAATAATCGTGTGTTAATTACATAGCTCAACCAATGGTATTAAGTATAACAAACAAAAATACTAAAAGGGATATAATATTAAATTGTACATCAACAGTGATGATAAGGGCTGATCAAGTCACTGCTTCTCATAGTGTCCATTTCACTTCATCAGGTTTCCTTTTTGATGCTCAGTTAGTTGTCACTGATCAGGGAGAACATACGACATTTGTCCATTTGGGACTGGCTTATTTCACTCAGCATGATGTTTTCCAGGTGTCTCCATTTTGTTGCAAATGACCGGATTTCATTGTTTTCTTACTGCTGTATAGTATTCTATAGAGTACATGTCCCATAATTTCTTTATCCAGTCTACTGTTGATGGTCATTTGGGTTGATTCCAGGTCTTAGCTATTGTGAATTGAGCTGCAATAAACATTAAGGTGCAGAGCGCTTTTTTGTTTGCCAATTTCATTTCCTTTGGGTAAATTCCAAGGAGTGGGATGGCTGGGTTGAATGGTAGGGTTATATTCAGGCTTCTGAGGACTCTCCAAACTGACTTCCATAGTGGCTTGACCAGTTTGCATTCCCACCAACAGTGGGTTAGTGTCCCTTTTTCCCTACATCCTCGCCAGCTTCTGTTGTTGGTAGATTTCTGAATGTGAGCCATTGCAACTGGGGTGAGGTGAAACCTCATTGTGGTTTTGATTTGCATTTCCCTGATTGCTAGTGATCCTGAACATTTTTTCATGTGTCTGTTGGCCCTTTGGATTTCCTCTTTTGAAAAACGTCTATTGAGGTCCTTGGCCCATACCCAGTTTGCTTAGAGTTTTCATCATGAAAGGGTGTTGTATTTTATCAGATGCTTTCTCTGCATTTATTGAGATAATCACATGGTTTTTCTTCTGCAGTCTATTAATGTGGTGTATCACATTGATTGATTTGCACACACTGAACTATCCCTGCATGCCAGGGATAAATCCCACTTGGTCTGGGTGGATGATCTTTCTGATGTGTTGTTGCATTCTATTGGTCAGTATTCAGTATTTTATTGAGGATTTTTGCATCTATGTTCATCAGGGATATTGGTCTGTAATTCTCTTTCAATGCTGCATCTTTCTCCGGCATAGGAATTAAGGTGATGGTGGCTTCGCAGAAAGAAATTAGGAGGATTCCCCCTTTTTCGATTGTTCTGAATAGTTTGAGAAGAATTGGAGTTAGTTCTTCTTTAAATATCTGATAGAATTCAGCAGTGAATCCATCTGGTCCTGGGCTTTTCTTTGTTGGGAGGGCCTTTATTACTATATCAATTTCTGACTCAGTTATGGGTCTGTTTAGGTTTTCTATGTCTTCCTGGTTCAATTTAGGTAGGTTGCATGTGTCCAGGAATCTATCCATTTCTGATAGATTTTCCTGTTTGCTGGCATACAGGTCCTTGTAGTAATTTCTGATGATTCTTTTTATTTCTATAGTGTCTGTTGTTACGTTTCCTTTTTCATCTCTGATTTTATTGATTTGGGTCTTTTCTCTTCTTTTTTTTAGTTAGTTGGGCCAATGGCGTGTCAATTTTGTTTATTTTTTCAAAAAACCAGCTCCTTGTTTGGCTGGCTGATTTTTTGTAATTTTTTTAACTCAATCCTGTTATTTCTTCTCTGATTTTAATTATTTCTCTTCTCCTGCTAGATTTGGGTCTGGTTTGCTGCGGATTTTCTAGATCCTTGAGATGCATTGAAAGCTCATTTATTTGGTGCCTTTCCAATTTCTTGATGTAGGCACCTATTGCTATAAATTTTACTCTTAGCACTGCTTTTGCTATATCACATAAGTTTTGATATGTTGTGCTGTTGTCCTCATTTACTTCCAGAAAGTTTTTGATTTCTCTTTTGATTTCTTCTATGACCCAGTGTTCATTCAGTAGCATGTTGTTCAATCTCCATGTGTTTGCATATGCTCTAGGGATTCCTGAGTTGCTAATTTCCACCTTCATTCCACTATGGTCTGAGAAACTGCATCGTATGATTCTAATTTTTTTTGAATTTATTGAGACTTGCTTTATGGCCTAGTATGTGGTTAATCCTAGAGAAGGTTCCATGCACTTCTGAGAAGAATGTAAATTCTTTTTGTGTAGGATGAAAAGTTCTGTAGATATCTGTTAGATCCATTTGGGCAATGGTGTCACTTAAATCTATTGTTTCCTTGTTGATCTTCTGTCTGGATGATCTGTCTTTTTCTGAGATTGGAGTATTGAAGTCCCCCAGTAGTATTGTATTGGAATCTAAGTCTCCCTTTAAGTCCCTTGGCATATCTTTTAAACAAACCGGTGCCCTGTAATTAGGTGCATATACATTGATAATCGTTATATCTTCCTGTTGAATTGATCCCTTAATCATTACATAGTGCCCTTCTTTGTCTCTCTTAACAGTTTTTACATTAAAGTTTATTTTGTCTGATATTAAGATGGCTACAGCTGCTCTTTTTTCATTTCTGTTGGCATGGTATATCTTTTTCCAGCCTTTCACTTTCAGTTTGCATGCATCTTTGTTGGAAAGATGTGTTTCTTGTAGCAGCAAATAGATGGGTTTTGTACCTTAACCCATTCAGCCAATCTGTGCCTTTTAACTGGAGAGTTAAGACCATTAATGTTCAATGTGACTATTGATAAGTAGTAACTTTGCCCTGCCATTTGCCAAAGATATTTTCTAATGTATGCTTTGAACTTCCTGTGATCTTTTGCTGTGAGGTTTCCTTCCTTTACCTTCTTTCACATTGATGACCGTGTTTCTGTGTTTCTCTTTGTAGCACATCTTTAAGCATCTTTTGCAGGGCTGGACGAGTGGCGACAAATTCTTTCAATTTCTGTTTGCTATGAAAAGTCTTTATTTCACCTTCATTCACAAATGAGAGCTTTGTAGGATATAGTATTCTGGGCTGGCAGTTTTTCTCTCTTAGTACCTGGGCTATATTCACCATTCCCTCCTAGCTTGTAGGGTTTCTGATGAGAAGTCAGCTGTGAGTCTAATTGGAGATCCTCTGAGAGTAATCTGACATTTGTCTCTTGCACATTTTAGAATCTTTTCTTTATGTTTCACTGTGGTGAGTTTGATTACAACGTGTTGTGGTGAGGATCTCTTTTGGTCATGTTTACTAGGGGTTCTAAGAGCTTCCTGTACTAGGATGTCTCTGTCCTTCTCCAAACCAAGAAGTTCTCTGCTAGTATCTCACTAAAAAGGCCTTCTAATCCTTTCTCCCTCTCCATGCCTTCAGGAACTCCTAGAACCCGAATGTTGGGTTTTTTAATAGTATCCTGTAGATTCCCAACAATCTTTTTTGATTTCTAATTTCCTCTTCTTTTCTTTTGTTTGACTGTATACTTTCCTGTGCTCTCTCTTCTAAGTCCGATATTCTCTCTTCTGTTTCACTGACTCTGTTTTTAAGGCTCTGTAATGCGTTTGTTATTTGATCTATTGAGTTCTTCATTTCATTTTGATTTCTCTTCACTATCACACTTTCCTGTTCTACTAGTTTCTGTGTTTCATTTTGATTCCTCCTTAAGATTTCATTTTCACAAGATTTTCTATCTTGTCCAGTAAGGATTTCTGTAGTTCAAGAATTTGTTTTTGAGAACTTCTAAATGTTCTTATCATAAATTTTTTTGTGATCTGTATCTTGCATTTCTTCTATCTCGTCATCTTCATAATCTTGGCTTGGGGTGTCTTGTTCATTTGGGGGCATCATAATGTCTTCCTTGATCTTGTTTCCTCGGTTTCTGTGTTTGTTGCTTGGCATTGTTGAGATATCCTTTGAATTCTTCTTCCCTCGCTGTGGTGTTTTTTTCATGTTATATTATGACTGTGTTAAGTGGACTTTCTGCTTTTGGAGGAGCCTTAGAGGCTTGAGGCTTGAGATGGGTGTGGCCAGAGAGCTTTGCTTGGTTCTTCAGGTTTAAGGGTGTGCTAAAGGTGACACACTGAGGTTAGGCGTGATAAATCTCTCTATTTATTTATATATATTTTTTGATTCAGGAGGGAAGTAATTCTGCATAGGTGAGCAGAATTGAAGGTAGTCAGCTTCCGATCTCTGTCTTCTGTGGGTATTTCATTCATTTTTCCCCCCAGGACCACACAAAGTATCTGTCCTGCCCTCAGTATTGGCTCAAATTCTCCTGCAGTCTCCCACCAGGTTGCCAAGGTTACTGAATTGTAGCGTCTCTGGAGAGTACTCACGTGAACTCTGTGAGTTCTCTCGCCCACCGTCTCTTTTTTCACCGCCTCAGTTCATTAACTCCACCCTTTCACTAAGTCCTAACCTCCTGTTATTTCACCCCCCAGAGTCAGGTTTTTCTGTTTGACTGGGGCGGGCACAGCTCTCAGGTCTCACACAGCCCTGAGGTCGCTAGTGCACCTTTTACATAAGTCCAAAATGGCTCCTGCTCTGTCTCCTGCTCGCCTTTGCAAGGCGGGTGGAGAGAGACTGTACTGGTCCCCCCCTTTTCTTTTTCCCTCTCTCTGTAGGTAGTCTGGTGAACTTTACCCAGTGGGGCTTCAAGCCAGTTTCCCTGCCTATGTCTCAGGGAGCTCACCTCCCCTTCCAGCGCAGATGCGTAGGCTCCGCTGTTTGGCTTCCGTGGGCATCCTTGCTCTCCCCGCAAGTCGTCCATGTCACATCCACTAGATCCGGAAGAGTTTCCTCTGCAATATTTTCTCCAAGCCTTTCCTGAGATTACCGTAATTCCACTTTTATTAACCTATCTTTTCCCGGACTATCAGTGCGCATCCTCTCTATTCCGCCATCTTGGCTCCCAGCTTATTGTTGTAAACCTTCCTCTGAATACTGCATTGTCTGATCTCAAATTTTGATATGTTTTGTTGATATTCTCATTTGTTTCAAGAATTTTTATTTCTACTTTAATTTCTTCCATGATCCATTAGTCATTCAGTAGCATGTTGTTTAATTTCCACGTATTTGCAAATTTTCCATTGCTATAATTGATTTTTTAAAGATTTATTTATTTTTTTTGAAAGTCAGAATTACACAGAGAGAGGCGAGGCAGAGAAAGAAAGAAAGAGAGAAAGAGAGAGAGAGAGAGGTCTTCCATCCACTGGTTCACTTACCAATGAGCTGCAATGGCTGGAGCTATGCTGATTCGAAGTCAGGATCCAGGAGCCTCCTCCAGGTCTCCCACGTGGGTGCAGAGGCCCAAGGACTTGGGCCATCTTCTACTTTTTCCCAGGCCATAGCAGAGAGCTGGATTGGAAGTGGAGCAGCCAGGACTCGAACCAGCTCCCATATGGGATGCTGTCACTGCAGGTGGCGGCTTCACCCGCTACGCCACAGTGCCGGCCCATGTGATTGATTTCTGAATGTTTTCCTTTGTGATTTGAAAATATACATGCTTCAATTTATTTTTTTTGTTTACTGAGGCTTAATTTGTGGCCTCATCTGTGGTCTTTTTTTTCTTTTTTTTTATTTAATAAATGTAAATATACAAAGTGCAACTTTTGCATTGTTGTGGCTTTTTCCCCCATAACCTCCCTTCCACCCGCAGCCATCCCATCTCCCATTCCCCCTCCCATCACACTCTTCATCACGTTTCATTTTCAATTATCTTTATATACAGAAGTTCCACTTAGTATCTACCAAGCAAAGATTTCAACAGACTGCACCCACACAACCGCACAAGATATAGAGTAGTGTTCGACTAGTAGTTTTATTGTTAACTCTCATAGTAAAACATATTAAGGACAGAGATCCTACGTGGGGAGCATGTGCACAGTGACTCCCATTGTTGATTTAACAATTGACACCCTTATTTATGATTCAGTAATTACCCGAGGCTCTTGCCATGAGCTATCGAGGCTATGGAAGCCCCTTGAGTTCACCAACTCTGAACTTACTTAGTCAAGGCCATATCACAGTGGAGGTTCCTTCCTCCCTTCAGTGAAAGGTGCCTCCTTCTTTGATGGCCTGTTCTTTCTGCTGGGATCTTGTTCACTGAGATCGTTCATTCAGGTTGTTTTTGCTACAGTGTCTTGGCTTTCCATGCCTGTGAGACTCTCATGGGCCTTTTAGCCAGATCCAAATGCCTCAAGGGTTGATTCTGAGGCTGGAGTGCTGTTTAGGGCATTTGCTATTCTATGAGTCTGCTGTGTGTCCTGCTTCCCCCGTCGGATCACTCTCTCCCTTTTAATTCTATCCTTCTTTTGCAGACACTGGTCTTTTTTGTGAAATCTCTTTGACACTTACCCTTTTTGATCAATTATGTACTTAAACTTATCACTTTAACAAGTGAGATGGCATTGGTACATGCCTCCTTGATAAGATTGAATTGGAATCCCCTGGCACATTTCTAGCTCCACCATTGGAGGTAAGTCCGAGTGAGCATGTGCCAACCTGTATATCTCCTCCCTCTCTTATTCCCACTCTTATATTTAACAGAGATCACTTTTCTGTTAATTTTAAATGCCTAAGAATAATTGTGTATTAATTACAGAGTTCAACCAATGGTATTAATAGAACAAAACAACAACAACAACAACAACAATACTAAAAGGAATAAAATAGTAAGTTGTTCCTCAACAGTCAAGACAAGGGCTGATCACGTCACTGTTTCTCATAGTGTCCATTTCACTTCAATGGATTTCCTTTTAGGTGCTTGGTTAGTTGTCATCGATCAGGGAGAACATATATTTGTCCCTTTGGGATTGGCTTATTTCACTCAGCATGATGTTTTCCAGGTTCCTCCATTTTGTTGCAAATGACCGGATTTCATTGTTTTTTTACTGCTGTATAGTATTCTATAGAGTACATATCCCATAATTTCTTTATCTAGTCATCTGTTGATGGGCATTTAGGTTGATTCCAGGTCTTAGCTATTGTGAATAGAGCTGCAATAAACACTGAGGTGCAAACAGCTCTTTTTTTCCCATTTAATTCCCTTTGGGTAAATTCCAAGGAGTGGGATGGCTGGGTCATGTGGGTGGGCTATATTCAGGCTTCTGAGCACTCTCCAAACTGACTTCCATAGTGGCTTTACCAGTTTGCTTTCCCACCAACAGTGGATTAGTGTCCCTTTTTCCCCACATCCTCGCCATCATCTGTTGTTAGTTGATTTCTGTATGTAAGCCATTGTAACTGGGGTGAGGTGAAACCTCATTGTGGTTTTGATTTGCATTTCCCTGATGGCTAGGAATCCTGAGCATTTTTTCATGTGTCTGTTGGCCATTTGGATGTCCTCTTTTTATTTTTTTATTTTAATTTTTTTGAGAGGCAGAATTAGACAGTGAGAGAGAGAGAGAGACAGAGAGATAGGTCTTTTTTTCCCACTGGTTCACCTCCCAAGTAGCTGCTACGGCTGGTGTGCTGTGGCCAGCATGCTGCGCCAATCCAAAGCCAGGAGCCAGGTGCTTCCTCCTGGTCTCCCATGTGGGTTCAGGGCCCAAGGACCTGGGCCATCCTCCACTGCACTCCTGGGCTACAGCAGAGAGCTGGACTGGAAGAGGAGCAACCGGGACAGAATCCAGCACCCCAACTGGGACTAGAACCTGGGGTGCTGGCACCACAGGAGGAGGATTAGCCTAATGAGCTGTGGCACTGGCCTGGATTTCCTCTTTTGAAAAATGTCTGTTAAGGTCCTTGGCCCATCTTTTTATTGGGTTGTTTGTTTTGTTGCTGTGGAGTTTCTTGATCATTTTATAGATTCTAGATTCTATTTGTTAATCCTTTATCAGTTGTGTAGTTTGCTAATAACATCTCCAATTCTGTTGATTGCCTCTTCACTTTCCTGTTTCTTTTGCTGTAAAGAAACTTTTCAATTTGAGGTAATCCCATTTGATTATTTTAGCTTTGATTACCCGTGCCTCTGGGGTCTTCTCCAGGAATTCTTTGCCTTTTCCAAGTCTTGAAGGGTTTCCCCTATGCTCTTAATTAATTTCATGGTGTTGCGGTGTATCTCTAGTTCTTTGATCCATGTTGAGTGGATTTTTGTATAAGGTGTAAGGTAGGATTCTTGCTTCACACTTCAACATGTGGACATCCAGTTTTCCCAGCACCATTTGTTGAAGAGGCTGTCCTTGTTCCAGGGATTGGTTTTAGGTCCTTTGTGAAATATGAGTTAGTTTAGATGTTTGGATTTATTTCTGGTGTTTCTATTCTGTTCCATTGGTCTATCCATCTGTTTTTGTACCAGTACCAGGCTGTTTTGATTATAACTGCCCTGTAGTATGTCTTGAGGTCTGGAATTGTGATGCCTCCGGCTTTGTTTTTATTGTAAAGGATTGTTTTAGCTATTCGCAGTCTCCTGTGTCTCCATATTAATTTCAGCATCATTTTTTTAGGTCTTTGAAGAATGACTTTGGTATTTTGATTGGTATTGCATTGAGCTTGTAAATTGCTTTTAGGAGGTTGGACATTTTGATGATATTGATTCTTCCAATCCATGAGCATGGCAGATTTTTCCATTTTTTGTGTCTTCTATTTATTTATTTAATGTTTTGTAATTTTCATCATAGAGTTCTTTGACATCCTTGGTTAAATTTATCCCAAGGTACTTGATTGTTTTTGTGGTATTGTGAATGGGATTGATCTTAGAAGTTCTTCCTCAGCCACGGCATTGTCTGTGTATACAAAGGCTGCTGATTTCTGAGCATTGACTTTGTATCCTGCTACTTTACCAAACTCTTTTATTTTTTTTATTTATTTTTTTTGACAGGCAGAGTGGACAGTGAGAGAGACAGAGAGAAAGGTCTTCCTTTGCCATTGGTTCACCCTCCAATGGCCGCCGCGGCCGTCGTGCTGCAGCCGGCGCACCACACTGATAAGATGGCAGGAGCCAGGTACTTATCCTGGTCTCCCATGGGGTGCAGGGCCCAAGCACTTGGGCCATCCTCCACTGCACTCCCTGGCCACAGCAGAGAGCTGGCCTGGAAGAGGGGCAACTGGGACAGAATCCAGTGCCCTGACCGGGACTAGAACCTGGTGTGCCGGTGCCGCAAGGTGGAGGATTAGCCTAGTGAGCCGTGGCGCTGGCCCCAAACTCTTTTATGAGTTCCAATAGTCTCTTATAGGGATTTTTGGATCCCCTATATATAGGATCATGTTATCTACAAATAGGGATAGTTTAACTTCCTCCTTTCCCATTTGTATCCCTTTCATTTCTTTTTCTTGCCTGATGGCTCTGGCTAAAACTTCTAGGACTATATTGAATAGCAATGGTGAGAGTGGGCATCCCTGTCTGGTGCCAGTTTTCAGTGGAAATGCCTCCACCTTTTCCCCATTCAATATGATGCTGGCCATTGGTTTATCATAAATTGCCTTAATTGTATTGAGGAATGCTCCTTCTAACCCCAATTTGTGTAGAGTTTTCATTATGAAAGGGTGTTTTATTTTTGTCAAATGCTTTCTCTGCATCTGTTGAGATAATCATATGATTTTTGTTCCTCAACTTGTTAATGTGATGTATCACATTGATTGACTTTTGAATATTGAACCATCCCTGCATACCAGGGATAAATCCCACTTGGTCCGGGTGAATGATCTTTCTGATGTGCAGTTGGATTTGGTTTGCCAGAATTTTGTTGAGTATTTTTGCATCTGTGTTCATCAGGGAGATAGGTCTGTAGTTTTCTTTCTCTGTTGTGAATTTTCCGGGCTTAGGAATTAAGGTGATATTGGCTTCATAGAAAGAATTTGGAAGGATTCCCTCCCTTTCAATTGTTTTGAATAATTTGAGAAGAACTGGAGTTAGTTGTTCTTTAAATTTCTGGTAGAATTTAGTGGTGAAGCCATCCAGTCCTGGGCTCTTCTTTTTCAGTAGTGTGTTTATTACTGATTCAATTTCTTTCATGGTTATGTGTCTGATTAGGTTTTCTATATCTTCACGGCTCAGTTTAGGAAGGTTGTATGTGTCCAGGAATCTATCCATTTCTTCCAGGTTCCCCAATTTGTTAGCATACATCTCTGTAGTGATTTCTGATGATTCTTTTTATTTCTGTTGTGTCTGTTGTTACATTTTCATTATTATCTTTGATTTTTTTTTTTTTGCAGGCAGAGTGGACAGTGAGAGAGAGAGAGAGAGAGAAAGGTCTTCCTTTTGCCGTTGGTTCACCCTCCAATGGCCGCCGCGGCTGGTGCACCACGCTGATCCAAATGCAGGAAGCAGGTGCTTCTCCTGGTCTCCCATGGGGTGCAGGGCCCAAGCACTTGGGCCATCCTCCACTGCACTACCTGGCCACAGCAGAGAGCTGGCCTGGAAGAGGGGCAACTGGGACAGAATCCGGTGCCCCGACTGGGACTAGAACCCGGTGTGCCAGCGTCGCTAGGTGGAGGATTAGCCTAGTAACCTGCGGCGCCGGCCTATTATCTTTGATTTTACAGATTTGGGTCTTCTCTCTCCTTTTTTGGTTAGTTGGGCCAATGGTGTGTCTATTTTATTTATCTTTCAAAGAACCAGCTCCAGGTTCTGTTGATCTTTTGTATTTTTTTTTTTTGATTCAATTCTGTTTATTTCTTCTCTAATCTTTAGTATTTCTTTCCTTCTGCTGGGTTTGGGCTTGAGGCTTGATTTACTGCTGTTTTTCTAAATCCTTGAGGAGCATGGAAAGGTCATTTTTTTGGTTCCTTTCCAGTTTCTTGATGTAGGCCCCAATTGCTATAAACTTTCCTCTTAGCACTGCTTTGCTGTATCCCACAGGTTTTGATAGGTTGTATTGTCATTTTCATTTGTTTCTAGAAATCTTTTGATTTCTCCTTTGATTTCTTCTATGACCCACTGTTCATTCAGAATCATGCTGTCCATTCTCCATGTGTTTGCATATGGTGTAGAGAGTCTTGGGTTGTTGATTTCGAATTTCACTGCACTATGGTCTGAGAAGATGCATGGTATAGTTTCAATTATTTTTGAATTTGTTGAGGCTCCCTTTATGGCCTAGTGTATGGTCAATCCTAGAGTATGTTCCATGTACTGGGGAGAAATATGTGAACTCTGTGGTTGTGGGGTGGAAGGCTCTGAAGATATCTACTAGGTCTATTTGGTCTATAGCATCAACTAGCTCTGTTGTGTCTTTGTTGATTTTCTGTCTGGTTGATCTGTCCATTGGTGAGAGTGGGGTGTTAAAGTCCCCTGTTACTATTGTATTTGAATCTATATCTCCCTTTTAGTCTTTAGTAATTCTTTCAAGTAGCCAGGCGCCCTGTAATTAGGTGCATATACATTTATAATAGTAATGTCTTCATGTTGGATAGATCCTTTAATCATTATATAATGTCCTTCTTTGTCTCTTTTAATAGTTTTTATGTTAAAGTCTATTTTATCTGATATTAGGATGGCCACACCAGCTCTTTTTTTGATTTCTGTTAGCTTGGAATATCTTTTTCCATCCTTTCACTTTCAGTCTGCGTGCATCTTTGCTGATAAGGTGTGTTTCCTGAGGCAGCATATAAATGGATTCTCTTTTTTTGATCCAATCAGCTAGTCTGTGCCTCTTGGTAGTAGAGTTAAGGCCATTTACATTCAGTGTGACTACTGTTAAGTACTGTCTTTTTCCAGTCATGTTTCCTGAAATGAGCTGTTTATGTATTTTGAGATTTGTTTGTAGCTTATTCTACATTTGATTTTTTTTGTAGTGAAGTTCTTTTTTTATTATTATTTTTTGACAGGCAGAGGGGACAGTGAGAGAGACACACACAGAGAAAGGTCTACCTTTTCCGTTGGTTCACCCCCCAATGGCCGCTGCAGCAGGCATGCTGCGGCCGGCGCACTGCAGCCAGCGCACTGCGCTGATCCGAAGCCAGGACCCAGGTGCTTCCTCCTGGTCTCCCATGCGGATATAGGGCCCAAGCACTTGGGCCATCCTCCACTGCCTTCCTGGGCTGCAGCAGAGAGCTGGACTGGAAGAGGAGCAACTGGGACTAGAACCCGGTGCCCACATGGGACGCTGGTGCTGCAGGCTGAGGATTAACCTAGTGAGCCATGGTGCTGGCCCCTGTAGTGTAAACCACTATTGAATTTTATTGCAAAGCATGCTAACTAGATTTTAAGGAAACTGAGGGAATAACTGATGAGCTCTAGTAATCATGCATTGAATTCAGGGTTTTATATTAAACCCTCAGTGTTGAAAAAAGATGCCTCCTATCACTTAAATTGTCCTTTTATAGCTCTTAGCCCATTTTACCAAAGATGACACTTGTAGATTTTCTTTCCTTCTCTGTTATTTTCAGAAGTTTAATTTTTAATGTCTGTCTTAAACTTGAACCAAATGTTACAAAATGATGCAATGATTCTTTGAGGATGAAATATATTTGTGGGGATTTTGATTCCCTGAAGTTACTGAAAATTTAGAAATTTTGTAATTGAGAAACAGGATAAAGAGGTGAGAATTCACATCACTTAACCCCTTCTCTTTTGGGAAAATTTTATCTCAAGTAGCCTTTCTTTCCCTAAATTGACACATGTGTTTACTTTTCTCGCCTTCCCAATTTCTTCCTCTTTGTTCCATGGTGTTCCTGCAGCACTTTGCCCCAGAAAAGTCAGGTAAAGTGATTACTCTATAGAAAATCTTTGTTTTTTTAAAAAGACATTTGTAAAAAAAAAAAAAAAAAAAAAAAAAAGAAGAAATTATCAGTTCCCAACTTGACTCTCACTGGGATTAAATATGACAATAGGTCTGATCTGATTTCATCATCATTTAAAAAATCATCTATTATTTTTCACTTTATGTTTGTGTGGGAGCAAACTGTTGAAATCTTTACTTAATATATGCTAAACTGATCTTCTGTATATAAAGAGAATCGAAAATGAATCCTCATGTGAATGGAAGGGGAGAGGGAGTGGGAAAGGGGAGGGATGCGGGTGGGAGAGACGATATGGGGGGAGGGAAGCCATTGTAATCCATAAGCCGTACTTTGGAAATTTATATTCATTAAATAAAAGTTTAAAAAAAAAGACATTTGGAAAAGGTGGCTAACTAGCTACTATCAAAACTAGAGGGGAGGGGCCAGCACTGTGGCACAGTGGGTTAAAGCCCCAGCCTGCAGTGTCAGCATTCCCTATGGGCGCCAGTTCAAGTCCCAGCTGCTCCTCTTCCAATCCAGCTCTCTGCTATGGCCTGGGAAAGCAGTGGAAGATGGCCCAAGTCCTTGGGCGCCTGCACCCACGTGGGAGACCTGGAAGAAGCTCCTGTTTCCTGGCTTTGGATTGGCACAGCTCCTGCCATTGTGGCCAATTGGGGAGTGAACCAGCGGAATGGAAGACCTCTCTCTCTCTCTCTGGCTCAACCTCTCTGTGTAACTCTGTCTTTCAAATAAATAAAATAATTCTTTAAAAAACTAGAGGGGATGACCCGGGAGGGCAGTGGAGGATGGCCCAGGTGCTTGGGCCCTGCACCTGCATGGGAGACCAGGAGGAAGCACCTGGCTCCTGGCTTCAGATCAGCGCAGCACCGGCCATAACGTTTGGGGAGTGAACCAATGGAAGGAAGACCTTTCTCTCTGTGTCTCTATCACTGTCTATAACTACCTGTCAAAAAAAAAAAAACAACTAGAGAGGAGCAGCAAGTAGAGTTTGGTGCTTCAGTAAGAGGTTTTAGCCCTAGCTAAAAGTAAGTACTGGTTACATTTTAAAGGAATTGAAAATAATTTATCCTCTTGCAAAAAGAGATCTGACTTTACTATCACTGGATGTCTTCCTTATGTTTTGGCCATAATTAAGCAACCCTCTCTAGCAAAATTCCTTCTCTGCTCTACCTTGAGCCAATAAAACCAGTTTTTCTTATCTTTCTCTTTCCTGTGATCTAGAGAAGTGCTGCCTTCATTTTGGTACCCTAGCTGCTGGAGTGCTGAGATATGTTAAATTAACCTGCCAGAAATAGTGCTGCCATGCAGGTAGGGAAAGTTGTAGGAACTATGGGTGTAAGGCTTGTGTTCTGTTTTATTATACTGCACTTTGAGCCTGGTGATGGCATCAATTACTTTTCTGGAATAAATTGAAGGCTGAGCTAGAACACTCATCAGACACTCTTTTGTGGCTGCTTTGAGTTCATTTATCAAAATCAGGTGGCTAACATTTTGGCATCACTTTCTTAGGTTTTATTTCAACTTTATTAAATTAGGCCTATCTTACATAATTTCTATCAGTTATACTTGGCAGCATGGTACTTTATTTTTTTATAATTTAGTGAAAATCGGCACCATAGAAGCGGATAGTGAATAGAGTAATTCATGGGTGAGGAAGTGATGGAGACACCTAGTAACCACATGTTTTACCTGGACTCTTATGCAAGGGTACATGCTACATGGCTTTATTCAGATTATGATACAGATGGAATCACATCTTGACTTTCAGTCTGGATGAAAGTGGATATGGAGGTAGAGATTTAAGCACGTGCCTTGTGTTTCCTGGAAACTACTGAAATTCATTTGGATGAAAGATTCTCAGATGGTGATAGTTTATTACACCTCTGCCTTTTTCTTGGGACAACTTCAAGTCATATAGTAAAATACAAAATGTCCTTGATTTACCATTTTTTTGTTTGCCTGAAACTACTCATATTTGATTTTGTTCCCACATTATATATGATGGAAAAGCCAGGATTACCTGGCAGAATTTAATTCTCCCTTGGATCTAGTTTCATTTTTAATGTGGGATCCCTTCCTTAAATCTGATTACTCTAGCTCTCTAGAATAACTTAAAACATTCTTACCACATCTTTGGTCACAAGAACTAAAAACAATTCCTTTTATTTCTTAAGGTGCTCAACAAATCACCTTTATTTTGAGATGGTAGTCTTTCAAGTTACTGTTACTTACAACCCTTCTCAGTGATGATAAAATACTGAGTTCCCTTCATGGTGCACTCATATAAACCTCTTGTGGCGTATTTCAATAGCTACATTCTTAGACTTAGAGAACATGCACATTTTAGCCTTTGGAATACCCCAAATATTAAAAGGTGTTGCTTTGTTTTAGGTTAGCTGCTTCTCTTTCTGATGCCATAGAATATAGCATGTTAGGTGTCCTAGCCACCTCCTCTTAATGTTTTTCATTGGTTTTTAAATTGTATAATGACCAGTAGATTCATCGAGTGGCATGCAACTGACAAGTACTATGATATTTAAGATGAAGGCAAATAATTTTAACTATTTTTGCTATAGGTTTATAGGAGAAATGGGCTATAAAAGAAATCTCTATAAACCAAAGAGAGCATTTAGGAAACTATATTTTATAGAGGATCACTAATGTGTCCTTAATTTAAGATATAAGATATACAGTTTACACTCCTCTTCCAGTCCAGCTCTCTGCTGTGGCCCAGGAAGGCAGTGGAGGATGGCCCAGGTGTTTGGGCACCTGCACCCACATGGGAGACCAGGAAGAAGCACCTGGCAAAAAAGGGAGTGACTCAAATGCATGTCTTTTGGTAGACTCTATTTTATTGCAGGATAAATCTCTAGGAAAAGGAAAACATTGCCTTGGTTAGCTATTACCTATATTGTCAGGATCTCCCCCTCTGGGAATTGGCCAGGTTGCTGTGAAGGAAGAGTCAAGGAGACTGAGGAAGATCAAGCTAAATACACTTTATTGGTACTCTAGGTGACTAGGAGGAGAGATCGCTCAAGCCAACTCCTGCGGGCACTAGGCGCTATGGACCAGGAGCTTCTCCCCATGGGCACAAGGCACTACGGACCAGAGAGAGAGGCTGAGCAACCTCTGGTTTACAGCATCTGATGGTCCCCTTATATACAGTTTCTAGAGGCTAGCCCCGCTCACCCGCTGACCTCCCAGGGTCCCATAGTCATGGCAACAACAGTTATGACCATTGGTTTGTGGTTTGTGGTTAGGCTGTCCGATCAGGCCATCCCTTTTCAAACTTACGCTCTAGAACGGTTACTTTTCATCTGTGCTACAGTTACTTTCTCTGAGAATGGTTCCCTAACAGTCCTCCCTTTTCTTTAAATGCTCTCATAGCCCTGTAAAGCCGGTTGAGCTGCTAGGCCAAGGGGATGAATATTCTTGAGCATATCCTGGATTGATTTCCAGATTTGGGGTCTCCTTTTTCTTCTTCTTCTTCTATTTCTGGTGGGCTGGGTTCCTCTTGGAGGGCTAGGTATCCCTTCGTGAAATTCCATCCAGTTGAGAAGAGGTGCTGTAAGATAGGCAAGCATACAAGAACTATACAAAATATTGCTCCTATTTTAAACCATTTCCAGGATGGGAGCCAAGAGGAAACTGTGTCTGTCAGAGTATTTATTGTCTGTTCCACTGTTTTGACCTGACCTATCTTAAATGCCGCTATATTTTGAAGCTGTATTATCTGTAGAGCTCTCTTAGTAATGTTAGCCTCAAGATGAGCAGTTGCAATTACCCACTCTAGCCAGGTAGAATGGTTGTGTTTGAACATATCAGCTAGTTGTGTTGCATCAGGAATAGATAGATTGTTCCACGGAATGGTGGTAATGCAAACTCTTCCACACTTGAGTTCTCTTTCCAAAGCTAGTATAGTAATCATCTGTTCTATTTGAACCGTGTGTGCTTTGAGCATTTGGAACCCCATAGCATGTGTCTTAAGCAGTGCTGACTGATCACCTAGCTGAGCCTAGTGCTTCTGAATTATCTTCAGGAGGGACTCCAAAGCATTTCCCTGTAGTTGGGTAGTACTTATAGCCAGTACTCCAGTCACAGCACCAGCTACCACGGCTGCTGACACTGCTATAGCGACAATAGCTGCTGTTACTCCAAAGTCTTTTTTTTGTGCATCGGTTTGATTGGTATAGTCAAATCAGACATATTTACTGGTTCATATGTAAAGGGAGTTGCCTTTACCACCATATATGGAGCCAAGAATGTTATCATTCTCTCTTCCCATTCCAAGTCCCTTATATAGCAACTGATCTCCTTTTTAGAATCTAATGGGTGTGTGCATCTAGTACACAATACCTCCCCTTCTGTCCTGCATGTCCAACTTCCTGAGTCTTCCCTTACTGGAGTTTTACAAAATGTTTGGGAAACATTTCATATCCTGCCTGCCAAAAACAATGTGTTGACTGAATATTACTTGGAGGTCTGCATCTAATATCCTGACCTTGGTATATTTGATTCACAGGTAAAGGGTACATTATTAATATCAGGGTATGTATAGGCTGGTGGGTTTTCTACTAAGCCTAATACTTATTCTTCTGTTTTTACATTTGGAAATATAATTAAGATGATGATTGTCATGACCAATCCATAAGCTCTGAGCATAGGTAGTTCAAATATTTCCCACAATCTCATTAAGTTACCTAATACTTTAAATCATGTAAGTGCTTGCTTACCTTCAATTAACTTACCTTTATCTGAGTCCCATCTCTTTAATTCTTCTTTTACCTGTTGTAGATGTGCTTGTTGTTGGGCCACTAATTCATCTTGTTGGTCCTCGGGCAATCCCTCAAAAGGGTTTACAACTGGTGGATTTTCTTCCTCACTTAATTGTTTAAGTGCATACTGTTCGTAGAGGTCTTTTGCTTCTCTTTCTTTAATGTACATTTCTCCATTTGCTGCTGCTGTTGCCATTTCTGGAGTTCTTTAGTCCTAGCTCTGGAATACACAATCCCTAATTCTTTCTGTAAAAAGCACAACTGACAGTGGTATCTACATTTCTTACAAACACATGAATTCTTTTGACAGGATAATTGCAATTGATATTCCATTAGTGCCTAATTGGAAATTCCCAAATCCTGAGGTCCTGGGGCTGGAACATTCCTAACATGTCTTTGGGGCAAGCTAATAATCCCCTTTTCAGGTGTGTTGATCACTAATGCTCCTTCTCCTTTCCAAAGGATGGTAGTGGGCCCTTTCCAGTCTTTACTGTTTGGTAATCTATAAAAGCAAAAGAGTTTTTTGTCTTTAAATTTCTGAAGTTGGAGTGCTTGCTCTAGTTTTTGCCATCTCTGATGGATATATCTTTCAGTAGGAGTATAGCCCCTATTCCTCTCCTTTTCTTTTGATTAAGGGTGATAAGAGCCAATTGTAGCTGTGCTTCAAAGGTTTGAACTACGTCAGCAAATTTATGCATTTCTTGTTTTAAGGATTAATTAGCTCTCTCAACCATTCCCTGTGACTGTGGATTATAGGGTGTGCCTGTAGTATGATCAATATTTAAATATTGGCACAGTCCTGTGACCCTTTCTGCTGTGAAGTTAGGCCATTATCTGTATGGAGTGCTTGGATATGAAATAGGTTCTGTAGTTCTAATATTCCCCATACTGTTTCCTGAGCAGTTTCCTTAGGAATTAGCTTAGCCCATAGAAGGCCAGTAGATGTCTCAATGGCTACCAGAATTAGCCGGGCGTCATAATGGGTCACATCCATTTGCCACAGTCCTGACCCTGATCTACTAATACGAGGAGTAGTTCCTCCTTTATGCACACACTTGGGGCAGTTCTTTATTATTTGTTCTGCTACAATTTTTGGTAAGCTGAATTGTTGTCTCAAGTGTGATGCATCACTATGCCATTTAGCATGATCGTCCGTGGCTGTCTCAATATGTTCTAGAAAAAAGATGTTTGGTGACTTATATATGTTTTTATATACTAATTTTTTATGGAAGACAGGCATTAAAAGTAACTGAGCTATTAGTTGTCCTGTCTTTACACATCTTTCAGTGTATTTATTTGTGAAACTAATTTGTCAATATTTTCATTGCCTGGTATTCCCTTATGTCCAGGCACCCATTGGATGTAAATTTCTTCTTCACTTTGTATAGCTTCTAGTATGGTTCTAAGCAAAGGTTCTTCAATATTAACAGGTAAAGGTCTGGCCTCAATTAATGTATATACATATTGGGAATCCGTAACTATATTCATTATTGGGGGTCCTTCTTGAAGGGCTAGTAGCATGGCTCTTTTTTCTAATTCTTGATTACTTTCCTCACTCTCCTTAACTAGTTTAACTCCATCTGATCTCCAAAAGCGATATCTTCCTTGCCCCTGTTTGCTTCCTCCATCAACAGAGTAAGTAGGTCCTGGCACGGGATGACCTTGAAGACTGCTTAGCGCTCTTCTAAGCATTAAAGGTGCATGGATACATTCAATCTGCAGTACCCAATGCAAGTAGGGGTCCTCCTGAATCATAATGTCTAAATCCTCTTTTTTTTATAGGTAACCTATATATAGGTTCTTGCCCTATTCATATAATACATTCTTGTCAAATTTTATGTAGATATTTTAGGGCTCTAGTTAGAGGAGATGCTGCTAATACCTTTGGAAATTCCTGTCTACCTACCCAAAGGATATCACATCCTTGGTGCACTTTATAATTTATGGTGTTACCTCCCATCCTAACTGTACAATAAACTTCCTTGCTGGGGTCCCAGTAGCTTAAAGGTTTGTGTTCTTGTAATAGCCTCCTTATAGTCCATAACTCCTGTCTTGCTTCGGGGGTCCATTCCCTGATACTATTTATTTTTTTATTTTTTTTATTTTTATTTTTTTTTTATTTTTTGACAGGCAGAGTGGACAGTGAGAGAGAGAGACAGAGAGAAAGGTCTTCCTTTGCCGTTGGTTCACCCTCCAATGGCCGCCGCGGCCGGCGCGCTGCGGCCAGCGCACCGCGCTGATCCGATGGCAGGAGCCAGGAGCCAGGTGCTTTTCCTGGTCTCCCATGGGGTGCAGGGCCCAAGCACCTGGGCCATCCTCCACTGCACTCCCGGGCCACAGCAGAGGGCTGGCCTGGAAGAGGGGCAACCGGGACAGAATCCGGCGCCCCGACCGGGACTAGAACCCGGTGTGCCGGCGCCACTAGGCGGAGGATTAGCCTAGTGAGCCGCGGCGCCGGCCCCCCTGATACTATTTAATTCTTCATTTCCCTTCCTCATGAGAGTAAAAGGTTTTGTCTTAATTCCAGGAACAGCTTGGGTCATCCAATTAAGGAGTCCTACTAACTTTTGTAGTTCGTTTAGAAGTTCTGGCAACTCTAGTTTTTGCAATGTCCATTTATTCGGGTGCAACAAGAACCCCATCCATGAATAAGGATATTATTCTTGTAATTTCTCATTTGGGGTCTTGAATCCATTTTCTAGAAGCATTTTTCTAAGTTTTTCTATGATCAGTTTGTGTTGTTTTGGAGAATGATCGGACCCAATATGTATAACATCCATATATTGATAAAGATCTACCTCTGGATGTTGTTGTCTCCAGGGCTCTAGTATGTCCCTTAGTGTACTTTGGTAAATCAAGGGACTCAATACAAAACCTTGTGGGAGGCAATTCCAAACATACCTATGGCCTGGACCTTGATTATTAGCCTCTGGGATGGTAAAGGCAGTGTACTGCCTGAAGTCCTTATCCAGAGGGATGGTAAAATAAGCATCCCCTATATCCAAAACAGTAACCTGGTTTCTTCTTTGTAATCCTCCAGGGTGTGGAATACCTAACTGAACTTCTCTTCCCTTATCTACTAATTTATTAAGTTCTCTAAAATCTATTAATATTCACCATTTACCTGATTTTTCCCTTATCACAAATATTGGGGTGTTCCAGGGATTATCTGGGCTTGCTGGAAATATCTTCCCTTCCTCTAGTAGTCTTTTGGTATTTCCTTAATCCCTTCTAATTTTTTTTTGGTTAAAGGCCATTGAGGAATCAAGGGACCTTTATTAAGATCCTTCATTTTAATCTATATTGGGGTAATTTGGGTAGAGTTGCACCATAATTAGGGCTACCCCAACTTTGTTAAGATATCCCTTCCAAATATATTGATGGGAATATCTGGGGATATTAGAATGGATGTCTTTGTCTTCCTTCCTTTTTTATCTTTTTTTTTTTGACAGGCAGAGTGGACAGTGAGAGAGAGAGACAGAAAGGTCTTCCTTTTGCCGTTGGTTCACCCTCCAATGGCCACCACGGCTGGTACTTATCCTGGTCTCCCATGCGGGCACAGGGCCCAAGTACTTGGGCCATCCTCCACTGCACTCCCTGGCCACAGCAGAGAGCTGGCCTGGAAGAGGGGCAAGCGGGATAGAATCCAGCTCCCTGACTGGGACTAGAACCCAGTGGGCCGGTGCCGCTAGGTGGAGGATTAGCCTAGTGAGCCGCGGTGCCGGCCCTGTATTCTTTTGACTGGGACGTCCCACCCATCGTGGTTTCTTTCAACCACCGCTACTCACCCTATTAATTCCTCAAGGGCTCGTCTCCTTACCATCTGACTTCAAGTCCCTGTTTGGGCACCAGCTGTCAGGATCTCCCCCTCCAGGAACTGGCCAGGTTGCCATGAAGAAAGGGTCGAGGAGACTGAGGAAGGTCAAGCTAAACACACTTTATTGGTACTCCAGCCAACTAGGAGGAGATTTCTCAAGTCAACTCCTGCAGGCACTAGGCGCTGCAGACCAGGAGCTTCTCACCGTGGGCACAAGGCACTATGGACCAGAGAGAGAGAGGCTGAGCAACCTCTGGTTTACAGCATCTGAGGGTCCCCTTATATACAGTTTCTTTTCTTTCTTTTTTTTTTTTTTTTTTTGACAGGTAGAGTGGACAGTGAGAGAGAGAGACAGAGAGAAAGGTCTTCCTTTTCCATTGGTTCACCCCCCCCAATGGCTGCTGCGGCCAGTGTGCTGTGGCCAACATTGCACTGATCCAAAGCCAGGACCCAGGTGCTTCTCCCGGTCTCCCATGCGGGTGCAGGGCCCAAGGACTTGGGCAATCCTCCACTGCACTCCTGGGCCACAGCAGAGAGCTGGACTGGAAGAGGAGCAACTGGGACATATCCGGTGCCCCGACCGGGACTAGACCCTGGTGTGCTGGGGTGGGGGTGCAGACGGAGGATTAGCCTATTGAGCCATGGTGCTGGCCCTATATAAAGTTTCTAAAGGTTAGCAACGCCCACCCGCCGACCTCCCAGGATCCTGTAGTTATAGCAACGATGGTTATGACAGTTGGTTTGTGGTTTGCTGTTGGACCGTTGGATCAGGCTGTCCCTTTCAAACTTACGCTCTAAAGCAGTTACTTTTCTACTGCACAGTTACTTTCTTTCAAACTGCGCTATAGTTACTTTCTCTGAGAATGGTTCCCTAATATATATAGTCAGTGGGAGTAATAAAATTTACATTTGATAATGTTGGATATGCAGTTTTTGCCTAAACTGTAAAGCTTTGGACTTGTATTGGACCTTCTGGAGATACTAACCTTTCTCACAACCTCTCCTAGTAGTCTCACTGTTAGGATCTTCATAAATGACATATACAACTATAGAGCTTGATAGATTGTGGTGGTAAACTTCCCTGAGAGCAGAAGAATTGATTAGATGAACTTTCATAGTCTTCATCCATTTGAAACAAGGAGCAAAGCTGTCATCTCCATTTTTAATCTCTAATATTCAAAAGAACACTCACAGACCTTTCCTGGTTTAGTCCTGTTTTTCTAACTTCATTCAATACCAGAAAAAAAGATGCCATTTCAAATCATTTGAAAGGAAATTGGTCTCTAATTAATTCATTATTTTGAACTGATTCAGAATTACACTTTCTGTCATACTAAAGGAAATTTATTTGTTGCTTGTTGCTTGATATTCCATGAAAGCCATGATAGAACCGTCGGAAAACAGCACGACACTGGATTCCCACTTGAAAACACTCTTGGTGGTAGAGGACTCTTACTTCCACTGATTACAATTTGACCCTCACTTTTCACCTGCAACTCATCTGTTGGTGGCTCCATCTCTAGAATCTCCTTCTCTCACCTGTCCCACGCGCAGTCACCAGTGGGACTTGCCCTAAGTGACTCTCCGAGGCCAACATCACTAGGTGCTTACAGAAGAGGCAGATTCTCAGCCCTGTTCTAGACCGACTCAGGCAGTTACTGTGGGGGTAGGGTTCAGAGCCCCAGGTAACTGTGGTGCAAGCTCAA
The DNA here is from genome assembly GCF_051225735.1 of Oryctolagus cuniculus. NCBI lineage: Eukaryota > Metazoa > Chordata > Mammalia > Lagomorpha > Leporidae > Oryctolagus > Oryctolagus cuniculus. Next base: position 62,204,595 of record NC_142883.1, on the reverse strand, counting down.
GTCTGTTTTAGAGCACTGCTGTGACAGCATGGTTCCCCGTGGTGACTCTTGCTCAGCATTCAAAGGCCTGGAAGACCTGGCTTCACTCTCCCGCTTTCCCTGCATCTCTGTGCCTCAGAAGCTTCCATGTTTTCTCCTTCTCCCATGATATTCTCTCTAAGATATCTGTCTGATGATGCCCAGTGTCCATTGGAAGTAAGGAAATGATAAATCAACAAATGGACAGAGGACAGAAACCTCAATGAAATATAGATGCTTTAATAAATATATAAAGACATTTAAATTTATGAGTAATCAGAGAAATCCAAATTCAGCTGGGAACACTTTTATTTTTATTAGCAAAAAGACAAAGAGTATCCGGTGGTGAAGAGGTGATGGAAGGTTTACTGTTGTGGCATAGCAGGCTAAGCCGTCACTTGAGAAGCGTAAATTCAATATTGGAGAGCCTGGTTAAAGTCTTGGACCCTCTGCTTCTTCTTCTTTTTTTAAAGATTTTATGTATTTATTTGAGAGGTAGAGTTATAGACAATGAGGCAGAGAGAGAGAGAGAGAGAGAGAGAGAGAGAGGTCTTCCATCTGCTGGTTCATTCCACAAATGGCCGCAACGGCTGGAGCTGTGCTGATCCAAAGCCAAAAGCCAGGAGCTTCTTCTGGTCTCCCACATGGTTGCAGGGGCCCAAGGACTTGAGCCATATTCTACTGCCTTTCCAGGTGATAGCAGAGAGCTGGATTGGAAGAGGAGCAGTCAGGACTAGAACCGGCATCCATATGGGCTGCCGGTGCCACAGGCAGGGGATTAACCTACTGTGCTACAGCGCTGGCCCCAGACCATTTGCTTCTGAGCCAGATGCCTGCTAGTGCACCTAGGAGGCAGCAGATGATGGCCCAAGTGCTTGATTCCTCGCCATCCCTGTGGGAGACCCAGAATCAAGTATTAGATCTTAGCTTTGGCCTGGCCCAGCCATGGCTGTTTTGGGCATTTGGGGAATAAAGCAGTGGATGGAAGATTCTCTCTTTCTCTCACTCTCTCATTTGCTCTCACTCTATCTCTCCCTCCCCCCACTCCCATTTTTCAAGTAAACAAATACATATTTTTAAAAAGGATGAAGGGAAACGAATGTTCTTATATTCTGTTATCTGGAGTGTAAGTAAGTGTACGCAGCTTTTCTGAGGGCAATTAAAATTTCCTATCTCTGTAGTCTTCATCCATTTTCGTCCTTTTTTTTTAGAGATTTATTTATTTATTTGAAAGTCAGATTTACACACAGAGAGAAGGAGAGGCAGAGAAAGAGAGAGGTCTTCAATCCACTGGTTCACTCCCCAATTGGCCGCAATGGCCAGAGCTGTGCCTATCCAAATCCAGGAACCAGGAGCCAGGAGCTTCTTCTGGTCTCCCACATGGGTGCAGGGGCCCAAGGACTTGGGTCATCTTCTACTGCTTTCCCAGGTCATAGCAGAGAGCTGGATCAGAAGTGGAGCATCCAGGACTCAATCCAGCACCCATATGAGATGCTGGCACCGCAGGTGGCAGCTTTTACCACTATGCCACAGTGTAGGCCTCCCCATTTTCTTTCTAGACTTCTGTTTTGCAAAATGTTTGTCCATGTTCACAAGTTTGCACAAGGATTTTCCTTGCAGCAATACATGAGAAGAGGACATAATCCAAAATTCATTGATAGAGGGATTATTAAGCAAACTGTGAAATGGCCATCCATACTACAGAATATCATGCAGGAGTTTAAATGAATAGGGTAACCAGCTGAGTACTAGGAGGGAAAAAAATCCAGGAGAAACCATGATGTGGGAGAACCAAGTTGTGGGATGTTACTATTTAGGTTAAAAAAAGAAAGAAACCACACAACACACCTATTATGCTCTATGTAAATATATTTGTAGATAATTTTTGGAAGGATATATGCCAAACTCAGAGCATGATTATTACCTCATAGGTAGGAAGTTAGGACACAATGAAGGTCTTCACTATCCCTAACACTTTTTATCTACTAAGGATATAATCAGGTATTACTGATAAATGCAAATAACTATAAGTAGTTTCTTATTTCATATTCTGTGCCTGGTTCAAATAAGCATTGAATTATAATCAGCAGATGTTGATTGTGACTGGAGAGGGGAATACTTTTTCTCAGACATACTGACCTCAAAATACTGCAACAAGAAAGCTCTTACAATGCAGTTAGTTTTTTGTATTCATGTTTTGGGAGCGTGTACTCACAGGTTCTCAGCCCAATGGTATGCTTTCCATACATTTTCTTTTCTATCTTTTTTTTTTTTTTTTTTGACAGGCAGATTGGATAGTGAGAGGGAGAGAGACAGAGAGAAAGGTCTTCCTTTTGCCGTTGGTTCACCCTCCAATGGCCGCCATGGCTGGCGCACTGCACCGCACTGATCTGAAGGCAGGAGCCAGGTGCTTCTCCTGGTCTCCCATGGGGTGCAGGGCCCACACACTTGGGCCATCCTCCACTGCCTTCCCTGGCCACAGCAGACAGCTGGCCTGGAAGAGGGGCAACTGGGAAAGAATCCGGCGCCCTGACCAGGACTAGAACCCGGTGTGCCGGCGCCGCTAGGTGGAGGATTAGCCTATTGAGCCACGGCGCTGGCCCCATACATTTTCATCAATGAAAGAAATTGAGTTTCCTTGGAAATTTCTGTAAAGGAACACAGTTCACATCCTTGAATGGGTTGGAAAAGAATGAACAGAATGAGGGAAAAATCATGGCACCCTCATGGGAGAGTACTGAAACACAGAAATATTATCAGCTTTCTAATAAATACCAGTGCTCTTAAGGTCCATAGCTCTCTACTTCCAGGTTTGCTCACTCAATAAATAATGAGGGGCCACTGACACAAACAATGAAGCATCCTCTCAGAAACTTAACTTTGTCTCTGTCCAGTCTCTTTGACAGTAAAGACAGTCAATCACTTTGAATATTAAGTATTTTCACCAAAATAACTCAGGTGTCTACACTGACTTCTACAAATCAGTGAGAAAAAGATAAATAACTCAAGAAAAAAGTGGGCAAAATGTATTGTCACCAATAAGAATAATGAAAACCTATGGCAGGTAATACCAGTGCTTTGGCCAAGTGCCCTCTGCTGAAATCTTTCTAAGTATTGAATGGATACAGACAATTTAAAATCAGAGGGACTAATGTGCTGATGTGGAAAGCCTTTTGGAATACAGCATAGGGTAAAAGTGCCGATTACTGAGCCAGGAGCCAAGCATTACCTCCATAGGAAAAAAAGTGAGAGGAGGTTGGAAGGAAAGACGCACACCTGGGTTACGGGTGATAGAGTGAGGACCAGGGGATGATGAGGGTGTGTGGGGGTTCATACTTTCACATTTTATCCTACATTCTTCTGTGCACTTTTTAAAAAGGGGGAAGGTACTCATCATAATGGACACATGTTTACAAGAAGCTGTTAAATGACTTATATTTAGCTTCAACTCTGAATTGCTGTGAGTGCTTACCTTTAACTCTGTCCTCACTCCTCAGCAACAATGAACCTATTTGTTTTAGGTACACATTTTCCTGGAAGCAGGAGCAGCAATAAAACAGATACCTGTATGCTCACCTGCCTGGTGGATATGTCCTCTCGGGTTACTTTATGCTCATCAATAAAAAGTGCCTAACACTGAACACATCTCCCACTAACGGGCTCTTCTTTCTGACTGCTGTGCTTCTGCCTTATAGACCACCATCATTCTCGCTGTCATCCAGGGAAAGACTGTGGAGTCACGCATTTTTATTTTCTGTTACAACCTATCCCACAACTCTTTAAGCCAGTGACTTATTCTGTCTGTTTTTTGTATTCTCCCGGGACTTCCTTTTCACTTCTATCCCAGCCACTCTGGCTCCATTCTCACTATGCTCCTAGATTTTGCTAGAGTATTTCTATTTTGTCTCTCAGAATTAAAATATCCTGTCTAGATCACTCTACATATGGATGCTAAAATAATCCTCCTTGGGCGGGCATTTGGCCTAGTGTTAGACACTGGGTAAGACACTGTAATGAATCCCACATCAGAGTGCCGGGTTTTGATATCCAGCTCCAGTTAGTTCCTGGCTTCAACTTCCTGCCAGTGCAGACCCCTGGAGGCAGTGGTGATGCCTCAAGTAGTTATGTTCCTGTCACCCACATACAAGACCTGGTTTGAGTTCTGGGCTCCCCTCACTGGCCTTCCCACTCTCTGCCATTGCATGCATTTAGAGAATGAATAAGCAAATGAGACCTCTTTCTCTGTTGCACTGCTTCTCAAGTAAATAAATAAAAACCTTTAAAAGAAAATAATAGATTAAAATATCCCCCATTTGAAATCATCTTTCTCTTGCTCACAAGCTTTTAATGACACTCCATATCTCATTATGAACTTTGAAACCCCTCAGCCAATATTCAAGGTTGTTAGCATATCTTTCATTGCTTCCTAAATCAATCTCTTGTAGCCAGACTGTCTCTTAAATCTTGATCATTCCATCAGACAAATATTTGCCTAAGATAGACTCCCCATTTTTTTCTTGATTTTACAAATTATAGCCATATTGTAGGCCTCAGGTAAAGTTTTAGAATAACTGTGCTCTATCTGTGGTTCCTGTGACACCCTGGAATGGCACAAAATGGCTACTATGTATAGAGGAACAAAGGTGAGGTCAGGCTATAACTGAGGGGCTCAGCAATAATGGTATTTATTACAAGTTTACATTCACATATGCTTGGAAGTGATGTATTGTGTGTCCACTCATCTAAATACACAACGGTCTAGTGAACTGATCACAGCCATAATCCAGTTTTACAGATGAGGAGATTGAATCCAAGCTAAGTAACTTGTCCAAAGTCACAAAGCTAATCACTGGGAGACCTGTGTTCAAAGCCAGGCAACCTGGCTCCAGAATCTATCCTTAAAACTGTTGTATCATCTCTAATAAGTTGGGATGAGGGCTGTGTTTAAGAATGGGAGTAAAGCAATGAGGTAATAATATGGCGGAAATCAACAAAAAATGAATCAGGAAAAGCAGTAAGGGCAATCACATATGAGACTGTAGAAGGCACACAAGAGTAAGAAGAGAAGGAGGATAAGGAAAGCTCACAAGCAAAGTGGCCACTTGGTGGGTGAACCAATGGAAAAAGGAAGACATTTCTCTCTGTCTTTCACTGTCCTACTCTGTGTGCCAAAACACACACACACACACGCACACACACACAGTCAACATAAGGTGGGGACTTGAGGAGGGCTCAGGAGGCTCTTGAGGAAAAGCTGCTGAGACAGGCAGGCTGTAGGGAACCATGAGGAAGGGAGATTCTTACAATATGCTGAAGGTGCCGTTGTAGCTGTTGGGCTCTGGTACAGGAACTCTGTGAAGCTTCTGCACTGGGCTGAGGCCAGTGCACGAAAGTGTCTCATCTTTGCAGGAGCAGAGCTCACAGACATTTATGGTGGCAGCCGCATTCAGGGGTTGATCTGTGACTTCAGTTAGGGTTGAGTGCTGAGTCTGAACCTGGCCTGGATGTAGATCTGTAGTCTTCTTCAGGGATGGAGAATGGCCAGCTTTTGCAGTGGGTACCAGAGTTCTGGTAAGCGCCATCTTGGAAGGCTGAGCTATGACACTGGGTGATGTTGGGTGCTGAGCTTGATGCTGACCTGCTGTTGGAACTGTCATCTCATTGTACCCTGGGGACTGAGTTACAAGCTCCTTTAGTGGCTCTGTAGACTGAGTTAGGGTCATTTGCATGGTAGTAGAAGGTGTAACCTCTGTAGTAGTTGTGGGGTGTGGGTAATTTCCAGGTCCCAAGGCTTAACTGTGACTGGAGGTAGGTTTGCATGCTGAGTCTGAATCTGGACTGGAGGTGAAAATGTCACCTCAGGAGGATGGCGGAATAGTGAGGGCGCGCACCGATAGTCTGGGAAAAGATAGTTTAATAAAAGTGGAGTTACGGTAGCCTCAGGAAAAGGATCAGGAAAAAATTGCAGAGGAAACTTCCGGATCTAGTGGCTGTGACTCGGAGGACCTACGGGGAGAGCAAGGTTGCCCACCACGTGGAAGCCAAGACACGGGAGCCGCAGAGTCTGCGCGCCAGTGCTGGAAGGGGAGAAGGAAAATTGAAGAAGCTCAAACTGCCTCAGTAAGACTTGAGCAAACATCAATCTCTGGAGTTAAGACTTTGGTGGACCTGTGTGGAGAGCGTGGGAGCCCACAGTTTGGACACCAGTGGCAGACTCAACACACCAGTGCTGGAACGCAAGGTGAGCCGAACCTCAACAGCCCGAGACACTGGCAGGCAAGCAGAAAGAGGAGACTAGAGGGAACGACCCCGTGGGTAAAAGTTCACCAGGCTAACTAGAAGAGAGAGAGAGAGAGGAAAAAAAAAAAGTGACCGATACAGACATGAGTTTCTCTCTCTCTGCTCACCTCTCATAGGCGAGCAAGACAAAGAGCAGGCGCCATCTTGGACAAACGTCATAAGCAGGGCGACCTCAGGTCTGCACCGGCCCTGAGCCTAGCAGAAAAACCTAACTCGGGGGGGGGGGGGGTGAATTAACTGGAGATTAGGACCTAGTGAATGTGTGGTGCTACTGAGCTGAGACTGTGAAAAAAGAGACGATGGGGGAGAGAACTCACAGAATTCACGTGAGTACTCTCCAGAGATGCTACAATTCGGTAACCTTGGCAACCCAGTGGGAGACTGCAGGAGAATTTGAGCCCACACTGAGGACAGGACAGATTCCCTGTGTGGTCCTTGGGAAAGAGCTTCCAATCTCTGGCTCCTGTGGGTATATTATTTGCCTGCTAACTACCTCCAATTCTGTTCAGCTGTGTGGAATTACTTCCCTTTTGAATCAAAAGAAAGAAAGAGAGAGAGAGAGATTTACCATGCCTTACCTGGGACTGTCACCTTTGGCACACCCTTAACCCTGAGGAACCAAACAGAGCTCTCAGGCCACACCCATCTCATGCCTCTAAGGCTCCATCAAAAACAGACAGTCCACTTAATCCAGAGTCATAGTATAACAAGAAAAAGCATCACAGTGAAGAAACCAAATATCTCCAATATGCCAAACAACAAACGCAAAAACCAAGGTAATAAGAACAAGGAAGACACTATGATGCCCCCAAATGAAAAAGACACCCCAATTCAAGATTATGAAGATGATGAGATAGAAGAAATGCAAGAAGTGGATCTCATTTATTTCATTATCCATTTTAGTATTTTCTCTTTGTTTTGTTCTAGTACTATTGGTTGAACTCTGTGATTAACACACAATTATTCTTAGGTGTTTAAATTTTACCTGAAAAATGATCCCTGTTAAATATAAGAGTGGGAATAAGAGAGGGAGGAGATGTACAATTTGGGACATGCTCAATCGGACTTGCCCCAAATGGTGGAGTTAGAATCATGCCAGGGGATCCCAATACAATCCCATCAAGGTGGCATGTACCAATGCCATCTCACTAGTCCAAGTGATCAATTTCAGTTCACAATTGATCACACTGATAGGTCTAAGAGTCAAAGGGATCACACAAACAAGTCTAGTGTCTGCTAATACTAGCTGATAGAATCAAAAAGGGAGAGAACAATCCATCATGGGAAGTGGGATACACAGTAAACTCATAAAATGGCAGATGCCCTAAATAGCACTCTTCAGAATCAGCCCTTAAGGCATTTGGATATGGCTGAAGAGCCCATGAGAGTATTTTAGGCATGGAAAGCCAAGACACCCTGGGAAAAAAATAAAGGAAGACCTAAATGGAAGATCTCTGTGAGTGAGATCCCAGTGGAAAGAATGGGGCCATCAAAGAAGGAGGTACCTTTCTCTGAAGGGAGGAGAGAACTTCTACTTTGACTATGACCCTGTCGGAATAAGATCAAAGTCGGTGAACTCAAAAGGCTTCCATAGACTTGGCAACTCATGACAAGAGCCTAGGGAGATTATTGATGCCATAAACAAGAGTGTCAAATTGTTAAGTCAACAACAGAAGTCACTGTGTACTTACTTCTCATGTGGGATCTGTCCTTAGTGTGTTGTCCAATGTGAAGTAATGCTATAACTAGTATGGAAACAGTATTTTACACTTTATGTTCTGTGTGGGTGCAAACTGATGAAATCTTTACTTAATATATACTGAATTGATCTTCTGTATATAAAGATAATTGAAAATGAATCTTGATGTGAATGGAATGGGAGAGGGAGCGGGAGATGGGAGGGGTGTGAGTGGGAGGGAAATTGTGGGGGGGGGAAGCCATTGTAATCCATTAACTGTACTTTGAAAATTTATATTTACTAAATAAAAAAGTTTAAAAAAAGAAAATGTCAAAATCTCACCTCAGGGTACATTGGATAAGGAGGAGGAGATATAGACTTGAAGGCTGTAGAATGTCATCCTGTGTAGTGGATACCTGAGTTATGGTGGGCTCTAGCTTTGAAGGTTCAGCTTTCTCAACTTATTTCTGTAAGGATGAGAGGGCCTCCTTATGTGGGTTTTCACATAGCTCAGGGACTTATCTCTATCTTGCACATTTGAAAAAAGCAGTGTAATGAATGGTAATAATGTTGATTCTACATTTTGTAGATTTTCCTCTGAGAAATAAGGCAATAATAAGTGCACTAATAACGTCACTTTCATCGTTGAGGTCCCGCTGTTCACTCATGCGGCCTGGGAAGTCCACGCTGTTTCTCTTTGATACTGAGTTCTCTGGCTCAATAGTCAGCTGCTTGCTGGTGTTGTTCTTCCAGGCTTGCAATATCTTCATGAATGCCCCCTTTGGGTTCCCTATAGATGCTTCTTCAACTGTCAAAAAAAGAAGAGACTGCTTTTTGGCACAGAAGACTGATGGGACAGTTTTATGTCAGTCCACAGCCCTACACTCTGATCAATTAAATTAGGAGTCAAATCTAATATTTGGGGTACCATTGAGACTTTAAATTTAAAAAAGAATTTTTTGACAGGCAGAGTGGACAGTGAGAGAGAGAGAAACAGAGAGAAAGGTCTTCCTTTTGCCGTTGGTTCACCCTCCAGTGGCCGCCACGGCTGGCGTGCTGTGGCCTGCGCACCGCGCTGATCCAAAGGCAGGAGCCAGGTGCTTCTCTTGGTCTCCCATGGGGTGCAGGGCCTAAGCACTTGGGCCATCCTCCACTGCCTTCCCTGGCCACAGCAGACAGCTGGCCTGGAAGAGGGGCAACCGGGAAAGAATCCAGCTCCCCGACCGGGACTAGAACCAAGTGGGCCAGTGCCGCTAGGTGGAGGATTAGCCTACTGAGCCGTGCCGGCCATCATTGAGACTTTAGAGAGAAAAGTAAAACCAAACTCAAACCTTATGAAATGGCAACAACAAAGGAGAAAAAGGTATTTTTGAGAGGGGCGTTCAGAAGAGTTCACAGTGTTAAAAAAGCAGTAACTATGATCAGTATTATTTCATTGGTTTCCAATGACCAACCACTCCAGGCTTAGAATAAGGCTGGAGGACAAATGGCCCCACCCAGCTGCCCCTTCTGTGGCTCTGCCCCTGCTTCTCAGCCACATCATTCCACAGTCCTGCCTCATGCTGAGGGAGCACAGGCTTCCTCCCTCCCTTCCCTCCCTGTGGCCCTGTGTTCTTGCTGCCATCACAGGTGTCCATGGCAAAAGATAGGCATGTAAGGGGAGTGAGGGCAGAGGTGGTCAAGCCAAGGGGCCTTGCTCCTCACCTCAATGTGTTCTTTCCCACCCTTGTAAAGGGAGATTAACAATGCTTGTCCTTCTCACCTCTTGAGACGAATAATAAAATTGGTAGGAAACTGGTCAGAAAGGTGAGCAACACTGTGTAGATGGGTATACAGTTATCACTGTGCTAATGCCTCAGATCCCTGACTGAGATCCGAATTCAAGCTGTCTAAGGAAGAAAGTGGTCACATTTTGGAAGTCATGACATCAGTGGTAATAACCCTCATCTACAGAAAGATACTTAAAAGTACCCGAGTGTTCTGTGGATAGAAAAGCGTGAGACTCAGAGCAGGTTCAGAATTGGACAGTCTACAGGAATGGAGGAGCCTTCCGACTGCATCAGAGGAGCCAGGCAGCCATTTCTGGTTGTGGGACCAGAAACTCCCAGGCTCCCAATAAGACAGCATCACTTGTACTCTTTTCTACAAGTGCAAAAACAAACAACCGCAGTGAGCAGTGTAGACCTGTTCTATAAGACAGAGGGCCCTTGAGGCCCAACACATAGAAAACCAGTTTATAGACTGTGTGCAAATGAGTTATCATTGGAAAGCAAAGCACCCAAGAGCACAGAACACCACGTGTGTGGTTCCCAACATTACTTCCTTCCCCTTCCATCTCTTTTTCATGATCCTTTGTGCATATGTAAGTTACATTATTAAATTACATAGTGGTAATTGGGAACCTGACTTTTAGCAAGGGAGCAGTTTAGCAATTTAGGGAGTTGAAATCTGAATGGATGAATAAAAATATAGCAGTTAATCACATTGTTACTTTAAACTTGTCCCTAAAATTTTAAAGTAAGAAATTTAAAACAAATAAAAATTAAAAAAAAGATCATCAGGTAGTTCCGACTCACGCCAATGTGTCGTATTTGCCAGGCTTGATGGTCATGCAGACACTCTTGATAGTATGTTTAAATTGGCAGAGGCAGCAGGCCATATGGCTAGGTAAGATCCTATGAATAGAAACAAAGAACTAAGTTACCTGTAAAGGGGTTCCTTGGGTGGGTCAAACAGGTGAGCCAAGGTGCCAGCAAAGGCGTTCTTGAGGTGTGCGGCCAGGACATCTGGGTAGGTGCCTGGTGGCCAATTGTTGCTCTTGAATATGAGACTAGAGGAAGGAGGGAGAGGTGCCCAGAGAAGGAGTAGGCATGGAAGTGGGTGTGGTGTGCCAGCACCTGGAAGGGAGCAGAAGACCCCAGGTAATCAAAGCCGCCAGGGTCTGCCATGGGTGTGAGCGAGTCAGGCGATTCAGGTGGGACATTCAAGGAGTGGGAAGACCAGGGCTCAGAGAGCCAAGGGATCTTAACTGGGAGCCCCTGGTCTTCCCATGTGGGGTCTCCTAAGTGATGGGAAAGTGCAGGTCTCCTGTCCTCACCTTACTCGACTCCTGCTCTTTCTGTCCACTCGGGGCTTCTGTACTCTCATTGATATAGGTCTCAGTCCTCCACTGCTCTGTGTCCCATTCTTTCTTGGCTATCTTTTCTTCCTGCTGCTCACTGAGGAGCTTCATCAGGATGCCTGTTTTGGAGATGAGCTTGGCACAGGGCAGTTGTGCCTGGGCCTCAGAGCAGTCCATTTTCAGAGTGCGGATGACGTGAGAAATGAGCTTTTTCATGTCCGTGTTGGGGATGAGGGACCGTAGCTGCTGATTCAGCTGAATTTCAAACTGTTCTCCCTGGGACAGCATCACGGGGTAGGTGAAGCCTGCGGGCATGGTGGGGGCTTCAGTGCCCTCGCTGGGGTATTCCCACTGTGTTTCCTTGGTTTGGTCCACAGTTGGCATTACGTTGAACTCGGTCCCAGCAGAATCTGTAGCTGAAGGATCTATGTGCATTTTGTCGCCAGGGAGCGTTTCTTCATGCACAGTGGTGTTTTCTGTCAAAATATTTTCTTCGAAAACACGCCCTCTGGAATGGTTTTCCTCCCGTGTCTTCTATAGAAGGTTCTGAAAGTGCCAATTCTCTCAGAGGAGGACTCCCCTGAGAATGCAGGACTCTGGGGGATGAGAAAGCCTCTCCGGATGGGGAATTTATGAGACTCCGCAGTGCAGGGAACGGAGGCCTCTTCCCAGCCGTCAGCCTGTTGAGGGAATTTTTCCTTCTGAACTTCTGACTCAGTTTGGCCTTGGGGGTTCGGAGGACCAGGTGAGAGAGAGCGAGTTTTATGAAAGTGGTAATTCTGTCTGGAATGCGAGATTGGTTTCCCTGCCGCCTTATTTTTGGCTCTAGCATTGGCATCTTCTAAGACAAAAATGGTGTAGGTTAAGTCTTCCTTTGTTGTTGATCTCAGAGAGAGATTTTGCAGGGGAGGTAGAAGGCCTGCCCAGGATGTGTTTCTTCAGGAAAGAGGAGGCTGCAGCCTCACGTTCCTTTGTGAGCAAGGGCTCCGTGTGCAAGGAGTTTCCGGCCACCTGCCTGGGCCTCTGAGCCACTTGAAGCTCCTTCAGCTCCCTGGAGCCTGCTCTCCCAAGCCTTCTTCCCCCAATGCTCTCCGCAAAGGGCCAGGTGCCCTGTCTCCTCCCGAGGCTCTTCCTCATCTGGAGGTGCCTTTCCCGTAAGCCCTTTGGCCCCTTGGTGACTTTTTTCACTCTCTGCAGCCTGTACCCCACACTTGGCATGGTTGCCAGGCTGTTCTTCTGTGATGGGGCAGTTTCTGATTTCTTTAGGAGGATTTGAGGGTTAAATTGAGGACCTAACAGGATAGGCTGCATAAGTGTGGCTTTTTCTTCCTTTTTAACCTCATCGATTTTTTTCTTGAATTACTTCATCTAACAAATTCTCCAGAAAATAGAGCTTTCTCAACTTATTTCTGTAAGGATGAGAGGGCCTCCTTATGTGGGTTTTCACATAGCTCAGGGACTTATCTCTATCTTGCACATTTGAAAAAAGCAGTGTAATGAATGGTAATAATGTTGATTCTACATTTTGTAGATTTTCCTCTGAGAAATAAGGCAATAATAAGTGCACTAATAACGTCACTTTCATCGTTGAGGTCCCGCTGTTCACTCATGCGGCCTGGGAAGTCCACGCTGTTTCTCTTTGATACTGAGTTCTCTGGCTCAATAGTCAGCTGCTTGCTGGTGTTGTTCTTCCAGGCTTGCAATATCTTCATGAATGCCCCCTTTGGGTTCCCTATAGATGCTTCTTCAACTGTCAAAAAAAGAAGAGACTGCTTTTTGGCACAGAAGACTGATGGGACAGTTTTATGTCAGTCCACAGCCCTACACTCTGATCAATTAAATTAGGAGTCAAATCTAATATTTGGGGTACCATTGAGACTTTAAATTTAAAAAAGAATTTTTTGACGGGCAGAGTGGACAGTGAGAGAGAGAGAAACAGAGAGAAAGGTCTTCCTTTTGCCGTTGGTTCACCCTCCAGTGGCCGCCACGGCTGGCGTGCTGTGGCCTGCGCACCGCGCTGATCCAAAGGCAGGAGCCAGGTGCTTCTCTTGGTCTCCCATGGGGTGCAGGGCCTAAGCACTTGGGCCATCCTCCACTGCCTTCCCTGGCCACAGCAGACAGCTGGCCTGGAAGAGGGGCAACCGGGAAAGAATCCAGCTCCCCGACCGGGACTAGAACCAAGTGGGCCAGTGCCGCTAGGTGGAGGATTAGCCTACTGAGCCGTGCCGGCCATCATTGAGACTTTAGAGAGAAAAGTAAAACCAAACTCAAACCTTATGAAATGGCAACAACAAAGGAGAAAAAGGTATTTTTGAGAGGGGCGTTCAGAAGAGTTCACAGTGTTAAAAAAGCAGTAACTATGATCAGTATTATTTCATTGGTTTCCAATGACCAACCACTCCAGGCTTAGAATAAGGCTGGAGGACAAATGGCCCCACCCAGCTGCCCCTTCTGTGGCTCTGCCCCTGCTTCTCAGCCACATCATTCCACAGTCCTGCCTCATGCTGAGGGAGCACAGGCTTCCTCCCTCCCTTCCCTCCCTGTGGCCCTGTGTTCTTGCTGCCATCACAGGTGTCCATGGCAAAAGATAGGCATGTAAGGGGAGTGAGGGCAGAGGTGGTCAAGCCAAGGGGCCTTGCTCCTCACCTCAATGTGTTCTTTCCCACCCTTGTAAAGGGAGATTAACAATGCTTGTCCTTCTCACCTCTTGAGACGAAAGGAATAATAAAATTGGTAGGAAACTGGTCAGAAAGGTGAGCAACACTGTGTAGATGGGTATACAGTTATCACTGTGCTAATGCCTCAGATCCCTGACTGAGATCCGAATTCAAGCTGTCTAAGGAAGAAAGTGGTCACATTTTGGAAGTCATGACATCAGTGGTAATAACCCTCATCTACAGAAAGATACTTAAAAGTACCCGAGTGTTCTGTGGATAGAAAAGCGTGAGACTCAGAGCGGGTTCAGAATTGGACAGTCTACAGGAATGGAGGAGCCTTCCGACTGCATCAGAGGAGCCAGGCAGCCATTTCTGGTTGTGGGACCAGAAACTCCCAGGCTCCCAATAAGACAGCATCACTTGTACTCTTTTCTACAAGTGCAAAAACAAACAACCGCAGTGAGCAGTGTAGACCTGTTCTATAAGACAGAGGGCCCTTGAGGCCCAACACATAGAAAACCAGTTTATAGACTGTGTGCAAATGAGTTATCATTGGAAAGCAAAGCACCCAAGAGCACAGAACACCACGTGTGTGGTTCCCAACATTACTTCCTTCCCCTTCCATCTCTTTTTCATGATCCTTTGTGCATATGTAAGTTACATTATTAAATTACATAGTGGTAATTGGGAACCTGACTTTTAGCAAGGGAGCAGTTTAGCAATTTAGGGAGTTGAAATCTGAATGGATGAATAAAAATATAGCAGTTAATCACATTGTTACTTTAAACTTGTCCCTAAAATTTTAAAGTAAGAAATTTAAAACAAATAAAAATTAAAAAAAAAGATCATCAGGTAGTTCCGACTCACGCCAATGTGTCGTATTTGCCAGGCTTGATGGTCATGCAGACACTCTTGATAGTATGTTTAAATTGGCAGAGGCAGCAGGCCATATGGCTAGGTAAGATCCTATGAATAGAAACAAAGAACTAAGTTACCTGTAAAGGGGTTCCTTGGGTGGGTCAAACAGGTGAGCCAAGGTGCCAGCAAAGGCGTTCTTGAGGTGTGCGGCCAGGACATCTGGGTAGGTGCCTGGTGGCCAATTGTTGCTCTTGAATATGAGACTAGAGGAAGGAGGGAGAGGTGCCCAGAGAAGGAGTAGGCATGGAAGTGGGTGTGGTGTGCCAGCACCTGGAAGGGAGCAGAAGACCCCAGGTAATCAAAGCCGCCAGGGTCTGCCATGGGTGTGAGCGAGTCAGGCGATTCAGGTGGGACATTCAAGGAGTGGGAAGACCAGGGCTCAGAGAGCCAAGGGATCTTAACTGGGAGCCCCTGGTCTTCCCATGTGGGGTCTCCTAAGTGATGGGAAAGTGCAGGTCTCCTGTCCTCACCTTACTCGACTCCTGCTCTTTCTGTCCACTCGGGGCTTCTGTACTCTCATTGATATAGGTCTCAGTCCTCCACTGCTCTGTGTCCCATTCTTTCTTGGCTATCTTTTCTTCCTGCTGCTCACTGAGGAGCTTCATCAGGATGCCTGTTTTGGAGATGAGCTTGGCACAGGGCAGTTGTGCCTGGGCCTCAGAGCAGTCCATTTTCAGAGTGCGGATGACGTGAGAAATGAGCTTTTTCATGTCCGTGTTGGGGATGAGGGACCGTAGCTGCTGATTCAGCTGAATTTCAAACTGTTCTCCCTGGGACAGCATCACGGGGTAGGTGAAGCCTGCGGGCATGGTGGGGGCTTCAGTGCCCTCGCTGGGGTATTCCCACTGTGTTTCCTTGGTTTGGTCCACAGTTGGCATTACGTTGAACTCGGTCCCAGCAGAATCTGTAGCTGAAGGATCTATGTGCATTTTGTCGCCAGGGAGCGTTTCTTCATGCACAGTGGTGTTTTCTGTCAAAATATTTTCTTCGAAAACACGCCCTCTGGAATGGTTTTCCTCCCGTGTCTTCTATAGAAGGTTCTGAAAGTGCCAATTCTCTCAGAGGAGGACTCCCCTGAGAATGCAGGACTCTGGGGGATGAGAAAGCCTCTCCGGATGGGGAATTTATGAGACTCCGCAGTGCAGGGAACGGAGGCCTCTTCCCAGCCGTCAGCCTGTTGAGGGAATTTTTCCTTCTGAACTTCTGACTCAGTTTGGCCTTGGGGGTTCGGAGGACCAGGTGAGAGAGAGCGAGTTTTATGAAAGCGGTAATTCTGTCTGGAATGCGAGATTGGTTTCCCTGCCGCCTTATTTTTGGCTCTAGCATTGGCATCTTCTAAGACAAAAATGGTGTAGGTTAAGTCTTCCTTTGTTGTTGATCTCAGAGAGAGATTTTGCAGGGGAGGTAGAAGGCCTGCCCAGGATGTGTTTCTTCAGGAAAGAGGAGGCTGCAGCCTCACGTTCCTTTGTGAGCAAGGGCTCCGTGTGCAAGGAGTTTCCGGCCACCTGCCTGGGCCTCTGAGCCACTTGAAGCTCCTTCAGCTCCCTGGAGCCTGCTCTCCCAAGCCTTCTTCCCCCAATGCTCTCCGCAAAGGGCCAGGTGCCCTGTCTCCTCCCGAGGCTCTTCCTCATCTGGAGGTGCCTTTCCCGTAAGCCCTTTGGCCCCTTGGTGACTTTTTTCACTCTCTGCAGCCTGTACCCCACACTTGGCATGGTTGCCAGGCTGTTCTTCTGTGATGGGGCAGTTTCTGATTTCTTTAGGAGGATTTGAGGGTTAAATTGAGGACCTAACAGGATAGGCTGCATAAGTGTGGCTTTTTCTTCCTTTTTAACCTCATCGATTTTTTTCTTGAATTACTTCATCTAACAAATTCTCCAGAAAATAGAGCTTTCTCAACTTATTTCTGTAAGGATGAGAGGGCCTCCTTATGTGGGTTTTCACATAGCTCAGGGACTTATCTCTATCTTGCACATTTGAAAAAAGCAGTGTAATGAATGGTAATAATGTTGATTCTACATTTTGTAGATTTTCCTCTGAGAAATAAGGCAATAATAAGTGCACTAATAACGTCACTTTCATCGTTGAGGTCCCGCTGTTCACTCATGCGGCCTGGGAAGTCCACGCTGTTTCTCTTTGATACTGAGTTCTCTGGCTCAATAGTCAGCTGCTTGCTGGTGTTGTTCTTCCAGGCTTGCAATATCTTCATGAATGCCCCCTTTGGGTTCCCTATAGATGCTTCTTCAACTGTCAAAAAAAGAAGAGACTGCTTTTTGGCACAGAAGACTGATGGGACAGTTTTATGTCAGTCCACAGCCCTACACTCTGATCAATTAAATTAGGAGTCAAATCTAATATTTGGGGTACCATTGAGACTTTAAATTTAAAAAAGAATTTTTTGACGGGCAGAGTGGACAGTGAGAGAGAGAGAAACAGAGAGAAAGGTCTTCCTTTTGCCGTTGGTTCACCCTCCAGTGGCCGCCACGGCTGGCGTGCTGTGGCCTGCGCACCGCGCTGATCCAAAGGCAGGAGCCAGGTGCTTCTCTTGGTCTCCCATGGGGTGCAGGGCCTAAGCACTTGGGCCATCCTCCACTGCCTTCCCTGGCCACAGCAGACAGCTGGCCTGGAAGAGGGGCAACCGGGAAAGAATCCAGCTCCCCGACCGGGACTAGAACCAAGTGGGCCAGTGCCGCTAGGTGGAGGATTAGCCTACTGAGCCGTGCCGGCCATCATTGAGACTTTAGAGAGAAAAGTAAAACCAAACTCAAACCTTATGAAATGGCAACAACAAAGGAGAAAAAGGTATTTTTGAGAGGGGCGTTCAGAAGAGTTCACAGTGTTAAAAAAGCAGTAACTATGATCAGTATTATTTCATTGGTTTCCAATGACCAACCACTCCAGGCTTAGAATAAGGCTGGAGGACAAATGGCCCCACCCAGCTGCCCCTTCTGTGGCTCTGCCCCTGCTTCTCAGCCACATCATTCCACAGTCCTGCCTCATGCTGAGGGAGCACAGGCTTCCTCCCTCCCTTCCCTCCCTGTGGCCCTGTGTTCTTGCTGCCATCACAGGTGTCCATGGCAAAAGATAGGCATGTAAGGGGAGTGAGGGCAGAGGTGGTCAAGCCAAGGGGCCTTGCTCCTCACCTCAATGTGTTCTTTCCCACCCTTGTAAAGGGAGATTAACAATGCTTGTCCTTCTCACCTCTTGAGACGAAAGGAATAATAAAATTGGTAGGAAACTGGTCAGAAAGGTGAGCAACACTGTGTAGATGGGTATACAGTTATCACTGTGCTAATGCCTCAGATCCCTGACTGAGATCCGAATTCAAGCTGTCTAAGGAAGAAAGTGGTCACATTTTGGAAGTCATGACATCAGTGGTAATAACCCTCATCTACAGAAAGATACTTAAAAGTACCCGAGTGTTCTGTGGATAGAAAAGCGTGAGACTCAGAGCGGGTTCAGAATTGGACAGTCTACAGGAATGGAGGAGCCTTCCGACTGCATCAGAGGAGCCAGGCAGCCATTTCTGGTTGTGGGACCAGAAACTCCCAGGCTCCCAATAAGACAGCATCACTTGTACTCTTTTCTACAAGTGCAAAAACAAACAACCGCAGTGAGCAGTGTAGACCTGTTCTATAAGACAGAGGGCCCTTGAGGCCCAACACATAGAAAACCAGTTTATAGACTGTGTGCAAATGAGTTATCATTGGAAAGCAAAGCACCCAAGAGCACAGAACACCACGTGTGTGGTTCCCAACATTACTTCCTTCCCCTTCCATCTCTTTTTCATGATCCTTTGTGCATATGTAAGTTACATTATTAAATTACATAGTGGTAATTGGGAACCTGACTTTTAGCAAGGGAGCAGTTTAGCAATTTAGGGAGTTGAAATCTGAATGGATGAATAAAAATATAGCAGTTAATCACATTGTTACTTTAAACTTGTCCCTAAAATTTTAAAGTAAGAAATTTAAAACAAATAAAAATTAAAAAAAAAGATCATCAGGTAGTTCCGACTCACGCCAATGTGTCGTATTTGCCAGGCTTGATGGTCATGCAGACACTCTTGATAGTATGTTTAAATTGGCAGAGGCAGCAGGCCATATGGCTAGGTAAGATCCTATGAATAGAAACAAAGAACTAAGTTACCTGTAAAGGGGTTCCTTGGGTGGGTCAAACAGGTGAGCCAAGGTGCCAGCAAAGGCGTTCTTGAGGTGTGCGGCCAGGACATCTGGGTAGGTGCCTGGTGGCCAATTGTTGCTCTTGAATATGAGACTAGAGGAAGGAGGGAGAGGTGCCCAGAGAAGGAGTAGGCATGGAAGTGGGTGTGGTGTGCCAGCACCTGGAAGGGAGCAGAAGACCCCAGGTAATCAAAGCCGCCAGGGTCTGCCATGGGTGTGAGCGAGTCAGGCGATTCAGGTGGGACATTCAAGGAGTGGGAAGACCAGGGCTCAGAGAGCCAAGGGATCTTAACTGGGAGCCCCTGGTCTTCCCATGTGGGGTCTCCTAAGTGATGGGAAAGTGCAGGTCTCCTGTCCTCACCTTACTCGACTCCTGCTCTTTCTGTCCACTCGGGGCTTCTGTACTCTCATTGATATAGGTCTCAGTCCTCCACTGCTCTGTGTCCCATTCTTTCTTGGCTATCTTTTCTTCCTGCTGCTCACTGAGGAGCTTCATCAGGATGCCTGTTTTGGAGATGAGCTTGGCACAGGGCAGTTGTGCCTGGGCCTCAGAGCAGTCCATTTTCAGAGTGCGGATGACGTGAGAAATGAGCTTTTTCATGTCCGTGTTGGGGATGAGGGACCGTAGCTGCTGATTCAGCTGAATTTCAAACTGTTCTCCCTGGGACAGCATCACGGGGTAGGTGAAGCCTGCGGGCATGGTGGGGGCTTCAGTGCCCTCGCTGGGGTATTCCCACTGTGTTTCCTTGGTTTGGTCCACAGTTGGCATTACGTTGAACTCGGTCCCAGCAGAATCTGTAGCTGAAGGATCTATGTGCATTTTGTCGCCAGGGAGCGTTTCTTCATGCACAGTGGTGTTTTCTGTCAAAATATTTTCTTCGAAAACACGCCCTCTGGAATGGTTTTCCTCCCGTGTCTTCTATAGAAGGTTCTGAAAGTGCCAATTCTCTCAGAGGAGGACTCCCCTGAGAATGCAGGACTCTGGGGGATGAGAAAGCCTCTCCGGATGGGGAATTTATGAGACTCCGCAGTGCAGGGAACGGAGGCCTCTTCCCAGCCGTCAGCCTGTTGAGGGAATTTTTCCTTCTGAACTTCTGACTCAGTTTGGCCTTGGGGGTTCGGAGGACCAGGTGAGAGAGAGCGAGTTTTATGAAAGCGGTAATTCTGTCTGGAATGCGAGATTGGTTTCCCTGCCGCCTTATTTTTGGCTCTAGCATTGGCATCTTCTAAGACAAAAATGGTGTAGGTTAAGTCTTCCTTTGTTGTTGATCTCAGAGAGAGATTTTGCAGGGGAGGTAGAAGGCCTGCCCAGGATGTGTTTCTTCAGGAAAGAGGAGGCTGCAGCCTCACGTTCCTTTGTGAGCAAGGGCTCCGTGTGCAAGGAGTTTCCGGCCACCTGCCTGGGCCTCTGAGCCACTTGAAGCTCCTTCAGCTCCCTGGAGCCTGCTCTCCCAAGCCTTCTTCCCCCAATGCTCTCCGCAAAGGGCCAGGTGCCCTGTCTCCTCCCGAGGCTCTTCCTCATCTGGAGGTGCCTTTCCTGTAAGCCCTTTGGCCCCTTGGTGACTTTTTTCACTCTCTGCAGCCTGTACCCCACACTTGGCATGGTTGCCAGGCTGTTCTTCTGTGATGGGGCAGTTTCTGATTTCTTTAGGAGGATTTGAGGGTTAAATTGAGGACCTAACAGGATAGGCTGCATAAGTGTGGCTTTTTCTTCCTTTTTAACCTCATCGATTTTTTTCTTGAATTACTTCATCTAACAAATTCTCCAGAAAATAGAGCTTTCTCAACTTATTTCTGTAAGGATGAGAGGGCCTCCTTATGTGGGTTTTCACATAGCTCAGGGACTTATCTCTATCTTGCACATTTGAAAAAAGCAGTGTAATGAATGGTAATAATGTTGATTCTACATTTTGTAGATTTTCCTCTGAGAAATAAGGCAATAATAAGTGCACTAATAACGTCACTTTCATCGTTGAGGTCCCGCTGTTCACTCATGCGGCCTGGGAAGTCCACGCTGTTTCTCTTTGATACTGAGTTCTCTGGCTCAATAGTCAGCTGCTTGCTGGTGTTGTTCTTCCAGGCTTGCAATATCTTCATGAATGCCCCCTTTGGGTTCCCTATAGATGCTTCTTCAACTGTCAAAAAAAGAAGAGACTGCTTTTTGGCACAGAAGACTGATGGGACAGTTTTATGTCAGTCCACAGCCCTACACTCTGATCAATTAAATTAGGAGTCAAATCTAATATTTGGGGTACCATTGAGACTTTAAATTTAAAAAAGAATTTTTTGACGGGCAGAGTGGACAGTGAGAGAGAGAGAAACAGAGAGAAAGGTCTTCCTTTTGCCGTTGGTTCACCCTCCAGTGGCCGCCACGGCTGGCGTGCTGTGGCCTGCGCACCGCGCTGATCCAAAGGCAGGAGCCAGGTGCTTCTCTTGGTCTCCCATGGGGTGCAGGGCCTAAGCACTTGGGCCATCCTCCACTGCCTTCCCTGGCCACAGCAGACAGCTGGCCTGGAAGAGGGGCAACCGGGAAAGAATCCAGCTCCCCGACCGGGACTAGAACCAAGTGGGCCAGTGCCGCTAGGTGGAGGATTAGCCTACTGAGCCGTGCCGGCCATCATTGAGACTTTAGAGAGAAAAGTAAAACCAAACTCAAACCTTATGAAATGGCAACAACAAAGGAGAAAAAGGTATTTTTGAGAGGGGCGTTCAGAAGAGTTCACAGTGTTAAAAAAGCAGTAACTATGATCAGTATTATTTCATTGGTTTCCAATGACCAACCACTCCAGGCTTAGAATAAGGCTGGAGGACAAATGGCCCCACCCAGCTGCCCCTTCTGTGGCTCTGCCCCTGCTTCTCAGCCACATCATTCCACAGTCCTGCCTCATGCTGAGGGAGCACAGGCTTCCTCCCTCCCTTCCCTCCCTGTGGCCCTGTGTTCTTGCTGCCATCACAGGTGTCCATGGCAAAAGATAGGCATGTAAGGGGAGTGAGGGCAGAGGTGGTCAAGCCAAGGGGCCTTGCTCCTCACCTCAATGTGTTCTTTCCCACCCTTGTAAAGGGAGATTAACAATGCTTGTCCTTCTCACCTCTTGAGACGAAAGGAATAATAAAATTGGTAGGAAACTGGTCAGAAAGGTGAGCAACACTGTGTAGATGGGTATACAGTTATCACTGTGCTAATGCCTCAGATCCCTGACTGAGATCCGAATTCAAGCTGTCTAAGGAAGAAAGTGGTCACATTTTGGAAGTCATGACATCAGTGGTAATAACCCTCATCTACAGAAAGATACTTAAAAGTACCCGAGTGTTCTGTGGATAGAAAAGCGTGAGACTCAGAGCAGGTTCAGAATTGGACAGTCTACAGGAATGGAGGAGCCTTCCGACTGCATCAGAGGAGCCAGGCAGCCATTTCTGGTTGTGGGACCAGAAACTCCCAGGCTCCCAATAAGACAGCATCACTTGTACTCTTTTCTACAAGTGCAAAAACAAACAACCGCAGTGAGCAGTGTAGACCTGTTCTATAAGACAGAGGGCCCTTGAGGCCCAACACATAGAAAACCAGTTTATAGACTGTGTGCAAATGAGTTATCATTGGAAAGCAAAGCACCCAAGAGCACAGAACACCACGTGTGTGGTTCCCAACATTACTTCCTTCCCCTTCCATCTCTTTTTCATGATCCTTTGTGCATATGTAAGTTACATTATTAAATTACATAGTGGTAATTGGGAACCTGACTTTTAGCAAGGGAGCAGTTTAGCAATTTAGGGAGTTGAAATCTGAATGGATGAATAAAAATATAGCAGTTAATCACATTGTTACTTTAAACTTGTCCCTAAAATTTTAAAGTAAGAAATTTAAAACAAATAAAAATTAAAAAAAAGATCATCAGGTAGTTCCGACTCACGCCAATGTGTCGTATTTGCCAGGCTTGATGGTCATGCAGACACTCTTGATAGTATGTTTAAATTGGCAGAGGCAGCAGGCCATATGGCTAGGTAAGATCCTATGAATAGAAACAAAGAACTAAGTTACCTGTAAAGGGGTTCCTTGGGTGGGTCAAACAGGTGAGCCAAGGTGCCAGCAAAGGCGTTCTTGAGGTGTGCGGCCAGGACATCTGGGTAGGTGCCTGGTGGCCAATTGTTGCTCTTGAATATGAGACTAGAGGAAGGAGGGAGAGGTGCCCAGAGAAGGAGTAGGCATGGAAGTGGGTGTGGTGTGCCAGCACCTGGAAGGGAGCAGAAGACCCCAGGTAATCAAAGCCGCCAGGGTCTGCCATGGGTGTGAGCGAGTCAGGCGATTCAGGTGGGACATTCAAGGAGTGGGAAGACCAGGGCTCAGAGAGCCAAGGGATCTTAACTGGGAGCCCCTGGTCTTCCCATGTGGGGTCTCCTAAGTGATGGGAAAGTGCAGGTCTCCTGTCCTCACCTTACTCGACTCCTGCTCTTTCTGTCCACTCGGGGCTTCTGTACTCTCATTGATATAGGTCTCAGTCCTCCACTGCTCTGTGTCCCATTCTTTCTTGGCTATCTTTTCTTCCTGCTGCTCACTGAGGAGCTTCATCAGGATGCCTGTTTTGGAGATGAGCTTGGCACAGGGCAGTTGTGCCTGGGCTTCAGAGCAGTCCATTTTCAGAGTGCGGATGACGTGAGAAATGAGCTTTTTCATGTCCGTGTTGGGGATGAGGGACCGTAGCTGCTGATTCAGCTGAATTTCAAACTGTTCTCCCTGGGACAGCATCACGGGGTAGGTGAAGCCTGCGGGCATGGTGGGGGCTTCAGTGCCCTCGCTGGGGTATTCCCACTGTGTTTCCTTGGTTTGGTCCACAGTTGGCATTACGTTGAACTCGGTCCCAGCAGAATCTGTAGCTGAAGGATCTATGTGCATTTTGTCGCCAGGGAGCGTTTCTTCATGCACAGTGGTGTTTTCTGTCAAAATATTTTCTTTGAAAACACGCCCTCTGGAATGGTTTTCCTCCCGTGTCTTCTATAGAAGGTTCTGAAAGTGCCAATTCTCTCAGAGGAGGACTCCCCTGAGAATGCAGGACTCTGGGGGATGAGAAAGCCTCTCCGGATGGGGAATTTATGAGACTCCGCAGTGCAGGGAACGGAGGCCTCTTCCCAGCCGTCAGCCTGTTGAGGGAATTTTTCCTTCTGAACTTCTGACTCAGTTTGGCCTTGGGGGTTCGGAGGACCAGGTGAGAGAGAGCGAGTTTTATGAAAGCGGTAATTCTGTCTGGAATGCGAGATTGGTTTCCCTGCCGCCTTATTTTTGGCTCTAGCATTGGCATCTTCTAAGACAAAAATGGTGTAGGTTAAGTCTTCCTTTGTTGTTGATCTCAGAGAGAGATTTTGCAGGGGAGGTAGAAGGCCTGCCCAGGATGTGTTTCTTCAGGAAAGAGGAGGCTGCAGCCTCACGTTCCTTTGTGAGCAAGGGCTCCGTGTGCAAGGAGTTTCCGGCCACCTGCCTGGGCCTCTGAGCCACTTGAAGCTCCTTCAGCTCCCTGGAGCCTGCTCTCCCAAGCCTTCTTCCCCCAATGCTCTCCGCAAAGGGCCAGGTGCCCTGTCTCCTCCCGAGGCTCTTCCTCATCTGGAGGTGCCTTTCCCGTAAGCCCTTTGGCCCCTTGGTGACTTTTTTCACTCTCTGCAGCCTGTACCCCACACTTGGCATGGTTGCCAGGCTGTTCTTCTGTGATGGGGCAGTTTCTGATTTCTTTAGGAGGATTTGAGGGTTAAATTGAGGACCTAACAGGATAGGCTGCATAAGTGTGGCTTTTTCTTCCTTTTTAACCTCATCGATTTTTTTCTTGAATTACTTCATCTAACAAATTCTCCAGAAAATAGAGCTTTCTCAACTTATTTCTGTAAGGATGAGAGGGCCTCCTTATGTGGGTTTTCACATAGCTCAGGGACTTATCTCTATCTTGCACATTTGAAAAAAGCAGTGTAATGAATGGTAATAATGTTGATTCTACATTTTGTAGATTTTCCTCTGAGAAATAAGGCAATAATAAGTGCACTAATAACGTCACTTTCATCGTTGAGGTCCCGCTGTTCACTCATGCGGCCTGGGAAGTCCACGCTGTTTCTCTTTGATACTGAGTTCTCTGGCTCAATAGTCAGCTGCTTGCTGGTGTTGTTCTTCCAGGCTTGCAATATCTTCATGAATGCCCCCTTTGGGTTCCCTATAGATGCTTCTTCAACTGTCAAAAAAAGAAGAGACTGCTTTTTGGCACAGAAGACTGATGGGACAGTTTTATGTCAGTCCACAGCCCTACACTCTGATCAATTAAATTAGGAGTCAAATCTAATATTTGGGGTACCATTGAGACTTTAAATTTAAAAAAGAATTTTTTGACGGGCAGAGTGGACAGTGAGAGAGAGAGAAACAGAGAGAAAGGTCTTCCTTTTGCCGTTGGTTCACCCTCCAGTGGCCGCCACGGCTGGCGTGCTGTGGCCTGCGCACCGCGCTGATCCAAAGGCAGGAGCCAGGTGCTTCTCTTGGTCTCCCATGGGGTGCAGGGCCTAAGCACTTGGGCCATCCTCCACTGCCTTCCCTGGCCACAGCAGACAGCTGGCCTGGAAGAGGGGCAACCGGGAAAGAATCCAGCTCCCCGACCGGGACTAGAACCAAGTGGGCCAGTGCCGCTAGGTGGAGGATTAGCCTACTGAGCCGTGCCGGCCATCATTGAGACTTTAGAGAGAAAAGTAAAACCAAACTCAAACCTTATGAAATGGCAACAACAAAGGAGAAAAAGGTATTTTTGAGAGGGGCGTTCAGAAGAGTTCACAGTGTTAAAAAAGCAGTAACTATGATCAGTATTATTTCATTGGTTTCCAATGACCAACCACTCCAGGCTTAGAATAAGGCTGGAGGACAAATGGCCCCACCCAGCTGCCCCTTCTGTGGCTCTGCCCCTGCTTCTCAGCCACATCATTCCACAGTCCTGCCTCATGCTGAGGGAGCACAGGCTTCCTCCCTCCCTTCCCTCCCTGTGGCCCTGTGTTCTTGCTGCCATCACAGGTGTCCATGGCAAAAGATAGGCATGTAAGGGGAGTGAGGGCAGAGGTGGTCAAGCCAAGGGGCCTTGCTCCTCACCTCAATGTGTTCTTTCCCACCCTTGTAAAGGGAGATTAACAATGCTTGTCCTTCTCACCTCTTGAGACGAAAGGAATAATAAAATTGGTAGGAAACTGGTCAGAAAGGTGAGCAACACTGTGTAGATGGGTATACAGTTATCACTGTGCTAATGCCTCAGATCCCTGACTGAGATCCGAATTCAAGCTGTCTAAGGAAGAAAGTGGTCACATTTTGGAAGTCATGACATCAGTGGTAATAACCCTCATCTACAGAAAGATACTTAAAAGTACCCGAGTGTTCTGTGGATAGAAAAGCGTGAGACTCAGAGCAGGTTCAGAATTGGACAGTCTACAGGAATGGAGGAGCCTTCCGACTGCATCAGAGGAGCCAGGCAGCCATTTCTGGTTGTGGGACCAGAAACTCCCAGGCTCCCAATAAGACAGCATCACTTGTACTCTTTTCTACAAGTGCAAAAACAAACAACCGCAGTGAGCAGTGTAGACCTGTTCTATAAGACAGAGGGCCCTTGAGGCCCAACACATAGAAAACCAGTTTATAGACTGTGTGCAAATGAGTTATCATTGGAAAGCAAAGCACCCAAGAGCACAGAACACCACGTGTGTGGTTCCCAACATTACTTCCTTCCCCTTCCATCTCTTTTTCATGATCCTTTGTGCATATGTAAGTTACATTATTAAATTACATAGTGGTAATTGGGAACCTGACTTTTAGCAAGGGAGCAGTTTAGCAATTTAGGGAGTTGAAATCTGAATGGATGAATAAAAATATAGCAGTTAATCACATTGTTACTTTAAACTTGTCCCTAAAATTTTAAAGTAAGAAATTTAAAACAAATAAAAATTAAAAAAAAGATCATCAGGTAGTTCCGACTCACGCCAATGTGTCGTATTTGCCAGGCTTGATGGTCATGCAGACACTCTTGATAGTATGTTTAAATTGGCAGAGGCAGCAGGCCATATGGCTAGGTAAGATCCTATGAATAGAAACAAAGAACTAAGTTACCTGTAAAGGGGTTCCTTGGGTGGGTCAAACAGGTGAGCCAAGGTGCCAGCAAAGGCGTTCTTGAGGTGTGCGGCCAGGACATCTGGGTAGGTGCCTGGTGGCCAATTGTTGCTCTTGAATATGAGACTAGAGGAAGGAGGGAGAGGTGCCCAGAGAAGGAGTAGGCATGGAAGTGGGTGTGGTGTGCCAGCACCTGGAAGGGAGCAGAAGACCCCAGGTAATCAAAGCCGCCAGGGTCTGCCATGGGTGTGAGCGAGTCAGGCGATTCAGGTGGGACATTCAAGGAGTGGGAAGACCAGGGCTCAGAGAGCCAAGGGATCTTAACTGGGAGCCCCTGGTCTTCCCATGTGGGGTCTCCTAAGTGATGGGAAAGTGCAGGTCTCCTGTCCTCACCTTACTCGACTCCTGCTCTTTCTGTCCACTCGGGGCTTCTGTACTCTCATTGATATAGGTCTCGGTCCTCCACTGCTCTGTGTCCCATTCTTTCTTGGCTATCTTTTCTTCCTGCTGCTCACTGAGGAGCTTCATCAGGATGCCTGTTTTGGAGGTGAGCTTGGCACAGGGCAGTTGCACCTGGGCCTCAGAGCTTGGCTTCCTGATGGATTGGAGAAGGCTCAGCCTCCTTGGGGTCTGTACATTTTCAGCTGTTTCCTCCTGTTGCGTCATAGAGGGTTTCTCATCCTGCATAACTTCTGGGGATTGAATTGGCAATGGTTCAACCTCTTCAAGAGGCTTTGGAGGCAGAGCTGGGACTGAGGCCTGAGTTGTCGTGGCCTGATGGCTGACTGGAAATGTTTCCACTTCTGCTGCAGGTTTTGGTGTTACGGTCAGCTGCAGGTCTGGAGGTTTAGTAGTCGCATTGTGCAAGTCGTACTGCTGAACTTGATAGTGACCGGGAGATAAAATGGTCACTGTGTGAGGACTTGGAGGCTGGGCTGGGACTTCTGTCTTCTTTCCAGAAGATTCAACCTCCTCAGGAGACTCAGAGGGCCGCCTTGGTTGCTCCTGCTCACTGATATAAGGTTCTGTCTCCATAGGAGGGACTGGAGTCAGAGCTAGGGCCTCCAGCTGGCCTGGAGGAGCTTGAGTCTCCACCAGGGCCTCCGCGTACTGAGCAATCTGCTGCTGTTCTCTGAGAGAAGGCTCTGTCTCCATGGGAGGGCCTGGAGAAGGCTGAGTCTCCACCAGAGCCTCCGCATACTGAGCTATCTGCTCCTGTTCATGGGGAGAAGGTTCTGCCTCCACGGAAGGGCGTGCAGTGTGAGCTCTGGGTGCCTGCTGGAATGGGGAAGGTTCTGTCTCTGCAGAAGGGACCGGAGTCTGCTCTGGGGGTTCCTGCTGGGCTGGAGAAGCTTCTGTCTCCAGGGAAGGGCCCAGAGTTTGATATGGGGTCTCCTGCTGGGATGGAGAGGGTTTGTTCTCTACAGAAGACTCAACATACTGAGTGGGCTGCTCCTGATCACTAATATAGGGTTCTGTCTCCACAGGAGGGCCTGGAGTCTGAGCAGAGCCCTCCTGCTGTGCTGGAGCAGAGTCCCGCTCCATGGTAGGCTCCGGAGTTATGGTCAGTGCCACATCTGCAGGCTTGATGGTGACGTTGGGCAGGTTATAACGGTGAACTTGATTCTGATCTAGAGACCAGTCTGTCCCCTTCTGAATCTGTGTTGTCTGAGCTATGATATTCTCTTCAGGAGAGTCTAGCACTTGAGCTTGGGGATCTTGCTGTACTGGAGATTTGACTTCCACAGGGAGTGCCAAAGGCTTCTCCGGGTCTTCCAGTTGGCTTCTAGAAGGTTCGATCTCGGGAGACTCAGAAGGCTGAGCAGGCTGCTCCTGATTGCTGGGGAATATTCAGTGGTCACAGGCAGGCCTGGAGGCTGAGCTGGGGCCCCCTGCTGGCCTACAGATGGGCTGACTTCCTCAGCATACTCTGAGGGCTGAGCTGCGGCATCGTTTTGGGTAGAGAAAGGTCCAGTCTCCTCAGGGAGATCTGAAGTCTGAGCTAGACCCTCTTGAGTCCAAGATTCCACCCTCCCAGGGAATTCCGGAGTCTGCACTGGGGCCTCTTGTTGGGCTGAGGGGAGTCCCACTCCCTCAGGATGCCCCAGAGGCTGAGCTGGAGCCTGCTCTGTGCTTGGAGTAGACTGAACTTCCTCACCTGCCCCTGAGGCTTCTGTCAGCTCCGTGTCTGCAGGTTTCAGTGTGACTCTGGGGAAGTTTGCTTGGAGAGCTACAATCTGAGGTGAGGATGAAGTGTTAAGATTGTGATTCACTGATGCCTGACCTACTACTTCTGCAGTAGCAAATGGATTCTGAGCGGGGGCCTCCTGCTGCAATGGAGATGCTTCTTCCTCGGGCTGCTGTAGGTCTGCACCTGGGCCCTCTTGCTGGGGTGAAGAAGGTTCATCTGGTTCAACGGGCTGTGGAGGCGGAGCTTGTTCTTCTTGCTGTGGGGAGGAGGATTGGATGGGCTCCTGAGTCTCTGGATTTTGAGTCTGGCCCTCCAGCAGGAATTGAGATGGTTCAGCCTGCTCTGAGGGCTGTGCAGTCTCCCCTGGGTTCTCCTGGGATTCTGTATGAAAACCACCAGGATAGACCCCATAGTCAGCCAGCAAAACTGGATTTTGACCCTGAAGCTTGTCTGCTTTGTCTGGAGTTCCAACACCAACCTTAGGAAGCCATCGACGCCGAGCTAGATCTTTCTTGGGAGTCAGGGGTGAAACAATCAACTTGTTTCCTTGTGAACTCTGACTGTCTAGAGGCAGAACGAGTGCTTCCAATGACTGGTGAGCATTTCCTTCCAGTCAAGGAGGCAGAGCCAGGGGCTGATCCTGATCCCCGTCTAGCACGGGAATCGCCTCTGGTAGCCTCTGTTGTCGAGTCAGCCTATTGAAATACTGGTACAGAACAGCAAGCTGTTCTGGCTCTGGGGGCAGTTCCAGAAAAGGAAGCAAACTCACAGTGGACTCTTGAGGCGAGGCCAGCATCTGGGAGAGAGCAGAAGACCCCAGGTCATCAGAGCTGCTGGGGTCTGCCATGGGTGTGAGCGCGTCAGGTGATTCAGGTGGGAAGTTCGAGGAGTGGGAAGACCAGGGCTCAGAGAGCCAAGGGAGGCTGGAGGTCAGCTGGACCAGGTCCTGGGTCCACTCCAGAGGCTGAGTCGCCTGGACCAGCAGCCACAGCAGTTGCCACTTGAAGAGGAGCCATGGGACCCACAGGCACAGATGGGTCATTGATGGGGTTTTCAGGATACAGTGACTCAGGCTGCTGGGGCACATGCAGTATGCCCTGAGCAGGAGCTGATGGATTATGGCAACCCCTTGGAGCATGTGCCTTAGCAACTGTGCACCCCGCCCCACCCTTTATGACATCTGACCTTTATTTACACATTCTTTACTAGGCTCCGCCTCCAGGGCTCTTCAACTTTGAGCCAGGGCAGCCTTTTTCTACAGCCACTGGGCCCCAGCCTCCGCTGCCCATGCAGAGGCGACAGCTGCCTCCCTGCCAGCCTCATCATCCCTCATCACAAGGCAGGATCTGGGTCACAGACCCAGGTGGTGAAGAACCAAAATTACTCCATTTTAAAACAATAAAAAAAGCAGCCTCCATTTCCCATAGCAGACCCAGGTCCTTGTAAAAGCAGGCATTCAGGCATTCCAGAGATATCAAACTTTACCAGGGACAGCTAGCTCGGTAGACCAAGGACAGCACAGTAGAGATTGCTAAACAAAGTAACTCCCTGCCCCCAAAGCTCCGGTGCTGTAAGCCCCCACTGCAACTCCCTGTACCCAAAGCTCCTGTGCTGTATGAACTCTTTTTTCCTGATGATGTAGCCCTTTTCCTTTAAAAACTCTCCCAAACAAAGACTGGGGCCTCACTCCTTCCTCTGCTGCACGGGTTCATTGGATGGGGTCCCTGTTGTGGCTTGTACTCCCGAAGAAACCTTGCTGTTGCAGTTTGGTGTGATCAACTCTCTGGGGGTCTCTGCGGGGATCTAATGATCTGGGCACAACATATTTGGGGGCTTGTCTGGGATTGTGATCCCCAAAAAGCCCCTCAGCCACTTCGACCCCGAAGGTTTGCTCCAGTTGACTGGGTGAGTTTGTTTGTTCGTTAAACAATGAATCTGAAGCATCGGCCGTTGTATCTGTATTCTGAATCTGTGGAGGGTCAATGCCCAAGTGGACACGCTTGCAGGGCACACCCCGCAGGAAACGGGAGATGTCCCGATTCCTCATCTGGGACCTGGGTAGGTCCAATCTGTATCTGGGGACGAAGAGAACAGGGACTGCTGCAGAGTTCTCATCCCATCTGTAAGGTCTTTGGTCTCCTTCAGACTCCCGGAGGTTTGCCCTTGGAGCAGTCGAGATCTTCTGTAATATGACCATCTGAATCTGTCCGCAGAAATTCTATATGGGCCCTGTGTTTGTCTTTTCGTTAAGTGGTGTTTGTGTTATTTCTGTTGACAACTGACTTAACTGGACAGAACATGGGGTGACTCCACTGGATCTAACTCTTGCACAGTAAAAAAAATGTAAAAAAAAAAAAAGGTGGCTCATAATAATGTAGGTTAAGGGCTGGGTCGGTCGGGCTGGAGCGCAAAGTGGAGTTGGGTGTGCGCCTCCCCCTGGCACCTGGGGAGCAGGCGGCGGGGACTCTGGATGAGAGCTGGGCCCTTCCCATGGATTGCCCCAGCTGCGATGGGAGTTGTGGCCGCCTTCAGGGAGCCTGGCAGGCTCTGCATGCGCGGTGCTCCCGGGGTCGGGGTGCGAGGAGGAGACCCCTCTCCTTTTCCCGCAGTGCCGCGCAGTGCGTGGCCCCTCCCCCCGCCGGGCCCACCCCTGTGGCTTCAGTTCCATGCAGCGGCTGGCCTTGGCCAGCACCTAACAGCCAACTTAGAAGTGGTGCAGACCAGGGGAATCCAATTGTTAAAGCATCCTGAGGGCCCGTGGCATGTGTTGACGCGATGTGATTTCTGCCCAGTGCTCTAAATGTCAAAGTAAAAAATTTCAATAAAGTGCGGAAAGCCAGCGGGAGCCCTGGGGGGCTGGCGGCATCCCTGAGCTCTTGCTGGCCCTTAAAAATCTGGGGGAGAGGGTATAAATCTCTCACGCCAGGCCATACCCATATCTGCAACAGGTCTCCAAGGTGAACAGCCTCTGGTATGTTAAAACAATGTAAATGTTAAAAAGGACAATTACAATTGGGTTAATTTCTGTAAAGGAGAGAGTCCATGTCTGTCGCTCCCCGTCTTCGTGGAGGAACGACACAGGACCCTGTGTTGTTCTTTCGTCTGCTCGGCCCTCCCCGGGTTTGCTGCTGGTTCTTCCCGGGTTGGCTACCGTCCCTTCCACCTCCGTGGAAGGGCGGTTCCCCCTGCCACATTCCCCACTTCCGCGGGGGAGCGGCACACCACCGGCCGGCTCTCTCGGGGGCTGCACAGGTGTTCCTCAGGTGTTCCTGGTGCATGTTGTCTCTCTCCTCCTTTATAGTCCTCTTCCGCCAATCCCAACTCGGCTGCCCACACGCCGAGTACGCTGCTCTCCTCCAATCAGGAGCGGCTCTTGCAGCTTGTCAAGTTGGTGAGAGGCAGCTGGGTAGAAGCTGTATGCTCCTCTCCCAGCGCCACATTGTGGGAGAGCAGATGCATAGAATAAGTCTTAATTCCAGTAACTCAGTCCAGTCCGGGTTGCTCCCCACACATGTCTATCGCCAGGCTCTGTTGGCAGGTTTCAAAGCAGTGGCGCTGTGCGCAAGATTGGCACAAAATTTGATTTTGGCCTTAGAGATTGGCATGGACTGGGTAACTCTCCTCCCCCTTGCCTTATCTCAGAATTTGAACTCTACCTTAAAATCAGGTCTGGTCCAAAGTCTACTCTCCCTGTCTTATCAATGAAACAAATCGGGTATCCCACCCTTCTGATGGCTCTTCTGTTTTATCTCATACAAGCCAGAAGATATTGCTTTGTAACTTGCTGAACTTATTTTGCAATTTGTTTTCAAAAATTTCTGGGTGGTCAGTACTCAATGAAACAGTAATAGGTAATTAGCACTTGTTTTAGATAAATACAATTTTAATTTTAATTAAATTCAGATAGAGATATATAATATCAGGATCTTAAGTCATTTAGGTGTAACTGCTAATTTAAATTGAGTAAAGACAAATGAGATAAGTGTCTAAATGTAAACTTTGGTACTTTCAACACCTTACACCTTATGTTCTATAGAAAAACTACTTAAATTTGCTAACGTGTTTTCATAGATTGTCTATATAAAAAGTAGTTCAACATCACTTAAAACTAATTAACACTGAAATTTAATGTGTTACCTTGTTTAAAAATGTTGTCTTAATTTAAAGATTTTAATAGGTTATTTCAAAATGTAAAGCAAGAAAATTGACAGATAAAAAACATCACAAGCATAAAAAATTTTTTGAAGTAAGAGGGTATGCAAAAGTCACAAAAAGTTATAAGAAAAAAAATTTTTGGACACGGAAGCTATTACTGATTCTCTGTTAAAGCAATAAGTTAAAGTAATCTATTATGTTCTCTTGATGTCTTTGTTAAATTCTAATTGTTTAAAAACAACTGAGTTTTTATTAAGAACTATGGGTTATTTAAATATGTGCTTATTTTCAAACCTTTAAATAATCACCCTGTAACAGTGATCAAATTTGGTCTGTATTATGTCATAATATAAAATGGTATTAATACAAATGTCTGAAAATTATAAAGTCTGGTAATCTAGTGTTACTAAACATAATGGTCATCTTGGTGAAGGGGCCCCAGAGGCCTAAAAAAGTTAAGTGTGCCTTGTAAA
Organism: Oryctolagus cuniculus; assembly: GCF_051225735.1. Taxonomy (NCBI): domain Eukaryota; kingdom Metazoa; phylum Chordata; class Mammalia; order Lagomorpha; family Leporidae; genus Oryctolagus; species Oryctolagus cuniculus. Next base: position 62,170,802 of record NC_142883.1, on the reverse strand, counting down.
ATCCTACAGGTGCTTTCAAAAATGCTATGTAAAGTAAACAAGTGTCTCTTCTTGGTTAACAAGTTTGTAATTTTAAATATAACAACTTAAGGTCTTTTGTCATCCACAGTTTTGTATATCAGATTTACTACTCATAAAACTAAAGTGTTGTTGGTTCTGTGTTTAACTGTCCTCCTATTGGTTGCAATGGACTTTTTCCAGCTACATCTATTGTATTCAGTACCTTGGGATGACTTTGTGGACTGATAAAGCCAATAATGAATTACAGGTACCAACTAGGAAAAAGTATAGTTAACTGAGTTTACTAAGATCAGAAAGTAATTCAAATCAATTGGTAATTTATAAAAAAGGTTAAAGATTCTAACAACTATCACTGAAACTGCTTTATTGTTCTGATGTATGTGACCCTATAGTTTGCTGTGAAACTAAATGCATCTATCTAATCAACTCCTCTGTATCATTTATGTATGTTTTTCTAATGTCTCTGCTGGACTAAATGTTATGTATACAAGAAAGTTATCTCAAGTGTTCATATTGCTGTAGAGTTTGATTATATTGTAATCTGTAACAAAATGTTTCCTGTAAGTTTAAACAGCTAAAGTTAATTGAAAATTTGTGTAACCTAAATCTCTGTAAACTTGTTAAAAAAAAAAACAACTGAAAACATTTTATTACTTGTGCTTAAATTTGCTGGTTAAACAAGCTACACCATGTTGGGTATTTAAGAGATGTTTCCAAGTACATGTATTCTTTTTTTTTTTTTTTTTGACAGGCAGAGTGGACAGTGAGAGAGAGAGACAGAGAGAAAGGTCTTCCTTTGCCGTTGGTTCACCCTCCAATGGCTGCTGCGGCTGGAGTGCTGCGGCTGGCGCACTGCGCTGATCCAATGGCAGCAGCCAGGTGCTTCTCCTGGTCTCCCATGGGGTGCAGGGCCCAAGCACTTGGGCCATCCCCCACTGCACTCCCTGGCCACAGCAGAGAGCTGGCCTGGAAGAGGGGCAACCGGGACAGAATCCGGTGCCCTGACGGGGACTAGAACCCGGTGTGCCAGAGCCACAAGGCAGAGGATTAGCCTAGTGAGCCGCGGCGCCAGCCCCAAGTACATGTATTCTTAACATTTGTAAAGGACATTGGGCCTTCTGGTAAGTGTTTTCCTAAGTTGTTTTCTAATAATTAAATCTACTTGCTAAGTTTTCATTTGATATTACTCTTAAAATGTTTGTGCATGAAAAAGCTGCCCTACCTTTTTGACCCTATTGCCCTATATAATTATTCCTTGTAAGATTACTTAATTACTTGGATTAAAGGCTAGCATAAAAAATTAAAGCTGCCTCCAGGCAACACCACACAGAGTAACGTATCTGTTTTGCCTCTGGTGGTGCAAGGTTTTTAAGCATGGCTGGTAACTGGTAAGATTTTGTAGTGACAATCTGGCAGTATCCTTGCATAGCTATTTGGGTAAGGATATAAGTCAGTTCTGTTAAAGGTCAACCATGTTCAGAAATCAGAGTAATTCAGCCCAGCTAAATATTCATAAAAAACATGCCTATGACTATAGACTTCTAGTCTAGGCAATGAAAATTAGAGGTGGGACTGAGCACTCCCTTGACTTGCATTCTCTGGTCTGATTTAACAAGAACCAGGAGAAAAAGAGAGCTGGGCATCAGAAGCAATGTAAAGATGGGTGGCAGGCCTATTATAGGCATCTCTGTACAGTGATCTGCCCTCAGGGAGACCCAACAGGCCAGTCCACTGCAGTGGCGTTCAATGTGGTAAGCCTGGGCTTCAGCAGAAGTCAGCTTGTGAAGAGCCCTGGCAGCTCTGCCAGCCAAGAGTTGGATCACTGGAAATGGACCTGTCCTGGAGTTGAAGGACTTCAGGTCAGAGCCACGGATCTTATTGGCTCTAAGCTGAAAAGCCCTTCACTCAGCCCAGCCTCCAAAGTGACCACCACTGTTGAAAGAATGGCCAAGTAGGGTCAGTAACATTGCAGACAGAGCTGTAAATTTCCTATTGGAGATGCCACCTGCCTTTACCTGGCCAGCTCTCCTCCCAGGCCAGGTAAGTAATAAAAGTCAAAAGGGTGCCTTCCCCAAGGAGGTTCACACCTCCCTTAAAATGTACCCTATGTAAAAAGATAAATAGGTCTAGGTCCCTTAACTTACAAGGCCTAAAGCCCACCAGTTTATTATCAAGCCCCTTCTATCAGGTTCTCTTTGCATCTCAATCAGAAAACTTATTTGTAACTTGGACAACACCTTTCTTGACTCCTCTAATAGCAACTCTGGACCCTGCCTGGCCCACTCCTGGGCCTCATTCCTTTGTAATTTTGTTGCTTATTAAAATCAGTGGTACACAGACATTCTGTACATATCCTGTGGGGGCAGCTGTAGTATCTTTTAAACAGTATTACCGTAAATAGTGTACTTCAAAATGTAAATTACCTTGTTTAAAACTGTGACTTTAACATCTGTATAATTAGTGCATATGGCATCTACTCTCCATTATCAGGATAATTCATTATTAGGTAAATTTGGCTAGTAGGAAATACAGTTCTGTGAGCAGTGTTTCCTATTAAATATCAACTACTATCTCAGTTACACATAACAGCAGCAGCTCCGCCTTGTTCAGAAAAAGTAAATGCACAAAGTTAAAAAGTTAAAAAGATATACTGCAAATAGCTAGTCATTATTCTGTGTATTAAAGTAGAGCAGAAATTAAACGCTGAGGATTTCTGTAAATTCTTTGTTCTCTGTAGTAGATCGCCGTTTATACTCCCAGCATGTGTGTACTGGTAATCCTCTCCCACACTAATGAGTGATTTTTCTCCCAGTTTTGGCTGGAATATGCTTTAGTCTCACCCTGTCTCTATAGTACAGTGTCTGGTTAAGTGTTTACAGTTGGTGATAGAGTGAACCAAGGCCTTCGGCAACCAGGAGGTCAACCAAATGCTACTACAGGAATGTGCTCGGCTCCCCACCCAGGATACAGTGGCTTAAGACATCGCCCCATGGCAGCGCAGAGTGCCTCGTTGCCCCACATCAACAGGGGTGGCTCTGAAGACGGATCGTCATCCCTCTGTACCTCTTGGACTTTTGGGACTGATGTGATGGGCTGTGCGCCACTCTGGGAAAAAATGCTGCTTTTACGCTGATCACTCGGGCCTAATAAAAGATAACATGGCTGGCTAAGGTCAGGGAGGGGCTGGCAAGATAAAAAAAAAGAACAGGAGGCCTCTCAGGGGTGGTTTGAGTCTTGGTTCAATTCTTCTCCGTGGCAAGCCACCCTACTATCAGGACTCATAGGGCCCTTGTTCTCCTGCTTTTAATTTTAACCTTCAGACCTTGCATTGTTAACAAACTTGTACAGTTTATGAAACAGAGATTGGACACCATTCAATTAATGGTCCAACAGTCCCAATATAAACCCTTAAATGTTTGTAAAACCTATAAAATGTCAGTCCAAAACCCATGATTGGGTTTTTCAAACATGTACAAAAACAAGGGGGGAATGAAGAACCAAAGTGACTCCATTTTAAAACAATAAAAAAGCAGCCTCCGTTTCCCATAGCAGACCTGGGTCCTTGTAAAAGCAGGCATTCAGGCATTCCAGAGATATCAAAGCTTACCAGGGACAGCTAGCTCGGTAGACCAAGGACAGCACAGTAGAGATTGCTAAACAAAGTAACTCCCTGCCCCCAAAGCTTCCATGCTGTATGAACTCTTTTTTCCTGCTGATGTAGCCCCTTTTTCCTTTAAAAACTCTCCCAAACAAAGACCGGGGCCTCACTCCTTCCTCCGCTGTGCAGTCTGGTTGGATGGGGTCCCTGTCGCGGCTTGTACTCCTGAATAAACCTTGCTCTTGCAGTTTGGTGTGATAACTCTCTGGGGGTCTCTGCGGGGATCTAACGATCTGGGCACAACAGTGGCTCCAGGACTCCAGCAGCCCACTGGTGTGGGGTGGGGTGGAGGAGGTGGAGTTTCCCAAGGAAGTAACGGGGCTGGCTTTTTTGGAGGGGGGTCTTCAGAGTTGTGGTCTGGTTCTGGTTGCTAGCTTGAATTTTCCTCTTCCAAGTTCAAATCCAAGAGCTGTCTTTCCTCCCATCAGGGCCAGTTAGGGCAGACATAGGAGGACACATATTATGCTTATTTATTATGGAATGAGGCCATTTCCTCTAAAGTCTCAGTATCCTTTTTTTCATATTTGACAATTCTGTTAGGTAGGGGCTACAGTGAAATCAGTTCTTAGAAGATTTCTGTAGGAGACGCGGGCAATTCAGTGTGGGTGTGATGATTAGAACACATATGAATAGCAGTTTACATTGCCATAGGAAAACTTCCCCCATTCTACCTTGGCTCGGTACAGCTACTAACCTAGAAGTAACAATGGCACTTTCTAGTGGTTTTACCCTGTGTGGCCATAGAGAAGATGTGTAAGATGTTAAAGTGCACAAAGCATACTGCTGTCACCAGAACCCAGCTGACTTCCTTCAGAGCCCTTTTCAGAATCTATTTTGTTATGCACTATCTGACACAGCTTCTACTATGGAAACTCCAAGAGAGGTCTCTATCTTATTCCCAGTACCTAGCACATGGCTTGGCATATGGTAATGATTTTCATAGTTTTTAAATTTGAAATGATTATTTGAGAAGTAGAGAGACAGAGGGAGAGAGAGAGCGCTCTTATGTACTGGATTATTTCCCAAATACCTGCAATGGCTGAGATGGGGCCAGTCAAACCAGAAATCAAGAACTCAATCCAGCTTTGCCATATGGGTGGCAAGAACCCAACTACCCAAGCCGTTGCTGCTCTCAAAGTCTGCATTAGGAGGAAGCTGGAGTTAGAAGCCAGATCTGTGTGTTGAACCCCAGGTACTCTGAATGTGGGATATAAATGTCTTTATTGCCAAATATCCTGGTAATGGTGTTAAAAGTGGAAGTGAAGGGGCTGGCGCTGTGGCTTAGCAGGTAAAGCCGGTGCCTTCAGTGCTGGGATCCCATATGGTGCTGGCTCGAGTCCCGGCTGCTCCTCTTTTGATCCAGCTGTCTGCAATGGACTGGGAAAGCAGTAGAAGATGGTCCAAGTCCGTGGACCCCTTCATCATGTGGGAGACCTGGAGGAAGCTCCTGACTCCTGGCTTCAGTTTGGCCCAGCTCTGGCTGTTGTGGCCATCTGGGGAGTAAACCAGTGGATGGAAGACCTCTCTCTGCCTCTGCCTCTCTGTAACTCTGCCTTCCAAATAAAGAAATAAATCTTTAAAAAATGGAAGTGAGCGCAAGATTTGGTTCATTTGAGGATCTGTTAACAAGTTTCTAAAATCAGTGCTGAATTCCTTTCTCTCATATTTCAAAGGAAGTTTTTAAAAAAAAAAGATTTATTTATTTATTTGAAAGGCAGAGTTTACAGAGGAGCAGAGGCAGAGGGATCTTCTGTCTGCTGGTTCACTCCCCAAATGGATGCAATGGCCAGAGTTGTGCTGATCTGAGCCAGAAGCCAGAGCTGCTTCCGGGTCCCCCACGGGTGCAGGGGCCCAAGCACTTGAGGCATCCTCCACTGCTTTCCCAGGCTAGAGCAGAGAGCTGGATTGGAAGTGGAGCAGCTGAGACTCGAACCGGTGTCCATATGGGATGCTGGTGCTGCAGGTGGCGGCTTTACCTGCTATGCCACAGCACCGGCCCAGGAACTTCTTAAAGTTTGCAGTTTCATTGACTGGCTTTTATTTAAATTGGATTAAAGTGTTTTATATGGAAAAAATTTGATATACTTTTCAGAATGCAACTGACAGGTACTAGCCTATGTTTATGGGAGGAAAAAAATCAATTACCTGAGACAAGGGGCCTAGATATCTTGGAAACATGTCTTGAGAACAACCCAACATTTGCAGATCAAAGGCCCTGCCCAATATCATTGTAAGGAAGGTCCCAAGTCTGGTGCCAGGAACCTTTCTGCCCAGTAATGTAACACCCAGGGAGGATCCTGCACTTGGGTGTTCTGCCTAGTAATCTTCCAGAGATGGGTAGGGAATATGGTTGAAAAAATTTGCCCATACCCATACAAACCATAGTCTAAATGCGGATGGGGGCATATACACTGACTTTTGGCTGAGCTCCCTTCTTGATGTGTCAGGTGCACTTCTTCATCAACCTCACTAGTGTGCTTGCTGCCAGTCTCTTGTCTCTCCTCTGAATTCTTGTCCAATGGGGAGGTAAGGACTCCATTATAAATGTACCTGAACAAATGCTGTGAAGAGTTGGCCTGTCTTCCTGGGAGAAGTGAGGGATGATCCCAGAAGCTTAAAAGGCCTATTTGCCTGTGAGAAACTCCCCTTTAGACTACCTTGGTGATGTCACAGCTCTTTCCATATTTCAAGAGGAGAAGCAAATTTTGGAAGTGCTGAGCTTCAACTTCCAGCCTTACTGGCAATACCGCTTTCTCTACCTTTGTCAAAACAACACACACACACACACACACACACAACCAACAAAACACAACTTTGGGCTGAGTTAACAAATCAAACTCACATAAGACCACAGTTAGTTTGTTCTGAATTCCTGGGATCCTGTATGTGGGGAGTTCTGAAAGGCTTGTGTTCAAGCAGCCCAGCATCTGCAACCCCTGGAAATGTCGTAGGGTGGCTTGTCCATGTTCTTTTCTTCAGGGCAAGAAAAGAGTTCAAGGATGAGACTTAGGTAAAGTTTAGCAGAGAAACAAGATTTAGTTACATGCAAAGTGATGCATGCTCGAGAGAGCTACATTCTGTAAGGTTCAGGTCCATCCTTTTCTATGGCCTGGAGGCCAAAGGGATGGGCTTGGAGCAGAGCTTCTAAGAGCAGAAAGAGCATTTTCCTAGAAATTTTCTCACCTTACACTTTGGTTTTTTTTTTCACAGTTGTTAAAAAATGTATGAAGTGCCAACTATTGTTGGCTCAAAGAATTTTGTGATCTTAGATGTAGAAGCTATGGAAATAGGAAGTATGGAAACAAAAATGTCCTATCGGTGTTGAATAGTAAGGTATTAGGTGGGTGGGTGTGTCAAAGTGAGTTTAAATCTGGGATAGAGACCACTGAACTAGCACACTTCATCGTATAACGTTGGGGGCAGTTGTGTACTCCCTTTGAACCAAAACTGCACTAGATTGTGAACAAAGCTTTGGAGAGAGCATTTCAGCATTTTATTTGCAGATACTGGCCTACCTACCAACTCAAAACACAACTCTCTTCTAGGCAACCTGGAGCCACACAGCTTTGGACCCAAGAAGGTTTGAGTATATACAAGGGTAGGGAGACACATTAGGGAGAGGTAAACAACCTAGACCTTTAGTTTGGTTCATAAAGGGTATTCAGTGATGGGAATTCCACCTGAGGGCAAGGGAAATTAGACCACCACTAGAAGGGCTGCCCTAGATCAAGGCCACCTTGGATAACTCAGCTAGAATTTCTCTGTCTAGGCCTTCGGGATTGGGAAGCAGGAGAGCAATTATGTTCAGAGACTTTCTGGAAAGTATCAAGTTTCTTTTGAACACATAAAACATTCATACCACTGTGGAACTAGCAGGGATCACCATCAGTGACACTCAGTAGTGTGGCCTCTTTCAAGGCTCACACAAAAGCAGTTGATTAGACAAATCATATTTGCCCAATGTCTGTGTCGGCACTGAAGCCTGAAACGGAATTCTTGATTCAGAGAACAGAATCTTACAATTTCCCTCCTCTGCAGTGATTTAACACATACTCTCTGCTTACAATGTAGCCATAGGTAGAAGCTGTTTCCATTCATCATCTCTTTGGCAATATCCTTCATAAGGTGGATTGAATTGCTAAACCTGTTTTATGGAAGAGATGACAGCTTAGAGATAATAGAAATCTTCAACTCTTTCTCACCTATAACATGTAAAATTGTGTAAAAAAATCTGAGACAAAATTAGGACTCAAATCCCAGTGTCCAGTGCTTTTTAGCACAGCGTATACTAGGCAATGATCAAGAAAGGAGAGCTGGATCAAACACTTTATCATTCTACATTATAAACCGGGGAGATAGTGTTTGCTGGCTTTTTTTCTCAGAAATGTCATAACAGATTTGAGATCATTGTTGTGAAAACTTTAGTAAATAAGAGCATACTATGGAACATCTTCGATGTCCCTCTTTAAATCCTAGTAACTTTTTAAAATGAGTTTATTTGCTCATGGAAACAAGCACTTTAAAGATAGTTGAGAAAGCCCTACCTAAAACCACAATCAACAGTTTCTGGAATCTATCCGACAATGCTTTCTGAATAGTTTGTTTCTGGGATGTCTTCTCCTTCATAAGGAAAAATAGTGGTCTTAGATTCAACCAGAACAAATGGATGGAGAATGTCTAGATGAGTGCTGATAATATGTCTAAAAATGGAAGTATGTCCACTCTTCTTGGATGCATATCTTGGTGATGACGGGCACACACAGCACACGGTATCCTGGGAGGGCCCATCACCACTGTTGCCCTCTATTCCAGAAGTTCCTGATGTGCTGGCAGTGAGGTCTGGGAGGGAACTGGGCACTCATGGATCTAAAATTGGTAAGTGGAAGCCGCACTTCTACAAACTCTGCTCTTCTGTGAGTCCAAGGCTGAGACACCATACAGAGAACGGATTGGTGGTGAGTACAGATGATCTGTCCCTTCATCAGGTATCATCCATGGGAGCCTACTGTATTTCACTTGCTGACATCCCTACCGCTGACTTAAGACTCCTAAGACTAGGACCACAGATGCTAGAAAAAAATAATAGAAGATCCTTTTCAGGTACATAGGTTGGCCCCTTTTCCCATTCAAACCCTTCCATTAACAGACAAAGAACCAAATGTTTATATGAGAGTGTGTTGAAACCTTCAGATGATTTTGCTGAGACAACTTATCTGTGTTTGAAAGACTATTTTGGGCTGGTGCCACAGCTCACTAGGCTAATCCTCTGCCTGCAGCACTGGCACATCGGGTTCTAGTCCCGGTCGCGGCACTGGATTCTGTCCCAGTTGCTCCTCTTCCAGTCCAGCTCTCTGCTGTGGCTCGGGAGTGCAGTGGAGGATGGCCCAAGTGCTTGGGCCCTGCACCCCATGGGAGACCAGGAGGAAGCACCTGGCTCCTGGCTTCGGATCGGCACAGCACGCCGGCTGTAGCGGCCATTTGTGGGGTGAACCAATGGAAAAGGAAGACCTTTTTCTCTGTCTCTCTCTCACTAACTCTGCCTGTCCAAAAAAAAAAAAAAGACTATTTTGCATAAAACAGGTTCTTAACCCAAAACTGGGAAGATGTTATTTCTTCCCTAAGCTTCCTGGCAGGAGATCAGCTGATGGATTTTAAATATCAGCCTTCTGTGAGGTATTGCCCAATGTAAAAATCTGCCCAGGAATTTAATAGGGATGGCCTGAAATGTATCTGAAAAGATGAATTTTTAAAAATATATATGTATTAATTTATTTGAAAGAACAACAGAGGGAGAGAGGGAGAGGAGGGGGAGAGGGAGAGCAGAGAAGAGGAGAAAAAGAGAAGAGAAGGGAAAGGAAGGGAAGGGAAGGGAAGGGAAGGGAAGGCAAGGGGAGAGGAGGGGAGGGGAGGAGGGGGGAGGGGAGGGGAGGGGAGGGGAGGAGAGGGAAGGAGAGTGGAGAAAGAACAAAAGAAATATCTTCAACCAGGGCCGGTGCTGTGGCGTAGTGGGTAAAACCACTGCCTGCATGTCAGCATCCCATATGGGCACCAGTTCAAGTCCCAGGTGCTCCTCTTCCCATCCAGCTCTCTGCTCTGGCCTGGGAAAGCAGTAGAAGATGGCCCAAGTCCTTGGACCCCTGCACCTGCATGGGAGACCTGGAAGAAGCTCCTGGCTCCTGGCTCCTGGCTCCTGGCTCCTGGCTCCTGGCTCCTGGCTTTGGATGAGTGCAGCTCCAGCCATTGTGGCCATTTGAGGAGTGAACCAGCAAATGGAAGACAGACTTTCTCTCTCTCTCTCTCCCACCCCTGTGTAACTCTGCCTTCCAAGTAAATAAATAAATCTTTTTAAAAAAGAAAAAAAAAGAAATATTTCAACCTTCTGGTTTACTACCCTAATGTCCATAACAGCCAGAGGTAGGTCAGGCAGAAGCCAGGAGCCAGGAGCTGCCACACGGGTGGCAGGGGCCCAAGCACTTGGGCTATCTTCTTCCTTCTCAGGCATGTTAGTAAGATGTTGGATCATAAGCAGAGCAGCCAGCACTGGAACTGGCATTCTGATATAGGAGTGACAGCTTAATCTGCTGCACCACAATACCAGTCTTAAAGATGAATTTCAGAAATAGGAAAAAAGTCTTTTCCTTATTCCCTCACCTCTCTCCTTGCAGTGATAATGGACTTCCCTCCTTCAGAGTATCCAAAGGCTTCTCCACCACCCGGAATCCTAGAACAGCAACACCACTTCTAAGACACAAAAGAACTTCAAGCTTTGCTTCTCAGGTGGTCACACAGTGTCTTCGTTTTCCTTTTCAAGGTCAGAGAGCCCCGAAACTGTTAGAATTTTAATTGAAATGTCCTCCCTACAATCTTCATGTTAACTTCAAAATGTTTTGTGACTAGAAATCGAAACTCCAGCAGTTGACAGTTGAGGTGTCCTTTAGCTTCAAAATCAAGTAAGATTCACCACTGAATTACTAGAAACAGACATCAGTTTTTATTGTTATATACCACACAAATTATGAAACACCACCACATGTGTAATGTATGTGATCATATATAACTCAAATGCACGTCCTCCCCACCTCCCAGTCCTTCTGGCTAACGTTCAGGATTATAGTGTTGAAGGGGAGTGTGGTCAGTAAAATGAAAAACTCTGTGTTTACCTTGATGCTCCTTGTGTGCACGCATTGAAACTAAAAGAACACTTCTCCAGTTCTTGACATTGGCACTGTCTAGGGCAAGCGCTTGGTGTTAAAACCGGCCTACGTCTGGTGCCGAGAAGATCCTCAAGTCACAAAAGACACACCTACAGATATCACGACCTGCCACATATTTTCATTTTGGATACGAGATTTGTCAATACCGATCTCACAGTGTGAAGATTAAAATGGGATAGAGCGATGTCAGCATTGCATTCATAGTAAGCCCTAAATCAGTGAGTGCTTTAAAGCCACAGCACTTCTCTGCAACATTTTAAGGAACTTGAGTAACTGGAAAGTGTCCCTGACTTTGGTGATGAATAGTGTGATGAAAGCAACCAAGGAAGCCCTGCCAAAGCAAGTGATAGGGCTGTGGGTGAGCAGCAAAATGTGTTAGTCTTCTCCCTCAGTAGCTAGGGCTGGGAATATGAGAAGGAATGTATAAGGTGAACAGACCACATACTACTCCTCTCCCCAAGTTACTAACCTGTTGGAGGTGAGAATACACATACCTCTGTGAATTTACCAGCAACTGTAGCAGTTAGAGGTTCACGTGCCTTCACAAACTGCTTTGAGAATGCAACTATCTTCTGAGTGTTAACTGAATTTCTTACATCACTAGTTTTTAGTAAAACTAGTCCAGCTCCCTGCTGATGGCCTGGGAAAGCAGTGAAAGATGACCCAAGTGCTTGGGTCCCTGCACCCACATGGGAGACCTGGAAGAAGCTCCTGGTTTCCCTCCCTCCCTCCCTCTCACCCTCCCTCTTACCCTTCTTCTTTTTACCTTTCTGTCATTTAAACAAATTTTTTGAGTTAGCATATTTTATTTATTTTTAAAATTTTTTTATTTTTTTTGACAGGCAGAGTAGACAGTGAGAGAGAGAGAGACAGAGAGAAAAGTCTTCCTTTTTCCATTGGTTCACCACCCAATGGCCTCTGCAGATGGCACACTGTGGTCAGCGCACCGTGCTGATGTGAAGCCAGGAACCAGGTGCTTCTCCTGGTCTCCCACGCGGGTGCAGGGCCCAAGCACTTGGGCCATCCTCCACTGCACTCCCGGGCCACAGCAGAGAGCTGGCCTGGAAGAGAGGCAACCGGGACAGAATCCAGCACCCCGACCGGGACTAGAACCCGGGGTGCCAGCGCCGCAGGCGGAGGATTAGCCTATTGAGCTGTGGCGCCAGCCCAAGTTAGCATATTTTAAACTTACATTACAGTAAAAAGGCTTAATACTTCAGGGAGTAAGAAGTTTACCAAGTAAAAAGCAAAAATACTCTAATTTAGTGGGAATATAGACAATGGCTATAAATAATAATTGAGTGGAAAAAATGACCATTTCACCCATATACAATTTATTTGGCATTCATAATTTCTTTCAATGAAATAGAACCAATGACAATGTAACATCCAGATATTTCCTCTGTGGTTACAAGGTAATAATTTAGCTCATTTAGACTTTTAGCCATTTCTTCTTAACAGATTATGCACAGGTATGACTTCATGCAGATTGCAATGCAAATCATCATATATTACATTTTTGGTGTTCTATTAGTTACCACAGAAACTAATAGGGAAAATATATGGTATTTGTCTTTTGTGGCACTCGCTTATTTCACTAAGTATAATGGTTTCCAGTTGCATCCATTTTGTTGTGAAAGACAGGATTTCTCTTTTTTTGTGGCTGAATAGTATTCTATAGTGTATATATACCAAATTTTACTTATCCAGTCATCAGTTGATGGGCATCTCGGTTGATTCATATCTTAGCTACTGTGTATTGAACTGCAATAAATATAGGGGTACAAATAACTCTTTCATATGCCAATTTCATTTTGCTTGGAAAATTCCCAAAGGTGGGATGGCTGGGTCATATCATAGATGTATTTTTGGATTTCTGAGGAATCGCCATATAGTCTTCCATAGTGGTTGTCCTAGTTTACACTCCCACCTGCAATGATTTAGGGTACCAACTTCCATACATCCTTGCCAGCATTAACTATTTTTCAATTTTTGGATGATAGCCATTCTAAATGGGGTGTGGTGAAACCTGGTTGTTTTTCTTTGTGTTTCCCTGGTGGCTAGTGATCCTGAGCATTTTATACTGTTTCTGCTGACCATTTGTATTTCATCCTTTCAAAAATGCCTACTCGTGTCCTTTGCTCTTTTTAGCTAGCTTGTTTATTTTGTTGTTCTTGAGTTTCCTGAACTGTTCATGGATCCTAGAAAATCCATTATCAGTTGCATACTTTGCAAGTATTTTCTCCCATTCTGTTGGTTGCTTTATTTTGTTAAGTGTTTCTTTTGAGTGCAGAAACATCTTTTTTTAAAAAAAGATTTTATTTATTTATTTAATTGAAAGTCAGAGTTACACAGAGACAGAAGGAGAGGCTGAGAAAGAGAGAGAGAGACCTTCCATCCGCTGGTTCACTCCCCAGTTGGCCACAATGGCCAGACCTATGCTGATCCAAAACAAGGAGTCAGGAGCCTTCTCTGGGTCTTCCACGTGGGTGCAGGGGCCGAAGGATGTGGTACATCTTCTACGGCTTTTCCAGGCCACAGCAGAGAGCTCTGCCCCTCTTTGTCTCCCTTAACAGTTTTTGTGTTAAAGTTTATTTTGTCAGATATTAAGATGGCTACGCCCACTCTTTTTTCATTTCTGTTGGCATGGCATATCTTTTTCCAGCCTTTCACTTTCAGTCTGCATGCATCTTTGTTGGAAAGATGTGTTTCTTGTAAGCAGCAAATAGATGGGTTTTGTTCCTTAATCCATTCAGCCAATCTGTGTCTTTTAACTGGAGAGTTGAGGCCATTAACATTCAATGTGACTATTGATAAGTGGTAACTTTGCCCTACCATTTTCCCAGAGATATTTTCTAATATATGCTTTGAACTTCCTGTGATCTTGCTGTGAGGTTTCCTTCCTTTACCTCATTTCATATTGATGACCGTGTTTCTGTGTTTCTGTGTGTAACACCTCTTTAAGCATCTTTTGCAGGGCTAGACGAGTGGCGACAAATTCTTTCAATTTCTGTTTGCTATGAAAGGTCTTTATTCACAAATGAGAGCTTTGCAGGATATAATATTCTGGGCTGGCAGTTTTTCTCTCTTAGTACCCGGGCTATGTCTCGCCATTCCCTTCTAGCGTGTAGGGTTTTTGATAAGAAGTCAGCTGTGAGTCTAATTGGAGATCCTCTGAGAGTAATCTGACGTTTCTCTCTTGCACATTTTAGGATCTTTTCTTTATGTTTCACTGTGGTGTGTTTGATTACAATGTGTCATCATGAGGATCTCTTTTGGTCATGTTTACTAGGGGTTCTATGAGCTTCCTGTACTAGGATGTCTCTGTCCTTCTCCAAACCCGGGAAGTTCTCTGCTAGTATCTCACTAAAAAGGCCTTCTAATCCTTTCTCTCTCTCCATGCCTTCAGGAACTCCCAGAACCCGAATGTTGGGTTTTTTAATAGTATCCTGTAGATTCCTAGCCATATTTTTTAGATTTTAATTTCCTCTTCTTTTCTTTGGTTTGACTATATACTTTCCTGTGCTCTATCTTCTAAGTCCGATATTCTCTCTTCTGCTTCACTGACTCTGTTTTTAAGGCTCTCTAATGTGTTTGTCATTTGATCTATTGAGTTCTTCATTTCATTTTGGTTTCTCTGCACTATCACATTTTCCTGTTCTACTAGTTTCTGTGTTTCATTTTGATTCCTCCTTAAGACTTCATTTTCATGAGAGAGATTTTCTATCCTGTCCAGTAAGGATTTCTGTAGTTCAAGAATTTGTTTTTGAAAACTTCTAAATGTTCTTATCATAAATTTTTTGAGATACGTATCTTGTATTTCTTCTATCTCATCATCTTCATAATCTTGACTTGGGGTGTCTTGTTCATTTGGGGGTGTCATAATGTCTTCCTTGTTCTTGTTTCCTCAGTTTATGCGTTTGTTGCTTGGCATTGTTGAGATATTCTTTGTATTCTTCTTCCCTCGCTGTGGTGTTTTTTTCTTGTTATACTATGACTGTATTAAGTGGACTGTCTGCTTTTGATGGAGCCTTAGAGGCTTCAGATGGGTGTGGCCAGAGAGCTCTGTTTGGTTCTTCAGGGTTAGGGGTGTGCCAAAGGTGACACATCCAGGTTAGGCATGGTAAATTTCTCTCTCTCCTCTCTCTCTCTCTCTCTCTCTCTCTCTGATCCAGAAGGGAAGTAATTCTGCACAGCTGAGCGGAATTGAAGGTAGTCAGCTTCTGATCTCTGGCTCCTGTGGGTATAACATTCGTCTGCTCTTTCCCAAGGACCACACAAAGAATCTGTTCTGCCCTCAGTGTGGGCTCAAATTCCCCTACAGTCTCTCACTGGGTTGCCAATTTTACCAAATTGTAGCGTCTCTGGAGAGTACTCACGTGAACTCTGTGAGTTCTCTCACCCACTGTCTCTTTTTTCACTGCCTCAGTTCATTAGCTCCACACATTCACTAGGTCCTAACCTCCTGTTATTTCTCACACACACACACACACACACACACCCCAGAGTCCAGTTTTTCCGCTTGGCTTTGGCAGGTGCAGCCCGGAGGTCGCACAGCTTTTACGTATGTCCAAAATGGTACCTGCTCTTTGTCTTGCTCGCCTTTGAGAGGTGAGTGGAGAGAGAGAGACTCGTGCCTGTACCAGTCCTTTCCCTCTCTGTCTCTCTCTCTCTCTCTTCTCGAGTTAGCCTGGTGAACTTTTCCCCATGGTGCTTCAGGCCTCATTCCCTCTAGGCTTCTCCTTCTGCTTTCCCGCCAGTGTCTCAGGCTACTGAGGTTTTGGCTCACCTCGCGTTCCAGCGCTGCTGTGTAGATTCCGCGACTGGTGTCCTGAGCTGTGGGCTCCCACGCTTTCTACGCAGGTCCACCGTGAATCACTGGTTCTGGAAGAGTTTCCTCTGCTGTTTCTTCCACAACTCTTCCTTGAACCTGCAGTATCTCAACTTTTATTAAACTGTCTCTTCCCGAACTATCAGTGTGCTCCCTTCCTATTCCGCCATCTTGCCGGACACCCAAGCTCTGGACATTCTTACTCCATAATGTGGTAACTCAAAATCGTCTCCGCCCACGTTTGCTGTTCATGATTAGCATTTTCTCATTTTTTACTATTGTACATTATGTCTGTGCCTAGGGTAAACCTAAGGGTAAGCTTTAGATTCTCTTGCATTTTTCTGAGTCTGAATCTTTGGGTATTTGTAGTCACTTTCTCAGTTTTTCCATACATAACTTGCAGTTGCTTTTAAAGAACGATTTACTTATTTATTTGAAAGGCAGAGAGAGAGAGCAAGGAGGAAAGAGAGAGAAAAAGAAATAGAAAGAGAGAGAGAGAGCTAGAGAGAGAGCACTTCCATCTACTGGTTTACTTCCCAAATTGCTACAACCATCAAGTGTGGAACGAGCCATAGCCAGGAGCCAGGAATTCCATCCTGGTCTCCCACTTGGGTGGCAGGGGTTCAAGAACTTAGGCCGTCTTCTACTGCCTTCCCAGATACATAAGCAGGAAGCTGGACTGGAAGCAGAGTAGCTTGGACTCAAATCTGTCTCTGGAAAGTCCCCAAACATGTACATTCTGATGGCACTGCATCTTGTCCCTTTAGTCACCTGACCTCATGCCTCTGTGAACTGCTCTCATGGCAATCTCAGAACACAGAATGAGGACATGTTCTCAAGGGAGAGGCCCAGCTGCAGCCTCCCCTGTTGGCACCTGAGTGTCTGAGTCCTCCATGGGTTATTGAAGGTATGAACTTTCCTTTGTGGTAAGCATCTTTGGGAAGAGTGGCCAGCTCCCCACTGAGAGCCAGTGAGCTGTTTCAGGGTGATACTCATGTATTTGGGAGTTGTAGATTTATTTGTGGCTATGTTATTCTACAATATGTGTGTATGTAGTTTTATATGTATACCTTTCTAGAAATTACAATAGTAATGAATTCTTTCCTCCTAGGAGTTGGAGCATTCTGTACCCAAGAATACACCTACACAGGTAAAGGATCCATTTCCTATCTGTAGACTCTTTCAAGTATTTTTTTTGACAGGCAGAGTGGACAGTGAGAGAGAGAGAGAGAGAGACAGAGAAAGGTCTTCCTTTGCCATTAGTTCACCCTCCAATGGCTGCCGTGGCCAGTGCACTGTGCTGATCCGATGACAGGAGCCAGGTACTTATCCTGGTCTCCCATGGGGTGCAGGGCCCAAGCACTTGGGCCATCCTCCACTGCACTCCCTGGCCACAGCAGAGAGCTGGCCTGGAAGAGGGGTAACTGGGACAGAATCCGGCGCCCCGACCGGAACTAGAACCCGGTGTGCCGGCGCTGCAAGGTGGAGGATTAGCCTAGTGAGCCGCGGTGCCGGCCTTCAAGTGTTTTTGTAAAAGGAAAGATGTGGGTCCAGAGTGTCTCCCACAAGTGAGAGAGGCCTAGGGTATGTGGATCCTAAATGTTTCCAAGTCAGTGAGCTGGCCCTTTGCTTGCCAGGTTCACTTTCCAGCTCAAGGGAGTGTGGGCCAGACTCGGTGGTCTAATAATGCTTGGTAATACCAGTCTGGAGCTGTTCCTGGGCCCTACGAAGTCCCCTAATTCCCATCTTGCTGCCTTTCCTTCATGGCTATCCTCAGTCTGGCACCATAGCACCTTAAGTCTGTGAGTGCTGCCTCCAGGGTAGTTTTAGGAAATAGAGTGAGACGTTCTCAGGGGAAACGCCCAGGTACGGCTGTCACTCATGGATCTCAGGTCCCCTTGGGTATTCAGAATATGTGCTTTGTTTCTCTGGAAAGAGTGGCCAGCTCCACACTGAGAGTGAAGTCCCTGCTGTCGGGGTGGTTCAGTGACATGGCCGTGCAGATTGGTGTCAGACAAGGGACCCTGGACTTGGCAGCAAAAGGACTCCATGGGTATTTTTGCCTCCCAGCTATCCAGAGAGGGGGAGGAGATCTCACTGTCATGAGGACAAAAAAGATGGTGTGTCAAATTGTGTGTTTCTCTGCCTGATGTGTGTTGTTTGTTTCCATATGTATACTTTCAGTTTATAGATGCATATATTTAGGAATCATAGATTTTTCTAGCTATATTACTTTTTCTGACATAGAGTGATGATAGTGATGAATCCATCTTCCTAGGATGTTGAAGGTTCTCAGCTACAAGGATTTAGCCAGATGGGTCCTGGAAAATTTTTCTGTAATTTTAAACAAGTGTGAGTAGTTACACAAACACACAGAGAAACACACACACATACATCTTTAGAGGTTCATTCAGTGTTTATGAACATTTACATAGTTGTGTAGCCAAAGATTTGTTGGAAGTTGGTTGTTTCCCTTTGGACATCATACAGGGCTCATTCTCTCACCAACAAACCAAGAGATGTCTGGAAACTTGCTGCATTGAGGTGGGACAGGACGTGGGCTTTCCAAGGCCTTAGGTCCTACTTTGTCCTGGGTTGTACATGAGCAATCCCTGTTCCCACTTACCTCTAGCAGTTAGCTAAACCTCTTTGCCCAAGAGAGTTGGGCCCTAAGTTAGAAACACTCCTTATATATCTTAATGGGCTAGCAGGACTGAAAGTCGCCCTCTGACCTGGTGAGCTGGATCTCTTTTATGTCATGTTGTTCAGAAGGCTGGTAAACCTGCTGTGGGCCCAGAATGCCCCTCCAAGACAAGTGGCTTACAGCATGTAGGTTCCGTGTGTTTCCCAGAAAGCTAGTGTGGTGGCCCTCCAGCTAGCCTGGTCCATATCTCTAGGACAAGTTCATTTTGGCCGAGTCTGGCTCCCAGAGTGTGTAATCTTCAGGGATGGTGGCCAGAGCTGACTCTGGGGAGTGTGCAGATCCACATTCTGGTGGCACCATGGCATAGCTGACCCTGCAGCCAGGTGTCATCTTCCTGGTACCTGCCTATCCTGCCTAAAAGGAAACCTCAAAACCCAGAGGAAGGGCCAGCATTATGGCACAGCGGGTTCAGCCACCACCTACGATGCCAGCATCCCATATGGGAGTCAAGCTGTGTCTTATCTGCTCTGCTTGCTATCCAACCCTCTGCTAATGCAGCTGGGAAAGAAATAGAAGGTGGTCCAATTCTTTGGGTCCCTGCACCCATGTGGGAGACCCAGATGGAGTTCCAGACTCCTGGCTTTGGTCTGGCCTAGCCCTGGCTTTTGTGGCTATTTGGGGAGTGAACCAGCAGATGGAAGATCTTCACCCTCTATCTCTCTCTACATATCACCCTGCTTTTCAAATACATAAAGATAATTCAGATTGAGTGGGAGTTCTCAGAGGAGAGGCCCAACTCCATCTACCCCAGTCTGCAGTCCAGGCTCTGAGACCCTGGGTTGTACAAAATGTTCTTTTCCTTCTGGGTAAAATCTCAGGCAAGGATGGCCAGCTCCCCATAGAGAGGGAAGTCACTGTGGTCAGGGTTGTGCATGGGCACACCCCTGGGGAGTATCAGTGATCACACCCTGAAACTGGTGTGAAGGGTCTTCTTGGGTGGTTATGAGCCCGAAGCAGAGCAACAGGGAAGGGAGAGCCCAGTGCCCCCTAACCACAGAGGTTGTGTGTTTCTTCTTGTGTTGTATGTGATTGATTTGTGTATGTACATTTTCTTGCCTAGAAATTCTTGTATTTGGAAATCATTGGTGGACTTCTGTCCCTGGGCATTTATTTCTGAGACAGACAGACACCACCCTGTAACTGTGTGGGTGAGCATTTCTAGGACTAATGGGAGTCGTGATTTCCTCCTTCCCAGCATGGTGAAACATCCCAGTGCAAGGAAACAGCACTACATGTAAAAGAACAGTTTTCTATATTGTGTAGACACACACAAGTATTTCGACAGTTATGCACATGTGCTTTGGCATTCATTTAATATTTGTGTGCCTCTCTGTACATGAATACAGGAAGGTATATGCCCCCATCATGTTATTTTGACTGTGGACATCATTCAAGATGCAGCTACCACTTGATAAGCCAAGAGTCACCTGTACATGGTGGCAGGGTGTCGGAGGCTGGAATGGCTCACATGATGTTGATCTTTCCTTTTGCTGACAAGTGATGCCAGTTTGTGTGATGGAGATGTTTAACATGCAGCCGTGGGTCTGGCTCAGCCATTGCACCAATAGGAGTCCCTGGACAGTGAGCAGTAGAGCACCCCAGGCTACAGGAAGCCAGAGTTCATTCACGTAGTCCTGACACGTGAGATTATCTGTATAAACGCAGCAGCATTTTACTTCCAAGCCATGCTTCTATAGAGTATGTGTGTGTGTATACATATTTAATTGCTCAGGCTTTGGTTCTTGACATTATGTAGATGATAGGTTTTTTATCTATATATTACTTTTTTAATTTGACAAAGACAATTCAAACACTGCTTTTCCTATGAGATCTTATTTTCAAAACACTGCATTTAAGGATAATTTGGGCACAAATTAAGGTGATTCTTGGCCATGCTGTGTCAAATCCAGGAGATTGGGGTGAGCCTGCTGTCTGTGTCTGAACTTGGCAAAAGCCATTTCCTGCTAGAGTTGTGGCCTAGGTGAATGTGATCCCAGATGTTCCTGTCTGGCAGTCTGACAGACTCAAAATGAATAATATCACTAATTAATTAAAAAGCGTTTCTGTGATTTAATGCAAATTTTTCTGAAATTAGATTGATACAAAAATAAAATAAAATTATTAACTCTAAACTCAAATGACACAAGTAAAATTAAAAACTCTCAATTTTGTGGCTCAACGAAACTAAAACTGATTCATCAAATGAATGAAAGGATGTCCACTAAAGAAAGGTTTACTAATAATTCTGAGAAAATCATTTTGTAGATTAGATGAGTCCATGAGCTCAGTGATTCTGATACTGACTCTCCATTAAAAGGGAATAAATATGGCCAGCGCCGTAGCTAATCCTCTGCCTGCGGCGCTGGTACCCCGGGTTCTAGTCCCGGTTTGGGCACCAGATTCTGTCCCGGTTGTTGCTCTTCCAGTCCAGCTCTCAGCTGTGGCCTGGGAAGGCAGTGGTGGATGGCTCAGGTGTCTGGGCCCTGCACCCGCATGGGAGACCAGGAGGAAGCACCTGGTTCCTGGCTTCAGATAGGTGCAGCATGCTGGCCGTGGCGGCCATTTGGGGAGTGAACCAACGGAAGGAAGACCTTTCTCTCTGTCCCTCTCTCTCACTGTCTAACTCTACCTGTCAAAAAAAAAAAGCTAATAAATCTGGATTTGTGCAGTCGTGGGACCGTTGTTGTCTTCCATAAGAGACCTCTTTAAAGTAGCAATATTTTGGGTGGGGCGACTCATATGAAATAAACTGCAAAACTAGGAAATTAGATATCATATTTGCTAGCTTTGCACAGAAACCACTGAGAGAAGCTGCGTGAGGTGAGGCAAGCTTTTCTGAATCCTAGTGCTCATTCTAGAAAAACCAAATTTCCCATCAAAAGGGAGAACACAAACCTTGATGGGAATATGCCCATCCCCATACAAGGCACTAGAGGGGGGAATCAGTACTAGAAAGAGAGCAAGGACTCCCACACTGAAAACATTCCCAGCTTGATGTCATCTGTGCTCTCAGCAGGATAGTTTCCAGGATGAGGAAAAATCATTAGGAAAATGATACCAAGCATGAAAGGACGTCGTTACTAAGAATCCAGGAAGCTCGGGAATGGATGGAGAGAAAAGGGGAAAGAAGAAGGAAAATGGGAAAAGGAACATCAGCCATGAAGTGTAAACTAGAAGAAACACAGGAGCAGGCTGTGCCTTTCAAGACACGGAAGGTGAATAGAAGAAAATGTTAACAACAGAAACCTGATCAGAGATGTTGGGAGATGAAGAGAAGCACAGGGAGCTGCTGGATGCCTGAAATTCTTGGAAGGGAAGAGACAGTGCAGTGACCCAAAGCCAATCAGCACAATGCAGACTTTTCTGCCAACGAAAATGCGCTGTCAGATTCCATCTTAGAAGACCACTGGATGTGACTTTGGCTGATGCCATTGATATTCCAGTAAAATCTGTGTATTAAAAGAAAAATGTTCAGGCATCTAGAATACAAGGATGAGTGACATAAAGGGAAATGAAACTGAGAATCTCATCAGTCTTGTAGAAACAGCGAGTCTGGGCAAAAGGAAAAAGAATATATTTAAGATGCTTGAGAAGAGAAACTAAACCTGGAATTCTGTGCCATCCAAGCTGACATTAGGTAAAAAGTGCATTGGCATCCAGGTCGTCAAGAGACACTGTGAGCGAAAGGGACCCCATGATGCCTTCCAATGGAAGGAACAGATGGGTGACAACAAAACCCCTAGGGGCCGGCACTGTGGTGCAGCAGGTTAACGCCCTGGCCTGAAGTGCTGGCATCCCATATGGGTGCCGGTTTGAGACTCGGCTGCTCCACTTCCAATCCAGCTCTCTGCTATGGCCTGGGAAAGCAGTAGAAGATGGCCCAAGTCCTTGGGCCCTGTACCCGTGTGGGAGACCTGGAAGAAGCTCTTGGCTCCTAGCTTCAGATCGGTGCAGGTCTGGCTGTTGCGACCATCTGGGGAATGAATCAGAAGATGGAAGACTTCTCTCTGCCTCTTCTCTCTCTGTGTAACTATGACTTTTGAATCAATAAATAAATCTTTAAAAAACCATAGAAAGTATTGCTGTAAGAACGGATTGAAAAGACCACCCTGGCAGTGACTATTCATTGAGGATCAAATGGGATTCCTCCTGAGGGGTTGGTGGTGGTGGTAGTCACTAGGGTGACTGCTCTCAGGTCCTTTAAGTTCTACCTTTGCTGAGGTGTTTCCCTGTGATGTGCTTCATTGGACAAAACCATATGAAAAGCAACCAGTACGGATGATGATAATTTAATACCATAATCTGCAGAGGACTGGTGAGGAGAGATGTGGCTGGTCAGCTGTGTCTCCTCCTGCGTTGTTCAAGCTTCCTGTGGTTGGAGAAGCTCCAACTCCTCTGTGTCCTGCCCTCCACATTGCAGGCTTCCAAGGAGCAAAGGAATCTGCAGGAAGACACAGGAATGGGGATCAGTGAGGAGGACAAGGACGCGGCAGCTGGTGCAAGGGGTGTGTGCAGAACTCGGAAGTTTTCTGTGACCCTCGAAGGTGACCCTAGGCTGTGATCTGCCCAGTGATTTGGGCCATCAGTAATGGAGGCCCATTTGCTTGTGATATGGACATCCCACAAGAGTGAATTCCTGGGGGCCCACATGTGGTATAACAGGGTATTACCACCTGCAACTCCCTCATCCCTTATGGCGTCAGTTCAAGTCCTGGCTTCTCCACTTCTGATCCAGCTCCCTGATAATGTGTCTGGGAAAGCAGTGGAAGATGGCCCAAGTCTTTGGGCCCCTGCACCCATGTGGGAGACTGGAAGAATCTCCTGGTTCCTGACTTCAGTCTGGCCAAACCCCGGCTGATGCGGCCATTTGGGATGGAAGATCTCTCTATGTCTCCATGTCTCTCTCTCTCTCTCTCTCTCTCTCTCTCTTGCTCTCGCTCTCTGTAACTGTGCCTTTCAAATAAAATAAATCTTTAAAAAAAGAATAAATTCACCTAGACATTCACCTGGGCAGCCTTCAGGGAACTGGCCCATTAGGTAGTGAACCTGATGCACAGGAAGTGGGAACTCTCTTAGCCCTCAGATGCACAGGGAAAGGGAACTCTCTTGACCAACTTACTTGGGTCCTGTGAGGAGAAGGAGGTCTGATGACACAGGAAGGAGTACTGACCCTCCTCACTCTGTTCATACCCCAGGATCCTAGCTTGTGACTGACAAGTTAACTATGGAAGACTTCCCAGAGCTCTTTGAGTTCCTCCCCTGATCAAGCAGAACTTTCTATTCTCCCCTGATCGCAGGGATTTTATTAGAGAAGAATCATTTTGGGATTGGAATTGTGGCATAATGAGTTAAGCCACCACCTGTAATGCCAGCATCCTATTTGGGATGCAGTCCAAGTCCTGGCTGCTCCACTTCCAATCCAGCTCCTTGCTAATGGATGTGGGAAAGCAGCAGAAGATCGCACAAGTCCTTGGGCCCTTAAGCTGATGTGGAGGATCCAGATGAAGGCTGGCTCCTGGTTTTGGTCTGGCCCAACCCAGGCTGTTGTGGCCATCGGGGGAGTGAACCAGTGGATGGAACATCTCTCTGTTTCTCCCTCCCTCTCTGTAACTATGCCTTTGAAACACAAAAGAATCATTTTTTTTGGCGTTTAAACCCAAACATTATTGCTTTTGTGCATATCAGCATTGAAGGGGTGACGGAAAACACTTCTTTTCAAAAGGTCATAAACCCATGTGCATATATAATTTAACTATAATTAGAGCACAAATAAAAGGAACACAAGGGATTTATAACTCTGCTCCTCTTGCTCTTCAAAGTGAGCTTTGCTTTGAATTGCCATCGTGTTTCTGTGTGAATTAGACAGATGCACAATTTTATATTCCTTCCAAATAAAACAATCCAACCATATAAATAATCCTTCTTTATCAGCCTTTTACGAAAGCAGGTTGAGGGCCCCATTGGCTTAGGCAAATCCCTATAGCTCTTATGTTTTTTTTTTTAAGATTCATTCATTTATTTGAGTCGGAATTACACAGAAAGAGAAGGAGAGGCAGAGAGATAGAGAGAGGTGTTCCATCCGATGGTTCACTCCCCAGATGCCGCAACGGCCAGGGCTCCAAAGTCCGAAGCCAGGAGCCAGGAGCTTCTATTGGGTCTCCCACATGGGTGCTGGGGCCCAAGCACTTGAGGCATCTTCTTCTACTTTCCCAGGCCATAGCAGAGAGCTGGATCGGAAGTGGGGCAGCTGGGACTTGAACCAGTGCCCATATGGGATGCCAGCACTGCAGATGGTGGCTTTACCTGCTGTGCCACAGCGCCGGCCCCATCTCTTTGTTCTGTGCTAGCCTCTGTAATGTCAGGATAAGTTGGGTGCCCACAGGGATGCAAAGGTGAGTGCAGTGGGATGTTCTCCTGGAGTGAAAAGGAGCCTCAAAATGCGACTCTCTCACCCCCTTCCTAATCATCCTGAGCTGGAGGAGGTCAGGGATGGCCCTGTGTCTCCCCATGGCAGAGAGTCTCCCTGTTGACTTTGGGGCTGGGCAGGCAGGGATGTGGGCTCTGGAGGGAGATGTTCACAGCTCTGGCGGCTCTCCCCAGAAACACACGGCCAGCAGCTCCCTCTGATGACGTTCGTGTGCCAGTCCTCCCCTTCCGATGAAAGCAGCCACTAGGGGCTCAGCCTGGGAGCCCTAGGGGCTGCCATGGAATGGGGATGTGTCCCTGGGACCACCTCACGGCACATCCTTTACTTGCCTGTGTAGATCCTGAACATCCATTAGTGTCTACTTGATGGATCAGGGCTGACGGCAGCCTCTCCACTACTGGGCTCCATTTTGTTGGCTTCCCTGAGGTGTCACAAAGAATGTGAAGCAGTGAAGTCCGTGTGCACTTATTTCTCTGCCCCCCATCTTCCTGCTCCAAACTCACATTTCCTGTTCTTCTTGGTCAAGGTCCTCCATGTCCAGAAGACTTTGGGGATAGTTCACGTCCAGGGAACATGTGGACAGCTGGAAAGAAGAAACAGTGTGAGTTTCCTGAACCAGGCATTAAAGAAAAGCCCTTTCTTAGGGGACATGGAGGCCAGAGTCATACTTCCCTGGAGTCCTCCCTCCACTGACACTGGGACCCTGCCTGCCTGTCCCCAGCCCAGCTCCCTGTGTGGGCAGTCGGGTTGCTCAGCACCGTTTCATAGTGCAGTCCAGGGGTGAGGAGGGCAAGGCTGATGAAGGGAGAGGGGAGGGCTGCAGAGAGACTGGATCAGCATCCACAGTGCAAGGACATCCACTGCCTGGATGCCACCAGGTCCTGCAGGATGCGAATCATCCACTGTGGTGAGGAGGGAACGTGGGAGAAGCAGGACCAGGGGCTTGTGAGCAAGAAAGCGAGAGAATCAGAAAAAAATGAAAGAGGAATCACTCACCCCCCGATTGCCACACCCAGTGGAAAGTTCAGGTGCTGCCCCATAGCCTTCCATGTGCACCAGAGCAGGGGTGTTGAGGTTGCCAGAGAGAAGGAAAGGGGAGAGTTAGACTTGAGGTGAGGACTCGGATCCCTGCTGCTGGTTGGATGATGTGGGCCAGCCTTGGGACCCCATGTCTATATCCCTATCCCAGGCCTGGATGTCTTCACCTCTGCAATGAGCAAGTGGATCTCTGAACGTTCACCTCTTCTTCCTGCCCTCAGCTCCCATGACTGTGGCCAGGAAAGGACCCCCGTGTCATCTTGTTACTCCATAGGGAGCCATGTCCATGACATGATCTCTGTAACACACTGTTTTCCACCCTTCATCTTTCCCTTCCTCTATTCTCTCTCCTAATTATTGCCAGTCTCCTTTGCATTCGTCAGCCTGCACGAATCAAATTGCCATCGGCTATGAGAGCTTTGTAGGTAAAATGGCACTGTGGTCATGCCAGCGTCCCCCCAGAGCACTGGTTAGTGTCCTGAATGCCCCACTTCTGATCCAGCTCCCTCTTAAAGGGCCTGGGAATGCACCAGAAGATGGCCCAAGTGCTTGTCCCCTTGCCACCAATGTGGGAGAAGTGGATGGAGTTTCAGGCTCCTGACTGGCCTGGCACAGCTCAGGTATTGGGGCCATTTGTGAAGTAAACCTAAGGATGGGAGAGCCCTTCCTCTTGTTTCTCCTTCTCTTTCTAATACTGTGGGGCTTTTTAAATATTTATTTATTTATTTGAAATGAGGAGTTACAGAGAGAGAGGACACAGAGATCGTCCATGTGCTGGTTCACCCCTCAGATAGCCGCAATGGCTGGGACTGTGCCAGATGTCAGGAGTCAGAAGCTTCTTCTGAGCTCCCATGTGGGTGTAGGGGCCCAGGGACTTGGACCATCTTCTGCTGTTTCCAAGGTGCATTAGCAGGGGGCTGGATTGGCAGTGGAGCAGCCAGCACTCAACCCAGCTGCCATATGGGATGCTGGTACTGCAAGCTGCCACTTAACCTGCTTCACCATTCGCCAACCCAGAACCCCCAAACACACATCCTCTGTGAAGCCTGCACAACCATGCTGCATCTCCAGTGGCAGCTGGATGACAGCCCGTCACGCAGCCTACTCCAGACACTTGACTTGGGCGAGATGTGGAAGCTGAGATGAACTCAGGGTTATGCCCTCTCCTCACAACTGGAAGTCAGTCAGCCCAAAGGAAGTATTTAACTCGCCCAGCCTGGGCAGGCCTTGTAAACTGGAGTAGACAATGAGGACAGAGCATGAAGGTGCTGATCCACGGACTGGCCATGCAGAGGGAAGGGTCCACTAGTCACTGTCGGCTGGCACTTGCTACAAGGACTCTGTGGGTTCCAGCCGGTGCCTGTGAGAGAGGGCGCCCACTGTATCCCCTGTCCTCGATGCAGCAAGGAGCCCTTCCTCAGAAGCAATGCAGCACCTTGGTCTTGGACCTGCCAGCCTCCAACAGGAAGAAAGGATTTCTGTTCCTTGTGAATGACTGAGTGTCAGGGGTTTTGTTGCTGCGCACAAATGGACTGACAATGGTCAGTGCCAAAGTCAAATACACATCTCCTGTGCTCAGTTCCTAGTCAGTGCTGTCCCTCATGACACAGTGGATTTCAGCTTTGCCTTGGCAAAGCCAAGGATGGTGGGTATTAGAGAAAATTACATTTTTCATTCCAAAGGAAGAAAACTCAGTTCTCCTCATGCCCATGGAAATAAAACCTGTTGCTACTGTGCCAATCCCATAGAAGAACAAAGCAGACTTCTACGTACACTTCCTCTCTTTCCTCCTGACTTCATGTGTCCTCTCAGGAGTCCTAAGAGGCAGGTGTACTCCCATTGTTCCCTCTTAATGACCCCCGGTCCATATGGGTGTTGCTCCGTACCTGAAGAGACTTCAGCTTCACTGTAGGACTTGGAAATGCTCTGTGAGGCCCAATCTTCAGAGACACAAAGACAGACAATAAGTGTTCACAGAGGTGTCTCGCCCATTCCTCCCCTCACCCCTGTGCATTCCTGGATCACACAGCATGACCCTGCTCCCCCTCGGTGCTCTCAGCCCCTTCCTGGGCTCTGTGGCCCTGCCCCTCAGCCAGACATTGACCACAGCTTCAAGTGTTCCAGTGAGGGAGAGGAGCTGACGGCACCTCCTCTCAGTGTCTCACTTTCCCCACGCCTGAATGACAGTGGCTCCAGCCTCCATCTGAAAACTCCCAGAACCCACTGTGCTGTGCATGCTCTGAGCTTGATGAGTTGCAGGATGGGTCCTGTGCTGGGTTGAGAGAGAGAGAGTTCTGGAGCAGGCTGGGCTGAAGAGCACTTTCTCCAGTAGCAGTTACTCTTCCCTCTGGCCTGGTCAGACCTGGGCAGGTACTCGGCTCAGTGTGTGGTTCAGCGGGCAGCACACGGTAAGCACGGAGTCTTTCCAGCCCTGAGCCAGATTCCAGTCCAGGGTGTATTCCTCACCTGCTCATGGGCCAAGGGCCAGGATATGGATGCGAATGTGTACTAAGATAGAACAGCCCTGGCCAGTGTTCTTATAGCAGTGAGTGTCAGGACACAGATGGACTTTGTCCAAGATATTTTGGATCCACTGAACCACAGATGTCCTTGGGCCACAGAAAGGAGTAGCAAGGGCTCCTGGACTGTGGGATCCATGCCCTCCCTGCACTGAGCCTGCTCTGTGCTGGAGCCTGTGGTCCTCCCACCTGCCCTGTACTGCGGTGTACTGCAGCTGTGATGTGACATGACTTCCAGGTCCCCCATGTTTCTGCCAGACAACTCCTGGCCAACATCAGACACATAGCACTTAGTGGACATTGATCTGGGTGTGGAGGGATGTTTTCCCTAGGGAAGCTTGTGCAAGGAATTGAGGTTAATTAAGCATAGTAGGAGCTGCGCTCATGTAAAGTGTACAATTTCATTCATTTTACACATGCCTGTAGCCATGGGGTGTGGGGAGCAGCCCGGACTAGACTGTTACTGGAATTAAGACTTATTCTATGCATCTGCTCTCCCACAATATGGCGCTGGGAGAGAAGTAAACAGCTTCCGCACAGCTGCCTCCAGTTCAACCAATTAACTGTAGGACTTGCTCCTGATTGGAGAGCAGCGTACTTGGCGTGTGGGCAGCCGAGTTAGGATTGGCGGAAGAGGACTATAAAGGAGGAGAGACGGCACGCACCAGGAACATCTAAGGGGAACATCTAAGGGAACCTGTGCAGCCCCCCAGAGAGCCGGCCGGCGGTGTGCCGCTTCCCTGCGGAAGTGGGGAATGCGGCCAGGGGGAACTGCCCTTCCACGGAGGTGGAAGGGATAGTAGCCAACCCGGGAAGAACCAGCAGCAAACCCGGGGAGGGCCGAGCAGACGAAAGAACAGCGCAGGGTCCTGTGTCGTTCCTCCACGAAGAGGGGGAGCGACAATGGGGTGAGTCCAATAGGAGTAATTTGTTACTGAGATACTGACAGAGGCTTCTGGGGAATATGACACTAGGGACACATGCAAACTGCAGAACTCACACATTCAGAATCACATCCCATGGATACAGACATAGACATACCCACCCCAAGCACAGAATACACAGTATCTTCCAGGGACCATAAGAAAGGGCCACAACCCATCAACAGGGATATCACTTTATGACTGCATCCCCAGTTCCCTTTCACAGCAAGGAGCTGGCATCAGGTGACCATGCATGATAAAGTAGTCCCCCCTATGTCACCATCTGGACTATTCCTGCTACAGGGAGTGAGTGATTCCAGAGTACGTACCATTTGTCATTCCTACTGCGGTCACCTGTAATTAGAAGACAACACTGTAAGGAACAGATCGAGCTGTGTGCCGTGACCGCAGGTCTTTCATTCACTTGGTGCCATTGAAACCAGATGGGGAAGAGCAGTCCCATGGAGGGAACCCCAAGACAAGAACAGAGAGATCCTAGTTCACACCAGCAGACACGAGCTCTTCACACATGTCTGTTCGGTGCATTTTGGTTGGCAGTATTACAGAATTCGCAAAGGAAGGGATATGGTGCTGAGGAAAATCTTGCTATGTCCAGTGCCAACTGGTGCTGCCATTTTGCTCATTGTGTCCTGAGTCAGCCCTCAGTAGATACAGACTCTACTGCAGTTGCTCCCATCAAGCACAGGGTGTGTGATTGACCCTATCAGTGTTTGGATTTTTCTTTCTGTTTTATTAAGAAAGCAGCCAAGGAAGGAGCGTTTCTGTTTTAGAGAAAGATGGGGCACCTCACCTCAGTGTGTGGAGATTCTTTATCTGCTGTGTCAGCAGGAAACTCCGCCTCTGCATCCTCCTTGGGCACTAGGAGGAAATAGGGTGACTGTCAGTACAGGTGGAGCTGCCCCTCAGTGACCCGAGGAACACTGATGGACATGGGCATGGGGCGAGGGTTAAGGCAGAGCAGACAAGCAGGAAAGAAACGAGAAGCAGAGCCTTTGGCTTTCTAGCAAGAGGCAGCTTCGTCCAGGGAAACGGTCCACTGAAATCGGGTCAGTACCACCGTGATTGCAGTATTTCAGGAAAAATCCTAGGACGCCTCCTGTCTGTTGAGAACCGGACCTAAACTCCCACTGCTGTCTTGGTGTCTCTAAAGGTCATTTCTTCTCCTGGCACTTACTGTATTTGAATACATCACTTCTCCTATCAGCTTCTGAACATGCTAAAAAGCAACCTTTATTGGGAGTAGGGACTCCATTGTATGAAAACATCCCATTATATTCAGGTATTCCACAGTCCCGCATTATCAAAGCAATTAAATAAGATTTAAAACACTGAAATCCAAATGTATTCCTAATGTATTTAATGGGTCTTGTGACCTCTTTGTCTTTCTTTTCTATATGATATGTTTATGTCCATTGAATGGGCGGCCCAGGCCTGCTATCTAAAGCAACAGTGGGATAGTTGATGAAAGAAGTCAGCATGTGGTGGGCAGTGGTGTCTCTCAAAGACTGCACAGGAGATTTGAGACAAGGGTGATGGACACAAGGCTCACAACTTCATTGTAGTTTCAGTCCTTATTTTGCGCTATCTACTCAGGGAGAATTCTACTGCTGGGTTTTAGCATTTAATTCCACAGCTTGTGTTGATCATCTGTTAAATTCAATAACATTTCTCCCTTATCTTTCTCTGCTTTGGCAAGCTGCTGAGAAAGAGCCTTGGCCTTGCCAGAGGTTTACCTTCACTGTCAGAATCTGAGTTGACCAGAATTTTTGTTTATGTTTCACATTCATGATGATGTAGAAGCCTGCAGTTCAGTGTACCCATTGCTTCTTGGGTTATTTGATCTTGGATCTCAGCTTGTAATCATGTATAACATCTTGGATCTCTATGGTTATGATAACTCTTGGGGCATATGTAAGTCCTGGACTCCGTATCATGGTGTTGATAGTTATCTCATGGCTGAGTGCTGACTACAGCTCAGTAGCCAGGAGGTCAGGGTTCATACTTGCCTCTCTCACTGGGACATGAATGTCTTGGGCCACTTGTTTATGTATCATGTCCATGTAAGGAATGGAAATGGAACCTACCCTTCAGACACATGTGGGGAGAGGGTTGAACGATTCACTTACATAAAATGCAGAGGGAGATCAGATATTTTTTTGAGAACCAAGACTTGAGTTGTGCACGTGGAAAAACATGTTCTAGGGAACTGCACACACACTCACACACACACAAATGCTTTCAAACACATTCATGACCACTCATATAGATCTCACAACACTGATGCACACAAACCTAACACCATCTACATGGCAAAGCTATTTCCAGGGCCTGCCATACGTAGCCATAGATGTCCCTGGCCCATCTGTTTCTTTCTCCACACCCCCAGTCCTTTTTCCACCAAGAAACTGGAATCAGGTTGGATCACCAGAAGAAAGCAGGCAGGAAGTTCTCTCTCCCATCCCTTCGATCGTTCCTCAGCAGTGGAGGGATTCTAGAATATGTAGGGTTTTCACTTGCTCTTGAGGTCATCTGCAATCAGAGAAAGGAAGTCACTGTGGGACAGCTGTGTTTGCACAAGTCTTTCCTCTTGCTGACCTTGGGAAGCCTGAAGGGACATAGTGTGTGAGACAACTGCCCTCAAGTAGAGCATAGATGACACTTGTGTGCCTGCAAGATACAAGCTTTCCACATGTCCATTTAGGTTGGCAATTCTTTTTTTTTTTTTTTGACAGGCAGAGTGGACAGTGAGAGAGAGAAACAGAGAAAGGTCTTCCTTTGCCTTTGGTTCACCCTCCAATGGCTGCCACAGCCATTGCGCCGCAGCTGGCGCATCGCGCTGATCCAATGGCAGGAACCAGGTCTTATCCTGGTCTCTCATGGGGTGCAGGGCCCAAGCATTTGGGCGGTACTCCACTGTACTCCCGGGCCACAGAAGAGAGCTGGCCTGGAAGAGGGGCAACTGGGACAGAATCCAGCGCCCAGACCGGGACTAGAACCCAGTGTGCCAGTGCCGCAGGTGCAGGATTAGCCTATTGAGCCATGGCACCGGCCTAGGTTGGCAATTCTAACATTGATTTGTAAGAACAAAAAGCTGGGGGATGGCATTGTAGGG
This sequence comes from Oryctolagus cuniculus, assembly GCF_051225735.1. Taxonomy (NCBI): domain Eukaryota; kingdom Metazoa; phylum Chordata; class Mammalia; order Lagomorpha; family Leporidae; genus Oryctolagus; species Oryctolagus cuniculus. Next base: position 62,138,334 of record NC_142883.1, on the reverse strand, counting down.
CAGTGGGTTAAGCCACCCCATTTGATGCTAGCATCTTGTATCAGCATATTGGCTGATTTTCCTATTAATGTGCCTGAGAAGGCATTGGAAGATGGCCCATGTACTTAGGTCCCTGCTACCCACATGGGAGACCCAGGTGAATTTCCTGGCTTCTGGCTTCATCCTGGCCTGGCCCTGCCTATAATGGCCATGTGGGCAGTGAACCAAAGTATTTAAGATCTCTCTCTCTCTGTCTTTCCCTCTTGCTTTCTGTTACTTTGCCTTTCAAGTAAACACTTGACGGGCTTCATCATCTGCCCAAAGTAGATGCTTCACTCGCAGGACCTTTGAGTCACTGGAGACTGAATCCATTAAGCTGAGTTCATATTGGAGAAGGTGTAGTTACACCTGTGGGTGTTCTTTGAAGATGAAAAGGCAGGACCAAGATGGGAGACAGCCAGGAGATGGTGGGGGAAGAAATTCAAGCACTGCTGTAGCTATCCAAGAAGCCCTGGGTTCCAGGAAACCAGAGGAAGCTGAGAACGGGCAAGGAAAGGTTGTCCTTGGTGGATTTCTGAGGGAGTCTGCCTTGCCTACACCTGGGTTTCTGACACCCAACCCTCAGACATGAGACAGCATTTCCTGCTTTTCAAACCAACCAACCAACCTGGTCCTTAGTTATGGCCACCCTAAAAACCAGTACAGGCACCTTCAATCAATGAGACTTGATTTGCATTTAGAGCAATTTCCATGAATTTAGAGCAATTTTACATGAAGAAGTTTCCGAGGTAGACCAAAGTGTGAGCCCTATCACACACTGTACTTATTTAAAATATTACAAGTCATACAGAATATGCTACTAAGTCATTAAGGGATTGCACTAGAGTTCAATAAAGGAAGATTGCTTGAAAAATTCCCCAACAAGTATGGAAGCCAAATAACATACTGTCCAAAACAAATGGATCCCTAGTAGACCCTGTGGTAAATTTAAATTATTGTGAACAAAACAAAACGAAAACATCATTTGTGGGTTGCATTGAAACAGTGCTGAGAAGGAAAATGGTGCCACTGAATGAAACATATTAGAAAATGAAGGTGCCCTATGATAATAAGGGATTCTTTTGGCCTGGGAAACCAGAGGATCAAAGGGCAATTAATGTAAATTAGATGTTAAAAAACGGCAGTTTTTCTCAGAAATCAATGTAATAGAAAATAGGAACTCAACAGAAAAAAACAAAAAGTCAAAAATCGTTTCTTTGAAAGCTCAGTAAGATTGTGACACCTCTCCCTGTCCAAGCTCAAAAAAGAAGAAACAGTGTACTGCTACATCCTTACCATGGATGGTGTGGACAGTAAATGGAAAATAAAGGAGTGCTTTGCATACTGTGTGCTCACAAAATGGACAGATCCCATGAAACAGACTGATTCCTTTTAGAGTCAGAAACCACTTCTGCTAGCCAAGCTGAGATCTAACCAAGCAGAAGAGGCCTTTGTAACTAGGGAAGACATGAATGCATGTTTGCAACAAAAGGTGTCAGACCCAGATGGATCCATTGGCCAATTCCAGCCAGTTCTTACCAAGAAAAACATTGTCCCCAAACAAGGAAGCAGGAAGCTGTATATACCTGGGAAAGTTGCACAGACCCTCACACCTCACCCCCACCCCACCCCTGTGCCTAAGCTCCCTGTGTGAGATGTGGAAATATTGATATGTTCTGTGTGTGGTTTTGAGCTCCAGGGATTAAAGACAAGTGAAAACTTTCCAAGTTGTCGCTTCACTATTGAATTTGTTCAGTCTTCAAATGCCTGGAAGAATAAGTGAGCCATGTGGGGGTGACTGAATACAGGGAGGATTCTAGGATGACTACCGAGGAGGGGAGAATGAAAGTCACTCTTCCTCCTTCCATGGGTAGAAAGCTTTCTACCTCCTAGAGAATCTCTGATTGCCCAAGGATTAGCCCTGAGTTACGGCAGATTAGTGGTTGTTCCCTGTGATTTATGGTTGAGCAAGTTGAAGTTTACAGATTGACCGTTGCTTGTCCAGAGCCCCATATTGACAAGTGCTGGATCTGGGGCAGGATCACTGGTGTGTCCCTAGTGGACAGAGAACCCTGAACACCCGAGATGTCTGCTTCCTGCCCCCAAGAACCCTGGACTAGGAGCTCCTCTACTCTCTCAAATCCTCCAGGACCAGGGTTTCCTAGGGAACATCCATGTTCTGGAAGAAGTCTCAGAGACAAGAGAAATTGTGAGCCAGATGTCTCCTCTGGGTTTCTAATCCTGACCTAAAGTGGGACACTTCCCTCCAGGACTTCCTCTCTGAGGGTCTGGAGAAGCCCATATTGAGCCCTTCGTGGTCTGGCATCTTCACACTGTCCCCTGTCTCCCAGCCTTCCCCATAATCAGATGACCACCCCATGGCCCAGTGGTCAGGGCATCCCCCAGCAAGTGCCATGTTAGGGTGAGCCATGAATTCTCTTCCTTGCCATGGCCTTGCCCACATGCACACTTAACAGAAATTCACCTGAAATGGTGCCATGTGGGCGGGGCCTCAGGGACCTTCCTTTCTGTGATTCCCTGTGGTTTGCCTGTGGTTTGTCCTCTCCAACAGGTTGACATTGACACCCATCACTGTGGTGGTGTAGGATGGGGCTTTCAGCAGTGATTAGAGTTGAAGGGGATTCCTGTGGTTGTCTCAGGACTGAACTGGTCAGGACCTGGGTGGGTCATCAGGAAGCAAGCTCAGCCCTCCCACTGTCTCTCTTCTGCATGGTCCTGCTCTTCCACTTGTGCACCATGGTAGGATACAACCTGGGACGCTTACCAGATATGAGCACCTGATCTCCAGACTCCCACCACTGACAACCCTGAGCTCAAGGATCTTCTTTCCTTTATAATTTACCCTGTGTCTGGTGTGGTTTAATTTCTCAGAAAACTAGGAATTCCTGCTCAGAAAGTAGCTGAGCAGCCTCAAATTTCTGTCTGAGAAAGGGCAGTGTCTGTGTCAGCTCTGGTGTGCCCATGACCTTCCTCACCAAAACTCAGTCCTTAGGAAGCCCTCACCTCTCTCTAGAGCCTGCAGGGACAGAAGACACATTCCCTCTCCTGTCAGAGAGGTCGACCCATTGTCAAACCTTCTGCATTCAAACCCATTTCTCCCTGCAGACCACCAAGTAGGTCCCCTCTCTTCTGTCTTCAGATGTCCATCTCGTTGACCCAGCCACACTGTCCCTCCTCCCCACTTCCCTGACAGTCCCCAAACAGCAGGGTTCATGTGTTCACCCACCCCGTGGAAATCCCAGCCTGACATCCCAGTTTCTTTTCTCATGTGAAAAAATATCTCTGGATTACCACTGTTCTTATAGTCTTGGTCTCAGATGGTGACCTCTGAAGAGATGGGCATGAAAGTTCCCTCTTGAGTGATGTCTGTTTTGTGTTTGGTCTCAATTTCTCCTGACCTGACGAAAGTAGTGTGGTTTCTTCCCTCTCATCTATTCTCTCAAATAGCTGTGAGCAAACTTGACATTAGGAATAATGTGTATTTTAAAATATAGGAAATATTTACAACAGCAAATAAATAGAAGCCCTGAAAGTAGAAAGTGAGTAATACTAACCTCCAGATTTATAGATCTGTAGACAGGTTGGAGTAGGGGAAGTGAAAGTCCCTGAGGAAAGTGTATCATGCAGGACGTGCTGGCCCCCTGGAAGAAACAGCCCCGTGGAGGTCTCTGTGACTTACCTGCTGAGCAGCAGTTGTGATTCCCCATCTCAGACCACTCTGGCCGTGAAGATGTGGACGGCACTACTGCGTTCAACTGTGAGCCTCTCAGCTCATAGAGTGACAGTTGGAATGGAAGGCCGATGTCACTCAGCACATTACCGTGGTGACAGGACACCATATAGTTTTCAGAGTGAGGCCATGCCCCACTGTACGTGATGCTGGGCTGCTGTCTACACAGCTATACTTTTCTATGTCCAAGTGTGTCATTGGACAGTCCCAAAATTTGTTTCTAAACCTGAATCCAAGACCCACACACTGCCATTCTCTGCTTGTGACAGTAAGTTGAATGAATAAAAAGGACCTGTTTTCAATCATGGCATTTTCAGCGTGAGGCTGGCATAGCAAACATGTTGAGAGTAGAAGGGGTTCATTCCATGCTTGATTTGAGATCCCATTATTATCCCGTGACATATCTAGATCAAGCAGTTTATATTTGTTCTAAATTAAATTAAAAATTGATTTATTAGGAATTTCACTTTAAAATCTCCCTCACTCTTAATCAAATTCTTCATATGATCATTGCTTTAACAAAATACCTGGGGTTGCATAAATTGTAAAAAAGAAAGAAAAAAAGGAAAAAGGCTTCATGAGAGCAGGCATTTGGGCAGCAGTTAAGGTGTCCCTTGGTTTGCCCACATTCCATATCAGGGCCTAAGTAAAGTCTGGGTCCAACCCTGAGACCACCTTGCTGCTACTGTGCAGCCTGGGAGGCAGACAATGGCTGCTTGAGTAGCTGGATTCCTGCCACCCACACGGGAGACCTGCATTCACTTCCCAACTCGTGACTTTGGTGTTGTATATTCATCTTCATTTGTTGGGATAATACTTTTAATTTCTGACAGGCTCTGGTGTTGAATTTTTAAATAAAAATAAGTATTGCTGGGATGGCACTGTGTCACAGTGGGTAAAGCCACCACCTTGCAGTGCTGGCATCTGGTATGGGCACTGGTTCAAGTCCTGGCTTCTCCACTTCTGATCCAGCTCTCTGCTATGGCCTGGGAAAGCAGTGGAAAATGGTCCAAGTCCTGCATGGGACTCAGAAGAGGCTCCTGGCTCCTGTTCAGATCAGCTCAGCACTGGCCGTTGTGGCCATTTTGCGAGTGAAACAGGATGGAAGACCTCTCTGTAACTTTGCTTTTCAAATAAATAAGTAAATCTTTTTTTTTTTTTTTTGACAGGCAGAGTGGACAGTGAGAGAGAGAAACAGAGAGAGAAAGGTCTTCCTTTGCCGTTGGTTCACCCTCCAATGGCCGCCGCTGCAGCCGGCGCACCGCACTGATCCGATGGCAGGAGCCAGGAGCCAGGTGCTTTTCCTGGTCTCCCATGGGGTGCAGGGCCCAAGCACCTGGGCCATCCTCCACTGCACTCCCTGGCCATAGCAGAGAGCTGGCCTGGAAGAGGGGCAACCGGGACAGAATCCGGCACCCCAACCGGGACTAGAACCCGGTGTGCCGGCGCCGCAAGGTGGAGGATTAGCCTATTGAGCCACGGCGCCGGCCTAAATAAGTAAATCTTAAAAAAAAAAAATTGCTGCTTGGTCTCAAGGTGTTTGTGAATACTCCACACACCCTTGTATTGTGAATTGCCAGTTGAATGTGCATTTTGATCTGGGAACATGCTCTGTAGGATTTATGATAGTTAATATTGCACAGATTGTTGCTTGGACACTGAATGTGTTAAGTGCACCAGTGTTTGGCATGGTGCTGTTGAGGAATGCGCTATTCTAGACGTATTTCTTAGATGCAGGTGATTGATGATGCTCTTCAGTTCAACCCTGAACTCACAGGTGCCCTGGGTTGATTGGGCATGAGGCTGTAACCAGCTCCTGGCTTGTGCATTGTCAGTTGACATCCCCAGACCCTCCAGGAGTTGGACTATTCCTCTTTGCCCAACAGTGGAGGTTCTGGACTGGACCCAGTGCTTATGCACCCACCTGGCTATTAGGCCCACGCTCTGCCTTGGATCTAGTGAGGTGAGTCTCATGTGTTGTGTTGCCCAGAATGGTGGTACAACCACACTTGAATCCTGTAGCTTTGCAGATAAAGGAACAATTTTCCCAGTTTTTTAGACAGCTTTTTGTCCAGTTATGTACTTGTCTTTATCTAATTGTTTGTAAGAGGACATGGCCAAGTATTTTCCAAGAGGGTTATTTTTGTTATAGACAACAGAAAGGTCTCAGCTTCTCAATGATGAACGAAGAGACACCTGGAAACCTTGCTGGGCTAAGATCAGAGGTGACCTGGGCTGATACAGGCCCTTGTTCTTACCTAGGACTTTGGGGAGGCCTGTGGCATGTGGCTTAGGAGTATAACTAAAAGAGGTAGTCAGTTGGTCTTTTAAGTAACCTGTTCCCTGCCTTTAGGACAAAATAATTTTGGCCTGCCTCGGCTCTCTTTTAAGTCCTGTGGCCTTAGCCTGGCTATATGAATTCCCCATCATCCGCACTGTTGTCCTACCTGGCATGGCTCTCCTGTAGCCTGGTTTCATGTTACCGCATGCTTTTATGTACTGCCTGCCTCCAGAGGAACCTGACAGTGCATAGTAATGGAAAGTTCTCAGGGGATAGCCCCAGCTCCAGCCCCTCCCCTGCTCTCAAGTTGGAGCCTTGGTGGTTTATTGAAGAGATTTATTGAAGAGATGGTTGCATACCCTTGGGAAGAGAGGCAGTATCACCACTTGGAGTGAGGTCCTTTTAGTCAGGGATGGTTCAATGGCATGGGAATGTGTCTAGTGAGTGGTGTCTGCCTTAGTAATCTGGGGCTGGCAATGAAGGGACTCTCTGGGTGTTTATGCCCCATGCGCTTGCCTTTAGGGGAGTAGAGGTCCCAATGGTCCTTGACCTGGGAGATGGATTTTGTGTGTTTCCATGGATTATGTGTATATTGGAGGGTCTCCCTGGGTGTTTATGACCTCAAATTTGCCAGTAGGAGTACAGAGGGACCAGTGACCCCTGGAGAAATGGACTGTGTGCGTGTATGTGTGTGTGTCTGTGTGTGTGTGTAGATAAGGCATGTTTCTAAGTATTTGGTGGATATTTATTCATATATTTAATACTTTCTTGATAGCAACTAATGATTTTGGGAGCCATGTATTTATTTCTGTATTACTTATTTGTTTTGGTAACTTTTTGTTCCAGAACATTTTTAATCTACAAAAGAAAATTTGTGAAGTAGTACAAAGAGTTTATGTATACCCAATACCCGGATTTCTCTTTTATTAACATCTCATATTAGCATTGTATGTTTTTGCAATTAATGAACCACATCCAGCTTCCCCTATTTGTTTTCCAAATTCCTTCTATCCTCCCCACCCCTCCCAGTCTTTAGTAATCAACATTCTGTGTTCACATTGAATTTTATTTTGCTTCCACAGATGAGGGAGAACATATGATATTTGTCTTTCTGGCTTATTTCACTCAGCGTGATGTCTTCCATTTGCATCTATTTTGCTAAAAATGATAAGATCCCATTCTTTTAATGGCTGGATAGTGTTCCATTGTGTGTATATACCACTTCTTTTATATCCACTCACTTTTGGGGTCCTATCCAAGAAAACATAGCCTACTTCAACATCTTGAAGTACTTGCCCTTGGTTTTCTAGTAGCTATTTTATACTTTCATGTCTAACATTTAGATCTTTGATCCTTCTTGAGTTGATTTATGTATTTTGAGAGATAGGATTCCAATTTTTTAAAAGATTTATTTATTTATTTTAAAGGTGGAGTTACAGAAAGGCAGAAGCAGAGACAGAGGCAGAGAGAGAGAGAGAGAGAGAGAGAGAGAGAGAGAGAGAGAGAGAGGGAGGTCTTCCATCCACGGGTTCATTCCCCAGATTGCTGCAATGGCCAGAGCTGTGTCGATCTGAAGCTAAGAGTCAGGAGCTTCCTCCAAGTCTTCCCACATGGGTGCAGGGGCCCAAGGACTTGAGCCATCTTCTACTGCTTTTCCAGGCCATAGCAGAGAGCTGGTTCAGAAGTGGAGCATCCAGGACTTGAACCCGTGCCCATATGGAATGCTGGCAGTGCCGGCGACGGCTTTACCCTCTACGCCACAGCGCTGGCCCCAGGACTCTAATTTCATTCTTCTATGTATATACCAAGTTTTGCCAGCACCATTATTGAAAAGGCTGTCCTTTACCCATATTCTTGGTGCCTTTGTCAAAGATCAGTGGGCTGTTTTCACATGTCTTAATTTCTGAGTTCTCTATTGCACTTCATTGATCTGTGTGTTGGCTATTGTGCCAGTTCTGTGGTGTTTTAGGTCCTGCACCTTTGCAGTTTGCTTTGAAATCAGCTATTGGGACACCATCAGCTTTTTGTTTGGTTTTGCTCAGAGTTGCTTGGCTCTTCTGGGTCTTTTGTGATTCCAAATGGATTTTTTGGTTGTTTCTTCTAATTGTGTAAAGAATGTCATTGGTGTTTTGATTTGCGTTGCATTGAATCTGTAGGATTATTTAGGTAGTACAGACATTTTAATTACATTAGTTATTACAGTCCATGGGCATGCAGTTTGTTTCCACTTTTTTTGTGTCCTTGGTGATCTCTTCTGTCATTGTTCTATATTTTTATTGTAGAGATCTTTAACTTATTTGGTTAAATTTCTTTCTAAATATGAATGGAAAATTAGCAGGCAGTATACTAGCCAAGTTCAATGAAGAGAGTACACCTGACAGACCAGGTGCTGATCTAAAGAAAGAATTGAGAACCTAGTCTGCATTAAGAATGGATTTTTACAGGAATTCACTATGGCCAGGTGTCATATTGCTTGTAAGAAAGCCTTAAAATGCAGAGTGAGGGACTGGCATTGTGGCACAGCGTGTTAAGCCACCAGTTGTTAAGCCACTGCCTGTGTGCCAGCATCCCATACGGGTACCATTCAAGTCCTGTCTGCTCTGTTTCCAAATCAGCTGCCCACTAATGAGACTGGGAAAGGAGCAGAAGAAGGCTCAAGCCCTTGATCCTCTGTTCCCACGTGGAAGACTCAGATGGACTTCCAGGCTCTTGGCTTTAGCCTGGCCGTTGCAGTCATTTGGGGAGTGAGCCAGTAGTTGGAAGATCTCTTGCTCTCTCTCTCTCTCTCTCTTTCAATCTCTATCTATTATCTATCTATCTCTATTTCTATATCTCTATCTTTATCTCTATTTCTCTCTCCATCTCTCTTTGTAACTCTGCCCTTCAAATAATCTTTTAAAAAAAATCCTGATATGGAGGCAAAGTTCTCAGGGGAGAGGCCCAGCTTAACTCATTTTTAGTATTTGAGAAAGCTCTTACTGGTTTCCATTATGGCTGTACCAGTTTATGTTCCCATTAACTGTTCACCATAGTCATATTAAAAAGGCATGGTGATATGTAATAGAAGTTTTTATTTACATTTCCTGGGAGGATTAGTGATGTTGAGTGTATTTCCATGTACCTTTTGTACTTGTATATGTACTCTTTGAGATATGTATGTGGCTGTCTTTGCTCCATTTATTAAGGAATTACATGGTGTCTTGTAATACAGCTGTTGGAGGTCCTTGAATGTTTTGAGTGTTAACCCCTTATGAGATGAGTGATTTGCACTTGTTGTCTCCTGTTCTGTAGGTCATCTCCTCACTCTGTTGGTTGTTTCCTGTGCTGTCAAGAAGCTTTGTGGTTGGAGGCATCACATTGGTGTATTTTCATTTTTGTTCTCTCTGGTTTTAGGGCCAAATCCAACAAACATCCCAGTGAACATCAACATCATGAATTCAAAAAATCCTTTTTCCTATTTTTTCTTGATGGAGGTGGTTTAGGTTTAGAGTTTGAAACCTTCCTCTTGGCCAGTGCCACGGCTCACTTGGCTAGTCCTCCACCTGCGGCGCCAGCACCCATGGTTCTAGTCCAGGTTAGGGTGCCAGATTCTGTCCTGGTTGCCCCTCTTCCAGTCCAGCTCTCTGCTGTGGCCCAGGAAGGCAGTGGAGGATGGCCCAAGTGCTTGGACCCTGCACCCACATGGGAGACCAAGAGTAAGCACTTGGCTCCTGGCTTCGGACTGGCACAGCACACCAGCTGTAGCAGCCATTTGGGGAGTGAAGCAACGGAAGGAAGACCTTTGTCTCTGTCTCTCTTGCTGTCTAACTCTGCTTGTCCAAAAAAAAAAAAAAAGAAACCTTTCTCTTCAGTCTTAATCCATTTTGTCTTGAGTCTGTTGGGAAACCACAAGCCCTTGATTCTGCAGCAGGAAAACCTAGAAACCATAGTCAACTTTATCAAAAGCACACTGCCCAACCTGGGCTTGGTACAGATGGAGAAGACCATCAACCAGGTGTTTGAGATGGACATCGCTAAGCAGTTACAAGCTTATGAAGTCGAGTACCACATGCTTCAAGAAGGGCTCATTGACTCCTCCCCGCTCAGTGACAACCAAGGAATGGATAAATGAGAGAAAACCAACAACAGCTTACACAAACAGAACCTTGACCTCCTTGAACAATTGCAGGTGGCAAACAGCAGGATCCAAAGCCTGGAGGCCACGGTGGAGAGCTGCTGAGCAGTGAGAGCAAGCTGAAGCAGGCCCTGTTGGCACCATCTACTGCTTTCCCAGGCCATGTCAAAGAGCTGGATCAGGAGTGCAGCATCCAATACTTGAACTAGCAGCACTCGTATGGGATGCCAGCACTGGAGGCCAGGTCTTTAACCTGCTATACCAGGCTCCAGCCCAAATCTAAAAACATTGTTGTCATCCACTCGTAGATCTCACTGCAGTGACTATGCATCTATTTCCTTTTGGTCATAATTTTCCTGAGCAGTTCTGCTGCCTGAGAGCAGCACTTTGTTTCCAGTTGGGCTCTCTCACTGGATGCTTCCTAATTGTACAGGTGCCAGTGAAAGGCTGCCAGGACAGATAGATCAGCCGGGGTCCCAGCACTGGTTCTGATGGTCCCCCATGAGGAGTTCCCCTGCCTCCTAAGGCCATTCTGCTTTTCCACACGCTGCTGTCTTCACTTCTGGACCTGCTGATCTGAACCATCCCTAGCGTGCACGTACACACAGGAGAGTAGACCAGCGCCTCCACCGCATGCCTCGGCAGCATTTCTGAGGTCACCGGTACACATTATGGAATCCATGAATTCTTCCAGCCTGTGCTTGGAGTGCTCTGGGACAGGTCACCTGTACACGCTTGCAGGGCGTCAGAGGCTGGAAGGGCTTGTATGACATTGTCCTGCATTTGTTGACAAGTCATGCATGTGTGTATGTGCAGGGGTGCTTAAGATGCAGCTGTGACCTGGCTCAGCCATTCCTTCAATGGGAGTCCATGGAGAGTGAGCACTAGAGCATCCCCAGGCTACAGGAAACCAGGAGTTCATTCACACAGTCCTGCTGTTAACTTTACATGTGTGAGGATCAGTGTTTTATTTCCAGGAAACCCAGTCTGTAGTGTGTGTGCATACATCTTTAATTCTCAGGAATTAGATTCATGATGTTATGTGAATGATAGGATTTTATTTATACATTTATTTTTTACATGGGCAAAAAAAAGTCAAGGAGTTCTTTCCCTTTGAGAATTTATTTCAAAACAGTGCATTTAATGGCAACATGAGTGAATCAGTAAGAGGGTCCTTAGCCATCGTGTATCAAACACAAGGAATCGTAGCATGCCTGCTTTCTTTGTCTGAACTTGGCAAGATCGTATTGTGCTAGCGTTGTGGGCCTAAGTGTACATGACTTTATGTGTATCTGTCTTGTAATCTTAGGAATTCAAGAGGAATAATGATCACTAATAAATGAAAAAAATTTCTGTAGTTAAACCAGATTTTTCTGAAGAAAGGATTGATATAAAGTGAAAATTATTATCTAAATTCAAATGACACAAATATAAGTAGAAAAAAACACGAATTGTTTATTTTGTGACTCAAATAAACCAGAAGAAACTCAGACCTAATGATCCTATGAATGAAATAGTGACAACAGAGAAAGGGTAACCAGTAACTCAGGGGAAGCATTTTGTAGACACACAATAGAAATAACTCCGTGAGCTCCAGGATTCTGACACTGTATAAAGGGACTGAATCTAGATTTGGGAACTTGGGGGCTGTTGTCCTCCATAACAGGACTTCTACTGAGTAAGAATAATCAGGTCAGACTGATTGAGAGGGGAGGTTCATGAAACAATGAACTACAGAGGCAGGAGATTAGGTGTTGTATTATTCAGCATTGCGCAGAAACAACTGAGAAAGCAGGGTGAGGCGAGACAGGCATTTCTGAATGCTGTTGCTCATTCAGAATTTCCAAAACCTAATTTTCTGTAAAAAGGATGACAACAACATATTGATGGATCATACAAGGGTACCAGAGGGAGAATCAGTAATCGAAACAAAGAAGGAACCAGGCCACACATGAACAGACTCCGATCTTGCTGTCCTTTGTGTGTGGAACAGAGTCGTTTTCAGGATGAAGGAAAAATCTCCAAGACAATGGTACCAAGCGTGAAGGGACATCATTACTAAGAATCAGGGAAACTCAGAAATGGATGGGCAGGACTCAGGAAAGAAGAAGGAAAACAGGAGAAAATAACATCAGCCTTGAAATGCAAACCACAAGAAACACAGGAACGGACTGTGCCTTAGAAGAAGCAGAAGGTGACATAAAGGGAAATACTGTTAAGAATAGGAAGTTTACTGAAGATTTCAGAACACGAGAGGGAGATACCAAAGGTGAATCCATGCATGTGTATGAATGGGATTCCTGGAAGAGGGAACCAATGCAGTGATCCAGACTAATAATTAGAATTCAGACTTCTTCTGCTAAGAAGTATACTCCCACACTACTTCACAGAATCCTGGGTCTGACTTGGAGTGACTGATGTCACTGATACTCTAGTAGCATCTGTGAATTAAAAGAAAATGTGTTCATGCATCTAGAGTTCAAGGATGAGCGGCACAGAAGGAAATGAAAATGAGACTCTCACCAGTCTTGTAGAGACAGCGAGTCTGGGACAGGGGAATAAAATGTATTTAAGATACTCAAGAAGAGAAAGGATAAGTCAGGAACTTTGTGCCATCCAAGCTGACGTTAGGTGATAAATGCATTGACGTCCAGGTGGTCATGAGAGGTCTTGGGTGAGATGGACCTCATGGTCCCTTCCAGAGGAGGAGCAGACACGAGACAACACAACCACTAGGAAGTCATTGCTGCAGCACAGATTGAAAAGACCACGCCTGGCAGTGACTTTCAGTGGAGACCACATCTTTCTGGTTCCTTTCCAGAGAGTGCTGGTGAGGGCACTCACCAGGTGACTGCTCCCGGACCCTTTGAACTTCTACCTTTGCTAAGCTTGTTTTCCTACACTGTGCTTTATTAGACAAAACCATATGAAACCAACTGGTGCTCGGTGATGATTTAATATCAGCTCTCAGAGGACTGGTGAGGAGGGCCGTGGCTGCTGTTGTGTCTCCTCCTGTGTGGTTCAAGCTTCCGATGGTGTGGGAAGCTCCAGCTCCTCTGGGTCCAAGGACTCCACACTGCAGACTTCCGAGCAGCTGAAGATGTCTGCAAGAAAGACACAGGAGCAGGGGTCAGTGGGGGGACAGGGATGCAGCAGGGGTGTGGGCAGTGGGGTGGGAGTACAGCACTCACAGGGCTCCTGATCTCAGGATCTCCCGAACTCAGCAGCAGTCAGGGTCGTGGTCACTGAGGCCCATTTGCTAGGGCGAATTCCCCCAGGCATTCATGGGACAGCCTTCAGGGAGGTGACCCCTTAAACTGTGAACTTGATGCACAGGAAAGGGCAAGTCCCTCGGGCCCTGGGATTTCTCTCTCTCTCTCTGTCTCTCTCTCTGTCTCTCTCTCTGTCTCTCTCTCTGTCTCTCTCTCTCTCTCATTTACTAAATATAAATTTCCGAAGTACAACTTTTGGATTGTAGCGGCTTTTTTCCCCCATAAACTCCCTCCCACCGCAACCATCCTATCTCCCACTCCCTCTCCCATCCCATTCACATCAAGATTCATTTTCAATTATCTTTATATACAGAAGATCAGTTTAGTATACACTAAGTAAAGATTTCAACATTTTGCACCCACACAGAAACACAAAGTATAGAGCACTGTTTGAGTACCAGTTATACCGTTAATTCACATAGTACAACACATTAAGGACAGAGATCCGACATGAGGAGTAAGTGCACAGTGACACCTGTTGTTGGTCTAACAATTGACACTCTTATTTATGATGTCAGTAATCACCCGAGGCTCTTGTCATGAGCTGCCAACGCTATGGAATCCTATTTTTTTTTGGACAGGTAGAGTTAGGCAGTGAGAGAGAGAGACAGAGAGAAAGGTCTTCCTTCCATTGGTTAACCCCCCAAAAGGGTGCTATGGCCAACGTGCTGCGGCCAGCTTGTTGCGCCGATCTGAAGCCAGGAGCCAACTTCCTCCTGGTCTCCCATGCGGGTGCAGGGCACAAGCACTTGGGCCATCCTCCACTGCCTTCCCAGGCCACAGCAGAGAGCTGCACTGAAAGAGGAGCAACCGGGACTGAATCCAGTGCCCCACCCATGACTAGAACCTGGGGTTCCAGTGCTACAGCAGAGGATTAGCCTAGTGAGCCACAGCACTGGCCTGGGAGCCTCTTGAGTTCGCCAACTCCCATCTTGTTTAGACAAGCCATAGTCAAAGTGGAAGTTCTCTCCTCCCTTCAGAGAAAGGTACCTCTTTCTTTGATGGCCTGTTCTTTCCGCTGGGATCTCACTCACAGAGATCTTTCATTTAGGTCATTTATTTTTCCCCTGAGTGTCTTGGCTTTCCATGCTAAAATACTCTCATGGGCTCTTCAGCAAGATCCGAATGCCTTAAGGGCTGAACTGAGGCCAAAGCACTGTTTAAAACATCTGCCATTCTGTGAGTCTGCTGTGTATCCTGCTTCCCATGTTGGATTGTTCTCTCCATTTTAGTTCTATCAGTTCATATTAGGAGACACTAGTCTTGTTTATGTGTCCCTTTGACTCTTAATCCTATCATTATGATCAATTATGAACTGAAACTGATCACTTTGACTAGTGAGATGGCATTGGTACATGCCACCTTGATTGGAAAGAATTGGAATCGCCTGGTATGTTTCTAGCTCTACCATTAGGGGTAAGTCGATTGTGCATGTGCCAAACTGTACATCTCCTCCCTCTCTTTTTACCACTCTTAGATTTAATGGGGATCATTTTCAGTTAAATTTCAACACTTCAGAATAATTGTGTGTTAATTAAGGAGTTCAACCAATGGTACTAAATAGAACAAAAAAATACTAAAAGGAATAAAGTAGTAAGTTGTTCCTCGACAATAAGGACAAGGGCTGATCAAGTCACTGTTTCTTATAGTGTCCATTTCACTTCAACAGGTTTCCTTTTAGGTGCTTAGTTAGTTGTCAACGATCAGGGAGAACATATGATATTTATCCCTTTGGGACTGGCTTATTTCACTCAGCATGATGTTTTCCAGATTCCTCCATTTTGTTGCAAATGACCGGATTTCATTTTTTTTAACTGCTGTATAGTATCCTATAGAGTACATGTCCCATAATTTCTTTATCCAGTCTACTGTTGATGGGCATTTAGGTCTATTCCATGTCTTAGCTATTGTGAATTGAGCTGCAATAAACATTGAGGTGCAGACAGCTCTTTTATTTGCCAATTTAATATCCTTTGGGTAAATTCCAAGGAGAGGATTGGCTGGGTTGTATGGTGGGGTTATATTCAGGTTTCTGAGGAATCTCCACACTGGCTTCCATAGTGGCTTTACCAGTTTGCATTCCCACCAACAGTGGGTTAGTGTCCCTTTTCCCCACTTATTCACCAGCATCTGTTTTTGGTAGATTTGTGTAAGTAAGCCGTTCTAACCTGGTCCTGGGATTAAAAAGCCAAGGCCTACTCCCCTGGGTCTGATGACACAGGGTGGGGCCGTGATCCTGCCTAGTCTGACCTCACCATCAAGATCCAGGATCCAGCCTGTGACCCACATGTTAACTACAGACAACTGCCCCAGCTCTTCGGTTTCCTTCCCTAATCCTGCAGAACTTCTTTCTATCCTCCCTGTAGATCTGATCTCAAGCATGTAATTGGAAACAATTATTTTCTGGCATTAAAACCATATCATGATTGCTTTAGTACCTTTCAGCATGGAACTGGGATGGAAGCCACTTCTTCTGAAAGGGTCATAAAACCAGTGTGTGTGTATAATTGAAGTGTAAAATCAGAGCACAGACGAGAAGAACAGAGGGACTTGTGGCCCTGTTCCTGTCACTCTCCAAAGTGAGCTTTGCTTTGAATTGATGTCAAGTGTTTCTGTTAGAACTTGACAGCTACACAGATGATTTTATATCCCCCCCCAATAAAACAGTTTAAACATATTTTAAAAAGCCTCGGTCGTCACCCTCTAAGAAAAGGGGCTGAGGGCCCCCTGAGGATTGGGGAAATCCCAGCAGCCCCTTGTTCTGCACTGGCCTCTAAGTGGTGTCAGGATGGGCCGCGTACCCACAGGGCTGCAAATGTGGATCTGTGGTCTCTTCTGGTGTGAAAAGGAGTCCAGAGGTGCCTCCCTCTGTCCATCCTCACCTCATTGTCTCGAGGTGGAGGAGCTCAGGGACAACACCAGTGTCCCACCACAGCTGGTGAGGCTCCCTGTTGGCATCCATGTCGGGCAGGCAGGAAAGTGCCCTCTAGAGGGAGGTGTTGAGTGGCTCTGGTGGCTCTTCCAGAAACACCACCACCCGTGGCCACACTGAAGCCATTCACATGCCAGTCGTACCAGCACCCTCAGCCTTCCCTTCAGATGAAAGCAGCTCCTGGGGGCTCAGCCTGGGAGCCCTAGGAGGATGTGTCCCTGGGACCACCTCAGGGCGCATCCTTCACTCACCTGCGTGGATCCTGAATAGCCATTCCTCTCCACTCTCCAGGTCAGGCTCCATGGCAGCCTCTCCACCTCTGGGCTCCAGTTTGTTGGCTTCCCTGAGGTGTCACAAAGAATGTGAAGCAATGGAGTCCATGTGCCCTTACTTCCCTGACCCTGAGCTACCTGCTCCAAACTCACATTTCCTGTCCTTCATCGAGGTCCTCCATGTCCTGAAGACTTTGGGGATAGTTCATGTCCAGGGAACATGTGGACAGCTGGAAGGAGACAAGTATGTTTCCTAAACCAGGCATTAAGGAAAAGCCCTGTGCTGGGGCACATGGAGGCCAGAGTCAGACTTCCCTGGAGTCCTCCCTCCATGGACCCTGGGACCCTGCCTGCCTGTCCCACCCCAGCGCCCTGTGTGGGCAGTCGGGTTGCTCAGCACCGTTTCATAGTGCAGTCCGGGGGCGAGGAGTGAGGGCAAGGGTGATGAAGGGAGAGGGGAGGGCTGCAGAGAGACTGGATCAGCATCCACAGTGCAAGGACATCCACTGCCTGGATGCCACCAGGTCCTGCAGGATGCGAATCATCCACTGTGGTGAGGAGGGAATGTGGGAGAAGCAGGACCAGGGGCTTGTGAGCAAGAAAGCAAGAGAATCAGAAAAGAGATGAAAGAAGAAATCACTTACTCCCAGATCGCTGCTCCCAAGGGAATGTTCAGATGCAGCCACATAGCCTTCCATGTGCACCAGAGCAGGGGTGTTGAGGTTGCCAGAGAGAAGGAAAGGGGAGAGTTAGACTTGAGGTGAGGACTCGGATCCCTGCTGCTGGTTGGATGATGTAGGCCAACCTTGGGACCCCATGTCTGTATCCCTATCCCAGGCCTAGATGGCTTCACCTCTGTATAAGTGAGAGGATCTCTGAACTTTGCCTTCTTCTTCCAGCCCTCAGATTCCCATCACTGTGCCTAAGAAGTGTCACCTTGTTCCTCCATAGGTAGCCACTGGGTCGATGTATGCAACTCATTGTTTTCCATCCCTCCTGTTTCCCTTCCTCTGTTTTGTCTCATAACTCTTGTCCATTTCCTTTGTCCTTGTCATCTTCTACCAATCATATTATTGTCTAATATGGGAGCTCTGGAGGCCAAGATAAAGATATACTGCCACCTGGGGCTGGCATTGTGGTGCAGCAGGTTCAAGCGCCACCTGTGGGGACCCCTCCATGGGATCCCAGGTTGGTGTCCCTGCTCCTCCACTTCTGATCCAGCTCCCTGCTAATGTGCCTCAGAAAGCAGTGTAGGATGTCTCGTGCTTGGGCCCTGCCAGCTGTTTGGGAGACTCTGATGGAGTTTAGGGATCCTGATTCATCCTGGCCCAACCTGCTCATAGAGATTCTATTGGGACTGAGCCAGTGGATTGAAGATTTCTCTCTAATTTTCCCTCTTTGTCTATAACTCTGCCTTTCAAGTAGTAAATAAATCTTTAAAAAACGTATTGCCATGCACAGCAATACATCTATAGATCACTTACATGAGGAACAAGTGTCATGGACGTTTCTTGGGCCTTGGGAAGGTAATGAGGACCAACCCCATATGTCTGGGGTAACCTCATGGAGTTTGGAAATATTTAATCATCACAATAATCCCATGTTTCTTGATCCAGTTGAAAAGATGACCCAAAGAGGAGAGGAAATTTAATTTGTTCAAATTCTGGTAGTCGGCCAAGGAGGCAACAGTGTATCCACAGCAGGTGTATTCTTGGCCATATCAATAAATGGGACTTGCTAGGGTTTTCCTGAGCAGTGGGAGGACTGGGAAGTAGGACATTGGCAGGCCTGAGGACAGGGAACGTGCTAGGCATGACTGGAGGGGGAACAGGCTGTGTTTGAAGCAGTGCATCTGAGGGGAACAGTGATGCCCAGTCCTGCTGCCCAGAGGCCCTCCACTGAGCCCAGTGCATTCCAGCAGATGAGGTCAGCAGCACCGTGTGTGTGTCCAGCCCAGGATCCCCTAACACACATCCTCTGGGCAGCCTGTACAGCTATGCAGTGTCTCCAGTAGCAGCTGGATAATGGCCTGTCACACAGTCTACTCCAAACACTAGACTTGGATGAGATGTGGAAGCCAAGATGAACCCAGAGTAATGCTTGGCCCTCACAACTCTAAGATGCTGGGGCCTCCCCAGTCAGCCCAGAGCAAGTATTCTTTAACTCAACTGACCCTGAGGGTGTGGGGGGTGGGTGCTCCTCTTCCTTCTGCCCTGAGCTGAGGATGAAGCAAGGAGCCCTTACTGAGACACAATGGCAGCACCTTGCTCTTTGACCTGAAACCTTGTAAGAAAGAAATTTCTGTTCCTGATTAATTACAGAGTCTCAGGTATTACGTTGTGGCCAGAAATGGACGAAGACAATGGTCAGTGATAAACCCAGACATCTCTTGTGTTCAATTTGAAGGCAGTGCTGTCCTGTCACAATGCAGTGGATTTGATCTTTGCAATGGCAAAGCCGGGGTGGTCAGTATTAAAGAAAATGTAAAGTTTTAAATAGTAAAGCAAGAAATGATAGTTAAAAATTTCTATTGCTCCAATCCCATGGGCATAAAACCTCTTCCTACTCTATAATTAATATAAAAAAGAACAAATCAGACGTCTACATACAATGTCTTTTTTCCTCCTCTGTTCCTATGTCCTCTCAGGGGTCCAAAGCAGCAGATAACCCAAGCATTGCCCTAATTTGACCCTCTGGTCTTTGTGGGTGTTGCTCCTACCTGAAGAGGCTTCATCGTCACTGGTATAGTCCGAAACGCTCTGTAAGACCCAATCTTGAGAGACACAAACACAGACAGTAAGTGTTCACAGAGAGTCTCGCCCGTTCCTCCCCTGGATTGCTCAGCACGACCCTGCCCCTTCTCTGTGCTCTCAGCCCCTTCCTGGGCTCTGTGGACCTGACCTTCAGGCAGACATTGACCACAGCTTCAAGCCTTCCAGGGAGGGAGAGGAGCTGAGGCACCACCTCTCAACGTCTCACTTTCCCTAGTGCACTGAAATACGGTGCCTCCAGCCTGCATCTGAAACCCCCCACTTTTTTATATACATATTCCTATAACCATGCAGCAATACCTCTGTGATTGTTTTTTTATAGAGAACTGTTAGTGGCTTCAGAGGAACATAACTAGGGTAATACACACAAACTGCCAAACTTGTGCACTCAAAACTGTAACACATGGGAACCCACAGAGATAAAGCCCACCCCCATGCACAAGCCAGTATCTTCCAGGGACCCCAGGAATGATCATTACTCTTTATCAGGGTGTTAATTTCCCACCAGCACACTCCTAGTCCTCTGTCATAGCAGGAATTGGGCATCAGGTGGCCTTCCACACTAAAGCCCCCAAGATAGTCCCATCTGTGCTGTCATCTGGACTATTCATACTACAGGGAGTAAGTGATTCCCGAATACATACCACTTGCTGTTCGTATTGAGATCACCTGTAATTAGAAAATGGCACCATGAGGGTCTGAACACTCTGTGTCCCTTTGCACCTGTCTTTAATGCCCTTGGTGACACTGGGAAACCCCGTGTGAAAGAGTGGTCCTATGGAGGGAACCCAAAGATGTGAGCAGAGCGATCACACTCAGGCCAGCAGGCATGAGCTCTTCATGGGGGACGTGTCTCTCCAGTCCACTGTGGTTGGAAGTCACAAAATTCCTTTCAAAAGAGGAGAAGTGCTGCAGAGAAAAGCTTGCTGTGGTCCAGTCCTGACAGTCATTTTGTCCCTGTGTCCCACGTCAGCTCTCTGTTGGTGTAAACTCTTCCTCTCAGTGGCCCTCACTGTGCACAGGGTGTATCATGGACCCTATCCATGGTCAGATTTTTCTTCTCTTCATCTGGTTGAGAAATGAAGAAGCCAAGGAAGGAACATTTCTGTTTTAGAGGAAGGCGGGTGCCCTTACCTCAGTGTACTCTGGAGTTTCTTTATCCTCCGTGTCACCAGGAAGCTCCTCCCATGCATCCTCCAGGGGCACTAGACGGACATATGGTGACTGTCAGTACACTGGTGCGTCAGGGAGCATTGGTGGACATGGACATGGGGCGAGGGTTAAGGCCAAGGAGAAGAACGTGAAAGACCTGAGAAGTGGAGCCTTAAGCTTTCTAGCTCAAAGCAGCTTCATTCATGGGAACTATTCGGGGTCAATACCACCACAGTTGCTGTATTTCAGTAAGAGTCCTGGGACGACTCCTGCATGTTTAGAAGCCAAATAAACTGCTACTGTCGTCTTGATGTTTCCCAAGGTCACTACTACTCAGGGGTCAATATCTGTTTATTGTATTTGAATATGTCATCTCTCCTATGAGCTTCTGAACTTAATTCAAAGCAACCGTTAGTGGGAGAAGGACTCAGTTGTAGGCAAAGCAACATGTTCATTTATTGCCAATCGCTAGTTATCAACACGGGTAAATAAAGATTTTAAAATGCTAAAATTCTGCCATTTACAAATGAGCACCAGTTATCACGCGGTAACTTCTCTCCTGGCCTTCCTTTTTTATTACTATAATGGTACATCTTGTGGAGTGTAGCATAAGAATTCATTATATGCAGACAGTGTGTGATGATCAAATCAAGTGGGTTTACTTTTCCAGTTTCCTCAATATGTTTTATATTCTTTTGATTAATATTAAAGGCTTTCACCTGTTTGGAGTATAGTGTGATGTGTCAGATATGTATAGACTGTGTAGGGTACTGATGAGGGCTGTTAGCATTCCCCTTCCTTATTATGACAACTTTGGAGCCATTGAGCTCCTCTCTTCTATTTACTCCATTTATTCCTCCTGGATATTATGGACTATTGTAAACTCCTGGTCTTCCTTTTCCACGTGATGTGTGCGTACCCCTTGAGTCAACAGCTCCCCAGGCTCATGCAACCCAAAGCCAACGGCAGGATCATCTATCAAGGAAGTCAGCATGTGGTGGGCAGTGATGTCTCTCACCATGCTGCACAGGGGATTTGTGAAGGGTGACGAGCTCAAAAGAACCCTACAGGGTGTGCGCTGCTGAGTTTGAGCAATGATTTCTAAGGCTCGTGTTGATGATCTATGAAATCCAATCAAGTGTCTCCCTTTTTCTTGTCTGTTTTGGCCAGGTGCTGAGGAAAGACTGGACCTGACAGAGGTGGACCTTTGCTGTCCACCATGGTGCCACACAGCTCTCAGAATCTGTGAGTTGATGAGGATTTCTGTCTGTGTGTTTCATGTTCATGATGCTGCCAAAGCCTGCAGTTTGGTGTACCTATTGCTACTTGGATCATGTGACCACAGAAATCAGCTTATAATTATGTACAGCTTTGGGATCTCTGTGGATCTGATAGTTCTTGGCACATAAGTACTGGAACTCCCTTGCATGGTGGTGCTGGTTATCCCATGGCTGGGAGTTCACTGCAGGCCAGTAGTCAGAAGGATCAAGCTGGGGACTTATTGCCTCTCTCACTTGGGCCATCAAGGTCTTGGGCAATTTGTGTTTGCAGCATGTCTGTGTAAGCTGTGGAAATGTAACTTACCCTTCCGGCATTAGGTGGGGGTGGGGTTGAATGGGTTCATTTACATAGAGTGCCGCCAGTGATCAGATTCTTCTCAACTTTTGAGAACTTGAGCTGTGCATGGGAATGCATTTTCTGGGGAACACACACACACACACACACACACACACACTTTTAAAAAACATACATGATCAATCATAAAAACCTCACAACACTGATACACACAAACCCACACAATCTCTAAATGACCCAGCTCCTTCCAGGGCCTGCCTTAGATGCCCATAGCTATGCACTGGCCCATCTGTTTCTTTCACACACCCGAGATCCTCTTATCCACCAGGAAGCTGGAATCAGGTTGAATCACCAGGGGAGAGCAGGCAGGAAGGTCCCACTCTCTCCTCCCTTCGGTTTCCCTCAACAACTGAGGGATTCCAGGATACATACAGTTTTCGCTGGATCTCGAGTCCGTCTGCAACCAGAGAGAGAGAGTCTCTGTAGGACCGCATTCTGTCTGCACAGGGCTCCTGCCGACTGTGGGAAACCTGATGGGACACAGTGCATGAGGCAGCCGCCCCCAGATAAAGCACAGAGCACACTTGTGTGCAAGACACGACCTTCCACAGGTGATGGTGCATGTC
This sequence comes from Oryctolagus cuniculus, assembly GCF_051225735.1. NCBI lineage: Eukaryota > Metazoa > Chordata > Mammalia > Lagomorpha > Leporidae > Oryctolagus > Oryctolagus cuniculus. Next base: position 62,115,570 of record NC_142883.1, on the reverse strand, counting down.
TGTTTGCTTGGCAAATACAAGATGCTCTTTTAAGAATGAAAAGTGCTACTGAGGAAATGCCCCGTACCACATAGCTTGTAAACGCTGCTGTCGTTTTTTTAAATTTATTTGACAGATAGAGTTAGACAGTGATAGAGACAGAGAGAAAGTTCTTCCTTCCCTTGATTCACCCCCAAAATGGCTGCTATGGCCGGCGCGCTGCACTGATCTGAAGCCAGGAGCCAGGTGCTTCTCCTGGTCTCCCATGTGGGTGCAGGGCCCAACCACTTGGGCCATCCTCCACTGTCTTCCCGGGCCACAGCAGAGAGCTGGACTGGAAGAGGAGCAACCATATGGGATACTGGTGCCACAGGCAGAGGATTAACCAAGTGAGCCACGGCACCGGCCCTGCTGCGGTCATTTTTGAAGACCATCCTGAGTCAGGTCTCACTTAATAATAGGCGAGCACTTAATTTATACCAACAGGAAAATTGTGGGAGTCATCTGCAATGTATGCAGCCAGATTTTCAATTTGAGAAAGAAAATTGATTGTAAACAAAGAAACAAAGGCACCCATACCTTGCCAAGCCTTCTCCTCTGCCCTGTGTTTGGTGTGTTCTTCCACCAGGTCATCGGGGGCAGCTGGGAGGACACAGGGTAACTGTCAGTAAATTCGAGCTGTGGACGAGTTAGGCAGGGACACTTGCCTATGTGGACATGGGACTAGGACTTGTGGGTTGGTGAGCAGTGAACAACATGGACAGTTCTGTGCTGCACTCAGTGACAGAGCAAGAAAAAAAGCCAGCCCCACGCCCACAAGCAATTCAGAAAGGCCACCGGAAGCGGGCTCTGAACTGCTTGTGGACACTTTGGGGCCATCCTCGTAGGTGGGTGAAAGAAGGCCAAGCAGAGTGGCGGGAAATAAATGAGGAACGGGGTCTTGATTTCTTGCCCAAAGCAACCAAGTCAATGTGAAATAGTTTGAGGTAGTCACGTGCTGTAGTGCACTGACTCCTTTGCAAGGTCTCATCACTGCTCCTGCCCATTTTGTAGGCCATGGAAATCCCCAGTTTTTCTTGAAGTGTTCCAACATCACTTACCTCCATGGCTCAACATGAGCTGCTGCCTCATTGGCTGTCTGTTCTGTTGGATATTTGTATTTTGATATTTTAAGATTTATTTTATTTCTTTGAAAGGCAGAGGCAGGGAGAGAGTGGGGGTGGGGAGAGAGAATCTTCTATCTGCTGGCTCACCCTCCAGATGGCTGCAATGGCCACGGTTAGGCCAGGCTGAAGCCAGGAGCCTGGGTCACCTCTGGGTCTCATATGTAGACAGCAGGGGCCCAGGCACTTGGACCATCCCGCACTGCTTTCCCAGGAACAGTAGCAGGAGCAGGAACAGCAGCTGCTGGGACTCAAACTGGAGCTCCAGTAGGGACAGGCTTTCCTCATGCACCACCATGCCAGGCCCTCTTGTTGGGTGTTTTAAGTTGCTATGGGGAAGCAGACATATTACTTATTATTTTAATCATTTGGAAGGGAACACTGCAGTGGCATGAATTATTTGACAATGCTGGCATACCTTATTCCTGTGTGCTGCAACTGTTGTCATCATACCCACTGTAAATTCTGCAGTTATTAAGAAAGAAATCTACCTTCCCCTCTCCTTCCATCCCTGGCTTATCTGTACTTTCAGTTCCTTTTGGTTTGTTTCTTGTGGACATGCCACTTTAAGTGTTTGCCTTTAGTGCTTGCCTTTTTCAGTAAGCATTGTGTGTTACCACGTTCGTCCATGTTGTGGTATACATCAAACTTTGATTGTCTATATACTCCATTTTCATCACACGTTCATTTGTTGGTGGACACTGGGAAATACTCCAGTTCTGTGTCTCCACCTGTTGCCTGCTATGAGCGCTGGGGTGGAGAGATACCTGCTTGCCCCCTGCTTTCCACTTTTTGGTGATTTATACCACAGGTGGTATATGAGGTGAGAAACTACCTGATAGTCCTTAGGTACATGATAGGGATTCATGTCGAAAATGAAAGCAACTCAGTTAAAAATGGTAAATTGACACGTGCACAGTGAAAGTATCCCGGTAGCCAGCATGCATAGGGAGCAGTGCTCAACACCGTCTGCTGTAAGGAACCATGAACTGAGATGACAATGAGTCCAGGAACCATGAATCAGGATACTGTGATCCAGGCATCCCACTGCCACAGAGAAGGCCAACAAATGATCACACCCACAGCTGTGACAAGGGCTCACAGCGTTGTGCAGAGAAAGTGCAACTGTCCAATGGTGCTGTCAGTGAAGAGGATGTGGTAGAACCCTGTCTTCAGGGCACATGTGCCTGCTTGATGAAGAGGGAGAAAGGCACGGTTCATGCTAGAGAATTGCTGGACCTTGGAAACATGGTGCTGGGTGGGAGAAGCCGCACACCAAGGGTCACCTTTCCTGTGGTTCTGTTTATATGAGAAGCATGTCGCAAAGAAATTCAGAGACAAAGTACATTCATGATTGCCAGGGCCTGGGATTAAGTGAAGGGAAGAGATTGGTCAGTGATAAGTGGTTTCCTCTGGGATGGTGGTGAAATGGTTTTTGAAATCTTGCAGGTGTCTGCACATCCATGCAAATATTTAATAAAACGACATCAGTGTTTGATTTAGCAGGTGATTTTTGGGATGAATCCTTTACACATCAGTAACATAACAAGAAAATGGTCCCGGAACCTGCATCTTAGTGTAGTGGGCAAAGCCTGTCTCCTGCAATGCCAGCATCCCATATGGGCTGGCACTGGTTCATGTACCAGATGCTCTACTTCAGCGCAGCTCCCTGCGAATGGCCTGGGAAAGCAGCGGAAAATGGCCTGAGTCCTTGGGCTCCTGACACCATGTGAGAGACCCAGAAGAAACTCTTGGTTCCTGGCTCTGGACCAGCTCAGCTCTGGCTGTTGTGGCCATTTGGGGAGTGAGCCATAAGATGGATGATTCTCTCTCTCTCTCTCTCTCTCTCTCTCTCTCTCTCCCTCTCTCTCTTTCTCTTTCAAATAAATAAATAAATCTTAAAAAAAGGAAAGGGCCCACCTTCCAGGCTTAACTGACATCAGAAGAGCTTGAAGGTCATCAGCTCTGTCCTTACAATAAGAAGAAGTCTGAACCAAGTGGAAACCGAAGGCTCCACTTAGAACCCTCAGACAGTGGAAGTTCCCGGGCGAGCCGCCACCTGAAGTTTCTGCCTGCAGAGGGCAAAGCCGACAGGCACAGCCGACATCGTCTCACTGGAGAGGGGTCACGGAGCCAGTTGCTCACAGGAACGCATACATGGGAATGGCCTGCAGAGGCTGTGTGTGCACCTGCTTCCCAGTGAGCACCCGCAGGGTCCAGTCTCACGGGGCCACCACACTCTCACAGGCGTGTGCTCCACGAGTCCACCATTCTCATGCTGAAGGTCAGAGGAAGTCCACTGTGGGCTCAGGTTAGGGGGAAATTGCAACTGGAAATAGTCGGATGGGAAAGCTCCCAGTGTGAATTATTCTCCGGTAGACAAAAAACTGAGGTAGAACATAATATGACATAATGCTTCCCTTCTCACTGCCAACAGGGTGTTCACGCAACAGCAGTGAATGACAGTGGAGCAGCAAATACGCCCGTCCAGGAACAATCAAGGCAGACGCTCTCCAACTGTCTACAGCAATCTTTACTGTGCATGTGCCTACAACAGAGCGTCAAAATCCTTGAGGCCAAAATTAATGGAGCAGAAAGGCAGACCAGTTCACAGTTATCATTGAAGACTTCAACACCACGTCACAAGTTACTTCCAGGCCCAGTAGGAGGGAACAAGTGAAGGCAGAGTGGCAGAGAACAACACCAGCGTGGGATCCGTCGTGCTCCCCTGCCAGATATGTCGTCATATCGTCATGTCGTCACAGCAGGACCTGGGAAGAGGACCTTCGCTGGCCACGAAGTCACTGGAGGTTGAGTCACTTAGGTTGAGTTCATACTGGAGTAGGGTGGGCCTGTTCTCATCTGACAAGTGTTCCTACAAGATGAGAAGAGAGGCCCGGGGTGGGAGAATGCCATGGGATGGTGAGAGAAGAAACGCAAGGGCTGCAGTACCCACCCAGGAGACCCAGGGCTTCCAGGAGCCCGGCACAAGCTGGGAAGTGAAGGAAAAGGTTCTCTTATGACTTTCTGAGGGCGCCTGGCCATACTTGCACCTGGAGTTCTGACACCCAACCTGCAGACTCACGAGACAATGTTTCTCATACTTCAAACCAACCAACCAACCTGGACCTTGCTTTGACACTCTAGGAATCTAATCTGGGCACCATCAGCCAACCAGGTTCTATTGCCATTTAGAGAAATTTCAGCAGCCAGAAACACATTCTTCTCTGGGTCAGATCAAGTTTCCACGGTAGACCAAAGAATGACTCCTTTCACACACAGTACTTAAAATAATACATGTTATACAAAATACACTACTTAGTCATTATGGTATCGCACTAGAGTTCAAAAAGGAAAGATTGCTTGGAAAATCCCCCCAATAAATATGGAGGCTGTATAACATACTCTCCAAAACAAATGGGTCCAATGTAGAGTCTATGGAAAATTTAAACTATTTTGAACAAAAATAGTCTGTGGGTTGTATTGAAGCAGTGCTCAGGAGGAAAATGTTACCACTGAATGAAAGACATTAGAAAATGAGGGTGATCTTCTCTGGCTCTCCTTCTGTCTCTGAGATTCTGGCTTTCAAATAAACAAATAAAAATCTTTACAAAAAGAAAAGAAATGAGGGTGATTTACAATAATAAGGGATTCTTATGCTCTGGGAAACCAGAGGGCCAAAGGGCAACACAATGCATATTACACATATAAAAGAAACCAATGTGATAAAAAAAAAAAAAATAGGAACTCAATAGGAAAAACCCAAAAGTCAAAAATCAGATCTTTGAAAAGATCAGTAAGATTGTGATACCTCTCCCTCTCCAAGCACAAATAAAAGAAGAAACATTGTATTGTCACATCCTTGCCACTGATTGCAAGTACAATAAAAAGAAAATAAGGAATTACTTTGCCTACTGTGTGCCCACAGATTAGACAGATTCCGTGAAACAGACCGATTACTCCAGAGTCAGAAACTACCCACACTAAGCAAGGGGAGATGGACCCTCTGAAGAGCCTTTATAATTAGGAAAGACACGAATGTATGAGTTTGCAAGAAAGTAAGGTGCTAGGCTCAGATGGATTCATTGGTCAATCGCATCCCATTCTTACCAAGAAAACGTCATGCCACATAATCGTAGGTACTTACCCAGTCAACGTTAAGAATAGTGTCCTCAAATCTGGAACACATCATGCTGAGTGAAGTAAGCCAGTCCCAAAGGGACAAGTACCATATGTTCTCCCTGATCGGTGACAACTGACTGAACACCAAAAAGGAAACCTCCTGAAGTGAAATGGACACTATGAGAAATGGTGACTTGATCAGCATAGCCCTGACTGCTAATGGACAACTTAATACATTATCCCTCATAGTATTTTTTTTGTCTGTTCTACTTAATATGACTGGTTTAATTCTGTAATTATCACACAGTTATTCTTAAGTGTTGAAAATTAACTGAAATGTGATCCCTGTTAAACATAAGAGTGGGAATAAGAGAGGGAAGAGATGTATAATTTGGGGCATGCTCAGGCTGATTTGCCCCAATTGGTAGAGTTGGAAACATACCAGGGGATTCCAATTCAATCCCATCAAGGTGGCATGTGCCAATGCCATCTCACTATTCCAAGTGATCAATTTCAGTTCACAATTGATCATAATGAAAGGACTAAGAGTCAAAGGGAGCACATAAACAAGTCTAGTATAGGCTAACACCAAGCGATAGAATAAATAAAGGGGAGAGTGATCCAACATGGGAAGTGAGACACTCAGCAGACTCATAGAATGGCGGATGTCCTAAATAGCACTCTGGCCTCAGAATCAGCCCTAAAGGCACTCGGATCTGGCTGAAAAGCCCATGAGAGTATTTCAGGCATGGAAAGCCAAGACACTCTGGCAAAAAGATCTCTGTGAGTGAGATCCCAGTGGAAAGAACAGGTCTTCAAAGAGGGAGGTGCCTTTCTCTGAAGGGAGGAGAGAACCTCCACTTTGACTATGACCGTGTCTAAACAAGATAAGAGTCGGAGAACTCAAGGGGCTTCCATAGCCTTGGAAACTCATAACTGGTGCATGGGGAGATAAGTGATGCCATAAACAGGAGTGTCAATTTGTAAAGTCAACAACAGGAGTCACTGTGCACTTACTCCTCATGTAGGATCTCTGTCCTTAACGTGATGTACACTGAGGCTTAATGCTATAACGAGTACTCAAACAGTATATTTCACTTTGTGTCTCTATGGGGGTGCAAACGATTGAAATCTTTACTTAATGTACACTAAACTGATCTTCTGTAAAAAAAAAAAAAAAGAAAAAAAAAAAGAAATTATCAATTCCCAACTTGACTCTCACTGGGATTAAACATGACAATAGGTCTGATCTGATTTCATCATCATTTAAAAAAAATCATCTATTATTTTTCACTTTATGTTTCTGTGTGGGAGCAAACTGTTGAAATACTTACTTAAGGTATACTAAGCTGATCTTCTGTATATTAAGATAATCGAAAATGAATCTTGATGTGAATGAAAGGGGAGAGGGAGTGGGAAAGGGGAGGGTTGTGGGTGGGAGGGACGGTATGGGGGGGGAAGCCATTGTAACCCATGAGTCGTACTTTGGAAATTTATATTCATTAAATAAAAGATTAAAAAAAAAAAAAAGAATAGTGTCCTCACAGAACCTGCCACAGGAATGCTCCAGGTGGCCTTCTTCCTGCTTGCTGAAATCAGAAGCCACTAAGAAGTCCTCTAGTACTGGGAGGACCGTCAAAGATGGGATGTTGCTCAGTGATGACAATCATTCAACAATCAGCCTACAAAAAGATTTAAAAGAATTCCTAGATCTGTCGCCAAGTCACAGGGACCTGCAGACTCAGTGGCTGCAACTCTAGGAAATTCTGAACAGCACGAGTATAAATGCAGTAAAATGACCAGTCCTGGGTCGTGTTCTGGGGTCTTTTGGGGGTTCTGGGAGACACGGGTAGAGATGAACGGGTGATGCTCAGGTCATGTTTAGGGCAGTGAAACCACTGTGTATTGGTGGTGAGTGACCTGAGGCATCTGTGGAACTCAGAGAACTCTACCACCAGAGTCAGTCTTGGTGCCAACTTCAGAGCTGAGTAATAACAACCTGTCACTGTTGGTTCAGTTTCTATAACATATGTATCCTACCAGTGGAAGTGTCAATAGAAAAAGGGAAACTGGGAATTCAGTATGAGAACTTTCTGAACTCTATATTCAATTTGCATGCTCATCTCCAACTGTTACTATTAATGTAGAATCTGGTGACACTGTCTCAGGAAGAGGTCTGCTTCAGCCCCTGTTGCACCATCAGGTAAATGTCTGAACATTAGCCTGAGAGGTTGCCATTGACAGTGAACCCAAGGTTAAGTTGTTAATACAGCTTTCCCCTGTACTGGGCACCCTGCTGATTGATTTGACCATTTTACTGTGCGTACATGGAATAAAAGATAGCATAGGCTTTTTAAAGCTTTGTCATCACCATGAGACCTTGAATAAAGTAGAATCTTGACTTTTGAATGAGCTTGATGATAAATTTACACTGTACCTTCGTCGACTCCTTCACAGGGTGCATCCTGTTCTTTGGCAAGACACGGATTTTTCTGACTTTCTCAATAGGACGGACGGTAGATATTCTTGACTTCCGAGTTGCTTTTCTTCTTAAACTCTGGAGACAAGACCCTGGAACAGTATGACAGTACAGACAGCTGTTGACATCCCACTGGCAGGAGACCACAGGGAAGTGTGTGCTCATTTGGCTGAAGTTCTAACTTTGGTGCCAGTTTTCACCTTGAGTATTACAGAGCCACCTCCAGAATCAGAGTTGGATACTAGGCAGATGTGCAGTGTGGTGAACACTTCTACTCGACAGTCTGATAGTGCGGGTGAATACCTCACTTTAGATGAGACTGTGGACAGGCATCAGAAGATAGTGGCTGAGAGCAGAGGGGCTGGTACCAGAAGGTCTGTGTTCAGCTCCTGGAGGGAAGCTGCATGTACCTGGGAAAGTTGCGCAGGCACCACCCCACCCCCACCCCCGCAGTGTCTCAGGTCCCTATTATGAGATAGAGAAATAATGCTATGTCCGTGTGTTGTGTTGTCAAGCTCAGGTGATTAAAAACACGTGAAGCTTTACCAAGCTGATGCTGCATAATTGTCTGAAATTGTTCACTCTCCGAATGTCAGAGAATGAGTGTGTCACTCGGTAGTGGCTGCATACAGGGAGTGTTCTTGGATGACCCCTGAGGCAGACAGGGTGGGAGTTCCTCTTCCCCTGTCCATGGATAGGAAGCTTTCCACGTGGAGAATCTCTGATTTCCCACGCAGCCCACAGCACAACCCCAAGCTATGGGCAGCTCAGCTGTTCCATGTAATTTATAATTAAGCAAATGTAAATTTAGGGATTGTCAGTGACTTGTCCAGAGTCCCCACATTGACAGGTGATGGATCTGGGGCAGGATCACTGTGTTTTCCTGGGAGACAGAAGGCTCTGAACACCTGGAATGTCCACTTCCTGCCCTAGAACCCTGGGCCAGGAGCTCCTCTCACTCTTTCTCAAGTTCTCCAGGACCAGGCTGTCCTTGGGAACAGGATGTTCTGGGAAAAGTCCCAGAGACAAGAGAAACCACAGCCCACTGGTGGGGGTCATGAGCATGAAGGTGCACACTCAGAGCTGGTACAGCCTCTGCCCTTCTCAGACAAGTATTGGAGGCTGCTGAGCTACTTTCTAAGAAACACAGGTCTACTTAAGGCTTCTGTGGCATTAAAAACACCTGACTTTCATCAACACTGAGCCCTAGGAACTCCTCACCCCTCCAGAGACCCTGCATGGACAGGAGGCACAACTCTCTCTCTTGTCAGAGAGGCACCTGTCATCAAGCCTGCCCCCTCCAAATCCAGTATTCTGCCTGAGGACCACCAGGCATGCCGCTTCCCTCTCCCTTTAAATGTCCCCATCACTGACTCAAAAGCACTGTCCCTCTGTCCCACTTCCTTGAGAGCCCCAAACAGCAGGGTGCATGTGTTCATCCAACCCGTGGAAACTCCACCCTGAGATCCCAGTTTCTTTCCATTGTAAAAACAAAAATCTCTGTATTCAGACTGTTCTTACAGACTTGGCCTCAGATGGCAACCTGTATATTCAGAAGAGATTGGCTTGAAAGTTCTCTTTTGTAAGATGCCTGTGTTGTGTCTGGTCTCAATTTCTCCTGACCAGATGAATGTAGTATGGGTTTCTTCAGTCTTTTCTCTGGAGAGGTGTGAACAAACTTGGCATTAGAAATAAGGTATTTTCTAAATTTAAGATGTATTTATACAAATGCTGTTGAGTTTCTGTGTTTTTATACCCTGCAAAAATGCTCAGGGTGAACAGCCATCAGGGAAACGCAAATAAAAAACCACAATGAGATTTCACCCCACCCCAGTCAGAATGGCTGTCATCCAAAAATCAAAAAATAACCACTGCCGATGAAACTATGGAGAAAAGGTACCCTAAATACACTGTTGGTGGGAATGGAAGCTGGTATAGCCATTGTGGAAGACAGTGTGGAGATTCCTCAAAAAATAGATCTGCCGTATGATCCAGTCATCCCATTTCTGGGAATATACCCAAGGGAAACGAAATAAGCATGTGAGCGAGTTATCTGTACCCCTGTGTTGATAGCAGCTCAATTCACAATAGCTAAGGTAGAGAATCAACCCGTATTTCCATCAATTGGTAACTCGTTAAAGAAAATGTGGTACAAATATACACAATGAAATACTACTCAGCCATAAAAAAGAACGAAATTCTGTCTTTTGCAACAAATGTATGCAATCGGAGACCATTATGCTTATGAAAGAAGGCAGGTCCCAAAAGACAAATAGATGCTTTCTCCGGTTGGTTGTAGCTAATATATAGAGTACAAAAAACATAATGTATATCAAGCTAAACTGACATCTTATGATTTGATTGTTGTCTACAGCTCTTGTCTCTACCCTTGTAAAACAGAGATCTATCTACATTTTACTTGTGGAGATCTTTGGTTAAAGGAGTTTTGAACCGGTGATTGTAAAGTAAATTGAAATTTTAGTCATTGCAAAAAATTTAAAGAAAAAAATAAGAGAAAGGTAGGAGGATGGAATAAGGGAGAAAATGTTGTATTCTTAGAGTCTTATCTATGAAATTCATGAAATCCATTCTCTATAAATAAATTAAAAAGCAAGTCAAAAAAGAACTCAAAAAAGAAATATTTGAACAACAAGCTTAATGGCTTGTGATACCTTTCTTACCCCTTGGCCTATTTCTACATCATCAGGTATATCTAGATCAAACAACTTATAAGTTGTTCCAGATTAAATTAAAATTGTATTCTTAGAAATGCCATTAAACATCTCCCTCATCTTTTATTCCATTGTTCATATTCCATGTTTTAGCAGAATATCTGAGGCTGCGCAGACTGACAAATGGGCTTCAGGACTGCGGGCACTTGGACGGCCGTTAAGCGGTGCTTTGGGATGCTCCCACCCCTACCAGAGTGCAAGTGCTCAGGTCACGGCTCCAGTCTGGAGTCTACGTTGCGGCTACTGTGCAGCCTGGGAGGCAGCCGATGATTGCTTGAGGAATCGAGTCTCTGCCACACACATCGCTTCAATTCCCAACCCCTGACTTCAGCCTGGCCCATGCCTGGCTGTGCAGACACTTTAAGAGTGAACTGGTGGGCCAGCGTCGTGGCTCAATAGGCTAATCCTCCACCTGCGGCGCCGGCACACCGGGTTCTAGTCCCAGTTGGGGCGCCAGATTCTGTCCCGGTTACTCCTCTTCCAGTCCAGCTCTCTGCTGTGGCCCGGGAAGGCAGTGGAGGATGGCCCAGGAAGACCTTTCTCTCTCTCTCTCTCTCTCTCTCTCTCTCTCACTGTCTTACTCTGCCTGTCCAAGAAAAAAAAAATGAACTGGTGGATAGGAGATAACTCTGACTGTGTCTCCTTGTCTCTAGGCCTTTCAAACAAGAAGGGCAAATGCTTTACAACTTCAAAAAGTGTATTTGAAAGAGGCTGGTGGCATATGTTTGGCCAAGGAATTCAGACACAAGTTGAGATGCCCATGTCCCTTATTGGAGTTCCTGCATTGGTACCTGGCCGCATCTCATGACTGAAGAACCCTCCCGGAGCAGGCCTTGGGAGACGGCTAGGATGGCTCAGAAATGATATGACTGCCACCCTCCTGAGAGCTCTGGGTTGTGGTCCTGGCTCCCAGCTCTGGCCTGTGTGCAAGCTCGTGTGGGCATTGTGGAGTGAGTCGGTGGAAGGGAGGGAGTGCTGTCTCTCTCCAGTCCTCCCACCTCCTCTCTGTCACCCTCTCCCTCTATCCTCTCCCCTCCTCCCTTCTCCATCTCTGTCACTCTGCCTCTATAATTTAAGATGCTTACTTAGAACACACACATACACTCATACACACACACACACACACACACACACACGGAGCCTTGAAAGCCATGCTCAGACTGCCTCAGAGAGAATGGTCATCAGGGAGCCCATGTGATGTGACCACCGTGGAGTCAGGACCCAGAGAGCAGGGAAGGGCAGTTGTCCTCTCTCAGACAGGTCTCTCGTGACAGCTCCCTGGGTCCCGTGGGAGCTACGTTAATCCCTTCAGTGGCAGCCCACGGTGACCTCATTACTTCACGCTTGTCTCTGCCTCTTAAAATTTCCTCTTCCTTCGCTACACTGGGGACCAAGCTTCCATCCCAGAAACGTTTTGGCGACACACTCAGACTGCACCACACAGAGCACTGTCCCCCCAACTTCTAGAATTCATAATGGGAGATACTGATGCGGTGAAACCCTGCATCACCACAGATGGCGCTGCTTTTCCTCAGGGATCACTCGGCCGCGCGGGCGGGTTGGCAGGGGAGGGGAGGGAGAGGCGGTGTTCTGTTGTTCAGCAGGGAGACTCGTAGGGTCTGCAGCTCGAGAGAAAAGTTGTGTGTGAGCATGGGGGGCAGTGGGCAAGGGCGGACAGAGAGACAAGGAGAGAGAGAGAGAGAGAGAGAGAGAGAGAGAGAGAGAGAGAGAGAGAGAGAGAGAGAGGCAGTGACTGAGTAGAAGGAATCAGTTCTTACGTTGCCCAGCATGGTGGAATTTGCTGCAGTTCACAATAATCTCTTTTGTGAGCAAGTAGAAAAGGGGAGTTCAAAGGACCCAAAACTAAAGTGATGATAAAGAGAGGAAAACTTTACCTTGATTCGGTGAGTACCTGTTGTCCACATTTATTGATCTGTCACACCATAGTCAATAACTATTGGCTGTTACTAAGTGCTGGTCTCCGACTATTTCAAATGTTTAATGAGAGGACAGTGCTGCAGGATCTGTCTTGTTCCTCACACACTGAACACGCGGATGGAAGTGGAGTACGTGCAGGCCGAGCCCTGGAACGAAGCCCGCACAGTGTCGGTGCTGCTTGGTGCTGGGTCAGTCGATGCTGAAGGGTCTGCAGCAGTGTTCCAGAAGCTTCTTCCAGAGCCGGGCCTCGCGGGGAGTGACGGAGGGGAGGGAGGAAAGGCAGATTTCTCGTCCATGTCTGTGCCTTTTACCTCCACTACACCCATGCTGTTTCTCTTGTTGTGAACATGGAATTTTCTTTCAAACAAAATTTGATAAGATTAAATATAATAAATACATAAATTATATGTAAATATATATATTGTTTATGTGATTATATAAAGAAAATAATATACATATTATGAATATAATCATGCTATTTTGCTCCTGGCCTAAAGGGAGAGCAGTCCAGAGGAGACACGGTGGTGATGGCCCACATCTCCTTGTTGATGCCTGGGAAGAGCTAGTGGCTGGGACTGAGTCCACAGCGAGGAGCTGGCGTCGTCTGGAGACACCGTCGCTCAAGACCAGCAGTGGAGCTGGGTTCAGACGGAGGGCTGCAGGAAACCTCTTGTGCGGCCTTGCCGTCCTGCAGCAGGGGAGCCCGGGGCATGCAGATTGCTGATCTGGTCAAGGGCTCCACAGGTGAGCGACACCAGTGACCTGGCAGAGGCCCCTGGCATTTCCATAGAACTCTGGAAGTCCCACAGAGTGCCTTCCACACGTGGGACAGTGCTGGGCAAACCCAGGGGCCGCTCTGGTTCAGAGGGAGGAGAGACGCCAATGAACATGTGTAAATCAGCCATGCGCACAGACTACTTTGTTCTGTTCCTTAACATCTGTACAAGTTATTTGCGATACAGGATGTGAGATGCATAAAACATCTGCAATGGCCTCTTGCTTCTGAACTTGACTTATGAATATATTAGTGTTCTGTGTCTTGCAGCTTATTTGGGGAAGGATGACCAGAGTCTTTAGAATAGATCTAAAACTTCAGACTTTGATGTCACTCACCACAATATTGTCTGGAATTCCAAAAATGTTCCATCAGCGGTGATCTGGGTCTTTCTGGATTTGACATTTGATAGAAGTTGGGTAACCGAATATCATATATTTTTCCTGTGTGACCCTGTCATTCAAGGCATAGAATTTATCTGCGATGTCACTGCCAATTAAAACTGAAAACAGGTGGAGGATGTAACGATGCTGAGCAAAGAGCAAATATAATTTCGTTGTCCTCCAAGACACATATCGACAGTCGGTTTCTGCTGTTAGGGTTACCTGAAAAATGCCTTCCTCTGTGGGCCTCAGTGAGTACCACGCAGAGAATCCAGGAACTCAAAGGGGAGAATGTAACGCAGAAACTGTCGGTCTGCTCTACAAATGAAATACCGGCAAGATAATAAATGGTGCCTTCAGCCTCTTGCTTCCAGACTGTGCAGACGGGGCGTTCAAGTAGCAGATTCTTCCATAAACTTGAATCTCTTTCCATGGCTGTGCTACTACCTGGTTCCCTTTTCAGTTGACTTTAAATGACAGTGGGGCAAGCAGTTATGTCCTTTGCATTTCCATAAAATGAGAGTTTTGCTCAGTCTTCAAAAACCACAAAAATTGTTCAGTAGCATGCAGTTTAACTTTTATGTTTGTAAAGCTTCTATTCTTCTTGTAATTTTATTCCTTTGTTGTCTGAGAAGATAAATGTATAATTTCATTTTTTAAAGATTTTATTTATTTAAAAGGCAGAGTTAGAGAGAGAGGGAGAGACAGAGAGAGAGGTCTTCCATCCACTGATTCATTCCCCACATGGCCACAATGGCCAGACCTGAGCCTATCCAAAGCCAGGTGCCAAGAGCTTCTTCTGGTCTCCACGTGGGTGCAGGAACCCAAGCACTTCAGGCATCTTCTACTGCTTTCCCAGGCCATAAGCAGGGAGCTGGATGGGAAGAGGAGCAGCTGGGACACGAATGGTGCCCATCAGGGATACGGGTGCCATAGGCGGAGGCTTAGCCTACTACGCCACAGAGCAGCCCTACAACTTGCATTTTTTATTCAGCATCTCATTAACAATGTTTAACTCATTAAAAATAAGCTGCAGAGTCATAGCATTAAGCTGTAAGATGCATTGGAATGTGTTGAATCTGGCTGCTCCTACAGAATGCCTGTATTTCCCTCATCTCAGTTTTTGGTTGTTATAATATATAATGCTGAAATCAATGTTCTTTCCTATAAATGTGTGGCACAGCGGGTCAAACCGCCACCTGCAATGTGTGCATCCATATTGGCGCTGGTTCACACCCTGGCTGCTCCACTTCCAATCCAGATTTCTGCTAATGGCCTGAGAAAAGCAGAGGAACCTGGCCCAAGTGCCTGGGCCCCTGCCACCCACTGGGGACACTGGATTAAGCTCCTGGCTTTGGACTGACCCAGGCTTGACTTGTAGCAGCCATCTTGGGAGTGAATTGGCAGATAGAGACTCGATCTCTCCCTGCCCCGCTTTGTAACTCTAGCTTTCAAATAAATTTTTAAAAGAATAATAAAATAAGAGACATAAAATTGTACATGTTTAACAGGCACTATGTATGTTATGGGCAAACAAAATCCCTAATGCACACTCATTGGAGGAAATGGTACCAATTTTGCCATCTTGTTCTCTTGTGAATGCTGTTTAAACTTTATGTGTCAAGGTCATGGTCATTGCCTCCGTCTTCTGAACTTTAAGCCTGAAATACCGTCTCCAGCCCCACGTGACAGGATCGTGTGGATTGTTGGAGGACTTCCTGGTCCACCGGGGCTGCGCGGCTCTGGGCGCCCCTGACAGGCCGCTCTCCTGCAATCCACGACCCCAGACCTGGGGACTGGCCCGCGCGGCCGAGGTCGAGGGCGGTGTCCCTCGTGCAGCGGGGGCGGTTGTGCTGGAGCGAGCTCCGAGGCGGGCGTCCCAGGGCCACGCGGGATGTCCTCTCCCTGCCCGGCGGGAGGGAGGTGGTCCAGGTCCGTGCACCTCCATGCTCCTGTCTGGCTCTGCCCCTGTACGTTAGTGCCGGTGGTCAAGCGCCCCCCATCGTCCACTTTTATATCGTCCAGTGAGGCCGGCCAGGTGGCGGGTCCTGAGCGGGAGGTGGGGGTGGGGGAGTGGGGGCCCAACGGACGCTCGGACGGTTACAGTTGGGGCTGATTGACCGGTGCGTGGTAGGAGTTAGCGGTTGGGTGGGTGATAGGGCATGAGGCTTGCTGTGGTAAAATAATGCTTATGTAATTCATTTTCTTTATATAGAAGTTATAGTGATTAATATACAGATACTAATGTGTGTAATCACAGATACTAAGATATGTTGAATATATATAACAAATATGCATTGTATAAATCTTAGTATTTATATCAGAATATTAGAATGCTATGATTATTTGTAATTATTAACATTGTTATAAATATTAGAAACCCACAGAGGCAGGACCTGCAGCTGCGGAGAGTTGACTGCATTGTTCCAAAGCTGCAGCCCTCACTGAACAGGTAAGCTTAAGTCATTCCATCTGCCACAGCCACCATTTGGCTCCAAGTGTTTGATGGAAACCAGCGAGAGCCGGCACAGTGGCTCACTTGGTTAAACCTCCGCCCACGGTGCTGGCATCCCATATGGGCGCCGGGTTCTAGTTCTGGTTGCCCCTCTTCCAGTCCAGCTCTCTGCTGTGGCCCGGGAGGGCAGTGCAGGATGGCCCAAGTGGTTGGGCCCTGCACCCACATGGGAGACCAGGAGGAAGCACTTGGCTCCTGGCTTCGGATCCACGCATCGCCGGCCATAACAGCTATTTGGGGGGTGAACCAATGGAAGGAAGACCTTTCTCTCTGTCTCTCTCTCTCACTGTCTAACTCTGCCTGTCAAAAAAAAAAAAGAAAAAAACCAGTGAGTGTGCATTGCACTGAATGGGAAACAAGCCCACCTGAGTCCACCCAAAGGATGAACTCAGAAACAAGAAGGAAACAGTAGGCAAGGTGCTTATTGATACCTGGTCATTTTTAACAAAGGGTTTACTTATTTGTTTATTTATTTATTTGAGGGGCAGTTTCAGAGGGAAGGAGAGATAGAAAGGTCCTCCATCTGCTGGTTCACTCTCCAGATGGCTGTAAGGGCCAGAGCTGGGCCAATCTGAAACTAGCAGCCAGGAGCTTCTTCTGGGTCTCCCATGTAGGTGCAGGGGCCCAAACGATGGGGCCATCTTCCACTGCTTTCCCAGGTGCATTAGAAGGGAGCTGGATCGGAAGTGGAGCAACCAGGACTTGAACCAGCGCCCATATGGGATGCCAGGCTGCAGATTAATCTGCACCACAGCACTGGCCCTAGGGATTCATTTTGTGACACCATCAGAATGAAGAGATATATTTCTTCTTTCATTTATTAACGTTTGTCATGAATAAAATGTTGAATCCCTTTAGATGTCTCTGAAATGAAAGGATTTGTTGAGTCATAACAGATGCCAGCCAGGAAGAAAGGACTGGTCTTGGACAAGTTCCAGCAGCCCTTGGCACCAGGGGTGGCCAGCACTGGAGAGCTGTGTGTCAAATCTACACAGCTGGCATATTTCACACTGCAAGTCTGGGGAGAAGAAAGTATGCATGGCTCCCACTGAGCCTGCACTGCCTACAGATAAGAGCAGTGGACAAGCACAGAGCACATCTTTAGTATTCAAGGAGAGTGCATGACTTGGTGTTGCTGGGTGAAGAATGGAGGGGGCTTGTGGTGTAGCAGGTAAAGCCACTGCCTGTGATGCTGGCATCCCGTATGAGTGCCAGTTTGAGTCCCAGCCACTCCACTTCTGATCCAGGTCCCTACTAATGTGCCTGGGAAAGCAGTGATGGATGGCCAAGTACTTGGGCTCCTGCACCTATGCGGGAGACCTAGCTCCGGCCGTTGTAGGTGTTTGGGGAGTGAACCAGCAGATGGAAGATCTCTTTCTCTATGAGTCTCCCTCTCTAGCTCTGTAACTCTGTCTTTCAAATAAATAATTTTTTTGACAGGCAGACTGGACAGTGACAGAGAGACAGAGAGAAAGGTCTTCCTTTTTGCCATTGGTTCACCCTCCAATGGCCACCGCGGCCAGTGCGCTGCGGC
This sequence comes from Oryctolagus cuniculus, assembly GCF_051225735.1. NCBI lineage: Eukaryota > Metazoa > Chordata > Mammalia > Lagomorpha > Leporidae > Oryctolagus > Oryctolagus cuniculus. Next base: position 62,097,950 of record NC_142883.1, on the reverse strand, counting down.
CAGTGCACTGCGCTAATCCGAAGCCAGGAGCCAGGTACTTCTCCTGGTCTCCCATGGGGTGCAGGGCCCAAGCACTTGGGACATCCTCCACTGCACTCCCTGGCCACAGCAGAGAGCTGGCCTGGAAGAGGGGCAACCGGGACAGAATCCAGCGCCCCGACGGGGACTAGAACCCAGTGTGCCGGCGCCGCAGGTGGAGGATTAGCCTAGTGAGCCACGGCGCTGGCCAATAAATTTTTTAAAAAAAGGAAAAGTGGAAAGAACCCTTGATGCCCTGCTCCTGGGTGCTGAGTGGAGGCTTAATGCAGGTGTAGGAGTGGGGAGCAGCTTTTTCTTGCTATTTCTGTTTTGGTCCCAATCTGTTCACTGGACTGCTTTTTTTTCTTTCTCCAACCTTATAAGTACATTTAGGACATCTTAGAATTGTATCAGTCTCTAGACATGAGACAAGAGAATTGTATGCCAGCCTTCTCCTACTCATTCCTAATGACAGACAGAGACAAGGAAGGACAATGAGTTCACCTGGAAGGTTTAGGATATAGCATCTGGGTCTGGGCCTATCCGTGTCCCTGGGGAGTTTCAGACTCCCACCTTGCTGTCCCGCCCCACAGCGCTGCCCTTCAAGACTGATGCCATCTCACCTGGTGCATTCGTGTACTGCCCCCAGGGTAATCTCAGAGCACAGAGCCAGCTCCAATCACCCCCACTGGCACTCAAGTCTCTGAGCCCCATGGGCATTCAAACACGATTTTCCTTCTGGTGGACATCTTTGGGAAGAATGGCCGGCCCCTCACTCAGAGTGAGGTTCCTGTTGTCAGGACAGGTTCAGCGATGAGGTCTTAGTGACTGGTGTTAACCAAGAGCTCCTCTATGTGGTAGCAACAGTGCACCTGGGGTGTTTATGCTAGTAGGGGAGGGGAGGACCCAGTGGCCCATGGACAAACAGATTAAGTGTGTGTGTGTGTGTTAGATTACATGTGTCTTCCCGCATTGTGTGCACATTTATTTGTATGTGTACACTTTCCTATAAGCTCATGTATTTTGAGTCAGGTTTATTTCCACCTGAATTGTTTTTGAAACATATGTGTCTGTATGTCTGCATCTCTAGAAAAAATGTCCATGAGGAGTTGTTACCCCCAGGATACTGAAGCGTGTCAGTGACAAGGACATAGCTACCCAGGTAAGGGAATAATTTTCAGTGAGTATTTGTTCAGTTATATGCATGTCTTTGGAGGTTTGTTCAATAGTTACATGTATTTACATAAGTGTATATAACCAAAGATTTTTCCAAGTGCATTATTTCTACTATGTGCACCTGTAGGTCTCAACTCCCAATTGGTAAACAGAGAGCTATCTGGAAAACTCACTGCATTGCAGTGGGAGAGGACCCAGACTTTCCAAAGTCTTAGGTCTTCCCTTGTCCTGGACTTATCCATGGGCAGTGCATGTCCCCACCCACCCCTAGCAGTTGGGCTAATGCTCGTTAGCCAGGAAGAGTGGGCCCAAAGTTAGACACACTCCTTATGCATCTCCTTGGGCTAGCCCCCAACACTCACCCTCAGACCCAGTGACATGGGCCTCCCTTGTGTCCTGCTGCCCACTAGTGCTGGTTAACCAGCCACGGAATCCACAGTGTCCCAGCAAAACACGGGAGGTTTAAGACATGCAGTTTCTTGGCCGACGCCATGGCTCACTAGGCTAATCCTCCGCCTTGCGGCGCCGGCACACCAGGTTCTAGTCCCGGTTGGGGCACCGGATTCTGTCCCGGTTGCCCCTCTTCCAGGCCAGCTCTCTGCTATGGCCAGGGAGTGCAGTGGAGGATGGCCCAAGTGCTTGGGCCCTGCACCCCATGGGAGACCAGGATGAGTACCTGGCTCCTGCCATCGGATCAGCGCGGTGCGCCGGCCGCAACGGCGGCCATTAGAGGGTGAACCAACGGCAAAGGAAGACCTTTCTCTCTGTTTCTCTCTCTCTCTCACTGTCCACTCTGCCTGTCAAAAAATAAAAATAAAAAAAATACATGGTTTTCCTTCTGGGGAAAATCTTCGAAAAGCACAGTCAGGTCACACTCAGAGGGAGGTCCCTGTGGTCAGGGCTGCTGCAGTGACAACACTGGTGACTGGGGTCCTGCAAGGAACCCTGGACGCTAAGGGTCTCCTTGGATGTTTATGGCCATCGTAATTGCCAGCAGCGGAAGGAAGGGACCAGTGGTCACTGACGAGAGAGAGAGGTTGTGCTTCCTTGATGTATATGTATATTGAATTTTATATGCTCATTTTTCGTAAACTATGAACCATTGGGAACCGTAGTTTTATTTCTGCCTGCACTATTTCTGAGGACATATGTGTTTATGTATACCTTTGTGGTTAAAAAAAAGTCATAATCTCCCTCTCCCTAGGATAGTGAAGCATCCCAGGTACAAGGATATGAGTATAAAGGTCAAATTAAAATGTTCTACATTTTATAGCACATGTGAATATTTATTCAGTTATGTCCATCTGTTTCATGACTTGTTCAGTACTTGCATATGTTTACCTCAGTCAGTATCACTAAGTGTTTGCCTAAGAGGTAAATCTTGCAGTACACTCCATGCAGACCTCAGCCTTCCATTTATGAACCAAGAGACATCTGGAACCCTGGCTGGGCTGTCACGGGGCCCTTGGCTTACTGTGACCCTAGATGAACAATTAGATCCAGGCCTTGTGCACAGGAACCTGACATCTCCACCCTATGCAACAGTTAGAATATGTCGCTCCCCGTCTTCGTGGAGGAACGACACAGGACCCTGCGCTGTTCTTTTGTCTGCTCGGCCCTCCCTGGGTCTGCTGCTGGTTCTTCCCGGGTTGGCTACCGACCCTTCCACCTCCGTGGAAGGGCGGTTCCCCCTGCCACTTTCCCCACTTCCGCGGGGGAGCGGCACACCACCGGCCAGCTCTCTCGGGGGCTGCACAGGTGTTCCTTCAGATAGATGTTCCTGGTGCATGTTGTCTCTCTCCCCCTTTACAGTCCTCTTCCACCAATCCCAACTCTGCTACCCACACGCCGAGTACGCTGCTCTCCTCCAATCAGGAGCAGGTCCTACAGTTTATTGGTTGAACTGGAGGCAGCTGTGTAGAAGCTGTTTCCTCCTCTCCCAGCGCCATATTGTGGGAGAGCAGATGCATAGAATAAGTCTTAATTCCAGTAACTTAGTCTAGTCCGAGTTGCTCCCAGTTGCTCCCCACAGAATAACCCTCTTCACTCACCATTGGATGCCCTAAATTGGACGCACTCCTTACGCATCCACACGGCCCAACATGCTGCATCACAAGTCACGTTGCCCAGAAGGGATTGTAGACCAGCTGTGCATCCTGAGTGCCCCTCTGAGAGTGCAGGAGGCCTAAGACACGTGGTCTCTGCTTATTCCCCAGCACCCCAGGGAGCTGGCCCTCCAGGTGGCTATGCCGTTCTCTCCAGGACAGAGGAGTTCGAGGGCAGACCATGCTTTCAAACTGTGTGTGGCATTCAGGGACTGGGGTCTCTCCCTGGCCCTTGGGAGCCCTCAACCTCCCTCTTGCTGTCCTACCTGGACAGTTGTCCCCACAGCCTGGTGCCACCTTACCCTATGGCTATATTTGCTTCCTCCAGGGTAACCTCAGAACACAGAGTGAGGGGGAAGTTCTTAGGGTAGACACCCAGCTCCAGCCAACCCCATCAGCACCCATGACTCTGGGTCCCCTGGGTTACTCTGTAAATGGCTGGTCCTTCTGGTACATACGATTCCAAAGTGTGCCCAGCTTCCTACTGAGAACAGGCTCCCTTTTGGTCAGGGTGGTTCAGGGACATTTCCCTGGTGATGGTGTCAGCCAAAGGCTCTTGGTGTTTATGCCCCAGACTGACTGTAGTGGAGAGGAGAGCCCAGTGAGCTATGGACAAGGACATTGTGTATATGCCATTTGTATGTGTTTGCCTTTGTTGTCTGTATATTTAATTTGCATATGCACACTTTCTTGTTATAAACTTAAGTATTTGGAAACTGAAGGTTTACTTCAATCTCTATTACTTACTTCTGTTATATATATGTTTATATATTCCCTTGTATATACATTTTTGAAATAATGATATTAATGAATTCTTCCCTCCTAGAATGTTGAAGTATCCCAGACACAACAGCACCATCACACAGGTACAGGAACAATTTCCTACATTCCTAGACTAGTGTGATAGTGACATTGTACACACGTCTTTGGGGGATCCTCAAAGTTTATGTACATTGATTTAATTGGATGTAGCCTAGGATTACTCCAAGAGCATTATTTTGGCTACAAACACCCCAAGGATTCAACCTCCCATTGATGAGCCAAGACACATCTTGAGCTCTGCATGGATGGAGGCTACAGGGACTTTTGGCTGACCCAAACCCCTGATGCTGGACTAGACATTGGCCTTGTGTGGGGGTGCTTGGCTCCCCACTGCAACAGTTGGGGTACCCTCTTCTTCCCACAGTGGAGGCTTCAAATCAGACACAGTTCTTTACAACAACATGGGGAGGTCCAACACTTACCTCTGACCTGGTCACGTGGTCTCTCACATCCTGTGTTACCCACAGGTGAGGTACCCCAGATCTGGGTCCTGAAGCCCCCTCCAGAGGTGGGGAGGGCTAAGCATGTTGTCTCCAAACAAGGCAGGTAGCTGGGCCTCCAGGTGGACTGGTCCATCTCTAGGGCAGGGAAGTCTGGGGAGACCCAACTATCTTATGTTATGGCCCCCATGGTTGCCAGTGGGGAGAGGGAGGTTCCAGTGGCTCCTGGCCAAGGAGATTTAAGTGTCTGTGCGTGTTCCACTGTGTGTTTCTCTGAGTCGTGTGTATATTGAACTCACTTATGTCCAGTTTTTCCATAAACTCATACATTTGGGAGTCAATTGTATTTGTCTACATTATTTACTTCGAAGAGCATCCGTGTGTGTTTGCCTGAGTTCACATCCGTTAGGAGAAAAGCACTTGCGTGACTTCCTCTTCCCTAGGACAGAGAAGCAGCCCAGATGCGAGGGCAACTGCAGTGCTGTGTGTTGAACAGATGTGCATGCACTTGTGTACACACCCTTGCATGGCTCATGCAGTGTTCCTGCACATTTACATCATGGGCAGTAAGTAAGCATGTGTCCAAGATGGTTCCTTTTCCCACAGACTGCATCCAGCCGTCAGGCTCTCACTGCTGAAGGGTCGTCGGGAACCTTGGCTGGGCTGTCACAGCGTCCCTTGGCTGACCGTTGCCCTAGATGCATGACCAGCTCCTGGGCGTGTGCAGAAAGTCACATCCTGACCCCTGTCCAGCAGCAGGGATAGCCGTCTTTGGCCAGCAGTGGAGGGCTCCAAATTAGACACTCCTCATGCATCCATGCAGGCTGGCCACGCTCAGCCTCTGAGCTGACGCGGTGGGCTTCTCATGGGCCACGCTGTCCAGAGGACTGGAGAACCACACCCGTGTGGTGTGTGCAGACTGGGTGCCAGCTGCGGGAAGATAAAAGGCGTGTAGCTCTCAGGTTTTCCGTGCACATCCGTGAGGTAGCCTCCAGGTAGTCCGTCAGTCTCTACAGGACAAGGGAGTTTCAGCCAGGCTCAGCTCTCGAGTTGTGATCTGGAGCCCTTCCCCATCACTGGGAAGTTCCCTGACATCCTCCTGTGGCCCCACCGTTGCAGGGCTGCCTGTGTGCCTCATGCCGTCACCCTCTTTGCTGTGTGTTTTGCTTCCAGGGTAACCTCAGAACACAGAATGAGGGAATTTCTCAGGGCCAGGCCCTGCTCCAGCCATTCCTGTTGGTGTCTGTGTCTCTGAACTCAGTGGGTTATTTTATTTAAAGATTTTTTATTTATGTGAAGAGTTACAGAGAGGTAGAAGCAGAGAGAGGTCTTCCATCCACTGGTTCACTCCCTAAATGGCCATAACAGGTGGAGTTGGGCTGATCTGATGCCAGGAGCCAGGAACTTCTTCCAGGTCTCCCACATAGGTGCAGAGGCCCAAGCACTTAGACCATCTTCCACTGCTTTCCCAGGCCATCATCAGGGAGCTGGATTGGAAGTGGAGCAGCCAAGACCTGAACCTGTGCCCATATGGGTTGCTGGCATTTACGGTGGTGGCTTTACCCACTATGCCACAGCGCCGGCCCCACTCAGTGGGTTATTCAAAGTATGGGTTTTCCCTCTGTTAGTTGTTTCTGGAGAGAATGGCCAGCTGCCCATTGAAAGAGAGGTCTCTCTTGTTAGAGCTGGTTCATACGCAGCCTTGGTGATTAGGCCGATGGACCCTGGACCTGGAGGCAAAGGAAGCCTCGATGCTTATGACCCCGTGCTTGCCAGAAGGGTGTGGGAGGGCCCAGTAGACAGTGATTAAGTGTCTCTGTATTGTGCGCATAATTAATTCATCTGTATCTCTACACTTTGTTCCTATAAGGTGGTGTATGTGGGAGTCGTAGGTTTATTTCTGTCTATTGTTTTGTGATGTGTATTTGTCTATGTAAGTAAACATATTGATACACGTTTGTGTGTAAGTAGACATTTCTGGAAATAATGACAGTAACACTTCTTCTTTCTTAGGATATCGAAGCCACCCAGATGCAAAGATACAGCTATACAGGTAAAGGAAATTTATTTATATTTTATAGACATTTATGAGTATTTATACAGTTAAATACATGTCTTTAGAACATTCCCCTGTGTGGATATAGGTAAGTATTTGTCCCAGATTGTTGTTTTTGCTATAGACATAATACAAGCTTTAACCTCCCATTGGTGAGCCACAGCCCTACTGAGGTTGTAGGGACTTTTGCTGACAGGGGCCCTTGCCTGGCCGCAGCCATAGATGTAAAACTGGCTCTTGGCCTTGTGCATGGCTGGTTTGTGTCCACAGCTTCCTCCAGGGGTTGGGACTTACCACAGTCCAACAGCGGGGAATCTTACATTAGTCACACCTCACGCATCCCCTCGGGAAGGCCCACCCTTTGGCCTCTGGCCCAGTGATGTGGGCAGTCATGTTCCCCAAGATGGTCTGGAATTCTAGGTGTACACGGGTGTGCCAGTGTCTATGAAACAGGTCTGGAGAAATACGGGGACGCCCTACAGATGGTGCTGAGGAGAGAAGCAGAGACGTTTCATACTCAGTTTACAGATCGTACAAGCTACCTTGATTTTTGTAGCTTTTTGGAGACATTTTTGTTAGTATTTTGCTCGACCTGTGACTATTTTTGTGTGGTCCGGTAAATGGCCTTTGGTAACATTGACATTCCAGCTGCTCTCTGCAGATGTAAAGCGCATAGCGCAGGCGTCCGCACACTGAGTGTCTTTGCTTCTTTTGGTCTCCGTCTGCAGCGATTCACCTGGCGTCCAGCAGGGGGCGGCGGGCAGAAAGTCCGCAATTGTGAGCCTCCCGCCCGGTGGGCCCGCGCCTGGAGGTGGTGCCCAGGGCCCCTTGGCTGCGCGGTGCCTGCGCATGTGCGCATGAGCGCGTGTCTCGGGCAGCTCCCCAGGCTGCACCCCCCTGAAGAGCACACCCTGGGTTCCTTTCGTTGCAACCTGCGGCTCCTGGCCGAGCCGCTGATGCCTGAGGGGGAACTAGCAGCAGAGAAGCGCTGTGTTCCAGAATGTTCTCAGGTGGGCGGTTCTTTACTATCTCGCTTCTTGTTTTACCAGATTTACTTTGCAAGAGTATCCATCCTTGAGGGGTGTAATGGGTGGACATCGGGTCAGACCATGAAGTTGCTGCGGATCCAGGATGGTTGTGGGAAAATCCTGACAGGCCCGGGACCGCAGACCCAGAGCAGGAAAGGACCCCCCCCCCCCCTCCGTGGTCCCTGGGCCCCTGCAGTGCTGAGGCGGGGTGGGCGGCTGCCCTCAGAGCCTGCGCTGAAGGGGAATGGAGTCCCGAGCACCCCGCTGCTGTCGTTGTTAACTGCTTGCTTTTCCGTCAAGGCTCATGCGGCTGTGAGTATCTTTAAAAGCAGTTGTTGGCCGGCACTGCGGCTCACTAGGCTAATCCTCCACCTTGCGGCGCCGGCACACCAGGTTCTAGTCCCGGTCGGGGTGCCAGATTCTGTCCCGGTTACCCCTCTTCCAGGCCAGCTCTCTGCTGTGGCCAGGGAGTGCAGTGGAGGATGGCCCAAGTGCTTGGGCCCTGCACCCCATGGGAGACCAGGAGAAGCACCTGGCTCCTGCCTTCAGATAGGCGCGGTGCGCCGGCCACGGCGGCCATTGGAGGGTGAACCAACAGCAAAGGAAGACCTTTCTCTCTCACTGTCCACTCTGCCTGTCAAAAAAAAAAAAAAAAAAAGAATGTTTTTGTTCACGCAGACATCAGGACAGCTGTGAGGAGTATTGTATAGACTATGACACCAACAGAGGGACTTCTGATTAGTTACATCAGAATACACATTGTCTTATACCCGGGGATTCTTGTGGGAGAATTTTCCTAAATGATTTAATTCTTCAAACTAATTTCAGGTAAATCTGGATTTGTTAGTTTTTCTCATCTTTATTTTGGTAATTCTCACATGGGAAAATACATTTGCAGTTTTTTAAATAGACTTGTTTTGTTTGTTTGTTTGTTTGTTTTACCAAGTGAGAGGGATAGGATGGGAAGAAAACACATGCCCTCCACAGTTTATGTCCCCTGATGCCTGCAGGGGCCGGGGTGGACTGGGGCCAAGTCAGGAGCTGGGGGCTCAGTCCAGGAGTGACAGGGACCCGGCTACCGGAGCCGTGACCTGCTGCTTCCAAGTGCCTGCGGGAACGGAAGCCGGGCCCGAGTGCATGGCATGTGAGCCTCTTGTCCTGTGTCTCAACTGCTAGGCCAAGAACCACTCCAGGTTTATTTACTTTTTTACATTCTTAGAAGAGTTTTTAAAAAGATTTATTTTATTTATTTGAAAGACAGAGTTACAGAGAGAGGTAGAGCCAGAGAGAGACACACACACACACATACACAGAGAGAGAGAGAGAGAGAGAGTGGGTTTGTGCATCGCTGGTTCACTCCCCAAATGACGGTGACAGCCAAAGATGAGCTGATCCGGAGCCAGGAGCCTCCTCCGGGTCTCCCATGTGTGTGCAGGGGCCCAAGGACTTGGGCCATCTTCTGCTGCCTTCCCAGGCCATAGCAGAGAGCTGGATCGAAAGTGGAGCAGCCGGGACCTGAACCGGCGCCCATATAGGATGCCGGTGCTGCAGGCCGCAGCTTTAACCCGCTGCACCACGCCACCAGCCCAGGAGATTTTCTAAGAGTGAATATTGGATTCCTCGTGTGCAGTAGTTCGGTGTGGTCCTTCTTCATCACTTACGTCAGGGAGTTCTGATCGTGTCCGTGTGCTGTTCCCTGACTTTATCTGCTGGCCTGTGCCTGCCTGTGTGACTCACTGAGCCTCCACTCAAGTGACTTTCTGGCGTTCCTTCAGCAGTTTGCAGCTGTCCCCTCTCCTGGGGCCGTTACTGGGATTTGCCGTGCATTTTACGGCCCGTGTTCCTCGCCGGTGTGCTCACTGGGCACTGGGAGAGCAGCCCCACACCCTCCTCCACACAGTCTTCTCGGGGAATGTCCATAGAACCCAGCACGATCAGCTGGAGGCGAGACAGAGGCTCAGCCCAGGGGCGCTCCGGGAGGCCGGGCGCAAGTGCCCACCACTGCTCCCTCCCCATTGCACAGGGGAGACCTCAGTCCTGAACCTCACTGAAATAGCCAGAATCGGCCCTGGCTCTGAGGGCAGGCCTTGACCCTCCCCTTGTCCCTGCTGGCCCCTGAGTCAGGCTCTGCGGGCTGCCCACTGTGCGGGAAGAGCCAGCCCAGACCTGACCCCAGGAGGGCGGCGTGAGCAGGTCAGAGGCCAGGTGGCCAGGGCACTGCGCAGCCGCACGCTCCCTCCTGCGGAGCCGGGGGCGAAGGCGGCCTTGTCTGTGGTGGCTAACCCCGATGGGCGCGGGGGTGATGCACGGAAGCTGCTCTTCTCGCCCCGTGTGAGGGCGACTGCTCCGGGGCGTGCCTGGTGCTTCAGCCGCTGCCGACTCTGGACTTCAGAGCGTTGGGGCAGTAGCTGCAGTGTCAGTCGGTGTGACTGTGGAACAGGCAGCGCGGGCTTCCTGCTGCGCCCTCGTCCTGTGAATTTAAGAAAATGGGAATCCCTGCTGTGACGCTGGTGCTCTCTCGGACACTGCCGCCACCATGGAGGCCACGGTTTAGAAGTGACCTTGGCTTCTGGCACACGAGTCAGATGCCTTTACTCAGCCAGTCACGGAAATACTCATCCTAGACTTGTCGTCCCATTACCTGGCTCCTCACACGCAGGCTTTTGTAAAACATTGTTCTCTCCCAGAGGCAGTGGTTCCCACAGAATTTACTGTTTGTGAGCGTGTGGGTATTTCCTCTGGAACACTGCTGCAGCTTTCAGCCAGAGACCTCCCAGACGTCCTGGCAGTGGCTCTGTGCACATTGTCGCTTTGCATTAGTTTACTGACCAACTGTCTGAATGCCGGTTGTGTCCGGGCACACACTCAGGTTGGACGTTTTCTGTTTGTGCAGATCCCACAGGGAAGGCTCCTGCGACGGACAGAGCAGCCTGAGTCCCGCTCGGGCCCTGGAGGGCGCCCACGGGGAGTTCTCCGGCTCTCACGAGGCCTTAGCTGCTGCGTTCACGCGTGGACCTGCTGCTTCCAGACTGTCCGGGTCATGCACATGTGCACTGGGAGCCCAGACCGGTGCCTCCGCTGCCGCCCTGCCTGCGTTTCTGAAGTCCCGGGCCGCACCACGCCATCCATGCGTCCTTCCGACCTGTGCTGGCCTCCTGCCACAGGTCACCTGTCCCTGGTGCGGAGCGTCGGCGGCGGGAAGGGCCTGTGTGAGTAACTTGTCTTGCTGAGAAGCGATGCAGGGATGTTTCAGATGCAGCTGTGATCCCGCAGCCGCCCAGCAGAGGGAGCCCATGGCGAGCGAGCGGCAGAGCGTCCCGGTCAGGAGGCCAGGAGTGCGCATGTGCAGCCCTGGAGACCACTAAGAATAGAAACTGAGCACAGATTCCGTACTATTTTTAAAGATTTATTTATTTATTTATTTGAAAGAGTTACACAGAGGAGAGGCACAGAGAAAGAGGGCTTCCAACTGCTGGTTCACTCCCCAGTTGGCCGCAGCGGCCGGAGCTGCACCAATCTGAAGCCAGGAGCCTGGAGCTTCATCCAGGTCTCCCACCTGGGTGCAGGGGCCCAAGGTCTTAGGCATCTTCCACTGCTTTCCCAGGCCAAAGCAGGGAGCTGGATTGGAAGTGGAGCAGCCGGGACTCGAACCGGCGCCCACATGGGATGCCAGCACTGCAGTCGGCGGCTTCACCTGCTACAGCACAGCACTGGCCCTGTTTCTGTACTATTTGAGAGAAATAGTTACATACGAAGACAACCAGAGTAAATCTGAGGTATAAATGAAATTCTGGGGGGAAAACCAAAATGGGGAAACAAAGGTAATGCTGAAAATAATTCAGTTTTTTCCGTCAGTGGAAATGTACTTTAGACTGCTGGGTTTTGAGAAAACTCCTCTGGGCATCTAGACGGAAAGAAGTGACCTAGAAAGGTGCGCATTAGCAGGACGCTGGACTGGAAGCAGAGAACCTTGGACTCAGACTGTTTGCGTCGGGGTCCCGGGCTGGGGTTCTTCCAGAGTCTTCCCTCCACACAGAGACAAAGATGCATAGGAAAGCAGGATTTATGGAAAGCACAGGAAAAGTGCACGTTTAAGAGCTAAGCCAGGCCAGCGAGAGAGAGAGAGAGAGAGGAAGGGGGGAGGGAGAGAGAGAGGAAGGGGGAGAGAGAGAGAGAGACAGAATAGAAAAAAGACTTCAGCACTGCAGAAACCCCCCGCGAGGCTCAGGCCCTGCTTTCACGTGATTGGTGGATGTGGGAGGTGGCGTCTGGGGCAGGACTTAACTGAATTTGAAAATACCGGTTGTCAGGCACCAGAGGGGATGGGAGTGGGAGTGCTGGCCGTGGTAACTCAGTAGGGTGGCGTGCCCATGACCGGAGGTCATCGCGGGGCCGCCCTGCAGCCGTATTGCACATTCCAGCTGGCGCTGGGGGAACGTTGGCTGCACTGAGGAACTTGCTGGCTCTTGGTATTTGGAAGCTGGTGGGTTGGTGGCGCGTGGGAGGCGGGGTGGGTGCTGTGCAGAAGGGGAGCTCTGGGGTGCCAGCTGGGCCGGGCTGTCAGGCGGGGTCAGCTGCAGCTGCTGTCACCTGGCGAGTCCCCCCCCCGGGGCCGTCCCATGATGGGTTGGGCCAGAGCTGGCAGGTGGTGGCCGGCACTGCTGCGTGTGTTGGCTGAGCTGCCCAGTAGTGGCCCACAGTGCCACGGGAGTTGGCTGGGGCTGGCTAACCTCGGCTCCTCCCCTCGCTACCTCCCTCCCCCCTGGTTGCCTGGAACCAGGCCCTCAGATGTGGGTGTGGGCGTCCCACCCCTGCCCCAGGTAGGCTTCAGTGAGGGGGCGGTCAGGTGGTGCTCGCGGGAGGACGCTGTCCCCTGGTGAGTTTCATGCGAGAAAAGCAGCTAGTGCTGGGTGACCGACTCCAGAGAAGACTCCACCACGGCACACTGAAAGGAGACTCTCGGTGTGCAGCATGGCTCTGAAGTACCTGGACAGGGCTGGATCCCGGTCACCGGGAGCTCAGCGGCGGGAGTGAGGGTACTTGATGGAGGGCTGCTGCGCACAGAGGGGCGCTGTGAGGGGCGACGTGGCTGCTCTGCGTCTCCTCCTGTGTTGTTCAAGCTTCCGATGGCTTGGGAAGCTCCGGTTCCTCTGAGACTCGGACTCCACATTGCAGACTTCCAAGGAATGAAAGGGATCCGTCCCTAGATACAGAGCAGGGATCACCAGGCAGGGCACAGAGGAGGCAGGAGGGCTTCACTGGGCTCGGTGTGCGGACTGGGAGGCCCCTGCGGCCCTGGAAGTGACTGGACCCCGACCTTCCAGTGCTCAGGGCCACAGGTCCCTGGGGCCTGGCCGCTTCCTTCTGCTGACAGTACTGTCCACCAGCAGAGGGGAGAGAGCCGTCCTGCACGAGGGAGTCCCCCTAGGCACTCGCCTGGGCAGCCCTCAGGGGCCCGGCCCCCTCGGCAGTGAACCTGAAGCCCAGGAAAGGGGAGGTCTCTGGGCCCTGGGGAGAAGCCGAGGCCCCCTGGGCCCTCGGAGGAGCAGGAGGTTGAGGACAGAGGGCGGAGTGCTGGCCCTGCCGCCCCGGCTGACCCCAAGGGACCCCTCCTGGAGCTGCGTGCTGACTGTGGAAAACTCGCCCGAGCTCTTTGGTTTTCTCTCCCCGTTCTGTTGGAAAATAGTTTTGTTGTGTTGGAGACACTGAAGTATATTTCAGCCCCAGCAGAGCACTTCTGCACGCCCCAAACACTGCAGGGCAGGAGAAGCCAAGGCCAGCATCACCCTTCCCTGGGCCTCGCTCCCGGGCTCGGTGGGGCCCGGCTCACCTGCTCCTGCTGCAGCTCTGGCACGGGCAGTCGGGTTGCTCAGCGTGACGTCACAGTGCAGCCTGGGGGTCAGGAGTGAGGGCGCAGCTGATGACGTGGGAGAGGGGGCTGCAGAGAGACCGCACCAGCATCCGGGTGCAAGTGTGTCCACTGCCGTCAGCACGAGAGTCGTCACCTGTGGGAAAGGGAGTGAGGAGGGGCAAGGACAGGGGCGGAGGAGGAGGAGGAAGGCGGGTCAGGAGGAATCCAGCTCCCTGCAAACCTCCACTTCCTCCTGTCTTCTCATTGCCATGTCGCCTTCTGCGTGCAGGAGCAGTGGCTGTGGCGGGGCGCCCTGGGAGTGAGAGGGAGGGCAGGGTGGACTTGAGGTGCAGGCTCAGGCCCCGCTGCTCATCGGATGACGTAGCCCAACCTCACGACCCTCTCGCGTCCTCACCTCTACACCCCTCTCCCCGCGCCTGGTGCTTCACCTTGAAATGAGTGCATGGTCCCTGCACTCACACGTATTCCTCCACCCCTCCAATTGCATCCCTGCGGCTAGGAAGGGACTCCCGTGTCATCCTCCGTCTCCCTGACTCTGTGTGGGAAGCCGTCTTGATTCTCTCGTGTTTCCTTCCTCGATGAAGTGTCAGGGCTTCCACAGCAGGGGGCTTGTGCAGATCAAGGGCACTCACTAGAGTGTTCACTGAGCAGGTGGACTGGGAGGGCAGGGCACCTGTGGCCTGGGGATAGGAGAGATCTCATCTGGGCATGCGTGGAGTGGGGGCAACAGGGAAGCTCTGGATGGCCAGAGCAGTGATGGAGAAGCAGGGACCTGGCCCTGATGCCCAGAGACGCTGTGCTGACCCTGGACCGTCCCAGGAGGGGAGGTCATGGAGCCGTGAGGCCGCTGTGTGCTGCAAGCCCAGCCGCGCCTGCACAGATGTCCTCTGGGCTCCCTGCCCGGCCACGGGGTCTCCAGGGGGAGCTGGACGTGGGGCTCCAAGTGGACGCCAATGCCAGGAACCAGACGTGGGGGAGATTGGAAGAACTCGGGGTTGTGCTTGCCCCCAACTTCTCTGAGAGGCTGGGGCCTCTCCCTTCACCCCAGAGGAAGTGTTCTTCAGCGTCCCCCACCACGGGAGGACCTTGTGACCCCAGAGGAGACAGGACAGAGCACAGAGGAGCTGCCCCAAGCCCTGGACGCAGAGGAAGGAGCCCGCTGCTCCCCACCGCCCAGAACTCGCTGCAGGAAGGCGTGGCTCCCGCAGGTGCCCTGGTGGGCGTCCTGTCAGCCCCGCCCTTCTGTCTCCTGCTGCTCGAGTTGAGGATGCGGCAAGAGGCCCCCGGGACCACACGCCCTGGGCCTTGGACTCAGGCTCTCCAGCCTTCAGAATGGTGAGAAGTTGATTTCTGTTCCTAACAGTTACTGGGTCGTCAGGAATTTCTGATAGCAGTGAAAATGGGCATAGACAGCAGTCAACACCAGACCACACACCAGTCTCGTGGACTGAATTCCGAGGGTGCTGCTGCAGCGGCACCCACGGCTGTGGGATTTGCTGCAGTGCAGGCAGGACACACTTCCAGGAGAGGCAGGTCTGTGAATACCAGAGCAAGAAAGGAGCAGGGAGACTCTGGTTGACGGGAACTCTCCTACTGTATCATCAAGACAGAGAAGGAGGGGCCGGCGTTGTAGTATAGTGGGCTAAGTTGCTACTCTAGAGAACTGAGTCCCACCCTGGAGTGCCTGGATTGGGAGTCCTTCCAGCTTCCTGCTCACGCACACACGGGCAGGCAGGTGATGGCTTCACTGTCCGGGCACGTGCCACTCAGGTGCGACACCTGGATTCTTTTCCCTGGCTCCAGGCTTCATGGCTGTTTGGGGAGGGAACAGCTAGAATCCAAGGAGAGCTGGATTCACCGCCCTGGCCCTACCTGTTACAGTCATTTGGGAAGTGAACAAGTAGGTAGGAGGCGTCTCTCTCTCTCTCTCAACTAAAATGAAAATAAATAAATGAATAAATAAATAAAAGATGCCCTTGGCCATAAAAACGAGGGGCAAGGACAGGTGGACTGCGGGTTCAGCCCCCGGTTCTGGGCTGACCCTCGCCTGTGCCTGAGCCCCCGCCCTGCCGCTACCACTGCAGGGTTCCCGCTGCACTGGTCCCAGCTCCACTTCCAATCCCAGGTTCCTGCTAATGCACACCCTGGCCGGCAGTGATGGCTCCTATACGTGGGTCCCCGCCACACCCATGGCTGGGCAGACTGGTTCATGGTGCCCACTTTGGCCCGGCCAGGCCCTGGCTCTGGTGGGCAATTGTGGAACAGGAAGAAGCAAGAGCTATGTGTCTGCCTGTGTCCTTTTCCTCTAAGGAGTGGAATGGTGACTTTTCAGACGGGAGGAGAGGGTAGAATTATGTACATGTACACATGGATGGGGCTGACGGAGTGTATTTTTAGAGTTGAAAGTGGCACTAGGCACTGGGGAATCTTTTCTGGAAAATACATTTTTTCAAACAATTGCACAGTCACTGTGCATGGACTCACACAGAACCCTCCCAACGCCGGCGCACCTGCTCCCCCGCCCCCATCGGCGTGACACAGCTGCACCCGCGGTTCTTTGCTGCCCTCTCCACTTCTCTCCCCACCCCCCAGCCCTCGTGTGCAGAGGCCTCGGGAATCCTGCTCTCTTCAGAGGGAGCAGCAGTGAACCCCCTCTCGGACGTTGGTTGTTCTTCGGCCGTGGAGGGTCCAGAGTATGTATGGTTTTCACTTGCTCTTGCGTCCACCTGGGATCAGGAAGGGGATTGATGGGAAATCCAGGTCGCACTTGTGCAGGTCTTTCTTCTCTCGGTGACTTTAGAAACCGAGCCGGGCACGGAGGCTGAGGCCGTGGTCCCGGGGTGAAGTGCAGGTGGCGCCTGCATCCAGGTGTGAGCTGCTCACAGACAGCGTCACTGCCCACGTTGCTCGGCAGATAGCAGATTCGTTTCCCGGAGTGAAGACTGAGGAAAAGGCTCCGTAGCGCGTAGATAACTGACGCTGCCATGTCCTGTTAGTATCTGGCGTCTGGTCTCAGTACATAATGCATGTGCACTTGAGTCCCCCTCCCCAGGAAAAGGCTTAGGCCACCTGAAATAGGCACGTGCATACTGCCATTTGTGAAGAAGGGTGGCTGAAAACAAACAGCATAAGAGGTGTGGCCTCCTCCCCTGGCCTGGCCCTGGGGATCCCTTCCACCAGGTCCTTGGGGACAGCCAGGAGCTCACAGGGTAACGGTCCGTGGATCGGCCTTGTGGAAGAGTCAGACAGGCAGCCTTTATGCTGCGGACATGGGACGAGATTGCGTGGAGGTGGTCGGTGAAGAGCCCCAGACTCGGCCACTGCCGGGCCGTCCTCCTCGGTGTATTCCAGAGGCCCCAGGAGAGGATCAGGGAAGAGAGGAGAAACAGTCCTGGCCGTCTTGCTCAGGACAGCCAGGCAGGAGGAAGGAGCCAGCGTAGGGGCTGGTGAACGCTCTGTGCACTGTGCAACACACAAGGGCGTCTCTCCCTGCTGCTGGCCACGCTGCGGGCAGGGTTCCCGTCCCCAGACCGCTCAGCTCGCGTGGGTCTACATAAACTGCTACCACGTTTACCATCAATGCCATCGGGCACCGTTTAACTGTTACAGTGTGTATATGTCACATTGACTGTTCTGTGATTTGTGAGTAGATTTCAGGGACATTAATTACAAAGACAGTACCCCGTGTCCATCGCCACCACGTGCACCCACAGTGTGCATTACACCCAACACAAGCGCTGAACTACAGCACAAACCTCCCTCTCCCTCCAGCCCGGGGCAGTCGCTACCTCCCCTCCCTTTGAATTTGTCGGCTGTAGATGTTGTAGATGTTGTGTTGGAAGGAAATGCTCACCAACTTTCCGTGTCTGCCGTGTTTCAGTAGCGTGTCTGACTGTGTCCATCCGTGTTGAATTCTGAATAAAAACTCAACTCATGCTTGTGTCTTCATAGCCTCCCTTGTACGTGCAGACCGCGTGTACACTGTCCATTCTGGGGTGGAGTGAGGACGCCAGGAAGCCGCTTCCTGGTTGCCAGGGCCTGGGGCTGAAGCGGATGGAAGTGGGCTGGTGGAGGGGTTCCATTTCCTTTGGTGACAAAGTGCTTCTTAACTTCTCGGTGAGGCCTGCACATCCAGTGGACACAATCAAATCCTGCCATTGCACGGGGAACAGGTGGCTTTAGGGGAAACTCATTTCTGTGTCCACGAAATAAAAAGCAGTCAGCGTTCCAGGTCTCACTCGGACATAGTAAGAGGGTGAATGTCTTCACTATTACGCTCACAATCACAAAGCTGAACAAACCGGAAGGGACCCCCTGCAACTTCTGCCCCCAGCAGGCAAACGCCGAGGACCACAGCTGAAACCCGCTAGGGCGGGAGACGGTGGAACCTGTCCCTGTGGGAATATCCAAATGGGAATGTGGGTGGATCGCCAGGGCTGCGTGTGCGCTAGCTGCAGAGCGAAAACCCTGACATTGCAGTCTAAGATGGCCGCCGTATTCTCATAGGGTTAACGCCATGGTGAAGGGCAGAGGAAAACCTGGGTCCAGGTAGAGGGAAAACGCCCATCTGTAGATACTGGGCGGGGAGGGGGGCAGCCAGGTTGACTACGCCCAGGTGATCCTCTCACCAAGTCACGGCCCCCTGGGAAACTGCAGAGCCTTGCGTGACCTGGACGGGGCTCTGGACAGCTCCGTTCCCATCTGGCTTTGCCGTCTGAGAAGAAAAGCACAAAGTGATGACTCTGGGGGAGCGTCCAGGGACTCAGTGGACAGACCGTGGGCATCCACTCAGGAGACGCTAGCATCTCCTTCCCCCACCTCGTACCCAGAACCACGGGGCTGTGGTGTAACAACAGAAAACAGGGCTGAGGGAGCAGCGAGGGGGCTGCGTGGGACGTGCCGAGGAGACCCGGAGATCTGGGGCAGCGATTCAGCCAGGGGGGGCAGGAACTGGAGCTTCAGGCACTGCAGGTGCAGCGAACACTAAAGCCCACCTCCCGGCAATGTGCAGGCATCCCAGGCCCAGGGGCCGGCATTCAGCTCACAGCTAAGTCTCGGGTTAAGAAGCCCGCGCCACGTCAGAGTCTCTGGGTTCACCCAGACTCTGCCTCCTCCCCATTTCCTACCAACATGGACTCTTGGATGCGGCAGGGATGGCTCAGGTGTTTGGGTCCCTGCCCAGTGTGGGAACCTGGACTGAAGGGTGTTCTGAAAATTCACACACACTGAAAGGCTACGCAACACACGCCACAAATAAACGAGTCCGAGAGGAAACCTCAGTGGGGATTTCACAGCCAACAGTTGCACGGAGAAACCCAGCAGCTTGTGGGCTTGCTCCTGGTGACGACGGCAAGGAGCTTCATGGCTGCATTCTCAGCAGTCACCGTCACTGTCACGGTCACCGTCCCTGTGTGCTGTATCTGACCCAGTGCCCTGCTCTGAGGTCTGAGTGTCCCTGGGGAGCCCCGTGTCCCCGTGTGCTGTGTCTCAGTGCCCTGCTCTGGGGTCTGAGTGTCCCTGGGGAGCCCGTGTCCCCGTGTGCTGTATCTCAGTGCCCTGCTCTGGGGTCTGAGTGTCCCTGGGGAGCCCGTGTCCCCGTGTGCTGTGTCTCAGTCCCTGCTCTGAGGTCTGAGTGTCCCTGGGGAGCCCGTGTCCCCGTGTGCTGTATCTCAGTGCCCTGCTCTGGGGTCTGAGTGTCCCTGGGGAGCCCGTGTCCCCGTGTGCTGTGTCTCAGTGCCTGCTCTGGGGTCTGAGTGTCCCTGGGGAGCCCCGTGTCCCCGTGTGCTGTATCTCAGTGCCCTGCTCTGGGGTCTGAGTGTCCCTGGGGAGCCCGTGTCCCCGTGTGCTGTATCTCAGTGCCCTGCTCTGGGGTCTGAGTGTCCCTGGGGAGCCCCGTGTCCCCGTGTGCTCTATCTGACCCAGTCCCTGCTCTGGGGTCTGAGTGTCCCTGGGGAGCCCGTGTCCCCGTGTGCTGTGTCTCAGTCCCTGCTCTGGGGTCTGAGTGTCCCTGGGGAGCCCGTGTCCCCGTGTGCTGTGTCTCAGTGCCCTGCTCTGGGGTCTGAGTGTCCCTGGGGAGCCCCGTGTCCCCGTGTGCTGTATCTGACTCAGTGCCCTGCTCTGAGGTCTGAGTGTCCCTGGGGAGCCCGTGTCCCCGTGTGCTGTGTCTCAGTGCCTGCTCTGGGGTCTGAGTGTCCCTGGGGAGCCCCATGTCCCCGTGTGCTGTGTCTCAGTGCCCTGCTCTGAGGTCTGAGTGTCACTGGGGAGCCCGTGTCCCCGTGTGCTGTGTCTCAGTGCCCTGCTCTGGGGTCTGAGTGTCCCTGGGGAGCCCCGTGTCCCCGTGTGCTGTATCTCAGTCCCTGCTCTGGGGTCTGAGTGTCCCTGGGGAGCCCGTGTCCCCGTGTGCTGTATCTGACTCAGTGCCTGCTCTGAGGTCTGAGTGTCCCTGGGGAGCCCCGTGTCCCCGTGTGCTGTATCTCAGTCCCTGCTCTGGGGTCTGAGTGTCCCTGGGGAGCCCCGGGTCACCGTGTGCTGTGTCTCAGTCCCTGCTCTGGGGTCTGAGTGTCCCTGGGGAGCCCCGTGTCCCCGTGTGCTGTATCTGACTCAGTGCCTGCTCTGAGGTCTGAGTGTCCCTGGGGAGCCCCGTGTCCCCGTGTGCTGTATCTCAGTCCCTGCTCTGGGGTCTGAGTGTCCCTGGGGAGCCCATGTCCCCGTGTGCTGTATCTGACTCAGTGCCTGCTCTGAGGTCTGAGTGTCCCTGGGGAGCCCCGTGTCCCCGTGTGCTGTATCTCAGTCCCTGCTCTGGGGTCTGAGTGTCCCTGGGGAGCCCCGTGTCCCCGTGTGCTGTATCTCAGTGCCCTGCTCTGGGGTCTGAGTGTCCCTGGGGAGCCCTGCTCCTCCTCTCCAGAGAACCAGAGCCCTGTGCCTTCCTCCCTTCTGTCTCCCTCGCCTGCCTTTTGCTGTCACGTGGGGCTCCCTGTGCAGCTGGGGCGCCTGCCTGTGCTCCCCTCTCCTGTCATAACCTGGTGCTTCCCTGGACCCCTCCTGGCCTCCGTAAGCATCACCTCCACATAGGGGGCGTCACAGGGGCTGTGACAACGTTTCCTTGCAAAGCTTTTCTAGGTGCAATTTATAAATACGGGGGTCTTCAAACAGATCATGGAAATGCATGTTATAAACAACCACGTATGCATTCCATATTTTGTGCACCCAAATAGGCTTCTTTCTACTTTTTTTTCTAGGAATGCTTTGCGGTACCTTCACCAAGTTTCCCATTTTATTGCAAAGTACCTGCATGCTATCATTCGGGAATTGTCTACGCTGTAACTTCTGAGCAACCCTTGGTTCCCTTCTAATGTTTAGCATCATTGAAACAAGCGCACTTGCAGTCAGGCCGCCGTGGCCAGAGCGCCTGCCTCGGGTCTCCTGGGTTCTCAGCAGGCTCCTGGGCTGCAGCCGGGAAGCAAAGGAACAGCCAGCGCTGACGCCAGGGGACGCGCACCCACGCGTCACTGAGCGGCTGTGGCCGCGAGGACCGTGTCGGACCCGCCCACAGACGGAGGCCGGAGCGCGATGCGGTGAGTTTTAGACCAGGAATCACGGGCGTCAGGGCCGCGGAAGGCGGGAACCGAGGAGTCAGAGACGGAAGCATTGGCTGGAGCCGGGACTCCTCCCACAGCCCTCGGGTTCTGGCTCTGCGCGGCGAGAGCTGTGTCCAGGGAAGGGGAGCGCGTGCGCTGTCGTCGCGCAGAGATGGCAGGGACAAAGGTCCCCGGCTTTGACCGTCCTGGGCTCAGCAGCCCCCGGCATTTAAGGGGGAACCGCGGGTCCCCGTGCAGGGGAGAAGCAGCAGGACACCGCCCCCCAAACCCTCCTCTCCACCACCCAGCGCGTGCTCAGAGCTGAGCCAGGCCCCGGGCCCTGGTTCTGCGTGAGTGCGCCAATAAAGCCATGGCTGAAGGGACCGACAGTGACACCTGCATCCCTGTGAGCACTGGATCAGCGCCCGGCTGCTCCTCTTCCGATCCAGCTCCCTGCTATGGCCTGGGAAAGCAGTGGAAGATGGCCCAAGTGCTTGGGACCCTGCACCTGCATGGGAGACCAGGAAGAAGCTTCTGGCTCCTGGCTTCTGCAGAGTTGTGGCCATCTGCGGAATGAACCAGCAGACGGGACGTCTCGGTCTCCGCCCCTCTCGCTCAACTCCGCCTTTCAAATAAATCTTTAAAAAAAATTGTTTTTAAAACCAAAGATTTTCTTTGCTGGTTAGGACGCTTATGACTTTTTATTGCTGGGTAACTTTCTCAAGGTTTTCCTTTTAATGAAGCTCAAGAGCTGCTCTTATTAGAAAGGCAGAGACGCAGGGAGCTTCGGCGACCCCGGACCCAGAGTCACTGGGCGGAGGGCGCGTGGGTCCGGGCCGGGCGCGGTCCGCGTCGGCACCACCGACCTCGGCGCGGCTCTCGGTCGCCCACTGGCGGCGGGAGCTTCTATTCTTTTTCCTTCCGGAGCTCGGAGTCTGGAGAGGGCCGGGCCGCGGTCACAACGCCCGGGAGCAGTTCCAGGAGCCCGGCAGTGTCTGCAGGATCGTTCCGGTCATGCCAGAAACTGAGCATCGCACGGTTTGCTGGAGATTGAACTCGAACTGGGGCCGTGCACTCCATCTCCGGGCTCCCGGGATGTGCGGGGACCCTAGGGGCCCCGCGCCCGGACGCCGACCCCTCCCCGGACCCCGGTGGGGGCAGCGGCCGGGCTCCGTGTGAGAGGACCGGGGCGGTCCACGGGGGCTCCCGCGCGTGTGCGTGGGGTCCCTGCGGGCGGCCTCGGTTGCAGCAGGCTGGGCCCGACCTGGAAGGGGGCGGCACAGCCCCGCGTTTCTCTGCGGCCGCACGGGCCCCGTGCGTGGACTTGGCCTCCACCGTCCCTGAGTCCCGCTTGGAGCGCGCCAGGGCTGGGGCCAGGGCCGCGAGTGTAGCCGGCAGCCCGCGAGCGGGATCGGGGCCTCGCCCGTGGCGCGCCCTGTGTGCGGGGGTCCCGTCCGAGGCTGTTGCCCTCTGCCCTCCTTGGGGAGGGGCTGGAACCGCGCGAAGCATGGGCGTGGAGACCTTGGGTTCACCCAGCGTCCCCAGGGCCCCCTGTTTGGCCGGGGTCTCGGCAGGCGGAGCAGGAAGGGCTGCCTGGAGGGGGCGGGTCTAGGCCGAGCTCTGGCCCGCGGGTGCCCACCCGCAGCAGCATGGCCGGGGCGCGGCTGCTCTACCCAGGGGCTGGAAGGGGGCGTAGCCGCTTAAGGGACGCCCTGGTAGGGGACTCCCTGGTGGACGGC
The DNA here is from genome assembly GCF_051225735.1 of Oryctolagus cuniculus. NCBI lineage: Eukaryota > Metazoa > Chordata > Mammalia > Lagomorpha > Leporidae > Oryctolagus > Oryctolagus cuniculus. The sequence continues at coordinate 62,075,117 of NC_142883.1, read as the reverse complement.
TCCCACTGTGTTAAGCTACGTGCGTGGACCCTGAGCCCCGGGAACAAGACGCGAGGCCTCAGGGACTCCCCCACGCGTCCAATCGGGTCCTCACAGACGCATCACCTGGGCGAAGTT